>NC_092333.1:567822500-570480000 GCF_046630445.1 Rutidosis leptorrhynchoides
TTAAAATAAATATATATAGATATATATAAATGAATGTGTATATAATAATTTGAAGTAATAATAATAACTAATAAGGTTGTTAAAATGAATATATATATATATATATATATATATATATATATATATATATATATATATATATATATATATATATATATATATATATATATATATATATATATATATATATATATATATATATATATATATATATATATATATATGATTATGACTATTATATAAATGATGATTATATGTTTATTGTAATATATTAAAACGTACAAAATATTAAATATATATATTATTATACATATAACTAGTAAATAATATATAAGTAATAAATGGTAATATAAACATAAAAAAAAAAGTAACTACAAGTTAAAAATATAACTTGTTAAGACAAATATTATTATTACTATTTTCATTAATATCAATGTTAGTAATATTAATAATTCTTAAATATTAAAATGTTAATAAATTTAACATTATGATTATTAAAGTAAATACTTAAAAATATAAATAATTCTATAAGAATGATTAAAATAATTATTTAGATATTATCAACTATTATGATTAATACTATTATTATTAATAATATTATTATTTCTATAAATATAACTTCCATTATTATTAAAATCATTATAAATATTATCATAAAAATAATACAATATATCATTAATATCACTTTTAAATATTGATCATTATTATTATCATAGTTGTTATTATTAATTATTATTATTATTAGTGTTATTATATAATTAATATATTTATTTATTTAATTATATAAATTATATATAAAATCATATAGATGCATATCTGGATTCTGTTTTTACAATCGCCATCTACTGTATCAAATTGGTACTACGTGTTTCCAAAAATTTGTTCATATCATTATCATAGTACAAATCAGATTATTAACATATTCGCATTTATCTTACTTTTACTTGATTTTTCTGTTCTTTAATTTGTCTGATTGAAGTAGGGAGTTATAAGTCGACATCCACCATTATAATATAAGTCAATTAGTATAGTTGTTAGGAAATCCATTACCATTATCAAATTTCATATGTTTTTATATTACAAAAGGAGCAGCAATATATATTTTCTTTACGTTATCTCTGTTTGAGTTCATAATATCAATAGCTCAAAAACTAAACGAATTTTAAAATCCTTAATTGCTATTATGTTAGAAATCTTTCTTTTAAACTGTTCGTAAAGTTTCAAGACTCAATTTTTCATATCAAGCATGAAATTGGAGGTCAAAGTTTAAAGTTCAAAAGTCAAACGAACGAACAATGATTAAATTCGAGTTCGTTTTTATGTTTTTGATTCAATTGATGTTTGAGAAAGTTTCTAGGATAGATTTGAAATATATTTCGTGTTAAAATCTTTGGCTAAAACTTTCCAGAAATCAAAATTGATTATGGAGTTTTTACGTTTTTTTTTTTTCGTAACAGCAGGTTTCATTCCTTTTAATTTTTTTCCGATTATGTTAAAATAAATTGTAATCAACAATTAGTTATATGTTTAATGGGGAATCTAAACAAGTTTGGATAATTGATTTTCATTGATGGAAGGGACCTGGTCGATTTAATAGGCAGAGGAAGGAGATGATAGAACAATTAAATAATATGATTTATAATAATAAGAAGGGTATATAAATCAGGAAACGGGCAACAGCCCAACTGGTTTGAGTGTTTGGCGGGTATTCGAAAGGTCGGGGGTTCGAGTCCCTAATGGTGCATTTCTTTTTAATAGCCTTTTCATTTAAGGTAGTTCATTTTTTTTTATCATTTCATTTATTATTATTATTATTATTATTATTATTATTATTATTATTATTATTATTATTATTATTATTATTATTATTATTACTATTATTATTATTATTATTATTATTATTAATATCATTATTGTTATTGTTATTATTACTAATAATTATTGTTTTTATGTTAGTAAATAATAGGATTAATATTATTATCATTTTTGTTATTACTAAATAATATCATTAGGTAGTATTAGTATTATTATTATTATTGATATTGATACAAGTATTATTATTATTATGATTATGATTACTATTATTAGTATTATTATTATCATTGTATAAGTATTAGTATTATTATTATTGTTACTATCGTTATTAACATAAGTATTATTACTAATATTATCATTATTATCATTCTTATTAAAAATTGTTATTTTGTTATCATTAAAAACTAACCATATTATTATTAGAAATTTTATATTATGACTACCATTATTATCATAACTATTAATATTAATACTAATATCATTATTTTATGATTATTATTACTAACACAAAAATATTTTAACTTAATATATTAACAGTGATAATCTATTTTTTTTAAATAAATATTAACTACTTATTTCTACTACTCAAAATAAATATATATTAAATCTTAACACATGAGATGATACTTCTAAATATCAAAAATAGAATATTTATAATAGATGACTTAACATATACTTTAAATCTGATATATATATATATATATATATATATATATATATATATATATATATATATATATATATATATATACATATATATAAGTTTTTAAGTATTAAAAATATACAAATGAATATAGTTAATAAATTATTAATATAATGAGCATATTAACAATATAAATATATAAACTTATTTAATTACGGTTATGTGTATTAATATATAAACAAATGATATAGGTTCGTGAATCCGAGGTCAACCCTACTCTTGTTAAATGACGTCATATGTATTTTTACTACAAAATACAGTATGGTGAGTTTCATTTGCTCCCTTTTTAAATGCTTTTGCAATATATATATTTTTGGGACTGAGAATACATGCGCTTTTATAAATGCTTTACGAAATAGACACAAGTAATCGAAACTACATTCTATGGTTGAATTGTTATACTGGATATCGCCTTGTTGAACTTGGTAACCTAAGAATTGGTGTTTATTATAATTGCCACCAATTGACGCGAATCCTAAAGATAGATCAATGGGCCATTGACAAGCCCCAGTCAGAGAATTTGAACTGCTTTAGTACTTCGATATTTATATATGGGGATATTCTAGATGCATTTTGTTAATGTCGGTTACCAGGTGTTCAATCCATATGAATGATTATTTTTGTCTCTATGTATGGGACATATATGTGACGACCCGGAAATTTCTGACTAAATTTAAACTTAATCTTTATATGAATTCGACACGATAAGCAAAGTCTGTAATGTTGAGTCTCAAAATTTTTGAACTGTTTACATGGACTCATTTAACATTTGACCTTTGACTTTTCTCGACGATTCACGAACTGGTATATGTAAATAAATATGTAAGTATATATATATAAAAGTGTATATATAATATTTTAAAATTAATAAAATACATTTTAATCAACTAGAATTAAAAATATAAAACAAGATATAAAATAATTAATTTATTGATAAAATAAAGCTATATATATATATATATATATATATATATATATATATATATATACATATACACATATGATTTTTTTATATACAAAATTTATATTATATATATATATATATATATATATATATATATATATATATATATATATATATATATATATATTGTAACTTATATAAAATATATATAAATATTAAATAATCAGACATGTTATGTAACTATTATGTATTACATAATTAATAATATGTGGTACTAATCAAGGTTGGAGATCTCGGATATCGGGGAGATCTCGTTTAGACATTTTTGGGGAGATCTCGGCTTCTCGGAAAAATCTCGGGGAGATCTCGGGCGTTGACTTATGTTGACTTTTTAGTTTTTATAATATAAATGTATATAAATAAATAAATATATGTACATTTATTTACATTTTTATGAGATTTTACAAGTATATCGAAGAAATGTGCGAAAAAATCCAAAAAATTACGAGATTTTATGAGAAAATTAGAGAAATGAGCGAGAAAATTCGAGAAATCGTGGCTTTGACCAAGTTTGACCCTGTTGACCGAGAAATCTCGGGAAATGGACATCTCGTTTCGGCGGCCTTCCAAAAACGAGATCTCGGAGAGATCTCGGGGAGAAATAAGGAGATTTACAACACTGGTACTAATATATTAAACTTAACTACAAATAATATATAGTTGTATACTCATATTATTATTACTTCATTATTATTAGTAATATTAAAATATTAATATCAATGTTAATATTAATATGAATGTTATTAATATTATTATATATAACATTTAGATAGGAAAATTGATACAATTAATGTGTTATAAATTAAAATTATTATTATCATTAACAATATCATTATTATTATAATTAATAGAAAAATTATAATTATAATTATGATTATTATCATTATTATTACTAAAAATTATAAAATTTTATCATTATTACTTTTATCATTAGACTTATTGTTATTGAATGTATTTTGATATTGTTATTATTATTACTATTATTATTATTATTAGTATTTTTTATTATTATTATTTTTTAATGAAATCAATATTATTATTACTAATAGATTTTTAATATTAACTAAAGATAATTAAAAATCAATTAATTCGTACAATATGTTCTAATCACAATCAAACTGTGATTCATTTTTTTTTTGTTCCTGTCTGCACATGGATTCTCATTCGTACCAATCAAAGACTAAATCCATAATCCAAACAAAATCTGTTAGCTGTTGATTTTCTCCTTTTATATATTTTATATATTTCTGTACTAGCTAGTGCAACCTGTCGACTTCTTGAATCCCATTAAAACCAATTAGTTCATTGATCATAAATCATACAACTCTTCCACATTTATATTACTTTATAATTACAGGCAATGCGAATTTGAATTGAAATTAAACGGAGTTTCTTATTTATTTTTTTCTGTTTCAGCCGATACCTCTGTTATTATTACTTTTTTCCCAAAACTCGTTTTCGATTGAATTTTACAAAATTAAAAATGTGATTTTGTTAGGAATTATATATGTAAACTTCCTGTAAAGTTTTAGAGTTCAATTCATCGAATTGAATTCTAATTTTGGGAGTCAAACTTTATTATCAAAAAGTCAAAACAGTGTTCATCGATCAAATTAACGTTATCTGTTGAATTTCAAGTCCAATTAACGACTTGGGAAGTTTATATGAATGATATAAAACTTATTTTGTGTTGAAAGTTTTACCCAAAACGTTCTCGTTTGAGAAATCAATTTTTTTTTTATTATGTACAGCGTCGAACACAGCAGTTTTCTTTTTCTTAATTTACTTATTATTTTTTTCTTCTGTTAATTTAAGATTAATAGCACAGGACGTTTGTAATTATAAATCTAAGTCTTTATTCAATCTTTAGTTCACGGTTATGATATTGAGAGTGATTTTGTTTCGGTTATAATGTGAAGAAGATGATGAAAATAGAAAACGGGTTATAAATATTTCGAATAGGTTAATACCAGAAATACTGAAACGGACGAGTGGTAAAGTGGTGTGTCTGGTTAACGAAAGGTTAAGGGTTCGAACCCTGGCGACATCGACTGTCATTTTTTTTTTTTGAACAAATTCTTGTGAGGTAGTCATTTGTTATCTATTTATTATTATTATTATTATTATTATTATTATTATTATTATTATTATTATTATTATTATTATTATTATTATTATTATTATTATTATTATTATTATTATTATTATTATTATTATTGTATGATTGTTAGTGTTATCATTATTATTGTTATCATTAATGATATAAACATTATTATCATCACATGTATAAGTAATATAATTATTATCATTATTATTATTATAAGTAGTAATCATATTAATATTAGTAGTAATCTTATCATTTTTAGTATTATGACTATTATTATGATTATGATTATTATTATTATCATTAGTATTATGAAAGTAATAAAAACTTATTATTATTATCATGAGTATTAGAATTTGTATTAATTATAATTATTAGTATTATTATTATTAACAAAATTACTATTACTATTTTTGTTATTATGTTGACATTATTATTGAAGATATTAATACTATTAAAAGAGTCAGTATTATCAAAATTATTATTTTCGTTACCATTACCATTAAATGATTCACTTTATTAAAAACTACTAATATATTCATTATTATGATATTTATTATAAAAACTATCATTAATATTATCATTTATAGAATTATTAATACTATTATCATTATTATTAATATTAGTACTATCATTATTATTATTGTTATCACTTAAAATACTATTTTAAAATACAATTTAAACAAATAAATGATACTTATATATATACAAAAATATATTTAATACATATAACATAACGAAATTTAATATTTTAATGTACAAAACGAATATATGAAACATAGATATATATATATATATATATATATATATATATATATATATATATATATATATATATATATATATATATATATATATATATATTATTAATATAAAAAGGATATAACTAATAAATTATATATGTATTTGTTCGACTACAATTATATATATTAATAATTATACAAATGATATAGGTTCGTGAATCCAAGGCCAACCCTACATTTTGTGCAATGTCGTTATATGTATTTTTACTACAAAATACAGTATGGTGAGTTTCATTTGCTCCCTTTTTAAATGCTTTTGCAATATATATTTTTGGGACTGAGAATACATGCGCTGCTTTTATAACTGTTTTACGAAATAGACACAAGTACTTAAAACTACATTCTATGGCTGGATTATTAAACCGAATATGCCCCTTTTTAGTCCGGTAATCTAAGAATTAGGGAACAGACACCCTAATTGAAGCGAATCCTAAAGATAGATCTATTGGGCCCAACAAGCCCCATCCAAAGTACCGGATGCTTTAGTACTTCGAATTCATCATGTCCGAAGGGAGTCCCAGAATGATAGGGGATATTCTATATGCATCTTGTTAAGGTCGGTTACCAGGTGTTCACCATATGAATGATTATTTTTGTCTCTATGCATGGGACGTATATTTATGAGAAATGAAAACCTTGTGGTCTATTAAATTGATGGAAATGATTATTTATGTTAAACTAATGAACTCACCAACCTTTTGGTTGACACTTTAAAGCATGTTTATTCTCAGGTATGAAAGAAATCTTCCGCTATGCATTTGCTCATCTTAGAGATATTACTTGGAGTCATTCATGACATATTTGAAAAGACGTTGCATTCGAGTCGTTGAGTTCATCAGATTATTATTAGGTCAATTACAGTTAGATATATTATGAAATGTTATTCATGCCATCAACTTTCGATGTAAAGAAAGATTGTCTTTTCAAAAACGAATGCAATGTTGTAAAATGTATCATATAGAAGTCAAGTACCTAGCTATGTAATCAACTATTGAGAATTGTTTATAATCGATATGGACTTCGTCTGGATGGATTAGGACAGGTCTTTACAATATATTTATGAGAAATGGAAATGAAAATCTTGTGGTCTATTAAAATGATGAAAATGATTGTTTATGATAAACTAATGAACTCACCAACCTTTTGGTTGACACTTGAAAGCATGTTTATTCTTAGGTATGAAAGAAATCTTCCGCTGTGCATTTGCTCATTTTAGAGACATTATTTGAAGTCATTCGTGACATATTTTAAAAGACGTTGCATTCGAGTCGTTGAGTTCATCAAGATTATTATTAAGTCAATTATAGTTGGATATATTATGAAATAGTATGCATGCCGTCAACTATCAATGTAAATAAAGTTTGTCTTTTTAAAACGAATGCAATGTTTGTAAAATGTATCATATAGAGGTCAAGTACCTTGCGATGTAACCAAATGTAATGTATTCGTCCAGATGGATTAAGACGGGTCATTAGAGTTGGTATCAGAGTGGTGGTCTTAGCGAACCAGGTCTTGCATTAGTGTGTCTAACTGATAGATATTAAGATGCATTAATGAGTCTGGACTTCGACCGTGTGTGCATGTCAAAAGTTTTGCTTATCATTTCATGTCAAAAATCATCTACTTATCATCCTTAGAAAATTACCTGCTTATCATTCCTAGTCTAGACACATCTTACTGCATTTAGTGCATCAATAGTGTATAGACAAAAATTCATATCTTAACGTATCTGTTACTATAAACTTTGCCTGACAGCTTCCGAAAATTCCTCCGTGACTTATGGGATTTTGGTATAATATATACATATGTAAATTATGTATTGAAGCATACCAAATTAAATCCTATAATCTATTTCCTATCAAAAATAATTTATCGAACCGTGCAAGATGAAACACGCTACTAGTTCAAGTTCCTCGGATTCCGACAGCTATTTCGATATGGATTTTCACTCGCGCTCCGAAAGTAGTGTAACCGAAATGGATCGACCAATCATCCATCATCAATTCTGGACGAATTGGGGCTAAGTTTGTAGTCAACTTAATCAATGGAGACGCGAAGAAGGCGATCCCTTCCACCAACCGAATTCACCTCTTGGTGAAGAACCTGAAGCACTTACCGGAGAACCTATCCGAAACACCATTTTCAGCCTCATTTCTAGAGTAGCTCGGTACGATTATATTCTATCCACAATTCTATACTTTATTCATTCTCTCGTTCCTACCGACAATCATCCCGGAGTAATCGAAGAAGTCAACGAGCTTCGCTCTCGAGTAATCAACTTGGAAAACATGGTGCAAAACATACCAGCTTCGGCAACATCACCGGCACCAACAGTACCATCAGTAATCCATGCCTCACCATCTCATTCTATACCTCGAGTATAATCATCGTTCTACGTATCGTCCCACATCAATTATCTTCGTTCTTCATGGCGATTATGTAATCTCTAATGTTTTAGAGATTATGTATTCTAGTTCTAACGGTAAATCAAATGAGATTAATATTATATTAACTCATTAAATCTATGATTACATCTGAAGAAAATATATATGTAAGTATATTTTCATAAAGATTGTAATTAAAAATTCTTTCATACAAACGGTTAATGGTGAAAATATTTTAACGTGTAGGTAATACTCGAGGAATATTTAGATTTCACATTAATAAGTTACACTGTACATTCTCCGAATCTGATTCAACAGTCATTTACTATCCTACTTACATCCACAGATATACGAATCCGTTCACCATATAATAATCATTTTCATTCAATTTCATATTTGAATTTTGACCTATCAGAATCCAACAAGTGGCATAATGAAGAAAACATTGGACAAAATAAAATTTGTTAGAAACAAACAAATTAACTATGAGAAAAAATTTGTTAAGAATCCACGCTAACTGTTCCTAGCTAACTGATTGCATTTTATTTATCGCAATTTTATTTATCGTCATTTAATTTATGTTATTTATTTTACTCATCGTAAATATCGGGACACGTATACAAGGTTTTGACATATCATATTGACGCATCTATATATATTATTTGGAATAACCATAGACACTCTATATGCAGTAATGCTGGAGTTAGCTATACAGGGTTGAGGTTGATTCTACAATAATATATATACTTTGAGTTGTGATCGAGTCTGAGACATGTACACGGGTCACGATATGTATTAATTAATTCGAATATTATATATTAAACTATATATGAATTATTGGACTGTTAACTGTGGACTGTCGACTGTGGACTAATAACATTGGACAATTAAAATGAATTAAAATATTGATTATAACATATGAAACTAAACATTTCTTCAAGTTTACCACTTGATTTCATCTTAAACCTTATTTGTATCTTGACGATTACAATCTGCGTTCAAACCTTTCATGATTATTAAAGACACCTCAATCGAAAGAATGAACCAACCGCACTTCATCTATGGAAAAAAAAAGATTGATGCATACAGTTATGCACCTGAAAACTCTCGGAAACTGAGTAAACATTTAACAAGTAGCTGTGCTAATTCCTTAAGTGTTATTATTACCCAAAATAACATTTCCATTCTTTTTCAAATTAGCCAATTTTGTCACAGCTGCAGCAAGTCAACTTCGACTTTTCGTTCGAAACAACCTTATTATAATCTTGATATATCTATTGTTACTGGGGAACCTTTCATATTCCACCATATTACCATCAGCGTTTAATTATCTAAAAACACAATTCTCCTGAAACCACCGCGGATTAATAACCGATGATTCAGATATCGTAGCATTAAATACAGAGGAAACAGAAAATGGTAGATGGTCTAAACGGCCAAAAGTTTGATGATATAGAAAGGAGTGTTAGGAACGCTCGATAGAAAATTTGGTACTGAAAAATAGATTGAGCTAACTATGAAGGAGACCAAGGACAAATACAAGGACCAAACCCTATATTTAAAGGATCCAGGTGATTCTGAATCCGATGAAATTTTTAGAGAATATCTTGCTCCGAGGTCATGTTAAAATCTTGCTGAAAATATTTCTTCATCAACCTTCGAACTTAGAAATTCCAAAATATCATCATAAATATCTTCGATATTTCTGAGGATATTTTCATAAATATTCTCGTTCGAAATTATATACCTCTTCTTGCTATCCATAATACTTTATATTGGAAATTTCTGTAAAATCTAAATATAAACTATGAATGAATTCTGAAGTAGTGTTGGGAACTGAAGCATGAGTTAGTATAATATAATGACACTTAATCAACGTGATTATATTACAGTAAGTCATGTTGAGTTTCTAAAGGAACGTGTCACAGATCTTAACGTCATCATGTGCCATGTTACATAACTCTTTCATTCTGCTTAACTTTTGAACATATCAAGAAAGTATATTCTTGATAGTTCTATTCTCAGTGATTCTGATAATTTGACAAATCAAATCGTGCTATTACGTTCTTTCTTGTTTAGAACATTAAGTTCATTCGAAACTCCATACTTACGAATTTTGGACCATTACTCGTTTTACTAGAGGTCAAGAAGATAAGAAAAAGGCAAAGAGCTCCAAAATATAAGGGAAAATATAAATCCCAATAACAACACGGAAACTACAAACCGTGTATATCAATGTTTATCGCAACATAAAGACATGGGAGAATTAAAAACATTATAACCCCAAGGGCGAAGTAGAAGAAAACAGATTCCTCTGGTGGAAGTTGGAAAAGGAGAATGATTGTTGCGATAGTAAGGATAAGGATAAGGACAAGGATTAGAACTGGATTAAGCATTTTCACAATCTTTTGAATTTGGGAATTGAGTATAGGAGTGATAAAAGTAATGGAACGAAAGAAGTTAATTTATAATGAAATATCTGATAAAGAGATCGAAGCAGATAATCACATTTAATTTAAAGAGATTTTATTCACCAAAGAATCAAATCTTTCAGATCTCGATGATTTTCTCTAAATCCCTTGAAATTCGGAAATCAATCCTATCTACATCAAAAGATATGACGAATCTACATTTACTCAATTCACTCTTTTGTGATAGCTTCACTTATACTTCTCGCGTAATCAGATTATTTTATCCTTATTACTCAATGGCAATGAAACTCTATTCAGCTTATATGAGTCATGAAAACATATTTATTGTCTGCCATGACGACCTCACTCAAATTTCGGGACGAAATTTCTTTAACGGGTAGGTACTGTGACGACCCGGAAGTTTCCTAAATTTCAACCTAATCTTATTATGATTTCGACACGATAAGCAAAGTCTGTAATGTTGAGTTACAAAACAATTTAAATTGTATTCATGTAAACATCTGAACCTTTGACCGTTACCGACGATTCACGAACTATTGATTTAAAATAAATATATATATAGATATATATAAATGAAGGTGTATATAATAATTTGAAGTAATAATAATAACTAATAAGGTTGTTAAAATGAATATATATATATATATGATTATGACTATTATATAAATGATGATTATATGTTTATTGTAATATATTAAAACGTACAAAATATTAAATATATATATTATTATACATATAACTAGTAAATAATATATAAGTAATAAATGGTAATATAAACATAAAAAAAAGTAACTACAAGTTAAAAATATAACTGGTTAAGACAAATATTATTATTACTATTTTCATTAATATCAATGTCAGTAATATTAATAAATATTAAATATTAAAATGTTAATAAAATTAATATTATGATTATTAAAGTAAATACTTAAAAATATAAATAATTCTATAAGAATGATTAAAATTATTATTTAGATATTATCAACTATTATGATTAATACTATTATTATTACTAATATTATTATTTCTATAAATATAACTTCCATTATTATTAAAATCATTATAAATATTATCATAAAAATAATACAATATATCATTAATATCATTTTTAAATATTGATCATTATTATTATCATAGTTGTTATTATTATTAATTATTATTATTATTAGTGTTATTATATAATTAATATATTTATTTATTTAATTATATAAATTATATATAAAATCAGATAGATGCATATCTGGATTCTGTTTTTACAATCGCCATCTACTGTATCAAATTGGTACTACGTTTTTCCAAAAATTTGTTCATATCATTATCATAGTACAAATCAGATTATTAACATATTCGCATTTATCTTACTTTTACTTGATTTTTCTGTTCTTTAATTTGTCTGATTGAAGTAGGGAGTTATAAGTCGACATCCACCATTATAATATAAGTCAATTAGTGTAGTTGTTAGGAAATTCATTACCATTATCAAATTTCATATGTTTTTATATAACAAAAGGAGCAGCAATATATATTTTCTTTACGGTATCTCTGTTCTAGTTCATAATATCAATAGCTTAAAAACTAAACGAATTTTAAAATCCTTAATTGCTATTATGTTAGAAATCTTTCTTTTAAACTGTTCGTAAAGTTCCAAGACTCAATTTTTCATATCAAGCACGAAATTGGAGGTCAAAGTTTAAAGTTCAAAAGTCAAACGAACGAACAATGATTAAATTCGAGTTCGTTTTTATGTTTTTGATTCAATTGATGTTTGAGAAAGTTTCTAGGATAGATTTGAAATATATTTCGTGTTAAAATCTTTGGCTAAAACTTTCCAGAAATCAAAATCGATTATGGAGTTTTTACGTTTTTTTTTTCTTCGTATCAATAGGTTTCATTCCTTTTAATTTTTTTTCGATTATGTTAAAATAAATTGTAATCAACAATTAGTTATATGTTTAATGGGGAATCTAAACAAGTTTGGATAATTGATTTTCGTTGATGGAAGGGACCTGGTCGATTTAATAGGCAGAGGAAGGAGACGATAGAATAGTTAAATAATATGATTTATAATAATAAGAAGTGTATATAAATCAGGAAACGGGCAACAGCCCAACTGGTTTGAGTGTTTGGCGGGTATTCGAGAGGTCGGGGGTTCGAGTCCCTAATGGAGCATTTCTTTTTAATAGCCTTTTCATTTAAGGTAGTTCATTTTTTTTTATCATTTCATTTATTATTATTATTATTATTATTATTATTATTATTATTATTATTATTATTATTATTATTATTAATATCATTATTGTTATTGTTATTATTACTAATAATTATTGTTTTTATGTTAGTAAATAATAGGATTAATATTATTATCATATTTGTTATTACTAAATAATATCATTAGGTAGTATTAGTATTATTATTATTATTGATATTGATACAAGTATTATTATTATTATGATTATGATTACTATTATTAGTATTATTATTATCATTGTATAAGTATTAGTATTATTATTATTGTTACTATCGTTATTAACATAAGTATTATTACTAATATTATCATTATTATCATTTATTGAGTCTCCAAAATAATTAAGGATTTAATTATGACAAAACTGTAATTTATTTACACTAAAATGTTATGTGCAGCCACCACAAGTTTGTTTATGTTGTTTATGTACAGTCAGCTAATATAGCTGTGTCGAGTATGTAGTATGCTGGCTGATCTACCAGTACAAGGTAGAATGTATTCTTCGAATCAGCACAGGATGAGTACTCAGCTAATTTAGAATATCAAGTGACTCAGCATATGAAGAACCAGTAGATCTGGATAGCAGCATACAACACAAGACAACTATGCTCCATTACAAGCATGGTAGTTTCCCAGAGTGGTCTACATCAATACACTATTCAACAGAAGTCGAAGACAAAGTTGAACAGAAAAGGACAGGAGTCGGTGGCTGACAAGTGACCTTACAAGACCACGTGGGAATGCAGAAGTGGAACGCATGTGCAGACATGTGTTATACTTTATTCATACCTAGGAAACACAACATTCCATTTGTTTAAATCAAATGGTAGTGCCAAGCCGAATTGGTGTGTTCCTGCAAATAGCTACCTAAGAGGAAAGAAGGAGAGCACGCCTTCTGACACAATTGTCCCCACAAGTACAAGGCATCCAATGTACTAGTGGACAATAGATTAATTACACGGACAATAGGACTACTATATATTGCTGTATTCACTGTTGTATTAACTAGTGGTGTGGGTTTCATTATTTAGAGTCCTAAACGTGTAATAGCTTTTAGTTTACCTCTTAGCTATAATCTAGGTAATCTGTATCAACCAACTATCATTCCGCCAAGGATAGTTGTAATTCTTTGTGATTCAATCAATAAAGAATAACCGTTGAAAATTACCTGTGACTCTATCTAATTTGCATGCTTGAATACATAATCGAGTTTAACTGTTTAGTTAATTGAAAAGTAATTGTATTCACCCCACCTCTATAATACTCATGTCGTTATTAAGGGACCAACAACTGGTATCAGAGCTTCAGTCTTGATAATTAATATCTTGGATCTGAATTCTCCCATGGCTGCTTATTCCAATTCAGCTTACCTTGAAAATGGCTCATCCAATAGACCACCCAAATTTGATGAAGAAGAGTATGAAACTTGGAAAGCAAGATTCAAGCTTCACCTTGAGTCTATTGACCCACTCATGCCTGATATTACCACAAATGGTCCATTCGTTCCTACTGAGACTATTGGCAGTGTACCAGCGACTGCTGACACTCCTACTGTTCCTGGCAGAGAGGTTATTCTCACTCCTTCTAGATGGGATGCTGAGGATAAACGTCGTGTTGGACTTGACCCTAAGATCAGAATCTTGTTAGCTATAACTTTACCTAACACATTGTTCAAACTGATTAAGGGAAAAGAAAATGCTAAGCTTATGTTGGACTATTTAGATGTTACCTATGAGGGTATGGGTGAGGTAAGATAGAACAGAATGATAGCTTTGAAAAGAGAATATGAAATGTTCTTTGCCTACAAGAATGAAACCCTTAAGCAAACCTTCATTAGGTTTAACTCCCTAATTGCTGACCTGAATACCTTGAATGTCACGTATACAAAATTTGAACAAGTAAACAAATTCATTGACTCACTGCCTGCTAAATGGAAACCTGTAACTGACCCATTAAGAACCACTCAGACCTTAGAAAACTTTAACTTGTCTTCTCTCTATAGCTCCTTATGGAACCATGAGAAGGCAGAAGCTAAATTTGAACTTAACTTGAAAGAAAACTTTAGGTCTGCCCCCACCACTTCAAAATCGTCTAAAACTGATGATACTGCTCTTATTGCTAATGCTAAAAAGAAAGCTCAAAAGGCTTTACTGGTTCAAAAGCTGCTGGCAGAAGAAGAGACAGCTGAGAGTGATGTGGATAGTGGTACTGGGTCTGAAGAAAGCAGTGATGATGAAAGTGATGTAGAAGGGTTTGCTGAAGGTATGGCCTTGCTGGCTAGGCAGTTCAAAAGGTTCAATCGTAATAGAACCAGCAAGTCATACAAAGGGAGTAAGAAACCAAGTGCTAGGTTTAGCAGCAAATCAGTCAAAGGTCCTAAATCTGAGTATTATAATTGTGGGAAGGTTGGACACTTTGCAGCTGAGTGCATGTCCAGGAAACCTCCAACTTCACATGCTAACTCTTTCTCTAAAGCTGATATGTGATGACCCGAAAAATTTCTACTAATTTAAACCAATTCTCTTTATGATTTAATATTATGTAAATATACATATATGTATGTATATATATATATTATAAGATGTACAAGTAAAAAACGACTTTCCTACAGTAAAACATTAATTGCTACAGTAAAAATGAATTTGCTACAGTAAAACACTATTTGCTACAGTGAAACCGTATTTTTCTACAGTGCTACAGTGAAAACGAGTTTGCTACAGTGATTTGCTACAGTAAAACACTATTTGCTACAGTAAACCACTATTTGCTACAGTAAAACACTATTTGCTACAGTAACACTATTTGCTACAGTAAACACTATTTGATGTCGACGAACTAGCAAACAAAAACGGAAAAGGCGGCCATGCGATCGCATGGCAAAAACACTGAAAACTCATGCGATCGCATGAGCTACAGTAAATCGAAAAGTAATATAAATACGCAGTTCGTTCGACGAATTTTTTTCAAATTAAACTCTCAATATTTATATTTATATTATAATTATAATTTTAAATTTAAGTTTAATAATAATAAGTTATATACGAGGGTGTTTTAATTCGGGTTTCAAACCGCTTTAAGCTAAGGAAATATTAGGTATTATTCGGGGTATTGTTCTTGAATCCAAGGCCAACCATACAGTCGTCTACCATCATTACGTCTACGCAATTTGCCTACAATATTGAATCGCAATATTGAACTGTGAGTTATAGTCTCCCTTTTTAAATACTTTAAATATTTTTGGGCTGAGAATACATGCAATTTATTTTAAACGCAATAAGACACAAGTACATACAAAATTCTACACTGAGTTAAACCGAAAATCCCTTAGCTTTGGTAACTAGTAGCTGCCAGTACATAGGATATGGACTGGTGGGCGCGAATAATTGTATATGGATCCATAGGGCTTGACATCCCCGTCCGAGCTAGAGCGCTAGCCTTTTAACGGACGTATATTATTTGAGTTTAAGACACGTTGGTTTGCGCGTATTAAAACGAATGGGGTAATTATCACTATAGCGTTAAGTTTAGTTACCAGGGTGCTCTGTTACGTAGAATCTATTGATAAACTTTTGATGAAATCTTGTGGTCTATCTTTATATATGTTTATGACTCGAGCAATTAAACCTATAACTCACCAACATTCGTGTTGACTTTTTAGCATGTTTTATTCTCAGGTCCTTAGAATGCTTCCGCTGTGATGTGCTTGTTGCCTGCATGGAGTCTCTCATGCTTTGTACAAAGTTTATTGCATTCAAAATAAAACTGCGTTGTGTAATAAATAATTGGACTGTGATGTCAACCTGTAAATTAAAGACTTATGTATTTTGGGGTTTTGCTTATACCTAAGCACTCGCCCACATGTTTATAACTTTCTATGTTTAGAAAGTCACTTATTTTAATGAATGCAATATTTTATCAAAACGTATCATATAGAGGTCAAAACCTCACTGTGGAATCAATGATTAACGTGCCGCGTCAATAGCGATTTTGACGGGTCGTTACATGATAAGTACAAGAATAAGTACAAAGCTATGAAAGCTCAGATGAAGGAAAGTACTAAGACTGATAAGAAGGGTAAAAAGTCAGAAAAGGTTCTAGTTGCTGAGCATCATGATTGGGATGAAACCAGCTCATCGTCTTCCTATGATAGTGATACTGATGATGATGGTGCTGGTTATGCTCAAGAAAAAAAGCTGTGTTTAATGGCCAAGGAGGTCAAGGAGTTTGATGAGGATGATAGTGGTAGCAAGTTTTTGGCTGATATGAGGGAAGCTGATCAGAAAAGAGATTCTCCTCAATGGAAAACTGAATTGATGTATAAGGTTGATAATTTTCGAACTTATACTGATGATGAAAAGGCCGAAATGTTTGACTACCTAAGAGTTGACTTATGTAGAGGCAGCAAACGTGAAGAAGTTTTGATGTCAGATAACAAATCTTTAAATGAGAAACTTAAATGCAAAAATGATGAAATTAAAATCTTGAAAGATGATATTTCAAAACTCGAAAAACAAAATTTTGCTTTAAAGTCTCTTCACGTTGAGGCAGCAGAAGTCAAGAACCAGCTGGATAATCTTAAAAAGGTTGTCGCTTCATGGTGTACATCAGCTCAACGCATAGCAAAGTGTGTTAACGAGCAGGTGCCTGCCCAAGTTGAAGCTTTCTTTGCTGGTGACTATGCTGCTGCTGCTGCTATTGCAGAGGTTACTTTCATGGACCCAATTCTTGAAACAGATCCTGAAGCTGTCTTGCCAAATACTTTTGCCAAGATAGTTAAAGGTAAAAAGGTCTTGACGAATAAATTTGTTAGACCTGCTACTGTGTCCCCACCACCTGCCATGAAAGAGATTTTGGAGGATGAGGTTAGAGATTTTGGAGGATGAGGTTAGAGCAAGAGAAGCCAGTACCTCAATTGATGAGACTACTGACCCCTCAAGCATCTACTACATGACTCCAAAAGAAAGACGTATAAAAAGGGAAATCACTGAAAATAATCTTAGAAAAGTTAAATCTACTGATTCCCCTTCGTGTTCGAGTTCCAATTGTGCTAAGCCAGCTGATGACAAACTTACTGGTCAACCAGTAGCTGCAGACAAGCCAGTCAAACGTAATACTGGCAAGTCCAAGGCAGCAGGAAAAACATCTTCTAGTTCATCAGCTTCAGTTGACAAGCCAGTAACTTCCCACACTGGCTCGTCAAATGATAAAGGCAAAGCAATACGTCATGACTATGGTACTGGTTCCAAGAAGAAAGCTGCCCTTAAAGGAAAAGCAAAAGTGAACTCGAATGAAGAGCTGTCTATCACTGAGATTATGACAGTCAAGCTTGACCAGCTTATTGAAGCAGTTACCAAACATCGCTCCGATCCCCTTTACAATGTGTATGACCCATCACCGATACCAAATGTGAGAAAATGCTACAAATGTGGCAGCAAGTTTCACTTAGCCAACAGGTGTCCTTTTACCCCAACCCCGTCTGCTGATGCTTCTTCAAGCAAACCAGCAGACAGGAAGAGATCATCAAAGATGACCCTTCCAGAACCCATCCTTGGATGGGTTCCCAAAAAGAACTAATCTCTTAGCTACTGTACATGGCATTCAAAACAAGCAAATCTGGTATCTCGATAGTGGATGTTCGAGACATATGACCGGATGTAAGTCCCTGCTAATGGACTATCAAGAAAAAGATGGTCCAGTTGTTTCGTATAGAGATAATTCGTTGGGTTACACAAAGGGTTTTGGTACTTTAACTAATGGGAATGTCACATTCTCAAATGTTGCATATGTAGTTGGGCTTAAACATAATTTACTCAGCATAAGCCAACTGACAAGCAAGAACAAGATAGTCCAATTCAGAAAGAAAATTGGCACTATTTTTGATAAGACATGGAAGCCACTGCTGACTACAAAACGTCATGAAAACATGTATCAGATTGACATGAACACAGCTGTCACAACAACTGATACTTGTTTCTATTCGAAGGCTGCAGACAACCTGAAATGGTTATGGCACAAGAGACTCTCACATCTCAACTTCAAAGATATTCACAAATTATCCAGTAGAAGTTTGGTGTCTGGGCTACCCACCATGTCTTATGTAAAGGACAGACTGTGTCCTGGTTGTGAAAAAGGGAAACATCACCATGCCTCATTCAAATCAAAGCAAATCTCATTTATTGAGAAACCATTTCATTTACTTCATATGGATCTTTTTGGTCCTGTTAATGTGGCCAGCTGTAGTGGGAAGAAGTATACACTGGTTATTGTTGATGAATATTCCAGATACACCTGGGTATTCTTTTTGAAGCAAAAGAGTGAAGCTGCTAATGAAATTATCAATTTTATCAAACGAATGGAGCTTTTGAATGGGCAGCTGGTGAAACAGCTAAGAAGTGATCATGGTACAGAATTCAGAAATGCAACTTTAGAAGAATTTTGTGCTGCCAAAGGTATTTTACAAAACTTTTCTGCTGTGAGAACACCTCAGCAAAATGGTGTTGCAGAAAGAAGAAACAGAACTCTCATTGAAGCAGCAAGATCTATGTTAGCTGAGTCTGGGTTGAAAAATTCATATTGGGCAGAAGCTGTGAATACTGCTTGCTTTTCCCAGAATAGATCTCTTATAGTGAAAAGATATCAGAAAACTGCTTATGAAGTTCTCAAAGGTATAAGACCCTCAATTTCATTTCTTCATGTATTTGGCAGTCCCTGTTACATTCTCAATAATAGGGATCAGCTGGGCAAATTTGATGCCAAGGCTGATGAAGGTATATTCTTAGGATATTCCAACATGTCAAAGGCATATAGGGTTTTCAATAAGAGAAGGGGTTGTTTTGAAGAATCCAATAATGTTACATTTGATGAAATTGCTCCTTCTTCATCTTCTGATCGTGAAGATGAAGAGCTATTGTTTGAAGAGCCTACTCAGCCAGCTCTAGATGATGAAGAACCAGCAGCACAACCCTCGCCTATTCATGCTGCTGGGTTCTCTGATGATGAGATGGAACACTCTATTCCATCTGTGTCTAAACCAGGTGGACCTACTGGCTCTACTGAAGTCTTACAACTTGAGCATAGGTCTACTGGTTCTGAAGGATCACAAGCTGATACTGGTTATACCAATAATGAACAGCTGTCTCCAACTGCTGTTCATACTTTCGAACCAGCTGATGATCAAGATGCTGTCTGTTCCAAGATATGCTCACCTGTTCATAACACTAGATGGACAAAAGAGCATCCCATCGAGCAAGTTATCGGTAATCTGGCTAGTGGTGTTAAAACTAGAAGACATGCAACCAGCAATTTTTGTATGCATGTTAAATTTGTGTCTACCATTGAACCTACATGTCCTGATGAAGCAATTAAAGATCCAAGCTGGGCAGGAGCTATGCAAGAAGAGATCCCCCAGTTTGATAGGAATAAGGTTTGGACATTGGTACCTAAACCTGATGATGAAACTAAGAAAATCATTGGTACCAAGTGGGTTTTCAAGAATAAGATGGATGAAGATGGGATTGTGATCAGAAACAAAGCTAGATTGGTAGCTCAAGGTTTCAAACAGGAAGAAGGATTGGATTATGGAGAGACTTATGCTCCAGTGGCTAGGATGGAAGCTATCAGACTGTTCTTGGCGTATGCTGCTAAGATGAATTTTAGGGTATTCCAGATGGATGTTAAATCTGCATTTCTAAATGGGAAGCTGCAAGAAGAAGTTTATGTCAAATAGCCTCCTGGTTTTGTAAGCAGTAAGTATCCAGACCATGTCTACAAGTTAGACAAAGCTCTTTATGGCCTCAAACAGGCTCCAAGAGCATGGTATGAGACACTTCATGTGTATCTCACTGGTATAGGCTTTAAAGTTGGAACAATTGACACAACTCTGTTCTCAAAAGAGACAGATAGTGATCTCTTGCTGGTACATATATATGTGGATGATATTATTTATGGATCTAAAAATGAGAAACATTGTCAAGATTTTTCAAAACTTATGTCAAAGACATATGAAATGAGCTTACAAAGAGACTTGCAATACTTTTTGGGATTGTAAATTAAACAACTTGATGATGGAATTTTTATAAGTCAGGATAAATATATCAAAGATATGCTAAAGAAATTTGGTCTGACCTGTTTAAAAGATATAGGGACTCCAATGGCAGCATCTATTAAAATAGATGCTGATCCCAATGGTGAACCAGTCAATATCACTGAGTATAGAGGTATGATTGGATCCCTACTTTATCTCCCAGCCAGTAGACCATATATTATGTTTTCCACATGTCTGTGTGCCAGATATCAAGCTGATCCTAAAGAGTCACACTTGCTAGAAGTCAAAAGGATATTTAGGTATCTGAAGGCTACTGCTAAACGTGGTCTTTGGTATCCCAAAGACCAGGTTTTTGAGCTAATTGGGTATTCAGATGCTGATTTTGCAGGGTGTAAAATAGACAGGAAAAGTACTACTGGTGGTTGCCAGTTACTGGGCAGTAGGCTAGTCAGCTGGACGAGCAAAAAGCAAAATACTGTGTCCACATCTATTGCTGAGGCAGAATACGTTTCTGCTGGTAGTTGTACTGCTCAAGCACTGTGGATGCAAAGTCAGCTGAAAGACTATGGTGTTCATGTCACAAAGACTCCAATCTACTGTGACAACGCAAGTGCAATAGCTATCACCAACAATCCTGTGATGCATTCAAGAACAAAGCACATTGACGTTCGATATCACTTCATAAGGGATCATGTTCAAAAAGGAGACGTGGAGCTACATTTTATTTCAACAGACCAGCAGTTAGCAGATCTTTTCACAAAGCCCTTAGATGAGAAACGTTTTAACTATCTCATCTCTGAGCTGGGTATGCTTGAACTTTAAATAAAAGACAATCTTTGTTGGTGTGCTGGCTCTACAACATGTAGGGCAAATCAGTAAGCAATTTTTGTTATCTTACTGCCTACATGTAAAACACTCAGCACAACAAGGTCTTTTATATTTTGATTACTCAAAATGTTTTTAATTGAAATAATAAATAGCTCACAAAATTAAATGATTCCTTAAAACTGAAACTCATTTACTTCCAATGATTTAAATTAAATTCAGAACATATTAAATGTAACAAAGTATCTTGTATTTAATACAACACTTATTTTGTGGTTTTCAATTTTTTTTTAAAATTAAAACCTGCTGCATTTAATGTTGAATGGGAGGTATGAGTATTCAAGCCGTATATACGTCAAATCATCAGTCTGTGTCCCCTCGAGTGTGCCAGTCTGTCACATCTACCCACACGCCTACTAATAGCAGTTGTCACTTTCTCTCTCCTGCCTTTTTCACCCAATCACAACGGTTAAAAGTGTGTTTTATCTTCCATAATAATAACCTTTGGTTATTCTGTTTTCAAATTCACACTTCTCTCTCTAAAAAACCCCAAATCTTCATATCTTCACTTTCTACAATCATCAATGGCAGAACAACAACAACATCAATCACCACCTGCTGAGACCCAGCAACCGGAACAACAATCGAAACAACCACAAGCATCGGTGGAACCACAACCGGAACAGCAACCACCGCCGGCTATCGAGGAACAAATTGAACAAGGGCCATTATTCAACCTGCACCCCAATCTTATTAGGGCTGCAAACGCACCTGAACACTCTACGATTCGCCTTTCAAGAGGCAATGCTGCTTATGCCCTTTCTGTTCCCAAATCGAAAGCCAATTCTGGCTATGAAGAGCTGATTACTTATATCCGTCAATCCCCTCTGGCAAGAGCCATTACCTGTGTACCTTCACGATTATATCCAGCCTGTTTGGCCAGATTCTGGTATACTGCCACCATGTCCACCACCGAACAGAACGTTTCATGTATTCATGGCATGGTGACTAACAGCTTACCCTGTTCCATTACTGTTGACGCCATCTGACGAGCTCTTCAATTACCCAATGGTCCATTTGTAGATTCACCTACAAGTGATGAGTTTTTAAGGGAGGTACTGGAAATCATTGGCTATTCTCAACCAGTATCTCATACACCACTCAGGAAACACATGCCACCTCTATGGTATTATTTCTTTGGGTTGCTAACTCAGTGTATCAGTCACAAATCTGGCAGTTTTGATCAATGCTCAGATTATGAGTTAAAGATGGGTCACGGGCTGCTGTTCAACCGCAACATAGATTATGCCGGTGAAATCTACTTACGGTTAAGGGAAATGGTGCTTGCACCCAAACGAACACATCTAATCCCCTTTCCAAGGTTTTTGAGCCTTGTTTTTGAAAATGAGCTGGTTGAAGCTTACCAGCAGATTGCTGACAAATCATATAACCTGCCTCTTAAACAAGGGGGGATGCCAAAGGATAAGCCTACTGCTCCATATGCTGCGTTGACACAAGCAATGCTTGAGTATCTAGCTGCTCAGGGTGGAGCTGCCCATTGACTGCCTCTGGTGTTGCACCAGCTGAGGGGGAGGGTCTTCAGCAAAAGCCAGCTGTCAAGAGGAAGAAGCCATCTACCTCAACTAGTACAGCCACCGTCTCACATACTGGTAACGCAGTAGTTGTATTAGAATCTAGTGCTCTCTGATCATAAAGAACAACCCTAGTCTTATATACTGACTACCCACTTCTAGTATTGGAATCCGTTGCTTAACTATTTCTTGGTAACAGGTAAATCCAAACGTGCAAGAGCTGGCTCCAAGCAAACCACAGGGGGAATTGCACCAGTCTCAACTGCTGCTCCTGCAAAGGATGTGGCTATGGAACCTGGTGCATTTCTTGACCATACAGCAGAAAATTCTAACATAATTAAAAATCTTTTATCTGCTGACTTGAAAAATAAATGTGGAGTTCAAGGTATAACCCTGGCTTCCAAGCTGACTGGTTTTAAAACTAGTGTTAAGAAGAGTAGCAACCCATACTCCTCTAGCCAGACACTTCCACATTTTTCAAATTTGAACTTAATGTTATATCCTCTGCTGCCAGTACAATCAGCAGAGCACATACCTGACCCCCAAAGCAAACTTGAGCTGGCTCCTCATCGTGTTGAACCAGCTCAGGATACTGCACAGCCATTATGTTACTCGGATCATGCTAAGAGTCTCACTCCTACATCATTACCAGCCAGAACTCTTACACTATCTGGGTCAACATGTGTCGCCAATGAGTCAGCAGAGTCACAGCTGTACTTACAGACACCTTATTCTGTCTCATTCGAAGGGCTGACCAAATCACCAGTATGTCCCCAGAGACCAACACCAGATGCAATTGTTGAGTCAAATTTATTTAGTTCTAAAGTTGTTAACATAAAATGTTCTATTATTTCAGTTCTTAGCAGGGTAGATGAACAGGCAGAGGGGGAGCAAGTTAAAGATGATATTATTCCTACTAAGCAGATTGCTGCCTCTGCTACTGGTATTGGTGTTATTGTTTCTCCTACTGGTGGTGCTGATGCTAGTACTGTTGCCTCTACAGCTGCTGGTAATACTGCTCCCAGTATTGTTGCTTCCACCACTACACCTGAAGTGGAAGATGAAATCATAGTGGATCCTCATGTTCTTAAAATGGTAATTGACAATATTGTCAAGGATGTTCTACTTGATGAACCTGTCACTGAACCAAAGGGTGACATTACGTCTGCTGCTGCTACTGATGCACAAGATGTTATCATGGAAGCTGGTACAAGTGCTACTTTTCCATCAGATGTTATCATGGAAGCTGGTACAAGTGCTACTTTTCCATCTGATGTTATCATGGAAGTTGGTACAAATGCTACTTTTTGATCTGATGTTATCCTGAATGCTGGTAAAAGTGCTACTTTTCCATCAGATTCTGGTTCACAGGATGATACTATTTTGGAGGGTCTTGATTTTGTTAATGCTGGCTATGTTGGCTATGTTCCCACAGAGCCAACGGTGGATACTGATGCTACTACTGGAGATGCTGCTCAGTTACTTACTGCTGCTACTGGTTCTACGGAACCCGTTATGGATGCTGGTACCTCTGCTATTGCCACCACTGACTCTTCTCAGGCTACTATTTCTGCTGAGAAGAAACCCTATGTGTGCCAGGTGCCAGATCCTGATGAAGTTGTCCCTAACTTCATCTATCGGGGAGCATCTATCACTCCCAGAGTTGCTCTGCTGGTGGATCAGCTAACTTTTGATCCTCAAACTTCCATAGTATCAGCCAGCAAATTGCCTCGCGAAGAGCTGACTGAACTATTGTCTCAACTTGATCGACCAGCTAGAGAAGAAGTTTATGAGAGGCTGGCTACTTTAGAACAGATAAACGAGCAGCCATTTTATCACTATTTTGGCATGGCTCCAGCTGCTTCTCCATGGCCTGGTACATGGAGGCATCTCAAGTTCATCAGGGATCCCTCTACTGGTAAATATGTTATGCAGAATATTCCTGATTCGCCAGTACCTTCTGATTCATCAGCTTTTTCCTCATCATCTTCTTCTTCTGATGGTGATGCTGATAAAGGTACTGGTAAGGATGAACCAGTCATTCATGATAATGTGACTGGTTCCAAAGAAAAACCAGTGGATCTCACAGATGATACTGATCTTCATGCTGACAAGGATACTGGTGGTTCTAAACCTTCGGGTGAAGGTAAAAATGATGGTGATCATGGTGACGAGTTAGATCCTGACCTTCCACCTCCACCACCCCGCGGACGTACTCCTGTGTCAGCTGCTTCTGACCAACCCTCAACCAGCTATCTTAAATTTAATGCTGATGAGGTGGCTGATATTTCCACCTTCGCCGTGCTTAGGACACTCAGTGAAGTTACACCAGATCTTCAAAACACCATTCGCACTCCTATTGATGATAGTGTAACTCAAGCCTTCAGGAATGCTGGGCAAGTCACCTCTTCGAATATTGAGGCCTAGCTAGGACAAATACGTGCTTTTGCTGATCTAGCAGTATCAGCCATTGTCAAGCAAATGGAGGGGGAGGAGGAATTACAGAAGCGAATCCTTTCTCACAATGAGTACATGGAGGACATTGCTAGCCTTAAAGCTGATTTGGAGGCTGCCAATCACAGAGTCTTGTTTCTTAATGAAGAAAATGCTGTTCTGCATGAGAGATTGGAATCGCAGGAACAACAAATGGCTAACATGATTCCTGTCTCTGCCTATGTTCAAATGGTGGAAAATATGCAACGCCTGGCTGCCCTACAGGGTAATGTTAGGGCTATGGTTGAACAGATGGCCATGGGTGTTGCAAGAAATGAAGTTAGATCCTCCAACCTTCTCCTTAGACAATTTGGTGTGGATCCTGGTGCCCATCTCACTCCTGAAGTTGCTGATTAGAACAATTTTGCTTTCTCTGTTCCCAACTCAGATAGTGACCTTGATGCACAAGTCTCCCCTGTTCTTTCTCCTGCCCCTGCTGATGACAAAAAGGGGGAGAAGAAGAAATCTAAAAGTAAATCTAAAAAGAGAAAACAATCAGAGGGGGAGCATGAGCATGAGAAGGCTCCTAAACAACCAAGGAGGGATGGTGATGGTCTAGACTTTGGCACTAAGCCCAGTAACGCTCATACTGAAACTGGTGTACAGGCAGCTGGTGGATCTCAACCCAGAGAGTCTGTCACATCAGTGGATGATATTGGTTCTGGCAGTAAGCCCAGTGATGTTTCTGATATGGCTGTTGCTAAAGCTCTTCTTGTATCTCAGTCTATTGAAAGGAAAATGAAAAGAAAACTTGAGAGATATCAGAAGAGACAGCAAGACTTAAATGATGCCTTCAATGTCAAATGGGATGCCTATGTTGCTCTTAAATGCCACAGAATTGATCATAGGAGATGGCTGACCCAACAAAAGAAGGACATTGATGATGACCTGACTGGCATTGATCTCTACAAAAAGGAAGCATGAAAAAGAAATGTCAAGTTCATGATCAAATACGACAAAAAGAGGGCAAAGTTGTATGTTGAGCGTGCAGACAGAATTAAACGAATGACTCCAAAAGAAATGAAAGATTATCTTGCATCTACTGGATCAGGGGGAGGAGTTAGAGCTGATATTTTTATGAAATGGTTAGATGCTGTGTTAGAAACCAGCTCATCTCCTCGACCAACATCCACTGCTCAGCCAGCTACACAGCAACAACCAGCAGAAACACTCAATCTTGACGTTGATGATACTCAGGGGGAGCATCTTGCTATTGTTCCCTATCTGTCTCCACAAGAACCAGTATCAACACAAGAACCATCAGCTGAACCCAAGCCTATTGACAAACAAAGGGTGAAATCCACTCCAAGGGATAACCAGCCTGTCAAACCCCGTCCAAGTCCCCCTGGACGAAATCATCAATATCTGGTTCCATTGCGATGATCGACTCCAAGTAATGTCTTTAATATGAGCAAATGCACAGCGGAAGACTTAATTCGTACCTGAGAATAACATGCTTTAAAAGTCAACATAAAGTTGGTTAGATATATAGGTTTGATGCTAGCAGCGTAATAACTATGGACCACAAGATTTCATATGTAAACATTTTAATAAAAATATTCTAAGTGGTTGAGCACTTGGTAACCATACTTAACATTTAATCACGTCGCATATTCCCTTTATTATGAAATCTTACTACACCGTACCAAGTGTAGTCACGAAACGAAGTACTGTGCAATCGTTGAATACTGGTCGTCCAGTCCGGTTGGGGTTGTCAGGCCCGATAGATCTATCAACAGGATTCGCGTTTACAATACCGCTGTAAATAATAGTTACCAAGCTACAGGGAGATATGCCAGTGGTACAACTCAACGTAGAATATATATTTTCGTCACTTGTGTCCATAACGTAAATCATTTATAAAAACAGCGCATGTATTCTCAGCCCAAAGATATTTAGAGTTTTAAAAGGGATCTATATACTCACCATACTGTATTTTGTAGTAAAAATACATATAACATCACTGAACACATATAAGGTTGGCCTCGGATTCACGAACCTAAATCATTTGTATATATATATTAATACACATAATCGCACTCAACACAATTTATATATTCTTATTAATTATTATTTATTATGATTTAATAGTGTTATACATATATATTTATTAATGTTTTATCTTTATCTATTATGTATTAAATTTAATACTTTCATTCATAATTATATTGATATCTATAAAAATGTTTATCTATTATGATAGTAGTAACACTAATTAATAATAATAATAGTAATAAAAATGATAACTTTAAAATAAAGATACTTTTAATAATATAATACTTTTAGTAATATTTTTAATTAAAATATAAATTTTAATTATAATGACATCCTTAATAAAAATGTTACTTTTAATAATAATAATAATAATAATAATAATAATAATAATAATAATAATAATAATAATAATAATAATAATAATAATAATAATAATAATAATAATAGTAAGAATAATAAAATCACTACCTTAAATGATGAGCTTAAAAAAATGACCAAAACCAAGCTCGAACCCATGACTTCTCGTTCAATGTACATTTACCCCAAACCATTCCTCAACTACTTCATTTGTGTTCAAATTCATAAAATGAATCTAATTAACATTTAGGAACCGATGAGGTTGCAAATCCGGTTCAACAAACAATAGCCCAACACTAGGAGTTCATGGCACCATTTCTTTTGCAAACCCATGGCCCAACTGAAAATGGGGAACTCGGCCCAACAGATAATATATCGGCCCAACAGCAATTAGAATATAGTGGCCCAATAATTTCATTTGTAAAAAAAAACATATATGACGTTCTAGCCTAGTTTCGAACCTAGGTCTCCTTGCTTAAACACAACCCGTCCAACCATCACTCCAGCTCGTCCTTTTGATATTAATAACAGATTAAATCTTTCTATATTACTCGTCTGTTTTCCCTAATTCCATCATCATCATCTCATCATCAACTTCATGGAAAAGAAAAGAAGTAGGACAGCAGCGGTCCACAAACTCTAGCAAATACCGAAATTTTGGGTACCAAATATAATAAAGTGTATACATGTAGTTGTTTGGCTCCACCACTCATTCAAAGCACTAACTAATCCTCATTTGCTATAATTTTGTCGGTAATCATATAAAGGAGAACACCAAAAGCAATATAATATACCTTCAAGTTGGTAAAACATCAACAACAAAAAAAAAATGGTACAAGTTCATTCTTCTTTTGTTTTGTGAGCCTCACGAATTCAAACAATACCCGCACCCTTTTTGTTCTTTATGAGTCTAAATAACAGAAAAGTATTTCAGTGGCAGTAGCTAGCTTCGTTGGTGTTGGGTTTTGTTGCTCCAACGAAATAGAAATAAGTAACAGAAGGTACGACGGGTTTTGTGGTGGGTATTGTTGAATAAGAGGGTGGCGTGTGAGGTTGTAGCAGCAAGAAGTAAACAGGAACAGCAAAAGTGATGGTCGATGGTAATTGTTAGGGTGGTTGATGATTGTTTCGTTGTTGAAAAGAAAGAAAAAAATTTTGGGTTTCGATTGTTTTGCAGAAGGAGAGAAGAGATATTATCAAGGGTGGCGGGTATGGTGGTCCGGTGGAGGTTAAAGGTGGCGGTGATTGACGTACATGACTGAAGATTGTGGAATCCGGATATTGAGGTGGCGTGGTTTTTGAAGGTAGTGGTGATCGAAGTTTAGCGGTTAGAAGTAGGGGTGATTGATTTGTTAAAAAGGATTAAAGACAACCAATCTTCACAAGCAAAACAGAAGACAGATAAATTATATCATAGACGTTGACATAAATATAACAAAAATATACTCGTGATAAATCTGCTTTTAAATTAAATTATTTTTTTTTTTACAGATTTATTTATATTAATAATTATAAATATATTAATAAATATAATTCCTTTAATATTAATAATAATAATAAAATATTAGTAATACAATATTAATATTAATTAATGATATAAATAATTAACATATTGATAATAATAATAACTTCTAAGTTTATAACAATAACAATCTTTAATATTAATGATATCAAGATAATACTATTATAAATAAAATCATGGTAAAGAAATGATAATATCTAATAATAATACAAATAATAGTTAAGGTATCTCAAGTTATATTTATTTATGTAGATATCTGTATCCGTATCGTTATATGTTGAATATATATATATTTATATTCATATACCTAATACATAAAGAAACCTAATAATATTAATTATATAAACATTAATATTTAATATTAATTTTATTAATAATCAAGGAACTACTAATGATAATAATAATAATAATAGAATTAATGATAAATATAATATTAATAACAATACTTGTACACCTCTATATTCAAATATTCTTATATATTTTAACATACACCTAATAGTGAATATATATACAAAAATTATGTGTTATATAATAACTTAATTATTATTATTATATCGTTTATTATTTTATAAATAATTGTTCGTGAATCGTCAGGCATGGTCAAAGGGTAACTGATTATCCGAATATAGAGATTTCAAACTTTCTAGACTCAAAATTACAGATTTTGCTTATCGTATCGGAAACATATAGAGTTTAAGGTTTAAATTTGGTCGGAAATTTCCAGGTCGTTACAGTACCCACCCGTTAAAGAAATTTCGTCCCCGAAATTTGCTAGAGGTTGTCATAAATAACAGTAGAAATGTTTTCATGACGAATATGAGGTAATAATAGAGTTTTATCATTATCGGAAGAGATGGATAAAACGATTCGATCATGTGAAGCGCACGAGTGAAGCTATCACAAAAGAATGTAATGAGTGAATATGGAATTGTTTCAACCGATGACGTGACTAGAATTGATTTCCAGAATTTAAGGAATTTAAAGAAAATCTTATGTAATAAGATTTGGTTCTTCGACGATTTAGGAAACATGATCTCCTTTGATTTAATGTGGCAAATCTGTTTTGATTTCTTTGTCGGATATTTCACTTATAAAACTACTTCTTTCGTTTCTTCTTCCCGTTCTCAAGTCAAGCGAGCAACGGTCCGGAATTCGTAGGTATGAAATTCGAAATGAGCATAACTAATGCTCTCAAAACAAATGGTATGGCACATTTTGTCAAGTTACCAGTTTATCCTGGAACAGACCGAATCATCAAGAAATATTTTCTTGATATTTTTAGAATTTGAATAGAATGTAAGAGCCGTGTAACATGGCACATGATGATGGTACTGTGAATCATCACATTCTATTAGAAACTCAACATGACTTACTGTAATATAATGACGTTGATCAAGTGTCATTATATTATACTAATTCATGTATCAGTTTCCAACACTACTTCAAAACATTCATATTTTAAACTCGAAGGTTTCAGAATTTAGAAACTAACACAGTTTCTTTTATATTGTAACGCAGATATTTCGGAGAGATACATGATCTCAGATAATAATAGTTGTGAAAATATTTCTAAAAATATAGAGAATATATATAACGGAAGATATGGAGATATCTTATAATATCTAAGATAAGATGATGAAGAATACCATCTGGAAAGGTTTAGAATAAGGAGTAGGGTTCTTACTAACGGTTTCAGCAGGCACTAAATCATTTGGATTCTTTGAATATAAGGTTTGATCCTTGTATTTGTTCTTTGTTTCCTTCATGGTGTGCTCAATTCGATTTTCAGTACCGAATTTTCTTTCAACACTCTATTCTGTTATCATCACCTTTGACCATTAAGACCATCTACAACATGCTGCTTCGTCATCATTCTCAAAGTTAACGGATCTGGGTCATCGGTTATCAAACCGAGGTGGTTTCAAAAGAATTGTGTTTTTAGATGATTAAACGCTGATGATAACATGATGGAATATGAAAGGTTCTCGGTAACGATGAGGAAAGCCTGTCGTACGTATCAAAGTTATATTAAGACTTTATTCGAATGAAAGGTCGAAGTTGTTTTGTTGGAGCTGTGACAAAACTGGCCACTTTGGAAGAGAATCGTAAGGTTGTTTTTGCTAACAAATGATAAGAATCCGACGTGGTACGTGTTAAACTATGACTTTGGGTTCGAGAGTTTTTCAGGTGCATAAATCTTTTCTTCCGTAGATGAAATGTGGTTGGTTCATCCTCTCGATTGAGGTATTTTCAAGAATCATGAAAGATTTGAACGCGGATTGTAATCGTCGAGATACAAATGAGGTTTAAGATGAAATCAAGTGGCAAGCTTGAAGAATTATTTAGTTTCATATGTTATAATCAATATTTTAATTTAATTCATTTTAATTGTCCAAAGTTAGCAGTCCAATAGTCCGATGGTTCAATGATTCATATATAATTTAATATATAATATTCGAATTAAATAATACGTATCGTGACCCGTGTACCGGTCTCGGTGTCGATCACAACTCAAAGTATATATATATTTTGGAATCAACTCCGACCCTGTATAGCCAACTCCCACCTTCACATATAGAGTGTCTACGGTTGTTCCGAAATATATATATAGATGGGTCGATATGATAAGTCGAAACCTTGCATACGTGTCCCGTTATTTAAAGTGCGTAAAAGTAAATAACAGAAATTAAATGACGATAAATAAAATTGCGAGAATGTAAATTGCGATAAATTAAATGTTAATCAGTTAGCTGGGAACAGTTAGCCGGAACAGTTAGCGTGAAATCCTATCACAATTTCAATTAATTAATTCGTTTGTTTCTAACACTTTTTATTTTTGTCCAATGTTTTCTTCGTTATGCCACTTGTTCCATTCTGATAGGTCAAAATTCAAATATGAAATTTGAATAGAAATGGTTATTCTGTGGTGAACGGATACGTATATCGGTAGTTGTAAGTAGGATAGTAAATGATCGTTGAATCAGATTCGAAGAATGTACAGTGTAACTTATTAATGTGAATTCTAAATATTCCTCGGGTACTACCCACCCGTTAAAATATTTTCATCATTAACAGTTTGTACAAAAGAATTTTTAATTACAATCTTTATGAAAATATACTTGCATATATATTTTCATCGGATGTAATCATGGATTTAATGAGTCAAAAACTCATTTGATTTACCGTTAATACTAGATTACATAATCTCTAAAACTTTAGAAATTACATATTCACCATGTCGAACGAGGAAAAATGAGGTAGAATGATACGTAAAGCGAAGATAGTCGATGTAAATTGATGTGTAGAACGAAGTTCATACTCGGAGTACAGATGGGGATATTGAGGCGTGTAATGTTGATATTCGAGGTACAGATTGTGATATTGAGAGTTACGGCGCGGTTATGGTTTAGAGATGATAAGGGTACTGTCGACGTCGATGATGGTGGTACTGATTATGCTGCCGGTGCTGCTGCTGGTGTTCGTAACTTTCGCACCAGGTTCTCCAAAGTCGTCACACGAGCGCGTAGTTCGTTAACTTCTTCTAGTACTACGGAATGATTGACGGTTGAAGCGAGTGAATGAATAAGATTCAAATTATGGGATAATATGTAATCGTGATGGGATACTCGGAAAAAGGGGAGAGAAAATGGTTTCTCGAACAGGTTCGCCAGTAAGCGCTTCAGGTTGAAAAGGGCAATTTGGTGGATGGAAGAGATCTTCGACGTGAAATGATTTTCGGATATAGAATGATATTCTAACTTCATAGAATATCCATATTGATGGTACTAAAGATTTTGTAAACTATAGAGGAACCTACGGCATATATTAGGCAAGTCTACAGATGCGCTAAGATATGAATTTTTGTCTATACACTATCGATGCACTAGATGTAGTAAGACGTGTCTAGACTTAAGAATGATAAGCAGGCAATTCCCTAAGGATAATAAGCAGATGGTTTCCGACTAGAAATGATAAGCAAAACTTTTAACATGCAGACACGGTCAAAGTCCAGACTTACTAATGTATCCTAACAACTACCAGTTAGACACACTAATGCAAGGCCTAGTTCGCTAAGACCAACGCTCTGATACCATTCTGTCAAACCCCGTCCAAGTCCCCCTGGACGAAATCATCAATATCTGGTTCCATTGCGATGATCGACTCCAAGTAATGTCTTTAATATGAGCAAATGCACAGCGGAAGACTTAATTCGTACCTGAGAATAACATGCTTTAAAAGTCAACATAAAGTTGGTTAGATATATAGGTTTGATGCTAGCAGCGTAATAACTATGGACCACAAGATTTCATATGTAAACATTTTAATAAAAATATTCTAAGTGGTTGAGCACTTGGTAACCATACTTAACATTTAATCACGTCGCATATTCCCTTTATTATGAAATCTTACTACACCGTACCAAGTGTAGTCACGAAACGAAGTACTGTGCAACCGTTGAATACTGGTCGTCCAGTCCGGTTGGGGTTGTCAGGCCCGATAGATCTATCAACAGGATTCGCGTTTACAATACCGCTGTAAATAATAGTTACCAAGCTACAGGGAGATATGCCAGTGGTACAACTCAACGTAGAATATATATTTTCGTCACTTGTGTCCATAACGTAAATCATTTATAAAAACAGCGCATGTATTCTCAGCCCAAAGATATTTAGAGTTTTAAAAGGGATCTATATACTCACCATACTGTATTTTGTAGTAAAAATACATATAACATCACTGAACACGTATAAGGTTGGCCTCGGATTCACGAACCTAAATCATTTGTATATATATATTAATACACATAATCGCACTCAACACAATTTATATATTCTTATTAATTATTATTTATTATGATTTAATAGTGTTATACATATATATTTATTAATGTTTTATCTTTATCTATTATGTATTAAATTTAATACTTTCATTCATAATTATATTGATATCTATAAAAATGTTTATCTATTATGATAGTAGTAACACTAATTAATAATAATAATAGTAATAAAAATGATAACTTTAAAATAAAGATACTTTTAATAATATAATACTTTTAGTAATATTTTTAATTAAAATATAAATTTTAATTATAATGACATCCTTAATAAAAATGTTACTTTTAATAATAATAATAATAATAATAATAATAATAATAATAATAATAATAATAATAATAATAATAATAATAATAATAATAATAATAATAATAATAATAATAATAGTAAGAATAATAAAATCACTACCTTAAATGATGAGCTTAAAAAAATGACCAAAACCAAGCTCGAACCCATGACTTCTCGTTCAATGTACATTTACCCCAAACCATTCCTCAACTACTTCATTTGTGTTCAAATTCATAAAATGAATCTAATTAACATTTAGGAACCGATGAGGTTGCAAATCCGGTTCAACAAACAATAGCCCAACACTAGGAGTTCATGGCACCATTTCTTTTGCAAACCCATGGCCCAACTGAAAATGGGGAACTCGGCCGAACAGATAATATATCGGCCCAACAGCAATTAGAATATAGTGGCCCAATAATTTCATTTGTAAAAAAAAAACATATATGACGTTCTAGCCTAGTTTCGAACCTAGGTCTCCTTGCTTAAACACAACCCGTCCAACCATCACTCCAGCTCGTCCTTTTGATATTAATAACAGATTAAATCTTTCTATATTACTCGTCTGTTTTCCCTAATTCCATCATCATCATCTCATCATCAACTTCATGGAAAAGAAAAGAAGTAGGACAGCAGCGGTCCACAAACTCTAGCAAATACCGAAATTTTGGGTACCAAATATAATAAAGTGTATACATGTAGTTGTTTGGCTCCACCACTCATTCAAAGCACTAACTAATCCTCATTTGCTATAATTTTGTCGGTAATCATATAAAGGAGAACACCAAAAGCAATATAATATACCTTCAAGTTGGTAAAACATCAACAACAACAAAAAAATGGTACAAGTTCATTCTTCTTTTGTTTTGTGAGCCTCACGAATTCAAACAATACCCGCACCCTTTTTGTTCTTTATGAGTCTAAATAACAGAAAAGTATTTCAGTGGCAGTAGCTAGCTTCGTTGGTGTTGGGTTTTGTTGCTCCAACGAAATAGAAATAAGTAACAGAAGGTACGACGGGTTTTGTGGTGGGTATTGTTGAATAAGAGGGTGGCGTGTGAGGTTGTAGCAGCAAGAAGTAAACAGGAACAGCAAAAGTGATGGTCGATGGTAATTGTTAGGGTGGTTGATGATTGTTTCGTTGTTGAAAAGAAAGAAAAAAATTTTGGGTTTCGATTGTTTTGCAGAAGGAGAGAAGAGATATTATCAAGGGTGGCGGGTATGGTGGTCCGGTGGAGGTTAAAGGTGGCGGTGATTGACGTACATGACTGAAGATTGTGGAATCCGGATATTGAGGTGGCGTGGTTTTTGAAGGTAGTGGTGATCGAAGTTTAGCGGTTAGAAGTAGGGGTGATTGATTTGTTAAAAAGGATTAAAGACAACCAATCTTCACAAGCAAAACAGAAGACAGATAAATTATATCATAGACGTTGACATAAATATAACAAAAATATACTCGTGATAAATCTGCTTTTAAATTAAATTATTTTTTTTTTTACAGATTTATTTATATTAATAATTATAAATATATTAATAAATATAATTCCTTTAATATTAATAATAATAATAAAATATTAGTAATACAATATTAATATTAATTAATGATATAAATAATTAACATATTGATAATAATAATAACTTCTAAGTTTATAACAATAACAATCTTTAATATTAATGATATCAAGATAATACTATTATAAATAAAATCATGGTAAAGAAATGATAATATCCAATAATAATACAAATAATAGTTAAGGTATCTCAAGTTATATTTATTTATGTAGATATCTGTATCCGTATCGTTATATGTTGAATATATATATATTTATATTCATATACCTAATACATAAATAAACCTAATAATATTAATTATATAAACATTAATATTTAATATTAATTTTATTAATAATCAAGGAACTACTAATGATAATAATAATAATAATAGAATTAATGATAAATATAATATTAATAACAATACTTGTACACCTCTATATTCAAATATTCTTATATATTTTAACATACACCTAATAGTGAATATATATACAAAAATTATGTGTTATATAATAACTTAATTATTATTATTATATCGTTTATTATTTTACAAATAATTGTTCGTGAATCGTCAGGCATGGTCAAAGGGTAACTGATTATCCGAATATAGAGATTTCAAACTTTCTAGACTCAAAATTACAGATTTTGCTTATCGTATCGGAAACATATAGAGTTTAAGGTTTAAATTTGGTCGGAAATTTCCAGGTCGTTACACAGCCCCTCAGGAAAGGACCCCTATTTGAGGCAGCTGATGAAGATATTGTGACAGTTGTGCCAGCTGATACTAATCAATCAGCTGGTACTGAAGACTCAGCAAGGAGTGCTGAGAAAGAAGACCCAGCCGGAAGTGTGCTGCTGGGTGACACAAGCGTTGAAGACCCAGCCAAGGTGGTTGAGCTGGGTGCAAAACCAGATGATGATACGGTTGATCCTGCTGACTTTACTGTCTGGGGTAGAGAAGATCACTTATTTGTTCAATCTCCTATCTCTCCTCGGACTCTCACTTATTTTAATAGATCAAAGGATAACCGTGTCAATAAATTCTCAGTAAGTTCATCTGGCATAGATGAATCAAACATGTATCCTCCATCTTCCCCTAAACGTCATGGTAAACACAAAACCTGGGAAGATGATTCAGTTGACCATAGTGAGCCGAATCTTTTCAGAATGAATCCAGATGAAAGAGAAGCTTACAGGCTGGAGATCACTGTTCCAGAATTGCTTGAGCAAAGACAAGCAGAGCTTAATGAAAGAATACGCCAAGTCAGATTGCTGCATCATCCTCTTGATCAGCCACTCTACATCGCTGCCTTGACCTTTGGCGTTGATATTGGTGTATATTTGAATAACAGTGGTCGAAGGCTCTCCACTGATAAGGAGAAAGCTCAATTTCATGAAGCTCATCAGCTGGGTATGGATCTGAAAGAGTATCAGGTTGCTCTAAGAACTGAAGATGGAAGAAAAATGATTGAAGCAGTCAGATCTCTAAAAATTAGCCACACTGATTATCTGCTAGGCTTAGTGGCAGAACAACAAAGAAGAGAGGCTGCTAATGCTGAAATTACTGAGAGATTAAGGCTTCAGGAAATAGAAGACAAGTTGGCTGCCGATGAAAAGGAAGAAGCTGAGTCCCTCAAACTAATTCAAGCCATTGTCAAAGAACAGGATAAGGCACTTGATGAGAAGGAAGCTGCTGAGAAAGCACCTGCTACTGCTCCTATAAAACCTGTCAGTACTATTAAAGTCCCTGATCATTATTACAGGAGCAGATATGGTGATGTAATGAATAGAAGATCAAATCCCAGCTGGATCATCAAAGTGAACAGAGGGTCAAAAAGAGCCTTCAACGTTATGAGGGAGAATAATGTTCAAGAAAGGATCAACTATGATGAGTTAAGATCCCTTGGATTTAGTGAATGGATGGAGATACTGGAGTATTTTATTGGCAAAGGTGATAGTGCCATCAAAAAGACAATTAAATCTGAACTCCAACAGCTCTTCAACAAAGCCACAAAGTTTGGGAATGCACCAGCAGTAGATGTAGAACAGGTTCTTTCTCAAAAAATTATAAGACATCAATCTACTGGTGAAGGACCAACCGAAAGAGGCCCCATCATTCTACCTCCTTCTATCCCTATTTTTGACCCAGCTGAGATACCTATTCTGTTCTATGAATCCTGGAGAATCAAACAAGAGGAGCTATCTGAAGAAGAACGGGACAAAGATAAAGATAGATAGTCTCCTATATGCTTAAATTGAATCTTTTGTCTAACTCACTTTTCATTCTATTATCATTGTATTTAATGTATATATCCTGTTGTAATGAAAGTGAAATGAGTTTATCTTCAAAATCATATCGAATTATAAGATATAGATAACTCAGCAAAAGATCCCAAAACAAACTTAAAAAGGGACAATCTCACTGCATATTCTTATTTGTTCCCTTGTTGCTGGCTTTAGTGTTTTCTCTATATGTCATAGGTTTTGTCATCATCAAATAGGGGGAGATTGTTGAGTCCCCAAAATAATTAAGGATTTAATTATGACAAAACTGTAATTTATTTACACTAAAATGTTATGTGCAGCCAGCACAAGTTTGTTTATGTTGTTTATGTACAGTCAGCTAATATAGCTGTGTCGAGTGTGTAGTATGCTGGCTGATCTACCAGCACAAGGTAGAATGTATTCTTCGAATCAGCACAGGATGAGTACTCAGCTAATTAAGAATATCAAGTGACTCAGCATATGAAGAACCAGTAGATCTGGATAGCAGCATACAACACATGACAGCCATGCTCCATTACAAGCATGGTAGTTTCCCAGAGTGGTCTACATCAACGCACTATTCAACAGAAGTCGAAGACAAAGTTGAATAGAAAAGGACAGGAGTCGGCGGCTGACAAGTGACCTTACAAGACCACGTGGGAATGCAGAAGTGGAACGCATGTGCAGACATGTGTTATACTTTATTCATACCTAGGGAACATAACATTCCATTTGTTTAAATCAAATGGTAGTGCCAAGCCGAATTGGTGTGTTCCTGCAAATAGCTACCTAAGAGGAAAGAAGGAGAGCACGCCTTCTGACACAATTGTCCCCACAAGTACAAGGCATCCAATGTACTAGTGGACAATAGATTAATTACACGGACAATAGGACTACTATATATTGCTGTATTCACTGTTGTATCAACTAGTGGTGTGGGTTTCATTATTTAGAGTCCTAAACGTGTAATAGCTTTTAGTTTACCTCTTAGCTATAATCTAGGTAATCTGTATCAACCAACTATCATTCCGCCAAGGATAGTTGTAATTCTTTGTGATTCAATCAATAAAGAATAACCGTTGAAAATTACCTGTGACTCTATCTAATTTGCATGCTTGAATACATAATCGAGTTTAACTGTTTAGTTAATTGAAAAGTAATTGTATTCACCCCCCCCCCCCCTCTACAATACTCTTTTCGTTATTAAGGGACCAACATCATTCTTATTAAAAATTGTTATTTTGTTATCATTAAAAACTAACCATATTATTATTAGAAATTTTATATTATGACTACCATTATTATCACAACTATTAATATTAATACTAATATCATTATTTTATGATTATTATTACTAACACAAAAATATTTTTAACTTAATATATTAACAGTGATAATCTATTTTTTAAATAAATATTAACTACTTATTTCTACTACTCAAAATAAATATATATTAAATCTTAACACATGAGATGATACTTCTAAATATCAAAAATAGAATATTTATAATAGATGACTTAACATATACTTTAAATTTGATATATATATATATATATATATATATTATATATATATATATATATATATATATATATATATATATATATATATATATATATATATATATATATATAAGTTTTTGAGTATTAAAAATATACAAATAAATATAGTTAATAAATTATTAATATAATGAGCATATTAAAAATATAAATATATAAACTTATTTAATTACGGTTATGTGTATTAATATATAAACAAATGATATAGGTTCGTGAATCCGAGGTCAACCCTACTCTTGTTAAATGACGTCATATGTATTTTTACTACAAAATACAGTATGGTGAGTTTCATTTGCTCCCTTTTTAAATGCTTTTGCAATATATATATTTTTGGGACTGAGAATACATGCGCTTTTATAAATGCTTTACAAAATAGACACAAGTAATCGAAACTACATTCTATGGTTGAATTGTTATACCGGATATCGCCCTTATTGAACTTGGTAACCTAAGAATTGGTGTTTATTATAATTGCCACCAATTGACGCGAATCCTAAAGATAGATCTATGGGCCATTGACAAGCTCCAGTCAGAGAATTTGAACTGCTTTAGTACTTCGATATGTATATATGGGGATATTCTAGATGCATTTTGTTAATGTCAGTTATCAGGTGTTCAATCCATATGAATGATTATTTTTGTCTCTATGTATGGGACATATATTTATGAGAAATGGAAATGAAAATCTTGTGGTCTATTAAAATGATGAAAATGATTGTTTATGATAAACTAATGAACTCACCAACCTTTTGGTTGACACTTGAAAGCATGTTTATTCTCAGGCATGAAAGAAATCTTTCGCTGTGCATTTGCTCATTTTAGAGACATTATTTGAAGTCATTAATGACATATTTCAAAAGACGTTGCATTTGAGTCGTTGAGTTCATCAAGATTATTATTAAGTCAATTATAGTTGGATATATTATGAAATGGTATGCATGCCGTCAACTTTCAATGTAAAGAAAGTTTGTCTTTTTAAAACGAATGCAATGTTTGTAAAATGTATCATATAGAGGTCAAGTACCTCGCGATGTAACCAAATGTAATGTATTCATCCAGATGGATTAGGACGGGTCATTAGATTATATAAATTGAACTTGCACAAGCTCACTATTATTTATGCTCACTAGTATTTATGATTCTTTCAATTAAATACATTAGATTTTATTTTCAATATAATAATATAATTATATATATATATATATATATATATATATATATATATATATATATATATATATATATATATTTGGACGCGATCCAATACTAAACTTAAAAACGGCTAAGAATTGATAAGCAAAATTTCAAATTTAAAAAAAAAAAAAAAAAGAATTATATTTTTAGAGTCTCTGAATATGGAGATTGAAGAAAACGCAAAAATTAAAAAATAATAATAATAATGAAATCGTTTGAAGCAACCCGTCCTAATTCATCTGGACGAATACATTACATTTGGTTACATCGTGAGGTACTTGACCTCTATATGATACATTTTACAAACATTGCATTCGTTTTTAAAAAGACAAACTTTCACTACATCTAAAGTTGACGGCATGCATACCATTTCATAATATATTCAACTATAATTGACTTAATAATAATCTTGATGAACTCAACAAATCGAATGCAACGTCTTTTGAAATATGTCATGAATAACTCCAAGTAATATCTATAATATGAGCAAATGCACAGCGGAAGATTTCTTTCATACCTGAGAATAAACATGCTTTCAAGTGTCAACTAAAAGGTTGGTGAGTTCATTAGTTTATCATAATCAATCATTTCCATAATTTTAATAGACCACAAGATTTTCATTTCCATTTTTCATAAACATTATCTCATCTCAGGCATTTCGCAAAAACTGCATAGAGATAAAAATCATTCATATGGTGAATACCTAGTAATCAACATTAACAAAACGCGTCTACAATATCCCCATCATTCAGGTGAAAGGACCCATTCATATCGATTATAAACGATTCACAATAGTTGATTATATCGCGAGGTACTTGACCTCTATATGAAACATTTTACAAACATTGCATTCATTTTAAAAAAAAAACAAACTTTCATTTCATCGAAAGTTGACAGGCATGCATACCAATTCATAATATATCTAAATTATAAATAACTTGATAATATTCTTGATGAACTCAATGACTCGAATGCAACGTCTTTTGAAATATGTCATGAATGACCCCAAATAATATCTCTAAGATGAGCAAATGCACAGCGAAAGATTTCTTTCGTACCTGAGAATAAACATGCTTTCAAGTGTCAACCAAAAGGTTGGTGAGTTCATTAGTTTATCATAACAAATCATTTCCATTATTTTAATAAACCACAAGATTTTCATTTCTCATAAATATACGTCTCATGCATAGAGACAAAAATATCATTCATACGGATTGAACACCTGGTAACCGACATTAACAAGATGCATATAAGAATATCCCCTATCATTCCGGGAAATTCTTCGGACATGATAAAAACGAATTCGAAGTACTAAAGCATCCGGTACTTTGGATGGGGTTCGTTAGGCCCAATAGATCTATCTTTAGGATTCGCGTCAATTAGTAGATCGGTTTACTAATTCTTAGGCTACCAAGCAAAAAGGGGCATATTCGGCTTCGATCATTCAACCATATAATGTAGTTTCGATTACTTGTGTCTATTTCGTAAACCATTTATAAAAGTGCATGTATTCTCAGTCCCAAAAATATATATTGCAAAAGCATTTAAAAAGGGAGTAATAAAACTCACAATACGATATTTTGTAGTAAAAATATGCGTACGACAATACTGAACAATGCAAGGTTGGCCTCGAATTCACGAACCTATATCATTTATATATATATTAACACACATAATTGTAATTGAACAAATTTATATATTATTATTAGTGATATAATTGTTATATTAATATATTACATGTTTCATTAATAACTTAATTAGATATATTTATTTTTATATACTCTAAATAGATAATTCATTTTTATTACAAAAATATTAATATAGTTATGTTTTATGTCATAAATATATTTTTATGTAGAAAACCTTTATTTAATATATTAATAATACTAATAATAATAATGATAAAAATAATACAAATTTTAATAAAAATGATAAATTTAAAAATAATGATACTTTTAGAAATAATGATAATAATAATAATAATAATGATAATAATAATAATAACTATAATAATAATTTTACTACTAATGATAATAATGATAATAATTTTAATAATAATAATACTACTAATATTTAATGATAATACTAATGATAGTAATAATAATGATAATACTTTATTAATAATAATAGTAATGATATTTGTTAATATTGATAATAAAAATATAAAAATAATACTAATAGTAATAATAATAATGATGATGATGATAAAAATATTAATAATGATAATATTAATGAAAATACTACCTCAATGGAATAGGATTTCAAAAAAAATGCCCCTGCACAGGCTCAAACCCAAGACCTCTCGTCTAATACAAACACCCCTAATCATTCCTGCATCTGGTTCGTTCTGGATTAATTACGATTTTAAATCATTTTATCCTATTTTCAGTTTTCTTCTTCTTCTTCTTAACCACCCTCATCATTCCTCAAATCATACACCATCATCAATAAAATATCACGATCATGTTCATCATAAATGTTATCATCGTAATCATCTTAATCTCTATTTGGTCATGGCTTTATAAACCGAATTAATCAAACAGCTCGACACTACTCATGTTCAAACATCTTGGCCCAACTGAAAACAATTCACGGCCCAAAAGAGAAAAAGAACTCACGGCCCAACAGTTCAATTTTAGGCCCAACAAATAAATTTTAAGTTTAATTGGCCTGTTAAAACAATGGGTGATTGATGATATCTGTTAGCACAGCCACGAAAATAAAAACAAAAAAAAACTCTAGTGACCACCGAAAATTCCATATTGCATTTTATTATATTCTGTACTCCACTAGTCAATCACATAGTGTGTACACTTTCTCACCAGGGATCAAGGGACCTGTTGGAGTTGAATAAACAATTCATAACATAATTGTCTTCATTTTCATCACCATCATTTTTGTAAACTCCACAGAACAAAAACAGTAAACGGTAACTAGAAGCAGTAGCAGTTAGCTGGGTTCACGAAGAGAGAGAAGAAAGAGAGAGAGAGGTTTTATTTGACCAGAGAATAGAAAGTAAATGGGAATGAACAATGGCAACGAAGGGAGGCAGTAATCTAGCAGTTGCAGGAGCAGTTTAATAGGGTGCTTAAATGGGTATCAAAGTTTTTAAACAGCACTATTACAGCTGTTGTTGTAGTTGTGGTGGTGGTGATATATATAGGTATAGCATGCATATGTATCTATATATAATGATGTGGTGAAGGTGAGGGTTGGAGAAAATATGGAGTATACACAAAGGGTGTTTGGGTCTGGGTTTATATCCAAAAATGGTAGTAAATGTCGGATAAGCTAGGGTGGCCAAAGTGGTGGTTTATTCGACGGTTTACAACAGAAACATTCATAGGAGATGCACAGTAGCAATTGGATGGATTTGTCCATCATGGTGTTTGATTTGAACAAGTAGCAAGAGAGATTGTTGATTGATATTCAACGAGTAGAAAAGAAAAAAAAATGAAAGGAATGGTGGTGGTTCCTTCCAAGTTGTCGTGCATATATATATAGAAAAAGATTGTAGTGGGTTTCAACTTAATAGTTGAATAAGATGATTGTGGTGATCTTAAGAAGATAGCAAATGGGTTTTCGATTGTTGGGGCTTCGGTTGTTCGCAGAAAGAAACAGAAATAAGTTTGAGTAGCAACGATGGTTTGATAATGAAGTTGGTGTTTGACGACCGTAGCAACAAAGAAACGATTTGTGTGGTGTTTTTCGAATAACACCGCAAAAGAATAGAAATATATGAGTTGCAGAAATCTTACTCGTGATAGCATGAATATCGAATAGCAACGGTTAATGAATATTTGATGATAATGGTGTTGGTGTGATGTTGGGCGACGATGGTGGCTTTAGATGGTGGATGGTTTATGTTTGTTGTTGTGGTTGTGGGTGGCTGAAAGAGGTGATCAAGGTGGTGGCCGGTTGTTGCAGTAGTCACCAAGAAGAAGGGTTGCAAGTTTGAAGTCGAGCAGAAGTATATGGGTTATATATTTGGTGATGGTTTTAGGTGTCAAAAGATTAACATTTATTCTATCAAACAAGTGGGTTATGTGATGAAAGAAAAAGGAAACAGAAAGTGTGATTAAGTCGTGAAACGCATGAATCATATCATTACTTATAATTTATATTTATGCAACTTGTGTAGTAATAATAGACTAATAATAATTATTAATAATAATAGTTTATTAGAAAGCAAAAGAAACGTGTTCACAAACAGTTAGCCACCCTTATATTTGTTTTCTTATACCGACGGTTTTAACAATGACTGTTATATCATCATCCGTTGTTAATCAGTGGTGGATAAAAGTCTTCGAAAAGATCCTAAATTTTTGCAGAAATTATCTTTATTTATTTTAGTCATTATGGTATAAACTTTGGCTATTATCTATTCAATAAAAAAATTAAATTATTGTCCGCGCTCGATTCCAGGTAAAATATGAAAAGTGTTCAAAATTAACAATTAGCTCCTAAATACATTTTTAATAAGTCTATAATTTATAAAACTCATTTTTGGATAACTGTTTATTTTAGAATCATATAAGTTCATTTTTAACTCGTTTACTATCAATCGAATAACAATTGAGCATTACCGCCGTTTACTAAATAAATTTGAAACCCCATATATATATTTTATATACTTTATTTATATATATAGATACTTTTTAATATATTATTATTATTTTACATAATTAATTCTATATAATATTTCATATTATTATATACATATATATTTATATATATACATATTTAAATCTATTTATAAGTAATCGTATCGTGAGTCTTCAGGAATAGTCAGAGGGTAATTGCTTACATGATTATAGTTCCAAAATTTTTGAGATTCAACATTATAGACTTTTGCTTATCGTATCGGAAACGTAAAAAGATTAAGTTTAAATTTGGTCGGAAATTTCTGGGTCATCACAGTACCTACCCGTTAAAGAAATTTCGTCCTGAAATTTGATTGGGATCGTCATGGCTGACAATAAGTATGTTTTCATGACGCATACGGGCTGGAATTTAGGGTTTTATCATCAGTGAGTAATATGGATAAAACAACTTGATTTTTGTGAAGAGTACGAGTGAAGCTATCACAAAAGAGTGAAATGAGAAAAGTAAAGTTTCGTCATATCTTTCGACGTAGATATGGTTAATTTCCGGAATTCATGGGATTTAGAGAAAATCTTTATAATAAGATTTGATTCTTCGGAATTCAAGGAAATTATGATCTCTTTAAATTAAATGCGATAATCTGTTTTGATTGCTCTGTTGGATATTTCACTATAAATCCACCCTCTTCGTTTCCTTATTTTCACAGCTCATACCTTTTGTTCTTTCTCCCTCAATTCATACTTTATAGCATTCGCCAATATGCTCCATCCAGTTCTGATTCTTGATATACTCCTAATTTTCATATCTGTCATCCTTCTTTTTCATCTGCTACCGGAAGAATCTATTCACTTCTACTATACTCTTGGTTTTATAGTGTTTTTAGTTCTCCCTTGTCTTTATATCGCTATATGCATCAATATATACGGTTTGTAGTTTCTGAGTTGTTGTTGGGCTTTATATCTTCCCTTATATTTCGAAGTCCCCGCTTCTGTCTTCTATAATCGTTGTCATCTACAGTTAATGCTCTCTTCTATTTGCTGCGATTTATACTCCCATTTCTATTTCGGAGCTTCATTCTTTTGCTTTCTCTTCGCAAGTAATGGTCCAGAATTCGTAGGTATGAAATTTGGGATGAACATAGCTAATGTTCTAAGAGAGAAATTGTAATGGCATAATCTTGATTGATTAAATTACCAGAATTCAAGAGAAAAGATAGAACTATCAAGAAAATATGTTCTTGATATGTTTATAGATTAGAGGGAATGTAAGAGTCATGTAACATGGCACATGATGACGTTATAGTCTGTGAATCATCATGTTTCATTAGAAACTCAGCATGACTTACTGTAATATAATCACGTTGATCAAGTGTCATTATATTATACTAACTCATGCATCAATTTCCAACACTACTTCAAAAACATTCATAGTTTAAACTCGAAAGTTTACAGAATATAGAAACTAACAGTTTCTTATATGATGTAACACTGATAGCGCCAAGAGATTAATGATTTTAGATAAGAATAGTTATGAAAATATCTTCAGAAATATTGAGGATATTTATAATGAAAGATACGATGATATCTTAGAATTTCTAATAACAAAGGATGATGAAAAAGATTTGTCCGTAAGGGTTTAGAGTCAGGAGCAAGGTATACGTTAATGACTTCAGCAGATACTGAATCATTTGAATTCTTTGAAGGCAGGTTTAGTCTTTGTGTTTTGTCCACAGCTTTCTTCATGGTTTGCTCAATCCGTTTTACAGTACTAAATTTTCTGAGCTTTGTCAACATACTATTCTTTATCATCGCTTTCGACTGTTAAGGTCGTTTACAGTTTTTGCTGCTTCATTCAACTTTTTCAGCATTTCGAGTATTTGATTCGTAGACTTGGTACTTTTCAGAATTCCAGAATAGAAGATCATAATTCTAAGAGATAAATGTTATATGTATACATATAACTGTTGATGTAGAAACGCTGCGAGATTCGAAATACTGATTGCTGATTCTCGGTAATTGGTATGGCAATTATCGTTACAAAACGTGGATGAGTATATGATAGGGTATTAATGAATAAATATAGTGATTTATCGAAGTGACTTACGCCAAAGGGTAGTGAAGTTGCTGGTACATTTACTGTTAATGTGGTGGGATATAAACAGTTCCCCGGTAATGAAGGCAAAAAGACAACGTATATATCAAGGTTATAATAAAGTTGTTTCGAACGAAAAGTCGAAGTTGACTTGCTGGAGCTGTGACAAAACTGACTATTGTGAAAAAGAATTGCAATGTTATTTTCTGTAATAACAATGCCAAAGGAACTATCACAGGTACTTGTTAACGTTTACTCAGTTTTCGAGAGTTTTTCAGGTGTATGCCCATATGCATAGGTTCTCCCTTTCATAGATAACGTGTGGTTGGATCATCCTCTCGATTGAGGTGTTTTCAAGATTCGTGAAAGGCTTGAACGCAGATTGAGATTGTCAAGATACAAATGAGGTTTAAGATGAAATCAAGTGCAAACTTGAAGAATTATTTAGTTTCATATGTTATAATCAATATTTTAATTCATTTTAATTGTCCAGTGTTGGTAGTCCTCAGTTGATAGTCCACAGTTAGCAATATATAATATTCGAATGAATTAATACGTGTCGTGACCCGTGTACATGTCTCAGACTCGATCACAACTCAAAGTATATATATTATTGCAGAATCAACCTCAACCCTGTATAGCTAACTCAAGTATTACTGCATATAGAGTGTCTATGGTTATTCCAAATAATATATATAGATGCATCGATATGATATGTCAAAACCTTGTATACGTGTCCCGATATTTAAAGTGCATAAAATAAATAACAGAAATTAAATGACGATAAATAAAATTGCGAGAATATAAATTGTGATAATTAAATTGCGATAAATAAAATGTAATCAGTTAGCTAGAAACAGTTAGCGTGGATTCTTAACAAAATTTCTCATAGTTAATTTGTTTGTTTCTAACAAATTTTATTTTGTCCAATGTTTTCTTCATTATGCCACTTGTTGGATTCTGGTAAATCAAAATCTAAATATGAAATTGGATGCAAATGGTTATTCTGTGGTGAACGGATACGTATATTGGTGGTTGTAAGTAGGATAGTAAATGATCGTTGAATCAAATTCGAAGAATATACATTGTAACTTATTAATGTGAAATCTAAATATTCCTCGGGTATTACCTACCCGTTAAAATATTTTCACCATTAACAATTTGTACGAAAGAATTTTTAATTACAATTTTTATGAATATATATATATATATATATATATATATATATATATATATATATATATATATATATATATATTCTTCAGATGTAATCATGGATTTAATGAGTCAATATAATTTTAGACTCATTTGATTTACTATTATAACTAGGATATATAATCTCTAAAACATTAGAGATTACATAATTGCCATGTCGAACGAAGATAATTGATGTAGAACGATACGTAGTATGATGATTATAATCAAGGTACAGAATGAGATGTTGAGGCATTTGTTGTTGATGGTACGGGTGCTGTTACTGATGGTACTGTTGGTGCCGGTGATGTTGCTGAAGCTGGTATGTTTTGCACCATATTTTCCAAGGCTACAACTCGGGCGCGAAGTTCGTTGACTTCTTCTATTATTTCGGGATGATTGTCAGTTGGAACGAGCGGATGAATAAGGTTTAGAATTTTAGATAGAATATAATCGTGGCGAGATATTCGGGAAATGAGAGTGCAAATGGTGTTTCAGATTGGTTCGCCGGTGAATGCTTCAGGTTCTTCGCCCAAAGGAAAATATGGTGGATGAAAGGGATCGCTTCTTCTTGTCTCCAATGATTAAGTAGACTACGAACCCATCAGATGAATTGGGGATGGATGATTGGTTGCTCCATTCCGGTCACACTGCTTTCGGAGCTCGAGTGAAAATCCATATCGGAATCTGAGGGACTTGAACTAGTGACGAGTTCCATTTCGTATGATTGAATAAAGGATTTTTCGATATGAAATGATTTCCGGCTATCGAATGGTATTCTAATTACATAGAATATCTATATATATATAACAAAAGATTTCGTAGATTACGAAGGAATTTACGGAATATGTCAGGCAAAGTTACAGTAACAGATACGCTAAGATATGAATTAGCAGATACACTAAGATATGAATTTTTGTCTATACACTATTCATGCAATCAATGCAGTAAGATGTGTCTAGATTAAGAATGATAAGCAGGTAATTTTCTAAGGATGAATAGCAGATGATTTCCGACTAGAAATGATAAGCAAAACTTTTGACATGCAGACACGGTCGAAGTCCAGACTCACTAATGCATCCAAACGACTTATCAGTTAGACACACTAATGCAGACCTGATTCGCTAAGACCACCGCTCTGATACCAACTGAAAGGACTCGTTCATATCGATTATAAACGATTCACAATAGTTGATTACATCGCGAGGTACTTGACCTCTATATGAAATATTTTACAAACATTGCATTCGTTTTTAAAAAAAACAAACTTTCATTTCATCCAAAGTTGACAGGCATGCATACCATTTCATAATATATCTAAACTATAAATAACTTGATAATATTCTTGATGAACTCAATGACTCGAATGCAACGTCTTTTGAAATATGTCATGAATGACCCCAAATAATATCTCTAAGATGAGCAAATGCACAGCGGAAGATTTCTTTCGTACCTGAGAATAAACATGCTTTCAAGTGTCAAACAAAAGGTTGGTGAGTTCATTAGTTTATCATAACAAATCATTTCCATTATTTTAATAGACCACAAGATTTTCATTTCTCATAAATATACTTCCCATGCATAGAGACAAAAATATCATTCATATGGATTGAACACCTGGTAACCGACATTAATAAGATGCATATAAGAATATCCCCTATCATTCCGGGAAATCCTTCGGACATGATAAAAACGAATTCGAAGTACTAAAGCATCCGGTATTTTGGATGGGGTTCGTTAGGCCCAATAGATCTATCTTTAGGATTCGCGTCAATTAGTAGATCGGTTTACTAATTCTTAGGCTACCAAGCAAAAAGGGGCATATCCGGCTTCAATCATTCAACCATATAATGTAGTTTCGATTACTTGTGTCTATTTCGTAAAACATTTATAAAAGCGCATGTATTCTCAGTCCCAAAAATATATATTGCAAAAGCATTTAAAAAGGGAGTAATGAAACTCACAATACAATATTTTGTAGTAAAAATATGCGTACAATGATACTGAACAATGCAAGGTTGGCCTCGGATTCACGAATCTATATCATTTATATATATATTAACACACATAATTGTAATTGAACAAATTTATATATTATTATTAGTGATATAATTGTTGTATTAATATATTACATGTTTCATTAATAACTTAATTAGATATATTTATTTTTATATACTTTAAATAGATAATTCATTTTTATTATAAAAATATTAATATAGTTATGTTTTATGTCATAAATATATTTTTATGTAGAAACTCTTTATTTAATATATTAATAATACTAATAATAATAATGATAAAAATAATACAAATTTTAATAAAAATGATAAATTTAAAAATAATGATACTTTTAGAAATAATGATAATAATAATAATAATAATAATAATAATAATAATAATAATAATAATAATAATAATGATAATAATAATAACTATAATAGTAATTTTACTACTAATGATAATAATGATAATAATTTTAATAATAATAATACTACTAATATTTAATGATAATACTAATGATAGTAATAATAATGATAATACTTTATTAATAATAATAGTAATGATATTTGTTAATATTGATAATAAAAATATAAAAATAATACTAATAATAATAATAATAATAATAATAATAATAATAATAATAATAATAATAATAATAATAATAATAATAATAATAATGATGATGATAAAAATATTAATAATGATAATATTAATGAAAATACTACCTCAATGGAATAGGCTTTCAAAAAAGAAATGCCCCTGCACAGGCTCAAACCCAAGACCTCTCGTCTAACACAATCACCCCTAATCATTCCTGCATCTGGTTCTTTCTGGATTAATTACGATTTTAAATCATTTTATCCTATTTTCAGTTTTCTTCTTCTTCTTCTTAACCACCTTCATCATTCCTCAAATCATACACCATCATCAATAAAATATCACGATCATGTTCATCATAAACGTTATCATCGTAATCATCTTAATCTCTATTTGGTCATGGCTTTATAAACTGAATTAATCAAACAGTTCGACACTACTCATGTTCAAACATCTTGGCCCAACTGAAAACAATACACGGCCCAAAAGAGAAAAAGAACTCACGGCCCAACAGTTCAATTTTAGGCCCAACAAATAAATTTTAAGTTTGATTGGCCTGTTAAAACAATGGGTGATTGATGATATCTTCTAGCACAGCCACAAAAATAAAAACAAAAAAAAACTCTAGTGACCACCGAAAATTCCATATTGCATTTTATTATATTCTGTACTCCACTAGTCAAGCACATAGTGTGTACACTTTCTCACCAGGGAACAAGAGACCCGTTGGAGTTGAATAAACAATTCATAACATAATTGTCTTCATTTTCATCACCATCATTTTCGTAAACTCCACATAACAAAAATAGTAAACGGTAACTAGAAGCAGTAGCAGTTAGCTGGGTTCACAAAGAGATAGAAGAAAGAGAGAGAGAGAGAGAGAGTGAGAGAGAGAGAGAGAGAGAGAGAGAAAGAGAGAGAGAGAGAGAGAGAGAGAGGTTTTATTCGACCAGAGAACAGAAAGTAAATGGGAATGAACAATGGCAACGAAGGGAGGCAGTAATCTAGCAGTTGCAGGAGCAGTTTAATAGGGTGCTTAAATGGGTATCGAAGTTTTTAAACAGCACTATTGCAGCTGCTGTTGTAGTCGTGGTGGTGGTGATATATATAGGTATAGCATGCATATGTATCTATATATAATGATGTGGTGAAGGTGAGGGTTGGAGAAAACAAGGAGTATACACAAAGGGTGTTTGGGTCTGAGTTTATATCCAAAAATGGTAGTAAATGTCAGATAAGCTAGGGTGGCCAAAGTGGTGGTTTATTCGACAGTTTACAACAGAAACAATCATAAGAGCTGCACAGTAGCAATTGGATGGATTTGTCCATCATGGTGTTTGATTTGAACAAGTAGCAAGAGAGATTGTTGATTGATATTCAACGAGTAGAAAAGAAAAAAAAAAATGAAAGGAATGGTGGTGGTTCCTTCCAAGTTGTCGTGCATATATATATAGAAAAAGATTGTAGTGGGTTTCATCTTAATAGTTAAATAAGATGATTGTGGTGATCTTGGGAAGATAGCAAATGGGTTTTCGATTGTTGGGGCTTCAGTTGTTCGCAGAAAGAAACAGAAATAAGTTTGAGTAGCAACGATGGTTTGATAATGAAGTTAGTGTTTGACGACCGTAGCAATAAAGAAATGATTTGTGTGGTGTTTTTTGAATAACACCGCAAAAGACTAGAAGTATATGAGTTGCAGAAATCTTACTCGTGATAGCATGAATATCGAATAGCAACGGTTGATGAATGTTTGATGATGATGGTATTGGTGTGATGTTGGGCGACGATGGTGGCTTTAGATGGTGGATGGTTTATGTTTGTTGTTGTGGTTGTGGGTGGCAGAAAGAGGTGACCAAGGTGGTGGCCGGTTGTTGCAGTAGTCACCAAGAAGAAGGGTTGCAAGTTTGAAGTCTAGCAGAAGTACATGGGTTATATATTTGGTGATGGTTTTAGGTGTCAAAAGATTAACATTTATTCTATCAAACAAGTGGGTTATGTGATGAAAGAAAAAGGAAACAGAAAGTGTGATTAAGTCGTGAAACGCATGAATCATATCATTACTTATAATTTATATTTATGCAACTTGTGTAGTAATAATAGACTAATAATAATTATTATTAATAATAGTTTATTAGAAAGCAAAAGAAACGTGTTCACAAACAGTTAGCCACCCTTATATTTGTTTTCTTATACCGACGGTTTTAACAATGACTGTTATATCGTCATCCGTTGTTAATCACTGGTGGATAAAAGTCTTCGAAAAGATCCTAAATTTTTACAGAAATTATCTTTATTTATTTTAGTCATTATGGTATAAACTTTGGCTATTATCTATTCAATAAAAAAATTAAATTATTGTCCGCACTCGATTCCAGGTAAAATATGAAAAGTGTTCAAAATTAACAATTAGCTCCTAAATACATTTTTAATAAGTCTATAATTTATAAAACTCATTTTCGGATAACTTTTTATTTTAGAATCATATAAGTTCATTTTTAACTCGTTTACTATCAATCGAATGACAATTGAGCGTTACCGCCGTTTACTAAATAACTTCGAAACCCCATATATATATTCTATATACTTTATTTATATATATAGATACTTTTTAATATATTATTTTTATTTTACATAATTAATTCTATATAATATTTCATATTATTATATACATATATATTTATATATATACATATTTAAATCTATTTATAAGTAATCGTATCGTGAGTCGTCGGGAATAGTCAGAGGGTAATTGCTTACATGATTATAGTTCCAAAATTTTTGAGATTCAACATTATAGACTTTTGCTTATCGTGTCGAAAACGTATAAAGATTAAGTTTAAATTTGGTCATCACATCCGGGACTCTCATTGGACATGATAAAATCGAAGTACTAAAGCATCCATAACCCGGATGGGGTTTGTTAGGCCCAATAGATCTATCTTTAGGATTCACGTCAATTAGGGTTTCTGTTCCCTAATTCTCAGATTACCAGACTAAAAAGGGTGATATTCGATCTCGATAATCCAACCATAGAATGTAGTTTCGATTACTTGTATCTATTTCGTAAAACATTTAAAAAAGCAGCGCATGTATTCTCAGTCCCAAAAATATATATTGCAAAAGCATTTAAAAAAGAAGTAAATGAAACTCACAATACTGTATTTTGTAGTAAAAAAACATATGACGATACTGAACAAGTGCATGGTTGGCCTCGGATTCACGAACCTATATCATTTATATATATATTAACACATATAATGGTAATCGAACAATTTATGTATTATTCTTAGTGATATAATTATTATATTTAATAATTTATAGGTTTCATTAATAATTTAGTTAGATATATTTACTTTATTTTCTTTAGATAAATAATTATTATTTATTATAAAAATACTAATAGAGTTATGTTATATGTATTAAATATATTTTTATATAATTAATATTTATTTGTTATAATATTAATAATAGGAATAATATTAATAATAATGATACTTATAATAATAATGATAATAATGATAATACTACTAATAATGTTAGTATTGATAAAAATGATAATAATAATAATAATAAAATATATAAAAATTTTAATAATGATAGTAATAATAGTAATAATAATAATAATAATAATTTTGAATAAAAATGATAATTTTTAATAAGTATGTTAAAAATGATAATATCAATAATAATAATAAATATGGTAAAAGAAATAATAATAACAATAATATTTAAATCACAACTAAATAATGTTTAAATTTATAATCCTTATTTTGATTCAACATTATAATTATAAGAATGATAATATTGATATTAATATTAATAATAACGAAAGTAATAATAATACAACTATATTTTAACTTATAATTACTTTAAATATATTAATGTTACAATTTATTACTTATGTAATATTTACTAATAATATATATATATATATATATATATATATATATATATATATATATATATATATATATATATATATACATATATATATATATACATATATATATATATATATACATACATACATATATATATATATATATATATATATATATATATATACATATATATTTACATATATATATATATATATATATATATATATATATATATATATTACAATATACATTTAATAATAATTATACATAGAATTTATATCTATTTAAATATAGACTCATTTTAAATTACAACATAACTATTTTGTATTTTGTTTTACATATTTAATTATATTTTATTATTTTCAATTATCATATATCCTTATATATATATATATATATATATATATATATATATATATATATATATATATATATATATATATATATATATATATATATATATATATATATATATATATATATATATATATTTACAAATAATTGTTCGTGAATCGTCGGAAATAGTCACAGGGTAATTGCATATATAAAACAGTTCAAATTTTTTGAGACTCAACATTACAGACTTTTCTTATCGTGTCAAAATCATATAGATTAAGTTTAAATTTGGTCGAAAATTTCTGGGTCGTCACATCGTTAAAAAATCGATGATGAATGATAATAATCGTGATGAATGATCAATTTATCTTTCATCTGAATATTGATGAATGATCAATTTATCAGTCATCACTATTCAGATGAATGATAAATTAATCATTCATCACGATTATTGTCATTCTTCATCGATTTTTTAGCGATTTCGAATGTTTTTGACTTATAAAAATATAGATTAGGAAAGCATTTTGATGCAGATTTAAGAATCTAAAAATATATATATATATTTTTTTATTTTGCTTATCTCCACTTAGTCAATAAAGTTGCTTACCCATATATATATATATATATATATATATATATATATATATATATATATATATATATATATATATATATATATATATATATATATATGGGCAGGATCAAAGGGGGAAGTAACCAATCGGGGGAAGCGGGGGAAGCAATTTTTTTTCGTTTTTTTGGAATTTTTTTTCGGCCATCAAGATCACACGAAAATATGAACATTTAGAAGAGACACTTCGTGATGAATGTTATTATTTAGGCGGGAAAATGATCGACAAAAATAAATTCAAGATAATATTGTTCGTGAAGAATGTGAACGTTTTTTTTTTTTTTTTTCATTTTTTGTGAAGTAAAATTTAGCCCGATTTAGAGTTTAGGGTTTAGGGTTTGGTGTTTTGGATTTATTCCATAAACCCAAAACACCAAACCCTAAACCCTAAACTCTAAACCGTTCGTGTTAAAAACTCAATCTAAATCCTAAATCTAAACCCTAAACCCTAAATTTCTAAACCCTAATATCTAAACCCTATAAAACCTAATATCTAAACCATTATATCTAAACCCTAATATCTAAAACCTCAACATACGTTCGAAAAACACGATAATTGTTATATATTACTTCTTCGAGCGTTTTTCCGTCAAAATAAAAACATTTATCACAAAGTGTCTTTATTAAATGTTCACATTTTCATCCAATCTATAATGTTCGTGAACAAAGTTTTTTTTAAAAACGAAAAAAAAAGTTGCTTCCCCCCGATTGGTTACCTCCCCCTTGATCCTACCACTATATATATATATATATATATATATATATATATAAACTATTCAAACTCAATTTGAGCTAGAACTTGTATAATGTTAGACGACCTAAGCTTAAACTTGATATATTAAGCTCGAAACAATTCAAAATACAAATTCGAGTTTTTAAATTTCGAGTCGAGATAAGTCTTAGTCGTGTATATGTACGAAAATAATAGTATTCTCTAATATTGTTACAAACAATATAAAAATAAATTTTGCATTACAAAGATAATGTAACATTTATTGCCTTAGTGACAAATAGGTCATTACTATTTCAATCACATTGAATAAAAATATTATATAGTCAAATTTATAGTTATAGTGTAACCTTAAATGAAAAGGTCTTTTTTTGAATAAGAATTAATTGGGGTTTAACAAAAGTAATACAGTATAAAATTCCTTAACCATTAATTCATTATAAATGCCCTAACAATATAAAAGATAAAAGATCAATCCCATTTCATATTTCATATAGTATATTTAATATTTATATTCATATAGTATATTTAATATTTATATTCATATAGTATATTTAATATTTATATTTATATTAATATTAATAATTATTATATTAACCTTTTCTATATACTAAAAGCCATGCAAAATGTTGTAGTTTCAATTAAATCTTAATGTAGTTTTGTGCTTGTTTTCACATTACAAAAGATCCTTCAACTTTGCGTATATTTCCACAAAGGTCCCCCAAGTTTACACTTTCTAAGTGGTAAAAAATGTAAATACATAATTTAATTAAAATATAAGAAACTAATTCCACCCGAATTTATAACTGCCCCTATCTTCTCGCTGGGTGCGAGTTAAATTTTTCAGAGACCACCATTCAACTCGGAAAAATCTTAGGAACCCAGCGGGACTAACTATACGTGAAACGGACACTTCTCAAAAAAACGCTAAACACAACGACAACCCGTGTCTTTCCGCTCGGCACGAGTTAAATTTTTTAGGCGGTAGTGTCAAACTCGGAATAATTTTATGAACAAAACGATACTAACTACGTTCGAAACGGACACTTTTTAAAAAACGCTAAACACAACGACAGCCCGTATCTTCCTGCTCGACACGAGTTAAATGTTTTCGCCAACACCATTAGGCTCGAAATAATTTTATCAACAAATCGAAACTTACTACGTTCGAACCGGAGAGATTTTAAAAAACGCTAAAGACGACGACACCAACAACGACGTATAACTCATGGTCCGTTTTTCCTTCTTTAAATAAAACTGCGTTAAATATGAATGCGCCGACCGAAAGCCCCCGCCGCATCGCGCGAGCCGGTCCAGACTAGTTAATATTAATATTAATTATTTATTTAGATTAGATTACTATTACTATAGAAAAACCAATTGAAACAAGGCAGCCGCACCCCCATCAACATTTTCAAAAGATCCCCTTCAACTTTTTTCTACTCTTACGCCAAACATTTTACTCAGATAGCAGAATCACTTCAATTAATCAATCAAAATTCAATCTTTTCTTAAACTCGTACCAAATTTATCAATTTGGACTTGCCATTGATGAACCCCAGATGGATTTTGGTCAAAATTTGTCGAATTAACATCTGAAAATTGTTAATTTTTTAATGGGTGTTCAACAACAAGTTATTCCATCAGACTGTGTATCAACATCTGATTCAACCCCTTGGTCACTTGGAAATAAACGTTGGGATAAAGCAGAACAAGCTGCCGAGGGTTTACTATTGAAGTTTCAACCAACAGTTGAGGCTGAAAGACAAAGAAATTCAGTAATTAATTATTTGAAGGGATTGCTCATACATAACCTTGATTGTGAGGTCAGATGATTTAATTAGTTATCTTTTTTTAAAGATTGTGTATGTGATTACCTAATTATGCATGTGTATTGTACTATTTTTGTATGTATGTATGTATGTATGTATGCAGTCCATAAAAATTAATTATATCTATTTATCTATTTATAGTTTTATACATAAAATGATGTGTGTGTGTGCCCTGTGTGTTTACATGCGCACAATTTGTGGATATGTGTGATGATGATTTTGATATGATTGATATGGGGATAGAAGGTTTGTTCTTGTTGCGAAGTCGAAAAGCCATGCGATTTCTAGGTTTTAGATATAATTTTGGTATTTTATTAATTTGAGGGGGTTGGAGGTAATAAAGTGGTAGTACATTGTTATTGATTTAGGTTTTGAATTAGTGTTTGAATTATTAATTCTAATTTGGGGTTTGCGAAGCGCATATGATGGTCGTTGACATATGGTGTCGATGAACAAAGAAGGGTTACATTGATTTTAACTTTCTTTAATTGAATCTGTTGTTATTATCGGGATCATAAGGTATATTTTTTTACGTAAAATGTACATATAAGATTATGCGCGTTATTTATATTAGAAATGTTATAATCACACATTTTTAACATAAATTTTTTCACGCAATGATGTGGACCAATAGCGTGAAGGGCGAGAAACAAGAGAGAGAAATAAAGTTGAATCATGAATTAATGATTCAATTCATTGTGTGAATTTTTTGTGTGTAAATTGTGAGTGAACCTAGCACTTCTTAATTCATATCTTTTTAGTTTCATAAGTTTGGTCTCATTTTGATTAATAATCAGGGATATTCTAGGCCTTTCCCGTATCTTAAGTTACGTTGTTATTAGCTGTGGGTATTAGTTCTTACATTGACTGAAATTTAGGTCCTATGCTGTTATAGATTTGGTCTGCTTTCCTATTTAAAACGACGTAGGATGTTAAGCATATCTTTTAGGAACAATTTATCCGTCCTTTTACACTGTGTGAAAATGTGAAATACAATTGTTCACAAGATTGATTATGAATCACGCAGGAAATGAAAAATAATAAAAACCGGAACTGAAACTTTACTTTCCTGAATCGGTTCTGTATTTATCTTTGTATGTAAGATCTAATATAAAGTCACTATAGTTAATCCCATGTTGCTCTACTCCTGATTATTGATACTGATTAAGCTAATTAATAATATGTTCGTGCCATTATTCATAACTGAAGTCTACAAAATAAGTATTTTTTCCTTTTCTTTTTATATCTTAGAATACACCTTATTAGGCTTAAGTAATTGGGTACTTTATTGACTATAGTTCTATATTGTTTTCGATACCTTTCAGGTGTGTTAATAACACGCAAATCATATTTGTTCGGTAGACTATCAAAATTGCTTTTTGTGGTTTAATGTATTTAATAATTGTTGGAGTTACTTAAAAATTATTACTGTTATACAATATAAATCTCAATAAGTTTGTTTATTATCTGTGAATTTGTTAGTTTCTATTTGTGTTTGATAGTCTTCCCTTTTCCTAAATGATTAGTGACGTTCATTTTCGCGATTTGATAAGCTTTCATTCCGGTTTGGTTTATTATTTCTCATTGTCACACGTTTTTGAAGTATATACTTCTTTATATTTGAATCGACTGTTGAGTAACAAACCTTTACCATTTTTTCCCGTAAACTTCTTTTCAGGTTTTTGCTTATGGTTCGGTACCTCTCAAAACATATCTTCCTGACGGAGATATTGATTTGAGTGTAGTTGGTGGGCGTACACAAAATCTTATAAAGGAGATTGCCTCTTTATTAAAGAGTGAAGCGAGAAATAGGTCACATGTTTTCGTTGTTAAGGACGTCCAAGTAATTGGCGGGGCCGAGGTATTTTTGTTCCCAGACACTACTGTGCTATTATTTCTAATGCATCATTTTGTATGTCTCTAAAATAAAAATGTTTTTCGAGGTCAAACAATCTAATTTTAGCCTCAAATCAATATGAAATTTTTAGAAATTTTTAAAAAAATTTATAAATTTTGTAACCAGCTTTATGAAACTAAAAAGTATTGTTAAGGAAGGTTTAAAGTATGCACAAAACTATATATGATATCAGTTTGATTTTAAGAGTGTGTTCCCTAAACTAGACTAAAAGTGCTAAACTTTACTTGCAATTTGCACTTGAATAAAACTATATATTGGCAAGGACATTTAGGTCATTATTGATCAATTTATTGCTGTCTTTTGACGAGAAGATCTCGGGTTCAAGTACAATGACTTCTCTTCACAAGTCTCCCGAAGCCCAACGGCTTTATTTTTGCAACATTGTTCATCGGTGGTTTTTTGGAAATTAAAATCTATGATGACAGGTTAAGATTGTTAAATGCATGGTGCAAAACCTCGTGGTTGATATCTCTATCAATCAAATCAACGGACTTTGCACTCTATGTTTTCTCGAACAAGTAAGTGACGCTTTTACGAAATCTTGATATCCCATGTATATGCTAATATCTTTACTTAATTGTTAAAAATGGGAAATGTTAAACACTAAGCGCTAACCACTGATTCGATGGTTTGTGCAGGTAGACCGTGTAATCATGAAAGATCACATTTTCAAAAGAAGCATAATTCTGATTAAAGCTTGGTGTTATTACGAGAGTCGCACTCTTGGTGCACACGTTGGCTTGATATCAACATATGGTTTAGAGACTCTTGTTCTCTATATATTTCACATCTTTCATCTATCATTAAATGGCCCTCTTTCAGTAAGCTTCTTAAAAAAATTCAGTTTTAGTTTACTAATTATCAAAATAATATCGGTTACTATATTTTTCCTTAAAATGAACATTGTGTTACTCATGTGATAGGTTCTATATAAATTCTTGGAGTATTTCAGTGTCTTCGATTGGGATAATTATGGTATCAGTTTAATGGGCCCTGTTTTATTATCTGAGTTACCAAATATAGTCGGTGAGATAAACTATTTTTACCATTTTAATGCAGTTAAGTTTTCTTCTCATGTTTTTCGCTTGAAGCTTTTTATCTCCTAATTTGTAGCGGAGAGACCACCAAACGGCGATAATCTATTACTCGAAGTCGGTTTTCTTAGACATTGTTCCGAGACGCTATCAAATCCCGTGAAACCTGGGGATCTATTTCCCAAAAAGCATCTCAACATCATTGATCCATTAAATGACCATAATAACCTCGGCCGTAGTGTTAGCCAAGGTACGTATGCCTCTTACATTACTATTTAATTTTAATCGTTTTATATTTTGACTTTTTTTAATTAATTCCTTTACCTATTTGTTTATGATCAGGAAATTTTTTCCGTATACGAAGTGCTTTCACTTACGGGGCTAGGCAGCTTTGCGAAATCCTTATGGATGAGGACAAAAATATTGGCGATGAGCTTCAAGCTTTTTTCGGAAATACGTTGAAAATGCATGGAACCGATCAAAGATTTGATCTTTCTGACGATATTGTAACGTTATCCCTTACTACCTGCATTGCGAGGGCCGAAAACACGCCTCCTACAATGGTAGCTGAAAAACCGATGAACTCTAATGGAGAAAACTCAGATCTGTGTACTGAGGAAGAAGTTGCAAAATCTGTTAGGATACCGTTTTATGCTCCTCATCTCTTGTTTAATTTCTCGAAATCAGTTAATGAGGTGCAAAAGCAGTCTGTGGTGGTTGAAGAGGAAGTACCTAGTACGGATGTAAGCTTTATTCAATCAGAACCGCTGGATCTTACTGGGGATTTGATGTCTCACATTGCTTGTTTGGATCATGTCCGGTTTCGGAATTCTTATTTTTTCGGTCCACGTGGCATGATGGGACCACTACCACCACCTATTTTAATGAACTTAATTAGGTCAGAAAGTAGCGCAATAGGTGTGGTTCCTCGTCCACCGTTTCTTCCACCGGACCATATGTTCATGCCTGGACCACCTTTTGTTCCCAATGATTCCGCTCTGATGGCTCCTACGAATTACTTTTCGGACATCGTAAGTTTCATATTCTTCTCATTTGTTTCTCGCCTTTTTATTTTTATTATTTTCTTTAATTAGCAAATTCAGCATCACATAACAGTTATCGTGATTTAGTCAGTTGAAAGACCCAAAATTTGGTATTAATTTAATTTAAGATCAAAAAAGTGGTGCATACCTTACTTTTTGACCGAGCCACGTTGTCCTCACATGATGTTCTTCTAATCGTGTATTTATATTTATATAATGCTTTAATTACTTATTAGAATCTAGTTAAAGTTTTTCCAAAGTATTTTTGGGTCAACTTATCCCAACCCATTTCAACCCCATTTTATTGACCTAAAACCCGTTTGACCTGGTTCTTGACCTGTCTGACATATCCATATTACCACCTACATATCCATATTACCACCTACAGTATCATTGGATCTTTATAACACTTGGGTTGTCGGCTAAAATGTTCAAGTCTATATCTGGAGATACATATACTAATTTGCTGACCTCATATATAATATGTTTTAATCCTTCAGAATGGACCTCAACATGGGTATCGCCCTTCCACATCAAATTCAACAAATAACGGAACACAAAACCCGCAAGATTTCACCCCTCAGCATGAAGTTAGTCCTGGATTTGGCCCAGTCCCTCTCCCGGTTCACCCTAGAGAGCCCTTGTTACATAGAAGAAGGAACCCAAATGCTAATCGAGCTAGCCAACCAGACGGTTCTCAAAGGCCCAGATCTCATTCTGGTACGGATAGGTATCTTTTAGAAAAGTACATAAAAATCATTCATTTAACTTTTTAAAGCAAAATCATTCATTTAACATACTCTGCTAAATGGGGGTACATTGTTCTTACAACGTACAACCCACAAAACGCGGTTTTTATAGTTATTATTCTGTTTTGAAATGTGTAGGTTCAATGTACAATCATCATCGTACCATTTAAAAGACCATGATGATTTCCCGCCCTTATCTGGCTGATTCGCCAAGATTGGTAAAGCAGGGATCTGAAAATTTTTGGTACCCAAGGTTTCATTATGTAATTTTGGGTTATAAGTCTATAACAGAGGTTGTTGTGCATGTAGAATATGCATAGGAAGTTTAAAAAGAAAAAGTTTTGCTAAAACCTCAATTTTCTCTTTTATAATCGTCAACATCAACTGTTTGTAAGCTTATTGTCTTATATAGTTTTGACAGAATTTTGGTGACAACGGTTTTTTTTATGTTGCCTTGTTTTCTGTTGACGATAATGTTCTGTTTCGACTAAGGTGGTATACAATATCTATGCCATGGAGCAGGGGCGGATCTACTTTAGGGCCCGTGGTTGCACTGGACACCACTGAAATACGCGATGTAGTGGAAAATGTTTTGGGGTTTTAACTAGTGACACCACTAGATAGTGTATATTTTTTTGAGTGACACCATTGAAATAAGATATCTAGTAGAAATTTTTTTGAAGTTTTAACCTGTGACTATCTATCCTAGATCCGCCACTGCCATGGAGTCGGAGTTCATAGTGTTGTTCACTTATTTGTACATCAGATTAAATACTCCGTACACCATGCACACTTTCTTTTGATGATTTTTTCTCCATCCTATTATTCCGCTAATTGCAAAATGGTCTAAAAAGTTCTCTTTAAGTTCTTAAAGTGGTGTACAGAGCAAGTAAAAATGATGTACAAATCAGTCTTTTTAAAGACGAATGCTATCCGAGTCTTGGATGATATCATCAATCAGGGGCCATACTTGGAAACTGATAAATATGCTGCTGATCGTTGTTAGATGCGATCTGGGAAGACAAAAATGTTAAACTTGATGTTTTTCCCAAAACCGTTACTCCTAACGTTAAATTTAAACCTTGTTTTTTTGCCGTTGTAATACGGTTCTTTATAAAGTTTCTGTTTTTTCGCAAAATAAATAAATAAATAAATTTCAACTAACCCCTTAAACTCTATTGTGGAAAACTGGAATTTGGTGCTTTTTATATCAAAAATGATGGTATATATGTCAATACCTTGAGTACTAAGACCTCTGCCAACGCTAGTCCTTTTTGGTTCGTCATTTTGTTGTTTAAAAAGACACCATAGTTATCAAGCCGCCGTATGCGTCTATAGAACGATTTGTAGCAAAATTGTCTTTATGAAGATATACAAAGACACCACATGGTGGGCCCAAAAAACAGAAAAAGGCAATAAATATTCATGTTCTGTATAGTGTTAGGGGGATGATTTTCACACACATTTTTTTGATTCTCACACACCAATTGAGTATTATTAGAAGAGTAAAAGGTTAAAATAGGTATGTGAGGATAAAAAAAGTGTGTATGAGAATCATCCCCCATAGTGTTAATAGTGTTAATGGCCCATGAGTTGATTATATATTAATATTGTATTATTATTATTATAATTATAATTATTATTATTATAATAAAATATGTAGGTCCAGTCTTTTTTAAGAAGTATGTAATGATCGAGAGTGTTTAGTCTTTTTCATTGTTTTTAAGAAAATAATGATGTGATGCTGACGTGGAGTTCAGTCTTTCCAAAGAAGCATGTCATGGTTGGGAGTGGTCTAAGTAGTATAACATGTTTCTAGAAGAGTAGATTTTTTTTTTTTTAAATATAATTCGTGTTTTTTCTTAAATTTTAAAGTAGCAGTGTTAATTGTTGGACCAGGTTTTTTAAGCCTTTGTTATTGCTTGTTTTTTCCCCTCCCCTTTTAACTTCATGTTACAGAGTTTTGTTTAATAAAATAAAATAAAATACAGTAACCTTTCCCCGTTTGGGGGTAAAGGGGAGGGGGTTTTACTTGGCCGTGCCCTTAGATCGGTTTCAAGGTTTCCTCCCGGGCAGTGATGGGGGCGGGGTTATTATCGCTGCATCGGCATAGTCGAAACGGGAGATGATCGCAACGGGTGGTTTAGTCCCCCTCGGGTGATCCGAATCGCTGTCTAAAAAAAAAAAAAAAAAGTGAAATTTTAACAGTGGGAAAAAGTATAAAACGGACATTGCTAGAGTTTGCAAACTACTACGTAATTTAAATCCATTTTAGATTATTACTCCGTAACATTCTTTTTTACTACTTAACATTTTCTTTTACAAAATGTTGAAAGTGTTTATTCATAAAAAATTTGTTAATTTTAATAGTGATTTTTTTTTTGAAAGGCAAAGTAATTTTATTGATATATAAACAAGAGATTACAACACGAGATGAGGCGTGAGCGCCCCAAAAACTTCACGAATACACGAGTAAAACACTACACAGATAACGGGGGGAGCAGAGATTGCAACCCAACCCAATACAATTATAACAAGTAAGTGCTAGGCTTAGTTAACCAAATGTTCCAATCAATCTTGACTTCTCTATATTTGCACGAGATCCAATCGAAGGAGATGACTTGAATTTCACAAAGGGCTGCCGGGGCGCTCCAACTTTTATTTTGGAAGACCATATTGTTGCAGTTCCTCCAAATAAGATAAGAAGTGACCCATGTAACCCCTTGCCAAATTAAGCCTACATTTGCAATATCGCGAAGAAGCTCCACTATTGATAACCCGGAATACATACCGCGATCCCACCATTTGAAAACACGGTACCAAATATCTTGAGCTATTCGACAAGTGATAATCGAGTGGTCAACCGATTCGAGGCCATCATCGCATATGGGACATCGAACACTATGAAGATCGATTCCCCTATTGTCAAGCTCAAGCCTAACCGGGAGACGATTCAATAATAAACGGCACACGAAAAGTTCCACCTTTTTTGGCACTAGCCCGTTACGACAAGTTGCTTCACCATTGTTGTTGTTAATCCCAAGTATCCGAGCATCAATAATAGAAGATAGTTTTTTAACCGTGAATAATCCATTCGATGCAAGTACCCACTTCCAACTATCTTTTTTATCACGAGACAACTTTACGTCACGAAGGAGTTGGTTGAGAGTACTAAACTCGTTGAGTGTACGACCCGTGGGATGTCTGACCCAATCCCAGGTAATACGATCAGCCATCCCCCTGTCCGAAGCCTGTGCAGCCGTAGGGTAGTGAGACATGACTGAGTTTGAAAGACCAGAGTGTACAGCAGCAAATCTGTCAGCCGAAGCACCAATAGACTGAGCAACAGCAGCCTCTGAAGGTTGTTGCTGGACATACGAGGCCTGTTGGCCACTCAGGGATGGTACCTGTCGAGCAGAAGCATAGAAAAAAGAAGAATTGCCCAACCGATCTTTGACGGATACGCTTTTGCTATTCTCCAACCTGTATAATCTTGGGAAGAGTTCTCGAAATTTGTTGGAACCGCACCAATAATCATCCCAAAAAGAAACAGTTCCTCCATCACCTATTACCTTCACGAATGAATCATTGAATTGTATCTCCAATTCTTCAATGTGTTTTCCTGCACGAATAATATTGTCCCAAACACCTAGCGAGGTATGTTGAGGAGTATCAACATTCGTCACTAGCCACCATTAGTACCATATAAGCTACGAATGACCTTAACCCATAGGGAATCGGTTTCAGTTTTAAACCTCCACCACCATTTCCCTAATAAGGCTAGATTTTTACTTTTAAGACTCCCAATGTTAAGACCCCCCACCCCGTATGGCGAAATGACTTTCTCCCATTTAACCCAAGATATTTTGTTACCCGTAAGATCCCCGCCCCAAGAGAAAACACGTCTCAAACTCTCAAGTAATTTGGTGACACTCGAAGGGGCACGGAAGAGCGAGAAGTAATACAACGGAAGGCTACTTAGAACCGATATAACGAGAACTAAACGACCACCAAAAGATGTCGAACGCATTTTCCAATCCGAAAGTCGGCTTTTGAATTTATCTATCACCGGTTGCCAAGCCGCCACATTACTCATACGAGTGCCAATAGGTAAGCCAAGGTACATGAAAGGAAGTTTTCCGGCTTTACAACCCATTCGGGCGGCCATATTTTCCACTTCATGAAAAGGAACCCCAACACCATAAATGAAACTCTTATGTAGATTCACTTTGAGACCCGAAGAAAGTTCAAAGCACTTGAGAATGTTGATGAGGTTTAGGGCGTTATTCCTATCCCAACTTCCGAAAAAAATAGTGTCGTCGGCATATTGAAGGTGTGATATGCGAACTTTATCCCGACCCACCTCAATTCCATTAAAAAGCTTTTTATCGACTGCCGCTTTAGCAAGGATGTTCAGACCTTCTGCAGCTATGATAAAGAGAAACGGAGAAAGGGGGTCGCCTTGGCGAACACCCTTTCCCAATGAGAATTCACGAGTTGGAGATCCATTAACTAACACCGAAACCGTAACGGATTTTAGACATGCCATAATCCACCGCCTCTATCTTTCACCAAACCCCATGCAACGCATCACCTCCATCAAGTAATCCCAATTAAGGCAATCGAAGGCCTTCTCGAAATCAACCTTAAAAATAAGTCCTTTTTTCCCACTAGACTTGATAAACCTGAGAGTTTCGTTTGCAACGAGTGCTCCATCTAAGATGAATCTACCTTTCATGAAAGCGGACTGTTCGGAGCTGTTAAGGTTAGGCACTACCCTTCGAAGCCTATTTGACATGACTTTTGCAACAATTTTATAGTAGCTACTAATTAGTCTTATAGGTCGATAGTCACCTAGGCTCAACGGATCCACCTTTTTTGGAACCAAGGTAATAAAAGAGGCATTGCAACCTCGTGAAAATTCCCCCTTATCCCAAAATCATTGGATTGCCACCATTAAATCAACTTTGATAATGTCCCAAAACTTCTTGAAAAACAACATATTATAACCATCCGGACCCGGTGCTTTTGAGCTACCACAGTCATGTATCGCTTCAAAAATTTCATTCTCGACAAACGGAGCTTCTAAGGCCGCGGATGACACATGATCTAAGGTAGGATAGTGAAGATCTTCCATGCTAGGTCTCTCGGCAGTGGTGTTTTCAAATAAGTTCGAGAAATGCTTAAACACTGCTTCTTTTATTTCTTGCGGATCCTCCACCCAAATTCCATTAACCGAGATCCCCCTTAAGCTGTTTTTCGAATACTTTTGCCGAAGTAGAGTGTGGAAATACCTCGTATTATCATCACCTTCTAAGATCCAACGCACACGGGCTTTTTGTTTAAGCATATTGGACTTAATTCTTTCTTTCTCTGACCATTTTTTCCTTGCGTCTTCCCATCTTTTTCTTTCTTCATCCGAGAGCGAGGTAATCTCAGCCTTATGCTCAAGATTGGTAGCGATTGACTTGAAAGTTTCAATATCCCCGTCAAGTTGACCGAATGGTATGCTGCACTTTTCTTTTAGCTTAGATTTAAGTTTTTTCAACTTATTTCTAAACTTACAATCTAGCCTCGAACTCACTGTTACCTCCTCGTCCCACGTATCCTTAACAAGAGCATCAATTCCATCCACCTTTAACCATTCATCGAAAATAAGTATGGGTTTAGGGCCAAAGTTTTTTTTTCTGTGTCTTTCAAAATGATGGGACAGTGGTCGGACAAACTCCTTTCTAAAGCCATGACCGATAAGTTGCTCCACATTAGGTTAAACTGATCATTTATGAGAAACCTGTCAAGTTTGCTAAATTTCAAACCATCTTCACTTACCCGAGTAAATTTCCGACCGCCCATTGGGAGGTCGGTCAAATTATTGCCTGATATGAAATCATTAAACTTTCGAGCCCTACTAGCATTGAAATCACAGTTTAGCCTTTCTTCTTGGACTCGCACCTCATTAAAATCACCACATACAACACACGCCTCATCTTCATACTTTTTAAGAAGCAATGAGAGAGAGTCCCACATTCGAATCTTATCCGGGTCATTATGAGGTCCGTGAACATTGATGAATACACATGGAGCGTCATTGCATACCCATTTACCTCGCACACCAATATAGTGATCACAAATAAAAGAGTCAGTGACTATAAAAAGAGATGAATCCAAAATAATTAGTTGGCCCCCCGATTTACCGACCATAGCTTTTTATATGAAATCACATTGATTTGACCCCCAAACCCCACGAACCCAAAAATCATTAACCCGATGTAACTTAGTTTCTTGTAACGCAATGAAGGTCTGTTTTATCTTACGAATTAACCTTTTAAATTCCCCGATTTTACTATCTTTTGTGGACCCGAAAGTCCTTATGTTTAAAGAGAACAATAACATTGAGAAGCAAATACAATCGATGGAAATAAAATTAGGATTAATGGGAAGGTTTAACCTTCCACTTTAGCCCTAATTTATTGCCAAATTCGTGTAGATTAACACTACTTTCCGAACCCGAACCTGAAATCGAGACCTTTGTCTTGGATTTATCATCAGCCGTCGTAGCCTTCCCATGTAGGTTTACGTTTGTTGAGGGTTTTCCATGCTGACTTGAGTCATTGCAGGATGTGCAACGAGACCTGATGCCCGATCTATCTTGTGCCCTTGCAACGTTTTTAACATTTATGATTCTTGAAGATGCCTTCCACTTGCGAATTTGGGTCCAACAGCAATCTTTTTTCACTTTCCTTTTTGTCTGATCCCTATCACTTTGATGTTCTCGATTCCCTTTGTTAATTCCCTTCAAATCAGCTACAGGCTTACCTTTTGTTTTACGATTGTTTACCTTCGGTCCAATATGTGTGGGCTTGACTTGGTTCGGATCCTGGGTGTAAGGCCCATCAGACCCAAATTTTTTAAGTAAATCAATGGGAGTAGTTGGGCCTGCTGGACATGTTTTGTTGGGCTCAGGAGTACAAGGTGATTTATCTTCTTCACTTGTAGGGCTTCTGCAAAATCTTTTATTTTTGATGGGCCCATTGGATATCACTTTCTGCCCACCTATCAGCCCACTTAAACTATTTTGTGTTTCTCCAACCGAACCGTTCATCTAGGGTGTTGAAATAACTTTTTCTACATCACCTTCTGGACTAACCGTGTTTATTTCACAGCATCTATTAGGGATCTTGGAATTTCCATCTTTTGCAATATTCAAGGGCGGCTCATCATTACCATATGCCACGCTTTCATCTTCCCCCAAGACACTAGCCCCTTCATCTTCTATTCCCTTTTGACCGTTACCATCGCCACCGCCGGACTTGTTGTCGGGAACACCAGTCTCACCAATGACACTCTCGTTATCCAGGGCATTGAATTGGTTATCATCAAAGTTGTACCGGATTGGAGAGACATCATCATCGGATGCTACTGTATCATCAACAAATGGATCATCGTCCTCGTCATCAGACTCATCATGTTTGTTTACATCATCCTGGCCGTCATCCTGGCCATCATTCTGATCAAGCACTAGAGTATCCATCTCAAGGACCCGTTCTGAATCTAAGAACATAAATTACCCCGACCTCACAATTGAGACTTACATACCCTTCCGAAGGAAAAACATTCGATGATCGAATAAGAATTCTTCCTTCGATTAGGTTTTGGTTTGTTGCTTCTATCTTACAATTCTTCATCTCCAGAACTTCACCCCATTTATTACCAATCTTAGGCAAAAACTTCCTCATTCCAGCAGGTAGCGGAGACGCCTCTAACCTTCAACCAAATTAATCGGTCGAAACTCCAGTAATTTTTTTCGAAAACCATGATATTGTCGCTCCAACTTCTAAGGACGTGATGCTTATGGTTAAGAATTTGGATGACCACCTCATTATTTTCGAATATCATCAGGACCTTAAGCCCCCAAGATATTTTAAACTAAAGTTGGACAATCCTTCAAGCCGACACAAGTTATCGAGTTGGTTGATCAGCATAGGGTTTTTTAACTCGATTACAATTGACCTTTTGAAGAGCCCAAAATTGTATTCGTTATCACAGACCTTGACCTCCCTTTTGCAGTCTACCGTGATTGTACCTCTCCCAGGTTTGTGCTTGAGATTATGAGTGGACTGCACTTTTGATTCATCCTTCTTCTCGCATTTATCATTACCTTTGGCCACGTTTAAGAAATTCCTCAGATCATCTTTGGCATTGTTTATGAAACTTCTTAAATCGTCCTTGCAGCTGTTCAGTTTCTGTCTGAGATCACCATTAAACTTGTCGGTGTTATCGACGTGTGGATGAGGGTTACTTCTAGCATTTTGGTTACTTCCATTCCTTGCATTTGCTATGAAAACTCTAATTGAATTACCCTCAAAACGGATACCCTCAAGGGATTTAAGCATCGAACTAGCATCTTTTACCCCATAAAATCTTGCAAACGAAAATCTTTGGCCATTTTTTAACCTCTTACCCGCCATATAAATGTCTCGAAGGTCACCGTATTGTTTGAAGATTCGCCAAAGTTCCAGCACTCCCCACTTATCCGGATAATTGAAAAACATGTACGACGTTAATTTGATACCGAATAGCCTAGTTGAATCGTTCTTGAATCCACCGTTGTAGTACCCTCGTGCTCTCACCGTGCCACCACCAATGTTGAACCTCACACTCTCTCCCCACACACTCTCTCTCCTCACACTCTCTCTCACACACATGATTAATTATATCTACCTAAATAAATAATCAATATGGTGGAAATTGGAAAAGACAATGTGAAAATCTCGCATCTTTAATATGCGGATGACACTATCTTCTTGGGAGAATGGAGTAGAGAAAACTTACAAAATTTACAACATCTCCTAAAGTGCTTTGAGTTGGCATCGGGTCTTAAGGTTAACTTTCATAAAAGTTGCCTTTATGGGATCGAGGTAAGTGAGAACGAAACATCATGCTTTGCTAGTAGTATGGGATGTCAAGTCGGGTCCTTCCCTTTTACATATCTTGGTCTCCCGGTTGGTGCAAAAATGAATAAATCAAGTAGTTGGAATCCGGTTATCGACAAGGTTAAGGGAAGATTATCTTCGTGGAAAATGCGGTCGATGCCTTTTGGGGGAAGAATGGTCCTCATAAAATCGGTCCTAAGTAGCCTTCCATTGTATTATTTCTCGATCTTTCGTGCCCCGTCTAGTGTGTTAAAAATACTTGAGAGTGTGTGATAATGCTAAAAACGAACATATATTTCATAGCATTATTCCTCAAGAAAGACAAGCTTTTAGTTGCAATTGTTCTATTTACAAGTGATATTCGTTTAAATAATAAAAGGTGAAGACAAAAGACAGATTCGACGAATTGAAGACGCAAACGACCAAAAAGCTCAAAAGTACAAAAGACAATCAAAAAGGTTCCAATTATTGATAAGAAACGTCTCGAAATTACAAGAGTACAAGATTCAAAACGCAAAGTACAAAATATAAAATTGTACGCAAGGACGTTCGAAAATCCGGAACCGGGACCAGAGTCAACTCTTAACGCTCGACGCAACGGAATAAAAATTACAAGTTAACTATGCATATAAATATAATATAATATATAATTAATTATATTAATTATATATATATTATATATATATATTAAAAACCGTCGGCAGAGAAAACTCCAAGGACTGAGCTGTAATTTCTATCTCCGCGACTCGCGGAGTTTGAAGAGCATTTTGCCGCGAGTCGCGGAGCCCCAAAAATCAACTCTGGCTATAAAGCCAACCGAATTCTGATCAAAATGATCATCTTTTTTTCTTCTTATCATACGTAAAATTTATATATATATATATAATTTATATTTTAATTTTAATTTTAATTCTAATAATAAGGGTATGTTAGCGAATGTTGTAAGGGTGTAAGTCGAAATTCTGTCCGTGTAACGCTACGCTATTTTTAATCATTGTAAGTTATGTTCAACCTTTTTACATTAATGTCTCGTAGCTAAGTTATTATTATGCTTATTTAAAACGAAGTAATCATGATGTTGGGCTAATTACTAAAATTGGGTAATTGGGCTTTGTACCATAATTGGGGTTTGGACAAAAGAACGACACTTGTGGAAATTAGACTATGGGCTATTAATGGGCTTTATATTTGTTTAACTAAATGAAAGTTTGTTAATGTTAATATAAAGATTTACAATTGGGCGTCCCTATAAATTACCATATACACTCGATCGGACACGATGGGCGGGGTATTTATATGTACGAATAATCGTTCATTTAACCGGACATGGGAATGGATTAATAGCCACTAGAATAATTAAAACAGGGGTGAAATTACATTCAAGGGTAATTGGTGTAATTGTTAACAAAGTAGTAAAACCTTGGTTTACACGCAGTCGATAACCTGGTGTATTCATTAAACAAAGTATTAAAACCTTGTTACAATTCGAATCCCCAATTAGTTGGAATATTTAACTTCGGGTATAATAATAATTTGATGAGGACACTCGCACTTTATATTTATGACTGATGGACTGTTATGGACAAAAACCAGACGGACATATTAAATAATCCAGGACAAAGGACAATTAACCCATGGGCATAAAACTAAAATCAACACGTCAAACATCATGATTACGGAAGTTTAAATAAGCATAATTCTTTTATTTCATATTTAATTTCCTTTATTTTATATTTAATTGCACTTCTAATTATCGCACTTTTATTTATTGTTATTTAATCGCACTTTTAATTATCGTACTTTTTAATTATCGCAATTTTATTTTATCGCATTTTTATTATTCGCAATTTCATTATCGTTATTTACTTTACGCTTTAATTTAAGTCTTGTATTTATTTTATATTTTACATTAGGTTTTAACTGCGACTAAAATCTTAAAATCGACAAACCGGTCATTAAACGGTAAAAACCCCCCTTTATAATAATAATATTACTTATATATATATTTGTATTTTTATAAAAGTAAACTAATATAGCGTTGAGCTTTGTTTAAAGATTTCCCTGTGGAACGAACCGGACTTACTAAAAACTACACTACTGAACGATTAGGTACACTGCCTATAAGTGTTGTAGCAAGGTTTAAGTATATCCATTCTATAAATAAATAAATATCTTGTGTAAAATTGTATCGTATTTAATAGTTTTTCCTAGTAAAATATAAACTATTTTATATACACCTCGCTTAACATCAAGTATTTTTGGCGCCGCTGCCGGGGACTTATCTTAAAAGCCGGAAGCGCAACGCTAATATAAAAAAAAAAAAAAAAAGATTTTTAGCTTACTTCTATTAAAAATTCGTTTTTATAAAAATACGTTTTAATTATTCAAAAATATAAAAAGAAAAACAAAAATATAAGTATTTTTTTTAGTATTTTTTTAATATTTAAGTTTTATAAGTTTCTTTATCTTTATTTTAGTTTATAAAAATATAAGTTTTAAAATCTTTTATTTATTTAAAAACAGAAAACAGAAAATAAAAAAAAAAAAAAAAAAACGCGTAAAAATTATAACCTGTCAGCTGAATTCTGGAACCCCGCGACTCGCGGGGTTTGACGTTTTAATTGCCGCGACTCGCGGAGCCTTTCTGACACGCGCACAGAAGCCCTAATTCTGCATTAATTACGGGTTTTAATTAATTATTATTATTATTTAAACCTAATTATTATTATTATTATTATTAGTTTTAATTTTACTTTTACTTTTTATTTATATATTTTAGTTAAATTAATTTTATTAAATTGTAAAATTAGTAGTTTTATTAAATAAATAATATAAAAATAATATTTTTATAGAAATTGTACTTTTTACAACTTTTTGTATATTTTTATATTTTGTACCTTTTTAATCGTTGTAGCGTAATATTTGTATTTTTTAGCTCATATTTAATTTTAAACTTAGTTTTTGCTATAGTTATTTTTACTCCTAGATTTTTAGGCTTTGCCGTAGAATTCCTTAAGTGCTTTTTCTTTAGACTAAGATTTAGGTGCTTTAGAATTTTGCGACGCCTTTTTAAGTTTTAGTTTCTTTTTAAGTTATTTCCATTTGGGATTTAGTTTTTCCTGTAAGCTTTAATATTTTTAGACCTTTTACTATGTACCAATTATCATTCCAATTAGTAATTTCAATTTGCGATTATAATTTTAAGTTAGTTGTAGTAATAAGGTTAGGTTAGTCAAGTATTTTTAAGTTTTTATAAGTTTCTTTTATTTTTCCGTCACCTTTTATTTTTCAACCATTATTTTTTTTTTTTTCTTTTTCGACCTTTTGCGACGAACTCTTTGTCTTTCTTATTTCTCGCTATTCTAGTTTTAGGACATAGATTTTTATTCTACTTCTTATCTAAATTTCTTAAAATTACGAAAATTTATTTTAAGTGGTTAAATTAATAGACATCAAAATTTTCTGGTTCGTAGTAATAGTTGGATTTGTACGTGGACCGGGTTATTGGAGCCAAACAGTCCTCAATTATATTGAGACCAAACAAATCCTGCCCCTCTGCTGCATCTTTTGGCTATTCGAAACGTGGGCAAAATCAGAAAAGTCTATTGATTGGATAACTTATTATAATTTTTCTTTCCTTTTAAAAACTAATAGGATATTCAGTGAATGCACCGAGCAAGACGTTCATCACCTTTTGTACGTTCACCACCTGTAACTAGATCAAGACATTTAGCAAATATAACCGCCGTTGATTTTTCTTTAGAATCGTCATCCAGTCGACCAAGTACTTCAGTTCAAATTTCCGATAATCCATTTTTTGAACCCAACCTCACAATTGAGAATCCGGAAAATATTCAGGAACGGTTCGTAGATCCTGAACCACTAAACTTTCCTCCGGAGCCACCAATCATTCAAACAGAGATTGTTGAGGAACGAACTATTAAATCAGAATCATCTAGTGATACCGATTCAACAAATTCAATTATGGAGAATCTGGAACCTTTAAGTATGGAAGACCGAATGAGAGCTAAACGCACTGGCCAAGGTCACGCAATTACTCATCCAGACATTAATGCGCCAGATTATGAAATCAAAGGAAAAATTCTACACATGGTGACTAATCAATGCCAATTTAGTGGTGCACCGAAGGAAGATCCAAATGAACATCTACGTACCTTTAATAGGATCTGCACACTATTTAAAATACGAGAAGTGGAGGATGAACAGATATATCTCATGTTATTTCCCTGGACTTTAAAGGGAGAAGCCAAAGATTGGTTGGAATCGTTACCTGAAGGGGCGATTGATACATGGGACGTTTTAATTGACAAATTTCTTAAACAATTCTTTCCTGCATCTAAAGCCGTAAGACTTCAAGCAGAAATTGTTACGTTCACACAGAAACCAAATGAAACTCTATATGAGGCGTGGACAAGATATGGAAAGTTATTAAGAGGATGTCCGCAACATGGTTTAGACACCTGTCAAATAGTACAAATATTCTACCAAGGATGCGACATCACTACAAGAAAAGACATAGATATAGCAGCTGGTGGTTCTATTATGAAGAAAACCGAAACTGATGCTTACAAAATTATTGATAATACTGCTTCCCACTCGCATGAGTGGCACCAAGAAAAAGATATTATTAGATCATCTAAAGCAGCTAGAGCCGATTCTAGCCATGACTTAGATTCCATTTCGGCAAAGATAGATGCTGTGGAAAGACGAATGGAAAAGATGACTAAGGATATTCACTCAATACGAATTAGTTGTGAGCAGTGTGGAGGACCACATTTGACAAAAGATTGTCTCAGTATTGAATTAACAATAGAACAAAGAGAAAATATTTCATATATAAACCAAAGGCCTGGAAATAATTATCAGAATAATTATCAACCGCCAAGACCGATTTACAATCAAAACCAGAATTATAACCGAAATATTCCATACAACAACCAACAAGGTCCTAGCAATCAACAAGTATCCAATAATACTTATAATCAGCAAAGACCTAATTTTCAAAACAAACCACCACAACAAACCGATGATAAAAAGCCGAATTTAGAAGATATGATGACAAAGCTAGTTGAAACTCAAACACAGTTTTTCACATCTCAGAAACAAACCAATGAACAAAATGCTCAAGCATTTAGGAATCAACAAGCTTCGATTCAAAATCTGGAACAAGAAGTAAGTAACCTAGCAAGGTTAATAGGTGAAAGAAAACCGGGAAGTCTACCTAGCGATACAAATGCTAACCCACGGAATGAAACAGCTAAAGCTATTACCACAAGAAGTGGTACAACACTTAAATCACCTGAAATACCTGTAACTTCTGATGAAACTATTCCTACTCCACAAGAACCACAACCTGATCAAGATAAGGAAAAAGAACCGGTAGTTGAAAAGGTTAATGAAGATAACACAGTTAAGGATAAACCTTATGTTAAACCATATCAACCACCACTTCCTTACCCGAGTAAAATGAAGAAAGAAAAACTTGAAGCCGAGCAATCCAAATTCTTGGATATGTTTAAACAGATAAATGTAAATCTTCCTTTCATTGATGTGATTTCAGGAATGCCAAGATATGCTAAATTCTTGAAAGATCTAATCTCAAATAGAAAGAAAATGGAAGAACTCTCGGCTGTTACTATGAATGCTAATTGTTCAGCAGTGCTGTTGAATAAGATACCAGAAAAATTATCTGATCCAGGAAGTTTCACAATTCCATGTTTTCTGGGTAGTCTTAGTTCAATAGAAGCATTGGCAGACTTAGGTTCTAGTATAAATCTAATGCCGTATTCACTATACCCTAAACTAGACCTTGGAGAATTGAAACCAACCAGAATAAGCATACAACTAGCCGATAGATCAATAAAATATCCTAGAGGGATAATGGAGAACATGCTAGTTAAAGTTGGTACTTTAGTATTTCCAGTAGATTTTGTTGTTTTAGACATGGAAGAAGATTCTCAAGTTCCTCTCATATTAGGAAGACCATTCTTAAACACGGCTAAAGCAATGATAGACGTGTTCGGTAAGAAACAGACCCTAAGTATAGAGGATGAGAGTGTTACCTTTTCAGTTGATAGAGCAATGCAACAACCACAATCTGCAGATGATACATGTTATTATATTCAAACTATAGATGCACATGCAGAATTATTAGAAGAATTTCCAGAATTACAAGGAACAGGAGAATGTTCTTTAGGAGAAGGTAATGAACCAATTGATGAAGCTGAAATGTTAGCTACACTTATAGCTAATGGATATGAACCAACAACAGAAGAAATTCAAATGCTTAAAGAAGAAGACAGATATCGATATAAATCATCGATAGAAGAACCTCCGAAATTAGAGTTAAAGCCACTTCCAAACCATTTGGAATACGCTTATTTACATGGTGAATCTGAATTACCTGTAATAATATCGTCTTCTCTTACTGAAAATGAGAAATCACAACTCATTTCTGTGTTGAAAGCTCATAAACCAGCCATTGCATGGAAGATTCATGATATTAAAGGAATAAGTCCTTCGTATTGCACACATAAAATCCTTATGGAAGAAGGTCATAAAACGTATGTGCAACGCCAACGAAGACTAAATCCTAATATGCAAGATGTAGTTAAGAAAGAGATTATTAAACTGCTAGATGCAGGTTTGATATATCCAATCTCTGATAGTCCATGGGTAAGCCCAGTTCAATGCGTACCTAAGAAGGGTGGCATGACTGTCATTACAAATGAGAAAAATGAGCTTATTCCTACTAGAACTGTAACAGGATGGCGTGTATGTATTGATTATAGAAAATTAAATGACGCCACTAGAAAAGATCACTTTCCCTTACCTTTCATAGATCAAATGTTGGAAAGATTAGCCGGAAATAGTTACTATTGTTTTCTAGATGGATTTTCCGGATATTTTCAAATTCCAATAGCACCCGAGGACCAAGAGAAAACCACATTCACGTGCCCTTATGGTACTTTTGCTTACAAACGCATGCCATTTGGACTTTGTAACGCCCCTGCAACCTTTCAAAGGTGTATGATGGCGATTTTTCATGACATGATAGAAGAATGCATGGAAGTATTCATGGATGACTTTTCAGTCTTCGGTGATACATTTAAATCATGTCTAGTTAATCTGGAACGAATGCTAATTAGATGCGAAAAATCAAATCTAGTACTTAATTGGGAGAAATGCCATTTCATGGTTAAAGAAGGCATCGTTCTTGGACATAAAATTTCAAAAGAAGGAATTGAAGTGGATAGAGCTAAAGTAGATGTAATTGCTAAACTTCCACATCCCACCAATGTTAGAGGAGTTAGGAGTTTTCTAGGGCATGCCGGTTTTTACCGACGTTTCATAAAAGATTTTTCTAAAATTGCCACTCCTATGAATAAACTCCTAGAAAAGGATGCGCCATTCATCTTTTCAGATGAGTGTATCAAATCTTTTAATATTCTTAAAGAAAAACTCACTAATGCACCGATCATGATAACACCAAATTGGAATCTACCATTTGAACTAATGTGCGATGCAAGTGATTTTGCAATGGGAGCCGTTTTAGGACAAAGGATTGAAAAACGATTTCAACCTATATATTATGCTAGTAAGACGTTACAAGGAGCACAAACGAACTATACAACTACTGAAAAAGAACTCCTTGCTATTGTCTTTGCTTTTGACAAATTTCGATCATATCTCGTTCTAGCAAAAACGGTGGTCTATACCGACCATTCTGCTCTTAGATACATATTTTCAAAACAAGATGCTAAACCAAGATTAATCCGTTGGATATTACTCTTACAAGAGTTTGATATTGAAATCCGAGATAAAAAAGGAGCAGAAAATCTCGCCGCTGATCATCTTTCTCGTCTTGAAAATCCCGAATTAGAAGTTCTGAATGAATCGGCCATACAAGACAACTTTCCTGATGAATATCTATTGAAGATAGATTATAATGAAATCCCATGGTTTGCAGACTATGCAAACTACTTAGTTTGTGGATTCCTTGAAAAAGGATTATCGTACCAAAGACGAAAGAAATTCTTCAGTGATATAAAACACTATTTTTGGGAAGATCCACATCTGTTTAAAAGTTGTCCCGATGGAATAATACGCCGATGTGTATTTGGAGATGAAGCTAGTAAAATTTTAAAACATTGTCACACAGGACCAACAGGAGGGCATTATGGGCCTCAACTAACAGCAAGAAAAGTTTATGAAGCTGGATTCTATTGGCCTACAATTTACAAAGACGCACACCTTCTTTGCAAATCCTGTGATGCATGTCAAAGGGCCGGAAAAATAAGTCAACGTGATGAAATGCCACAAAATATCATCCAAGTATGTGAAGTATTTGACATTTGGGGTATTGACTTTATGGGTCCATTTCCAAAATCTCATAATAATCTATATATACTCGTAGCCATTGATTATGTATCTAAATGGGCGGAAGCACAAGCTCTCCCAACTAACGATGCACGAGTTGTAGTCAACTTTTTAAAACGTCTTTTTGCAAGGTTTGGAACACCGAAAGCTTTAATAAGTGGTCGGGGAACTCATTTTTGTAATAATCAACTTGAGAAAGTTCTTAAAAGATATGGAGTAACTCATAAAATCTCCACCGCATATCATCCACAAACAAGTGGACAAGTTGAAAATACCAACCGAGCTTTAAAACGTATTCTAGAGAAAACCGTAGGATCAAATCCGAAGGAATGGTCCATTAAATTGGAGGATGCACTCTGGGCTTTTAGAACAGCCTACAAAACTCCAATTGGAACCACACCTTTTAGACTTGTTTATGGAAAAGCATGTCATCTTCCAGTAGAAATTGAACACAAAGCATTTTGGGCTTTGAAGACATGTAATCTTGATTTACATGAAGCCGGACGTCTACGATTAAGTCAACTAAATGAATTAGAAGAATTAAGACATGAAGCATACGAAAATTCGTTAATCTATAAAGAAAGAACGAAGAAATGGCATGATAAAAGAATCAGAAGTTCAAAAGAATTTAAAGAAGGAGACAGAGTTCTTCTTTTCAATTCACGATTCAAGCTATTTCCTGGAAAATTGAAATCAAGATGGTCTGGACCATTCATAGTCAAAAGAGTTTTCCCATACGGAACGATAGAATTAATAAATTCAAATGGGATTGAATTTAAAGTTAATGGTCACAGAGTTAAACATTACATACATGGTCCGATGGAAGTCGACAACGAAGTTAATCACAATTTCGATACCACAGCTAACTAAGTGTGGGGAGAATCAAGCCTTTAAAGGATAATATGTATTTCTGTTAGAGTTAGATTGTCTGTTTTCGTGTAGTTCTCGAAAATGGAACCTGAATGGTCTTTCCCTAGCAGACCCTAAAGAACTAGTCTTCTCCCCCCATTCTAAATTTTTATTTTTTTTAGGTTTTTAAAAAAATGAAGACTGCCTGTGAACTAAACCATGGTCTAATGCTACACGTTTTGATCACTAAACGTAATAATGACATACTACCGAGTGAATTAGTATCAGTAATCAGAGAAAGAATGGACGGAGTTAGAAAAGAATCCAGATGCGAAGATAATAAGTTACAATTTGGTAAAGGAAAATCAAAATCCGCAGCGAAAAGAAGAGCACGACACCTAGAACGATGTCACAAATGCGGAAAATGGTCACATGGAGGTAAATGTTCAAATAATCAAACCTATTCAAATACCGAATTTGTTACTTTATGCAGAGACGGACCGTTCATATGTTTAGAAGAAAAGACACTGAATGCTCGAGGTTACGCCTATGCAGCCATGGAAAATCAATTAAACCGACTATCTTATGAATGGAATAGATCATATAACTAAGAAATCTATTTCACAGGTATTTCTGTACAGTTTTTAGTTTTTATTTTTATTTTTAACCTTTTGATAATAAACGCTAATTTGTTCGCTAAAAAGTATTAAATTGGTATTGAATAAAATTAGGTTTGGCGACCGAAATTATTGATATCTTTAAAAAAATTTATTACATCACTGCGAAATTTAACGTTTATTCTTAAGGTATAAATATCTTTAATCAATCAACCCAAAATATTTCAAAAATTCGTCATGAGTTAAATTAGGTCTTGGAACCGAAATTACTTTACCGAAAAGAGGGGCGCATATTTTTGATAATATTTGATTGATTAAAGTGGGATAAAAAGACAAAAAGATTTTTAATTTTATTTTTACCATATTTTTAATCTTAATATTTAAATCTTAAATTAATATTGTAAACTTTATAAAAACAATATATTTAAAATTGTAAATATTTGAAAAATTAATATAAGTTTGATATGAATTTATAAATTTTTAAATTAAGTTTGGTGTGAACTTTTAATTTTTAAAATATGAATTTTTAATTTTATGCATTTCAAATTTTAAGTTTGGTGTGAATTTTTAATATAAATTTTGAATTTTATATTTAAGTTGTGTGAATTTAAAAACAAAAATTTACTTTATCTCATTAAGTTAAGAATATGATTTTTAAAATTCGTCGTAAGTTGAAGACTAGGTCTTTGAACCGAAATTGCTTTACCCAAGGGAGGGACGAGAACTTTTATTATCATTATTTTTAATCTTATTAATTTAAAGTATGCCAAAAACATTAAAAAACCCAAAAATCTTAGCTTTTAAAACAATCGCTACAAAAAGACAAATTTTAAAATTTTGTCGAAGGACGGACTAGGACATCGATCCGAAACGACCTCATCCTAAATAACAAGGGAAACAAAATTTTAAAATTAATTACTAAATTGTTTTAATAAGTTAATGATTATAAAAAAAAAAAAAAAAAAAAAAAAAAAAAGAGCAAACTCCGCGACTCGCGGAGTTTGAAAGGAAAATCTCCGCGACTCGCGGAGGGACCGAAAATCAGAAAAAAAAATAAAAGAGCTGAACGATCAGTTTATCAACTTCACACTCCACACCCGAAAAACACTGCGAAAACTGCACCCGAAAAAACCCGAAAATCACCCCCAAAAATCCCAATTTTTAACCGTTAATCACCAAATTTTTTGCTAAAATCATGTTGAGAAGGATGCTATCTAAGAATTACTCAAGAAAAACGGTAAATTTCTACACCTAAACACCATTTAATTCGAAATTTGATGTTCTTGAGCTATTTTTTCCCCAATTTGATTTTGATGTTTTTTAGTGTAATTAGACTTAAATTGTTTATGTATTATGCTTGTATAACCTAGATTGATGTTGTTTAACATGATTAGAAGCCTTAAACTTCAAATTTTGAATAATCTAGGGTTTGTGTTCTTGAGCAAATTTGGGGCTTTTTGATATAAACAGGTTATGGCCGATTTTTGTCATGAATTGTTGCTAAAATGAGTAGTGTAACATGTCTAGGTAGTTAAATGATCCAAACTTTGAGCCTAAACATGATTTTGAGAATTAAAGTGGACTTTTTCAAGTCTAAAATTCATGAACTTGATTTTTGAAAGATAATGCCATTTGAGACTTGTTTAATTGCTAGTAATGATTATTTTGACATGTTATTTGAGTTGAATGCTTATGAACTTGGCGAAAATTTTCGTATATGCTTATTTGAAAAAGTGTAGATTTGATAAAAATGTGAAAATAAGCTTAAGTTTGATATAAATTGATAATGTCATTGTAATTATTTTGATTAATGATTTTGCTGACACTAATGCATATTTGGATGCACAAAAATTGTGTTTGATGTGTTTTGCAGAATGAAAGGGGTGAATCTTCATCCCAAGCCCGCAATGCTCTTGCTGAGAATTTGGAACAACAGGAGGTGGATAACTACTACAAGCAGGATGTACCTCATCCAGTCATGACCTTTTCCGATATGCATTTGGAAGAGTTGCACCCGAACCTGAGATTTGACAGACTTTGGATAGATTATCCAAAATATCAACGGGGTTTGCATACTCTTCATTCTAAGGTTGTTGAGGTACCGAGGGTCATAGAATGGGGACCCTTAGAAGCTGTAGAATTGGCCGGGCCAATTAGGGAATTACTTGTACAGAGGTATGGTAATTCTTCTTTTAATGACTGGATATGTTTATTCACCATACGCAGACCTGTATATAAAGTATGGTGTGAAGAGTTGTTATGTAGTATAGAGTTGAATGATCGGGTAGCTAGTTTAACCGATCGTTCTTTTATTAGATTTTTGTTAGGCGGTTCGATGCGCCACATGTCTTTACTGGACATGGCTCAGGCTTTACGTATATATACGCCTGAGGAGCTAGCATCTGCCGATTGTAGAGGATTGATACTAAACGGTAGAAAGATAGATGAGAATTTTGATACACACGGTGTGTGGAGTCAAATGACAAGCCATCACCGTTTCAAAGGGGGAAATTACTCTTATTTGGATATAGATAGAGCCGAATTAAGAGTAATACATAGGTTTTTAGCTAATTCGATTACACAAAGGGGTAAAAACAAAGAAAAAGTAAATGAACAGGATTTGTTTTACCATATGTGTATTCGAGACCCACAAAGCGCTGTAAGTATATCATATTGTGTGGGTTATTATTTATCAGCTATGGTTCGGGGGATGCGACCACATAGCATAATAGGAGGTGGAATTTTTATTACTTTGATTGGTGAATATCTCGGTGTGGATATAAGTTGGGGGGGATTATTAGTAGAAGAACCAGAACCCCGCGATACTATAGGTTTAAATGTATACCATGGTGCGAAAGTTTTGAAGAGGCGAAATAACGCCGCAGTACGATACCATGGTAGACATCCACAGGTGGAGAGAAACCAGCAACAAGGTAATGTAGGAGGGGGGAATGAGATGCAAGAAATGCATAGGTTTATAGCTTCTCAGGAATACGAAAATGCTAGACAGAGAGCATTTGAAGATTGGCAAGTTCATCAGAACCAGATCATAGCGCATTGCCAACATATAGGTAGAAACTATATTCCTACACCGAAACCCGTCTTCCCTCCTTGGTCGATAGAGATGCAGCCACCATATCCTACGTATGACCCTGCCGAAGCATTCTATAGCACTTATGGTTATGCCTGGAACCCCTATTGGTACCAATATCATCCTTAGTTTACTTATTATTTTTTTTTTATTTTGTAATTTGTAATTATTGATACATTTAATATTTTTGTTAATATTGTAATCATTTTTATAATTATCTAACTTTTATTCTTAGATTTTAATAATTTTTGAAAGTGGGGTAATATACCAAACTTCAAAAATATGTATATATGTTTGCAGTTTATCTTATGTACACAACAGGGTAAAACAACGCATTTTCAAAGACTGGCATTAAGTTCAGCAAAAGCAACTAATTTTGACGACAAGATGCAAAATATATGTGAAATAACAACAAGACGGAATGAACAAATGATGTGCACCATTTATCATTCAGCAAACAAACGCCAATATATTTGGAAACTTTGGTAAAAATTTAATCATTTTCACACAAATCACCCTCAATAATTTAAATTGTTACTGATTTCTTGCAAATGAGGGCATTGCAAGATCTTAAGTGTGGGAAGGGGTTAAATTCTTTCGGATTTTAAATTTTTTTTACTTTATACACTTGGTTACCATTAAAAATACTAGTAAAGCAGTAGTTGTATTAGAATCTAGTGCTCTCTGATAAAAAAAGAACAGCCCTAATCTTATATACTGACTACCCAATTCTAGTAAAATTTTTCAATTAAATGAATTCAAATCATGTTTATACATATTTATGAACGATAAAACTAGGTTTTAACACCGAAATTATTGTTACCTCGGAAAGGACATAAATTGAGAAACAAAGTAAAATGTTAAAATTCATTTAAAATGGAATAGAGGACGATAAAAAGGAAAATAAAAGCCAAGTGTGGGAAAATTTACCAAATTATTTTAAACATATGTCACATATATCTGTAACAAATAACTGAAAATACTTTTGCTTTGGACTAAACTAGACTGTTTTACCCAATGAAAGAAAAGAAGAGATGGATCTACATGATGAATCAATTCCATCATTAAAAGGAAGTAAAGTCTTCCGAAAAAGACACGCACTTCTTGATTTAGGTCATGAAGTTGTCGTCCAGACCAGCTGTAGGTTGACGAAAAATCTAGAAAAGTCATCACTAAAATCAGCAGGAAATCCACGGACCTCAGCATTAAACAGGGTCGCCAAGTGGTCAGATTTATCCTAACCATGAGAAGGATTTATCTCGTACAATGGGGGGGGCACCATGCAAATTAGCTGGATAAGACTAATGAATCAGATCCCCAGAAAGGATAATCTCCTTAAAGATTAAAAATCGGCTTTTAAGACTGATATTACTCAATCCTAGAGATTGACCTTAAAGATTGAGAATTCAAACTCATGGAATTCAATGATATCTAAACTCGAGCTTAAACGAGAAAATATTTTGATCAAAATTACAAACCGATTTGTTTTCTGAAAACCCTATTTTCAATGCGTTCATTACCATTGAACGTAAAATCCTAGGAATTCACCTGGAATTCATTAGGTCACCTGAACTAAATCGGGTGTCAACCGTAAGAACGGTGGTTGCATAGTGGTCAAAGACAGGACCTTGTGCCAGGCCGAGAAATTATAAGGGTGAGCTTTACTATTGCTCCTACCAAGGATAGTAATTGCGTCCGACACGTTATAGACCATAATCAAAAGCATGTCACGGGACATTGCCTTAACAGTTGCTTGTTCAACGCTTTCCTTTACAACCGGACGGTAGTTTGCCGAAAGGTAATATACGGAACAAGTAAACTGGACGTGTTGCTTTCCAAATACAAGGTTAGCAAGTGGGTGACACAAAACCGCAAGTTTTGAGCTAAAATTTTCAAATCTGAAACCCACCAAACCCACAAAAATATTTTGCAAACACCGGTAAAGGGTTATTCCGGAAAACTTATCTAGGGTAAAAACTAGATTTCAAAAGATCAAATGTTTTCATAAAGATCCAATTTCCTTAATGGATCTAAATTTTTATAGTCATGTGGGACTGTAAACCATATCGTTACTACCATTGTTTATACCGCCGTATAGAAATCACTGATGTACAAAGTGTGAAGAATAAAGAAGTGATTCTAGTATTTCAAGACAATATTGCTTGAGGACAAGCAACGCTCAAGTGTGGGAATATTTGATAATGCTAAAAACGAACATATATTTCATAGCATTATTCCTCAAGAAAGACAAGCTTTTAGTTGCAATTGTTCTATTTACAAGTGATATTCGTTTAAATAATAAAAGGTGAAGACAAAAGACAGATTCGACGAATTGAAGACGCAAACGACCAAAAAGCTCAAAAGTACAAAAGACAATCAAAAAGGTTCCAATTATTGATAAGAAACGTCTCGAAATTACAAGAGTACAAGATTCAAAACGCAAAGTACAAAATATAAAATTGTACGCAAGGACGTTCGAAAATCCGGAACCGGGACCAGAGTCAACTCTTAACGCTCAACGCAACGGACTAAAAATTACAAGTTAACTATGCATATAAATATAATATAATATATAATTAATTATATTAATTATATATATATTATATATATATATTAAAAACCGTCGGCAGAGAAAACTCCAAGGACTGAGCTGTAATTTCTATCTCCGCGACTCGCGGAGTTTGAAGAGCATTTTGCCGCGAGTCGCGGAGCCCCAAAAATCAACTCTGGCTATAAAGCCAACCGAATTCTGATCAAAATGATCATCTTTTTTTCTTCTTATCATACGTAAAATTTATATATATATATATATAATTTATATTTTAATTTTAATTTTAATTCTAATAATAAGGGTATGTTAGCGAATGTTGTAAGGGTGTAAGTCGAAATTCTGTCCGTGTAACGCTACGCTATTTTTAATCATTGTAAGTTATGTTCAACCTTTTTACATTAATGTCTCGTAGCTAAGTTATTATTATGCTTATTTAAAACGAAGTAATCATGATGTTGGGCTAATTACTAAAATTGGGTAATTGGGCTTTGTACCATAATTGGGGTTTGGACAAAAGAACGACACTTGTGGAAATTAGACTATGGGCTATTAATGGGCTTTATATTTGTTTAACTAAATGAAAGTTTGTTAATGTTAATATAAAGATTTACAATTGGGCGTCCCTATAAATTACCATATACACTCGATCGGACACGATGGGCGGGGTATTTATATGTACGAATAATCGTTCATTTAACCGGACACGGGAATGGATTAATAGCCACTAGAATAATTAAAACAGGGGTAAAATTACATTCAAGGGTAATTGGTGTAATTGTTAACAAAGTAGTAAAACCTTGGTTTACACGCAGTCGATAACCTGGTGTATTCATTAAACAAAGTATTAAAACCTTGTTACAATTCGAATCCCCAATTAGTTGGAATATTTAACTTCGGGTATAATAATAATTTGATGAGGACACTCGCACTTTATATTTATGACTGATGGACTGTTATGGACAAAAACCAGACGGACATATTAAATAATCCAGGACAAAGGACAATTAACCCATGGGCATAAAACTAAAATCAACACGTCAAACATCATGATTACGGAAGTTTAAATAAGCATAATTCTTTTATTTCATATTTAATTTCCTTTATTTTATACTTAATTGCACTTCTAATTATCGCACTTTTATTTATTGTTATTTAATCGCACTTTTAATTATCGTACTTTTTAATTATCGCAATTTTATTTTATCGCATTTTTATTATTCGCAATTTCATTATCGTTATTTACTTTACGCTTTAATTTAAGTCTTGTATTTATTTTATATTTTACATTAGGTTTTAACTGCGACTAAAATCTTAAAATCGACAAACCGGTCATTAAACGGTAAAAACCCCCCTTTATAATAATAATAATATTACTTATATATATATTTGTATTTTTATAAAAGTAAACTAATATAGCGTTGAGCTTTGTTTAAAGATTTCCCTGTGGAACGAACCGGACTTACTAAAAACTACACTACTGAACGATTAGGTACACTGCCTATAAGTGTTGTAGCAAGGTTTAAGTATATCCATTCTATAAATAAATAAATATCTTGTGTAAAATTTTATCGTATTTAATAGTTTTTCCTAGTAAAATATAAACTATTTTATATACACCTCGCTTAACATCAGTGTGAGACGAGAGTATTTTTTGGGGCGGGTCGGATTTAAACTCTAAAATCCCTTGGGTCAAATGGATAAAAATTGTTTCATCTTACGAACATGGGGGGTTAAACATCGTACTTTTAAAAAGTAAAAATCTCGCTTTATTGGGAAAGTGGTGGTGGAGGTTCAATACTGAAGCCGGGTCACTTTGGGCTAACGTTATTCGTAGTATATATGGTCCTTGTGGTGGTCTGGAATTGGAGAATGAAACAATTCGTTCTTTGAAACCAACTACTTGGAGGAACATTATCTTGACAGATACACATATTCAAGATCTTGACATCAACTTCAAAGAATCATTCGCGAAGATTGTGAGCTGTAATTCGGAACTTTCTTTCTGGAAATCGAAGTGGGTAACAGGTTCAAAACTATCGGATCTTTGCCCGTGTCTCTTTCTACTGGAAGCAGATAAAGATGCCGCAATAAGGGAGCGGGTCGAACTTACTGATGCAGGTCCCAGATTATTGAGCAACTGGACGAGGCAACCATCGGGTAGGACCAGCAGGGAGCTTGACAATTATGCAATCTGATCGAGAAGTACAATTTCAGCAATTCGGAGTGTGATACGTGTAACTAGACCATATCTCATAACGGTATTTTCGAACTCTATCCCTTAGTATTGATAATCACTTAATTGCGGAAGACTCAAGATTGATTGAAACTTAGCGGAACAATTTAATACCAAAAAACTTGGAAATATTTGTGTGGCGGGCTCGTCAAAAAAGGCTACCCGTCATGACCGAACTTGACAAGAGGGGGATAGATTTGCATAGTATAAGATGTCTGTTATGTGATGATGATTTAGAAACCGTAGAACATCCCTAATATTTTGCAAATGTGCAATGGATATTTGGGATCGAGTTTTTGATTGGTGGGGTTTCGGATCTATGACAAGCCTTAGTATTGGCGAACATTTCCGAGGTAATGGTCCCACATCCTCAACAGCTCTCGGCAACAAAATATGGCAAGCGGTTGAGTGGGTGTGTGCATTTTTGATTTGGAAAAACCGTAACGAGAAGATATTTCGGGGGAAAAGTTGGAATCCTCCGGTAGCCTTAAACGAAATTCAATTAAAAGCTTTCGAGTGGATTTCAAAGAGATTGAAGAAACGAAGACTTGATTGGAACACTTGGTTAATCGACCCTAGATCCTACCTTGGCTTGGTGTAATTCGAAATAGTGTGTTTAGTAATATTGTGTAATTTTCATTTTTAAGTTCGTGTTTGCTAACTTTGCAAACCTTCGTGCATTTATGTAATTGAGCATTATGCTCATTGTAACCTTTTGAGTTTTGAATGCAACTTTCTTTTAAACCTGGATCAGACGGGGATGTCAAGCCCTATGGATCCATATATAACTACTCGCGCCCACCAGTTCTTATAACCGGCAGTTACTATTTACCAAAGCTAAGGGATTTTCGGTTCAAACTCGGTGTAGAATTTAGTATGTACTTATATCCATTGCGTTTAAAATAAAGTGCATGTATTCTCAGCCTAAAAATATAGATTGCAAAAGCAATTAAAAAGGGAGCAATGAAACTCACCTTAGCAGCATATAAAGTCGTTCACCAAAATGTGACTGAAACTCGGATTACCAAATAACCGTAGATCTCAACCTAGAGAACATATGTTGGTCAATAAATGTCTATCAAGCTAGGTCTGGTCATAGTGTATCAAAATCCTAATGCTCGAGATTGACATACAAAAGTTATCCAAAGTCGTTTCAAAAAGTCAATTTTGACAATAGTTCAACAAAACGAGACATACCTTATATAAGGAGTTATTTACTCGGTTGGTAATATTCAAAAATCCATTTGATCAATCTCGTAAACAAGTTGTTTAAATCTTAATTGTAGATTCAAAAGCAATTTCAATTAACATCAATCATAATTCAGTTGATCATATCTTTTAATCCGTTCATCGAAACTATTTGATATCTAAATGAAAAGTCATTGATTTTTCGCCAGCTTTCCAAAAACATGCATACCATATACCTTTTACCAGTAATATATGTATTTAATTCGTGATTCATCATAAACTGTTTAACGACGAAATTTAGCATACAAGTATGTATAAATATATATACTCGAGCACTAGACATGGATACACAATTAATATATAAAAGATAAAATATGAGTGCTTACGTATCAATATTGAGATTCAATATTGTAGGAAAGTACGTAGACGCAACGGAGATGATAAACACTAGGTTTGATTTACAAATATACCCCCGAACATTACCCATAACCTCCTTAGCAATAACCCATAATTTTCTTAGCTCTATCCCGCTTGAAAACCATTTTGAAAGTGACACGCTCATAACCTCGTCGTAGTATTTTATGTATATTACTAATTAATAATTAACAATACTAATAATTAATAAGATTAATAATAATATTAATCTTAATAATAATAATAATAATAATAATAATTAATTAATTAAATAAAATAAATACGGAGTAATATATGATATGTGTGTGTAAATGAAACAGAACTCGACTGCAATTTATAGATGTTGCCTGCCCAAACACCTCATGCGATCGCATGAGTATGTGTGGGGGATCTCATGCGATCGCATGAGCCCCATTGCCAGCTCACAATCCCTTTTGTTTGATACCTGTCGACATATTATTATATTTATATAATATATATAATTTATTTTAATTAATTATATATTATATTATATTCTCGTGTATAGATGACTTGTAATTTCTGTTCCGATAAGTCGTACGTCGTCACTCGACTTATGTCGCAGTTCCGGTTTTTCGAATGTCCCTTCATACGCTGAGAAAACTTGTACATTACATTTTGGGACACGTACCTTAGTCAAAATATAGCCTTAAATTATCCCTAAATTATATCACTCGAAATATAACTTATACATTTGAGTGTTTGGTCATTTACTTCTATAAATCATCGTCTCGCTATTTGTTAAAATACATTTTAAAATAGTGTTTTACTGTAGCAAAGTTTTTTTACTGTAGCAAATAGTGATTTTCGAAAAAACTGTAGATTTTCGGGTACTGTAGCAATTCGAAAATACTGTAGCAAATTAGTATTTTACTGGTTCATCTTAAACGTTTTAGTTAACTTATCTAAATATCAATCGAATTAACAAACGAATGTTACTATCGTTTACTAAATAACTTGAAATCATATATATATATATATATATATATATATGCACATTAAGTTATATATATATATATTGTTCATGAATCTTAGAGAACAGTCAAAGAATAATTGATTATATGAATATAGTTCCAAAACTTTCGTGACTCAACATTACAGACTTTGCTTATCGTGTCGGAAACATTTAATCATACAAAGATTAAGTTTAAATTTGGTCAGAAATTTCCGGGTCATCACAGTGGGGTATGGGGGAGGTTAATCGTAGACAATCCTTCCTCTATCCTAGAATAAAGAGAAATCATTTCTCCACCCCGAGTGAAACACTCCAAAGAGTAGAGAAAGTCCTTTCCCTCTCTATTCGACGGATAAAGAGATTGCTTCCAGGGACCTCCGGCCGAAAAAAAAATTTAAATTAATAGAAAGTATACAAAATAAACGATACAAACTAGACGCCATGAAAATGGTGAGATCAGATTTTCATGGGTTTTAAATCATGCCTGGAGTTTAATTTAGGCTCTAAGTGGCGGTAAAGTCGCCAATAAATCGACGTTTGCCGTTGACTCACTTAGTAGAGCCATAATATATATATATATATATATATATATATATATATATATATATATATATATATATATATATATATATATATAGGGGCACGATCCATGGATAAGCTTAAAAGGAGTACAAACGGGATAAGCAAAATAATTTTTTTTTTTTAATTTTTTTACATTCATAAATCTGCATTAAAATGCACCTCTAAACAATTTTTTTCATAAAAAAAAGTTCAAAATCTTTCAAAAATCGATGATGAATGGTAAAATTAACCATTCATCGGGTTAATTTATCATTCATCTTGTTTACGATGAATGATAAAATTAATCAATGCTAAAAAAAACCAGATGAATGGTTAAATTAACTCTTCATCTGTTTTTTTTATCATTCATCATAAACAGATGAATGGTTAAATTAACCATTCATCTGCTTTTTTTTAGCATTGATTAATTTTATCATTCATCGCTAACAAAAAGAATGATAAATTAACCAGATGAATGGTTAATTTTTACCATTCATCATCAATTTTTACCATTCATCATCGATGTTTACCATTCATCATCGATTTTCGAACGATTTTGTTAAAAAACTTTTTAAAATTTTTTCGTTTTCTTCTATTTGCATATTAAAGGATCGTTTTTTTTTTTTAAATTTTTTTGAATTTTTACTTATCCAGTTTGTACCCCATTTAGTGCTTATCCATGGATTGGTCCAATATATATATATATATATATATATATATATATATATATATATATATATATATATATATAGACCAAACATGCGCACCTAATGTACAATGATTCAAAGCATTCATACGTACAAGTTACCAATGCATGCAAATCAACGTGCCAGCCACCCCAAAAAAAAAATACCACAAAATACGCCATGCAATAATAACTACAAAACTCCCATTTTCTTATCTTAACTTCTCTCCAATTTAATCTCACATTTCACCCTTAATTAACAAACACAACCAATCAAACATGGCCATTGCCCGAATTCGGAGTCGTTTGTCGTCATCACCGGCCCAACCACCATCTCCCATGCCCAATTCTCGAGCCAACCCTCAATTCAACAATTACGTCGATAAATTGAAAAACATTCCTGAATTTGATCAGCTAGAGGATATGAATCGAATACCAATTGCTGAAGTGGAATATCGGTTGATTAAATCGAAAGATAAGAATTCAATTCAACGAATGTTGGATTGTGCGATTAAGCACGGTATATTTAAGGTTAGTGGACATGGGATCGCACCTGAAGAGCTGCAAATGGCGTTTAATGAAGCAGAGTTTTGTTTTGGATTGTTGGCCGAACGATGGAGTCGTGATGGTGATCGTGAGGAGTTTTCGTGGTCCAGATCTGCTATGGTTGCAGCCGAAAGACGGCGAGATGTTAAGAGTTCCGAGGAATTTCAGATGTTTAGGTTCCGAAACTTTTTTTTGTTCCTTTTTGATTCTCTTTTGTTAAATACAGATTTACTCCATCCATCCCAAAATAATTGTCTCGTTTGACTTTTCAATGTCTTTCTTTAAAATTGACTTTAAATATCTTTATTTGTGCTATATTAAATTTGATGAAAATGAAAATTATATGAATATTTATTTTCAAAATGTGTTTTCATTGGTTTAACTTTCATCAAATATTATATAACATAAAAGATATTTAAAATCAAATTTGTACAAAAAGTTAAAAAAAGTTTAAACGAGACAGTAATTCTGAGAGGGGTAGAGTATTTGTTTATTGAAGAAACTAGCGAGGTGATGGAACATATTTATTAAATCATAAATAAATCGAATCTGACAAAAAATGTCATATACTTTCAGACAAAAAATGGATAGTATTGCTACAAAGCTTGAAGGAATTGCAAAAGATGTTGCTCAGATAATGGGAAGCAATGGAGGCAAGCAACCTCGAAAGAAAATAAAGGAAAACGAAACGCGAATGGTATTGTTCAAGCATAGTAACTCGTCTCTTCAACCTCACACGCCACGTTCATCTCACACTCCACGTTCATTGGATGGGTCTAGTAGACGGGACTCAGCCGCATTTGCTCTCAGCCTTCATATCCCTACAGAGTTCGGAGAATTTCGTCTTTTGTCTGAGGAAGGACCATTTTCATTCCGCACCAGCCCAAACACTATTGTCTTTACCCTTGGTGAACAAGTCGAGGTAATTATTTGTTTATCGAACGTTTTCATTTTGACATACATTGATTTGTATTATAGTAATACATATATCACGAATTGCAAAACGGTCAGTTTAAGAATGTTAAGTAATGGGTCAAAATAGGCGCATGTTAAGTAACGGGTCCGTTTGTGTATTTTTTCTACTAAAAATTATAAGCTGCTTAATGGGTCTAAATGGGTCATTCATATAAAATTTCATTAATAGTTAAAGCTTCAGGGCGAAAAAACGGGATTTCTTTGCAATAAGATCAAAATCCTTGAATAAAACAATTTGAAGGTGGTATGCATTTCCAACTTATTTGACCTGTTCTTTAAAATGAATTATCAACAATTTGACCCATTTGGAATAAATCAAAATCAGAATTGTATACGAAAATGGGCTGAAATCACCACCTTATACTTGTACTTGCTGTTGATAACCTTATAAGAACTAACAACAAGTTTGATGATGAATGAGTAAAGGAATGGAGCTATGGAGAGTACAACTCTGCAATGGGGGAGATAAACATAGAACCAGATGTGCAAGAAGATAAAGGGGCATACTCCATTGAACTCAAATGCTCACCTTCAATTCTGAATGAAGTTGTTGACAAAAATGAAAGTATCTCCATAACTGATCAGATCATCTTTGTAGTCATAGTTGCCATAGTTTACAAATTGTTTTCCTATTTGCTTTCTCAAAGTTAAATAGTTTATTACTTGTTACACACTTTTTGAACCCTCAAGGTGCTTTCTTTCTTTTGGTCCAAACCAAACAAATTAGAAGACTTCCATGGATATTATTGTAAGATTATTTTTCAAGATGGTCTTTATGAAGTTTTTAAATATATGCTACTCTGTTTTTTGTTAGTAGTTAGTTGATTATGCAATAACACATTCATTGAGGAAAACATATTCTTTTAATGTACTCATTCAATTTGACACAACTTGATTTCATGCTAGGTTCATTCCCTAAATTTGACTTTCTTCATGTCACCACCTAATTACATGTATTTCTTGGTAATGTTTCTATATTGATCAGAACTAAAAAAAAAAAAAAAATACATTTAAAAAATCCAAAAATGAAAACAGAAATGCCAGCATCTTAGCAAAAAACATAATTGCTACATTGTTTATCGTATAGACTCTATAGTACGATGATTTATAAGCGAGAACCCTTTAGAATACTAATCATGAATACTTCAAACTTTCGTAACAGAATACTTATCTCTGCAACTCACACAGGGGCTGCTCTTTAGTTTCCTAAGTGTGAACTGTTCGAAAATATACACAGTTAGTCTTAAAATGACATAATCATTTACACCATGTATCGGGATTAATTAGAGGTGATGTATACATAATTAAATACCTCCTAAAAGATATCAACCAAGTCTTTCAGGTAAGTTTCCTTCTCACCAGTCCTTTGAAAAAGTCAAAACTGTACAAAATCCATATTAACATATTTAGTACTTGATGATGACATGAAATACTAGTAAATGTGTATGATATTAACCCAGTCGACCCATCAGAAAAATAACACAACCCGAATTGACGGATTCATATATTTGGGTCCAGATTGTTACATTAATGTACTAGCATTTAGCAAAACTACTAGCATGTGTAGATTATATAGTACCTATTTCCATCTGGATGAAGCTCGAACATCTCACCATTATCTGCAATGGCCAGTAAATATCCAGATGATGTTAACCCCTGCAATAAACAAGTGATATTGTTACGAATGAAGAGTAAAAGATTTATTAAACACAAAAGGGCCTTTGGCCTAGCGCTATCGGGAGCCCCTATGACCTTGAGGTCATGGGTTCGAGTCCTACTTAGGACATTATTCGTTTGAAATTATATAGGGTGCATGAGTTTGACGTTCTAAAAAAAGATTTATTAAACAATGAGTCAATGAGCACACTTTATTAACTTATGTATACATGTACCAATTTTTGGGTTGACTTGGGTTATGTTCCATCTTAAACCGGTAAAAAAAAGTAGCTTAAAGGGGAGTGACTCAAACAGGTTGAACCCCACAAGTTTCAATGAATACAACCTCCTATATCATTTATTCACATATTTGAATTAACTCATGTAGTCATAAATATCTCATGAACTATTCTTAAAAAGATTGTAACTTCTAAAGGTAAATATTTAATTTTACATTTAGACCCCTGCCAAAAGGGACCAATTTGACCCAATTCAAGGATCATTTTATAACTTAACCCGTCCATATTCTCACCTATAGTAACAGCCTGTGACCACATTTTACCCAGCGATCTCCCTTTTGTAATGTCGGTCACGTTCATATGAACGTTATATGATATAATAAGTATACACTTTGACTACAATATTCACGTCATCACATAATACAAAACTGAAAGCAACTTAGCAAGCCACTATGTTTTCTTGTTCATTTAATAGCAAGAAAAAGAAAATTGCCGCACCTGAACAGTAACTACATTTTCTATCAGCAGATCTTGATCCTCATTTTTCTCTTGGACAACAACCCTCTGCCCACTGCACAGATTAGGACCATTAACGAAAATAAATCCAGGTCAGATGTATGTACTTCCTAATGTAATGAACTGCTTAAAATATCAATACCAAATGAATTATTAAAAACAATTGCACTTATGTCGCCATAGTACCTATGGAGCCAGGTCTTGTAATATAGCTCCTCAAGAGCTTGGAAGCCTTCATAGTAAGTATCAGAAACCATTAGTTTCACTATTTAATAAAAACGGAAGTTGAATGTTCCCAATATTAAAAAGATGTAAATTAACTCCCAGTTACAACTAACAAAGATTAATACTAACCTTTGTTTTCAAAAATATTAAAAAGATGCTCAAACTTATTAAAGAAAGCTGATGTTATGTCTTCTCTACGTAATTGGTAGCCAAAAGTCAACTTCCGCAACGCAGCATTCAAAGACGTCGCTGGCTTATCATTGTCAACATTCAAGCCTACTCCTGAAATTGCAAAAAGGATGTAGATCACAATAATGCAACCACAAGTGATCCACCTAAGCAGGATAATTATCGAGAATAATATGCAACTTCAAAATTAAAATAGCTGCAGCTCCTAATGAAGGTTAAATAAAGAAGTCTAATGAAAGCTCTAGTCAAGCCATTAGTACACAATATCAGGTAAAATGAGAAACTTACCAACACTAACATTAAACTTCTTAGAACTGTATGTTGATGTACACAAAATTCCCCCCACTTTAAGGCCATCTAAATAAAGATCATTGGGCCACTTTATTCTAACATCCAGAAACGGGAAGCCCTAAAATTGATATAACAAAACAAACGTCAACATTAAATTCAGAAGCAAGCATAAAAGATGAAATATCAAGGAATAATTGACGACAGTAACAAAATCACGGCTTTTATTTAAATATGACATCTAGAAGATAGAAACATAGACGTTTTTTCTTGACATATGCTTCCATGTTGTTAAAATCTTTTTAAGGAAGATTTTATATACTGATAAGAGCTAAAACATCATACCTAACCTCATTTTCAGTAATATTTTCATGAAAGCCCCGATTTTTATTCACCCTAGATGTCTTATTTTATTCCTATATCTGTTCTGGAGGAGAGCAGGCAGGTCACAGGCCCCCCTAATGGGATACTGCTGTTTAAAACGTGCGCCCCAATACACTCGTAATATCAAAGGTTATTCTTACTTAATCCGACTAGTATCTTCGAATCCTTTTGATATAAAGATTCACTGTTACTGTTATTAGCACGTCTCTTTAAATAATACTAACCATGCAAATACTAAACCTTCGTCGCCTCTCTTTATTTCATCAATAATTTGTTATCAACATCCTTAGTTGAACAATAACTATAACCTTCCTATCTTTGCATGTAATTTTTTTAAGGCAAACTCACACACCTCACTACACGATTTAAACACGAAATATATATACAAGTTGTCTAAAGCAGGACTCGAACCCTCAACCTCTTGGTTAGAAGGGTCACCTCGATACCGTTGTGCCAATGACCCTTTGCATGTCTGCAATTCAAGACATGGTCATAAACACATTTACAACCCTAATTTAACATAGCTAAGGTTATTCTATATTTACACTACTTCTTTTTCCATCCTTCAATTCTATATCTAGTAATATATGTCACTTGGACACTTAAAAGTATCAATATTAGAAAATGAAACAGAAAAACAACAATAAAGCTTACATTCTTTAGAGCTAAATCCTTAAGTGCTTCGGTTACGGCGAGACACACAACATATTGTACAAGAGGCACCACTCGACCGTCTTCCATTTGTATCGTAAATGAAAAAAGAAGACCGCCCTTGGGAGATTCCCATACATTTTGTGATCTTCCTATAACATTTTACTCATTCTATAAATCAATAGCCGTCATAGTAATTAATATATGACTGCATACAATTATAATCTAAAACTAAAATAATGGCATATATAAGTCAGCATAGAACAAGATGGTTAAAAGTTCACATACCTCGTCCTTTAAACTGGATATCCGCAATGCACACTGAACCTACCGGAATCTCACAAAAGTTGCTGTATTAACCCTAAAATTTTCAATGACTGAAACCACAATACAAAAAACATGAATCTCAAAAACTCGTCTACTTACAGAGAGACTACGTCCTGGGTCGAAGGCAATCTAGGAGACCAAAGAAGAACTCTTCCAAAACATGTAGTCGAAAGTGAATCCATGTATGCATCGATATCGAACTCATCTTTCGCCGATCGCCTTTCGGATTGCAATAATGTCAACAGTTTTATATTGTCTGCAAGCTTAAGCGATGCATTTTCCTTCAACGACTTGACTGTTTCTTTCTCACTTGCTGATTTTCCACTTAGTACTAATACACATGGTGATTGGGATTCCATTTTTACTAGAAAAATAACTTCATAATTAGCACATAGTACCACATACATAAACATAAAAATCTACATCTAAATAACATCATATAATCAACTTACTGAAAACAATTTATTGCAGCCGGTAAACATTAGATTTTGTATCCAACACGTTTAATTAGTATAAAAATACATACAATGAATCTCAAACTCGTCACTAAAACCACTAATTTCACCCTAATTAAAATAAACACATATCTGAGGTACCAAAACAGTCACACGAATTGCCAATTCTACTCAAAATTGGCTATCTATCTGTTTTTTAAAAACGCAATTAACAGGTAATCATGTATAAATTTACGATCAATTTGTTCACGCCATTAAAAAATAAAAAGAACAGCTCGTACCTGAAGCGGTAACCGTAGTTGCAGAAGTTGGAATGAAGGAGGAAGTAGGTTGTAGAGATAGAAAACGGTGAAAGGATGTTCGTATATAATTAAACAACATTGATTAACAACGCAATTAAATTAAGAATGAGGGAGACGAAAAAGAAATTTGCTGTTATTTTTCTTTGGGTTTAAACAGAGTTCGATACAACCAATATTTGAATGGTAGGGGGCCATGCCCCCAGACAACAATAATGATTGACGCGTGGTTATAAATTTAGGTGTTATACATTCGGGCTAACTTTTAAGTGTGAGTTATATAGTTGTTATTATAGTTATATAGGTTTGCTATCCCCACACATAAAGTTTACACAATTTTAGCCACACAATGAGTTGGCATTTGACATGTCAATCACGTCATACATAACTGTCATAGTGTGGAGGCAGTTAGTTTCACGCGGATGTCTATGTAGACATGCCAAATCATAGTGTGAATCAAATTGTGTAAAGTTTTTGTGTGGGAATATCATTTTTCTTATAGTTAACTATGGCTTATAACTACATTGGTACAAAAATTTTTGAAGAAAAATGTAAAACATCACGGGGTTGGTCCGTTGGTACAGTGGTGCCGTGGTGGTAAGTAGTTTGTCTGTTGTTCAGTGGTGGTCAGTTGATCCAGGGGTGGTCGGGTGGTGATCCGATTGGTACGATGGTGGTCTGTGGTGGTGGGTGTTGAAGGGTGGTAGTGATGGTGGAAAGTGGTGATGGACTAATGTGTGGTGGTGGGTGGTGGTTGAGAAATGAGAAGTAATTGAGTTTATTCAAAATCGATTAGTGGTTGAGTTCAAATAAACAAATCAAAGAGTGATATGAGGAGATAGACAATTATGACATCATCATTAAATCAGTGGTTGACAATTGTAGTTGAGACTTATTTAAATAGTCAAAATTCAATCTTTCTTTTGTCGAGCCTTTACGAGCTTCGGTGTTTTTGTATCGCTTATTTGGATATTTCATTATTCGATGAAGGTTTTCCATTTTTATAGTAGTCTTATTTTTGCCAAAAAAAAAAAAGTCATGAAAAATTACTACTTTCTTATTATATATAGAGAGAAGAGAAGAGACAAGAAGAGATATTATAGTGATCCTGACTTTCTCAACGAACAAGTTCAAGCTTTGTTACTAGTTGTGTTAGACATAACACACATTGGTTGGATTCTTTATAAATTCCCAACAAATATTAACCAATAAACCAACATAATCACAAGTAATTTATGTAACTAGTCTAAGTAACTGATTAATCAATTGATGTTAGAAGACGTAATTACGCTATTCGTCCTCAATGTTTACTACGAATTTCACTTTAGACCTTAAAGTTATTTTTTGCATCGGAACCCCCAATGTATGCATTTGGTTTCATATTGATCCCCAAACCCAATTGACGTTAATTTATCTCTATTAGTTAGTATCACGTGCGTTACAGACGAGCGTAGACTAGTCATTGTGCGTTTATGTCTATTATAACATATATACCCATCCGTTTCCAGCATTGTAAAATGGTTCACATTTATCTTTTCATTCACAGAACCCTGATCCTCAAATTCCAATTCACCTCAATTATTCAAAATTACGAAATGGTTAACTGTAGTTGTGGTGGACGATCTATACTTCGCACTTCAAGGACTTCGAAAAATGCAGGACATAGATTCTATAGTTGCCTAATTTCGGTATGTAGTGTGTTCTGATTTTATATATGGTTTTTGATTTTGATGTAAATGTGAATTATGCTTGACTTAATGTTAGTATTTTTGTATAGTGGTTCAATTACAGGTTTGTACAATGGTATGAACCACATGTGAAACGACCCGTCCATATTACTATAAACGCAATACGTTCTCATTGGTCCCATAGTGAGGTATTTGACCTCTATATGATACGTTTTATAAAATATTGCATTCGTTTCATAAAAAGCACATCATTATTATACATAATGCATGTTTTAAACAAGTGGGCAATTATTTATGAAATAATCTCCAAAATACATCGGTTTCCAAATACTACACACGTGACGTAACAGTCGAATATAATACATGACAAAGGTTTTATTGAATGCAACACTTTATTTAAATAAAATTATGAGACTCCATGCACATCTTGCTCAGATAATGCAACAGCGGAAGACTTTCTTAAGGACCTGAGAATAAACATGCGTAAACAGTCAACACAAAGGTTGGTGAGATATATAGGCTTATCATCGATATAAATATAGACCACAAGATTTCATAGTTATAAATATATGTACACTCGCAAGTGTATAAAAGTATTCTATAAGTTGTTGAGCGCTTCGGTAACCATACTTAATCATTAATGTGGCATATTCCCTTTATTATGAAATCACCCTACACTGTACCAAGTGTAGTAAAAACGAAGTACTATGAAACCGTTTACGATACTAGAGCGACTAGCCCGGTTGGGGTTGTCAAACCCGATAGATCTATCAATAGTATTCGCGCTTACATGTTCTTACAACATGTAAATATTAGTTACCAAGCTATTAGGGAAGATATGCAATGTGGTACAACTCAACGTAGAATATATTTTAAGTACTTGTGTCCATGGCGTAAAACATAAAATGCATGTATTCTCATCCCAAAATATTTTTAGAGTTTAAAAATTGGACTATATACTCACGGTAGTAAAAGTATATTAATAATAAGTTTTCAACTTATTAAAAATATGGCCGTCGTCCTTGGATTCACGAACCTATAACAATAATAATGATTCAGATAATAATACGACATATGAAAAAAAAAATAAGTTCATATAATACTTATATAATAATTTTTAACATTTTATGTTAGTAGTCCAAAATAGTTCTAAAAGTCCAACAGTTCATTAATCGGTATATATATATATATATATATATATATATATATATATATATATATATATATATAATCTTAGAATTACCCCACGGCGTATTGTGTACGTATTGTCTTGCATCAATCCAGAGACGTATTGTATACTTATTGTCTTAGAATTAACTAAGACGTATTGTGTACGTATTGTATTAGGATTTATCAAAACGTATTGTGCACGTATTGTCATGGAACGTACCAAGATTATTATATATATACAATCTCGAAATTAACCAAGATTATAATATTTTGTTATACTAATGATAACATGTCCAAATATATATAGGATATAGGAAAAGTTAGCAAGGATATGGTTAATATAGTTTTTATAATATAAATTTCGTCCATACAACGTTAATTTTAGTAGATTTTATTTTGTTCGCCAGTTATTCATTACAACTCCGTTTAAAGTGAATCAAATTGCTATGGATTCCTTAAGAAGTAAATTTTACAAAGCCAATTCGAAAAGTTCATCCCAAGTAGTAATTTTTAGAGCTTTACCCTCTTTTTGTGTCCGTGGACAGATTTGGAAAATCCCGGCATCCACCCAATATATGATTTTTGATAAAATACTTCCACTTTGTCTAAAATCATGAAAAAAATACTGAAAGTCTTATTTACATATATTAACATATTTCCAAAGTCTTAGCCTCGAACTCAAAGTCTAAGATATGTTTTTAATTCCCAGCTCAAAACAGCCCGCTTTTTACCGAATGGAGATTAAAGGATATATGTTAAGTTTCAAGGTGTTCTTCATATGTACAAGTTATAAGTTCTTATATTAACTTTATATAACATTATAATACATATAAATAAGTGTTATTAGAGTTAAGTTAGAAAGATTAGATTAGTTTTTCAAACAAGTTTAGAATCAACTAAACTATGTTCTAGTTTATAAACTCTTATATAGATAGCTATAAACATATGAATTGAACAAAAGTTTAGGCAATGTTAATACCTTGATTTTGAAGCTTGAACTTGCTAGAAATAGATGAAGAACAAAGAAAGGGATACTAGAACTAGGGAGAGTATGTGTGTGTAAATAAACTTGAAGTAAAAATTAGAAAATGGAATGGTAAATATTTGATCACATATGGTGTCTTTATATACTAGTTGTAATTTGTCATTTTGTGAAAAATATCTAGTATAAGTTAAAAACCATTAGGTCATGCATGACATAATAAGATTGATGATGTCATGCATGACATAATACATCAATCATACAAATTACTATTGGTATATAAGAATAGTAAATACTTTATGTTGCTTTTTTTGACTAATATCTAGTATAAGTTAAATTGATGATGTCATGCATGACATAATACTCCACTAATACATTATAAAGTGTATTCCATACTTTTAAGGATGTATTTATACTCATAATACATTGTATGTAAATACACTTTAACATAAGTTAATTACGTCATTTAAATAGTAACATATATATTGTTTGAAAATTATTTAAATTAGTAGTATGAAAATATATATATATATATATATATATATATATATATATATATATATATATATATATATATATATATATATATATATATATATATATATATATATATATATAATACTTTGTTAGTATACTTAATGAGATATTTAATTATCATATTTTCAAGTTATATATAATATATATATATATATATATATATATATATATATATATATACACACACACACACACACAATAATTAAACAATTAAATAATTAAATCAAGTTATGAGTTTCTTGAATCGTCAGAATAAAAGGGTGACCAAAAGCTTGTGTAAAAATCTTTCCGGAGGTTCAAGATTTATTAAAATTCATTGCTTATCAAGTCGGAATTATATAAAGATTAAGTTTAAATTTGGTCGAAAATTTCCGGGTCGTCACAACATGTGTATGATTGAACGTCAAGAATTACACCAGGAGTGACACATCCATGTGTCATGGATCGAGAAGCATTATTGAAGTCGAAGAACATGCTTGAATTGAAACTCAAGATTGTTGAATGTAAAACAAGACATCCGCAATTTATTTTAATAGTTGTACATTTAGGTTTTGGTAAATAATGGGTAAATGGATCAAAACTCGAATAATAACATAAAAAATCATGAACATATTTAATGAAACGTTACAGTATAGTTGATTCATTATAGGGTATCCAAGCTTGCATACTAAGTTCCTATAATGTGTGTCTTTTCATCCATCGATTGATCCATATTGCATACTAAGACCTTATGAACGCGGCCCTTAAACAATTCGAAATTCAAACCAAGGGCCGACAATTTAATTTTGGATGTGTGACGAGTTTTAAGGGATTGCCCGAAGTTTTTAGAAGGTGAAGGTATAGCGGTTACCAACAAACGAAAACAAGCTGATAATATATCAATAAATGTTCCAACCGAGGGAAGTTCTAACCCGAACACAAGCACAAACCCCGACCCAACCCAATTTGAAAATTTACTTTAGGATCACGACCTAATCCGACGTCCTCCAAGTCGAGCTAAAAGTTAAAGGGATTCGTACTCATCCAATGCCACGAGCGTATGTCATTCGATGAAGTACGATTAAAGATAGCTCAATTGACCGAAGCTTCACAACTAGCGGCGAATCGAACCATGGAAAAGCTATGTGAAGACAGCGACATGCGGACAGTGTTTGAAGGTTTGAAGCTTTTTTCCAAACCAATTTTCAAAGACTTGCGTCCCGACGAATACGCGATGCTAATGAGGGCTCGGGAGAAAATTAGAAGAAAATATGTGAGGCAATTTAAAGACTCGGACGAAGACGCCTAGTTTAATTTTTTAGTTTCTAGTATTTTATTTTAATTTATATTGCATTTTAATTATCGTCGTAATGTAATAAATTTTAATTATTGTAATGTTTTTAATTTTCAATGAAAATTTAGGTTTATTTTAATAAGTATTTATTATTTATTATAATTATAATATAAATAAATATTATAATTAATTATTTGATTTTATAAAAAATTAAAAATAGTGAAGAAAAATGTCACTATTCAGAGTATTTATTCCTGAATTTTATCTTTAAAAAAAATGTTAATGTGACATTAATATGACAGCTAGTCCTGAATAAGAATTTTCTCACCATGAAAGCACTCTATGCTTCTATATGTGGTTGTGATGTTTAAGACACCTTCCTCGAAGATTCCGTACTCATAAAAACCTCAAGTTAAATTTCAAGACACTTTCCTTAAAAGAATCAACTCATTATCTCAAAATTTTGATTTTACAATTGCATAAATAACAACTTGCACCTCAAAGATTCAACAACGACTACCGTAGATTGAATGATAACCAGTTTATTCCGAAAAAAGTACCCAATATTATACTCATGAATCTCTCCAAAACATTATTTTTTAGTTATTTTTATAATTAAATTATTAATTATTAATTAATAATAAATGTTGGAGAAACTGAAATATATTTACAATTATGACTTTCTAAATAAGTGGTTATTAAGTATAAATAAAAGTATTCATAGCAAAAAAACAATAAACATTCTGACTGCCGAAGAAGACTTTTCAATGGATCGTTTCTTTCGAAATATTTGCACGACTATAACATTCTTCAAATGAAGTGTACGTCTTAAAAAGAAGGCGGGGAATGACTAAGCATACGATTTTGTACGAACAATTGGAATGAATCTAGTTATAAGTTTAATTGATCTGTCACTATTATAGACGTTCATGGTGATTGTCTCTCTCCTTACTCCATTTTATTTAACGATAATATTGTGTTACAATAATTCATATTAGCATGAGAAGAGAATCAGAGATTCAACTTAAAAATCTGCAATACAACTTTAAATAAATAGATTTACGTATTAAATTGGATATGTTTGTCAAAACTAGCTGATAGCTTAGCTTTTAGCTTTTAGTTAGTATCTGATAGTTTTAGCTGTTAGCTGATAGCTTTTAGCTGATAACTGGTAGCTTTTAATTTTTTAAACATATTTTATTGTTTGTCATAGTAGCTAAGCTGAATCTGTTAAATAAAGAGTAAAATAACAAAAACTAGAAGCTAAAAGCTAAACGCTACTTCAAGTAGTTTTTAACTTTTAACTTTTAACTTTTCCACATGTCTAAAAGCTTTAAGTTCCTCTAACCAAACGGGTTTTTTTTTTATTTTTTATTATTGAATATGAGTTTTTTCATAAAAGCTAAAAGCTCCAATAAGTTCGTCGTCAAACATAGCCTTATACTATACAGTATTATTTTCCGCTACAAGATTTTTTTTTCAGCCAAAATAACGATTACTATTATAAAAACGAAAAATGTTTTCCAAAAGAAAACGAATTCAACAAGAGAAACAACAGATTAAACACCAATGAAGCTCGTACTTAGAAAGCGGCTAACAAATATTTTTTAGTTTTCTTTTAGTTTCGTAGTGCCTTACTTTTGTTTGTAATTGGGTATGGTTGTTTTATTTAAGTTACTAGGGAAAATTTGCTAGATTTTCCGCTACAAGATAGTTTGTAGTATACTACTAGTATTAATGTACTTTGATTATTACAATAAATACCAACTTTCGTCGAATACGTCACAGACGACAAAATCGATCAATAATAAATTCAAATTTATTTGAATATCAGTTTTGTTCAAATATGATGCCAAAGTTTATATCCTTGTAAAAAACACGTTCATATAGCCTGTATAAATAATAAATTATTTGTGCTATCATAATAAAATAAAATAAAAAAATGATTATAATTTAAAGTATATAAATAGGGAGCTGATACGTACACCACTTACTTTTTGCTATACACCACCAAAATTTAATTTTGGACCATTTTACCCTTGAACATAATTAATTTAGGGAAAAGTGCCTTGAGTTAGAAAGGGTAAAATAGTCAAAGATTGTAGTTTGGTGGTGTATGGCAAAAAAACAAGTGGTGTACGGATCAACTCTCATATAAATAACAAAATATAAAATAATCTTTTTGAAAAAGAAACCCCAATAAATACCCCCCTTAAATTCAACAACCATCTATACTTCAAACCCAAACTCCCACCACTTTATCTATCTCCAAGAAACACATTCATCAACTTCCCCTTTTACGATCCATTGATCACATGTCGCCGGCTTTAGGTGAATATACCGGCGAGGATATACAACAATCACCGGAGAAAAACCTTTTCGGTAAGTACGAATTGGGCAAACTTCTCGGCTACGGCGCTTTCGCTAAAGTCTACCACGGTTGGGACATCGAGTCCGAACAAAATGTAGCGATTAAAGCAATTAATAAACAAAAGATCATTAAAGGCGGTTTAACCGGTCATGTTAAACGTGAAATATCCGCCATGCGACGTCTTCATCATCCGAATATTGTTCGGTTACATGAAGTGTTAGCAAACCAAAAAAAGATTTATTTCGTGTTAGAGTTCGCAAAAGGCGGGGAGCTATTTTCAAAAGTAGCTAAATCGAGGTTTAGTGAACATCTAAGCCGTAGATATTTTCAACAGTTGATCTCAGCCATTGGATATTGTCACTCACGTGGCGTATATCATCGTGATTTGAAGCCAGAGAATCTGTTATTAGACGAGAATTGGAATTTAAAAGTAACGGATTTTGGGTTGTCAGCTGTAACGGATCAAAATCAGGTAGACGGGCTTTTACATACTATGTGTGGGACCCCTGCTTACGTGGCACCCGAGATTTTAGCTAAAAACGGTTACGATGGTGCGAAAGTTGATATATGGTCATGTGGGATTATTTTGTATGTTTTGAATGCAGGTTATTTGCCTTTTAATGACCCGAATTTAATGGTGATGTATAGAAAAATATATAAAGGGGAGTTTCGTGTCCCAAAATGGACGTCGCCAGAACTGAAAAGGTTTCTTGCGCGTCTGCTGGACACGAACCCTACTACTAGGATCACCGTTGATGAAATTATTGAAGATCCATGGTTTAAAGTCGGATATAAGGATGTGGAATGTTATTCGGATTATTTCGAGATGAAAGATGAAGGGGAGGAAGAAATGAGTCGGGTCGGGAACTTGAATGCGTTTGATATAATATCTTTTTCGTCGGGTTATAACTTGTCGGGTTTGTTTGATGAACAAGATGCGGGTGAGATGTTTCTGTCCAAGGTGGCACCTGAGGAGATTATTGAAAGGGTAGTGGATGCGGTGGAGGAAGAACGGTTAACGGTGGCGATGAGGAAAAAGTGGTGTGTGCAGGTTGATGGAGGACAATATCGTAATTTTAGTTTATTGGTTGAGGTTAAAAGGTTGACGGAAGATATAGTTGTGGTGGAAGTTAAGTGGAGAGATTGTGAAAGTGAACCGGGTTTAGAAATGTGGAAGGATAGACTTAGACCGGTATTAAGTAATTTGATTTATCAATCGAATAGTTCAGTTACAAGCAATTGAAAAAACCAAAATGACAAGTGAACAGTACAATTTTTTAATGGTGTTACTTTTTTTTCTATATTGTATCGCTATATAAAATTACATATTTTAAATTTAAAAAATATTATTTTTAGAGAAATTTTACAATCACTTAAATTCAACACAATAATGTCTAATTAAATGAGAGAGATATAGATTAGAGAGAAAAGATAAATTAATATAATTGATCAATTGCACTTGTTAATTTGTCATGTTATGATATATATATATATATATATATATATATATATATATATATATATATATATATATATATATATATATATATATATATATATATATATATATATATATATATATTTTAAATTTAAGTTCATCCTTAAGCAGATATTAATTTAATTAATAAAGATATTAACTATAAATAGAGATTTATACTCAATAATGATAATATATATATATATATATATATATATATATATATATATATATATATATATATATATATATATATATATATATATATATATATATATATATATATATTAAATTTAAGTTCATCCTTAAGCAGATATTAATTTAATTAATAAAGATATTAACTATAAATAGAGATTTATACTCAATAATGATAATGATAATGATAATGATAATGAAGTGGTTCATGTTTTTAATATAATAGTTATTTTTATGATTATTTTTTATCTTATGTCATTATCTGAATAATTAAGTGGTCGAGAAATGACGCAAAATTTAAATACAAATTTAAATATTCTCTTAAATTATACGTATAGTACATGAAGTTGATAGGTTCAATAATTAGCTATTTAAAAGACTTTTGTCGGCTGAAAATTTACTTTTTAAAAATATAATCTAAATCTTTTCTATGCCTAAAAGTAAAATATAAGTGTTTGATAAATATATATATTCCGGATATAATTTAAAAAGAATATTGAAAAAAAAATTGAGGTGTTCAATAGATCATTCAAAATTATCTATCATTTTATTAGGATTGATATTTCTAACATCTCAGCTATTTGTTCCACCTAAATTGTCTTAAATACCTTTAATGATAGGCTTACACAAACTTTTTATTAATTAGTATAATTTATCAAGGGAGTGATTTTTTTGAAAGAAAAAAAAAAGTCATGAACTGATGTTAAAACAAATAGATATGATAGTGAAAATATCACCTCCCATCATTTATTTATAGGTTACAAACGAAATTACGAAAATGCTACTATAAATACTAGTAGTAAATAATTCAATATTGAGAATTATGGTGATGCTGATATTAGTGTTAAAATAGATAAATAAATAAATAAATAATAATCAAAGACAACCGCTAATTCTTAAGTGTAGACATCTGTAATATGTAGGAGGGCGATAGGACATATACCAAATCACACCTAGCTAATAAGACGTTTTATCAACTCACCTTTTTTTTTTATCTACATCATTTTTCATTTTTCAACCATAAACGAAGTATTATCCAAATACATCTATTTAACGTTTTATCAACAACTCACCCTTTTCCATCCACATCAGTTTTTTTAAGTTTAATCTTATCTTAAACTTAATTCCAGTTATGCTAAAATTATTAATGAAGTCACTCTATTTGAATAAAACCCGGTCTGGTGCATAAACTCACGACTTGTTTATTTACTTTTTTAAATTCCATAATAATTGGGCGTTAGTTTCCAATAGGGATGTTAAAAAACCGCCAAACCGCGAAAACCGGCCGGACCGTATCGATTTAGTTGGTTCGGTCCGGTTTTAAATACTGGCGGCCGGTCGCCGGTTTGAAAATCTCCAAACCGTGAAACTCGGTTCGGTTTACGGTTTCGCTAGACTACCGGCCGGTTAAACCGGACCGGACCGGACTAACCAACTCATAAAATGCAAACCTTCAGCCGGTTGGACACAACAAACTTACACACACATTTTGCAAGATTGAAGGACATAATTAACTTTATCCTATAACAACTGCACTATGCAATAATTGTACCATCATCAAACTAATTAAACAACGGCTATGTAAACTCATAAAATGCAAACCTTCAAGTTTCTGAGATGATTATGAGATGGTGGATGTAAATACATCCTATGATTAATCATTATGAGAATGTGGATTCATGTAATGACTAAAGATACACGGTTGAACTAAAATAAAAACTTTGCATTTAACAAATCTCGTGTAACCCACATAACCCTACATCTCCATATAGGCATTCAAGTCTGTTTATCTCTACAACCATGAAATGCAATTTTTGTAGCACCATCCCTACTATCTCTACAACCATGTTATGCTACTGTAATATGGATAACAAAGAGAGAAAAATAGAACTTAAAACCGTCAAACGGGTCAAACTGGACCGGGCGAAACTGGACCAAACCGGGCAATAAGTCAACTTTCTCGGTTTGGTCTGGTTTCATATATGTTGAAACCGTGGATGCCGGTTTGGTTTGAGATTTAGTCAAAACCGGACTAAACCGGACCGTGAACACCCCTAGTTTCCAAGACAATGACCTATAAACATTTCTATTTTTAATAAAACTTCAATATAACTTTTTCACAATTCACAAATAATCTCTGTAGTCATATAAATCTCTAAAATGATGTTGTCATCATTAAGTTAATTACCCTTTAATTTTTATAGTGATGATGTCATAATTTTATATTAATTTAATTAAAAAATAATACGAAATCTTTTATAAAATGAAATACTAACCTCTCCTAAATTGTAAAATCTTCTACATAACACCTAAATTTTAAAGCATATTGTACAACTTTTATATAATAATTGTATTTTAATTTTATAATAAAATTTAAAAGGCATTTATTATTACAAATAATAATTATTATTATTAGAATATAAATACTCAACTTTGAGCAAACTTTATTATTATTATTTACTTTTAATATAATAATTATAATTATAATTATTATATTATTAATATTTAAATATGAATTCTTTTTACGAAATTAATTACGTTACATATGTATGCGAAAATACATATTTATGTATATTTGTAAAAACAACGACAAGTTTCTTAGTCAAACGGCCGGTCATTAAAATAAATGACTTTAGCATTTACATTCACTTAATACCTAAAACATGTTATTAAATTGTTTCGTTTAAACAAACCCGTGATTTCACGGGTCATTTCACTAGTCATGTAATATTCTACAATATTCTACCTGAGTGCAAGTTCCGGAAAGATGAAGGTGGATAAGTGGCTTAAAACTCCGAGTACAGTGGCAACCCTAATTAATAAAGAAACCGGTCTATTAGGGTTAAAATCTCACATCCTTTTTGGTTTTGTATTCCACTATTTATAATAATTACAAGGAATGAAATATGGATACAAATAAATACATAAGAAAATAAATTTAATACACAAATACAAATTCTTGTTCCCTAAGTCTCGGTGGTGACTTGGTGATCAAGATCACCGTTAATACCCCCTCAAGCGAATAGGTGGCGGGCCAACTTGAAACTTGGAACGAAAAGACTTAAACAAAGGTCTCGGCAAACTCTTTGTGAAGATATCGGCGAGCTGGAAATGTGTAGGCACAAATTTCGTGTACAACTTCCCAGAAGAGACCAACTCACGAACAAAATGATAGTCGATGTCTATGTGCTTAGATCGTTTGTGAGAAATAGGATTCTGACTGAGAAAGGGGGCACTTTTTTATCACATAAAATAGTCGGACGATCAGGAGGCAATATATAAAGCTCACGCAAAAGATGCGTAATCCACACAATCTCAGCAGCAGTCTTTGCCAATACCCGATACTCAGATTCACAGCTCGAACGAGCAACAGTTGGTTTCTTTTTAGCACTCCAACTAACTAAATTACAACCAAGAAAGATAGAATACCCATAAGTGGACCTTCGTGTTTCAATATAGCGAGCCCAATCGGCATCAGAATAACCAAGATTGGAAGTGTTTGGAGAACGATGAAAAATCAACCCATAATGTAGCGTGCCCTTAATATAATGAATAATGTGTTTTACAGCCTGAAAATGATCAAGAGTCGGAGCATGAAGAAATTGACTAACTTGATTAACCGCATAAGAGATGTCCGGACGAGTAATAGTGAGATACTGCAAAGCACCAACAAGCGAGCTATAATAAGTGGGATCATCAAATGGAATCCCACCAGTGGTAAATGAAGCGACAGTTGGTAGAAGTGTGGAAATAGGTTTACTATCCAACAACTGAGCACGAACTAAAATATCATATGCATATTTAGATTGACTAAGAAACAATCTCGAGTCTGTATACGTAACTTCGAGGCCTAGAAAATAGCTTAGTTTTCCAAGATCTTTGATAGCAAATTCCTGATGAAGACGTGTAATGAAGCCATCAATGATGGAAGAATTATTTCCGGTAAGAATAATATCATCAACATAAACGAGTAGATAAAGAACACACGTACCCTTTTTATAAACAAACAAAGAAGGGTCCGCACGACTACAAGTAAAACCAAGGAAAACAAGAAAAACAAGAAAAACACTCAACCGCTGGAACCACGCACGAGGAGCTTGCTTAAGTCCATATAAGGCTTTCTTTAGTTTACAAACATGTCTCGAAAATCTAGGATCAATAAAACCAGGAGGTTGCTCCATAAGAAAATTTCAGTAAGATGACCATTCAAGAACGCATTTTTAGCATCTAGTTGATGTAAATGCCATTTATGAAGCATAGCTAAAGAAAGAATAATACCCACAGTTGAAGCTTTCATAACTGGACTGAAAGTCACAGAATAATCAAGACTAGGAACTTGAGTTAATCCTTGAGCAACAAGACGAGCTTTAAGTCGATCAACAGTACCATCGGCATTGAATTTTGTACGAAACACGCACTTTGAACCAACTATATTACCTTGTGGTGGTCGAGGAACGAGATCCCAAGTACGATTCACATGTAAGGCATCAATCTCCTCTTCCATAGCTTGGAACCAAACAGGATGTTTAGATGCCGACTTAAACCCCTTTGGTTCACGAGTAGTAAGCAAAGCATGATGAAGTGGAGAGCAAGAGAGTTGTGCCATGTCAACAATATATTTAGGCTTAAAAATACCAACTGTGGATCGTGTAGTCATGGGATGAGTTGCAACAGGTGCAGTTGTTGGAACCACCGAAGGTTGAGTATCAGAACCTTTATTGTCATAAGCAGGCTCAGTAGAAGGTTAAGAAGCCTCGATAGCTACTGAAGGTGAAGAGGCATCAAAATCTGTGACAACCGGAGTAGAATCCGAGAGTGTAGCCGAAACAGATGACTCGGGACATAATGAACATGATGACAACTTGTTCATACTAGGAACCGTAGTGGTTGAAGATGTGATGACCCGGAAATTTCCGACCAAATTTAAACTTAATCTTTATATGTTTCCGATACGATAAGCGAAGTATGTAATGTTGAGTCTAGAAAATTTTGAAACGATGTTCATATTAAATTGACCCTCGACCATTCCCGACGATTCACGAACAACTATTTGTAAATAAATATATATATAATTAAATGTATATAAATAATAATTGGGAATATTATTTGAAATATTATAGGATTTAATGGTAGGAATTAAATATGTAAAATAATATGCGATGTAATAAAAATTATTATGTTGTTAAATATATATATATATATATATATATATATATATATATATATATATATACCTAATAATACTTGTAAATATATAATATTATATTTATTTATTTAAAAAGATATAATTAATATAATTATTTACTTAAACTTTTTAATTAAGATTGGTTATATATAAATAAAGACATAAATAGAATATCGGATACATATAAATATATGTATATATATAAATTACAGATGTATATTTATATAAATGCCTAAACAAATAAATATATATATACGATTATATACAAATACATAAAGATATATACGAATATATAGAATTATATGAAAACAGATATATCTTATCTATATACATATATACTGAGTTATATATATACATATTTATATTAGGAATCAGTTTGGAATTCATATTATATATAGATATACGTATTATAAACAGATATATATATATATAAATATCGTTAAATACAAAATATATATACAAATAATGCACGATTCTGATTAGCATAACTCTTAAACTGTTCTTAATTGATTCCTCACTCTATAAAGTCGTACAATTCATGGAATCAGGCACATAAACTAGACAAAATCTGTTGGCTGTTCCAATCGACTTTTTTATTTTTTTATTTTAATTTAGTACCTGCTCAAAATGCTTGTCGACCTCATTTTGCTACAAAACAAAATAATTGAATTTTTAATGCTATAATAACCTTCCAATATCACTTTAGGTATATCTATTACTGCAATGAAGAATCGGAAACAGAAAAATCAAACTTACAGCTCCTTTTATCTCTGTTCTTACTCGTTTTATTCAACTGTTCAAATCGAATGATTTTTTGAAAAGTAATAATGCAATTCTGTCGGGAATCCTTTAATCAAACTTCCTGCAAAGTTTCATGATCCAATTTTTGATATTCGTCTTGAATTTCGGAGTCAAAGTTTTAAATTTTGAAAGTCAACAAATGTTCTTTGATCGAATTCGAAGTCTCTGAGATGTTTCTTGTTAAATTAACGATTTGAAAAGTTTCCTGGGAAGATTTAGGATCTATTTCATGTACGAACTTGGATCTAAAAACGTCTTAAACTCAATTTCGGCATTTGAGTTTATTTATTTTTTTCTCGTGGTAGTCACTGTTTTACTCTTTTTATTTTTTATTGTTTCGCGTTTGTTAATAAATTTTCTTTATCATATAACATCTAGGAATTTATTTTACATTTAAAAACAATCAAAACAAGTCTCTGTTTGATAGAAAGAGAGTTCTGGTCGATGTAAGTTTCATGAGGAAGATGATAAAAAGGGGAAACAGAATAATAGGCTTAAATAAATTCGGTTTGCGGTTTAAACAGATGAAACAGGATAGAGGAACGGTTAAGTGATGGTGTCAGGTTCGAGAGGTCGGGGGTTCAAGCCCCAGCCTGGGCAACATTTTTTTTAAAAGCCTGTTTAAATGAGGTAGCTATTTAATTATTATTATTACTTTTAAATTTTATTATTAATATTATTATTAATATTATTATTAGTATTGTTATTGTTATGATGATTATAAATTGTTATTATTAATAGTGCTATGATTATTAAAAATATTACTATTAATACTAATATTATCATTTTAATTATTAGTATCACCATTATAATTATTATTATAAGTATTAGCATTATTATTATGATTATGATTATTATTATCATTATTAGGAAGACAATACAACCTAATTTTATTATCATCAATATTAGTATTATTACCGTACTTATAATTGATACTATCATAAGAATTATTATTAAGGTAATCACTATTATTATTACTAGCCTGATTATCATTAATATAAGTATTACTACTAGTATTATAATTAGGGTTACGAATTAATGTTATAGAAACTTTAGTTATTATTCTAGAAATTATACATGAAGATTTTATTATATTGATCAACGAAAGTATTATTATTAAGGTTACCACTAGTAATGAGGTTGTTATAATTATTATTATTATTACTATTAAGTATTAGGTATTATTATCAAAATTATTATTTTCATCACCATTACTAGTAAATTATATATGTTATTAAAAACTACTATTATTACTATGAATTTTATTATAAAAACTATTATTAATATTATCATATATAGAATTATTAACACTATTATCATTATTATTAGTATTATCATTATTATTATTATCACCTAAAGTATTATCTTAGTATTATTAAAATACTACTTTAAAAATCAAATGATATTTATACATGAATACAATTAATACATATAACACAGCAAAACTTAATATTTTTATGTACCAAATGAATATATATATATATATATACATATATATATATATATATATATATATATATATATATATATATTATTATTAATATAAAAAGTATATAGCTAGTAAATCGATATATATTTTTTCGATTACAATTATGTGTATTAATAAATATACATATGATATAGGTTCGTGAATCCGAGGCCAACCCTGCATTGTTCAATATAGTCATATGTATTTTTACTACAAAATACAGTATGGTGAGTTTCATTTACCTTTTTACCCTTTATATTTTTGGGCTGAGAATACATGCGCTGCTTTTATAACTGTTTTACGAAATAGACACGAGTAAATGAAACTACATTCTATGGTTGGATTATTAAATCGAATATGCCCCTTTTTATTAAGTCTGGTAATCTAAGAATTAGGGAACAGACACCCTAATTGACGCGAACTCTAAAGATAGATCTATCGGGCCCAACAAGCTCCATCCAAAGTACCGGATGCTTTAGTACTTCGAAATTTATATCATGTCCGAAGGAGGATCCCGGAATGATGGGAATATTCTTATATGCATATTGTGAATGTCGATTACCAGGTGTTCAATCCATATGAATGATATTTTTGTCTCTATGCATGGGACGTATGTTTATGAGAAATGGAAATATGAAATCTTGTGGTCTATTAAAAATTGTGAAATGATTATTTATATTAAACTAATGAACTCACCAACCTTTTGGTTGACACTTTAAAGCATGTTTATTCTCAGGTATGAAAGAAGTCTTCCGCTGTACATTAGCTCATTTTAAAGATATTATTTGGAGTCATTCATGGAATATTTCAAAAGATGTTGCATTCGAGTCGTTAAGTTCATCAAGATTATTTTTAAGTCAATTATAGCTAGATGTATTATGAAATGGTATGCATGCCATCAACTTTTGATGTAATGAAAGATTGTATTTTCAAAAACGAATATAATGTTTGTAAATGTATCATATAGAGGTCAAGTACCTCGTGATGTAATCAACTGTTGTGAATCATTTATATTCAATATGGACTTCGTCCGGATGGATTAGGACGGGTCTTCACAGTTGGTATCAGAGCGGTGGTCTTAGCGAACCAGGTCTTGCATTAGTGTGTCTAACTGGTAGTTGTTAGGATGCATTAATGAGTCTAGACTTCGACCTAATAGTTGTTAGGATATATTAATAAGTCTGGACTTGAACCTGGTCTGCATGTCAAAAGTTTTGCTTATCATTTCGTGTCGAAAATCATTTACTTATCATCCTTAGGAAATTACCTACTCATTACTTTTAGTCTAGACACGTTTTACTGCATTGACTGCATGAATAGTGTATAGACAAAATTCATACCTTAGCGTATCTGATAATTCATATCTTAGCGTATCTGTTACTATAGACTTTGACTGACATCTTCCGAAAATTTCTCCATAATTTAAGGGATCTAGTAGTATATATATCTATGCATGTTATGCATTGAGAATACTCTCCCACTATCACTTGCTATCAAATCTTTTCATACCGAAATTTTTTTTCTGTAATAGTGTAAGATGGCCTCTACGAATCGACCAAATTCCTCTGACTCCGAAGACAGCGTGACGGGAGCACACCAACCGATCAACTACCGTGATTACTGGAGAAAATGAGGGTGGGTTCGCGACATACTTACCCTATGGAGAAGGGAAGAAGGTACTCAATATCATGAACCGAATCTACCACCTAACATTGGAGTACTCGACCCGCTCACCGGCGAACCTGTTCGCAACACCGTTTATACCCTTTTTGCAAGAATTTTTCGTCTTGAGGCTACCATTAACGGAACTAGAGAAGATATCCGACCTCTACCTCACACTGATAACCAACCAGTGTTAGTAGAAGAAGTTAAAGAACTTCGAGCTCGAGTGTTAACTTTAGAGAGCACGGTACACAATTTGCAAGCACCAGCAGTATCACCAACACCGGTAACATCACCAGCCTCAGCACCAACAGCACCAGTACCACCAACAACCCAAGTCTCAACATTCTACGCCTCAACATCTCACTCCGTATCTCGAGTATAATCATCGTTCTACATATCGTTCTACATCAATTATCTTCGTCCTTCATGGCGATTAAGTAATCTCTAATGTTTTAGAGATTATGTATTCTAGTTCTAACGATAAATCAAATGAGATTAATATCATATTAACTCATTAAATCCATGATTGCATCTGAAGAAAATATATATGTATATATGTTTTCATAAAGATTGTAATTAAAAATTCTTTTGTACAAACCATTTATGGTGAAAATATTTTAACGGGTAGGTAATACCCGGGGAATATTTAGATCTCACATTAATAAATTATACTGTACATTCTTCGAACCTGAATCAACAGTCATTTACTATCCTACCTACATCCATAGATATACGAATCTGTTCACCCCGAAATAGCCATTTTCATTCAATTTCATATTTGGATTTTGACCTATCAGAATCCGACAAGTGGCATAATGAAGAAAATATTGGACAAAATAAAATAAAATTTGTTAGAAACAGACAAACTAACTATGAGAAATTTTGTTAAGAATCCACGCTAACTATTCCTAGTTAATTGTTCCTAGCTAACTGATTACATTTTATTTGTCGCAATTTAATTATCGCAATTTATTTTATCGCAATTTAATTCTCGCAATTTTATTTATCGTCATTTAATTTCTGTTATTTATTTTATGCACTTTAAATATCGGGACACCTATACAAGGTTTTGACATATCATATCGACGCATCTATATATATTATTTGGAATCACCATAGACACTCTATATGCAGTAATGATTGAGTTCTCTATACAGGGTTGAGGTTAATTCTACAATAATATATATTAAACTATATATGAATTATTGGACTGTCAATTGTTGACTATCGACTTTAGACTAATAACATTGGACAATTAAAATGAATTAAAATATTGATTATAACATATGAAACTAAACAATTCTTCAAGTTGCCACTTGATTTCGTCTTAAACATCATTTGTATCTTCACGATTACAATCTGCGATTCAAACCTTTCATGATTCTTGAAAACACCTCAATCGATAGGATGAATCAACCGCACTTCATCTACGGAAGAAAAGATTGATGCATATAGTTATGCACTAAAAAAAAAAAACTCTCGGAAACTGAGTAAACGTTTAACACATAACTGTGCTAATTTCTTTAGTGTTATTATTACCCAAAATAACTTTGCAGTTCTTCTTCAAAATAGCCAAATTTGTCACAGCTCCAGCAAGACAACTTCGACTTTTCGTACGAAACAACCTTATTATAACGTTGATATATACGCGTGCTCTTTTATTGTTACCAGGAAACCTTTCATATTTCACCATATTACCAGCAAACGTACCAGCAACCTCGTTGCTTCTTGGCTTAGATCTCTCTGACAAATCATTATATTTATTCATTGAAACCCTATTTGCTTCTTGGCTTAGATCTCTCTGACAAATCATTATATATATTTCACCATATTACCAGCAAACGTACCAGCAACCTCGTTGCTTCTTAGCTTAGATCTCCCTGCAAACCCCCTTCTTCTTCAATTGCTAATTTCATGGCCCATCGTGAGGATCATATCAACACAGCGAAGATTGCTACTTCGATCTTCATTACTAATTTCCCACCGATGTTTGGGATTAACGAATTACGCGATATTTGCAAAGATCATGGAACTCTCCTTGACGTTTACATCGCAAGCAAATTATCAAAACAGGGTAAACGTTTTGCTTTTGCTAGATTTCTTAACGTTGATTCTATCAACTCTCTGGAAAGGCGATTATCAAACATTTGGGCCGGTAATTATCATATTTTTGCTGCTAAATCTCGTTTTGATAGAGGAGAAGCAAGAAAACATTCTGGGAATTCTATTGGGTCGGATGCTTTTATTCATCCTACTAGAATTCAAAACTTTAAGGAATTTCCTGAATTGAATAAAACTTCCTTTGCTAAGGCAGTTAATGAATATGCTTCTCCTATCACTGTCAAATCTGGACTGAAGTATATTAACATCCCTGATGAAGAACTGATTCAAGGTAATGATGCACCACTCTTACTCTTTGTAAAGATTAAGGATACTGTACTTATTCCACATATCAAATGAATTTGGCATGTGGAGGGATTCCATAATCTCGAAATCCACCACATTGGAGGCTCTTGGATAGATGTGGAATTTCAAAATGAAATCTCCTTGGAAAAGTTTAAGTGCAATGAAAAGATCCTTTCTTACATCGAGGAATTCAAAATCTTCGATGAAAACTTTGTGATCAATGAAAGGGCAGTTTGGATTGACATTGCAGGTTTACCTGCTTGTGCTTGGAATGAATCGTCTTTTAAAAGGATCGCTTCATCTTTTGGCACTAAAGCGTTTATTGCTTCCTCAAACGGTAAAAAGGGTTGGGGTAAACTTTGCATTATCACACCTAGATTGGATTACATCCATGATAGGATTTCGGTGATGATTAAGAAAAAAGCTTATAAAGTGTTAGTCCGAGAAACATCCAACTGGAATGCAAATGTGCTCGACTTGGAAAAAGACGAATCATCGGATGAGGATGATGAGGTTTTTTCGGATGAATCCTCTGTTAATTCAGAAGAAGTGGCCCCATTTGTCCCTTCTACCCCTTTTCCTGAGCAGGTGCAAATTCCTTCGAATACTAATAATGCGACTAGAGAGGAAACAAAAACAAAGTCAGGTGATAATGAAGTGGCTCAGGTAGAGGCAGAAGCTACTCAAAATACGATAATTGAAACATGTGTTGCTGAAAGTATAATCGAACCACAAGGAAATGATAATGAAATAATTGAAGTGAATCAAGACTCTGGGTCCCCTTCCTTATCGAAACCTCCTGGACTAAACGGTGAACGTTTTCACTCCCCTATTATTAGCTCTACCAACTCCTCTGATGGCGCTAATAATGTGTTTCGAAACAAGATGTTAAACATGAGTAAAGTGCTTGGCTATAACTTAGAACTTTCATCTTTCGACCTCAACAAAGTTGTGATCAGTATGAGAGGTTATAAAACTGTCTCATGAATCTAATGTCCATTAATATTGGAGGAGGGATGCATTTTATTTTGAAACAAAGATGGATTAAAAGTCTGTGCTCAGAACACAACATCACGATTTTGGGCATACAAGAAACTAAATTGGCTAACTTATGTCATTTTTCAATAAAAGCGATGTGGGGAAATTTCAATTTCAAAGTTGCTTCTTCATCAGCTTCGGGTAGATCGGGAGGTATAGTGACGATTTGGGACCCAAGAGTGTTCTCTAGTAAGAGAGTTATTTCTTTTGGAAATTTGCTCATCGTTGAAGGAGATTTTGTAGGAAGTGCGAGGACTACTTTTCTTATTAATATCTGTGATCCACAATCTCAGGTTAAGAAGAAAAGATTATGGGATTACATTCGTAACTTTGTCTCACAAAATGCAGGTGATTTTATTGTGTTCGGAGACTTTAATGCAGTTCGCTTTCCTCATGAACGCTATGGAACTTGTTTTAATCCGGCTGAAGCTAACGACTTTAATAGCTTCATCTATGATTGCGGTCTAGTTGATATTAAATTGGGTGGAAGGGCTTTTTCTCGGTTCAATAAAAGGTTTACACATCGCTCGTTGCTCGATAGATTCCTTGTTTCTGATGGAATTTTGGGAACGTTTCCCTACCTCTCCGGTATCATTCTCTCCAACTTATGGTCGGACCATTGCCCTATCATTCTTCGTAATGAAAGGGTAGACTACGGACCGATTCCTTTCAAACTCTTTCATTCTTGGTTTGAAATTAAAGGCTTTGAAGAGGTGGTAACAAACGCTTGGAATGATAATACGGGTCTAACTTCACACAACCCACAGCTGAGGTTTAAAGATAAGTTGAAAAGAGTCAAAGAAGCACTCAAACTTTGGCATAATTCTTACAAGTCAAAACAATGTTTGGCCAAAATTAACATCTTAAAAGAAATCGATCAGATGGATGCTTTATTAGATGCCTGCTCAGATCCTTTTCAACTTGCTACTAACAGATGCATCCACATTAAAACATTGGAGCAAATGGAATCTTTAAAAGCTCATAATCAGGCTCAAAAATATAAGAAACTTGTTCATTCGCTTGGTGATGAGAATTCCTCTTTTTTCCATACGGCCATCAACCGTAAGAGAAAAAAATTGCAAATAGAAGGGGTGATGTCCGACGGAATATGGATTTCAAATCCGATACAAGTGAAAGAAACATTTCTTAATTTTTTTGTGAACAAATTCAAACATTCAGATCACGCTTCTTTTGACTTCCCGAGTCACCACATTCGAACTCTATCATCGGAACTGAGTAACCTGATTAGTACTGACTTTTCTGAGCAAGAAGTTATAAAGGCAATTTGGTCATGCAGAAACGACAAATCGTCGGGCCCAGATGGTTTCACGTTCAAGTTCGTCAAACATTTCTGGGATCTTATCAAGATCGAGCTTTTAGAAATGGTGAACGATTTTATGCTCAAGGCATTTATACCGACTGGTTGTAACTCTGCATTCTTCTCCCTTATTCCTAAGAAAGAAAACTCAATTCATGTTCATGATTTTCGTCCAATCAGCCTGATTGGGATACAATACAAGATCATTGCAAAGATTTTGGCTAATAGGTTGGCTTTAGTGATCGATGAGGTTATTGGTCCAAACCAAACCGCTTTCATCAAAGGAAGACAAATTATAGATGGTCCTATGATGATAAATGAAGCAATTACTTGGTGCAAAAAAAGAAAAAAGAAAGCTTTGTTGTTTAAAATTGATTTCGAGAAGGCTTTTGACACGATACATTGGGAGTACATTTTCGCAATGATGCGTTTCATGGGATTCAGTGTGCGATGGATTTCTTGGATCAGGGCTGGTCTTACATCGTCCAAAGCTTCACTACTACTCAACGGAAGCCCTTCCTTTGAATTTTCAATTGGTAGAGGTCTTCGCCAAGGAGACCCCTTATCTTCTTTCCTCTTCATTTTAGACATGGAAGGGTTAAATGCGGCTCTGCAAGATGCTACAAATGCAGCACTGTTTCAGCCCCTTCGCATTGGTAATAATCCTCATTTTTATGATTTATCGTCCTGTTTATATGCAGATGATGTGATCTTTGTAGGCGATTGGAACGAAACAAATCTGGACAACTTAATTCTAATCCTGGCATGTTTCTTCGCTGTTTCGGGTCTTAAATTGAACCCACACAAATCCTTGCTATACGGTGTGGGGGTTCCTTCTATTTTGGTGTCGAATGCTGCCAACAGAATTGGCTGTCTTCCCTCTTCGGTCCCGTTTACTCATCTGGGTCTACCTGTGGGTCGAGATATGCGCAAAGCTGTGAGTTGGGATCCTATTATATAAAAAACAAAGAAAAGACTCACATCCTGGAAATCAAATCTAATTTCGATGGGAGGAAGGCTAACACTTATCAAATCAGTGCTTGGATCGATAGGTACTTATTATTTGTCGATGTTTAGAGCACCGAAAAATGTCTTAAATAAACTTGAATCATTGAGATCTTCCTTCTTTTGGGGCGAAAAAGAAAACACCCGCAAAATTCATTGGGCGAGTTGGCGTTTAATTCTTAACCCACTAGAGAAGGGAGGATTGGGAGTTCCAAGTCTTAAGTCTCAAAACTTGGCGTTATTATATAAATGGCGATGGAGGTTTGTAACGAGTAAAGATTCTAGTTGGAGAAAAATCATCTCGGCTATACACGGCAATGGTAGAGGTGCTTCCATTCCATGCAGTGCGAATGCTTCAGGGATTTGGTCGGTAATCTGTAAAACAATTGAAATGATCCACACAGATTATGCAATGAATGCTTCTCATCTTCATCTTCGTCTCGGGAATGGTACTAATGCTGAGTTTTGGTTCGACCCTTGGGTTAATGGTATTTCACTTGCAACACGTTTTCCTAGATTACTGGCTCTAGACTCAAGCAATTACGGCACGGTTGCTTCACGATTTGCTAACAACTCATGGTCATTCTTTTGGCGTAGAGAACCACGTTACGGAATTGAGGTGGAAAACTTGGAATCATTATATCAGATTCTTCATTCTACCTCTATCACTTCTGACCCAGATCGTTGGATTTGGAAGGGAGACACATTCTCTGTCTCTTCTGCCCGAAAACTCATAGACGACCATGATTCAGCCCCCTACACCGTAGCTACAACGTGGTGTAAACTTGTGCCCATTAAAGTCAACATTTTCATCTGGCGTCTGAAAATCTATAGGCTGGCGACAAGGGATAACTTAGTTGCACGTGGAATAGATATTGATGATTCGGGATGTTGCTTCTGTGATGAAACTTTTGAGGATGCAGATCATCTATTTCTTCATTGTGACACAAGTAAACAGATTTGGTCTAAAATCTCCCTGTGGTCGAGCCTTTCTCTTCCTTCGTGGCCCTCCATGGCTAATCTGTGGGCTTGGATTGATGGTGTCCCGATTCTTCATAATAAGCGTCTCATCACCTCCATCGTTATCTTTGCAACGCTTTGGTCCATATGGAGATTGCGAAACTGTACCATTTTCAAAGACAAGAGTTTTCGGAAATGTCATGTGATAGATAGTATAGTGGTGACAAGCTACAATTGGATTTCGGCAAGAGCTCATAAGAAAAATTGTAATTGGAATCATTGGTTGCAATCGCCTTTACTTTCATTGTAAATTCCTTTTTCTTTGTTTCCCTTGTATTTTTCTTTCTAGCATCTTGCTAGTTTTAATAAAAATTTACAGCTGTTCAAAAAAAAAAAAAAAAAAACACATCCGCATCTTGTAAAGAGAACTGTCATACCAATTACCGGGAATCAGCAATCAGTACTTTAAAAACTCACATCATATCTACATCAACAATTATATGTATGACATTTATCTCTTAGAATTATGATCTCTCATTCTGAAATTCTGAAAAGCATTCAGTCACAAATCAATACTATGAATGTTGAAAAAGTTGAATGAAGCAGCAGAAACCATAGACAACCGTAAACGACCTTAATCATCGGAAGTTTGATGATAAGGAATAGTATGTTGGAAAAGCTCAGAAAAGTTGGAACTGAAAAATGGATTGAGCTAACCACGAAGGAGACCAAGGAAAAATACAAGGACCAAACCCTATATTCAAAGAATCCAGGTAATTCTGAATCCGATGAAATCTTTAGAGAATATCTTGCTCCGAAGTTATGTTAAAATCTTGCGGAAAAATCTTTCTCCATCAACCATCGAACTTAGAAATTCCAAAATATCATCATCAATATCTTCGATATTTCTGAAGATATTTCCAAAAATATTCTCGTCTGAAATTATATACCTCATCGTGCTTCCTGTGTATCAATATATTGGAAACATTCAATAGAAAATTTAGTACCGAAAAGCAGATTATGCGAAACTAGGAAGAAAGCCGTGGACAAATCACAAAGAATAAGTTTGACTTCAAAGAATCCAAATGATTCAATGTCTGCTAAAGTCTTTAGTGAATATCTTGCTCCTTACTCTAAACCCTTGCAGATAATAGTTTCTATCATCCTCTGATCTTAGATATTCTGAGATATTATCGTATCTTTCATTATAAATATCCTCCATATTTCTGGAGATATTTTTATAACTATTCTTATTTGAAATCATTAATCTCTTCGTGCTATCAGTATTACATCATATAGAAACTGTTAGATTCTATATTCTGTAAACTTTCGAGCTTAAAATATGAATGTTATTGAAGTAATGTTGGGAACTGATGCATGAGTTAGTATAATATAATGACACTTGATCAACGTGATTATATTACAGTAATTCATGCTGAGTTTCTAATGGAACGTGATGATTCACAGTACCATCATTATGTGCCATTTACACGACTCTTACATTCTAACCAATCTCCAAACATATTAAGAACATATCTTCTTAATAGTTCTATCTTTTCGGATATTCTGGTAATTTACCAAATTAAGATCGTGCCATTACGATTCCTTTCTTAAAACATTAACTATGTTAATCCAAAACTCTATATCTACGAATTTTGGGACATTATTCGCTTGATTTAAAGTCGGGAAGAGAAAACAAAAGAATGAATCTCCGAAATAGAAATGAGGGGTATAAATCGCAGCAAATAGGAGAGAGTATTAACTATGGATAACAATGATTATTGAAGACAGAAGCAGGGACTTTGAAATATAAGGGAGAATATAAAGCCCAACAACAACACCGAAATTACAAACTGTGGATATCAGTGCGTATAGCAATATAAAGACACGGGAGTATTATAAATACAATAATCCCTAGAGCATAGTAGAAATAAACAGATTCATCCTGCGGAATTTGGAAAAGGAGAATGATTGTTACGACAGTCAGGATAAGGACAAGGATCAGAACTGGATTAAACATTTTCACAAACTTTTGGATGTATAGACTAAGAAAGAAAGTATATGAATGGTGTGAATAAGAGAACGGAAGAGCTTAATTTATAATGGAAATATTAGACAGAGTAATCGAGGCAGATCACGCTATTTAATTATAGAGATCTTAATTTCCCTATTCACCGAAGAATCAAATCTTTTCGATTTCGAAGATTTTCTAAAAATCCCTTGAATTCCAGAATTCAACCCTCTATGTCAAAAGCTATGACGCACCATATCTTCTAAATTTAATCACGACTACATCAAAAATTATGGAGAATCTCCATTTCTTCATCGCGGTCTTTTGCGATAGCTTCACTCATACGCTTCAAGTAATCGAAATTATTTTATCATTATTATTCAATGATGATAAACCTCTAGTAATCAACTCATATTGGTCATGAAAACATTTTTATTGTAAGCCATGACCACCTCACTCAAATTTCGGGACGAAATTTCTTTAACGGGTAAGTACTGTGATGACCCGGGAATTTCCGACCAAATTTAAACTTAATCTTTATATGTTTCTGATACGATAAGCGAAGTATGTAATGTTGAGTCTAGAAAATTTTGAAACGATGTTCATATTAAATTGACCCTCGACCATTCCCGACGATTCACGAACAACTATTTGTAAATAAATATATATATAATTAAATGTATATAAATAATAATTGGGAATATTATTTGAAATATTATAGGATTTAATGGTAGGAATTAAATATGTAAAATAATATGCGATGTAATAAAAATTATTATGTTGTTAAATAAATATATATATATATATATAGATATTTATATTTATACCTAATAATACTTGTAAATATATAATATTATATTTATTTATTTAAAAAGATATAATTAATATAATTATTTACTTAAACTTTTTAATTAAGATTGGTTATATATAAATAAAGACATAAATAGAATATCGGATACATATAAATATATATATATATATATATATATATATATATATATATATATATATATATATATATATATATATATATAAATTACAGATGTATATTTATATAAATGCCTAAACAAATAAATATATATATACGATTATATACAAATACATAAAGATATATACGAATATACAGAATTATATGAAAACAGATATATCTTATCTATATACATATATACTAAGTTATATATATACATATTTATATTAGGAATCAGTTTGGAATTCATATTATATATAGATATACGTATTATAAACAGATATATATATATATATATATATATATATATATATATATATATATATATATATATATATATATATATATATATGTATATAAATATCGTTAAATACAAAATATATATACAAATAATGCACGATTCTGATTAGCATAACTCTCAAACTGTTCTTAATTGATTCCTCACTCTATAAAGTCGTACAATTCATGGAATCAGGCACAGAAACTAGACAAAATCTGTTAGCTGTTCCAATCGACTTTTTTATTTTATTTTATTTTAATTTAGTACCTGCTCAAATGCTTGTCGACCTCATTTTGCTACAAAACAAAATAATTGAATTTTTAATGCTATAATAACCTTCCAATATCACTTTAGGTATATCTATTACTGCAATGAAGAATCGGAAACAGAAAAATCAAACTTACAGCTCCTTTTATCTCTGTTCTTACACGTTTTATTCAACTGTTCAAATCGAATGATTTTTTGAAAAGTAATAATGCAATTCTGTTGGGAATCCTTTAATCAAACTTCCTACAAAGTTTCATGATCTAATTTTTGATATTCGTCTTGAATTTCGGAGTCAAAGTTTTAAATTTTGAAAGTCAACAAATGTTCTTTGATCGAATTCGAAGTCTCTGAGACGTTTCTTGTTAAATTAACGATTTGAAAAGTTTCCTGGGAAGATTTAGGATCTATTTCATGTACGAACTTGGATCTAAAAACGTCTTAAACTCAATTTTGGCATTTGAGTTTATTTTTTTTTCTCGTGGCAGTCACTGTTTTACTCTTTTTATTTTTTATTGTTTCGCGTTTGTTAATAAATTATCTTTATCATATAACATCTAGGAATTTATTTTACATTTAAAAACAATCAAAACAAGTCTCTGTTTGATAGAAAGAGAGTTCCGGTCGATGTAAGTTTCATGAGGAAGATGATAAAAAGGGGAAACAGAATAATAGGCTTAAATAAATTCGGTTTGCATTTTAAACAGATGAAACAGGATAGAGGAATGGTTAAGTGATGGTGTCGGGTTCGAGAGGTCGGGGGTTCAAGCCCCGGCCTGGGCAACATTTTTTTTAAAAGCCTGTTTAAATGAGGTAGCTATTTAATTATTATTATTACTTTTAAATTTCATTATTATTATTATTATTATTAATATTATTATTAATATTAATATTAATATTAATATTATTATTATTATTATTATTATTATTAATATTATTATTAGTATTGTTATTGTTATGATGATTATAAATTGTTATTATTACTAGTGCTATGATTATTAAAAATATTACTATTAATACTAATATTATCATTTAATTATTAGTATCACCATTATAATTATTATTATAAGTATTAGCATTATTATTATGATTATGATTATTATTATCATTATTAGGAAGACAATACAACCTAATTTTATTATCATCAATATTAGTATTATTATCGTACTTATAATTGATACTATCATAAGAATTATTATTAAGGTAATCGCTATTATTATTACTAGCCTGATTATCATTAATATAAGTATTACTACTAGTATTATAATTAGGGTTACGAATTCATGTTTTAGAAACTTTAGTTATTATTCTAGAAATTATACATGAAGATTTTATTATATTGATCAACGAAAGTATTATTATTAAGGTTACCACTAGTAATGAGGTTGTTATAATAATTATTATTATTACTATTAAGTATTAGGTATTATTATCAAAATTATTATTTTCATCACCATTACTAGTAAATTATATATGTTATTAAAAACTACTATTATTACTATGAATTTTATTATAAAAACTATTATTAATATTATCATATATAGAATTATTAACACTATTATCATTATTATTAGTATTATCATTATTATTATTATCACCTAAAGTATTATCTTAGTATTATTAAAATACTACTTTAAAAATCAAATGATATTTATACATGAATACAATTAATACATATAACACAGCAAAACTTAATATTTTTATGTACCAAATGAATATATATATATTATTAATATAAAAAGTATATAGCTAGTAAATCAATATATATTTTTTTGATTACAATTATGTGTATTAATAAATATACATATGATATAGGTTCGTGAATCCGAGGCCAACTCTGCATTGTTCAATATAGTCATATGTATTTTTACTACAAAATACAGTATGGTGAGTTTCATTTGCCTTTTTACCCTTTATATTTTTGGGCTGAGAATACATGCGCTGCTTTTATAACTGTTTTACGAAATAGACACGAGTAAATGAAACTACATTCTATGGTTGGATTATTAAATCGAATATGCCCCTTTTTATTAAGTCTGGTAATCTAAGAATTAGGGAACAGACACCCTAATTGACGCGAACTCTAAAGATAGATCTATCGGGCCCAACAAGCCCCATCCAAAGTACCGGATGCTTTAGTACTTCGAAATTTATATCATGTCCGAAGGAGGATCCCGGAATGATGGGGATATTCTTATATGCATATTGTGAATGTCGATTACCAGGTGTTCAATCCATATGAATGATATTTTTGTCTCCATGCATGGGACGTATGTTTATGAGAAATGGAAATATGAAATCTTGTGGTCTATTAAAAATTGTGAAATGATTATTTATGTTAAACTAATGAACTCACCAACCTTTTGGTTGACACTTTAAAGTATGGTTATTCTCAGGTATGAAAGAAGCCTTCCGCTGTGCATTAGCTCATTTTAAAGATATTATTTGAAGTCATTCATGGCATATTTCAAAAGACGTTGCATTCGAGTCGTTAAGTTCACCAAGATTATTATTAAGTAAATTATAGTTAGATGTATTATGAAATGGTATGCATGCCGTCAACTTTCGATGTAATGAAAGATTGTCTTTTCAAAAACGAATACAATGTTTGTAAATGTATCATATAGAGGTCAAGTACCTCGCGATGTAATCAACTGTTGTGAATCGTTTATATTCGATATGAACTTCGTTCGGATGAATTAGGACGGGTCTTCATAGAAGATGTAAAAACCGAAGTAATCGAGCTTGGAGATGCATAATCCATAAAGTTAGAGTAGCTCAAACTACCAAGATCAACTTTGCTCGAGGTCCCTGAATAAGGAAAATTAATCTCATCAAATCGAGAATGTCGGGTAACATATTCACGGCCAGAAGAAAGATCTGGATATCGATAAACTTTATAAGTAGAGCTGTATCCAATGAAGACACATGGGATGCTATGAGGAGCAAGCTTGTGCAGTGAATAATCCCAAAGATACGGATAAACAAGACAACCAAAAACACGAAAAGTATCATGATGAGGCATGGTCTTGAATAATAAATCATATGGACACATAGAGTTAAGAACAACCGTTGATAATGCTAAAAACGAACATATATTTCATAGCATTATTCCTCAAGAAAGACAAGCTTTTAGTTACAATTGTCTTATTTACAAGTGATATTCGGTTAAATAATAAAAGGTGAAGACAAAAGATAGATTCGATGAATTGAAGACGCAAACGACCAAAAAGCTCAAAAGTACAAAATACAATCAAAGAGGTTCCAATTATTGATAAGAAACGTCTCAGAATTACAAGAGTACAAGATTCAAAAAGCAAAGTACAAGATATTAAATTGTACGCAAGGACGTTCGAAAATCCGGAACCGGGACCAGAGTCAACTCTCAACGCTCGAAGCAACGGACTAAAAATTACAAGTTAACTATGTATATAAATATAATATAATATATAATTAATTATATAAATTATATATATATTATATTTATATATTAAAACCGTCGGCAGACTAGGATCCAAACTTGTGTGAGCTGGATTTACGAACTCCGCGACTCGCGGAGTTTGTAGTGCAAAAATGCCGCAACTCGCGGAGCTGTCCTGGACAAAAATGCCTATAAAAGCTCGCGCATTCTGAACGTTTTATATATCATATATCAATCTCTCTATCTATATGTAAACGTATATATATATATATATATATATATATATATATATATATATATTTTAATTTTAATTTTAATTTTAATTTTAAATCCTAATAATAAAGGTATGTTAGCGAATGTTGTAAGGGTGTAAGTTGAAATTCTGTCCGTGTAACGCTACGCTATTTTTAATCATTGTAAGTTATGTTCAACCTTTTTACATTAATGTCTCGTAGCTAAATTATTATTATGCTTATTTAATACCGAAGTAATCATGATGTTGGGCTAATTACTAAAATTGGGTAATTGGGCTTTGTACCATAATTGGGGTTTGGACAAAAGAACGACACTTGTGGAAATTAGATTGTGGGCTATTAATGGGCTTTATATTTGTTTAACTAAATGATAGTTTGTTAATTTTAATATAAAGATTACAATTGGACGTCCCTATAAATAACCATATACACTCGATCGGACACGATGGGCGGGATATTTATATGTACGAATAATCGTTCATTTAATCGGACACGGGAATGGATTAATAGTCACTAGAATTATTAAAATAGGGGTGAAATTATGTACAAGGACACTTGGCATAATTGTTAACAAAGTATTAAAACCTTGGGTTACACGAAGTCGATAACCTGGTGTAATTATTAAACAAAGTATTAAAATCTTGTTACAGTTTAAGTCCCCAATTAGTTGGAATATTTGACTTCGGATATAAGGATAATTTGACGAGGACACTCGTACTTTAAATTTATGACCGATGGACTGTTATGGACAAAAACCAGACGGACATATTGAATAATCCAGGACAAAAGACAATTAACCCATGGGCATAAAAATAAAAATCAACACGTCAAACATCATGATTACGGAAGTTTAAATAAGCATAATTCCTTTATTTTCATATTTAATTGCACTTTTAATTATCGCACTTTTATTTATTGTTATTGTATTTAATTGCACTTTTAATTATCTTACTTTTTAATTATTGCAATTTTATTTTATCGCACTTTATCGCAATTTCATTATCGTTATTTACTTTACACTTTAAATTAAGTTGTATTTATTTTTAATATTTTATATTAGGTTTTAACTGCGACTAAAGTTTTAAAAATCAACAAACCGGTCATTAAACGGTAAAAACTCCCCCTTTATAATAATAATATTATTTATATATATATTTGTATTTTTATAAATTAAAACTAATATATCGTTAAGCTTTGTTTAAAGATTTTTCCCTGTGGAACGAACCGGACTTACTAAAAACTACACTACTGTACGATTAGGTACACTGCCTATAAGTGTTGTAGCAAGGTTTAAGTATATCCATTCTATAAATAAATAAATATCTTGTGTAAAATTGTATCGTATTTAATAGTTTTTCCTAGTAAAATATAAGCTATTTCATATACACCTCTGCGCACATCAAGTAATTTTTTGGCGCCGCTGCCGGGGACTCAATTTCTTGCTTAAACGCCGAAAGCGCAACGCTATATAAAAAAAAAGATTTTTATTTTTAGTTTACTTTTATAAAAAAATACGCTTTTGTAAAAATACGTTTTAAAAATTCAAAAATATAAAAAGAAAAACAAAAATTTATATATATTTTTAAGAGTTTGTTAAAAGTTTTATAAAGTTTCTTTATTTTTATTTTAGTGTTAAAAAAAATATATAAGTTTTATTTAAATATTTCGTATTTATTTAAAACATAAAAAAAAAACCTGTCGAACGAAACCAGCCTGTCATTTGAATTTGCATTCTCTGCGACTCGCTGAGTTTGTTGCCAGCTAGGCACCGCACTCGCGGAGTTTAACCTGACGCGCCTGACATAACCCTAATCGCATTAATTACGGAGTATTATTAATTATTATTATTAATAAACCCTAAATTAGTTTAATTATTATTATTATTATTTAGTTTAAGTTTTTTAAATTAATTAATAATATTAAATTATAATTAGTTTTATTTGTATATAATAAATTAATACTTTTATAAAATAAATAATATAAAAATAATATTTTTATAAAAATTGTACTCTTTATCAATTTTAAGCCTATTTTTATTTTTGTAACTTTTTAATCGTTTATTCGTAATATTTATATTTTTCGCTCGTATCTAATTTTAAGTTCTAGTTTTTGCCGTAGCTTATTATTATTTCTAGATTTTTAGGCTTTGCCGTAAAATCCCTTAAGTGCTTATTCCTTAGACTAAGATTTAGGTGCTTTAGAATTTTGCGACGCCGTTTCAACGCGCTACTTTCTTATTTTTATTTTTCGACGCCTTTTACCTATGTATCAATTATCACTCCAATTAGTAATCTCAATTTGCAATTTTAATTTTAAGTTAGTGATAATAATAAGGTTGGGTTAGTCGAGTGTTTTAAAGTTTTATAAGTCGTTCTTTTTCTTTCTTATTTCTCCAAATTTAATACTGACGCGCTCTTTTTCTTTCTTATTTCTCGCCATTCTAGTTTTTAGGACTTAGAATTTTCTCTATTTCTTATCTAAAAATTCTTAAAATTACGAAAATTTATTTTAAGTGGTTAAATTGATAGACATCAAAATTTTCTGGTTCGTAGTAATAGTTGGATTTGTACGTGGACCGAGTTATTGGAGCTAAACAGTACTCAATTATATTGAGACCAAACGAATCCTGCCCCTCTGCTGCATCTTTTGGCTATTTGAAACGTGGCCAAAATCAGAAAAGTCTATTAATTGGATAACTTATATAATTTTTCTTTCCTTTTAAAAACTAATAGGATATTCAATGAATGCACCGAGCAAGACGTTCACCACCTTTTGTACGTTCACCACCTGTAACTCGATCACGACATCTAGCTAATATTGTCGCAGTTGATTTTTCTTTAGAATCGTCATCCAGTCGACCAAGTACTCCAATTCAAATTTCCGATAATCCATTTTTTGAACCCGACCTCACAATTGAGAATCCGGAGAATATTCAGGGACAATTCATAGATCATGAACCATTAATTTTTCCTCCGGAACCACCAATCATTCAAACAGAGATTGTTGAGGAACGAACCATTAAATCAGAATCCTCTAGTGATTCAGATTCAACAAATTCAATCATGGAGAATCTGAAACCTTTAAGTATGGAAGACCGAATGAGAGCTAAACGCACTGGCCAAGGTCACGCAATTACTCATCCTGACATTAATGCGCCAGATTATGAAATTAAAGGACAAATTCTACACATGGTAACTAATCAATGCCAATTTAGTGGTGCGCCGAAGGAAGATCCAAATGAACATCTTCGTACCTTTAATAGGATCTGCACACTATTTAAAATAAGAGAAGTTGAGGATGAACAGATATATCTCATGTTATTTCCCTGGACTTTAAAGGGAGAAGCCAAAGATTGGTTGGAATCGTTACCTGAAGGGGCGATTGATACATGGGACGTTTTTGTTGAAAAATTTCTTAAACAATTCTTTCCGGCATCTAAAGCCGTAAGACTTCAAGGAGAAATTGTTACGTTCACACAAAAGCCAAATGAAACTCTATATGAGGCATGGACCAGATTTGGAAAGTTATTAAGAGGATGTCCGCAACATGGTTTAGACACCTGTCAAATAGTACAAATATTCTACCAAGGATGCGACATCACTACAAGGAAAGACATCGATATAGCAGCTGGTGGTTCTATTATGAAGAAAACCGAAACTGATGCTTACAAAATTATTGATAACACTGCTTCCCACTCACATGAGTGGTACCAAGAAAAAGATATCGTTAGATCATCTAAAGCAGCTAGAGCTGATTCTAGCCATGACTTAGATTCCATTTCAGCAAAGATAGATGCTGTCGAGAGACGAATGGAAAAGATGACTAAGGATATACACTCAATACGAATTAGTTGTGAGCAGTGTGGAGGACCACATTTGACAAAAGATTGTCTCAGTATTGAACTAACAATGGAACAAAGAGAGAATATTTCATACATAAACCAAAGGCCTGGAAATAATTATCAAAATAATTATCAACCGCCAAGACCGATTTACAATCAAAACCAAAATTATAATCGAAATATTCCATACAACAACCAACAAGGTCCAAGTAATCAACAAGTATCCAATAATACTTACAACCAGCAAAGACCTAATTTTCAAAACAAACCACCACAACCCGATGATAAAAAGCCGAATTTAGAAGATATGATGACGAAGCTAGTTGAAACTCAAACACAGTTTTTCACATCTCAGAAACAAACTAATGAACAAAATGCTCAAGCATTTAGAAATCAACAAGCTTCTATTCAAAATTTAGAACAAGAAGTAAGTAACCTAGCAAGGTTAATAGGTGAAAGAAAATCAGGAAGTTTACCTAGTGATACAAATGCTAACCCCCGGAATGAAACAGCTAAAGCCATTACCACAAGAAGTGGTACAACACTTAAACCACCTGAAATACCTGTAATTTCTGATGAAGCTATTCCTACTCCACAAGAACCACAATCTGAACAAGATAAGAAAAAAGAACCGGTAGTTGAAAAGGTTAATGAATATAACACAGTTAAGGCTAAACCTTATGTTAAACCATACCAACCACCACTTCCTTACCCGAGTAAAATGAAAAAAGAGAAACTTGAAGCCGAGCAATCCAAATTTTTGGATATGTTTAAACAGATAAATGTAAATCTTCCTTTCATTGATGTGATTTCAGGAATGCCTAGATATGCTAAATTCTTGAAAGATCTGATCACAAATAGAAAGAAAATGGAAGAACTCTCGGCCGTTACTATGAATGCTAATTGTTCAGCAGTGCTGTTGAATAAGATACCAGAAAAACTATCAGATACAGGAAGTTTCACAATTCCATGTTTTCTGGGTAGTCTTAGTTCAATAGAAGCATTGACAGACTTAGGTGCTAGTATAAATTTAATGCCGTATTCACTATACGCTAAACTAGACCTTGGAGAATTGAAACCAACAAGAATAAGCATACAACTAGCTGATCGATCAATAAAATATCCTAGATGAATAATAGAGAACATGCTAGTTAAAGTTGGTACTTTAGTATTTCCAGTAGATTTTGTTGTTCTGGACATGGAAGAAGATTCTCAAGTTCCTCTCATATTAGGAAGACCATTCTTAAACACGGCTAAAGCAATGATAGACGTATTTGGTAAGAAACTGACCCTAAGTATAGAGGACGAGAGTGTTACCTTTTCAGTTGATAGAGCAATGCAACAACCGCAATCTGCAGATGATACATGTTATTATATTCAAACTATAGAATCACATGCAGAATTATTAGAAGAATTTCCAGAATTACAAGGAACAGGAGAATGTTCTTTAGGAGAAGGAACTGAACCAATTGATGAAATTGAAATGTTAGCTACACTAATGGCTAATGGATATGAACCAACAACAGAAGAAATTCAAATGCTAAAAGAAGAAGACAGATATCGATATAAATCATCGATAGAAGAACCTCCGACACTAGAGTTAAAGCCACTTCCAAACCATTTGGAATACGCTTATTTACATGGTGAATCTGAATTACCTGTAATAATATCGTCTTCTCTTACTGAAAATGAGAAATCACAACTCATTTCTGTGTTGAAAGCTCATAAACCAGCCATTGCATGGAAAATTCATGATATTAAAGGAATAAGTCCTTCGTATTGCACACATAAAATCCTTATGGAAGAAGGTCATAAAACGTATGTGCAACGCCAACGAAGACTAAATCCTAATATGCAAGATGTTGTTAAGAAAGAAATTATTAAACTGCTTGATGCAGGTTTAATTTATCCAATTTCTGATAGTCCATGGGTAAGCCCAGTTCAATGCGTGCCTAAGAAGGGTGGCATGACTGTCATTACAAATGAGAAAAATGAGCTTATTCCTACTAGGACTGTAACAGGATGGCGTGTTTGTATTGATTATAGAAAATTAAATAATGCCACCAGAAAAGATCACTTTCCCTTACCTTTCATTGATCAAATGCTGGAAAGATTAGCCGGAAATAGTTACTATTGTTTTCTTGATGGTTTTTTCGGATATTTTCAAATTCTAATAGCACCCGAGGACCAAGAAAAAACCACATTCACGTGCCGTTATGGTACTTTTGCTTACAAATGCATGCAATTTGGACTTTGCAACGCCCCTGCAACCTTTCAAAGGTGCATGATGGCCATTTTTCACGACATGATAGAAGAATGCATGGAAGTTTTCATGGATGACTTTTCAGTCTTCGGTGATACTTTTGAAACATGTCTAGCTAATCTTGAACGAATGCTGATTAGATGCGAACAATCAAATCTAGTACTTAATTGGGAGAAATGCCATTTCATGGTTAAAGAAGGCATCGTTCTTGGACATAAGATTTCAAAGGAAGGAATTGAAGTGGATAGAGCTAAAGTAGATATAATTGCTAAACTTCCACATCCCACCAATGTTAGAGGAGTTAGGAGTTTTCTAGGGCATGCCGGTTTTTACCGACGTTTCATAAAAGATTTTTCTAAAATTGCCACTCCTATGAATAAACTCCTAGAAAAGGATGCTCCATTCATCTTTTCAGATGAATGTATCAAATCTTTTAATATTCTTAAAGAGAAACTCACTAATGCGCCGATCATGATAACACCAAATTGGAATCTACCGTTTGAACTAATGTGCGATGCAAGTGATTTTGCAATGGGAGCCATTTTAGGATAAAGGATTGAAAAACTATTTCAACCTATTTATTACACTAGTAAGACATTACAAGGAGCATAAACAAATTATACAACTACTGAAAAAGAACTCCTTGCTATTTGATAGGTCAGATCACGTTGAGATTGAGAGAAATGATAAGGTAAAGAGAGATTTGGTATGTAAGCATGAGACTCGGTATTAGAGAGAATCGGTACAATTACATTTCACAGCTTCTAGAACTTGGTTACAATGCAATGGCTATCTAATTAGGACTACTTAGGTTCCTTATATAGCCCTTTTCTAAGGAACCTTCATTTAAGCTTATTTTTACATTAACACTATACAACTTCGGGGTCCTAACAATCTCCCCCTTAGTGTTAAATGTGAATTTTACAACATAATCCTATTTTGAAATCTTGAGAGGTCCAAACGTTAGTTTCCATCGTGTGCCATCTGGTTTCGAAACTTCTACTTGATTTTCTAAAACTTGTTTAGAAGGTTTCCAGACACCCCACGCTTTTCTTGGATCTCCCTCATATAATGGATATTCATCCATTTCCTTGAAATATCTTCTCTTTCTCTGTCCACGAAGTATCTCAAACTGTCTTGTACGAACTCGGAGTTTCAGACGATCTCTTATATGCTTTATGAATTCTCCAAGACCCATTATCATGTCAATGTCATGGAACTTGCTTTGATGAATCTTAAGATACTTCAGTGCAGCCTTAAGTGTTCCATCTGAATATTTGTTCAGCTCTTCAGTACGAATGAACACCTTTTCTTTTTGAGAATTTACAAAAACAAACCCTTTGGGTTCGAATTGCATTTGAAACATCCTCATATCCTTCAGTCCCTCTGTAAATTGATTCGGACACGTAATTCGAATCTTTTTCCTTTTTGCTTCGAGACCTATTTGAAAATCTTCACGTCTCATCAGTTCAATTGTCTCCATCATGTATCTTTTCACAGCTTCCAAAGCTTGAGCCTTAGTAAAAGGTCGAATGATGATGATACTGAGGTAGTTGTAGATGTGAATGATGTCAAGCATGTTAAGATTATGAAAATCTGCTTCTGTGAACTTGTACTCTTTCTCATCTTCTCTAATAATGTGGAACTGACTGATGACGTCTTTCTTTTCGCTTATCTCTACTCCGACTCGAGTAATATTCAACACTTCTGAAATACGATATTTTCTTTGAAGCCACAAATCATCTTCATCTTTGTTGATATGTTTTCTCCACATAAACTCATACCAATTCCTTTTACTTGCTGGAAGCAATCGTGAACCTATATAAGTAAACCTTTTACTCCTTGGTAATTCATTGATGCGGAAGATCTTGTAAGCATTTTCCTCGATGAATGTGTTTCGTAACGTTATAAAATCATGTTCTACTCCCAACAATAATCTTTGCTCCTGATTCTTAAAGAATATTCCATGATTGTATTTGAATCTGGAATTCACTGTTTCACTTGATGTAGGTGTACCAGAAGTTGAACTTTCATTAGCATTTATTGGATTTGAACTCGATGAGGGTGTAGAATTTGATGAATGACCAGTAGGATTTGTTGCATCATCATCTTCAATATGATCAAAGATCTCATCTTCATTTGGATTAACATAAAGATTGTCTTCATCGTCATCAGAAGAATCCATTTCATCATCACTTTCTATTACTGGTTCAGGATTCTCTTCATATACAATCTCTACATCTTCCGAAATTGAAGATACTGATGATAACTTGCTTAGAATGACAAATCCATCGTCATCCGTCTCTTCAAGATAGAAATCACTCAAGTTCAAATCCTCATCTACCAGTCCACTATCAGCCTCATTATGAACAATTGGAATTATAACTTGCTCAGGCTCCTTATCATCAATTTCATCATGTGTAGACACCATTTCTGATTCCATCTGAACTTGTTGAGCTTGTGAAGCTGATGAAGACCTTACACCACCACCCTTAGTTAAAATGTTTACCGTTAGATATTCTCCATCTACTCCTATCTCCCCCTCATGGCTATTCTGAGGATCAGAATCGTCATGTTCATCATCACGGTGAGGACTCAACGGAGAAGAGTAGGAATTAAGTGGATATCAAACGCGAGCACGAAACAATGCTTGAAGCGAAGTGCATCGAAGAACATCTAGATTGACTCTAGAAAACATACGACTGAAATATTCTTGCTCCAAACCATCATAGAAAAGTGGTAAGCGAGAAGGTGATGGTGGAAAAGTAACAATAGGAACACCAGCAGCAGCAACTGTTGAAGGCGATGTCGGTGGAAGTGTTTGAGTTTCCGTGAGGGTAGGTAAGGATGATTGTGCGATATTATTCTTATATGTAGGGCTGTACATACTACTAGTCAGATTCGTGATATCCCCTTCTGATGGAGGTTGGGTAACAACCGGAGTTGTCACCGGCGAAGTTTCTTTCGAAGCATCCGCCTCCATGACTTTGGTCTCATGGGACTCTGACAGAGTAGTAGAACTACCCGTCTGTTTAGTTCTCGCAGAGATATTGCTATCCCCGACTCCTGAAATCATTGATATACCATGAGGTGGCACATCTCTTTCAGTTAAAGACTCTTCCTCCAGACCCTGAGATTCAGAATCCGGAAGAGAAGTGGTTTGAACCAATGGATCACTTTCATGAATCAAGGGAACAGTCTGCTGGAAGTCTGATAAATATCCCGAAGGATTGTCATGTTGACTCGTTTCCATGGGACGTGGCAGATCTTCCTCATCAAGATAAGTCGGACCTCGAGACCCTATTGTACATTGAAGTACAGGAGGATTTCCAGCCGATACGCAGGGTGCCTTTTCAAGATTTTTAGGCTCCCCTCCGGCCGTTCTGGACTTCAATGATTGAGTTTCCTCAATCGATTGAGTCAACACAGACTTTACTGCAGAGGAAGACTTTACTTCCTTAGATGCCGAAGCACCTTGCTTTGTAGGATTTATTATTAAGTCCTGTTTAGATTGGATGGGCTTAGTGGTCGTTTTACCATCCGTGCGTTTAGATCTCTTGCCTACCGAAGCTTGCGCTTCATTTAGCGTAGGGCTTACTGTTATTCTTGAATGTGATACGAAGATGGGTGAGGGTGACCTAATTGGCTCTAGGTCTTGGTCCGTATCACCACTGGTTAGAGTAACTGTTTGGCGGACGATGGGTGTCGAAGTCCTAGATCTAGTAACTCATTGGGTTTGCGGAGTCTGAATCATCTCATCAGGCATGTATCGAGTTCTCTTAGGAGAATGTTCAGGAGATGATTCAGATACTGTTGCTGAAGTGTCACTGCTTACTTTGGGTGTTGTGGAAAGGGTTGGTTCAATCTTAGTTGGACTAGGTTCCCTGATCCTCACGGGTTGAGCTTGGTGTGCTACCCTAGATCGTTTGAGGTTCACCCTAAGTGGAGGATTAGATGGCCCGGGTGGTTGAACTACAGGTTCCTCTACAACCTCTGGGGCTGAAACCACGGCAGGTTCAACTTGTTCTTGTTGTACCGGGTTCGGAAGAGGTATTCCTACAACCTGAAAATAAGAACACATACGAGCGTCTTGGGGTTCAGCTAGCCTCACTAGCCAATTTGGAATTGGCGCAGTGAATTGATTATCTGACACCATAGGGGTGTTCATCTTCAGTTCTCCAAACCTTTTCATCTGTAATCCATGTGTACCTGGTACAAAGATATTTGCATTTCTGCAAGCATTGATAGCATCATGGATAAAGATACAGAAAAACCTTTCGCAAGGGATGTATGAACCCCTTGGCTTTTCAACCTGTGCCTGAACCAAATCCCATATAAGTTCTGCATAATCAGGATTCTCTACTCTTGTGAATGAGTAGAAAAGTTTGAGCATCGGCACAGTTAAGCTATCAGATCCACTTCTTGTCATCAACAAGCATCTGTTGATGATTGAGAAGATCACATACCACCTTGAGTGCAAATATTTCTTCTGAAACTTAGCTGGTGGAACATTGGTAGCTCCAACATAACCAAGATCAAAGACAGAAGTCATCATTTGCTGAGTAGCAGGAAAAGCAGGAGCATTCTGTACAAGAGGAAGTCTGAATATCCTCCTGAAGTCTGCTTTTGTGATACTCCTAAATCCTTGTACTCCTCTCAGCTTAAATTCAAATCTGGCTGGTTCGCCCTGTGGATTAGTAGCATTTGGTTGTGTGGCCTCCACAAATCTGATTGATCTGTTAAGAATATCCAAGTCTGTTTCTGGCACACTAACTGTGGAGCTCAGAGCAGGCCATAAAATATGCCTCTCTAGAATTGCAGTCCAATATTTGCAGGGAATATTGGTTTCAGAGTTGATAAAGTGATTGTTCGCTATTTAGCTGTATAAATAAGAAATAGAAGACCACAAGATATTTAACAAAAAGCATATATCTCTATTCTTATTTGCCTTTGAAATCCTTTTTATATTTTTAAATTTTAAGATTTTTATGGTTTTTCAAATATAAAAGTCTTTTATTCTCAAATATGAATAAATAATTGACAACCATGACATTCATATGATATTCATCTTATTACAAAATCATCATGCAAAGTCAATTATATAACACAAGGAATCAAAACAACACTTAGTCAATTTCAGCACAATTCAAGCAGATTCAGTAGTTATGAAAACTTTAGATTCTGTAACCAAATAAGCTTGAGTTTTCATATCAGAAAAATATAGAATAAACATGTTAAGTGTTTGAAGATAAAAATCAGAAAATTTCAAGGTACCAAATTTCAGACTCGGTATCAAGAAGGAAAACCAGATTTGGTATCTTCAACAATTAACAGAAAGTCACTCAAACATGCATATTCTATCACATATCATGTAATTTCACAACCATGATCAAACAACCATTCAATTACAAGCATATTAACATGTTAATTGTATGAAAAAATTCGGTATCAAGATAAGAACACATTCGGTAGATACAGAATCCATCAAATAAGCAATTAAACATGTAATCAGGCTCGGTCAAATGATAGATCAGTCAATTTAACTCAGATTAGACAAGATTTCATGCTGATCTTCCAAATCAATTGAGTTTAATCAAAGATTAATTGAAATCAACTCAGACTCGGTATAATCAACAAGATTTCAAAAATTAAAGATCATAATCCAGTTATTTTGAACTTTTCTGGTTGATAAAAATATAATTATCTCAGATCTACAATAATATATCTTAAACATTGATTAAAATAAACAATTACCAAAAATTTGAAGAAACAGAATGACGGACTCGGTAGAATTAGGCAGATTCGGTATAATCAACAGACTCGGTAGGTAATTAATAACAGTAAGAGTAATGTTTGACTTTGACTCTCCTTTTATAGATACCGAAAGTAAAATACCGAATGGGCTTTACAGAATGGGCCTAATATACCGAATTCAGTCCAATTTTTCAAAACATAAACAATTTAACTCCAAATCTTGACAAATTGATTTTTTCTCTTGAAATCCATTTCAATCTTTTCATGAAAAACAATTATGAGACAATTTTTTTGAAAACTTTGAACTTACCGAATCTGTACAGTTGGTTGTCAGACTCGGTAAAATGCTAAAAATAGCATTTATTCAGTAAAATTTAAATATTTTTGGATTTTATCTTTTCCAATTTTTATGAATTTTTCAAAATAAGATTTGTACTTAAAAGAACTTTGAATTTTATACAAAGTACAAATCTCCAGTGATACCAATTGTTGACACGGGTTGCATACTGAGATATATACAAGCCATAGTAAATTATTTCAGATAAAAACAAAGAAATTTTGAATTCACTTTTGAAAAACAATATTTTTGAATAATTTTCTCATTTTCTCCCTTTTTCTCCCCCTCAAAATGTGATATACAAGAAAGTAAATCAACATTTTGATTATGATCCCAAGAAAATGAATCAACTCCCCCTTGAAATAGGATATCAATGAGTTACCTCCCCCTTGCGTAACCATTGAACAAATGTACCTAGGAAGTTATCATTAATCTAAAGGCAGTCCCTTAAAGAAAAATTATCTAAAGCACTGAAACTTAGTTGCTCCCCCTAGAAAGTATCTACTCCCCCTAAACACAAGATCCCAAAAATAAGTCCCAACAGATCTAAGGAATATCAAGCACTATACTCTACCATGCCAATCTCTTTGATCAAGAATTTTATCCTAAGTTCATCTAAAGGTTTAGTGAACATGTCAGCTAATTGCACTTTAGTTAGCACAAAGTATAATTCTACATCCCCTTTCTCTACATGGTCCTTAATGAAATGATAACGAATATCTATGTGTTTAGTTTTAGAATGCTGAACCGGGTTGCTTGTTATTGTAATAGCACTTTGTGAATCACAATAGATCGGGGTCTTAGAAATCTTAAAGCCATAGTCCAAGAGTTGAGTTTGCATCCACAAAACTTGTGAACAACAGTGAGCTGCAGCAATGTACTCAGACTCAGCTGTTGATAAAGACACACAGTTCTGCTTTTTGGATGACCAACCAACTAGCCTATTCCCCAACATCTGAATTGATCCAGATGTGCTTTTTCTATCAACATGGAAACCACCATGATCCGCATCAGTATAAGCAGTGAGATTGAAATCGGATCCATGAGGATACCAGATTCCAAGGTTAGGTGTACCTTTAAGGTATTGAAAAATCCTAACAACCGCTTTGGAGTGAGATTTCTTAGGGTTGGACTGAAAGCGGGCACAGACAGTTACGGTAAGTGTAATGTCTGGTCGATTTGCAGTCAGATACATTAAAGAACCAACCATGCTTCGATAAAGCGTAATATCAAAGGGTTCCCCATTAGTATCAGTATCCAGTAACGTCCTCATTGGGGTTGTCATTGGTTTTAAAGCAGTCATTTTAAAACGTTTTAGCATATCATTGATATACTTTGTTTGACTGATAAAAATCCCATTTGGTAATTGTTTTACTTATAACCCCAAGAAGAAAGTTAACTGGTCAAGCATGCTCATTTCGAATTTGCTGGCCATAAGGTCACCAAATTCTTTGCATAAGGCCGGGGACGTGGAATCAAAAATAATATCATCAACGTAAATTTGAACCAAGAGAATGTGACCGTGGTTTTTACGGATGAATAGCGTTGTATCAATCGTTTCACGAGAGAAGCCATTGTCCAGCAAATACTTTGTTAAGGTCACGTACCATGCACGCGGTGCTTGCTTCAGACCGTATAAAGCTTTCTCCAAGTAGTAAACGTAGTTTGGATGAATGGGATCGACAAAGCCCTCTGGTTGATCAACATAGACTTCCTCTTGAAGATAACCATTCAAAAAAGCAGTTTTGACATCTATTTGAAACACCGTGAACTTCATATGAGAAGCAAATGCAAGGAAAAGACGAATTGCCTCAATCCTAGCAACCGGAGCAAACGTTTCGTCATAATCAATGCCTTCTTGTTGTCGATATCCTTTGGCCACAAGACGTGCCTTGTTTTGAACCACAATTCCATCAGAATCTTTCTTGTTCTTGAAAATCCACTTTACCCCTATTGGTCGTTGACCCGTTGGTCTTGGAACTAATCGCCATACTTTCAATCGTTCAAATTGATTGATCTCGTCTTGCATTGCAACTACCCAGTATGGATCTAGTAAAGCTTGAGCAACCGTTGTTGGTTCAATCTTATTAAGAAAGGCTGTGAATAGACACATATTCTGAGTAGCCCTTCAAGTTGACACTGGAGCAGATGCATCACCAATAATAAGATCTATTGGATGACTTTTAGTCCATCGAGTGTGTGGAAGAGGTTGTACATCAGTGGTATCCATTGAAACATCAACCGTTGTTGACGTTGAGCCTTGATCCGCTGGATCTGATGTAACATTATCTAATGGATTCAATAGAGTTTCTGGAGAAACAGCTGGAGTTGTATCAACTGATGAATCTTGATTGGTTCAAGATTATCAGTAACAGGAGGTTGGAGGGAGGATGAAGAAGCAATAGGTGAATCAGTTGGTGTTGAATCTTCATCAAAAAGACTTTGAAGAGTCTCCACAGTAGTTGACTGTGATGGTGTAACCGGTACGGCTTGAACATTTGAATCCCGTTGAGGAGTATAAAGACTATCAAACAAGATATCCAGTTTCTCTGATGTAACCGTAGGAACACCCTTCTTCGAGAAAATTGAGTTTTGCGCGGAAGAAGTAATAGCCAGGTTAGGATCGGGTTTTGAACTGAGTTGTTCAAAACCCATTCCCGAAAATTCATCGAACTTGACGTTAATGCTCTCTTTAATCATCTTTGTCCGCTTATGATAAACACGATAAGCAACTTTGTTCGAGGAATAACCAAGAAATATGGCCTGATCTCCATGAGGATCAAACTTTCTGAGGCTGTCAAAATCGTTAAGCACATATCATATACAACCAAAAATACAGAAATATTTGATATTCGGACGTCTACCATATAATAACTCATATGGAGTTTTATCAAAATGTTTATTTATAATACAACGATTTTGGGTATAGCATGCAGTTGAAATGGCCTCCCCCCACATTTTTGGAGGTAATTTGGAGTAGGCAAGCATCGTTCGTGCTGCTTCGCACAACGTACGATTACGTCGTTCGACTACTCCATTTTGTTTGGGGGTCCGAGCAGCAGAGAACTGATGTTCAATGCCTTTGTATTTCAAATAACTATCAAGCGGGTCATTCTTAAATTCCGTCCTATTATCAGTTCTGATGCTCTTAACATGTTTGTTAAAAGAGCGTTGAATCTTTTTAATGAATTCAATGATAATGGCGGGGGTTTCTGACTTAGTTCGCAAAAGAAAAATCCATGAAAACCGGGTATAGTCATCAACAATGACAAGCACATGTTTCTTGCCACCGAGGCTAGAAATACGCATGGGTCCACATAAGTCCATATGCAATAATTGCAAAGACGATGAAGTACTGGGGTTTTGCTTAAGCGGATGTGATAGGTCAGATCATGTTGAGATTGAGAGAAATGATAAGATAAAGAGAGATTCGGTAGATAGGAATGAGACTCGGTATTAGAGAGAATCGGTACAATTACATTCCACAGCTTCTAGAACTCGGTTACAATGTAATGGCTATCTAATTAGGACTACTTAGGTTCCTTATATAGCCCTCTTCTAAGGAACCTTCATTTAAGCTTATTTTTACATTAACACTATACAACTTTGGGGTCCTAACAATCTCCCCCTTAGTGTTAAATGTGAACTTTACAACATAATCCTATTTAAAACATCTAAAGGAACTTTGTTCCTCTGAAGTGAACTTTAGATTTGAATCCCTTGAGATTCTCATATCTTAGTATATTCACTCTTGTTTTGAGACGACTTTTTAATCTTGTGAGAATGTATTTGACAATCTCAATGTCTTCAGTTGAATAGCAGTTATTGATCAATCTCCATCTCATGTACTTGAAAGCATACATCAACGTTCCGTCTGAGTATCTTCTGAAATCTGAGATTCTGATGAAGATCTTTGTATAGTGAGAATTGACAAATACAAACCTATATGGACAGTCGCTCACTTCAAGTAAGGACATGTATCTTAGCTCTTCAATCACTTGATTTGGTGGTTTGATTCCGATCTTTTTGTGTCCAGATTCCAATCCCAACTGAAAATCATGAACTGACATCCATCTCATCGAATCAAGAATAAACCTGTAGACTGCCTTCATTGCAGTAGCATGATAAATCGTTGCAGATTCATTCAAGTTAATCATATAGTTATAAATGAAAATAATGTCATCCATCTTCAGTTTATCAAAATCCACTTCTGAGAATTGGTAATCCTCATCATCCATTCTTGTAATTTGAAACAATGGCATCTTCACTCCATCCTTATTAATCATCAAAATCTTATTTATGCTTTTAATCTCTGAACTCCGCTGAATTTGAAGTTTCTCTTCATTCTTCAATTTGAATTTGTCACGAACACTCAGATAAGCTTTGAGAAATTATGGTTTCTTATGATATTTCCAAGCACCCAGAACACTCATTGATGCAGAAAGGACGAGATCAGAATCTCCATAAATTCTATATGCTTGTTGTTCAATGAATGGAGAACGAAGAATACTTTTCTCTTCATCCTCACTCAGTTGGTAATTTGCATCACGTTCAAGAACAATCTCTGCAATTTGAAAAGGAACATTCAAATCGGGAGGAGTCGTGGTATCTTCTTTGCCATTACATAAAATCTCCTTTTCGAAGTGTATTCCAAATTCATCAGTTGGAGATATCAAATTAACAAATTGATGATCATTGAATTCATTGGCGACACTCGATGACCCCTTTAAAATATCTTCAATGTTGTCAAAGTTTTGATTGTCCTCTTGAGTTAACTCTTTCTCTGATTGATCAGCTGAATCCATAATCATTAACATTCCTGAGTCACCCTCTCTCCGACTTTCCGATTCTTCTAGAAAACGTTCACACTGAATTTCTTCAATTTCATCACTAGAATAAGATATATCAACAACATCTTTATCCTTCTGTTGACTAGATGTACCAGCTTCATAAGTTGATCTTTGAAAAACACTGGACCGATAACCACCTTGTCTATTCTCCCCCTCATGAAGATTGTCGGGATCGAAATCATCATGATCAGGCATGTGAATTGGTCCAGGTGACTTGCATGGAGATAAATAATATACTATCCTTGCTTGCTCAAGATAAATCATCATAGTTTCGCGAACTTCATCAAGATCAATTCGTTTAGCAAACTCAGCAAGATAGAGCTCCTCCACCTCATTGTCAGAAAGATATTATAATCCATATCTATTTGAACTTCGAGAAGGTGACCCTGTTGGTGAAACAACAGTGTAACCATGAACAAAAGCAGCATCAGCAGCAACTGTTGAAGGCGATGTCGGTGGAAGTGTTTGAGTTGCCGTGAGGGCAGGTAAGGATGATTTTGCGGTGTTATTCTTATATGTAGGGCTGTACGTACTACTAGTTAGATTCGTGTTATCCCCTTCTAATGGAGGTTGGGTAACAACCGGAGTTGTCACCGGCGAAGTTTCTTTCGAAGCATCCGCCTCCATGACTTTGGTCTCATGGGACTCTGACAAAGTAGTAGAACTACCCGTCTGTTTAGTTCTCGCAGAGATATTGCTATCCCCGACTCCTGAAATCATTGATGTACCATGAGGTGGCACATCTCATTCAGTTAAAGACTCTTCCTCCAGACCCTGAGATTCAGAATCCGGAAGAGAAGTGGTTTGAACCAATGGATCACTTTCATGAACCAAGGGAACAGTCTGCTGGAAGTCTGATAAATATCCCGAAGGATTGTCATGTTGACTCGTTTCCATGGGACGTGGCAGATCTTCCTCATCAAGATAAGCCGGACCTCGAGACCCTGTTGTACGTTGAGGTACAGGAGGATTTCCAGCCGATACGCAGGGTGCCTTTTCAAGATTTTTCGGCTCCCCTTCGGCCGTTCTGGACTTCAATGATTGAGTTACCTCAATCGATTGAGTCAATGCAGACTTTACTGCAGAGGAAGACTTTACTTCCTTAGATTCCGAAGCACTTTGCTTTGTAGGATTTATTATTAAGTCCTGTTTAGATTGGATGGGCTTAGTGGTCGTTTTACCATCCGTGCGTTTAGATCTCTTGCCTACTGAAGCTTGCGCTTCATTTAGCGTAGGGCTTACTGTTATTCTTGAATGTGATACGGAGATGGGTGAGGGTGACCTAATTGGTTCTAGGTCTTGGTCCGTATCACCACTGGTTGGAGTAACTGTTTGGTGGACGATGGGTGTCGAAGTCCTAGATCTAGTTACTCGTTGGGTTGGTGGAGTCTGAATCATCTCATCAAGCATGTATCGAGTTCTCTTAGGAGAATGTTCAGGAGATGATTCAGCTGCTGTTGCTGAAGTGTCACTGCTTACTTCGGGTGTTGTGGAAAAGGTTGGTTCAATCCTAGCTGGACTAGGTTCCCTGATCCTCACGGGTTGAGCTTGGTGTACTACCCTAGATCGTTTGAGGTTTACTCTAAGTGGAGGATTAGCTGGCCCAAGTGGTCGAACTACAGGTTCCTCTACAACCTCTGGGGCTGGAACCACGGCAGGTTTAACTTGTTCTTGTTGTACCGGGTTCGGAAGAGGTATTCCTACAGCCTGAAAATAAGAACGTATACGAGCGTCTTGGGGTTCAGCTAGCCTCACTAGCCAATTTGGAATTGGCGCAGTGAATTGATTATCAGACACCATAGGGGTGTTCATCTTCAGCTCTCCAAACCTTTTCATCTGTAATCCATGTGTACCTGGTACAAAGATATTTGCATTTCTGCAAGCATTGATATATATATATATATATATATATATATATATATATATATATATATATATATATATATATATATATATATATATATATATATATATATATATATATATATATATATATATATATATATGCATCATGGATAAAGATACAGAAAAACCTTTCGCAAGGGATGTATGAACCCCTTGGCTTTTCAACCTGTGCCTGAACCAAATCCCATATAAGTTCTGCATAATCAGGATTCTCTACTCTTGTGAATGAGTAGAAAAGTTTGAGCATCAGCACAGTTAAGCTATCAGATCCACTTCTTGTCATCAACAAGCATCTGTTGATGATTGAGAATATCACATACCACCTTGAATGCAGATATTTCTTCTGAAACTTAGCTGGTGGAACATTGGTAGCTCCGACATAACCAAGATCAAAGACAGAAGTCATCATTTGCTGAGTAGCAGGAAAATCAGGAGCATTCTGTACAAGAGGAAGTCTGAATATCCTCCTGAAGTCAGCTTTTGTGAAACTCCTGAATCCTTGTACTCCCCTCAGCCTAAATTCAAATCTGGCTGGTTCGCCCTGTGGATTAGTAGCATTTGGTTGTCTGGCCTCTACAAATCTGATTGATCTGTTAAGAATATCCAAGTCTATTTCTGGCACAGTAACTGTGGAGCTCAGAGCAGGCCATAAAGTATGTCTCTCTAGAATTGCAGTCCAATATTTGCAGGGAATATTGGTTTCAGAGTTGATAAAGTGATTGTTCGCCATTTAGCTGTAAAGATAAGAAATAGAAGACCACAAGATATTTAACAAAAAGCATATATCTCTATTCTTATTTGCCTTTGAAATCCTTTTTATATTTTTTAAATTTTAAGATTTTTATGATTTTTCAAAAATATAAAAGACTTTTATTCTCAAATATGAACAAATAATTGACAACCATGACATTCATATGATATTCATCTTAGTACAAAATCATCATGCAAAGTCAATTATATAACACTTAGTCAATTTCAGCACAATTCAAGCAGATTCGGTAGTTATGAAAACTTTAGATTCTGTAACCAAATAAGCTTGAGTTTTCATATCAGAAAAATATAGAATAAACATGTTAAGTGTTTGAAGATATAAATTAGAAACTTTCAAGGTACCAAGTTTCAGACTCGGTATCAAGAAGGAAAACCAGATTCGGTATCTTCAACAATTAACAGAAAGTCACTCAAACATGCATATTCTATCATATATCATGTAATTTCACAACCATGATCAATCAACCATTCAATTATAAGCATATTAACATGTTAATTGTATGAACAAATTCGGTATCAGGATAAGAACACATTCGGTAGATACAGAATCCATCAAATAAGTAATTAAACATGTAATCAGGCTCGGTCAAATGATAGATCAGTCAATTTAACTCAGATTAGACAAGATTTCATGTTGATTTTCAAAATCAATTGAGTTTAATCAAAGATTAATTGAACTCGACTCAGACTCGGTATAATCAACAAGATTTCAAAAATTAAAGGTCATAATCCAGTTATTTTGAACTTTTCTGGTTGATAAAAACATAATTATCTCAGATCTACAATTATATATCTTAAACATTGATTAAAATGAACAATTACCAAGAATTTAAAGAAACAGAATGACGGACTCGGTAGAATTAGGCAGATTCGGTATAATCAACAGACTCGGTAGGTAATTAATAATAGTAAGAGTAATATTTGACTTTGACTCTCCTTTTATAGATACCGAAGGTAAAATACCGAATGGGCTTTACAGAATGGGCCTAATATACCGAATTCAGTCCAATTTTTCAAAACATTAACAATTTAACTCCAAATCTTGACAAATTGATTTTTCCTCTTGAAATCCATTTTAATCTTTTCATGAAAAACAATTCTGAGACAATTTTTTGAAAACTTTGAACTTACCGAATCTGTGCAGTTGGTTGTCAGACTCTGTAAAATGCTAAAAATAGCATTTATTCAGTAAAATTTAAATATTTTTTGGATTTTATCCTTTCCAATTTTTATGAATTTTTTAAAATAAGATTTGTACTCAAAAGAGCTTTGAATTTTATACAAAGTACAAATCTTCAGTGATACCAATTGTTAACACGTGTTGCATACTGAGATGTATACAAGCCATAGTGAATTATTTCAGATAAAAATAAAGAAATTTTTAATTCACTTTTTGAAAAAACAATATTTTTGAATAATTTTCTCATTTTCTCCCTTTTTCTCCCCCTCAAAATGTGATATACAAGAAAGTAAATCAGCATTTTGATTATGTTCCCAAGAAAATGAATTAACTCCCGCTTGAAATAGGATATCAATGAGTTACCTCCCCCTTGCGTAACCATTGAACAAATGTACCTAGGAAGTTATCATTAATCTAAAGGCAGTCCCTTAAAGAAAAATTATCTAAAGCACTGAAACTTAGTTGCTCCCCCTAGAAAGTATCTACTCCCCCTAAACATAAGATCCCAAAAATAAGTCCCAACAGATCTAAGGAATATCAAGCACTATACTCTACCATGCCAATCTCTTTGATCAAGAATTTTAGCCTAAGTTCATCTAAAGGTTTAGTGAACATGTCAGCTAATTGCACTTTAGTAGGCACAAAGTATAATTCTACATCCCCTTTCTCTACATGGTCCTTAATGAAATGATAACGAATATCTATGTGTTTAGTTTTAGAATGCTGAACCGGGTTGCTTGTTATTGCAATAGCACTTTGTGAATCACAATAGATCGGGGTCTGAGAAATCTTAAAGCCATAGTCCAAGAGTTGAGTTTGCATCCACAAAACTTGTGAACAACAGTGAGCTGCAGCAATGTACTCAGACTCAGCTGTTGATAAAGACATACAGTTCTGCTTTTTGGATGACCAACCAACTAGCCTATTCCCCAACATCTGAATTGATCCAGATGTGCTTTTTCTAGCAACATGGCAACCACCATGATCCGCATCAGTATAAGCAGAGAGATTGAAATCGGATCCATGAGGATACCAGATCCCAAGGTTAGGTGTACCTTTAAGGTATTGAAAAATCCTAACAACCGCTTTGGAGTGAGATTTCTTAGGGTTGGATTGAAAGCGAGCACAGACAGTTACGGCAAGTGTAATGTCTGGTCGACTTGCAGTCAGATACATTAAAGAACCAACCATGCTTCGATAAAGGGTAATATCAAAGAGTTCCCCATTAGAATCAGCATCCAGTAAAGTCCTCATTGGTTTTGCCATTGGTTTTAAAGCAGTCATTTTAAAATGTTTTAGCATATCATTGATATACTTTGTTTGACTAATAAAAATCCCATTTGGTAATTGTTTTACTTGTAACCCCAAGAAGAAGTTAACTGGTCAAGCATGCTCATTTCGAATTTGCTGGCCATAAGGTCACCAAATTTTTTGCATAAGACCGGGGATGTGGAACCAAAAATAATATCATCAACGTAAATTTGAACCAAGAGAATGTGACCGTGGTTTTTACGGATGAATAGCGTTGTATCAATAGTTCCACGAGAAAAGCCATTGTCCAGCAAATACTTTGTTAAGGTCTCGTACCATGCACGCGGTGCTTGCTTCAGACCGTATAAAGCTTTCTCCAAGTAGTAGACGTGGTTTGGATGTATGGGATCGATAAAGCCCTCTGGTTGATCAACATAGACTTCCTCTTGAAGATAACCATTCAGAAAAGCAGTTTTGACATCCATTTGAAACACCGTGAACTTCATATGAGAAGCAAATGCGAGGAAAAGCTGAATTGCCTCAATCCTAGCAACCGGAGCAAACGTTTCATCATAATCAATGCCTTCTTGTTGTCGATATCCTTTAGCCATAAGACGTGCCTTATTTCGAACCACAATTCCATCAGAATCTTTCTTGTTCTTGAAAATCTACTTTACCCCTATTGGTCGTTGACCCGTTGGTCTTGGAACTAACCGCCATACTTTCAATCGTTCAAATTGATTGATCTCGTCTTGCATTGCAACTACCCAGTATGGATCTAGTAAAGCTTGAGCAACAGTTGTTGGTTCAATCTTACTAAGAAAGGCTGTAAATAGACACATATTCTGAGTAGCCCTTCGAGTTGACACTGGAGCAGATGCGTCACCAATAATAAGATCTATTGGATGACTTTTAGTCCATCGGGTATGTGGAAGAGGTTGTACATCAGTGGTATCCATTGAAACATCAACCGTTGTTGACGTTGAGCCTTGATCCGCTTGATCTGATGTAACATTATCTAATGGATTCAATAGAGTATCTGGAGAAACAGCTGGAGTTGTATCAACTGATGAATCTTGAATTGGGTCAAGATTATCAGTAACAAGAGGTTGGAGGGAGGATGAAGAAGCAACAGGTGAATCAGTTGGTGTTGAATCTTCATCAAAAAGACTTTGAAGAGTCTCCACAGTAGTTGACTGTGATGGTGTAACCGGTACGGCTTGAACATTTGAATCCCGTTGAGGAGTATAAAGACTATCAAACAAGATATCCAGTTCCTCTGATGTAACCGTAGGAACACCCTTCTTCGAGAAAATTGAGTTTTGCGCAGAAGAAGTAGTAGCCAGGTTAGGATCGGGTTTTGAACTGAGTTGTTCAAAAGCCATTCCCGAAAATTCATTGAACTTGACGTTGATGCTCTCTTTAATCATCTTTGTCCGCTTATGATAAACACGATAAGCAACTTTGTTCGAGGAATAACCAAGAAATATGGCCTGATCGCCATGAGGATCAAACTTTCCGAGGCTGTCAAAGTCGTTAAGCACATAGCATATACAACCAAAAACACGGAAATATTTGACATTCGGGCGTCTACCATATAATAACTCATATGGAGTTTTATCAAAACGTTTGTTTACAATACAACGATTTTGGGTATAGCATGCAGTTGAAATGGCCTCCCCCCACATTGTTGGAGGTAATTTGGAGTAGGCAAGCATCGTTCGTGCTGCTTCGCACAACGTACGATTACGTCGTTCGACGACTCCATTTTGTTGGGGGTCCGAGCAGCAGAGAACTGATGTTCAATGCCTTGGTCTTTCAAATAACTATCAAGCGGGTCATTCTTAAATTCAGTCCCATTATCAGTTCTGATGCTCTTAACATGTTTGTTAAAAGAGCGTTGAATCTTTTTAATGAATTCAATGATAATGGCGGGGGTTTCTGACTTAGTTCGCAAAAGAAAAATCCATGTAAACCGGGTATAGTCATCAACAATGACAAGCACATGTTTCTTGCCACCGAGGCTAGAAATACGCATGGGCCCACATAAGTCCATATGCAATAATTGCAAAGACGATGAAGTACTGGGGTTTTGCTTAAGCGGATGATTAGTCCGTTTCAGCTTACCCATCGCACATGATTGACACACATGATGCTTATCATATTGAAAGGTTGGAATACCATCAACTAAATCTTTAGAGACTAGTTGATTGATACCCTTGTAATTCAGGTGTGACATCTGATGATGCCATAACCATGAATTTTCTTTGGTAAAACGAGTGGCCAAACACATAGTTGCATGTGATGGTGCATCATTGAGGTCAATAGTATATAGTGAAGCACAACGTTTACCAACAAGAAGATCATTCCCTTCGGTGGATTGCACCGAGCATTGTCGACGTTCAAACAGAACTTGGAGATCTCCATCGCAGAATTGGCTCACACTAAATAAACTGCACCCCAAACCCTCAACATATGAAACCCGTTTGATTGTTATGCCATTTTGCACAAAATCTACGTAACCCGTTATTGTTGCAATCTCATCGTTTCTGAATGTAACCGTTCCTAGGAATTTGTCAATGAAGTTGACAAGCAAGGATTTATTGCCCGTCATGTGTCGAGAACAACCAGAATTGATATACCAAACACAGACGTCGAAACCTTGTAAATGTGAATTTCCTAGAGTTTAGGTACCCAAAGTTTTTTGGGTCCTTTGCGGTTAGTACCAACAATAAACTTTGGATTAACAACAAACTTTGGATCAATAATGAAATAATCACGTAAAGCATCATGCAGTTTAGACAATAAAACATGATTTAAAACTACATTACATGAAGCATCATACGCAATATCAATCTTTACATCGTTATCAGAAGTCTTAACACACAATTTATTCCAAGTAGATGTTTTGTTCACAGACGAAAATTGAAAAACATGAGAGGATTTCCTAGGCCGACTAGCAGTTTGCTTTGGTTTGGTTGCTACTTTCTTAGTCGTGGACTTAGGAACCCATACAGATTTGTAATTCAAGTTTGGATTATGACCTGTGACACGAAAAACACCTTTGTTAGTTAGACGTCCAAACTTTTCAGTTGACAAATGAGATGACTGATTTTGCAGAATTTCCAATTTGATTGTACGTTCTTTTGCATCATACTCACTTAGATCAGGTTTAGAACTTGTGTGTGTTGTGGACTTAACTGATTTCTTTAAAAGACTCTCTTTTGAAGTTTTTGACATAGGAATCATAGGAATCCTTTCAGTTAACACAGAACCATTTGGAGAATGAACCTTTTTAACAAAATATTGAGTTGTAAAAACAAATTTCGAACCATGATTGCCAAATTGAGAACGTAGAGGATTTTTAAGAATAGTAATGGGTTTTACATCCTTAGATGTTGTTGTTCCCTTCCCCTTCTTAGTAATCCCACCAGTACATTCAAGCACATTGGTTGCAACATTAGACGTTTGCTTAAATGTGTTAGCCTGTTTCATTTGAATTATCTTTTGTTTTACGCTTTTAATCTCAAGACATAATTCTTCAGCAGAAACTATCACTTCACCCTCCTTAAAAGCATAAGTACATTCTTTCTTAGGCAGTGAAGGCAATTTATCACACAAAGCAAACATTTGTTCTAATGATTGGCAGTTAAGTTGCAAGTCAATATTCTCCTGTTCCAGTTGAGCTACTATATGATTCAAATTATGTACAGCAGGCAAATGCAAGTAATAATCATGCAAAGGATGAAGTTGACTTTCAAAATCTATCAAAGGTTCAATGTTCAGTTCATCCGGAGGTTCTACTTTTTCATCTAAAAAATTTTGACCTAGAGAATCTGTCTCAAAGAAGACAGTTAGTTCATGTGCTAGGTCTTCACGGAAAACATCATCTGGACATGCAGGTAAAGTTGGTAGAATTGGTTTCACATCAAAAATTGGTTCATCAAACACCTCATCTATTGCAGTAATGCTAGAACTAGGTTTGTTAAACACTTCATTCTCAAGCATTAAAATGTATTTCTCTAGCATGAGTGTTGGGATATAAACCAGTCTACGCTTAGGCACATAATCTTCACGTTGCATGTTCTTTTCAGTTTCAACAAGATTTTTCAAGAAATCAGGATTCGATTTACCTATCTTAGCATTGATTTTTTCATACATTAAACTAATTTGATGGTATTTCCTAGATTTACGATTTTCAATAATATCATCAAAATCAGCATCAGAAGCATGTACAAAATGCGATGGTAAACCAGCTTGAAAATAATCAGAATGATATAATCCTGGAATCTTTTTGGAAGAATTTTCCAAACTTTTCGGATCTTCATAACCCAACCCCCACTTTTCACCATGAATTGTTTTTGGTCTATTCATGAAAATCGTTTGTTTGAAAGTTCCATATCCATGATAGCTTTTGATTGCTCTGTTCGATAGAGTTTTTCCTCATATCGAGCAAGTTGTGCTTTCATTTGAAAAGATTCTTTTGACAATAAAGAAATTTCAGTGTTCTTTTCAATTATGGTGTTTTCCAATTGAACGATTTTCTTGTTTAGTTTTGAAAGTGTGGGTTCATGTTGGTTTTTCAAATCAGAAAGATCTTTTTCTAAAAATTGAACTTTTTCTGCAAGTCGTTCCGATTTTAAACGATAATCAGTTCTTTCAACTTTAATTGGATGAATTGTCTTTTTCAGATCTTCCAACTCAGTTTCCGTAGAGTTGAGTTGGAGAGTCAATTGTTGCACATCCGTTTGCAATTTGGATGAGGAAGGTCTGGTCTCATTCATTTTGATTTTATCTTTTAAAACCTTGTTTTCAGATTTTAAGCCTTTGACTTCTTTTGACATTGAGACCAGATTCTTCATCAAGTCATTTTGCATTTTGATAAAATCAGGTGAGATTTCAGATGATTGTACCTCATCATCATCGGATGTTGAGTCAGAATTCTCCATTGCTTCCTTAGCTTTGATGAGCTTTGTCACCTTGCAAACATTTGCATGTTCCACCTCTGAATCCGAATCGTCAGTCCAGTTAAACCAAGTATCATCAACAGGTTTTAGTTCTCCCCCAGTTTCCACAATCTTAACCATCAACATTTTCTTCTTGTAGTAAGCTGCGTCCTTCTTCTTAGGCATCTTGCACTCACGAGAGTAATGACCAGCTTTGCCACAATTGAAACAAATTGAATCTTCCTTCTTGGAATCATCAGCACATTGTTGTTTAGATTGATCAGCTTTCTTGTAGTACGAGGAAGATGATGAGTTTTTGCGTTGATTGCTTGATTTGCCTTTAAACTTGTGTTTGTTCAAGGCTTTTGTGAACATGGCTGCCATCTTGACTAATTCAAGGTGAGAATCATCAACATCAGAAAGATTCAAATCTTCTGAATCAGTTGATTCTTCAACAAGCACTTTCTTGGACAAGCCTTTGGAAGACGTCAATGATTTTCTCTTCTTTTTAGCAATTAGGGCAAGTGGATCGCCCGGAGAAGACTCTTTCCTTCCTTCTTGAAGTTTAGACACTTCAGGTTGGTAATGCATAAGGACTCCAACAAGCTCATGAATAGTTAACTTGTCAATCTCTTTAGTAGATCGAACAATGGTTCCATAAGGAAGCCAATCAGCATTGAGCTTTTTGAGAAACTTCATGTTGACTTCAGCATTTACTTTTATGATCTTGCACCTTTTCAACTCATTGAGAACACCATTGAAATGACGATAGGTATCCTTGAGTGGTTCATCAGTTTCCTGCTTGAAATCTTCATAGAATCCCAGAGCCTTATTCAATTTAGTAACGTCTGACATGTCATAACCTTCTTGCTGTCGTTTGATCTCATCCCATATATCTTTTGCTGTTGTGTTGCTATCAACATTTTCAAACAATTCATACGGGATAGCTTGCATAAAAATATTCTTTGCCTCTATGTCACCCTGAGCTCTCTCACGCTTATCACCAGAAAGTTCATAGACTGGAATTGGCATACCAGTATCCGGATGATAATCAACAACTGGACCATCTCTCAGAGAAGCCCAAATGTACTTTGCTTTCTTACCCTTATAGTCTATGTACTGAGTGATACGGTGAAGCCACTGAGTGTATTTTCCATCAAACAACACTGGAGGACGGGAATCTGATCCAATGATCAAAGTATCTTGAGTAGACATCTTGAAAATGAGGTAGATTCGGTAAAGATTCTGTATTACACAAATCTCAGATGAAAAATCACAACAATCTGACCAGAATGTCAGATTCTGTAACAGATTCGGTACTGTAGCAGATTCGGTATAGTAGCAGATTCGGTAAAGATTCTGTATATCAGATTCTGTAAAAGAAACTGATCAGAAATACAAGAGACACACCCAGATTCAGTATGGATTCGGTAATCACAAGAAGTGTAGCCTGTAACCACTTAAAATAATGGATTAAGTGATACAGAAACTCAGATTCTGTATATGATTCGGTAGTTAGATTCTGTATGAATTTGAAGTTCAAACTCAATTCAATCCTTTTGAATTAGATTCTGTATCCTTGCTGCACAAGGAAACATGTTAGTATCACACAAAATATCAAAGATACCGAAAGTATAGGATACCGAATGTCAACTGTAGCAGTTGACAATACCGAGTCTAAGTTTAAAACTTAGAAATATGACAGAATCCTTTCTCAAACCACACCAATTAGCTGCGTATGATCAAACCGAATGTGATAGAATCACAATCACACCACAATCTGCAACACTTAAAATGAATTTAAGTAATGAAGCAGACTCGGTATAACAGTTACGATACCGAGTGTTGATCAAATCTTCAAAACTTAATGAATTGAAGAAATTGAACCGTCAGAAATGTGATTTAACACCTCACGAACACAACTGAATCCTTAATTCTTCACAAAAATCTAGAATCAAGCTTGAATTAAGCAATACCGAGAGTTTGAGCCACAAACTCTATAAATCAACTTGATTCTCCATAATTGAAGTTAAAAAGCTGTAATGATGATCAAAACTCTTTCTAAAATACCCAATGCACCTTTGCTGAACTTATCACAAGAATCTGAACGTCAGATTATCAAATTCGATGATACCGAATTTGATTCAAAATACCGAGAGTAATCAGATTCTGTAATCTACAATCTCTGGATCGATATAGTGATGTAGAATCACTTCCTGGAAGCTCTGATACCAAATGATAGGTCAGATCATGTTGAGATTGAGAGAAATGATAAGATAAAGAGAGATTCGGTAGATAGGAATGAGACTCGATATTAGAGAGAATCGGTACAATTACATTCCACAGCTTCTAGAACTCGGTTACAATGCAATGGCAATCTAATTAGGACTACTTAGGTTCCTTATATAGCCCTCTTCTAAGGAACCTTCATTTAAGCTTATTTTCACATTAACACTATACAACTTCGGGGTCCTAACAGGATGATTAGTCAGTTTCAGCTTACCCATCGCACATGATGGACACACATGATGCTTATCATATTGAAAGGTTGGAATACCATCAACTAAATCTTTAGAGACTAGTCGATTGATACCCTTGTAATTCAGGTGTGACATCCGATGATGCCATAACCATGATTTTTTTTTGGTAGAACGAGTGGCCAAACACATGGTTGCATGTGATGGTGCATCATTGAGGTCAATAGTATATAGTGAAGCACAATGTTTACCAATAAGAAGATCATTCCCTCCGGTAGATTGCACCGAGCATTGTCGACGTTCAAACAAAACTTTAAGATCTCCATCGCAGAATTGGCTCACACTAAATAAACTGCACCCCAAACCCTCAGCATATGAAACCCGTTTGATTGTTATGCCATTTTGCACAAAATCTCCGTAACCCATTATTGTTGCAATCTCATCATTTCCGAATGTAACCGTTCCTAGGAATTTTTCAATGAAGTTGACAAGCAAGGATTTATCGCCCGTCATGTGTCGAGAACAACCGGAATCGATATACCAAACACAGACGTCGAAACCCTCTAAATATGAATTTCCTAGAGTTTAGGTACCCAAATTTTTTTGGGTCCTTTTCGGTTAGTACCAACAATAAACTTTGGATTAACAACAAACTTTGGATCAATGATGAAATAATCACGTAAAGCATCATGCAGTTTCGACAATAAAGCATCATTTAAAACCACATTACATGAAGCATCATACGCAATATCAATCTTTACATCGTTATCAGAAGTCTTAACACACAATTTATTCCAAGTAGATGTTTTGTTCACAGACGAAAATTGAAAAACATGAGATGATTTCCTAGGCCGACTAGCAGATTGCTTTGGTTTGGTTGCTACTTTCTTAGTCGTGGACTTAGGAACCCATACAGATTTGTAATTCATGTTTGGATTATGACCTGTGACACGAAAAACACCTTTGTTAGTTAGACGTCCAAACTTTTCAGTTGACACATGAGATGACTGATTTTGCAGAATTTCCAATTTGATTGTACGTTCTTTTGCATCATACTCACTTAAATCAGGTTTAGAACTTGTGTGTGTTGTGGACTTAGCTGATTTCTTTAAAAGACTCTCTTTTGAAGTTTTTGTCATAGGAATCATAGGAATCTTTTCAGTTAACACAGAACCATTTGGAGAATGAACCTTTTTAACAATATACTGAGTTGTAGAAACAACTTTCGAACCATGATTGCCAAATTGAGAACGTAGAGGATTTTTAAGAATAGTAATGGGTTTTACATCCTTAGATGTTGTTGTTCCCTTCCCCTTCTTAGTAATCCCACCAGTACATTCAAGCACATTGGTTGCAACATTAGACGTTTGCTTAAGTGTGTTAGCTTGTTTCATTTGAATTATCTTTTGTTTTAAGCTTTTAATCTCAAGACATAATTCTTCAGCAGAAACTATCACTTCACCCTCCTTAAAAGCATAAGTACATTCTTTCTTAGGCAGTGAAGGCAATTTATCACACAAAGCAAGCATTTGTTCTAATGATTGGCACTTAAGTTGCAAGTCAATATTCTCCTGTTCAAGTTGAGCTACTATACGATTCAAATTACGTACAACAGGCAAATGCAAGTAATAATCATGCAAAGGATCAAGTTGACTTTCAAAATCTATCAAAGGTTCAATGTTCGGTTCATCATGAGATTCTACTTTATCATCTAAAGAATTTTGACCTAGAGAATCTGTCTCAAAGAAGACAGTTAGTTCATGTGCTAGGTCTGCATGGAAAACATCATCTGGACATGCAGGTAAAGTTGGTAGAATTGGTTTCACATCAAAAATTGGTTCATCAAATACCTCATCTATTGCAGTAATGCTAGAACTAGGTTTGTTAAACACTTCATTCTCAAGCATTAAAATGTATTTCTCTAGCATGAGTGTTGGAATATAAACCAGTCTATGCTTAGGCACATAATCTTCACGTTGCATGTTCTTTTCAGTTTCAACAAGATTTTTCAAGAAATCAGGATTCGATTTACCTATCTTAGCATTGATTTTTTCATACATTAAGCTAATTTGATGGTATTTCCTAGATTTACGATTTACAATAATATCATCAAAATCAGCATCAGAAGCATGTACAAAATGCGATGGTAAACCAGCTTAAAAATAATCAGAATGATATAATCCTGGAATCTTTTTGGAAGCATTTTCCAAAATTTTTGGATCTTCATAACCCAACCCCCACTTTTCACCATGAATTGTTTTTGGTCTATTCATGAAAATCGTTTGTTTTGAAAGTTCCATATCCATGATAGCTTTTGATTGCTCTGTTCGATAGAGTTTTTCCTCATATCGAGCAAGTTGTGCTTTCATTTGAAAAGATTCTTTTGACAATAAAGAAATTTCAGTGTTCTTTTCAATTATGGTGTTTTCCAATTGAACGATTTTCTTGTTTAGTATTGAAAGTGTGGGTTCATGTTGGTTTTTCAAATCAGAAAGATCTTTTTCTAAAAATTGAACTTTTTCTGCAAGTCGTTCCGATTTTAAACGATAATCAGTTCTTTCAACTTTAATTGGATGAATTGTCTTTTTCAGATCTTCCAACTCAGTTTCCGTAGAGTTGAGTTGGAGAGTCAATTGTTGCACATCCGTTTGCAATTTGGATGAGGAAGGTCTGGTCTCATTCATTTTGATTTTATCGTTTAAAACCTTATTTTCAGATTTTAAGCCTTTGACTTCTTTTGACATTGAGACCAGATTCTTCATCAAGTCATTTTGCATTTTGATAAAATCAGGTGAGATTTCAGATGATTGTACCTCATCATCATCGGATGTTGAGTCAGAATTCTCCATTGCTTCCTTAGCTTTGATGAGCTTTGTCACCTTGCAAACATTTGCATGTTCCACCTCTGAATCTGAATCATCAGTCCAGTTAAACCAAGTATCATCAACCGGTTTTAGCTCTCCCCAAGTTTCCACAATCTTAGCCATCAACATTTTCTTCTTGTATTAAGCTGTGTCCTTCTTCTTAGGCATCTTGCACTCACGAGAGTAATGACCAGCTTTGCCACAATTGAAACAAATTGAATCTTCCTTCTTGGAATCATCAGCACGTTGTTGTTTAGATTGATCAGCTTTCTTGTAGTACGAGGAAGATGATGAGTTTTTGCGTTGATTGCTTGATTTGCCTTTAAACTTGTGTTTGTTCAAGGCTTTTGTGAACATGGCTGCCATCTTGACTAATTCAAGGTGAGAATCATCAACATCAGAAAGATTCAAATCTTCTGAATCACTTGATTCTTCAACAAGCACTTTCTTGGACAAGCCTTTGGAAGACGTCAATGATTTGCTCTTCTTTTAAGCAATTAGGGCAAGTGGATCACCCGGAGAAGACTCTTTCCTTCCTTCTTGAAGTTTAGACACTTCAGGTTGGTAATGCATAAGGACTCCAACAAGCTCATGAATAGTCAACTTGTCAATCTCTTTAGTAGATCGAACAATGGTTCCATAAGGAAGCCAATCAGCATTGAGCTTTTTGAGAAACTTCATGTTGACTTCAGCATTTACTTTTATGATCTTACACCTTTTCAACTCATTGAGAACACCATTGAAATGACGATAGGTATCCTTGAGTGGTTCATCAGTTTCCTGCTTGAAATCTTCATAGAATCCCAGAGCCTTATTCAATTTAGTAACGTCTGACATGTCATAACCTTCTTGCTGTCGTTTGATCTCATCCCATATATCTTTTGCTGTTGTGTTGCTATCAACATTTTCAAACAATTCGTATGGGATAGCTTGCATAACAATATTCTTTGCCTCTATGTCACCCTGAGCTCTCTCACGCTTATCACCAGAAAGTTCATAGACTAGAATTGGCATACCAGTATCCGGATGATAATCAAAAACTGGACCATCTCTCAGAAAAGCCCAAATGTACTTTGCTTTCTCACCCTTATAGTCTATGTGCTGAGTGATACGGTGAAGCCACCGAGTGTATTTGCCATCAAACAAAACTGGAGGACGGGAATCTGATCCAATGATCAAAGTATCTTGAGTAGACATCTTGAAAATGAGGTAGATTCGGTAAAGATTCTGTATTACACAAATCTCAGATGAAAAATCACAACAATCTGACCAGAATGTCAGATTCTGTAACAGATTCGGTACTGTAGCAGATTCGGTACAGTAGCAGATTCAGTAAAGATTCTGTATATCAGATTCTGTAAAAGAAACTGATCAGAAATACAAGAGACACACCCAGATTCAGTATGGATTCGGTAATAACAAGAAGTGTAGCCTGTAACCACTTAAAACAATGGATTAAGTGATACAGAAACTTAGATTCTGTATATGATTCGGTAGTCAGATTCTGTATGAATTTGAAGTTCAAACTCAATTCAATCCTTTTGAATTAGATTCTGTAACCTTGCTGCACAAGGAAACATGTTAGTATCACACAAAATATCAAAGATACCGAAAGTATAGGATACCGAATGTCAACTGTAGCAGTTGACAATACCGAGTCTAAGTTTAAAACTTAGAAATATGACAGAATCCTTTCTCAAACCACACCAATTAGCTGCGTATGATCAAACCGAATGTGATAGAATCACAATCACACCACAATCTGCAACACTTAAGATGAATTTAAGTAATGAAGCAGACTCGGTATAACAGTTACGATACCGAGTGTTGATCAAATCTTCAAAACTTAATGAATTGAAGAAATTGAACCGTCAGAAATGTGATTTAACACCTCACGAACACAACTGAATTCTTAATTCTTCCCAAAAATCCAGAATCAAGCTTGAATTAAGCAATACCGAGAGTTTGAGCCACAAACTCTATAAATCAACTTGATTCTCCATAATTGAAGTTAAAAAGCTGTAATGATGATCGAAACTCTTTCTAAAATACCTAATGCACCTTTGCTGAACTTATCACAAGAATCTGAACGTCAGATTATCAAATTCGATGATACCGAATTTGATTCAAAATACCGAGAGTAATCAAATTCTGTAATCTACAATCTCTGGATCGATATAGTGATGTAGAATCACTTCTTGGAAGCTCTGATACCAAATAATAGGTCAGATCATGTTGAGATTGAGAGAAATGATAAGATAAAGAGAGATTCGGTAGATAGGAATGAGACTCGGTATTAGAGAGAATCGGTACAATTACATTCCACAGCTTCTAGAACTCGGTTACAATGCAATGGCAATCTAATTAGGACTACTTAGGTTCCTTATATAGCCCTCTTCTAAGGAACCTTCATTTAAGCTTATTTTCACATTAACACTATACAACTTCGGGGTCATAACAGGATGATTAGTCAGTTTCAGCTTACCCATCGCATATGATGGACACACATGATGCTTATCATATTGAAAGGTTGGAATACCATCAACTAAATCTTTAGAGACTAGTCGATTGATACCCTTGTAATTCAGGTGTGACATCCGATGATGCCATAACCATGAATTTTCTTTGGTAGAACGAGTGGCCAAACACATGGTTGAATGTGATGGTGCATCATTGAGGTCAATAGTATATAGTGAAGCACAACGTTTACCAATAAGAAGATCATTCCCTCCGGTGGATTGCTCCGAGCATTGTCGACGTTCAAACAAAACTTTAAGATCTCCATCGCAAAATTGGCTCACACTAAATAAACTGCACCCCAAACCCTCAGCATATGAAACCCGTTTGATTGTTATGCCATTTTGCACAAAATCTCCGTAACCCGTTATTGTTGCAATCTCATCATTTCCGAATGTAACCGTTCCTAGGAATTTGTCAATGAAGTTGACAAGCAAGGATTTATCGCCCGTCATGTGTAGAGAATAACCGAAATCGATATACCAAACACAGACGTCGAAACCCTGTAAATGTGAATTTCCTAGAGTTTAGGTACCCAAAGTTTTTTGGGTCCTTTTCGGTTAGTATCAACAATAAACTTTGGATTAACAACAAACTTTGGATCAATGATGAAATAATCACGTAAAGCATCATGCAGTTTAGACAATAAAGCATCATTTAAAACCACATTACATGAAGCATCATACGCAATATCAATCTTTACATCGTTATCAGAAGTCTTAACACACAATTTATTCCAAGTAGATGTTTTGTTCACAGACGAAAATTGAAAAACATTAGATGATTTCCTAGGCCGACTAGCAGATTGCTTTGGTTTGATTGCTACTTTCTTAGTCGTGGACTTAGGAACCCATACAGATTTGTAATTCATGTTTGGATTATGACCTGTGACACGAAAAACACCTTTGTTAGTTAGACGTCCAAACTTTTCAGTTGACACATGAGATGACTGATTTTGCAGAATTTCCAATTTGATTGTACGTTCTTTTGCATCATACTCACTTAAATCAGGTTTAGAACTTGTGTGTGTTGTGGACTTAACTGATTTCTTTAAAAGACTCTCTTTTGAAGTTTTTGTCATAGGAATCATAGGAATCTTTTCAGTTAACACAGAACCATTTGGAGAATGAACCTTTTTAACAATATACTGAGTTGTAGAAACAACTTTCAAACCATGATTGCCAAATTGAGAATGTAGAGGATTTTTAAGAATAGTAATGGGTTTTACATCCTTAGATGTTGTTGTTCCCTTCCCCTTCTTAGTAATCCCACCAGTACATTCAAGCACATTGGTTGCAACATTAGACGTTTGCTTAAGTGTGTTAGCCAGTTTCATTTGAATTATCTTTTGTTTTAAGCTTTTAATCTCAAGACATAATTCTTCAGCAGAAACTATCACTTCACCCTCCTTAAAAGCATAAGTACATTCTTTCTTAGGCAGTAAAGGCAATTTATCACACAAAGCAAGCATTTGTTCTAATGATTGGCACTTAAGTTGCAAGTCAATATTCTCCTGTTCAAGTTGAGCTACTATACGATTCAAATTACGTACAGCAGGCAAATGCAAGTAATAATCATGCAAAGGATCAAGTTAACTTTCAAAATCTATCAAAGGTTCAATGTTCGGTTCATCCTGAGGTTCTACTTTATCATCTAAAGAATTTTGACCTAGAGAATCTGTCTCAAAGAAGACAGTTAGTTCATGTGCTAGGTCTGCACGGAAAACATTATCTGGACATGCAGGTAAAGTTGGTAGAATTGGTTTCATATCAAAAATTGGTTCATCAAACACCTCATCTATTGCAGTAATGCTAGAACTAGGTTTGTTAAACACTTCATTCTCAAGCATTAAAATGTATTTCTCTAGCATGAGTGTTGGGATATAAACCAGTCTACGCTTAGGCACATAATCTTCACGTTGCATGTTCTTTTCAGTTTCAACAAGATTTTTCAAGAAATCAGGATTCGATTTACCTATCTTAGCATTGATTTTTTCATACATTAAGCTAATTTGATGGTATTTCCTAGATTTACGATTTACAATAATATCATCAAAATCAGCATCAGAAGCATCTACAAAATGCAATGATAAACCCGCTTGAAAATAATCAGAATGATATAATCCTGGAATCTTTTTGGAAGCATCTTCCAAAATTTTCGGATCTTCATAACCCAACCCCCACTTTTCACCATGAATCGTTTTTGGTCTATTCATGAAAATCGTTTGTTTTGAAAGTTCCATATCCATGATAGCTTTGGATTGCTCTGTTCGATAGAGTTTTTCCTCATATCGAGCAAGTTGTGCTTTTATTTGAAAAGATTCTTTTGACAATAAAGAAATTTCAGTGTTCTTTTCAATTATGGTGTTTTCCAATTGAACGATTTTCTTGTTTAGTTTTGAAAGTGTGGGTTCATGTTGATTTTTCAAATCAGAAAGATCTTTTTCTAAAAATTGAACTTTTTCTGCAAGTCGTTCCGATTTTAAACGATAATCAGTTCTTTCAACTTTAATTGGATGAATTGTATTTTTCAGATCTTTCAACTCAGTTTCCTTAGAGTTGAGTTGGAGAGTCAATTGTTGCACATCCATTTGCAATTTGGATGAGGAAGGTCTGGTCTCATTCATTTTGATTTTATCTTTTAAAACTTTGTTTTCAAATTTTAAGCCTTTGACTTCTTTTGACATTGAGACCAGATTCTTCATCAAGTCATTTTGCATTTTTATAAAATCAGGTGAGATTTCAGATGATTGTACCTCATCATCATCGGATGTTGAGTCAGAATTCTCCATTGCTTCCTTAGCTTTGATGAGCTTTGTCACCTTGCAAACATTTGCAGGTTCGAACTCTGAATCTGAATCGTCAGTCCAGTTAAACCAAGTATCATCAACTGATTTTAGCTCTCCCGCAGTTTCCACAATCTTAGCCATCAACATTTTCTTCTTGTAGTAAGCTGCGTCCTTCTTCTTAGGCATCTTGCACTCACGAGAGTAATGACCAGCTTTGCCACAATTGAAACAAATTGAATCTTCCTTCTTGGAATCATCAGCACGTTGTTGTTTAGATTGATCAGCTTTCTTGTAGTACGAGGAAGTTGACGAGTTTTTGCGTTGATTGCTTGATTTGCCTTTAAACTTGTGTTTGTTCAAGGCTTTTGTGAACATGGCTGCCATCTTGACTAATTCAAGATGAGAATCATCAACATCAGAAAGATTCAAATCTTCTGAATCAGTTGATTCTTCAACAAGCACTTTCTTGGACAAGCTTTTGGAAGACGTCAACGATTTGCTCTTCTTTTTGGCAATTAGGGCAAGTGGATTACCCAGAGAAGACTCTTTCCTTCCTTCTTGAAGTTTAGACACTTCAGGTTGGTAATGCATAAGAACTCCAACAAGCTCATGAATAGTCAACTTGTCAATCTCTTTAGTAGATCGAACAATGGTTCCATAAGGAAGCCAATCAGCATTGAGCTTTTTGAGAAACTTCATGTTGACTTCAGCATTTACTTTTATGATCTTGCACCTTTTCAACTCATTGAGAACACCATTGAAACGACGATAGGTATCCTTGAGTGGTTCATCAGTTTCCTGCTTGAAATCTTCATAGAATCCTAGAGCCTTATTCAATTTAGTAACGTCTGACATGTCATAACCTTCTTGCTGTCGTTTGATCTCATCCCATATATCTTTTGCTCTTGTGTTGCTATCAACATTTTCAAACAATTCATACGGGATAGCTTGCATATCAATATTCTTTGCCTCTATGTCACCCTGAGCTCTCTCACGCTTATCACCAGAAAGTTCATAGACTGGAATTGGCATACCAGTATCCGGATGATAATCAACAACTGGACCATCTCTCAGAGAAGCCCAAATGTGTTTTGCTTTCTCACCCTTATAGTCTATGTACTGAGTGATACGGTGAAGCCACTGAGTGTATTTTCCATCAAACAACACTGGAGGACGGGAATCCGATCCAATGATCAAAGTATCTTGAGTAGACATCTTGAAAATGAGGTAGATTCGGTAAAGATTCTGTATTACACAAATCTAAGATGAAAAATCACAACAATCTGATCAGAATGTCAGATTCTGTAACAGATTCGGTACTGTAGCAGATTCGGTAAAGTAGCAGATTCGGTAAAGATTCTGTATATCAGATTCTGTAAAAGAAACTGATCAGAAATACAAGAGACACACCCAGATTCAGTATGGATTCGGTAATCACAAGAAGTGTAGCCAGTAACCACTTAAAACAATGGATTAAGTGATACAGAAACTCAGATTCTGTATATGATTCGGTAGTCAGATTCTTTATGAATTTGAAGTTCAAACTCTATTCAATCCTTTTGAATTAGATTCTGTAACCTTGCTGCACAAGGAAACATGTTAGTATCACACAAAATATCAAAGATACCGAAAGTATAGGATACCGAATGTCAACTGTAGCAGTTGACAATACCGAGTCTAAGTTTAAAACTTAGAAATATGACAGAATCCTTTCTCAAACACACCAATTAGCTGCGTATAATCAAACCGAATGTGATAGAATCACAATCACACCACAATCTGCAACACTTAAGATGAATTTAAGTAATGAAGCAGACTCGGTATGACAGTTACGATACCGAGTGTTGATCAAATCTTCAAAACTTAATGAATTGAAGAAATTAAACCGTCAGAAATGTGATTTAACACCTCACGAACACAACCGAATCCTTAAATCTTCACAAAAATCCAGAATCAAGCTTGAATTAAGCAATACCGAGAGTTTTAGCCACAAACTCTAAAAATCAACTTGATTCTCCATAATTGAAGTTAAAAAGCTGTAATGATGATCGAAACTCTTTCTAAAATACCTAATGCACCTTTGCTGAACTTATCACAAGAATCTGAACGTCAGATTATCAAATTCGATGATACCGAATGTGATTCAAAATACCGAGAGTAATCAGATTCTGTAATCTACAATCTCTGGATCGATATAGTGATGTAGAATCACTTCCTGGAAGTTCTGATACCAAATGATAGGTCAGATCATGTTGAGATTGAGAGAAATGATAAGATAAAGAGAGATTCGGTATGTAAGCATGGGACTCGGTATTAGAGAGAATCGGTACAATTACATTCCACAGCTTCTAGAACTCGGTTACAATGCAATGGCTATCTAATTAGTAATAATTAGGTTCCTTATATAGCCCTCTTCTAAGGAACCTTCATTTAAGCTTATTTTCACATTAACACTATACAACTTCGGGGTCCTAACACTATTGTCTTTGCTTTTGACAAATTTCGTTCATATCTCGTTCTAGCTAAAACGGTGGTCTATACCGACCATTCTGCTCTTAGATACCTATTTTCGAAACAAGATGCCAAACCAAGATTAATCCGTTGGATCTTACTCTTACAAGAGTTTGATATTGAAATCCGAGATAAAAAAGGAGCAGAAAATCTCGCAGCCGATCATCTTTCTCGTCTTGAAAATCCTGAATTAGAAGTTCTAAATGAATCGGCCATACAAGACAACTTTCCTGATGAATATCTATTGAAGATAGATTATAATGAAATTCCATGGTTTGCAGACTATGCAAACTACTTAGTATGTGGATTCCTTGAAAAAGGATTGTCGTACCAAACACGAAAGAAATTCTTTAGTGATATAAAAAAATATTTCTGGGAAGATCCACATTTGTTTAAAAGTTGTCCCGATGGAATAACACGCCGATGTGTATTCGAAGATGAAGCTAGTAAAATCTTAAACCATTGTCACACAGGACCAACAGGAGGGCATTATGGGCCTCAACTAACAGCAAGAAAAGTTTATGATGCTGGATTCTATTGGCCTACAATTTACAAAGACGCACACCTTCTTTGCAAATCCTGTGATGCTTGTCAAAGGGCCGGAAAAATAAGTCAACGTGATGAAATGCCACAAAATGTCATTCAAGTATGTGAAGTATTTGACATTTGGTGTATTGACTTTATGGGTCTATTTCCAAAATCTCATAATAATTTATACATTCTCGTAGCCATTGATTATGTATCTAAATGGGCGGAAACACAAGCTCTCCCAACTAATGATGCACGAGTTGTAGTCAACTTTTTAAAACGTCTTTTTGCAAGGTTTGGAACACCGAAAGCTTTAATAAGTGATCGGGGAACTCATTTTTGTAATAATCAACTTGAGAAAGTTCTTAAAAGATATGGAGTAACTCATAAAATCTCCACCGCATATCATCCACAGACAAGTGGACAAGTTGAAAATACCAACCGAGCTTTAAAACGTATTCTAGAGAAAATCGTAGGATCAAATCCGAAGGAATGGTCCATTAAATTGGAGGATGCACTCTGGGCTTTTAGAACAGCCTACAAAACTCCAATTAGAACCACACCTTTCAGACTCGTTTACGGAAAAGCATGTCATCTTCCAGTAGAAATTGAACACAAAGCATTTTGGGCTTTGAAGACATGTAATCTTGATTTACATGAAGCTGGACGTCTACGGTTAAGTCAATTAAACGAATTAGAAGAATTAAGACATGAAGCATACAAAAATTCGTTAATCTATAAAGAAAGAACGCAGAAATGGCATGATAAAAGAATCAGAAGTTCAAAAGAATTTAAAGAAGGAGACAGAATTCTTCTTTTCAATTCACGATTCAAGCTATTTCCTGGAAAATTGAAATCAAGATGGTCTGGACCATTCATAGTCAAAAGAGTTTTCCTATAGGGAACGATAGAATTAATAAATTCAAATGGGATTGAATTTAAGGTTAATGGTCACAGAGTTAAACACTATCATAGATAGTCCGATGGAAGTCGACAACGAAGTTAATCACAATTTCAATACCACAGCTAACTAAGTGTGGGGAGAATCAAGTCTTTAAAGGATAATATGTATTTCTGTTAGAGTTAGATTTTCTGTTTTCGTGTAGTTCTCGAAAATGGAACCCGAATGGTCTTTCCCTAGCAGACCCTAAAGAACTAGTCTTCTCCCCCCATTCCGAATTTTTATTTTTTTTTAGGTTTTTACGAAATGAAGACTTCCTGTGAACTAAACCATGGTCTAATGCTACACGCTTTGATTACTAAACGTAATAATGACACACTTCCGAGTGAACTGGTATCAGTAATCAGAGAAAAATTGGACGGAGTACGAAAAGAATCCAGATGCGAAGATAATAAGTTACAATTTGGTAAAGGAAAATCAAAATCCGCAGCGAAAAGAAGAGCACGACACCTTGAAAGATGTCACAAATGCGAAAAATGGTCACACGAAGGTAAATGTTCAAATAATCAAACCTATTCAAACACCGAATTTGTTACTTTATGCAGAGACGGACCGTTCATATGTTTAGAAGAAAAAACGTTAAATGCTCGAGGTTACGCCTATGTAGCCATGGAAAATCAATTAGTCCAACTATCTTATGAGTGGGCTAGAGCATATCACTAAGAAATATATTTCACAGGTAAGTTTGTACAGTTTTTATTTTTATTTTTATTTTTAACCTTTTGATAATAAATGCTAATTTATTCGCTATAAAGTATTAAATTGGTATTCAATAAAATTAGGTCTTGCGACCGAAATTATTGATATCATACAAAAATTTATTACATCACTGCGAAATTTACCGTTTATTCTTAAGGTATAAATATCTTTAATCAATCAACCCAAAATATTTCAAAAATTCATCATGAGTTAAATTAGGTCAATGAACCGAAATTACTTTACCGAAAAGAGGGGCGCATATTTTTGATAATATTTGATTGATTATAGTGGAATAAAAGCCAAAAAGATTTTTAATTTTATTTTTACCATGTTTTTAAAATTAATATATAAATCTTAAATTGATATTGTAAACTTTTTAAATCAATATATTTAAAATTGTAAATATTTTAAAAATTAATATTTTTAATATAAGTTTGTATGTATAAAAACAAAATTAAAATTAAGTTTGGTGTGAATTTTTAATAATATGAATTTTTAAATTTTATGCATTTTAAATTTAAGTTTGGTGTGAATTTAAAAACAAAAATTTACTTTATTTCATAAGTTAAAAATATGATTTTTAAAATTCGTCGTAAGTTGAAGACTAGGTCTTTGAACCGAAATTGCTTTACCCGAAGGAGGGACGAGAACTTTTATTATCATTATTTTTAATCTTATTGAATTAAAGTATGCCAAAAACATTTAAAAAAAAAAACTCAAAAATCTTTACTTTTAAAACCGCGCTTTGAATTGACAAATTTTAAAATTTTGTCGAGGGACGGACTAGGACATCGTTCCGAAAAGCCTTCATCCTAAAAAGAAATTTTTTTTTAAAATTTTATAAATTTATGTTTTAGAAATTATAACTTTTTTTATAAAAAAAAAAAGCCAATATGTTTGGAAACTTTGGTAAAATTTAATCATTTCTACGCTAATCACCCTCAATAATTTAAATTGTTACTGATTTCTTGCAAATGAGGGCATTGCAAGATCTTAAGTGTGGGAAGGGGTTAAATTCTTTCGGATTTTTAAAATTTTTACTTTATATACTTGGTTATCATTAGAAATACTAGTAAAGCAGTAGTTGTATTAGAATCTAGTGCTCTCTGATAATAAAGAACAGCCCTAGTCTTATATACTGACTACCCACTTCTAGTAAAATTTTTAAAAATTTTCAACTAAATGAATTCAAAATCATGTTTATACATATTTATGAACGATAAATTGAGAAACAACCCAAAATATAAGAATTCATTTAAAATGGAATAGAGGAGAATAAAAAGGCAAAGAAAGGAAAATAAAAGCCAAGTGTGGGAAATTTTTACCAAGTTATTCAAAACATATATCACATATTTTTGTACAAATAATTGAAAATACTTTTGTTTTGGACGAAAATAATCAGTTTTACCCGATTTTCTGTAAGAAAGATGGATCTACACGATGAATCAATTCCATCATTAAAAGGAAGTAAAGTCTTCCGAAAAAGACACGCGCTTCTTGATTTAGGTCAAGAAGTTGTCGTTCAGACCAGCTGTAGGTTGACGAAAAATCTAGAAAAGTCAACACTAAAATCAGCAGGAAATCCACGGACCTCAGCATCAAACAGGGTCGCCAAGTGGTCAGACTTATCCTAACCATGAGAGGATCTGTCTTGTAAAATGGGGAGGACGCCGTGAAAATTAGCTTGATAAGACTAATGAATCAGATCCCCAGAAAGGATAATCTCCTTAAAAGATCAAAAATCAGCTTTTAAGCCTGATATTACTCAATCCTTGAGATTGACTTTAAAGATTGAGAATTACAAACTCATGGAATTTGATGATATCTAAACTCGAGCTTGAACGAGAAAATATTTTGATCAAATTAAAACCGATTTGTTTTCTGAAAACCCATTTTCAATGCGTTCATTACCATTGAACGTAAAATCCTAGGAATTCACCCGGAATTCATTAGGTCACCTGAACCAATTCAGGTGTCAACCGTAAGAACGGTGGTTGCATAGCATGGTCAAAGACAGGACCTTGTGCCAGACTGAAAAATTATAAGGGTGAGCTTTACTATTGCTCCTACAAAGGATAGTAATTGCGTCCGACACGTTATAGACCATAATTAAAAGCATGTCAGGGGATATTGCCTTAACAGTTGCTTGTTCAATGCTTTCCTTTACAACCGGACGGTAGTTTACCGAAAGGTAATATACGGAGCAAGTATACTGGACGTGTTGCTTTCCTAATACAAGGTTAGCAAGTGGGTGACACAAAACCGTAAGTTTTGAGCTAAAATTTTCAAATCTGAAACCCACCAAACCCACAAAAAGAATTTACAAACACCGGTGAAGGGTTATTCCGGAAAACTTTTCTAGGGTAAAAGCTAGATTTAATTTTCAGAAGATCAAATGTTTTCATAAAGATCCAATTTCCTTAATGGATCTAAATTTTTATAGTCATGTGGGACTGTAAACCACATCGTTACTACCATTGTTTATACCGCCGTATAGAAATCACTGATGTACAAAGTGTGAAGAATAAAGAAGTGATTATAGTATATTTCAAGACTATATTGCTTGAGGACAAGCAACGCTCAAGTGTGGGAATATTTGATAATACTAAAAACGAACATATATTTCATAGCATTATTCCTCAAGAAAGACAAGCTTTTAGTTGCAATTGTCCTATTTACAAGTGATATTCGGTTAAATAATAAAAGGTGAAGACAAAATATAGATTCGACGAATTGAAGACGCAAACGACCAAAAAGCTCAAAAGTACAAAATACAATCAAAGAGGTTCCAATTATTGATAAGAAACGTCTCAGAATTACAAGAGTACAAGATTCAAAACGCAAAGTACAAGATATTAAATTGTACGCAAGGACGTTCGAAAATCCGGAACCGGGTCCAGAGTCAACTCTCAACGCTCGACGCAACGGACTAAAAATTACAAGTTAACTATGTATATAAATATAATATAATATATAATTAATTATATAAATTATATATATATATATTATATTTATATATTAAAACCGTCGGCAGACTAGGATCCAAACTTGTGTGAGCTGGATTTACGAACTCCGCGACTCGCGGAGTTTGTAGTGCAAAAATGCCGTAACTCGCGGAGCTGTCCTGGACAAAAATGCCTATAAAAGCTCGCGCATTCTGAACGTTTTATATATCATATATCAATCTCTCTATCTATATGTAAACGTATATATATATATATATATATATATATATATATATATATATATATATATATATATATATATATATATATATTTATATTTTAATTTTAATTTTAATTTTAAATCCTAATAATAAGGGTATGTTAGCGAATGTCGTAAGGGTGTAAGTCGAAATTCTGTCCGTGTAACGCTACGCTATTTTTAATAATTATAAGTTATGTTCAACCTTTTTACATTAATGTCTCGTAGCTAAATTATTATTATGCTTATTTAATACCGAAGTAATCATGATGTTGGACTAATTACTAAAATTGGGTAATTGGGCTTTGTACCATAATTGGGGTTTGGACAAAAGAACGACACTTGTGAAAATTAGACTATGGGCTATTAATGGGCTTTATATTTGTTTAACTAAATGATAGTTTGTTAATTTTAATATAAAGATTACAATTGGACGTCCCTATAAATAACCATATACACTCGATCGGACACGATGGGCGGGATATTTATATGTACGAATAATCGTTCATTTAACTGGACACGGGAATGGATTAATTGTCACTAGAATTATTAAAACAGGGGTGAAATTATGTACAAGGACACTTGGCATAATTGTTAACAAAGTATTAAAACTTTGGGTTACACGCAGTCGATAACCTGGTGTAATTATTAAACAAAGTATTAAAATCTTGTTACAGTTTAAGTCCCCAATTAGTTGGAATATTTGACTTCGGATATAAGGATAATTTGACGAGGACACTCGCACTTTAAATTTATGACCGATGGACTGTTATGGACAAAAACCAGACGGACATATTGAATAATCCAGGACAAAGGACAATTAACCCATGGGCATAAAAATAAAAATCAACACGTCAAATATCATGATTACGGAAGTTTAAATAAGCATAATTCCTTTATTTTCATATTTAATTGCACTTTTAATTATCGCACTTTTATTTATTGTTATTGTACTTAATTTCACTTTTAATTATCGTACTTTTTAATTATTGCAATTTTATTTTATCGTACTTTTATCGCAATTTCATTATCGTTATTTACTTTACACTTTAAATTAAGTTGTATTTATTTTTAATATTTTACATTAGGTTTTAACTGCGACTAAAGTTTTAAAAATCGACAAACCGGCCATTAAACGGTAAAAACCCCCCCTTTATAATAATAATATTATTTATATATATATTAGTATTTTTATAAATTAAAACTAATATAGCGTTAAGCTTTGTTTAAAGATTTTTCCCTGTGGAACGAACCGGACTTACTAAAAACTACACTACTGTACGATTAGGTACACTGCCTATAAGTGTTGTAGCAAGGTTTAAGTATATCCATTCTATAAATAAATAAATATCTTGTGTAAAATTGTATCGTATTTAATAGTTTTTCCTAGTAAAATATAAGCTATTTCATATACACCCCTGCGCACATCAACCGTAGGCAAGCAATTAATAATATAAGTTGTCGAGCTAAAAGCATCAACCCATAGAGATACAGGCGTATGAGCATTAAATAACATAGCAAGACCTGTTTCAGTTATATGTCGATGTTTGTGTTATGCCCGTCCATTTTGCTGAGGAGTGTACAGACATGAAATCCAGTGATGTGTTCCATTATTAGAGAGAAGTTGATGAAAACGATTTTTAAGAAACTCAGTGCCACCATCACTTTGAAAAGCTTTTACCTTTGTGCCAAATTGCGTCTGAACTAAATTTAAGAAATTACAGAATGCATCATAAAAGTCGGATTTGTGCTTGAGAGGATAAGAACAGGTAAATCGAGAGTAATCTTCAATAAATATGACATAATAACGATAGCCATGTTGAGAGACAACGGGAGCAGGTCCCCATAAATCACAATGTATCAAATCAAGAACTTTATCACAATGCTTATCATTATTATTAAAAGGTAAACGTTTACTCTTTGACAATGGACAAGAAGAACATAAACCAGGTTTCGGTAATATGGAGGAAACTGACAACCGACCTTGTTTATTTAATAAAGAAATAATATTAAAAGAAACATGCCCTAAACGACTATGCCATAATTCAAAAGATCTTTGTAAACAACTAGAATTTAAATATGAAATAAACGCCTTTTGCCCTCTCTCAAGCACATATAATCCATGATCACGTCTTCCGATTGCGAGAATTGCCTTTGAGTGACGATTCTGAATAAGGAAAGCAGAATCATTAAATAAAATAGCAACAGGATTACCAGAAGTTAATTTACTGATAGAAAATAATTTTTTAGTAAGCAATGGCACAACAAGAACATCTAATAATTTGAGACCATTAGAAAAGGAAGTAGAATCAATATTGGAGATTGGAAAAGAAGATCCATCTCCAAGAGTGACCTTTTCTTTACCTGCATATGAAGTAGATGAACCTAAGTGAGATGTTGATGGAGATGATATGCTACTTGATATCGGGCAAAAAGTCACATTTTTACCCCCTAAATCAGGCCCTAAAACAGTAAGGATTAAAACTTTGTCAGCAAAATTATCGTTTTTTCAGTTGATTTTGTAGATTGAGTAATTACAAAGGCGATGCAAAAAGAATCAAGTAAAACGGAGCTAAATCGAAGATTCTAGAGCTAAAACGGTGAAAGACAAGAAATCAAGTTACGATCCAGTGAATCAGGCCTGACCAAGCAAGCCATACGGCCTGCCATATGGCCTGCCATACGGCCTGCCACTATAGAAATGGCCTGCCAAATACGTGCCACCACACGAGCCACCATGCGGCCTGCCAAGCATACGGCCTGCCAAAAACGTGCTGCCATACGCCCTGCCAGGCGTATGCAGGCAAATTCCAAGTCTATTTAAAGGGCCTTTCTCCATCAATTCCAACACACACTCAACTTGAAATACAATTTATATTTTCAATGTTTTAGGTAGTTTTTAGTAGTAGTTAGCTTAGCTTTTATTTTCCAGAGGATATCCCGGCGAGTCCCTGCGATCCCGGGCAGATTAGTTCGGCTTTTTCAGGTTTTATTCGAAACGCTTGTCTTTTGTATTAAACATGTATTTTTACTCTTTATGTTTAATAATGCGTTCCGATATTGCCATGATAGCTTAATTTATCTGTATGTTGCCATGATAGAAGTTTGGGTTAGCGTAATTATGTTAATTTAGTACGATTACTGTTATAATACTGAATTAGGAAGTCTGATAGATTTGTATGCTTGCATCTTAAGGATTGACCAACTTAGGTTGTGATCAGGACTTGTCCACCTATATGAAATTAGCTACTTCATAGGATTAAGACCCCTGGTTATACTGTATCTGAAGATTCTATGAACTCGGTATGGCCGGAGTTCCCGAGAGGCATCTAATGCACTTTTAAGACACGAAACCTAGGAATTGAGACATGAATGACCTAGTATGCCTATTGACTGTTCCGAAGAGACCTCTTAGGAGCTGTTAAGATCTAGTTAGTGCCTCTAATGTATGACCCAAGCCTATTGCATGTTCTTGTCTGATTGTTGCCCTAGGTCTTAGTCATATCAACTATTTAGGTACTTATTAGGTTTCTATCTGCTTTACTATCAGTATATTAACTGTAATTCTATATAATGTTTGATTTGTTGTGATCTCACTAGTATGATGAAATGGTTGTTAGTTTTCATTTAAGGTTTTGCCAACTTAAACCGACGGACTCCTTCCGTTTGTGATCAGTGTTCAATCAACACGGCACGTTGTTATTCAGTTATCTGAACTGATAACGAGGGTTAGGATTAGAGCTTAACTCACTAATAAACCTAGTACTCTACTGAGGATAACCTCTGAGTTATTGTTACACTTCAGTTATACGACCAAGTGACATACTTCTCACTGCTCAAAGAGAACTCCGAGAGTTCAGAGATGATTAGGTCTGTGTAATTGGCTCACCCAACCAGATCAACATCAATCTAAGCATAGTCTTAACATAAGCATAATTACCTTTCCCTAACCCAATACTGATATCTTGGTCAACATTTCCTTGATCTGCATACTCCAGATATCCTCCCATTTATTTACTTTTTCTGCATTTAGGACCTTTAGCTAAAATCAACTATTATCTTTTATCCAGGTAATTTAACTAAAAGACAATTATCCACTTGATCTTCAATTCGTTAATCAGCATAAAATTTGACACTAGGTTAACTTACACCTTCTACATCTTAGAAAGTAAAGTAAATTTAGGCCCCGCAAAATATAAATAAACGAAGATGCTGTGTGCTACTGAATCAGACACCGTGCGACCTAACGACACCGCACAAAATAAAAACCGTCCGTTAGTGGCATATCAGTAGGTAACCTTCTTCTTGGCGCCGCTGCCGGGGACTCGAATATTTTGATCGAGAAAGATTTTAAACAGACAAAGTATTGTTTGGTGGTGTCTAAGAAAGACAATTATACACGGACTTGGTTATTGGATTTTCCGAACAGTCTCCATTTATATTGGAAACAAAAGGATCCTGCCTCTCCGTAGTCGGCCTGGCCACCTCGATACAAGTAATCTGTGAGAAGTCCTATCAGTTAAGATATCCGATCTGGTTAGCGAACGAATTTCAAGAATAATTGTTTTTATTAAATTATCGATCCTTTTAGTAAATTAATATTTTCTAAAAGTTACTTTTAAGTCTTTTTATTAACAGAAAATTAGAAAATAATAAAAAAAAATGGAACAACAGGACACCCTTGCTTCTATGCATAAGTCATGCTTAGAGGAACGAGGAGGACCAATCACCTTAGGAACCGAAGGAATTCCTGAAATCAGTTCACACATGATTAAACTAGTCAGTATGATCTGTAAATTTCAAGGATTACCGACTGACGATCCTAATTTTCATATAAACAAATTTATCAGTCTGGTTGACTCTTTTAAGAAGGAATCAAACGAGAAAAACATTTTAAAACTTCATCTTTTTCAATATTCACTCTCTAAACACGCTTCCGCATGGTTTGACGCACTTAACCTGAATTCAATTCATACATGGGAGGATTTAGCCACTAAATTTCTAAATAAATATTATCCACCCTCCCTACAAACCTGTTTAAGAAATGACATCACTAACTTTTCCCAAAAAGAAAATGAGTCATTGTGTCTAGCATGGAATAGAGTAAAGATGATGCTTAAAAGATGTCCGAATCATTTGTTAAGTCGGGCAGACGTAGTCTGTACGCTTTACAATGGTTTGACCAAGGATGATAAGTCTCTCCTAGACATGGCCTTGCAAGGAAATTTCATGTCTCGAACAGCAGATGAAGCATGGGATCTCTTGGACACAATAGCTGCACAACAGGAAGACTGGAACAATGAAGCTACTGAGAAGGATGATGTCTTCGCTCATATGGTAAAAATGCTGGAAACCAGGTTACAATATCTCACCCTCACTCTTCAAAGTTTACAAATTCCTAAGAACTCCGATGCTACTAGAACCAATCTAAGGTATCCTTACCCTAGATTGGCACACAAACAGCAAAATAGATCGGATCATAATATAATTTTTCCATTGCATAAACCTACTCTCCACTCTAAGGAAATTTTAGCTGAATTTATGAAAAAGCAATGCATGATAAACCTTCAAGTCATAGAATGCCAGAATAAGTTCGACACGTTGATAAAGACTTTTGAAGAATTAATCACTAATTTTCAGCTTACGCTTAAACGTTTAACCACTAAAATTGATATAGAGTGTAGTGATTTTGATGCCCTAGTAATTACTAGAGGAGGAGAAGAAACAACTGTCAATATATCCATACAAGATTTTTCCGATAAGGAACCTGTGCCAATTGACCCAGTCGTCAATCCACCGGAACCTATCTCTCCTAAGGCCCTGGAAATTATTCCACGCACCCGCATACCTTTCCCAGGTAGGCTTAGGAAGGAAAAACAAGAAGCACAATTTGCTAAGTATTGGGATATTATTAAGAATTTGCATTTGAACGTACGTCTAGTAGATGCTTTAGTAGAAATGCCAAACTGCGCTAAATTTTTCAAAGAACTGCTTTCAAATAAAGAGAGATTAAGAGAGATAGTTAGCTTGCCCTTAAGTGAAGAATGCTCGTTAGTGTTACAGCATGGAATTCCCCCTAAGTTTGGAGATACAGGAAGATTTACGGTACCTTGCTACCTGCAAGATGTCCAGATTAGCAATGCGTTAGCAGACTTAGGAGCCAGTGTAAACCTAATGCCCTATTCATTATTCAAGAAGCTAGGATTAAATGACTTAAGGCCAACCAGAATGACTATCCAACTCGCGGACAGATCAGTTAAGATTCCTCGGGGAATAGCTGAAGATGTCCTAGTTAGAGTGGATAAGTTCGCATTTCCCGTTGATTTTGTCATTATGGATATTGAGGAAGACACGAAGGTCCCACTCATTCTTGGCAGACCATTCCTAAATACTGCCAAAGCCGTAATTGACGTTCACGAGAAATCATTAAAGTTAAGGGTTGGAGGAGAAGAAATCACATTCAATGTTGATCGCTTCATGAACCATCATGCGGAAGAGAATGTGAATCTCTCTGATTCTTTTCAAGAACTCGTCAACGAATACCTGGAAGAGACTATGGCTATTTGCAGTCAAGATCAAATTTCTAAGGATCTGTTCTTTACACCTCCTGAAGGAAATCTCGACAACCATTCAGCCATAAACCTTAGTCATCCCATATCTCCCCTCTCTGAAAGTAACCTTCTTGGCCATACTATTCAAATAGCACCGCTAGGACAAGGCATTCCTTTACCTCTACTAAGGAGAAGACCGAATGAAGAGATAGATTTCATTCCAGTATATCAGGAACCCCAGTCAAGGGAAGACTGTGAGGAATTTTCCGAACCTACCTTCGAAACTAAAGAAAACGTTTCTGAAGAGGAAGCATTAAGAAGGACAATTTCCAGAAATGAAGAACAGATAGCATCAGTGACCGCTACTGAAGAATCAGAATTCCAGGAGAGGTACGACTCGTTAGACCGTAAGGAGATAGCTAGAATGAAGCCATCTATCGAGGAGCCTCCGGAATTAGAATTGAAGAAGTTACCCTACAATCTGGAGTATGCATTCTTAGAAGGAGAATTGCAACTCCCTTTGATTATATCAAAAGACCTCACGTCACAAGAGAAGGCGAAATTGATTCAAGTGCTGAAATCACATAAGAAGGCAATTGATTTGAAGATCTCCGACATCAAAGGGATCTGCCCCAACTATTGCACCCATAAGATCTTCATGGAAGATGATTTCAAGCCATCAGTTCAAAGGCAAAGAAGGGTCAACCCTATGATTCAAGAAGTCGTCAAGAAAGAAGTAATCAAACTTCTGGACGCCGGTCTGATCTATTCCATCTCTGATTCACCATGGGTCAGTCCTGTTCAAGTGGTATCCAAAAAGGGAGGTACGACCGTAATTCAAAATGAGAATAATGAACTTATTCCAACTCGGGAAGTTACCGGTTGGAGGGTTTGCATAGATTATCGTAAATTAAACGATGCAACCCGGAAGGATCACTTTCCATTACCTTTCATTGATCAAATGTTGGAACGTCTATCAGGAAATGAGTACTACTGTTTCCTAGACGGTTTTTCCGGCTACTTTCAAATTCCCCTCGATCCAAAGGACCAAGAGAAAACAACCTTAATCGTTAGAAGTTTAATGATAAAGAATAGTATGTTGGAAAAGCTCAGAAAAGTTGGAACTGGAAAACGGATTGAGCAAACTACGAAGGAGTCTCTGAACAAAACACAAGGACTAAACTTGTACATTAAGAATCTTGATGATTCTGTTTCTGATGAATTCTTTAGCGAATACCTTGCTTTTGACTCCAAACTCTTGCGGAAAAATTTTCTTCACCATCCTTCGATATTAGAAATTCCAAGATATCATCGTATCTTTCATTATAAACATCCTCCATATTTCTGAAGATATTTTTCATAACTATTCTTATCTGAAATCATTAATCTCTTCGTGCTATCAGTGTTACATCATATAGAAACTGTTAGTTTCTATATTCTGTAAACTTTCGAGCTTAAAATATGAATGTTATTGAAGTAATGTTGGGAACTGATGCATGAGTTAGTATAATATAATGACACTTGATCAACGTGATTATATTACAGTAAGTCATACTAAGTTTTAATGGAACGTGATGATTCACAGACCATAACGTCATCATGTGCCAGGTTACACGACTCTTACATTCTATTAAATCTCTAAACCAAATCAAGAACATATTTTCTTGATAATTCCATCATTTCCAGTGACTTCTGATAATTTGGCAAATGTTTCGAAAATATGAACTGAAGTATAAAAGTTGAGAGTTATGGAAAATAATGGAACGAAAGAGGTTCATTTATAGTGGGAGTATCAGACGTTAAAATCGAAACAGATTATCGCATTTAATTAAAGAGATCTTAATTTCCTTAAATCCCGAAGAATCAGATCTTATAGATTTCCTAGATTTTCTTTAAATCCCTTGAATTCCGGAATTCGACCCTGACACTGTCAAAAGTTAAGACGAATCTTTACTTTTCCTATTTCAATCTTTTGCAATAGCTTCACTCATACGCCTCAAATAACCGAATCATTTAATCTATATTACTCGGTAATGATAAAACTCTATTTACCACTCATATTCGCCAGGAAAACATTTTTATTGTTAGCCATGACGACCTCACTCAAATTTCGGGACCAAAATTTCTTTAACGGGTAGGTACTGTGACGACCCGGAGATTTTTGACCAAATTTAAACTCTAATCTTTATATGTTTCCGACATGATAAGCAAAGTTTGCTAAATTAAATATAAAGGATTTTAAACTATGTTCATACATTCATTTAACCTCGACCAAATTTCAATGATTCGCGAATCACTAAATGAACGTATATGATTAGATATGTTTATGTGTAAATTTATTAAATTAAAAACGTCAACAAAGTATTAAACGTATAATACTTTACATAAACGTAATCGTCCAAAAATATATATTCAAATAGTTATCGATGGAATTAGAAGATGTTATTAAATTAGTGATTTAACAGTACATTGAATTATGATTACGAGTCTCTATTAAGAGGTCCACTTTGATTTAGAAAACCTTTTCCTTTTAAAGGTATTCGGAATAGTTGGTAAAAGTGATTTGCCAAAGTGTCATTTACAAGAGATATTCAAAAGTTAGTAATCGTTTTCGTTTAAAATTCAAAAGCGCACTTTACTTGATTTACTCGTGTCTCTCGATAAATCAACTCGTTAGTTGTTATCTTAAAAACATTAATTGGTAACATAACTACTATTATTTAAAAACTTTGAAATGTAATTGGAATTGAAAGACTAAATATTATATCAGTAAATAAATATTTCAAACATTTATATATTATTTACAAATTTAGAATTTTAAATAAAAATATATATATATATATATATATATATATATATATATATATATATATATATATATATATATATATATATATATATATATATATATATATATATATATTTTTACTTAGTCATAAAACGTCTTAATTTAAAATAATATATTTTGATGAACAACGAGTCACTGATTTATAGAAGCAAATGACCACAACACTCAATTATATAAGCTACATTTTTATAAAGTAATTTGTTGATGAGAAAGTCAAATTATTAATAAGGATACGCGTCGCGTAACGTAAAAGGCTAGTTTTTTAAACGTACGAAAGTGCGCTCGAAAAACCGAAAGTGGTACATGAGTCGTGAGATCACGTCCGTGTCATTTTAGTAAAAATTAAATTTTTACTACGCACGTAAATATAATATAATATTTAATTAATTCTAAAGATTAAATATAATATATATATTAAATAATATATAAAATTTCAACATGTAATATAAGATGCGTACTATAAGAGTGTCGGCAACCTTTATGAGCTGGAAGCATGCGTGAACAAAAAAAAATTAAATAAAAAAATAAAAAACTTCTTTAAAATCGCTCGAAATCTGGTTCAATTCATTCTATCTCATTCTATCTCTCTAACTCTACATATATACTCCGTTATATTTATTTAGTTTATTATTATTATCATTATTATTATTATTATTATTAAAGATTATATTATTATTAGTAGCGTTAGTATTATTATTAGTATTATACATAAAATACTACGACGAAGTTCTGCTCGCGTGATTTCAAAATAAGTTTTTTTCGAGTAGGATAGGGCTAAGGAAATTATGGGTTATAGCTATGGAGGTGATGGGTATGGTTCATGGTCATGCTCATGAGGTCAATTTAGTGTTTATCATCTCCGTTGCGTCTACGTACCTTTCCTGCAATATTGAATCTCAATATTGATACGTTCGTGAATCCGAGGTCAACCTTTCACTTGTTCAATGACGTTATATGTATTTTACTCCGAAATACAGTATAGTGAGTTTCATTTGCTCCCTTTTTAATTGCTTTTGCATTATATATTTTTGGGCTGAGAATATATGCGCTGCTTTTATAAATGCTTTACGAAATAGAGACAAGTGATTAAAAATGATATTCTGCGGATTGATGTGCTAGGTAATTTAGTTACATGTTATGAGAGCATGTAAGCACGAATCCTAAAGGTAGATCTATCGGGCTTAACATCCCCATCCTGTAGGCTGCACTAGACATAAAAGCTAGTGGGCGGATGTTTAGAACTTCGAGAATTATTTATACACTTGCGAGTGTACGTATCCATCTTTGCGAAGATGACTTATTATATTATTGTTAAGGTTGATTACTGAGGCATCAACATAAGCAGAACAGTTTTATACACTTGCGAGTGTACATATATTTATAAACGGAAATCTTGTGGTCTATTTACATATTGAAATGATTGTTATGATAAACCTATGAATGCACCAACCTTTTGGTTGACATCTGAAGAAAATATATATGTATATATGTTTTCATAAAGATTGTAATTAAAAATTCTTTTGTACAAACTGTTAATGATGAAAATATTTTAACGGGTAGGTAATACCCGAGGAATATTTAAGATTTCACATTAATAAGTTACACTATACATTCTTCAAATCTGATTGAACGGTCATTTACTATCTCGTTTACATCCACCAATATACGTATCCGTTCACCACATAATAACCATTTTCATTCAATTTCATATTTGGGTTTTGACTTATCAGAATCCAACAAGTGGCATAATGAAGAAAACGTTGGACAAAATAAAATTTATTAGAAACAAACAAATAAATTATAAAGAATTTTGTTAAGAATCCACGCTAACTGTTCCTAGCTAACTGGTTTCATTTTATTTATCGTAATTTAATTATCGCAATTTAATTCTCGCAAATTTATTTATCGTCATTTAATTTCTGTATTTATTTTACTCACTTTAAATATCTGGACACGTATACAAGGTTTTGACATATCATATCGACTCATATATATATATATATATATATATATATATATATATATATATATATATATATATATATATATATATATATATATATATATATATATATATATATATATTATTTGGAATAACCATAGACACTCTATATGCAGTAATGACCGAGTTCTCTATACAGGGTTGAGGTTGATTCTATAATAATATATATACTTTGAGTTGTGATCGAGTCTGAGACATGTACACGGGTCACGATACGTATTATTTAATTAGAATATTATATATTAAATTATATATGAATTATTGGACTGTTAACTGTGTACTATCGACTGTGGACTGCCAACATTGGACAATTAAAATGAATTAAAATATTGATTATAACATATGAAACTAAATAATTCTTCAAGTTTGCCACTTGATTTCATCTTAAACCTCATTTGTATCTCGACGATTACAATCTGCGTGCAAACCTTTCATGATTCTTGAAAACACCTCAATCGAAAGGATGAACCAACCACACTTCATCTACAGAGAGAAAGATTGATGCGTATAGTTATGCACCTGAAAACTCTCAGAAACTGAGTAAACGTTTAACACGTAGCTGTGCTAATTCCTTTAGTGTTTTTATTACCCAAAATAACTTTGCAGTTCTTTTTCAAATTAGCCAATTTTGTCACAGCTCCAACAAGTCAACTTCGACTTTCATTCGAAACAACCTTATTATAGCCTTGATATATATGCGTACTCTTTTATTGTTACCGGGGAACCTTTCATATTCTACCGTATTACTAGCAGACGTACCAGCAACCTCATTGCATTTTGGTTTAAATCTCTCCGATAAATCATTATATTTATTCATTGAAACCCTATCATATACTCATCCGCATCTTGTAACGAGAACTGCCATACCAATTATCGGGAATCAGCAATCAGTACTTTGAAAACGCACAGCATATCTACATCAACAGTTGTATGTATAACATTTATCTTTTAGAATTATGGTCTTTCATTCTGAAATTCTGAACAGCACTCAGTCTACAAATCAATACTCTGAATGTTGAAAAAGCTGAATGAAGCAGCAGAAACTGTAGACAACCGTAAACGACCTTAATCGTTGGAAGTTTAATGATAAAGAATAGTATGTTGGAAAAGCTCAGAAAAGTTGGAACTGGAAAACGGATTGAGCAAACTACGAAGGAGTCTCTGAACAAAACACAAGGACTAAACTTGTACATTAAGAATCTTGATGATTCTGTTTCTGATGAATTCTTTAGCGAATACCTTGCTTTTGACTCCAAACTCTTGCGGAAAAATTTTCTTCACCATCCTTCGATATTAGAAATTCCAAGATATCTATCTTTCATTATAAACATCCTCCATATTTCTGAAGATATTTTTCATAACTATTCTTATCTGAAATCATTAATCTCTTCATGCTATCAGTGTTACATCATATAGAAACTGTTAGTTTCTATATTCTGTAAACTTTCGAGCTTAAAATATGAATGTTATTGAAGTAATGTTGGGAACTGATGCATGAGTTAGTATAATATAATGACACTTGATCAACGTGATTATATTACAGTAAGTCATACTAAGTTTTAATGGAACGTGATGATTCACAGACCATAACGTCATCATGTGCCAGGTTACACGACTCTTACATTCTATTAAATCTCTAAACCAAATCAAGAACATATTTTCTTGATAATTCCATCATTTCCAGTGACTTCTGATAATTTGGCAAATGTTTCGAAAATATGAACTGAAGTATAAAAGTTGAGAGTTATGGAAAATAATGGAACGAAAGAGGTTCATTTATAGTGGGAGTATCAGACGTTAAAATCGAAACAGATTATCGCATTTAATTAAAGAGATCTTAATTTCCTTAAATCCCGAAGAATCAGATCTTATAGATTTCCTAGATTTTCTTTAAATCCCTTGAATTCCGGAATTCGACCCTGACACTGTCAAAAGTTAAGACGAATCTTTACTTTTCCTATTTCAATCTTTTGCAATAGCTTCACTCATACGCCTCAAATAACCGAATCATTTAATCTATATTACTCGGTAATGATAAAACTCTATTTACCACTCATATTCGCCAGGAAAACATTTTTATTGTTAGCCATGACGACCTCACTCAAATTTCGGGACCAAAATTTCTTTAACGGGTAGGTACTGTGACGACCCGGAGATTTTTGACCAAATTTAAACTCTAATCTTTATATGTTTCCGACATGATAAGCAAAGTTTGCTAAATTAAATATAAAGGATTTTAAACTATGTTCATACATTCATTTAACCTCGACCAAATTTCAATGATTCGTGAATCACTAAATGAACGTATATGATTAGATATGTTTATGTGTAAATATATTAAATTAAAAATGTCAACAAAGTATTAAACGTATAATACTTTACATAAACGTAATCGTCCCAAGATATATATTCAAATAGTTATCGATGGAATTAGAAGATGTTATCAAATTAGTGATTTAACAGTACATTGAATTATGATTACGAGTCTCTATTAAGAGGTCCACTTTGATTTAGAAAACCTTTTCCTTTTAAAGGTATTCGGAATAGTTGGTAAAAGTGATTTGCCAAAGTGTCATTTACAAGAGATATTCAAAAGTTAGTAATCGTTTTCGTTTAAAATTCAAAAGCGTACTTTACTTGATTTACTCGTGTCTCTCGATAAATCAACTCGTTAGTTGTTATCTTAAAAACATTAATTGGTAACATAACTACTATTATTTAAAAACTTTGAAATGTAATTGGAATTGAAAGACTAAATATTATATCAGTAAATAAATATTTCAAACATTTATATATTATGTACAAATTTAGAATTTTAAATAAAAATATATATATATTTTTACTTAGTCATAAAACGTCTTAATTTAAAATAATATATTTTGATGAACAGCGAGTCACTGATTTATAGAAGCAAATGACCACAACACTCAATTATATAAGCTACATTTTTATAAAGTAATTTGTTTATGAGAAAGTCAAATTATTAATAAGGATACGAGTCGCGTAACGTAAAAGGCTAGTTTTTTAAACGTACGAAAGTGCGCTCGAAAAGCTGAAAGTGGTACATGAGTCGTGAGATCACGTCCGTGTCATTTTAGTAAAAATTACATTTTTACTACGCACGTAAATATAATATAATATTTAATTAATTCTAAAGATTAAATATAATATATATATTAAATAATATATAAAATTTCAACATGTAATATAAGATGCGTACTATAAGAGTGTCGACAACCTTTATGAGCTGGAAGCATGCGCAAAAAAAAAAAAAAAAAAAAAAAAAAAACTTCTTTAAAATCGCTCGAAATTTGGTTCAATTCATTCTATCTCATTCTATCTCTCTAACTCTACATATATACTCCGTTATATTTATTTAGTTTATTATTATTATTATCATTATTATTATTATTATTAAAGATTATATTATTATTATTAGTAGCATTAGTATTATTATTAGTATTATACATAAAATACTACGACGAAGTTCTGCTCGCGTGATTTCAAAATAAGTTTTTTTCGAGTAGGATAGGGCTAAGGAAATTATGGGTTATAGATATGAAGGTGATGGGTATGGTTCATGGGCATGCTCATGAGGTCAATTTAGAGTTTATCATCTCCGTTGCGTCTACGTACCTTTCCTGCAATATTGAATCTCAATATTGATACGTTCGTGAATCCGAGGTCAACCTTTCACTTGTTCAATGACGTTATATGTATTTTACTCTGAAATACAGTATAGTGAGTTTCATTTGCTCCCTTTTTAATTGCTTTTGCAATATATACTTTTGGGCTGAGAATACATGCGCTGCTTTTATAAATGCTTTACGAAATAGAGACAAGTGATTAAAAATGATATTCTGCGGATTGATGTGCTAGGTAATTTAGTTACATGTTATGAGAGCATGTAAGAGCGAATCCTAAAGGTAGATCTATCGGGCTTAACACCCCCATCCTGTAGGCTGCACTAGACATAAGAGCTAGTGGGCGGATGTTTAGTACTTCGAGGATTATTTATACACTTGCGAGTGTACGTATCCATATTTGCGAAGATGACTTATTATATTATTGTTAAGGTTGGTTACTGAGGCCTCAACATAAGCAGAACGGTTTTATACACTTGCGAGTGTACATATATTTATAAACGGAAATCTTGTGGTCTATTTACATATTGAAATGATTGTTATGATAAACCTATGAACTCACCAACCTTTTGGTTGACACTTTTAAGCATGTTTATTCTCAGGTATGAAAGAAATCTTCCGCTGTACATTTGTTCATTTTAAAGATATTACTTGGAGTCGTACATGGCATATTTAGGTCAGTACCTCGCAATGGGACCAGATGTTGATGACTTCGTCCAGGTGGATTAGGACGGGTCGCTTCACATGATAGCTCCTGATTGGAGTCTACCATTTGAGATCATGTGTGATACGAGCGATTTCGCAGTTGGATCAGTGCTTGGACAACGGGTAGATAAACACTTTCATCCAATCTATTACGCCAGCAAAACCTTAACCGGAGCTCAAGAGAATTAAACTACCACGGAGAAGGAGCTGCTAGCCGTAGTATTCGCCTTCGACAAATTTTGTTCCTATCTTATCTTGTCCCAAACTACTGTCTATACAGATCATTCGACCCTCAAATATCTATTCACTAAGCAAGATGCGAAACCGAGACTCCTACGATGGATCTTACTCCTTCAAGAATTCGACATCGAGATTAAAGACAAGAAAGGAGCAGAGAACGTCGCAGCAGATCATCTTAGTCATTTGGAAAACCCAACGATGGAAAAACTTGCAGAACAAGATATCAGAGATAAATTCCCGGAAGAACAGCTTATGAGTTTAGGACAAACTCACATAGGATCACATTTTAATGACACTCCTTGGTATGCCGACATGGCCAACTACCTAGTCGCCGGAGTAGTACAAAAGGGCATGAGTACCTCCCGAAGAAGGAAGTTCTTCAGGGATGCCAAGTACTACTACTGGGAAGATCCTTACCTGTTTAGAATTTGCCTTGATCAGATAATCAGGAGGTGCATAGATGAGAAGCAAGTAGCAGGCATTCTTCACCAATGTCACCATGGACCAACTGGAGGTCATCATGGAGTAAAATTTAACCGCTAGGAAAGTCTACGAATCAGGATTCTACTGGCCATCTATATTCCGAGATGCGCAAGAGCTTGTAAAGCGTTGCGACGCATGCTAAAGGCAAGGCAATATCTCTATGAAGAACGAGATGCCTAGGACTAATATCCAAGCTTGCGAGATCTTCGATATATGGGGATTAGACTTCATGGGCCCATTCCCAAAGTCTAACGGGAAAGAATATGTCCTCGTAGCAGTAGATTACGTCTCCAGATGGGTCGAAGCTCAAGCATTTCCAACTAATGATGCCAAAATCGTCACAAATTTCCTGAAGAGACTATTCTGCAGATTTGGAGCTCCCCGTTCGATAATAAGTGATAGAGGTACACACTTCTGTAACACTCAGTTTATGAAGGTGATGCAACAATACGGAGTTACCCACAAGATGTCCACTGCCTATCATCCGCAGACCAACGGACAAGCAGAGGTCATGAACAGAGCACTCAAAAGAATCTTAGAATGCACTGTCGGCCATCATGGAAATAAATGGGCCGAGAAGCTAGATGATGCTCTGTGGGCATTCCGGACTGCTTACAAGAATCCTCTAGGAACTACACCCTACCGAATGATCTATGGAAAAGCTTGTCACCTTCCGTTAGAACTCGAATACAAAGCTCTCTGGGCGCTGAAGACCTGCAACCTCGATCCCTCAGTTACCGGAAGACATAGAAAAATGCAATTGAACGAACTCGCCGAATTGAGAGACCAAGTATATGAAACATCATACATCTCCAAGGAATGAACGAAACTTACGCATGACACCAAATTAATCCCTACAAAGTTCACCCCTGGAGGTAAAGTTCTTCTCCTCAATTCTCGGTTCAAGAAGTTCGCGGGAAAATTTAGATCCAGATGGAGTGGCCCATATAAAGTTGTACACGCTTTTTCACACGGAGCCGTGGAGTTGGAAGGACCTACTGGTAATTTCAAAGTCAATGGCCACCGGTTGAAAGCCTATTTAGAAGACCACGATAAGGAGGAGCACCTCTTCTCCTTTGATCCATTCTGAAGATCTGACAAGAAAAAGTCGAGCTGTAACGACTTGATAAACAAAGCGCTCTTGGGAGGCACCCCTTGCTTATCCTTTTTCTTATTATTTCCTTTTTAAATTATTTTCAGTTTTAAGATATTATTTCTGTACTAACAAACTAAGCGCCATACTTGCGCTTAGTGCTTTAAAAGTTTGTTGAATGTGTTTAGGTGCAATGCCAATTTCAGGACCATCAGCTTACATTCCCGTTCGCAGGAGGAGGACTCCTATAGCTTACTCATCCGGAAGCAGTGCTGATCAGAACAGGCCATCAACAGGGCAATTAGGCCCAAGGAGATTAGTATTAGAGAGCGTTGAGGAAGACATCGGCACAGCACCGCCATCTCCTCCCGTCCAACGATCTAGACGTCTAGCCAGGAGACCGGTCGAGCATACACAGTTGCCAGATATGCATGATCCTTAGATGGTGATTCATTACGGAGCTACTTTAAGTGACCCTGATGTTGCATGAGCACTACTCAGAGATCAGCAGAGCCTTTACAAAGCTCTAAGAGCATACCTCCGGCGTGAGGGGATGCCACGCACTCTGGGCCCATCTTCATTTAGGCTAGCACGCCGTGTTCAGCTGACACGATAGTCTACGCCCGGGCATTCCATACCAGCTTCAGTTCACTCTGTTGCCATGCCTGCACACGCTACTCCTACTCCCATCGTGCCGCCTGCCTCAGTTACAGAGCCAGTTCCAGTTGCTGAGTTGCCAGAGGGTTGTCATTTAGTCACTATTCCTATTTCAGTGGAGCCGCCAACGGCCCAGGCATTTGAGATCACTGGGAGCATGCCTGACGAGGAGCTTTTCCCAGACTTATCCCACCTGGAGATACCGACAGACTTATGTCTAGAGTCTTTACTAGGCCCTGAGATGGATATAGGGCAGCCTTTCGCGCACATGCCGAACCTGGAGGATGACGTTTTCAGATACTTTGCAAAGCCAACACACATTGACCAGGATAGTATCCCATAGACTACTTTATCTTTATTTTATGTTTTAGTTTTTATCTTTTTGAAGCATTGTATAAAAAGTTATATATAGTGGAAATGCTGCCTTTCTCTTTTTGTTCTTCATGCAGAAATATTATTAAAAGAGAGTGGTATGTAGGAGATGGACCGTAGGAAGGCCCATCACTAGGAAAGTTAACACGACCATAGGGAAGTAATCCTTCCTCAAACCTATTTCAATTATAACGCACTAAAATCTCTAAGTGTGGGGTAACCCCCGCAACGAACTTAGAATTTTAGAAGTCATGTCCTTAATTCATATAGTATCAAAATATTCTTTCAAGAGAACATTAGGGACAATGTTCTTCTAAGTGTGGGGTAATGGGTAAGGTTTTTAAGGTCGAAAGTTTTAAGTCAAGTAACCATAAAACGCCAGGTTTTGAAAAATTCTTTTGTCCAAAAGTAATTAAGCAGTGAATATTGGGTAATTTTGAAAAATTTTTACTTTGTTTTTGCCCAAAAGATCTAATAAAATAGCTAGAAATCGGTTTTTGAAACATTTATTAGAACAGAACGATTAAGCTAAAAACTAATGTTTTGTGTCAAAAGATTTCTTTTAAGAAAATATGTTAAAGGCTACGCATGATCAAGCACGACCCCTACTCTAAAAAGTGAGGAATATTGGACCCAAAGTATCTGTATGACCCATCAAATCTACAGTACTTTGTTATTTCAAATGATGAGCGTGTCGGTGTACGGTTCATGTTAGAACTTGGTTCAGTCATACGTTTCAAGGCCAATGCTTAGTGAGCGCCATACGTGGTGCAGGTGCGATACTCCTTCCGAAATCATTCTGAATAGAGAAGACAAAAAGCCATCCGTTTCCGTTTCCACTCCACGTATTTCAACCCGACCAACTCACATGAAGAGTTGATGAATCAGAAATATTCACCCCAAATTCAATCCCAAAATACACTATTCACATTTCATTCCCCTTTCCATTTACCAAAGATCCAGAGATCAATGAAGAGATAGATCGATCAAATTCGCTTTAAAAGCATTAGTCGAAAGATTCTGAACCCCTAATTGTTTTTGATAGGTCAAAGACCTATTTTCAGTGGATTATCACTTCCTCTCTGGGCACCAGGAACGAAAGACAAAAGTTATAAGGAAAGGGTATACCAAAAAAAAAAAATGAATGATGAAAGAGCAAAGTCTCTAATAAGGCAAAAAGAAACCCAAGGAGATGCCCTGAAGAAGAATGAAGGAAGAGCAAAAGAAAATTCTAGACAAAGTCTTAGCATAATTCGCCTCTTCCGAAGAAAACCTTTACGGAATTCTCAGCCATTATCTATCCAAAATGGATACTCTGAAGAATTAAAGTCTATCAATTCTCTCAAAATCAAAAGATCTGGATACCTTTCACCCAAACTCATAAATTTCCAACCAAACCCTATAACCCGTCTTCCTCTTGAAAGAATGCTTAGGAAGAAGATCAGTGCCGTCCTTACTTAACTGGTGGAGATATCGATGCTTTACCAAGCTTATGATGAGAACTGTTACACGACTGGCTTCTGAGCGACAATACAATTAGAATAGGACACCCTAAACACTTGAGTGATATGAGTGATCCGTCAGTGAGGAGCCTGATCATGTATACTCCACATCTGAGAGTTGGAAAGTACGCCTTTTTCCACTATGGACGCAATTGAAATCTAGCGACCAAATCATCGAAGTTCGAAACTTTTTCTAATACTTTCGAAAGATGAACCGACTTCTGATGAAGGCATAATAAAAAGATCTACGAGTGGGGCAAGGAAGAATCTATTAGAAAGATCCCGATATTCCAGCTTTCTTGCTTGAGGACAAGCAAAGCTAAGTGTGGGGTATTTGATATCGGGCAAAAAGTCACGTTTTTACCCCCTAAATCAGGCTCTAAAACAATAAAGATTAAAACTTTGTTGGCAAAATTATCGTTTTTTTGGTTGATTTTGTAGATTGAGTAATTACAAAGGCTATGCAAAAAGAATCAAGTAAAACGGAGCTAAAACGAAGATTCTAGAGCGAAAACGGTGAAAGACAAGAAATCAAGTTACGATCCAGTGAATCAGGCCTGACCAAGCAAGCCATACGGCCTGCGATACGGCCTGCCACTATGGAAACGGCCTGCCAAATACGTGCCACCACACGAGCCACCATGCGGCCTGACAAGCATACGGCTTGCCAAAAACGTGCTGCCATACGCCCTGCCATACGCCCTGCCAGGCGTATGCAGGCAAATTCCAAGTATATTTAAAGGGCCTTTCTCCATCCATTCCAACACACACTCAACTTGAAATACAATTTATATTTTCAATATTTTAGGTAGTTTTTAGTAGTAGTTAGCTTAGCTTTTATTTTCCGGAGGATATCCCGGTGAGTCTCTGCGATCCCGGGCAGATTAGTTCGGCTTTTTCAGGTTTTATTCGAAACGCTTATCTTTTGTATTAAACATGTATTCTTACTCTTTATGTTTAATAATGCGTTTCGATATTGCCATGATAGCTTAATTTATCTGTATGTTGCCATGATAGAAGTTTGGGTTAGCGTAATTATGTTAATTTAGTACGATTACTGTTATAATACTGAATTAGGAAGTCTGATAGATTTGTATGCTAGCATCTTAAGGATTGACCAACTTAGATTGTGATCAGGACTTGTCTCTGAAGATTCTATGAACTCGGTATGGCCGGAGTTCCCGAGAGGCATCTAATGCACTTTTAGGACACGGAACCTAGGAATTGAGACATGAATGACCTAGTATGCCTATTGACTGTTCCGAAGAGACCTCTTAGGAGCTGTTAAGATCTAGTTAGTGCCTCTACTGTATGATCCAAGCCTATGGCATGTTCTTGTCTGATTGTTGCCCTAGGTCTTAGTCATATCAACTGTTTAGGTACTTATTAGGTTTCTATCTGCTTTACTATCAGTATATTAACTGTAATGCTGTATATTGTTTGATTTGTTGTGATCTCACTAGTATGATTAAATGGTTGTTAGCTTTCATTTAAGGTTTTGCCAACTTAAACCGACGAACTCCTTCCGTTTGTGATCAGTGTTCAATCAACACGCCACGTTGTTATTCAGTTATCTGAACTGATAACGAGGGTTAGGATTAGAGCTTAACTCACTAATAAACCTAGTACTCTACTGAGGATAACCTCTGAGGTATTGTTACACTTCAGTTATACGACCAAGTGACATACTTCTCACTGCTCAAAGAGAACTCCGAGAGTTCAGAGATAAGTAGGTCTGTGTAATTGGCTCATCCAACCAGATCAACATCAATCCAAGCATAGTCTTAACATAAGCATAATTACCTTTCCCTAACCCAATACTGATATCTTGGTCAACATTTCCTTGATCTGCATACTCCAGATATCCTCCCACTTTATTTACTTTTTCTGCATTTAGGACCTTTAGCTAAAATCAACTACTATCTTTTATCCAGGTAATTTAACTAAAAGACAATTATCCACTTGATCTTCAATTCGTTAATCAGCATAAAATTTGACACTAGGTTAACTTACACCTTCTACACCTTAGAAAGTAAAGTAAATTTAGGCCCCGCAAAATATAAATAAACGAAGACGCTGTGTGCTACCGAATCAGACACCGTGCGACCTAACGACACCGCACAAAATAAAAACCGTCCGTTAGTGGCATATCACTACTAACGGACGGTTTTATTTGTGTGGTGTCGTTAGGTCGCAGGATGTCCGATTCGGTAGCACACAATATCTTTGCTTATTTATATTTTTTTTTGCGGGGCCTAAATTTACTTTTACTTTCTAAGGTGTAGAAGGTGTAAGTTAACCTAGTGTCGTATTTTTATGCTGATTAACGAATTAAAGATCAAGTGGATAATTGTCTTTTAGTTAAATTACCTGGATAAAAAATAGTAGTTGATTTTAGCTAAAGGTCCTAAATGCAGAAAAGTAAATAAAGTGGAAGGGTATCCGGAGTATGCAGATCAGGGAAATGTTGACCAAGATATCAGTATTGTTTTAGGGAAAGGTAATTGTGCTTATGTTAAGACTATGCTTGGAATGATGTAGATCTGGTTGGATGAGCCAATTACACATACCTAATTGTCTCTGAACTCTTGGAGTTCTCTTTGAGCAGCGAGAAGTATGTCACTTGGTCGTATAATTGAAAGGTAACAATACCTCGGATGCTATCCTCAGTAAAGTACTAGGTTGGTTAGTGAGTTAAGCTGTAATCCTAAACCTCGTTATCAGTTTAGGTAACTGAATAACAACGTGCCATGTTGATTGAACACTGATCACAAACGGAAGGAATTCGTCGGTTTAATTTGGCAAAACCTTAAATAAAAACTAACAACCATTCCATCATACTAATGAGATCACAACAATTCAAACATTATACAGCATCACAGTTAATATACTGATAGTAAAGCAGATAGAAACCTAATGAATACCTAAATAGTTGATATGACTAAGACCTAGGGCAACAATCAGACAAGAACATGCAATAGGCTTGGGTCATACAGTAAAGGCACTAACTAGATCTTAACAGCTACTAAGAGGTCTCTTCGGAATAGTCAATAGGCATACTAGGTCATTCATGTCTCAATTCCTAAGTTCTGCATCCTAAAAGTGCATTAGATGCCTCTCGGGAATTCCGGCCATACCGAGTTCATAGAATCTTCAAATACAGTATAACCAGGGGTCTTAATCTTATGAAGTAGCTAATTTCATATAGATGGACAAGTCCTGATCACAACCTAGGTTGGTCAATCCTTAAGATGCTAGCATACAAATCTATCAGACTTCCTAGTTCATCATTATAACAGTAATCATACTAAATTAACATAATTATGCTAACGCAAACTTCTATCATGGTAACGTACAGATTAGTTAAGCTATCATGGCAATATCGAAACGCATTATTAAACATAAAAAGTAAGAACACATGTTTAATACAAAAGACAAGCGTTTCGGATAAAAACCTGAAAATGCCGAAGAAATCTGCCCGAGATCGCAGGGACTCGCCGGGATATCCTCCGAAAAATAAAAGCTAAACTAACTACTACTAAAAACTAACTAAAAGCTTGAAAATATGAAATGAATTACAAATTGAGTGTGTGTTGGAATGGATGGAGAGAGCCCTTTAAATAGACTCCATTTTTGCCTGCAAACGGCTGGCAATCCGTTTGGTAAGCCGTTTGGCAGGCCGTATTTGGCAAGCCGTATTTGGCAAGCCGTTTGCAAGGCAAGCTGTTTATCGAGCCCGTTTACCTGACTGTTTGGTAGGCCATTTGCCATACTGGCAAGCCGTTTGGCAAGCCGTATGGCAGGCCATTTTTGGGCCTGGTTAGCCTTGATTCACTGGATCGTAACTTGATTTCTTGTCTTTCATCGTTTTCGCTCTAGAATCTTTGTTTTAGCTTCGTTTTACTTGATTCTTTTTGCATCGCCTTCGTAATTACTTAATCTACAAAATCAAACGAAAAAGCGATAATTTTTCCGACAAAGTTTAAATCTTTATTGTTCTAGGACTTAATTTAGGGATAAAAATGTGACTTTTTGCCCGATATCAGGAGACATATGAGCCGTGGCCCCTGAGTCAACATACCAGTTAGGGGAATCATTAGAGACATGACATGATGTGTTAAAAGCTTGTGCACGATTAGCATCAAGAGATTGAGTGTGACTTGCATAAGATTATAATTCAGGACAAGCAGAAGCATAATGCCCATTCTTGCGACATAATTGATAGTGTGGTGGACGTGGATAATTGAAGCGACCACGACCTCGGCTAGAGTAGTTATTAGATCGACCTCGTCCCCTTCCACGAGCATAATTAGAGAGAGTAAGATCAGAAGAAATGGCAAAAGCAGCCTGTGATTGGACCACAGGTTGCATTGTGGACAAAAAGAGCTCGTGACTTTCTGCCTGAGCAAAAAGGTCACGCCAGGTTGGTCTAGGTTTAACCATACGCTACATAGTAGAGAAAGTTTCACCGATTGTCCCAAACTACAAAGGAACCAATGAAATTTATCATGTTCATCAACAGGATTAGCAATAGTCGATAATTGATCACATAGAGCCTTAAACTTTTAACCAAATTCAGCAACAGAGGAGGTGCCTTTTTGAAGATGATGAAGCTGATCACGTAGAGTATGAACACGGTCAATGGATTCATGGCTGAAAGCGTCTTCGAATGCATCCAGACATCACAAGCAATTTTAAACCCAACAACAACAGCCATCGCCTCTTCGGTTAAAGAGGCGTGTAAAATAAGTAGAGCCCATTGATCATTATCAGTCCAGGTTTTAAGAGCAATAGCATTATCAGATATAGAAGAATCATCAGATGATTCGGTGGTCGAATCAGCAGAAGCAACAGTAGGTCGAGGTAATGACCCATCGATATAACAGTATAACTTTTGATAAGTGAGGAGTGGAACAATTTGATGTCGCCATAGCACATAGTTGGTAGAAGAAAGCTTGATGGTTAACATGTGTAGGACGGTGTTGAGGGGGAGAGTTCCATCTGATGGAGAGGTCAACATGGTTGAAAAGAAGAGGGGAACAAATACAGACGATGCGAGAATCGACAACTATAACAACCCGCACTTTTCAACTCTTAAAATCACTAATTTGTCCATCGGGTTGTTATTCGAATAACAATGTATACCATATAATTAAAAATTAATAATAATTTTATTATCAAATAATAAGGAACCTATATGAAAAGTAAATATAATTAACCTTGCAATAAAAAAAATTTATATTGTAAAAAAATATTTAATTAATGATTAGCAAAAATATTTATATAAATTTGATAAAAATCGAAAAATTTATATACATACATATACATTTCGCCATGTATATAAAAAAAGAGAAATAAGTACAAAATAAATTAAGAAATTTATCAATAATATTTCAAAAGTTTAAAAAAAAAATATAAAAACCCTTTAAAAAAAAGGTTCGGCCGAATTAAATAATAAAAATAATAATAATAATAATAATAATAATAATAATTAATAAATCAATAAATAAATAAATACTTTTTCTTTTTAATTAAAAATTATAAAGATGAATCCCACTTTTGTTATTTTATTACATGACCTAATTTCATTTCTTTTAAATTTTTAAAGCCCCATTAGCAAATATTTTTAATTTTTTTTAACACAAATTGATTTTTCATTAATTATTTTATATTTCATTTCTTTCTTTTTACCTAATATTTTTTTCCAACTATAAATACCACCTACATCCCTTCATTCAAACTTGCACCTTGATCATTTCATTTCTCTCTTTGAAGAATTACTTCTTATAAGTATTCTTTTCTTTCTTTTTATTTATTTATTTTGATTTTATTTTCTTATTTATAGCCGATCCATTTTAATTATTGTAATAATTAATATGTAATTGAAACAAATACAAGTAAAATGTTATAATTAGTATTATATGTTACTAGAAATTATAAATGTATTTTTATGAATTAATATATCGAATTTATATTTATTTTGTAATTAAAATCGAATCTATTAATATATTTATGTATATACGATTTGTATAATGAATAATTAGAGAAAAATCTAATAAAATAATTTTAAAGGTTTCCTAACCTTAACATGATATTATACTGTAGTATAATTTTTGTATGTATTAAAAATGAATTTAAAACTTATTTGTTATATTAATACTATGCGAAAATATAATAAAATGTTAATAAATCGAAAATAAATTTTATAAATGTTTAGAAACTGATCAAAAGTCATAATATTTATATTGTAACATAAAAAGTATTTTTTATATATTAATTATATCAGTTGAACAATTATTTTTATATATATTTATTTTCGGTATTTATATATATGTGTAGAAAATCATTATTAATTAACACAAACACTTAAAATTGGTAAAATAATTTTTACAGAAATATTCAATCAAAACTTATTTTTATATCATATTAGAATCATAATAAATTTTATATGATTTATATACAAGTAGAAATATTTTATTTAAATTAAAACTTTTCGATTTACATGAAAATATTGAATAAATCATTTTTAATTATAAAAATTGTCATAAACAGATTTTAATACTTATAAAATACCTAATTACATTCTATAATATTTCAAATGACTTATATAAATTTTTTTTGGAATATTATTTATATTTATTTACAGTTTATATGTTTAATAAAAATGAATTTAATATATAATACATATATAATATAGGTATTAATCAAACATTCTTATTAGTAAATAATAAATATAAAATCTAATTTAATACTTATATAATTATATATCTAATTTCTTATCTACTTAAACTCATAACACTTTTAATATAAGGTTAATTTTAAAACTTAATTATTAATAATAATAATACATTATTAATAACATATATATATATATATATTCAAACTTATATAATATATATTTATTGTATAAGTAAAATTATCTAAGTGCCATATTCCTATACGCACATAAAAGTGAAAGTTATGATCAAAATATAATGTGTAACTTATACGAACTTCACCGCTACTTACGGTCGTAAAGGGATGATGTCTAGGTTGCCCTTATGGGATAAGCTTGTGGATCTCGAATGTTATGACTTAGTTTCTGATCAAGAGTACTGGGCCCCCGGTTAGATCTGGTCATTCCTTTGGCTTACTTGATAGCACCGAAGCTTCGATATCGATTGTACAATATCTTAACGAGAAGGATTATAACCCGAACTTATAAACATTCCATAAGTTGAAACTTTCCTATTTTGGACTGTCACTATTAATATAATTCATTATATTAATAAACATACTTTTTGTCTGATAGACATTTACTGACCGAACGTTATACCTCTAGGTTGATATCCCGGTCACTTACTTGCTTTACTTTCCTTTCTTGCGTGGAATACTTCAACTGCTATTTAAGGTGATTTTCATAGCCCCACTTTTTATGTTTACTTAACTGTTTATAACTTTTGGGGTGAGACACATGCTTGCATTATAACTATTTTACGTTTAGACACAAGTACCCAAATGTTATTATGCTGTCTTGCTTTGTCATGCAAATCCTCATCGTAATATCGTTAATTGCTTGGTATAACGCAAATTTAATTATTGTGAGTAGGCCTATTGAGAGTAACGTCTCTAACCATTTGACCGTTGGTCTTTGGTTACATAATAATGATTCAACGACACTGACTGTACAAGGTGTCACGAGGTAACTTTTGTTTAGTCGCGATATTACAAACTGCAGCAACACTTTTAGATTGATATATTTGGTATCAATCAACTTTAAATTAAATCTTGTGGTCTAATGCATATTATATAAACCTATGAACTTCACTCAACCTTTTTGGTTGACACTTTAAGCATGTTTTGTCTCAGGTGACGATTACGATGATTGCTATGACTGCTACTTGATGAATTGAATGCTGCTTCATGGAGTCTTCATTTCATTACATTTACTTTGCATTTTAAAACTATTACTCTTTCAGTTTGGAATTGATGTAAACACTCATAATGCTTCCGCTGTTTAATTAATAAAGGTTTTATTCAAAACGTCTCATATAGAGTCGTTCTCGTTTATACAATTGTGTTATGATATGAATGGTCACAAATACCCCTGGCCCTATTTGGGGGTGTGACAACAACGGTTATTGAATACTGGTGCAAGTTGTTTCTAAAAAAAATACACAGATTAGTGTATGCATGTAAATACGATGCGAATTTATTGTCAGCTCACATGGACATGCGAATTTAGTGTATGCAGTAACCTAGAATTTCACCTTTAATATTATATATTATTGTTTTGTATGGAGCAAGTCACATGGATAGGACAAAGACAAAGGCTTGGCGGCTGTTAATGTTGTACGGAGTATATATATATATATATATATATATATATATATATATATATATATATATATATATATATATATATATATATATATATATATATATATATAGGGTCATAATCAAGAGAGAAGCAATTTTTTGGGGGAAGGGGAAAGCAAATTTTTATTTTTTTTTATTTTTTCGTTTTTCGAAAAAACTTTGTTCACAGACATTATAGATTAGATGAAAATATGAACATTTAAAAAAGACACTTTGTGATGAATGTCATTATTTTGGCGGAAAAACGCTCGAAAAAAATAAAAACATTCAATGTAATGAATGTTTTGCTGCTGAGTTTATTTGAATCGTTTTGTTTTCATCTTGTGTGAAGTGCTTTTTTCGAATTTAGCACGATTTAGAGTTTAGGGTTTAGGGTTTTGGGTTTTCGAGTTTACTCCGTAAACCCTCAACCCAAAACCCTAAACCCTAAACTCTAAACCGTTCGTGTTAAAATATTCAATCTAAACCCTAATTTCTAAACCCTAAACCCTAATTTCTAAACCCAAAACTCTAATATCTAAACCCTAATAGCTAAACCCTAATTTATAACCCCCTAATTTCTAAACCCTAATTTCTAACCCCTTAAGAAAAACTCAGCAGCAAAACATTCGTTGCATTGAATGTTTTTATTTTTCTTCTTCGAGCGTTTTCCCGCCAAAATAATGACATTCATCACAAAGTTTCTTTTTTAAATGTTCATATTTTTATCTAATCTATAATGTTCGTGAACAAAGTTTTTTCAAAAAAAGAAAAAAAATTACTTCCCCCCACTTTCCCCCAAAAAAGTGCTTCCCTCTTGATTAAATCTCTCTCTCTCTCTCTCTCTCTCTCTCTATATATATATATATATATATATATATATATATATATATATATATATATATATATATATATATATATATATATATATATATATATATATATATATATATATATATATTATCCGTAAGAAACAAAAAGTGACAAAAGAGAAGAGGTGATTTCGAGAGGAGATTAGGCTGATACCATATTACGGTTAAAATCCTACACCCTTTTGGGTTTTGTATTCCACTATTTATAATAATTACAAGGAATGAAATATGGATACAAATAAATACATAAGGAAATAAATTTAATACACAAATAAAAATTCTTATTCCCTAAGTCTCGGTGGTGACTTGGTGACCAAGATCACCGTTAATACGGGCGAGGGTAGTTAATAACTTATCATCGGTCTATCAGTCAAAATTATACGACGACTGGATATGGTGATCGAAGGAGGCGTCCTACAAGCATAGACACACTATATAAGCGTGTGTGACAGACTCCCCTCAAGTATTTTTAATTTATAAGATATAGATTGGGGTTTTGAGGTAGCACATGGTCTAAGTTGAGTGTAAGTCCAAATGTAACATTAATCATCAAGCCCTAACAGTTTAATATGATAACTTTATCAAGTATCATATTGAACTATTCATTACATCACGACATGAACAGGTTCATGAAATAGGCTCGCGACACAAGTTTGATGAATAGTGGGATAGTAGGTTTGCAGTACAGCAGGTTTGCGGAACACTTTTTGTACTCGTAGAGATGGCATCCATGGGTTATGGCACGGATTTCACTCTACCCGTACTCGCGGATCTTCATTGGCGAGTTTAATTTTAAACTCATATTTGTGATGAGTAGATATCTGAAAAACGAACTTTACCCTCTCATTATTTGAACTGAAAACCTTTTAATTTCTATGCAACCAAATAAAGTACATAACTCAAATTGTACTCGTTCACGCTTTAATTTATTTGCCATCTCAAACCTTTTGATTTCTTTGCTTTAAACTATATGAGCTAACTAAACTGAAATTTAACATATAATCACAAATCAAATGAAGAGTGAAAAAAGCTTATATGTCCTATATGTGTTTGAATATGTTTATGACTAACGTTTACATGTGCACGAAATATATAATATAAAGTTAATTATAAAAGTAATTTTGAGAGTTTCTTAAATTAATTTAGTTTTGAAATTGATATGCATTAGTCTTCAAATATGATTTGAGCCTATAAAACATGTAATAATTCATATAATTTAAAAGTTCTTAGGGTACCATTTTTTTTAGAACGGCAAAATTTATAAACAACCATCTTCCTTGTGAGAAGCTAGGAATGAGAGAAAAACAAAACATTATGTAATAGACAGATACTTGGGCTAGATGTAAGATGACTATTTTGCCCTTAAGTTAATGTCTGCATTATTGTATGTTTTTATTTTAATAATGTGTTTATTATTAATTAATTATATGATTTAGACCAGTTTGTGATAAAGGTCACAAAACATGTTTGTTTGTTTAATTTGAAGTTCATCAGGGCCGCCTAACGAAGTACGAAAGATATCAGATAACTGGTAAATACTCGTGTGATATGGGGTATGGGTTTTAACCCCTTTTATTTGTGTTATCTGCCTCACTTGTTCCATTTCTAGAAAACTCTTAAGAACAACGCATACCTTGTTTCTATCTACTTAAAACCCTAAACTTGAATCATGTGGAATTGTTGGAATTTGAGCTAGGAATATGTTCCGTGTGTGTTTGTGATCTTCATAAGGTAAGCTTGTATCAGATTCATTCTTTAATTCTTGCTTAAATTGGTTTTTTGAGTTAAAATGGGTTTGTGGTGAAACTAGCTTAAATCTAATTGTTTATATGTTGTTTTTGTTGCTTTTTGATAGTTAAATGATCTATGTATGTTTGTATAGCTTCGCGGACTGTGAATTTGCCAGAAACATCACAAATATGGTGATTTTAGAAGATATGTTGAGGACTATTATATATATATATATATATATATATATATATATATATATATATATATATATATATATATATATATATATATATATATATATATATATATATATATATATATATATATATATATATATATATATATATATATATATATATATATGTACACAAACATTAGAAGATATGTTAAGCGCTTGTGAACTAGAATATAGTGGTTCGTGGGATTCACGTCTGTCGCTGGTTGAATTCGTGTATAACATTTCGTATCATTCGAGTATATGGATGCCACCTTCTAAGATGTTGTACGGCCGTCGTTGTAGAACTCCGACTTGTTGGTTAGAAGCTGGAGATAAACAGTTTGCTGGTACTAAGATTATTTAGATGACAACCGAAAAAGTTTCTATTACACGAGAAAAGTTGAAAGTCGCTAGAGATAGACAGAAAATGTATGCAGATCTGCGTAGACGTCAGGTAACTTTTAGTGTGAGTGATCGTGCCTAAAGCTTTAACTGTGGGAAGGGGTTATCATATTCGTTAAACGTGGTAAATTGGGTCCAAGGTTTCCTATAACGACCCTCATTTTTCCATTCTATATTTTTTCAATATTAAATGCCCAACAATATAATTAAAACTTAATGATTAAACTTTAATCAATAATTGTTAAGTATTAAGAATTATAAAACATATTAATTAACTTTGTGTAATAATTGACAAGTTAGTAAAAGATGGAAGTAATAATCTAATTAACTTTCGTGAACAAAATGTAATACTCAAAAACTTGTTGCATTAAAACAATTAAACTAGAACAGTTAAGGAGCCATTTTAACTAACTAAAAGTACAAGGACTAAAGTGAAAAAGTTCCAAACCATCCTTGTTGCCCTAGCCGAATTTTTTTTAAAAAGGGATGAAATGACCTTTTTGCCCCTCTAAAAATCGGCCACCATAACCACCACCTTAAACCCTAACTTGTTCCCTAAGCACTCCTAACTAAACCCTAATTCTAGATCCTTCTAACCTCACCTATAAATAGAGACCTAAGCTAATGCTTTTCTTGTACCAAAACATTCTTATAATCCTCTCTCAAAATCACAATCTCCTCTCCCCCTCCTTTGTGGATTTCGACCACCCTCACCACCACACCACCACCATTCGGTTTTCAACAAAACCGAAACCCCACCACCACCTTTTGAAGTTTTAGTTAATTGCTTCTTGATTCTGGGTAATCTTCAAGTGATCTTCAACGTGTTCTTCGTGTTCATCAAGATCTTCAAAAGTGTTCTTGAGTTTTCTTATATTCATTCTTGATCATATACATACTTGTTCATGTAAAAAAAAATATATAATATACATATACATACACATACATGCGGTTTAAAAAAAAATGTTCAGACCTTAAAAACCCTAATGATTAACCAAGATTATGTTAATGTTTAAAATGGTAACAAAATATATACATACTATATATAAGTACATGTATACATTATGTAAAAAAAATATATATATATATATATATATATATATATATATATATATATATATATATATATATATATATATATATATATATATATATACATATTAAATACTTAAACCCTAATTTACTAGCTAAACCCTAAACCTAAATACACCACTAAACCCTAATCATTAATACTACTTTAATTAATTAAACCTAATTAATTAATACTACTACTTACTACTTAACCCTAACTACTAATACTACTTAACTACTAAACCCTAATAATACTAATCACATACTTAATACTACTTATACTATACTACTTAACACTTATACACCTATACTACTACTACTAACACTTATGATGTACTACTTATATTATAATACTTATATTATAAGATTATAACATACACGATAATGTGAGATTACTCGAACGTCAACGCTACATAAGGCCTAGGGTGATCTTTGGTACCATTATGGGACGCTTGTGGATCTCGAATGCCAAGACTTAGATTCTGGTCAAGAGATCCTGGGCCAACCGGTAACAATAGATCATTCAAGTGACTCGGCGGTGGCATAGATGTTTGGGTATGGTGCATAATATCAAACCCGACTATAGTGATCATACCCTCACTAAGTGAACAACACTTAGTCACTTGCACACTTAATAAGTGGTGGACTTATTAAGGACAACTCACTAGTGTTCAACACTAACTTGCTAAAAATGGAAACTTACTAAAAGTGGAAACTTACTAAAAATGGGAATTTAGTAAAACGAACTACACTTAAACACTTGCATACTTAAACTTAAACTTGGGGAAACATTTAACTACTCTTAAATGTCATTAGGTTGACTTTCTGCTCATATTCATCCAACTCTTCTATTCCGAGGAATAACAAACTCTTCTCCTACTTACTAAGGTGAACTTCATAGCCCCACTTTATATTGTGTACAACTTATTTAACTTACTAGGGTGAGACACATGCTACTTTTAATATTTACAATTTAGACACAAGTACCAACTATTAAACTGTGCTATACCTGGCTATGTCCAGCAAATCCCCACTATGATATTTTTAATTGCTTTTACATAACGCATTCTTAGTTATTGGGGGTAGGCCTATCGGGAGTAACGTCCCCGATACATTTGACCAAGTCATTGTATTACTTAATAATGATTTAAACCGACAAGGATAGTACAACTTGTCACGGGGCAAACTTTGAAACTGTTTAGTCTAAATATCAAAAACTTGGCACTACTTTTAGATCCCTGCGAGATCTACCTTTACAAATAAAAATCGTGTGGTCTAAACAACGGTCAACTATTTTGTTAAACCTATAAACTTCACTCAACCTTTTTGGTTGACACTTTAGCATGTTTTGTCTCAGGTTACGATTGATCAGCTTACTCTTATCTATGCGATGCTACTTGGACTCTAGGACCTGAAGAAAGAGTCACATTTATTATTTATGCATTTATTTACATTCTTATAATTTCAATTCTTGTAACGACATTCTATTTCATTCCGCTGCGTACTCAATAAAGTTTGTTTTTATCATATAGTGTCGTTCTCATTTATATAATATGTTGGTATTTTTGATATTAATGTCACATTCACCCAGGCCCTAACTGGGGGTGTGATAGACTGGTATCAGAGCATAACCATGCTGTTATAGAGAACCAGGATTGCATCTTTATGTGTGCCTTAATTGCTAGCTAGGGTGCCTTAGCAATCTAGGAAACTATAACCTTTCCTGCCTTAGACTTAAAGCACTTAGGATTGCCTTATAATCTTAACAACTTTGCTTTAATAATCTTGGCTTAAAATTCTAATCAAAGTCTCTTTCCTAATGTTAGGATGTCAAGCGTTAATCAACCAAACAAAACAACTCTCTTCAAACCATCTGAAGTAATGGCTCACTTCAAACCTGCCACCAAAGCAGATACTGGATACTCTTCAACTGCAAGACTAGTCTGAAGCCCTCTTTATGGTCCTGCCTCACCACCCTTGAACTACAGCCCAAACTCTCTCCAAGATTCATCTAAGTCTCCCGAATACCACCCAACTCCAAGACCGGAAAGTAAAGGGAAACGCCTGCTAATTTTAAAGAAGATGGCCAAGAAAAGAGCCCGATCTCCTCTTTGTGATAATGATGCTAAGTATGAGATAATGAACTTGTGAAAGACTACTGAAAGGAACTTGGAAGGTTTGCTTCGCCACGTGGCGAGAGTTGAGGTTCGAATGGACGAGAAAGACCGAGAAATTAAGAAGCTGGTGGAAGAGAATGCTAAGCTAAGAAAAAGAGTTGATGATGCTGAGATATGAGGAAGAACGCAACTCCCGCTGGGAAAAGCAGTCACTTGCTTATCTCAAGGAGGATGTTGATTTTCAGATGAAGATGGAAAGAAATCGAGTTGATAAGCAGCTTGCTCTAAAGGAGTACAAAAACAACGCAGTCAACAGCCGTGTTACTAACCTCTATGATAACCTCGAGTATCTCTATGAGAAAAAAAAAGAACGAGAAAATAGAGAAGTTTATGAAAGAGGCTAAAAAGAAGAAGTGAACCCGACATTTGTTTTGTTTTGTTTTTCCATTCTTTTATTTCCTAATTATGTAAAGGCTTTTGCCTAAGATTATTTCTATATTCAACTCGTGTAGTAAAAAGGCTTATTTAATGCATCGTTTCTAATAATATAAAGTGTTTTATCTATATCATGTTGATATCAATACTTTATCTTTATCATACTTGTAATTGCTAAAACTTATAACTTGTCAACTTATCAAACTTATGTTCACTTTTATGTAGTGAAGCATCATGGCTCACACACCTACCGTTAACAACATTGTGTTGACTAATGAGCAATTTTAACAAATACTTGCTGCCGCCCAAGGCAACGTCCAACCTAATCATGTTAACAATCAACCAAAACCTTGTTGTAACAAGGACTTTATGAACTGTAATCCTCCCGCTTTCAAGGGAAGTGAAGATGACGTTGAACTAGTATGATGGTTCAAAAAACTAGAGTCTATCTTCTGTGTCTGCAACTGCAGGGACAATGACCGAGTTAAATATGCCACTAGTTCATTAGCTGGCAATGCTATGACTTGGTGGACCGCTCATGCTAAGTCTGTGGGAATCGATAATTCTAATGCAACCCCATGGGATGAACTTAAAGGCATGATGGTTAATAAGTTTTGTCCTAGAAGTCAAGTCCAAAAGCTGGAAGACGAGTTCTGGGAACTCAAAGTTAAAGGTACCAACATTGAAAGCTACACTAATCATTTTCTTGAGCTTTCTACCATGTGTCCCGAAATATTTCCTACTGACTCGAGAAGGATCGAAAGGTACATTGAAGGTCTCCCTGAGGATGTCCAGGGAAATGTTATCGCTGCTGAGAAAGTTATCCTTGATACTGTGATTCTCATGGCTCAAAATCTGATGATGGGCAAAAGAAGAAGAGCTTTGGCTAGTAAGCAAGTTGATACTAAGAGTAGTGATGGAAAAAAGAAATTTGAGCCGTCTCAGGGTTCAAACCAGAATATTGCTAAGAAGCCTGTTGATAGAACTAGGACCGGTTATATAGGGACTAAGCCCTATTGTGCTCGTTGTGAAAGGCACCACCCAGGGCGGTGCACTGCTACTTGTTCTTTATGTAAAAGGTGGGACATGTAGCTAAGACTTGTAAGACTCCTCCAAAAGATAAAGTTGTTGTTCCTACTAAAGCTCCTCCTACTTGTTACACCTGCAGAGAAAAGGGGCATATTAGTCCTCACTGCCCTAAGAAGAAAGATACCCCTACTACTGGAGCCAATACCACCAATGCGAAGAGCCGTGCATTTGTCATAACGGCTGAGGAAGCCCGTGAGGAAGATGAAGTCATTACGGGTACGTTTCTTGTCAATAATTACTATGCAAACATTTTATTCGATACGGGTGCCGATAAGAGTTACGTGTCTAGTGAACTTTGTACCTTATTCACCGAGAGACCACAATCCCTAGAAACTAAACGACTAGTAGATGTAGCAAACGGAAAAGTTATGAAAGTTGATCACATCTATAAAAACTGTAATCTAAAACTAGCCGACCAAGAATTTAAGATTGACCTTTTGTCAATCGAGTTAGTAAGCTTCGATGTCGTAGTCGGAATGGACTGGTTACGTCCATTACATGCTGCAATCTTGTGTTTCGATAAGACCATTAACATTCCGTTGGGAAATGGAGAGACTCTCTTCATTCAAGGAGACAAGAGTGGTTCCAAGCTCAACATCATTTCTTGCATCAAAACCCGTGAATACCTTATGAAAGGTTATCCCGCGATATTAGCCCATGTTAAGATAGTCTAACCAAAGGAAAAGCTTATTGATGATGTGCCGGTGGTTAGAGATTATCCCGAAGTATCTCCTGAAGATCTTCCTGGTCTTCCACCTCCTCGACAAGTCGAATTTCAGATTGATTTATCTCCTGGTGCTGCTCCTGTTGCTAAAGCACCATACCGTTTAGCACCTTCCGAAATGAAGGAACTTTCCAACCAACTCCAAGAACTATTGGATAAAGGTTTCATTCATCCAAGCTCGTCCCCATAGGGAGCTCCTATTCTATTCATTAAAAAGAAGGATGGTACGCTAAGGATGTGTATTGATTACCGCGAACTCAACAAGCTTACTATCAAGAACCGCTATCCACTACCGCATATTGATGATCTATTTGACTAACTTCAAGGGTCGAGTGTTTATTCAAAAATTTATCTGAGGTCCGGTTATCACCAACTTAGGGTCAAGGAATCCGATATTCCTAAGATTGCTTTTCGTACTCGTTATGGGCACTATGAATTTTGTGTCATGCCTTTTGGCTTAACTAATGCTCCTGCCGTGTTCATAGATCTTATGAATCGTGTCTGTAAACCATATCTCGAAAAATTTGTCACTGTTTTCATTGGCGACATCTTAATCTACTCAAAGAGTGAGAAAGAACATGAGCAGCATTTGCGCATGATTCTTGAACTCATACGAAAGGAACAACTCTACGCTAAGTTTTCAAAGTGCGAGTTTTGGCTCAAGACCGTACAATTCCTCGGATATGTTGTTGATAGTAACAGAATACATGTCGATCCAGCTAAGATTACCGCTATTCAGAACTGGGAGGTACCAAAGACTGCAAAGCATATTCATCAATTTTTGGGACTTGCCGGTTATTATCGAAGGTTCATAAAAGATTTTTCCCTCCTTGCTAAACCCCTTACAAAGTTAACCCATAAAGGAAATAAGTTTGAGTGGTCCGAAGAACAGGAATCTGCTTTCAAGGTTCTGAAGGATAAATTGACCACAACCCCGATTCTATCTTTACCTGAAGGCTCTGACGATTTTGTTGTTTACTGCGATGCCTCAAAGCAAGGCTTTGGTTGTGTTTTAATGCAACGTGAAAAGGTTATTTCCTATGCATCTAGACAGTTGAAGAAACATGAGAAGAACTATACCACACATGACCTGAAATTAGGAGCCGTAGTATTTGCACTAAAGATGTGGAGACATTACCTCTATGGGGTATGAATCACAGTGTATACCTATCATAAAAGTCTTCAGCATATCTTTGACTAGAAGTAATTAAACATGAGGCAAAGGCATTAGATTGAGTTATTAAATGACTACGATTGTGAACTTCGATATCATCCTGGCAAGGCGAATGTAGTTGCCGATGCCCTTAGTCGAAAATACAATGTTAGACGTGTTCATGCTTTAAACCTGAAAATCAAATCGAATCTTATATCACGAATCTGTGAAGCTCAACTTGAAGCTATTAAACCGACACTTATCGAAGATGAAGGACCTATCGGTTTCGAGAACCGACTCCAAGTGAAAGCTAATGGTACACGGTACTTTGGTAACAGAATTTGGGTTCCTCGCTTCGGTAATCTCCGTGATCTAGTCTTGGACGAAGCTCATAAGACTAGATATTCTATTCACCCGGGTTCCAGTAAGATGTATCACGATGTGAAGGAATTCTACTGGTGGCCTAACATGAAAGCCGACATTGCTACTTATGTTAGTAAGTGTCTCACTTGTTTGAAAGTCAAGGTTGAACATCAAAAGCCTTCTGGTCTGTTGACACAACCCGATATCCCGCAGTGGAAGTGGGAATGTATCACTATGGATTTCGTTACTAAGTTGCCTAAGACTTCAAACGGTAAGGATACTATTTGGGTCATAGTTGATCATCTTACTAAATCTGCACATTTCTTATCGATCAAGGAAACCGACAAGATGGAGAAATTATCACAACTCTATATTAAAGAAATTGTCTCACGTCATGTAGTTCCTATCTCAATTATTTCTGATCGCGACAGTCGATTCGTTTCTAGATTCTGAAAAACTTTGCAATCTGCTCTTGGAACTCAACTCGACATAGCCTATCATCCACAAACTGATGGTCAAAGTGAACGAATCATTCAAACCATGGAAGATATGCTACGTGCTTGTGCAATCGATTTTGGCAAAGGTTGGGATATACACTTGCCTTTAGCTGAATTTTCCTACAACAACAGTTATCACTCTAGCATTAAAGCTGCACCTTTTGAAGCCTTATACGGACGGAAATGTAGATCCCCTTTGTGTTGGGATGAACTTGAGGACAGACATTTAACTGGTCCTGAAATTATTCATGAAACCACCGAAAAGATCGTCCAGATTAAGCTAAGATTAGAAACTGCCCGCAACTGACAAAAGAGCTATGCTGATAAACACAGGAAGGATATAGAATTCCAAGTTGGAGATAAAGTCATGTTAAAAGTATCCCCTTAGAAAGGTGTCGTCCGCTTCGGTAAACGAAGTAAACTCAGTCCACGATATGTTGGACCTTTCACAATCACTTAAAGAGTTGGTCCCGTGGCGTATCGATTAGAACTACCAACTAAACTTAGCCAAGTACATGATGTGTTTCATGTCTCGAATCTTAAAAAATATCTTGCTGATGACACACTTGTTATTCCTTTGGATGATATCCGTATTGATGAGCAAATTCACTTCGTTGAAGAACCTATAGAAATCATGAATGAAGAGGTCAAATAAAGGCGTAAAAGCAACATACCTATCGTTAAAGTCTGTTGGAATTCGCGTAGAGGCCCCGAATATACATGGGAACGCAAAGACCAAATGATACAAAAATATCCCCATCTCTTCTCAAACGCTGATGCATTCGAGAAGTCTACCTAAAACTTCGGGACGAAGTTTCTAATAACGGGGAGGTACTATAACGACCCTCATTTTTCCATTCTATATTTTTTCAATATTAAATGCCCAACAATATAATTAAAACTTAATGATTAAACTTTAATCAACAATTGTTAAGTATTAAGAATTATAAAACATATTAATTAACTTTGTGTAATAATTGACAAGTTAATAAAAGATGGAAGTAATAATCTAATTAACTTTCGTGAACAAAATGTAATACTCAAAAACTTGTTGCATTAAAACAATTAAACTAGAACAGTTAAGGAGCCATTTTAACTAACCAAAAGTACAAGGACTAAAGTGAAAAAGTTCCAAACCCATCCTTGTTGCCCTAGCTGAATTTTTTTTAAAAAGGGATGAAATGACCTTTTTCCCCCTCTAAAAATTGGCCACCATAACCACCACCTTAAACCCTAACTTGTTCCCTAAGCACTCCTAACTAAACCCTAATTCTAGATCCTTCTAACCTCACCTATAAATAGAGACCTAAGCTAATGCTTTTCTTGTACCAAAACATTCTTATAATCCTCTCTCAAAATCACAATCTCATCTCCCTCTCCTTTGTGATTTTGGCCACCCTCACCACCACACCACCACCATTCGGTTTTCAACAAAACCGAAACCCCACCACCACCTTTTGAAGTTTTAGTTAATTGCTTCTTGATTCTGGGTAATCTTCAAGTGATCTTCAACGTGTTCTTCGTGTTCATCAAGATCTTCAAAAGTGTTCTTGAGTTTTCTTATATTCATTCTTGATCATATACATACTTGTTCATGTAAAAAAAAATATATAATATACATATACGTACACATACATGCGGTTTAAAAAAAAAATGTTTAGATCTTAAAAACCCTAATGATTAACCAAGATTATGTTAATGTTTAAAATGGTAACAAAATATATACATACTATATATAAGTACATGTATACATATATGTAAAATATATATATATATATATATATATATATATATATATATACACACACACATATATCGACACATATAATATATATATATATATATATATATATATATATATATATATATATATATATATATATATAAAATATACATATACAAGATACATATATATATATATATATATATATATATATATATATATATATATATACATATTAAATACTTAAACCCTAATTTACTACCTAAACCCTAAACCTAAATACACCACTAAACCCTAATCATTAATACTACTTTAATTAATTAAACCTAATTAATTAATACTACTATTTACTACTTAACCCTAACTACTAATACTACTTAACTACTAAACCCTAATAATACTAATCACATACTTAATACTACTTATACTATACTACTTAACACTTATACACATATACTACTACTACTAACACTTATGATGTACTACTTATATTATAATACTTATATTATAAGATTATAACATACACGATAATGTGAGATTACTCGAACATCAACGCTACTTAAGGCCTAGGGTGATCTTTGGTACCATTATGGGACGCTTGTGGATCTCGAATGCCAAGACTTAGATTCTGGTCAAGAGATCCTGGGCCAACCGGTAACAATAGATCATTCAAGTGACTCGGCGGTGGCATAGATGTTTGGGTATGGTGCATAATATCAAACCCGACTATAGTGATCATACACTCACTAAGTGAACAACACTTAGTCACTTGCACACTTAATAAGTGGTGGACTTATTAAGGACAACTCACTAGTGTTCAACACTAACTTGCTAAAAATGGAAACTTACTAAAAGTGGAAACTTACTAAAAATGGGAATTTAGTAAAACGAACTACAATTAAACACTTGCATACTTAAACTTAAACTTGGGGAAACATTTAACTACTCTTAAATGTCATTAGGTTGACTTTCTGCTCATATTCATCCAACTCTTCTATTCCGAGGAATAACAAACTCTTCTCCTACTTACTAAGGTGAACTTCATAGCCCCACTTTATATTGTGTACAACTTATTTAACTTACTAGGGTGAGACACATGCTACTTTTAATATTTACAATTTAGACACAAGTACCAACTATTAAATTGTGATATACCTGGCTATGTCCTGCAAGTACCCACTTTGATATTTTTAATTTCTTTTACATAACGCATGCTTAGTTATTGGGGGTAGGCCTATCGGGAATAACGTCCCCGATACATTTGACCAAGTCATTGTATTACTTAATAATGATTCAAACCGACATGGACAGTACAACTTGTCACGGGGCAAACTTTGAAACTGTTTAGTCTAAATATCACAAACTTGGCACTACTTTTAGATCCCTGCGAGATCTGCCTTTACAAATAAAAATCTTGTGGTCTAAACAACGGTCAACTATTTTGTTAAACCTATGAACTTCACTCAACATTTTTGGTTGACACTTTAGCATGTTTTGTCTCAGGTTACGATTGATCAGCTTACTCTTATCTATGTGATGCTACTTGGACTCTAGGACTTGAAGAAAGAGTCACATTTATTATTTATGCATTTATTTACATTCTTGTAATTTCAATTCGTGTAACGACATTCTATTTCATTCCGCTGCGTACTCAATAAAGTTTGTTTTTATCATATAGTGTCGTTCTCATTTATATAATATGTTGGTATTTTTGATATTAATGTCACATTCACCCAGGCCCTAACTAGGGGTGTGATATTTCCGATTAGTGAGGTTTTGAATGATTAGACAGTTGTACTGGATCTTCCACCAGAATTAGCCGGTATTTATAATACCTTCAATCTGTGTTACATGCGTAAGTGTAAGGTTGATGACGAGACACAATTGTTACCGTTAAAGGATTAGAAAGTTGACTTGAATAATAAGTTAGTTGAAGAACTGATACGTATAGTTGACCGAAAGACCACTAAGTTGAGAAAAAATGAGATTCCAATGGTGTTGATAGAATGGAATCAAAGTCTGGAACCTAATCTTACATGGGAAACAAAAGAGTTGATGAAGATTCGTTACCCTCACATGTTTGACCAAGACCAAATTCCGAGGACATAATCTCTTTAAGGGGGTGGATTTGTAACAGACGAAAACTTGGGCTAGACGTAAGAAGACTATTTTTCCCTTAGGTTTATGTGTGCATTATTCTAAGTTTTTTATTTTAATAATGTGTTTATTATTAATTAATTATGTGATTAAGACCAGTTTGTGACAAGGGTCACTGAACAGGCCTGTTTGTTTAATTTGAACTCCGTTAGGGCCGCCTAACGAAGTACGAATGACATAAGATAACTGATAAATACCCGTGTGATATGGGGGTATGGGTTTTAACCCCTTTTATTTTTGTTATCTGCCTCACTTGTTCCATTTCTAGAAAACTCTCAAGAACAACCTGTACCTTGTTTCTATCACCTTAAAACCCTAAACTTGAATCTTGTGGATTTGTTAGAATTTGAGCTAGGAATATGTTTCTTATGTGTTTGTGTTCTTCATAAGGTAAGCTTGCATCAGATTCATGCTTTAATTCTTGCTTAAATTGGGGTTTTTGGGTTAAAATGGGTTTTTGGTGAAACTAACATTTAAGATGTTTGTGTTGGTTTTTGCTAGTTAAATGATGCATGTACGTTTGTATAGCTTCGTGGACCGTTCATTTGCCAGAAACATCACAAAAATGGTGATTTTGGGTTGAAACTCGTATGGAAACTGCTAATGCTGTTCTTCATCATTCGCATGAGTGGGGAGTCACTCGTACGGTTAAACGGTAAACCTTATGGTGATCGTATGAGTGGATCGATACTAGAACTATTGTTTTGATTTGCTGACCCGTACGGTTTAACAGTGACTCGTACGAGTCATATGTCACTCGTGTGATCAACCGTACGGATCTATTGTTGTTTTGTTGGATGTTTGGTCAAAGATCAAACGCACGAGTGAGATGTCAACAGCATTGTTGAGGTTTCTCAGGCGTGCAAGTATCTCTCGCACGGTTGACATGTCTGTTTGTTGTGTATGTAATTACACTTTATTCATGTGTGCGTTTTATACCATGCCATTAAAGGAGAATGTGGCATTGGTTTGGGGTCGGTAGTCATCGCAACCTTTTGTCATGATTGTGTATGACGATTCTTTGACTTGGTTAATATCGTAGATATGATTAATGACTTGATTATATCTATTCTCGGGTGAAAAGAATAAAGAGAAAGCTCAGTAGATAGAATCTGAGCTGTTGCTGGTAATTAGTGATTGAGTCTATCTCCGGATAGAGTTTAAGTAGCAAGTCATGCTACCGTGGTTTACTTTGATTACGCTGTGTAGTGTAGTGATTGTTATGCTAGTTAGATAATTGCATGTTATGTGTATTGTATGTTGTATGTGATTACTGTGTTTGACACCAGTCGGGCATGTGGAGGCTGGGGACTCGTAATCAGGCATGTGGCGGTTGGATTTTTGCCCTGTGGAGGTTGGATTTTTGCCCTGTTGTCTGTGTACTAATTCAATGGGAAGTACTATCGGTAGATTCTAGCCCGATCAGCTAAGGTTGTGTACAAGCCGCCGATCCTCGTATTGTCTTTTCTTGTATGCTTGTTGGGCTGTAAGCATGAATTGTATGAGTGTTGTATGTTTGGTGCTTAAGCTTAGTCTTTTAGATGGATTACATTCACTTAGCGGTGCATCCCCCTCATTCCTCCCTTGCAGGTTTAGGTACCGCTAATTTGGTTGGGCGTGGGTGCTGACGACATGTTTGACCCGAGTGAACTCTGATGGGGCTTGTAATAAAATAAATAGAAGTTTAAGTAACACCGTTATGTAAACTTAATTGTGATGACATGGACTTATGTAATGTTTATGGTTACTGATATGTCATACTTTAATGACTTCCGCTGTAAATTAAAAAAAAAAAAAGACCGGTGTTACACATTATATCACAACAAATTTAAAAGCTAATCGTTTCATCTTGCATTTCTTTGCCTCTACTAAAAATTTAATTAAAAGAAAATAAACGAATAACTTAAAGTAACCATTGATTGGAACCTTTTTAGATGTGAAGTGTACGAAATTTGTTGTTATCCTATGAACATAAGGGAACATAAGGATCCTCTTATATAAGTGGTTGAATATAGGATGTCCTCTGTTTCACCCTTTGATAATTGAAAGTTTTTGTAATTATGTGTGGTACATGATTAAACAGGGCCCACTGCCCATGTTACTTTTGCATTTTATACAATTAGGAGTACATAGATTGTGCACATTGTGAGTTGTACATCTCTATCTCTATCATAGTATAATGCATGTGATTCGAGAGATAACCAAATGAAATTATCAGAACTTAAACCATAGCGGCCAAATAATGATAGAAACAGAAAAGTTATCAACTTAATAATATTAATTTGATTTATACAATATAAAATATAATAATTTAGTTTTATTACCACTAGATTTGTGCCTATGGGTCCATTTCGACATCCCCTTTTACCATCCTCTCAAGAACGTGTCACGACTCATGAATATCGACGCATTTTGTATTTTGCCTTACGGCATCCGTTCTTATAAAGACAATGATAAGAAGTTCCTTCTTTGAATTGTGTTTTTGTACGTCCATAATCGAACGAATCAGGTCTCAAATTGGGTCGAATGGATTGAGCCAGAATCGAGTTGAGTCAGATCTAATTGTTCATCTTTTTTTTTTTTTTGTTTTTTTTTTATCTTTTTTAAATATATTTAAAAGTTTTATTTCATTTAATATTATTATATATTTACGTTTAAGTTTACATTTTTACGTTTTGCTTTTATGTTCTGTCTCTACATCTGCGTTCTGCGTTTTACATTTGTGGTTTGAGTTTGCATTTTCGTTTGTGTTTAATGTTTGCATTTTATATTTTCTATGTACGTTTTGCATTTACATTTATGTTTTATATTTTATGTTTTACGTTTACATTTTTTTCTTTACATTTTTTTTAACAGCAGTCTGGGATCACCAGGGGGACTAAACCACTCACGCGTTCATCTCCCGCAGTTGCATAACCTGCCCCCAAATGCTGCTCAGGAGGAAATCATGCCCAATCCGAGGGCATGGGTGCTAAAACCCCCTTCCATACTGCCCCCGCAACGCGATATACAGAATGCACCTTTGGGTGGAATTCAAGGGTTAAGGGCAACCTTGTGTGCAATGCTGCGCCCCACGAGATTCGAGCTACTCACCTCTCGTTAAGAGAGGCATCACTACCATATGAGCTACAACACAATGTTTTTTTACATTTTACGTACGGAGTATATGTTTTACCTGTATATTATAGAACTCTTTTAATTATATTTTAAAACGTCCGTGCATTGCACGGTCTAAAAATTTAGTGTATATATATATATATATATATATATATATATATATATATATATATATATATATATAATATTTTGAAAATATGTAGCTTAAGCATAATACCTAATTAATCGATCAATAAATTGTAGTTTTGCAACGTATATAAGTACGTAGATATTGTGCAAATGTGTCAATTTGTGGATTCTTTTAAAGCCTATTTTAATTTTAATAAGCATTATATAGTTAACTTATCTAATCTATACACTAATCATTTGTAGCAATACTCTCAAAAGAGGGGTTTGAGAATTCCCTTTTCCATTTTTTTTTCCCTTTTCCATTTTTTTCCTTTTCACATGTACCCTTCTACTTTTATATTTATAACTAGTTGTGGAGCCTTGGCTTCGCGCCAAGGGCTCCGTTTTGAATGCGAGTTTAAAAAAAAAAATTTGATCTATTTTGTAAAAAAGAATTTTTTTTCGACATCCAACATTGAAGGGTTGTTCCTTTTGTGAAAGTTGCTTCTTTTAGCGTTTTTTTTATTTTTTTTTTATTTTAAAGTTAGTTGATGTATTTTGTAAAAAAGAATGTTTTTCGACATCTTTTGGTAGCATTGAAAGGTTGTTACTTTTATGAAAGTTGCCTCCTTTATCGTTGAGGAAGAAAAAAAAAAGTTAGTTAATTTTTTTGGTAAAAAAGAATTTTTTTCGACATCTTTTGGTAACATTGAAGGGTCGGTTCTTTTATGAGAGTTGTTTCTTTTATCGCTAGAGATCAAAAAAAAAAAAATTGTGAAATGACAAAAATACCCCTGGTTACTATTGATGAATAGTACTACAAGGTTTTATCTATTAGATATATAGAAATACCCCTGGTTACTATTGATTAATAGTGCTACAGGGTTTTGTTTATTAGATATATTGATAATTTTTTCCTAAAATTTATAGTTACAGTAATAGTCCTTAGGCTTTCGAGTTTCCAATTTAAGTCCACAAAAAAATTTCTATTCCTTAAAAAAAAGAAAAAAAAAAACACACCAACTAAATTTTTATTGCAAGTATTACTATTACTATACTATCTATTAGACAAAACTGATGAATAGTAAATAGGGGCGTTTTCGTCTTTTCATTTTTTTTTCCTTCTAAATTTCATTTCACTTACAAAGCCCCCCACCACTTTTTTCAAAAAATTAAATCGACCCCCCAAACATGAGGGTAAAAGTGTCAAATAACCATTTTCATAAAAAATCTTAAATAAACTCCACCCAAATATTCAACGGGTAATATCCTCTCGCTCGCAAGGAGTTAAATTTTTCTGACACCATCGTTAAACTCAAAATAATTTTAGGAACACAATGTCACTAACTATACGCAAAATGGACGCTTTTTAAAAAACGCTAAATATTTGGGGTACTTTTCATACACGTTGATTTTGCGTTAAATTTTTAAAAGTCGACAATTTCATAGCGAAACTTGGAGATGCACATATATTGTTATTTTAAAATAACATTTAAATCTTTCACGGGTTATACCTTTTAGTTCGACTCGAGTTGCGCTTCAACGACATCATCGTTACCCACGAAATAATTTTATAAACTAAACGCAATAAAATATATTGAAAACCGAACCCCCGGCGCGAATCGGAGGTTGAAAAATAGTTATGATCAATGTGAACGGTATTTCAATAGTGTGTATGTACTCGTAATGATAATTATAGCATGATTTTTAGAAGATAACAAAACGTCAAAAGATCAAAGTTGCCAATGAAGAATATCCAAATACGAGTATCAAATCATATAAAATATAATATAATATAATTATAATTAGTTGAAAATAATGATTGATAAGCAAGTTGAATGCAATTTCGATTAGTGGTTTATCACATACAATACAGCTGGATATAAGATTCTATATTATTTTAATTAAAATATATTCGTTAACATAAACATTAACATTAACATTAATACGGAGTAATTAATAAGGATGTCAATTGTCACCCAATACAGCGAATATTCATCCGATCCACCAGCTTTATAATGGATATGAATACGTATATGCATGAAATTAAATGGATATGGATATGGATACGGATGTAAATTTTCATCCATGGGTATATATCCATAATCACCTGATATACATATATAAATACATAAATATAAATATATGCAAACATGTTTACTATTACAAATGCATTTATCATTGCACGTACATTTTGTTTGCAACCGTATAATTATTTAACTATGATATATTACGGCTAAAACGTATAATTATCAAAATAAACATACAAATTACACATTCAATTTATCGTAGTCTATGTATATTAGTAAATTCAACAATTTATGTTATATCTTCGACAAAGAATACACGTTTTTTAGATATATTTCAATTATGTCACATTATATATATCTTAATTATATTACGTTCTATTTTTATTACATATTAGAAAATATTATAACATTTTAATATTTAATGGATATCCATTAACTCACATAATCTATTGGATATGGATATGATTGCATGAAATTAAATTAAATGGATATGGATATGAATATGAATGAACAAAATTTAAATGGATATGGATATGGATATGGCGTCACCCGATCCATATCCGATCTATTGTTATTCCTAATAATTAACATTAACATTTGGAGGGGGTTTTATCGTCTATGACCCGGATGGAATTGGTGCGAGTTTCCTCCTAGGCACACAGTTGCGGGGCAGGTACAACTGTGGGAGATGAACGCATAGGTGGTTAAGTTTCTCCTTAGTGATCCCAACTAACTGCTGTTCAAAAAAAATATAAAAATATTTAAAAAGCAAGTTTAAGTGATAATGATGGAGTTTTCCATTTCTAAAAATAGTAAACTTGAACATAATTTTGCATTTAATTTTTTTTATAGAACGGTAGTTATAATAAAATAAGTGGGAAACAATGAGAAGTTTTATAACTAAAAACGCAATCTTAAACGGTTAAACAGTTAAACTTAATAGTTAAGTTCATGTTCAACTGTTCATCCCTAACCGTATGTCATAGCAACACATGTTAAAGTTGTGTACATAATTCTAAATATTGTTTTCCTATACTCTTTGGCATTCTCTAGTAGTTTGATATGCAATTGATAGATATATTAAAAATTAAGTAAATGGCGAGAGTTTAACGACCCATTCATATTGATTATAAACGATTCATCTCAATTGATTTCATTGCGAGGTATTGACCTCTATATGATACGTTTTACAAACATTGCATTCGTTGAAAGACAACTGATTTAAAAATATAATCTTTCAATACAAATGATATATGATTCTCCTAATATGAATGACTAATCTTTTATAACAGTTTTTTTGAACTCAATAACTTGAATGTAACGTCTTTTGAAATATGCCATGAGTGACTCCAAGTAATATTGCTAAAATGAGCAAATGCACAGCGGAAGATTTCTTTCATGACAGAGAATAAACATGCTTAAAAGTGTCAACCAAAAGGTTGGTGAGTTCATAGGTTTATCATAACAATCATTTCAATATTTTAATAGACCACAAGATTTCAGATATTTAATTGTACACGTAACTCGAGTACAAAATAGTACGCATAACCTGCGAATTAAAAATCATTCATATGGTGAACACCTGGTAACCGACATTAACAAATGCATCTAGAATATCCTCAAATATGCAGGTACACTCATCTGTATATAAAATCGAAGTACTAAAGCATCCATAACCTGGATGAGGTTTGTTAGGCCCATAGATCTATCTTTATGATTCGCGTCAATTAGGGGGTCTGTTCCCTAATTCTTAGGCTTCCAAGCTAAAAGGGTGATATCCGGTATAATAATTCAAACATAGAATGTAGTTTCAAGTACTTGTGTCTATTTCGTAAAACAGTTATAAAAGCAGCGCATGTATTCTCAGTCTCAAAATATATATTGCAAAAGCATTTAAAAAGGGAACAAATGAAACTCACGATACGATATTTTGTAGTAAAAATATGCATACGACGGAACTGAACAATTGCAGGGTTGGCCTCGGATTCACGAACCTATATCAGTTATATATATTAAAACATATACTTGTAATCGAACAATTTAGATGTTATCAATATTGATATAATTGTTTTATTTAATAATTTATAGGTTTCATTAATAATTTAATTAAATATATCTATTTTATATACTTTAGATAAATAATTAGTAAAAATATTAGTATAGTTATGTTACATGTAGTTATTTATATATAAAAAAAATATTTGTTTGTTATTATAATAATAATATAGTAATGATAGTAATAATAATATTAATAATTTTATTTAATTTGTAACTTAATCGTTTCTATAATAATATTTGTATCTATAATCATAATAATAATTATAATGTTAATAATAATAAAAATGAAAATAATGATAATAATAATAATGATAAAAATTAATAATAATAATGTTAATAATAATTTTACTAAAAATGATAATTTTAACAATCATGATAATAATAATATTTATATTCCTAATAATGATAATGATAATAATAATAATAATAATAATAATAATAATAATAATAATAATAATAATACTTATATTAATAATAAAAATGATAATAATATAATTTATATTAATGATAATAATAATAATCATGATATTAATATTAGTAGTAGTAGTAATAATAATAATAATAATAATAATAATAATAATAATAATAATAATAATAATAATAATAATAATAATAATAATAATAATAATAATAATAATAATAATAATAATAATGGTAATCATAATCATAATAAATGATAATCTTTATAATAATACTTGTATTAGTAATAATAAATATTCTAAAAATAACAATAATAATAATATAGAGTACAACCTTTGAAGACAAGCTTTCAAAGAAAAAACGCCATTGCCCGGGTTCGAACCCGCGACCTCTCGCTAACCCAATAACATCTCAAACCATATGAGCTATCATGCTTTTATGTTATATATCCGGATTGAATACTGTATACCCGTTCATCATTATTCTAATTATCATCATAATCATCAAAATTCTAGTATCACGTTTATTATCATCCCGTCTTCATCAACTTAATCTATTATCATAGCACCCTCATACTCGACTAGTTTATCATCATCATAATCAAATCATAATCATAATCATAATCATAATCATAATTATAATCATAATCATGATCATAAGTCATAATCTTAATCATAATCCTAATTATAATCATCACCACTCTCGGTTTTAACATAAAATCACGATCTGATAATCCTAATTGGAATTGGGTTCGGCCCAAATCTTGTTTCCAGGCCCACTACCTAATTATTTAACTCCCTTGTCAAATTGTAAACGACCCAAGTGTAATCTTTTTTTAAATTGAGCGATAGATTGAGGTGTGGTGGGGTTCGTCTGTTTATAGTGTCGGCCATCAAGAGAAACGAATATAACAGCAACTTCTTTACAGCGATTACACAGTAACTTTCATCATCAATCATTATTTTATTTTCCATCATCAACGTTAATCTTTTGCAGGTGGTGAAAAGAAACAACAACAATAATTAAAAGGTGTTTGATTTGGGTTTTCTTCGAACAGAAACAGAAAAAGACTGCAGCTGTAGCAACAACAGGTCTGTTTTGATGATGGGTTAGTTTAGTTGTGGGTTTATGATGAAAATCGAAGGTAAAACACAGTTGTTTCGTTATTGCTCGATGATGAACAGATAAATAAAAGGAACGATGGTGATTTTCATGGTAACGAAAATAGTAAAATCGAAGTGGTGTTGTCTATGGTTTGATTACGGTTTTAAAACGGAAAGAGGGAGAGGGAGTGAAGGTTGAAGGTGGAATGGTGTTTAAGAGGTGGTAGGGTGGCAGATATGATGAGGGTTTGTTCATAACATGAACTCGTTTGATGGGTTTGGTCGATCATTAGTTGTAGGTGTTTCTTGAACAAAAAACATTATAGTAGCAGTATGATTAGAAACAGGAACCAAGTAGTAGCAAGAGTTAGACGATGGTGGCGGTTTATCAATAAACAAGAGTAAAACGTTTAGCTATATGATGGTTTAATTGGTGATGGTGATCGTGGTTTGAACTGGAAAATAGAAATAGTAAGTCGATGGTATTGGTTGTGGGTTTTGTTGAACAGGAGACAGGAACAATGAGCAGAAAGTGGTGGTGGTTTCGATATAGTTATAGAGAATAAGGGTGATGATGGAGTGGTGGTTGACGGTTGCAACAAGGAGACAAGTAGGTGGCTGTTGTGGTGTGGTGTTCTTGGGTCTCGGTTACTAGTTGAAACAGAAAAAAATTGAAGTTGAAGCAGCTTTACATGTTAGTGGGTTAGTGGTTTCGTTTTTAACTCACTTGAAACAGTAATAGAAAACTAGCATACGTGGTTAGAGGTGTTGAATTGTAGTGGGTTTGGTGTGTGTGTGGTTATCGGTCGTTCATGTTAGGAAGCCTAGCAAAGAAAAATATAAACGAATAGCAATGGTGAGGGTGATCAATTAGTGATGAATATGGAGTGATTTTCAAATGGTCATAGGTGGTGGCGGTTATAGATGGCCGGTGATGGCTTAGTCGACAGGAACACAGAAGGAGAGAATGTTGGTGATGAAGAAGGTGGTATACAAGTGTGTTTTCATTCTTGATATAAGTAATATATATATATATATATATATATATATATATATATATATATATATATATATATATATATATATATATATATATATATATACAAGATTATATTAATAATTATGATCATTCGATTACTGCATAAGAAAGGAGAGAAAGAGATGTGATCAATTAAACTGTAAGACCCGTGTATTTTTCTTTGTACATATGTGTATTTATAAGTATTCAAGGTGTGGGGTTTTGTTGTATATAATTAAAAAGCAAAAGAAGCTGAACTGGGCATTTGGCGCGCCGCGCTACTACGGGCTGACAGATTCCTCTTCTTTTTAAATTAGATATTTTGAGGGCAATTTGGTAAAATCACTTAAGGGCCGAATTAAATGCCTTAGATCAGTTTTGGGAGCTCATTTACTCCTTTCACAACCACCTTATCATCTTCAATTCAATTCTTGAGAGAGAGTGCATTTTTAGAGTGAGAAAGCTCCATTAAAGGAAGAAGGATGTTGAATCGGGTCTTAGTGCGAGTTTTAAAGTCGTTCATCTAGTCGCTAGCTACGTGGTGATTGTGTTGGTAAGTTATAAAACCCAATTTCTTACTTTAATTGTATTAAGGGTTAGGGTTTGGGTTAGTGATGCACACAAAACCCAATTGCTAGTAAATTTGGGGGTTTTGGGTAAATTTGGGTCTTGTAGACTCAAAGATGACTAATTAGGGTTTTCAAGTATTAAATTATGTTTATAAGCTTAAATTGGTTAGTTAAAGTACTAGAACACTTTAATGATATGTAAATGGGTGTTAATTGGGTATGGATGACCCAAATGGGTGTGTTGACCTTGAAATGGGTCAAATGGGTCTTTAATGACCTAAGTGGCCTTGCATGAGTGAAAATGAGTTAACTTTGTGATTTAAAAGTGTTTTAAACCCATCTTGGTTAATGATTAGGGTTTTGGTGTGTGTTGACCCAAAATTAGGGTTAAGGGTTCAAATGGGTTAAAATTTGTACCTTGGGTCAAAATGGCTTTGGAATGGTGAAAGGATCGGTTGACCAACTTGAGTTTGCGTTTGATAATATGTATAATATGATAGGTGCATTACATCAAGGTCTCGCAAGCTCGGGTAACTTTCCACAAGAGTTTTGAGGTGAGTGGAATAATTATATGCATAGGTATATAATGTATCTATTTGTTGTAGCGTGAAATGTGAAGTGTCGAGGTGTTAAGACACCACGATTCACGTGAAGAGTGTAGCATCGAGGTGTTAAGATGCCACTCGGGTGTAGCATCGAGGTGTTAAGATGCCACCTAGGAGTGTAGTGTCGAGGTGTTAAGATACCACTCCGTAAAATAATGAGTGAAGCATCGAGGTGTTAAGATGCCACTCGGGGTGAAGTACCGAGGTGTTAAGGTGCCACCCTAGGGGTTAGTGGTGCGAGGTGTTAAGTGCCCTAACGGATGTTATGAACACCGATGGCGTTTTCGCGAGCGCCGTTCCCTTGTACGATTGGTTAACCATGATTATTTGTGTTGTAAGCATATTATATTGTTCGAGTTATATTTATATGCGGTTGTTATGCTAGCTCGTGGTATTGGAGAATGATAGTTTGTAATTTTGACGATAAGCTATTGTGTTTGCTAGCATGTTTGCGGTATTGTGTAAGTGTATGCAAGTAGGTATAATTATATATGTATTCATATAATTATTGCATTCACTAAGCTTTGCTTACCCTCTCGTTGTTTACTTTTTATAAGTTCGGTTGTGGACAAGGGTAAGGGCATTACCTTGGATTAGATATCCCGCCTCGTTAGGGGACGCTTTTGGATGTGTTGACTTTTGGGAGTTTGACCGAGACGTGGGTAGTTTAATCCCAAACGCCATGCTCATAGTGTAGTTTGGTACTTCAACTTTTTGGTGGTCGAAACTCATAAATTGTATTAAACTTGTATTTTGGGTCGTGTGGGTCCCGCTTGTAAAACATCATTTTTATGTTTGAATCGTGATAGTTTTACATATTTAAATGTGTGGTTAAAAGTGTGTCGTCTAAAAATGTCGGGAACTAGTCGATCTTTTTCGCATTTGAAACTTTCCGGACAGGCCTGAATGGCGCGCCGCGCGGCCATCCTGGCGCGCCGCGTCACTTCACTCTACAGCAAATTTTTTTTATTTTGTATTTTCACGTGGTTTGGTCGCGGGTTGGTTTGGGTTGTTACATAAACACAGTGAATCCCAATCATGCATAGTGTCAAAATAGTAATATTTAATTAATTGATGAATAAAAACAAGTGATTATTTGTGAAAGGTGATTCAAGAAACAGAATGAATTCATTATTTGATTCAATCAGGAATAGTAACACTAAATTAATAATAATATTATAATAATAATTATAATAACATGTGAGAATTAATTAGCCGCCTCTTTGTTTCTTATACCGATATTTTTTTTTTAAGAATAGTATTTCGTAGTCCGTTGTAAATCAGTGGTGGATAAAAGTTCTCGGAAAAATCTCAAAATTTTATCTTTATTTATTTCAGTCATTATGGTAAAAATAATCGGTCATTAATTGTTTAAAATTATTAAATAAAAATTAAATTAATTATTAGCCCCCAATCCCAAGTAAAATATAATAAGTGTTAAAACTTTACAAATAGATTCTAAATATATATTTAATAAAGCTATAGTTTATATGAGTTCTTTTTGGATCACTGTTTATTTAAAAATCACATAAGTTTGAATTAAACTTCTCTAAATAATAATCGAAACGTCCAACGAGTATTACAATCATTTAATATTTATTTTTAATATACTTTATTTATATATAGTTATGTTTTAAATAATAATTATTAATTATTATAATATCATATTTTATTTTATTTTATTTTACATAGTAAGTTCTAATAATTGAATCATATAACATTTCAAATTAATATATATTAAATATGTACATATCTATTTACAAATAGTTGTTCGTGAATCGTCGGAAACGGTCGATGGTCAATTGAACAGTTCAAAATTTTTGAGACTCAATCTAACAGACTTTGCTCATCGTGTTAAAAATATTAAATCATGTCGAGAGTTTGATTCAAAATTAGTCGAAATTTTTCGGGTCGTCACAGTACCTACCCGTTAAAGAAATTTCATCCCGAAATTTGAGTGAGGTCGTCATGGCTAACAATAAAAATGTTTTCATGACAAATATGAGTTGATAGATAGAGTTTTATCAATATTGATTAATATAGATAAAAAGATTCGATTATGTGAAGCGTACGAGTGAAGCTGTCACAAAAAGTGAAATGAAGTAATAGAGGTTCGTCTTCACTTCTGACGTAGTCACTGTTGAATTCCGGAATTCAAGGAATTTAAAGAAATTAAGGAAAATCTTTTAAATCTTTATAAGATTTGATTCTTTAGAAATTAAGGAATTTAGGATCCTCTTTAATTAAATACGGTAATCTGCCTCGATTTCTATGCCTGGTAATCCCACTATAAATGAACCTCTTCCGTTCCATTATTCTCACCACTCCTATACTTTCCTTCTCAATTCATACTTCCAAAAAAAATTTGAAAATGCTATATCTAGTTCTGATCCTTGTTATTTTCCTGACTATCGCTTCTGTCATTCTTCTTTTTCATTTACCACCGGAGGAATCTGTTTACGTCTACGATTACCTTGGGGTTATTCTCCCGTGTCTTTATGTTGCTATACACATTGATATACACGGTTTGTGATTTCTGTGTTGTTGTTGGGCTTTATATTTTCCCTTACAACTCGAAGTTCCATGCTTTTGTTTTCTCTTCTCGACCTTAAGTAAAGCAAGTAATGGTCCAAAATTTGTAGGTATGGAGTTTCGAATGATTATAATATATTAAGCAGAAAGGAAGGGTAATAGCACGATTTGATTTGTCGAAATACCAGAATTCACTAAAAAGACCGAATCATCAAGAGAAATATTTTCTTGATGTTTTTAGAGGTTAAGTAGAATGAAAGAGTTATGTAACATGGCACATGATGAGGGTATGATCTGTGAACCATCATCACATTCCATTAGAAATCACAGCATGACTTACTGCAATATAATCACGTTGGCCGGGCGTCATTATATTATACTAACTCATGCTTCAACTCCCAACACTTCTCCAAAAATCATTCATAATTTAAACTCAAATTCTATAGAAGGATAGAAACTAAAACAGTTTCTTTTATGATGTAACATATATAGCACGAGGAGATAGATAATTTCGGATAAAGATATTTATGAAGGTATCTTCAGAAATATCGAAGTTACTTATAACGAAAGATAAGATGATATCTTAAAATTTTAAAATATCTAGAATCAAAGAATGTTGTAGAACTTTTCCGCAAGGATTTAGAATAAGTAAGGAGCAAATTATTCGCTAAAGATTTCAGCAGATACCGAATCATCTGGATTCTTCAAGTACATGTTTAATCCTTGTGGTTTGTCCATAGTCTCCTTCAGGGTTTGCTCAGTCCATTTTTTAGTTCCAAATCTGAGCTTTTTCAACATACCATTCTTAGTATCAAGTTTTTGGCCATTAAGGCCATCTATAGCTTTTGCTGCTTCATTAGCATTCTCAAGGTTAACGAATCTGAATCATTGGTTATCGATCCGAGGTGTTTTCAGGAAATTTTGAAGAATTTGAATGCAGATGGTAATCGTCAAGATACAAATGATGTTTAAGATAAAATCAAATGGCAAACTTGAAGGAATGTTTAACTGTAGAAGATGTAACTTATTATCGATATTTTAAATCAAAATGTGTTATAATTAATATTTCCTACTCTTTTAATACTTTTTAATTGTCCAATGTTAGTAGTCCAATGTTAGTAGTCCAATAGTTCAATAGTCCAATAGTCCAATATATAATCTTAGAATTAATCGACGTATTGTGTACATGTTCCCGATTTATCCTACGATATTTAAAGTGCGTAAAATAAATAACAATATTTAAATGACGATAAATAAAATTGCGAGTATTAAAATTGCGATAAATAAATTGCGATAATTAAAATTGCGATAATTAAAATGACAATAAATAAAATGTAATAAGGAAATAGTCATAACAGGTATAGGAATAGTTAGCTAGGATTTGGTTAGTATGGATTTTAATTTTTACGTAGTTAATTAATTGGTTACTAATCAATTTTATTTTGTCCATTATTTTCTTCATTATGCCACTTGTCAAATCTTTGACTTGGATTCTGATCGGTCAAAATCCGAATGCGAAATTGAATTTGAATGAAAATAGTTGTTCTTTGGTGAACTGATACGTATATGTGTGGATTTGGGCAGTATTGTTAATGACTGCTGAATCTGTATTGAAGAATGTACAATGTAACTTATTAATGTGAAAACTAAATATTCCTCGGGTATTACCTACCCGTTAAAATATTTTCACTATTAACAGTTTGTACAAAAGAACTTTTAATTACAATCTTTATGAAAATATATATACATGTATATTTTCTTCAGATGTAATCATGGATTTAATGAGTCAATATAATATTAAACTCATTTGATTTACCGTTAGAACTAGAATACATAATCTCTAAAACATTTAGAGATTACATAATTGCCATGTAAACGAAGATAAATAATGTATAACGATATTTAGAACAAAAATAATCGACGTAGAACAAGATGTAGAATGATGAAAATTGATGTAGAACAAGATGTAGAACGAAGATAATTGATGTAGAACAAGATGTAGAATGAAGATAATTGTTGTAGAACGATAGGTAGAACGAAAGTTATGCTCGAGGTATAGATTGTGATGTTGAGGCGTGTGTTGTTGGTGGTACTGGTATTGCTGGTTTTGACGCTAATGGTATTGTTGGTTCCGGTGATGCTGCTGGTGCTTCTAAGTGGTGCACCATATTCTCGAAAGTCACTACTCGAGCGCGAAGCTCGTTGACTTCTTCTATTATTTCGAGATGATTGACGGTTAGAATGAGTCGATGAATGAGGTATAGAATTGTAGATATCATATAATCGTTGTGAGCTATTCTGGAAATGAGGGTGAAAACAGTGTTTCGGACTGGTTTGCCGGTAAGTGCTTCAGGTTCTTCGTCAAGAAGGCAATTTGGTTGATGGAAGGAATCGCCTTCTTCTCGTCTCCATTGGTTAAGTCGACTACGTACCCATCCCCAATTCATTCAGAATTGATGATGGCTGATTGGTTGATCCATTCTGGTTACACTGCTTTCGGAGTTCAAGTGGAAATCCATATTGGAATAGCTGTCGGAATCCGAGGAACTTGAACTAGTTGCGGGATCCATCTTGCACGGTCAGATAAAGGATTTTCGATAGGATTTAGATTATAGGATTTAGATTGGTATCCTTCAATACATAATTTACATATGTATATATAATACCAAAATCCCATAGATTACGGAGGAATCTTCGGAAGCGGTCAGACAAAGTTTATAGTAACAGATATGCTAAGACATGAATCTATCTATACACTATCTATGCAATAAATGCAGTAGGACGTGTCTAGACTTAGGAATGATAAGCAGATAATTTTCCACTAGGAATGATAAACAAAACTTATAGTATGGAGCTAAGGTCGAAGTTCAGACTTACTAATGCATCCTAACAACTATCAGTTAGACACACTAATGCAAGACTTAGTTCGCTAAGACCAACGCTCTGATACCAACTTTAACGACCCGTTCATATTAATTATAAACGATTCATCTCAATTGATTTCATTGCGAGGTATTGACCTCTATATGATACGTTTTACAAACATTGCATTCGTTGAAAGACAACTCATTTAAAAATATAATCTTTCGATACAAATGATATATGATTCTCCTAATATGAATGACTAATCTTTTATAACAGTCTTTTTGAACTCAATGACTTGAATGCAACGTCTTTTGAAATATGTTATGAATGACTCCAAGTAATATTGCTAAAATGAGCAAATGCACAGCGGAAGATTTCTTTCATACCTGAGAATAAACATGCTTAAAAGTGTCAACCAAAAGGTTGGTGAGTTCATAGGTTTATCATAACAATCATTTCAATATTTTAATAGACCACAAGATTTCAGATATTTAATTGTACACGTAACCCGAGTACAAAATAGTACGCATAACCTGCGAATTAAAAATCATTCATATGGTGAACACCTGGTAACCAACATTAACAAATGCATCTAGAATATCCCCAAATATATAGGTACACTCATCTGTATATAAAATCGAAGTACTAAAGCATCCATAACCTGGATGGGGTTTGTTAGGCCCATAGATCTATCTTTAGGATTCACGTCAATTAGGGGGTCTGTTCCCTAATTCTTAGGCTACCAAGCTAAAAGGGTGATATCCGGTATAATAATTCAACCATAGAATGTAGTTTCAAGTACTTGTATCTATTTCGTAAAACAGTTATAACAGCAGCGCATGTATTCTCAGTCCCAAAATATATATTGCAAAAGCATTTAAAAAGGGAGCAAATGAAACTCACGATGCGATATTTTGTAGTAAAAATATGCATACGACGGAACTGAACAATTGCAGGGTTGGCCTCGGATTCACGAACCTATATCAGTTATATATATATATATATATATATATATATATATATATATATATATATATTAAAACATATACGTGTAATCGAACAATTTAGATATTATTAATATTGATATAATTGTTATATTTAATAAGTTATAGGTTTCATTAATAATTTAATTAAATATATCTATTTTATATACTTTAGATAAATAATTAGTAAAAATATTAATATAGTTATGTTACATGTAGTTATTTATATATATATATATATATAAATTTGTTTGTTATTATAATAATAATATAGTAATGATAGTAATAATAATATTAATCATATTATTTAATTTGTAACTTAATCGTTTCTATAATAATATTTGTATCGATAATCATAATAATAATTATAATGTTAATAATAATAAAAATGAAAATAATGATAATAATAATAATGATAAAAATTAATAATAATAATAACATTAATAATAATTTTACTAAAAATGATAATTTTAACAATCATGATAATAATAATATTTATATTCCTAATAATGATAATAATAATAATAATAATAATAATAATAATAATAATAATATTACTTATATTAATAATAATAATAATAATGATAATAATATAATTTATATTAATGATAATAATAATAATCATGATATTAATATTAGTAATTAGTAATAGTAATAATAATAATAATAATAATAATAATGATAATAATAATAATAATAATAATAATAATAATAATAATAATAATAATAATAATAATAATAATAATAATAATGGTAATCATAATCATAATAAATGATAATCTTTATAATAATACTTGTATTAGTAATAATAAATATTCTAAAAATAACAATAATAATGATATAGAGTACAACCTTTGAAGACAAGCTTTCAAAGAAAAAACGCCATTGCCCGGGCTCAAACCCGCGACCTCTCGCTAACCCAACAACACCTCAAACCATATGAGCTATCATGCTTTTCTGTTATATATCCGGATTGAATACTTTATAACCCGTTCATCATTATTCTAATTATCATCATAATCACCAAAATTCTAGTATCACGTTTATTATCATCCCGTCTTTATCAACTTAATCTATTATTATAGCACCCTCATACTCGACTAGTTTATCATCATCATAATCAAATCATAATCATAATAATAATCATAATCATAATCATAATCATGATCATAAGTCATAATCTTAATCATAATCCTAATTATAATCATCATCACTCTCGGTTTTAACATAAAATCACGATCTGATAATCCTAATTGGAATTGGGTTCGGCCCAAATCTTGTTTCCAGGCCCACTACCTAATTATTTAACTCCCTTGTCAAATTGCAAACGGCCCAAGTGTAATCTTGTTTTAAATTAAACGATAGATTGAGGTGTGGTAGGGTTCGTCTGTTTATAGTGTCGGCCATCAATAGAAACGAATATAACAGCAACTTCTTTACAGTGATTCTACAGCAACTTTCATCATCAATCATTATTTTATTTTTCATCATCAACGTTAATCTTTTGCAGGTGGTGAAAAGAAATAACAACAATAATTAAAAGGTGTTTGATTTGGGTTTTCTTCGAACAGAAACAGAAAAAGACTGCAGCTGTAGCAACAGCAGGTCTGTTTTGAGGATGGGTTGGTTTAGTTGTGGGTTTATGATGAAAATCGAAGGTAATACACAGTTGTTTCATTATTTCTCGATGATGAACAGATAAACAAAAGGAACGATGGTGATTTTCATGGTAACGAAAACAGTAAAATCGAAGTGGTGTTGGCTATGGTTTGATTAGGGTTTTAAAACAGAAAGAGGGAGAGGGAGTGGAGGTTGAAGGTGGAATGGTGTTTAAGAGGTGGTAGTGTAGCGACCGGACAAAATCGTCATTGACGGCGCCACTAACTTAGGTCCCGTTAAGTGGTCGTAGTCCCTATATGAGACTCGTTGACCAAAATTATGTCGCATTCATTTGAAAAGTACAAGACTTGCAAAGTTTAGTTTACCAAACGGTTCGATAACAAGTTTAAGTTTACAAAAGTATAATGTATAAATGAAATAAACTTGCGACATAATATAAGTTGAAAATCACGGTTGCTATAAATAGCGTAAGTATGTAAACAAAAGTTTAAATCCAAAGGTGCTATCACTAGCGTATGTATGTATGTATGCTTGACCCCAAGCAAGAAATCAGAGTGTATGCATGTATGCTTGACTCCAAGCAAGTATGAGTGTACGCGGAAGCATGTATCAAATAGCCAAGTATGAACCTGAGAAACATATAGAAAACTGTCAACGAAAACATTGGTAAAATCATAGGTGTTTTAGTAAACGTCGTATTTGAACCACAAGATTTAATATAAGATGATTATCAAAATCATTTGCATTCCAAAGTTGTTGTTTGTATCGCGGGCACCCAATTACCAAACTTAACTGTTTTTCACCCTTTGCGTAGTGTTAGAACATACACTAGACCCGAAAATATATTTCATCCGCTAACGGTAGCGAACCGTCCGAATGAGGCTCGTCAAGCCCATGTGATCACATAATATAAGTTCTCGTTTACACCCTGCAAGTGTAACTAATGATAATTGAATTGAGGCTTTTTGTTCAAACCCGTACGTGGAATGTTCGTTTTCGTACTTGTGTTCAAAGTGTAAAAGTATGATACGTATATGTTTCTCATCCCATAGTTTTAAGCATAAAAGTTGTTTGAAAGATGGGACTATGATCTCACCTCGAGTGCACGAGTATAAAAGTACTTCACAAAGTAAACGTGTGCATGAAAGTTGCTTAGCCTTGACCTAAATAAGTAAGTTGTATCAATTAATTAGTTACGACACAAGGTCGGGCGAAATGTGTTCAATTAGTCCGATGGCTCGTTACGACTCGAATAGTATAGCATGTGAATCGCGTTGTCAAGTTTCATGCAAGAATCAAGTATAAAAGAAGATTAGAACGATTGCATAAACTTTTGGTTAAGTTTAACTAAAAGTCAAACTCGGTCAAGTCAAAGTCAACAAAAAGTCAACACGTTCGGGTCGGGTCCCGAACTATTTTTTCTGTGCTAATTATTCGTATATAAGCATGTTAGAACAAGTTACATGTGAATCGGAGGTCCATAGCATGCCACACATTTTTCGTATATTGGACAAGCAAGACAGAATCAAACCATGCCTATTGTCGCGCTGCGACAAAGGCTGGCCGCGCCGGGGCGAATAACGGGTGCTGGTACCTGGTCAGTCTCAATTGTTCAAGTCTTTTCCAAAACTCAATTTAGCACAAAATACAAACCGTAAACACTTAGAATGCGTATCTTATATCGTTGGAAAGCTCTTTTGACAAGGAACACAACTAAGTACATATTATCAATCAAAATATGCATTTAAAATAATCAAATTCTCGTCAAATGTTCAATGAACGTTCATAATCAAAGTTTCAAGTTTGTAAAACGCATTTCATGATTCGGGCAACCAATTTACATGTATGATATGCCGTTTTGAAGGTAATGAAACATACATTACAACTAAACACTCACAAATAATATTTCACGACATTCAAAGCATCAAAAGCTCGTTTTAAGTCTATCAAACCCTAACCAAAATCCACAAAAATCAATATTCATGTTTTTGAAGTTTTCTTAATCAACCTACGCATCAAAACGGAGGTAGTGATACTAGTAACACAATTAAAACATGAACTTTAATAATTTAACAACATTAACTCATCCAAAATGCAAGATTAAGCAAACCCATTTCAAATGTTCAAACTAGTTACTCAAAACAACAAATCGAGCAAACAAAACATATATTCATGTTATACACGGGCCATAGACACTAACTAACACCATTTTAAGTATAAAAACACGAATTTAAAGAAAATCTAGAGTTTTAGAAATGTTACCCAAATGTGAAGAAATTGGTACCAAAATATAGAGGATGAAGAGAGGATCACAAAAATGTAATTTGCTTTGATATTTGCCTCTTGATCCGGATTTAGATGATGATTTTGTGAGTTGGGTGTTTAAGTTCCAAAATGGAAGTAAGAATAGAGAAAGAGAGAAAAAGATGAGGAGGTGGGTGGAAATGAATGGGTGGATGAGGTGGGTTGACTAGTTGACCTAGTCAACTAGTTTGCCCACTTGGCATCCTCGGTCCCTCAAGTTTCAAAGTGGGTGCAGGAATTAACCAAACGAATATTTTAAAAAACGCTCAAGTAAACGAGTGATGTTATAATTAAATAACGAGAATATTATGAATGTTTTTCAACGGAATCTACGAATATAAATAACAAAAGATATTATTTAAAAAAAAACAGTGTTAAAAATAAATTTAACGGAAAAACGCGGGATGTTACATTACCTACACCTTAAAAGAAATTCCGTCCCGAAATTTAGTTGGAAGTAGTAGTTGTTATTTCTTCTTCGAAACCTTGCGTTGAAAATTCTACGGATATGTGAAGGTACTTCCTTGGGCATTTCAACGAACTTTGACAGTCGGGATTTTACGTTGGTTTAAAGTTTGGTTTCACGATTTATAGTTTCAACCGGTCTTCCTAGGAAGTGAAGTTTATCATTGATAGTAAGTTCATCGAAGAGGATAAAAAGTTCTTGTTTCGTAAGACACGCCTTTAAGTTTGATACACAGAATGTAGGATGAACGGAATTTGTGAGTCGGGAGTGCGAAGCGGTAAACAACGGGCACAACACGCCCCAAGATTTAAAAAGGACTAAAAATATCGCGGATTTAGCTTTCTACGTTTCCGAAACTGATTACACCTCTTCAAGGTGCGACTTTTAACGTTACGCGGTTTCCCACTTGGAATTTGAAATGTTTACGTCTAACATAGGTGTAGCTCCTTTGGAGACTACGGGCCGTCTTGAGCCTTTCTTGGAATTGAAATTTTTTTCGGTTGTTTCATGAATGAGTTCGGGTCCGGTGGTTCGGTTGTCACCTACTTCGGTTCAACAATTTAAGAAAACAACAATTGCGACTATACGGGTCCTCGAAAAGTGTGACGTTAATACTCGAATGAAAATTATTGTAGTAAGAGAATTTGGCTAAAGGCAACTACTTTTCTCAAGTAAATTTGAAGTTGATAACACAACTCGTATTATGGTTTACAAGGTTTGAGTCGTATGTTTGTTTGGTCCGTCGGTTTGTGATTGGTGTGTTGTACTCATGTCTAAATGTGGTCCCGAGGCTTTTTGTAAGGCACCCCTAAATCTAGAAGTGAAACGAGGATCTCGATCAGAAACGAAGTATATCTCCTCAAGATATATTTTGAACAAGTTTTTTTGTTTCTCAAAAATCTCGCATCGCGGAAGATTTATCGATTTCCGAAAACGTTCGTTAGGACTATTCACCCTCGAGGCGAATACTAGTATAACGTGAAGAGTCTCTCTCTCCATTGAGAATTTAGATAAAATATTTCCTTAAATGGAAGTACGAGTGTAAGGCGAGAGAAGTTTTTGCCTCGATGTGAGCATACCAAGCATTTTGTAGTTCGTCTATAAAACGGTGCGAAAACGAGATAGTATACACGTGTAACATATGTTTGAAGTTGAAAGAATTTGTCATTCCTTCGGAAGCATGGGTATGGTTTGACAATAATCGAAGATGTGTCCCTGGTATGGTTATTATCAACATTCTCGGAGTTTTCGGATATTCAAACAAGAAAAATGAAGTCATGTACATGGCACATGGTGGTGATTAGGTTGATCGAGTCCAATCACCATCACGAGTCATTAGAACTTTGGTATGACTTACCATAATATAACCACGTTGATCGAGTGTCGTTATATTACGCTAACTCATACCTCCATCCCCACATCACTCCATAGATTCGGGTTCGTGTAATCGTGAAGTTTTAAAATGAACAAAGCATAGCGACATCACCAACGTGACTCGTATTTAATCGCAAGAATTAGTGCAACTCTAAAGAAGCGTTCTCCGAGGGAAGTGTATAAATGATTGTTCACGTCAATGCGGTTTGTAACAACCCAACCCGTTAACCTTCCGAAAATGTGCCACAAAAAAAAAAATTCTGGAACAGTTGATCTGGACGGCGTCCAAAAGCTTGGACGGCGTCCAGCACTTAAGACTGGAACGGCGTCCAGCCATCTGGGACGGCGTCCAGATGTGCTAAAACATTCTGAGCAGTTTACAAACACACACGGGCGAAAAATCCACTTCCCGACACTTTTAAACCAAAACACTTTCACAATATATTACAATAGTTTAAACTAAGAGTTTTTCACAATAAAAACCGAGTTTTACTACACCGGGCCCACATCGACCCAAAATACCACAAGTGACTATTTCGACCCATTAGTTTATACAAAAACATAGACTGAGCATGGGATTGGGGACACGCTACCCAATCCTAATCAAATCTAAAAGCAAGTCTTCTAAAGCAACTACGCAAGTCCACTAGTCCCCGCGCTTACCCGAGCTACCGCATCCGTGCAATCTATAAAAATGTAAACAACGAGAGGGTAAGCTAACGCTTAGTGAGTGAAAATATACTACATACATATATATGTATAAAATGGACACGCCACAATAATAATCAAATAGTGCATACCGAAGCATCCAAGTATAAGGCAAGCTAAACCTAGCATACCGTACGTTCACTAAGCACAAGCTAACAACACCAACAATATAGTAAGTTCGCAAACAACGTTGCGAACAATGCCAATAAGCTACAACCAGAAGGTTAGCTACATCACGTCAATACAACATTATACGTATACAATATATATATAACAACGCGTAAAACTCCCAAGGTTAACCATAACGCTATGGTGCTACCGGCTCGTGGTTCACACCATATGCAATTGAGTCATACTCTTTTATAGTGCTACCGGCTCGTGGTTCACACTCGATGCTACCGGCTCGTGGTTCACATCAATTATTTTATAGTGCTACCGGCTCGTGGTTCACACTCGATGCTACCGGCTCGTGGTTCACATCAATTATTTTATAGTGCTACCAGCTCGTGGTTCACACTCGATGCTACCGGCTCGTGGTTCACATCAATTATTTTATAGTGCTACCGGCTCGTGGTTCACATCTATTTTTATAGTGCTACCTGCTCGTGGTTCACACTCGATGCTACCATAACATCCACAAACAAATACACCATAAACTTGAATGCATAATTATTCCACTCACAACCCTTCGCCGTTGGGGTTATATAATCCACATCACCCGCCCATGTGATAACGTACACACAAAGTGTGCACCTCGTCAAAGGTGGTTTTCCAAAACGCACAACCGTGCCAATTGGACCTATACACAAGTCCATCAATTCACCTATATGTGAAGTGAGCTCTATGACCGAGAACCACTACACCCGACCCGCACCCATCCTACACATACATATGCACATAGGATATTAACACTCACCTCGTCGTCTTGATGAATGCTTCCGAATAATCCGCAACGCGCCAATGGAAAGTACCTAATCCATTATCACAAATACAATAACACGATTAGGGTTGACTTACAAACCAACCCATATGACACTTAGTGCAATTTCGACCCAAATGCACTTTCAAGTACAAACCGCGCCCAAAACTAACCAATAATCACTAACACGAGTGAAAATGGTCCTAACACCCCAATTAAACCCGAACATAAGTGTTAAACACGTGTCATACCCATTTTGACACCAAAGCCCTAGTTTTGACCCATTTCAAAAGTAGTTAACCAAACACACCCAAAAGTGTTCCAACACTTCCAAAATCACTAAGCCTAGTGATTAAACTCATTATCAAACCCTAATCAAGGCTAAAACGTCAACCAACCCAAAACCCGCCAAGTGACAAGATTAACAAGTCACCATGAACCTACTTTATCATCTAAAAGGGTTTCACAACAATCTAGCTCAAAACCCTAACTTGAACATCAAATCTAACAAATGAAATTTGGAGTTTGAGCTTACCAATACCCCCGCAACGTAGCTAGTAGCGAGATGAACAACTTTAGAACCCGAGCTTTTGCGAGAATCCGACTCCTCCTTCTCCAAATCCACCTCTCTCTCTCTAAAACCCTCCTCTCTCTCTAGATAAGGTTGAGAGTGTTTGTGAGGATGAAATATCATCCACAAATGACCAAGGAACCAGCCTTGAAGGCTCCAAACCAGCACCCAATTGAAATGACCATTTTACCCCTTTTTAAAATAAAAACACAGCTGGCTCGACAGACAAGTTGGACGGCGTCCCGACCCTTGGACGGCGTCCCACGCTTCACATCTGGACGGCGTCCCATCCCTTGGACGGCGTCCCGTAATACTGAAATTTCAGAAATAGAAACAGGGTGTTACAACTCTCCCCCACTTAGAATCGATCACGTCCTCGTGATCCTCGTCAATAACCCACACGGACCACACTCCACGGTCCTCAAACATAAGTCCCAATCCGACTTTCCTAAGCAATTCTTCCCAATGAATCGCTTCTAATAACTAAAATCGTCACCCGCGATTTATCAATCCACAATTCCGAGCACTAAGACCATGCTCATTCCCTAACATCGGGAAAACTCAACCAATCTCTGACCGAGATATCAAACCCCTAGCGTACCATTACCAAGTACAATGCTAAGGTAATCAAGTCGCAATCCTAAGGTCAACAACCCGAAACGATGAAGACCGATCCAAACGAATCCTTACGGATAACACCAATCACTAACATCCCTTGTAGTGCGCAATACGACCAATACACAACTACCGTAACATCATAACAAACGGTTTAAACCAAAAGCGCCCAGAACGACTATGGCAACGCTAGTCCTAAGGTGTACAAAATCGGCTATTGTCACACCCGTGACAACATGTGAGCGAAACACGGCTATCGCATCACAAATCACACCACACGGTCCTCACGACCCCACCATCAGCGTATAAAACAACCAATAGTTCCTACAACACAACTCAAGAATGGTACTCTCATTTCCCACCGGTACTCGCATTTCCCGATAATGTTATGCCATGCCGACGTAACACTACTCTCCTGATGAAGTTAGCGGACCCCGTAGGCCATGCTTCACCAATCTCAACACCGGATGAAGACAGCGGATCCGAAAGTCATGCTTCACCGATATATCACCTCGCTCATGATGAAGTCAGCGGACCCGAAGATCATGCTTCACCAATCGCATACTCCCATGATGAAGTCAGCGGACTCCGAAATTCATGCTTATTCATTCATCAATACCACGATGAAGTCAGCGGACCCCGAAGGTCATGCTTCATTAATCACATACGCACTTTCGGCCTCAAACAACGAGTAGTGCAACATCGCGTTCTGTTACACTATAGTGAACCCTAGCGGATACCACTAACCATCCACAATCGAGCAAGAACCACCTATATCGAACATAGGTACCAAAAAATAATTCTCCAAAAGAGAACCCGACTCACACACATCCCTTAACCGAGGGATTTTACCTTGCTCGCCAAACACGTCCATTATCTCTCAACGAGATTCACCAACATACCACCTCAGTGATAATTTACAAATCCAATATCATAAGTACAAGTTAACCAAAATTGTACTCTACCACAAATCGACCCAAACTGTGTGTCGACCAAATTTTCGGATCTACCAAAAGCATCATCCGAAATCTCACACTAAAACTTCCTCGTGCGGGAGTATAACTCCCCCACTTGGAACTACGTTCCAATATCCACAACTCGTACAATGCTACCAAAGGTAAACTTTACCAACAATTGGGTTCACACGACCCATCACTACATCTTGCTCCAACCTTGAGCATACGAAGGATTTTAACCAATCCTTAAAACCTTTTGAACGAAAAGTGCACCACAAATTACACAAACCAATACCCTCGCAATCGTCCAATTGCTTTAGTTTGTCAACTTCCACTTACTCACTCATGTACCTAAGGGATTCACTCTGGTACCCTAAGCACAATGTAACCGCAACACCATCGGAGTCGAACACCACGCTAGTAGGTATAAAAGAGGCACCTAATGTCGCGTCATGTAGGCTCCATTACCAACATACATCGATATCCAAAACACTCTAACTCAAGGGTTCCAACCCCCCGACGAACCTCATGGTTCATCAATCTCAACACAAAAGCGAACACGCGCTTAACAACCGAACACCAAAACCCATTTCCATGGCTTGGTAGAACATTTCCCAAATACTAAGGAATGCTTGGTTGCAGCAAGTCTTAAGCCCTTCGCCCGACAATCCAACGTCACCATAGGGTACTTCCATTAGGAATGTCACCCATAACATCAATATGCACAACACAAGGCATTTAATCAACTCAAACGCAACGGCTCATAATAAATAATCAAAGGACATATTTATTAAAACGAAACGTACCTTAACGTCTCCTTGCCGCACCCGTCCCTGCTAACTTGGGACAATCCGACTTACGATGTCCTTCTTCTTGGCAATTAAAGCACACCATGCCATCACCCTTTGGTACCGAACATTCCCAAGACTTGTGACTCCTCACACCACAATTGTAACATCTAGCCGCACTAGAATCCGGTATACCCGTTCGCGTACCACACGTGCTCACACTCGGACCCTTAGTCCTCTTACTCGGAGCACCATAAGAAACAACCATTCTCTCCCTTGAAGGTTCACCCTTCTTCGATCGTGAATACGACTCGAAACCTCTAGCCAAGTCGAATAATTCCGCAAACGATTTCGCTTGACCCCGGCTAGTTTTGCTTTTCAAGTCATCATTCAAGGTCCGATAGAAATCCCCCATTAACAAGCGATCGTTTCCCAAATACTCCGGGCAAAAACGAGCCTTCGACATAAAGGTCGTCTTGAGAGTATTCAAGTCCATAGATCCTTGTCGCAAATTTCGCAAGTCATTATGTAATTCCCACAAATCGGCCGAAGTCCGGAACTCCTCAAAGAATTCCTCCTTAAACTCGTCCCACGCTAAAGCCATAAATGTCTCGCCGCCGACAAGATCAATCTTACCATCCAACCAATCCCTCGCCCTACCCCGTAACAAACTAGTAGCGTGTCTCGTCTTTTTCTCGGGAGGGCAATCAATAGTACAAAAACACCTTTCAACATTCAAAATCCAAGTTGTGCTCACCAAAGGATCCGGTTTCCCATCATACATCGGGGGTTTAGTTCTCATGAAGCTCTTAAGACAACGCTCCATTTCACTACTACCCCGAAATTTGGAATACTTCCTAACCATTTCTTCTCGAAACACACTCATTTGCTCCTCAACGGCGGTCGCAACTCTAGAGTTAAACTCCTCTTCATTCGTCTCGATCCCACTTCTCGTCGCCATTCTAAGGAATGCAACGCGAATTAGATCAAGAACGTATAAAACACACACTCCCCTCCGGTCCATCTTGCTACACACTCATCGTACATCACTTGTTAGACACGATTTGCACCCGTAATAAGGTTTACAAGTCCTTATTACGCACACACGCCGTATCCACTCGTTAGTACAACAACCGCCTCGCTCGATGATAAAATCAAACACAACCAAAATTCTACGCGATATAAGCACACGCAAGAATTATTATCACAACACAATAACATATTAATAATATCCGCATTACTAATATAAACATTAGAACACCTACAACAAGGCACTAACTATAACCCATTTTGACCCGTACTCCTACAAGTCCCGCAACAATTAAGCACACACAAAAGTCTAAGTCTAGGCACCTATCTCAAGTCACCTAAATCCCTTAGACCATGCTCTGATACCACTTGTAACAACCCAACCCGTTAACCTTCTGAAAATGTGCCACAAAAAAATATTTCTTGAACAGTTGATCTGGACGGTGTCCAAAAGCTTGGACGGCATCCAGGCACTTAAGACTGGGACAGCGTCCAGATGTGCTAAAACATTCTGATCAGTTTACAAACACACGCGGGCGAAAAACCCGCTTCCCGACACTTTTAAACCAAAACACTTTCACAATATATTACAATAGTTTAAACTAAGAGTTTTTCACAATAAAAACCGAGTTTTACTACACCGGGCCCACATCGACCCAAAATACCACAAGTGACTATTTTGACCCATTAGTTTATACAAAAACATAGACCGAGCATGGGATTGGGGACACGCTACCCAATCCTAATCAAATCCAAAAGCAAGTCTTCTAAAGCAACTACACAAGTCCACTAGTCCCCGCGCTTACCCGAGCCACCGCATCCGTGCAATCTATAAAAATGTAAACAACGAGAGGGTAAGCTAACGCTTAGTGAGTGAAAATATACTACATACATATATATATATATGTATAAAATGGACACGCCACAATAATAATCAAATAGCGCATACCGAAGCATCCAAGTATAAGGCAAGCTAAACATAGCATACCGTACGTTCACTAAGCACAAGCTAACAACACCAACAATATAGTAAGTTCGCAAACAACGTTGCGAACAATGCCAATAAGCTACAACCAGAAGGTTAGCTACGTCACGTCAATACAACATTATACGTTTACAATATATATATAACTACGCGTAAAACTCCCAAGGTTAACCATAACGCTATGGTGCTACCGGCTCGTGGTTCACACCATACGCAATTGAGTCATACTCTTTTATAGTGCTACCGGCTCGTGGTTCACACTCGATGCTACCGGCTCGTGGTTCACATCAATTATTTTATAGTGCTACCGGGGTGGTTCACACTCGATGCTACCGGCTCGTGGTTCACATCAATTATTTTATAGTGCTACCGGCTCGTGGTTCACACTCGATGCTACCGGCTCGTGGTTCACATCAATTATTTTATAGTGCTACCGGCTCGTGGTTCACATCTATTTTTATAGTGCTACCGGCTCGTGGTTCACACTCGATGCTACCATAACATCCACAAACAAATACGCCATAAACTTGAACGCATAATTATTCCACTCACAATATTAACCCTTCGCCATTGGGGTTATATAATCCACATCACCCGCCCATGTGATAACGTACACACAAAGTGTGCACCTCGTCAAAGGTGGTCAACCAAAATGTACAACCGTGCCAATTGGACCTATACACAAGTCCATCAATCCACCTATATGTGAAGTGAGCTCTATGACCGAGAACCACTTCACCCGACCCGCACCCATCCTACACATACATATGCACATAGGATATTAACACTCACCTCGTCGTCTTGATGAATGCTTCCGAATAATCCGCAACGCGCCAATGGAAAGTACCTAATCCATTATCATAAATACAATAACACGATTAGGGTTGACTTACAAACCAACCCATATGACACTTAGTGCAATTTCGACCCAAATGCACTTCCAAGTACAAACCGTGCCCAAAACTAACCAATAATCACTAACACGAGTGAAAATGGTCCTAACACCCCAATTAAACCTGAACACAAGTGTTAAACACGTGTCATACCCATTTTGACACCAAAACCCTAGTTTTGACCCATTTCAAAAGTAGTTAACCAAACACACCCAAAAGTGTTCCAACACTTCCAAAATCACTAAGCCTAGTGATTAAACTCATTATCAAACCCTAATCAAGGCTAAAACGTCAACCAACCCAAAACCCGCCAAGTTGTGACAACCCGAAAATTTCCAATCAAATTTAAACTTTATCTTTATATTATTCCGACACGATAAGAAAAGTTTGTTAAGTTAAATCTCAAGAATTTTAAATTGTGTTCATACATTCATTATAACCTCGACCAAATTCAGACGATTCACGAACCGTTATATATAAATAAATATGTATATATATATATATATATATATATATATATATATATATATATATATATATATATATTATAACTTGAGAATATTAATAAAGTATTAAACGTATAATACTTTACATGATCGTATTTGTTTCAATATGTTTATCGATGGAATTAGAAGATAATATCAAATTGTTGATTTATCAGATACATTATGATATGATTACGGGTCTATGTTATGAGGTCCACTGTGATTTAAGAAATCTATTCTTTTTGACAACATTCGGAAAATGGTAAAGTGATTTATAAGTAAGAACGTGAAGTGTAAATAACTTAGATGTTGGATATCGACAAGTTAAGTAACTCGACATTTTTCATTAAGATGATTTCATACGTTTATTTAACCTTTGAACTTTATCCCATGCTTCACCAACAAACTGTAATTTAAAAACTTGAAACCTATTATGAATATATATGATTCTACTTTTTTAAAACATTTTATGATATAACGATTTCCATTATTTTAACCTTTAAACAAAATGATTCTTAAAAATATATTTGGTTTTGGAAAACAAAATTATTATATTTATTTGATTTAGTTTCAAACGTACAAAAACGTTTTCAGTTTAAAAAGAACTTTATTATTAAAACGTATATAACTTTTATAAATATCTAGAACCACTTTTGACAACTCATTACATAACCAGTATGATAAAGATAACGATATTTATATTTTATTTTATTTTATTAAATATATATAACGATTTAAATTAATATTATATATATTTATACGCGTATTATACGTACATAGTTTTATACTTTTACTATACTTAAACTTTATCTTTACTTTATTTTTACTTTACTTTAACTTTAATAATTCACTTTAATAATTCATACTTTAATAATTCACTTTAATAATTCATACTTTAATAATTCACTTTAATAATTCATACTTTAATAATTCACTTTAATAATTCATACTTTAATAATTCACTTTAATAATTCATACTTTAATAATTCACTTTAATAATTCAAAAATCTATTATAAATAGAATTTAATAGGTTTCATTATTTCATAGAAACTTAAAAATATTTTTCTCTAAACTCTCTCAATCAATTTACATATATATATTTACTCAGTATTATTTCAAGATATTATTAGTATACATAAAATATTACGTCAGATTGCTGTCCGAGTGATTTTGAAATTGTTTTTCGAGTGGGATTGGATTAAGGAAATTATGGGTTATAGCTATGGAGGTGATTGGTATGGTTCATGGGTATGCTCGTGAGGTCAATATAGTGTTTATCATCTCCGTTGCGTCTACGTACCTTTCCTGTAATATTGAATCTCAATATTGATACGTGAGTACTCATAATTTAACTTTTACATACTAATAGTGTATCCCTGACTAGTGCTCGAGTATATAGGATTATGCATGTTTGTACTTTTGATATTGCCTTTAGTTAGGTTATGTTGAATCCTGAATTAGTTATATATGCGACTGAGATAAGGTATAAGATATGCATGTCGTTGGAAAGCTAGCGAAAAATTAAGAACTTTTCATTTAGATATCGAATGATTTCGATGAACGGATTTGAAGTTATAGTCCATCGAATTTTTGTATTATTATTAAAAATGATTATTATTATCGTCGTTATTATCGTCGTTCTAGTTTTTTCTTATTATTATTATTATTATCTTTATTAATAAAAGGATTTATCATTAAAAATTGTTATTTTTTTTATTATTACTATCGTTATTATCGTTAAAGTTATAATTAGTATTATTATTATTATCCAATTATTATTATTATTATTATTATTATTATTATTATTATTATTATTATTATTATTATTATTATTATTATTATTATTATTATTATTGGTATTATTATTATTATTATCATTATTAATATATATCATTATTTAAAAATGGTTATTGTTATTTTTATTATTATTATTATTACTATATTATCATTAAGATAATTATTAGTATTATCGTTAATAATGTTATAGTAACTATCATTATTAATAGTAGTGTAATTAAAACAAATATTTGTAACACCTAATTATTTTGATTACTATTATTATCATTATTACGAACACGATATAAAAGACGATTAAAAGCTATTAAACGAAATGATTAGGAAATAATGGGTAAGAGTATCATGATGAAATTAAAATATTATAAGATATTGATTTAGATAAAATTATCGTTCTTATTATTTTTATCATTACTATTATTATTAAAATTATCGTTAGTATTAAAACTATCATTTTAACAAAAATTATCATTTTAATAGAAATGTCATTATTACTATAAAATATCATTATTATTATTATTTTAAATAGAATTATTATTTTAAAGATAATATTAAAAATTATCGTAAATATTAAAGTTATCATAATTAGAATTATCGTTTTATCATAATGTCATCTTAGTAATTATAAATATTGATATTTTTATAATAATTATTATTATTACAAAATAATACAACTTTTACTTACTATCATTATAGATATTATTTTATCAAATAAATATTTGATACAAACATATTTTACTACGTGTAATAACTTACTTTAATAATACGTATCATATTATCTTTATAATATTAAATGAACCCTATAAATTTTATTACTTAATATATATAAAAGTATATTTTATTATATAAATATAATATAAAATTTTATTTATTAATAAATAAATTATATTATTTACTCTAATAAATCTTTTAAAAATATTTAAAAATATAAAACGACGATATTTAAACAATATATTAATCATGTATAAATTTTTGGAAATTATTTTGAGTTAAATTTACTTTTGTTGACTTTTGCATATTAGTCTCGAGCATTAGGATTGTGGTACACTATGACTTGACCTAATTTGTTAGACAAATATTGACCAACACATAAATATATATAATTAATTTAGGTTCGTGAATCCGAGGCCAACCTTGCACTTGTTCAATGACGTTATATGTATTTTTACTACGAAATACAGTATGGTGAGTTTTCATTTGCCTTTTTACCCTTTATATTTTTGGGCTGAGAATACATGCGCTGCTTTTATAACTATTTTACGAAATAGACACGAGTAAATGAAACTACATTCTATGGCTGGATTATTAAACCGAATATACCCCTTGTTAGTCTGGTAATCTAAGAATTAGGGAACAGACACCCTAATTGACGCGAATCCTAAAGATAGATCTATTGGGCCTAACAAACCCCATCCAAAGTACCGGATGCTTTAGTACTTCAAAATTATATCATGTCCGAAGGAGGATCCCGGAATGATAGGGGATATTCTTATATGTATCTAGTTAATGTCGGTTACCAGGTGTTCACCATATGAATGATTATTTTTTGTCTCTATGCATGGGACGTATATTTATGAGAACTGGAAATGAAATTCTTGTGGTCTATTAAAATGATGGAAATAAATGATTATGATAAACTAATGAACTCACCAACCTTTTGGTTGACACTTTAAAGCATGTTTATTCTCAGGTGTTAAAGAAATCTTCCGTTGTGCATTTGCTCATTTTAAAGATATTACTTGGAGTCTTTCATAGCATATTTCGAAGAACGTTGCATTCGAGTCATTGAGTTCATCAAAGATTATTATTAAATCAATTTATAGTTGGATAGTGGATATTATGAAATGGTATGCATGCCTGTCAATTTTTGATGTAAAGAAAGATTGTCTTTTAAAAACGAATGCAATGTTTGTAAAATATATCATATATAGGTCAAATACCTCGCAATGTAATCAACTATTGTGAATCGTTTATAATGTATATGAACGGGTCCTTTCAGTTGGTATCAGAGCGGTGGTCTTAGCGAACCAGGTCTGCATTAGTGTGTCTAACTGTAAAGTCGTTAGGATGCATTAGTGAGTCTGGACTTTGACCGTGTCTGCATGTCAAAAGTTTTGCTTATCATTTCTAGTCGGAAATCATCTGCTTATCATCCATAGGAAATTACCTGCTTATCATTATTAGTCTAGACACGTCTTGCTACATTAATTGCATGAGTAGTGTATAGACAAACTTCATATCTTAGCGTATCTGCTAAATCATATCTTATCGTATCTGTTACTTTAAACTTTACCTGACATACCCCGCAAATTCCTCCGTAATCTATGAAATCTTTTGATCTCTATATATAGATATCTTATGTAAATAGAATACCACCCGATAGCCGAAAAATCATTTTTATATCGAAAATCCTTTATCCAATCGTACGAAATGGAATTTGTCATCAGTTCAAGTCACTCGAATTCCGAAATGGAATCTCACTCAAGCTCCGAAAGCAGTGTGACCGGAATGGATCAACCAATCAGTCATCACCTATTCTGGATGAATTGGGGATGGGTTTGTAGCCTCCTCAATTATTGGAAACAAGAAGAAGGCGATCCTTTCCATCCACCACATTGCCCTCTTGGCGAAGAACCTGAAGCACTTACCGGCGAACCTGTTCGAGACACCATTTTCTCTCTCATTTCCAGGGTATCTCGTCACGATTATATACTACATCAAATTCTAGATTTTATTTATCCGCTCGTTCCGACCGACAATCATCCTGGAATAATAGAAGAAGTCAACGAACTTCGCGCTCGGGTAGTGGCTTTGGAGAATATGGTGCAGAGATTACAAACACCAGCAGTAGCACCAGCAGCATAACCAGTACCACCATCATCAACGCCAACAGTACCATTACCACCTCCAACCACAACTGCGTTGTAAACCTCAACTTCACAATCTGTCCCACGAGCATCAACGTCATACGCACCATAGATACCAAGGAGTACCAACAACAATAACTGACGAAGTATTAATTCATAAGTTCATTGGAGAAACATTCCGCGGCGATTATATAATCTCTAAAGTCTTAGAGATTATCTAATCTAGCCCTAACCATAAATCAGTTAAGCGAACCAAAATGATAGAAAGAAGAGTAGAAACCCTGACAAAAATGGTGTGTGATTAACAAGTTAAACTTGTTTTACCAACATCATCAACAGTACCGTCAGTACAGTCAACATCAGAATCAACAACACCTATAACATCACAAACTCCGTCAGTTCAAGAATCACTGTAGACATCATTACGAATCAATAACGTGTATATTGTATCAACAAGTTATGAAGAATTAACTCATTCCCTCTGAAGAAATTATATATATATATTATATATATATATATATTTTTTGAAATAAAAAAAACAAATCTTTCCGTGCTAAGCTATTGTGTGTGAATCTTAACTACTCAGTTAATTCATATTACAAATATGCAATAATGTACGTCCCTCACCCGCGACTTAACCATCGTTAACTACAATCTCTGTCTCAATTCAACAAATTCCAATTCCTAATAAATCAAGTATATATTTGATTTTACACTTCATCATTGATGTAACCGAAACTTTTCAGATAACATCATTCGTACTTTGCGAAGTTCACAAGAATTTAACGAAAACCAACATCACTTCTCAACAAATAACGAAGTATTGATTCATAATTTCAATATTATTGAAGAAATACTTATGTAACCTCTAAACCTTCAAGGAATTATTCAATTCTAGTTCCAACCGTAAATCGAATGAGTTTAATTTAGTATTAAATCATTAAAATCTATGTTACATCTGAGGAGAATATATACATATATATTTTCATAAACACTGTAATAAAATTCTTATGTACAAAATATTAATTGTGAAAATTTTTTAACGGGTAGGTAATGTAACGACCCGGAAATTTCCGACCAAATTTAAACTCTAATCTCTATATGGTTCCGACACGATAAGCAAAAACCCTAAAGTTGACCCGCACTTTTTCGATCATTCTATACTTATAAGATTAATATTTACATAAATTAAACCTTACCAACATGATAAGCAATCCAAATTGTTGAGATTTATGTTTCCGAAAAGAGTTTTACACAACGTTTGACCGTCTAGTTTGACCGATGATATCACGAACTATACAATATATGATAATTATACGTTTGTGTATATATATGTATATATACATATTTAACATGATTAATGAATGTTTTAATATCTCATTTTGTATTAATAACAATAAGTTATAAGTATATTTTGAAACTACTAACTTAAGTTTTCAAAACGATAACTATACGTAACGTTATTTGACATAAATACTTAAGACTTATAATGTTTATACATATATCGTATAAGTAATGTATTTAATCACTTTTAAAGACTTAAATACATAAAATCATATAAGTGTATTCACAAAAGATAGCTATATTTGAATCCTCATTCCATTTTTCACAAAATTTCTATACGTATATCTAGAGTATTTGTACTCGTATCATACCTAGCTTCTATACGTATTTACTATTGGTATATACACATCAAATCACCACCTAACCAGCCCTTGTTCATGCCTTATGTATAAGGTAATTACTTTTGAATGATTGTAAGACTAATTACAAAAATACAAACTAAAAATTTGTCCATGTCTACTACATAAACATTTTTTTAGGAGTATATATGTATCCTCATTTTGTTTCATTTTTACTTCCATTCTCTAGCTAAAAACACCCACACTCTCAAGAACATTAAACTCCATAAACATTCAGCAAAGTTCCATGAAGATCTAGCTTCAAAAACCTTACTTAAACACCATAAGAAAACCATACAAAAACACTTCAAGAAATCCTTCCAAGAACACAAACTTACTTCCAATCTTTCATCCACTTCCATCACCCTTTTGATTCTAGCTTCTTACTCCTCTTTTACAGCAACCTTGTCCAAGGAACTTGAGGTAGTATCTATGTTCATAACCTTATTCGATTCATATATATATAGCTATCTTATTTTGTGGTATAAAAGTTTAACAACAAGAACATAGTTTGAATGTTTTCAAACTTGTTTTCAAACTAAATAGATCCTTCTAACTTAACTTTTAAAATACTTCAAGACCTATAATATAACTTAAATATATGCTAATTTAACAAGGTATAATTTGGTTTTTCAAAGAATATCTTAAAAACTGTTTTTACGACGTCGGAGTGCCACCGGGGACTGTTTTGGGTTGGATAATTAAAAACTATCTTAAACTTTGAGTTGGAGGTTTATGTTCTGGAAAAATGATTTTTACTATGAATATGATAACACATAAAAATTTCATGATTTAATTCAAAGTATAAGTATTTTTAGAAAAATAATCATTTAAGGTTGTTTAAATAAAGGAAAATGTTTAACTTCATAAGTTTCACTAAAGTTTCACCTATGCCGTGTGATTTTGAATACAAACCAAGGTATTTTCAGTTCATAGTCTTAAAGAGGGACTCGATCCAAGGAGATGGCAAGTTGAATCAACGAAAACGGATTTGTAACGAAGAAACTATGACCGAAACAAAATTGGTTATCCAAGACTTGTTTAACTTCGGGATTAATTGGGAAAAATTAAATAAAATCACATCTTTCTAAAATAACATGATATTTTATATATATGTACTCATAATTCAATTTTATATGGTTCAGGATCACCCGTAAACAATACGAGAAGATTAATCATAAGATCCCATGATTGTACGCAACACGTCATTTGACAACACCGGTACTTTATGTACGCAACACGTCATTTGACAACACCGGTACCGTGGGTCAAGATTAATCTCGACCAATACATATACGATGAGGGTTTTATTTATTTCATTGGGGGTTTATTAAACATCTAAATATGAACCATTAAAATTGAATTACTAACAACGAACTGCTAACTACGGACTAAGGAATTATTCAAAGTATTAAAAGTATAACAAGTATATATATGTGACGTTTGTTTAAAAAAGAAAAGGTATTGATATATTATATATGGATAGGTTCGTGATATCAACCGGAGACCAAGTCAAATTATATATATATCTTCAAGACGAAAGTGAGTATATAGTCCCACTTTTAAACTCTAAATATTTCGGGATGAGAATACATGTATTTTATGTTTTACATTATGGACACAAGTAACTGAAAAATATATTCTACGTTGAGTTGTACCACTGGCATACTTCCCTGTAGCTTGGTAACTAATATTTACAGCGGTATTGTAAACGCGAATCCTGTTGATAGATCTATCGGGCCTGACAACCCCAATCGGACTGGACGACCAGTATTCAACGGTTGCACAGTACTTCGTTTTGTGACTACACTTGGTACGGTGTAGTAAGATTTCATATTAAAGGGAATATGCGACGTGAAAATGTTAAGTATGGTTACCAAGTGCTCAACCACTTAGAATATTTTTATTAAAATGTTTATATATGAAATCTTGTGGTCTATATTTATATCGCTGTCGACATTAAACCTATATCTCACCAACTTTATGTTGACATTTTAAAGCATGTTATTCTCAGGTATGAATTAAGTCTTCCGCTGTGCATTATCTCGTACTAAGGATACTACTTGAGGCCATTAAGGACTTATATCATAAGGCGTTGCATTCGAGTCATTGAAGTTCATAGAGACTATTATTAAGTAAATGGCGGTTTAGGTCATTTGAATATTATGAAATGTCAGGCGAATATGTCAATTATGGATGTAACTATAGATTGCCTTATAAGAATAAATGCAACGTTTGTAAGATGTATCATATAGAGGGCAAGTACCTCGCAATGTTATCAACTATTGTAATTCGTTTGTAATCAATATGGACAACATCCGGATGATTAGTTTCGGATCCTTTCAGTTGGTATCAGAGCGTTGGTCTTAGCGAACCAGGCCTTGCATTAGTTTGTCTAACTGGTAGTTGTTAGGATACATTAGTGAGTCTGGACTTTGACCGTATCTACCTGCTAAAAAGTTTTGCTTATCATTTCTAGTCAGAAACCATCTGCTTATCATCCTTAGGGAGTTGCCTGCTTATCATTCTTTAGTCTAGACACGTCTTACTGCATCTAGTGCATCGATAGTGTATAGACAAAATTCATATCCTAGCGTATCTATTACTATAAACATTGCCCGACGAATTTCAAAGATTCTCCGTAATTCACGGGATTTCGGTATTATATATACATATGAAAATTATGTATTGAAGAGTACCAAACCCAACTCCTATAATCTATTCCAAACCAAAAAAATTCATTTCTCCAACTATACAAGATGAATTCTTCATCCAGTTCGAATTCCTCCGACTTCGATAGCTTCGCCGATATGGATTTCCATTCGAGCTCCGAGAACAGCGTCATCGGAATGGATCAACCAATTTCCCATCATCTATTCTGGATGAACTGGGGATGGGTTCGTAATATACTAAATTTCTGGAGGCAAGAAGAAGGTGATCCATTTCATCCACCAAATTGCCCTCTTAACGATGAACCTGAAGCACTTACCGGCGAACCCATTCGAAACACCATTTTCTCGCTCATTTCTAGAGTATCTCGTCATGATTACATACTATCCCATATTTCAAATCTTGTTCATTCGCTCGTTCCAACCGTCAATCATCCCGGTATAATAGAAGAAGTCAACGAACTCCGTGCTCGGGTAGTGGTTTTGGAGAATATGGTGCGAAGGTTACAAACACCAGCAGCAGCACCAGCAGCATAATCCGTACTACCATCGTCAACGCCGACAGTACCTTTATCACCCCAATCACAATCTCAACATCATAATCTGTATCTCGAATATCAACATCATACGACTCAATATCTGTACTTCGAGTATGATCTTCGTTCTATATATCGTTCTACATCGATTATCTTCGCTTTACGTATCGTATGACGATTATGTAATTTCTAAAGTCTTAGAGATTATGTAATCTAGAATTAACGATAAATCAAATGAGTTTAATATCTTATTGACTCATTAAATCTATGATTATCTCTGAAGAAAATATATATGCAAGTATATTTTCATAAAGATAGTAATTAAAAATTCCTTCGTACAAACTATTAATGATGAAAATATTTTAACGGGTGGGTAGTACCCGAGGAATATTTAGAATTCACATTAATAAGTTATATTGTACATTCTTGAATCTGATTCAACGGTTATCTATTATCTTACTTACAACCACCGATATTCGTATCCGCTCACCCCAGAATAACCATTTTCAATCAAATTTCATATTCGGATTTTGACCTACCAGAATCCAACAAGTGGCATAAAGAAGAAAACATTGGACAATTAAAATGAATTAAAATGTTGATTGTAACATATGAAACTAAACAATTCTTCAAGTTTGCCACTTGATTTTATCTTAAACCTCATTCGTAACTTGACGATTACAATTCGCATTCAAATCCTTTCATGATTTCTGAAAACACCCTGAACTATGAAGTAGCTCTTGAAATGCTGATGAAGCAGCAAAAACTGTAAACGACTTTAACAATCAAAAGATTGATGATAAAGAATGGTATGGTGGTAAAGCTGAGAAAAAGAGAAGGTTTGGAACTGGAAAAAGGATTGAGCAAAGTATGAAGGAGGCCGTGAACAAATCATGAAAACAGAACCTGCCTTCAAAGGATCCAAATGATCCAGTGCCTGCTGAAACCGTTAGTAAGAACACTGCTCCTTATTCTAAACTTTTCAAGATGATATTCTTCACCATCATTTTAACTTAGATATTATAAGATATCTTCATTCGTTATACATATTTTTCATATTTCTGGAGATATTTTTACAACTATTCCTATCTGCGATCATTTAACTCTCCGTAACATCTGCGCTACAATATAAAAGAAATTGTGTTAGTTTCTAAATTCTGAAATCTCTAAGTTTAAAAATATGAATGTTTTGAAGTAGTGTTGGGAACTGATACATGAATTAGTATAATATAATGAAACTTGATCAACTTCATTATATTACAGTAAGTCATGTTAAGTTTCTAATGGAATGTGATGATTCACAGTACCGTCATCATGTGCCATGTTACACGGCTCTTACATTCTATCAAGTCTTCAAACATATTAGAACGTATCACCTTGATAGTTCTATTTTTTTTTCGGAATATTCGAGTAATTTAACGAATCAAGATCGTGCCATTACAATTTCATTCTAAAACCAATAGCAAGGTTCATTCCAAATTTCCTACCTACGAATTTCGGACCATTGTTCGCTTGGCTCGAGGACGGGAAGAAGAAATGAAGGGACAAAACTTCAGAATAGAAATAGGAACATAAACCACAGCAAATATGAGAGAGCATTAACTATGGATGACAATAATTTTAAGGGACGGGAGTAGGAACATCGAAATATAAGGGAAGGTATAAAACCTAACAACAACCCCGAAACTACAAACCGTGCATATCAATACGTATTGCAACGTAAAGGCACGGGAGAATTAAAAACATTATAATTCCAAGGAAAGGATAAAAGAGAATAGATTCTTCTGGTGATAGATGAAAAAGAAGAATGAAAGATATGAAAGTTAGAAATATAACAAGGGTTAGAATGGGATGGAGCATATTAGCGAATGTCTTAAAGTAGGAACTAAAGAGAAAGAATAGAAGATGTGGGAAGAAAGAAATGGAAGGAGGTAAATTTATAGTGAAATATTCGACAAAGAAATCAAAACAGATTGCCGCGTTAAATCAAAGAAGATCCTGATCGCCGCAAAACTAAATCTTATTACATAAGATTTTCTTTAAAACCCTTAAATCCCAAAAATCGATCATAATCACTTCATCGGTTACAACAATTCTATATTTACTCATTTCACTCTTTTGTGATAGCTTCGCTCGTGCGTCTCACATAACCAAATCGTTTTATCTAAATCTTTCAATAATGATAAAATTTCATTATTACCTCATATTCGTCATGAAAACATTCCTATTGTTGTTTATGACAACCTCTACCAAATTTCGAGGACGAAATTTCTTTAACGGATGGGTACTGTAACGACCCGGAAATTTCCGACCAAATTTAAACTCTAATCTCTATATGGTTCCGACACGATAAGCAAAAACCCTAAAGTTGACCCGCACTTTTTCGATCATTCTATACTTATAAGATTAATATTTACATAAATTAAACCTTACCAACATGATAAGCAATCCAAATTGTTGAGATTTATGTTTCCGAAAAGAGTTTTACACAACGTTTGACCGTCTAGTTTGACCGATGATATCACGAACTATACAATATATGATAATTATACGTTTGTGTATATATATGTATATATACATATTTAACATGATTAATGAATGTTTTAATATCTCATTTTGTATTAATAACAATAAGTTATAAGTATATTTTGAAACTACTAACTTAAGTTTTCAAAACGATAACTATACGTAACGTTATTTGACATAAATACTTAAGACTTATAATGTTTATACATATATCGTATAAGTAATGTATTTAATCACTTTTAAAGACTTAAATACATAAAATCATATAAGTGTATTCACAAAAGATAGCTATATTTGAATCCTCATTCCATTTTTCACAAAATTTCTATACGTATATCTAGAGTATTTGTACTCGTATCATACCTAGCTTCTATACGTATTTACTATTGGTATATACACATCAAATCACCACCTAACCAGCCCTTGTTCATGCCTTATGTATAAGGTAATTACTTTTGAATGATTGTAAGACTAATTACAAAAATACAAACTAAAAATTTGTCCATGTCTACTACATAAACATTTTTTTAGGAGTATATATGTATCCTCATTTTGTTTCATTTTTACTTCCATTCTCTAGCTAAAAACACCCACACTCTCAAGAACATTAAACTCCATAAACATTCAGCAAAGTTCCATGAAGATCTAGCTTCAAAAACCTTACTTAAACACCATAAGAAAACCATACAAAAACACTTCAAGAAATCCTTCCAAGAACACAAACTTACTTCCAATCTTTCATCCACTTCCATCACCCTTTTGATTCTAGCTTCTTACTCCTCTTTTACAGCAACCTTGTCCAAGGAACTTGAGGTAGTATCTATGTTCATAACCTTATTCGATTCATATATATATAGCTATCTTATTTTGTGGTATAAAAGTTTAACAACAAGAACATAGTTTGAATGTTTTCAAACTTGTTTTCAAACTAAATAGATCCTTCTAACTTAACTTTTAAAATACTTCAAGACCTATAATATAACTTAAATATATGCTAATTTAACAAGGTATAATTTGGTTTTTCAAAGAATATCTTAAAAACTGTTTTTACGACGTCGGAGTGCCACCGGGGACTGTTTTGGGTTGGATAATTAAAAACTATCTTAAACTTTGAGTTGGAGGTTTATGTTCTGGAAAAATGATTTTTACTATGAATATGATAACACATAAAAATTTCATGATTTAATTCAAAGTATAAGTATTTTTAGAAAAATAATCATTTAAGGTTGTTTAAATAAAGGAAAATGTTTAACTTCATAAGTTTCACTAAAGTTTCACCTATGCCGTGTGATTTTGAATACAAACCAAGGTATTTTCAGTTCATAGTCTTAAAGAGGGACTCGATCCAAGGAGATGGCAAGTTGAATCAACGAAAACGGATTTGTAACGAAGAAACTATGACCGAAACAAAATTGGTTATCCAAGACTTGTTTAACTTCGGGATTAATTGGGAAAAATTAAATAAAATCACATCTTTCTAAAATAACATGATATTTTATATATATGTACTCATAATTCAATTTTATATGGTTCAGGATCACCCGTAAACAATACGAGAAGATTAATCATAAGATCCCATGATTGTACGCAACACGTCATTTGACAACACCGGTACTTTATGTACGCAACACGTCATTTGACAACACCGGTACCGTGGGTCAAGATTAATCTCGACCAATACATATACGATGAGGGTTTTATTTATTTCATTGGGGGTTTATTAAACATCTAAATATGAACCATTAAAATTGAATTACTAACAACGAACTGCTAACTACGGACTAAGGAATTATTCAAAGTATTAAAAGTATAACAAGTATATATATGTGACGTTTGTTTAAAAAAGAAAAGGTATTGATATATTATATATGGATAGGTTCGTGATATCAACCGGAGACCAAGTCAAATTATATATATATCTTCAAGACGAAAGTGAGTATATAGTCCCACTTTTAAACTCTAAATATTTCGGGATGAGAATACATGTATTTTATGTTTTACATTATGGACACAAGTAACTGAAAAATATATTCTACGTTGAGTTGTACCACTGGCATACTTCCCTGTAGCTTGGTAACTAATATTTACAGCGGTATTGTAAACGCGAATCCTGTTGATAGATCTATCGGGCCTGACAACCCCAATCGGACTGGACGACCAGTATTCAACGGTTGCACAGTACTTCGTTTTGTGACTACACTTGGTACGGTGTAGTAAGATTTCATATTAAAGGGAATATGCGACGTGAAAATGTTAAGTATGGTTACCAAGTGCTCAACCACTTAGAATATTTTTATTAAAATGTTTATATATGAAATCTTGTGGTCTATATTTATATCGCTGTCGACATTAAACCTATATCTCACCAACTTTATGTTGACATTTTAAAGCATGTTATTCTTAGGTATGAATTAAGTCTTCCGCTGTGCATTATCTCGTACTAAGGATACTACTTGAGGCCATTAAGGACTTATATCATAAGGCGTTGCATTCGAGTCATTGAAGTTCATAGAGACTATTATTAAGTAAATGGCGGTTTAGGTCATTTGAATATTATGAAATGTCAGGCGAATATGTCAATTATGGATGTAACTATAGATTGCCTTATAAGAATAAATGCAACGTTTGTAAGATGTATCATATAGAGGGCAAGTACCTCGCAATGTTATCAACTATTGTAATTCGTTTGTAATCAATATGGACAACATCCGGATGATTAGTTTCGGATCCTTTCAGGTAATACCCGAGAGATATATATAAATTCACAATTAATATGTTACATTCTTCGAATCAGATTAAGCAAATTATCAATTATACTTCCTACTTTCACAATAATATACATTCTTTCATAGAAATCAAAACAACCATACTCATTCAAACCCAATTACGTATTCTGATTTTAAAATCTCAGAATTCAATTCGAGATATAACCGGTACCATTACTTTTAGATTCCTACATCTTTCAAAGCTATACTTTGACTTTAAAAGTGTGTTAGAACATCAAATGTATACAAACGATTACAATCTATGTTCAAACCCTTCGAAAATCTCTGAAGACACTTCAAATAATGAGCAATCGAGATGATGATCCAACCACATATTACCCACAGTTATGTACTTAAAAAGCTCTCGAAACCAAAGTCATAATTCAACACATATCTGTGTCAGATCTTTTGGCATTTATTAGCAAAAATAACCTTGCAATTCCTTTGCAAAGTAGCAAATTATATCACAGCTCCAGCATGACAACTTTGATTTTTTCATTCGGAGTAGTCTTATCATAATTTTGATATATGTGATTACCCTTTTGTTACCTGAGAATCAAATCTTATTACAAAGATTTTCTTCAAATCCCTTGAAATCTGGAAATCAATCATATCTACGTCAAATGATAAGATGAATCTACACTTACTCATTTCACTCTTCTATGTTAGCTTCATTCGTACTCTTCATATAAATGGATTGTTTATCCAAATTATTCGCTGATGATAAAACTCTAATTTTCAGCCTGTATGCATCATGAAAACATACTTATTATCATTCACGACCTTTCCACTCAAATTTCGAGATGAAATTTCTTTAACGGGTAGGTACTGTGACAACCCGGAAATTTCCAATCAAATTTAAACTTTATCTTTATATTATTCCGACACGATAAGCAAAGTTTGTTAAGTTAAATCTCAAGAATTTTAAATTGTGTTCATACATTCATTATAACCTCGACCAAATTCAGACGATTCACGAACCGTTATATATAAATAAATATGTATATGTATGTATATATATATATTATAACTTGAGAATATTAATAAAGTATTAAACGTATAATACTTTACATGATCGTATTTGTTTCAATATGTTTATCGATGGAATTAGAAGATAATATCAAATTGTTGATTTATCAGATACATTATGATATGATTACGGGTCTATGTTATGAGGTCCACTGTGATTTAAGAAATCTATTCTTTTTGACAACATTCGGAAAATGGTAAAGTGATTTATAAGTAAGAACGTGAAGTGTAAATAACTTAGATGTTGGATATCGACAAGTTAAGTAACTCGACATTTTTCATTAAGATGATTTCATACGTTTATTTAACCTTTGAACTTTATCCCATGCTTCACCAACAAACTGTAATTTAAAAACTTGAAACCTATTATGAATATATATGATTCTACTTTTTTAAAACATTTTATGATATAACGATTTCTATTATTTTAACCTTTAAACAAAATGATTCTTAAAAATATATTTGGTTTTGGAAAACAAAATTATTATATTTATTTGATTTAGTTTCAAACGTACAAAAACGTTTTCAGTTTAAAAAGAACTTTATTATTAAAACGTATATAACTTTTATAAATATCTAGAACCACTTTTGACAACTCATTACTTAACTAGTATGATAAAGATAACGATATTTATATTTTATTTTATTAAATATATATAACGATTTAAATTAATATTATATATATTTATACGCGTATTATACGTACATAGTTTTATACTTTTACTATACTTAAACTTTACCTTTACTTTATTTTTACTTTACTTTAACTTTAATAATTCACTTTAATAATTCATACTTTAATAATTCACTTTAATAATTCACTTTAATAATTCATACTTTAATAATTCACTTTAATAATTCATACTTTAATAATTTACTTTAATAATTCATACTTTAATAATTCACTTTAATAATTTAAAAATCTATTATAAATAGAATTCAATAGGTTTCATTATTTCATAGAAACTTGAAAATATTTTTCTCTAAACTCTCTCAATCGATTTACATATATATATTTACTCCGTATTATTTCAAGATATTATTAGTATACATAAAATATTACGTCAGAGTGCTGTTCGAGTGATTTCGAAATTGTTTTTCGAGTGGGATTGGATTAAGGAAATTATGGGTTATAGCTATGGAGGTGATTGGTATGGTTCATGGGTATGCTCGTGAGGTCAATATAGTGTTTATCATCTCCGTTGCGTCTACGTACCTTTCCTGCAATATTGAATCTCAATATTGATACGTGAGTACTCATAATTTAACTTTTACATACTAATAGTGTATCCCTGACTAGTGCTCGAGTATATAGGATTATGCATGTTTGTACTTTTGATATTGCCTTTAGTTAGGTTATGTTGAATCCTGAATTAGTTATATATGCGACTGAGATAAGGTATAAGATATGCATATCGTTGGAAAGCTAGCAAAAAATTAAGAACTTTTCATTTAGATATCGAATGATTTCGATGAACGGATTTGAAGTTATAGTCCATCGAATTTTTGTATTATTATTAAAAATGATTATTATTATCATCGTTATTATCGTCGTTCTAGTTTTTTCTTATTATTATTATTATTATCTTTATTAATAAAAGGATTTATCATTAAAAATTGTTATTTTTTTTATTATTACTATCGTTATTATCGTTAAAGTTATATTTAGTATTATTAATAATATCCAATTATTATTATTATTATTATTATTATTATTATTATTATTATTATTATTATTATTATTATTATTATTATTATTATTATTATTATTATTATTATTGGTATTATTATTATTATTATTATCATTATTAATATATATATCATTATTTAAAAATGGTTATTGTTATTGTTATTATTATTATTACTATATTATCATTAAGATAATTATTAGTATTAGCGTTAATAATGTTATAGTAACTATCATTATTAATATTAGTGTAATTAAAACAAATATTTGTAACACCTAATTATTTTGATTACTATTATTATCATTATTACGAACACGATATAAAAGACGATTAAAAGCTATTAAACGAAATGATTAGGAAATAATTGGTAAGAGTATCATGATGAAATTAAAATATTATAAGATATTGATTTAGATAAAATTATCGTTCTTATTATTTTTATCATTACTATTATTATTAAAATTATCGTTAGTATTAAAACTATCATTTTAACAAAAATTATCATTTTAATAGAAATGTCATTGTTACTATAAAATATCATTATTATTATTATTATTTTAAATAGAATTATTATTTTAAAGATAATATTAAAAATTATCGTAAATATTAAAGTTATCATAATTAGAATTATCATTTTATCATAATGTCATCTTAGTAATTATAAATATTGATATTTTTATAATAATAATTATTATTACAAAATAATACAACTTTTACTTACTATCATTATAGATATTATTTTATCAAATAAATATTTGATACAAACATATTTTACTACGTGTAATAACTTACTTTAATAATACGTATCATATTATCTTTATAATATTAAATGATCCCTATAAATTTTATTACTTAATATATATAAAAGTATATTTTATTATATAAATATAATATAAATTTTATTTATTAATAAATAAATTATATTATTTACTCTAATAAATCTTTTAAAAATATTTAAAATTATAAAACAACGATATTTAAACTATATATTAATCATGTATAAATTTTTGGAAATTATTTTGAGTCAAATTTACTTTTGTTGACTTTTGCATATTAGTCTCGAGCATTAGGATTGTGGTACACTATGACTTGACCTAATTTGTTAGACAAATATTGACCAACACATAAATATATATAATTAATTTAGATTCGTGAATCCGAGGCCAACCTTGCACTTGTTCAATGACGTTATATGTATTTTTACTACGAAATACAGTATGGTGAGTTTTCATTTGCCTTTTTACCCTTTATATTTTTGGGCTGAGAATACATGCGCGGCTTTTATAACTGTTTTACGAAATAGACACGAGTAAATGAAACTACATTCTATGGCTGGATTATTAAGCCGAATATGCCCCTTGTTAGTCTGGTAATCTAAGAATTAGGGAACAGACACCCTAATTGACGCGAATCCTAAAGATAGATCTATTGGGCCTAACAAACCCCATCCAAAGTACCGGATGCTTTAGTACTTCGAAATTATATCATGTCCGAAGGAGGATCCCGGAATGATAGGGGATATTCTTATATGTATCTAGTTAATGTCGGTTACCAGGTGTTCACCATATGAATGATTATTTTTTGTCTCTATGCATGGGACGTATATTTATGAGAACTGGAAATGAAATTCTTGTGGTCTATTAAAATGATGGAAATAAATGATTATGATAAACTAATGAACTCACCAACCTTTTGGTTGACACTTTAAAGCATGTTTATTCTCAGGTGTTAAAGAAATCTTCCGTTGTGCATTTGCTCATTTTAAAGATATTACTTGGAGTCTTTCATAGCATATTTCGAAGAACGTTGCATTCGAGTCATTGAGTTCATCAAAGATTATTATTAAATCAAGTTATAGTTGGATAGTGGATATTATGAAATGGTATGCATGCCTGTCAATTTTTGATGTAAAGAAAGATTGTCTTTTAAAAACGAATGCAATGTTTGTAAAATATATCATATATAGGTCAAATACCTCACAATGTAATCAACTATTGTGAATCGTTTATAATGTATATGAACGGGTTCTTTTACAAGTGACAAGATTAACAAGTCACCATGAACCTACTTCATCATCTAAAAGGGTTTCACAACAATCTATGTGAAGACCCGTCCTAATCCATCCGGACGAAGTCCATATCAATTATAAACGTTTCACAACAGTTGATTACATCGCGAGGTGCTTGACTTCTATATGATACATTTTACAAACATTGCATTCGTTTTTGAAAATACAATCTTTCATTACATCAAAAGTTGACAACATGCTTACCATTTCGTAATATATTCTACTATAATTGATTTAATAATAATCTTGATGAACTCAACTACTCGAATGCAACATCTTTTGAAATATGTCATAAATGACTCCAAATAATATCTCTAAAATGAGCAAATGCACAGCGGAAGATTTCTTTCGTACCTGAGAATAAACATGCTTTCAAGTGTCAACCAAAAGGTTGGTGAGTTCATTAGTTTATCATAAATAATCATTTCATAATTTTAATAGACCACAAGATTTCATATTTCCATTTCTCATAAACATACGTCCCATGCATAGAGACAAAATATCATTCATATGGATTGAACACCTGGTAACCGACATTAACAAGATGCATATTTAAGAATATCCCCATCATTCTGGGATCCTCCTTCGGACATGATATAAATTTCGAAGTACTAAAGCATCCGGTACTTTGGATGGGGCTTGTTGGGCCCGATAGATCTATCTTTAGGATTCGCGTCAATTAGGGTGTCTGTTCCCGAATTCTTAGATTACCAGACTATAAAGGGGCATATTCGATTTCGATCATTCAACCATATAATGTAGTTTCAATTACTTGTGTCTATTTCGTAAAACAGTTATAAAAGTTGCGCATGTATTCTCAGTCCCAAAAATATATATTGCAAAAGCATTTAAAAAGGGAGCAAATGAAACTCACGCATATAAATATTGTAAAACAGTTAATAAAGCATTTGCATGTATTCTCAGCCCAAAAATGTAAAGAGTAAAAAGGGCAAATGAAACTCACGCATATAAATATTGTAAAACAGTTAATAAAGCATTTGCATGTATTCTCAGACCAAAAACGTAAAGAGTAAAAAGGGCAAATGAAACTCACGCATATAAATATTGTAAAACAGTTAATAAAGCATTTGCATGTATTCTCAGCCCAAAAACGTAAAGAGTAAAAAGGGCAAATGAAACTCACGCATATAAATATTGTAAAACAGTTAATAAAGCATTTGCATGTATTCTCAGCCCAAAAACGTAAAGAGTAAAAAGGGCAAATGAAACTCACCTAATGTATTTTGTAGTAAAAATACATAGAACGACATTGAACAAGTATAGGGTTGGCCTCGGATTCACGAACCTATATCATTTGTATATATATATTAAAATGTATAATCATATTCGAACAAGTTTATATATTATAACTTGAGTTATATATTATACTTATTTAGTTTGTATATATATTTTAAATGTTTAATATCTATATCTTTGGTTATATTAATATATATATATATATATATATATATATATATATATATATATATATATATATATATATATATATATGGTTAGTATTATATAAAAATATTCTTAATTCGTTATATATAATTATTTATATAAATAATGTTATTATAATTGATAGGTGTTATATAAACTATTTATATGATTATTATATATGTATTAAGTATATTTTTAGGTACAAAATATTTATTTGTAATGAAAATGGTAGTTTTGATTATAATGATTTACTAATAATAATAACAATATCAATAATACTTGATAATGTAAAAAAAAAATGGTAACTTTTATAAATATACCTGTATTAGTAATAATAATAATAATAATAATAATAATAATAATAATAATAATAATAATAATATTAATAATAATAATAATAATAATAATAATAATAATAATAATAATAATAATAATAATAATAATAATAATAATAATAATAATAATAATAATAATGATAATAATGATAATAGTAATTATAACTATAATACTAGTAATGATAACAATAATTAATATTATCAATAACAATAAACTTAATATCTAATAAATAATACTAAGAGTGATCCTAATCATTTTACAAAAATAATAATACGTACATTAGTAATGGTACTAATAATAATAATCATAATATTTGTAATACCAATAATCAATAATCATCATAATAATAATAATAATGAGAAAAAGATAAATTAAGATGACTACCTCATAATGTAAGCCTTATTCTAAAAAGAAATATCTCGAGCAGGGTTCGAACCCGCGACCTATCCTTTCCCATAAACACCCATAAACCACGGCTCCAGTTTGTACTTTCTGATAAATACTCAGATTCTAATCTTATTAAACCGTGTTCCTGTTTCTTCCTATTTTCCTTCTTCTTCACACAGCAAAACGACCAGGATCCATTCAAACTATCACCACTTTATTTAATTAGTTTTAGGACTAGGAATTAATACAGAAGCGATTTAGTGGTTTAACTAAATTAATTAAAACAGAAAAAATAATAAACTGTAACAGAATATTAAATCGCGTATGAACATAAAATCCAATTCGAAAATTAAGGATGTTTTAGACTGAAATTATAACATGAAAAAGGTTGTAAATTTACCATAGAAACTGTCTGAACCTTCAATTCAATCTTAAACACCAAAACAAACCCAAATTTTTCGATGATCAGGACGTTTGACTTTTTAGAACCAAACTTTGACTCGAAAATTTGTACTCGATAGATAAAATTGATACCTGAGCTTTTACAGATAGATTTATTGAAGGATTTCAAACAAGTTTGCATTATTACATTTTGAAATATCATTTGAAATCGTGAGTTGGCTAAAAATTTGGATGTACAGAGCAGTTTGAATAATTTTTCAAAATTCCATCGAAATTTCTAGGTTTAAACTCAAATTGCTTTACCAGAGTGTTATGTAGAAGGAAAGTGATGTTATTACATCTAAAATGAGCTGTCTAATATTTGTTTTGTTGCTTAATTCTCTCGACAGAGATATATTCGTTCACAGGAGAAAAATAAAAAATTAATTTAATAAAACCAATAAAGTTGTACGATTTGATTATGACTTGTAACAATTTGTGAGGAAGAAACAAATTTTCAGTACTAATTGATTGTTACGTAATATAGATTCCAATTATTTATATGATATATATATATATATATATATATATATATATTGAGTATTAATAATTGAATAAGTAAATTAATAATAATAATAATAACAATAAATGATATTAATAACAATAAAATAAATGATAAAAGTAATGAGATTAATATAAAAATAATAATTTGTATTAACATGTTAACTATAATCAATATAACAATCTTTAATAATAATAATAGTCATAATAATCATATTTTTACTACTAATTATCATAATACTTATATCAATAAGGATAACAATAGTGTTAATACTATAACAAATTAAATGTATCCAATTTTATATCTATAAATTTTATATTAGAAATAATATTAATATTAATATTATAGATATTAACATTATCATTAATAATAATAATAATAAAAGTAATAATAATAATATTAATATATCACTTATATTTAAATTTGTAATTATTTTTAATATGTTAACATCACATACTATTAGTTATATAATATAATATATTTTATAATAACATATACACTTATATTTACATTACCTATTTATTTGCACACAATGGTTCGTGAATCGTCAGGCATGGTCAAATGGTAATTGATTTCATGAATACAAATTTCAAAGTTCTCGAGACTCAACATTACAGACTTTGCTTATCATGTCGGAAACATATACAGATTTAAGTTTAAATTTGATCAGAAATTCCCGGGTCATCACAGTACCTACCCGTTAAAGAAATTTTGTCCTGAAATTTGAGTGTGGTGGTCATGGTTAACAATAAAAATGTTTTCATGACGAATATGAGTTGATAACTGGAGTTTTATCATCATTGAGTAATATGGATAAAATGATTCGACTAATCGAAGAGCACGAATGAAGTTATCATAAAAGAGTGAAATTAGGGATTCAAGATTCATCCTAACTTTTGACGTGGTTACGGTTGAACTAGAAATTAAGGTGCGTCTTAGCTTTTAACGTTATCTTGCTTGAATTCCGGAATTTAAGGGATTTAAAGAAAATCTTCGAAATCTAAAAGATTTGATTCTTCGGCGAGTAAGGAAAAGTAAGATCTCTGAAATTAAATATGGTGATCCGCCTCGATTACTCTGTCTGATATTTCCATTATAAATTAAGCTCTTCCGCTCCCTTATTCTCACCATTTCTATACAATTCCCAAATTCAAAAGATTATGAAAATGCTTAATCCAATTCTGATCCTTGTCCTTATCCTCACTATCGCAACAATCATTCTCCTTTTCCAATTACCATCGGAGGAATCTATTTCCTTCTACTTTGCCCTCGGGGTTATAATGTTTTTAATTCTCCCGTATTTTTATGTTGCGATAAACATTGATATACACGGTTTGTAATTCCTGTGTTGTTATCGGGCTTTATATTCTCCCTTATTTTTTAAAGCTCTATGCTTTTGTTTTCTCTTCCCGACTTCAAGTCAAGCGAATAATGAACCAGAATTTGTAGATATAGAGTTTCGAACGATTATAATGTTCTAAGCAGGAGGGAACGTGATAGCACGATTTGATTTTCAAATTTATCAATATCACGGAAGATAGAACCATCAAGAATACATTTTCTTGATTTGTTCAGGAGTTAAGTAGAATGAAAGAGTTATGTAACATGGCACATGATGACGTTATGATCTGTGAATCATCACGTCCATTAAAACTCAGCATGACTTACTGTAATATAATCACGTTGATCAAGTGTCATTATATTGTACTAACTCATGCATCAGTTCGCAACATTACTTCAATAACGTTCCTATTTTAAGCTCGAAAGTTTACAGAATATAGAAACTAACAGTTTCTATATGATGTAATACTGATAGCACGAAGAGATTAATGATTTCAGATAAGAATAGTTATAAAAATATCTCCAGAAATATGGAGGATATTTATAATGAAAGATAAGATGATATCTTGTAATTTCTAATATCGATGGGTGATGAAGAAGATTTATCCGTAAGGGTTTAGATTCGGAAGCAAGGTATTCGCTAAAGATTTCATCAGAAACAGAATCATTTGGATTTTTTGAAGTCAAACTTATTCTTTGCGATTTGTCCACGGCGTTCTTCATGGTCTCGCATAATCTGCTTTTCGGTACTAAATTTTCTATTGAATGTTTCCAATATAATGATACACAGGAAGCATGAAGAGGTATATAATTTCGAACGAGAATATTTATGAAAATATCCTCAGAAATATCGAAGATATTGATGATGATATTTTGGAATTTCTAAGTTCGATGGTTAATGGAGAAAGATTTTCCGCAAAATTTTAACATGACTTCGGAGTAAGATATTCTCTAAAGATTTCAACGGATCTAGATTTATCTGGGTTCTATGAATTTTGGGTATGTTACTTGTATTTCTCCTTGGTTTCCTTTATGGTTAGCTAAATCCGCTTTCCAATTTCAACTTTTCTGATCTTTTCCAACATACTAATCTTTATCATCAAACTTTCGATGATTATGGTCGTTTACGGTTATCTACAGTTTCTACTGCTTCATTCAGCTTTTTCAACATTCAGAGTATTGATTTGTGACTGAGTGCTTTTCAGAATTTCAGAATGAGAGATCATAATTCCAAGAGATAAATGTCATATATATAACTGTTGATGTAGATATGCTGTGAGTTTTCAAAGTACTGATAGCTGATTCCCAGTAATTGATATGGCAGTTCTCGTTACAAGATGCGAATGAGTATATGATGGGGTTTCAATGAAGAAATATAATGATTTATCGGAGAGATTTAAACCAAGAAGCAACGAGGTTGCTGGTATGTCTGTTAGTAATATGGTAAAATATGAAAGGTTCCCTGGTAACAATAAAAGAACATACATAATAATCAAGGTGATAATAAGGTTGTTTCGAACGAAAAGTCGAAGTTGATTTGCTGAAGCTGTGACAAAATTTGCTACTTTGAAAAGAGATCGCAAAGTTATTTTTGCTAATAAATGCCAAAGGATCTGACGCGATTACGTGTTAAACTTTTACTCAGTTGCCGAGAGTTTCTCAGGTGCATAACTATATGCATAAATCTTTCCTTCCGTAGATGAAGTGTGGTTGATTCATCCTATCGATTGAGGTGTTTTCAAGAATCATGAAAGGTTTGAACGCAGAATGTAATCGTGAAGATACAAATGAGGTTTAAGACAAAATCAAGTGGCAAACTTGAAGAATTGTTTAGTTTCATATGTTATAGTCAATATTTTAATTCATTTTAATTGTCCAATGTTGATAGTCTTCAGTTGATAGTCTACAGTTAGCAGTGTACAAATAATAATTCATATATAGTTTACTATATAATATTCGAATTAATTAATACGTACCGTGACCCGTGTACATGTCTCAGACTCGATCACAACTCAAATTATATATATTATTATAGAATCAACCTCAACCCTGTATAGAGAACTCGATCATTACTGCATATAGAGTGTCTATGGTTATTCCAAATAATATATATAAATGCGTCGATATGATATGTCAAAACCTTGTATACGTGTCCCGACATTTAAATTGCGTAAAATAAATAACAGAATTTAAATGATGATAAATAAAGTGCGTAAAGTAAATAACAGAAATTAAATGACGATAAATAAAATTGCGAGAATGTAAATTGCGGTAATTAAATTGCGATAAATAAAATGTAATACGGAATTTAACAGTTAGCTAGAAACAGTTAGATGTAAATAGTTAGCGTGGATTCTTAACAATTTTTTTTCTTCATATTGTTAATTAGTCTGTTTCTAATCAATTTTTATTGTGTCCATTATTTCTTCATTATGCCACTTGTGGGATTCTGATAGGTCAAAATCCAAAAATAAAATTGAATGAAAATGGTTATTCTGCGGTGAACGGATACGTATAATGGTGGTTGTAAGTAGGATAGTAAATTACTGTTGAATCAGATTCGAAGAACGTACAATGTAACTTATTAATGTGAAATTTAAATATTCCTCGGGTATTACCTACCCGTTAAAATATTTTCACCATTAACAGTTTGTACAAGAGAATTGTTAATTATAATTTTTATGAAAACATATATACATATATATTTTCTTCAGATGTATTCATGGATTTAATGAGTTAATATGATATTAAACTCATTTGCTTTTCGGTTGGAACTAGAATAAATAATCTCTAAAACTTTAGAGATTACATATTTGCCATGTCGAACGAAGATAAATGAGGTAGAACGATACGTAGAACGAAGATCATACTCAAAGTACAGATGATGATATTGAAGCATGGATTGTTGATGGTACTGGTGCTGTTATTGATGGTACTGTTGGTGCCGGTGATGTTGCTGAAGCTGGAACATTTTGCACCATATTCTCCAAATTGATTATTCGAGCACGAAGTTCGTTGACTTATTACTCCAGGATGATTGTCGTTCGGAACGAGCGGATGAATAAGGTTCAGAATTGTGGATAGAATATAATCTTGTCGAGTTACCCTGGAAATGAGACTGAAAATGGTGTCTCGAACAGGTTCGTCGGTAAGTGTTTCAGGTTCTTCGCCAAAAGGTGAACTCGATTAGTGGAAGGGATCGCCTTCTGTACGTCTCCATTGATTAAGTCGACTACGAGTCCATCAGGTGAATTGAGGATGGATGATTGGTTGATTCATTCTGGTGACGTTGCTTCCGGAACTTAGATGACTATCCATTCGGAACAACTGTCGGGATAACTATCGGAATAGCTGTCGGAATCCGAGGGACTCGAACTAGTTGAAGGATTTATCTCGTATGATCATATGAAGGATTTTCGATAAGAAATAGATTATAGGATGTAGATTAGTATCCTGCAATACATAATTTACATATGCATTTATAATACTAAAATCTCATAAGTTACAGAGGAATCTACGGAAGCTGTCAAGCAAAGATAACAATAACAGATACGCTAAGATATGTATTAGTAGACACGCTAAGATATGAATTTTGTCTATACACTATTCATGCAGTCAATGCAATAAGATGTGTCTAGACTAAGAATGATAAGCAGATGATTTCCGACTAGGAATGATAAGCAAAACTTATGACATGCAGACACGGTCGAAGTCCAGACTCACTAATGCCTCCTAACGACTTATCAGTTAGACACACTAATGCAGACCTGGTTCACTAAGACCTCTGCTCTGATACCAACTGTGAAGACCCGTCCTAATCCATCCGGACGAAGTCCATATCAATTATAAATGTTTCACAACAGTTGATTACATCGCGAGGTGCTTGACCTCTATATGATACATTTTACAAACATTGCATTCGTTTTTGAAAATACAATCTTTCATTACATCAAAAGTTGACAACATGCTTACCATTTCGTAATATATTCTACTATAATTGATTTAATAATAATCTTGATGAACTCAACGACTCGAATGCAACATCTTTTGAAATATGTCATGAATGACTCCAAATAATATCTCTAAAATGAGCAAATGCACAACGGAAGATTTCTTTCGTACCTGAGAATAAACATGCTTTCAAGTGTCAACCAAAAGGTTGGTGAGTTCATTAGTTTATCATAAATAATCATTTCATAATTTTAATAGACCACAAGATTTCATATTTCCATTTCTCATAAACATACGTCCAATGCATAGAGACAAAATTACATTCATATGGATTGAACACCTGGTAACCGACATTAACAAGATGCATATTTAAGAATATCCCCATCATTCCGGGATCCTCCTTCGGACATGATATAAATTTCGAAGTACTAAAGCATCCGGTACTTTGGATGGGGCTTGTTGGGCCTGATAGATCTATCTTTAGGATTCGCGTCAATTAGGGTGTCTGTTCCCGAATTCTTAGATTACCAGACTATAAAGGGGCATATTCGATTTCGATCATTCAACCATATAATGTAGTTTCAATTACTTGTGTCTATTTCGTAAAACAGTTATAAAAGTTGCGCATGTATTCTCAGTCCCAAAAATATATATTGCAAAAGCATTTAAAAAGGGAGCAAATGAAACTCACGCATATAAATATTGTAAAACAGTTAATAAAGCATTTGCATGTATTCTCAGCCCAAAAACGTAAAGAGTAAAAAGGGCAAATGAAACTCACGCATATAAATATTGTAAAACAGTTAATAAAGCATTTGCATGTATTCTCAGCCCAAAAACGTAAAGAGTAAAAAGGGCAAATGAAACTCACGCATATAAATATTGTAAAACAGTTAATAAAGCATTTGCATGTATTCTCAGCCCAAAAACGTAAAGAGTAAAAAGGGCAAATGAAACTCACGCATATAAATATTGTAAAACAGTTAATAAAGCATTTGCATGTATTCTCAGCCCAAAAACGTAAAGAGTAAAAAGGGCAAATGAAACTCACCTAATGTATTTTGTAGTAAAAAAACATAGAACGACATTGAACAAGTATAGGGTTGGCCTCGGATTCACGAACCTATATCATTTGTATATATATATTAAAATGTATAATCATATTCGAACAAGTTTATATATTATAACTTGAGTTATATATTATACTTATTTAGTTTGTATATATATTTTAAATGTTTAATATCTATATCTTTGGTTATATTAATATATATATATATATATATATATATGGTTAGTATTATATAAAAATATTCTTAATTCGTTATATATAACTATTTATATAAATAATGTTATTATAATTAATAGGTGTTATATAAACTATTTATATGATTATTATATATGTATTAAGTATATTTTTAGGTACAAAATATTTATTTGTAATGAAAATGATAGTTTTGATTATAATGATTTACTTATAATAATAACAATATCAATAATACTTGATAATGTAAAAAAAAAATGGTAACTTTTATAAATATACCTGTATTAGTAATAATAATAATAATAATAATAATAATAATAATAATAATAATAATAATAATAATAATAATAATAATAATGATAATAATGATAATAGTAATTATAACTATAATACTAGTAATGATAACAATAATTAATATTATCAATAACAATAAACTTAATATCTAATAAATAATACTAAGAGTGATCCTAATCATTTTACAAAAAATAATAATACGTACATTAGTAATGGTACTAATAATAATAATCATAATATTTGTAATACCAATAATCAATAATCATCATAATAATAATAATAATGAGAAAAAGATAAATTAAGATGACTACCTCATAATGTAAGCCTTATTCTAAAAAGAAATGTCTCGAGCAGGGTTCGAACCCGCGACCTATCCTTTCCCATAAACACCCATAAACCACGGCTCCAGTTTGTACTTTCTGATAAATACTCAGATTCTAATCTTATTAAACCGTGTTCCTGTTTCTACCTATTTTCCTTCTTCTTCACACAGCAAAACGACCAGGATCCATTCAAACTATCACCACTTTATTTAATTAGTTTTAGGACTAGGAATTAATACAGAAGCGATTTAGTGGTTTAACTAAATTAATTAAAACAGAAAAAATAATAAACTGTAACAGAATATTAAATCGCGTATGAACATAAAATCCAATTCGAAAATTAAGGATGTTTTAGACTGAAATTATAACATGAAAAAGGTTGTAAATTTACCATAGAAACTGTCGGAACCTTCAATTCAATCTTAAACACCAAAACAAACCCAAATTTTTCGATGATCAGGACGTTTGACTTTTTAGAACCAAACTTTGACTCGAAAATTTGTACTCGATAGATAAAATTGATACCTGAGCTTTTACAGATAGATTTATTGAAGGATTTCAAACAAGTTTGCATTATTACATTTTGAAATATCGTTTGAAATCGTGAGTTGGCTAAAAAGTTGGATGTACAGAGCAGTTTGAATAATTTTTCAAAATTGCATCGAAATTTCTAGGTTTAAACTCAAATTGCTTTATCAGAGTGTTATGTAGAAGGAAAGTGATGTTATTACATCTAAAATGAGCTGTCTAATATTTGTTTTGTTGCTTAATTCTCTCGACAGAGATATATTCGTTCACAGGAGAAAAATAAAAAATTAATTTAATAAAACCAATAAAGTTGTACGATTTGATTATGACTTGTAACAATTTGTGAGGAAGAAACAAATTTTTAGTACTAATTGATTGTTACGTAATATAGATTCCAATTATTTATATGATATATATATATATATATATATATATATATATATATATATATATATATATATATATATATATATATATATATATATATATATATATATATATATATATATATATATTGAGTATTAATAATTGAATAAGAAAATTAATAATAATAATAATAACAATAAATGATATTAATAACAATAAAATAAATGATAAAAGTAATGAGATTAATATAAAAATAATAATTTGTATTAACATGTTAACTATAATCAATATAACAATCTTTAATAATAATAGTCATAATAATCATATTTTTACTACTAATTATCATAATACTTATATCAATAAGGATAACAATAGTGTTAATACTATAACAAATTAAATGTATCCAATTTTATATCTATAAATTTTATATTAGAAATAATATTAATATTAATATTATAGATATTAACATTATCATTAATAATAATAATAATAAAAGTAATAATAATAATATTAATATATCACTTATATTTAAATTTGTAATTATTTTTAATATGTTAACATCACATACTATTAGTTATATAATATAATATATTTTATAATAACATATACACTTATATTTACATTACCTATTTATTTGCACACAATGGTTCGTGAATCGTCAGGCATGGTCAAATGGTAATTGATTTCATGAATACAAATTTCAAAGTTCTCGAGACTCAACATTACAGACTTTGCTTATCATGTCAGAAACATATACAGATTTAAGTTTAAATTTGATCGGAAATTCCAGGGTCATCACAGTCTAGCTCAAAACCCTAACTTGAACATCAAATCTAACAAATGAAATTCGGAGTTTGAGCTTACCAATACCACCACAACGTAGCTAGGAGCGAGATGAACTACTTTAGAACCCAAGCTTTTGCGAGAATCCGACTCCTCCTTCTCCAAATCCACCTCTCTCTCTAAAACCCTCCTCTCTCTCTAGAGGAGGTTGAGAGTGTTTGTGAGGATGAAATATCATCCACAAATGACCAAGGAACCAGCCTTGAAGGCTCCAAACTGGCACCCAAGTGAAATGACCATTTTACCCCTTTTTAAAATAAAAACACAGCTGGCTCGACAGACAAGTTGGACGGCGTCCTGACCCTTGGATGGCGTCCCACGCTTCACATCTGGACGGCATCCCATCCCTTGGACGGCGTCCCGTACTACTGAAATTTCAGAAATAGAAACAGGGTGTTACACGGTTCAAGTCAAACGATAATGTATTTCGGTGCGAGAAATGTAACGAATCATGATAACGAATAGTACACAACCGTAGTGTTAAGTATTGATGACGATACTCACCTGGAGTAGTGATAGTAGTAATAAGAAGTGGTAGATAGTAAGGAACACTGGTGTGACACCAATAGTAAGTTGAAACGGTGGCGAATAACAATCTGGGAGACAGAGTTCCCGAACAAGTGTGACTAATGAAGTCGTCATCATCCTTACGCGTATGAATCATGAATTCACGTGTGTTACGAGAAAGTGGCATAATACGAATTCGTATGATGAAAGCTTGGTACCATTAAGAAGTTTGCCTAATAATGATTCAAGTATAATGCACAAGTAGTCAAGTAAGTGCTATCTATAGCAAATGTATGTCAGAATGCAATGGCTAACTATCCGGTTGTAGTCTAGATTCACTAATGCGTCCTAACGACTCTGTCAGACACACTAATGCACATCCTAGATCCCTACAACCAACGCTCTGATACCATCTGTAGTGACCCGACAAAATCATCGTTGACGGCACCACTAACTTAGGTCCCGTTACGTGGTCGTAGTCCCTATATGAGACTCGTTGACCAAAATTATGTCGCATTCATTTGAAAAGTACAAGACTTGCAAAGTTTAGTTTACCAAACGGTTCGACAACAAGTTTAAGTTTACAAAAGTATAATGTATAAATGAAATAAACTTGCGACATAATATAAGTTGAAAATCACGGTTGCTATAAATAGCGTAAGTATGTAAACAAAAGTTTGAATCCAAAGGTGCTATCACTAGCGTATGTATGTATGTATGCTTGACCCCAAGCAAGAAATTAGAGTGTATGCATGTATGCTTGACTCCAAGCAAGTATGAGTGTACGCGGAAGCATGTATCAAATAGCCAAGTATGAACCTGAGAAACATATAGAAAACTGTCAACCAAAACGTTGGTGAAATCATAGGTGTTATAGTAAACGTTGTATTTGAACCACAAGATTTAATATAAGATGATTATCAAAATCATTTGCATTCCAAAGTTGTTGTTTGTATCACGGGCACCCAATTATCAAACTTACCTATTTTGCACCCTTTGCGTAGTGTTAGAACATACACTAGACCCGAAAATATATTTCATCCGCTAACGGTAGCGAACCGTCCGAATGAGGCTCATCAAGCCCATGTGATCACATAATATAAGTTCTCGTTTACACCCTGCAAGTGTAACTAATGATAATTGAATTGAGGCTTTTTGTTCAAACCCGTACGTGGAATGTTCATTTTCGTACTTGTGTTCAAAGTGTAAAAGTATGATGCGTATATGTTTCTCATCCCATAGTTTAAAGCATAAAAGTTGTTTGAAAGATGGGACTATGATCTCACCTCGAGTGCACGAGTATAAAAGTACTTCACAAAGTAAACGTGTGCATCAAAGTTGCTTAGCCTTGACCTAAATAAGTAAGTTGTATCAATTAACTGGTTACGACACAAGATCGGGCGAAATGTGTTCAATTAGTCCTATGGCTCGTTACGACTTGAATAGTATAGCATGTGAATCACGTTGTCAAGTTTCATGCAAGAATCATGTATAAAAGAAGATTAGAACGATTGCATAAACGTTTGGTTAAGTTTAACTAAAAGTCAAACTCAGTCAAGTCAACAAAAAGTCAACACGTTCGGGTCGGGTCCCGAACTATTTTTTCTGTGCTAATTATTCATATATAAGCATGTTAGAACAAGTTAAATGTAAATCGGAGGTCCATAGCATGCCACACATTTTTTGTATATTGGACAAGCAAGACAGAATCAAACCATGCCTATTGTCGCGCCGCGACAAAGGCTGGCTACGCCGCGGTGAATAACGGGTGCTGGTACCTGGTCAGTCTCAATTGTTCAAGTCTTTTCCAAAACTCAATTTAGCACAAAATACAAACCGTAAACACTTAGAATGCGTATCTTATATCATTGGAAAACTCTTTTGACAAGGAACACAACTAAGTACATATTATCAATCAAAACATGCATTTAAAATAATCAAATTCTCGTCAAATGTTCAATGAACGTTCATAATCAAAGTTTCAAGTTTGTAAAACGCATTTCATGATTCGGGCAACCAATTTACATGTATGATATGCTGTTTTGAAGGTAATGAAACATACATTACAACTAAACACTCACAAATAATATTTCATGACATTCAAAGCATCAAAAGCTCGTTTTAAGTCTATCAAACCCTAACCAAAATCCACAAAAATCAATATTCATGTTTTTGAAATTTTCTTAATCAACCTACGCATCAAAACGAAGCTAGTGATACTAGTAACACAATCAAAACATGAACTTTAACAATTTAACAACATTAACTCATCCAAAATACAAGATTAAGCAAACCCATTTCAATTGTTCAAACTAGTTACTCAAAACAACAAATCGAGCAAACAAAACATATATTCATGTTATACACGAGCCATAGACACTAACTAACACCATTTCAAGTATAAAAACACGAATTTAAAGAAAATCTAGAGTTTTAGAAATGTTACCCAAATGTGAAGAAATTGGTACCAAAATGTAGAGGATGAAGAGAGAAAGAGAGAAAAAGATGAGGAGGTGGGTGGAAATGAATGGGTGGATGAGGTGGGTTGACTAGTTGACCTAGTCAACTAGTTTGCCCACTTGGAAACCTCGGTCCGTCAAGTTTCAAAGCGGGTGCAGGAATTAACCAAACGAATATTTTAAAAAATGTTCAAGTAAACGAGTGATGTTATAATTAAATAACGAGAATATTATGAACGTTTGTCAACGGAATCTACAAATATAAATAACGAAAGATATTATTTAAAAAAAATAGTGTTAAAAATAAATTTAACTGAAAAACGCGGGATGTTACAGGTAGGGTGGCGGATATGATGAGGGTTTGTTCATAACATGAACCCGTTTGATGGGTTTGGTCGATCATTAGTTGTAGGTGTTTCTTGAACAGAAAACATTATAGTAGCAGTATGATTAGAAACAGGAACCAAGTAGTAGCAAGAGTTAGACGATGGTGGTGGTTTATCAACAAACAAGAGTAAAACGTTTAGCTATATGATGGTTTGATTGGTGATGGTGATCGTGGTTTGAACTGGAAAACAGAAATAGTAAGTCGATGGTATTGGTTATGGGTTTTGTTGAACAAGAGACAGGAACAACGAGCAGAAAGTGGTGGTGGTTTCGATATAGTTATAGAGAATAAGGGTGATGATGGAGTGGTGGTTGATGGTTGCAACAAGGAGACAAGTAGGTGGCTGTTGTGGTGTGGTGTTCTTGGGTCTTGGTTACTAGTTGAAACAGAAAAAATTGAAGTTGCAGTAGCTTTACATGTTAGTGGGTTAGTGGTTTCGTTTTTAACTCACTTGAAATAGTAATAGAAAACTAGCACACGTGGTTAGAGGTGTTGAATTGTAGTGGGTTTGGTGTATGTGGTTATCGGTCGTTCATGTTAGGAAGCCTAGCAAAGAAAAATATAAACAAATAACAATGGTGAGGGTGATCGATTAGTGATGAATATGGAGTGATTTTCAAATGGTCATAGGTGGTGGTGGTTATAGATGGCAGGTGATGGCTTAGTCGAAGGAACACAGAAGAAGAGAAGGTTGGTGATGAACAAGGTGGTATACAAGTGTGTTTTCATTCTTGATATAAGTAATATATATATATACAAGGTTATATTAATAATTATGATCATTCGATTACTGCATAAGAAAGGAGAGAAAGAGATGTGATCAATTAAACACAGTGAATCCCAATCATGCACAGTGTCAAAATAGTAATCTTTAATTAATTGATGAATAAAAACAAGTGATTATTTGTGAAAGGTGATTCAAGAAACAGAATGAATTCGTTATTTGATTCAATCAGGAATAGTAACACTAAATTAATAATAATATTATAATAATAATTATAATAACATGTGTGAATTAATTAGCCGCCTCTTTGTTTCTTATACCGACGGTTTTTTTTTAAGAATAGTATTTCGTAGTCCGTTGTAAATCATTGGTGGATAAAAGTTCTCGGAAAAATCTCAAATTTTTATCTTTATTTATTTCAGTCATTATGGTAAAAATAATCGGTCATTAATTGTTTAAAATTATTAAATAAAAATTAAATTAATTATTAGCCCCCTATCGCAAGTAAAATATAATAAGTGTTAAAACTTAACAAATAGATTCTAAATATATATTTAATAAAGCTATAATTTATATGAGTTCTTTTTGGATCACCGTTTATTTAAAAATCACATAAGTTTGAATTAAACTTCTCTAAATAATAATTGAAACGTCCAACGAGTATTACAATCATTTAATATTTGTTTTTAATATACTTTATTTATATATAGTTATGTTTTAAATAATAATTATTATATTATAATATCATATTTTATTTTATTCTATTTTACATAGTAAGTTCTAATAATTGAATCATATGACATTTCAAATTAATATATATTAAATATGTACATATCTATTTACAAATAGTTGTTCGTGAATCGTCGGAAACGGTCGATGGTCAATTGAATAGTTCAAAATTTTTGAGACTCAATCTAACAGACTTTGCTCATCGTGTTAAAAATATTAAATCATGTCGAGAGTTTGATTCAAAATTAGTCGAAATTTTCCGGTTCGTCACAGAGAGTTATAAATCAAGGGCATTTAAAATGTAAGACCCTATTTCAGTTTCAGACTTGTTCAGTTGTATGGGACGCCATCCCAATGGTGGGACGCCGTCCAATAGAGAAGGGCTGGACACCGTCCAGAATGTTGGACACCGTCCAATTGGTCTATCGGGCCAGCTGTGTAATTTTAAGATTTTAAAAGGGGTATGTTGGTCTTTTCACTTAGGGTCGGTTTGGAGCCTTCAAAGTTGACCCATTGATCATCTTATCCTCACTTTACACCCACAAACACTCTCATCTTCAAACTCTAGAGAGAGGAAGAGTTTTAGAGAGAGGAAGCTCTATTTGGAGAAGAAGGAGTTGGATTCTAACCAAAGCTCGGGTTTTAAAGTTGTTTATCTCGTTCACGGCTACGTTGTGGTAGTATTGGTAAGTTCAAACTCTGAATTTCATTTGTTAGAATTGATATTCAAGTTAGAGTTTGAGCTTGATTAGTTGTGAAACCCGTTTAGATGATGAAGTGAGTTTATGGTGACTAGTTATTCTTGTCACTTGGCGGGTTTTGGGTGGGTTGACGTTTAGGCCATGCTTAGGCTTTGATATTGGGTTTAATCACTAGGTTTAGTGATTATGGAAGTGTTGGAACCCTTTTGGGAGTATTTGGTTGATTAATTTTGAAATGGGTCAAAATTAGGGTTTATGTGTCAAATTGGACAAGACGAGTGCTTAACACTTGTGTTCGGGTTTAATTGGCGTATTGGGACCATTCTCACTTGTGCTAGTGATTATTGGTTGGTTTAGACGTGGTTTGGTGCTTGGAAGTGCAATGAATCGAAATTGTACTAAGTGTCGATTTGAGTTAGTTTGTAAATTCACTTTGTATTGTGATAATGGAATAGGTACTTTCCATTGGCAAGTTGAGGATTATTCGATTGCATTCATCAAGACGACAAGGTGAGTGTTAATATCCTATGTGCATATGTATGTGTAGGATGGGTGCGGGTCGGGTGAAGTGGTTCTCGGTTATAGAGCTCTCTTCACATATAGGTAGATTTGATGGACTTGCGTATAGGTCCAATTGGCATGGTTGTGCATTTTGGTTGACCACCTTTGGCGAGGTGCACACTTTGTGTGTACGTTATCACATGTGCTTGTGATGTGGATTATATAACCCCAATTGCGAAGGGTTGATATTGAGTTGTGAAGTGGATAACCCCGATGATGTGGATTTCTATAATCCCGGGACCGTGGGTTTTGATTTGGGAAGTGAATCACGTGTGGACGCGGATTCACAATGACGCGTGTAGTTCGGTCATATTATTGAGGTAGTAGTCTCGTGTGGATGCGGATTTACTAAGGCTCGTGTAGTTCGGCCAACCTCGATGTTGTTGTGGTATTGAAGATAGTAGTCTCGTGTGGATGCGAATTTACTAAGGCTCATGTAGCTCGGCTAATCTTCCTTTGGTATTGGGTTAAGGGGTTAACCTTGGGCGTTTTATGCTTTATTGTTGCATATATCGTCGTATTTTTGTGATGTAGCTAACCCTCCGGGTGTAGCTTGTTGGAGTTGTTCATAGCGTTGTTGGTGAACTTACTTGTTGATTATTAGCTTGTTGTATAGCGGTTGAACGGTATGCTTAGATTGCTAGTCTTATACTTGGATGCTCTAGTATGTGCTATTATTCGTTTGTTTGGCGTGTCCATTTTATGCATATATAAGTATGTAGTATATTCTCACTCACTAAGCGTTAGCTTACCCTCTCGTTGTTTACATTTTTATAGATTTGCATGGATGCGGTGGCTCAGGTAAGCGTGGGAACTAATGGACTCGCGTAGGTTGCTTTAGAAGACGTTCTTTTGGATTGATTAGGACTGGGTAGCGTATCCCCAATCGCCATGCTCGGTCTTTATTTTGTGTTAAAACTCACGTGGTCGAAAACTTGTATTTTGTACGAAAGTCGTAAAATGGCGATGTGGGCCTGGTGTCGTAAAACTCGGTTTTATTGTGGAAAACTCTTAGTTTTAATTATTATAACATATTTTGAAAGTGTTGGGAAGCGGGTTTTCCGGTCGCGTAAAATTGTAAAACTGATCAGAATATTTTAGTTCATTTGGACGCCGTCCAAAAGGCTTGGACGCCGTCCAGTCCTTCAGAGCTGGACGCCGTCCAGATGTACTGTCTCACAATTTTTTTAGGCGTATTTTTGGTTGGATAACAGGTTGGGTCGTTACAAGTGGTATCAGAGCATGGTCTAAGGGATTTAGGTGACTTGAGATAGGTGCCTAGACTTAGACTTTTGTGTGTGCTTATTTGTTGCGGGACTTGTATGAGTACGGGTCGGAATGGGAAATACAGTTAGTGCCTTAATTTGTAGGTGGACTAATGGTCATATCAATATGCAGATATTATTAATATACTTTGCGTTGTGTTTGTATTTATTTTTGAGTTGCGAATATCATCGAGCAAGATAGTCGTTGTACTAACGGGTTGATACGGTGTGTATGCGTAATAAGGACTTGCAAACATTATTACGGGTGAAAATCGTGTCTAACAAAGTGATGTACGACGAGTGTTGAGCAAGATGGGGCGGTATTGTGCGTGTGGTTTTATACGTTCGTGGACTAATCGTTTTGTATTCTTTAGAATGACGATGCGAAACGAGATCGAGACGAATGACGATGAGTTTAACGCTAGAGTTGCGGCAGCCGTTGCAGAGCAAATGGGTGCATTTGGAGAAGAAATGGATAGGAAATATTTAGAATTTCATAATAGTAGTGAAATGGAGCGTTGTCTTAAGAGCTTCATGAGGACTAAACCCCCGATGTATGATGGGAAACCGGATCCTTTGGTAAGCACAACTTGGATCTCAGATGTCGAAGGGTGTTTTCGTACAATTGATTGCCCTCCCGAGAAGAGGACAAGACTCGCTACTAGCTTGTTGCGGGTAGGGCGAAGGATTGGTTGGATGGTAAGAGCGACATTGTTGGTGGTGAAGCCTTTATGGGGTTATCGTGGGACGATTTTAAGAAGGAATTCTTCGAGGAGTTCCGGACGCAAGCCGATTTGGCGGAATTGCATGATGAGTTGCAAAATTTGCGACAAGGATCTATGGACTTGAATACTCTCAAGACAACCTTTATGGCGAAGGCTCGTTTTTGCCCGGAGTATTTTGGGAATGATCGTATGTTGATGAAAGATTTCTATCGAACTCTGAATGATGACTTGCAAAATAAAATTAGTCGGGGTCACGCGAAGTCGTTTACGGAGTTATTCGCGGTGGCTAGGGGTTCCGAATCGTATTCACGATCAAGGATTGGTGAACCTTCAAGTGAGAGAAGGGTTGTTTCATATGGTGCTCCAAGTAAGAGAACTAGGGGTGCAAGTGCGATGACCCATCCAAATCCATTTGGACGAATACATCATTCATTGATTTCATAGTGAGGTTTTGACCTCTATATGATACATTTTGTAAACATTGCATTCTTTTGAAAAGGCACACCATAAATGAATATATAAATCCAAGGTTTTCGACATCTGATGATTTCTACATATAGACAATCACCGTATATAATAGTTTTTAACAATACATCCGTTGACAATACAATCAAATAAGATACATGGTGATGATTTTGTGAATGCAAAGTTTTCTCGAATAAAGCATGTATGACTCCATGCACATAGCTTGCATAACGTATAAGCAAACAGCGGAAGACTTCTAGGAACCTGAGAATAAACATGTTTAAAAGTGTCAACACAATGGTTGGTGAGTTCATAGTTTTAATGTTGCGCATAATCTGTATATAAAGGTGGATCACAAGATTTCAGTTGTTTCATCCAGAAACGTTTATCAAAATATTCTACAAGATTGAACATCATGTTAACTAAACTTTAACGTCTATATAATAAGTACCCCTGTTTTAACATACATGCAACTAACATGTACAATACACGCAAACCAACGCGTACTAACCTCAAATAGCATATGTCTGTTTTATAGTTCAGGCTAGGGTTTCTATTACTGGAACAGACGGGGATGTCAAGCCCTATGGATCCATATATAACTACTCGCGCCCACCAAGTTCTTATAACCGGCAGTTACTAGTTACCAAAGCTAAGGGATTTTCGGTTCAAACTCGGTGTAGAATTTAGTATGTACTTGTATCCATTGCGTTTAAAATAAAGGGCATGTATTCTCAGCCCAAAAATATAGATTGCAATAGCAATTAAAAAAGGGAGCATATGAAACTCACCTTAGCAGCACATAAGGTCATTCACCGAAATGTGACCGAAACTCGAAATGCAAAATAACCGTAGATCTCAACCTAGAGAACATATGTTGGTCAATACATGTCTGACAAGCTAGGTCAGGTCATAGTGTATCACAATCCTAATGCTCTAGACCGACATGCAAAAGTTAACAAAAGTCATCTCAAAAATTCAACTTTGACAATTGTTTAACAAAACGAGACGTGTCTTATATAAGAATTCATTTACTCAACTAGTAGTATCCAAAAATCCAATTTATTAATCTTATAAATAAGTTGTTTAAATATTAATTGTAGTTTCAAACAAAATTTCAATTAACATCAAACATAATTTAGTTGACCATATCTTTTAATCCGTTCATCGAAATCTCGCGATTTCTAAATGAAAAGTTATTAATTTTTCGATAGCTTTCCAACGACATGCATATCATATACTTTATATCAGTGGCATATGTATCAAACTCGTGTTTCATCATAAACTATCTAATGACAAAATTAAAATATACAAGTATGCATAAATATATATACTCGAGCACTAGACATAGATACACTATTAATATTTTAAAAGACAAGATATGAATGCTCACGTATCAATATTGTGATTCAATATTGCAGGAGAGTACGTAGACGCAACGAAAATGATAAATGTTAGGTTGACCTTTGAATCATGATCATAACCCCCAAGCAATACCCATAACCTCCATAGCTATAACCCATAATTTCTTTAGCTCTATCCCGTTTGAAAACCCGTTTTGAAATCACTCGAACATAACCCCGTCGTAGTATTTTATGTATACATAACTAATATTATATAAGATTAATAATAATAATCTTAATAATAATAATAATAATAATAATAATAATAATAATAATAATAATAATAATATTAAAATAATAATAATAAGAAGGATGATGATAAATATGATACTGAGTAATACCAATTCCTTTCGTAGAAACTGATCGAACATATCACATATATGTATATACATATCATATATTAATATAATAATATAAATATAATATAATAATTATAATATAATAATATAATGAATAAAAAACGTGTTAAAACAGTGAAAAAAAGTAAAGCCGCCTCAATTATGTCGACAAACATAACATTACGCGTTTCGCGTAAAGATTACAAATTCTGCGTAATCTTTTGAAATATTACGTGTTTTGCGTAGATGGGTATGCGATCCGCGTATGATGTCTTCATGAAAGTTGTATATTTTTGAGTTACGGACGTCTGGACACTGGAATCACCCTTTTTCGAGTCAGTATGATTTAGTTATGATTTTTCTCATGCAAGTGCGCAGGTTTAGTGATTTTCATCATTTTAACTTGTAATCTTGAGATCAAATGTTGTAGTCTTTTAGTGCTCATTAGAAACCTTTATTTTATCTTTATTTTTCATAAAAACATTTTATAATCAAATTCTATTATATCGAAAAAATGTTTTCGTACGTTTGAAACTAAATCAAATAATACCATAAGGTTTAGTTTTCCAAAATACTTATATTCAAAATCATTTTATTAAAAGGTTTAAATAATAGAAATTGTTATATCATAAAACATTTTCATTTAATAAAGTAAAATCATATAATATATAAGTCATAATTGTTTCCAGTTTTTACTTACAGTTTATTCGTGAATCGTAGGGTTAAGTCCAATGGACAATTAAACGTATGAAATTGTTTTAAATCAACATATCCATTTGCTTATCTTGTCAACATCCATTTACATTTCATGTTCTTACTATTAATTTTATGAAAGTTAAATAATTAACTTATCAAGAGTCACAAGGAAGTTATTGTAAAGCATGCATTGAAAATTTAACAGAAATCTCCACTAACTTTTGTCTAGTTCCCGTTAATTGACATATTTGTTCTTACTTATAATTCACTTTACCATTTTCAGAATATGTTAAAAAGAACTGATTTCTTAAATCATAGTGGACCTCACAACAGAGACCCGTAATCATATCATGATGTATCTGATAATTCAATCGTGTGATATTATCATTTAATTCCGTCGATAAATATATTAAACATATATTGAAACAATTTTGTTCATGTAAAGTATTATACCTCTAATACCTTGTTATCGTTTTCAATTAATGTAACTATATATTATATATACATATCTACATACACATTAATGTTCGTGAATCATCGAGCACAGTAAAAAGGGTAATTGGTTACATGAATATAGTTCCAAAGGTTTTTAGACTCAACATTACAGATGATGAAACATGACTAGGAACTTCGAGATCAACAGGTTTAATTCACACAAAGGCGGAATTAGTGAATCAAACCAATCAAAGTGAATATGGGTAGCTTTTTGGGATTAAATTAGTCAAACCACAACAAGGATTGTGATTAGATTAATGCCTAGAGCTATTATTCACTACCTGGAGTGATTTGGGTTGAGAGAGAGTCGGATCAGGTGAACCAGATCTGAGTGATTGTGTGTGAGAGAGGCTTAACCTAAAATGAAGAACATAAGACTTTATATACCCCTACTATTGACTCACCCGTACGAGTCATCCATCACACGTACGAGTTGGCTTCATCAGCCGTACGGGTGATCACTCACTCGTGTCTTCTCATTCGGGTTATAATTATGACTTAGCTCAGCATCAACCGTGCATATGAGCCTGTCAACCGTACGAGTGATGCTTCACTCGTATGTCTGACTAAGTCTAACATATTCAAACATCTGTATCGTGTTCCTGCAGTACCTGTAACCACATACAAACACAGATAGGATAATAACGAGCGATCATGGTATCCCATAAACTAAAGTACTAATCACAAACGTAGGCAAGATGTCTAGGGACTTACAGAACATGCATCAACAACTCCCCCTAGGACCTAGAACATCGATTACAATAAAGTAAACTTTCGTGAAAAACACATAAGTCCAAAAGTAGCATCAATCTAATATCAATTACATCTCTAGATTCTCTCTCTCTCTCCAAAATACATCATCATCAAAAACAAAAACAAACAAAATTACAAACTAGCATCACAGTATTCGACACACGTCAGCTGGCTTGAACTTGGTTTGAGCTTTGAGCATCACTTTCTCTATTGAGGTATGCATAGAGGACATCAATCACACGTTGATATCTCATAGCTTCCTTCTTTCGATGGTCTCTGAATGTAATGTGATGGCGGTGAAGAGTCTCCACATCAAATCTCGATAAGTTCCTCAGCCACATAGGATCTAGAATCCTCATATTGTCGAACTGTATGCTTCCATCATCCTTCTCAATCGCAGTCAAGATCACTGCTTCCTCTGACAATTCATCATAGAACCACCATCTGAAGTTCTTACATATATCCTTGGGTAATGGCATTAAGGGAGATTGTTTCATATACTTAGCTGGACGGAACTTAACAACACGGATAGGTCCTCCCTTAGAATTTTTCTTTGTCGGGTGTATGGAAAACCTAGCGGCCGTTGACTTAAAGATGTCCCATTTCCCTGTCTTATACTCATATCTGAGTTTTCTCTGAAACAACCTGGAAAGGTTACAATCTTCAGCGTTCAACATCTTCAGCTTAGCAAGTTGCATGATCTCGAAGTACGGTAGAGTTTTGAAGTGACTGGGACGTGCCATATAATCAACTCCGCCTTCCCTCTTGATCGCAAAACAATTGATCTCCTTGAAATAGCCCCAACTCATAATTTTACCCTTGGAGTACTTCTTGGTTCTTTTATCTTTCTCATAGAAACTGACAAACTGCGGCTCGAGTTCTGGCTTATCTACTTGATCAGGGTTAACAACGTTCTGTCTCCACCAACTTTGACGATCTTTGTCTTCCTTAATGTTTCTAATCACTTTAACCCTATCACGTTTGAACCATTCATTAATCTCATTTCATGTCTCGGCTTTAGCTTGTTCGGCTCAGAGTTTCTTATCTTTCAATTTAGTTTTTTTTTTCTTTCTTTCTCAACGAGCAGTTTCTCATGTCGGATCTTCTTGTTTCTTTCTATCATAACATCCACTTCTTTCACTTGTCTTTTTATACCTTCCTCGCCTTTTCTAACTCAATTAAGTTCTTTCTTTTCTCTTCAAAGCTCAGATTGAAGAAGTCACTTAAGGTGTTGAGTGACGGATGCGAGTATGGCTCAAGCGAAGGCATAACAATCTCAACTTCTTCTTCTTGGTCTTCTTCATCATCAGATTCTATCACAAATTCATCCTCGGACTCGATAATCACATCCTCTTTCAAACTATCTTTACCAACAGAATCTTCACTCTTCTCATCATCAAACAAATTATCAAAATCACTTAAGTTGATATTTTGGATTGATTCGGGAGGGATAATTGACAATGACTCTTCTTGTGAAGTCTTGTTTTTAGCTTCAGCTGTCTCTGCATTCTCCGTATCGTTTTCACTGTCATATGCTAGAGCAGCAAGCTGTTCCAAAGGAAACTCACTTGGTAGAACGTCCCCCTTTTCTGCATCATTAAAAACATTTGAATAATTCATATAATATTCAGCAGTAAAGACCTCACCATATTTATTAAAACTTCGAATAGGTATCACTAACGGTATATCAAAAGAGGGTCCTCCAGTTCCAGCTCCTTCTTCATCGTCTCTTTCATCACCTTCTCCCAAATCAGAAGAATACTCTTCTCCTTTCTCCGTTATCAACTTGGTTTTACCCGTGGTAAGCTGTTCGATTCTTTCATTCAACTTCTTCATCTTCTCCCTGTTCTCACTCTTAATCACCAAAACTTTCTTTCTCAACTTATCTGTTATTTCCTTCTGACGGTCAAGTCTATCAGATAACCTCTTGTTCTCTTCCACCAACGAATCAATCTTAGCATTACTGATCTTCTTCTCCTCAGTAGCTTGATTCTCCAGATTGGTTATTTTTGTGATCAATGACATCAACAAATTTTGCTGTGTCTTGTATTCATCTGACGTGACCTGAGGGGTTGTTGTTGTTGCAGGTTTAGGTGAGGTAACAGCAGCTCTTGCATCCTTCATAAACCCGGATGGTTTCCTCTGAGCCTGTTGTTTTGAACCTCCCTGATAATGCTAAAAACGAACATATATTTCATAGCATTATCCCTCAAGATGAAGGTATTTCGTGTGCCCGATAGACATATTAAATTAACGTGGCTAATATGTTTTGATCCAAGTCGAGTCATACCCAATAACAAGCTTATCGACACCTTATTCGTATTTGATCTTAACGATTGGATCATTGATCGAATACGCGACACTTGAATTTTAAGAAAAATGGTTTTCTGACATATTACTTGATGTGTATATATAAATTATGGAATAATTTATATAATTAATACTTAATTATTTATAGGTTAAATAATTAATTATGTTATATTACATTTTATAAAACTTGGTTTTATATAAAATGTATACATAACAAAATAAATGTGCATGTTTATAAAATATGTTTATAAATACTAGTTTTATAAAACTAGTTTTATAAAAACTATTTTATAATAAATATGAAAGTGGCATTGGGAGTTCCATTGAGCATGCCATTTGACTAGCAAAGTGTGTAGTTACTTCAAGTATCAAGAAGCATAAGTACCAATACTTGTTGGGGACTACACACACATGCTAAACATATCAAAACACTTCAAAAAACTGCAAAAAAAAACTCCCTGAACTGCTGTTGCTGCCGTGAGGTTTTTTGGGCAAAGAAGGGTTCAAATTTTATTTTACAAGTTCATTCAAGTGTTGCAATTAAATCCTAACTAAAAGCAAAGGTGTTGGTGGTTAGCTTGGGGTATAACTACTTGAGGTTTCATAGTTTTGGAGCTCCATTTATCATCATCTTCATCATCATCTATCAACAAGCTAGGAGAAGGTATAAACTCTTTTCTTGCTTGTAGTTTGTAAGTATGTTTCACAACTTGATCCAAATTGGGATTTAACTTTAATTGGTTAAAGATATACATGTTCTTAATTGGTAATTAACTTGCTTCCACTTTCTTATTTCTTAAAGTGGTTTAAGTATTATATGAACTTGTTAAATCCCAACAATGGTATCTAGAGCCGAAGTTGTTGAAATATGCTTCGAGATGATTATTAAACTCACTATATATTTTGCATTTTATGTACATGCATGATTGTAAAATGCAAAAATTTATAGTTTTGGGTGGGTTTAAAATATGGCCGAATTTATGGAGTTCCAAAAGTGGGTTTTGGTTCTTCCATTTGGTTCATACTTGGTTGTATGTTAAAGTTCACAATCTAAGCCTTGACCTTGTGTTTGGTTGCATGCATGGTTGATTTATATTTATTCAATTGGTTTGTAATAATATTTATTCATTTGGCATGTAATAATTCATTTGGTTATGTAATTTATTTTATATTTGGTATGTAAAATAGATTAGGTTGTAATTTCATTTTTTAGACAAAATGTATTAGGATATATTTTGTAAAATGATGAAGATAATGAAGACTTGAAGAACACATGAAGAAGCATTTGGATGCAAGATTAAGTGGGAGATTTAAAATCTCCTACTTTGTGTAATTACCCCTTACCCGGTGGCATTTTGTTTTCGGCTAAACAAAATGCTTACCAAAAGGCTTGATTGTGAACATGTTGTTTTGCATGCTTGATTATTTATTGTATGATTGTGGATTGTATGTATGCTACAAGTTAATCACACATGTTAACACCAAACTAAAATGACAATTTAATTGGTTAAATTTAACATTATTAACACATGCAAAACTACAATTTAATTGGTTAAATTAAAAACGGCTAAAAGGACATTAATAAACGGTTATTAAGAACATGATAAGGATCATATATATAAAATGGTTTATATCAAGTAATTGGTTAAAATTACTAGACTTGAAAATGGATTTCAAATAAACCATACACTAAATGCATGTTGGTGTATGGCATAAATGTTTTCTCAAACTAGAATTAAAGAAAACTTAAAACCCTTTACATTAGGTCAACAAGTTTAAACGCCATCCTATTGTATGACACTTAAAAATATTAGGGAACTTATAATGGGATAAAGGTCACCTAACCGTTATGAGCAAACTAATATGATTAAGGTAAATTTCGCACACTTGTGGGATAAAGGTCACCTAACCACTTGTATGCTAAGTTTACATGTCTATACAAGTAGGATGACTTGATTTGGAAATCATGAACTTAGGGTCACCGAAGCATGATGAACAAATAGGCGTTGATGGGATAATATGTCATGCAAAAGGATTGCATGATCCCATAACTTAGAAGTTGCAAAAGGATTGCAATTGTCATATAATTACTACCTAGCTAAACCAAATGACGGGATAAAGGTCACCTAACCGAAATTTGGTTTACCGTTGGATTCTAAAATTTAATAAATATCAATTGGATTTAAAGGGTATTGATTATTAAATTAAAATTGATACTTAAACAACTTTGTTAAATTTTGTAGATAGCCGCCAATAACAACAACATACAAAACGTACCTATTAACTTGAACAACCTATCGTTAAGGTCTCTCCTCGAGAAAGACAAACTCAACCATACGAACTTTATGGATTGGTTCCGCAATCTTAGGATTGTCCTCAAACTTGAGGATAAAGCATATGTGTTGGAAGACCCCATTCCCGATCAACCCGACGAGGATGATACGAAAGGCATGGCTTATTGGGATAAGTATTGCGCCGATTCGGTGCAAGTCGCTTGCCTAATGCTTGGGACTATGATACCCGAACTCCAAAAGGATTTTGAGCATCATACTGCATACGACATGATCACGCAATTGAAGGAGATGTTCCTTCAACAAGCACGTGTCGAGCGCTTCGAGACCGTTCGAGCGCTTCATGCATGTCGTATGGACGACTCCCAATCTGTTTCATCTTATGTCCTCAAGATGAAAAGCCTCATTGATCGCGCAAACCGTCGTAATCTCAACATATCTAATGAGCTAGCCACGGATCTTATCCTAAACTCCTTGTCAAAGAGGTTTGACCAATTTGTAATTAATTACAATATGAATGGGATGGATAAGACCATTGGCGAACTACATGGCATGCTTAAGACGGCTGAAACTAGCATGGGTAAGAGGGCTTCACCCGTGCTAATGATCAATGATGGTGGGTCCAAAGGTAATAACACCTCTAAGCCAAAGGCAGCTAAGAGGAAAGGACCCGCCCATCAAGGCAAGGGAAAGGGGAGGATGGTTACCCCAACCAAAAACAAGAACAAGAAGCAAAAGGTTGCCGGACAAGCAAACCCCAAGGAAGACCCGTGCTTCGGTTGCGGTGAAATGGGTCACTGGAAACGGAACTGCCCGGTCTACCTTAAGGAGTTGAAGGAAAAGAGGGATGCGGGGCAAACCTCAGGTAATATATATATGGTATATATAGAGCTTAGTATTACTTCTTCTAATACATGGGTATTAGACACTGGATGTGGAACTCACATTTGCAATTCTTTGCAGGGGTTCAAAAGAAGTAGCAAGCAAACGGGAACATCAAGTCTCTTTATGGGTAATGGAGCCAAAGTGCAAGTGAAGGCTCAAGGAGACTTTGTATTAAAGCTTCCAAGTGGTTTGGAACTTATTTTGAACAATGTTTTGTATGCACCGGATTTATGTCGAAACATTATTTCAGTTTCCCGTTTAAAACAATGTGGTTTTTATCTTAATTTTGTTAATGATGATATCCACGTTTATTTAGATAATGTATTCTATTTTAAGGCTTCGCCTTCAAATGGAATTTATGAATTGGTTCATGATGACACATCATCTAGTAGCTCAATATACCATACTAGCACCAAGAAACTCAAAAGGGATTTGAGTGATTCCTACTTATGGCATTGTCGCCTTGGTCACATAAACAAGAACCGAATGCGTACACTTCAAAAGAATGGACTCTTGAAATCAAATGAGATGGACTCGTTTGATGTATGTGAATCTTGTTTACAAGGCAAAATGACTAAAGCACCTTTCAAAGGGACCTATGAAAGGGCTAAGGACTTATTGGAATTAATACATTCGGATGTATGTGGACCCTTTAAGCCCATAGCTAGGAATGGTGAAAGATACTTCGTTACTTTCATTGATGACTTCAGTCGTTTTGGATATGTCTACTTGTTAAGACATAAGGACGAAACTTTTGAAGCATTCAAAGAATATCAAAGCGAAGTACAAAATCAACTCAATAAGACAATCAAGGTACTTCGTACCGATAGAGGAGGTGAATACCTAAGCGATGCCTTCCAAGATCATCTTAGAAGTTGTGGGATTATCTCGCAACTTACTCCACCCGGGACACCACAACTTAATGGTGTGTCCGAAAGGAGGAACCGAACCCTAATGGATATGGTTCGATCTATGATGGCTAGAAGCTCGTTACCTCTATCATTCTGGGGTTATTGTCTATGCTCCGCGGCTCGTATTTTAAATATGGCCCCAACCAAGAAAGTGGAACGAACACCTCATGAGATGTGGTTTGGAAAACCTCCATCTCTATCATACTTAAAGGTTTGGGGATGTGAAGCTTATCCTAAGCGTTACGTCCCTAATAAGTTGAATGCTCGATCCACAAAGTGTATCTTCATAGGATATCCCAAGGATGTTATGGGATACTATTTCTATGATCCAACCGAGCAAAATGTATTTGTTGCTCGAAAGGCTGAATTCCTTGAAACTAAGTTCCTAATGGAAGGAAATAGTGAAAGGAAGATAGATCTTGAAGAGGTTCAAGATCAAGTAGATGATACACAATTGGTTGACACTAGCACTCAACATGAAAATGTTGAGAATGATCAAATGGATGATCAAAATACACGAGACGTTCGCAGATCTGGTAGGATTAGTAATCCTCCTGAGAGATATGGGTTTCTCATGGATGGTTGCTATGTGGTTGATTTGGATGAACCAACAAACTACCAAGATGCTTTATCAAGGACTGATAAAGATAAATGGCAGGAAGCCATGAACGCTGAGATGCAATCCATGTATGACAACCAAGTTTGGGAACTTGTTGCACAACCTGCTGGCTCGAGGCTAGTTGATTGTAAATGGCTTTTCAAAATGAAAACCGACATACATGGGAACTTGGATACATATAAAGCTAGACTTGTAGCAAAAGGTTTCACTCAAACTCAAGGGGTTGACTATGATGAAACTTTTTCGCCTGTGGCAATGCTAAAGTCTATTAGGATATTACTTGCCATTGCTGCTCATTATGATTATGAAATATGGCAAATGGATGTCAAGACCACTTTCCTAAATGGACATCTTGAGGAAGATGTCTATATGGTTCAGCCTGAAGGTTTTGTTGATCCGAAATATCCTAAAAAGGTATGCAAGTTAAAGAAGTCAATCTACGGATTGAAACAAGCATCTAGAATGTGGAATCATCGTTTTAATGAGGAGGCCAAGAAATTTGGCTTCATTAAAAATGGTGATGAAGCTTGTGTATACAAGAAAGCTAGTGGGAGCACTATCATGTTCCTTGTACTGTATGTGGATGATATATTGTTATTTGGAGATGATATTCCAGCAATGCAAGGAGTTAAAACTTGGCTAAGTGAATGTTTCTCCATTAAGGATCTTGGAGAAGCACAATACGTTTTGGGGATTGGGATCTACAGGAATAGATCCAAGAAACTGATAGGTTTGAATCAAACTGCATACATTGAAAAAATCTTGAAAAGGTTCAAGATGGAGAACTCTAAGAAAGGTTTGGTACCTATTCAAAGAGGAACGCTCCTTAGTTCATCTCAGTGCCCCACCACGAAAGATGAACAGAAGAGAATGAAGAAAGTCCCATATGCGTCTGCCATTGGGTCTATCATGTATGCAATGATATGCACTAGACCGGATGTGTCATACGCTCTTAGCCTGACAAGTAGATACCAGAATAACCCAGGAAATAGTCATTGGATTGCTGTCAAAAGTATATTGAAATACCTTAGGAGGACTAAGGATATGTTTCTGATATATGGGTCTGGTGAGGAGGAACTCGCTGTAAAAGGTTACGTGGATGCGAGCTTCCAAACTGATCAAGATGATTCTCGATCACAATCCGGCTATGTCTTCACATTAAATGGAGGTGCGGTCTCTTGGAAGAGTTCAAAAAAGGATGTTGTTGCTCTATCCACTACAGAGTCGGAGTACATCGCCGCATCATTGGCAGCTCAGGAAGCTGCATGGATGAAGAAATTCATCGACGACTTAGGAGTAGTCCCTTCCATTCAGGACCCTCTTGAGATCTTTTGTGACAACGAGGGTGCGATTGCTCAAATCAAGGAACCTCGTGCTCACCAAAAGACCCGTCACATTGAGCGGAGATTCAACTACATAAGGGATGAAGTTGAAAAGGGAAAGATATGTATTCGCAAAGTTCACACAGATCTTAATATAGCGGATCCTCTCACGAAGCTCTTACATGGATCAAAACATGCAGGACATGTTTGTGCATTAGGGCTTCGATATTCTAGTGATTGGTCATGATCTGTTTTAAGTATTGTAACGGAACGAAATTGTTCAAACTCATTAATATAATTATGGTATTAATTTATTTTGAGTTATGTTCCTATTTTGCATATTTTATCCATGAATAAGTAATTATTCTAAATTCCGTAGTCGATCACATTTGTGGGAGCAAATGTGAGGTTTAGACTATTATGAACTTGGATTGGTATACATTCACGGGATGAATGTGGGGCAAGGTTGCAACCAAGGTTCATAGATATTTGTTGGATACAAATATTGGAAGACCCGCTCTCAAGATTTACTAAATGGAGCCTTTGTGGTTGATCACATGTAATCTTGAGTAAAGGCGAATATCATTGTATCCACTGACCTGAGATACATATTGAGTTCGGATATTTACCAAATATTGTACCTTGATTCTTTCCTTCGCTATTCTGAAATATGGTAGTTCATAAGGAAGAGCTCAGGTATAATACAAAGTACATATTTAGGACGTATGTAGTCAAGATGGAATTTGTCCCTCTTATTCGTTGAGAGTCAGATGTCTAAGGCCTGATAAAGTTAAATCTAAAAGAGAGTGATCACTCTGTATCTCTTGGAATTAACATGACATCTAGGATGAAAGGATTAATGAAAGATTCACCTATTCATATTCGAGATGGGAACTCGAAAGGGATGATGTTATTGAATGGCACAAAGTCATAACATATTGGGGGTGATGGACAGTCGTTAGGTGGTATCCGTCACTTGCATTAATTTTTTTTATGTTTCTCGTGCAAGTGGGAGATTGAAGGTATTTCGTATGCCCGAGAGACATATTAAATTAACGTGGCTAATATGTTTTGATCCAAGTCGGGTCATACCCAATAACAAGCTTACCGACACCTTATTCGTATTTGATCTTAACGATTGGATCATTGATCGAATACGCGACACTTGAATTTTAAGAAAAATGGTTTTCTGACATATTACTTGATGTGTATATATAAATTATGGAATAATTTATATAATTAATACTTAATTATTTATAGGTTAAATAATTAATTATGTTATATTACATTTTATAAAACTTGGTTTTATATAAAATGTATACATAACAAAATAAATGTGCATGTTTATAAAATATGTTTATAAATACTAGTTTTATAAAACTAGTTTTATAAAAACTATTTTATAATAAATATGAAAGTGGCATTGGGAGTTCCATTGAGCATGCCATTTGACTAGCAAAGTGTGTAGTTACTTCAAGTATCAAGAAGCATAAGTACCAATACTTGTTGGGGACTACACACACATGCTAAACACATCAAAACACTTCAAAAAACTGCAAAAAAAAACTCCCTGAACTGCTGTTGCTGCCGTGAGGTTTTTTGGGCAAAGAAGGGTTCAAATTTTATTTTACAAGTTCATTCAAGTGTTGCAATTAAATCCTAACTAAAACCAAAGGTGTTGGTGGTTAGCTTGGGGTATAACTACTTGAGGTTTCATAGTTTTGGAGCTCCATTTATCATCATCTTCATCATCATCTATCAACAAGCTAGGAGAAGGTATAAACTCTTTTCTTGCTTGTAGTTTGTAAGTATGTTTCACAACTTGATCCAAATTGGGATTTAACTTTAATTGGTTAAAGATATACATGTTCTTAATTGGTAATTAACATGCTTCCGCTTTCTTATTTCTTAAAGTGGTTTAAGTATTATATGAACTTGTTAAATCCCAACACAAGAAAGACAAGCTTTTAGTTGCAATTGTTCTATTTACAAGTGATATTTGTTTAAATAATAAAAGGTGAAGACAAAAGACAGATTCGACGAATTGAAGACGCAAACGACCAAAAAGCTCAAAAGTACAAAGTACAATCCAAGAGGTTCAAATTAATGATGAGAAACGTCTAAAAGTTACAAGAGTACGAGCCGCAAAACACAAAATACAAGATATTAAATTGTACGAAAAGGCGTTCGAAAATCCGGAACCTGGACCAGAGTCAACTCTAAACGCTCGACGCAACGGACTAAAAATTACAAGTCAACTATGCACATAAATATAATATAATATATAAATAATTCTTAAAATTATATATATATTATATTTATTTATTAAAACCTTCGGCAAATAAAAGACAAAAGCATGTGAGCTGGAAAAGCAGGCCATGCGATCGCATGGCCTGGAAGTGCAAAATCCATGCGGTCGCATGGTGAACAGTATCAGCTCAGGTCCTATATAGTTCGCGTGTTTTGGTCGAATTTTTACACATCTATCTCTCTCTCAACGTATAAATATATATATATATATATATATATATATATATATATATATATATATATATATATATATATATATATATATATATATATATATATATATATATATATATATTATAATTTTAATTTTAATAATAAAGGTATGTTAGCGAATGTTGTAAGGGTGTAAGTCGAAATTCTGTCTGTGTAACGCTACACTATTATTAATCATTGTAAGTTATGTTCAACCTTTTTAAATTAATGTCTTGTAGCTAAGTTATTATTATGCTTATTTAATGCCGAAGTAATCGTGATGTTTGGCTAAATATTAAAATTGGGTAATTGGGCTTTGGACCATAATTGGGGTTTGGATAAAAGAACAACACTTGTGGAAATTAGACTATGGGCTATTATTGGGTTTTATATTAACTTAACGATACCTCGTTAATTTAATATAAATGTTATAATTTGACGTATCTATAAATAACCACATACGCTTAATCGGGTACGGTGGGCGGGATATCTATAAATACCAATAATTATTCATTTTACCGGACACAGAACTGGATTAATAGTTAATGGACCAGTTGAAATAGGGGTGGATTACATTCAAGGGTAATTGGTTTAATTGTTAACAAAGTAATAAAACCTTGGATTACACGCAGTCGATAACCTGGTGTATTCATTAAACAAAGTATTAAGACCTTGTTACAATTTGAATCCCCAATTGGTTGGAATATTTGACTTCGGGTATAAGGATAATTTGACGAAGACTCTCGCACTTTATATTTATGACTGATGGACTATTATGGACAAAACCGTATGGACATATCAAATAATCCAGGACAAAGGACAATTAACCCATGGTACTAAACTAAAAACAACACGTCGAACATCATGATTATGGAAGTTTAAATAAGCATAATTCCTTTATTTCATATTTCATCGAACTTTTATTTACTGTCATTTTATTTAATTGCACTTTTAATTATCGTCATTTTATTTATCGCAATTTCATTATCGTTATTTACTTTACGCTTAAAATTAAGTTATATTTATTTTTAATATTTTACATTTGGTTTTAACTGCGACTTAAGTTTTAAAATCGACAAACCGGTCATTAAACGGTAAAAAACCCGTTTTTATAATAATACTACTTATATATATTTTTACTTTTTACAAATATAGTTTTTAAAAATATAGCGTTAAATTTGGCTAAGATCCCCGTGGAACGAACCAGACTTACTAAAAACTACACTAATGTACGATTAGTTACACTGCCTATAAGTGTTGTAGCAAGGTTTAGGTATATCCACTCTATAAATAAATAAATAACTTGTGTAAAATTGTATCGTATTTAATAGTATTTTGTAGTAAAAATATAACTATTTTGTACCCCTTCGCTTTAACATCAAGTATTTTTGGCGCCGCTGCCGGGGAACTTGCTTAAAAGCCGGAAGCGAAACGCTATATATAAAAAAAAAGATTTTTATTAAGTTTTAATTTCTTTTTGTAAAAATACGTTTTAAATATTAAAAATACAAAAATATAAATAGAAAAACAAAATATATATATTTTTAAGAGTTTGTTAAATATATATATAAGATTATAAAGTCTCTTTATTTTTATTTTAGTTTTTAAAATATAAGTTTTTATTTAATTTATATAAATATTTTATATAAATATTAAAACAGAAAAAAAAAAAAAAAAATTGGGCCAAGGTACTGTAGAAGCCCAACTTCTGAACTGGATCCGAGTACCATGCGATCGCATGGAATTAACAAGGAAACCTCATGCGATCGTATGAGGTAACCTGACACGCCTGAAACCTCTGACCTACTGCATTAATTACGGAGTATAAATTAATTATAATTAATTAAAACCCTAATTAGGGTTATTTATTTAATTATTTAGTTTTAGTTTTTAATTAATTTGTATTATTTAGTTTAATTAGTTTTAATAAATTATTAAATTAATACTTTTATAAATAAATAATATAAAAATAATATTTTTATAAAAATTGCACTTTTTACAACTTTAAGTTTATTTTTATATTTTGTATCTTTTTATTTGTTTTAGCGTAATATTTGTATTTTTCGTTCGTATTTAGTTTTAAGTCATAGTTTTTGCCATAGTTATTTTTATTTCTAGATTTTTAGGCTTTGCGGAAAAATCCCTTAAGTACTTTTTCTATAGACTAAGATTTAGGTGCTTTAGAATTTTGCAACGCCGTTTTATAAATTTTAGTACCTTTTTAAGTTATTGCCGTTTTGGATATAGAATTCTTTTTAAGCTTTAATACTTTTAGACGTAACTTTTAATTTTTAGTTTTTGGACTTTTAAGTTTCAACGAGCTACTTTCTTATTTTTATTTTTCGACCTTTTATTTTTCGACGTTTTTCCGACGCACTCTTTTTCTTTCTTATTTCTCGCCGCTCTAGTTTTTAGGACATAGAATTTTCTATTTCTTCTCTAAAATTTCTTTAAATTTCAACGAAAAAATTATTTTAAGTGGTTAAATTGATAGACATTCAAAATTTTCTGGTTCGTAGTAATAGTTGGATTTGTTAGTGGCGAGTTGTGGGCTTCCGATTTAAAGGGTCCTGGCTACATGCTGCATCTATTGGCTATTCGAAACGTGGGCAAAATCAGAAAAGTCTATTAATTTGATAACTTATATAATTTTTATCTTTTATAACTAATAGGATATTCAGTGAATGCACCGAGCAAAACGTTCACCACCTTTTATACGTTCACCACCTGTAACTCGATCAAGACATCTAGCCAATATTGTCGCCGTTGATTTTTCTTTAGAATCATCATCTAGTCGACCAAGTACTCCAATTCAAATTTCCGATAATCCATTTTTTGAACCCGACCTCACAATTGAGAATCCGGAGGATATTCAAGGACAATTCAGAGATCCTGAACCACTAATCTTTCCTCCAGAACCACCAATCATTCAAACAGAGATTGTCGAGGAACAACCCATTAAGTCAGAATCCTCTAGTGATTCAGATTCAACAAATTCAATCATGGAAAATCTGGAACCTCTAAGTATGGAAGACCGAATGAGAGCTAAACGCACTGGCCAAGGTCACGCAATTACTCAACCAGACATTAATGTGCCAGATTATGAAATCAAAGGACAAATCTTACACATGGTAACTAATCAATGCCAATTTAGTGGTGCGCTGAAGGAAGATCCAAACGAACATCTTCGAACCTTTAATAGGATCTGTACTTTATTCAAAATAAGAGAAGTGGAGGATGAACAGATATATCTCATGTTATTTCCCTGGAATTTAAAGGGAGAAGCCAAAGATTGGTTAGAATCGTTACCTGAAGGGGCGATTGATACATGGGATGTCTTAGTTGAAAATTTTCTTAAACAATTTTTTCCGGCATCTAAAGCCGTAAGACTTCAAGGAGAAATTGTTACGTTCACACAAAAGCCAAATGAAACTCTATATGAAGCGTGGACAATATTTGGAAAGTTATTGAGAGGATGTCCGCAACATGTAGAGACCCGTCCTAATCCATCCGGAACATGCATACCATTTCATAATACATCTAACTATAATTGGCTTAATAATAATCTTGATGAACTCAATGACTCGAATGCAACGTCTTTTGAAATATGCCATGAATGACTCCAAGTAATGTCTCTAATATGAGCTAATGCACAGCGGAAGATTTCTTTCATACCTGAGAATAAACATGATTTCAAGTGTCAACCAAAAGGTTGGTGAGTTCATTAGTTTAACATAAATAATCATTACATAATTTTAATAGACCACAAGATTTCATATTTCCATTTCTCATAAACATACGTCCCATGCATAGAGACAAAAATATCATTCATATGGATTGAACACCTGGTAACCGACATTCACAATATGCATTTAAGAATATCCCCATCATTCCGGGATCCTCCTTCGGACATGATATAAATTTCGAAGTACTAAAGCATCCGGTACTTTGGATGGGGCTCGTTGGGCCCGATAGATCTATCTTTAGAGTTCGCGTCAATTAGGGTGTCTGTTCCCTAATTCTTAGATTACCAGACTTAATAAAAAGGGGCATATTCGATTTCGATCATTCAACCATATAATGTAGTGTCGATTACTTGTGTCTATTTCGTAAAACATTTATAAAAAACAGCGCATGTATTCTCAGTCCCAAAAATATATATTGCATAAGCATTTAAAAAGGGATTAATGAAACTCACGCATATAAATATTGTAAAACAGTCATTAAAACAGTGCATGTATTCTCAGCCCAAAAATGTAATGAGTAAAAGGGAGCAAATGAAACTCACCATACTATATTTTGTAGTAAAAAATACATACGACGACATTGAACAAGTGAAGGGTTGGCCTCGAATTCACGAACCTATATCAAGTATATATATTAATGCCTCTAATGGTAATCGAACAGATTTATATATTAGATTTATATATTATAAATGTTATCTTAGTAGATTAGGTGTGTCATTAGTAACTTAATTAAATGTATTTATTTTGTATACTTTAAAGAAATAAATATATTGATATAGTTTTGTTAAGTATATTTTTATATGACTAATTTCTATAGTCATTTTGATAATAATATTAATAGTAGTATTGATAATAGTAATATAGTTATAATGATAATAATGATAATAATGTTAATAATAATAATAAAAATGATAATTTTTGTAAAATGATAATAAAGATAATGGTTTATAATAATACTCGTAATACTTATTTTAATGATAATAAGGTAAACTATATTAATAATAAAAATAAAAATGATGATATTAATATCAATAATTAATATAACAATAATAATAATAATAATAATAATAATAATAATAATAATAATAATAATAATAATAATAATAATAATAATAATAATAATAATAATAATAATAATAATAATAATAATAAGTGGTAACTAATACTTATATTAGTAATAATAATAGTAATAACTAATGTTTCATAATACTTAATGATAATAATACTAATAATAGTAATGATTCTAATACTTCATGATCATGCTAATAATAATAATAACACTAATACTAAGTGTAATAATAATATTAATAATCATAATAACAATTTTAATAATAATCATAATAATGATAATAATAATTAAAATAAAAGTAATAAATAAAAAATATATACCCTTTAGGAGCTTTTTGTAATAAAAATTGACACGAACAGGACTCGAACCCAAGACCTCTCGCTAAAGCACACCACACTGAACCATTCCTCCATCTGTTTCATTTCTTAACTATATTATCCCCGAATTTATTTAACCCACGTCTTCTCTTCGGCCCAAACAATAGTTTCGGCCCAACAGTAAGTTTAAGGGATCCAAAGGTTACGGCCCAACAACAAAGACATGACCCAACAGAAAATTCATGACCTCCTCTGATCTGGTAACTCGAATTGTAATTGGCAGAAACATAAATGAAAAGGAAAAAAAAATTAAAGTGGGGTTCGATATTAGAAGGAAACAATAATATCATTCTTCCTTTTCATCATTACGTTTCATCATCAACACTTAAATCATCATCCTCTCAATTTGCTGTAACCTCTTCTTTGCTCGAACAAAAACAGAAAACAAGTACAACAGTAGCAGCCCAACAGCAATAGCGATTGAAGCTCGGTCCAAGGTTCCTCACAAGTCCACTAGTAGTTATCGGCCCAAACAAGAGATAACATGATTAAGACCCATCAATCAACCCGCTATCACATACAGAATAGATGTCCAGTTGTGGTTCCATTTTTAAAACAGAAAAGGAACAATTAAGTCGCAGTAATCGAATAAAATAAACCAAGTGGAGTATTTGTTTAATGGGTGTCGGTGAATGGCTTGTAACAGGAATATAATATCAACACCTTACAGCCGTATTCATCACTCATCAAATATCACTTTTACATAAAGTCATATCATTATCTATCATGCTATTTTTACTGTTACACAGAAACAAGGATAACAGTGGGCTGTAGCACGACTATGGTGTTGTAGTGGTGATGGTTTGCAGTGACTGGAACCGAAACACAAGTAGCAACAATAGTACTATAGTGGCGGTGTTGTGGTGGTTGTAATTTAAGAGAGAGAGAGAGAGAGGAGAAAAGAGAGAGATAGTGGTGAGGGTGGTGACTCCAACAATAATAATAACTAACGATGGGGATTGTGTGGTGTCCGGTGACGGAGGTGAATGTTGGTGATCGAGCAAGTGGGGTTTTTGTTGAGTGGTTTTCTTGGACAGGAACGAAGTACACAACAGCAAATTAATAGGTGTTGTGTCTCGATGGTATTTAAACAAAGATACAGAAGTGTGCAGCGAAAGGTATTCACAGAAATTATTAACCAAGGTTCTTGGTTTTGGCTTAATTATAATAGAAGAACTAAGTGGGTTTCATGTGGTTAAATGAGTTCCGATGGTGGTGGCTCCAAATTGGTGAAGATTTGATGATGATAAAGTTGTTGAGCAAAAAGAAAAAAAAAACAAGAACGATGTTTGAATAAAGTTATGATGCTTGGTGATCGTAGTTGTTGAATGTTATAGCATTATTGATCGACAAATTCCAAAACAGAAGAAACAAAAATTGAAAAGCAAGACAACGATAGATAACCAATTTTGTACAAGTTTCATGAATTATTAGATTATTTTTATTTAATATTAATAATTAATAATAAAAATTTTAGTAATAATATTGATGATATTATTAGTAATAAATACTGATAATAGAAATAATAATAATTATAATAATAAAAATATCAAGATGATACTAATACTATTAGTAATAGATATAATATTAATATTAATAATAATATTAATGTTAGTGATAATAATTTGTATAATAATAACAATAATAAATTTTTAATGATGATGATTCTTAATGATAATAATAATATCTATTAATAATGCTAGTAATAATAAAGGTATAACAATTTACATGTTTTAAATTTTTTTATATCAATATATAATATATATATAACCTAGAATAAGACAGATATTAATATTAATATTAATATTTATAGATAATAATGAAAGTAATATTGAAATTACTAATAGTAATGTAACATTTATCTTAATTTGTAATTATATATGTTAATATTATAATTCATTATTAATCTACATATAATATTAATTATTTATATATTTTAGTATATTAGAATATACATATCATCGTAGTCATATTTAAAATTCATTTATATTTTATATATAGATTCATTTCAGCAATTAGTTGTATTCTATTTTACACTTTCATTTGATTATATATATTTATATTTATTTATTTATATATATTTATATGTATTTATATATATACATATTAAATTACATAATTAATTACAAAATAAATTGTTCGTGAATCATCGAAAATAGTCAAGGGTTAAATGGATATAAGAAAATAGTTCAAACTTTTTGAGATTAGATTTACTAGACTTTTCTTTTTGTTTCGAAATCACATAGCGATTAAGTTTAAATTTGGTCGGAAATTCCCGGGTCATCACAGTACCTACCCGTTAAAGAAATTTTGTCCCGAAATTTGAGTGAAGTCGTCATGACTAACAATAAATATGTTTTCCTGACGAATATGAGCTGATAAATAGAGTTTTATCATTATTGAATAATACATATAAAATAATTCGATTATTCGAAGAGCACGAATGAAGCTAGCACAAAAAGAGTGAAAGGAAAAAAAAAATAAAAATAAAAAATAATGAAGTTTCGTTTTAACTTTTGACGTTGCCTTGGTTGAATTCCGGAATTCAAGGGATTTAGAGAAAATCTTCGAAATCTAAAAGATTTGATTCTTCGGCGAGTAAGGAAATTAAGATCTCTATAATTAAATGCGGTCATCTGTCTTGATTGCTTTGTCTGGTATTTCTATTATAAATTAAACTCTTCCGTTCCATTATTCTCACCATTCCTATACTTTCCTTCTTGTTTCATATATCCAAAGGATTCTGAGAATGCTTAATCCAGTTCTGATCCTTGTCCTCATCCTTATTATCGCAACAATCATTCTCCTTTTCCAACTTCCACCAAAGGAATCTGCTTTCTTCTACTTCGCCCTCGGGATTATAATGTTTTTAATTCTCCCGTGTCTTTATGTTGCGATAAACATTGATATACACGGTTTGTAATTTATGTGTTGTTATCGGGATTTTATTCTCCCTTATATTTCAAAGCTCTATGCTTTTGTTTTCTCTTTCCGACTTCAAGTCAAGCGAATAATGGTCCATAATTTGTAGATATAGAGTTTCAAATTATCATAATATACAAGGTAGAAAGGAAAGGTAGTAGTACGATTTGTTTTGTCAAATTACCTGAATCACTGAGAATAGAACTATCAAGAATATATTTTCTTGATATGTTCAGAAGTTAAGCACCATGAAAGAGTTATGTAACATGGCACATGATGACGTTATAATCTGTGAATCATCACGTCCCATTAGAAACTCAGCATGACTTACTGTAATATAATCACATTGATCAAGTGTCATTATATTATACTAACTCATGCATCAGTTCCCAACATTACTTCAATAACATTCGTATTTTAAGCTCGAAAATTTACAGAATATAGAAACTAACAGTTTCTATATGATGTAATACTGATAGCACGAAGAGATTAATGATTTCAGATAAGAATAGTTATAAAAATATCTCTTAGAAATATGTAGGATATTTATAATGAAAGATACGATGATATCTTGGAATTTCTAATATCGATGGATGATGAAGAAGATTTATCCGTAAGGGTTTAGATTCGGAAGCAATGTATTCGCTAAATATTTCATCGGAAACGGAAGCATTTGGATTCTTTGAAGTCAAACTTATTCTTTGTGATTTGTTCACGGCTTCCTTCATAGTTTCGCATAATCCGCTTTTCGGTACTAAATTTTCCATTGAATGTTTCCAACATAATGATACACAGGAAGCACGAACAGGTATATAATTTCGGACGAGAATATTTATGAAAATATCCTCAGAAATATCGAAGATATTGATGATGATATTTTGGAATTTCTAAGTTCGATGGTTGATGAGGAAGATTTTCCGCAAGATTTTAACATGAGTACAGAGCAAGATATTTGTTGAAGGTTTCATCGGATCCAGAATTACCTGAATTCTTTGAATATATGGTATGGTCCTTGTATTTGTCCTTGGTCTCCTTCGTGGTTAGCTCAATCCGTTTTCCAGTTCCAACTTTTCTGAGCTTTTCCAACATACTAATCTTTATCATCAAACTTTCGATGATTATGGTCGTTTACGATTGTCTAGGGTTTCTGTTGTTTCATTCAGCTTTTTCAACATTCAGAGTATTGATTTGTGACTGAGTGCTTTTCAGAATTTCAGAATGAGAGATCATTATTCTAAGAGATAAATGTTATACATATAACTGTTGATGTAGATATGCTGTAAGTTTTCAAAGTACTGATTGCCGATTCCTCTACATTTACTGCTACTCTATCTGAATCATTGGTTATCGATCCGAGGTGATTTCAAGAGAATTGTGTTTTTAGATGATTAAACGCTAACGGTAATTTGGTGAGATATAAAAAGTTTCCCGGTAACAATAAAAGAGCATACATATAAATCAAGGTGATAATAAGGTTGTTTCGAACGAAAAATCGAAGTTGATTTGATGAAGCTGTAACAAAATTTGCTACTTTGAAAAGGAATCGCAAAATTATTTTTGCTAATAAATGCCAAAGGATCTGACGTGGCTACGTGTTAAACTTTTACTCAGTTGCCGAGAGTTTCTCAGGTGCAATTCTATATACATAAATCTTTCTTTCCGTAGACGAAGTGCGGTTGGTTCCTCCTCTCGATCGAGGTGTTTTCAAGTATCATGAAAGGTTTGAACGCAGATTGTAATCGTCAAGATACAAATGAGGTTTAAGATGAGATCAAGTGGCAAACTTGAAGAATTTGTTTAGTTTCATATGTTATAAACAATATTTTAATTCATTTTAATTGTCCAAAATTATTAGTTCACTGTCTATAGTCCATAGTTAACATTCCAATAATTCATATATAGTTTAACATATAATATTCAAATTAATTAATACGTATCGTGACCCGTGTACCGGTCTCAGACTCGATCACAACTCAAACTATATATATACTTTGGAATCAACCTCAACCCTGTATAGCTAACTCCAACATTTGCATATAGAGTGCCTATAGTTGTTCCGAAATATATATATATAGATGGGTCGATATGATATGTCAAAACCTTGTATACATGTCCCGATATCTAAAGTGCGTAAAATAAATACAGAAATTAAATGACGATAAATAAAATTGCGAGAATATAAATTGCGATAATTAAATTGCGATAAATAAAACGTAACCAGTTAGCTAGGAACAGTTAGATATGATTTTTTTAGCGTGGATTCTTAACAAAATTTCTTATAGTTAATTTGTTTATTTCTAACAAGTTTTATTCCGTCAAATGTTTTCTTCATTATGCCACTTGTTGAATTCTGATAGGTCAAAATCCAAATATGAAATTTGAATGGAAATGGTTATTCTGTGGTGAACGGATTTGTATATCGGTGAATGTAAGTAGGATAGTATATGACTGTTGAAACAGATTCGAAGAACGTACAATGTAACCTATTAATGTGAAATTTAAATACACCTCGGGTATTACCTACTCGTTAAAATATTTTCATCATTAACAGTTTGTACAAGAGGATTTTTAATTACAATCTTTATGAAAACATATATACATATATATTTTCTTCAAATGTAATTATGGATTTAATGAGATAATATGATATTAATATCATTTGGTTTAACGTCCGAACTAGAATACATAATCTCTAAAACATTAGAGATTACATAATTGCCATGAAGAACGGAGATAATCGATGTAGAACGATATGTAGAACGATGTTTATACACGAGGTATATGATGAGATGTGGAGTCATGGATTGTTGATGGTATTGATGTTGCTGGTGCTGTTGCTGAAGCTGGTACGTTTTGCACCATATGTTCCAAAGCTACAACTCGAACACGAAGCTCGTTGACTTATTACTCCAGGATGATTGTCGGTCGAAACGAGCGGATGAACAAGGTACAGAATTGTGGATAGAATATAATCTTGTCGAGTTACCCTTTAAATGAGACTGAAAATGGTGTCTCGAACAGGTTCGCCGGTAAGCGCTTCAGGTTCATTGTCAAGAGGTGAATTCGGTTGGTGGAAAGGATCGCCTTCTTCGCGTTCTCCATTGTTTAAGTCGACTACGAACTCCTCAGATGAATTGGGGATGGATGATTGGTTGTTTCATTCTAGTGTCGTTGCTTTCGGAGCTTAGATGACTATCCATTCTGAATAACTGTCGGGATAACTATCAGAATAGCTGTCGAAATCCAAGGAACTCGATCTAGTTGAGGGATTCATCTCGGATCAGATGAGGGATTTTCGATAAGAAATAGATTATAGGATGTAGATTAGTATCCTGCAATACATAATTTACATATACATATATAATACTACAATCTCATAAGTTACAGAGGAATCTACGGAAGCTGTCAGGTAAAGGTAACAATAACAGATACGCTAAGATATGAATTAACAGATACGCTAAGATATGAATTTTGTCTACACACTTTGCATGCAGTCAATGCAATAGGATGTGTCTAGACTAAGAATAATAAACAAGTGATTCTCTAAGAATGATAAGCAGGTAATTTTTGGCACAAAATGATAAGCAAAACTTTTGACATGCAGTCACGGTCAAAGTCCAGACTCACTAATGCATCTTAATGACTTATCAGTTAGACACACTAATGCAGACATGGTTCGCTAAGACCACCGCTCTGATACCAACTGTAGAGACCCGTCCTAATCCATCCGGACGAAGTCCATATCGATTATAAACGATTCACAACAGTTGATTACATCGCGAGGTACTTGACCTCTATATGTTACATTTTACAAACATTGCATTCGTTTTTGAAAAGACAATCTTTCATTACATCAAAAGTTGACGGCATGCATACCATTTCATGATACATCTAACTATAATTGGCTTAATAATAATCTTGATGAACTCAATGACACGAATGCAACGTCTTTTGAAATATGCCATGAATGACTCCAAGTAATGTCTCTAATATGAGCTAATGAACAGCGGAAGATTTCTTTTATACCTGAGAATAAACATGCTTTCAAGTGTCAACCAAAAGGTTGGTGAGTTCATTAGTTTAACATAAATAATCATTACATAATTTTAATAGACCACAAGATTTCATATTTCCATTTCTCATAAACATACGTCCCATGCATAGAGACAAAAATATCATTCATATGGATTGAACACCTGGTAACCGACATTCACAATATGCATTTAAGAATATCCCCATCATTCCGGGATCCTCCTTCGGACATGATATAAATTTCGAAGTACTAAAGCATCCGGTACTTTGGATGGGGCTCGTTGGGCCTGATAGATCTATCTTTAGAGTTCGCGTCAATTAGGGTGTCTGTTCCCTAATTCTTAGATTACCAGACTTAATAAAAAGGGGCATATTCGATTTCGATCATTCAACCATATAATGTAGTGTCGATTACTTGTGTCTATTTCGTAAAACATTTATAAAAAACAGCGCATGTATTCTCAGTCCCAAAAATATATATTGCATAAGCATTTAAAAAGGGATTAATGAAACTCACGCATATAAATATTGTAAAACAGTCATTAAAACAGTGCATGTATTCTCAGTCCAAAAATGTAATGAGTAAAAGGGAGCAAATGAAACTCACCATACTGTATTTTGTAGTAAAAAATACATACGACGACATTGAACAAGTGTCGGGTTGGTCTCGGATTCACGAACCTATATCAAGTATATATATTAACGCCTCTAATGGTAATCGAACAGATTTATATATTAGATTTATATATTATAAATGTTATCTTAGTAGATTAGGTGTTTCATTAGTAACTTAATTAAATGTATTTATTTTGTATACTTTAAAGAAATAAATATATTGATATAGTTTTGTTAAGTATATTTTTATATGACTAATTTCTATAGTCATTTTGATAATAATATTAATAGTAGTATTGATAATAGTAATATAGTTATAATGATAATAATAATAATAATAATGTTAATAATAATAATAAAAATGATAATTTTTGTAAAATGATAATAAAGATAATGGTTTATAATAATACTCGTAATACTTATTTTAATGATAATAAGGTAAACTATATTAATAATAAAAATAAAAATGATGATATTAATATCAATAATTAATATAATAATAATAATAATAATAATAATAATAATAATAATAATAATAATAATAATAATAATAATAAGTGGTAACTAATACTTATATTAGTAATAATAATAGTAATAACTAATGTTTCATAATACTTAATGATAATAATACTAATAATAGTAATGATTCTAATACTTCATGATCATGCTAATAATAATAATAACACTAATACTAAGTGTAATAATAATATTAATAATCATAATAACAATTTTAATAATAATCATAATAATGATAATAATAATTAAAATAAAAGTAATAAGTAAAAAATATATACCCTTTAGGAGCTTTTTGTAATAAAAATTGACACGAACAGGACTCGAACCCAAGACCTCTCGCTAAAGCACACCACACTGAGCCATTCCTACATCTGTTTCATTTCTTAACTATATTATCCCCGAATTTATTTAACCCACGTCTTCTCTTCGGCCCAAACAATAGTTTCGGCCCAACAGTAAGTTTAAGGGATCCAAAGGTTACGGCCCAACAACAAAGACATGGCCCAACAAAAATTCATGACCTCCTCTGATCTGGTAACTCGAATTGTAATTGGCAGAAACATAAATGAAAAGGAAAAAAAAAATTAAAGTGGGGTTCGATATTAGAAGGAAACAATAATATCATTCTTCCTTTTCATCATTACGTTTCATCATCAACACTTAAATCATCATCCTCTCAATTTGCTGTAACCTCTTCTTTGCTCGAACAAAAACAGAAAACAAGTACAACAGTAGCAGCCCAACAGCAATAGCGATTGAAGCTCGGTCCAAGGTTCCTCACAAGTCCACTAGTAGTTATCGGCCCAAACAAGAGATAACATGATTAAGACCCATCAATCAACCCGCTATCACATACAGAATAGATGTCCAGTTGTGGTTCCGTTTTTAAAATAGAAAAGGAACAATTAAGTCGCAGTAATCGAATAAAATAAACCAAGTGGAGTATTTGTTTAATGGGTGTCGGTGAATGGCTTGTAACAGGAATATAATATCAACACTTTACAGCCGTATTCCTCACTCATCAAATATCACTTTTACATAAAGTCATATCATTATCTATCATGCTATTTTTACTGTTACACAGAAACAAGGATAACAGTGGGCTGTAGCACAACCATGGTGTTGTAGTGGTGACAGTTTGCAGCGACTGGAATCGAAACACAAGTAGCAATAATAGTACTATAGTGGCGGTGTTGTGGTGGTTGTAATTTAAGAGAGAGAGAGAGAGAGGAGAAAAGAGAGAGATAGTGGTGAGGGTGGTGACTCCAACAATAATAATAACTAATGATGGGGATTGTGTGGTGTCCGGTGACGGAGGTGAATGTTGGTGATCGAGCAAGTGGGGTTTTTGTTGAGTGGTTTTCTTGGACAGGAACGAAGTACACAACAGCAAATTAATAGGTGTTGGGTCTCGATGGTATTTAAACAAAGATACAGAAGTGTGCAGCGAAAGGTATTCACAGAAAGTATTAACCAAGGTTCTTGGTTTTGGCTTAATTAAAATAGAAGAACTAAGTGGGTTTCATGTGGTTAAATGAGTTCCGGTGGTGGTGGCTCCAAATTGGTGACGATTTGATGATGATAAAGTTGTTGAGCAAAAAGAAAAAAAAACAAGAACGATGTTTGAATAAAGTTATGATGCTTGGTGATCGTAGTTGTTGAATGTTATAGCATTATTGATCGACAAATTCCAAAACAGAAGAAACAAAAATTGAAAAGCAAGACAACGATAGATAACCAATTTTGTACAAGTTTCATGAATTATTAGATTATTTTTATTTAATATTAATAATTAATAATAAAAATTTTAGTAATAATATTGATAATATTATTAGTAATAAATACTGATAATAGAAATAATAATAATTATAATAATAAAAATATCAAGATGATACTAATACTATTAGTAATAGATATAATATTAATATTAATAATAATATTAATGTTAGTGATAATAATTTGTATAATAATAACAATAATAAATTTTTAATGATGATGATTCTTAATGATAATAATAATATCTATTAATAATGCTAGTAATAATAAAGGTATAACAATTTACATGTTTTAAATTTTTTTTATATCAATATATAATATATATATAACCTAGAATAAGACAGATATTAATATTAATATTAATATTTATAGATAATAATGAAAGTAATATTGAAATTACTAATAGTAATGTAACATTTATCTTAATTTGTAATTATATATGTTAATATTATAATTCATTATTAATCTACATATAATATTAATTATTTATATATTATAGTATATTAGAATATACATATCATCGTAGTCATATTTAAAATTCATTTATATTTTATATATAGATTCATTTCAGCAATTAGTTGTATTCTATTTTACACTTTCATTTGATTATATATATTTATATTTATATGTATTTATATATATACATATTAAATTACATAATTAATTACAAAATAAATTGTTCGTGAATCATCGGAAATAGTCAAGGGTTAAATGGATATAAGAAAATAGTTCAAACTTTTAGAGATTAGATTTACTAGACTTTTCTTTTTGTGTCGAAATCACATATCGATTAAGTTTAAATTTGGTCGGAAATTCCCGGGTCATCACACAACATGGTTTAGACACCTGTCAAATAGTACAAGTATTCTACCAAGGATGTGACATCACTACAAGAAAATACATCGATATAGCAGCTGGTGGTTCCATTATGAAGAAAACAGCAACTGACGCTTACAAAATTATTGATAACACTGCTTCCCACTTACATGAGTGGAATCAAGAAAAAGATATCGTTAGATCATCTAAAGCAGCTAGAGCCGATTCTAGCCATGACTTCGATTCCATTTCTGCAAAGATAGATGCTGTCGAGAGACGAATGGAAAAGATGACTAATGATATTCGCTCAATACGAATTAGTTATGAGCAGTGTGGAGGACCACATTTGACAAAAGATTGTCTCAGTATTGAACAAACAATGGAACAAAGAGAGAATGTTTCCTACATAAACCAAAGGCCTGGAAATAATTATCAGAATAATTATCAACCGCCAAGACCGATCTACAATCAAAATTAGAACTATAACCGAAATGTTCCATACAACAATCAACAAGGTCCTAGCAATTAACAAGTATCCAACAATCCTTACAATCAGCAAAGACCTATTTTTCAAAATAAACCACCACAAACCGATGATAAAAAGCCAAATTTAGAAGACATGATGTCAAAGTTAGTTGAATCTCAAACTCAGTTTTTCACATCTCAGAAACAAACTAATGAAGAAAATGCTCAAGCATTTAGAAATCAACAAGCTTCTATTTAAAATCTGGAACAAGAAGTAAGTAACCTAGCAAGGTTGATAGGTGAAAGAAAACCGGGAAGTCTACCTAGTGATACAAATGCTAACCCCCGGAATGAAACAGCTAAAGCCATTACCACAAGAAGTGGTATTACACTTAAACCACCTGAAATGCCTGTAATTTCTGATGACTCTATTCCTACTCCACAAGAACCACAACCTGAGCAAGATAAGGAAACAGAACCGGTAGTTGAAAAGGTTAATGAAGATAACACAATTCAGGCTAAACCTTATGTTAAACCATACCAACCACCCCTTCCTTACCCGAGTAAAATGAGAAAAGAAAGACTTGAAGCCGAGCAATCCAAATTCTTGGATATGTTTAAACAAATAAATGTAAATCTTCCTTTCATTGATGTTATTTCAGGAATGCCTAGATATGCTAAATTTTTGAAAGATCTAATCACAAATAGAAAGAAAATGGAAGAACTCTCAGCTGTTACTATGAATGCTAATTGTTCTGCAGTACTGTTGAATAAGATACCAGAAAAACTATCAGATCCAGGAAGTTTCACAATTCCATGTTTTCTGGGTAGTCTTAGTTCAATAGAAGCATTGGAAGACTTAGGTGATAGTATAAATTTAATGCCGTATTCACTATACACTAAACTAGACCTTGGAGAATTGAAACCAACACGAATAAGCATACAACTAGCCGATCGATCAGTAAAATATCCTAAAGAGATAATGGAGAACATGCTAGTTAAAGTTGGTACTTTAGTATTTCCAGTAGATTTTGTTATTCTGGACATGGAAGAAGATTCTCGAGTTCCTCTCATATTAGGAAGACCATTCTTAAACACGGCTAAAGCAATAATAGACGTGTTCGGTAAGAAACTGACCCTAAGTATAGAGGACAAGAGTGTTACCTTTTCCGTTGATAGAGCCATGCAACAACCGCAATCTGTAGATGATACATGTTATTATATTCAAACTATAGATTCACATGCAGAATTGTTAGAAGAATTTCCAGAATTACAAGGAACAGGAGAATGTTCTTTAGGAGAAGGAACTGAACCAATTGATGAAACTGAAATGTTAGCTACACTTATGGCTAATGGATATGAACCAATAACAGAAGAAATTCAAATGCTAAAAGAAGAAGACATATATCGATATAAATCATCGATAGAAGAACCACCGACATTAGAATTAAAACCACTTTCAAACCATTTGGAATATGCTTATTTACATGGTGAATCTGAATTACCTGTAATAATATCGTCTTCTCTTACTGAAAATGAAAAATCTCAACTCATTGCTGTGCTAAAAGCTCATAAACCAGCTATTGCATGGAAGATTCATGATATTAAAGGAATAAGTCCTTCGTATTGCACACATAAAATCCTTATGGAAGAAGGTCATAAAACGTATGTGCAACGCCAACGAAGACTAAATCCTAATATGCAAGATGTTATTAAGAAAGAAATTATTAAACTGCTAGATGCAGGTTTAATTTATCCAATCTCTGATAGTCCATGGGTAAGCCTAGTTCAATGCGTACCTAAGAAGGGTGGCATGACTGTCATCGCAAATGAGAAAAATGAGCTTATTACTACTAGGACTGTAACATGATGGCGTGTTTGTATTGATTATAGAAAATTAAATGACGCCACCAGAAAAGATCACTTTCCCTTACCTTTTATTGATCAAATGTTAGAAAGATTAGCCGGAAACAGTTACTATTGTTTTCTCGATGGTTTTTCCAGATACTTTCAAATTCCAATAGCACCCTAGGATCAAGAGAAAACCACGTTCACATGCCCTTATGGTACTTTTGCTTACAAACGCATGCCATTTGGACTTTGCAATGCCCCTGCAACCTTTCAAAGGTGCGTGATGGCGATTTTTCACGACATGATAGAAGAATGCATGGAAGTTTTCATGGATGACTTTTCAGTCTTCGGTGATACTTTTGAAACATGCTGAGTTAATCTTGAACGAATGCTTATTAGATGCGAACAATCAAATCTAGTACTTAATTGGGAGAAATACCATTTCATGGTTAAAGAAGGCATCCTTCTTGGTCATAAAATTTCAAAGGAAGGAATTGAAGTAGATAGAGCTAAAGTGGATGTAATTGCTAAACTTCCACATCCCACCAATGTTAGAGGAGTTAGGAGTTTTCTAGGGCATGCCGGTTTTTACCGACGTTTCATAAAAGTTTTTTTTATAAAATTGTCACTCTTATGAATAAACTCCTAGAAAAGGATGCTCCATTCATCTTTTCAGATGAATGCATCAAATCTTTTAATATTTTTAAAGAAAAACTCACTAATGCGCCGATCATGATAACTCCAAATTGAAATCTACCGTTTGAACTTATGTGCGATGCAAGTGATTTTGCAATGGGAGCCGTTTTAGGACAAAGGATTGAAAAACAATTTCAACCTATTTATTATGCTAGTAAGACATTACAAGGAGCACAAACGAATTACACAACTACTGAAAAAGAACTCCTTGCTATTGTCTTTGCTTTTGACAAATTTCGTTCATATCTCGTTCTAGCTAAAACGGTGGTCTATACCGACCATTCTGCTCTTAGATACCTATTTTCAAAACAAGATGCCAAATCAAGATTAATCCGTTGGATCTTACTCTTACAAGAGTTCGATATTGAAATCCGAGATAAAAAGGGAGCAGAAAATCTCGCCGCTGATCATCTTTCTCGTCTTGAAAATCCTGAATTAGAAGTTCTAAATGAATCGGCCATACAAGATAACTTTCCTGATGAATATCTATTGAAAATAGATTATAGTGAAATTCCATGGTTTGCAGACTATGCAAACTACTTAGTATGTGGATACCTCGAAAAAGGATTATCATACCAAAAACGAAAGAAATTCTTCAGTGATATAAAACACTATTTCTGGGAAGATCCACATTTGTTTAAAAGTTGTCCTAATGGAATAATACGCCGATGTGTATTTGGAGATGAAGCCAGTTAAATCTTAAACCATTGTCACACAAGACCAACAGGAGGGCATTATGGGCCTCAACTCACAGCAAGAAAAGTTTACGACGCTGGATTCTATTGGCCTACAAATTTCAAAGACGCACACCTTCTTTGCAAATCCTGTGATGCTTGTCAAAGGGCCAGAAAAATAAGTTAACGTGATGAAATGCCACAAAATGTCATTCAAGTATGTGAAGTATTTGACATTTGGGGTATTGACTTTATGGGTCCATTTCTAAAATCTCTTAATAATCTCTACATTCTCGTTGCCATTGATTATGTATCTAAATGAGCGGAAGCACAAGCTCTCCCAACTAACGATGCACGAGTTGTAGTCAACTTTTTAAAATATCTTTTTGCAAGGTTCGGAACACCGAAAGCTTTAATAAGTGATCGGAGTACTCATTTTTGTAATAATCAACTTGAGAAAGTTCTCAAAATATATGGAGTAACTCATAAAATCTCTACTGCTTATCATCCACAAACAAGTGGACAAGTTGAAAATACCAACCGAACATTAAAACGTATTCTAGAGAAAACCGTAGGATCAAATCCGAAGGAATGGTCCATGAAATTGGAGGATGCACTCTGGGCTTTTAGAACAGCCTACAAAACTCCAATTGGAACCACACCTTTTAAACTCGTTTATGGAAAAGCATGTCATCTTCTAGTAGAAATTGAACACAAAGCATTTTGGGCTTTGAAGACATGTAATCTTGATTTACATGAAGCTGGACGTCTACGGTTAAGTCAACTAAACGAATTAGAAGAATTAAGACATGAAGCATATGAAAATTCGTTAATCTATAAAGAAAGAACAAAGAAATGGCATGATAATTTAAAGAAGGAGACGGAGTTCTTCTTTTCAATTCACGATTCAAGCTATTTCCTGGAAAATTGAAATCAAGATGGTCTGGACCATTCATAGTCAAAAGAGTTTTCCCATACGGAACAATAGAGTTAATAAATTCAAATGAGATTGAATTTAAGGTTAATGGTCACAGAGTTAAACATTACATACATGGTCCGATGGAAGTTGACAATGAAGTCAATCATAATTTCACCACCCAAGAAAACCCTCAGAATGAAAACATAAATATGCTATCAACAACATATAAAAAACCAAAATTAGAAGACGGGGAAGCTTCAAATTGTAGTGATGAAGAAGAATTCTTATACAAATCTCCCATTCCAAGAAACGAAGAAAAATGTGAACAAGAAGTTCAAGTAGAAGTGAAAGAACCAAGAAAAGATCACTTGGAAAAGGGTAACAAACTAACTCTACTTACTAAAGTAGGAGACCCAGGTGAATTTATCATTTCTTGCTTGCTTAACGATCGTGCTATGTATAATGGACTCGCAGATTTAGGAGCAAGTGCAAATGTTATGCCTCTTTCCTTATATAAAAGATTAGGTGTGGGTAAATTAAGACCAACCAGAATAGGTGTTCAATTATTTGATCAAACCATTAAACACCCGGTTGGAATAGCAAACAATTTACTTGTTAAAGTGCAAAGTTTGACCTTTGTTGCAAATTTCATAGTTATTAATATGGAAGAAGACCTTGATATTCCTCTAATTTTAGGTCGCCCATTTTTAGCAACCACCGAAGTGTTCATTGATGTAAGTGAAGGTAGAATGACACTTAGGGATGGTGACAAATCGATCACCTTTGTGAACCGAAAGTTTAGATCTCCACCAACCAAAATTGTTGAACCAATAAAAACGCCTAAGTGTGGGGAAGATGAAGCAATAACCAATGATGACCTGATAACAAAGAACCCCGTTGTTGATACAAAATTAGATGAACCCGTTTTTAACAGTTCAACGAAGAAACTTTATAAACGGATTCAAGATGCTAGGATTAAGGGGAACTTTAAGTTATGTAACCGATTAGTATCCAATTTGTCGCCTAAAGAAAAGGCAATGTTAGTTGAATTTGTGAAAGTTACAGAGGAAATCAACAATTGGCTTGAAGTAAAAGTCAGAGATATACAAATTGTTGATAGTCCAATTGAAAACGAAGTTAATCACACTTTCGACACCACAGCTAACTAAGTGTACGGAGAATCGAATCTTTTTAGGGTAATATATATTTCTGTTAGAGTTAGATATTCTGTTTTCGTGTAGTTTCCTAGAATGAAATCCGAATGGTCTTTCTCTAGCAGACCCTAAAGAACTAGTCTTCTCCCCCCATTCTGAATTTTTATTTTTTTTAGGTTTTACGCGATGAAGAATTCCTTTAATCTAAACCATGGTCTAATGCTACACGCTATGATTACTAAACGTAATAATGACACACTTTCGAGTGAACTAGTATCATTCATAAGAGGCAAAATGGACGGAGTAAGAAAAGAACTCCGAAAAGATCATCATAAGATACATTTTGATAAAGGAAAATCAAAATCCGCAACAAAAAGAAGAGCACGACACCTTGAAAGATGTTATAAATGCGGAAAATGGTCATACGAAGGTAAATGTTCAAATAATCAAACATATTCAAATACCGAATTTGTTACTTTATGCAGAGAAGGACCGTTTATATGTTTAGAAGAAAAGATATTGAAGATTCGAGGTTATGCTTACGTAGCTATGGAGAACCAAATCACACGACTCTCCTATGAGTCGGCTAAAGCAGGTCTCTGAGAATTCTTTCTCATAGGTAAGTATGTACAGTTTTTATTTTTATTTTTATTGCTTTTAACCTTTTGATAATAAACGCTGAATCGTTCGATATAAAGTATTAAATTGGTATTCAATAAAATTAGGTATGCGTAACCGAAATTAATGATATCATACAAAAATTTATTACATCACTGCGAAATTTACCGTTTATTCTTAAGGTATAAATATCTTTAATCAATCAACCCAAAATATTTCAGAAATTCGTCAGGAGTAAAACTAGGTTATATATCCGAAATTACTTTACCGAAAAGAGGGGCGTATATTTTTGATAATATTTGATTGATTAAAGTGGGATAAAAGACCAAATAGATTTTTAATTTTAATTTTTACTATGTTTTTAAAATTAATATATAAATATTAAATTAATATTGTAAACTTGTTAAAATCAATATATTTAAGTTTGCAAATATTTGAAAAATTAATAATTTTAATATAAGTTTGTATGTATAAAAACAAAAATATAATATAAATTTGGTGTGAATTTTTAATTTTATGCATTTTAAATTTAAGTTTGGTGTGAATTTAAAAACAAAAATGTACTTTATTTCATTAAGTTAAAAATATGATTTTTAAAAATTCGTCGTGAGTTGAAAACTAGGTCGTTGAACCGAAATTGCTTTAGCTAAGGGAGGGACGAGAACTTTTATTATCATTATTTTTAATCTTATTGAATTAAAGTATTCCAAAAAACATTAAAAAACCCAAAAATCTTTACTTTTAAAACAACGCTTTGAAATAATAAAATTTTAAAACTTTGTTGAGAGACGGACTAGGACAACGATCCGAAACGTCCTCACTCCTAAAAAGAAACAAATTTTTAAAATTTATTAATTATTTGTTTTAATTAGTACAAGGTTTTTATTTAAAAAAAAAAAAACCCGGACCCCATTCGATCGCATGGGGTTTAAACTGCAACCTCATGCGATCGCATGAGGCCTAATTTCAGGTCAGAATGATAAGTCCAGCGAGCTGTGTTCTGTCACTCCACAAAAGCACACACAAAATACAAGAACATCTCACAAAAATCACCCCTAAATTGGCAATTTTTCACCAAAATCAACCAAATTTCTTACTATAACCCGCTGTAATCATGAATTTGATAAGAAGTTTATCAAGAAAGGTAACAATTTCACCCCTAAACCTCTTTAAATTTGATTTTTATTGTTCTTGAGCTATATTTTACCTAATTTGATTTTGTTAATTTCTAGTGTAATTAGAGTTAAATTGTTAGTATATTATGCATGTATAACCTAGATTGATGCTATTTAACATGATTTGAAGCCAAAAACTTCAAAATTTTTAGGAATCTAGGGTTTGTGTTCTTGAGCAATTTGGGGCTTTTTGATATAAACAGGTTATGGCCGATTTTTGTCATGAATTATTGCTAAATTAAGTAGTGTAACATGTTTAGGTAGCTAAATGATCCAAACTTTGATCCTAAACATGATTTTTGAGAATTAAAGTGGACCTTTTAGGTATAAAATTCATGAACTTGATTAAATTGATGTAAATGCCATTTGAAACTTGTTTAATTGCTAGTAATGGTTATTTTAACATGTTATTTGAGTTGAATGCTTATGAACTTTGTAAACATTTTCATATATGCTTATTTGAAAAAGTGTAGAATTGTTAAAATTGTGAAAATGTGTATAAGTTTAATTTTGATTAAACATGTTATTGTAATTGTTTCAAGTTGTTATTTTGCTAACACTAATGCATATTTGGATGCACAAAATTTGTGTTTAATGTGTTTTGCAGAGATTTACTAATACTGATGGTGCATCATCATCATCTAGACAACCTGCTCCAGAACCTGAACCAGAAATGCAATATGAACCTGAACAGGAACAACAACAACAACCTGATCAACACGTTCCATATTATGATCCGCAACTAGAATATATTGATGCCTACATAGTATTTCCGATGCATCCGATAGTACAACAGCCAACGATTCATGAAGAACAGTTGCATCCTAATCTGAGGTTTGATCGAAGTTGGAGAGATTACCCATCATATCAAAGTAACAAATTCAAATTGGTAACGAAAAATGTAGAAGTGCCAAGGGTAATCGATTGGGAGCCTTTGGAAAGGGTCCAACTTGCGAACTCAGTTAGACAGCATCTGATCCAAAGGTATGTAAGCTTTTCTTTTCCTGATTGGGAACGTTTATTCACCATTCGTAGACCTGTATATAAGGAATGGTGCGTGGAGCTTATGAGTACTATAGCATTAAATGCGGATGTAGTTAGGTTAGATGATAGAAGTTTTCTTAGATTTATACTTGGCTGTAGGATGTACAGGATGTCCATGCTGGACATGGCCAGGGCTTTACAGATATATACGCCCGCTGAATTACTACTACCCGATTGTATGAATTTGATTTATCATGGTGAAAGGGTAGATAGGAATTTTGATGCTAACGCCGTCTGGAGGCGTATGTCAGATTATAATGTTTTTGGGCGGGCAGGAACACACACCTACTTACATATTCACAGAGCCAAGCTTCGTATAATTCATAGATTTCTGGCTAACTCGATTACACAGAGAGGTCACAACAAGGAGAAAATGACCTTACATGATTTATTCTACCTTAAGTGTATTCGAGACCCATGAGGCTTTGTTAATATCCCCTACTGTGTTGGTTTTTATTTGTCTAAGATAGTGGAAGGAATAAAGGAAGGGGGAATAATAGGAGGAGGTATTTTTGTTACTCTCATTAGAGAGTATTTGGGTGTAGATAGGGATCAAGGGGGTCCATTCTTGGTTTGTAGGGAACAAGATGATACTTTAGGATTGAAGGTCTATCAGGGTGCTAAGGTATTGAAGAGCAGACGCAATCAGGCAGTACCCTATGTTGGTCGTCATCCACAGGTAGAGAGAGGTTCAGATGAGGAAATGGAGGAAGCGGATGACATTAGGGATGTCATTAGGGAGGCTATGACTGACGTCTACCAGCGTATAGATGAGGTAGAAATGACAAATGAGGATATATTTAGTCGGTTAGAGCAGTGGCAAGCCCGGAATGAGTACGAGCATTCTAGGAAACGACAGCATGATAGATGGGACTATCATCAGCGTCAGATCATGAGTCAGCTATCACCTCAGGATCACTACGTACTGACCCGACCTGCTTACTATCCTCCACACCAGCCCGAGATGAGACCACCATTTACTCTCTACGACCCTAACCAGGCCTACCAGTACACCTATCACCAACCATGGAACCCGACCGACGACATGAACTGGAACCCCTATCCAGATTGATATAGTTCCCGTTGGTGATTTCTAGGATTTTCATCTTTTTATTATTTCTATTTATTTATGTTTAAACACATTATATTTTGATACTTTTATGTAAGTTTTAACATTTTTATTATTTTGTACTAATATTTCATATTTGATTTGAAAGTGGGATGTTAAGTCCCATTTCAAATTACCATGCATGTTTATATTTGTATGTATGTATATTGTCAATTGTATACAACAGGGTAAAACAACACATTTTCAAAGACTTGCATTAAGTTCAGCAAAAGCTACTAATTTTGACGACAAAACGAAAAATAAATGTGATGTAACAACAAGACGGAATGAACAAATGATGTGCACCATTTATCATTCAGCAAACAAACGCCAATATGTTTGGAAACTTTGGTAAAATTTAATCATTTTTCTACGCTAATCACCCTCAATAATTTAAATTGTTACTGATTTCTTGTAAATGAGGGCATTGCAAGATCTTAAGTGTGGGAAGCGGTTAAATTCTTTGGGATTTTTAAAATTTTTGACTTATACACTTGATTACTATTAAAAATACTAGTAACGCAGTAGTTGTATTAGAATCTAGTGCTCTCTGATAATAAAGAATAACCCTAGTCTTATATACTGACTACCCAATTCTAGTAAAATTTTTCAAAATTTTCAATTAAATGAACTCAAAATCATGTTTATACATATTTATGAACGATAAAACTAGGTGTTAACACCGAAATTATTGTTACCTCGGAAAGGAGATAAATTGAGAAACAACCCAAAATGTTAGAATTCATTTAAAATGGAATAGAGGACAATAAAAAAAACAAAGAAAGGAAAATAAAAGCCAAGTGTGGGAAAAATTTACCAAGTTATTTAGAACATATATCACATATTTTGTACAAATAATTGAAGATACTTTTGTTTTGGACAAAATTAACCGTTTTACCCGGTAAATTGTAAGATATTTGAAAGAAAGATGGATCTACACGATGAATCAATTCCATCATTAAAAGGAAGTAAAGTCTTCCAAAAAAGACACACGCTTCTTGATTTAGGTCAGGAAGTTGTCGTCCAGACCAGTTGTAGAGTCTACGAAAAACCTTGAAAAGTTTTCTCGAAAATCAGCTGGAAATCCACGGACCTCAGCATCAAACAGGGTCGCCAAGTGGTCAGACTTATCCTAACCATGAGAGGATCTGTCTCGTAAAATGGGGAGGGCCCCATGCAAATTAGCTTGATAAGACTAATGAATCAGATCCCCAGAAAGGATAATCTCCTTAAAGATCAAAAATCAGCTTTTAAGACTGATATTACTCAATCCTTGAGATTGACTTTTAAAGATTGAGAATTCAAACTCATGGAATTCGATGATATCTAAACTCGAGCTTGAACGAGAAAATATTTTGATCAAATTACAAACCGATTTATTTTATGAAAACCCATTTTTAATGCGTTCATTACCATTGAATGTAAAATCCTAGGAATTCACCTGGAATTCATTAGGTCACCTGAACCAAATCGGGTGTCAACCGTAAGAACGGTGGTTGCATAGCATGGTCAAAGACAGGACCTTGTGCTAGACCATAATTATAGGGTGAGCTTTACTATTGCACCTACAAAGGATAGTAATTGCATCCGACACAATATAGACCATAATTAAAAGCATGTCAGGGGACATTGCCTTAACAGTTGCTTATTCAACGCTTTCCTTTACAACCGGACGGTAGTTTATCGAAAGGTAATATACGGAGCAAGTATACTGGACGTGTTGCTTTCCCAATACAAGGTTAGCAAGTGGGTGACACAAAACCGCAAGTTTTGAGCTAAAATTTTCAAATCTGAAACCCACCAAACCCACAAAAATAATTTTGCAAACACCGGTGAAGGGTTATTCCGGAAAACTTATCTAGGGTAAAAGCTAGATTGAATTTACCAAAGATCAAATGTTTTCATAAAGATCCAATTTCCTAAAGGATCTAAATTTTCATAGTCATGTGGGACTGTAAACCACATCGTTACTACCATTGTTCATACCGCCGTATAAAAATCACTGATGTACAAAGTGTGAAGAATAAAGAAGTGATTCTAGTATTTTTATTTCAAGACTATATTGCTTGAGGTCAAGCAACGCTCAAGTGTGGGAATATTTGATAATGCTAAAAATGAACATATATTTCATAGCATTATCCCTCAAGAAAGACAAGCTTTTAGTTGCAATTGTTCTATTTACAAGTGATATTTGTTTAAATAATAAAAAGTGAAGACAAAAGACAGATTCGACGAATTGAAGACGCAAACGACCAAAAAGCTCAAAAGTACAAAGTACAATCCAAGAGGTTCAAATTAATAATGAGAAACGTCTAAAAGTTACAAGAGTACGAGCCGCAAAACGCAAAATACAAGATATTAAATTGTACGAAAAGGCGTTCGAAAATTCGAAACCGGGACCAGAGTCAACTCTAAACGCTCGACGTAACGAACTAAAAATTACATGTCAACTATGCACATAAATATAATATAATATATAAATAATTCTTAAAATTATATATATATATATATATATTATATTTATTTATTAAAACTGTCGGCAAATAAAAGACAAAAGCATGTGAGCTGGAAAAGCAGGCCATGCGATCGCATGGCCTGGAAGTGCAAAATCCATGCAGTCGCATGGTGAACAGTATCAGCTCAGGTCCTATAAAGTTCGCGTGTTTTGGCCAAATTTTTACACATCTATCTCTCTCTCAAGGTATAAATAAATAAATAAATAAATAAATAAATAAATATATATATATATATATATATATATATATATATATATATATACATATATATATATATATTATAATTTTAATTTTAATTTTAATTTTAATTTTAATAATAAGGGTATGTTAGCGAATGTTGTAAGGGTGTAAGACGAAATTCTGTCTGTGTAACGCTACGCTATTATTAATCATTGTAAGTTATGTTCAACCTTTTTTAATTAATATCTCGTAGCTAAGTTATTATTATGCTTATTTAATGCTGAAGTAATCGTGATGTTGGGCAAAATATTAAAATTAGGTAATTGGGCTTTGGACCATAATTGGGGTTTGGATAAAAGAACAACACTTGTGGAAATTAGACTATGGGCTATTATTGGGTTTTATATTAACTTAACGATACCTCGTTAATTTAATATAAAGGTTATAATTTGACGTATCTATAAATAACCACATACGCTTAATCGGGTACGGTGGGCGAGATATCTATAAATACCAATAATTGTTCATTTTACCGAACACAGAACTGGATTAATAGTTAATGGACCAGTTGACACAGGGGTGGATTACATTCAAGGGTAATTGGTGTAATTGTTAACAAAGTAATAAAACCTTGGATTACACGCAGTCGATAACCTGGTGTATTCATTAAACAAAGTATTAAGACCTTGTTACAATTCGAATCCCCAATTAGTTGGAATATTTGACTTCGGGTATAAGGATAATTTGACGAACACTCTCGCACTTTATATTTATGACTGATGGACTATTATGGACAAAACCGTATGGACATATCAAATAATCCAGGACAAAGGACAATTAACCCATGGTACTAAACTAAAAACAACACGTCGAACATCATGATTATGGAAGTTTAAATAAGCATAATTCCTTTATTTCATATTTCATCGAACTTTTATTTACTGTCATTTTATTTAATTGCACTTTTAATTATCGTCATTTTATTTATCGCAATTTCATTATCGTTATTTACTTTACGCTTAAAATTAAGTTATATTTATTTTTAATATTTTACATTAGATTTTAACTGCGACTTAAGTTTTAACATCGACAAACGGGTCATTAAACGGTAAAATACCCCTTTTTATAATAATACTACTTATATATATTTTTATTTTTACAAATATAGTTTTTAAAAATATAGCGTTAAACTTGGCTAAGATCCATGTGGAACGAACCGGACTTACTAAAAACTACACTACTGTACGATTAGGTACACTGCCTATAAGTGTTGTAGCAAGGTTTAGGTATATCCACTCTATAAATAAATAAATAACTTGTGTAAAATTGTATCGTATTTAATAGTATTTTGTAGTAAAAATATAACTATTTTGTACCCCTTCGCTTTAACATCACTCCCTGTGATGATCTCTGAGGTGAATCATAAGAATACTTCGTTCTTTTCTCCTTCTTTTTCAGTTGCTCTGCGGTCATAGGATCCGTTCCTTTTCTCTTCCTTTGAATCAAACTGGTATCCTCCTCAGTTGTTTCATCATCACCCTCGATAATCTCATCATCAACATTACCTCCTCCTTGAGCATTACTAGTAGCTTTATGATCACCTTGTCCTTCCTCATCTGTAACTTCATAGTCAGAATCTGAATCCTCATTCCTCCAAGCATTACCTGCTGGGCATCGATAGTTCTCCTTGATAAGATGACAAATGAGCTTTCTATTAAAGTCAGGCTTTAAATCCGCAATCCTTGTCTCTTCCATTCTGCGGAAAGAAATCGGATTCATCGGCTTAAGGTGGATAATATCCTCTTCAAGCTTAGGTAGATCAGGTGCAGCATCATTAATGATCAATTGTAGAAAACGGGCGTATATCAGATATCTCTGAGAAGAACTGAAGTGGTTTGCCTTGTAATAGTAGAAAACAAAACCCAAAAAATCGTATGGAGCCTTGAGAACAAGTGCCACAAACATACTCTGCACTTTCTCGTTCAGCTTATCAAAACCCGATTTGCGTCCACTCAAGCAATGCATGATCACATGAGCAAGATATCTAAACTGTGGTGGTATACAAGTCTTCACCAGTTCAGATTTGCCACAAAGGTAACCAGAATAAGCACATCTTCTAAAACAACCATGGATTCGTTCTCTATAATAGTCATATGGGAGCAGTTCTCGTCATTGAAACCCAAAATCCTTCTAATCACATCCTTAGAAACAGTAATATCATGACCTTGAATCTTACTAACAAGCTTATCTTCATCAACATCCAACACATCATTTCTCCAGAACTCTCTCTGATGACTGTAGTATGCAGTGCATTCAGTAAAAATAGCAGTGTGTATCCTTGATCTCTTAAGAAACTCGACAATCTCCTTAAAGTGATAACCTCTTTCAAGAGTAGTATCATAAAGAGCGACTTGATTATTCAGTTTGCCCATTTCTAATGGAATCTCTTGTTGAGCAGGTGGATTGATAGGATTAGCTTGTTGCTCCCCCTGTTCTTCAATGTTAACAACCGGAACGTTTACTTGTTGTTCTACCTTCTGATGATATCTAAACAGAAACTGAATTGTTAACAGAGATGTTAGATATATAAATCAATCAACATACAGCATTAAAGCATTTGCATCAACGTGTCACAAATATGTTAAACAGGATGAAATGTGCGAGTGACAGTGTCACACGTGCGGCTATGAGATCAACCGTGCGAGTGATATAGTCACTCGTGTCACTGTTGACACGTTTGAGCAGTAATATGGTTTCAGACAATGTACACGGTTGAGGCAAAATTCTTAAGCGAGTGAGTCAACCGTGTGGTGACTCGTGCGGTTAATCACACGTGTCAGCTCTTGCATACGAGTGATCAATAAATTCAAGACAAACAAGTGAGCTCAAGGGTCCACACTGTTGATCATCAACCGTGCACTAACTCATGCGAGTCATGTCTCACGCGTGCGAGTGACGTCACTCGTGCATGTCTGATGAAACCCGTATTAAATGCCTTTTTCAAATCATCAAAATCACATAATTGTGCATTTTATGGACCGATTTACATCACGATAGCATCATAAGGTTCAGTTAAACACAAAACAATTACAGATACACATCAAAACAACATTCAATTTCATGAAATTCGAGTTAAGAACCCTTAGGGTTTCGACTCATTAAAACAACAAATTAAGGTATCTAAACTCGATGAAATCATACCTAATAGGTGGCGCTAGATTCGTCTAAAGATACTTAACATTCGTTGCAAAGGAATGCTTGATCGGTGATGATTGAATTTAGAGAGAGAAAAAGAGTTGGGTGCACAAGTGTGAGCTGCTGAGCTCATCACCCCTATTTATACTCTCGTGATCAACCGTGCAGTTGATCACACGATCCACCATCAAACACGCGTCTCACCTAAATCACACGTGTGTGTGACCCAATTGTCTTAGGACAAATTTGATCAGGGTTATCCGTACGGTTAACCTCAAACGTATGGTCAATCGTACGTTTCACACATCAGGCGTGCATGTGAGAACTTAGGCAGTTTCAAAAATTCAAAATTTTACAACCTTAGGATTTCGACTCGTTCGGCAATCTTAGATCTAACAAGCCCTTTCAACTTGAGTCGAAAATCACTAAACCTTCAAGAAATGACCATTAACACTTAGGCAGATAAGAAATCCTAACCTAAACAAGGTTATTACTCTAATCATTCTGTGTTCCAAGAGTAAATCCTACAGTGTAATGTCAACTTAAGTTCATTAGCAATCTAAATCATCAATGTCCTTCAAACAGTCACAAACTTCTATCTCATGGATTTGGTGGCCCAATATCTTGATCTCAACAAAGTTCTTTTAGATGTCGTTATACACACAGAGGATAATCAGAAAAATAAGAAAATGATAAAATCTTTATGGATTTTCTGATGTAAAATGTCATGCAACTAAAATTATGCAAATGAAAGACATTCTATCATGAAATGCAATAACATGCAAACCAAAATCTTTTTGTTGTTTTATAGTTTTCAATGCAAACAAATTAAGAGTACAGATATATAAGACATACAAATCCACATTCTTTTTGTGAGCAAGATGATTAACTATTTTAAAAATGGATCAGAACTGACATATTGAATCAATTTATGTCATTCATTCCTAATTATCCAGTCTATGTCTATTATCATGTAATTACTGATATCAATCCTCATTAAACATGAACATATTCATTCCAGACATATCGACAATCATGTTGGCATTAATTACTTGAATACTATAAAGCAATGATTTTTGAGATCATTCTAAGTTCATTAATCCTTGATTCTTCCATCACTTATGATTGTTTGTTTTTATTAGGTTGTCAATTCATTACACGTAACTTTCCATTATCTCTTTCCATGTACTTCATTCAAATTGAACAGGATGGTTCTCACGGCATTTTGAATAACCCTGTCAGCCTTTGGCTTCTACCAATGTGTTGACAATCTTCAATCTAGTTGGCTCGGCTGATCTCAGAGTATATTGGATTATTCGAATAGGTGCACTATTTACCGCGGGGATTGGTCTACAATTAAAGCAGACTTGCCTGATGACCAGTCATCACACGAAATAAATCTCGAGGCCCTTAACTTCTTTATGTTCAAGTTGTCATGGAAAACGGAATCGAAAGTTAAACTTTCATAAATAAGTATTAGAGTATATCTAGGTAAGTATCTTTCCAACTTACAGTCTTAATGGATATAACTCTAAATTGCAGACGACAAGAATCTTGATAGTTCAATGTGAACGTCATGATTAAACAATTCAAGCTGCACGGGGGCATCACACTAAGAATGATCTGAGTTCTTTATGAGCACATCATGAATCAGCATTCTTCATACTTTCAGGACTTTGCCATCTTGATACGCCAATTTTATTGACATTGATTTTCTTTTGATATTTTATTTTTCAGCATGTCACTGTCTTTTGATATATTGATTTTGAACGCAATCATGAATGGATTTTCCATTTTTATGCATGAACTCATGTTTCTTTGTTGTGTGCTCAGATCACTCAAAGGTGTTCTCCCTTAAATGCTTGAACGGTCCGCAATAAGGAATTATACTTTTCAACCTTAAGCGAGAACGGACACTTACTTTCGACATAAACTAATTTTCTCTGATATTTTTGGGGTTTAGTTTCGATTATAAAGTCTTAGGCCCATGACAACGTGGTATGCACCAGCCAAACAGATAATCCTTAACCCCTTAAATGATCTATTGAATGTTCCATTCATAGCTGTGAAGCTGAATTGGTAGAGCAACGTTGAATATTGCTTGGGGACATCCAACACCAACTTTCTCTAACGATTATCAATTATGATAGGGGATACCCTCAACCGACTATTGAGTTCCTCAACAACTATCATTTGATACAGTTTCGGAGATAATTAGGTGATTACCTTCAAACTCTACAGATCGTCCATGACTTCTGAATCTTAGATGATCATTATTCTTATTATGATTGTCTAATGCCAAGAATTCATAAGTCACATCTATCAGTACATCACACAACAGATGAACATAAACGTTCAAATCAGTCATTACTAATCAAATATATCAAAACAAGCTCATTTTCGAATTTTTCAACTTTTTAAGATTTTCTGGTGAGGCATTTTTTACTTTTTAGGTATTTTCTGCTGATAACATATACTCCCCGTAAAATGCTGAAATATAAAATCTTTTTGTGTTTTAGCATTTTAACCAAACAAAAATATCTACAGACTAGCATGCAATCATGAAAGAAATTATGTAAAGAAATGCAGACAGGAAGCAAAAATATGCAATACAGATAATTAACAACCAAAAATCTACATGTCATGCATCCTACATGCAAAGTCTAAAAGCTTGACTAACCCTCACACACAACATCCGTAATTACTTTGTCTCGATCAACAATGCCATTCATCTCTAGTAGGAGTAAGAACCTAGATTTATCAAAAGCCTTAGTGAATAGGTCAGCCCTTTGGTCCTTAGTACCTATTCTCTTAACCTCAATAATATTTTTCTCATGGCAATCCCTAAGAAAATGATATTTAACACCTATGTGTTTAGTCTTAGAATGTTGTACAGGATTCTTAGCAATTGCTATAGCAGCAGTATTATCAATATAAAGAGGAGAGAAAGATATTCTTAGCCCGTAATTGCGAAGTTGTTGTTGGATCCAAACAAGTTACGAACAACAACTAGCAGCAGCTATATATTCAGCTTCACACGTGGAAAGAGAAACTGCAGTTTGTTTCTTGCATTGCCAGGTCACCAGCCTTTTACCTAGAAATTGACATCCTCCTGATGTAGACTTGTTGTTGATTTTGCAACCAGCAGAATCTGAATCGCTATAAGCTACAAGATTAAACTTCTCATCATTCGAATACCAGATGCCGAGATTTGGCGAATGCAATAGATAACGTAGAATTCTTTTGGCAGCTGTAAGATGAACTGTATTCGGATTAACTTGATAACGAGCACACAGACATGTTGCGAACATAATATCCGGCCTAGACGCAGTGAGATACATAAGTGACCCGATGATTGCTCGATAGTATGTAGGGTCAACAGGTTCTCCTTCGCACTCTAGCGAAATACCATGATTAACAGATAGCGGAGTTGACACAGGATGTTCTTGAGTCATACCGAAACGTTCGAGTATATCATTTACATACTTTGCTTGATGAAGAAAAATACCATTACTCGTCTGTTCGACTTGTAAACCAAGAATGTAGTGTAAGAGACCCAATTTACTCATTTCGAACTCGTCCTTCATAACCTGTTCGAACTCATCAACGAGTTCCTGCTTAGTAGCACCGAAGATAATATCATCAACATAAATCTGGACTAAAATAATGTCGTCATCTTGAATTTTTGTGAACAGAGTACAGTCTACCGTGCCCATTTGATATCCTTTTTCAATCAGATAACTCGATAACCATCCGTACCAAGCTCTAGGAGCTTGATGTAAACCATAAAGGGCTCGACGTAATCGGTAAACTTTGTCAGGATTTCAAAACCCGGAGGTTGACTGACATATACTCTTTCATTTAGATTGCCATAAAGAAATGCATGCTTAACATCCATTTGATAAACTTTAAACTTCATAAAAGACGCGAAAGTCAAGAAAATGTGAATCGCTTCCAATCTGGCAACAGGAGCAAAAACTTCATCGTAATCAAATTCAGGATCTTGCTAATAACCTTTAGCAACTAATCTTGCTTTGTTACGGGTAACATTGCCATCTTCATCAAATTTGCACTTCCAAACCCATTTGAGGTCGATTACTTTCACACCATGCGGCTTAGTAACTAACTTCCAAATATCTAGACGATGGAATTCCTGAATCTCTTCTTGCATAGCCATCACCCAATCAACATGCTTGAAAGCTTCTTTTGTTGTCTTTGGCTCTATTTTAGTAATATGCAGCAGCGGCTGTCATATGAGAATCAACTTGACCATCAAACTGAACTTGTCTTCTTGTTCTAACACATGCATTCGGATCTCCAATAATGTTCTCTCTAGGATGAGCAGCTGTAGTTCTGGGAACTGGGTGTGCGGGAATAGGTATTTCTCGATGTAGATTTATGGTATCTCCATCTTTAGGATTATCAGAATTTTCACTCGAAATATCAGATCCGCAGGTATCGTACACTGGATCAACATCTTGATCTGAATCTTGTGCTGGTTCAACGACAGTAGGTAATGGAGTTGAAGTAGGGGCAGACACTTCTGGTTCATTTTGAAAATCAAACAGTATTTGTAACTTAACTTCATTCTCCGTCTGATCTGGAGCAAGATTGAATGAGTCAATCAGCTCGTCATAGTTATAAATCCAAGGATGACTCTTCGGAACAGTTTTCGTATGATTCCTCGGGACATCAACTTCAGACCATTCTTTAACACATCTCATCTCATTGTTGAAAACTCACTTGTTAGGAGAACTGTAACCGAAAAATACTCCAGTAACCACTTTTGAATCATACTTACTTCCTGGTTTTCTTTTCAAAATGGTGCACGGCGCACCAAATGGTTCTAGATGCTTCAATGATGGTTTTCTCCCATGTAATAACTCATAGCAAGTCTTACCCAGTCTTTTAACAGTTAATACCTGATTCATAGTGTAACAAGAATTTGCAACAGCTTCACCCCAAAAATGAACAGGTAAAGATGAATCAGCTAGCATAGTTCTAACAGTCTCAATCAGAACCCTATTCTTTCTTTCATCAACACCATTCATCTGTTGAGCGTATACAGAACTGAACTGCATATTGATACCTTTTTCAATACAAAAACCTGCAAGAAAATGATTCTTGAACTCTGTACCGTTATCACAATGAATCTTTCTGACTTTCAAATTAAAACCTGTCTCTAATCTATTGATTAGCACTTTCAAGTTCTCAAACGTATCGGACTTCTCTTTCAAGAACATTACCCAAGAGAATCTTGAATAATCATCAGTTATCACCAGACAATACTTACTTCCATCAATGCTTTCAAAACGGATTGGACCAAAAAGATCCATATGTAACAATTCAAGTGAAGCAGAGATAGGATTGTACTTCACCAACTTATGAGCTTTCTTGCTCTGCTTACCCTTCTTACACGGAACACATGTTCCTGGAATCTAAAAAGATCGAAGATCAACACCTTCTACAAGATTGTTATGAACCAGATGGTTCATCTTCCGAAAACTTAAATGACCCATGCGTTTGTGCCATGTAATAGAATCTTGTTCAGTCGCTTTAGAAACAAAAGTTTAATGATGTTCGGCAGTTGAAGTAACAACATTCATATCTAGCATGTATAAATCAGCTTGTCTAGGAGCCTTCATCAAAATCATTTCTGGAGGAATCACAAACTCTGGTTTCAAAATGTAGCTGAATTCGTCATCAAATGCTACTTTGAAGGATTTTTCACAGATTTGTGAAACCGACAACAAATTTTTTGCAAGCTCTTGACAGTAGTTTACTTTGTCGAAACTAACTTTATCATTCTTCAATAAACCTTGAGCTGAAATGTGACCTCCTTTATCTCCAGCAAATGCAACATAACCTCCCTTAATTGGGTGTACATCCGAGAGAAGAGATAGCTGTCCAGTCATATGTCTTGAAGCGCCGATATCTACTATCCAGGTGTTGTTTGCAGGTAGTCTGGTTCCCTGCATATCAGATTAAAAGAATAAATTGATAATGGGAACCCACGCCCGGACGGCAGTAGGTTGTCCATTAACACCCATAGCTTGAACTTCCATCCATTTCCTATTTAAGTCAGGTGGAACCTCATCGTCTGAAACCATAAACTTAGACAGTTTAGAAGAAGCAACATTGCTCTTCTGGTTTTTCACATTTTTCTCATCTTCAGAGCGATTCACTCGTGGTCTGGTACGGGAAAAGTATTTCCTACGACTAGTTTTTTGTGAAGGTGATCGTGCCTTAAATTCATAGGCTTTACCTTGATCACTTGATTCGGCAACTCTTGCCTCGGTATCCTTCTTAGGAACCTTAATCTTCACAGGGGAAATTGACCTATTGAAGTTCTTTCTCTTATAGTCTCCATAGACAACATTTGTGGTATGTCTTCTAGTACGAACTTCATCACGAACAGGTGAACCTGTTCTGTGAGAATGATGTAATCGATGATCATCATATGTGAGGTCAATCTTATGTCTTGGTGTTCTATACCTTGTAGGACAGTTAGCAGCAATGTGTCCAAACACACCATAACTAAAACATTGTCGAAATTCTCTATATCCTCTTGATTGATATTGATTATTAGAGTTAGAGGAAGAGGGATCTTGTGTTTTTGCAAACACAGGAGAATCGTTTGATCTCTTTCTAGGAACAGGTTTAGATATAGGTTTAGGTGTAACCGGTGGAACCACTCTATTACGAAACTTTGGATTTTTCATAATCCGAATTGGCTCATCAGGTGTTATCACCTTCCTTTTCTCCGTCTTATCTCCTAGACTAGTTTTCTTATCTTCCTCATGATCTAAAGATCCTTCAGTGGTATCATCAGAAGGTGCATTCTCAGTTGAGCTACACTTTTTGTTCTTCTCAACATAGTCCTCATAACTAGGTGGAATACAGTCTTCTGGTCATCCATCAACAACATTTGCATTAACAAATTTGTTCTGAAACGGTGGAGCTACGGCCTTTAATCCAATACCCTTTCCCTTGGTGTCATTTAATTCCACCATTAATGCATTCCATTGTGACGCACTTGCCCAACATTTCATCTTAATTGACATAGCTTCTAAATCAGCTTTAACACATTCATTTTCTTTCTTCAATTCATTTATTGTGTTAACACATTTATCTAAAGCTTGATTTATATTAAAGTTATAACATTTAAGATTGTGAAGTTGTTTTTTATAAACTTTGATTTGCTCTTTCAACTCATTTTCAACCTTAGTGGTCACATGGTCAGCATGCCATTTTTCTTTCATCTTCGCATATGCCTTAGTTAAATTATCTATTGTTACCTTAGATTCAGCACATTTAACACATTCAATGGGTGTATCAAAGGATGGATCAGAAGATACCTGTTGAGCATTATTTGATGAGGAAGTCTCAGCCATAAATGCAAAGAAATCTGTCTTCTTCCCATCATCGAGCTCATCTTCTGATTCTGACGAGTCTGTAAGAAACTGTGAAGTATCAGCATCTTTACCCAAATGAATCTCTTCAAGTCTATCCCAGATATCCTTGGCTCTTGTCAAACCGGAAACCTTTTCAAGATCACTAGCTGATAAGCACATCTTCAATAAGTCTACTACTTGCTTGTTCAATGCTTCAAAATCAGTTTGATCTACCCAGTATGAACAGCTTCATCTTCAATCTCTGAGTCTAACTTCTTGTCTGAATCATCAATTTCTGAATTCACACTCTCGATATCTGAACCTTCACCCAAAAGAACTAACATCTCCAATTCAACAACAATCATTCTACCCCATTCGTCTAATTCCTTATCAGCATCAACCAATGTTTCTTCACTATGATCTACTTCTAGACTGTCTTCGAACACTGAGGTATCACTATACTTATCCTTTCAACTGTTGAACTAGTAGTCCTCTGATGATGTCGGTGAAACACTTCCAGATTCAGGTGTACGAGGAACCGAATCACGTGCCTTTTTGAATTTGCTCTCAACTTGCTTCTGAACCTTCTCTCTTCGAATGGTTCTTGACAATTTTTCAGCTCTATAAGCACGAGCAGTCAGCTTCTCAATTATGTTTTGACTAGTGACACAGTCTTCTTCTATTTCGGTGATCTTTGCCATGTTGGCTTTAGGTTGTTGGTCAGCCACATTTAACTTCATAGACCAATCATCATCGTCTCCATGAATAACAACCAAAGCTTTGTTCAGAATTTCAGCTGCATCAGCTTCATTTACTTTATCAGTAATGTAGATCTCAAGTTTAGTTGAATGACTCTGAGAAGTATAATTCTGATTCTTGAACGGATTATGATTACCCTGCTTCTTTTGTTTTGTACACAGCCTTGAAAAAATACCTAATTCTCCACAGTTGAAGCAAGTAACAGTATTCATATCAAAACCCAGTTTTGTATCTTTGGTCAGACTGATCGGTTTCCCAGTTCGCTCTTCATAATCTCTAGCATGTCTCACAATATTTTCCATACCCCACATAATATCCATCTTCTCAGCTTCGTTCTTATCAAGTTGATGATAATCTTCAGTTGTTAGATGAATATTACCTACGCGACCATCAAGATAACTATCATAAGAATTAACAAGGCTTGACAGTAAAGCTATATCTTAACTAATCTTTTCTTTCCCAGCTTTCCTCATGTTTTCGATCTTAAGTGCAGAAAGGACATCTGATGCAGTCGGTGTAGATGACTCAGTAGTATTCGAAGTAGGCTGTGATTTATTGTTAAGTGAACATGGTGAAACTTGTGGTGGATACGAAGTTTGTTGAATAGGTGCACTGCTAACATTCAAACCATACATATTCTGATTGTTCGTAGCAAAAGCTATTTGAAATGGTGCATGAGCCAACTTAGGCGGTGTGTAACCATTTGGACAGTACATTTTGGTGTCTTGAACTTGTTTAGACTTCTTGACTTTGTTTAACAACTCTAGTTCTTCTTCCTGAAGTCTTGCGATAAATGAGTTCACTGTAGCAGTAGCTAATTCTCCACTAGTTTTCATAGTTAATACAAAACCATTCCATTCTAACGGTAATGCTCCAGCTAGACATGTCACTTTGTCTTTCTCTTCAATAGTTACATCATGCTTATGTATTTCAGCTAGCAAATGACAAAATCTTTCAACCAATTCTATAATAGACTCTCCAACTTGCCAGTGAAAACGATCAAACTCAGCTTTCAATTCTAAACCTTTTCTAGTTCTGTAAGATGAATTTTCTTCATTGAAAGTACGAAGTGCTTCCCATATCTTGAATGAATTATCATGACACAGAAATTGATTGAAAATCGGACCATCAAGAGCACTCGTCAAATTACAGTACATATTTTTCTCCAAGTTATACTCCTCACGTTCTTCAGAAGGCATGTTGTGTAATGTATACAACTCATTCGTAACTGGTGAACGTGGCCATTGAAATTCGGTTTCAATGTACTTCCAAAGCTTCGTGTCCTGACCATCAGACCAAATCTTAAACCTCGACTTCCAAGTAGAATAATTATCCATATTCAGTAACCTCGGACATTTCGTACCACTTCCTGATTCACTCTCAGCAAGAAGTAATCATTGAGTCATATTCGTAATGCTCTGAACTAACGGTGCGGCCAACGCGTAATCATTTGAATTAAACATCTTGAAAATTTTACCAAAGGGTAAATCGTGCGGTTCAGGTTATCAATCGTACGTATGATAGTATCAACCGTACGTGTGAAAGTATCAACCGTACGTGTCACTGACTCAAACGTACGTGTTACTACTTAACCAACAAAACCGAACACTAACAAACAACCGTACGCGTGACAATCACCCGTGTGATTACTCGTACGCGTTACAATCAACCGTTTGATCACTCGTGTGATCAGACTGTAGTCACTTAACCTCAAAAGGTTATGCTAATCCGTGCGTGTGAGTTCACGAGTGACTATCAACCGTGTGGTCAACCGTGCGTGTGATCAAAAATTTTGACCCACTCGTGTGAGCTGCTGTTCAGCTCAAATCACCCAAAAACCCTAAAAATTGATGTTAAACCTCAATTTCTTTGTCCAAAAGCTGGATTAGCACTAAACAAATATAAACACACTCTCTAATTACAATTACACACGTAAAAATGATTCCTTTTTAATTAAAATCACTTTTATCTCAAAAACCCAAATAATAAACCCTATTAATCACCAAAAATCACTTGATGATGTTGAAATCACAACGAGTGCTCTGATACCAATGATGAAACATGACTAGGAACTTCGAGATCAACAGGTTTAATTCACACAAAGGCAGAATTAGTGAATCAAACCAATCAAAGTGAATATGGGTAGCTTTTTGGGATTAAATTAGTTAAACCACAACAAGGATTGTGATTAGATTAATGCCTAGAGCAATTATTCACTACCTGGAGTGATTTGGGTTGAGAGAGAGTTGGATCAGGTGAACCAGATCTGAGTGATTTTGTGTGAGAGAGGCTTAACCTAAAATGAAGAACATAAGACTTTATATACCCCTGCTGTTGACTCACCCGTATGAGTCATCCATCACACATACGAGTTGGCTTCATCAGCTGTACGGGTGATCACTCACTCGTGTCTTCTCATTCAGGTTATAATTATGACTTAGCTCAGCATCAACCGTGCGTATGAGCCTGTCATCTGTACGAGTGATGCTTCACTCGTACGTCTGACTAAGTCTAACATAGTCAAACATCCGTATCGCGTTCCTGCAGTACCTATAACCACATACAAACACAGATAGGATAATAACGAGCGATCATGGTATCCCATAAACTGAAGTACTAATCACAAACGTAGGCAAGATGTCTAAGGACTTACAGAACATGCATCAACAACAGACTTTGCTTATCATGTCAAAATCATACAAAGATTAAGTTTAAATTTGATCGGAAATTTTCGGGTCGTCACAGTACCTACCCGTTAAAGAAATTTCGTCCTGAAATTTGATTCGGATGGTCATGGCTGACAATAAGTATGTTTTCATGATGCATACGAGCTGAAAATTAGAGTTTTATCATCATTGAGTAATATAGATAAAACAATCCGTTTATGTGAAGAGTATAAGTGAAGTTATCACAAAAGAGTGAAATGAGTAAATGTAGATTCGTCATATCTTTTGACGTAGATAGGATTGGTTTCCGGAGTTCAAGGAAATTTAAAAAAATCTTCGTAATAAGATTTGGTTCTTCGTAAATTATGGAAATTTGGATTCGCTTTTATTAAATGCGATAATATGTTTTGATTTCTCTGTCGGATATTTTACTATATATCCACCCCTTCGTTTCCTTATTTCCACAACTTACACCTTCCATTCTTTCTTCCTCAACTCATACCTTAAAGCATTCGTCAATATGCTCCATCCAGTTCTGCTTCTTGATATATTTCTAACTTTCATATCTGTTATTCTTCTTTTTCATTTACCGCCGGAAGAATCTATTTACTTCTACTATACTCTTAGTTTTATAGTGTTTTTAGTTCTTGATAAGGCTAAAAAGGAACATATATTTCATAGCAATATCCCTCCTAAATAATAGATTTTTATATGTAATTGTATTATATTTTCATTATAATTGTTTAAATAAATAAATGTGAAGACGAAGCACGAAGATTAAAGAATTGAAGAAAAAGTGCCACTAAAGCCTGAAAAGTGCCACTAAAGCCATAGTACACTTAAAAGTGCCACTAAAAAGTGAGTAAAAGACTCGCACGGATATTGAAATTTAAGGAGAACAATTTTTGTGCAAATTACAAATCGCGAAACGTAAAGTGCACGATATAAAATAGTACGAAAGGACGTTTGAAAATCCGGAACCAGGACATGAGTCAACTCTCAACGCTCGACGCAACAGACTAAAAATTACGAGTCAACTATGCACGAGAATATAATATAATATTTAAATAATTATATTAATTATTTAAATATTATAATTATATAAATAATATGTCGGCAAAGCAAAGTTCCAAACTTGGATGAGCTGTATTCACGATCTCCGTGACTCGCAGAGATCCCAGCCTTTTTCTATCGCGACTCGCGGAGCACAAGATTTCAGAAATGCCTATAAAAGGCTCGAGCATTTGGCCGAGTAAAAGAACATAATAATAATAATACTCCGTAGTATAATATAAATAAATATATATATATAATATATATATATATATATATATATATATATATATATATATATATATATATATATATACAGTATAGATTAGTGTTATATTAGATTAGTTTGGGTTATGTAAAAGTTATTTTTACGGGTTTTAAAGTCGGAGCTCTGTTCGTGTACCACTACGCGATAAATAATCAATGTAAGCTATGTTCTCCTTTTTAAATTAATGTCTCGTGCTTAAGTTATTATTATGCTTATTTGAGCCGAAGTAATCATGATGTTGGGCTAAAAATTAAAGACGGGGTAATTGAGCTTTGTACCATAATTGGGGTTTGGACAAAAGAACGACACTTGTGGAAATTAGACTATGGGATATTAATGGGCTTTATATTTGTTTAACTAAATGATAGTTTGTTAATTTTAATATAAAGATTTACAATTGGATGTACCTATAAATAACCATATACACTCAATCGGACACGATGGGCGGGGTATTTATATGTACGAATAATCGTTCATTTAACCGGACACGGGAATGGATTAATAGCCACTAGAATAATTAAAACAAGGGTGAAATTACATTCAAGGGTAATTGGTGTAATTGTTAACAAAGTAGTAAAACCTTGGTTTACACGCAGTCGATAACCTGGTGTATTCATTATACAAAGTATTAAAACCTTGTTACAATTTGAATCCCCAATTAGTTAGAATATTTAACTTCGGGTATAAGGATAATTTGACGAGGACACTCGCACTTTATATTTATGACAGATGGACTGTTATGGACAAAAACCAGACGGGCATATTAAATAATCCAGGACAAAGAACAATTAAACCATGGGAATAAAATAAAAATCAACACGTCAAACATCATGATTACGGAAGTTTAAATAAGCATAATATATTTTATTTCATATTTCCTCGTACTTTTATTTATTGTCATTTTAATTATTGTTATTTATTGTTAGTTAAATATCGTCATTTACTTTACGTTTCGCTTAAAATATAAATCGACAAACCGGTCATTAAACGGTAAACCCCCTTTTATATATAATTATATATATTTTGTACAAATATAGTTGTTTAAAAATATAGTGTGCAATAAGCCCGCTCCCTGTGGAACGAACCGGATTTCCTAAAAACTATACTACTCTACGATTAGGTACACTGCTTATAGTGTTGTAGCAAGGTTTAGGTATATCCCATTTGTAAATAAATAATTAAAACTTGTGTAAAATTGTAGCATATTTAATAGTATTTCCTAGTAAAAATATAAATTATTTCGTACCCCCACGCTACGACACCAAGTTTTTGGCGCCGCTGCCGGGGAATCGGCGAAACGCTATATTTTTAATTTATTTTTGTATAAATATATTTATATATCATTTTACAAAAAAAAAAAAAAAAAAACATTTTTCAACCTCCGCGACTCGCGGAGTTTTTATGGTACGTGGAACCGCGACTCGCAGAACCGCCCTGTCTGACGCGCCTGAAACCCTAAACCAGCATTTATTACGGTATATTATTATTTATTATTATTAATAAACCCTAAATTAGTTAATTAATTTATTAATTAGTTTTAGTTTTATTATTATTTTGTTTATTTAGTTTAATTAGTTTTATTAAATTATAAAATTAATAGTTTTATTAAATAAATAATATAAAAATAATATTTTTATAAAAATTGTACTTTTTACGGATTTTAGTATATTTTTATATTTTGTCCCTTTTTATTTGTTTTTAGCGTAATATTTGTATGTTTTTCGCTCGTATTTAGTTTTAATCCATAGTTTTTGCCATAGTTATTTTTACTTCTAGATTTTTAGGCTTTGCCGTAAAATCCCTTAAGTGCTATTTCTTTAGACTAAGATTTAGGTGCTTTAGAATTTTGCGACGATTTTAAAATTTTAGTGCCTTTTAAGTCACGACGCGCTATTTTCTTATTTTTTTTTTCGACGTTTTTCGACACGCATTCTTTTTCTTTCTTATTTCTCGACGCTTTAGTTTTTAGGACTTAGAAATTTTCTCTATTTCTTATCTAATATCTCAAACGGAAAGAAAAATTATTTAAGTGGTTAAATTAATGGACGTTGACAATTTTCTGCTTCGTAGTAATAGTTGGATTTGTTAGTGGCTGAGTTGTGAGCTTCCGATTTAAAGGGTTCTGGCTCCCTGCTGCATCTTTTGGCTATTCGAAACGTGAGCAAAAGCAGAAAAGTCTATTGATTGGACAACTTATATAAGTTTTTCTATTTTTATAACTAATAGGATAATTAGTAAATGCACCATATTGTAGCTAAAATTTGGCCATCGCAATAAAATGAAAATTTTTGAAAACAAGGCTATGGAAACTCTTTTTGATATCCAAAATCAATTAAAACAATACTCTCAAACGGGTGTTGATGACAATTCGTTCGGTCAATCTTGGATCACGAATGACGAAACAATAACTGGTTGTGAAATCTGTGGAGATTATCACTCAACATGGGAATGTTATTATTACGTTCCTATGGAAAATTACGCACCCACGGAACCTGAATGGAATGATTATGAAGAATACAATTCAAATTGGGATTATTCCCAAGAATATTTCCAAACTCAACAACCAGTAGACGAGGAATATTACGTGTCTGAAAATTTATTAGACAATATGAAAATCAAACTCGAAGAACTCAATGCTCAAAATGAACAAATGAGAGAGTTTGTAAACCGGCAAGCTGAAACTCTATCAGACTACACACCTGTTGATCTGAGGAGTATTGTGCAAGAAAATCTCATATCATCGAATTTTGATGAATTCGAGAGCTCCGAAATCACCAACTATCCCGATGATACTTTTTATTCAGTTTTACCAATTTCACAACATATCGACACATTAGCCTCTACCGACGAATTCAACGATCCATTAATGGATGAAGAAGAAGAAGTAAGGGTGACAAATTGGTACTCTTGGGAAAATGATAACGTTGAAAATTTTACCCACGAGACCAAAGTGGTGGGACCGATTAGTACCGTTAATGAAGAAGAATCTACTTCTATCCTGAAATTCACCATTCCACAAACTTCCAACCCAATATTCTCAATAGATGAGTCATCTATCGAAGATGAACTACGAGCTGTAATAGATAATGACACCTCAGATTTCACCCAATTGGGTAATAGAAGTGAAACCTTTAATCCCGAGAATAAAAGGAAGGAAATGTTAGGAATTGTCCACCCTATAATATGTATGTCGGTGTATATCGATCCATTTGACCAAGAACCAGAAAAGAAACATATCCATTTACTAAAAGCTACACTTAAAAAAGAATTAAGTAGTGACGATCAGGTGAATCTAAACTTTAAACCCATTGATATATCATACACCATCCGAGATATAAATAACTGGCTCACTATTTTAATTCGTGGAACTTATTCTACCGACTTCACATGTCGTCAGCTAAGTGTGGGGAAGTTTAACCCCACTTAACGTTAAATTAGGGGTTCGGGTTAGTGCATAACTCGTTAACAAAAATGCACGATTAGGGTAAAAGACGCATTTTCAAAAATTATCAAACAGTTCAGAAAAGCAACCGTTTTTGGAAAAAAAAAAACATGTGTGATAAAACAAGAAGGAATGAACGATGAGGTGCACCATCTATCATCCTGCAAATTTATGGTATCTTTAACTACTTTCTACACTAATCACCCTCATGAATTTATAATTATAGTCTGATTTCATGCAAATGAGGGCATTGCATGATCTTAAGTGTGGGGAAGGGTTATAAATTCTCTCGGATTTACACTTGGTTTTATTTGCCAAATTTTGTGAAAATTTGAAAAATTTTCAACTAAATGAATTTAAAATCATGTTTATATATATTTATGAACGGTGAAAACTAGGTGTTAATACCGAAATTATCGTTTACCTCTGAAAGGACATAAATTGAGAAACAACCCAAAACGCTTGAATTCATTTAAAATGGAATATAAGAGAATAAAAATGCAAAGAACATAATAAATAAAAGCTAAGTGTGGGGAGAATATACCAAGTTATTCAATAAAAAAAATTATCTATCACATGTTTCCGTAAAGTTATTGCAGGTGCTTTTGTTTTGGACTAAATTAACTGTTTTACCCGATGAAAGAAAAGAAAAGTTGGATCTACACGATGAATCAATTCCATCATTAAAAGGAAGTAAAGTCTTCTGAAAAAGACACGCACTTCTTGATTTAGGTTAAGAAGTTGTCGTCCAGACCAGCTGTAGGTTGACGAAAAATCTAGAAAAGTCATCACTACAATCAGCAGGAAATCCACGGACCTCGGCATCAAACAGGGTCGCCAAGTGGTCAGACTTATCCTAACCATGAGAGGATATGTCTTGTAAAATGGGGAGGGCGCCGTGCAAATTAGCTTGATAAGACTAATGAATCAGATCCCCAGAAAGGATAATCTCCTTAAAGATTAAAAATCAGTTTTTAAGACTGATATTACTCTATCCTTGAGATTGACCTTAAAGATTGAGAATTACAAACTCATGGAATTCGATGATATCTAAACTCGAGCTTGAACGAGAAAATATTTTGATCAAAATTATAAACCGATTTGTTTTCTGAAAACCCATTTTCAATGCGTTCATTACCATTGAACGTAAAATCCTAGGAATTCACCTGGAATTCATTAGGTCACCTGAACCAAATCAGGTGTCAACCGTAAGAATGGTGGTTGCATAGCATGGTCGGAGACAGGACCTTGTGCCAGACCGAAAAATCATAGGATGATCTTTACTATTGCTCCTACAAAGGATATTAATAGCATCCGACACGTTTATAGACCATAATCAAAAGCAAGTCATTGGACATTGCCTTAACAGTTTCTTGTTCATCGCTTTCCTTTACAACCGGACGGTAGTTTACCGAAAGGTAATATACGGAGCAAGTATACTGGACGTGTTGCTTTCTCAATACAAGGTTAGCAAGTGGGTAACACAAAACCACAAGTGTTGAGCTAAAATTTTCAAATCTGAAACCCACACAACCCACAAAAATAATTTGCAAACACCGGTGAAGGGTTATTCCGGAAAACTTATCTAGGGTAAAAACTAGATTGAATTTTCAAAAGATCAAATGTTTTCATAAAGATCCAATTTCCTTACGGATCTAAATTTTCATAGTCATGTGGGACTGTAAACCACCTTTCAAATGTGCACTTTGCTTTGGAAACCGAAAGTAAATCGGCTATTTGATTGCAAGTGTCGTTGACCTAAACCCGAGGCAACTGTGGATGACACACACACCTTTAACCATGGTTCTATCGTTACTATCATTATTTATACCACCATATCAAAATCACTAATGTACAAAGTGTGATGAATAAAAAAGTGATTCATGTATGTTTTTATTTCAAGTTCTGTATTGCTTGAGGACAAGCAACGCTCAAGTGTGGGGATATTTGATAAGGCTAAAAAGGAACATATATTTCATAGCAATATCCCTCCTAAATAATAGATTTTTATATGTAATTGTATTATATTTTCATTGTAATTGTTTAAATAAATAAATGTGAAGACGAAGCACGAGGATTAAAGAATTGAAGAAAAAGTGCCACTAAAGCCTGAAAAGTGCCACTAAAGCCATAGTACACTTAAAAGTGCCACTAAAAAGTGAGTAAAAGACTCGCACGGATTTTGAAATTTAAGGAGAACAATTTTTGTGCAAATTACAAATCGCGAAACGTAAAGTGCACGATATAAAATAGTACGAAAGGACGTTTGAAAATCCGGAACCAGGTCATGAGTCAACTCTCAACGCTCGACGCTACAGACTAAAAATTACGAGTCAACTATGTACGAGAATATAATATAATATTTAAATAATTATATTAATTATTTAAATATTATAATTATATAAATAATATGTCGGCAAAGCAAAGTTCCAAACTTGGATGAGCTGTATTCACGATCTCCGCGAATCGCGGAGATCCCAGCCTTTTTCTATCGCGACTCGCGGAGCACAAGATTTCAGAAATTCCTATAAAAGGCTCGAGCATGTGGCCGAGTAAAAGAACATAATAATAATAATACTCCGTAGTATAATATAAATAAATATATATATATATATATATATATATATATATATATATATATATATATATATATATATATATATATATATATATATATATATATATATATATATATTTATAGTATAGATTAGTGTTATATTAGATTAGTTTGGGTTATGTAAAAGTTATTTTTACGGGTTTTAAAGTCGGAGCTCTGTTCGTGTACCACTACGCGATAAATAATCAATGTAAGCTATGTTCTCCTTTTTAAATTAATGTCTCGTGCTTAAGTTATTATTATGCTTATTTGAGCCGAAGTAATCATGATGTTGGGCTAAAAATTAAAGACGGGGTAATTGGGCTTTGTACCATAATTGGGGTTTGGACAAAAGAACGACACTTGTGGAAATTAGACTATGGGATATTAATGGGCTTTATATTTGTTTAACTAAATGATAGTTTGTTAATTTTAATATAAAGATTTACAATTGGATGTACCTATAAATAACCATATACACTCAATCGAACACGATGGGCGGGGTATTTATATGTACGAATAATCGTTCATTTAACCGGACACGGAAATGGATTAATAGCCACTAGAATAATTAAAACAAGGGTGAAATTACATTCAAGGGTAATTGGTGTAATTGTTAACAAAGTAGTAAAACCTTGGTTTACACGCAGTCGATAACCTGGTGTATTCATTAAACAAAGTATTAAAACCTTGTTACAATTCGAATCCCCAATTAGTTAGAATATTTAACTTCGGGTATAAGGATAATTTGACGAGGACACTCGCACTTTATATTTATGACAGATGGACTGTTATGGACAAAAACCAGACGGGCATATTAAATAATCCAGGACAAAGAACAATTAAACCATGGGAATAAAATAAAAATCAACACGTCAAACATCATGATTACGAAAGTTTAAATAAGCATAATATATTTTTTTTCATATTTCCTCGTACTTTTATTTATTGTCATTTTAATTATTGTTATTTATTGTTAGTTAAATATCGTCATTTACTTTACGCTTCGCTTAAAATATAAATCGACAAACCGGTCATTAAACGGTAAACCCCCTTTTATATATTATTATATATAATTATATATATTTTGTACAAATATAGTTGTTTAAAAATATAGTGTGCAATAAGCCCGCTCCCTGTGGAACGAACCGGACTTCCTAAAAACTATACTACTCTACGATTAGGTACACTGCCTATAGTGTTTTAGCTGTTGGGATTTAACAAGTTCATATATCTTAAAACCTTTTAAGAATCATTATAAACGGAAGCGTGTAATTATCAAATTTCACTTGTTATCTTTAAACCAATTTAAAGTTAATTCCCACAAGGATCAAGTTGTTAAATATACTCACAAATTAAAGAGAAGGAGAGAGTTTATACCTCCTCAAAATGGATTTTGAAGGCTGTTTGGATGGAGCAGAAAATGGATGAAGATGATGAAGAAATAGGCTCCTAACTTGAACTTTCAAGTAAGCAAAACCCTAGCCTTTGATTCACCAACAACACCCTTGAGCTTGCTAATGTTTAAGACCCTTAAACACCTTAAATACAAGCTTGAAACCCTCCTGTACCTGCTGGAAAATTCGACCAGCTGCTGCCTTAAAAGGATGGAGAATGCAAGTTCCAAAAGTATAGAACCTCAAGGGATAATACCCCAAACTTTGCCCAACACCTAATACAATGGTTAGGATTTACTGACACTTGAAAATAAGCCTTCAAACAAGCTCAAGAACACTCCCTTCACCCCCAAACTTTCGGCCAGGCTGCAGCAAGCAAAGAATGAGAGTGTTTTCTTTTGTTTTTGTAATGTTTGAATGCATGTTAGTCTTTCTTATTACTTGAGTCAAACCTAGGTAAACATGTAGAGCATGCACCTTTGAAGTTGTGTCATCTTGGAGTTGCAACTAAGCATGGGAGACATCCTTTTGTCCCCCTCAAAACCGCCACCCTTGAAGGGTTTTATAAAATATGTGTTATTTTTATAAAACTTGTTAATTTGCTTAGTTACTTTTGTTTTATAAATCATTTTATAAAATGACACAACTTAATTATTTAAAACTTGTAAATAATCAAATCCTTATCATTTAAATTATCCAAGTAATTGATCTCAAGTAATAATACTTTAGAAAACCGATTTTCTAAAGTCCAAGTGTCGTGTATTTATTTAATGATCCATTCATTAAGATTAAATACGTTTAAAGTGTTGGTAAGCTTGTTATTGGGTATGACCCGACTTGGATCATAACATATTAGCCACATTAATTTAATATGTCTCTCGGGCATACGAAAAACCTACAATCTCCCACTTGCACGAGAAACATAAGAAATTAAAGCAAGTGATGGATACAGCCTAACACACCGTCCATCACCCCTAATATGTTATGACTTTGTGCCATTCAATAACATCATCCCTTTCGAGTTTCCTACTCGAACTGATATATGTAGGTGAATCTTTCATTATATCCTTTCATCCTAGATGTCATGTTAAATCCAAGAGGTACAGAGTGATCACTCTCCTATAGGTTTAACTTTATCAGGGCTTAGACATCTGACTCTCAACGAATAAGAGGGACAAATTCCATCTTGACTACATACGTCCTAGACACTACACCTTGTACCATACCTGAAACCTCTCTTATGAGCTACCTTCTCAGAATAGCGAAGGAAAGAATCAAGGTACGATATTCAGTGAATATCTGAACCCAATATGTATCTCAGGTCAGAGGATACAATGATATTCTCCTTTACTCAAGATTACATGTGATCAACCACAAAGGCTCCATTTAGTAAATCTTGAGAGCGGGTCTTCCAATATTTGTATCCTACAAATATCTATGAACCTTGGTTGCAACCTTGCCCTACATTCATCCCGTGAATGTACACCAATCCAAGTTCATGATAGTCTAAACCTCACACTTGTTCCCACAAATGTGATCGACTACGGAATTTAGAATAATTACTTATTCATGGATAAAATATGCAAAATAGGAACATAACTCAAAATAAATTAATACCATAATTATATTAATGAGTTTGAACAATTTCGTTCCATTACAATACTTAAAACAGATCATGACCAATCACTAGAATATCGAAGCCCTGATGCACAAACATGTCCTGCATGTTTTGGTCCATGTAAGAGCTTCGTGAGAGGATCCGCTATATTAAGATCTGTGTGAACTTTGCGAATACATATCTTTCCCTTTTCAACTTCATCCCTTATGTAGTTGAATCTCCGCTCAATGTGACGGGTCTTTTGGTGAGCACGAGGTTCTTTGATTTGAGCAATCGCACCCTCGTTGTCACAAAAGATCTCAAGAGGGTCCTGAATGGAAGGGACTACTCCTAAGTCGTCGATGAATTTCTTCATCCATGCAGCTTCCTGAGCTGCCAATGATGCGGCGATGTACTCCGACTCTGTAGTGGATAATGCAACAACATCCTGTTTTGAACTCTTCCAAGAGACTGCACCTCCAATTAACGTGAAGACATAACCGGATTGTGATCGAGAATCATCTCGATCAGTTTGGAAACTCGCATCCACGTAACCTTTTACAGCGAGTTCCTCCTCACCAGACCCATATATCAGAAACATATCCTTAGTCCTCCTAAGGTATTTCAATATACTTTTAACAGCAATCCAATGACTGTTTCCTGGGTTATTCTGGTATCTACTTGTCAGGCTAAGAGCGCATGACACATCCGGTCTAGTGCATATCATTGCATACATGATTGACCCAATGGCAGACGCATATGGGACTTTCTTCATTCTCTCTTGTTCATCTTTCGTGGTGGGGCACTGAGATGAACTGAGGAGTGTTCCTCTTTGAATAGGTACCAAACCTTTCTTAGAGTTTTCCATCTTGAATCTTTTCAAGATCTTTTCAATGTATGCACTTTGATTCAAACCTATCAGTTTCTTGGATCTATCCCTGTAGATCCCAATCCCCAAAACGTATTGTGCTTCTCCAAGATCCTTAATGGAGAAGCATTTACTTAGCCAAGTTTTAACTCTTTGCATTGCCGGAATATCATTTCCAAATAACAATATATCATCCACATATAGTACAAGGAACATGATAGTGCTCCCACTGGCTTTCTTATATACACAAGCTTCATCACCATTTTTAATGAAGCCAAATTTCACGGCTTCCTCATTAAAACGATGATTCCACATTCTAGATGCCTGTTTCAATCCGTAGATTGACTTCTTTAACTTGCATACCTTTTTAGGATATTTCGGATCAACAAAACCCTCAGGCTGAACCATATACACATCTTCCTCAAGATGTCCATTTAGGAAAGCGGTCTTGACATCTATTTGCCATATTTCATAATCATAATGAGCAGCAATGGCAAGTAATATCCTAATAGACTTTAGCATTGCCACAGACGAAAAAGTTTCATCATAGTCAACCCCTTGAGTTTGAGTGAAACCTTTTGCTACAAGTCTAGATTTATATGTATCCAAGTTTCCATGTATGTCAGTTTTCATTTTGAAAAGCCATTTACAATCAACTAGCCTTGAGCCAGCAGGTTGTGTAACAAGTTCCCAAACTTGGTTATCATACATGGATTGCATCTCAGCGTTCATGGCTTCCTGCCATTTATCTTTATCAATCCTTGATAAAGCATCTTGGTAGTTTATTGGTTCATCCAAATCAACCACATAGCAACCATCCATGAGAAACCCATATCTCTCAGGAGGATTACTAATCCTACCAGATCTGCGAACGTCTTGTGTATTTTGATCATCCATTTGATCATTCTCAACATTTTCATGTTGAGTGCTAGTGTCAACCAATTGTGTATCATCTACTTGATCTTGAACCTCCTCAAGATCTATCTTCCTTTCACTATTTCCTTCCATTAGGAACTTAGTTTCAAGGAATTCCGCCTTCCGAGCAACAAATACATTCTGCTCGGATGGATCATAGAAATAATATCCCATATCATTCTTGGGATATCCTATGAAGATACACTTCGTGGATCGAGCATTCAACTTATTAGGGATGTAACGCTTAGGATAAGCTTTACATCCCCATACCTTTAAGTATGATAGAGACGGAGGTTTTCCAAACCACATCTCATGAGGAGTTCGTTCCACTTTCTTGGTTGGGGCCATATTTAAAATACGAGCCGCGGAGCATAGACAATAACCCCAAAACGATAGAGGTAACGAGCTTCTTGCCATCATAGATCGAACCATATCCATTAGGGTTCGGTTCCTCCTTTCGGAAACTCCATTAAGTTGGGGTGTTCCTGGTGGAGTAAGTTGTGAGATAATCCCACAACTTCTAAGATGATCCTGGAAAGCATCACTTAGGTATTCACCTCCTCTATCGGTACGAAGTACCTTGATTGTCTTATTGAGTTGATTTTGTACTTCGCTTTGATACTCTTTGAATGCTTCAAAAGTTTCGTCCTTATGTCTTAACAAGTAGACATATCCAAAACGAATGAAGTCATCAATGAAAGTAACGAAGTATCTTTCACCATTCCTAGCTATGGGCTTAAAGGGTCCACATACATCCGAATGTATTAATCCCAATAAGTCCTTAGCCCTTTCATAGGTCCCTTTGAAAGGTGCTTTAGTCATTTTGCCTTGTAAACAAGATTCACACACATCAAACGAGTCCATCTCATTTGATTTCAAGAGTCCATTCTTTTGAAGTGTATGCATTCGGTTCTTGTTTATGTGACCAAGGCGACAATGCCATAAGTAGGAATCACTCAAATCCCTTTTGAGTTTCTTGGTGCTTGTATGGTACATTGAGCTACTAGATGATGTGTCATCATGAATCAATTCATAAATTCCATTTGAAGGCGAAGCCTTAAAATAGAATACATTATCTAAATAAGCATGGATATCATCATTAACAAGATTAAGATTAAAACCACATTGTTTCAAACGGGAAACGGAAATAATGTTTCGACATAAATCGGGTGCACACAAAACATCTTTCAAAATAAGTTCCAAACCACTTGGAAGCTTTAACACAAAGTCTCCTTGAGCCTTCACATGCACTTTGGCTCCATTACCCATGTAGAGACTTGATGTTCCCGTTTGCTCGCTACTTCCTTTGAACCCCTGCAATGAATTGCAAATGTGAGTTCCACATCCAGTGTCTAATACCCATGTATTAGAAGAAGTAATACTAAGCTCTATATATACCATATATATATTACCTGAGGATTGCCCCGCATCCCTCTTTTCCTTCAACTCCTTAAGGTAGACCGGGCAGTTTCGTTTCCAGTGACCCATTTCACCGCAACCGAAACATGGGTCTTCCTTGGGGTTTGCTTGTCCGGCAACCTTTTGTTGCTTATTCTTGTTTTTGGTTGGGGTAGGCATCTTTCCCTTTCCCTTGCCTTGATGGGCGGGTCCTTTCCTCTTAGCCGCCCTAGGCTTAGAGGTGTTGTTACCTTTGGACCCACCATCATTGATCACTAGCACGGGTGAAGCCCTTTTACCCATGCTAGTTTCGGCCGTCCTTAACATGCCATGAAGCTCACCAATGGTCTTATCCATCCCATTCATATTGTAATTAATTACAAATTGGTCAAACCTCTTTGACAAGGAGTTTAGGATAAGATCGGTGGCTAGCTCATTGGATATGTTGAGATTGAGACGGTTAGCGCGATCAATGAGGCTTTTCATTTTGAGGACATAGGAGGAGACGGATTGGGTGTCATCCATACGACATGCATGTAGCGCTCGAACCGTTTCGAAGCGCTCGACACGTGCTTGTTGAAGGAACATCTCCTTCAATTGCGTAATCATGTCATATGCACTATGATGTTCGAAATCCTTTTGGAGTTCGGGTATCATAGTCCCAAGCATTAGGCAACCAACTTGCACCGAATCGGCACAATATTTGTCATAGTAGGCCATGCCCACCGTATCATCCATGTCGGGTTGATCGGGAATGGGGTCCTCCAACACATACGCTTTATCCTCGAGTTTGAGGACAATCCTAAGATTACGGAACCAATCCATAAAGTTCGTATGGTTGAGTTTGTCTTTCTCGAGGAGAGACCGTAATGATAGGTTGTTTAGGTTAAGTGGTGCGTTTGGAATGTTGTTGTTGTTATTGGCGGCCATCTACAAAATTCAACAAAGTTCATTTTAAGTATCGATTTTAGATTTAATAAACAATACCCTTTTAATTTGATTGATATTTATTAAATTTTAGAATCCAACGGTAAACCAAATTTCGGTTAGGTGACCTTTATCCCGTTATTTGATTTAGCTAGGTAGTCATTATATGACAATTGCAATCCTTTTGCAACTTCTAAGTTATGGGATCATGCAATCCTTTTGCATGGCATATTATCCCATCAACGCCTATTTGTTCATCATGCTTCGGTGACCCTAAGTTCATGATTCCCAAATCAAGTCGTCCTATTTGTATAGACTTGTAAATTTAACATACAAGTGGTTAGGTGACCTTTATCCCACAAGCATGCGAAATTTACCTTAATCATATTAGTTTGCTCATAATGGTTAGGTGACCTTTATCCCATCATGAGTTCCCTAATACTTTTAAGTGTCACACAATAGGATGGCGTTAAACTTGTTTACCTTGTTTCTAAAAGGGATTTTAAGTTTTCGTTAATTCTAGTTTGAGAAAACTTTTATGCCATTCACTAACATGCATTTAGTGTATGGTATTTATGAAAAACCAATTTCATGTCTTGTAATTTAGCCAATTACTTGATATAAACCATTTTATATACGTTATCCTTTTCTTGTTCTTAATAACCATTTATTAAGGTTTTTAGTTGCTTTCAATTTAACCAATTAAATTGCCGTTTTGCATGCACTTAGTACGTCTAATTTAATCAATTAAATTGTCGTTTTGTTTGTTGTTATCTTGTGATTAATTGTATCAACCAAACATACAAAACAATAATCATACAAACAACCATACATGCAAAATAATTGTGTTCACAATCTAGCCATTTTGGTGAGCATTTGTTTAGCCAAAAACAAATGCCACCGGTTAAGGGGTTATAACACAAAGTAGGAGATTTCAAATCTCCCACTTAACCTTGCATCCAAATGCTTCTTCATGTGTTCTTCAAGTCTTCATCATTCTTCATCATTTTACAAAATATATCCTAATACATTTTGTCTAGAAAATGAAATTACAACCTATTCTATTTTACATACCAAATATAAAATGAATTACATAACAAATGAATGAATTATTACAAACCAATTGAATAATTATTACATGCCATTTGAATGAATAATAATACATACCAAATGAATCATAAATCAACCAAACACACATGCATGCAACACAAGGTCAAGGCTAGGATTGTGAACATTAACATGCAACCAAAATTGACCAAAATGGCAAGTTCCAAACCCCTTTTGGAACCCCCAAAATTTCGGCCATCTCCCCAAACCCACCCAAACCCGAAAATTTTTGTATTCCATTTTCATGCATGTACTTGGAATGCAAATATAGTGGGTTTAAAGACAACAATTCAAAGCATATTTCAACAACTTCGGCTCTAGATACCATTGTTGGGATTTAACAAGTTCGTATATCTTAAAACCTTTTAAGAATCATTATAAACGGAAGCGTGTAATTATCAAATTTCACTTGTTATCTTTAAACCAATTTAAAGTTAATTCCCACAAGGATCAAGTTGTTAAATATACTCACAAATTAAAGAGAAGGAGAGAGTTTATACCTCCTCAAAATGGATTTTGAAGGCTGTTTGGATGGAGCAGAAAATGGATGAAGATGATGAAGAAATAGGCTCCTAACTTGAACTTTCAAGTAAGCAAAACCCTAGCCTTTGATTCACCAACAACACCCTTGAGCTTGCTAATGTTTAAGACCCTTAAACACCTTAAATACAAGCTTGAAACCCTCCTGTACCTGCTGGAAAATTCGACCAGCTGCTGCCTTAAAAGGATGGAGAATGCAAGTTCCAAAAGTATAGAACCTCAAGGGATAATACCCCAAACTTTGCCCAACACCTAATACAATGGTTAGGATTTATTGACACTTGAAAATAAGCCTTCAAACAAGCTCAAGAACACTCCCTTCACCCCCAAACTTTCGGCCAGGATGCAGCAAGCAAAGAATGAGAGTGTTTTCTTTTGTTTTTGTAATGTTTGAATGCATGTTAGTCTTTCTTATTACTTGAGTCAAACCTAGGTAAACATGTAGAGCATGCACCTTTGAAGTTGTGTCATCTTGGAGTTGCAACTAAGCATGGGAGACATCCTTTTGTCCCCCTCAAAACCGCCACCCTTGAAGGGTTTTATAAAATATGTGTTATTTTTATAAAACTTGTTAATTTGCTTAGTTACTTTTGTTTTATAAATCATTTTATAAAATGACACAACTTAATTATTTAAAACTTGTAAATAATCAAATCCTTATCATTTAAATTATCCAAGTAATTGATCTCAAGTAATAATACTTTAGAAAACCGATTTTCTAAAGTCCAAGTGTCGTGTATTTATTTAATGATCCATTCATTAAGATTAAATACGTTTAAAGTGTTGGTAAGCTTGTTATTGGGTATGACCCGACTTGGATCATAACATATTAGCCACATTAATTTAATATGTCTCTCGGGCATACGAAAAACCTACATTAGCAAGGTTTAGGTATATCCCATTTGTAAATAAATAATTAAAACTTGTGTAAAATTGTAGCATATTTAATAGTATTTCCTAGTAAAAATATAAACTATTTCATACCCCCACGCTACGACACCAGTTCTCCCGTGTCTTTATGTTACTATATGCATCGATATATATGGTTTGTAATTTCTGGGTTATTGTTGGGTTTTATATCTTCCCTTATCTTTCGATGTCTCTACTTCTGTCTTTCTATAACCATTGACATCTACGGTTAATGCTCTCTTTCATTTGCTGCGATTTACTCCCAATTATATTTCAGAGCTTCATGCTTTTGTCTTCTATTCCTGACTTCAAATCAAGCGATTAATGGTCCAGTATTTGTAGGTATGGATTTTGAAATGAACATAGTTAATGTTCTAAGAAGGGAGTTATATTGGCACGATCTTGGTTTGTCAAATTACCAGAATACCTCAGAAAAGACCGAATCATCAAGAAAAATATTTTCTTGATATGTTTAGAGGTTAAGTAGAATACAAGAGTCGTGTAACATGGCACATGATGACGTTATGATCTGTGAATCATCATGTTCCATTTAGAAACTCAGCATGACTTACTGTAATATAATCACATTGATCAAGTGTCATTATATTATACTAACTCATGCTTCAGTTCCCAACACTACTTCAAAAACAATCATACTTCAAACTCGAAGGCTTCAGAATTTAGAAACTAACAGTTTCCTTTAAGATGTGATACAGATAACGCGAGGGGATAAATGATTTCAGTTAAGAATGGTTATGAAAATATCTTCAGAAATATGGAGGATATTTATAATGGAAGATACGATGATATCTTAGAATATTTAAGATAAGAGGATGATGAAGAATATTATCCGTAAGGGTTTAGAGTCAGGAGCAAGGTATTCGATAATAATTTCGGCAGACACTGAATCATTTGGATTCTTTGAAAGTAGATTCAGTCTTTGTGATTTATCCGCAGCCCCCTTCAAGGTTTGCTCAATCCGTTTTCCAGTCCCAAACCTTCTCTTTTTCTGAGCTTTGCCAACACACTATTCTTTATCATCAAGCTTTTGACTGTTAAGGTCGTTCATGGTTTTTGCTGCTTCATCAGCATTTTTCCAAAAATTCGGAGAACTACTTCGCAGTTTAAGGTGTTTTTCAGAAACTTCACATTCAAAGTCTGTAAGTCTTGGAGGTAGACGTTATATGTATATGTATATATATAACTGTTGGCGTAAAATTGCTACGAAATTCAAAATACTGATTGCTAATTCCCAGTAGTTGGTATGACAATTGTTGTTACAAGTTGTAGATGAGTACTTGATAGAGTTTCAATGAATAAGTATCGTGATTTTTCGGAGAGGCTTAAAAATCAATGAAGTTGTTGATAAGTTTACTGCTAATGTGGCGAGATATGAAAGATTCCTTGGTAACAATGATGAAGGGGTAATCGTTATAATAAGGTTTATTCGAATGAACAATTGAAGGTGATTTGCTGGAGTAGTGACAAAACTGTCTATTTTGAAAAGGGGTTGAAAAGTTATTTTAGCTAATAAATGCCAAAGGGTATGACACGGATACGTGTTAAACTATGACTTTGGTTTCAAGGATTTTTCAGGTACAAGACTGCGGTTAACATGTGGTTGGATCATCATCTCGATGATTCATTATTTGAAGTGTCTTCAGGAATTTCGAGGGATTTGATCATAAATTGTAATCGTTAATATTTATATGATGTTCTAGGATTTTGAATGATACAAATACTTTTCTGGGTTCTATAAATAGAAATGATGTTCTAGCACAGTTTTGAAGTCAACGTATAGCTTCGAAAGATGTAGGAATCTAAGAATGATGTCTTTTGTTAAATCTTGAATTGGATTTTGATTTGTCAAAATCAAAATATGTAATCAAATTTGGATGAGGATGGTTGTTTTGATTTTTATAAAAGAATATATATATTGTTGTGAAAGTAGTGAGCATAGATGATGATTGAATCAGAATCAATGTAACATATTAATTGTGAATTTATATATATCTCTCGGGTATTACCTACCCGTTAAAATATTCTCACCATTAACAGTTTGTACAAAAGAATTTTCTTAATTACAATCTTTATGAAAATATACCTACATATATATTTTCTTTAGATGTAATCATGGATTTAATGATTTAACATAATATTAATCTTATCTGGTTTTCGACTAGGACTAGAATATATAATCTCTAAAACTTTTAGAAACTACATATTCTCTGCAGAATATTTCTTCGATGAAGTTATGAATTAATACTTCTCGTTTGTTGTTGTTGGTATTCCTTAGTATCTATGGTGCGTATGACGTTGTTGTTCGAGGTACAGATTGTGATGTTGAGGTGTGGGATGCGGATGTTGTTGTTGGTGGTGGTAATGATACTCTTTGTGTTGATGATGGTGGTACTGTTGATGTCAGTGATGCTGCTGGTGCTTGTAATCTTTGCACCATATTCTCCAAAGCCACTACCCGAACGCGAAGCTCATTGACTTCTTCTACTACACCAGGATGATTGGCGGTTCGGACGAGCGAATGAATAAAATCCAGAATTTGAGAGAGTATATAATCATGACGAGATACTCTGGAGATGAGAGAGAAAATGGTATTATGAACAGGTTCACCGGTAAGTGCTTCAGGTTCTTTGCCAAGAGGGGAATGTGGTGGATGGAAGGAATCACCTTCTTCTTGTCTCCAATAACTAAGTAGGCTATGAACACATCCCCAATTCATCCAGGATAGGTGATGGCTGATTGGTTGATCCATTCCGGTTACACTGTCTTCGAAGTTCAGGTGAATATCCATATCGGAATAGCTGTCGGAGTTTAAGGAATTTGAACTAGATATGGGATCCATCTTGTATAATTAGAGAGATGATTTTTGATATGAAATAGATTATAGAATTTAGATTGGTACTCTTCAATACATAATTTACATATGTATATATAATACCACAATTCCATAAATCACGGAGGAATTTTCGGAATATGTCAGGAAAAGTTTGTAGTAACAAATATGTTAAGATATGAATTTTGTCGATACACTATCTATGCAATAAATGCAGTAAGATATGTCTAGACTTAGGAATGATAAGCAGGTAATTTCCGAAAAGAAATGATAAGTAAAACTCGGTAAAAACAGATACGGTCATAGTCCAGACTCACTAATGCATCCTAACAATTATCAGTTAAACACACTAATGCAAATTCTGGTTCCCTATGACCTCAAGCTCTGATACCAACTGTGATGACCCATCCAAATCCATTTGAACGAATATATCATTCATTGATTTCATAGTGAGGTTTTGACCTCTATATGATACGTTCTGTAAACATTGCATTATTTTGAAAAGGCACACCATAAATAAATATATAAATCCAAGGTTTTCGACATCTGATGATTTCTACGTATAGACAATCACCGTATATAATAGTTTTTAACAATACATCCGTTGACAATACAATCAAATAAGATACATGGTGATGTTTTTGTGAATGCAAAGTTTTCTCGAATAAAGCATGTATGACTCCATGCACATAGCTTGTATAACGTATAAGCAAATAGCGAAAGACTTCTAAGAACCTGAGAATAAACATGCTTAAAAGTGTCTACACAAAGGTTGGTGAGTTCATAGTTTTAATGTTGCGCATAATCTGTATATAAAGGTGGATCACAAGATTTCAGTTGTTTCATCCAGAAACGTTTATCAAAATATTCTACAAGATTGAGCATCCTGGTAACTAAACTTTAACGTCTATATAATAAGTACCCCTGTTTTAACATACATGCAACCAACATGTATAATACACGCAAACCAACGTGTACTAACCTCAAATAGCATACGTCTGTTTTATAGTTCAGGCTAGGGTTTCTATACCTGGAACAGACGGGGATGTCAAGCCCTATGGATCCATATATAACTACTTGCTCCCACCAAGTTCTTATAACCGGCAGTTACTAGTTACCAAAGCTAAGGGATTTTCGGTTCAAACTCGGTGTAGAATTTAGTATGTACTTGTATCCATTGCGTTTAAAATAAAGTGCATGTATTCTCAGCCCAAAAATATAGATTGCAAAAGCAATTAAAAAAGGGAGCATATGAAACTCACCTTAGCAGCACATAAGGTCATTCACCGAAATGTGACCGAAACTCGGAATGCAAAATAACCGTAGATCTCAACCTAGAGAACATATGTTGGTCAATACATGTCTAACAAGCTAGGTCAGGTCATAGTGTATCACAATCCTAATGCTCGAGACCGACATGCAAAAGTTAACAAAAGTCATCTCAAAAAGTCAACTTTGTCAATTGTTTAACAAAACGAGACGTGTCTTATATAAGAATTCATTTACTCAACTAGTAGTATTCAAAAATCCAATTTATTAATCTTATAAATAAGTTGTTTAAATATTAATTGTAGTTTCAAACAAAATTTCAATTGACATCAAACATAATTTAGTTAACCATATCTTTTAATCCGTTCATCGAAATCTCGCGATTTCTAAATGAAAAGTTATTAATTTTTCGATAGCTTTCCAACGACATGCATATCATATACTTTATATCAGTGGCATATGTATCAAACTCGTGTTTCATCATAAACTATCTAATGACAAAATTAAAATATACAAGTATGCATAAATATATATACTCGAGCACTAGACATAGATACACTATTAATATTTTAAAAACAAGATATGAATACTCACGTATCAATATTGTGATTCAATATTGCAGGAGAGTACGTAGACGCAACGGAAATGATAAATGTTAGGTTGACCTTTGACTCATGATCATAACCCCCAAGCGATACCCATAACTTCCATAGCTATAACCCATAATTTCCTTAGCTCTATCCCGTTTGAAAACCCGTTTTGAAATCACTCGAACATAACCCCGTCGTTGTATTTTATGTATACATAACTAATATTATATAAGATTAATAATAATAATAATAATAATAATAATCTTAATCTTAATAATAATAATAATAATAATAATATTAAAATAATAATAATAAGAAGGATGATGATAAATATGATACTGAGTAATATCAATTCCTTTCGTAGAAACTGATCGAACATATCACATATATATACATATCATATATTAATATAATAATATAAATATAATATAATAATTATAATATAATAATATAATGAATAAAAAATGTGTTAAAACAGTGAAAAACAGTAAAGCCGCCTCAATTATGTCGACAAACATAACATTACGCGTTTCGCGTAAAGATTACAAATTCTGCGTAATCTTTTGAAACATTAGGCGTTTTGCGTAGATGGGTACGCGATCCACGTATGATGTCTTCACGAAACTTGTAGATTTTTGAGTTACGGGCGACTGGACACCAGAATCACCCTATTTCGAGTCAGTATGATTTAGTTATGATTTTTCTCGTGTAAGTGCGCAAGTTTAGTGATTTCCATCATTTTAACTTGTAATCTTGAGATGAAATGTTGTAGTCTTTTAGTGTTAATTAGAAACCTTTATTTTATCTTTATTTTTATTTTCATATCATTGAAAATCTATAAAAATATTTTATAATCAAATTCTATTATATCGAAAAAATGTTTTCGTACGTTTGAAACTAAATCAAATAATACTATAAGGTTTAGTTTTCCAAAACTACTTATATTCAAAATCATTTTATTAAAAAGTTTAAATAATAGAAATTGTTATATCATAAAATATTTTCATTTAATAAAGTAAAATCGTATAATATATAAGTCATAATGGTTTCCAGTTTTTACTTACAGTTTATTCGTGAATCGTAGGGTTAAGTCCAATGGACAATTAAACGTATGAAATTGTTTTAAATCAACATATCCATTTGCTTATCTTGTCGACATCCATTTACATTTCATGTTCTTACTATTAATTTTATGAAAGTTAAATAATTAACTTATCAAGAGTCACAAGGAAGTTATTGTAAAGCATGCATTGAAAATTTAACAGAAATTTCCACTAACTTTTGTCTAGTTCCCGTTAATTGACACATTTGTTCTTACTTGTAATTCACTTTACCATTTTCAGAATATTGTTAAAAAGAACAGATTTCTTAAATCACAGTGGACCTCACAACAGAGACCCGTAATCATATCATGATGTATCTGATAATTCAATCGTTTGATATTATCATTTAATTCCATCGATAAATATATTAAACATATATTGAAACAATTATGTTCATGTAAAGTATTATACCTCTAATACCTTGTTAATGTTTTCAATTAATGTAACTATATATTATATATACATATCTACATACACATAAATGTTCGTGAATCGTCGAGCACAGTAAAAAGGGTAATTGGTTACATGAATATAGTTCCAAAGTTTTTGAGACTCAACATTACAGACTTTGCTTATCATGTCGAAATCATACAAAGATTAAGTTTAAATTTGATCGGAAATTTTCGGATCGTCACAGCAAGTGTGAGCACGGGTGGTATACGGACGAGTATACCGGATTCTAGTGCGTCTAGGTGTTACAATTGTGGCGTGAGGGGTCACAAGTCTTGGGAATGTTCGGTGCCAAAGGGTAATGGCACGGTGTGCTTCAATTGCCAAGAAGAAGGACATCGTAAGTCAGAGTGTCCCGAGTTAGCGGGGACGGGTGTGGCGAGAAGACGTTAAGGTACTTTTGGTTTTAATAAATACGTCCTTTGATTATGCATTATGTGTCGATTGAGTTCGAATTTGTTAATTGCATCGTGTTGTGCATATTATTGTTAGGGGTGACATTCCTAATGGAATTACCCTATGGTGGTGTATGGATTGATGGATGAAGGGCGTAAGACTTGGTACAACCAAGCATTCCTTAGTGTTGGGAAATGTTACTACCAATCCATGGGCATTGGCTTTGGTGTTCGGTCTTTAAGCGCGTGTTTGCTTTCGTGTTGAAGCTGATGAACCACGAGGTTCGACGGGTGGATAGAACCCTAAAGATCAAGTATTGATCTCGATGTATGTTGGTAATGGAGTCTACGTGACATGATGTTAAGTGCCTCTTTTATACCTACTAGCGTGGTATTCGACTCTGATGGTGTTGCGGTTACATTATACTTAGGGTACCGGAGAGAAACCCTTAGGTACATGAGTGACTAGGTGGAAATTTGGCAAACTAGAGAAATCGAAGGATTGCAGGATTAAAGTTTGTGTAAATTGTGGTAAACTCTTCGTTCGAAGTGTTTAAGGATAGGCTAAAATCCTTCTTGTGCTCAAGGTTGGAGCAAGGTATCGTGATGTGGTTAAGGAACGGAGTTCTAAGTAGGGGAGTTTGAACTCTCGCACGAAGATGTTCTTGTGTATTGATATTGGACGATGCTCGTATGGATTCGGAGCTAGCGTTGAGACCTACGTTGGTCGATTGTGGTAAAAGTACGATTTGGAATAAATTGTACCTATGGTTTTGGATTTAAATTATCACCGAGGTGGTAATGTGGTGAACCTCATTTAGAGAAAATGGACGTGTTTGACGAGCAATATGAGATCCCTCGATTAAGGGATGTGTGTGGCGGATTCTCTTCTAGAGAATTATTGCTTTGTGCCTATGTGCGATATAGGTGTTTCTTGCTCAATTGTGATGGCGTTGTGTACGCGTACGTATGATGCGCGTATGTATATGATGGATTTACTTGGGTGGGTTAGTCGCGGTGTTAAGACACCACCTGGTGGTTAGTGTTACGTGGTGTTAAGTACACTAATGGATTTTTGTTTGGGGTGGACGGTTAGTGTAATCCGTTACGAATCATTATGGTGTAGCAGTGCGCGATGTTACACTACTCGTTGTGATCGAGGCTAAAAGAGCATGTGTTGATGGTTAGTGTATTCCGTTAGGATTCACTATGGTGTAGCAGTGCGCGATGTTACACTACTCGTCGTATGAGGCAAAAAGAGCGTGTGTGATTGGTGGGTTATAGCCGTTGACGTGGTCCACTAACTTCACCTTGGGAGTAGTGTTATATCGGTATGGTATAACGTTATCGGGAAATGCGAGTACCGATGGGGAATGGGAGTACCATTCCTGTGTTGATATTTGGGAGGTAAATCACGTGTGGATGAGGATTCACGATGACGCGTGTAGTTTCGGTCATATTATTGAGGAAGTGAGTCTCGTGTAGTTCGGATTCACAATGACACGTGTGGATGTGGTCATTTTATTGGGATAGTGACTCTCGTGTAGTTCGGATTCACTAGGGCGCGTGTAGTTCGGCCAATCCCGATTGTTGTTGCGGTGGAGGTGGTGAGTCGCGTGTGGTGCAGATTCGCTAAGGCGCGTGTAGTTTTGGCTAGCCTTCATGTGGTTAGTATTGAGAACTATTGGGTGTTTTATACACCAATGGTGGGGTTGTGAGGACCATGTTGTGTGATTAGTGATGCGATAGCCGTGTTTCGCTCACATGTTGTTACGGGTGTGACAATAGTCGATTTTGTTCACCTTGGGATTAGCGTTGCCATAGTCGTTTTGGACGCTATCTGTTTTAGCCGTTTGCTTATGATGTTACGATAGTTGCGTATTGGTCGTATTGCGCACTATAAGGGATGTTTAGTGATAAGTGTTATCCGTAAGGATTCGCTTTTGTTCGGTCTTCATCGTTTTGGTTGTTGACCTTATGTTGGAACTTGGTTGCTATTAGCATTGTACTTGGTAAGGGTACGATAAGGGGTTAATATCTCGGTACGAGATTGGTTGAGTTTTTCCTGATGTGAGGAAATGAGCGAGTTTTAGTGCTCGAATTTGTGGTTTTGATAAATCATGGATGACGATTTAGTTATTAAAGGTGATTCATTTAGAAGAATTGCCTAGGAAAGTCGGATTGGGACATATGTTCGAGGACCGTTGAGTGTGGTCTGTTAGGATAAGTGGCACAGATCGCGAGGACGCGATCATGTTTAAGTAGGGGAGAGTTGTAAGACCCTATTTCAGTTTCACACTTGTTCAGTTGTATGGGACGCCGTCCCAATGGTGGGATGCCATCCAGTAGAGAAGGGTTGGACGCGGTTCAGAATGTTGGACGCCGTCCAATTGGTCTGTCGGGCCAGCTGTGTAATTTTAAGATTTTAAAAGGGGTATGTTGGTCTTTTCATTTGGGGTCGATTTGGAGCCTTCAAAGCTGACCCATTGATCATCTTATCCTCACTTTACACCTACAAGCACTCTCATCTTCAAACCCTAGAGAGAGGAAGAGTTTTAAAGAGAGGAAGCTCCATTTGGAGAAGAAGGAGTTGGATTCTCACCAAAGCTCGGGTTTTAAAGTTGTTCATCTCGTTCACGGCTACGTTGTGGTAGTATTGGTAAGTTCAAACTCCGAATTTCATTTGTTAGAATTTATATTCAAGGTAGGGTTTGAGCTTGATTAGTTGTGAAACCCTTTTAGATGATGAATTGGGTTTATGGTGACTAGTCATTCTTGTCACTTGGAGGGTTTTGGGTTGGTTGACGTTTTGGCCATGCTTAGGCTTTGATATTGGGATTAATCACTAGGTTTAGTGATTATGTAAGTGTTGGAACCCTTTTGGGAGTATTTGGTTGATTAATTTTAAAATGGGTCAAAATTAGGGTTTATGTGTCAAATTGGACAAGACGAGTGTTTAACATTTGTGTTCGGGTTTAATTGGCGTATTGGGACCATTCTCACTTCTGCTAGTGATTATTTGTTGGTTTAGACGCGGTTTGGTGCTTGGAAGTGTAATGACTCGAAATTGCACTAAGTGTCGATTTGAGTTGGTTTGTAAATCCACGTTGTATTGTGATAATGGAATAGGTACTTTCCATTGGCGAGTTGCGGATTATTCGGTTGCATTCATCAAGACGACAAGGTGAGTGTTAATATCCTATGTGCATATGTATGTGTAGGATGGGTGCGGGTCGGGTGAAGTGGTTCTCGGTTATAGAGCTCACTTCACATATAGGTGGATTTGATGGACTTGCGTATAGGTCCAATTGGCATGGTTGTGCGTTTTAGTTAACCACCTTTGGCGAGGTGCACACTTTGTGTGTATGTTATCACATGTGCTTGTGATGTGGATTATATAACCCCAATGGCGAAGGGTTGATATTGAGTTGTGAATTGGATAACCCCGATGATGTGGATTTGTATAATCCCGGGACCGTGGGTTTTGATTTGGGAAGTGAATCATGTGTGGATGCGGATTCACGATGACGCGTATAGTTCGGTCATCTTATTGAGGTAGTAGTCTCGTGTGGATGCGGATTTACTAAGGCTCGTGTAGTTCGGCCAACCTCGATGTTGTTATGGTATTGAAGATAGTAGTCTCGTGTGGATGCGGATTTACTAAGGCTCGTGTAGCTCGGCCAATCTTCTTTTGGTATTGGGTTAAGGGGTTAACCTTGGACGTTTTACGCTTTATTGTTGCATATATCGTCGTATTTTTGTGATGTAGCTAACCCTCCGGGTGTAGCTTGTTGGAGTTATTCATAGCGTTGTTAGTGAACTTACTTGTTGATTATCAGCTTGTTGTATAGCGGTTGAACGGTATGCTTAGATTGCTAGTCTTATACTTGGATGCTCCGGTATGTGCTATTATTCGTTTGTTTGGCGTGTCCATTTTATGCATATATATGTATGTAGTATATTCTCACTCACTAAGCGTTAGCTTACCCTCTCATTGTTTACATTTTTATAGATTTGCATGGATGCGGTGGCTCGGGTAAGCGTGAGAACTAGTGGACTCGCGTAGGTTGCTTTAGAAAATGTGCTTTTGGATTGATTAGGATTGGGTAGCGTATCCCTGATGTGTCAAGACGTAACCTTTAAAATGTAGACAATATGCTCAATAATTAACACATAATACATGCAACTAAACCCGATCATGTAGTGACTAGCAAGTAAATTGACCAGTTCGATCCACGGGGAGAAGTTTGTTTTAATGACTTTACCACGATTAATTATTCTAAAAGGGGGGTTTGTATTTGAAGTTGTATTTTTGTTTAACGAAACAGTAAATAATTATAATGAATAACAAGAATGAGAATGCGGTGTTTACTTCTATGCTTGATAAACGACAAGGATTGTTCTTTTATAATTAAAACCGTTATGTGATAGTTACAATAGAGGAGTTCATATTAATTTCACAATTTCTATAAACTTAAGAACTATGTTTAATCAACAAGATTCTTTCGTGGTTAAATTCACCTAAAACCTAGTTTACTAAGATCACTCTAAGTTGACTACACGATAGTAAAACCTAAATATCATTCAATTATCATCCTATACTCACATATAGGTGACCCGATCACTAGGTGTTGAAGTACAAGTTATAGCCAATGATAAACTCACATAAATCAAGTCACAACTCGTATAATTGAACTAGGATATAAAGATGGTTACAGCAATGGATTTCTCGAAAGAACATGGTGATTTAGATTGATTTAACTAACTAGATCCAACCCGGTTAAACTCACGTAAAACCTAAACTACAACAATCACTTGAGGTAATTTCATGAATATGTTGCTTTGAAACTTGTTCAATTACCGAATTAAACACATAACGAAATCACTTAAGCTTATGTATCTAACCATCTAGATTACTAGGTGTATTGAAGAATAAATTGTTCACCAAGTTAACTTACATTAATTGGTTTACTATTTACGTAATTGAAGTGAGAAACTAACAATCATAACTATGGTTCTTTTGGTTGGACTAGGAAATTTAATCAATCAAACATATATGTAACTATCATAACATCGAAATATAGAACAATCCCAAGCCATAAATCTTACATTGAAGTAAACACACAAGGCTTTTATCCAAACATAATCATAGTAGAACTAATGAAACAGTAAATACAATTTGAATTCATGTATAAAAGATATAAAATGATAATCCTTATTGCGATGAATAATCCTAGCTTAATCTTGATGTTGAAAGAATGGAGATTGACTCTATAACTTTCCTTGAGCCTTGAAAATCGTACTAGAACTGAGAGAGAATGTAATAGTGAAGCTGTATCAAGTATGTAACCAAAGCCTTCCTTAAATAGGCTCAAAAGTTAGGTATTTTGGCCAGAAAGTGACCAGATGCACCGCATTTACTTTGGATGCACCGCATCCCTTTAAGGCTAGTGTAATCCAGCTCGTTTTAGCACTCAGAACTTTCGGCAGGGGGACATATGCACCGCATCTGGTACAGATGCGCCGCATCTGGCTTGGATGCGCCGCATCCATCTCAGATGCGCCGCATCTGCTGCTGTTTTGGTCCAGAATTCCTAATGCTCCGCATCTGAAACTGTCGGGATTTATTTTGTCCATAGATGCGCCGCATTTGGACCTGTTTCGGTAGTTTCAGGCTATTTTACGCGTTCAATCTTCTTTTTAACTTTGTTTTCGCTGTTGGTATTCATTTATTCAATCACAATGGACTTTTATAAATGTACATGAATTACAATGCTTAAGTACAACAAATACATACAAATAGATACAAAATTAGATCGAAATAACGACAATAAACATGTATGATTTTGGCGTTATCAAAATCCCCACAATTAAACCTTGCTTATCCTCAAGCAAGATTTACAAGAAATCGAAATTTACTACAGTAAATACACTTATTTAATTGAGAACACAAAAATGGGAATCACACTCACACCATATAGTACACAAGTTATTTTGGCACACAAAAATTCACGCTATATGAAACACACACTTGGTTCACACTTACATTTTTTTATTTATTTCACAAAGTAACACACACACACGTTTTGAGTATACACACGCCTTTGGAGTACACACACGAATTGAAATCACACCAAAGTCGAAAGGTGGGTTTTAAAGTCCACATTTCTTGAAAATTTGGATCCTTAGGGAAATTAGGATCTTTGCGGAAAATCTTTTATGTTTTGAAAATTAGTCATGTTAGTTTTTACACTAATCAAGTTTTCCGATTTTAACCTCAAAGTCCGGTTGAGGGTAACTGAAAACTGAAGCCTCAGTTGGCGCTTAGCAAGCTACTCGCCCCCATGATTGAAGTATCATGGAACTTGAAACCGGATGTCCTAAAAATGGGTTTACACAATATAGTTCATAAAATAGTATAAGTTTTAGAAGAAACTATATCATGTCCAAATATCATCGGTGAGCCATGAGTTTGCACACCTCAATTTGTTATGGCATATGTATGTTGACCGCGGTTAACATAGATGCAGTTGATCTTTATGGAGATCATCCATCTGGGGATTAGATTCATTAGTCTTAAATGCTAATTTGCAATGTGCCCCCCATTGTACGAGACAGATCCCATCTCATGGTTAGGATTAGTCTGACCACCAAAAACCCTGTTTGATGTTGAGGTTAGGTGAATTTCCAGCCGATTATAGAGATGACTTTTCAAGATTTTTCGTCAACCTACAGCTGTTCTGGACTACATCTTCTAACATAAGTTAGCAAGTGTGTCATTTTGGAAGACTTGACTTCCTTCACAATCATTACATAGATGAGCATTGGATTAGATTGTTAGAACAACAAAGTACTTGATGATTCTTTCCATTAAAATGTGGTATAGCATGATGATTATCTCTTTTATATGACTACTAATTTTATGATTTTTAACAAAATAAACTCAATTATTTGGTTGTTTCTTAATTTGTTTTGTGATAATAATTTCGATTTATACACCTAGTTTTAAAATCTACAAATTTTAAACAAAATTTTGAATTTATGAGGATAAAAGTTCAAAAAGTTTCACCATTTTAAGCCAATTTAACCAAAATCAAAACCCGAAAGAATTTATAACTTCCTCCCCACACTTGAGTTCATGTATTGCCCTCGTTACATGAAATCAGAAAAATTAAATTCAAGAGGGTTAAATAGTGTATAAGAGAGTTATTACTTTATAGGTTTAAAACCGAATTGTACGGGATGATGGCGCTGAACTGAATGCCAGCATAAGAACATCATCCTCTTCTTGCTACCACAATTAATTCATTAATCAAGTATGTACTGAACTTACTGCCAGTCTTTGAAAATTTGCAGCAATTAGCACAATGCTCACTTGTCACAAACCAAACAAATATCTCACACAAACACATGGGGTGGTACTCCATGTACCAAAAACCCCACAATTAATTAACGAAATTATTCAAATTACAAACATCCAAAATATCATCAAGTTATTACACACCAAACATGAAATAAATTGTTTTTAAAACAAACCAACATCAATCAAACCTTTAACAACTTCGCGAATCATCCCGTCAACTAGAGAAAAGTACCCAAAAAGAGTTGCTCGACCCAGCTGCTTCCTGGTTTTGGTCTGCCGAGTCGTCATGCAGAAAAACTGAGGTATGGTGCTCCTGATAAGTCGGATTGGCAGGGATGATAGCAGTTTCTTGATTAGGAGGGGGTTATGCTGGAGGATAAGGAGGAGGATATGGATCATCCATTCGAACCCACGGGTCTTATGCAGGCCAAGGAGAGGGGGAGTAGTTAGTGGGATCTGCAGCGTATGACACGGTCTGTTCATGCATCCAGTTAAGCTGATTTTGCTGCCCAGCTTGAGTGTACCAAGTTCTATCATTCCCCACATCAATGTGATGCCGTATATCCCTGTTACCTGAATCATAATAGTCCATTACCTTCTGAGCATTTTGATCTTGTTGGAGATGCAATGCTGAAAATTGGCACTCCATGTATGCTTCCCAATTGTTTCCCGGACCCGAACTACTACCAACTTGGGGCTGTGGATCTGGTGCGGTTGTGGTTGTTGCGGTTGCCTGTACTCGGGATCCACATACCTAGTTAGAAGGCCGTTCAACCCCCTCATCAAGATATTTGCCCTTGTATAATTTACTTTATCAAAGGCAATCATGCATTTCTCTTCTAACCCACTTGTATTTACACGAAAATGTTCAGCAATTTTGGTTACATATTGCCCTCCCATAATTGGTGTAAACTTTTTCCTCTCTTTGAGAAGGAAAGTTAGAATCATTCATGGAATATGAACATGGGTGTGATTCATTATCGTGTGGATGTACCAGATATCCAAGTTTGTAACTTTTTCGCTACTGTCTTTTCGACAGTTTATCGTACTTGAAATGAATCTTTGGACGCATCAATGCTCGTAAGTAAGTAGCTTGCTACAAGTCTGCTTGCTGGCATTATATGCGCTATGGCTCATGTTCACCCACGCTTCTTGATGATTAAAAGAGTAAACATAGACTATACATTGATTAAAGTAAGTTTGCATCAATTGGTTTGGCAAACCTTCGTAGATATCCAGTGCCTTTACAAATTGTAGCAGTGTTAATGTCCGGTCTTTCCCTCCAAGTCGAAATCTCATAAAGGTGTTTGATGTTGGCAAAGAATAATCAACCCTCAGTGAACCAATGGATTCCTTGGTTAAGAGTGGGTACACTTTTTCTTCCATTCTGAACAAGTTTTCCCATGCATGTATTCGATGGCCTTGATATGTTACCCGGAAAAGGTTACGAAAATTTTGCAATTCACCTGCTTCTTCCAACGGTGACCAATCAATATATTTACCCGGGTGATATTCCGGATGCCTCAAAACCGCGTTGATCCATGGATCCGGAGTGGTTAATCCACGGACATTAAGTTTTTGATTGTCTATGTCCATTTCTTCTTCTTCAACAACATTTTCTTCCTCACTTGTGTCCGGATCTATAACTGCTGGGCCCTTTTGTTTTTTTGATCTTGGGTTTGATGATGATGCTCTAGTCTACATAAAAACACAACAAAACCAAACAAATAAAACAACAAACCAAGTTGATTAGCGTTAAAGAAATTCAAAACATCTTTCATATTGCACAAGCGAAAACCATGTAGATATGTAAGTTCAAATTAAATCTCAAAGTTTATGTTAAACAATATCCTAACATGGTATGAACTAGTTTCATTCTCAACAAATATTTCTAGCATGACTCTATATCACTTCATAAGTTCAATCATATCTAGCATAATTAGTTTCACCAAAATAAATATATGGAACCATTAGCATTCATCAATAAGAATGTCAAACAATATGCAATCAATGGTTTTCATTCATTTAGCACATTAAAGCCAACTCAAGTCAACAATTTCATCAAAAAGCCTAAGCATACAATCCTTAACTTTCACAAATAATACTTTCAATTCGAACAAACACTAAGTTAAGGCATATATGAGTTTAGCATAATCAATGAATTACTTTAATTCCACTTAGAACACTTACGAGTCAACAAAAGTCAAAATCTCCAATTCAAGAACCCTAATTCTCAATTTATTCAAAACCATGTGTTTCAACAAGGGTTCGGGGCAAATTTCTAGTGTATGCTAGTAATTAAACTTCAAAACATCTCAATTTAATCAATTAATGTTCAAAAATTCGAAACCCCTAAATTCATGAAGAACCCTAATTTCTAAAGTAAAGACTTGAGCAATTAATCATGAAATTCGAGCATGAATAAGGATTAGTAACAATAATAAGCATATAATGACCAAAAACATGAAGATTCAAACATCCCCACACTTAGAGCAAGCTAAATCCGAATTTGAGAATGAAGAACACAAGAATCATAAAGAAATGAAGATTAATCTTACCTTTCTCATGTTGATAGACGGATTAGAGAAAGATGGGATTAATCGGTTGATTTAGTGTTTAGAGATGGAATCCTTGAGAGAAAATGAGATGAGAGTCGGAGTTGTAGGTGAAAAAATGAGAATAATTGATAAACTCCCGTATTTGTGCATAAAAAATAGAAAGGCAGCAATATTCAGACACAGATGCGGCGCATCTGGCTCAGATGCGGCGCATCTGCAGCAGATGCGGTGCATCTGGTGGCCAAAAGCGGTGCATGACCCATTCTCAGTGCATTTAAAACTGTCAGGATTTTTCTTGTCTACAGATGCGGCGCATCCATCACAGATGCGACGCATCTGGCCCTGTTTCACAAGTTTTCGATGTTTTTCTGTGTTTTAAACATTGCGGAAGGTCCCTAAACAACTTGGTTCATACAAAAACTCGAAAAATCACTCAAAACAATCAATCCTAAGAAACGAGACACACGAATGGGACTATTTACAATTTGTGAAGTTTATTAGCGAGTCGTTCACGCGACTCCTTCCCAAGCTAATTAGCCTTGGGGAAGAAAGTGATGTCATCTTGAACCGTGGTGTCAACTCTATTAAAATAGAGTTTCAGTCGATGACCATTCACTTTAAAAGTGTTCCCGTTTCTAAACAATTCAACATATCCCGATGGGAATGCTTGTTTCACCAAATAAGGTCCCGTCCATCGGGATTTCAACTTTCCTGGAGAAAATTTAAATCGTGAGTTAAAAACCAAAACCTTGTCACCGGTTTCAAACTCTTTCATTCCTTTTAGTCGAGCATCATGCCATCTTTTTGTTTTCTCCTTATACGAGCTTGAATTCTCGTATGCTTCCAATATTAATTCTTCCAATTCATGCATTTGCAGGAATCGATTTTCACCAGCCTTTTCCATATCCAAATTACAAAGCTTCAACGCCCAGTATGCTCTATGTTCCACTTCAACCGGAAGATGACACGATTTACCATATACAAGTCTGAAAGGTGTGGTACCGATTGGTGTTTTAAACGCAGTCCTAAAAGCCCAAAACGCATCATCTAACTTGCGTTGCCAAATCTTAGGGTTGTTATCAACCGTCTTCTTAAGTATACTTTTTAAGGCACAATTCGTGTTCTCCACTTGACCACTCGTTTGCGGGTGGCACGGAGTAGAGAAACGGTGAGCTACGCCATACTTCTTCAACACCTTTTCAAGAAGGTTGTTGGCAAAATGTGTTCCTCGATCAGATATGAGCGCCTTTGGAATTCCAAAGCGCGAGAAGAGATTTTTCAAGAAGTTTACCACCACCCTAGCATCATTTTGATGTTATGCGAGGTCTATACGAAATACTATTATTTTTAATACGAAATACGGTACAATTTACACAAGTTTTATTATTTAATTATAGATGGAATATATCTAAACCTTACTACAACACTTACAGGCAGTGTACCTAATCATAGAGTAGTGTAGTTTTTAGTAAGTCCGGTTCGTTCCACATGGAGCTAGCTGAGTTTAACGCTATATTTTTAACAACCATATTTATATAAAATATATATAATTATATATAGTAATATTATTATAAAAGGGGGTTTTTACCGTTTAATGACCGATTTGTCGATTTTATATTTTAAGCGTAAAAATAAATGATAAAAATTAAAGTGCGTACAAAAATACAAATAAAGCATTAAAAAAATTGCGATAAAGTAAATTGCAGTAAATAAAATGACAGTAAATAAAAGTACGATGAAATATGAAATAAAACAATTATGCTTATTTAAACTTCCGTAACCATGATGTTTGACGTTTTGATCTTAATTTATTTATCTGGGTTAATTGTCCTTTGTCCTGGATTTATTTGATACCTATCTGGTTTTTGTCATAATAGTCCATCGGTCATAATTATAAAATGCTCGTCAAATTAACCTTATTTCCGAAGTCAAATATTCCAACTAATTAGGGATTCGAACTGTAACAAGGTTTTAATACTTTGTTTAATGATTACACCAGGTTATCGACTTCGTATAATCCAAGGTTTTAATACTTTGTTAACAATTACACCAATTACCCTTGTATGTAATCCACCCCTGTTTTATTAAGATATGAACATTAATTTACCCACTTGATCAGTTTGAATAATCAATTACCCAACCCGAATAATTAATTAAATGATCGTAAAAGATGTCGTATAAACGTCACTAAATAGGACATGCATAATCATTTAATAATTATTAGATTAACTAATTTGAAGATAGGTTCGACAGATTCTAATGAGTTGTCATTCGATTAGACAATACCCCCATCGATTATTAGTCCATAGTCCAATGTCCACAAGTGTCGGTCTTTTGTCCAAACCTCAATTATGGTACAAAATCCAATAACCCCGTCTTAATATTTAGCCCAACATCACGATTACTTCGGCTCAAATAAGCATAATAATAACTTAGTTACGAGAAATTAATTTAAAAAGGAAGAACATAGCTTACAGTGGTGATTAATAGCGTAGCGTTACACGGACAGAACTCTGACTTTAAAACCTTAAAACATTCGCTAACATAACCTTATTATTATTAAACTTAAATTAAAATTATAATTATAAAATATAAATATATCGTAGATAGATAGGTAGGAAAAGGTGTAAGGAAATCGATCAGAATGCGCGGCCTTTTATAGGCCCACTTTGAACTGTACAGCTCCGCGAGTGCGGAGGTTTTGTCCTTACAGCTCCGCGAGTGCGGAACTTCGGATTCCAGCTCACCAAATGAATTAAAAATGGGCTGCTTTGATTAAAATAATATATAATATATATATAATTAATTATATATAATATTATATTCTTGTGCATAGTTGACTTGTAATCTTAGCTCCGTTGAGTCGCACGTTGATAGTTGGTTCATGTCTCGGTTCCGGATGTTCAAACGCCTTTTCGTATAATTTAATATCTTGTACTTTGCGTTTTGCGACTTGTACTCTTGTAATTTTTAGACGTTTCTTATCAATAAATGGAACCACTTGGAGTGTATCTTGTGCATTTGAGCTTTTTGGTCATTTGCATCTTCAAATCGTCGTTTTCTTCTTTTGTCTTCGCACTTATTTATTTAAACGATTATTACATAAAAATAGAACAATAGTAACTAAAAGCTTTACATATTAGAAGGATATTGATACTAAATATATGTTCATTTGGAGCACTATCAAATATCCCCACACTTGAACGTTGCTTGTCCTCAAGAATACAGAACTTGAAATTAAAATCACACTTCACTCGAATCACTTTTTTATTTTCACACTTTATACATCAGTGATTTTGATACGGCGGTATACACAATGATAGTAACGATGTGGTTTACAGTCCCACATGACTATAAAAATTTAGATCTTTTAAGGAAATTGGATCTTTATGAAAATATTTGATCTTTTGAAAATTCATTCTAGCTTTTACCCTAGATAAGTTTTCCAGAATAACCCTTCACCGGTGTTTGCAAAATGCTTTTTTGGATTTTGTGGGTTTCAGATTTGAAAATTTTAGTTCCAAACTTGTGGTTTTGTGTCACCCACTTGCTAACCTTGTATTAGGAAAGCAACACGTCCAGTATACTTGCTCCGTATATTACCTTTCGGTAAACTACCGTCCGGTTGTAAAGGAAAGCGATGAACAAGAATTTGTTAAGGCAATGTCTAATGACATGCAGTTAATCATGGTCCAAAACGTGTCGGATGCAATTACTATTCTTTGTAGGAGCAATAGTAAAGATCACCCTAAAAATTTTCGGTCTGGCACAAGGTCCTGTCTTCGACCATGCTATGCAACCACCGTTCTTACGGTTGACACCCGATTCGGTTCAGGTGACCTAATGAATTTCGGTGAATTCTTAGGATTTTACGTTCAATGGTAATGAAAGCATTGAAAATAGGTTTTCAGAAAACAAATCGGTTTTAATTTTGATCAAAATATTTTCTCATTCAAGCTCGAGTTTAGATATCATCGAATTCCATGAGTTTGTAATTCTCAATCTTTAAGGTCAATCTCAATGATTGAGTAATATCAGGCTTAAAAGATGATTTTTAATCTTTAAGGAGATTATCCTTTCTGGGGGTCTGATTCATTAGTCTTATCAAGCTAATTTGCACGGCTCCCTCCCCATTTTACGAGACAGATCCTCTCATGGATAGGATAAGTCTGACCACTTGGCAACCCTGTTTGATGCTGAGGTCCGTGGATTTCCTGCTGATTTTAGAGATGACTTTTCTAGATTTTTTGTCAACCTACAGCTGGTTTGGACGACAACTTCCTGACGGAAATCAAGAAGCGCATTTCTTTTTCGGAAGACTTTACTTCCTTTAATGATGGAATTGATTCATCATGTAGATTCATCTTTCTTTCAAATATATTACAGTAAATCGGGTAAAACTGATTAGTTTAGTCCAAAACAAAAGTACCTGCAATAATCTTGTACAAAAATATGTGATATCTGTTTTAAAGAACTTGGTGCATTCTTCCCACACTTAGCTTTTATTTATTCTTTTCTTTGCCTTTTTATTCTCTTCTATTCCATTTTAAATGAATTCTAGCGTTTTGGGTTGTTTCTCAATTTATGTCCTTTCCGAGGTAATAATAATTTCGATACTATCACCTAATTTTATCGTTCATAAATATGTATAAACATGATTTTGAATTCATTTAATTGAAATTTTTTTTCAAAATTTCACAAAATTTGGCAATTAAACTAAGTGTAAACCCGAGAGAATTTATAACCTTTCCCCACACTTGAGATCATGCAATGCCCTCATTTGCATGAAATCAGACTATAATTATAAATTCGTGAGGGTGATTAGTGTAGAAAAATGATTAAAAATACCGAGTTTGCAAACATATTGTTTTATATCACATTTGATATTTTACGTCTTGTCGTTAAAATTAGTAGCTTTTGCTGAACTTAATGCCAGTCTTTGAAAGTGCGTTGTTTTACCCTGGTTTGTGCATAAGATAAACTACAAACATATATATACATAATATTTTTTTATATAAAACCTTTATTTATTAAAATAATTTAAATGAATAATTTTATAACATTTTGTTTCCTTTTACTTTAGGTAGTTTCGGTACGTTTACCTAGTCCGTCCCTCAACAAAATTTAAAATTTGTCGTTTTTAAAGCGATTGTTTTAAAAGCAAAGATTTTTGGGTTTTTTTAATTTTTTTGGTATACTTTAGATCAATAAAATTAAAAAGAATGTTAACAAAATTTTTTGCCCCGCCCTCGGGTAAAGCAATTTCGATTCTATGATCTAGTCTTTAACTTACGACGAATTTTAGAAATCATTTTTTTAAAACTTAGTGAAATAAGGTAAATTTTGTTTTTTTAAATTTCACACAAAACTTAAATTTAAAATGCATATTAATTTCATACAAAACCTACAAAACAAAAAATTCAGAATGGGGGAAGAAAACTAGTTCTTTAGTGTCTGCTAGTGGAAAAGACCAATCGGATTCCATTCTCGGAACTATACGAGAACAGAACAACTAACTCTAGACAACATTTTCTTTTTAGAACATTTGAATCTCCCCACACTTAGGTAGCCGTGGTGTCGAAATTGTGGTTAACTTCATTGTCAATTTCTCTTGGACCATAATCAACTTGCATATCTGTGACTTTTGCTTTAAGTCATTGGTCGGATTCTTGTGTAATATCCACAAATTCAACTAGTTTTGTCTTTTCTTTAGGCAATAGATTGGATACTAACCGGTTACATAACTTAAAGTTTCCCTTGGTTCTAGCATCGCGAATCCGTTTAATAAGTTTCTTCATTGAACTGTTAATAACGGGGTTATTTAATTTCGTATCAACAATGGGGTTCTTTGTTATCAGCTCATCATTAGGTGTTACTTTATCTTCCCCACACTTAGGTGTATTATTATTTTTAAGCACTACCGTTGGAGTTGGTAAAACAATATGGTTTTTACCAATCGTTTTTGGTTCAACGGTTTTGGTTGGTGGAGGTTTAGACTTTCGACTCACAAAGGTGATCGATTTTTCATCATTACTAAGTGTCATTCTACCCTCTCTTACATCAAATAATGCCCCGGTAGACGCTAAGAATGGTCGACCTAAAGTTAGAGGAATGTTTGGGTCCTCTTCTATGTCAATGACAATAAATTCGACTAGAAAAGTTAAATTACCCACTTGAACGGGTAGGTTGTCAGCAATTCCAATTGGGTGCCTAATGATTTGATCAAAGAGTCAAACACCCATTTCTGTTGGACTTAACTCACCTACTCCTAATCTCTTATATAATGAAAGAGGCATAACACTTATACTCGCACCTAAATCTGCTAGTGTATCATACATGACACAATCACTAAGTAGACAAGGAACAATAAATTCACCCAGATCACCCACCCTGGGTGGAGGTTTTGGTGAAACTATCTTCACCGGGTTTACTTCTATGGTTTTTGTTTCTTGCACTTTCTTATTCTTCTTCTTCTTTCCAGAGGTATCACAAACTTTATTACCTATTACTTGCTCATACTCAACTCCTTTTCTTGAAAACGGGATGGGTGGTCTGTATGGTGCCATCACTGGCTTTACATACTCGGGTAGTGGTGGTGGCGTAACTTCTTCATTGTTACTCACATCGAAAACCTTCCCATCTTCTGATGGTGGTTTTTTAGAATTTTTTGACACCATATTAACATTCTCATTTCGAGAATTTACTTCAGTATTACTCGGTAGCTTTCCTTGTTCCCTCTCACTCATCATGCTAGCAAGAGTACCTACGTGGTTTTCTAGATTCAAAATGGAAGCTTGTTGAGTTCTTAATGACTGATCAAACCTCTCATTCGTTTGGGTTTGAGTTGCAATAAATTGTGTTTGAGATTCAACTAGCTTTTGTACCATTTCTTCCAGATTTGGCCTTTTCTCTTCGGTTTGTTGTGGTGGTTTATACAAGCCTGGTCTTTGTTGATTGAAAGTGTTGTTTTGAGTTGGTTGGTTATTTGGACCTTGTTGGTTATACGAGTTATTGTTGGATCCATTTGGATTGTAAAGAATGTTTTGATTTTGATTGAAGTTTGGCCTTGGCGATTGATAATTATTTCCCGGCCTTTGGTTCATGTAGGAAACATTCTCACGTTGTTCCATCGTTTGTTCATTGTGACAATCTTTCGTTAAGTGTGGTCCACCGCATTGCTCACAACTGATTCGTATTGCGTGAATATCTTTATTCATCTTTTCCATTCGTCTCTCGAAAGCATCTATTTTTGCGGAAACGGAATCAAAGTCATGGCTGGAATCGGCTCTAGCCGCTTTAGATGAACGAAAAATATCTTTTTCTTGATGCCACTCATGCGAGTGGGAGGCTGTGTTATCAATGATTTTGTGAGCTTCGGTTGAGGTTCTCTTCATAATGGAACCACCAGCTACTGTGTCGATGTCTTTTCGTGTAGCGACGTCGACACCTTGGTAGAATATTTGTACTATTTGATAAGTGTCTAAACCGTGCTGAGGACATCCTCTCAACAACTTTCTGAATCTTGTACACGCCTCATATAATGTTTCATTTAGATTTTTCGCGAACGTAACAATTTCTCCTTGAAGTCTCACGGCTTTAGATGCCGAAAAGAATCTTTTAAGAAATTTCTCAACTAAAACATCCCATTTGTCAATCTCTCCTTCAGGTAACAATTCTAACCAATCTTTGGCTTCTCCCTTTAAAGTCCAGGGAAACAACATGAGATAGATCTGTTCATTCTCAACTTCTCTGATTTTGAATACAGTACAGATCCTATTAAAGGTTCGAAGATGTTCGTTTGGATCTTCTTAAGGCATACCACTATATTGGCACTGATTAGTTACCATGTGTAGGATTTGTCCTTTGATTTTATAATCTGGCGCATTAATGTCTGGCTTAATAATGGCGTGACCTTGGCCCGTGCGTGTGGCTCTCATTCGGTCTTCCATACTTAGAGGTTCGGTTACTTCCATAATTGAATTTGTTGAATCCGAATCACTAGAAGATCCTGATTTAATGGTTTGTGGTTCAGGAGGAATGATTAGTGTTTTAGGATCTTGGAATTGTCCTTGAATATCCTCCGGGTTCTCGATAATGAAATTGGGTTCAAAAGATGGATAATCGGAATTTTGAATTGGGGTACTTGGTCGACTAGATGACGATTCTAAAGAAAAATCAATGGCGACAATATTGGCTAGATGTCTTGATCGAGTTACAGGTGGTGAACGTATGAAAGGTGGTGAACGTTTTGCTCGGTGCATTCACTGAATATCCTATTAGTTATAAAGATAAAAATTATTTAAGTTATCAAATTAATAGACTTTTCTGATTTTGTCCACGTTTCGAATAGCCAATAGATGCAGCAGGTAGCTAGGACCCTTTAATCGGAAGCCCACAACTCGCCACTAACAAATCCAACTATTACTACAAACCAGAAAATTTTGAATGTCTATCAATTTAACTGCTTAAAATAATTTTTCGTCGAAATTTTGAAGATAAAATCTATGTCCTAAAAACTAGAGCGTCGAGAAATAAGAGGAAGAAAAAGAGTGCGTCGAAAAATAAAAAGTCGAAAAATAATAATAAGAAAGTAAAGCGTCGAAACTTAAAAGTCTAAAAACTAAATATTAAAAGTTGCGTCTAAAGGAATTAAAACTTAAAAGGAATTCTATATCCAAAACGGCAATAACTTAAAAGGCACTCAAATTTATTTAAAACTAAAACGATAAGCGACGTCGTAAAATTCTAAAGCGCCTAAATCTTAATCTAAAGAAAAATCACTTAAGGGATGTTACGGCAAAGCCTAAAAATCTAGAAATATAAAATAACTACGGCAAAACTAAACTTAAAACTAAATACGAACGCCAATTATAAAAATTACGAATTTTAACAAATAAAAAGATACAAAATATAAAAATAAAACTAAAGTTATAAAAATGAAATTTTTATAAAAATATTATTTTTATATTATTTATTAAAAAGGGTACTACTTTATAAATTAATAAAACTACTTAATACTTAAAATACAAAATTAATTAAAACTAAAACTAATTATTGTTAAATTAAAACCCTAATTTTAATTAATTATTATAATTATTAAACCCTAACAGTGTAATTAATGTGTTCTAGGTTTGCTGCCAGAGCAGGCTCCGCGATTGCGGTATATTGTACCTCAGGGACACTGCGACTGCGGAGTTTAATAGTGTTGGGTTCGGCTGTTGGGCCAAAACAGACTCGGCCCAGTTTAATTTAATTAAAAACTGAATCGGGCTTCGAAATTTAACTGGCCCAGTTCGTATTTTTTATATATTTATTTGATTTTTTTTAGTTTTATAAAATAATATAAAGAAAATTTATAAAAAATAAACTTATATTTTAAAAACTTAAAATAAAGTACAAATACTTGATAATTTTATATATTTTGAACAAACTCTTAAATTTTTTTTTTTTTTACATTTTTATATTTTTATATTTTTTTTCAAACTTATACATAATTATATTTTTACAAATATAGATTAAAAATATAGCGTTTCGCCGAGTCCCCGGCAGCGGCACCAAAAAATTGATGTTATGCGAGGTGTATACGAAATACTATTATTTTTAATACGAAACACGGTACAATTTACACAAGTTTTATTATTTATTTATAGAAGGGATATATCTAAACCTTGCTACAACACTTATAGGCATTGTACCTAATCGTAGAGTAGTGTAGTTTTTAGTAAGTCCGGTTCGTTCCACAGGGAGCTAACTGAGTTTAACGCTATATTTTTAACAACTATATTTATATAAAATATATATAATTATATATAGTAATATTACTATAAAAGGGAGTTTTTACCGTTTAATGACTGGTTTGTCGATTTTATATTTTAAGCGTAAAAATAAATGACAATAATTAAAGTGCGTACAAAAATACAAATAAAACGTAAAAAAAATTGCGATAAAGTAAACTGCAGTAAATAAAATGAAAGTAAATAAAAGTACGATGAAATAAGCAATTTAACAATTATGCTTATTTAAACTTCCGTAACCATGATGTTTGACGTTTTGATCATAATTTATTTATCTGGGTTAATTGCCCTTTGTTCTGGATTTATTTTATACCTATCTGGTTTTTGTCCATAATAGTCCATCGGTCATAATTATAAAATGCTCGTCAAATTAACCTTATTCCCGAAGTCAAATATTCCAACTAATTAGGGATTTGAACTGTAACAAGATTTTAATACTTTGTTTAATGATTACACCAGGTTATCGACTGCGTATAATCCAAGGTTTAATACTTTGTTAACAATTACACCAATTACCCTTGTATGTAATCCACCCCTGTTTTAATAATATAATATATGAACATTAATTTACCCACTTGATCAGTTTAAATAATCAATTACCCAACCTGAATAATTAATTAAATGATCGTAAAAGATGTCATATAAACGTAACTAAATAGGACATGCATAATCATTTAATAATTATTAGATTAACTAATTTGAAGATAGGTTCGACAGATTCTAATAAGTTGTCATTCGATTAGATAATACCCCCATCTATTAATAGTCCATAGTCCAATGTCCACAAGTGTCGGTCTTTTGTCCAAACCTCAATTATGGTACAAAATCCAATAACCCTGTCTTAATATTTAGCCCAACATCACGATTACTTCGGCTCAAATAAGCATAATAATAACTTAGTTACGAGACATTAATTTAAAAAGGAAGAACATAGCTTACAGTGGTGATTAATAGCGTAGCGTTACACGGACAGAACTCCGACTTTAAAACCTTAAAACATTCGATAACATAACCTTATTATTATTAAACTTAAATTATAATTATAATTATAATTATAAAATATAAATATAAATATATCGTAGATAGATAGATAGGAAAAGGTGTAAGGAAATCGATCAGAATGCGCGGCCTTTTATAGGTCCACTTTGAACTGTACAGCTCCGCGAGTGCGGAGGTTTTGTGCTTCACAGCTCCGCGAGTGCGAAGCTTCGGATTCCAGCTCACCAAATGAATTAAACGTGGGCTGCTTTGATTAAAATAATATATATATATATATATATATATATATATATATATATATATATATATATATATATATATATATATATATATATATATATATATATATATTATATATAATATTATATTCTTGTGCATAGTTGACTTGTAATTTTAGCTCCGTTGAGTCGCACGTTGATAGTTGGTTCATGTCTCGGTTCCGGATGTTCGAACGCCTTTTCGTATAATTTAATATCTTGTACTTTGCGTTTTACGGCTTGTACTCTTGTAATTTTTAGACGTTTCTTATCAATAAATGGAACCACTTGGAGTGTATCTTGTACATTTGAGCTTTTTGGTCATTTGCATTTTCAAATCGTCGTTTTCTTCTTTTGTCTTCGCACTTATTTATTTAAACGATTATTACATAAAAATAGAATAATAATAACTAAAAGCTTTATATATTGGAAGGATATTGATACTAAATATATGTTCATTTGGAGCACTATCACATTTGTAGGCAAAGCTTTCGCTTCAGCCCATTTGGATACATAGTCAACGGCTACTAAGATGTACTTGCACTTATGAGAACTTGGAAATGGTCCCATAAAATCGATTCCCCAAATATCAAAGATTTCACAAACTTGGATGCCGGTTTGAGGCATCTCATCCTTTTTCGTGATGTTTCCCGTTCGTTGGCATGCATTACAAGTCCGAACGAAGTTATGGGCATCTTTAAAGATCGTTGGCCAATAAAAGCTCGAGTCAAGGATTTTTCTTGCGGTGTGGTTTGGTCTGAAATGACCGCCGGTGGGCCCTTGATGGCAATGCTCAAGAATTTGTTGAGCCTCTTTTCTGTACACACAACGATGAATCACTTGATCCGCACCAACACGAAATAGGTCGGGGTGTTCCCAGAAATAGGACTTAAAATCCGCAAAGAATTTCTTCTTTTGTTGATAAGAAATTCCTTTTTGAAGAATGCCTGAAGCAAGATAGTTTGCAAAATGGGCAAACCATGGGATTTCAGATTCCTTGTCAACCCTCATTAGAGATTCGTATGGAAATGTGTCCTTGATGATTGTATCATCGAGTTTATCTAATTCAGGGTTTTCAAGTCAGGATAGATGATCGGCAGCTAGATTCTTGGCTCCTTTCTTGTCACGTATCTCAATGTCAAATTCTTGAAGTAAAAGAACCCAACGTATGAGACGATGCTTTGCATCTAGTTTCGAGAATAAGTACCTAAGGGCCGAATGGTCCGTGTAAACAATGGTTTTGGACAACACCAAATATGACCAAAATTTATCAAACGCATAAACAACCGCCAGGAGCTCCTTTTTCGTGGTGGTATAATTAATTTGAGCTCCCGTTAGAGTTTTGCTCGCATAATAAATTGAACGAAAATGATTATCGGGGCGTTGTCCTAAAATTGCACCTAAGGCATAGTCGCTCGCGTCACACATTAGCTCAAATGGCATACTCCAATCCGGAAATACGATAATGGGAGCTTGTGTGAGTTTTGACTTTAGAATGGAGAATGCGTTCTCGCAATTATAATCAAAGTCAAATGGAGCATCCTTTTCAAGAAGTTTGGTCATTGGGCGGGCGATTTTAGAAAAATCTTTGATAAATCGTCTATAGAATCCCGCGTGACCAAGAAAGCTTCTAATGGCCTTAACATTCGACGGTTTAGGTAGCTTAGAGATAAATTTAGTTTTAGCTTTATCTACCTCTATTCCCGCACGAGATATCTTATGGCCAAGAACAATGCCCTCCTTCACCATGAAGTGGCATTTTTCCCAATTTAGGACCAAGTTTGCTTTCTCACATCGGATAAGCATACGTTTAAGGTTAAAAAGACATGATTCAAAGGAAGACTTCCATACAATCCTCTACCATATCATCAAAAATTACCATCATGCACCTTTGAAAGGTTCCGGGTGCATTGCATAAACCAAATGGCATGTGGCGATAGGCAAAGGTACCGAAAGGACAAGTGAATGTGGTCTTTTCTTGGTCATTGGGATCAATTGGAATTTGGAAGTAACCGGAAAAACCATCTAGAAAGCAATAATATTCTTTCCCTGCTAATCGTTCAATCATTTGATTAATAAAAGGCAACGGGAAATGATCATTTCTAGTGGCATCATTGAGACGTCTGTAATCATTACAGACTCTCCAGCCGGTAATCGTTCTAGTTGGAACGAGTTCGTCCTTTTCATTTACAATAACGGTTGTACCCCCTTTTTGGGTACTACTTGTACTGGAATAACCCAAGGACTATCGGAGATGGGGTAGATTAAATCGACGTCAAGAAGCTTGACGACCTCCTTTTTAACAACCTCTTTCATGTTGGGATTTAGCCTACGTAGTCTTTGTACTAATGGTTTGAAGTCATTCTCAAGGAGAATTTTATGTGTACAATAAGACGGGTTTATCCCTGGAATGTCGGTCGTTTTTTAGGCTATAGCCTTTTTATGGGTTTTCAAAACAAAGATTAACCTATCCTTCTCGTTAGCGGAAAGATGTGAAGCAATAATTACTGATAATTGAGATGTACCTTCGAGATAAGCATACTCCAAGTGTTTGGGTAGCTCCTTAAGCTCTAGTACGGGTGGTTCTTCCAAGGAATTCTTTATACGGAATCTATCTTTATTTTCGATATCTTCAAATGATTCCTCTTCCTTGGGAATTCCTTCTTCTATGGTCTCATCATCCGTGACCACCTTCATCAACTCATCAAAATCTTCATCAATATTGAAGTATTCACTTTCACTTATCGGGAAAAACCCCGAGGTATCAATTTCAAGTAGCTCCTGCAATTCATCCTTAACACAAAGATTTATAACATCAATTTGAAAACAAGAGTCATCAGTGGAAGTGGGTCGTTTCGTGGCTTTGTCAATGTGACAAATTATTCTATCGTTTCCCACACCTAGACTTAATTGTTCTTTTTAGACATTAATGATAGCATCTGCGGTGTTAAGGAAAGGACGTCCTAAAATGATAGGAACTTTTGTGTCCTCTTGCATTTCTAGAATAACAAAGTCGACGGGAAAGATAAGTAAGCCAACTTTTACAAGAATATCATTGGCTATACCTATGGGAGTATCAAATGATTGGTTTGCTAATCGAATACCCATCCGGGTTGGTTTCAAGTCTCCTAAGTCAAGTTTTAAATATAACGAGTAAGGCATTAGGTTAAATCTTGCACCTAGGTCGGCTAGTGCATCATACACTACCGAATCACCCATCATACATGGTATGATAAAACTACCCGGATCTCCTAATTTTAGAGGTACGTTTTGCTTTTTCAAGATGGCCAAACACTCCTCATGGAGGAATGTGGCAGAAACTTCGTGGTATTTACCCTTCGAGGATATGAGATCTTTTAAAAACTTCCCGTAATGGGGCATACCCTTAAGAACCTCCGCGAGTGGCATGTTAATGCTGATTTGCTTGATCATATCCGCAAATTTCTGATATTGGCTCGCGAGTCTGTCTTTCTTTAATGCTTTTGGGTATGGAATAGGTGCCTTGTACACCTTCACTGGCGATTCTTCACTTTTCTTCGATATGACCTCTGGTGGATCATCTTTCTCTTGTTCTTTTTCAACATGCGCATCTACATCAACGGGTATCTGCAAAACAGAAGGATACAAAGGAACTTCCGGGGACTTACGGGTCTCCGGGTTAATAGTTAAACCACTTCTAGTAGTTATAGCATTTACATGCTCATTCCTTGGTTGATTGTTGTTGGGATTCACTTGAGTATTTGAGGGGAGAGTACCCGGCGGCCTCTCTGCTAATAACTGTGACCTCCTTCCAACATCTCTTTCTAAATTCTGAATCGTAGCTTGTTGATTTCGAATTTGCTGAGTTTGAATTTCCGCAGTTTGCTCATGTTTAACCATAAAATCTCTCAAAAGATCTTCTAAATCGGATTTCTTCTCGGGTTGTGGTTGTACATGTGCTTGTGGTTGTGGTTATGGTTGATTGTGTTGGAAATTATTTTGGTAATTTCATGGAGGTTGATTACGGTTGTTTAGGTGATTGTAACCTGGTGGTGCATTTCTCTGATTTTGATTTGAGAAATTCCGGTTATTTTGGTAACCTGAATTTCCTCCTTGGTAATTGTTGTTTGAACCTGAAGGTCCTCTTATTTGATAACTGTTGATAGGAGGATATTTCCAGTTCATTGCTTCAACCGCCAAAAAGTCGTCAAACATCATTTCACCTTTACGCAAGTAACCTAAGAAATTTGCTTGCTCTTCCATTGTTGTTTGATCACAATCTCTAGTAAGATGGGGACCTTGGCATAATTCACACCCTACCTTGATAGCATGCATTTCTTTTGTCATCTTCTCAATTTGCCTTCCTTGATTTGCCAATTGAACTTTTAAAGCAGCGATTTCATCGTTGCTTTCAATACTAGCAACCGTGTTTGATCTAGAGAACTTCATCTCTTGATGCCAATTATGAGAATGTGCTGCTATATTGACAATGATTGTGTGAGCTTCTTCGGGTGTTTTTTTCATGATTGAACCTCCTGCTGCAACATCAATATCTTTTCGAGTAGCCACGTTGACTCCTTTATAGAATATTTGGAACTTTTGGAATGTATTCAACTCGTGTTGAGGACATACTCTAAGCATTTTATTGAATCGGGTCCAAGCTTCATAAAGAGTCTCATTAGGCTTTTGCTTAAAATGATTTATGTCACTTTGTAACTTTGCTGCTTTTGAAGCAGGGAAGAACTCTGATAAAAACTTGTCCATCATATCATTCCAATCTTCGATATAACCTTCTGGTAACGAGTCTAACCAATCTCTTACATCATCCTTTAATGACCATGGAAAGATTTTTAAACATGCGACCTCATCGGTGACATCCTTAATCTTGAATAGCTTGCAAATACTTACAAACTTACGAAGATGCTCGTTAGCATCCTCATTCGGAGCTCCACCTAATTGGAATGTATTAGTCACCATGTGGAGAAATTGACCCTTTATTACAAAGCCGTCAGTCATCGTGGGTTGAATAATTGTGTGGCCTTGACCTGTTCTTGTTGCCTTCATTAATGCATCCATCGTTTGATTTGTAGCAGCCATCTCTTCTTCTTCTTTAATAACTGGCTCCATGATTGGTTGAATAACTTGTTCAAAGTTAGAATCTAGTGAAAGTGACTCTAAACCCTGAGTAAGAGACTCTACTTCTTGAGCTCTTAAGCGTTCGTGAAGTTCTCTTTTAGGTTCAGGATATGAAGGAATTAAATTAGAGTTGAAAGAACGTAGATTCATGCATTAATACCTATCTTGCAATCACAACACCACAAACAAACCAATTGTAAAAGCACAAGCTTACAATAAAAAGTAACTTTTCTAGGAATTGAATTCCTACAAAAGGATCGAATAATTCAAAGTTTATTAAAATCTTTTAACAAAACCGCTCTCCGGCAGCGGCGCCAAAAAGTTGATGTGTCAAGACGTAACCTTTAAAATGTAGATAATATGCTCAATAATTAACACATAATACAGGCAACTAAACCCGATCATGTAGTGACAAGCAAGTAAATTGACCAGTTCGATCCACAGGAAGAAGTTTGTTTTAATGACTTTACCACGATTAATTATTCTAAAAGGGGGGTTTGTATTTGAAGTTGTATTATTGTTTAACGAAACAGTAAATAAATATAATGAATAACAAGAATGAGAATGCGGTGTTTACTTCAATGCTTGATAAACAACAAAGATTGTTCTTTTATAATTAAAACTGTTATGTGATAGTTACAATAGAGGAGTTCATATTAATTTCACAATTTCTATAAACTTAAGAACTATGTTTAATCAACAAGATTCTTTCTTGGTTAAATTCACATAAAACCTAGTTTACTAAGATCACTCTAAGTTGACTACACGATTGTAAAATCTAAATATCATTCAATTATCATCCTATACTCACATATAGGTGACTAGATCACTAGGTGTTGAAGTACAAGTTATAGCCAATGATAAACTCACATAAATCAAGTCACAACTCGTATAATTGAACTAGGATATAAAGATGGTTACAACAATGGATTTCTCGAAAGAACTTGGTGATTTAGATTTATTTAACTAACTAGACCCAACCCGGTTAAACTCATGTAAAACCTAAACTACAACAATCACTTGAGGTAATTTCATGACTATGTTGCTTTGAAACTTGTTCAATTACCGGATTAAACACATAACGAAATCACTTAAGCTTATGTATCTAACCGTCTAGATTACTAGGTGTATTGAAGAATAAATTGTTCACCAAGTTAACTTACATTAATTGGTTTACTATTTACATAATTGAAGTGAGAAACTAACAATCATAACTATGGTTCTTTTGGTTGGACTAGGTAATTTAATCAATCAAACATTTATGTAACTATCATAACATCGAAATATAGAACAATCCCAAGCCATAAATCTTACATTTAAGTAAACATACAAGGCTTTTAGCCAAACATAATCATAGTAGAACTAATGAAACAGTTAATACAATTTGAATTCATGTATAAAAGATATAAAACGATAATACCGATTGCGATGAATAATCCTAGCTTAATCTTGATGTTGAAAGAATGGAGATTGACTCTATAACTTTCCTTGAGCCTTGAAAATCGTACTAGAACTGAGAGAGAATGTAATAGTGAAGGTGTATCAAGTATGTAACCAAAGCATTCCTTAAATAGGCTCAAAAGTTAGGTATTTTGGCTAGAAAGTGACCAGATGCGCCGCATTTAATTTGGATGCGCCGCATCCCTTTAAGGCTAGTGTAATCCAGCTCGTTTTGGCACTCAGAACTGTCAGCAGGGGGACAGATGCGCCGCATCTGGTACAGATGCGCCCCATCTGGCTTGGATGTGCCGCATCCATCTCAGATGCGCCGCATCCATCTCAGATGCGCCGCATCTGCTGGTGTTTTGGTCCAGAATTCCTAATGCTCCGCATCTGAAACTGTCGGGATTTATTTTGTGCATAGATGCGCCGCATCTAAGATAGATGCGCCACATTTGGACCTGTTTCAGTAGTTTCAGGCTGTTTTACGCATTCAATCTTCGTTTTAACTTTGTTTTCGCTGTTGGTCTTCATTTATTCAATCACAATGGACTTTTACAAATGTACATGAATTACAATGCTTAAGTACAACAAATACATACAAATAGATACAGAATTAGATCGAAATAACGACAATAAACATGTATGATTTTAGCGTTATCAATCCCCAATCGCCATGCTCGGCCTTTATTTTGTGTTAAAACTCACGTGGTCGAAAACTTGTATTTTGTACGAAAGTCGTAAAATGGCCGATGTTGGCCCGGTGTCGTAAAACTCGATTTTATTGTGCAAAACTCTTAGTTTTAATTATTATAACATATTGTGAAAGTGTTTTCGTGTGAAAGTGTCGGGAAGCGGGTTTTCCGCTCGCATAAAATTGAAAAACTTATTAGAATATTTTAGTTCATTTGGACGCCGTCCAAAAGGCATGGACGCCGTACAGTCCTTCAGAGCTGGACGCCGTCCAGATGCACTGTCTCACAATTTTTTTAGGCGTATTTTTGGTTGAATAACGGGTTGGGTCGTTAAATAAAACATGGTTTATATATATATATATATATATATATATATATATATATATATATATATATATATATATATATATATATATATATATATATATGTATATATATGCTAGGTTTTTTAGTCCGTGCGTTGCACGGATGTGTAAAAAACCGTGTAAAAAATCTAATTTGCAGTTCATATTGGTATGTAAATAGCGATACTAAAAAATAGGAAAAGTATAAAATTATTTAAGAGTCCGTGTTGTTGAAAACTTTTAAAAATTCTTTTGAGTTTAAGAGCCCGTGGTGTTGACAAATTTTAAAAATTCTTTTTTAGTTTAAGAGCCCATGGTGTTGACGAATTTTAAAAGTTTTTTAAAGTTTAAGAGCCCATGGTGTTGATAAATTATAAAAGTGATTTTGGATGGTATTAGTCAAGGTTGTAAAAGTCGCGAGTCGGGGACGCATCGGTCGAGACCTAAAAAGGACGCGTCGGCCGAGTCGGGGGACGCGTCGGGGACGCATCGGTCGTTGATCAACGTTGACTTTATTAATAATTTCTTAAATATATATTTATATATGTATAAAATAGTTGATTTTGTACCATAAATTTCTTAAATAAGAACTTGAATTTAAATACAATCAAACTTCAAACTCAATGAATGTTACGGAGTGCATAATTAGTAAGGACACAGAGAAAAGAGCGGCCCTAAAAATGAAAACAAACCCTAATTTTAAAACATATCACATCTGGACGAAAATTTGACTGATTTTGACCATTTTTGACCAACTTTGACCGTCTTTGACCGAACTTTTAGCTTTGACCTTCTTTTGAGTCGTTTTCAGAAAAAACGGGACGGAGAACCCAAAAAAACGACGCATCGGCCGACGCGTCGGCCAAGTCGGCCGACTTTTACAACACTGGTATTAGTAACTTAATGTCTACAATTTTTTCTCATCATTAATATCTTTTTAATATATAAATTATATATAACGTAATATTTAGAGGACATTGAAAATTTTTCATGGAGCGTAACATTAGTAAAGTATAAGTTATATTATTTTAGAATTATTATATGCAATTATGTTTTGAATAAAAGTGTAACCCGCGAGTTTAATTTTAGAAAAGTTGTTAGTAATTTTTAGCAAAATAATGGTACTCGGAGGAGTCGTCATGTATAATTAATATTATAATAGTTATATTTGCGTGTTCATAAATATTTTAAGGACTTAAACTGTAAATTCAAATCACTTCCATATTTATTACTAAAACAATGCTCCGTTGGTAGTGCATTGAAGCTCCATTTTGAATACAATTTATTGCGTTTTGTTCGTAAAATTATTTCGAGTTGAACGGTGATGGCGGTGGAACCTAACTCACAGCGAACAGAAAGATTAATCCGTTGTAAACAATTGGTGGGTTTTAATATGTATTCCTAATATAATAATAATATATAATAATAATATACAATATATATATATATATATATATATATATATATAATATTTAAAAAATATGAAATTAAACTAATGATCTTATTTTATTATGATTCCGTTTCTTATATAATTATAATTAAAATTATGTTATATTTGGAATTAATATTAGTTTAATATTAAAAAAATGTAATTAATTTAATAATATATATAATATAGATATATATAGATATAATATATAGATACAAACATCCTAAAATAATTTTCAACCAAAATTCACAAAAAACTTTTGGTTTATATATATGTATGTATATATATATATATATATATATATATATATATATATATATATATATATATATATATATATGTATGTATATATGGGCAGGATCAATGGGGAAGTAACCAATCGGGGGGAAGCAAAAAATATTTTTTTTTTTTTGGTTTTTTTGGAATTTTTTTCTGGCATCATGATCACACGAAAATATGAACATTTAGAAAAGGCACTTCGTGATGAATGTTATTATTTAGGCGGGAAAACGATCGACAAAAATAACATTCAAGATAATATTGTTCGTGAAGAATGTGAACGTTTTTTCATGTTTTGTGAAGTAAAATTTAGCCCGATTTAAAGTTTAGGGTTTAGGGTTTAGGGTTTGGTGTTTCGAGAAGACGAAAACCGTCGAAGAACTCCTTTGACGCCGGAAAATGTGGTTAGAGTGACGGAAGCTATATTTATTCTTCTTCATAAACAAGATTATTCACTTTTTCTTGCACTTGCAATTCGCTAACAACATCAGGTTTAATCTTATCTTTTTCATTGAATCTTTGTTTCATAATATGTTCATGTATTAAACTAACAGACGTTATCATCAGATATAGCAAATATTATGTTTATCAAACAAAAATTATTCTCTGTTTGTGAATGTTAAATCAATTTCATGCTATCCCTTTACAACGTATCGATTTATCAGGTGAGTTTCAATTTTATCTCATTCATGTATGTATCTGTTCAACTTCTTATGTTAAAGTTTGCATTGGTAATCTTAGTTTATTTCTTTCGTTTTTCTTATTCAATTTATATATATATATATATATATATATATATATATATATATATATATATATATATATATATATATATATATATATATATATATATATATATATATATATATATATATATATATATAATCATATGTTACATAGGTTGTGTTTGTTGTAGCTCATTAATTTGTATTATGTTTATTGAATATTGTATCTCATATGACTACGAAGATCCTGTATATACAAGATGGTACTTAAAAAGATGACAACAATGAATGTTGATTGATGTCATAAGTAACAACTGAAATTGCAGGAAATCTTTAAGGATACGTTATCCAGAGTCTATATTTAGTTATTTTTCAGTTTTAGTAATATATCTTTGTGCAACATGTACTATTACAAATTTGGCCTTCATAGTATTTTTGCTATTGCTTTTTTTTACCAGGTGGTGTTGATACTTGATGTTATGCGAGGCGTATACGAAATAGTTATAATTTTACTGTGAAATACTATTAAATACGATACAATTTTACACAAGTTACTTATTTATTTATAGAGTGGATATACCTAAATCTTGCTACAACACTTATAGGCAGTGTACCTAATCGTAGAGTAGTGTAGTTTTTAGTAAGTCCGGTTCGTTCCACAGGGAGCTAGTGATACGTACTATATTTTTAACAACTATATTTATATAATATATATATATATATATATATATATATATATATATATTAGTATTATAGTAGTAGTATTATTATTATTATTATTATTATTATAAAAAGGGGGTTTTACCGTTTAATGACCGGTTTGTCGATTTTAAATAAAGCGTAAAGATAAATGACGATAATTAAAGTGCGTAAAATAAATAACAATGACGATATATAAAATTGCGAATAATAAAATGACAGTAATTAAAAGTACGATGAGAAATACGATAAAAGAATTATGCTTATTTAAACTTCCGTAATCATGATGTTGACGTTTTGATTTTAATTTATTTCTCTGGGTTAATTGTCCTTTGTCCTGATTTATTTGATACCTATCTGGTTTTTGTCCATAATAGTCCATCGGTCATAATTATAAAATGCTCGTCAAATTAACCTTATTCCCGAAGTCAAATATTCCAACTAATTAGGGATTCGAACTGTAACAAGGTTTTAATACTTAGTTAATAATTACACCAGGTTATCGACTGAGTGTAATCCAAGGTTTTAATACTTTGTTAACAATTACACCAATTATCCTTGTATGTAATCCACCCCTGTTTTAATGAGATATGAATGTTAATTTACCCATTTGATCAGAATGAATAATCAATTACCCAACCCAAATAATTAATTAAATGATCGTAAAAGATGTTGTATAAACGTCACTAAATAAAAAATACATAATCATTTTTATAATTATTAGATTAACTAATTTGAAGATAGGTTCGACAGATTCTAATGCGTTGTCATTCGATTAGACAACACCCCCTATCTATTAATAGTCAATAGTCCAGTGTCCACAAGTGTCGGTCTTTTGTCCAAACCTTAATTATGGTACAAAATTCAATAACCCAATCTTATTTTTTAGTCCAAAATCACTATTACTTTGGCTTAAATAAGCATAATAATAACTTAGTTACAAGACATTAATTAAAAAGGAAGAACATAGCTTACAGTGGTGATTAATCGCGTAGCGTTATACGGACAGAGTTCCGTCTTATAAAACCTTAAAACATTTCTTACAATAACCCAATTATTATTAAACTTAAATTAAACTTTAAATTATAAATATATAATTATGATTACAGAGGAAGAAGAGGAAAAAGGTGTATATTACTCGTCAATTCGCTGGCCTTTTATAGATGTGAGCTGATTTTGGGATCCATGCGATCGCATGGGTTCCCTTTGTTATTTCCATGTGATCACAAGGACAGGCTGGCCAGCATACATTACTTTGTTTTCTAGTTTTGCCGACATTTTATTATATATAATATAATATATATATATAATTTTAAGAATTATTTATATATTATATTATATTTATGTGCATAGTTGACTTGTCATTTTTGCTCCGTTGCGTCGCGCGTTGATAGTTGGTTTATGTCCCGGTTCCAGATTTTCAAACCTCCTTGCGTACAATTTGATATCTTGTATTTTGCATTTTACGGCCCGTACTCTTGTAATTTTGAGACGTTTCTCATCAATAAATTGAACCACTTGAATTATATCTTGTACATTTGAGCTTTTTGGTCATTTGCGTCTTCAAATCGTCATTTTCTTCTAATGTCATTTGCCTAATTATATGTTCATTTGGAACACTATCAAATATCCCCACACTTGAGCGTTGCTTGTCCTCAATCAATACAGAACTTGAAATAAAATCACACGAATCACTTCTTTATTCAACAAACTTTATACATTAGTGATTTTGATACGGCGGTATAAACAATGATAGTAACAATGTGGTTTACAGTCCTACATGACTATGAAAATTTAGATCCTTTAAGGAAATTGGATCTTTATGAAAACATTTGATCTTTTGAAAATTCATTCTAGCTTTTACCCTAGATAAGTTTTCCGGAATAACCCTTCACCGGTGTTTACAAAATATTTTTGTGGGTTGCGTGGGTTTCATATTTTAAAATTTTAGCTTAAAACTTGCGGTTTTGTGTCACCCACTTGCTAACCTTATATTAGGAAAGCAACACGTCCAATATACTTGCTCCGTATATTACCTTTCGGTAAACTACCGTCCGGTTGTAAAGGAAAGCGTTGAACAAGCAACTGTTAAGGCAATGTCCCGTGACATGCTTTTGATTATGGTCTATATCATGTCAGATGCAATTACTATCCTTTGTAGGAGAAATAGTAAAGATCACCCTATATCTTTTCGGTCTGGCACAAGGTCCTGTCTTCGACCATGCTATACAACCATCGTTTTTACGGTTGACACCCGATTTGGTTCAGGTGACCTAATGAATTTCAGGTGAATTCCTAGGATTTTACGTTTAATGGTAATGAACGCATTGAAAATGGGTTTTCAGAAAACAAATCGGTTTTAATTTGATCAAAATATTTTCTCGTTCAAGCTCGAGTTTAGATATCATTGAATTCCATGAGTTTGTAATTCTCAATCCTTAAAGTCAATCTCAAGGATTGAGTAATATCAGTCTTAAATGCTGATTTTTAATCTTTAAGGAGATTATCCTTTCTGGGGGTCTGATTCATTAGTCTTATCAAGCTAATTTGCATGGCGCCCTCCCCATTTTACGAGACAGATCCTCTCATGGATAGGATAAGTCTGACCACTTGGCGACCCTGTTTGATGTTGAGGTCCGTGGATTTCCAGCTGATTTTCGAGAAAACTTTTCAAGGTTTTTCGTAGACTCTACAACTGGTCTGGACGACAACTTCCTGACCTAAATCAAGAAGCGCGTGTCTTTTTTGAAAGACTTTACTTCCTTTTAATGATGGAATTGATTCATCGTGCAGAACCATCTTTCTTTCAAATATATTACAGTAAATCGGGTAAAACTGATTAGTTTAGTCCAAAGCAAAAATACCTGCAATAATCTTGTACAAAATATGTGATATGTGTTTTAAAGAGCTTGGTGCATTCTTCCCACACTTAGCTTTTATTTTATTTTTTTCTTTGCCTTTTTATTCTCCTTTATTCCATTTTAAATGAATTCAAGCGTTTTGGGTTGTTTCTCCATTTATGTTCTCTCCGAGGTAATAATAATTTCGGTATTATAACCTAGTTTTATCGTTCATAAATATGTATAAACATGATTTTGAATTCATTTAGTTGAAAATTTGAAATTTTCACAAAATTTTAGCCACAATTAAACTATGTGTAAACCCGAGAGAATTTATAACCCTTCCCCACACTTGAGATCATGCAATGCCCTCATTTGCATGAAATCAGACTATAATTATAAATTCATGAGGGTGATTAGTGTAGAAAAGTGATTAAAAATACCGAGTTTGCAAACATATTGTTTTATATCACATTTGATATTTTACGTCTTGTCGTCAAAATTAGTAGCTTTTGCTGAACTTAATGTCAGTATTTGAAAGTGCGATATATTACCCTATTTTGTACATAAGATAAACTACAAACATATATATATATATATATATATATATATATATATATATATATATATATATATATATATATATATATATATATATATATATATTTATAAAACCTTTATTTATTAAAACAATTTAAATGAATAATTTTTTAAAATTTTATTTCCTTTTACTTTAGGTAGTTTCGGTATGTTTACCTAGTCCGTCCCTCGACAAAATTTAAAATTTGTCGTTTTTTAAAGCGATTGTTTTAAAAGCAAAGATTTTTGGGTTTTTTAAATTTTTTTTTTGTACTTTAGATCAATAACATTAAAAATAATGATAACAAAATTTTTCACCCCGTCCTTGGGTAAAGCAATTTCGGTTCCATAACCTAGTCTTTAACTTACGATGAATTTTAGAAATCATTTTTTTAAACTTAATGAAATAAAGTAATTTTTTTTTTGTTTTTAAATTCACACAAAACTTAAATTTAAAAATTGCATATTAATTTCATACAAAACCTACAAAACAAAAATTTAGAATGGGGGGAGAAAACTAGTTCTTTAGTGTCTGCTAGTGGAAAAGACCAATCGGATTCCATTCTCGAAACTACACGAGAACAGAACAACTAAATCTAGACAGCGTTTTCTTTTTAGAATATTTGAATCTCCCCACACTTAGGTAGTTGTGGTGTCGAAATTGTGATTAACTTCATTGTCAATTTCTCTTGGACCATAATCAACTTGCATATCTGTGACTTTTGCTTTAAGCCATTGGTCGGATTCCTGTGTAATATCCACAAATTCAACTAGTTTTGCCTTTTCTTTAGGCGATAGATTGGATACTAGCCGGTTACATAACTTAAGGTTCCCCTTGATTCTAGCGTCGCGAATCCGTTTAATAAGTTTCTTCATTGAACTATTAATAACGGGGTCATTTAATTTCGTATCAACAACGGGGTTCTTTATTATCAAGTCATCATTAGGTGTTACTTCATCTTCCCCACACTTAGGCGTTTTATTATTGTTAAGCACTACCGTTGGAGTTGGTAAAACAATATGCTTCTCATCGATCGTTTTTATTGGTTCAACGGTTTTGGTTGGTGGAGATTTAGACTTTCGAATCACGAAGGTGATCAATTTTTCATCATTACTAAGTGTCATTCTACCCTCTCTTACATCAAATAACGCCCCGGTGGACGCTAAAAATGGTCGACCTAAAATTAGAGGAATGTTTGAGTCCTCTTCTATGTCAATGACAATGAATTCGACTAGAAAGGTTAAATTACCCACTTGAACAGGTAGGTTGTCAGTAATTCTAACTGGGTGCCTAATGGTTCGATCAAAGAGTCGGACACTCATCTCTGTTGGACTTAACTCACCTACTCCTAATCTCTTATATAATGAAAGAGGCATAACACTCACACTCGCACCTAAATCTGCTAGTGCATCATACATGACACAATCACTAAGTAGACAAGGAACAATAAATTCACCCGGATCACCCACCCTGGTGGAGGTTTTAGTGGAACTGTCTTCACCGGGTTTATCTTTACGGTTTTTGTTTCTTGTACTTTCTTTTTCTTCTTCTTCTTTTCAGAGGTATCACAAACTTTATTACCTATTACTTGCTCATACTCAACTCCTTTTTTTGGAAACGGGATGGGTGGTCTGTATGGTGCCACCACTGGCTTTACATACTCGGGTGGTGGTGGTGGTGTTGTAACTTCTTCATTGTTACTCACATCGAAAACCTTCCCATCTTCTGATGCTGGTTTTTCAGAATTTGTTGACACCATATTAACATTCTCATTCCGAATATTTACTTCAGTATTACTTGGTAGCTTTCCTTGTTCCCTCTCACTCATCATGCTAGCAAGAGTACCTACGTGTTTTTCTAGATTCAAAATGGAAGCTTGTTGAGTTCTTAATGACTGATCAAACCTCTCATTCGTTTGGGTTTGAGTTATAATAAATTGTGTTTGAGATTTCATTAGCTTTGCCATCATTTCTTCCAGATTTGGCTTTTTCTCTTCGGTTTGTTGTGGTGGTTTATACAAGCTAGGTCTTTGTTGATTGAAAGTGTTGTTTTGAGTTGGTTGGTTATTCGGACCTTGTTGGTTGTACGAGTTAATGTTGGTACCATTTGGATTGTAAAGAATGTTTTGATTTCGATTGAAGTTTGGCCTTGGCGGTTGATAATTATTTTGATAATTATTTCCCGGCCTTTGGTTCATGTAGGAAACATTCTCTCGTTGTTCCATCGTTTGCTCAATGTGACAATCTTTCGTTAAGTGTGGTCCACCGTATTGCTTACAACTGATTCGTATTGCGTGAATATCTTTAGTCATCTTTTCCATTCGTCTCTCGTAAGCATCTATTTTCCATTCGTCTCTGGTGCCACTCATGCGCGTTGTGATGACCCGTCCTAATCCATCTGGACGAAGTCATCAACATCTGGTCCCATTGCGAAGTACTGACCTAAATATGCCATGACTGACTCCATGTATTATGAGCAAATGCACAGCGGAATATTTCTTTCATACCTGAGAATAAACATGCTTTAAAGTGTCAACCAAAGGTTGGTGAGTTCATAAGTTTATCATAAAACAATAAAATTCATCATTTTGATAGACCACAAGATTTAAATGATGCATAGTACAAATGGGCCCGAATCCTATACCCACATGTAATGTATATGCGATATCTTTTAAATACAGTACACCTTTCTCGTGTACGCAATCCATTTTCATAAATCTTAGTAACCGTACACATATCTCGTGTACAAAATATCATACACATAACCTGTGTATAAAAATCATTCTCTCGATATATAACATTCACATCAACTGGTGGCAATTATCATGTCCACATAATTCAATGGTGACAATTATCATGTCCACATAATTCAATGGTGGCAATTATCATGTCCACATAATTCAATGGTGGCAATTATCATGTCCACATAATTCAATGGTAGCAATTATCATGTCCACATAATTCAATAATAATCCACAGAACTTCTGTCTGCATAATAATTCATTCGAGGAATGTTTTGCTTGTGTCTATCTCGTCAAACATTTATAAAAGCATTTCATGTATTCGCAGTTCAAAATATATTTCAAAAGTATTTAATAAAGCAGTTGTAAAAACAGCGCATGTATTCTCAGTCCGAAAAATGTAAAAAGTAAAAGGGAGCAAATGAAACTCACCTAATGTATTTTGTAGTAAAAATACATATGACGTCATTTAACAAATGTAGGGTTGACCTCAGATTCACGAACATATATCATGTCTATATATTAACACATTATAATATAAATCAATTAAGTTTATATATTTTGTTATGTATCAAGATTAATGTTCTTATATATAATTTTATTATTACTTATAATACATTATAATACCTACTTGATATTTAGTTAATGTTATATTAATAATATTAGTTAACACAAAATTTATGTAATATTTATATACCTTATGTAAAAATATATTTTTATATATATACATATGTTGTTTTGTAAAATAAATAATTGTAGTATTACTAGATTAAGGATAATGATAATAATAATAATAATAATAATAATAATAATAATAATAATAATAATAATAATAATAATAATAATAATAATAATAATAATAATAATAATAATAATAATAATAATAATAATAAGACTACCTTTCAAAGTAAGCTTTTAAAAAGAATTGCCATAGTCCGGACTCGAACTCAGGACCTCTCAATTAAACTGAAACACCCTTAACCATTTGAGCCATTTTGTCTTTCTATTCTTATTACTTGATTAATTATTTTTATCAGTTATCATTCTTGTTATTAAGCCTCTCGACCCAAATAGAAGCCCAACCATTAATTAGTCCATGTATCGTTTAAAGGAAGCCCAACGAAATTTTTAAAAATTCACGGCCCAACAGGCTTGAGTTTTTAAGAAAGTTTTTACTAAAAAAAAATATTGCACGCGCCTAGTTTCGATCCTCAGACCTCTCGATTATCTCACACCCTTCCAACCACTGATAATCTTATTGTTTTAATAAAATTTTAATAATAATAATAATAAATATAATAAATAATATTACTACCTTTAACTTAAAAAAACATATGTGTCGATGGTGATCAGTACACAAACAAAATAGAAGGTGGACATCTTTATCCAATCATCATCATCCTATCATCATGTACATCATCATCTTCCTCGTTATCATTTTCCTTGTTTTAACAGTAGAAAACCCGAAGCTACATTGATCGAAAAGGTGGTGGTTCAAGTGGTTCTCAAACACGATAAAGATGGTGGAAAGTTGTGATTCACGATGGCGGTGAATGTGGGTAATAGTTGCAGTGGTGGTCTCGAGTAATAACAATTCACGAGGGGTCTCATGATCAAGGTGATGGTGATTCAAGAGGGTGATGTGGTTCACGAAGAAGAGAACAAAGACATTAAATGGTGCTCGAATGATGACGTGAAAGATAGTGGTGGTCGTGTAAGTGGATGTTGAATGGTGGCGGGTAAATGAAGGTTTTGTTCAAGAAGGTGATGGTTAAAGATGTCAACGAGTGGTGGCGGTTGTAATTCAACAGGTGGTGAAGTGGTGATGGAATGAAAGTGGTTTGTTCTTGAACCGGAAGTAGAAACGTCTGAGCAGAAGCAAGTTCATGGGTGATGATATGGGTGGTGTATGGTGATAATTTCTCAAGGTGATAGCGGTAGCGATGGATGCTTGGTTTCCATAAGTATATGTATATCAATTATATATATACATAAATATAATTCTTGTTTAAAGTGAGTTTTGTTGAGTATTATAGAGACAAACATCGAGTACTTGTAATTGTTTTGATGATGGTTCATGAGTGGTGTTTCGTTGAATGTGATCTTTAAATAAGGCAGAAATAGAAACCAACTTGTAGTAGTAATGCACAAGTGTGATTTTTGTCTAATGTGTGTGTTTTGCTCCATATAAGCATATACTTATTATATGTAGTAGGTAGAAAGAGATAAATTACTTGTAAAATTCAAAAGTGATCATAAAGTAACACAGTACACAACATGATTATTTCAGTCTCGTGAAATCAATTTGTTGGTATCTACCGATGATAGTTTAAAGCGGATATTATATCGTGTCCATTGCTAAACAGTAAGAATATAAAAGTGTTCCTAAAAATCCCAAACTTTTAGGTTAAATATAATTAATTATTTCACTCAGTAACTGTTTGAAACCTGATCAAAAAGGTTCAATAATTATTTATTTTCTGTTCCAATTTATTTGTACGGAGTACGAATATTTAAACTTAAAAAGGTAAAAATACTTTTAACAAATCTAAAATCCTCGTAATCGATTTACCGTTCAACTTTTATTTCAATCCTTCGTGAACACGTACAATATCTATATTAAAACTAACAAAACATCAACCGAGTGTTACCGACGTTTACTAATTAAGCTCGAAATCAATCATTTTCCATTTACTCTCTCTCCAAATATAATCAGTTTTAAATAACAAGTTTTATCACATAAATATATATTATATATTTTTTAAATAAATAGATTTAATATTATTTTATATATTTACAAGTAGTATTTATATACATATTTATATACATATTTATATACATATATATATATATATATATATATATATATATATATATATACACACACATTTGTAATAATAGTTTTCATTATATCGCATATTATTTTACATATTTATTTCCAACAATTAACTCATATATTATTTCAATTAATATTTCAAATTATCACATATATATATATATATATATATATATATATATATATATATATATATATATATATATATATATATAAACATACATGTATCTATTTACAATTAGTTGTTCGTGAATCGTCGGGAATAGTCATAGGGTATTTTAATATATAAAAGAGTTCAAAATCATGAGACTTTAACAATACAGATTTCGCTTATTGTGTCGGATTTATAATGAGATTAAGTTTAAATTTGGTCGAAAATTTCCGGGTCGTCACAGTACCTACCCGTTAAAGAAATTTCGTCCCGAAATTTGAGCAAGGTGGTCATGGCTAACAATAAAAATGTTTTCATGACAAATATGAGTTGATAAATTGAGTTTTATCATCTTTGAGTAATATGGATAAAAATAATTCGATTATTCGAAGAGCACGAATGAAGCTATCACAAAAGATTGAAATGAGGAAAATAAGATTCACCTTAGCTTTTGACGTAGTCAGGGTTGAATTTAGAAAATAAGGTGCGTCTTAGCTTTTGAAGTTGTCTTGGTTGAATTCCGGAATTCAAGGGGTTTAAAGAAAATCTTCGAAATCAAAAAGATTTGATTCTTCGGTGAGTAAGGAATTTAAGATCTCTATAATTAAATACGGTGATCTACCTCAATTACATTGTCTGATATTTCCATTATAAATTAAGCACTTCCATTCCATTATTCTCACCATTTCTATACTTTCTTTCTTAGTTCATACATCCAAAAGATTGTGAAAATGCTTAATCCAGTTCTAATCCTTGTTCTTATTCTGACTATCGCAATGATCGTTCTTCTTTTCTAACTCCCACCTGAAGAATCTGTTTATTTCTACTATGCTCTAGGGATTATTGTATTTATAATCCTCCCGTGTCTTTATATTGCTATACGCACTGATATCCATAATTTGTAATTTCGGTGTTATTGTTGGGCTTTATATTTTCCCTTATATATCGGAGCTTCATGCTCTTGTTTTCTCTTCCCGACTTCTAGTAAAGCGAGTAATGGTTCAGAATTCATAAGTATGGAGTTTCGAATGATTATAGTATTCTAAGCAGAAAGGAATGTATTAGCACGATTTGATTTGTCAAATTATCAGAATCCCTGAGGATGGAACTATCAAGATTATATTTTCTTGATATGTTCAGAGGTTAAGTATAATGAAAGAGTTATGTAACATGGTTCATGATAAAGGTATGATCTGTGATCCTTTATTACGTTCTATTAGAAACTCAGCATGACTTACTGTAATATAATCACGTTGGCCGAACGTCATTATATTATACTAACCCATGCTTCAATTCCCAACACTTCTCCACAATTCATTCATAATTTATACTTAGATTTTACAGAAGTTTCCAATATAATGGAATACAGAAAACATGAAGAGGTAGATAATTTCGGACAAGAATACTTATGAAAATATCCTCAAAAATATCGATGATATTTATGGTAACATTTTGGAATTTCTAAGTTCGAAGGTTGATAAAGAAAGATTTTCCGCAAGATTTTAACATGAGTAAGGAGCAAGATATTCATTGAAGGTTTCATCGGATCCAGAATTACCTGGATTCTTTGAATATAGGGTTTGGTCCTTGTATTTGTCCTTAGTCTCCTTCATGGTTAGCTCAAACCATTTTTCAGTACCAAATTTTCTATCGAGCGTTCCAATATTCCATTCTTTATTATCAAACTTTTGGCCGTTTAGACCACCTACGATTTTGCTATTTCCTCTGCATTTAATGCTGCCATATCTGAATCATCGGTTATCAATCTGAGGTGGTTTCGAAAGAATTGTGTTTTTAGATGATTAAACGCTGATGGTAATATGGTGGAATATAAAAGATTTTCTGGTAACAATAAATGAGCACGCATATATATCAAGGTTATAATAAGGTTATTTTGAATGAAAAGTCAAAGTTGTCTTGCTGGAGCTGTGACAAAAATTGGCTATTTTGAAAAAGAACCGCAAAGTTATTTTCAGTAATAACAACACCAAAGGAGCTAGGACAGATACATGTTAAACATTTACTTAGGTTCCGAGTGTTTTCAGGTGCATAAATATATGCATCAATCTTTTCTTCCATAGAAGAAGTGCGGTTGGTTCATCCTTTCGATTGAGGTGTTTTTCAAGAATCATGAAAGGTTTGAACGCAGTTTGTAAACGTCAAGATACAAATAAGGTTTAAGATGAAATCAAGTGGCAAACTTGAAGAATTATTTAGTTTCATATGTTATAATCAATATTTTAATTTATTTTAATTGTCCAATGTTTTTAGTCCACAGTCGATAGTCCACAGTTGACAGTCCAATATATATTTTAATGTATAATATTTGAATTAATTAATACGTATCGTGACCCGTGTACATGTCTCAGACTCGATCACAACTCAAACTATATATATTATTGTAGAATCAACCTCAACCCTGTATAGCTAACTCCAACATTACTGCATATAGAGTGTCTATGGTTATTCCAAATAATATATATAAATGCGTCGATATGATATGTCAAAACCTTGTATACGTGTCCCGATATTTAAAATGCGTAAATAACAGTATTTAAATGACGATAAATAAAGTGCGTAAAGTAAATAACAGAAATTAAATGACGATAAATAAAATTGCGAGAATGTAAATTGCGATGAATAAAAGGTAATACGGAATTAACAGTTAGCTAGGAACAGTTAGCTAGGATTTTGTTAGCGTGGATTCTTAATAGTATTTCTCATAGTTAATTTGTTTGTTTCTGACAAATTTTATTTTGTCCAATGTTTTCTTCATTATGCCACTTGTTGGATTCTGGTAAATCAAAATCCAAATATGAAATTTGATGAAAATAGTTATTCTGCGGTGAACGGATTCGTATATCTGTGGATGTAGGTCGGATAGTAAATGACTGTTGAATCAGATTCAAAGAATGTACAGTATAACATGTTAATACGAAAGTTAAATATTTCCTCGGGTATTACCTACCCGTTAAAATATTTTCACCATTAACAGTTTGTACAAAAGAATTTTTAATTACAATCTTTATGAAAATATACTTAAATATATATTTTCTTCAGATATAATCATGGATTTAATGAGTTAATATGATATTAAACTCATTTGATTTACCGTTAGAACAAGAATATATAATCTCTAAAATATTAGAGATTACATAATTGTCATGCCGAACGAAGATAAATAATGTAGAATGTCATGTAGAATGATGATTATGCTCGAGGTACAGAATGAGATGTTGAGACATGGATTGTTGATGGTACTGTTGGTGCCATTGATGTTGTTGAAGCTGGTAAATTTTGCACCATATTCTCCAAATTGATTACTCGAGCGCGAAGCTCGATGACTTCTTCGATTACTCCGGGATGATTGTCGGTAAGAACGAGCGAATGAATAAGGTTTAGAATTTTAGATAGAATATAATCATGGCGTGGTATTCGGGAAATGAGGGTGAAAATGGTGTTTCAGACCGGTTCGCCGGTAAGTGCTTCAGATTCTCCGTCAAGAGGTAAATTCGGTTGGTGGAAAGGATCGCCTTCTTCGCGTCTACATTAATTAAATCGACTACGAACCCATCTCCAATTCATCCAGAATAGATGATGGCTAATTGGTTGATTCATTCCGGTTACACTGCTTTTGGAGCTCGAGTGGAAATCCATATCGGAATAGCTGTCGGAATAACTATCGGAATAGCTATCGAAATCTGAGGGACTCGAACTGGTTGAGGGATTCATCTCGTATGATTAGATGAAGGATTTTCAATAAGAAATAGATTATAGGATGTAGATTAGTACCCTGCAATACATAATTTACATATGCATATATAATACTAGAATCTCATAAGTTACGGAGGAATCTACGGAAACTATCAGGCAAAGGTAACAATAACATATACGCTAAGATATGAATTTATCTATACACTGTCTGTGGAATAGAGGCAGTAAGATGTGTCTAGACTAAGAATGATAAGCAAGTGATTCCCTAATAATGATAAGCAGGAAATTTTCGACACGAAATGATAAGCAAAACTTTTGACATGCAGACACGGTCAAAGTCCAGACTCACTAATGCATCTAAACAACTACTAGTTAGACACACTAATGCAAGACCTGGTTCATTAAGACCACCACTCTGATACCAACTGTGATGACCCGTCTTAATTCATCTGGACGAAGTCATCAACATCTGGTCCCATTGCGAGGTACTAACCTAAATATGCCATGAATGACTCCATGTATTATGAGCAAATGCACAGCGAAAGATTTCTTTCATACCTGAGAATAAACATGCTTTAAAGTGTCAACCAAAGGTTGGTGAGTTCATAAGTTTATCATAAAACAATAAAATTCATCATTTTGATAGACCACAAGATTTAAATGTTGCATAGTACAAATGGGCCCGAATCCTATACCCACCTGTAATGTACATGCGATATCTTTTAAATACAGTACACCTTTCTCGTGTACGCAATCCATTTTCATAAATTTTAGTAACCGTATACATATCTCATGTACAAAATATCATACACATAACCTGTGTATAAAAATCATTCTCTCGATATATAACATTCACATCAACTGGTGGCAATTATCATGTTCACATAATTCAATGGTGGCAATTATCATGTCCACATAATTCAATGATGGCAATTATCATGTCCACATAATTTAATGGTGGCAATTATCATGTCCACATAATTCAATAATAATCCGCAGAACTTCTGTCTGCATAATAATTCATTCGAGGAATGTTTTGCTTGTGTCTATCTCGTCAAACATTTATAAAAGCATTTCATGTATTCGCGATTCAAAATATATTTCAAAAGCATTTAATAAAGCAGTTGTAAAAACAGCGCATGCATTCTCAGTCCCAAAAATGTAAAGAGTAAAAGGGAGCAAATGAAATTCACCTAATGTATTTTGTAGTAAAAATACATATGACGTCATTTAACAAATGTAGGGTTGACCTCAAATTCACGAACCTATATCATGTATATATATTAACACATTATAATATAAATTAATTAAGTTTATATATTTTGTTATGTATCAAGATTAATGTTCTTATATATAATTTTATTATTACTTATAATACATTATAATACCTACTTGATATTTAGTTAATGTTATATTAATAATATTAGTTAACACAAAATTTATGTAATATTTATAAACCTTATGTAAAAATATATTTATATATATATATACATATGTTGTTTTGTAAAATAAATAATTGTAGTATTACTAGATTAAGGATAATGATAATAAATATGATAATGATAATAATAATAATAATAATAATAATAATAATAATAATAATAATAATAATAATAATAATAATAATAATAATAATAATAATAATAATAATAATAATAATAATAATAATAATAATAATAATAATAATAATAATAATAATAATAATAATAATAAGACTACCTTTCAAAGTAAGCTTTTAAAAAGAATTGCCATAGTGCGGACTCGAACTCAGGACCTCTCAATTAAACTGAAACACCCTGAACCATTTGAGCCATTTTGTCTTTCTATTCTTATTACTTGATTAATTCTTTTTATCATTTATCATTCTTGTTATTAAGCCTCTCGACCCAAATAGAAGCCCAACCATCAATTAGCCCATGTATCGTTTAAAGGAAGCCCAACGAAATTTTTAAAAATTCACGGCCCAACGGGCTTGAGATTTTAAGACAGTTTTTACTAAAAAAAATATTACACGCGCCTAGTTTCAATCCCCAGACCTCTCGATTATCTCACACCCTTCCAACCACTGAACTACTCATTTCATTTTTGAATTAAAGCCCTGTTTAATTGTTTTAACATATAGATTTATAAAGTTCACTTCAAAACCCATTTAAACCTTATGATTCATTAAATTGAATCTGTATTATGATCCTAACATTACCATTATCTAATCTATATTATTTTTATGATCTTAACACCTTTTTAAATTATAAACTTAATCCCTCTCTCCATAATCTTATTGTTTTAATAAAATTTTAATAATAATAATAATAATAATAATAATAAATATAATAAATAATATTACTACCTGTAACTTAAAAAAACATATGTGTCGATGGTGATCAGTACACAAACAAAATAGAAGGTGGACATCTTTATCCAATCATCATCATCATAAGTCATCATCATCATCCTATCATCATGTACATCATCATCTTCCTCGTTATCATTTTCCTTATTTTAACAGTAGAAAACCTGAAGCTACAGTGATCGAAAAGGTGGTGGTTCGAGTGGTTCTCAAACACGATAAAGATGGTGGAAAGTTATGATTCACGATGGCGGTGAAGGTGGGTAATAGTTGCAGCGGTGGTCTCGAGTAATAACAATTCACGAGGGGTCTCATGATCAAGGTGATGGTGATTCAAAAGGGTGATGTGGTTCATGAAGAAGAGAACAAAGACATTAAATGGTGCTCGAATGATGACGTGAAAGATGGTGGTGGTCGTGTAAGTGGATGTTGAATGGTGGCAGGTAAATGAAGGTTTTGTTCAAGAAGGTGATGGTTAAAGATGTCAACGAGTGGTGGCGGTTGTAATTCAACAGGTGGTGAAGTGGTGATGGAATGAAAGTGGTTTGTTCTTGAACCGGAAGTAGAAACGTCTGAGCAGAAGCAAGTTCGTGGGTGATGATATGGGTGGTGTATGGTGATAATTTCTCAAGGTGATAGCGGTAGCGATGGATGCTTGGTTTCCATAAGTATATGTATATCAATTATATATATACATAAATATAATTCTTGTTTAAAGTGAGTTTTGTTGAGTATTATAGAGACAAACATCGAGTACTTGTAATTGTTTTGATGATGGTTCATGAGTGGTGTTTCATTGAATGTGATCTTTAAATAAGGCAGAAATAGAAACCAACATGTAGTAGTAATGCACAAGTGTGATTTTTGTCTAATGTGTGTGTTTTGCCCCATATAAGCATATGCTTATAATATGTAGTAGGTAGAAAGAGATAAATTACTTGTAAAATTCAAAAGTGATCATAAAGTAACACAGTACACAGCATGATTATTTCAGTCTCGTGAAATCAATTTGTTGGTATCTACCGACGACAGTTTAAAGCGGATATTATATCGTGTCCATTGCTAAACGGTAAGAATATAAAAGTTTTCCTAAAAATCCCAAACTTTTAGGTTAAATATAATTAATTATTTCACTCATTAACTGTTTGAAACCTGATTAAAAAGGTTTAATAATTATTTATTTTCTGTTCCAATTTATTTGTACGGATGACGAATATTTAAACTTAAAAAGGTAAAAATACTTTTAACAAATCTAAAATCCTCGTAATCGATTTACCGTTCAACTTTTATTTCAATCCTTCGTGAACACGTACAATATCTATATTAAAACTAACAAAACATCAACCGAGTGTTACCGACATTTACTAATTAAGCTCGAAATCAATCATTTTCCATTTACTCTCTCTCCAAATATAATCAGTTTTAAATAACAAGTTTTATCACATAAATATATATTATATATTTTTTAAACAAATAGATTTAATATTATTTTATATATTTACAAGTAGTATTTATATACATATTTATATACATATATACATACATATATACATATATATATATATATATATATATATATATATATATATATATATATATATATATATATATATATATATATATACATACATTTTTAATAATAGTTTTCATTATATCGCCTATTATTTTACATATTTATTTCTAATAATTAACTCATATATTATTTCAATTAATATTTCAAATTATCACATATATATATATATATATATATATATATATATATATATATATATATATATATATATATAAACATACATGTATCTATTTACAATTAGTTGTTCGTGAATCATCGGGAATAGTCACAGGGTATTTTAATATATAAAAGAGTTCAAAATCATGAGACTTTAACAATACAGACTTTGCTTATTGTGTCGGATTTATAATGAGATAAATTTAAATTTGGTCGGAAATTTCCGGGTCGTCACACGAGTGGGAGGCTATGTTATCAATAATTTTATGAGCTTCGGTTGCGGTTTTCTTCATAATGGAACCACCAGCTGTTATGTCGATGTCTTTTCGTGTAGTAACGTCGACACTTTGGTAGAATATTTGTACTATTTGATAAGTGTCTAAACCATGTTGAGGACATCCTCTCAACAACTTTCTGAATCTTGTCCATGCCTCATATACAGTTTCATTTGGCTTTTGTGTGAACGTAACTATTTCTCCTTGAAGTCTCACGACTTTAGATGCCGGAAAGAATTGTTTAAGAAATTTTTCAACTAAGACATCCCATGTATCAATCGTCCCTTCAGGTAACGATTCTAACCAATCTTTGGCTTCTCCCTTTAAAGTCCAGGGAAATAACATGAGATAGATATGTTCATCCTCAACTTCTCTGATTTTGAATAGAGTACAGATCCTATTAAAGGTTCGAAGATGTTCGTTTGGATCTTCTTTTGGCATACACTATATTGGCATTGATTAGTTACCATGTGTAGGATTTGTCCTTTGATTTCATAATCTGGCACATTAATGTCTGGTTTAATAATGGCGTGACCTTGGCCCGTGCGTGTGGCTCTCATTCGGTCTTCCATACTTAGAGGTTCTGTTACTTCCATAATTGAATTTGTTGAATCTGAATCACTAGAGGATTCTGATTTAATGGTTTCTTCTTTGACAATCTCTGGATGAGTAATTTGTGGTTCAGGAGGAATGATTAGTGGTTCAGGATCTCTGAATTGTCCCTGAATATCCTCCGGATTCTCAATTGTGAGATTGAGTTCAAAAAATGGATTATCAGGATTTTGAGTTGGAGTACTTGGATTACTAGATGATGATTCTAAAGAAAAATCAACGGCGACAATATTGGCTAGATGTCTTGATCGAGTTACAGGTGGTGAACGTATGAAAGGTGGTGAACGTTTTGCTCGGTGCATTCACTGAATATCCTATTAGTTATAAAAGATAAAAATTATATAAGTTATCAAATTAATAGACTTTTCTGATTTTGCCCACGTTTCGAATAGCCAATAGATGCAGCAGGTAGCCATGACCCTTTAAATCGGAAGCCCATAACTTGACACTAACAAATTCAACTATTACTACGAACCAGAAAATTTTGGATGTCTATCAATTTAACCGCTTAAAATAATTTTTCGTTTTGAAATTTTAGAGAAGAAATAGAAAATTCTATGTCCTAAAAACTAGAGCGTCGAGAAATAAGAAAGAAAAAGAGCGCGTCGAAAAACGTCGAAAAATAAAAGGTCGAAAAATTAAGCGTCGAAAAATAATAAAATGTAGCGTCGAAAATTAAAAGTCTAAAAACTAAGAATTAAAAGTTGCGTCTAAAGGTATTAAAGCTTAAAAGGAATTCTATATCCAAAACGGCAATAACTTAAAAGGCACTAAAATCTATAAAATATTAAGGCGATAAGCGACGTCGTAAAATTCTAAAGCACCTAAATCTTAGTCTAAAGAAAAAGCACTTAAGGAATTTTACGGCAAAGCCTAAAACTCTAGAAATAAAAAATAACTACGGTAAATACTAAATTTAAAACTAAGTACGAACGATAAATATACAAATTATAAATTAAACGATTAAAAAGATACGAAATATAAAAATAAAACTAAAGTTATAAAAATACAATTTTTTATAAAAATATTATTTTTATATTATTATTTTATAAAAGTATTAATTTTTTAAATAATAAAACTAATTGAAACTTAAAAATACAAAATAAAATAAACTGAAACTTAATTATTAAATAACTACACCCTAATTATGGTTTAATAATAATAATAATTAATAATACTCCGTAATTAATGATGTACTATGATCAGACCTGACGTGTCAGGTTACCTCATGCGATCGCATGAGGATTCTTTGTTAATTCCACGCGATCGCATGACCCTCGGATCCAGTTCAGATGTTGGGCTGCTACAGTGTAGTGGCCTGATTACTTTTTAATTTTTATTTTTATTTTTCTGTTTTTAATTTATTTATATAAAATAAATAAAAACTTAATTTTTAAAAACTAAAATAGAAATAGAAAAACTTTATAATTTTATATATTTTTAACAAACTCTTAAAAATATATATATTTCGTTTTTTTAATATTTAAAACGTATTTTTACAAAAAGAAATTAAAACTTAATAAAAAAAATTTTTATATAGCGTTTCGCTTTCGGCGTTGTTGAAGCTCCCCGGCAGCGGCGCCAAAAACTTGATGTTATGCGAGGCGTATACGAAATAGTTATAATTTTACTGTGAAATACTATTAAATACGATACAATTTTACACAAGTTATTTATTTATTTATAGAGTGAATATACCTAAACCTTGCTACAACACTTATAGGCAGTGTACCTAATCATAGAGTAGTGTAGTTTTTAGTAAGTCCGGTTCGTTCCACAGGGAGCTAGTGATACGTACTATATTTTTAACAACTATATTTATATAATATATATATATTCGTATTATAGTAGTATTATTATTATTATTATTATAAAAAGGGGGTTTTACCGTTTAATGACCGGTTTATCGATTTTAAATAAAGCGTAAAGATAAATGACGATAATTAAAGTGCGTAAAAAAATAACAATGACGATATATAAAATTGCGAATAATAAAATGACAGTAATTAAAAGTACGATGAGAAATATGATAAAAGAATTATGCTTATTTAAACTTCCGTAATCATGATGTTGTCGTTTTGATTTTAATTTATTTCTCTGGGTTAATTGTCCTTTATTCTGGTTTATTTGATACCTATCTGGTTTTTGTCCATAATAGTCCATCGGTCATAATTATAAAATGCTCGTCAAATTAACCTTATTCCCGAAATATTCCAACTAATTAGGGATTCGAACTGTAACAAGGTTTTAACACTTTGTTAATAATTACACCAGGTTATCGACTGAGTGTAATTCAAGGTTTTAATACTTTGTTAACAATTACACCAATTATCCTTGTATGTAATCCACCCCTGTTTTAATGAGATATGAATATTAATTTACCCATTTGATCAGAATGAATAATCAATTACCCAACCCGAATAATTAATTAAATGATCGTAAAAGATGTTGTATAAACGTCACTAAATAGAACATACATAATCATTTTAATAATTATTAGATTAACTAATTTGAAGATAGGTTCGACAGATTCTAATGAGTTGTCATTCGATTAGACAATACCCCTATCTATTAATAGTCAATAGTCCAATGTCCACAAGTGTCGGTCTTTTGTCCAAACCTTAATTATGGTACAAAATTCAATAACCCAATCTTAATTTTTAGTCCAACATCACGATTACTTTGGCTTAAATAAGCATAATAATAACTTAGTTACAAGACATTAATTAAAAAGGAAGAACATAGCTTACAGTGGTGATTAATCGCGTAGCGTTATACGGACAGAGTTCCGTCTTATAAAACCTTAAAACATTTCTTACAATAACCCAATTATTATTAAACTTAAATTAAACTATAAATTATAAATATATAATTATGATTACAGAGGAAGAAGAAGAAAAAGGTGTATATTACTCGTCAATTCGCTGGCCTTTTATAGATGTGAGCTGATTTTGGGATCCATGCGATCGCATGGGTTCCCTTTGTTATTTCCATGCGATTGCATGGACAGGCTGACCAGCATACATTACTTTGTTTTCTAGTTTTGCCGACGTTTTATTATATATAATATAATATATATATATATATATATATATATATATATAATTTTAAGAATTATTTATATATTATATTATATTTATGTGCATAGTTGACTTGTCATTTTTGCTCCATTGCGTCGCGCGTTGATAGTTGGTTTATGTCCCGGTTCCGGATTTTCGAACGTCCTTGCGTACAATTTAATATCTTGTATTTTGCGTTTTGCGGCTCGTACTCTTGTAATTTTGAGACGTTTCTCATCAATAAATTGAATCACTTGAATTATATCTTGTACATTTGAGCTTTTTGGTCATTTGCATCTTCAAATCATCGTTTTCTTCTTTTATCTTCGCACTTATTTTTTTAAACGAATATTACATAAAAATAGAACAATTGTAACTAAAAGCTTTACATATTGGAAGGATATTGTGCCTAATTATATGTTCATTTGGAGCACTATCAATACTTTTTTCAATGAGTTTTAATTAGTCAGTGAAGAAGCAGTAAGTCAATGCTGATAATACTAATAAAGCTTTGTATGATTTGATTTTGTATTTCAGTTTATGAATTTTCTTGAGTTACACTTTCAGGTCCACCATCGATTGATATATATTCGATGGATCAAATCAGAGGTTTATGAAGGTTTCTCACATGTGTTTTGTCCTGAATTTATGCAGGTTACACTCTTTCAATGCTTTATAATGTTTTTGATTAGTTGTTGTTGATATGTATTTGAATATTTGAGTCATATGTTACTAAAAAAATAGTTTCGTTGATAAATACAAGCATGTTTGATGAAATGCCAAATAGGAAAAGAGTTTCTCATTTGTTTACATTTCTCTATTTTTTTTTATTTGAGTTGGTTATTTTAGATTCTAATTTGTTTGTAATTGTAATATTTAGTGAGTCACGAGTTCCTATTTATTGAAAAGTTTTTTTTTCTTTAATGCATAATTGGTACTCTCTCCGTCCCACCACAAGTGTTCACATTCCTATTTTGGGATGTCTCATTACAAATGTCCATATTGTACTTTTAACCAATGAGAAGAGGTTATGTTGGAGAGAGAAGATTTTTGATTGGTGCAGAATGAAGTTAGTGAGATTTTCTAAAAATGTGTGCAAAAAGTAAGTGGACACTTATAATGAGACGGAGGGAGTAATATTTAGTAGTGTGGCTCCGTGCTTCTTTGTAGGGTCTACGTGTTGGCCACAATTTAGCCATATCCACCGCTTTGCACAACATTCCAGAAGTTAGCAACTGTTCATCTATTCTTTAATGATTAGTAGGAGCTTTAACTGATCTCTTTATAGATGGCTGAATTTAATATAATTAACGGTCTTACTTTGACCGTGTGTTGTTGTTCCACTTCATGTTTATTTTTCAACACAAAGGTGAGGCGCCTTAAAAAGTATAATAAATAAATTATAGCTGATGTTTATGTTTTTCTTACCTTTCATATTGTTTTTGCTTCAGGAAATGGCAGGCATTTAAGCTAGCAACGGTTTCTGGGCTTGCTGAACCTTTGGGTGTCATTATGTAGGTATGTAACTTTTGCCTTTATAAGCATTTTTAAGAAAACATTCGCCTATCTATTACATGTCAAAAAAGTATTTTTGTTGTAAATTTAGTAGTTAAATATGGATGGTAATTATTCAAATATGGATAGTAAAATTTGTACTATATATATGTGCATAATATAAGTTACAAAAACACACATATACATTAAATACATCACACCTCTTCAACCTTTTTCTCTCCTATATCTTCTACAACACATCTCTCTTTTATTGGTTCTTTCAATTTGAATATATTGAACGAGGCCACTAAAGATAGTTATAAGCCTACTGAAATATAACACGTTATCAGCACGAAGTGCTCCGTATAATCAAGGTTTATCTAAGCAAGCACACGTCACTAATCAGGGTAAGAAATTATCTAACTTTTATTAACTTCACTAACATTTATATTTATGTTATTTAAGTTATATATGGTCGGTTATACCGCCTGAATTATATTTCTGTAATCTAACTTTTATTAACTTCACTAACATTTATATTTATGTTATTTAAGTTATATATGGTCGGTTATACCGCCTGAATTATGTTTCTGTAATCTAACTTTTATTAACTTCACTAACATTTATATTTATGTTATTTAAGTTATATATGGTCGGTTATACCGCCTGAATTATATTTTCTGTAATCTAACTCTTATTAACTTCACTGACATTTATATTTATGTTAATAAGACCTCATGATTGTACGCAACACGTCATTTGACAACACGGTACTTTATGTACGCAACACGTCATTTGACAACACGGTACCATGGGTCGAGATTAATTCCGATCAATACGAATACGATGGGGTCTTTATATGTTATCTAACATTTATGATTACTTATGCAATTAATCATTATTTATTTCATGCATACTAATGTTTATTTTTTAAAAGTAAATCTTAAAAGTTAAAATAAGAAAAAAATAGTTTGCATTTTTATTAAAAGTAAATCTTAAAAGTTAAAATAAGAAAAAGTAGTTTGTATTTTTATTAAAAGTAAATCTTAAAAGTTAAAATAAAAAAAAGTAGTTTGTATTTTTATTAAAAGTAAATCTTAAAAGTTAAAATAAGAAAAAGTAGTTTGTATTTTTATTAAAAGTAAATCTTAAAAGTTAAAATAAGAAAAGTAGTTTATATTTTTATTAAAAGTAAATATTAAAAGTTAAAATAAGAAAAGTAGTTTGTATTTTTATTAAAAGTAAATCTTAAAAGTTAAAATAAGAAAAAGTAGTTTGTATTTTTATTAAAAGTAAATCTTAAAAGTTAAAATAAGAAAAAAAAAATCTTGTCCTTTATATTACTCATACGCGTTTTGATATAGTGACTTTATTCGTTAACGTCAACTAACGACGTTACAACGGTCATATATACATAACGGTTGTTAACGTCAACTGACGACGTTACAACAACTATATTTTTCAAATATAAAATAAACATCTCCGTTTTCACATTTTCACAAATCAATCTTCATTTTTCAGATTACTACTCTCAAAAAGTTTTTGTAAAAATGATTCACACAAGGATGATTTTTCCTATTGTATTGGTCATATTAACTATCATCATTGTTGCTAATATACCACCGGGTGAACCTATATTCTATCCTGCCCTTGTGGTTTTATTATTTGTAATCATACCATTATTCTGTTGTTTGCTACTTATGAATTTAAAATGATTCTAATTTCATTTTATTATTTGTCTATGAATAGAAGTTGATTATGATTATGATTTATGTTATTCATCTTTTTGATAATAGAAAATGTCGAATTTGAAAAGGCTTAAATTTGCTCATTTAGAACAAGTGGGAACAACTACTTAACATGGGTTATGAATGTAGAAAAACATCTCGAATCAAACGGTATTTTAAAAACCCTGAATGAAAATAACAATTATTCTGAACAAGAGAAAGCAATAGTAAGTATTTTTCTTAGCAAACATATTGACGAGTCCTTAGAATCTACATATTATATGATCGAAAATCCAAGTGTATTATGGAAAATACTCAAAGATAGATACGATATTAATTATCAAAATAATAATAATAATAATAATAATAATAATAACGATGATCCATGAAAGAATAAAATTAAAGATATTAGTAGACGCTCTTATAAGAATTCTGGAGATTCTTATTAATGATCTGGTAACGTGGATCATCAGTCTAGTATTTCTTGAATACATGAACATCTTGTTTAGCTCTACAAATAAGTCCCAAAAGAAAAGAAAATGAGAGTGAATCTGTTGACAAATCTTGATTAAATTAACCCTGAGCTACCTTGAGACTTGAATGGTTTGAATTTTCTAAGATGCCTAGTTTTTTTTATGTATCACTCATAAATAAATAGTTTTAGACCATAACGCATATGTTTTATTAAGTGTTATCTTTTATGTACTTCAGATTATAACTTGTTTGCAGGTAATATAATTTGATTATCTTGCTGAAATATAACTCATTATTTGCTTATCTTATTTGAAGTTTTAGTATGAATCCTGCTGAAATACAACATCAATTAAATGGTAAAGACCTATATATTGCAGATAGTAGTAACATACACACTATGATCAAATCTAAGAAATATTTCATTGATTTAAATCAAATGAAGGAATTATAAATACTATATCAGCTCTTGCAAACTTGATATATGGAACGAAAAAGGCAAAATTTCATATTACCAAATGGTACGAATTTTTTGGTAAACAATGTCTTGTTTTCTCCCAAATCAAAGAGAAATTTATTAAGTTTCTCTGATATATATGATTATCAGTCAATGATAATCGAAAATGAGAAATATCTATGTAGCACCGAAAAGCGCATATGATAAAAAGCGCATATGATGAAAAGCGCAGCGCATAGGATTAAAAGCGCATATGATAAAAAGCGCATATGATGAAAAGCGCAACGCATATGATTAAAAGCGCATATGATAAAAAATGCATATGATGAAAAGCGCAGCGCATATAATTAAAAGCGCATATAATGAAAAGTGCATATGATGAAAAGCGCATCACATATGATTAAAAGCGCATATGGTGAAAATGATATATGATGAAAAGCACATATGGTGATTAATGAAAATCACATATGGTGATTAATGAAAAGCACATATAGTGATTAATGAAAAGCACATATAGTGATTAACGAAAAACACATATGGTGATTAATGAAAAGCAAATATGGCGATTAATGAAAAGCACATTGAGAAATAATCACCAATGTTTCTTGAAAGAATTCAAGGGTATATATATGGACCAATTCATCCATCATGTGGACCATTTTTCTAATAGACGCATCTAACGCATGGTCTCATGTTTGTGTGTTATCAAGCCGTAATATGGCATTTGCAAAGTTTCTTGCACAAATTATTAAATTAAGAACACATTATTCTGATTACACCATTAAAAGGATGAGACTTGATAATGCTGGTGAGTTAACATCTCAAGCTTTTAATGATTATTATATGTCTACAATGATTGTTGTTGAACATCCAGTTGCTCATGTGCATACACAAAATTGGTTTAGCTGAATCAATAGATAAAAGCTTACAGCTAATAACTAGACAATTAGAAATGAGTACAAAACTCTCAATATTTATATGGGGACATGTAAATTTACATGATGTGACATTAATTCGCATTAAATCAAGTGCAAGTTATAAATATTCTCCATTACCAACTTAATTTTGGTGGAGACCGAATATTTTCCATCTTAGAACATTTGGTTGTGCAGTGTATTTTTAATTGAACAATCACATCAAATGGTTCCTCAAAGAAGGATTGGAATATATGTTAGATATGAAACATCTTCAATCATAAGATATATTGAACCCATGACGGGTGATGTTTTTACAGCAAGTTTTGTCGAATGTCACTTTAATGAAACATTGTTCCCTATATTAGGGGGAGAAATGAAATATAAATAAAATGATGTTTCATGGTGTGAACATCAATTAAGGAATATTGATCATCGCACAAAAGAATGCGAAAAGAAAGTTCAAATATAATGCATATGCAAGAACTTGCAAATTAATTACTTTATGCATTTAAAGATACAAAAAATAAGTGACTAAATCATATATACCAGCAGTAAATGCTTCAGCTAGAATTGAAATTACAAAAGCTGGCAATAATGTCACTTATGAGTCTTTGCTACGGCAGAAACGTGGGAGACCAATTGGTTCCAAAGATAAAAATGCTCGAAAAAGAAAATCAACTGATAATGAGGTAAAAGAAAGTGTTCAAGAAGAACCACAAATCAATACTCCTTCTGCAGAGGATATTGATAAATGTAAATACATAAATTGCAATAAATTATGCAATATTATGAAACTGAAATGAAATGAAAAATCTTGATGAGATATTTTCATATAATGTTACAATGACATCATGAATAAAGATGATGATCTGGAACCAAAATCTGTCATTGAATATCAAAATAGACGTGATTGAACTCAACGGAAAGGAATTAGAATCGCTCAATAAAAGAAAAGTTTTTGGATCAATCGTTATCACTTTTAAAGATGTGAAACAATGGGATACAAATGAATTTTTATCCAAAAAGAAATGTGCAAATGAAGTTACAAGGCAAAACTTGACTTGTAACTCAAGATTTCCCACAAAGATCAGAAATGAATTAGGAGAAAAACTTATCCTCCTATAATGAATACAATTACTTATTAGATACTTAATCAACCTGGTAGTTATTTAAATGCATCTCATGGATGTTGTTACTACTTATCTGTATGGATCACTTAATAATGATATATATATGAATATACCTGAAGGGTTAAGGTATCATAAGCATCTAATGCAAAACCCAATGGAATATATTCCATTAAATCACAAAGATTTCTAAATGGGTTTATACAATCGGGACGTATGTGGTATAATCGATTAAATTACTACTTGATAAGAAAAGGGTATACATATAAACTTATTTGCACGTGTGTTTTATAAAAACAATGTTCGGATATGTGATCATAGCTGTTTATATCAATTATCTTAAATAAAGAAATCTATGAAGCCATTCAACTTCTAAAGAAAGATTTTAAAATAAAAAAATCATCAAGTATTACGTTGATTAACATATTGAGCATATAACTAATGACTTACTTATACATCAAACAACTTATACCGAAAAGATTTTAAAATATTTTAATATGGACAAGACAAAAACCATTAAGTACTCATATGGTTGTTAGATCTTAATATTGATACTAATCCATTTCATCCTCTAGAAGATCATGAAGATCTTCTTGGTTCAGAAGTTCCATATTTTAGTGCAATTGGGGCTCTTATGTATCTTACAAATTATACAAGATCTGACATTTCTTTTGCAGTTAATTTGTTGACAAGGTTCGGCTCAACCCCTACCAAAAGACATTGGAATGGGATCAAACAAATAGTTTGATACCTTCGGGGAACTACTGATTTATAAGTATTTTATTCTAACAACTCGAAACAAGATTTGTTTGGTTATACAGATGCAGATTATTTATCTGATCTACATAAAGCTAAATCTCAAACTGGATATGTATTCCTAAATGGAGGCACCGCAATATCATGACGTTCTCAAAACAAACACTTGTTGCAACATCATCAAATCATGCCGAAGTGATTGCGTTACATGAAGCTACTCGGGAATGATTTTAGTTAAGATCAATGATACAAATCATTATTGATTCTTGTGGACTAGAACGCTATAAAAGCCCAACAACTATCTATGAAGATAATACAGCTTACATAGTACAAATGAAAGAAGAGTATCAAAAATGACAGAACAAAACATAAATGCTGATGAGGCGCTAAAGCTATAAACGGTCTTAACGGTCATAAGTTTGATGGAAAAGAATGGTATATTGGTAAGGCTCAGAAAAAGACTGAAATAGAATAGGAATTGAAACAACAGTTTGAGCAAACCATGAAGGAGACTGTAGACAAATCACATTGGTCAAACTTGTACATAAAAGATTTAGATGATACAGTTTCAGATGAAAACCTCAGGTTCTTCTCATATACTCAAGATCTCGTAAAAGACAACCAGATTAAAATGAGATACGCTCAATCAACAACTCTGCTGATCTTTATACCAAAGCACTGTCAATCGCTGTTTTCAAAACATACGTTCACAATATTGGCATGAGGCAAGTTCAAAAGATGTGACGACTCAGCGTTGTCTACTTGAGGGGAGAGTCAACTCTATGCTGCACTCTTTTTCCCTTAGCTAAAGTTTTATCCCACTGGGTTTTCTTTAGCAAGGTTTTTAACGAGGCAGTATTAATTGCTCTTTAAAAAAAATTACCATCCAAGGGGGAGTGTTGTAAATTTAGTAGTTAAATATGAATGGTAATTAGTCAAATATGGATAGTAAAATTTGTACTATATATATGTGCATAATGTAAGTTACAAAAACACACATATACATTAAATACATCACACCTCTTCAACCTCTTTCTCTCCTATATCTTCTACAACACATCTCTCTTTTATTGGTTCTTTCAATTTGAATATATTGAACGAGGCCACTAAAGGTAGTTATAAGCCTACTGAAATATAACAATTTTTAAATTATAAAGTTTATAAGTTATACGTTTAGAGAGTATGTTCAGTCGCGACCAAGCAAAAATAGGAATATGGTGAAATCGACATTCCTGATATGGTAATGTACTAATCTGTGTTGCAGTGTTGATATTCGTTATATGTTATATTAACCAGTTGTTCTAATATTCAATTTGTGTACTTGCTTATAATTACATGTTAACCTTTTTTCTTGCAATTAATTCATGCTAAACTTGACTTTTAGATAATATCAACAATATCACGTGTATATATGTGATATGAGGTATTTGCTTTCGATGTTTATCAATATCTATATATACTAATTGGCATGAGCCTTCACTGTTTCTATATATACTAATTGGCATGAGCCTTCACTGTTCACAGGAGTAGTTCGGTCTTTTTGCCTCACAGGGGCATTTTAGTCTTTCCACTTCCAGCATTTAAGAATTACTATTTTACCACAACACCACTTCCTACCACCACAGTCACCATACTTCCTGCCACTAACACCACCACTCCACCGCCACCAACCACCTGCAACCGCCATTCCGGCCATCATCAACCATCAACAATCTTCTATCATCACCACCACCACCATCAACCATCTTCTACGACCATCAAATTTGAACAGAAAAATTAACAATAATCACCACCAAACACTTCTAGCCATTACCAAACACTCTCATCGACCATCATCCACCAGATCTAACAACAACTAGGTAAAACCGAACAAAAAAGAAGGGTAGTTGGTGTACGTCACTCTGCCGGCGAAGGAGATGAGAGCGGCTGTTTAACCAAACGAAAAATAAAAATGTGAATCGTGATGTTTGAAGTCGCTGTGGTGGCAGTGGTCGGTTCTGATGTAATTGATTTTAGTGTTTTACTTTTAGGGTTTTAATTATAGGGAGGAGATTGTAGTTTGGGAGATTTGACAGGTGGCGTAACAATAAACGGCGACAGCAGGAAGACAAGCGGACAATAAACAGGGGTGAGCGGCAAAGGCGTGACCGATGGTGTTGCTGATTGGATTTGTAACAATGCATTGGTGGTGGTAGTGTTTTTGTAGCGGAGGAAAAAGTGACCGGAGAGTTAATTTATGAGATTGTGAGATCCAGGTTAAAAAAAACCTCTATTATATACCTATATCTACAGTGGAAATGAATAGTACTATTTATTTTTTCACTTTTCGCAACTTAACCCCCTAACTTTCCAAATCGAACCTCTCAAACTTAACCCCCTAACTTTCATTAAAATACAAATCGAACCCCCCACTTTATACGTATATTTTTCCCCAAATTTCACAAACTTAACCCCCAAACTTTTATTAAAATACAAATCGAACCCCCACTTTACTAACTTTTTTTTTACTAATATTCAATTTTCACAAACTTAACCCCCTAACTTTTATTAAAATACAAATCGAACCCCCACTTTATACGTAAAGTTTTTTCAAATTTCACAAACTTAACCCCTAACTTTTATTAAAATACAAATCGAACCCCCACTTTACTAACTTTTTTTTTTAAATAAAACCCGAACGTTAAAAGAAGCAACTTTCACAAAAAGAACAACCCTTTAATGTTATGTCGAAATTTTTTTTGACAAAATAGATCACGACTTTTTTTTTACTCGCATTCAAAACGGAGCCCCCGGCGCGAAGCGAGGGCTCCACAACTAGTTTTAAACTAAACCATATACTACACTGTTTGAGTCCATCAAGTGAATTAGCACCTGGCCCATTAGACCATAATGTTTTGATAAAAGCAGACGTACATTATATATTTATGACATAAAAATTCACTAAATTAATCCATATAGTCATATACATTTTTGTGTAATTAAAATACACTTTTTTAAAAACACTTATAGTAAAATACAACCGTTAACGTTAATCGTAAACCGTTTTTAAACGTTCAATTACCTAACCATTAACCGATCGAAAGCACCCCACAACGAAGCGCGGGTTTTTAATCCTCTTTCTTTATCAAAGTCCATAACATGTAGTTATATACCATGAACAAGTTGAGAAGAAGCTTATGTTTCTGTTGTGTTTAACACTTGATATACACTATGTGTTTGATTATATGTTCAAATGAAAAAGACTTCATATTTTGTGAATTTATTTGAATTGTTTCATGTTAAGCGTGGCAATATGGATATGATATATAAGAAGCAATGACTTTTTAGCATTATACATGTTTCTTTTCTCATCTATATCTTCCTCATCTTTATATGAACTTTGTGTTAATTTACAATATTTACATATTGCTTTTGTTACTAATCAGACGTTTGGTTTCATTTTCACGTTAAAATAAAATCAATGTAAGTCACCTAAATGGAAAGAAGTAAAGGTAATACATCAAATTTCATTAATAATATAACTTGGTAATATTTGTAAGTGAATGTCGAATGTTAAATTTGCCAAGATTCATAGTCCTTATTTCAATAGTTTTTTTTATGTTTCTTTTAACAAACTTTATTATTATTATAATTATAGTTATAATAATTATTATTATAATTATATTTTTCACAATACCTAAAATATATAATTAAACTGTTTTTTTAAATAAACTTGCGATTTCACGAGTCATTTCACTAGTTTATTTCTATATCTCTATCTTCATCTCTCTCTATACAGAACTAACTAATGTGCACATAAATACGCTTTTGCACAATGATACACATTAAAAAGGGTAAACGGCCCGAAAAGATAACCACCAAATTTGATAATAAATATGGTTTTTGCTGATCCACGAAGAGGTTGCTTGTTCCAATTTTTGCCCAAAAAAATTATTGTTAGAAAAACTGTGAAATTGAGGTAATATCGTCAAATTTATTGACGACCGGTAGTCAAATTTCGTTAAGTGCTCACATGTGCTTGGCATATTAGCAAATAAATTACACGGTTGGTCCTTTAAACATATAAAAATTTATAAATTTAAAATAAAAAATTTAAAATTTAAAATAAATAAATATATAAAATTAAAAATTAAAATAAATTAATACTTAATAAAAATTTATAAAGTTAGTTTCTTTTTTATTGTTTATATTTATTTCTCTCAAAAAAATTTAAAATTTAAAATATTATAAAATTCTTAAAAATAAATCTATAAAAAATAAAATATAAAAAAAATCAAAGAATTATTTTTAAAAAAATGTAAATTAATTACAAAATAAAAAATAAAAAATTAATTTTTATGTTTATATTATTTTTTTATTTTATTTTTCAATTTTATTATATTTTTTTATTTTTTATTTTTTAAAATGGTTTAGGGACCAACCATGTAATCTTTTCCATGTGAGGACTTAACGAAATTCAACTAACGGTCGTCAATAAATTTGACAATGTTACCTCAATTTAACAGTTTATCTAACAATAATTCTTTTCGAGAAAAAATTGAAACACATGAACTTTCGAGCATCAGCAAAAACCATATTACCTTTATTGTCAAATTTTGTATTATATATTATATTTTCGGGTCATTTGACCATTAAAAAACTATTGTATTTGTGCAAAAAAATACACTTATTCACAATAGTGTACATTAATAAATTTCTCTATTGAACTTTTAACTATATATATATATACTAGGTTTTTGAGCCCGTGCGTTGCACGGGTGTGTAAAAAACCGTGCAAAAAATGTAATTTGTAGTTCATATTAGTATGTAAATAGCTATACTAAAAATAGAAAAAATTATAAGAATTATTTAAGAGCCCGTAGTGTTGATGAATTTTAAAAATTCTTTTGAGTTTAAGAACCCGTGATTTGCAGATAGAAAAAGTATAAGAATTATTTAAGAGCCCGTGGTGTTGAGAAAATTTTTATTTTTTTTTAAAAATTTAGTTTAAGAGCCCGTGATTTGCAGTTAAAAACTTTTGGTTTATATATGTATGTAAAAAACCGTGCAAAAAACGCAATTTACAGTTCATATTCGTATGTAAATAGCGATACTAAAAAAATATAAGAATTATTTATGAGCTCTTGGTGTTGACAAGTTTTAAAACTTAGAGCCCGTTCGTTGCACGGTTGGTAAAATAACTGTGCAAAATTAATTGATTTTTTTTAAACAATTATTCATTTGAGTTTAAGAGTCCGTGGTATTCACAAAATTTGAAGGTTGTTTTGGATGATCTTAGTAACTTAACGTCTACAATTTAAACAATATGAGTCCAAGAAAACATGTTAGTGAAGTCTAAGTTATATATGTTCTTTGTTATCTGATGTGACGACCCGGGAATTTCCGACTAAATTTAAACTTAATCTTTATATGATTTTGATACGATAAGAAAAGTGTGTAATGTTGAGTCTAGAAAATTTTGAAACAATGTTCATTTATTCATTTGACCTTTGACTATTCCCGACGATTCACGAACAACTATTTATAAATAGATATGTGTGTATATATATAAATAATAATTGGAAGTATAATTTGAAATATTAAATGTTGTGGTTATGAAATATGATATTATAATATAATATTTATTATGTAAAACATATCTATATATAAATAAAAGTATATTAATAATTAAAAATAAATATTAAAAGATTGTAGTACTCGTTCGATGTTCCGAATAATACTAAGTAAAGTTAAATTCAACTTATATGATTTTATATAATAAACAGTGATCCGAAAATGAGTGAATTAAATTATAGGCTTATTAATAATATATTTAAAGAACTATTTGTTGAATTTTAAAATTTTTATATTTTACTTGGGGGTTGTGAGTGAATAATTAATGTGATTTTTATTTAATAGTTAATGACCGAATTTTATACCATAATGACTAAAATAAATAAATTTGGTTAATCTAAAAATTTGGAATTTTTCTGAAGACTTTTATCCGCCACTAATTTATAACGGGACACGATATAATATCCCAAATATAGTGTCGGTAGTATACAACAAATATATGTCACGAGATTCAATTAGTTATTTTCCTGATTCTAATTCCATCCACTTAAGAATTAGAATTATTATTATATACTTTAACTTTTACAAGTTGGCATATCATTTCTATAACTTAAATTTCTTGAATAGTCTAAAGTTACAACTTATGAAATTCATCCGTTCACTTTCAATGATCTTTTGAATATAAAGTATGCAAAGTTACAAAGAAATTCGGGACGTGCTACTGTATCCTTTTTTGACTAATTCCTTCATTCATATAGGAATTGTTATATATATATATATATATATATATATATATATATATATATATATATATATATATATATATATATATATATATACAGAAGATACATCACATATAATCACAACTATCACCTTCTATCTCATAACACCAACGCCACCGGCCAACCTCATCTTCACCACCAACGAGCCGCCATAGTTCACCATCTCCACCTTCACGTTGTATTTTTTTTTTCTTTCTTCTCTCAACAGCAATCACCTCTCTCTCTAGGTCAATGACCACCAAACAAAAACATAACCATCGCCATCACCACCTTGACTCATCTTTAAACTTTGATCATCACCCTCATCATGTTATTTTATTTTTTCTAATCGATTAACCAACCATGATCACCACCATCATATCTTTTAATTTTTATTTGTTGAACCCAACGTCAACCATTATCGCCACCATCACCGAAGTCACCTATCACCAATGTAATACCCAAACGTTTTTGTTTTATCATACATGAAACTAGAACCCACTTCATCACTTTCACGACACCTCTCAACCATTGAGACTGCAAATTCTAATACTACAGCGAATGATTTTGTTATTCTATCAAAGACACCATCACCATGCTAGATCACCACCACCGTCACCAAAACAAACCCATTTAAACTACCGCTGCTATGTGTGTTCTTTTTATTGCCATAAACCGCCACATAACCACCAAATCGAAAACCCTATAAACATTATCATCACCTAACCATAACTGTGAACCGACTGCGGTATTTTTTTTCCTATTTATTTATTTTTTTCTCGGTTTTTTTCCTTATTCACCAAGCATCACTATTATCCCACTTGCCAATTAATTAGCTAGTGAAGAATACTTTAACTTATAATATAATATAATGCTTGTTGAATTCTTGTCAAACGAATATTTGCGGACAATTCAATTCATTATGGTCGACATCTTTAAACTTAGATAAACCCCACTTGACTTAAATAATGTATACATGATGGACGTGTATGTGTTATGGTGTATACGACGAATGAACCTTAAACAATTACATGTTGGGTCTCGAATTGGAAGGTTACCAGCTAGCGTCGAATATTAAACGGCTTATATATATTTTTTTTTCTCTTCTCTGCTGACCAGCTTGTCCCACGAACAAGTTAATCCCATCACCATTATATTCCAATTAAACGAGCTATCAGATCTCACCTGGGCCACAATGATTCAGATTAATTAATTGGGTTTACATTTGGGCCGAGTTTTCCTGGTGGGCCGTATAAATAATTCTGTTGTTGGGCCGGTTCTTGACTAGTTGGGCTGCTACTTTTGTTTCTGTTTCGATGCAAATCATCACCACAACCAACCCTCGAATAACCACTGTTTTCTGCTGTTGATGTTTGCATTTTTGCTGAAACCAAGGTCCTTTTGATTGTTGCTGCTGCTCGTGTCTGTTTCTGCAGATAGAATGGAACATACACAACACCCATACACTTGCATTTCAAAGTCACGATGATGATGCATGATGAAGGTGGTGAACAATAATCGAATGAGTTATGTTGATGAAAGAACTTGAAAATGTTATGATGATGATTAGGATTTTCATGATTAAGATGATATGGTTATTATGATTTTATGTTGGGAAATGCTATGATGATGAATTAAAAAGATGGTGAGATATTATGATGATAGTCTATGATGCTAGATCAAGATGAAACAGACAGTTACTAGTCAAATAGATATAGGAATGGAATAATAACAGGAAATCAGAGTAGCTCAGATGGTTAGGCGTAATTGTGTGTAACGAGAGGTCCTAGGTTCGAGTCTCGGAGGTGGCATGTTATTTTTTTAAATCCTTGGAAGGTAGATTTCTATATCAAGACTATTGTTATTATTATTACTTAGTATTATTAGTATTATTATTAACATAAGTATCACTATTAATAATGACATTTTTATTAGTATTATCATTATTGATAAAGTTATTATTATTATTATTATTATTATTATTATTATTATTATTATTATTATTATTATTATTATTATTATTATTATTATTATTATTATTATATTATTATTATATTATTATTATCATTAAACTTATTAATATAAATATTAGCATTATTATTAAATGGAAAATCATTATTTGATAGTTATTATTATTAGTAGCATTATTATCATTATGATCAAAAATTACTTTTATTACTATTATTGATATTAGATTAACAAAGAAACATTTTGTATATAAAAATTATACTTTTATTAATATTACATATATGTATGTATTAATCATATTAACATTTTTCGTATATAACAAATTAAGTATTTTAATCAAATATATAATAATATAACTATATAAATATTAGTCATTAAAAGTGTATATACACAAATATATATAATATATAAAGTAAAGTTATAACATGTGAAATTGTTCAATTTCGATTATATGTATTAATATACATATGAATAATATAGGTTCGTGAATCCGTGGACAACTCTGCATTGTTCAATATCGTCATATGTATTTTTACTACAAAATACAGTATAGTGAGTTTCATTTGCCCCTTTTACTCTTTATGTTTTTGGGCTGAGAATACATGCAAATACTTTATTAACTGTTTTACAATATTTATATGCGTGAGTTTCATTACTCCCCTTTTAAATGCTTTTGCAATATATATTTTTGGGACTGAGAATACATGCGCTTTTATAACTGTTTTACGAAATAGACACAAGTAATCGAAACTACATTCTATGGTTGAATTTTTAAACCGAATATGCCCCTTTATAGTCTGGTAATCTAAGAATTAGGGAACAGACACCCTAATTGACGTGAATCCTAAAGATAGATCTATCGGGCCCAACAAGCCCCATCCAAAGTACCGGATGCTTTAGTACTTCGAAATTTATATCATGTCCGAAGGAGGATCCCGGAATGATGGGGATATTCTTATATGCATATTGTGAATGTCGGTTACCAGGTGTACAATCCATATGAATGATATTTTTGTCTCTGTGTATGGGACGTATGTTAATGAGAAATGGAAATATGAAATCTTGTGGTCTATTAAACTTATGAAATGATTATTTATGTTAAACTAATGAACTCACCAACCTTTTGGTTGACACTTTAAAGCATGTTTATTCTCAGGTATGAAAGAAATCTTCCGCTGTGCATTAGCTCATATTAGAGACATTACTTGGAGTCATTCATGGCATATTTCAAAAGACGTTGCATTCGAGTCGTTGAGTTCATCAAGATTATTATTAAGTCAATTATAGTTAGAGGTATTATGAATTGGTATGCATGCCGTCAACTTTCGATGTAATGAAAGATTATCTTTTCAAAAATGAATACAATGTTTGTAAAATGTATCATATAGAGGTCAAGTACCTCGCGATGAAATCAACTGTTGTGAATCGTTTATAATCGATATGGACTTCGTCCGGATGGATTAGGACGGGTCTTTACAGTTGGTATCAGAGCGGTGGTCTTAGCGAACCAGGTCTTTCATTAGAGTGTCTAACTGATAGTTGTTTAGATGCATTAGAGAGTCTGGACTTCGACCATGTCTGCATGTCAAAAGTTTTGCTTATCATTTCGTGTCGAAAATTACCTGCTTATCATCCTTAGAGAATCACTTGCTTATCATCCTTAAAGTCTAGACACGTCTTACTGCCTCTATTGCATAGACAGTGTATAGATAAATTCATATCTTAGCGTATCTGTTATTGTTACCTTTGCCTGACAACTTCCGTAGATTCCTCCGTAACTTATGAGATTTTAGTATTATATATGCATATGTAAATTATGTATTTCAGGTTACTAATCTATATCCTATAATCTATTTCTTATCGAAAATCCTTCATCTGATCGTACAGGATGAATCCCTCAACCAGTTCGAGTCCTTCAGATTTCGATAGCTATTCCGATAGTTATTTCGACAGCTATTCCTACATGGATATTCACCTAAGCTCCGAAAGCGGTGTCACCAGAATGAATCAATCAATCAGCCATCCCCAATTTATCTGATGAGTTCGTAGTCGACTTAATCAACGGAGATGAGAAGAAGGCGATCCTTTCCACCCACCAACCTGCACTCTTGACGATGAACCTGAAGCACTTACCGGAGAACCTATCTGAAACACCATTTTCAACCTCATTTTCAGAGTAGCTAGACACGATTATATTCTATCTAAAATTCTAAACCTTATTCATTCGCTCGTTCTGATCGACAATCATTCCGGAATAATGGAAGAAGTCAACGAGCTTCGCGCCCGAGTTGTAGCCTTGGAAAATATGGTGCAAAACGTACCAGCTTCAGCAACATCACCGACACCAACGGTACCATCAATAAACAGCACCAGTACCATCAACAATCCATGCCTCAATATCTCATTCTGTACCTCGAATGTAATCATCGTTCTACGTATCGTTCTACATCAAATACCTTCGTTCTTCATGCCGATTATGTAATCTCTAATATTTTAGAGATTATGTATTCTAGTTCTAACGATAAATCAAATGAGATTAATATCATTTTGACTCATTAAATCTATAGTTACATCTGAAGAAAATATATATGTATATATATTTTCATGAAGATTGTAATTAAAAGTTCTTTTGTACAAACTGTTAATGTTGAAAATATTTTAACGGGTAGGTAATACCCAAGGAATATTCAGATTCCACATTAATAAGTTATACTGTACATTCTTCGAAGCTGATTCAACAGTCATTTACTATTCTACTTACATCCACCGATATGTGTATCCGTTCACCGTAGAGTAACCATTTTCATTCAATTTCATATATGGATTTTGACCTATCAGAATCCAACAAGTGGCATAATGAAGAAAATATTGGACAAAATAAAATTTATTAGAAACAAACAAATTAACTATTAGAAATTTTGTTAAGAATCCACGCTAACGAAATCCTAGCTAACTGTTCATAGCTAACTGTTAATTCCGTATTACATTTTATTTATCGCAATTTATTTATCGCAATTTATTTATCTCAATTTTAATTCTCGCAACTTTATTTATCATCATTTAATTTCTGTTATTTATTTTACGCACTTTAAATATCGGGATACGTATACAAGGTTTTGACATATCATATCGACGCATCTATATATATTATTTGGAATAACCATAGACACTCTATATGCAGTAATGATTGAGTTCTCTATACAGGGTTGAGGTTGATTCTATAATAATATATATAATTTGAGTTGTGATCGAGTCTGAGACGAATACGGGTCACGATACGTATTAATTAATTCGAATATTATATATTAAACTATATATGAATTATTGAATTGCTAACTGTGGACTATCAATTGTGGATTACCAACATTGGACAATTAAAATGAATTAAAATATTGACTATAACATATGAAACTAAACAATTCTTCAAGTTTGTCACTTGATTTCATCTTAAACTTCATTTGTATCTTGACGATTACAATCTGCGTTCAAACCTTTCATGATTCTTGAAAACATCTCAACTGAGAGGATGAACCAACCGCACTTCATCTACGGAAGAAAAGATTGATGCTTATAGTTATGCACCTGAAAACACTCGGAACCTGAATATACGTTTAACACGTATCTGTGCTAGCTCCTTTGGCGTTGTTATTACCGAAAATAACTTAGCAATTCCTTTTCAAAATTAACCAATTTTGTCACAGCTCCAGCAAGTCAACTTCGACTTTTCGTTCGCAACAACCTTATTATACCTTGATTTATATGCATGCTCTTTTATTGTTACCGGGGAACCTTTTATATTTTACCATATTACCAGCAGATGCACCAGCAACCTCGTCACTCCTTGGTTTAAATCTCTCCGAAAAATCACTATATTTATCTATTGATGTCTCATCATGTACTCATCCGCATCTTGTAATAAGAATTGCCATACCAATTACCGGGAATCAACAAATCTGTATGGTGAGTCTCGCAACGTTTCCACATCAACAGTTATATGTATCCATATAACATTTATCTCTTAGAACTATGATCTTCCATTCTGAAAAGCAACCAGTCTGCGAATTAATACTATGAATTCTGAAAAGTTGAATGAAGCAACAACAAAAACTGTAAACAACCTCAACAGCCAAAAGTTGATGATAAAGAATTGTTTGTTGGCAAAGCTCAGAAAAAGTTTGAAACTGAAAAACTGATTGAGCAAACTACGAAGGGGTCTCTGAACAAATCACAAGGACTAAACTTGTACATTAAGAATCCTGATGATTCCGTTTCTGATGAAATCTTTAGTGAATACCTTGCTTCTGATTCCAAACTCTTGCGGACAAATTTTCTTCACCATCCTTCGATATTAGAAATTCCAAGATATCATCGTATCTTTCATTATAAATATCCTCCATATTTCTGAAGATATTTTTATAACTATTCTTATCTGAAATCATTAATCTCTTTGTGCTATCAGTGTTACATCATATAGAAACTGTTAGTTTCTATATTCTGTAAACTTTCGAGCTTAAAATATGAATGTTATAGAAGTAATGTTGGGAACTGATGCATGAGTTAGTATAATATAATGACACTTGATCAACGTGATTATATTACAGTAAGTCATGCTGAGTTTCTAAATGGAACATGATGATTCACAGATTATAACGTCATCATATGTCATGTTACATAACTTTTTCATTCTGATTAACTTCTGAACATATCAAGAAAATATATTCTTGATAGCTCTATTCTCAATGATTCTGGTAATTTGACAAATTAAATCATGCTATTACGTTCTTTCTCGTTTAGAACATTAAGTTCATTCGAAACTCCATACTTATGAATTCTGGACCATTACTCGCTTTACTAGAGATCGAGGGGATAATAAAAAGACAAAGAGCTCCAAATATAAGAAAAATATAAAGCCCAATAACAACATGAAGGTTACAAACTACGAATATTAATACGGATTGCAATATAAAGAAATGGTATGATTAAGAATAGTATCATCCCAAGGTAATAGTATAAGTAAACAGATTTTTCTGGTGGAAGATTGAAAAGAAGGATGACAGAAATGATAATTAGGAAAATATCAAAGATTAGAATTGGATTAAGCATTTCCACAATCTTTTGGATGTATGAACTAAGAAAGAGAATATATGAATGGTGAGAATAATGGAACGGAAGAGCTTAATTTATAAGGGAAATATCAGACAGAGAAATCGAGGCAGATCACCGTATTTAATTATAGAGATCTTAATTTCCTTATTCGCCGAAGAATCAAATCTTTTAGATTTCAAAGATTTTCTTTAAATCCCTTGAATTCTGGAATTCAATCAAGACAACGTCAAAAGTTAAGACGCACTTTATTTTCTAAATTCAACCAGGACTACGTTAAAAGTAAAGACGAATATCTATTACCTTATCTCAATCTTTTGTGATAACTTCACTCGTGCGCTTTGAGTAATCGAATCGTTTTATCCAAATTATTCAATGGTGATAAAACTCTATTTATCAACTCATATTCATCATGAAAATATTTTTATTTTTAGCCATGACCACCTCACTCAAATTTCGGGACGAAATTTCTTTAACGGGTAGGTACTGTGACGACCCGGGAATTTCCGACTAAATTTAAACTTAATCTTTATATGATTTTGATACGATAAGAAAAGTGTGTAATATTGAGTCTAGAAAATTTTGAAACAATGTTCATTTATTCATTTGACCTTTGACTATTCCCGACGATTCACGAACAACTATTTATAAATAGATATGTGTGTATATATATAAATAATAATTGGAAGTATAATTTGAAATATTAAATGTTGTGGTTATGAAATATGATATTATAATATAATATTTATTATGTAAAACATATCTATATATAAATAAAAGTATATTAATAATTAAAAATAAATATTAAAAGATTGTAGTACTCGTTCGATGTTCCGAATAATACTAAGTAAAGTTAAATTCAACTTATATGATTTTATATAATAAACAGTGATCCGAAAATGAGTGAATTAAATTATAGGCTTATTAATAATATATTTAAAGAACTATTTGTTGAATTTTAAAATTTTTATATTTTACTTGGGGGTTGTGAGTGAATAATTAATGTGATTTTTATTTAATAGTTAATGACCGAATTTTATACAATAATGACTAAAATAAATAAATTTGGTTAATCTAAAAATTTGGAATTTTTCTGAAGACTTTTATCCGCCACTAATTTATAACGGGACACGATATAATATCCCAAATATAGTGTCGGTAGTATACAACAAATATATGTCACGAGATTCAATTAGTTATTTGCCTGATTCTAATTCCATCCACTTAAGAATTAGAATTATTATTATATACTTTAACTTTTACAAGTTGGCATATCATTTCTATAACTTAAATTTCTTGAACAGTCTAAAGTTACAACTTATGAAATTCATCCGTTCACTTTCAATGATCTTTTGAATATAAAGTATGCAAAGTTACAAAGAAATTCGGGACGTGATACTGTATCCTTTTTTGACTAATTCCTTCATTCATATAGGAATTGTTATATATATATATATATATATATATATATATATATATATATATATATATATATATATATATATATATATATAATATATACAGAAGATACATCACATATAATCACAACTATCACCTTCTATCTCATAACACCATCGCCACCGGCCAACCTCATCTTCACCACCAACGAGCCGCCATAGTTCACCATCACCACCTTCACGTTGTATTTTTTTTTCTTTCTTCTCTCAACAGCAATCACCTCTCTCTCTAGGTCAAGACCACCAAACAAAAACATAACCATCGCCATCACCACCTTGACTCATCTTTAAACTTTGATCATCACCCTCATCATGTTATTTTATTTTTTTCTAATCGATTAACCAACCATGATCACCACCATCATATCTTTTAATTTTTATTTGTTGAACCCAACGTCAACCATTATCGCCACCATCACCGAAGTCACCTATCACCAATGTAATACCCAAACGTTTTTGTTTTATCATACATGAAACTAGAACCCACTTCATCACTTTCACGACACCTCTCAACCATTGAGACTGCAAATTCTAATACTACAGCGAATGATTTTGTTATTCTATCAAAGACACCATCACCATGCTAGATCACCACCACCGTCACCAAAACAAACCCATTTAAACTACCGCTGCTATGTGTGTTCTTTCTATTGCCATAAACCGCCACATAACCACCAATTCGAAAACCCTATAAACATTATCATCACCTAACCATAACTGTGAACCGACTGCAGTATTTGTTTTCCTATTTATTTATTTTTTTCTCGGTTTTTTTCCTTATTCACCAAGCATCACTATTATCCCACTTGCCAATTAATTAGCTAGTGAAGAATACTTTAACTTATAATATAATATAATGCTTGTTGAATTCTTGTCAAACGAATATTTGGGGACAATTCAATTCATTATGGTCGACATTTTTAAACTTAGATAAACCCCACTTGACTTAAATAATGTATACATGATGGACGTGTATGTGTTATGGTGTATACAACGAATGAACCTTAAACAATTACATGTTGTGTCTCGAATTGGAAGGTTACCAGCTAGCGTCGAATATTAAACGGCTTATATATATATTTTTTTCTCTTCTCTGCTGACCAGCTTGTCCCACGAACAAGTTAATCCCATCACCATTATATTCCAATTAAACGAGCTATCAGATCTCACCTGGGCCACAATGATTCAGATTAATTAATTGGGTTTACATTTGGGCCGAGTTTTCCTGATGGGCCGTATAAATAATTCTGTTGTTGGGCCGGTTCTTGACTAGTTGGGCTGCTACTTTTGTTTCTGTTTCGATGCAAATCATCACCACAACCAACCCTCAAATAACCACTGTTTTCTGCTGTTGATGTTTGCGTTTCTGCTGAAACCAAGGTCCTTTTGATTGTTGTTGTTGCTCGTGTCTGTTTCTGCAGATAGAATGGAACATACACGACACCCATACACTTGCATTTCAAAGTCACGATGATGATGCATGATGAAGGTGGTGAACAATAATCGAATGAGTTATGTTGATGAAAGAACTTGAAAATGTTATGATGATGATTAGGATTTTCATGATTAAGATGATATGGTTGTTATGATTTTATGTTGGGAAATGCTATGATGATGAATTAAAAAGATGGTGAGATATTATGATGATAGTCTATGATGCTAGATCAAGATGAAACAGACAGTTACTAGTTAAATAGATATAGGAATGGAATAATAACAGGAAATCAGAGTAGCTCAGATGGTTAGGCGTAATTGTGTGTAACGAGAGGTCCTTGGTTCGAGTCTCGGAGGTGGCATGTTATTTTTTTAAAGCCTTGGAAGGTAGATTTCTATATCAAGACTATTGTTATTATTATTACTTATTAGTATTATTATTAACATAAGTATCACTATTAATAATGACATTTTTATTACTAGTATTATCATTATTGATAAAGTTATTATTATTATTATTATTATTATTATTATTATTATTATTATTATATTATTATTATTATTATTATCATTAAACTTATTAATATAAATATTAGCATTATTATTAAATGGAAAATCATTATTTTATAGTTATTATTATTAGTAGCATTATTATCATTATGATCAAAAATTACTTTTATTACTATTATTGATATTAGATTAACAAAGAAACATTTTGTATATAAAAATTATACTTTTATTAATATTACATATATGTATGTATTAATCATATTAACATTTTTCGTATATAACAAATTAAGTATTTTAATCAAATATATAATAATATAACTATATAAATATTAGTCATTAAAAGTGTATATACACAAATATATATAATATATAAAGTAAAGTTATAACATGTGAAATTGTTCAATTTCGATTATATGTATTAATATACATATGAATAATATAGGTTCGTGAATCCGAGGACAACTCTGCATTGTTCAATATCGTCATATGTATTTTTACTACAAAATACAATATAGTGAGTTTCATTTGCCCCTTTTACTCTTTATGTTTTTGGGCTGAGAATACATGCAAATGCTTTATTAACTGTTTTACAATATTTATATGCGTGAGTTTCATTACTCCCTTTTTAAATGCTTTTGCAATATATATTTTTGGGACTGAGAATACATGCGCTTTTATAACTGTTTTACGAAATAGACACAAGTAATCGAAACTACATTCTATGGTTGAATTTTTAAACCGAATATGCCCCTTTATAGTCTGGTAATCTAAGAATTAGGGAACAGACACCCTAATTGAAGCGAATCCTAAAGATAGATCTATCGGGCCCAACAAGCCCCATCCAAAGTACCGGATGCTTTAGTACTTCGAAATTTATATCATGTCCGAAGGAGGATCCCGGAATGATGGGGATATTCTTATATGCATATTGTGAATGTCGGTTACCAGGTGTACAATCCATATGAATGATATTTTTGTCTCTATGTATGGGACGTATGTTTATGAGAAATGGAAATATGAAATCTTGTGGTCTATTAAACTTATGAAATGATTATTTATGTTAAACTAATGAACTCACCAACCTTTTGGTTGACACTTTAAAGCATGTTTATTCTCAGGTATGAAAGAAATCTTCCGCTGTGCATTAGCTCATATTAGAGACATTACTTGGAGTCATTCATGGCATATTTCAAAAGACGTTGAATTCGAGTCGTTGAGTTCATCAAGATTATTATTAAGTCAATTATAGTTAGAGGTATTATGAATTGGTATGCATGCCGTCAACTTTCGATGTAATGAAAGATTGTCTTTTCAAAAATGAATGCAATGTTTGTAAAATGTATCATATAGAGGTCAAGTACCTCGCGATGAAATCAACTGTTGTGAATCGTTTATAATCGATATGGACTTCGTCCGGATGGATTAGGACGGGTCTTTACATCTGATATGCCCCGTTCATATACAATATAAACGATTCACAATAGTTGATTACATCGCGAGGTAATTGACCTCTGTATGATACATTTTACAAACATTGCATTCGTTTTTAAAAGATAAACTTTCTTTACATCGAAAATTGATGGCAAGCATACTATTTCATAATACCTCCAACTATAATTGACTTAATAATATTCTTGATGAACTCGACGACTCGAATGCAACGTCTTTTGAAATATGTCATGAATGACTCTAAGTAATATCTCTAATATGAGCAAATGCACAGTGGAAGATTTCTTTCATACCTGAGAATAAACATGCATTCAAGTGTCAACCAAAAGGTTGGTGAGTTCATAGGTTTATCATAAAACAATAAAATTCATCATTTTGAAAGACCACAAGATTTAAATGCTGCATGGTACAAATGGGCTCGAATCCTATACCCATCTATAATGTACATGCGATATCTTTTAAATACAGTACACCTTTCTCGTGTACGAAATCATCTTTCATAAATCTTAGTAACCGTACACACATCTCGTGCACAAAAATAACATACACATAACCTGTGTATAAAATCATTCTCTCGATACATAACATTCACTTTTCATTGCTTTCATAGCTTGGCTTGGTAATCGACATTAACATATAATGCGCATAATAATATCCCCAAAACAGAACATCTCGTTTGTATAATAATCATATAAACTTCGAAGTACTAAACACCACGCCCACTAGCCCTTCCGTCTAGTGAACATTCTGGGTGGGGGTGTTAAACCCGGTAGCTACCTTTAGGATTCGCGTCAATTAGGTGTGCACTAATTCTCAAAATTAGTGATGTTCCCTAATTCTTAGGTTACCAAGCAATAATAATCAGGGGAAAAAATTCATATCAATTGTGGCAATTATCACGTCCACATAATTCAATGGTGGCAATTATCACGTCCACATAATTCATTCGAGGAATGTTTTGCTTGTGTCTATCTCGTCAAACATTTATAAAAGCATTTCATGTATTCGCAGTTCAAAATGTATTTCAAAAGCATTTAATAAAACAGTTGTAAAAGTAGCGCATGTATTCTCAGTCCCAAAAATGTAAAGAGTAAAAGGAAATCAAATGAACTCACCATACTGTACTTTGTAGTAAAAATACATATGACGTCATTTAACAGGTGTAGGGTTGACCTCGAATTCACGAACCTATATCATTTATGTATATATTAACACATATAATCGTAATCTAACAGATTTATATATTATATCTTAACTTATGTATTATATATATTTAATTTGTGTATATATTTAAAATGATTAATATATATATAGTTATATCAATATATATATTAAAAATACCTAATTTGTTAAAAAAAATGTTTATATGATTATTACATACTTATTTGTAATATTACAATAAGTATATTTTTATATTAATAATAGTAACAAAGGTTGTATTCGATTATAATGATAATATTAATAATAATAATACTGATAAAAATATTAATTATAGTAATAATAATAATAATAATAATAATAATAGTGATAAAAATAATAATAATAATAATAATAATAATAATAATAATAATAATAATAATAATAATAATTATTATAATAATTATAATAATAATAAAAATAATAATAATTACTACCTTTAAAGGCTTTTCCAAAACCAAATGCCCGAGACCGGGCTCGAACCCACGACCTCTCGTTCCCCCAACATATTCCCATACCATATGAACTAACTTGTTTTTCTGAAATATAGCAGGTACACTAACTATATTTAACATGTATCTTCCTGTCATCTTTTCATAGATCACGAGCATCATCATCGTCATCCACATAATCTTAACCATAATCATCATCTTTCTTTCATTGTTACCGTACTCAAATTATCATCATCCTATATCTATATTTTCATAATCTCTTAATCTTCATCATAATCCTAAACATTATCGAGCATAATATCACCAATATATTGTTATCACCTTAAACCCGTTATCATAATCTTAACATATATCATCATACTCTAATCATCAACATAATCATATTCATCATCTATCTCGCATCTTCCTCATAGGTTATCATCATAATTTATTATGATTCAATATCACTTATCCAACATACGCGTACATAATCATAATATCATTCTTCTTAAAATCATGCACTCATCATCATCTTTCATGCATCGTCAAATAAATAAAAAATAAACGAAGTGATAGCTGAGCAATATGATTGTGCCGAGCAAAAAGAAAAATGGGTTTTAAAGCTGGTTCAACAACATCCCATCAAAAATAATTAGTTGGATCATGGCTCAAAACAAAATAAAAAGCCCAACTGAAACATAAGGTAACTCTCGGCCCAAAAATAAAAGAAAAACAACCGAAGCCAAACTGCCATGATAATATCCAGTAACAATTTGAGGTGTACGTGTGTGTGTGTATTCCTGGCTCCACCGAATTAATTAATAACAAAATTAAGTTATCAAATTGAACAAGTGGTTATCACTTTTTGGTGTTTTTCGGTAAAAGGAGGAAAGAAAGAAAAAGAAAAAAAAACGTGTAACCATAATAGTATAAATCAATTATCAATATGTGGGTTTGTTTTTGATTTGTAGAAACAGGAAATAGAAAAAAATGATGAGGATAGGTGCATATGAGAGTATGCTGATATGCTGATCGAATATGAGCATGAACAGAAGCAAGGAACATGCTGCAAACAATCGACTTCTGTGATGGGTTTGATGATGACTCTTGCTGATGGTTAAATGAGTTGGAGAATAAAGTGATGATGGTGGTACTATTTCGATGGTGATTGTGATTGAGTTGATGTTGATTTGCAGCTGCAGATAGCAGCTGTTTTGTTCGAGTAAGGTACATAAAGCAGCAGCAAGTGACGATTTGGGTTCCGGGTTATAAATGATGTTTCGCGAGGTGTATATAAAATACTATTAAATTTTACAAGAAATATTATTAAATACGATACAATTTTACACAAGATATTTATTTATTTAGAGAATGGATATACTTAAACCTTGCTACAACACTTATAGGCAGTGTACCTAATCGTACAGTAGTGTAGTTTTTAGTAAGTCCGGTTCGTTCCACAGGGAATTCTTTAAACAAAGCTTAACGCTATATTAGTTTACTTTTATAAAAATACAAATATATATATAAGTAATATTATTATTATAAAGGGGGGTTTTTACCGTTTAATGACCGGTTTGTCGATTTTAAAACTTTAGTCGCAGTTAAAACCAAATGTAAAATAATAAATAAATACAAGACTTAATTTAAAGCGTAAAGTAAATAACGATAATGAAATTGTGAATAATAAAAGTGCGATAAAATAAACTTGCGATAATTAAAAAAAAATACGATAATTAAAAGTGCAATTAAATACAATAACAATAAAAATGCGATAATTAGAAGTGCAATTAAATATAAAATAAAGGAAATTAAATATGAAATAAAAGAATTATGCTTATTTAAACTTCCGTAATCATGATGTTTGACGTGTTGATTTTAGTTTTATGCCCATGGGTTAATTGTCCTTTGTCCTGGATTATTTAATATGTCCGTCTGGTTTTTGTCCATAACAGTCCATCAGTCATAAATATAAAGTGCGAGTGTCCTCGTCAAATTATCCTTATACCCGAAGTTAAATATTCCAACTAATTGGAGACTTAAACTGTAACAAGATTTTAATACTTTATTTAATAATTACACCAGGATGTCGACTGAGTGTAACCCATGGTTTTAATATTTTGTTATCAATTATACCAAGTGTCCTTGTACATAATTTCACCCCTGTTTTAATTATTCTAGTGGTTATTAATCCATTCCCGTGTCCGGTTAAATGAACGATTATTCGTACATATAAATACCCCGCCCATCGTATTCGATCGAGTGTATATGGTAATTTATAGGGACGCCCAATTGTAAATCTTTATATTAACATTAACAAACTATCATTTAGTTAAACAAATATAAATCCCATTAATAGCCCATAGTCTAATTTCCACAAGTGTCGTTCTTTTGTCCAAACCCCAATTATGGTACAAAGCCCAATTACCCAATTTTAGTAATTAGCCCAATATCATGATTACTTCTTTTTAAATAAGCATAATAATAACTTAGCTACGAGACATTAAATTAAAAAGGTTGAACATAACTTACAATGATTAAAAATAGCGTAGCGTTACACGGACAGAATTTCGACTTACACCCTTACAACATTCGCTAACATACCCTTATTATTAGGATTAAAATTAAAATTAAAATTAAAATTAAAATTAAAATTAAAATATAAATATTTACGTATATAGATAGAGAGATGGATATATATGTTATATTTTGCGATCAGAATTCGTTTGCTTTTATAGGGAGTTTCAGACTTTGGGGCTCCGCGACTCGCGGCATTTTTTGCCTTCAAACTCCGCGAGTCGCGGAGTTTGAAATTACAGCTCACTCCAGTTTGGAGTCTTTCTTGCCGACGATTTTTATTATTTATATAATATATAAATAATTATAAGAATTATTTAAATATTATATTATATTTATGTGCATAGTTGACTTGTAATTTTTAGTCCGTTGCGTCGAGCGTTGAGAGTTGACTCTGGTCCCGGTTTCGGATTTTCGAACGTCCTTGCGTACAATTTAATATCTTGTACTTTGCGTTTTGAATCTTGTACTCTTGTAATTTCGAGACGTTTCTTATCAATAATTGGAACCTCTTTGATTGTATTTTGTACTTTTGAGCTTTTTGGTCGTTTGCGTCTTCAATTCGTCGAATCTGTCTTTTGTCTTCACCTTTTATTATTTAAACGATTATCACTTGTAAATAGAACAATTGCAACTAAAAGCTTGTCTTTCTTGAGGAATAATACTATGAAATATATGTTCGTTTTTAGCATTATCAAATATTCCCACACTTGAGCGTTGCTTGTCCTCAAGCAATATCGTCTTGAAATACTAGAATCACTTCTTTATTCTTCACACTTTGTACATCAGTGATTTCTATACGGCGGTATAAACAATGGTAGTAACGATATGGTTTACAGTCCCACATGACTATAAAAATTTAGATCCATTAAGGAAATTGGATCTTTATGAAAACATTTGATCTTTTGAAAATTAAATCTAGTTTTTACCCTAGATAAGTTTTCCGGAATAACCCTTCACCGGTGTTTGCAAAATATTTTTGTGGGTTTGGTGGGTTTCAGATTTAAAAATTTTAGCTCAAAATTTATGGTTTTGTGTCACCCACTTGCTAACCTTGTATTTGGAAAGCAACACATCCAGTTTACTTGTCCCGTATATTACCTTTCGGTAAACTACCGTTCGGTTGTAAAGGAAAGCGTTGAACAAGCAACTGTTAAGGCAATGTCCCCTGACATGCTTTTAATTATGGTCTATAATGTGTCGAACGCAATTACTATCCTTGGTAGGAGCAATAGTAAAGCTCACCCTTATGATTTTTCGGTCTGGCACAAGGTCCTGTCTTTGACCACTATGCAACCACCGTTCTTACGGTTGACACCCGATTTGGTTCAGGTGACCTAATGAATTCCAGGTGAATTCCTAGGATTTTACGTTCAATGGTAATGAACGCATTGAAAATAGGGTTTTCAGAAAACAAATCGGTTTGTAATTTTGATCAAAATATTTTCTCGTTCAAGCTTGAGTTTAGATATCATTGAATTCCATGAGTTTGAATTCTCAATCTTTAAGGTCAATCTCAAGGATTGAGTAATATCAGTCTTAAAAGCTGATTTTTAATCTTTAAGGAGATTATCCTTTCTGGGGATCTGATTCATTAGCCTTATCAAGCTAATTTGCATGGTGCCCCCCATTGTACGAGATAAATCCTTCTCATGGTTAGGATAAATCTGACCACTTGGCGACCCTGTTTAATGCTGAGGTCCGTGGATTTCCTGCTGATTTTAGTGATGACTTTTCTAGATTTTTCGTCAACCTACAGCTGGTCTGGACGACAACTTCATGACCTAAATCAAGAAGCGCGTGTCTTTTTCGGAAGACTTTACTTCCTTTTAATGATGGAATTGATTCATCGTGTAGATCCATCTCTCTTACAGTAAATCAGGTAAAACTTTTTAGTTTAGTCCAAAGCAACAGTATTTTCGGTTATTTGTACAAAAATATGTGATATATGTTTTGAATAACTTGGAGAATTTTCCCACACTTGGCTTTTATTTCCCTTTTTATCGTCCTCTATTCCATTTTTAAATGAGTTTTAACATTTTAGTTTGTTTCTCAATTTATGTCCTTTCTGAGGTAACAATAATTTCGGTGTTAAAACCTAGTTTTATCGTTCATAAATATGTATAAACATGATTTTGAGTTCATTTAATTGAAAATTTTGAAAATTTTTACTAGAATTGGGTAGTCAGTATATAAGACTAGGGCTGTTCTTTATTATCAGAGAGCACTAGATTCTAATACAACTACTACTTTACTAGTATTTCTAATGGTAACCAAGTGTATAAAGTAAAATTTTTAAAATCCGAAAGAATTTAACCCCTTCCCACACTTAAGATCTTGTAGTGCCCTCATTTGCAAGAAATCAGTAACAAATTAAATTATTGAGGGTGATTTGTGTGAAAATGATTAAATTTTACCAAAGTTTCCAAACATATTGGCATTTGTTTGCTGAATGATAAATGGTGCACATCATTTATTCATTCCGTCTTGTTGTTATTTCACATATATTTTGCATCTTGTCGTCAAAATTAGTTGCTTTTGCTGAACTTAATGCCAGTCTTTGAAAATGCGTTGTTTTACCCTGTTGTGTACATAAGATAAACTGCAAACATATATACATATTTTTGAAGTTTGGTATATTACCCCACATTCAAAAATTATTAAAATCTAAGAATAAAAGTTAGAAAATTATAAAAACTATTACAATATTAACATAAGTATTAAACGTATCAATATTACAAATTACAAAATAAATAAAACTAAGTAGACTAGGGATGATACTGGTACCAATAGGGGTTCCATGCATAACCATAGGTGCTATAAAATGCTTCGGCAGGGTTATACGTAGGATACGGTGGTTGCATCTCTATAGACCAGGGAGGGAATATGGGTTTTGGTGTAGGAATATAGTTTCTACCTATATTTTGGCAATGAGCTATGATTTGGTTTTGATGAACTTGCCAATCTTCAAATGCTCTCTGTCTAGCATTTTCGTACTCCTGTGAAGCTATAAACCTTTGCATTTCTTGCATTTCATTTCCCCCTCCTACATTACCTTGTTGTTGGTTTCTCTCAACCTGTGGATGTCTACCATGGTATTGTACTGCGGCGTTATTTCGCCTCTTCAAAACTTTCGCACCATGGTATACATTTAAACCTATAGTATCGCGGGGTTCTGGTTCTTCGACTAATAATCTCCACCGACTTATATCCACACCGAGATATTCAGCAATCAAAGTAATAAAAATGCCACCTCCTATTATGCTATGCGGTCTCATCCCCCTAACCATAGCTGATAAATAATAACCCACACAATAAGGTATACTTACAGCGCTTTGTGGGTCTCGAATACACATATGATAAAACAAATCCTGTTCATTTACCTTTTCCTTGTTCTTACCTCTTTGTGTAATCGAATTAGCTAAAAACCTATGAATCACTCTTAATTCAGCTCTATCTATATCCAAATAAGAGTAATTTCCCCCTTTGAATCGGTGATGGCTTGTCATTTGACTCCATACACCGTGTGTATCAAAATTTTCATCTATTTTTCTACCATTTAGTATCAACCCTCTACAATCGGCAGATGATAACTCCTCAGGCGTATATATACGTAAAGCCTGAGCCATGTCTAGTAAAGACATGTGACGCATCGAACCTCCGAACAAAAATCTAATAAAAGATCGATCGGTTAAACTAGCTACCCGATCATTTAATTCTATACTACACAACAATTCTTCACACCATACTTTATATACAGGTCTACGCATGGTGAATAAACGTACCCAGTCATTAAAAGTAGAATTACCATACCTCTGTACAAGTAATTCCCTAATTGGCCCGGCCAATTCTACAGCTTCTAATGGTCCCCATTCTATGACCCTAGGTACTTCAACAACCTTAGAATGAAGAGTATGCAAACCCCTTTGGTATTTTGGATAATCTATCCAAAGTCTGTCAAATCTCAGGTTCGGGTGCAAATCTTCCAAGTGCATATCAGAAAATGTCATGAATGGATGAGGTATATCTTGCTTGTAGTAGCTATCCACCTCATGTTGTTTCGCATTCTCAGCAGGAGCATTGCAAGCTTGGGATGAAGATTCACCCCTTTCAGTCTGCAAAACACATCAAACACAATTTTTGTGCATCCAAATATGCATTAGTGTCAGCAAAATCATCAATCAAAATAATTACAATGACATGATCAATTTATATCAAACTTAAGCTCATTTTCACATTTTTATCAAATCTACACTTTTTCAAATAAGCATATACGAAAATGTTCGCCAAGTTCATAAGCATTCAACTCAAATAACATGTCAAAATAATCATTACTAGCAATTAAACAAGTTTCAAATGGCATTATCTCTCAAAAATCAAGTTCATGAATTTTAGACTTGAAAAAGTCCACTTTAATTCTCAAAATCATGTTTAGGCTCAAAGTTTGGATCATTTAACTACCTAAACATGTTACACTACTTAATTTAGCAACAATTCATGACAAAAATCGGCCATAACCTGTTTATATCAAAAAGCCCCAAATTTGCTCAAGAACACAAACCCTAGATTACTCAAAATTTGAAGTTTAAGGCTTCTAATCATGTTAAATAGCATCAATCTAGGTTATACAAGCATAATACATAAACAATTTAAGCATAATTACACTAAAAAGCATCAAAATCAAATTGGGGAAAAAATTGCTCAAGAACACTAATTTTCGGATTAAATGGTGTTTAGGTATAGAAATTTACCGTTTTTCTTGAGTAATTTCTTGGTAGCATCCTTCTCAACATGATTTTAGTAAAAGATTTGATGATTAACGGTTAAAAATTGTGATTTTGGGGGTGTTTTTGCGTGTTTTTTTGAGGGTTATTTTCGCAGTTTTTTTTCTTCTGTGGTGTGTGGTTTGAAACTGATCATTTCGTTCAGCTTTATTTTTTTTCTTCTGTAATTTGGTTCCTCCGCGACTCGCGGTATTTGGACCCTTCAAACTCCGCGAGTCGCGGAGTTTTTTTTTTATTTACATCTTATACTAATTGAAACAATTAAGTAATTAATTTTAAAATTTTGTTTCCCTTGTTATTTAGGACGAGGTCGTTTCGGATCGATGTCCTAGTCCGTCCTTCGACAAAATTTTAAAATTTGTCTTTTTGTAGCGATTGTTTTAAAAGCTAAGATTTTTGAGTTTTTTAATGTTTTTGGCATACTTTAATTCAATAAGATTAAAAATAATGATAATAAAAGTTCTCGTCCCTCCCTTGGGTAAAGCAATTTCGGTTCAAAGACCTAGTCTTCAACTTACGACGAATTTTAAAAATCATATTTTTAACTTAATGAGATAAAGTAAATTTTTGTTTTTAAATTAACACAATTTAAATATAAAATTCAAAATTAATATTAAAAATTCACACCAAACTTAAAATTTTAAATGCATAAAATTAAAAATTCATATTTTAAAAATTAAAAATTCACACCAAACTTATATTGATTTTTCAAATATTTACAATTTTAAAAATATTGTTTTTACAAAGTTTACAATATTAATTTAAGATTTATATATTAATTTTAAAAACATGGTAAAAATAAAATTAAAAATCTTTTTGGCTTTTTATCCCACTTTAATCAATCAAATATTATCAAAAATATGCGCCCCTCTTTTCGGTAAAGTAATTTCGGTTCCAAAACCTAATTTAACTCATGACGAATTTTTGAAATATTTTGGGTTGATTGATTAAAGATATTTATACCTTAAGAATACACGTTAAATTTCGCAGTGATGTAATAAATTTTTAAATGATATCAATAATTTCGGTCGCCAAACCTAATTTTATTCAATACCAATTTAAAACTTTATAACGAACAAATTAGCGTTTATTATCAAAAGGTTTAAAAAAAATAAAAATAAAAACTGTACAGACATACCTTTGAAATAGATTTCTTAGTTATACGATCTATCCCATTCATAAGATAGTCGATTTAATTGGTTTTCCATGGCTACATAGGCGTAACCTCGAGCATTCAGTGTCTTTTCTTCTAAACATATGAACGGTCCGTCTCTGCATAAAGTAACAAATTCGGTATTTGAATAGGTTTGATTATTTGAACATTTACCTCCATGTGACCATTTTCCGCATTTGTGACATCTTTCTAGGTGTCGTGCTCTTCTTTTCGCTGCGGATTTTGATTTTCCTTTACCAAATTGTAACTTATTATCTTCGCATCTGGATTCTTTTCTAACTCCGTCCATTCTTTCTCTGATTACTGATACTATTTCACTCGGAAGTGTGTCATTATTACGTTTAGTGATCAAAGCGTGTAGCATTAGACCATGGTTTAGTTCACAGGCAGTCTTCATTTCCTAAAAAAAATAAAAATTCAGAATGGGGGGAGAAGACTAGTTCTTTAGGGTCTGCTAGGGAAAGACCATTCGGGTTCCATTTTCGAGAACTACACGAAAACAGACAATCTAACTCTAACAAAAATACATATTATCCTTTAAAGACTTGATTCTCCCCACACTTAGTTAGCTGTGGTGTCGAAATTGTGATTAACTTCGTTGTCGACTTCCATCGGACCATGTATGTAATGTTTAACTCTGTGACCATTAACTTTAAATTCAATCCCATTTGAATTTATTAATTCTATCATTCCGTATGGGAAAACTCTTTTGACTATGAATGGTCCAGACCATCTTGATTTCAATTTTCCAGGAAATAGCTTGAATCGTGAATTGAAAAGAAGAACTCTGTCTCCTTCTTTAAATTCTTTTGAACTTCTGATTCTTTTATCATGCCATTTCTTCGTTCTTTCCTTATAGATTAACGAATTTTCGTATGCTTCATGTCTTAATTCTTCTAATTCGTTTAGTTGACTTAATCGTAGACGTCCAGCTTCATGTAAATCAAGATTACATGTCTTCAAAGCCCAAAATGCTTTGTGTTCAATTTCTACTGGAAGATGACATGCTTTTCCATAAACAAGTCTAAAAGGTGTGGTTCCAATTGGAGTTTTGTAGGGTGTTCTAAAAGCCTAGAGTGCATCCTCCAATTTAATGGACCATTCCTTCGGATTTGATCCTACGGTTTTCTCTAGAATACGTTTTAAAGCTCGGTTGGTATTTTCAACTTGTCCACTTATTTGTGGATGATATGCGGTAGAGATTTTATGAGTTACTCCATATCTTTTAAGAACTTTCTCAAGTTGATTATTACAGAAATGAGTTCCCCGATCACTTATTAAAGCTTTCGGTGTTCCGAACCTTGCAAAAAGACGTTTTAAAAAGTTGACTACAACTCGTGCATCGTTAGTTGGGAGAGCTTGTGCTTTCGCCCATTTAGATACATAATCAATGGCTACGAGTATATATAGATTATTATGAGATTTTGTAAATGGACCCATAAAGTCAATACCCCAAATGTCAAATACTTCACATACTTGGATGACATTTTGTGGCATTTCATCACGTTGACTTATTTTTCCGGCCCTTTGACAAGCATCACCGGATTTGCAAAGAAGGTGTGCGTCTTTGTAAATTGTAGGCCAATAGAATCCAGCATCATAAACTTTTCTTGCTGTTAGTTGAGGCCCATAATGCCCTCCTGTTGGTCCTGTGTGACAATGGTTTAATATTTTACCAGCTTCATCTCCAAATACACATCGGCGTATTATTCCATCGGGACAACTTTTAAACAGATGTGGATCTTCCCAAAAATAGTGTTTTATATCACTGAAGAATTTCTTTCGTCTTTGGTACGATAATCCTTTTTCAAGGAATCCACATACTAAGTAGTTTGCATAGTCTGCAAACCATGGAATTTCTTTATAATCTATCTTCAATAGATATTCATCAGGAAAGTTGTCTTGTATGGCCAATTCATTTAGAACTTCTAATTCGGGATTTTCAAGACGAGAAAGATGATCAGCGGCGAGATTTTCTGCTCCTCTTTTATCTCGGATTTCAATATCAAACTCTTGTAAGAGTAAGATCCAACGGATTAATCTTGGTTTAGCATCTTGTTTTGAAAATAGGTATCTAAGAGCAGAATGGTCGGTATAGACCACCGTTTTTGCTAGAACGAGATATGATCGAAATTTGTCAAAAGCAAAGACAATAGCAAGGAGTTCTTTTTCAGTAGTTGTATAGTTCGTTTGTGCTCCTTGTACCATCTTACTAGCATAATATATAGGTTGAAATCGTTTTTCAATCATTTGTCCTAAAACGGCTCCCATTGCAAAATCACTTGCATCGCACATTAGTTCAAATGGTAGATTCCAATTTGGTGTTATCATGATCGGTGCATTAGTGAGTTTCTCTTTAAGAATATTAAAAGATTTGATACACTCATCTGAAAAGATGAATGGAGCATCTTTTTCTAGGAGTTTATTCATAGGAGTGGCAATTTTTGAAAAATCTTTTATGAAACGTCGATAAAACCGGCATGCTCTAGAAAACTCCTAACTCCTCTAACATTGGTGGGATGTAGAAGTTTAGCAATTACATCTACTTTAGCTCTATCCACTTCAATTCCTTCTTTTGAAATTTTATGTCCAAGAACGATGCCTTCTTTAACCATGAAATGGCATTTCTCCCAATTAAGTACTAGATTTGATTGTTCGCATCTAATAAGCATTCGTTCCAGATTAACTAGACATGATTCAAATGTATCACCGAAGACTGAAAAGTCATCCATGAAAACTTCCATGCATTCTTCTATCATGTCGTGAAAAATCGCCATCATACACCTTTGAAAGGTTGCAGGGGCGTTGCAAAGTCTAAATGGCATGCGTTTGTAAGCAAAAGTACCATAAGGGCATGTGAATGTGGTTTTCTCTTGATATTCGGGTGCTATTGGAATTTGAAAATATCCGGAAAATCCATCTAGAAAACAATAGTAACTATTTTCGGCTAATCTTTCCAACATTTGATCTATGAAAGGTAAGGGAAAGTGATCTTTTCTGGTGGCGTCATTTAATTTTCTATAATCAATACACACACGCCATCCTGTTACAGTCCTAGTAGGAATAAGCTCATTTTTCTCATTTGTAATGACAGTCATGCCACCCTTCTTAGGTACGCATTGAACTGGGCTTACCCATGGACTATCAGAAATTGGATATATTAGACCTGCATCTAGCAGTTTAATAATCTCTTTCTTAACTACATCTTGCATATTAGGATTTATTCTTCATTGGCGTTGCACATACGTTTTATGACCTTCTTCCATAAGGATTTTATGTGTGCAATACGAAGGACTTATTCCTTTAATATCATGAATCTTCCATGCAATGGCTGGTTTATGAGCTTTCAACACAGAAATGAGTTATGATTTCTCATTTTCAGTAAGAGAAGACGATATTATTACAGGTAATTCAGATTCACCATGTAAATAAGCGTATTCCAAATGGTTTGGAAGTGGCTTTAACTCTAATTTCGGAGGTTCTTCTATCGATGGTTTGTATCGATATCTGTCTTCTTCTTTTAGCATTTGAATTTCTTCTGTTGTTGGTTCATATCCATTAGCTATAAGTGTAGCTAACATTTCAGCTTCATCAATTGGTTCATTACCTTCTCCTAAAAAACATTCTCCTGTTCCTTGTAATTCTAGAAATTCTTCTAATAATTCTGCATGTGCATCTATAGTTTGAATATAATAACATGTATCATCTGCAGATTGTGGTTGTTGCATTGCTCTATCAACTGAAAAGGTAACACTCTCATCCTCTATACTTAGGGTCAATTTCTTACCGAACACGTCTATCATTGCTTTAGCCGTGTTTAAGAATGGTCTTCCTAATATGAGAGGAACTTGAGAATCTTCTTCCATGTCCAGAACAACAAAATCTACTGGAAATACTAAAGTACCAACTTTCACTAGCATGTTTTCCATTATCCCTCTAGGATATTTTATTGATCTATCGGCTAGTTGTATGCTTATTCTGGTTGGTTTCAATTCTCCAAGGTCTAGTTTAGCGTATAGTGAATATGGCATTAGATTTATACTAGCACCTAAGTCTGCTAATGCTTCTATTGAACTAAGACTACCCAGAAAATATGGAATCGTGAAACTTCCTGGATCAGATAGTTTTTCTGGTATCTTATTCAACAGCACTGCTGAACAATTAGCATTCATAGTAACAGCCGAGAGTTCTTCCATTTTCTTTCTATTTGAGATTAGATCTTTCAAGAATTTAGCATATCTAGGCATTCCTGAAATCACATCAATGAAAGGAAGATTTACATTTATCTGTTTAAACATATCCAAGAATTTGGATTGCTCGGCTTCAAGTTTCTCTTTCTTCATTTTACTCGGGTAAGGAAGTGGTGGTTGGTATGGTTTAACATAAGGTTTAGCCTTAACTGTGTTATCTTCATTAACCTTTTCAACTACCGGTTCTTTTTCCTTATCTTGATCAGGTTGTGGTTTTTGTGGAGTAGGCTAGCTTCATCAGAAGTTACAGGTATTTCAGGTGGTTTAAGTATTGTACCACTTCTTGTGGTAATAGCTTCAGCTGTTTCATTCCGGGGGTTAGCATTTGTATCACTAGGTAGACTTCCCGGTTTTCTTTCACCTATTAACCTTGTTAGGTTACTTACTTCTTGTTCCAGATTTTGAATAGAAGCTTGTTGATTTCTAAATGCTTGAGCATTTTGTTCATTGGTTTGTTTCTGAGATATGAAAAATTGCATTTGAGTTTCAACTAGCTTCGTCATCATATCTTCTAAATTTGGCTTTTTATCATCGGTTTGTTGTGGTGGTTTGTTTTGAAAATTAGGTCTTTGCTGATTGTAAGTATTATTGGATACTTGTTGATTGCTAGGACCTTGTTGGTTGTTGTATGGAATATTTCGGTTATAATTCTGGTTTTGATTGTAATTTGGTCTTGGCGGTTGATAATTATTCTGATAATTATTTCCAGGCCTTTGGTTTATGTATGAAATATTCTCTCTTTGTTCCATTATTAATTCAATACTGAGACAATCTTTTGTCAAATGTGGTCCTCCACACTGCTCACAACTAATTCGTATTGAGTGAATATCCTTAGTCATCTTTTCCATTCGTCTCTCGACAGCATCTATCTTTGCAGAAATGGAATCTAAGTCATGGCTAGAATCGGCTCTAGCTGCTTTAGATGATCTAACGATATCTTTTTCTTGGTGCCACTCATGTGAGTGGGAAGCAGTGTTATCAATAATTTTGTAAGCATCAGTTTCGGTTTTCTTCATAATAGAACCACCAGCTGCTATATCTATGTCTTTCCTTGTAGTGATGTCGCATCCTTGGTAAAATATTTGTACTATTTGACAGGTGTCTAAACCATGTTGCGGACATCCTCTTAACAACTTTCCAAATCTAGTCCATGCCTCATATAGAGTTTCATTTGGTTTCTGTGTAAACGTAACAATTTCTACTTGAAGTCTTACGGCTTTAGATGCAGGAAAGAATTGTTTAAGAAATTTTTCAACTAAAACGTCCCATGTATCAATCGCCCCTTCAGGTAATGATTCCAACCAATCTTTGGCTTCTCCCTTTAAAGTCTAGGAAAATAACATGAGATATATCTGTTCATCCTCCACTTCTCGGATTTTAAATAGTGTGCAGATCCTATTAAAGGTACGTAAATGTTCATTTGGATCTTCCTTCGTCGCACCACTAAATTGGCATTGATTAGTCACCATGTGTAGAATTTGTCCTTTGATTTCATAATCTGATGCATTAATGTCTGGATGAGTAATTGCGTGACCTTGGCCAGTGCGTTTAGCTCTCATTCGGTCTTCCATACTTAAAGGTTCCAGATTCTTCATAATTGAACTTGTTGAATCGGAATCACTAGAGGATTCTGATTTAATGGTTCGTTCCTCAACAATCTCTGTTTGTATGATTGGTGGTTCCGGAGGAAAGTTTAGTGGTTCAGGATCTACGAATCGTTCCTGAATATTCTTCGGATTCTCAATTGTGAGGTCGGGTTCAAAAAATGGATTATCGGAAATTTGAACTGAAGTACTTGGTCGACTGGATGACGATTCTAAAGAAAAATTAACGGCGGTAATATTTGCTAAATGTCTTGATCTAGTTACAGGTGGTGAGCGTACAAAAGGTGGTGAACGTCTTGCTCGGTGCATTCACTGAATATCCTATTAGTTTTTAAAAGGAAAGAAAAATTATATAAGTTATCCAATCAATAGACTTTTCTGATTTTGCCCACGTTTCGAATAGCCAAAAGATGCAGCAGAGGGGTAGGATTCGTTTGGTCTCAATATAATTGAGGACTGTTTGGCTCCAATAACCCGGTCCACGTACAAATCCAACTATTACTACGAACCAGAAAATTTTGATGTCTATTAATTTAACCACTTAAAATAAATTTTCGTAATTTTAAGAAATTTAGATAAGAAGTAGAATAAAAATCTATGTCCTAAAACTAGAATAGCGAGAAATAAGAAAGAAAAAGAGTTCGTCGGAAAAAGATCGAAAAAGAAAAATAAGAAAGAAAGATAAAAGGCGACGGAAAAATAAAAGAAACTTATAAAACTTAAAAACACTTGACTAACCTAACCTTATTACTACAACTAACTTAAAATTATAATCGCAAATTGAGATTACTAATTGGAATGATAATTGATACATAGGTATAAGTCGTCTAAAAATATTAAAGCTTACAGGAAAAACTAAATCCCAAATGGAAATAACTTAAAAAGAAACTAAAACTTAAAAAGGCGTCGCAAAATTTTAAAGCACCTAAATCTTAGTCTAAAGAAAAAGCACTTAAGGGATTCTACGGCAAAGCCTAAAAATCTAGAAATAAAAATAACTATGGCAAAAACTAAGTTTAAAACTAAATATGAGCTAAAAATACAAATATTACGCTAAAACGATTAAAAAGGGACAAAATATAAAAATATACAAAAAGTTGTAAAAAGTACAATTTTTATAAAAATATTATTTTTATATTATTTATTTAATAAAACTATTAATTTAAATATATAAATAAAACTAATTAAAATTTAATATTATAAATTAATTAAAAACTTAAACTAAATAATATTATATATAAAACCTAATTAGGTTTAATAATAATAATAATAAATAATTAAAACCTAAATCGAATTAATTGCTGGACCAGGTTCGTGTCAGACGGCTCCGCGAGTTGCGTTGCCCGAAGCAGAAAACTCCGCGAGTCGCGGGGTTCAAATTTTCAGATGACATGTTAAATAAAATTCGACGCGATTTTTTTTTTATTTTCTATTTTTATATTTTCTGTTTTATATCAAAATATTTGTATAATAAAAACTTATATTTAAAAACTTAAATAAAAGAAAAACAACCGAAGCCAAACTGCCATGATAATATCCAGTAACAATTTGAGGTGTACATGTGTGTGTGTATTCCTGGCTCCACCAAATTAATTAATAACAAAATTAAGTTATCAAATTGAACAAGTGGTTATCACTTTTTGGTGTTTGTCGGTAAAAGGAGGAAAGAAAGAAAAAGAAAAAAAAATGTGTAACCATAATAGTATAAATCAATTATCAATATGTGGGTTTGTTTTTGATTTGTAGAAACAGGAAATAGAAAAAAATGATGAGGATGGGTGCATATGAGAGTATGCTGATATGCTGATCGAATATGAGCATGAACAGAAGCAAGGAACATGCTGCAAACAATCGACTTCCGTGATGGGTTTGATGATGACTCTTGCTGATGGTTAAATGAGTTGGAGAATAAAGTGATGATGGTGGTACTATTTCGATGGTGATTGTGATTGAGTTGATGTTGATTTGCAGCTGCAGATAGCAGCTGTTTTGTTCGAGTAAGGTACATAAAGCAGCAGCATGTGACGATTTGGGTTCCGGGTTATAAATGATGTTTCGCGAGGTGTATATAAAATACTATTAAATTTTACAAGAAATATTATTAAATACGATACAATTTTACACAAGATATTTATTTATTTAGAGAATGGATATACTTAAACCTTGCTACAACACTTATAGGCAGTGCACCTAATCGTACAGTAGTGTAGTTTTTAGTAAGTCCGGTTCGTTCCACAGGGAATTCTTTAAACAAAGCTTAACGCTATATTAGTTTACTTTTATAAAAATACAAATATATATATAAGTAATATTATTATTATAAAGGGGGGTTTTTACCGTTTAATGACCGGTTTGTCGATTTTAAAACTTTAGTCGCAGTTAAAACCAAATGTAAAATAATAAATAAATACAAGACTTAATTTAAAGCGTAAAGTAAATAACGATAATGAAATTGTGAATAATAAAAGTGCGATAAAATAAACTTGCGATAATTAAAAAAATATACGATAATTAAAAGTGCAATTAAATACAATAACAATAAAAATGCGATAATTAAAAGTGCAATTAAATATAAAATAAAGGAAATTAAATATGAAATAAAAGAATTATGCTTATTTAAACTTCCGTAATCATGATGTTTGACGTGTTGATTTTAGTTTTATGCCCATGGGTTAATTGTCCTTTGTCCTGGATTATTTAATATGTCCGTCTGGTTTTTGTCCATAACAGTCCATCAGTCATAAATATAAAGTGCGAGTGTCCTCGTCAAATTATCCTTATACCCGAAGTTAAATATTCCAACTAATTGGGGACTTAAACTGTAAGAAGATTTTAATACTTTGTTTAATAATTACACCAGGATGTCGACTGAGTGTAACCCAAGGTTTTAATATTTTGTTATCAATTATACCAAGTGTCCTTGTACATAATTTCACCCCTGTTTTAATTATTCTAGTGGTTATTAATCCATTCCCGTGTCCGGTTAAATGAACGATTATTCGTACATATAAATACCCCGCCCATCGTGTCCGATCGAGTGTATATGGTAATTTATAGGGACGCCCAATTGTAAATCTTTATATTAACATTAACAAACTATCATTTAGTTAAACAAATATAAAGCCCATTAATAGCCCATAGTCTAATTTCCACAAGTGTCGTTCTTTTGTCCAAACCTCAATTATGGTACAAAGCCCAATTACCTAATTTTAGTAATTAGCCCAATATCATGATTACTTCGTTTTAAATAAGCATAATAATAACTTAGCTACGAGACATTAAATTAAAAAGGTTGAACATAACTTACAATGATTAAAAATAGCGTAGCGTTACACGGACAGAATTTCGACTTACACCCTTACAACATTCGCTAACATACCCTTATTATTAGGATTAAAATTAAAATTAAAATTAAAATTAAAATTAAAATTAAAATTAAAATATAAATATTTACGTATATAGATAGAGAGATGGATATATATGTTATATTTTGCGATCAGAATTCGTTTGCTTTTATAGGGAGTTTCAGACTTTGGGGCTCCGCGACTCGCGGCATTTTTTGCCTTCAAACTCCGCGAGTCGCGGAGTTTGAAATTACAGCTCACTCCAGTTTGGAGTCTTTCTTGCCGACGATTTTTATTATTTATATAATATATAAATAATTATAAGAATTATTTAAATATTATATTATATTTATGTGCATAGTTGACTTGTAATTTTTAGTCCGTTGCGTCGAGCGTTGAGAGTTGACTCTGGTCCCGGTTCTGGATTTTCAAACGTCCTTGCGTACAATTTAATATCTTGTACTTTGTGTTTTGAATCTTGTACTCTTGTAATTTCGAGACGTTTCTTATCAATAATTGGAACCTCTTTGATTGTATTATGTACTTTTGAGCTTTTTGGTCGTTTGCGTCTTCAATTCGTCGAATCTGTCTTTTGTCTTCACCTTTTATTATTTAAACGAATATCACTTGTAAATAGAACAATTGCAACTAAAAGCTTGTCTTTCTTGAGGAATAATGCTATGAAATATATGTTCGTTTTTAGAATTATCAATAAACAAAAATAACGGTCAAGAAGAAATGAGGTGTTTGGTGTGGTGTTGTTTATGGTGATGAGAGTGATGGATGGTAATCGAGAGGTGATGAGGGTGGTGATAAGGAAGTGGGTACTTCAACTTGAAATAATGAGTCACTGATCAATATACACTTTTATGACTCAATGTAGGTGGAATTCATGCACCGAGGGGATTAGTTTAGGGGTTTCAAGTAGGTACATGGCTCATGCATTCTTATCAACTAAGAAATGCTATGTTGATTATTAATAATGCTAGGAATATGTACGTATGTGAAAGAACAAGAGCAATGAGACAAGAAAATATGGGTCACAATGATATTTGGTATTAGTTGAGATCCACACATCTAAATATATAAATATAGCAAATAATATAATAATAATTAATAAACGTGTGTAAAATATATTAGCCGCCATCTCTTTGTAATCTTGTGCCTACGGTTATATCACGGATATTGATTCGTAGTCCGTTTTTAAATAGCGACGGATAAAAGTACTCAGAAAAATCCTAAATTTTTATCGTGATTATATTTATTTATTTCATTCATTATGGTATAAAATTCGGTCATTAATTTAATAAATAAAAATTACATCAACTGTCCCTCTCATTTATGGGTAAAATATAAAAAGTGTTAAAATTAAATAATTAGATCCTAAATATACTTTTAATAAGCCTATAACTTATATAACTCATTTTCGTATCACCGTTTATTTTAAAATTACATAAGTTTGAATTTAACTTGCTTAATATCAATCGAAACATCAAACGAGTATTACAATCATTTAATATTTATTTTTAATATACTTTATTTATATATAGAGATATATTTTAAATAATAATTATTATAATATCCTATTTTTATTTTATTAATTAATAACAACAACATATAATACTTCAAATTATTATTTATATATACATACACACATATCTATTTACAATTAATTGTTCGTGAATCGTCGAGAGCAGTCGAAGGTCAATTAAATATATGAAACAGTTCAAAGTTTTTGAGACTCAACCTTACAGACTTTGCTTATCGTGTCAGAAACATATAAAGATTAAGTTTAAATTTGGTCGGAAATTTCCGGGTCGTCACAGTACCTACTCGTTAAAGAAATTTTATCCCAAAATTTGAGTGAGGTGGTCATGGTTAACAAAAAAAATATTTTCATGACGAATATGAGTTGTTAAATAGAATTTTATCACAGGGTGTAACCTGGATAAAAATAATTCGATTATTCGAAGCGTACGAGTGAAGCTATCACGAAAGAATACAGTTTCGTCTTAACTTTTGACGTTGTCTTAGTTGAATTCCGGAATTCAGGGGATTTAAAGAAAATCCTCAAAATCTAAAAGATTTGATTCTTCGGCGAATAAGGAAATTAAGATCTCTATAATTAAATACGGTGATCTGTCTCAATTTCTCTGTCTGATATTTCCATTAAAAATTAAGCTCTTCTGTTCCATTAGTTTTTCACCACTTCTATATTCAATTCTCAAATTCAAAAGATTGTGAAAATGCTTAATCCAGTTTTGATCCTTGTTTCTATCCTTACTATCGCAACAATCATTCTCCTTTTCCAACTTCCACAGGAGGAATCTGTTTTCTTCTACTATTACCTTGGGTGATACTATTCTTAATTATACCGTGTCTTTATATTGCTATTCGTATTAATATCCACACTTTGTAATTTCGGTGTTGTTGTTGGGCTTTGTATCTTCCCTTATATATCGGAGTTTCATGCTCTTGTCTTCTTTTCCCGATTTTAAGTCAAGCGAATAATGGTCCAGAATTCGTAAATATGGAATTTTGAATGATCATAATATACTAAACAGAAGAATTGTAATAGCACGATTTGATTAGTTAAATTACCAGAATTACAGAAGATAGAACTATCAACAATATTTTTTTTCTTGATATGTTCGGAGGTTAAGTAGAATGAAAGAGTTATGTAACATGACACATGATGACATTATGGTCTGTGAATCATCACGTTTTATTAGAAACTCAGCATGACTTACTGTAATATAATCACGTTGGCCAAGCGTCATTATATTATACTAACTCATGCTTCAATTTCCAACACTTCTCCACAATTCATTCATAATTTATACTTAGATTTTACAGAAGTTTCCAATATAATGAAATACAGAAAACACGAAGAGGTAGATAATTTTAGACAAGAATATTTATGAAAATATCCTCAGAAATATCGAAGATATTTATGATGATATTTTGAAATTTTTAAGTTCGAAGGTTGATGAAGAAAAATTTTCCGCAAAAATTTTAACATGACTTCGGAGCATGATATTCTCTAAAGATTTCATCGGATCCAGAATTACATGGATTCTTTGAATGTAGAGTTTGGTCCTTGTATTTGTCATTGGTCTCCTTCATGGTTAGCTCAATCCGTTTTTCAGTACCAAATTTTTCTATCGAGCGTTCCCAATATTCCATTCTTTATTATCAAACTTTTGGCCATTTAGACTATCTATGATTTTGCTGTTTTCTCTGCATTTAATGCTACCATATCTGAATCCTCGGTCATCAATCCGAGGTGTTTTCAGGAGAATTGTGTTTTTAGATGATTAAACGCTGATGGTAGTATGGTGAAATATAAAAGGTTCTCTGGTAACAATAAATGAGCACGCATATATATCAAGGTTATAATAAGGTTGTTTTGAATGAAAAGTTGAAGTTGTCTTGCTGGAACTGTGACAAAATTGGCTATTTTGAAGAAGAACTGCAAAGTTATTTTGGGTAATAATAACACTAAAGGAATTAGCACAGCTACGTGTTAAACGTTTACTCAGTTTTCGAGAGTTTTTCAGGTGCATAACTATATGCATAAATCTCTTCTTCCGTAGATGAAGTGCGGTTGGTTCATCCTATCGATTGAAGTGTTTTCAAGAATGACGAAAGGTTTGAACGCGGATTGTAATCATCAAGATACAAATGAGGTTTAAGATGAAATCAAGTGGCAACCTTGAAGAATTGTTTAGTTTCATATGTTAAAATCAATTTTTAATTTTTTTTATTGTCCAATGTTATTAGTCCACAGTCGATAGTCTACAGTTAACAGTCCAGTAATTCATATATAGTTTAATATATTATATTCGAATTAATTAATACGTGTCGTGACCCGTATACGTCTCAGACTCGATCACAACTCAAACTATATATTTTATTGTAGAATCAACCTCAACCCTGTATAGCTAACTCCAGCATTACTACATATAGAGTGTATATGGTTATTCCAAATAATATATATAGATGCGTCGATATGATATGTCAAAACCTTGTATACGTGTCCCGATATTTAAAGTGCGTAAAATAAATAACAGAAATTAAATGACGATAAATAAAGTGCGTAAAGTAAATAACAGAAATTAAATGACGATAAATAAAATTGAGAGAATTTAAATTGCGATAAATAAAATGCAATACGGAATTAATCAGTTAGCTAGGAACAGTTAGCTAGGAACAGTTAGCGTGGATTCTTATCAAAATTCTTCTCATAGTTAAATTGTTTGTTTCTAACAAATTTTATTGTTGTCCAATGTTTTCTTCATTATGCCACTTGTTGGATTCTGATAAGTCAAAATCCAATATGAAATTGAGTGAAAATGGTTATTCTGCAGTGAACGGATACGTATATCTGTGGATGTAAGTAGGATAGTAAATGACTGTTGAATTAGATTCGAAGAATGTACAGTGTAACTTATTAATGTGAAATCTAAATATTCCTCGGGTATTACCTACCCGTTAAAATATTTTTATCATTAACAGTTTGTACAAAAGAATTTTTAATTACAATCTTTTTGAAAATATATATACATATATATTTTCTTCAGAGGTAATTATGGATTTAATGAGTCAATATGATATTAAACTCATTTGATATTCGGTTTGAGCTAGAATGAATAATCTCTAAAACTTTTAGAAACCATATATTCTTCGCATAATATTTCTTTAATGAAGTTATGAATTAATACTTCATCGTTCATTGTTGTTGGTACTCCTTGGTATCTATGGTACGTATGACGTTGATGTTCGAGGTACAGATTGTGATGTCGAGGTGTGGGATGCGGATGTTGCTGTTGGTGGTACTACCGGTGCTGGTGATGTTGCTGAAGCTGGTATGTTTCGCACCATATTTTCCATATTGATTACTCGAGCACAAGGCTCGTTGACTTCTTTGATTACTCCGAAAAGATTGGCGGTTTGAACAAACGAATGAATAAGGTTTAGAATCCGAGATAGTATGTAATCATGACGAGATATTCAAGAAATGAGGGTGAAAATGGTGTTTCGAACTAGTTCGCCGGTAAGTGTTTCAGGTTCTTCGTCAAAACGTGAATTTGGTTGATGGAAAGGATCGCCTTCTTTTCGTCTCCATTGATTTAGTAGGCTACGAACCCATCAAATGAATTGGTTGATTCATTCTAGGACACTGCTTTCGGAGCTTAGGTGAAACTCCATATCGGAATAATTGTCGAAATCCGAGGAATTCGAACTGGTTGAGGGATTCATCTCATACGATCAGATGAAGGGTTTTCGATAAGAAATAGATTATATGATGTAGATTAGCACCCTGCCATACATAATTTACATATGCATATATAATACTAAAATCCCATAAGTTACGGAGGAATCTACGGAAGCTGTCAGGCAAAGGTAACAGTAATAGATACGCTAAGATATGAATTAGCAAATATGCTAAAATATGAGTTTTGTCTATACACTATCTAGGCAATAAAGTCAGTAAGATGTGTCTAGACATTAAGGATGATAAGCAAATAATTTTCGACACTAAATGATAAGCAAAACTTTTGACATGCAGACACGGTCGAAGTCCAGACCCACTAATGCATCTAAACAACTATCAGTTAGACACACTAATGCAAAACCTGGTTCGCTAAGACCACCGCTCTGATACCAACTGATATGCCCCGTTCATGTAACGACCCTGGATTTTCCAACGTTTATTTATTAATAATTGTTATTATTAATACTTGTGATTTTACGAATGTATGTTATTACATTTACATGTTACCATGATTGCCCGTACTTGACTCTAAATGCCCGAAACGTCTTTGTGACACACGAAACTTTCACGAATAATATTTTCAAGTATTATTTGCATTCATGATTAAGTTTATTAATCATTTTAATTAACTAAGGTTATTGGTTAGTTACTTGGGCTTTAATTAGATTTATTTGTTAATTAATTGAACTTGGGCTTTTATTAGTGTTATGGACTCATGATATTGGGCTTATAAGCCCACCCTACATTTCAAATGGACTAACTAGCCCACTCTTCCATGTAAGTATTACTTTTGAAATGAACTAGTTAGTTTAACGTAATTGGAATCTAGTTACCACCTTATCCCCATGTAAGCTCTCTTATTATCCAACTTTTAAGACTTTAACTTGCATAATCTAGTAGACAACTCCCTCCCCCTTGGAACCCATTCAAACCGTCGGCATTTGAGGGAGTAAGGGAGGGTTTGGTTTCATTTTTACATTACTTACTCACAAGCATCTTACTTCACTTTCAAACACACATTACTTGCATTTCATTTCTCTCTCACTTTTCTCTCAAAATTGTAAGTAGCAAGAACACTTTCTCCCTTCCTTTCTTTGTCTTAAAACCGAAACCCAACACCCCATTATCATCATCATCATCGTTCTTTGATGTTGTATAATTACTTGATACTTGTTAGTTGTTGTTGTTACTTAGTTACATGAATTTTGTTGTTATTATTTTCTTTACTAGTTACAAGAATCAAACTCTTTAGTTTCATTCTTCATTTTATCTTGTAATTACAAGAACACACAAGAACTAAACTTACTAGTTTATGTTCTACATATGTTGTTTTAAAGATTGTAAGATCATGGTTGTAAATCATACTTGAAGTTCATGAAGTAAACTTTAAAGTTTACTTTCTAAAGATCAAGACTTAGGCTTGAATCTTTAAAGTATGCAACCCATGAACTTATTTACTTGTTTACTTAGTTTATTTCTTCATATTATGCACTTTAATTTCATGTTTGTTGGTTGTTATTGGTCAAGTGTTACTAGTTAACCTTAATCTCATTAATCTTGAACTAAAAGTTAACTTTGAAAGTTCAAGAACATGTAAGTAAGCTTTCTTTATTTAACTTGGTACACTTATGTTAGATCTAGACTTTTGGGTCTAGGATCTTCAAGATCTAACTAAGAACTATGTTCTACAACTTAAGATCTTGATTTCATAAGTTCACTTTCAAGTTTGTAACTTAATATTAGTTTTAAAGTTCATGTATGTGTTAGATCTAAGGCCTTGATGTAACTTTGGTTCATCAAACTTCATACAACTCTTAAGTGAGTTTTGCAACATGTCTTAGACCTACACTTGTGTCATAATAGTCAAAACTTGGTTAATATTACTTTTACATTTCATGTATATGTTGAATCTAAGACCTTTATGTAACTTTGGTTCATCAAAACACTTGCAACACTTAAGTGAGTTGTGCTTCATGTCTTAGAATTACACTTAGGTTATGATGGTCAAACCTTGGTGAAAATGATGCAAACACATCAACGAGTTATACACTTGAAGCTATATGCATCAAGGATGAGAACCATGATAAGCATCGAGCACCAAGAACCACCGGAACCTACTGACCCTACTGTTTTACTGTTTCTGTGTCTGACCCATATGACCTGGGCTACTGTGATTATGATTTTCAGATAGCTCTGTTCGAGTAGATAACTTTTCATATAGGACTTGTCTTAATCCGAGTTACGGTTTAGGATTTATGGCCCTCCGATCGTCACTATGCCCATTTAACGTTGTGCTAAAAATTCTGACCTACTCGCACTTAGACCGTCGCCACGGTCCAACGAAGACGAGTTTGCTTCTGAGATTTTTACCACAACTAAAGGACTCATATACGGAGCTATTTCCACTAGTCTCACCTTATTTCAGTAGGTGTAGAGACTGTGGTGACTGACCGAACTCAGCCTTTGTTTAAAACTCTTTTCATGAACAAAATTTACTTTACACCTTTTGTTTAATGATGAATGATGATGACCCTTAAGACCTTATTTACATACTTTTAAACCTTTTCAGACGATTTACTGACTTAGTACTATTTGACTTAGGTTGAGGACCCGTTTGGACAACCTACATACTTGCTTATTTCCCGAGTCATACTTTACCGCTGCTTTATCATTGTGAGTTATAGCATTCCCTTTTTACTTTAACTATTTTGGAAACTGAGAATACATGCGCATTTTATGTTTTACATACTAGGCACGAGTACTTAAACTTTATATATGTGTGGGTTATATAACGGCAGAAACATTCCCTTTAGCTCGGTAACGTTTAGTCATTGGTTTTTGAACCGGTGAACGCGAATCTTAGATATGGATCCATAGGGTTTGACATCCCCACTCGGGCTAGTAGCGCTAGCATTTAACGAGTGTTTAATACTTCATAAACATACGCACTTGCCAAGTGTACTTTCAGGGGGTATAAACGTTAAGTTAGTTACCAAGTGCCCACGGTTAACATATACTTTATCATACTGTTTTGAAACGCTCTTTGTAGCACTGAAATCTCGTGGCCTACCTTACATACTGTTATACTTAAACTATAGCTCACCAACCTTTGTGTTGACATTTTTAAGCATGTTTTTCTCAGGTGCTTAAGGTTATTTGCTTCCGCTGTCGTGCTAGTCTTGCCGTAGACACCCGCTGCTATAGTGTTATCACCGCATGAACTGTTTATCTTGCATTCAAACTTTAATACATTTGAAACTATGTTTTGTAACGACCTAAGGGTCACATACATTTATTCATGCTTGCTATTCGTAGAAGCATACTGTTGGAGTAAAACAATTGACATCGGTTATGAGGTCATCTTTTTATCGTGAATGCAACTTCTTTTATTACAGCATGTAGTACTTAACCTTGTAATGATCCTGTTGTTGATGATTCGTACACGATGGTTTTGTACGGGGCATCACATTTGGTATCAGAGCATTGGTTGTAGGGAATTAGGTTGCATTAATGAGTCTAAGACCGACCCGAGTAGGATTCACTAATAGGACTAATCTACAACTTGCTAGTTTACGTGTTTCTGCCGAACTTACTGCATGCTGCTGCTTACTTTTACTACTATATGCCGTATGCTACTACATGATTTCACTACTGTATGATATTACTTGCTTTCGATTGCATGCTACTTCTGTACGATTCGTTATTATTGCCATCTTGCTTATTGTTATACATGATTTAAACTGTTGGCCTAATACGTGCTTGCTTTATGACTTACTGACATGGAAAAATTTATTTTTCCTTGATCAGATGTCGGATACTCCACCTGCTATAATTTTGGGCAGTTTAGACTCATCAGCCACCCCACCTGCTGCTGCTGCCGACACATCGATCCCGCTACCCACGAGTGACCCCGGCGCTTCATCTTCCGGGACTAGCAGCCAGGCGCCTGCCCCAGTGGTTACTCCTAGCAGAGCCCATGACCCTTCGGAGATTCCAGCTCCATCTGCCCTCGGACCCTCAGGATCACAGCTCCGCTCCAGCGAGATTGGGATTCCCGCGGAGTTCGGGGAAGGTCCGTTCCGTAACCGGTATCGCCATTGGTGCTGACGCGCCCCTGATGGATGTCTCATTCTGATCGGACCCACTAGGTACAGATAGATGATGGCTGCTCAAGAACGGCCAGTTCAGCCACCCGTACAGCCACCACATGATTCGGACGACCCGTCATCCACTGATGCTTCATCCGACAACACCTCCTCAGACGACTCCAGTGATGATGAGAACCCTGATGATGGCACCGTCATTCCAGGGGTGAATGGAGGTCGTGATTTCACTGACGCATTTGGTCGGCGTCGTAGGGTTACTGATCATAAGCGGCTTGTGCCGTACCCTGCCGACCCACAAGTGCGTAAGGCACCCCGTTATGTACTGACTATTTCTGGAGCCGGAACATCTGCACCCCATTATGTAATGTCTGTACCACCAGCACCACCGGCACCACCAGCACCACCCGCACCACCCGCACCACCTGCACCGCCTGCCCTACCATCTCCCACTGTCGAGGAATTGACAAGGGAGGTGGAGATCCTCCGAGCTCGGGTAGCTGAGCTTGAGGAGCAGATAACTCATGTTATGGACATCCTACACCCACCCTCACCGTAGGGCTTTTGTATTTAGATTTCATTATGTAATCTAGTTTTAGTTTTATGTTTCACTTATGTATTGTACGGACTTATTCAGATGTATGCAACTTATTATTATTAATGGAACCTTGCGTTATTTAATTCTTGCACGACATTCTATTTACATTACTGTACGATGATTCTGTGGTATTTGTACCTAGATGCGTTATTAAATAACATGTGATGTGTTGATTCCGTGTTGGTTACATATACTGTATTATTACTATTTGAATGCTGGATTTTGACTTGAGTCAAAATTTTTGTTTAGAACACCATGGCTAACGGTCGATCCACACCTACTGCTGCTCAAATTGAAGAGATGATCCAAGAACGTGTAGCCGCAGCCATTGCGGAAATGCAACCCCAAGCTCCACCGCCACCACCACCGGTTATTCAACCCATTCGTAATGGGTGTACTTACAAGGAATTCCAGAGCTGTAAACCACATAACTTCAGCGGCACTGAGGGACCGGTTGGTCTTACTAGATGGTTCGAAAAGCTATAATCAGTATTCCGAGTTAGCAACTGTTCGGAGGACAGCAAAACCAAATTTGCTTCTTGCACGCTGTTTGACGGCGCGCTCACATGGTGGAACACAATGGCACAGGCACAAGGCATTGATGAGGCATATGCTACGCCATGGGAAGAATTTAAGTGTGCCATGATTGAGGAGTATTGTTCGAGAACCGAGATACAAAAGATGGAAATGGAGTTCATTCAGTTAAAGGCCGTTGGGAACGACCTTGATGGTTACAACAGGGGATTTTTGGAACTAGCCCTGATGTGTCCGACAATGGTCACCCCGGAATTCAAACGAATGGAAAGGTACTTCTGGGGACTCCCTAAGAGCATCAAGGGAAATGTCACCTCGTCCAAGCCACCGAATGTTCCCGAAGCGATGCGCATGGCGCATACTTTAATGAATCAAATAACCATCGATGAACCGGAGAAAACTAAGTCTGAAGCGGGTACTAGTGAGAAGCGCAAATGGGATAACCACAACAACAACAACAGGGGAAGAAACTATGAGCAAAACCCGGCGAAACAACATGAGGGTTTTAGGGAAACAACAACGGTGGAAATCTCAATCCAAACACCAACACGAACCCAAACTACAAAGGAACCTTACCACAATGCAAGCGGTGCTACAAACACCACACTGGGTATTGCAATGTTGTCTGTGAGAAGTGCCAACGGTCTGGGCATGTTGGCAAGGATTGAAAGGTCACCACTTTGAATGCAAGGGCGAACCCCAATGGATCAAAAAAGTGCTACGAATGCGGACAGACGGGCCATTTCAGAAATGCGTGTCCAAACAAGCGAAAAGTTGGCGGACCACCGCGCGCTAAAGCTTTCAATGTTAATGCAAGGGACGTACGCGAAAACCCCGACTTGGTGACAGGTATATTCAAAATCAATAATCTTTTAGCTTCTGTCTTGTTTGATACTGGTGCGGATAGAAGTTATGTATGTAGACATTTTTGCGATAAGATTAATTGGTCGTTAGTCCCGTTAAAAGAGAGTATACTTGTCGAGGTTGCCAACGGAAAACATGAGAAATTTGACCATATCAGTCGAGGAGCTATTATCAACATAGCTGGTGCAGATTTCGAAATTGATTTGATACCCATCAAATTGGGAAGTTTTGACGTGATCATCGGTATGGATTGGTTGAGTAAGATAAAGGCTGATATTATTTGTGGAGATAAAGCTCTTCGTATACCACAAGGAGACGATGAACCACTGATCATTTACGGAGAGAGATGTACCTCGAAGCTGAACCTCATTAGTTGCATGAAAGTGCAAAAGATCATGAAGAAGGGACGTCTTGCTGTCCTAGCGCATGTGAAAACGGTAGAAACCGAGGTGAAGAATGTGAACGACGTTCGAATTGTGAACGAATTTTCTGATGTCTTCCCTGAAGAATTGCCTGGATTACCGCCGCCGAGAGCAGTAGAGTTTCAAATTGATTTAGTACCAGGAGCTGCACCTGTAGCTCGCGCACCTTATAGACTCGCACCTTCCGAGATGCAAGAATTACAGAGTCGGCTACAAGAGCTGTTAGACCGTGGATTTATCCAACCAAGTTTCTCGCCTTGGGGCGCACCTGTTCTGTTTGTAAAGAAGAAGGATGGATCCTTCCGTATGTATATCGACTACCGTGAGCTCAACAAATTGACTATCAAGAATCGGTATCCTCTTCCCAGAATTGACGATCTTTTTGACCAACTACAAGGATCGAGCGTTTACTCAAAGATCGATTTACGATCCGGTTATCACCAGTTGAGGGTGAAGGAAAGTGACGTGATGAAAACTGCATTCAGAACCCGTTATGGTCATTATGAGTTTCTCGTGATGCCATTCGGTTTGACAAACGCACCTGCCGTGTTTATAGACCTTATGAATCGTGTCTGCAAGCCATACCTGGATAAGTTTATTATCATCTTCATAGATGATATCCTCATCTACTCTAAGAGCGAAGAAGAGCATGAGCAACACCTCCGACTAGTACTTGAACTCTTGAGACAAGAGCAACTTTACGCCAAATTCTCCAAGTGTGAATTTTGGTTGAAGGAAGTTCAATTTCTGGGTCATGTTGTGAGCGACCAGGGTATCAAAGTAGATCCCGCCAAGATTGAAGCAATCAGCAAGTGGGAGACCCCCACTACTCTGACGCATATTCTCCAATTCCTAGGTCTCGCCGGTTACTACCGAAGGTTCATTGAAGGATTTTCTCTGATTGCGCGTCCTTTGACCGCGCTAACTCACAAGGGCAAGAATTTCATTTGGGAACCCGCACACGAATCAGCATTCCAAACTTTGAAGAAGAAGTTAACCACCGCACCTATCCTATCACTTCCTGAGGGCAGTGATGAATTTGTTGTTTATTGTGATGCATCGAAAAGTAGTTTTGGTTGTGTACTGATGCAACGATCAAAGGTTATTGCCTATACCTCCCGCCAATTGAAGATTCACGAGCGGAACTACACTACTCACGATCTTGAACTTGGAGCCGTTGTCTTTGCACTCAAATTGTGGAGACATTATTTGTATGAAACTAAGAGCACTATCTTCACCGATCACAAGAGTCTCCAGCACATCTTTGACCAGAAGCAACTGAATATGAGACAGCGTTGATGGATCGAGATGCTCAACGACTACGATTGTGAACTTCGCTATCACCCTGGCAAGGCCAATGTTGTAGCTAACGCTTTAAGCCGAAAGGAGAGGACGGCACCTCTTCGTGTTAGGGCTCTGAACATCACCATTCATTCGAATCTCAACAGTCAGATCCGTGTAGCCCAAGGTGAGGCTCACAAGGAGGAGAATTTATCTCATGAACATTTGAACATACTCGTCTCTCAATTCGAGGTCAGGGAGTCTGGACTCCGATGTTATGCCGGAAGAATTTGGGTACCTCTTTATGGAGATCTACGGAATTTTATACTTGATGAAGCACACAAATCGAGATATTCAATTCACCCCGGAGCGGGCAAAATGTACCACGATCTTAAAGAACAGTATTGGTGGCCGAATCTTAAGAAGGACGTTGCGACTTATGTTGGTAAGTGTTTGACTTGCTCGAAGGTTAAAGCCGAGCATCAGAGACCTTATGGGTTACTTCAACAACCGGAAATCCCACAATGGAAGTGGGAAAGGATCACAATGGATTTCATCACCAAGCTACCAAAGACGGTGGGCGGATGCGATACCATCTGGGTTATCGTTGACCGCCTTACCAAATCTGCACACTTTCTAGCGATAAAGGAAACGGATACAATGGAAAGACTTGCTCAACTATACATCAAAGAGGTTGTATCTCATCACGGTGTACCTTTATCGATCATCTCAGATCGCGATCCCCGTTTTGCTTCCAGATTTTGGCGTTCTTTGCAAGAAGCCATGGGAACCCGTCTCGACATGAGTACTGCATATCACCCACAGACCGACAGGCAAAGTGAACGAACGATTCAGACATTGGAAGACATGTTGCGTGCATGTGTCATTGATTTTGGAAAGGCCTGGGAAAGGCATTTGCCACTCGTCGAATTTTCTTACAACAACAGTTATCACTCGAGCATTAATGCTACACCTTTTGAAGCGTTGTATGGCCATAAGTGCCGATCCCCTATTTGTTGGGCTGATGTAGGTGAAAAGCAAATCACCGGACCCGAGGTAGTCCACGAAACAACGAAAAAGATTGCTCAGATTCAAGCTAGACTTAAGACTGCCCGCGATCGTCAAAAGAGTTATGCCGATCTTAAACGTAAAGACTTTGAATTCAACGTGGGCGACCGTGTAATGTTGAAGGTTGCACCTTGGAAGGGTGTGATTCGCTTTGGAAAACGCGGAAAGTTAAACCCGCGATACATTGGTCCTTTCATAATTTTGGAACGTGTTGGACCCGTTGCTTACCGTTTGGATCTACCAGCACACTTGAGCTCAGTTCATCCTACCTTCCACGTGTCAAACTTGAAGAAGTGTCTTGCTGCACCCGAACTTATCATACCACTTGAGGAACTTACGATTGACGACAAACTCCACTTTGTGGAAGAGCCTGTTGAAATTATGGATCGTGAGATCAAAACTTTGAAATGTAACAAGATTCCGATCGTTCGAGTACGATGGAATGCCAAACGAGGACCTGAGTTTACTTGGGAGCGAGAGGATCAAATGATGCAGAAGTATCCTCACCTTTTCCCGACTCCTCCATCTACCTCAGCTTAAATTTCGGGACGAAATTTTCTTTAACAGGTGGGTAATGTAACGACCCTGGATTTTCCAACGTTTATTTATTAATAATTGTTATTATTAATACTTTTGATTTTACGAATGTATGTTATTACATTTACATGTTGCCATGATTACCCGTACTTGACTCTAAATGCCCGAAACGTCTTTGTGACACACGAAACTTTCACGAATAATATTTTCAAGTATTATTTGCATTCATGATTAAGTTTATTAATCATTTTAATTAACTAAGGTTATTGGTTAGTTACTTGGGCTTTAATTGGATTTATTTTTTAATTAATTGAACTTGGGCTTTTATTAGTGTTATAGACTCATGATATTGGGCTTATAAGCCCACCCTACATTTTAAATGGACTAACTAGCCCACTCTTCCATGTAAGTATTACTTTTGAAATGAACTAGTTAGTTTAAGGTAATTGGAATCTAGTTACCACCTTATCCCCATGTAAGCTCTCTTATTATCCAACTTTTAAGACTTTAACTTGCATAATCTAGTAGACAACTCCCTCCCCCTTGGAACCCATTCAAACCGTCGGCATTTGAGGGAGTAAGGGAGGGTTTGGTTTCATTTTTACATTACTTACTCACAAGCATCTTACTTCACTTTCAAACACACACTACTTGCATTTCATTTCTCTCTCACTTTTCTCTCAAAATTGTAAGTAGCAAGAAAACTTTCTCCCTTCCTTTCTTTGTCTTAAAACCGTAACCCAACACCCCATTATCATCATCATCTTTGTTCTTTGATGTTGTATAATTACTTGATACTTGTTAGTTGTTGTTATTACTTAGTTACATGAACTTTGTTGTTATTATTTTCTTTACTAGTTACAAGAATCAAACTCTTTAGTTTCATTCTTCATTTTATCTTGTAATTACAAGAACACACAAGAACTAAACTTACTAGTTTATGTTCTACATATGTTGTTTCAAAGATTGTAAGTTCATGGTTGTAAATCATACTTGAAGTTCATGAAGTAAACTTTAAAGTTTACTTTCTAAAGATCAAGACTTAGGCTTGAATCTTTAAAGTATGCAACCCATGAACTTATTTACTTATTTACTTAGTTTATTTCTTCATATTATGTACTTTAATTTCATGTTTGTTGGTTGTTATTGGTCAAGTGTTACTAGTTAACCTTGATCTCATTAATCTTGAACTAAAAGTTAACTTTGAAAGTTCTAGAACATGTAAGTAAGCTTTCTTTATTTAACTTGGTATACTTATGTTAGATCTAGACTTTTGGGTCTAGGATCTTCAAGATCTAACTAAGAACTATGTTCTACAACTTAAGATCTTGATTTCATAAGTTCACTTTCAAGTTTGTAACTTAATATTAGTTTTAAAGTTCATGTATGTGTTAGATCTAAGGCCTTGATGTAACTTTGGTTCATCAAACTTCATACAACTCTTAAGTGAATTGTGCAACATGTCTTAGACCTACACTTGTGTCATAATAGTCAAAACTTGGTTAATATTACTTTTACATTTCATGTATATGTTGAATCTAAGACCTTTATGTAACTTTGGTTCATCAAAACACTTGCAACACTTAAGTGAGTTGTACTTCATGTCTTAGACTTACACTTGGGTTATGATGGTCAAACCTTGGTGAAAATGATTCAAACACATCAACGAGTTGTACACTTGAAGCTATATGCATCAAGGATGAGAACCATGATAAGCATCGAGCACCAAGAACCACCGGAACCTACTGACCCTACTGTTTTACTGTTCCTGTGTCTGACCCGTACGACCTGGGCTACTGTAATTATGATTTCAGATATATCTGTTCGAGTAGATAACTTTTCATATAGGACTCGTCTTAATCCGAGTTACGGTTTAGGATTTATGGCCCTCCGATCGTCACTATGTCCATTTAACGTTGTGCTGAAAATTCTGACCTACTCGCACTTAGACCGTCGCCACGGTCCAACGAAGACAAGTTTGCTTCTGACATTTTTACCACAACTAAAGGAATCATATACGGAGCCAATTCCACTGGTCTCACCTTATTTCAGTAGGTGTAGAGACCGTGGTGACTGACCGAACTCAGCCTTTGTTTAAAACTCTTTTCATGAACGAAACTTACTTTACACCTTTTGTTTAATGATGAATGATGATGACCCTTAAGACCATATTTACATACTTTTAAACCTTTTCAGACGATTTACTGACTTAGTACTATTTGACTTAGGTTGAGGACCCGTTTGGACAACCTACATACTTGCTTATTTCCCGAGTCATACTTTACCGCTGCTTTATCATTGTGAGTTATAGCATTCCCTTTTTACTTTAACTATTTTGGGAACTGAGAATACATGCGCATTTTATGTTTTACATACTAGGCATGAGTACTTAAACTTTATATATGTGTGGGTTATATAACGGCAAAAACATTCCCTTTAGATCGGTAACGTTTAGTCATTGGTTTTTGAACCGGTGAACGCGAATCTTAGATATGGATCCATAGGGTTTGACATCCCCACTCGGGCTAGTAGCACTAGCATTTAACGAGTGTTTAATACTTTGTAAGCATACGCACTTGCCAAGTGTACTTTCATGGGGTATAAACGTTAAGTTAGTTACCAAGTGCCTACGGTTAACATATACTTTATCATACTGTTTTGAAACGCTCTTTGTAGCACTGAAATCTCGTGGCCTACCTTACATACTGTTATACTTAAACTATAGCTCACCAACCTTTGTGTTGATATTTTTAAGCATGTTTTTCTCAGGTGCTTAAGGTTATTTGCTTCCGCTGTCGTGCTAGTCTTGCCGTAGACACCCGCTGCTATAGTGTTATCACCGCATGAACTGTTTATCTTGCATTCAAACTTTAATACATTTGAAACTATGTTTTGTAACGACCTAAGGGTTACATACATTTATTCATGCTTGTTATTCATAGAAGCATACTGTTGGTGTAAAACAATTGACATCGGTTATGACGTCATCTTTTTATCCTGAATGCAACTTCTTTTATTACAGCATGTAGTACTTAACCTTGTAATGATCCTGTTGTTGATGATTCGTACACGATGGTTTTGTACGGGGCATCACATTTGGTATCAGAGCATTGGTTGTAGGGAATTAGGTTGCATTAGTGAGTCTAAGACCGACCCGAGTAGGATTCACTAATAGGACTAATCTACAACTTGCTAGTTTACGTGTTTCTGCTGAACTTACTACATGCTGCTGCTTACTTTTACTACTATATGTCGTATGCTACTACATGATTTCACTACTGTATGATATTACTTGCTTTCGATTGCATGCTACTTCTGTACGATTCGTTATTATTGCCATACTGCTTATTGTTATACATGATTTAAACTGTTGGCCTAATACGTGCTTGCTTTATGACTTACTGACATGGAAAAATTTATTTTTCCTTGTTCAGATGTCGGATACTCCACCTGCTATCATTTTGGGCAGTTCAGACTCGTCAGCCACCCCACCTGCTGCTGCTGCCGACACACCGATCCCGCTACCCATGAGTGACCCCGGCGCTTCATCTTCCGGGACTAGCAGCCAGGCGCCTGCCCCAGTGGTTACTTCTAGCGGAGCCCGGGACCCTTCGGAGATTCCAGCTCCATCTGCCCCCGGACCCTCAGGATCACAGCTCCGCTCCAGCGAGATTGTGATTCCCGCGGAGTTCGGGGAAGGTCCGTTCCGTAACCGGTATTGCCATTGGTGCTGACGCGCCCCTGATGGATGTCTCATTCCGATCGGACCCACTAGGTACAGACAGATGATGGCCGCTCAAGGACGGCCAGTTCAGCCACCCGTACAGCCACCACATGATTCGGACGACCCGTCATCCACTGATGCTTCATCCGACAACACCTCCTCAGACGACTCCAGTGATGATGAGGACCCTGCTGATGTACCAATACAGGCACCCTCCACCCCGCCGAAGAAGCGGTACCGTTTTGATGGCACCGTCATTTCCGGGGTGAATGGAGGTCGTGCTTTCACTGACACATTTGGTCGGCATCGTAGGGTTACTGCTCGTAAGCAGCTTGTGCCGTACCCTGCCGACCCACAAGTGCGTAAGGCACCCTGTTACGTACTGACTATTTCTGGAGCCGGAACATCTGAACCCCGTTATGTAATGTCTGTACCACCGGCACCACCCGCACCACCAGCACCACCGGCACCACCTGCACCGCCTGCCCCACCATCTCCCACTGTCGAGGAATTGACAAGGGAGGTGGAGATCCTCCGAGCTCGGGTAGCTGAGCTTGAGAAGCAGATGACTCATGTTATGGACATCCTACACCCACCCTCACCGTAGGGCTTTTGTATTTAGATTTCATTATGTAATCTAGTTGTAGTTTTATGTTTCACTTATGTATTGTACGGACTTATTCAGATGTATGCCACTTATTATTATTAATGGAACCTTGCGTTATTTAATTCTTGCACGACGTTCTATTTACATTACTGTACGATGATTCCGTGGTATTTGTACCTAGATGCTTTATTAAATAACATGTGATGTGTTGATTCCGTGTTGGTTACATATACTGTATTATTACTATTTGAATGCTGGATTTTGACTTGAGTCAAAATTTTTGTTTAGAACACCATGGCTAACGGTCGATCCACACCTACTGCTGCTCAAATTGAAGAGATGATCCAAGAACGTGTAGCCGCAGCCATTGCGGAAATGCAACCCCAAGCTCCACCGCCACCGCCACCACCACCGGTTATTCAACCCATTCGTAATGGGTGTACTTACAAGGAATTCCAGAGTTGTAAACCACATAACTTCAGCGGCACTGAGGGACCGGTTGGTCTCACTAGATGGTTCGAAAAGTTAGAATCGGTATTCCGAGTTAGCAACTGTTCGGAGGACAGCAAAACCAAATTTGCTTCTTGCACGCTGTCTGACGGCGCGCTCACATGGTGGAACACAATGGAATAGGCACAAGGCATTGATGAGGCGTATGCTACGCCATGGGAAGAATTTAAGTGTGCCATGATTGAGGAGTATTGTCCGAGAACCGATACAAAAGATGGAAATGGAGTTCATGCAGTTAAAGGCCGTTGGGAACGACCTTGATGGTTACAACAGGAGATTTTTGGAACTAGCCCTGATGTGTCCGACAATGGTCACCCCGGAATTCAAACGAATGGAAAGGTACTTCTGGGGACTCCCTAAGAGCATCAAGGGAAATGTCACCTCGTCCAAGCCACCGAATGTTCCCGAAGCGATGCGCATGGCGCATACTTTAATGAATCAAATAACCATCGATGAACCGGAGAAAACTAAGTCTGAAGCGGGTACTAGTGAGAAGCACAAATGGGATAACCACAACAACAACAACAACAACAACAACAACAGGGGAAGAAACTATGAGCAAAACCCGGCGAAACGACATGAGGGTTTTAGGGAAACAACAACGGTGGAAATCCCAATCCAAACACCAACACGAACCCGAACTACAAAGGAACCTTACCACAATGCAAGCGGTGCTACAAACACCACACTGGGTATTGCAATGTTGTCTGTGAGAAGTGCCAATGGTCTGGGCATGTTGGCAAGGATTGCAAGGTCACCACTTTGAATGCAAGGGCGAACCCCAATGGATCGAAAAAGTGCTACGAATGCGGACAGACGGGCCATTTCAGAAATGCGTGTCCAAACAAGCGAAAAGTTGGCGGACCACCGCGCGCTAGAGCTTTCAATGTTAATGCAAGGGACGTACACGAAAACCCCGACTTCGTGACAGGTATATTCAAAATCAATAATCTTTTAGCTTCTGTCTTGTTTGATACTGGTGCGGATAGAAGTTATGTATGTAGACATTTTTGCGATAAGATTAATTGGTCGTTAGTCCCGTTAAAAGAGAGTATACTTGTCGAGGTCGCCAACGGAAAACATGAGAAAGTTGACCATATCAGTCGAGGAGCTATTATCAACATAGCTGGTGCAGATTTCGAAATTGATTTGATACCCATCAAATTGGGAAGTTTTGACGTGATCATCGGTATGGATTGGTTGAGTAAGATAAAGGCTGATATTATTTGTGGAGATAAAGCTCTTCGTATACCACAAGGATACGGTGAACTACTGATCATTTACGGAGAGAGATGTACCTCGAAGCTGAACCTCATTAGTTGCGTGAAAATGCAAAAGATCATGAAGAAGGGACGTCTTTCTGTCCTAGCGCATGTGAAAACAGTAGAAACCGAGGTGAAGAATGTGAACGACGTTCGAATTATGAACGAATTTTCCGATGTCTTCCCTGAAGAATTGCCTGGATTACCGCCGCCGAGAGCAGTAGAGTTTCAAATTGATTTAGTACCAGGAGTTGCACCTGTAGCTCGCGCACCTTATAGACTCGCACCTTCCGAGATGCAAGAATTACAGAGTCAACTACAAGAGCTGTTAGACCGTGGATTTATCCAACCAAGTTTCTCGCCTTGGGGCGCACCTGTTCTGTTTGTGAAGAAGAAGGATGGATCCTTTCGTATGTATATCGACTACCGTGAGCTCAACAAATTGACTATCAAGAATCGGTATCCTCTTCCCAGAATTGACGATCTTTTTGACCAACTACAAGGATCGAGCGTTTACTCAAAGATCGATTTACTATACGGTTATCACCAGTTGAGGGTGAAGGAAAGTGACATGATGAAAACTGCATTCAGAACCCGTTATGGTCATTATGAGTTTCTCGTGATGCCATTCGGTTTGACAAACGCACCTGCCGTGTTTATGGACCTTATGAATCGTGTCTGCAAGCCATACCTGGATAAGTTTATTATCGTCTTCATAGATGATATCCTCATCTACTCTAAGAGCGAAGAAGAGCATGAGCAACACCTCCAACTAGTACTTGAACTCTTGAGACAAGAGCAACTTTACGCCAAATTCTCCAAGTGTGAATTTTGGTTGAAGGAAGTTCAATTTCTGGGTCATGTTGTGAGCGACCAGGGTATCAAAGTAGATCCCGCCAAGATTGAAGCTATCAGCAAGTGGGAGACCCCCACTACTCCGATGCATATTCTCCAATTCCTAGGTCTCGCCGGTTACTACCGAAGGTTCATTGAAGGATTTTCTCTGATTGCGCGTCCTTTGACCGCGCTAACTCACAAGGGCAAGAATTTAATTTGGGAACCCGCACACGAATCAGCATTCTAAACTTTGAAGAAGAAGTTAACCACCGCACCTATCCTATCACTTCCTGAGGGCAGTGACGAATTTGTTGTTTATTGTGATGCATCGAAAAGTGGTTTTGGTTGTGTACTGATGCAACAATCAAAGTTTATTGCCTATACCTCCTGCCAATTGAAGATTCACGAGCGGAACTACACTACTCACGATCTTGAACTTGGAGCCGTTGTCTTTGCACTCAAATTGTGGAGACATTATTTGTATGGAACTAAGAGCACTATCTTCACCGATCACAAGAGTCTCCAGCACATCTTTGACCAGAAGCAACTGAATATGAGACAGCGTTGATGGATCGAGACGCTCAACGACTACGATTGTGAACTTCGCTATCACCCTGGCAAGGCCAATGTTGTAGCTGACGCTTTAAGCCGAAAGGAGAGGACGGTACCTCTTCGTGTTAGGGCTCTGAACATCACCATTCATTCGAATCTCAATAGTCAGATCCGTGTAGCCCAAGGTGAGGCTCACAAGGAGGAGAATTTATCTCATGAACATTTGAACATACTTGTCTCTCGATTCGAGGTCAGGGAGTCTGGACTCCGATGTTATGCCGAAAGAATTTGGGTACCTCTTTATGGAGATCTACGGAATCTTATACTTGATGAAGCACACAAATCGAGATATTCAATTCACCCCGGAGCGGGCAAAATGTACCACGATCTTAAAGAACAGTATTGGTGGCCGAATCTTAAGAAGGACGTTGCGACTTATGTTGGTAAGTGTTTGACTTGCTCGAAGGTTAAAGCCGAGCATCAGAGACCTTATGGGTTACTTCAACAACCGGAAATCCCACAATGGAAGTGGGAAAGGATCACAATGGATTTCATCACCAAGCTACCAAAGACGGTGGGCGGATGCGATACCATTTGGGTTATCGTTGACCGCCTTACCAAATCTGCACACTTTCTAGCGATGAAGGAAACGGATACAATGGAAAGACTTGCTCAACTATACATCGAAGAGGTTGTATCTCGTCATGGTGTACCTTTATCGATCATCTCAGATCGCGATCCCTGTTTTGCTTCCAGATTTTGGCGTTCTTTGCAGGAAGCCATGGGAACCCGTCTCGACATGAGTACTGCATATCACCCACAGACCGATGGGTAAAGTGAACGAACGATTCAGACATTGGAAGACATGTTGCGTGCATGTGTCATTTATTTTGGAAAGGCCTGGGAAAGGCATTTGCCACTCGCCGAATTTTCTTACAACAACAGTCATCTCAGTGCTGATCCCCTATTTGTTGGGCTGACGTAGGCGAAAAGCAAATCACCGGACCCGAGGTAGTCCACGAAACAACGAAAAAGATTGCTCAGATTCAAGCTAGACTTAAGACTGCCCGCGATCGTCAAAAGAGTTATGCCGATCTTAAACGTAAAGACTTTGAATTCAACGTGGGCGACCGTGTAATGTTGAAGGTTGCACCTTGGAAGGGTGTGATTTGCTTTGGAAAACGCGGAAAGTTAAACCCGCGATACATTGGTCCTTTCGAAATTTTGGAACGTGTTGGACCCGTTGCTTACCGTTTGGATCTACCAGCACAGTTGAGCTCAGTTCATCCTACCTTCCACGTGTCAAACTTGAAGAAGTGTCTTGCTGCACCCGAACTTATCATACCACTTGAGGAACTTACGATTGACGACAAACTCCACTTTGTGGAAGAGCCTGTTGAAATTATGGATCGTGAGATCAAAACTTTGAAACGCAACAAGATTCCCCATGTAAGCTCTCTTATTATCCAACTTTTAAGACTTTAACTTGCATAATCTAGTAGACAACTCCCTCCCCTTTGGAACCCATTCAAACCGTCGGCATTTGAGGGAGTAAGGGAGGGTTTGGTTTCATTTTTACATTACTTACTCACAAGCATCTTACTTCACTTTCAAACACACACTACTTGCATTTCATTTCTCTCTCACTTTTCTCTCAAAATTGTAAGTAGCAAGAACACTTTCTCCCTTCCTTTCTTTTTCTTAAAACCGTAACCCAACACCCCATTATCATCATCATCATCTTTGTTCTTTGATGTTGTATAATTACTTGATACTTGTTAGTTGTTGTTGTTACTTAGTTACATGAACTTTGTTGTTATTATTTTCTTTACTAGTTACAAGAATCAAACTCTTTAGTTTCATTCTTCATTTTATCTTGTAATTACAAGAACATACAAGAACTAAACTTACTAGTTTATATTCTACATATGTTGTTTCAAAGATTGTAAGTTCATGGTTGTAAATCATACTTGAAGTTCATGAAGTAAACTTTAAAGTTTACTTTCTAAAGATCAAGACTTAGGCTTGAATCTTTAAAGTATGCAACCCATGAACTTATTTACTTGTTTACTTAGTTTATTTCTTCATATTATGTACTTTAATTTCATGTTTGTTGGTTGTTATTGGTCAAGTGTTACTAGTTAACCTTGTTCTCATTAATCTTGAACTAAAAGTTAACTTTGAAAGTTCAAGAACATGTAAGTAAGCTTTCTTTATTTAACTTGGTACACTTATGTTAGATCTAGACTTTTGGGTCTAGGATCTTCAAGATCTAACTAAGAACTATGTTCTACAACTTAAGATCTTGATTTCATAATTCACTTTCAAGTTTGTAACTTAATATTAGTTTTAAAGTTCATGTATGTGTTAGATCTAAGGCCTTGATGTAACTTTGGTTCATCAAACTTCATACAACTCTTAAGTGAGTTGTGCAACATGTCTTAGACCTACACTTGTGTCATAATAGTCAAAACTTGGTTAATATTACTTTTACATTTCATGTATATGTTGAATCTAAGACCTTGATGTAACTTTGGTTCATCAAAACACTTGCAACACTTAAGTGAGTTGTGCTTCATGTCTTAGACTTACACTTGGGTTATGATGGTCAAACCTTGGTGAAAATGATGCAAACACATCAATGAGTTGTACACTTGAAGTTATATGCATCAAGGATGAGAACCATGATAAGCATCAAGCACCAAGAACCACCGGAACCTACTGACCCTACTGTTTTACTGTTTATGTGTCTGACCCGTACGACCTGGGCTACTGTAATTATTATTTTCAGATATCTCTGTTCGAGTAGATAACTTTTCATATAGGACTCGTCTTAAACTGAGTTACGGTTTAGGATTTATGGCCCTCCGATCGTCACTATGTCCATTTAACGTTGTGCTGAAAATTCTGACCTACTCGCACTTAGACCGTCGCCACGGTCCAAGGAAGACGATTTTGATTCTGGGATTTTTACCACAACTAAAGGACTCATATATGGAGCCATGTCCACTGGTCTCACCTTATTTCAGTAGGTTTAGAGACCGTGGTGACTGACCGAACTCAGCCTTTGTTTAAAACTCTTTTCATGAACGAAACTTACTTTACACCTTTTGTTTAATGATGAATGATGATGACCCTTAAGACCTTATTTACATACTTTTAAACCTTTTCAGACGATTTACTGACTTAGTACTATTTGACTTAGGTTGAGGACCCGTTTGGACAACCTACATACTTGCTTATTTCCCGAGTCATACTTTACCGCTGCTTTATCATTGTGAGTTATAGCATTCCCTTTTTACTTTAACTATTTTGGGAACTGAGAATACATACGCATTTTATGTTTTACATACTAGGCACGAGTACTTAAAATTTATATATGTGTGGGTTATATAACGGCAGAAACATTCCCTTTAGCTCGGTAACGTTTAGTCATTAGTTTTTGAACCGGTGAACGCGAATCTTAGATATGGATCCATAGGGTTTGACATCCCCACTCGGGCTAGTAGCGCTAGCATTTAACGAGTGTTTAATACTTTGTAAACATACGCACTTGCCAAGTGTACTTTCAGGGGGTATAAATGTTAAGTTAGTTACCAAGTGCCCACGGTTAACATATACTTTATCATACTGTTTTGAAACGCTCTTTGTAGCACTGAAATCTCGTGACCTACCTTACATACTGTTATACTTAAAATATAGCTCACCAACCTTTGTGTTGATATTTTTAAGCATGTTTTTCTCAGGTGCTTAAGGTTATTTGCTTCCGCTGTCGTGCTAGTCTTGCCGTAGACACCCGCTGCTCTAGTGTTATCACTGCATGAACTGTTTATCTTGCATTCAAACTTTAATACATTTGAAACTATGTTTTGTAACGACCTAAGGGTCACATACATTTATTCATGCTTGCTATTCGTAGAAGCATACTGTTGGTGTAAAATAATTGACGTCGGTTATGACGTCATCTTTTTTATCGTGAATGCAACTTCTTTTATTACAGCATGTAGTACTTAACCTTGTAATGATCCTGTTGTTGATGATTCGTACACGATGGTTTTGTACGGGGCATCACAGTTCATATACAATATAAACGATTCACAATAGTTGATTACATCGCGAGGTAATTGACCTCTATATGATACATTTTACAAACATTGCATTCGTTTTTAAAAGATAAACTTTCTTTGCATCGAAAATTGACGGCAAGCATACTATTTCATAATACCTCCAACTATAATTGACTTAATAATATTCTTGATGAACTCGATGACTCGAATGCAACGTCTTTTGAAATATGTCATGAATGACTCCAAGTAATATCTCTAATATGAGCAAATGCACAGCGGAAGATTTCTTTCATACCTGAGAATAAACATGCTTTCAAGTGTCAACCAAAAGGTTGGTGAGTTCATAGGTTTATCATAAAACAATAAAATTCATCATTTTGATAGACCACAAGATTTAAATGCTGCATGGTACAAATGGGCCCGAATCCTATACCCACCTGTAATGTACATGCGATATCTTTTAAATACAGTACACCTTTTTCGTGTACGAAATCATCTTTCATAAATCTTAGTAACCGTACACATATCTCGTGCACAAAAATAACATGCACATAACCTGTGTATAAAATCATTCTCTCGATACATAACATTCACTTTTCATTGCTTTCATAGCTTAGCTTGGTAACCGACCTTAACATATAATGCGCATAATAATATCCCCAAAGCAGAACATCTCGTCTGTATAATAATCATATAAACTTCGAAGTACTAAACACCACGCCCACTAGCCCTTCCGTCTAGTGAACATTCTGGGTGGGGGTGTTAAACCCGGTAGCTACCTTTAGGATTCGCGTCAATTAGGCGTGCACTAATTCTCAAAATTAGCGATGTTCCCTAATTCTTAGGTTACCAAGCAATAATAATCAGGGGAAAAATATTCATATCAATTGTGGCAATTATCACGTCCACATAATTCAATAGTGGCAATTATCACGTCCACATAATTCATTCGAGGAATGTTTTGCTTGTGTCTATCTTGTCAAACATTTATAAAAGCATTTCATGTATTCGCAGTTCAAAATGTATTTCAAAAGCATTTAATAAAACAGTTGTAAAAGTAGCGCATGTATTCTCAGTCCCAAAAATGTAAAGAGTAAAGGGAATCAAATGAACTCACCATACTGTACTTTGTAGTAAAAATACATATGATGTCATTTAACAGGTGTAGGGTTGACCTCGGATTCACGGACCTATATCATTTATGTATATATTAACACATATAATCGTAATCTAACAGATTTATATATTATATCTTAACTTATGTATTATATATATTTAATTTGTGTATATATTTAAAATGATTAATATCTATATAGTTATATCAATATATATATTAAAAATGCCTAATTTGTTAAAAAAATGTTTATATGATTATTACATACTTATTTGTAATATTACAATAAGTATATTTTTATATTAATAATAGTAACAAAGGTTGTATTCGATTATAATGATAATATTAATAATAATAATATTGATAAAAATATTAATTATAGTAATAATAATAATAATAGTGATAATAATAATAATAATAATAATAATAATAATAATAATAATAATAATAATAATAATAATAATAATAATAATAATAATAATAATAATAATAATAATAATAATAATAATAATAATAATAATAATAATAATAATAATAATAATAATTACTACCTTTAAAGGCTTTTCCAAAAGCAAATGCCCGAGACCGGGCTCTAACTCACGACCTCTCGTTCCCCTAACATATTCCCATACCATATGAACTAACTTGTTTTTCTGAAATATAGCAGGTACACTAACTATATTTAACATGTATCTTCCTGTCATCTTTTCATAGATCACGAGCATCATCATCGTCATCCACATAATCTTAACCATAATCATCATCTTTCTTTCATTGTTACCGTACTCAAATTATCATCATCCTATATCTATATTTTCATAATCTCTTAATCTTCATCATAATCCTAAACATTATCGAGCATAATATCACCAATATATCGTTATCACCTTAAACCCGTTATCATAATCTTAACATCTATCATCATACTCTAATCATCAACATAATCATATTCATCATCTATCTCGCATCTTCCTCATAGGTTATCATCATAATTTATTATGATTCAATATCACTTATCCAACATACGCGTACATAATCATAATATCATTCTTCTTAAAATCATGCACCCATCATCATCTTTCATGCCTCGTCAAATAAAAAAAAATAAACGAAGTGATAGCTGAGCAATATGATTGTGCCGAGCAAAAAGAAAAATGGGTTTTAAAGCTGGTTCAACAACATCCCATCAAAAATAATTAGTTGGATCATGGCTTAAAACAAAATAAAAAGCCCAACTGAAACATAAGGTAACTCTCGGCCCAAAAATAAAAGAAAAACAACCGAAGCCAAACTGCCATGATAATATCCAGTAACAATTTGAGGTGTACGTGCGTGTGTATTCCTGGCTCCACCGAATTAATTAATAACAAAATTAAGTTATCAAATTGAACAATTGGTTATCACTTTTTGGTGTTTGTCGGTAAAAGGAGGAAAGAAAGAAAAAAAAATGTGTAACCATAATAGTATAAATCAATTATCAATATGTGGGTTTGTTTTTGATTTGTAGAAACAGGAAATAGAAAAAAAAATGATGAGGATGGGTGCATATGAGAGTATGCTGACATGCTGATCGAATATGAGCATGAACGGAAGCAAGGAACATGCTGCAAACAATCGACTTCCGTGATGGGTTTGATGATGACTCTTGCTGATGGTTAAATGAGTTGGAGAATAAAGTGATGATGGTGGTACTGTTTCGATGGTGATTGTGATTGAGTTGATGTTGATTTGCAGCTGCATATAGCAGCTGTTTTGATCGAGTAAGGTACATAAAGCAGCAGCATGTGACGATTTGGGTTCCGGGTTATAAACAAAAATAACGGTCAAGAAGAAATGAGGTGTTTGGTGTGGTGTTGTTTATGGTGATGAGAGTGATGGATGGTAATCGAGAGGTGATGAGGGTGGTGATAAGGAAGTGGGTACTTCAACTTGAAATAATGAGTCACTGATCAATATACACTTTTATGACTCAATGTAGGTGGAATTCATGCACCGAGGGGATTAGTTTAGGGGTTTCAAGTAGGTACATGGCTCATGCATTCTTATCAACTAAGAAATGCTATGTTGATTATTAATAATGCTAGGAATATGTACGTATGTGAAAGAACAAGAGCAATGAGACAAGAAAATATGGGTCACAATGATATTTGGTATTAGTTGAGATCCACACATCTAAATATATAAATATTGCAAATAATATAATAATAATTAATAAACGTGTGTAAAATATATTAGCCACCATCTCTTTGTAATCTTGTGCCTACGGTTATATCACGGATATTGATTCGTAGTCCGTTGTTAAATAGCGACGGATAAAAGTACTCAGAAAAATCCTAAATTTTTATCGTGATTATATTTATTTATTTATTTCATTCATTATGGTATAAAATTCGGTCATTAATTTAATAAATAAAAATTACATCAACTGTCCCTCTCATTTATGGGTAAAATATAAAAAGTGTTAAAATTAAATAATTAGATCCTAAATATACTTTTAATAAGCCTATAACTTATATAACTCATTTTCGTATTACCGTTTATTTTAAAATTACATAAGTTTGAATTTAACTTGCTTAATATCAATCGAAACATCAAACGAGTATTACAATTATTTAATATTTATTTTTAATATAATTTATTTATATATAGAGATATATTTTAAATAATAATTATTATAATATCCTATTTTTATTTTATTAATTAATAACAACAACATATAATACTTCAAATTATTATTTATATATACATACACACATATCTATTTACAATTAATTGTTCGTGAATCGTCGAGAGCAGTCGAAGGTCAATTAAATATATGAAACAGTTCAAACTTTTTGAGACTCAACCTTACAGACTTTTCTTATCGTGTCGGAAACATATAAAGATTAAGTTTAAATTTAGTCAGAAATTTCCGGATCGTCACATTATCATTACATAATAACTCTTGTATAAAACGTATATATGTCACATGTCATTATATTAAATGAAATATTAATATTAAATAAACAATGTAAACAATTACAATATTTAAAATGTAAATATTGAAAAGTTTTGAAAATTAAAAAGCTACGTATATACATTATGCAACTTTGCCAATTTTTAGTTTGAAAGTTATGTTGCATATTTTGAAGCAATTATCTCCTTTACATTGTTAGATAACATTTGCAAATCGATTTTAGTGGACACACGGAGTAATATACATATATTTAAATTATAATAATATATATAATATAATATAGATATAATATCTAAATACAAACATCCTAAAATAACTTTCAACTGCAATTTAGAAAAACTTTTTGGTTTATATATATTTATATATATATATATATATATATATATATATATATATATATATATATATATATATATATATATATATATATATATATATATATATATAATATATATAAATATATATAACAATAGCAATATTAGCAAAGTATTTCATACAAGATTCTTCGTATTTAAATTATGACTTTTATGTTAAAAAAGATTCAATACTTTTTCACTCTTGAATTAACTTAACTAAATAATTTGCAGATATAACACACATTTAAAATTCCATCTCTACATTTTATACGCTCAAAATTCATAATTCGTGGCCAAATTTGTAACAACATAAACAATAATATAAATAATTATGTTAGATAATGTTAAGTCTAAAATGTGTAGATGTAATTTGTCCATTTTTCATGTAATTAGTTTATTAGTACCTAGTGTATAAATAATCACCCAGCTTAGTCATTAAGCCAACCATAACCATTCACTTCCTCACTACAATTTTTCATAAACCCTATTTTCATCACATATTTTTTTAAGGCTATTTTATTATTAATCACCAAATTTGGCATGTAGCCAAAAATTACATACACCAATAGTTCACAAGGGGGACTCATTCATTTATAACGATACGTCATAAATAAAAACAGTGCAGCCCCATCCAGGAGGTGTTTTAAAGGATTGTTAACCCGTTAATAGCCATAACTAATGGTACAAAGTTATTAACTTTATAAATCTAGCATCCACGCACGAGATATACAAAGTTATTAATTTGGTTTGATTTTAATTTTAGGTTTTTGATTAGGTTTTGATAAATGCACGACGCTGGTCCTAAATCTGACGTCGGTTACTTTGAACCGTTAGCTACTTACATGGCGTTAGGTTTGGACCAACACCGTGCATTTATCAAACTAAAGGGACTACCAGTATATTTTTTTAAGAAAATGACTATCTATATAATTTTGAGTAAACCACTGGGACCAATTATATAATTAACTCTTTAGATTATTAAGAAATTAACAAAAACAAGTGCAATTATTGTTAGATTTATCATCCGATCGTTAGAAGTTGGGGTAAATATAATTTTACACCTTTTTTTAGAAAAATAAAATAACACGAATAACATATAAAGATAAGTAATTTTGTCGTACAAGAATATTGATCACAATATTGGTCCATCCACGTTTTAAAGGGCTCCCAACGGTTTGATCATCACCCCTGCCTTTCTCACCGCCGCCTTGCAGGGCTTCGTTGGCAGCAACCCGCCCTCCAAGCGCGTCGCCTCCACCCTGGCATCCTCGCCCTGCTCTCCTTCTTTCTCACGCACAATCCATGATGGAAGTAGATGTATATTATCTTTCACCTCTGGCTTTAATATTTGTATTTTATTATAATTAATTAATATACTAGGTCGTAATTTTTATGAAGAAGTATGTCATGGTTGGGAGCGTTTAGTGCTGTATTAGTTTTGGTGAGAAAGTGCTGATGTGACGTTGATGTGGCGGCTAGTCCAGATTAGGAAGCTTGTCATGGTTGAGAGGTCTCTTAGTACTACTGTAGTAAATAATGAAACCATGAGTTGTACGTATCTTTTTTTTTTCGCCGAGAAAAACTTGTAATCTTCCGTCTCATTACAAGTGTCTATAGTACTATTTTAGGATGTCTCATTTTAAATGTCCGTTTTTTAATTAAACCAATCAGAAAATGTTATTCTGGAGGGAAAAAAATTTATAATTAGTGAAGATTAAAATTAGTTAAATTTTATAAAACTGTGTAGAAAGAAATTAAGTGTATAGCTATAATGGAACAAAAGTACTATAAAACATGAGGGGGAACATTTCATTAAAGAATGAAACTCCAAGAGTAAAACGATGATAAGGCCGGTAACCATTCGAGCTCAAACTAACAAACTCAAAAAAAAAAAAAAAAAAAGGCTACGCTAGCTCACAACTCAAGAGTTGTACCTAGCTTACTAGTGAAATGACCCGTGGAACCACTTGTTTAAATGAACCAGTTTAATCATATATTTTAGGTATTAAGTGAATGTAAATGCTAAAGTCATTAAGTTAATCACCAGTGGAACCACAGATTTCGACTAAGAAACTTCTCGTTGTTTTTACAAACATATTGATGTACTTAACTTTGTCAGAATAAATGGACTACATTTATTCACCCACAATCCTCTTCCAATTTCCATCACAATTACTATTTCCTTGTTATAAAAGCATACATTACAACTTTTTTTGAGACATGTATTTAACATACATATGTAACGTAATTAATCTCGTAAAGAGAACCAATTTTTGAATAATATTAATATAATAATTATTGTTATAGAAATAATAAAAATAAAATTTGCTTAAAAATTGAATATTTATATTGTAGATATGCTCATGAGGTGTTTTATTGTAAAATTCCATATAATGTTTCATATATTATACAATTAACATGTTAATATTTTATTTTTATTAAATGCAATTAATTAATTTTAACTAGTGGAGGACCCGCGAATTCGCGGGGCTATGTGAGTGTTTGTAAAGAAAAATGTTTATGATTATTATATTTAATGTAAGTAGTTATGTTAGTTGTTCTGTATATAATATATGTACATAAAATTTAAAACCAACAATATATGTCTGTAAAAAACTTTAAAAGTTGAACATAGTATAAAATACTTAAACAACTATTGTAGACATACAAAAAGCATTGGTAGTCATGCAATAAGGAAATCAATGAAAAGAAATTACAAATTGGGTTAGCTAAACAACCAATTATGGGCTCAATTATGTCAAGATGAGTATCTGATAAAATCGCAGGAAACTAATTAGAAGAAAATGACTGATCTCGGTGGAATATTAAACCCTTAGATACAAAGTTCAAATCTTGTAACTTGCCGTTGAAAGAGTATATCCCAATAACTATTGAGATGCATGGATTAGCCATTGGAATATCTTGTATCTCACCGTACATCGGTAACATTTCAAAGCATTAGCATATACACTGTATAGTGTGCTATTAATGCCTTATTAGATTAAACTAAAAAGTGGATGCCTATACTAAGAGCCAACAAAGAACCTGAGTCAAATCTTTTGTGGATTCGCTCCTGGGAAAAACCTGAGTCTTTCAATATTTAGTGGTGGTAGCATTACTCATGATAAATGTTTTCATAAAATAAATTCTAATATTTCCCAAAACATTACATGTAATGAATGTTATTATTATTTTTTTCCCCAAAAAAATTACATGTTCATGAATGTTATTGATTTTATCGAAAATGTTAACATTTTTACTGTAAAATGATATTCTTTTTAATGAATGTTGATATTTGTTCACAGAAACTTAATATTTCCAAAAAATATTCACAAATTTTGGCTTAAATAATCACATTATATGCATGTAATCTTTTACTTCCCCTTTCTCCACAAAAATTCACTTCCCTCTTGATTAGCCTCTACAATGAGAAATAAATTTGGTTACATGAAAAAGAAACACACAATGCATACCTGATTAGTCCTTCACAACTCGTAAATGCCACTTGGCACATACCACAACGATCACGGTGTGTTACAAATAGCGATAAAGAAGATATAAAAGAATAAAAGACACCTTTCTCCCTTAGGCCAAAATGACATATATAATTTGAAGGCAACTCAATCTAAAATTCATAACAGACGATGATGAAGCTAATATAAAGATAAGATATTCAAACGGTTTATAGTGCACTTTGATTATATAATACGTAAATTTTCTCACCATACCTAAATTACATATCCAAAACTTTTACCTGCAATGGTAGAATAAAAAACCCATAAACTTTGCATGCTCCAATCTTGACATGAAAAATCTTGACATGAAAACAACTACTGCAATTAACACACATAATAAAACGTTACAATTTTCTTGGTGCAAAAAAGAACAAAACAGCTCAAAAGATCCAATAACACCATTCAAAAGAGAATTTGTTTATATAACGAATCATCTAAAATTCACGGACATATGGGCATGCAAAAGTACAAATTTCACTTCCCGTAAAAAGTTACCATTAAATAATTTGATATTTAAACAAATAACACTAAGTCTAGTTACATGTAATATATGTAAAAAAGAGAGAATTTTCAAGGTAAGGGTGACTTACTCTTAAAATAATGAAATAGGTTAATGTTAATAAACTGTGAGGCCTCAGAACCTCCAAGCCTATGATATACTCCTACAAATGTACCATAAGGTCCTGATTGTTACAAACTTAAACACCCAGTTTCAAGTTGTCTATGATCAACTAATAAATTAGTGGCTTCACTACAAATCTCCATTATAATGTTGTCATGTATCTTCGTATAATAAAAGCCCATCATGACGACCACCCGAATCAGACCCATTGTGAACATGTAGATCTGATTGTGGCCGGAAACAGGCCCACAAAAGTGCATGAACCCAGATAACATGGATCATCCCATTAAAACCCCATGTCAAATTATTCGCATCTGTTCAGGATATTTCACTAACTTATGCACCTCATATCAAACCTCAGTCTAAATCGACCTCTAACCTATAGATTTAGCTTCAACATCTGAAAGTGACTAACATATAACCCTTCAAAAATGACTTCTGGTCCAGCTTTGTCACAATAAGAGTAGCATTCAATATACGTGCAACCACAACAACATATCTATAATCTGTATTAATGACTACACAACAACTTATAGTGAATATTGATCACATTTATGAATATTCCCTGAAAAACAATAAAAACCCGATATAATGAAATAAATAATACTGTAATAAGAATGTGATCTTTAAAATTTTGCCAAGAAAAAACTAAACCTGTTGTTTAACACCCAATAGATAAATATTGCTATAAGTAACTTTCCAAGGAGGTCTTCATCATTGATGCTGCTGATGGTCAAAACTAGAGTACAAATGAAGCAAGATTCATTTTTAACACCATACAATTGTTCCTCGTGATTGATGTTACACCTTTTTGTATTGTATCCTATAATTATATTAAATACGACTTAGAAAAATTTAAAGGAGCTGAAACTCTACAACTTATATTAGCAAAACCCTGTCTACAACCTAACACACAAAATTAAGTTAAACAAATTGAAGCTATCAATATGCATCAATGTTAGTATACACTCAGAAAACTGACACCATCATATCATATTCATGTGCAAGTTCGAATGTTTTTCGTGAACATCCTTCAAAGGCAATTGAAATTGTTATAGTGAATACAAATTGAAAGACGGGTTTATGCAATTTTAGGGGCCAAAGAGTAAGACAAACACCATCTAAACCCGACCCAGGAAATATAATTATAAAGAATAGTAGTATGTAGTATAAGATAGACTTATTGTAGTTTAAACAAACTGTAGCACCACCACCACTTTCCCTACCATAAGCCACTCATCTACTTTATGAGAGGCCAAAACTAAAAAGAAATAAAATGAGTAAATTATTATTGAAAAATTATTGGGAGCTTACATTATCATGCCACCAACAGACAAATTCAGAGCTCCAAAAGTTGATGCCTGAAGTGCTTAAATTTCTTGAAAAACCGTAGATGTGGCATGTGATAACAAAACAAAAAAGAAAGTGAAGCACAATGTGAATACTAACAATTCAATAAACTACCATGCCAAAAACGCTCCATAGAAGGAGAACGTTCCTACCAAGTTTATTCACAAGAAGTTTGGCAATGAAAGACCTGAAAATTCAATATCAATATATGAATAACACATCACGATTACGGTATATTATATGCAATCCATTAACTACAAATTATTACGACAAACTGTAAATAAATTACACAAAAACAGTAGCAATAGTACAAAGGAAGATACATAATCTAAGAATCTTCACTCAGATTCGAACCGTTCACATGAATTTCATGCCTTTTAACAGTAGTGATTTAGGCCATTGTATCTTGTATGGATTACGTAAACCTTTATACACAAATGAAATACCTCTCGTGTGAAATGGTAGTACTACAAATAAATTAAATTGTTTCATGGTGTAAATTTGACAAAAGCTCCTGACACATACTTAAAAAGTTGAATTGTGAAATGGGTAGGTTCGGAAAATTTTATCTAACGGGTCAAAGTATGTACATTTTGTTGCACTCGAAATGGGTCAGGAGAAATTCCAAAACAACCTTAATAACCTAATATGTTTTAATATATGCTTTAGAAGGTCTTAAACACAATAATACACTTTTAACAACTTTATCCATTTGATTGTCATCCTTCATTGTCGTTAGATGAAAAACAGTCAAAGTTTGAAATATTCATAAGTACTTAGGTGAAAATTGCCACCTCTACTGTTAATGTGTACAAAATGGAATGGTTCTGACATCATTGGCCAACGGTGCAATCAACTCTTTAGTCAATGGAGCTGACTTCACAAGGTTCCTGCATCATAGTAAACGACAATATAGTCGGAAAAAATGGACCGTTCTACCCATTCTAAAATACATTAGTACACATTGCATGAAAACTAACTGTTTGAACCGTTTCTTTTTGTCTTAAAAATGGTGTGCGATTATTCACGGATAAACGACAACTTAAGGCAACCAATTTTTGAGTGAATGGCTATTTTTCTGTCTCTAGTATTACTTTGGAGTGAAGCATTGAGAATATTTTTCGCAATAATATATATGCACCAAGGCATATTTGTGTAAGCTGTTTCATAATTAAGCCTCACTAAATTTTCAGCTTATTTCACATATGAGCTCCTACATAAGCTGATAGGTCTTCCACATTTATAAAATATTTCATAAAATCATCACTTGTTTATTGTAAAATTTATAATATAATTCAACTATTTATAAAATATTTCGTAAATCCATCACTTGTTTATTATAAATTCAACATATCAAAGACATCTTAGAGTCTTAGTTTATTACCTGATCTAGAAATACTGATTTGTAAATCTCAGCATACTTGAAGTTACAATGTGGATACATCAATGATCAATAGAATATCTTTCATTTTTTAAAGTTGAATAGCACTAACCGTTTGTAGGCTGAGGCTTCCCAATGGGCTTCTGCACACAGCCATGTTGTTGGTAGGCCTGTACAAAAAACTGACATGTTATAATTAAAACATGTTTTGACCCATTACTCATCTCATGAACCCAACTTCCCACCTAGATACTATCCTAAATGAAGAATCCAACAAATGTATAGCAGTATATATCAAAGCAATTTTACCCCAAAGTTGTATACTTTAAAGTGTTTGTACCATTGCAAGCCAGCCATCCATCCTGACCGTGTATACTTTTAAGAATATTAACACAAAAGGCATTAACCTCGACACGAAAAACGTCACCACCATTTTCTCAAAAGGGCTAAGTTTTTATCTTTAAGTGGACCGATTTTTTGACCCCACATCATATGAAGATAATAGACACGAATTCTGCTTAAATAGAGAGACAAAACAATCAAATCTCCACGAAAAAAGGCAACACTGATTTGGTGTTATCATTTACATTAATTTTGATTGATCTAATTTGGGAAATTCCATTGGCAATTAAAAGGGTTGACGTAGGTTATATATGGACCAAAATTTGAATTCTAAAAATCTATATAAAGGAATTAAGGTAACGCGCTAATACATTAAATAGCAAATATAATCTCCAAATTTAGATATAGTCAACTATACAATACAGTTAATTTAGAAGCATGATTGTCGATTTTTGATAAATTAAGAATTATTGTATGAATTAATTCTGAGTAATAATTAACATCTTACAATATTTGCAAAAAAAAATGTAAATATTAAAAATATGTTTTGTACAAAACATATACTGTAGTGTATATATTGTGTTATTGTGTTATATTATATATAGTGTGTGCATATTGTAAAAATACAATAATTCCATCAAAAAAATGTTGGTACAAAAAGGGACGTGAGCTGAAAAAATGGTTTACAGAAGTATAAGAAACTAAAAAAAAATTAAAACAGAATTGATAATCTTGTGATTAATAAGATTGTCCAAAATTTTTACTGATAACAGTCCATTTCGAGTTGAAAAACAAATCAATAAGGGTGGGATCTGATATTTATCAAAACAGTATCTTGCTTGTTTCAAAACAATACTTATGATGAACAAACAATTTAATCAAAAAGAGAAATATAAACACAATTTGCTGTACCTCCATGTAGAATACACAATGATAGTGTTTGTATCTAATTTTTTGAATATATGTTTATTTAGAGCAAAAACACATATTTGATGGATTGATGAAACGAATGTAGGAGAAAACTTTGAAAAATCTAAAAAATCAAATGAGCTGGATTTGCTTGACCTCCTAAAATGATGAAAAAATCATAATGCTGAGGTGACAGCAGATGCTAGAAATTTGAATCTTAAACTATGAAAAATATAATAAATATATCGAATATGACCACAAAAAATGATTATTTGACATTGGACATCGATACAAACCGAAATTCAAGCGATTCACGAGTCCAGGAAACCATCAAAAGAGGAACATCAAACACCTAGAAAAACACATTATTCAAGATTATATCAAAGTTGTCAAAGTTGTCAGCCTGCTCATTCAAATCAACATGAATTAAAGTATCATGAATGTTATGCTAACAAAAATCTAATTTACCATTATATAATGTTGTTTTAAAAAATCTGAAATTGTATTAAATAGATACATACCTGTTGCAAATAATCGGATTTTTCATTCTGAAGAAGTCGCTTGTAATCAGAAACCTACCCAAATAATCGAATGAACAATTAATCCATGATTCCCTCTTTCTTCTATGAAATCTTTTGCGAATTGCGAGAGTTCAAATAAACGAACCCTAACTATTTTTTCGTGAGACACTGATGAAATCAACGACCTTGATTAATTAATAACCCTAGATTTGAACCCTAGCCGATTTGGATGTCTAATCGTGACGATACATGACGATTTGGAGTTTGAGAGGGTTGTTTCTTGAGTGTGGATGAATGAAAGATTTTAGGAATGATGAAGAATGGAACGTGTAATTACAAATGATGTTTCTTTGGTTGACCCCTAAAAACCAAACAGAAGCCCGTGCTTTTTTTTTTCGGAAGGGTAGTTTGGTCTGTTATTAAATAATTAAATCACTAATCACGTGACTAATAGATATATCCTAATTGTATGGTTAAGATTGGTGGAGTTGAACAATTTGGATGGCTAGGATTGAAAGTTGAATGGAATTGTCACTTACTTGTGTGTTTGCTTTAAGTATAAAGAGAGATGACATCATCATAGAGACTTAGAATTTTTCTCTTTATATTTGAATTTTTTTAAACTTAAATAATCATTATTTATGAAATCATCATTATAGAGATTTATTAGATACTATAGATAGATTAGACAAGATTAATATGGATTAATTTTTTGTTTTTGTGTTATCATCAATTAAAAAATATGTGGACAAGATTAGTTTGTCTTTTATGATAAGTAGTATACCCAATATTGCGAGTCATGGTCCGTGTAATGTTTACATGGTCTATGTAGTCCGTCCAATATCTTTGATGTGATACCACTTGAATTTGTGAAAAATATAAACTATGCAAAGATATAAGTGAGTTACGGAGTATCTATCTTTTTTTTTTAACGGCCAAAGAAAATTATATAAATTAAAAACGAACCCTAGCAAGGCGCTAATGGAAAATTACAAAGGCATAGAAAGCCATGAATTCCAGTTTGAAACTAAATGACCTCTATGTTTAATCCAACGAAAAGTAATTAATCTAATGAAATCAAATAAACTACTTTTGTTACAAAAAGAATCTAAGAAAACAACATCATTTCTGAACCGCCATAAAGCCCACAAAGACGTCACCATAACCGCAATGATCTGATCTTTAGACAATGGACGTAAACGAATACCTTCTAACCATGCCAAAAAGGAATCCCAAGATAAGAATTGAGGCATATCACAATCAAGCCAGATACGAATTTTATGCCATAGACCCCGAGCCACATCACACTCGAAAAACAAATGATCTCTATACTCCACCCCATTATTACAAGACGGACAAACAATAGAAGAAACATCAATCCCCTTCGCTGATAGGTTCCAACGAACAGGAAGAGAATCTAAACGAAAACGCCATAAGAAAATATTAACTTTGCTAGGCAAAAACACGTACCAAAGAGTATTAACTTGCGAGGTCGAAAGAAGCATGCGATCTAAAAGCTCTCTAGCTTTTTTAACTGTATAACAACCATCATTATTCAACGAGCATGTCCAAGAATCCAGGCGATCACACAAAACAGGTTTACCAATAATCCCGAAAAGACTATTAATAAGGACCTCATTTCTTCCACCTAAATAATCTCTAACCCAAGTAAAAAGCCAATTACCATCGACCCATTTATCCGAGATGAACGCATTCGGGGTTGAATCCAAGTGAAATATTCTTTTAAAACGGTGCGAAAGAGGTTCGTTTCCAACCCATTTGTCATGCCAAAATCGAATACAACGACCATCCCCTATTAACATACGAAAACAATCTCTCGGTAACAGGTTCTTATTCGTGATATTCGAACAGACAGAAATGATCGAAGCCCAAACTGACGAGCTGTTGTGATCCAAATGAAAATTATGCCAATGTATCGATTTAACAACTCTAGCCCACAAGTCATTCGGGTTGTTTAAAAAACGCCACCACCATTTAAACACTAAGGCGAAATTAAAAGCTTTAAGGCTTCCAATATTAAGTCCACCTTAGTCAAACGAAGCTAAAACTTTCTCCCATTTGACCCAAGACATCTTTTTAATCAAGTTACTTCCACCCCAAAAAAAGGTAGCTCGTATCGATTCAAGTCGTTTAAGAATAGTTTCGGGACATTTAAATAAAGAAAACCAATAAATCCCTAAACTACCCATAACATTTTTAATAAGGGTCAGTCTCCCGCCTGCCGATATAAGACTCGCCTTCCATGAGGATAACTTAGACCGAAACTTCTCACATAACGAATCCCATTTCGACACAATTTTCATATTCGAACCAATAGGAATACCCAAATAAGAGGTAGGAAACGTACCAGCTCGAGTGCCAGTAGCACTTGCAGTAGATTCTACCTCAGTTTGGTCCACCCCGATACCAAAGACATGGGATTTATTGATATTTAGCTTTAAAACCGAGGCCTTATAAAACACTTCTAAAATAAGAAGAATACGTCTTAACTCAATAGCACTCCAATCAGAAAAAATAATAACATCATCCGCATAAATAAAATGAGAGAGATTAATGTTCTCCGTCCCCACTTTAATCCCGCGAATAATATTTCTTTCCATGGCATGATTGAAAGCTAGATGAAGGCCTTCCATGACAATAATAAAAAGAAAAGGGATGAGCGGATCACCTTGTCTCAAAACCTGTTTCAATGGAAATTCACAAGTCGGGGAACCATTAACAAGGATTGACGTGCTAGCTGAAAAAAGACACCCCTTAATCCAAGAACACCATTTATCGTCAAAACCCAAAACCGATAACATAGATAAAAGATACTCCCAGTTAACTAAATCGTATGCCTCTCGAAGTCTATTTTAAACATGAGCATCTTTTTATTTTTTCTTTTGTACCAATCGATAATCTCACTCAATATGAGTGGGCCATCTAGAATCTGATGTCCAGTAATAAACGCGCTTTGAACCGGACTAATAATTTTATCGATGATACCTTGAAGACGATTCGTAAGAATCTTGGTGACTGTTTTATAAAAACAACCAACCAAGGATATAGGACGAAAATCGGTAATTAACATCGAGTTATGAATCTTCGGGATAAGAGAAAGGAAAGCTGAATTTGCACCGCGAGGCATGGAACATGAAGAAAAAACACCTCTAATGTCCCTGCAAAAATCAAACTTAATTAAATCCCAAAAATGTTTAATGAAACGGAAAGAGATATCGTCCGGTCTGGGAGCTTTTGAACTACCACAACACGACACCGCTCGTTTGATTTCCTCATCATCAATGTCCACTTCTAAAGTAGAAGTTTCTGTTTCAGTGAGGACACGAATAGGCCTTGTATCACACCCCCAGTTAGGGCCTGGGTGAAATGTGACTTAATATCAAATAAACCAACATACTATAATACGAGAACAATACTATATGATAAAAACAAACTTTATTGAGTACGCAGCGGAAAATAGAATGTCGTTACAAGAATTTGAAATTACAATAAAGTAAATGTTTCATATGCAAGAATAATAAATGCGATAGTTCTTGATCCTAAGTCCAAGTAGCATCACATAAGCAGTAGGTAAGTAAACTTGATCAATCAGCACCTGAGACAAAACATGCTAAAGTGTCAACCAAAAAGGTTGAGTGAAGTTCATAGGTTTAACAAATATGTTTGACCGTTGTTTTAGACCACAAGATTTTTGTTTATAAAGTTGATCTCGCAGATCAAAAAGTTATGCCAGTTCGTGATATTTAGACCGAACGTTCAAGTTTGCCCCAATGACAAGTTGTTCTGTCCTTGTCGGTTTAATTTCATTATCAAGTAATACAAAGACTTAGTCAAATGTATCGGGGACGTTACTCCCGATAGGTCTACCCTCAATAATTAAGAATGCATTTAACAAGCAACTAAAAATATCACTGTAGGGACTTTGTTGGACATAGCCAGGTATAGCATAGTTTAACAGTTGGTACTTGTGTCTAAATTGTAAATAGTAAAAGTAACATGTGTCTCACCCCATAAAGTTAAATAAGTTGTGCACAATATAAAGTGGGGCTATGAAGTTCACCTTAGTAAGTAGAGAGATTGTCATTCCTCGGAATAGAAAGATAAATGAGTTGGATGATCGTGAGCAGAAAGTCAACCTAATGACATTTAAGAGTAGTTAAATATTTTTGCCCAAATTTAGGTTTAAGTATGCAAGTGTTTAAGTATAGTTCGTTTTACTAAGTTTTCATTTTTAGTAAGTTTCCACTTTTAGTAAGTTAGTGTTGAACACTAGTGAGTTGTCCTTAATAAGTCTACCACTTATTAAGTGTGAAAGTAACTAAGTGTATGATTACTATAGTCGGGTTTGACATTGTGCACCATACCCAAATATCTATTCCACCGCCGAGTCACCAGAATGACCAATTATTACCGGTTGGCCCAGGATTTCTTGACCAAAATCTAAGTTTGGCATTCGAAATCCACAAGCGTCCTATAGTGGTACCAAGGATCACCCTAGGCCTTAAGTAGCATTGACGTTCGAGTAATCCTCACGTTATCGTGAATGACTATTGTAATCGCATGTTATACTATAAGTAGTATATTATATGTGTTAGTAATAGTGTAAGTGTTAAGTAGTAGTATAAGTGTATAAGTGTTAAGTAGTATGTAGTATAAGTAGTATTAGGGTTTTCATTAATTAGAGTAGTATTAAATATTTAGGGTTTAATAAATGATTAGGGTTTAGTATTATTTAATAGTGTTTAGGGTTTAGTAAAGTAATGATTAGGTTAAATGATTAGGTAATGATTATTAGGGTTTAATAATTAATGTTTAGGGTTTAGGTAATATTAGGATTTTAGTATGTATATATGTATATATCGTGTATATGTATATATATTAATTTTTTTTATATTTTCGTATGTATATATATATATGATAAAAATATTTTTTTTATATATGTATATATATATGTTGCATATGTATATGTATATGTGTATATATTTTGTTTCCTTTTTAAATACTAACAAAATCTTTAACAAATCTTTAGGGTTTTTAAGATTTAACAAAAATCTTATATATATATATATATATATATATATATATATATATATATATATATATATATATATATATATATATATAACCGTGTATATATATAGTAAGTATATATATATATATATATATATATATATATATTTTTTTATGCATGTACTTATATATAGTATGTATATATACTTGTTTCCCCTTTTAAACTTTAACATAATATTTGATAATCTTTTAGGGTTTTCAAGATCTAAACAAATTTTTTTTAAACCGTAAGTATGTATATGTATATGCATATTATATTTTTTTACATGAACAAAAATAATGTTAAGATCATGCATGAATATTATTATGAATATAAACATGAATTGAAAGTAAGATTTAAAAGTTTTGGATCTAGGGTTTTTACCTTGATGAAGATTAACAAGAAAAAGATGAAGATGACTTGAAGAAGAAGATTAAAAGCACTTAAAAACCAAGAACACCTTGAAGATCACGAAGAACGCAAAGAACACGATGAAGATCTCTTGAAGATTACTTGAAGATTACTTGAAGATGGTGGTGGTGTGGTGGTGGTTTCTTGGTCGTGAGCCAAAAGAGAGAGGGATAGGGATTGTGGTTTTTGAGAGAGGATTACTAGAATGATTTGGTATAAGAATTTGCATTAGGCTAGGTCCCTATTTATAGGTGAGGTTAGAAAATTCTAGAATTATGGTTTAGGTTAAGAGTACTTAGGGAACAAGTTAGGGTTTGCATGGGAGGTAATGGTGGCCGATTTTGGGAGGGCAAAAGGGTCAATTTACCATTTAAATTTTTGGCTAGGGTTTTAAGGAATGGGCTTGGAACTTTTTCGTTTTAGTCCTTGTACTTTAGATTAGCTCGAATAGCTCATTAAAGGTTCTAATTTAATTGTTTGAATGCAACAAGTTTTAGAGTATTACATTTTGTTCACAAAAGTTAATTAGCTTATTATTTACATCTTTTATTAACTTGTCAATTATTGTACAAAGTTAATTATTATGTTTTATAATTCTTAATACTTAACAATTATTGATTAAGGTTTAATTATTAAGTTTTAATTATATTATTTGGGCATTTAATATTGAAAATATATAGAATGGAAAAATGAGGGTCGTTATAGTACCTCCCCATTATTAGAAACTTCGTCCCAAAGTTTTAGGTAGACTTCTCGGATGCATCGGCGTTTGAGAAGAGATGGGGATATTTCCGTATCATTTGTTCTTTGCGTTCCCAGGTATATTCGGGACCTCTACGCGAATCCCAATGGACTTTAACGATAGGTATGTTGCTTTTACATTTTTGTTTGACCTCTCCTTCCATGATTTCTATAGGTTCTTCAACAAAGTGCATTTGCTCATCAATGTGGATATCATCCAAAGGAATAACAAGTGTGTCATCAGCAAGACACCTTTTAAGATTCGAGACATGAAACACATCATGTACTTGGCTAAGTTCAGTTGGTAGTTCTAATTGGTACGCCACAGGACCGACTCTTTGAGTGATCGTGAAAGGTCCAACATATCGTGGACTGAGTTTACTTTGTTTACCGAAGCGGACAACACCTTTCCAAGGGAATACTTTCAACATGACTTTATCTCCAACTTTGAATTCTATATCCTTTCGCTTTCTATCGGCATAGCTCTTTTGTCGGTTACGGGCAGTTTCTAATCGTTGCTTAATCTGGACGATCTTTTCGGTAGTTTCATGAATGATTTCAGGACCAGTTAAATGTCTGTCCTCGAGTTCGTCCCAACACAAAGGGGATCTACATTTCCGGCCGTATAAAGCTTCAAAAGGTGCAGCTTTAATGCTAGAGTGATAACTGTTGTTGTAGGAAAATTTAGCTAGAGGTAGATGTCTATCCCAACCTTTGCCGAAATTGATTGCACAAGCACGTAGCATATCTTCCATGGTTTGAATGGTTCATTCACTTTGACCATCAGTTTGCAGATGATAGGCGGTACTCATGTCGAGTTGAGTTCCGAGAGCAGATTGCAAAGTTTTCCAGAATCTAGAAAGGAATCGACTGTCGCGATCAGAAATAATCGAGATAGGAACCGCATGACGTGAGACAATTTCTTTAATATAGAGTTGTGACAATTTCTCCATCTTGTCGGTTTCCTTGATTGGTAAGAAATGTGCAGATTTAGTAAGACGATCAACTATGACCCAAATAGTGTCGTTACCGTTTGAAGTCTTAGGCAACTTGGTAACGAAATCCATAGTGATACATTCACACTTCCACTGCGGGATATCGGGTTGTGTCAACATACCAGAAGGCTTTTGATGTTCAGCCTTGACTTTCAAACAAGTGAGACACTTACTAACATAAGTAGCAATGTCGGCTTTCATGTTAGGCCACCAGTAGAATTCCTTCACATCGTGGTACATCTTACTAGAACTGGGATGAATAGAGTACCTAGTCTTATGTGCTTCATCCAAGACTAGTTCACGGAGATTACCGAAGCGAGGAACCCAAATTCTGTTACTAAAGTACCGTGTACCATTGGCTTTTACTTGGAGTTGGTTCTCGAAACCGATAGGTCCTTCACCTTTTATAAGTGTTGGTTTAATAGCTTCAAGTTGAGCTTCACAGATTCGTGATATAAGATTTGATTTGATTTTCATGTTTAAAGCATGAACACGTTTAACATCGTCTTTTCGACTAAGGGCATCGGCAACCACATTTGCCTTCCCAGGATGATATTTCAGCTCACAGTGATAATCGTTCAATAACTCAAGCCATCGGCTTTGCCTCATATTCAGCTGTTTCTGATCAAAGATGTGTTGAAGACTTTTATGGTCAGTGTACACCGTAAACTGGGTACCATATAGATAATGTCTCCATATCTTTAATGCAAATACCACTACACCTAACTCAAGGTCATGTGTAGTATAGTTCTCCTCATGTTTCTTCAACTGTCTAGATGCATAGGCAATAATCTTTTCACGTTGCATTAAAACACAACTAAAGCCTTGCTTCGAGGCATCACAATAAACAACAAGGTCTTCAGTACCTTCAGGTAAAGAGAGAATCAGGGCTGTGGTCAATTTCTCCTTCAGAATTTTGAAAGCAGATTCCTGTTCTTCGGACCACTCAATCCCTTTGTGAGTTAACTTTGTAAGAGGTTTAGCAAGGAGGGAAAAATATTTTATGAATCTTCGATAATAACCGGCAAGTTCCAAAAATTGACGAATATGCTTCACAGTCCTTGGTATCTCCCAGTTCTGAATAGAGGTAATCTTAGCTGGATCGACATGTATTCCGTTACTATCAACAACATGTCCAAGAAATTGTAAGGTTTTGAGCCAAAACTCGCACTTTGAAAATTTAGCATAAAGTTGTTCCTTTCGTAAGAGTTCAAGAATCATGTACAAATGCTGCTCATGTTCTTTCTCACTCTTGGAGTAGATGAAGATGTTGTCAATGAAAATAATGATAAATTTATCGAGATATGACTTGCAGACATGATTCATAAGATCCATGAACACGTCAGGAGCATTAGTCAAACCAAAAGTCATAACACAAAATTCATAGTGCCCATAACGAGTACGAAAAGAAGTCATAGGAATATCGAATTCCTTGACCCTAAGTTGGTGATAACCGGACCTCAGATCAATCTTTGAATAAACACTTGACCCTTGAAGTTGGTCAAATAGATCATCAATACGCGATAATGGATAGCGGTTCTTGATAGTAAGCTTGTTGAGTTCGCGGTAATCAATGCACATCCTCAACGTACCATCCTTCAAATAGAATAGGAGCTCCCCATAGGGACGAGCTTGGATGAATGAAACCTTTATCCAATAGTTCTTGGAGTTAGTTAGAAAGTTCCTTCATTTCGGAAGGTGCTAAACGGTATGGTGCTTTAGCAACAGGAGCAGCACCAGGAGATAAATCAATCAGAAATTCGACTTGTCGAGGAGGTGGAAGACCAGGAAGATCTTCAGGAAATACCTCGGGATAATCTCTAACCACCGGCACGTCATCAATAAGCTTTTCCTTCAGTTCGACTATCTTAACATGAGCTAATATCACGGGATAACCTTTCATAAGGTATTTACGGGTTTTGAAGCAAGAAATGATGTTGAGCTTGGAACCACTCTTGTCGCCTTGAATGACTAGAGTCTTTCCATTTCCCAACAGAATGTTAACGGTCTTATCAAAACACAAGATTGCAGCATGTAATGGACGTAACCAATCCATTCCAACTACAACATCAAAACTTCCTAGCTCGACCGGCAAAAGGTCTATCTTAAATTCTTGGTCGGCTAGTTTTAGATTACAGTTATTATAGATTTTATCGACTTGCATGATCTTTCCATTGGCTACTTCTACTAATCGTTTAGTTTCTAAGGGTTGAGGCTTTTCAGTGAATAAGGTGCAAAATTCACTAGACACGTAACTCTTATCGGCACCCGTATCGAATAGAATCGTTGCGTAACAATTATTGACAAGATACGTACCTGTGATGACCTCATCTTCCTCTCGAGCTTCAGCAGCAGTAATAACAAATGCATGCCCCTTTGCAGCAGTAGTATTGTCTCCAGTAGCGGGAGTATCTTTCTTCTTAGGGCAATTTGGACTAATGTGTCCCTTTTCCCCACATGTGTAACAAGTGGAGGAGCTTTAGCAGGAACCACAACTTTATCCTTCAGAGGAGTCTTACAAGTCTTAGCTACATGTCCCACTTTCTTACATAAAGAACAAGTAGCAGTGCACCGCCCCGGGTGGTGCCTTTCACAACGAACATAAAAAGGATAGGTACCTTAATAATTCATCCTTGTACTATCCGCAGGCTTCTTACTAACATTCTGAGTCGAACCTTGAGATGGTTTAAATTTCCTCTTACCATCACTACTCTTAGTGTCAACTTGCTTACTAGCCAAAGCTCTTATTCTTTTGGCCATCATCAGATTTTGAGACATGAGAATCACGGCATCAAGGGTGACTTTCTCAGTAGCGATAACATTTCCCTGAACATCATCGGGGAGACCTTCAATATACCTTTCAATTTTTCTCGGCTAGGTAAGAAATTCGGGACACAAGGTAGAAAGCTCAAGAAAACGGTTAGTGTAGCTTTCAATATCGGTACCCTTAACTTTGAGTTCCCAGAACTCGGCTTCCAGCTTTTGAACGTGACTTCTAGGACAAAACTTGTTAACCATCATGATTTTAACTTCATCCCATGGGGTGGCATTAGCATTATCGATTCCCACGGACTTAGTATGAGCGGTCCACCAAGTCATAGCATTGCCAGCTAATGAACTAGTGGCATATTTAACTCGGTCATTGTCCCCGCAGTTGCAGACACGGAAGATGGACTCTAGTTTCTCAAACCATCGGACTAGTTCCACGGCTTCTTCACTTCCCTTGAAAGTGGGAGGGTTGCAGTTCGTAAAGTCCTTGTAAGAACAAGGTTTTGGCTGAATATTAGCATGATTAGGTTGGACGTTGCCTTGGGCGGCAGCGAGTAACTGTTGAAATTGCTCAATGGTCAACACAATGTTGTTAACGGTAGGTGCAGCTGGATGAACCATGATTTCACTACATAAAAGTGGACATAAGTTTGGTAACTTGACAAGTTATAAGTTTGGGCAATTACAAGTATGAATAAAATAAAGTATTGATATCACATGATATAAATGAAACACTTTATGTTATTAGAACGAGGCATTAAATAAGCCTTTATTACACAAGTTGGAAATAGGAATAGTTTAGGCAAAAGCCTTTACATAGATAGAAATTGGGAAAAAAAAACTAGGAAATATTAAGATTGAAGTAGTCTTCATATTTCTTCTTCTCGTCCTCAACCTTCTTCATAAACTCCTCAACTTTCTCATTCTTCGCCTTTTGTTTCTCATGCAGGAACTCGAGATTATCATAGAGATTAGTAACCCTACTATTGACTAAATTGCATTCGTAGTCTCTTAGTGCAAGTTGGTGTTTCACACGGTTTTCCTCCACCTTCAATCTAGAGTCGACATTTTCTTTCAAATGAGCAAGAGATTACTTCCCCCATCGGGCACTTCTTTCACTTTCATATTTCACCAACTTTATCTCTTTCTTTAACTCCGCATTTTCCTCCAAAAGTTTCTTGATCACTAGGTCTTTTTCATCTATTCGAGCCTCGACCCTTGCAACATGGCGAAGCAAACCATCAAAGTTCTTCTCGGTAGTTGTTCGCAGATTCATGATTTCACACATGGCGTTATGGTTATCGTAAGAAGGAGATCGGGTTCTTTTCTTAGACGGGCCATCTTCTTTAAAATCAGCAAGGCGGTTCCCCTTGTCTTCAGTTCTCGAGGTCGGGTAGTATTCGGGAGTCTTAGGTAAAGTATCCGAACTATAGTTTGGTGAGGGAGGACCACCAAAGCCATAAGGTGGACTTTGGACTAGACTTTTAGTGGAAGAGTATCCAGTACCTACTTCGATGGTAGGTTTAAAGCGAGCCATTTCTTCAGATGATTTAAAGAGAGTCATTTTGTTTGGTTGATTAACGCTTGAGCTTGACATCCTAACATTAGTAAAGAGACTTTGATTAAAATCTTAAGTCAAGATCATTAGGGCAAAGTTGTTAAGATTATAAGGCATTCCTAAGTGCTTTAAGTCTAAGGCAGGAAATGTTATAGTTTCCTAGATTGCTAAGGCACCCTAGCTAGCAAGTAAGGCACACATAAAGATGCAATCCTGGTTCTCTATAACAGCCTAGTTATGCTCTGATACCAATCTATCACACCCCCAGTTAGGGCCTGAGTGAAATGTGACTTAATATCAAATAAACCAATAGGCCTGGGTGAAATGTGACTTAATATCAAATAAACCAACATATTATAATACGAGAACAATACTATATGATAAAAACAAACTTTATTGAGTACGCAGCGGAAAATAGAATGTCATACAAGAATTTGAAATTACAATAAAGTAAATGTTTCAAATGCAAGAATAAGAAATGCGATAGCTCTTGATCCTAAGTCTAAGTAGCATCACATAAGCAGTAGGTAAGTAAACTTGATCAATCAGCACCTGAGATAAAATATGCTAAAGTGTCAGCCAAAAAGGTTGAGTGAAGTTCATAGGTTTAACAAATATGTTTGACCGTTGTTTTAGTCCACAAGATTTTTGTTTATAAAGTTGATCTCGCAGATCAAAAAGTTATGCCAGTTCGTGATATTTAGACTAAACGTTCAAGTTTGCACCAATGACAAGTTGTTCTGTCCTTGTCGGTTTAATTTCATTATTAAGTAATACAAAGACTTAGTCAAATGTATCGGGGACGTTACTCCCGATAGGCCTACCCCCAATAATTAAGAATGCATTTAACGAGAAATTAAAAATATCACTGTAGGGACTTTGTTGGACATAGCCAGGAATAGCATAGTTTAATAGTTGGTACTTGTGTCTAAATTGTAAATAGTAAAAGTAGCATGTGTCTCACCCCAGAAAGTTAAATAAGTTGTGCACAATATAAAGTGGAGCTATGAAGTTCACCTTAGTAAGTAGAGAGATTGTCATTCCTCGGAATAGAAAGATAAATGAGTTGGATGATCGTGAGCAGAAAGTCAACCTAATGACATTTAAGAGTAGTTAAATGTTTTTGCCCAAATTTAGGTTTAAGTATGCAAGTGTTTAAGTATAGTTCGTTTTACTAAGTTTTCATTTTTAGTAAGTTTCCACTTTTAGTAAGTTAGTGTTGCATACTAGTGAGTTGTCTTTAATAATTCTACCACTTATTAAGTGTGAAAGTAACTAAGTGTATGGTTACTATAGTCGGGATTGACATTGTGCACCATACCCAAATATCTATTCCACCGCCGAGTCACCAGAATGACCAATTGTTACCGGTTGGCCCAGGATTTCTTGACCAAAATCTAAGTTTGGCATTCGAAATCCACAAGTGTCCCATAGTGGTACCAAGGATCACCCTAGGCCTTAAGTAGCGTTGACGTTCGAGTAATCCTCACGTTATCGTGAATGACTATTGTAATCGCATGTTATACTATAAGTAGTATATTATAAGTGTTAGTAATAGTGTAAGTGTTAAGTAGTAGTATAAGTGTTAAGTAGTATGTAGTATAAGTAGTATTAGGGTTTTAATTAATTAGAGTAGTATTAAATATTTAGGGTTTAATAAATGATTAGGGCTTAGTATTATTTAATAGTGTTTAGGGTTTAGTAAAGTAATGATTAGGTTAAATGATTAGGTAATGATTATTAGGGTTTAATAATTAATGTTTAGGGTTTAGGTAATATTAGGGTTTTAGTATGTATATATGTATATATCGTGTATATGTATATATATATTATTTTATTTTATATATTTTCGTATGTGTATATATATATATATATATATATATATATATATATATATATATATATATATATATGATAAATTTTTTTTATATATGTATATATATATGTCGCATATGTAGATGTATATGTGTATATATTTTGTTTCCTTTTTAAATACTAACAAAATCTTTAACAAATCTTTAGGGTTTTTAAGATTTAACAAAAATCTTTATATATATATATATATATATATATATATATATATATATATATATATATATATATATATATATATATATATATATATTTATGCATGTACTTATATATAGTATGTATATATACTTGTTTCCCCTTTTAAACTTTAACATAATCTTTGATAATCTTTTAGGGTTTTCAAGATCTAAACAAATTTTATTTTTTTAAAACCGTAAGTATGTATATGTATATGCATATTATATTTTTTTTACATAACAATAATAATGTTAAGATCATGCATGAATATTATTATGAATATAAACATGAATTGAAAGTAAGATTTAAAAGTTTTGGATCTAGGGTTTTTACCTTGATGAAGATTAACAAGAAAAAGATGAAGATGACTTGAAGATGAAGATCAAAAGCACTTGAAAACCAAGAACACCTTGAAGATCACGAAGAACGTGAAGAACACGATGAAGATCTCTTGAAGATTACTTGAAGGTGGTGGTGGTGTGGTGGTGGTTTCTTGGCCGTGAGCCAAAAGAGAGAGGGAGAGGGATTGTGGTTTTTGAGAGAGGATTACTAGAATGATTTGGTACAAGAATTTGCATTAGGCTAGGTCCCTATTTATAGGTGAGGTTAAAAAATTCTAGAATTAGGGTTTAGGTTAAGAGTACTTAGGGAACAAGTTGGGTTTTGCATGGGAGGTAATGGTGGTCGATTTTGGGAGGGCAAAAGGGTCAATTTACCCTTTAAATTTTTGGCTAGGGTTTTAAGGAATGGGCTTAGAACTTTTTCGTTTTAGTCCTTGTACTTTAGATTAGCTCAAATAGCTCATTAAAGGTTCTAATTTAATTGTTTGAATGCAACAAGTTTTATAGTATTACATTTTGTTCATAAAAGTTAATTAGCTTATTATTTACATCGTTTATTAACTTGTCAATTATTGTACAAAGTTAATTAATATGTTTTATAATTCTTAATACTTAACAATTATTGATTAAAGTTTAATTATTAAGTTTTAATTATATTATTTGGCCATTTAATATTGAAAATATATAGAATAGAAAAATGAGGGTCGTTATGCCTTGGATCAGAACATAAAAAATCAGCTTCATGAACATCGAACTTAGCTTTGAAGTGATCAAAAAATCTCTCTTTAATAACATTCGGATCATCTAACCAAACCCCGTCAACTAAAAGACCTTGAATGTGTTGAATACGACGCGTGCGTTTCAAAGAAGAGTGAAAAAATTTAGAATTTTCGTCACCCTCCACGTCTCAATTAACTCTAGCTTTTTGAAGACAATCAAGATCAATAAATTTAGATAATTCATTCTTTTCAGACGCCAAAGAATTACGTAAATCCACTTCAAGATTGCTAGCAAAACCCGAATCAATAATGACATCTAACTCGTCAATCTTACCCGTGATCTCTTTCAACCTCTTCGCTTCATTTGATCTAGTATTATGGATCCAACTTTTTAAGTGACCTTTTAGTAATCTAAATTTGGCCACAATATCAAGATTAGAGTCCGCACTAATCAAATCCCATGTTATACGAACCGTATCATCAAAGTCATGACGGTCAAACCAAGAATCAAAAATCTTAAAGTAGGACCGAAATCAACCTTGTCTTGGAATAAAAGAAGCGGAGAATGGTCCGAGGAACCACGGGGAAGAACTAGCCCTTTCAGGTCGTGAATGACATTAAGCACGTTCTCGGTAATGAAAAATCTATCAATCTTACTAAACTTACTACACGACTTGTTACGCCATGTGAATTTCAACCCACCTAAAGGGACATCAAATAATTCATTATGCTCTATGAATTCATTAAAAAACAATGCGTCTTGAGAACAAAACACCGATCCACATCTTTCATTCAAATTTCTAACAGAGGTCCAGTCTCCCATAAAAATATAATCACCTGGATTAGAAGAAACAAAAAAGGAGAGTTTCTCCCATAGGCTACGTTTGTCCGCCAATGGTTGAGGAGCATATACATTAACCATAAAGATATCCATATCAAAATGAAGCCACTTACCCTTAACAATCACAAAATTATCGTCGCACCAAATGGCGCTTCTAACAAAAACTTTCGGGTCCCAAATAGAAATGCTACCACCTGAGAACCCTCAGGCCAAGCTTAAAGCATAATCAAAATTTGGATTTCCCCAAAAGCATCTAAGCCGAAACATATGTAATCGAGACAACTTAGATTCTTGTATGGACAAGAACTCAATATTATGCTTTACACAGAGATCTTTTATCCATTTTCTTTTAACAAACAACAACGACCCGCAACTATTAATAGACAGAATCTTCATGAGAAACCAAATTTTTCATAATCACGATACAAGAAATTCTTATTACCTTTGGTAGTGAAACCGAGAAGCTCACCAATACCAAAAATATCATCACTTTGATCATTACTAAAGTCAGCGACTCGATCATGATTTAGTAAAATAAAAGGGGTATGACAATTGACTGAAGGTACGGAACTTTGACTTACATTATGAGCTTTATCATTCGTAAAACCCGGAGGATGTGATGCAATCCTGCTAGCATTAATTGGTTTGGTTGAATTTGAATCTGCAACATTAGGTAATTCATTACCTGGATTCACAAAACTGTCATTTACGTTGCTGTCTAAGGAACAATCACTCTTCTTTTTAGACGAAGCTGAAGATAAGTCTTTAGGCACATCCTTGCCTGACTTAACATTAGGAGAAGCATAATTCGTTTATGCTTTTTCACTACTGACATTGGACGGAGAATTTAGGTCTACCCCCACAAATTCTTTTAAGTGATCTGTAACAGACTCTTCATCACTATCATTCTGCGAATTACATGAAAACTCATCTCCAACTGACCGATTATCATCTTTATTTTCCAGCTTAATTGTGGAATCGATATCAAATAACCAAGTGCCTACTTCATTAACCATCACCTCCACTTCAACATCATCACAAAAAACATTAGCAATGGAGGATATCGATTTTTTTGTGTAAGTAGCGATGCAAACTCTACTTGAAGAAATAGGTAATTTACAATTAGATTCGAAAAACAAGAAACGACCAAATTGTGAAGTCACCTTCTTGCTTGCATTAGTACCCCAAGCACACGTCGGTAAACCCGATATTTCAATCCATATAATTCGTTCATCTGCAATAAAAGAATTAGATGGTACTTTCATGCACGAAAACATCTCCAACGTATTGGGATTCGACTTAAATTCTAAACAAGTATCGATAGAATCAAAATGAAACCAAACCCATAAGCCGCCAACATATTGGACTTTGAAGTCCGAAAAACCTTCAACAAAGCATTGTTGATAAACGGTATATAACGTGCCTAATTCTTTTACTTTTGCTAGAACAATATGACCATTATCAGTCACATTAATCAAATCATCTGTTTCTAAGTATACTTTCTTAACAGCAGGTTTCGTCCCATTCAACATAGATGCATATGTAACACCATCTTTACAACCTTATCAACCTTAATAGAAGACTGAGAGGCTACCTCTTCAGCTGCAGTAGTTTTATGAAACACACTTTTCTTATGCGGCTAAATATCCATAGGGTTTTTAGCCTTATATTATTTTGACGCTTCAACATACAAATGGAAATTCCCCATCCATATGTCAGATAAACGCTTCTCCATGTCCCTAACATTCTTCACGCCCATGAATCTTACAAACGCGAATTTTTTTTTCCCGTTTTTGCTCTTTTTTTCCGACATAAACATTCAAGAGACAGCCGTAATGATCGAAAATCTTACGAAGAGAATCTTCATCTGCATAATTAGGGAAATTCGTCACAAAAAAGGATTGATTAAAAGGTTTCTCTGACTTCTGGAAATCGATATTGATTTTTCTGTAGATCGGTTTTCCAGATTTCCTTTGTTTGAGGTTCCATCCATTCTTAATCGGTACATTACGGGAGTTGCCTGCCATGGTGAGGTGGCGTCTGAACCCGCCTAAGATCACCAGAGAAAAGAAACAGATGCCGGCGATGATCTACAATTCAGATCTAAGATGTAATGTGAAAGGTAATTTTTTAGTGTAGCGAGAGAGAAAACATGAGTGTGTTAGTGTCACGGAGTATCTATCTATCTTCTATCTATCTATTTCTATTATTATTATTATTATTATTATTATTATTATTATTATTATTATTATTATTATTATTATTATAATAATAATAATAATAATAATAATAGTAAACTTAAAAGTTTTAAAACTTACAAAAAATTAATGGGAAGCCTAGAGACAATCTGGGCCCCCACACCTCTAGCAATAGCAAAACCTATCCTAGTAAAAATATGAGCAGCAGCACCGGCACCAATATCTTGCGCCATCGAACTCTTCTGAACCCGCTTTAGCAAAGAAACAGCCTCCTTCTCTAATTCCCCAAGGGAAGAAAATGAGAAAGGAATGAAACCATAACCAATCGCCAGACAACTAGATTCGTACTTGACCCGCTTTCGATGAGCCGCATCAATCACAGCACGTCCAGGGACAAAGTCAGAAAGCCCAGACTGTGTCAAAGGAGAAGACCCTGTCAAGTCAACACAAACATCGCGACCACAATCCCATGAATAAAGTAACACATCTGCAGGTCTGAGGGCCCTGTCGTTCCCTCCAGACAACCCAATGTCAACCTCCTTTCTCGCTGAAATCCCAGATCGATAACAAACATCAACAAGGGAATCCCGGACAATATTATGTCGATGCTTAATACCCACCATACCAGCACAAGACACCGCGTGATCTCCGAAAATATCCCCAGTAAAAACCCTTGAACAGGCAGAGCATGCCGTCGAGATAGAGAACAATGGAACACCTAACCGGTAGCACAACACACATCGGTAAGTCTTTGCGTTCATCGTCTGACCCAATCCCAAAATAGGGACGGCCCTTAGCCAAGCAGAGGTGTGATCACTCTGCTGTGATTTCCATAAGGCCGATTGTCGGGGGGATAACGAAAAAGTGGATTCTGCAGAAGCGGTAACCTTTGTGAAATAAACATCTGCCAATTTCTTCATGAGTATTGGGGCAGCGACCTCACTCGGATTACCTAAAATATCAAACCCAACTGTTTTATTAAACAGACCCAATGCATCTTCAAAAGCACGACCAAGACCAACAATACTCGCATGACGTAGGAGCTTGGTCTGCAATCCAGCAGACTGTAATCGAGAAGCCAGAAAAGCATAATGACGAACATCTCCCGCAGAATAAACACCAAGCCCTCCAAATGCAAATGGCAAGGTGGCAAGCCGCCACTGCCAATCACCAAACCCAGGCCCTGAAGCAGTAACAATACGCTCCAATGAAGATCGAAGGGCTCCATCGAAAGCGCGTTGAGCCGCCTCAAATATACTAGGAGGACAAGTACGCAAGGAAAAGTAGAGTTTAGAAACTCCAGTACATGCCCTAAGCAACAACAACTCACACTGAGGATCATCAAGCTTAGCAACCTTATCCATAAGCGCAATGGACTTGGTCACCCTTTGCATCACCAGTTCACTACTAAAACCAGGATCGGAACTTGCGGGGGCCCCAAGCAACTTAACACCATTTAAAGGCTGAGCAATATTAGGAGGAAAGACACCTACTTGCCTGCTGCGAGGGTCCTCCGTAGGCCAGAAAATTTCTGTTTTTTCAACGTTGAGATGCAGCCCAAAACGAGGCCCATCCTCCATAATCAAATGCAAAACCTTCCCCACCACCAAAGTGTCCCCAATAATAGTACCATCATCCAAATACCACGCCTGAAGACAAACCTCAAAATTATCTCTGATTTTAGAAACCAAGGGTTGTAGGACCAAAGCAAAAAGCAGCGGACCAAGGGGATCACCCTGTTGCACCCCCTGAGAAGACCATAATGTGTGGTTCCCATAATACAATCTGGCAGGATTAGAGTAGCAAAATTCAACCCACCGAGAAATGCTCGGACAAAGGCGGCGAACTTCACGTAACATGACCGTACGATCAACTAGATTGAAGGCATTTTGAAAATCAACTAATAACATAGAGAGGCCAACATCAGAGCCACGATCCTCAATCAGCCGATTCACAGCATGAAGAATAGCCTCACCACCTGAAGAAACACCAACACCAAACTGAAGACCATCGAAGTAACTTCCCAAAGACTGGCCAACCATAGCAGCGCCAACCTTCGAAACAAGACGTCGCCAAACAGTACCCACAGCTATAGGACGAAGACCACCGCCGGGCTTGACAAGCGGTGTGAGGGGAGCACTAGCAATATACTCTCCTAATTCCATAGGGCACCTTCCAGCTAGAAAGAGATTAACGACTCCGGTAATAGAGCCAACCAACTCATCCGAGACTGCCACAGCAGCACCACTCAAGCAATCCATAAGGTGTTGTGCACGTAAACCATCCCTACCACATGAAGTGCCCCGAGGAAAACTTTTAATCTGACCCAAAACAACAGCAGAAGTCGTAACGAGGTGAAGGTGATCAACCGTCATATCAGGCAAGGATGGAGCGATAGAAGAAGGGTGCTTAGACAGCAAGTCCGCCAGAGTGGCGTCATTATAAGGAGCAACGCCTGATGAAGAAAGAACACGAGCTGCAGCGGTGTAATGGCCATCACAAATCTTCCTACGACACTGCTTAATATTACGCTCTTCCAAATCAAGGACCTCATCATCAACCACTGACAACATAGGAGAATCCTCTGCCAAATACTCCCTCACAAGCTGTAAACTCCCACCCGCTGTCCCCCAAGAGCAAATAGCACGGGAAATATTCTCTTCCTGATGCCGACGCTTTAACGAAGACCTAGACTCACGACTACTCCGTGGCCGAAAGGTTTTAAGGGTACAAAGGGGTAACACCAACAAAGAGACCCAACTAGAAATGTCATCAGGCTTAGAGATCACCTTATCAAGAGCACCTTTCAAAACCCGAGAAAACCCCAAACGACACTTGGGAGGGATAGACTTAACCGTGCGAAACCCCTTAGATAACAACTGATCCAGGAGAGCCACGTCAAAACCATCATTATGATCACGCACCGAACCATCCTCAATACAAAGTCGAGCAGGAGAAGAGGGAGCTAGTGGCTTGGAAAAATTATGAAGCACAAAACGAACAACACCATTTCCCTCATCGGGGGGCGGCACATCCATAAAGCGTGTGTCATGTGTTGTCTTCTCATTTAAACCGCCACATGTCACTCTCTCCTTTAATTTTGTATTATTATTTTATTTTTATTTTTCATTAAAATTATTTAATGTTATAACAATTTACGGAGAATTAATTTATTATATTATTATTATAATATTTTGTATACGGATAACTTTATACATCCGTGTAACTAACACCATATTATTATTATATTACTTATACTTATTATTATTAATTAATTAATTTTATATTATATATTACGAGTATTATTATTATATTATTAATTAATACACTATTATTTTTCCAAATTTTTAACCAAAAAAGAGTGTCGTTTCAGTTGCCAAGTTTCAATCAAACATGTATCCTTTAATCTTCATCATCTGAAGTATAGGAATATAAAGTCTTCCTTGGAGTAATAAGATTACCATATTATTATCGACACCACATTTTTTTCTATATTGGAGTAATAAGTATAGGAATAAGAATAGGAATTACTAATCAACCCACAGAATTGCTGTTCATATTATCATGTGGAAGTATGAAACCTAAAAAAGGCAATAATAATATAATTTCAGGAAGTGTAGGCAGTAGATAAAAATTGAAGAGGCAATGTTTAAAAGTTTGAAGAGCCAATATATACGACAATTACCTCTAGCGTTAGAATAATAAGCCATGAACTACAAAATAATTACACTATGACCCTACTTTTTTATATATATATATATTTTTTAAAGGCAAGTTGTTGACATCGAATACTCTCATTTGCCACGCATGCACGCGTTTTCGGGCAGAAAACCCGAACCGTATTACAGAGATCCGAACCTTATACCGTCCCGAGGAGCAGGCGGTCGGACCCGGATCCTGAATACGGGTCGGTAAAACCCTACGTTTTTTATATGCCTACTCAACGATTCATAAAACTATTTCTAACCGTATTGTGACGTCAAAAGTTAGAAATAAGTGGTTCATAAACGGGCTCTATACTAATTTTTTGATACAAATGTTATCAGTAATAAACGGTTTTCATTATAATTGTGTTATACATTGATAAATATCAATATCAATAGTAATTTATATAACTGTCGTGCAATGCACGGGCTCGCGTTACAATCCAATACTAATGCTTTCGATACAAATATTATCAGTAATAAATAATTTTTTATTGTGATTATATTATACATTTGATAAAATATCAATATCGAATACTCCGTACTAATTTGTACAAATGTCGTGCAACGCACGGACTCATAAAACTAGTTACAAATATAGTCAAATGTCTAAACTATGAAAGATATATTCCATATATATTGTTTAACTGCACTTAGGATTCACTAACGGGTGTTTAAATGCAATGTCAAATCCACCCACCCGATCATTTTCGTTGTACGAACTATTACAGTTTTACCGAGCTTCAAGAGGAAACCCTCATGACGTATCTATGAAGAAAGTTGTAAAACAACTGACAAGATACACTGATCATGTAATCAACAACAATTTTAAACAATACCTCAAACTTTATTATAAACTAACTCAGTGATTTACACAATCAAAACTCTTTGAACTTTTACTGAAAACTGTTGATTCATTAACTAAATAAATCAACTACTAAACAAAACTATGGAACCCTAACTTAGGAGAACCAATACAATACTCTAATTCATCAACCAGATGAATGAGTTACAATATCCAAACTATGGACTTGAATCTATGAACTGAGAGATGAAAAACGAGAGAGTGAGAGAGACTCGATGATTGATCTTAATACAATTAACCCCTAATTTCTATTTGTATACTCATGTAATATGATCACTGACTTTGACTTAGTTCACCACTTAACAATTTACAGAAACAGTCCCTCAACATCTCAACATATGGAACCAAGCTTAACTATGTCCCAGCTTTATGTAATGATAGTTTGGTCCCCATACCAGGTATGTTAACCAAAAAAGCATGCACATGATCCACAAAGGGCTTGGCTCTTCAACATTTTCATGATTTCATTCTTCAGTTATACTTCACCACTCATCTTCATCACCAATCTTTATCACCAACATTTTCTGTACAAGCTAATCATAAACTAAGTAAAAACAAATACAAAAAAAAAAAAAAGAATTAGATTGAAACTAAAAGTGATACTTTGAAAAATCTACACGGGCATCGCGTGTGGTAATACCCGTCGGGTTAGTCTCAAACGCTTAGGCGTGCGATACCTCTGAGGCCCATGAAAAAGGCGGGTAACCAAAAGGAAATTTTTTTTACAACACACGAGAGTCGAACTTCTGACATTCTTTATGAAAAATTAAGTCACCTCTAAGACCATATATAACAAGGTGTCAGATCTCATCCATTGGATGACATGGCGAAACTGACGAAAACTGACACCGTTAATAAGGCGTCAGTTGTGGCGGAGCTCGGACGTCAGTTTAAGGACTGATGGAAAAAATGTCACTGCAACGTCTCGCGAGCTGATATGATTCAAATCTAGCCGTTTTCAAATGGCTTTATAGCCATTGAACTATTTTTTTTAACTCATAAATTTTAATTATAAATACTTTAATCCTATTTCGGCATGGCACCGTTTGATCAAACTTAAAACCGAGAGTGAAAGATTGAGTGCTTAATTTGAAAAAAAAGTGTTTAAGAGATTGTTTTAACTCCAATAAGTGTGAGAACCCGTTTGGAATTTGGATTCACGAGGGCGTTAAACAATCAATCCGATTAGTCTCGTCCAATAGGATTGCATGAACTAATATGTAAGAGGATTGAGCTCCGATGATGATCGGAATTCAATCGGAGATGAGTGAGTGAGTGATTTTCTTCAGAGTAACGTTGTATTAAATTGTGTGTTCAACAATTGTGTAATGAATAACCCATTGGGTGTATTTATAGGCGCCAAGAGTTTGTTAGAGGGAATGATGACGTGACACATGTCCCTTTCATGATTATAACAAACTAGCGTAACAAATTTTCCTAACTTTATGGGCTGACGTGGCATGGACGCTCCACTCGTGTGCCATAAAGTTATTAAATGTGCCCGTGTGCAGGCTACCAGATAGCTTGCACACAACTAGCGTTTTGAAGGCTTACATGAAAGCACAACTTCATAATCATCAAGTGTTTCTCCTTGGCGTTCTCCACACGGGTGGTCTTCTATACGGCTCGCATATTCGAATGTCACGAAGTTTGTGTGTACGCTACCAGATAGCTTGCACACGACCGATTTTTTGGAGTACTATACGTATTGCGAACATCAAGTGTTTCTTCACGGCAGTCTTCTCCCGGTGTATTCTTCACGATAATCTTCTCCCAACGTATTCTTTTAAACGGTCTTTGGGTAGTCTGTTTACTTCTTCTAGCCGGATAATTCTTAGACGGCTATAATACAGAAATCCGGCTACCAATTATCCCCCTCAAATCTTGTCTGCAGCCGGTTAAGGATATTATTTAAATGTGTAAAAAAGAATAAGTCTTGATGCATATAAGGCTTATTTGATACGGATCAAATATACGTATCACTAATTTTTACACAACAAAACATCATTTTCTATCATTTTTTATACATATCTAAATATTTATATAATTATGGCATCATATTTACTTGGTTTCAAATTTCGATTCGGAGGATATTCGTGTTATTCAACTTATTCAAGAATTGGATGAAGAGTCCGAAGTCGAGTCCGCGCCTCGTATTCCTAGAGTTCGAGGTTACATTCCGAGAGATCGTGAGAATGCCGCGCAACCATTATGGAATAATTACTTTTCTAACGCACCAATTTTTTCGGCCAAGAAATTTAAAAGGTATTTTTGTATGCCAATACAATTATTCCTCCGAATAGACATAATCACTTTTTCTAATAATTCTATTCCCGAGCATTTTAGTTTTATTATGGAAAGTGTTGATGCTACCGGTAGGCAGTTGTTTACTACTATACAAAAATGTACTTCGGCTATATGCCAATTGGCGTATGGAACCAGCGCCGATATGCTCGATGAATATTTACAAACGAGTGAGTAAACATCAATAATATGACTAGCCAACTTTTCTAAATGTGTCATCGATTTATATAAAAGTCGCTACATGAGATCTCCGACTGCACACGATGTTGCACCTGTCGCAGTGTCATGTCGACTCCCACCACCATCTATCGAGGTTTAAATACTAGATCACTAGGGTTCCATACGCCAGGTGTCACCCAATATGCAACTAAATGACCCGAAGTCACAAATACCTTACAAACCTTACGGTTTATAACTTACAATCATTTTAGCGAACTCACGCCCCTAACGAATCCACCTAAGCTAAGCAATATTGCCTAGCCAAGCCCTTCACAACACACTAAAGAATTTCTTGGAAGCACCAAGACTTTTACTCCTCCACACATCGATACAAGTATCAATATAAGGGAAATTCCATAAGGAACTTACCCTACAATCCAGCAAACACACTAACACGAATCATCATCATAAGGGTCTCACTCCTGTGAGTTTAACGACCCAAAGACTCAGCGATACACTATCATCAAAGATGATACACTATCATCAAAGATGACTCACCACTAGAATCACGACATGATTCTCTAACCCTCACACTCTACTAAGTCACTTCACATTAAACACTTACCCGACTTATTACATCCAGTACGGGATCCAAGTCTCCACCACACACCCGAGTCGGACCATGCTCTGATACCACTTGAAACAACTCAAACCCATTTACGCAAATCGGGATAGCTTTTGGTTGTGTGGCCTTGGTCAGGGATGGACGAATCTCCGGGATTATGCTCTTGGTATCGGGTTGGGATATTGAGTCTTAAACTCTGTGTAATTGGGTTGGAATTTCAATTTCGGATATGTAATGGGTCGCGGCTCAAATGATTGTGTAATTTGTATATCGTCTAAACTCTTATGTTGAGATGTTGTGTTATAAGTTAAAATGGGTTTTGGACATGTTTAATTGTGTTTCTACACTTTGGCGTTTCGAAGATGGGTCAAATGTGTTTTGTAAACTGCACGTCTAGTTGTGTGTTACTGCGCCACACAAATCTTGGCGCGCCGCGCAGTATAACAAAGTCTGGCATCAATCATTTAGTAAATCTTCGGGAGTGAAATTCTCTTTTAGCGCGCGCCGCACAAATGCACTGTTTAAAAAAATGTCTCGATTTGCGTAAACGGGTTTGAGTTGTTTCACGAAGTGATGCGGGTAAGCAGGGCGATGTAACCAGTAACACAACCAGCACAAGCTCAGAAGATGTTACACTCGAATCTGGTCAAGAAATGGTCGTGTTGCCATCTCTTTCTTATCATCTTAGTGTTTTTGGAGCTGGTTCAAGAGGCTCAGGGGTAACTATACTTCAGTCCTTATACTGAAGTAGTTAAGTTTTCATGAATATGGTTTTGATAGTTGAAGGCAAGCCAGCAAAGAAGAAGAACCAGTAGCCGGACCAGCAAACTAGCTTTAGTTCAGCCAGTAAAGCTTTAATTCACTCAGCCGGATAACCAGCAAAATGAATCAGCAAAGTTATATTTAGATGAACCAGCTAGTTCAACAAGCTAAAGAATTTTAGTTCAACCAGCACACGAAACTTAGTTCAACCAGCAGGCAATGTTGTTTTCTTTCTGAAGGGCTGGCATGTGATGCCCGTACAAAATTAACGTGTATGGATCATCAACAACAGGTCCATTATACGGTTACAATACTATATGCTGTTTTAAAACAAGTTTGCATTCATGGAAAGATAACGTTTTACAAAAGATAGCATGCTTCTACGAATAGAAAGCGTTAACACAAGTACGTGACACTAAGGTCATTACAAAGCCATTGTTCAAATGTGACATAAGTTTTGAATGCAAAGTAAAAAGTTCCATGGTTGAGACATCTCTAAATAAGCAGCGAAAATCTAACACCGAGAGTCTAATACAGCGGGACTAATACAGCGAAAGTGACAAACATCTAATCACCTGAGAAATAACATGCTTGAAAAGTCAACACGAATGTTGGTGAGCTATAGTTTAATTATAACAGTAATGTAATGTAGGCCACGAGATTTCGTATTCAAAACAGTATGAAAAGTATATGCTTAACCGTAGGCACTTGGTAACTAACTTAAAGTAAATATCACTCCCTAAAAGTACACTTGGCGAGTGCGTAAGTTTACAAAGTATTAAACACCCGTTAAATGCTAGCGCGACTAGCCCGAGTGGGGATGTCAAACCCTATGGATCCATATCTAAGATTCGTGTTCACCGGTTCAAAAACCAATGACTAAACGTTACCGAGCTAACGGGAAAGTTTATGTCATTATATCACCCACACATATATAAAGTTTAAGTACTCGTGCCTAGTAAGTAAAACATGAAAAGCGCATGTATTCTCAGTCCCAAAAATAGTTGAAGTAAAAAGGGAGCTATAACTCACAGTGAAAGTGCTGTAAAAGTCGATACGAGATAAGTAAGTAAGTAAGTCGGTCTGAAAGGTCCTCAACCTAAGTCAAAAGTTACTAAGTTAGTAAATCGTCTCAAAGGGTTTAAAAGTACGTAAGTTAAGTCTTAAGTATCATCATTCATCATCATCATACGTAATAAGTAAAGTAAGTTTTCAATTAAGAATAGAGATCGAAACAAAGGCTAACTTCGTTCAGCTGCTACGACCTCTATACAAACTGAAATGATGCGCGGTCAGTGGCCAAGGCTCCGTATGTGAGTCCTCTAACAGATTTCCAATTTTCAGAACCTAACTCTATGTCGTTTAACCGTGGCAACGGTTCAAGCGAAAGTAGGTCAGAATTTTCTGCACGTCATTTCAAGGGCGTAGTGACTTTCGGGAGGCTATAAATCCTAAACCGTATATCGGATTTAGGCGAATCTTAAACGAAAAGTCATATACTCGAACCGAACTATCTGGAAATCAACTTTTCCAAAAGCCCAGAGGTCTGGTCAGACCCTGAAAAACAGCAAACAAGTGCTCCGGTAGGTTTCTTGGTGTTTGATGTTCATCACGGTTCTCATCCTTGATGTGTATAACCCTCAAGTGTACAACTCTTGATGTTTTAGCATCACTTTAACCAAGGTTTAACCATCAACACACAAAGTCAAGACTAAGAAATAAAACACAACTCATGTGAGAGTTCGAGCAAGGTGATGAACCAAAGTTACATCAATTTCTTAGTTTCAACACAAGTACAAGTTCTATTAAGCTATAAACTTTGAATCAAACTAAATGAGCAAGGCCTTAAGTTATGGAACTTAGATCTTAGCTAAGTATTAAAGACCTTAGACTAAAAAGTCTAGATCTCCTGTTCTTGGTGAAACCCTAAGTCATAACACTTAGACTTTCAACTTTTACACAACCATAAGTTATGAAACTTAGATCTTGTAAAGTGAAGTGAACATAATCTAATGAGCTTTTGTTTAAGCAAAGTAAAAGACCATAAGTTACACAACTTAGATCAAACACAACAATGAAACCCTAAGCTAAAGAGCTTGGATTCCTAACAATACTTATGAGATCTCAAGCTAGTAAGCTTGTATCTTTTGTTTAATGAAAACACAAGTCACAAATCTAAAGTACAACAAATTAAAGAAAATCATAAGTTAATAAACTTTGATCTTAACTAACTTTTTGTAGAAATCTCAAGCTAGTAAGCTTGTATTTCAAACTTTCTTGAAGATCCATAAAGTAAAAAGTTGAATCTACAAGTTACATGAAGATCACAAACATGAGTTTTGATCTTTTAACATAATTAAAGAGATCTTAAGTTAATAACTTAGATCTAACATAAGTAAAGAAGATTTAAAGCTAAAAAGCTTTAATCTCCATGTTCTTGCATTTTTCAAAACAAAGTTTGAATCTACAAGAGTTATGAAGATTCAAGTTACAAAACTTGAATCTTTAAGTAAGAATGATGATGATTCACAAAAATGATCAAGAAAAAGAAGAAAAGAAGATCAAGAACACTTACAAGTTCTTCAAGTATTTGAGAGAAAACTAGAGAGTGATTTGAGAGAAAATGTGTGTGTGTGTGTGTGTGTGTGTGTGTTTGAATGAAATGAAATGAGGATGGAATGAGAGTTTAAAAAAAATAAAGTGGTGGTGGGGTGGTGAGGGTGCCAACAGTTTTGGGAGCAAAAGGGGGGGACCATTTTGGTTTTCATGGGTGGTGGTACATGGTGGTGTAGGTACATGTTGGGTGGCATGGGATATTAAGTTAAAATGTGTAAGTATTGTACACAAGCATGCTAGTAACCTTGTCTTAATATTAAGTGGGTTTTGTCTTATGTATTAATGGATTAACAAGTCCATTAACTAGCCCACTAACTAGTCCATTAAGTTGAATATGTTGGGCCTTTAATTAACTAGGTCCAATAAGGTGTTAAGTCCAATAAGGCTACTAGTGAGCATTAGTAAACACTAAGCGTAATTAATAAACCATCAAGCCAAGTAATTGTCATAATAAATAACAATTAAGTTTGCGTAGTCATAATATTCCAATTATGATAAAAGTTTAACGTGTACTAAGTACGTAGCTCGTTTTGAACAATAAGTGACACTAACGGTCATAAATGCAATCAAGGATCATGTTAAGTAACTAAGTACATAAAAACACGTTGTAAGGCATTAATGAAAGTAATTAAAGTAATTAATGATCCCAGAATATATTCTAAATCAGTACGTACAAATACGCAGTTTCGTGAAAGTAATGAATATAATTAAAAGTCGAAAAAGTCGGGTCGTTACATTACCCACCTGTTAAAGAAAATTTCATCCCAAAATTTAAGCTGAGGTAGATGGTGGAGTTGGGAAAAGGTGAGGATACTTCTGCATCATTTGATCCGCTCGTTCCCAAGTAAACTCAGGTCCTTGTTTAGCATTCCAACGGACTCGGACAATTTGAATCTTGTTGTGCTTTAAGGTCTTGACCTCACGGTCCATGATTTCAACAGGTTCTTCCACGAAGTGGAGTTTGTCATCAATCGTAAGCTCCTCTAGTGGTATGACAAGTTCTGGTTCCGCAAGACACTTCTTCAGATTTGATACGTGAAAAGTAGGATGAACGGAGCTCAATTGAGTCGGAAGATCCAAACGGTAAGCAACAGGTCCAATACGCTCTAAGATTTCAAAAGGACCAATGTATCGCGGATTTAACTTTCCGCGCTTTCTGAAACGGATTACACCTTTCCAAGGTGCGACTTTCAACATTACGAGGTCACCCACTTGAAATTCGAAATCCTTACGCTTAAGGTCGGCATAGCTCTTTTGACGATCACGGGCCGTCTTGAGCCTCGCTTGAATTTGAACAATCTTCTCGGTTGTATCATGGATTAGTTGGGGTCCGGTGATTTGCTTCTCACCTACTTCGGCCTAACAAATAGGAGGACAGAATTTGCGGCCATTCAAAGCTTCGAAAGGTGCGGCATTAATACTCGAATGATAGCTGTTGTCGTAAGAAAATTCGGCTAGCGGAAAATGCTTTTCCCAAGCTTTTCCGAAATCAATAACACAAGCTCGCAACATGTCTTCCAAAGTTTGAATCGTGCGTTCACTTTGTCCGTCGGTCTGCGGGTGATATGCGATACTCATGTCGAGATGTGTTCCCAAGGATTCTTGCAAGGAACGCTAAAATCTAGAGGCGAAGCGGTCATCTCGGTCTGAAATAATCGATAAGGGCACACCATGACGAGATACAATTTCCTTTATGTATAATTGCGCGAGTTTGTCCATCGTATCAGTTTCCTTCATGGCTAGGAAGTGAGCAGATTTGGTAAGACGGTCAATAATAGCCCAGATGGTATCGTATCCGCCCACCATCTTTGGTAGTTTCGTGATGAAGTCCATTGTTATCCTTTCCCACTTCCATTGCGGGATTTCTGGTTGCTCAAGTAACCCAGATGGCCTTTGATGTTCGGCCTTAACCTTTAAACAAGTCAAACACTTCCCAACATAAGTAGCAACATCTTTCTTAAGATTTGGCCACCAATACTGTTCCTTGAGATCTTGGTACACCTTACCGGCTCCTGGATGAATCGAATATCTTGACTTGTGGGCTTCGTCTAGAATAAGGCTTCGTAAATTCCCATAACTAGGCACCCAAATTCTTCCGGCGAAATATCGGAGTCCAGTCTCCTTGACTTCGAATCGAGAGACGAGAATGTTCAAGTGCTCATGAGAAATATTCTCCTCCTTGAGAGCCTCAACTTGAGCTACTCAGATCTGGCTATTGAGATTCGTGAGAATGGTGATGTTCAAGGCTCGGACACGAAGATGTACCATTCTCTCTTTTCGGCACAAGGCATCGGCTACAACATTTGCCTTTCCGGGATGATAACGTAGTTCACAATCATAGTCGTTCAATGTTTCGATCCATCGTCGCTGTCTCATGTTCAGTTGCTTCTGATCGAATATGTGTTGGAGTCTTTTGTGGTCGGTGAAGATAGTACATTTAGTCCCGTGAAGATAATGTCTCCACAGTTTGAGTGCAAAGACAATGGCTCCAAGTTCAAGATCGTGCGTCATGTAATTTCGCTCGTGGATCTTCAGTTGTCGAGAGGCGTAAGCAATAACTTTTGTTCATTGCATCAATACACACCCAAAACCATGTTTCAAGGCATCGCAATACACAACGAAGTCATCACTGCCTTTGGGAAGGGACAAGATAGGTGCGGTGGTTAACTTCTGCTTCAGGGTTTGGAATGCCGACTCTTGCTCGGCCGCCCAAACAAATTTCTTCCCTTAATGAGTCAATGCGGTTAATGGTCGTACAATCAGAGAGAAACCTTCAATGAACCTTCGATAGTAACCTGCGAGGCCTAAAAATTGGCGAATATGAGTAGGAGTAGTGGGGGTTTCCCACTTGCTGATGGCTTCGATCTTTGCGGGGTCGACTTTGATACCTTGATCGCTTACAAAATGACCCAGAAATTGAACTTCCTTCAACCAAAATTCACACTTGGAGAATTTGGCATAGAGTTGCTCTTGTCTCAAGAGTTCAAGCATAAGTCGAAGATGTTACTCATGTTCTTCTTCGCTCTTGGAATAGATGAGGATATCGTCTATGAAGACGATAACGAACTTGTCCAGGTATGGCTTGCATACGCGATTCATGAGATCCATAAACACGGCAGGTGTGTTAGTTAAACCGAATGGCATCACTAGAAACTCATAATGACCATAGCGAGTTCGGAACGCAGTCTTAAGTACATCGCTCTCCTTCACCATCAACTGGTGATAACCGGATCACAAATCGATCTTAGAGTAGACGCTTGATCCTTGCAGCTGATCGAAAAGATCGTCAATCCTGGGAAGGGGGTACCGGTTCTTGATCGTCAACTTGTTGAGTTCGCGGTAATCAATACACATATGGAAAGATCTGTCCTTCTTCTTTACAAACAAAACAGGTGCGCCCCAAGACGATGAGCTTGGTTGGATAAATCCACGGTCTAACAATTCTTGCAGTTGACTCTGCAACTCTTGCATTTCGGAAGGTGCGAGTCGATAAGGTGCCCGAGCTACAGGTGCAGCTCCTGGTACTAGGTCAATCTAAAACTCTACTGCTCTCGGTGGGGGTAATCCTAGCAATTCTTCTGGAAAGATATTGGGAAATTCGTTCACAATTCGTACATCATCTACACCTTTCTCCTCCGTTTCCAACTTTTTCACATGTGCCAAAACAGCAAAACGCCCTTTTCTCATGACTTTCTGTGCCTTCATGCAACTAATAAGGTTCAACTTTGGGCTACATCTCTCTCCGTATACAATCAATAGCACACCGTCTTCGCGAGGTATACGAATAATCTTTTCTCCACAGATGACTTCTGCTTTTACTTTGGACAACCAGTCCATGCCAACTATCACATCAAAGCTTCCCAACTTAATGGGTATCAAATCAATCTTAAAATCCACACTAGCTAAGTTTATTATACCTCCTCGGCCAATTTGGTCAACTTTCTCAAGTTTCCCATTGGCTACCTCAACAAGAATACCCTCGTCTAACGGAACTAAATGACCAATCTATCTTAGAACAAAAATGTCCACATACATAACTCCTATCGGCACTGGTATCAAATAGGACAGAAGCTAATAGTTTATTAATAGTGAATGTACCTGTGACTAAGTCAGGATCCTCACGGGCATCCCTGGCGTTCATGTTGAAGACTCTTCCACGTGCTGGCCCGCCATCCTTCTTCTTGTTCGGACATTCATTCTTGAAGTGACCCTGCTGGCCACATTCAAAGCACTTCTTTAGCCCAGTCGGATTTGTTCTCACAGCTGAGGTGTTAATCTTACAATCTTTGCCAATGTGTCCAGTCCTCTTACACTTTTTGCATACCACGTTGCAGTACCCAGTATGATGCTTATAGCATCTCTTGCACTGCAGAAGGCTACCTTTGTAGTTAGGGTTCGAGCTAGGGTTCGGGTTAGGGTTCCTCCAGTCATTGTTTCCCTTTAAATTTCCATGCCTCTTAGCTGGGTTTTGATCAAAGACTTTTCCCTTATTTTCATCCCACTTACGTTTCCCATTACTAGCTCCCGATTCTGATTTCACCTTTTCTGGCTCTTGATGGGTAATTTGGTTCATCAGGGTGTGCGCCATGCGTATAGCTTCCAGGACATTTGCTGGTTTCAAAGAGGTGACATTTCCCTGAATAGTCTTGGGAAGTCCCCACAAAGACCGTTCCATTCGCTTAAATTCAGGAGTAATCATCGTGGGGCACATCAAAGCTAACTCCAAGTACCTTCGGTTATAACCATCAAGGTCAGTTCCTACAACCTTCAGTTCCTAAAACTCCGCTTCCATCTTCTGAATTTCGGTTCTGGGGCAGTACTCCTCGATCATAGCCTGCTTAAACTCCTCCCATGGTGTAGCATAAGCCTCGTCAATTCCCCAAGCCTGAGTGAGTGTGTTCCACCAGGTTAAAGCGCCATCCGACAGCGTGCAGGGGGCGTACTTAGTTTTGTTCACTTCGGAATAGTTACTCACGCGGAAAACAGCTTCCAACTTTTCAAACCATCTAGTCAGCCCAACTGGCCCTTCAGTACCACTAAAATTATGGGGCTTGCAGCTCTGAAACTCCTTATAAGTGCATCCGTTCTGAATGTTCTGGTTAGCCGGTGGAGCTTAGGGGTAGACATCCGCCATAGCTGTGGCTACTCGAGCAGCTATCATCTCCTCAATCTCTGCAGCTGTGGGCGTTTCCCTTGGAACTCTTCCGTTTGCCATTGGCCTTCTAAACAAAAATTTTGACTTAAGTCAAAATCCAGCATTCAATAATTAATAGTATTATAGTATATGGTAACCAATATGGGATTAACACAATACACGTTAACTAAGCATGGCAAACTAGTTGCAGATAACACAAAAACCATCATGTAATAACTTAAATAGAACGCCGTACAATAATTCGAACAACAGTAATTCCATTCATTAATAATAAAATTTGCATACAACTTCATAAGGTTCGTACAATATATAAATGAGAAACAGGAAACCACAAACGGAAAACATAAAGAAATCTAATACAACAGTCCTAGGGTGAGGGTGGGTAAATGATGCCCATCAGGTGGGTCATCTGGTCCTCGAGCTCAGTTACCCGAGCACGTAAGGCATGCACTTCCCTCGTCAGTTCCTTGACGGTGGGAGGTGCTGGTGGGGCAGGTGGTACAGATGGTGCAGATGGTGCAGGTGGTGCTGGTGGTGCAGATGGTGCAGTGCCAGAAGTAGATGGCACATAACGAGCGACCTTATGCACGAATGGATCAGCAGGATATAGCACAACCCGCTTACGGCGGTGACCCTAACCAACAGTCCATGTGCGTTCACGAACGGCTTACCTCTATTAACTCCTGGAATAATAGTACCATCGAAGTGGTACCGCTTCTTCGGCGGGGTAGAGGGTGGCTGCACTGGCTCCTCCTCGGAGTCCTCCTCAGAATCCTCCTCGGGATCCTCATCTTAAGTCTCATCCGATGACGAGCTGTCTGAATCATCCGAACGTGGTGCATGTACATCATCTTCGGGTGGATGTGTCTGGCCGGTGGTCATGAGTCGATATCTTCCAGGTGTAATCGGTACGACACGTCCGTCGGCTATGCGTCTGGCCCAATGTCGATGCTCGTTACCGAAGGGACCGTTTCCGTCTCCCTCAGGGATCATAGTACCACCGGAATGGTGCTGTGGCTCCGGGAGTCTAGGGCTGGGTGGAGCTGGAATCTCCTCGGGATCCTCGTCTCCGTCTGAGATGTCTATTAGGTCAAACACAAGTCCACTATATCCAGAAGACAAATCGTCAGAGTCGTCGGAGGGTAGCGGTGATGGGATCTGTGAGTCAGCAACAATAGTAGGCGAAGTAGCAGATGAATCTAAGTCACTCTCCAAATCAATGATAATAGGCGGAATGTCCAACATATGAACAAGGAAAAAAATAAATTTTTCCATGTCAGTAAGACATATAGCAAGCACGTAAGCAGACACTATAGTATCCTAGTAGTACATAGCATGGCAATCGTAACAGTATCAAACAAGAGTAACATGCAATCAAAAGCAGATAGTAGCATGCAGTGACGAGAATAAATAATAGCATATAGCAAGTTCACATAACAGTAAAAGTAAGCAATAGCATGCAGCAAGTTCCGCAGAAACAAGTAAACAAACAAGTTGCAGATTAGTCCTATTAGCGAATCCTACTCGGCTTGGTCAAGACTCACTAATGCAACCTAATTCCCTACAACCAATGCTCTGATACCAAATGTGATGCCCGTACAAAATTAACGTGTATGGATCATCAACAACAGGTCCATTACACGGTTACAATACTATATGTTGTTTTAAAACAAGTTTGCATTCATGGAAAGATAACATTTTACAAAAGATAGCATGCTTCTACGAATAGAAAGCGTTAACACAAGTACTTGACACTAAGGTCATTACAAAGCCATTGTTCAAATGTAACATAAGTTTTGAATGCAAAGTAAAAAGTTCCATGGTTGATACATCTCTAAATAAGCAGCGGAAATCTAACACCGAGTGTCTAATACATCGGGACTAATACAGCGGAAGCAACAAACGTCTAAGCACCTGAGAAATAACATGCTTGAAAAGTCAACACGAATGTTGGTGAGCTATAGTTTAATTGTAACAGTAATGTAATGTAGGCCACGAGATTTCGTATTGAAAATAGTATGAAAAGTATATGCTTAACCGTAGGCACTTGGTAACTAACTTAACGTAAATATCACCCCCTAAAAGTACACTTGGCGAGTGCGTAAGTTTACAAAGTATTAAACACCTATTAAATTGTAACGACCCAACCCGTTAACCATCCGAAAACGTGCCATAAAAAAAAATTTCTGAAACATTGATCTGGACGGTGTCCAAAAGCTTGGACGGCGTCCAGCTCTTAAGACTGGGACGGCGTCCAGACATCTGGGACGGCGTCCAGATGTACTAAAACATTCTGATCAGTTTTTCGAACTCACGCGGGCGAAAACCCGCTTCCCGACACTTTTAAGCCAAAACACTTTCACAATATATTACAAAAGTTTAAACTAAGAGTTTTTCACAATGAAAACCGAGTTTTACGACACCGGGCCCACATCGACCCAAAATACCATAAGTGACTATTTCGACCCATTAGTTTATACAAAAACATAGACCGAGCATGGGATTGGGGACACGCTACCCAATCCTAATCAAATCCAAAAGCAAGTCTTCTAAAGCAACTACGCAAGTCCACTAGTCCCCGCGCTTACCCGAGCCACCGCATCCGTGCAATCTATAAAAATGTAAACAACGATAGGGTAAGCTAACGCTTAGTGAATGAGAATATACTACATACATATATATGCATAAAATGAAATGCGCATCGCTAACACACAAATACGAGCCACATACCGCAATCTAAGCATAACTAAGCAATGTTGTACCTAACGTACCACCAAGTCAAACCGCTAGATTAGTTACAACAATATAAGTAAATGCGCGTACATAAATGGGTAACCAAACTACAAGGTTAACCCCTTAACCTCAATCATACGAACATTGGCCGAACAACCCGAGCCTTAGTGAATTCGCACGACCCGAAATTCACTTCTCTACCAATTCAACAACCGAGGTTGGCCGAACTACCCGAGCCTTAATGAATTCGCACAACCCGAAATCCATCACCTCATAAAAAGGATGACCGAACAACCCGAGTCATCATGAATCCGCACTACCCGAGATTCACTTCCCAAATACCAAAACCCACGGTTACGGGATTATAAAATCCACCACATCGGGGTTATCCACATCACAACAATATCAACCCTTTGCCATTGGGGTTATAACATCCACATCACAACCACGTGTGATCACGTACACTCAAAATGTGTACCACGTCAAAGGTGATCAACCAAAACGCACAACAATGCCAATTGGACTCATACACAAGTCCATCAATCCACCTATATGTGAAGTGAGCTCTATAGCCGAGAATCACTTCACCTGACCCGCACCCATCCTACACATACATATGCATATAGGATATTAACACTCACCTTGTCGCCTTGATGAATGCTTCCAAATAATCCGCAACTCGTCAATGGAAAGTACCTATTCCATTATCACAATACAAACAACATAATTAGGGTTGACTTACAAACCAACCCAATTGACCCTTAGTGCAAATTCGACCCATTTGCACTTCCAAGCACAAACCACGCCCAAATTAATCAATAAACACTAATACACGTAAAAATGGTCTTAACACACCAATTAAACCCAAACACAAGTGTTAAACACGTGTCATACCCATTTTGACACCAAAACCCTAATTTTGACCCATTTCAAAATTAGTTAACCAAACTCACCCAAAAGAGTTTCACCACTTCCATAATCACTAAACCTAGTGATTAAACTCAAGATCAAACCCTAAACAATGCTAAAACGTCAACCGACCCAAAACCCACCAAGTGACAAGAATAACTAGTCACCATAAACCCATTTCATCACCTAAAAGGGTTTCACAACAAACTAACTCAAAACCCTAACTTGAAAATCAAATTTAACAAATGAAATTCGGAGTTTGAGCTTACCAATACCACCACAACGTAGCTAGGAGCGAGATGAACAACTTTAGAACCCGAGCTTTTGCGAGAATCCGACTCCTTCTTCTCTAAATCCACCTCTCTCTCTCTAAAACTCTTACTCTCTCACTAGAACAAGATGAGAGTGTTTGTGTGGGTGTTAGTGGAGCAAATGAGGCTCCTAGAACTGATCTTGTGGCCTTAACTCGTTCCATAAGTGAAAATACCATTTTGCCCCTCTAAAAATCTTAAAATAACCCAGCTGGCCCGACAGACAAACTGGACGGCGTCCCAATTTCTGGACGGCTTCCAGCCTTTAACATCTGGACGGCGTCCCACCATCCTGGACGGCGTCCCGAACAACTAAAAAGTCAGAAACAGGATTAGGGTCTTACAACTCTCCCCCACTTAGAATCGATCACGTCCTCGTGATCCTCGTCACTTAACCAAACGGACCACACTCCACGGTCCTCAACATAAGTCCCAATCCGACTTTCCTAGGCAACTCTTCCCAAGGAATCACCTTTAACAACTAAAATCGTCTCCCGCGATTTATCGAACCCACTATCCGAGCACTAAAACCATGCTCACTCCCTATCATCAGGAAAACTCAACCAATCTCGGACCGAGATATCAATCCCCTAGCGTATCCTTACCGAGTACAATGCTAAAAGTAACCAAGTCAACCTAAGGTCAACAACACGAAACGATGGAGATCGAACCAAACGAATCCTTACGGATAACACCAATCACTAAACATCCCTTGTAGTGCGCAATACGACCCATACGCAACTACCGTAACATCATAACAAACGGTTAAAACCGATAGCGCCCAAAACGACTATGGCAATGCTAATCCAAAGGTGTACCAAAATCGACAATTCGTCACACCTGTAACAACATGTGAGCGAAGCACGGCTATCGCATCACTAATCCTACAACATGGTTCTCACGACCCCACCATCGGTGTATAAGTCAACCGATAGTTCACACAACATGGTCCTTACGATCCCACCATTGGTGCATAAAACAACCAATAGATCAAACCAAACGGTCCTTACGACCCCACCATCGGCGTATAAAACAACCGATAGATCACAACTCAACATGGCCGAAACAACCCGAGCCTGAACACATATGGAGGATGGTCGAAACAACCCGAACCTTAGTGAATTCGCACAACCCGAAATTCACCTACCCTATCCATATATCTCACAACGAAATGACCGCACAACCCGAGTCATCGTGAATACGCGCAACCCGATATTCACTACCACCGCCACATAGTATAACCGAGGATGGCCGTACAACCCGAGCCTTAGTGAATCCGAACTACCCGACATTCACTACCTCAAACTATGAGTCCAACCAACAGGGACAATCGTACTACCCGAAATATTGTGAATACGAACAACCCGATATTCACGTCCCGCAACACAACTCAGGAATGGTACTCGCATTTCCCACCGGTACTCGCATTTCCCGATAATGTTACACCATACGACATAACACTACTCCCTTGATGAAGTCAGCGGACCCCGATGGTCATGCTCCACCAATCTCAACACCGGATGAAGTCAGCGGACCCCGAAGGTCATGCTTCACCAATCTCAACACCGGATGAAGTCAGCGGACCCCGAAGGTCATGCTTCACCAATCGCATACTCCCATGATGAAGTCAGCGGACCCTAAAGGTCATGCTTCATCAATCACCAATACCATGATGAAGTCAGCGGACTCCGAAAGTCATGCTTCATCAATCAACACCCTTTTGGCCTCGAACGACGAGTAGCGTAACATCGCGCTCTGTTACGCCATAGTGAATCCTAGCGGATACCACTAACCATTCACACACTCGAGCAAGAACCACCTATATCAAACATAGGCACAAGACAATAATTCTCTAGAAGAGAATCCGACACACACCTCCCTTAACCGAAGGATTTCACCTTACTCACCAAACACGTCCATTATCTCTCAACGAGATTTACCACATTACCACCTCGGTGATAATTCAAATCCAAATCATAAGTACAATTTATCCGAAATTGTAATCTACCACAAATTGACCAAACTAGGTCCCAACACAATTTTCGGATCTTACTAAAACGTCATCCGAAATCTCACACTAAAACTTCCTCGGGCGGGAGTGTAACTCCCCCACTTGGAACTACATCACATAACCTCATCTCTTACAACCGTACCATGCTACCAAAGGTAGACTTTACCAACAATTGGGCTCTCACGACCCATCACCACAGCTTGCTCCAACCGAGAGCACACGAAGGATTTAAATCAATCCTCAAACACTTCGATTGAAAAGTGTACTACAATTACACAAACCACACCCTCGCAATCATCCAATTGCTCTAGTTTGTCAATTTCCACCTAGTCAGTCATGTACCTAAGGGTTTCACTTCGGTACCCTAAGTACAATGTAACCGCAACACAATCGGAGTTGAACACCACGCTAGTAGGTATAAAAGAGGCACCTAATGTCGCGTCATATAAACTCCATTACCAACATACATCGAGATTCAAAACACTCGATTTCAAGGGTTCCAACCACCCGACGAACCTCATAGTTCATCAACTTCCACATACAAGCGAACACGCGCTTAACAATCGAACACCAATACCCATTTCCATGGCTTGGTAGAAACATTTCCCAAATACTAAGGAATGCTTAGTTACACCAAGTCTTACGCCCTTCGTCCAAAAATCAGTCATTACCATAGGGTACTTCCATTAGGAACGTCACCGTTAACAATAACATGCACAACACAATGCAATAACAAATCCGAACTTAAACGCCACATAAATAAATATTTAAATGACATATTTATTAAAATGAAACGTACCTCAACGTCTCCTTGCGGCATTCGCCGCCAACTCGGGACAATCCGGCTTGTGATGCCCCTCCTTATGACAATAGTAGCACATCCCGTCATCACTTCTCGGCATTGTGCACTCCCACAACTTGTGGCCCCTAATACCACAATTGAAACATCTAGGTGCACGAGAATCCACCGTGCCTTTTCCCACATTACCCGTACTCGCACTTGCACCCTTATTTTTCTTACCCAGGGCGCCGTACGAATCAACCCTCCTCTTACTTGAAGGTTCACACATCTTTGATCGCGTATACGACTCGAAACCTCTAGCCAAGTTGAATAATTCCGCAAACGATTTCGCTTGACCCCGACTAATTTTACTTTTCAAGTCATCATTCATGGTCCGATAGAAATCCCCCATTAACAAATGATCATTCCCCAAATACTCCGGGCAAAAACGAGCCTTCGCCATAAAGGTCGTCTTGAGAGTATTCAAATCCATAGATCCTTGCCGCAAATTTCGCAACTCATTACGCAATTCCCACAAATTGGCCGAAGTCCGGAACTCCTCGAAGAATTCCTCCTTAAACTCGTTCCACGATAAGGCCATAAACGTTTCGCCACCGACAAGATCGATCTTACCATCCAACCAATCCCTTGCCCTGCCCCGCAACAGACTAGTAGCGAGTCTCGTCTTTTTCTCGGGAGGGCAATCAATAGTACGAAAACACCCTTCGACATCCGAAATCCAAGTTGTGCTTACCAAAGGATCCGGTTTCCCGTCATACATCGGGGGTTTAGTCCTCATGAAGCTCTTAAGACAACGCTCCATTTCACTGCTACCCCGAAATTCGGAATACTTTCTATCCATTTCTTCTCGAAACGCACTCATTTGCTCCGCAACAGCGACCGCAACTCTAGAGTTAAACTCCTCGTCATTCGTCTCTATCTCGTTTCGCGTCGTCATTCTAAAGAATGCAAAACGATTAGTCCACGAACGTATAAAACAACACGCATAACACGGCCCCATCTTGCTCAACACTCGTCGTACATCACTTGTTAAACACAATTTGCACCCGTAATAAGGTTTGCAAGTCCTTATTACGCACACACATCGTATCCCCTCGTTAGTACAATGACCATCTTGCTCGATGATATTCGCAACGCAACATAAACATAAACATAAACATAACACAATCGTATATTAATAATATCCACGTATTAATATACACGTTAGTCCACCTATCAATTAAGGCACTAACCAAATTCCCATTCCGACCCGTAATCCTACAAGTCCCGCAACAAATAAGCACACACAAAAGTCTAAGTCTAGGCACCTATCTCAAGTCACCTAAATCCCTTAGACCATGCTCTGATACCACTTATAACGACCCAACCCGTTAACCATCCGAAAACGTGCCACAAAAAAAAATTTCTGAAACAGTTGATCTGGACGGCGTCCAAAAGCTTGGACGGCGTCCAGCTCTTATGACTGGGACGGCGTCCAGACATCTGGGACGGCGTCCAGATGTACTAAAACATTCTGATCAGTTTTTCGAACTCACGCGGGCGAAAACCCTCTTCCCGACACTTTTAAACCAAAACACTTTCACAATATATTACAAAAGTTTAAACTAAGAGTTTTTCACAATGAAAACCGAGTTTTACGACACCGGGCCCACATCGACCCAAAATACCATAAGTGACTATTTCGACCCATTAGTTTATACAAAAACATAGACCGAGCATGGGATTAGGGACACGCTACCCAATCCTAATCAAATCCAAAAGCAAGTCTTCTAAAGTAACTACGCAAGTCCACTAGTCCCCGCGCTTACCCGAGCCACCGCATCCGTGCAATCTATAAAAATGTAAACAACGAGAGGGTAAGCTAACGCTTAGTGATTGAGAATATACTACATACATATATATGCATAAAATGAAATGCGCATCGCTAACACACAAATACGAGCCACATACCGCAATCTAAGCATAACTAAGCAATGTTGTACCTAACGTACCACCAAGTCAAACCGCTAGATTAGTTACAACAATATAAGTAAATGCGCGTACATAAATGGGTAACCAAACTACAAGGTTAACCCCTTAACCTCAATCATACGAACATTGGCCGAACAACCCGAGCCTTAGTGAATTCGCATGACCCGAAATTCACTTCTCTACCAATTCAACAACTGAGGTTGGCCGAACTACCCGAGCCTTAATGAATTCGCACAACCCGAAATCCATCACCTCATAAAAAGGATGACCGAACAACCCGAGTCATCATGAATCCGCACTACCCAAGATTCACTTCCCAAATACCAAAACCCACGGTCACGGGATTATAAAATCCACCACATCGGGGTTATCCACATCACAACAATATCAACCCTTCGCCGTTGGGGTTATAACATCCACATCACAACCACGTGTGATCACGTACACTCAAAATGTGTACCACGTCAAAGGTGGTCAACCAAAACGCACAACCGTGCCAATTGGACTCATACACAAGTCCATCAATCCACCTATATGTGAAGTGAGCTCTATAGCCGAGAATCACTTCACCCGACCCGCACCCATCCTACACATACATATGCATATAGGATATTAACACTCACCTTGTCGCCTTGATGAATGCTTACAAATAATCCGCAACTCGTTAATGGAACGTACCTATTCCATTATCACAATACAAACAACACAATTAGGGTTGACTTACAAACCAACCCAATTGACCCTTAGTGCAAATTCGACCCATTTGCACTTCCAAGCACAAACCGCGCCCAAATTAATCAGTAAACACTAATACACGTGAAAATGGTCTTAACACACCAATTAAACCCGAACACAAGTGTTAAACACGTGTCATACCCATTTTGACACCAAAACCCTAATTTTGACCCATTTCAAAATTAGTTAACCAAACTCACCCAAAAGAGTTTCACCACTTCCATAATCACTAAACCTAGTGATTAAACTCAAGATCAAACCCTAAACAACGCTAAAATGTCAACCGACCCAAAACCCACCAAGTGACAAGAATAACTAGTCACCATAAACCCATTTCATCACCTAAAAGGGTTTCACAACAAACTAACTCAAAACCCTAACTTGAACATCAAATTTAACAAATGAAATTCGGAGTTTGAGCTTACCAATACCACCACAACGTAGCTAGGAGCGAGATGAACAACTTTAGAACCCGAACTTTTACGAGAATCCGACTCCTTCTTCTCCAAAACCACCTCTCTCTCTCTCTAAAACTCTTACTCTCTCACTAGAACAAGATGAGAGTGTTTGTGTGGGTGTTAGTGGAGCAAATGAGGCTCCTAGAACTGATCTTGTGGCCTTAACTCGTTCCATAAGTGAAAATACCATTTTGCCCCTCTAAAAATCTTAAAATAACCCAGCTGGCCCGACAGACAAACTGGACGGCGTCCCAATTTCTGGATGGCGTCCAGCCTTTAACATCTGGACGGCGTCCCACCATCCTGGACGGCGTCCCGAACAACTAAAAAGTCAGAAACAGGATTAGAGTCTTACATAAATGCTAGCGCGACTAGCCTGAGTGGGGATGTCAAACCCTATGGATCCATATCTAAGATTCGCGTTCACCGGTTCAAAAACCAATGACTAAACTTTACCGAGCTAACGGGAAAGTTTATGCCGTTATATCACCCCACACATATATAAAGTTTAAGTACTCGTTCCTAGTAAGTAAAACATGAAAAGCGCATGTATTCTCAGTTCCAAAAATAGTTGAAGTAAAAAAGGGAGCTATAACTCACAGTGAAAGTGCGGTAAAAGTCGATACGAGATTAGTAAGCAAGTAAGTCGGTCCGAAAGGTCCTCAACCTAAGTCAAAAGTTACTAAGTCAGTAAATTGTCTCAAAGAGTTTAAAAGTACGTAAGTTAAGTCTTAAGTATCATCATTCATCATCATCATACGTAATAAGTAAAGTAAGTTTTCAATCAAGAATAGAGATCGAAACAAAGCCTGACTTCGTTCAGCTGCTACGACCTCTATACAAACTGAAATAATGCGCGGTCAGTGGCTAAGGCTCCATATATGAGTCCTATAACCGCTGTCCAATTTTCAGAACCTAACTCGATGTCGTTTGACCGTGGCGACGGTTCAAGCGCAAGTAGGTCAGAATTTTCTGCACGTTGTTACAAGGGCGTAGTGACTTTCGGGAGGCTATAAATCCTAAACCATATATCGGATTTAGGCGAGTCTTAAACGAAAAGTCATATACTCGAACCGAACTATCTGAAAATCAACTTTTCCAGAAGCCCAGGTGTCTGATCAGACTCTGAAAAACATCAAACAAGTGCTCCGGTGGGTTTTTTGGTGTTTGATGCTCATCACGGTTCTCATCCTTGATGCGTATAAGCCTCAAGTGTACAACTCTTGATGTTTTAGCATCACTTTAACCAAGGTTTAACCATCAACACACAAAGTCAAGACTAAGAAATAAAATACAACTCATGTGAGAGTTTGAGCAAGGTGATGAACCAAAGTTACATCAATTTCTTAGTTTTAACACAAGTACAAGTTCTATTAAGCTATAAACTTTGAATCAAACTAAATAAGCAAGGCCTTAAGTTATGGAACTTAGATATTAGCTAAGTATTAAAGACCTTAGACTAAAAAGTCTAGATCTCATGTTCTTGGTGAAACCCTAAGTCATAACACTTAGACTTTCAACTTTTACACAACCATAAGTTATGAAACTTAGATCTTATAAAGTGAAGTAAACATAATCTAATGAGCTTTTGTTTAAGCAAAGTAAAAGACCATAAGTTACACAACTTAGATCAAATACAATAATGAAACTCTAAGCTAAAGAGCTTGGATTCCTAACAATACTTATGAGATCTCAAGCTAGTAAGCTTGTATCTTTTGTTTAATGAAAACACAAGTCACAAATCTAAAGTACAACAAATTAAAGAAGATCATAAGTTAATAAACTTTGATCTTAACTAACTTTTTGTAGAAATCTCAAGCTAGTAAGCTTGTATTTCAAACTTTCTTGAAGATCCATAAAGTAAAAAAGTTGAATCTACAAGTTACATGAAGATCACAAACATGAGTTTTGATCTTTTAACATAATTAAAGAGATCTTAAGTTAATAACTTAGATCTAACATAAGTAAAGAAGATTTAAAGCTAAAAAGCTTTAATCTCCATGTTCTTGCATTTTTCAAAACAAAGTTTGAATCTACAAGAGTTATGAAGATTCAAGTTACAAAACTTGAATTTTTAAGTAAGAATGATGATGATTCACGAAAATGATGAAGAAAAAGAAGAAAAGAAGATCAAGAACACTTACAAGTTCTTCAAGTATTTGAGAGAAAACTAGAGAGAGATTTGAGAGAAAATGTGTGTGTGTGTGTGTGTGTTTGAATGAAATGAAATGAGGATGGAATGAGAGTTTAAAAAAAATAAAGTGGTGGTGGGGTGGTGAGGGTGCCGATGGTTTTGGGAGCAAAAATGGGGGACCATTTGCTTTTCATGGGTGGTGGTATATGGTGGTGTAGGTACATGTTGGGTGGCATGGGATATTAAGTTAAAAGGTGTAAGTATTGTACACAAGCATGCTAGTAACCTTGTCTTAATATTAAGTGGGTTTTGTCTCATGTATTAATGGATTAACAAGTCCATTAACTAGCCCACTAACTAGTCCATTAAGTTGAGCAGGTTGGGCCTTTAATTAACTAGGTCCAATATGGTGTTAAGTCCAATAAGGCTACTAGTGAGCATTAGTAAACACTAAGCGTAATTAATAAACCATCAAGCCAAGTAATTGTCATAATAAATAACAATTAAGTTTACGTAGTCATAATATTCCAATTATGACAAAAGTTTAACGTGTACTAAGTACGTAGCTCGTTTTGAACAATAAGTGACACTAACGGTCATAAATGCAATCAAGGATCATGTTAAGTAACTAAGTACATAAAAACATTTTGTAAGGCATTAACAAAAGTAATTAACATAATTAATGATCCCAGAATATAGTCTATATTAGTACGTACAAATACGCAGTTTCGTGAAAGTAATGAATATAATTAAAAGTCAAAAAAGTCGGGTCGTTACACGGCATTCAAATACGATTCAAAGTTTACTTATGCTTTTCAATAACCAGGCCAAGTCATGTGCTTAACACATGTCTGTGGGTGTTCTAGAATGTTGAGTTGTCCAAGGAAGATTTTTGTTTATCATTGGCTGCTTTTTATCATGGGAGGAGCACTACCAAATGACAGGCTTTTTACAGATTATGTCCTTTATTCTTATTGGCTAATTTATAATTGTTTGTCCTTTTTGTCTCCTTTTCCTTTTTATGTTTTTGTCTTGTCTAGAAAATAGTTGTTAAGCTTCTCCTATAAATAGAGAGCTCTTGTAATTGTAAAACTCAGTTGATGAATGAATGAAAGTTTGATAAAGCTTATCTATTTACAAAATCTCTGTTTCTTTTTGAATCTTTGATTCTGGTGGCTAAGTGTGGTTTCTTTATCACTATTTGTGGTGTTACTTTATCAAACATTGTGGTGAAATCCAAATCTTCAAATCTAATATTATAGTTGTGGTGGAATCTTTATCAGCTGTAATTGAAGGTTTTGAGTGTTTTTAGATCTCTGATTGTGGTGGTATCTTTATCAATTTGGGGTTTAGATTCTTTATCCTTTGTGTTCTTATTTCAGAGTTTTATACTCTGTTTTGGGGCTGTTACTGTTACAAATTGAGGGTTTCGTGTTCAGATCTGTTAGGTGAAGAAAGCTTGTTCTAAATTGGGTTTTTAAAGTCATAATTATGCATCAAAGTGGTATCAGAGCTTAGGTTGCTCAATCGAAGCTTTCTTATTATTTTTATTGTTGTTTCAATTCATACTCTGTTTTTAAGCTGAAAAGCTTATTTCCAGATCTGATTTGAAATGGCTGAGGTTCCTAGAAATATGACTCTTGAAGAAGCTCATAATCTTTGAAAAGATAGAGCTATTGAAGCTCTGCAACATCAGATGGAAAGAATGGTTATTTTGTTAGAAGATGGTGTGCTAAGAAGAAATAGAGCCAGATCTGAAAATGTAGATACAACCATTGTGTCTTCTAGTACTGAATCTGAAGATGGTAGTCATGGATCTACTGATGGATCTCATGCTTCTTCACAATGAAGAAGAAGGCGTAGGAAACGAGCTGATGATTTAAAAGATATCAAGATAGATCCACCTGATTTTGAAGGGTCCTCTAATCCAGAAGATTACTATGAATGGGTTCAGACCATGGATAGAATAATGGAGGTTAAAGGTTATGATGATAAAAAGGCCTTTAAAGTTGCCGTAATCAGATTAAAGAAGTATGTTTCCATGTGGTATGATAATCTGAAAAGGGAAAGGCAATATGAAGGAAAGAAAACCATCAAGACCTGGTCCAAATTAAAAGAGTGTATGCAGAAAAGATTTGTTCCTCAAGCTTACAAACAAGATCTGTATCTACAGATGAATACACTCAAGCAAGGCAGTATGAACGTTGTTGATTACATCAGAGAGTTCGAGCAGCTTAAAATTCGTACCAATGTCAAAGAAGCTGAAGAACACACAATAGCAAGATTCGTTGGAGGTTTAAATGCTTCAATTGCTGATCAAGTTGAAATGCAGCCTCTATGGACTTTTGAGAGTGTTTACAAGCTGGCTATTCAAGTGGAGAAACAAGCAAAAAAGAAAACTAATTTTAGGTCTTATTCCAAGCTAACAATGCTACCTATGAAGGGTCAAACGTCAGTGCTGCCTAAGCATAACGAGGCAGCATCAAAAACCATTAAAGGCAAAGAGCAAGTTGTAGCTGGTCCTAAAGATGATAGAAGGAAATGCTTCAAGTGCCATGGATTTGAGCATTTTCAAGCTCAATGTCCTAACCAGCGTGCTCTTACATTAAAGGAGATTGAAGATTTAGAAGGGGGTTTTGAAACTGAACCAGCATATGACGAGTCTGATAATGAAGAGTTTGTTGTTGCTGATATTGGAGAGTTTTTAATGGTTAGAAGAGTAATGCACTCAGCAGAAACCATTGAAGATAAAAGCCAGCGTGAAAACATCTTTCATTCAAGATGCACAGTTAAGGGCAAAGTATGCAGCCTGATTGTTGATGGAGGCAGCTGTGCAAATGCAGCTGGTTACAAAGAAGCATCCTCATCCCTACAAATTTCAATGGCTTAACCAAGGCAATGAGGTAAAGTTCACTCGCCAAGTTACTGTTCCATTTTCTATTGGTAGTGTTTATCAAGATGAGATTACTTGTGATGTTATTCCTATTAATGCTTTTCATTTGCTGTTTGGTAGACCTTGGTTGTTTGATAAGTATGTCTATCACAATGGACATCAAAATACTTACTCACTGTATGCTAATGGTAAGAAGATCACCCTCATTTCTTTAAAGTCTAGTGAAATACCTAGAGCTGACCCTACTGTTAAGAGTAATAAGACTTTGTTTATGACTCAAGCTGAAGTTGATACTGAGTTAAAGGGTGGTACTGGTGCTTACTTGTTGCTGCTGGTTGAAAGTGATGAGTTAAACTAGCATGATGAAGTACCAGCTCGGGTAAAACCATTGTTATCCGAATTTGCTGATGTGTTCCCAAATGAATTACCAGCTGGTTTACCACCAATTAGGGGTATCGAACATCAAATTGATCTTGTACCTGGGTCTATTCTTCCTAACAAAGAATATTATCGATGTTCTCCTCATGAAACAAAAGAATTAGAAAAGCAAGTTAATGAGCTGGTTGCAAAGGGGTATGTTGGAACCAGCATGAGTCCTTGTTCAGTACCAGCTTTGCTGGTTCCAAAGAAAGATGGTTCCATGATAATGTATGTAGATAGCAGAGCTATTAACAACATCACCATCAAGTATAGGTATCCCATACATAGATTTAATGATATGCTAGATGAGTTGCATGGTTCTTGTGTATTCTCCAAAGTTGATCTTAGAAGTGGGTATCATCAGATTTGTATGAAAGAAGGAGATGAATGGAAGATAGCTTTCAAGATCAAAGGTGGGTTATTCGAGTGGTTAGTTATGCCTTTTGGTTTATCCAATGCACCCAGCACATTCATGAGACTTATGAATGAAGTGCTTAGACCACTTATTAAGCAGTTTGTAGTTGTTTACTTTGATGACATTCTAGTGTACTCAGAAACTAAATAAGAACACTTAGATGATTTGAGGAAAGTATTTGAGCTGTTAAGGCAATATCAATTGTATGGCAAGCTGGAAAAGTGTGATTTCTTTGTTAGCAAGGTAGTGTTTCTTGGATATGTGGTTTCTGAAGAAGGCATTTCAATGGATCTATCTAAAGTGGAAGCAATCAGATCTTGGCCTAGTCCTTCTCCCATCACTGAAATTAGAAGTTTTCATGGTTTAGCTTCATTTTATAGAAGATTTATCAAAGACTTCTTCACAATTGTTGCTCCAATTACTGATTGTTTGAAGAAAGGGGTGTTTGAATGGTCCAGTTCTGCTCAATCAGTATTTGAATCATTGAAGGAAAAGCTAAGTTCAGCACCTATACTTGCTTTGCCTAATTTTAATATGTTGTTTGAACTTGAATGTGATGTAAGTGGTGTTGGCATTGGAGCTGTGCTAGTACAAGGAAAAAGACCAGTAGCTTATTTTAGTGAAAAGCTAAGTGGGTCCAAACTAAATTATAGCACTTATGATAAAGAATTTTATGTCATCATTCGAGCTGTTAATCATTGGTCTCATTATTTGAAGCCAAGGCCATTTGTTCTCTTTTCTAATCATGAAGCATTGAAGTACATTAATGGTCAGCACAAACTAAATCCAAGGCATGCAAAATGGGTTGAATTCTTACAGATGTACTCCTTTGTGTCTAAACACAAGGCTGGTACTTCTAATGTTGTTGCTGATGCTCTATCAAGGAGGTATTATTTGTTGTCAATTCTGGAGGCTAGAGTTCTTGGATTCTTATTTGTTAAGGAGTTATATGAAGCTGATCCTGACTTTGCTCCAATTTTGAATAGTTCACCTGCTGAGTTCAAAAGAGATTATGTTGAACATGATGGTTTTCTATTCAAGGGCAGCAGATTGTGTATTCCAAAAGATTCAATCAGGGATTGGCTAGTTTAGGGAAGCACATGGAGGTGGCTTAGCTAGTCATTTTGGGATTAACAAGACATTAGAGGTCCTAAATGGACACTTTTGTTGGCCATGTATGGATAAAGATGTTAAAGCTGTGATTAATCATTGTGCTACATGCTTTCAAGCTAAATCAGCTTTTCATAATGGTTTATATACTCCACTTCCTGTTCACAACCAGCCATAGGAAGATTTGAGCATGGACTTCATTGTTGCATTGCCAAGAACTTAGCGAGGCAAAGATTCAATTATGGTTGTTGTTGACAGATTTTCAAAGATGGCTCATTTTATAGCCTGCAACAAAACCAATAGAACTATAGGAATGCTGCTAAGAACACTTGTAAAGAAAAGTTTGAAAGAGTGGGATTTGAAGCTTGCTCATGCTAAATTTGCTTTTAATAGAGCACCTAATTACTTCACAGGAAAATCACCATTTGAGGTCTGCTATGGTGCAAATCCACTCACACCCATTGATCTGGTTCCTTTTGAAATTGAGCCTAAGGCAAGTGTTGAGGCAGAAGCAAAGGCAAAAGAAATGAAGAAGTTGTACGAGCAAGTGAAAGCACAAATTGAGAAGACCAACTAGCAATACAAGGCTAAGGCTAACCAGCACAGAAAGCAGCTCACTTTCATTCCTGGTGATCTTGTTTGGATTCATCTAAGGAAAGAAAGATTCCCAGCCAAAAGAAAGAACAAGCCGATGCCAAGAGCCGAGGGTCCATTCAAGGTATTAGAAAAAGTTGGTGATAATGCTTACAAGGTTGACCTACCTGGTGATAGTGCTGTTTCTAGCACTTTCAATGTTGGTGATTTGATGCCTTACTTGGAAGATGACAACCTCGAGAACTTGAGGTCAAGTTCCTTTTTAGAGGGGGAGGATGATGCGGGTGAGCTGGGTGATCTAACCAGTAACACAACCAGCACAAGCTCAAAAGATGTTACACCCGAATCTGGTCAAGAAATGGTCGTGTTGCCATCTCTTTCTTATCATCTCAGTGTTTTTGGAGCTGGTTCAAAAGGCTCAGGGGTTACTCTACTCCAGTCCTTAAACTGAAGTGTAACATCCTCAGATAGGGCTTAGATGTAAGATGACTATTTTGCCCTTAGGCATAATTATGTGATTATTTATGCTTTTATTTTATTTAATTATGAATGTTATTTTATTATTTGGTTAAGACCAGTTTGTGACAAGGGTCGCAGAACATGTTCGCTTATTTAATTTAGACTCCGTTAGGGCAGTCAAATTAAGTATGAAAGATATCAGATTACTGGTGAATACCCGTATGTGATGGGGTATTGTGTTTAGCATAAATATATATAATAGAGACCAGCCTTTTCTCTAATTTTCTTGAATCTTCTAAATTTACTCCGTACCTAAACTCACTCTCACTACTTAAAACCCTACTCCTCAACCTTGTCTTTTGGAATTGAATTTGTGTTATAAAGCTCGTTCTTACTAATTTCGTGATTGTTTCAAGTAACAACTCGTGATTTTCAGTTCCAAATTGATTGATTTGTGTGGTTTTAAGTTAGGTTTTGTCAAAATTGGATTTTTAGTCAAATCTAGCCAAATTGGTGTTGTTGATGCTTAAAACCAGAGGGTTTAAGTCCCTAAATGTTTTCCTAACATGTTGTGTGTGGATTTTGGGTCAAAAACATGTCTGGAAACGAGATTGAGCGATTTTGGTTCGAAACCCGTCGGTTTCTGCTGCTGCTGCACGAAGAACACAGTCGTACAGTTGCAGCCTGCAACCGTACGGGTACATTGTGCAACCGTACGGGTACATTGTGCAACCGTACGGGTACATATGCAACCGTACGGATGCACTGGTGTTGGTGCAACCTGGAAGTGAGTGTATGTGACGACCCGGAAATTTCTGACCAAATTTAAACTTAATCTTTGTATGATTAACGTTTCTGACACGATAAGCAAAGTCTGTAAAGTTGAACCTCAAAATTTTTGAACTATTCAAATACCCTTCGGTTGTTTTCGATGATTTGCGAACAATTATATGTAAATAGATACATATATATACTATAACTTAAAAGGGTAACAAGGTATTAATTGTATGATACCGTACATTAAACTTATTGGTTTATATATGTATTTGAATATTTATGATAAGTTGGAATATTAATTGTATGAATAACTTGCGACGTGTATTTAAAACGTGTTTATCGAATATATATTAACTTGGTTATAAAACGATTGATAATACTATTATATTAGTAAATAACAAGACGATGATTTATATAAGTAAATGACCAAAATACTCAAATGTATAGGTTATATTTCGAGTGGTATAGTTTATGGATAATTTAAGTCTATATTTTGACAAATGTACGAGTCACGAAACGTAATGTGCAAGTTTTCTAAACGTACGAAAGGACGTTCGAAAAAACGGAACCGGGACATAAGTCGAGTGACGACGTACGACTTATCGGAACAAAAAGTAAAAATCAACTATGCACGGGAATAAAATATAATATATAATTAATTAATTTAAATTATATATATTATATTTAAATATGTCGACAAACAAAATGACAAGGAAATGTGAGCGGGAAAGTGGACCTCCGCGATAGCAGAGATCCCAAGCCTAAAAACGTCGTGATCGCGGAGCTGTGGGACACAAGTCTGGCCAAATGCTTCATGCGATCGCATGAAAATAACACCTACATCCCATGCGATCACATGAGGACCAAATTCAGGAAATGTCTATAAAAGGCGATCGATTTCAGTTGTTACACACACAAATATATTCCATCTATCTCCTCTGTATTATATTTATATTATTATTATTATTTTTAATCTTATTATTATTATTATTAGTATTATTATTAGTAGTATTATACATAAAATACTACGACGAGGTCTTGAGCGTGTCACTTTCAAAATGGGTTTTCGAGCGGGATAGAGCTAAGGAAATTATGGGTTATAGCTATGAAGGTTATGGGTATTACTTGGGGGTTATAACCATGAGTCAAAGGTCAAACCTAGTGTTTATCATCTCTGTTGCGTCTACGTACTTTCCTGCAATATTGAATCACAATATTGATACGTGAGCATTCATATCTTATCTTTTATATATAAATAGTGTATACATGTCTAGTGTTCGAGTATATATGTTTATGCATGCTTGTATGCTAATTTTCGTCGTTAAATAGTTTATGATGAATCACAAATTTAATACATATATTACTGATATAAGGTATATGATATGCATGTTATTGGAAAGCTGGAGAAAAATCAATAACTTTTCATTTAGAAATCGCGTAATTTCGATGAACGAATTAAAAGACATGATCAACTGAATTATGATTGATGTTAATTGAAATTGCTTTTGAATCTGCAATTAAGATTTAAACAACCTGTTTATGAGATTGATAAAGTGGATTTTTTTAAAATATTACCAGCCAAGTAAATGAATTCTTATATAAGACACGTCTCGTTTTGTTGAACAATTGTCAAAATTGACTTTTTGAGATGACTTTTGTTAACTTTTATATGTCGGTCTCGAGCATTAGGATTGTGATACACTATGACCAGACCTAGCTTGATAGACATTTATTGACCAACATATGTTCTCTAGGTTGAGATCTACGGTTATTTGGTATTCCGAGTTTCGATCACATTTCGGTGAATGACTTTATGTGCTGCTAAGGTGAGTTTCATATGTGTAACATCATGTCTTTTTTCGTTAAATTTATTTTAACACCGTCTTTTTATTAGATAATATCTTTCGTTATCTAAATTCGTATCTTCCGTTGACTAACGTTCTTAATATACCCGTTATTTAATTATAACATCACTCGTTTACTCTAGCGTTTTTAAAATAATTCGTTTTGTTAATTCACGCACCCGCTTTAAACTTGAGGGACCGAAGTTGCCAAGTGGGCAAACTAGTTGACTAGGTCAACTAGTCATCCCACTCTTTCCACTATTCATTCCATTTTCACCTCCCTCATCTCTTTTTCCTCTCTAGCTCAAGAACACACTTTTTAACATCTTCAAAGAATCATCATCTATTTCAATTCAAGCAAGCAAACATCAAAACAAATTGTACTTTTGTGATCCTCTCTTCATCCACTACATTTTGGTACCAATTTCACTACTTGGGGTAAAGTTTCTAAAAACTCTAGATTTCTCTAATTCGTTTTATAGACTTGAAATAGTGTTAGTTAGTGTCTATGGCTAGTTTATAACATGAATATGTGATTTGTTAGTTTGTTCTTGATGTTTTGAGTAACTAGCATGAACACTTGAAATGAGTTTGTTAAATCCTTGATTTTGGTTGATTAAATGTTGTTAGATGTTAAACCTTGTGTGTTAAAGGTGTTACTAGCATCATTAGCTTCGTTTTGGTATGTTGGATGACATGAAAACCTTACATTAACATGATTATTGATTTTGTGATTCTTGGTTAGGGTTTTATAGATCTTAAAACGAACATTCAATACATTAAATGCTTTTCAATGTTATTTGTAAGTATTTAGTTGTATTGTATGCGTAATTACCTACGAAACGGCATATTATATGTGTGTATTAAGTTCTCGAATCATAAAATGCATTTTACGAACTTGAAACCTTGATTATGAACTTTTAACGATCATTCGACGAGGTTTTTGTTGTTGTAAATGATTTATTTGATTGATGATATGTGTTTAGTTGTATTCCTTGTCAAAATACCTTTCCAACGATATAAGATACGTGTCTTGAGTGTTTTCGGTTCATAAGTTGTGTTTGAAATGAGTTTGGTTCGAGACTTATCAAATTTCAGCTTCAGCAACCTGTAGTTCCTTAGGACGCCGTCCCATATCTTGGATGCCATCCCACCCTTCACTGCTGGACGCCGTCCAGCCATTCTGGACGTCATCCAGATGATCTATCAGGGGCTGTCCAAAATTTTCATTTTTCGTTTAATTCTAACCATGCTATGCACCTCCAATTAACATGAAACTTGGTCAACATGCTCACATATGATTATATAACTTAGAAAAATTGTCAGATACCCGACCCGAACCTGTTGACTTTGACTTTGACCAAGTTTGAATTTTGGTCAAACTTAACCAAACACTTATGCAATCGTTCTAATCTTATTTTATACTTGATTCTTGCATGAAACTTGACAACGTGATTCACATGCTATATAATCGAGTCGTAACGAGCCATAGGACTAATTGAACACATTTCGCCCGACCTTGTGTCGTCCGGTAATTGATACAACTTACTTGTTTAGGTCGAGGCTAAACAACTTTCATGCACACGTTTACTTTGTGAAGTACTTTTATACTCATTCACTCGAGGTGAGATCATAGTCCCATCTTTCAACAACTTTTATACTTTAAATCATGGGATGAGAAACATATACAGTTTTATACTACATACTTTTATGCTTTGAACACAAGTACGAAGAAACAAACATTCCACAGCGAGTTTGAATAAAAATCCTCAATTCGATTATCATTAGTTACACTTGCCGGGTGTAAGCGAGAACTTATGTTGTATGGCCATATGGGTTTGACAAACCCTCATTCGGACGGTTCACTACCGTTATGCGGATAAAATATATTTTCGAGAAATAGTGTATGTTCTAACACTATTGTGATGGGGTTCTATGGAAGGAAAGTTAAGTCTTGATAATTGGGTGCTCGCGAACATACTTTTAGAATGCAAACGATTTGGATATTCAACATTATGGAAATACAAAAATCTTGTGGTTCAAAAACAACGTTTACAAATGCACCTATGATTTCACCAACGTTTTTCGTTGACAGTTTTCTATATGTTTCTCAGGTTCATACTTGGCTACTTGATACATGCTTCCGCACACTTTGATTACTTGCTTGGAGTCAAGCATACATGCATACGCTAGCGATAGCACTTTTGGATTCAAACTTAAAGCATACATACTTACGCTATTTATAGCAACTGTGATTTTCAACTTATATTATGTCGCAAGTTATTTCATTTATAATTTATAACTTTTGTAAACTTAAACTTGTTGTCGAACCGTTTGGTAAACTAAACTTTGTAAGTCTTGTACGTTTCAAATGAATGCGACATAATTTTGGTCAAACGCGTCTCATTTAGGGACTATGACCACGTAACGGGACCTAAGTTAATGGCGCCGTCAATTACGATTTTGTCGGGTCGTTACAGATGGTATCAGAGCGTTGGTTGTAGGGATCTAGGATGTGCATTAGTGTGTCTGACAGAATCGTTAGGACGCATTAGTGAATCTAGACTACAGCCGGATAGTTAGCCAATGCATTCTGACATACATTTGCTATAGATGGCACTTACTTGACTACTTGTGCATTTATACTTGAATCATTCTTAGGCGAACTTCTTAATGGTACCAAATTTTCATCATACGAACTTGTACTCTGCCACTTTCTGATAACACACGTAAACTTAAGATTCATACGCGTAAGGAGGACAACGACTACGTTAGTTACACGCTAGTTCGGGAAATCTGTCTCCCAAGTTGTTATTCGCCACCGTCCCAGTTTACTATCTACGAGTACTATAAAGTTTCCACCACTATGGCAATCATTAACCACTACCGATGTTACACCGGTGTTCTTCACTATCTACCACTTCTTGTTACTACCGCCACTACTCTAGGTGGGTATTGTCATCACTACGGTTGCGTACTACTTGTTATCATAATTCGTTACTCTTTTCATGCCTAAAGACATTATTGTTAGACTTGAACCGTATTGACGTGAACAATCGTTTATACACTTCCCTCGGGAAATGCTTCTTCAGAGTTGCACAAATTCTTTCGATTCAATACGAGTCACGTTAGAGATGCCGTTACTTTTTGTTCATTTTAAATCTTCACGATTACACGAACTTGATTCTATGGAGTGATGTGGGAATGGAGGTATGAGTTAGCATAATATAACGACACTCGATCAACGTAGTTATATTATGGTGAGTCATACCAAAGTCCTAATGGCACGCGATGGAGATTGGACTCGATCAACCTAATCACCACCATGTGCCATGTACATGACTTCATTTTTCTTGTTGGATATCCGAAAACTCCGAGAATTTTGATAATAACCATACCGGGGACACACCTTCGATTATTGCCGAACCATATTTATGCTTCCGAATGAGTGACAAATTCCTTCAACTTCAAACATATGTACACGTGTATACTAGCTTGTTTTCGCACGGTTTTATCTACGAACTACAACATGCTTTTCATGCTCACATCGAGGCGGAAACTTCTCTCGCATTACACTCGTACTTCCGTATAAGGAAATCTTTTATCTAATTTCAATGGAGAGAGAGACTCTTCACGTTATACTAGTATTCGCCATGAGGGTGAATAGTCCTAACGAACGTTTTCAGAACCCGATAAGAAACTTTCTTTGACAAACGTTTTCGGAAACCGGAAAATTTTCCGCGGCGCGAAATTCTTGAGAAATGAAAACTTGTTCAAATATACCTTAAAGAAATGTACCTCGTTTCGGATCGAGATCCTCGTTTCACTTCTAGATTTCAGAGTGCCTTACAAAAAGCCTCAGAACCACGTTTAGACATGAGTACAGCACATCAACCACAAACCGACGGACCAAACAAACATACGATTCAAACCATGGAAACCATAATACGAATTTGTGTTATCAACTTCAAATTTACTTGAGAAAAGTATTTTCCTTTAGCCAAATTCTAGTACTACAATAATTTTCATTCGAGTATTAACACCACACCTTTAGAGAACTCATATAGCCGCAATTGACGTTTTCTAAATTGTTGAACCGAAGTAGGTGACATGCAAACCATCGGACTCGAACTCATTCATGAAGCAGCCGTTAAGATCATTCAAATCTAAGAAAGACTCAAGACGACCCGTAGTCGCCAAAGGAGCTATGTCGATATTAGACGTAAACCTCTCAAATTCCAAGTGGGTGACCGCATAACGTTAGAAGTCGCACCTTAGAAAGGTGTAATCCATTTCGAGAAACGTAGAAAGCTAAATCCGCGATATTTTGATCCTTTTAAAATTTTGGGGCGTATTGTACCTGTTGCTTACCGTTTCGATCTTCCGACACAATTGAGCTCCGTTCATCCTACATTCCGTGTATCAATCTTGAAGAAGTGTCTTGTGAAAGAAGAACTTGTTATCCTCTTCGACGAGCTTACTATCGATGATAAACTTCACTTCCTGGGAGAACCGGTTGCATTATTGAATCGTGAAACCAAACTTTAAAACAACGTAAAATCCCGACTGTCAAAGTTCGTTGAAATGCCCAAGGAAGTACCCTTACTTATTGTAGAATTGGCAAAGCGAGATCTCGGGGAAGAATCAACGACTACTACTTCCAACTAAATTTTGGGACGAAATTTATTTTAAGGTATAGGTAATGTAACATCCCGCTTTTTTCCGCTAAATTTATTTTAACACCATCTTTTTTTTTAGATAATATCTTTCGTTATCTAAATTCGTATCTTCTGTTGACTAACGTTCTTAATATACCCGTTATTTAATTATAACATCACTCGTTTACTCTAGCATTTTTAAAATAATTTGTTTGGTTAATTCACGCACCCGCTTTAAACTTGAGGGACCGAAGTTGCCAAGTGGGCAAACTAGTTGACTAGGTCAACTAGTCAACCCACTCTTTCCACCATTCATTCCATTTTCACCTCCCTCATCTCTTTTTCCTCTCTAGCTCAAGAACACACTTTTTAACATCTTCAAAGAATCATCATCTATTTCAATTCAAGCAAGCAAACATCAAAACAAATTGTACTTTTGTGATCCTCTCTTCATCCTCTACATTTTGGTACCAATTTCACTACTTGGGGTAAAGTTTCTAAAAACTCTAGATTTCTCTAATTCGTTTTATAGACTTGAAATGGTGTTAGTTAGTGTCTATGGCTCATTTATAACATGAATATGTGATTTGTTTGTTTGTTCTTGATGTTTTGAGCAACTTGCATGAACACTTGAAATGGGTTTGTTAAATCCTTGATTTTGGTTGATTAAATGTTGTTAGATGTTAAACCTTGTGTGTTAAAGGTGTTACTAGCATCATTAGCTTCGTTTTGGTATGTTGGATGACATGAAAACCTTACATTAACATGATTATTGATTTTGTGATTCTTGATTAGGGTTTGATAGATCTTAAAACGAACACTCGATGCATTAAATGCTTTTCAATGTTATTTGTAAGTGTTTAGTTGTATTGTATGCGTAATTACCTACGAAATGGCATATTATATGTGTGTAGTAAGTTCTCGAATCATAAAATGCGTTTTACGGACTTGAAACCTTGATTATGAACTTTTAACGATCATTTGAAGAGGTTTTTGTTGTTGTAAATGATTAACTTGATTGATGATATGTGTTTAGTTGTATTCTTTTGTCATAACCCGTCCTTAACCATAAGAACGTGTTAGATAACGTATGATTTCATTGCGAGGTATTGACCTCTATATGCGACATTTTTTTAAAGAAAAACTGCATATATTATACATTACAAACCATGATCCTTATTTTTGATACAAGCTTTGGACAAAATAAAGATGATTATCGTTTAGCGATAATCTTCGACTTACAAACTTTACAAATGATAATAACAACCCGATTTCTAGCATATTTTACAACACAAGTTCTTGGATATGCAGTCTTATTTTTGACACAAATATGCGTACGCAAGATCCTGCTTAGATTCAACATGATGCAGCGGAAGCTTTAGTAATCACCTGAGAATAGACATGTTTTAAAAGGTCAACATAAAGTTGGTGAGATATAGGTTTAATGCCGGCAGCAATATATATATATAGACCACAAGATTTCGTATATAAACAGTTTAATAAAAATATTCTAAGTGGTTGAGCACTTGGTAACCATACTTAACATTTAATCACGTCGCATATTCCCTTTATTATGAAATCTTACTACACCGTACCAAGTGTAGTCACGAAACGAAGTACTGTGCAACCGTTGAATACTGGTCGTCCAGTCCGGTTGGGGTTGTCAGGCCCGATAGATCTATCAACAGGATTCGCGTTTACAATACCGCTGTAAATAGTAGTTACCAAGCTACAGGGAAGTATGCCAGTGGTACAACTCAACGTAGAATATATTTTTCAGTTACTTGTGTCCATATCGTAAAACATAAAATACATGTATTCTCATCCCGAAATATTTAGAGTTTAAAAGTGGGACTACATACTCACTGTTGTCTTGAAGATATATATGATTTGACTTGGTCTCCGGTTGATATCACGAACCTATCCATATATAATATATCAATACCTTTTCTTTTTAAACAAACGTCACATATATACACTTGTTATACTTTTAATACTTTGAATAATTCCTTAGTCCGTAGTTAGCAGTTCGTTGTTAGTAATTCAATTTTAATGGTTCATTTTTAGATGTTTAATATACCCGCAATGAAATAAATAAAACCCCCTAACGAAATAAATAAAACCCCATCGTATATGTATTGGTCGAGATTAATCTTGACCCACGGTACCGGTGTTGTCAAATGACGTGTTGCGTACATAAAGTACCGGTGTTGTCAAATGACGTGTTGCGTACAAACATGGGATCTTATGATTAATCTTCTCGTGTTGTTTGCGGGTGATCCTGAACCATATAAAATTGAATTATAAGTACATATATATAAAATATCATGTTATCTTAGAAATATGTGATTTTATTTAATTTTTCCCAATTAATCCCGAAGTTAAACAAGTCTTAGATATCCGATCTCGTTTTGGTCATAGTTTCTTCGTTACAACTCCGTTTTCGTTGATTCAACTTGTCACTTCCTTGGATCGAGTCCCTCTTTAAGACTATGAACTGTAAATACCTTAGTTTGTATTCGAAATCACAGGTCATAGGTCAAACTTTAGTGAAACTTATGAAGTTAATCATTTTCCATCATGTAAACAACCTTAAATGATTATTTTTCTAAAAATACTTATACTTTGAGTTAAATCATGAAATTTTTATGTGTTATCATATTCATAGTAAAAATCATTTTTCCAGAAAATAAACCTCCAATTCAAAGTTTAAGATGGTTTTTAATTATCCAACCCAAAACAGCCCCCGGTTGCACTCCGACGTCGTAAATTCAGTTTTTAAGGTGTTCTTTGAAAAACCAAGTTATACCTTGTTAAATTAGCATATATTTATGATATATTACAGGTCTTGAAGTATTTTAAAAGTTAAGTTAGAAGGATCTATTTAGTTTGCAAACAAGTTTGAAAACATTCAAACTATGTTCTTGTTGTTAAAATTTTATACCACAAAATAAGATAGCTATATATATATGAATCGAATAAGGTTATGAACATAGATTCTACCTCAAGTTCCTTGGACAAGGTTGCTGTAAAAGAGGAGTAAAAAGCTAGAACCAAAAGGGTGATGGAATTGGATGAAAGATTGGAAGTAAGTTTGTGTTCTTGGAAGGATTTCTTGAAGTGTTTTTGTAAGGTTTTCTTATGAGGTTTAAGTGTTGTTTTTGAAGCTAAATGATGGGGAAAATGCTTGGAGATGATCAAGTATGAAGTTAAGAGTATTTTGAGAGAGAGATGGAAGTGTAAGTATGAGAAAATGGGGTGAAGAAATGGTGTGCATGCATAAAAACGTTTTTAGGTTATAAAGGAAAAAAAAATACCTAACTTTGTTTTCTTGCTAAATAATTCATGCTACTTGACAAATGGTTGGTTCCACATGTTTCTTAATCATTTAAGGCTGCTAAGGAGCAGATTTTTATTGGTATATACCAATAGTAAATACATCTAGAAGCTGCGTATGATACGGGTACATATACCCTAGGTATACGTATGGAAATCTTTGAGAAAACGGAACGAGGATTCAAATATAGCTATCTTTTGTAAATATACTTATATTGTTTTATGTATTTAAGTCTTTAAAAGTGATTAAATACATTACTTATACGATATATGTATAAACATTATAGGTCATAAGTATTTAAGTCAAATAACGTTACGTATGGTTATCGTTTTGAAAACTTAAGTTAGTAGTTTCAAAATATACTTATAACTTATTGTTATTAATACAAAATGAGATATTAAAACATTCTTAGGTCATGTTAAATATGTATATATACATATATATACACAAACGTATAATTATCATATATTGTATAGTTCGTGATATCATCGGTCAAACTAGACGGTCAAACGTTGTGTAAAACTCTTTTCGAAAAACATAAGTCTCGACAATTTGGATTGCTTATCATGTTGGTAAGGTTTAATTTATGTAAATATTAATCTTATAAGTATAGAACGATCGAAAAAGTGCGGGTCGTTACATTACCTCCCCGTTAAATAAATTTCGTCCCGAAATTTTAAAATTGTACCTATTTTGCGTCATCGAGAAACAAGTGTGGATACTTTTGTTTCATCTGATCCTCCCGTTCCCACGTAAACTCGGGACCTCTTCGAGCATTCCAACGAACCTTAACGATCGGTATGTTGCTCTGCTTGAGCTGTTTAACTTCACGGTCCATGATTTCGATTGGTTCTTCGACGAATTGTAGTTTCTCGTCGACATGGATTTCTTCAAGAGGAATGGTGAGGTCTTCCTTTGCAAGACACTTCTTAAGGTTCGAGACGTGAAAGGTATTATGTACTCCGGCGAGTTGTTGCGGTAACTCGAGTCGATAAGCTACTGGTCCAATGCGTTCGATGATCTTGAACGGGCCTACATATCTTGGGTTCAGTTTACCTCTTTTACCGAAACGTATTACACCTTTCCAAGGTGACACCTTTAGCATAACCATGTCACCGATCTGAAACTCTAATGGTTTCCTTCGGACATCGGCGTAGCTCTTTTGGCGACTACGGGCTGTTTTCAATCTCTCCTTGATTTGTACTATCTTCTCAGTCGTTTCGTGTATGATCTCGGGACCAGTTAAATGTCGATCTCCTACTTCATTCCAACAGATAGGAGATCTACACTTCCTTCCATACAATGCTTCGAATGGTGCAGCTTTAATGCTCGCATGATAACTATTATTATACGAGAATTCTGCTAATGGTAAATATTTATCCCATCCGTTTCCAAAATCGATCACACATGCCCTGAGCATGTCTTCAAGAGTCTGAATTGTTCTTTCACTCTGCCCGTCGGTTTGCGGATGATATGCGGTGCTCATATCCAAACGAGTTCCTAGGGCCTCCTGTAGTGATTGCCAGAACTTTGAGGTAAATCTACTATCACGATCAGATATAATGGAAATAGGTATTCCATGCCTTGAAACAATTTCCTTTATATACAATCGTAATAGTTTCTCCATTCTATCCGTTTCCTTCATAGGCAAGAAATGTGCAGACTTGGTGAGACGATCAACAATCACCCAAATGGTGTCGTATCCCCAGGCAGTCTTTGGTAACTTCGTGATGAAATCCATGGTAATACCGTCCCATTTCCATTCTGGGATTTCTGGTTGTTGAAGTAATCCTGACGGCTTTTGGTGTTCTGCTTTGACTTTGGAACAAGTTAAACACTCCCCAACATATGTTGCAACGTCTGTCTTTAAATTAGGCCACCAATAATGCATCTTAAGATCTTGATACATCTTTCCAACTCCAGGATGTATCGAGTATCTTGTCTTATGTGCCTCATTCAATATCAACTTCCTTAATCCACCCAACTTCGGTACCCAAATACGGTTTACAAAATATCGAATTCCGTCTTCCCGTATAACGAGTTGCTTCTCATACTTCTTCATTATTTCATTTCTTATGTTTTCTTTAGTAAGTGCTTCTCGTTGAACTTCTTTGATTTGTGAGTTGAGATTCATACGAATTTTTATGTTCATCGCTCGTACTCGAATTGGTTCTCGTTCCTTTCTGCTTAGTGCGTCAGCCACCACATTCGCTTTCCCTGGATGATAACGAATTTCACAATCATAGTCGTTTATTAACTCGACCCACCTACGTTGCCTCATGTTCAGCTGTTTCTGATCAAAAATATATTGAAGACTTTTATGATCAGTAAACACAGTGCATTTAACCCCATACAAGTAGTGTCTCCATATCTTTAATGCAAACACGACTGCTCCCAGTTCTAGATCATGCGTCGTATAATTTCGCTCGTGAATCTTCAATTGTCGGGATGCATATGCAATAACTTTCTTCCGTTGCATAAGAACACAACCAAAACCTTGTCGCGAAGCGTCACAATATATTTCAAAATCATCGTTCCCTTCTGGTAACGATAAAATAGGCGCCGTAGTTAACTTCTTCTTCAGTAATTGAAATGCACTCTCCTGCTCAGAGGTCCATTCATATTTCTTCCCTTTTTGCGTTAACGCTGTCAACGGCTTAGCTATTCGGGAAAAATCTTGAATAAACCTTCTATAATAACCGGCTAAACCCAAAAATTGGCGTATCTGCATTGGTGTCTTAGGAGTCTCCCATTTTTCAATGGCTTCAATTTTTGCTGGATCAATCTGAATTCCTTTGCTACTAACAACGTGGCCAAGAAATTGCACTTCTTTCAACCAGAAAGCACATTTAGAAAATTTAGCATATAGCTGTTCTTTTCTCAACAACTCTAATATCAACCTTAAATGCTGCTCATGCTCTTGCTCACTCTTGGAATAGATAAGAATATCATCAATGAAAACGATAACAAACTTATCTAAATATGGACTACAAACTCGATTCATGAGGTTCATGAATACAGCTGGCGCATTCGTCAATCCAAACGGCATGACCAAAAATTCGTAATGACCGTAGCGTGTCCGAAAAGCAGTTTTCGGTATATCTTCTTCTTTGACACGTAATTGATGATAGCCCGATCTTAGGTCAATTTTCGAGTACACACATGATCCTTGGAGTTGATCAAATAAGTCGTCAATTCTCGGTAGTGGATACCGATTCTTGATAGTTAACTTATTTAATTCACGATAATCTATACACATTCGGAAAGATCCGTCTTTCTTCTTGACGAATAAAATTGGAGCTCCCCACGGTGAAGTACTTGGTCGTATGAATCCACGATCTAGTAATTCTTTTAACTGACTCTGAAGTTCTTTTAACTCGGACGGTGCAAGTCTATATGGAGCACGGGCAACCGGTGCAGCTCCTGGTACAAGATCTATTTGAAATTCTACAGATCTAAATGGAGGTAATCCCGGCAACTCTTCCGGAAATACTTCAGGAAAATCTCTTGCCACAGGCACGTCATTGATGCACTTCTCTTTTTCTTTCTTTTCGACTTTATTAACATGTGCTAAGATAGCATAGCACCCTTTCTTCAAGCACTTTTGAGCTTTCAAATAACTAATGAGTTTTAGCTTTGATTTACCCTTCTCTCCATAAATCATTACTGACGTTTTATCCTTACGAGGAATGCGAATTGCCTTCTTGGCGCACACAACTTCAGCTCCTATTTTGGACATCCAGTCCATGCCGATTATTACATCAAAACTTCCTAATTCTACGGGTATCAAATCAATCTTAAATGTTTCTCCGGCTAAATTTATTTTACAATCACGGCAAATTTTATCTGCTTTAATTAGTTTACCATTAGCTAACTCAATCATGTACTTAGCATCTAGAGGTAATGATGAACAATTCAATTTAGCGTGAAAGTCTCTACACACGTAACTTCTATCAGCACCAGTATCAAATATAATAGATGCGGATAAGTTATTAATGGTAAACGTACCCGTAACAAGCTCCGGGTCTTCACATGCCTCTCTAGCATTAATAACAAATGCTCTCCCACGTGCAGGTCCGATATTCTTCTCTGGATTCGGGCACTGGCTCTTATAGTGACCTTATTTTCCACACCCAAAACAAGTAATGGTAGCCAAAGCAGTTCTATTTGCATTGGTGGCAGGAGTCTTGGTACCATTTGTATTTGTAACGAGAGCCCTACAATCTTCAGCAAGATGACCCTTTCGATTACATTTGTTGCATACCACATTACAGTAACCAGAGTGATGTTTGTGGCATCGGTTGCATAAAGGATTTTGTCCTTTATAACCAAAGCTTAAACCACTACCCGCACCTTGCGTGTTTTCTTGTTTCTTAAAAGATTGTTGTTGGTTACCTCGATCATAATTTCCATTCCACTTTCTTTTGTTACCTGATACCTTCACATCAGTATTGGATACTTTCTTATCCATGATGACCTGATCCATTAGCTCGTTTGCCATGGTTATAGCTTCATGAATTGTCTTAGGTTTCGATGCTGTAACATTTGCCTTGACCTTTTTGGGCAAACCATCTTTGTACATTTCAATCTTCCGTTCTTCGGTTGGAACCAATTCAGGACATAGCAAAACTAATTCCATGAATCGCTGATTGTAGTTGGTGATTTCAGTACCAATAACCTTCAGACTTCGTAACTCATCTTCCAACTTCCTAACCTCGTTCCTTGGACAATATTCGTTGATTAACATTGTTTTGAATTCTTCCCACGGAGTATCATAAGCTACATCTCCTCCTACAGCCTTCACATAATTTTTCCACCACGTGAGTGCACTATCTTGTAAAGTGCACGATGCATACTTGGTCATGTCCTTTTCAACACAACCACTGATTTTAAACACAGTCTCCATCTTTTCTATCCACCGGGTTAAACCGATTGGTCCTTCTGTTCCACTGAATGATGAGGGCTTGCAAGCTTGAAAAGTTTTGTAAGTGCACCCCACACGAGGATTTGGGTTAACTGCAGCACCTCTTGCAGCCTCGACCCATAACATTCTGTCGTTCACTCGTTGATTGATGAGTTCCTGGATTTCTTGTTCCTTTATTCGGTTCAATCGCGCCATATTCTTCTATAAGAATGAAAAGAAAATAATTATTCACATGGAATATTATAGATGTAGTGTATATTTACAGTACATTATAGCTTATTAATAATATGAACCAGGTATTATTATAAAAGCCTTTTCTTCTTATTAGCGTTTTATAATTATATCTAGGGTAGTACCTACCCGTTAATGTCCATACTTAATAGCTTAGTACAGAATCAATTACTACCCTCTAAATAATACTTAACCATGGAAAATTATTGCATTTCACACTTCACTATTTTACATATGCTTATCTTACATCGAACATTAAACAAACCACACTAATAATATTATACAAAACATTATATGATCCCATGGTTTAATACGGCAGCGCATCGTTTGGTCTATTTTCTAGGACGTTTAGGTTCAAAGAATCGCTTAACTCTTATCCTGGCTGTCTGCCTATATTTTGGCTGTGGGACTAAAGAACTGGATGCCGGAATAGGGGTGGTAGTGTCTAGTGGAGTTGGTGCCACATCATCCTTACTAAACTCGGGATTTGAATTTTCTAATTCATTAGCCTTTCGTTTCTTTCCTAGTTCGAACTCGTCTTTTGTAATTTCCTGTATTTCTTCCTCGGGTTCACTTTCCTCCTCGGGTTCACTTTCCTCCTCGGGTTCACTTTCCTCCTCGGGTTCACTTTCCGGGTTCTCTATAGTCGGTTCATCCGGAATTTGTGAGTCTTCCCCAAAGATATTATTTTCGTCATCGGATAGGTTAATGACTGGAACACCATCTGAAGATTCTGGTTCGGAGTCGCTGAACGTGATGATAAGTTTTGAGCCCGACATCTATCACACAACAACTAACCCATTAGTACTACATAATATTTACATATAAATTTTAACCAACAATGATAAGCAATGGTTTTTAAATCAAACCCGGTCAAAGTCCAGACTTACTAATGTATCCTAACGACTTATCAGTTAGACACACTAATGCAAACCTGGTTCGCTAAGACCACCGCTCTGATACCACATGTCATAACCCGTCCTTAACCATAAGAACGTGTTAGATAACGTATGATTTCATTGCGAGGTATTGACCTCTATATGCGACATTTTTTTAAAGAAAAACTGCATATATTATACATTACAAACCATGATCCTTATTTTTGATACAAGCTTTGGACAAAATAAAGATGATTATCGTTTAGCGATAATCTTCGACTTACAAACTTTACAAATGATAATAACAACCCGATTTCTAGCATATTTTACAACACAAGTTCTTGGATATGCAGTCTTATTTTTGACACAAATATGCGTACGCAAGATCCTGCTTAGATTCAACATGATGCAGCGGAAGCTTTAGTAATCACCTGAGAATAGACATGTTTTAAAAGGTCAACATAAAGTTGGTGAGATATAGGTTTAATGCCGGCAGCAATATATATATATATAGACCACAAGATTTCGTATATAAACAGTTTAATAAAAATATTCTAAGTGGTTGAGCACTTGGTAACCATACTTAACATTTAATCACGTCGCATATTCCCTTTATTATGAAATCTTACTACACCGTACCAAGTGTAGTCACGAAACGAAGTACTGTGCAACCGTTGAATACTGGTCGTCCAGTCCGGTTGGGGTTGTCAGGCCCGATAGATCTATCAACAGGATTCGCGTTTACAATACCGCTGTAAATAGTAGTTACCAAGCTACAGGGAAGTATGCCAGTGGTACAACTCAACGTAGAATATATTTTTCAGTTACTTGTGTCCATATCGTAAAACATAAAATACATGTATTCTCATCCCGAAATATTTAGAGTTTAAAAGTGGGACTACATACTCACTGTTGTCTTGAAGATATATATGATTTGACTTGGTCTCCGGTTGATATCACGAACCTATCCATATATAATATATCAATACCTTTTCTTTTTAAACAAACGTCACATATATACACTTGTTATACTTTTAATACTTTGAATAATTCCTTAGTCCGTAGTTAGCAGTTCGTTGTTAGTAATTCAATTTTAATGGTTCATTTTTAGATGTTTAATATACCCGCAATGAAATAAATAAAACCCCCTAACGAAATAAATAAAACCCCATCGTATATGTATTGGTCGAGATTAATCTTGACCCACGGTACCGGTGTTGTCAAATGACGTGTTGCGTACATAAAGTACCGGTGTTGTCAAATGACGTGTTGCGTACAAACATGGGATCTTATGATTAATCTTCTCGTGTTGTTTGCGGGTGATCCTGAACCATATAAAATTGAATTATAAGTACATATATATAAAATATCATGTTATCTTAGAAATATGTGATTTTATTTAATTTTTCCCAATTAATCCCGAAGTTAAGCAAGTCTTAGATATCCGATCTCGTTTTGGTCATAGTTTCTTCGTTACAACTCCGTTTTCGTTGATTCAACTTGTCACTTCCTTGGATCGAGTCCCTCTTTAAGACTATGAACTGTAAATACCTTAGTTTGTATTCGAAATCACAGGTCATAGGTCAAACTTTAGTGAAACTTATGAAGTTAATCATTTTCCATCATGTAAACAACCTTAAATGATTATTTTTCTAAAAATACTTATACTTTGAGTTAAATCATGAAATTTTTATGTGTTATCATATTCATAGTAAAAATCATTTTTCCAGAAAATAAACCTCCAATTCAAAGTTTAAGATGGTTTTTAATTATCCAACCCAAAACAGCCCCCGGTTGCACTCCGACGTCGTAAATTCAGTTTTTAAGGTGTTCTTTGAAAAACCAAGTTATACCTTGTTAAATTAGCATATATTTATGATATATTACAGGTCTTGAAGTATTTTAAAAGTTAAGTTAGAAGGATCTATTTAGTTTGCAAACAAGTTTGAAAACATTCAAACTATGTTCTTGTTGTTAAAATTTTATACCACAAAATAAGATAGCTATATATATATGAATCGAATAAGGTTATGAACATAGATTCTACCTCAAGTTCCTTGGACAAGGTTGCTGTAAAAGAGGAGTAAAAAGCTAGAACCAAAAGGGTGATGGAATTGGATGAAAGATTGGAAGTAAGTTTGTGTTCTTGGAAGGATTTCTTGAAGTGTTTTTGTAAGGTTTTCTTATGAGGTTTAAGTGTTGTTTTTGAAGCTAAATGATGGGGAAAATGCTTGAAGATGATCAAGTATGAAGTTAAGAGTATTTTGAGAGAGAGATGGAAGTGTAAGTATGAGAAAATGGGGTGAAGAAATGGTGTGCATGCATAAAAACGTTTTTAGGTTATAAAGGAAAAAAAAATACCTAACTTTGTTTTCTTGCTAAATAATTCATGCTACTTGACAAATGGTTGGTTCCACATGTTTCTTAATCATTTAAGGCTGCTAAGGAGCAGATTTTTATTGGTATATACCAATAGTAAATACATCTAGAAGCTGCGTATGATACGGGTACATATACCCTAGGTATACGTATGGAAATCTTTGAGAAAACGGAACGAGGATTCAAATATAGCTATCTTTTGTAAATATACTTATATTGTTTTATGTATTTAAGTCTTTAAAAGTGATTAAATACATTACTTATACGATATATGTATAAACATTATAGGTCATAAGTATTTAAGTCAAATAACGTTACGTATGGTTATCGTTTTGAAAACTTAAGTTAGTAGTTTCAAAATATACTTATAACTTATTGTTATTAATACAAAATGAGATATTAAAACATTCTTAGGTCATGTTAAATATGTATATATACATATATATACACAAACGTATAATTATCATATATTGTATAGTTCGTGATATCATCGGTCAAACTAGACGGTCAAACGTTGTGTAAAACTCTTTTCGAAAAACATAAGTCTCGACAATTTGGATTGCTTATCATGTTGGTAAGGTTTAATTTATGTAAATATTAATCTTATAAGTATAGAACGATCGAAAAAGTGCGGGTCGTTACATCTTTATCAAAATACCTTTCCAACGATATAAGATACGTGTCTTGAGTGTTTTCGGTTCATAAGTTGTGTTTGAAATGATTTTGGTTCGAGACTTGTCAAATTTCAGCTTCAGCAACATGTAGTTCATTGGGACGCCATCCCATATCTTGGACGCTGTCCCACCCTTCACTGCTGGATGCCGTCCAGTCATTCTGGATGCCGTCCAGATGATCTATCAGGGGCTGTCCAAAATTGTCATTTTTCGTTTAATTCTAACCATGCTACGCACCTCCGATTAACATGAAACTTGGTCAACATGCTCACATATGATTATATAAATTAGAAAAATTGTCGGATACCTGACCCGAACCCGTTGACTTTGACTTTGACCAAGTTTGACTTTTGGTCGAACTTAACCAAACACTTATGCAATCGTTCTAATCTTATTTTATACTTGATTCTTGCATGAAACTTGACAATGTGATTCACATGCTATATAATCAAGTCGTAACGAGCCATGGGACTAATTGAACACATTTCGCCCGACCTTGTGTCATAACTGGTAATTGATACAATTTACTTGTTTAAGTCGAGGCTAAACAACTTTCATGCACACGTTTACTTTGTGAAGTACTTTTATACTCATGCACTCGAGGTGAGATCATAGTCCCATCTTTCAACAACTTTTATACTTTAAATCATGGGTTGAGAAACATATACAGTTTTATACTACATACTTTTATGCTTTGAACACAAGTACGAAGAAACAAACATTCCACAGCGAGTTTGAACAAAAATCCTTAATTCGATTATCATTAGTTACACTTGCCGGGTGTAAGCGAGAACTTATGTTGTATGGCCATATGGGTTTGACAAACCCTCATTCGGACGGTTCGCTATCGTTATGCGGATGAAATATATTTTTGAGAAACAGTGTATGTTCTAACACTATTGTGATGGGGTTCTATGGAAGGAAAGTTAAGTCTTGATAATTGGGTGCTCGCGAACATACTTTTGGAATGCAAACGATTTGGATAATCAACGTTATGGAAATACAAAAATCTTGTGGTTCAAAAACAACGTTTACAAATGCACCTATGATTTCACCAACGTTTTTCGTTGACAGTTTTCTATATGTTTCTCAGGTTCATACTTGGCTACTTGATACATGCTTCCGGACACTTTGATTACTTGCTTGGAGTCAAGCATACATGCATACGCTAGCGATAGCACTTTTAGATTCAAACTTAAAGCATACATACTTACGCTATTTATAGCAACTGTGATTTTCAACTTATATTATGTCGCAAGTTATTTCATTTATACTTTATAACTTTTGTAAACTTAAACTTGTTGTCGAACCGTTTGGTAAACTAAACTTTGTAAGTCTTGTACGTTTCAAATGAATGCGACATAATTTTGGTCAAACGCGTCTCATTTAGGACTATGACCACGTAACGGGACCTAAGTTAATGGCACCGTCAATGACGATTTTGTCGGGTCGTTACAATATGCTCCCTTTTTAATTGCTTTTGCAATCTATATTTTTGGGCTGAGAATACATGCACTTTATTTTAAACGCAATGGATACAAGTGCATACTAAATTCTACAACGAGTTTGAACCGAAAATCTCTTAGCTTTGGTAACTAGTAACTACCGGTTATAAGAACTGGTAGGCGCAAGTAGTTGTATATGGATCCATAGGGCTTGACATCCCCGTCTGTTCCAGGTATAGAAACCCTAGCCTGAACTATAAAACAGATGTATGTTATTTGAGTTTAGTACACGTTGGATTGCGTGTATTGTACATGTTGGTTGAATGTATTATAAAACAGGGGTACTTATTATAACGTTAAAGCTTAGTTACCAGGGTGCACAATCTTGTAGAATATTTTGATAAACGTTTCTGGATGAAACAACTGAAATCTTGTGATCCACCTTTATATACAGTTTATGCGAAACATTAAAACTATGAACTCACCAACCTTTGTGTTGACACTTTCAAGCATGTTTATTCTCAGGTTCCTAGAAGTCTTCCGCTGTTTGCTTATATGTTATACAAGCTATGTGCATGGAGTCATACATGTTTTATTCGAGAAAACGTTGCATTCACAAAATCATCACCATGTATCTATTTTGACTGTATTGTCAACGGAAGTATTATTGTAAACTATTATTTACGGTGATTGTCTATATGTAGAAATCATCAGATGTCAAAAACCTTGGATTTAAATATTCATTTATGGTGTGCCTTTTCAAAAGAATGCAATGTTTGCAAAAAGTATCATATAGAGGTCAAATACCTCGCAAAGAAATCGATGAATGATGTATTCGTCCATATGGATTTGGACGGATCATCACAGTGTGTAATCGTACGGATGGACTTGCAACCGTACGGATGTAGATCAGAACAGTAGTTGTTGTTTAACTTAGCTGTTTTCTAGCTGTTATGTTGTACACGTGACTTATGATAATCAGGATGTAAATTCTGAAAATGCATAAGTGTTAAGTAGACTTTTTAGCGGCACTTTTAGATACTGATTCACTGTACTGTGCTGTTTTGTGCTAACGGACAGAAACTAACTTGATTTGCCTTATGTTCAGGTGATAAGGATAAGGAAGTCGCTCAGTGATACATTATCTGAGTTAATTGCTGGTATTCAGTGAGTGGGTCTATCTCTTGATAGAGTATTAAGTAGCTGACACGCTACTTGTTCAGACTCTTTATATTATGTTTATGCTCAGTATGAATACCATGTGTAATTAGATATTTTCATGCTAGTTAGGACGATTGCATGACTGATTATCTGTGATCTTATGTTCGCACTATTAGTTAGACACCAACCGAGGCGGCAAGGTTGGGAACCCACCGAGGCGGCAAGGTAGGGTTTGTATGAGGTCGACCGTGGTAGCCTGGTCGGGTCATGATGTTACTGATTGTTCAGTATAGCATAGAAGGACGCATGTGTTGCGTCTGGACGGTTATGCAGTAGAATTAGTAAAGCAGTCTATCGGTAGACTGTAGCCTGATCAGCTAAGTCGTGTGCTCGTACAAGCCGCCGATCCTCATATTGTCAATTGTTGTATGCTAGTTCAGGACGGTAGCATATATGTGACCCTTGCATGTTCAGTTGTTATGCTTGGTCTGTTAGATAGTATCCATTCACTTAGCAGTTGTGCTAATTCCCCCACATTTTGTGACAACCCGGAAATTTTTGACCAAATTTAAACTTTATCTTTAAATGATTTAACGTTTCCGACACGATAAGCAAAGTCTGTAAAACCGAATCTCAAAATTTTTGAACTATTCAAGTACCCTTCGGTTGTTCTCAACGATTCGCTAACCATTATATGTAAATAGATACATATATATACTATAACTTGAAAACGTAACAAAGTTTTAATTGCATGATACCGTACATTAAACTTATTGGTTTATATATCTATTTGAATATATATGATTTCAAGTTATTTAGTAAACGATAGTAACATTCGATTTTTGATTCGATTGATATTTAGATAAGTTAACTAAAACGTTTAAAATGAACCAGTAAAACACTAATTTGCTACAGTATTTTCGAATTACTACAGTACCCGAAAAGCTACAGTGTTTTCGAAAATCACTATTTGCTACAGTAAAAAAACTTTGCTCCAGTAACTTTGCTACAGTAAAACACTATTTCAAAATGAAAATGTATATATTATATATATATTAACAAATAGCGAGGCGATAATTTATAGAAGTAAATGACCAAAACACTCGAAAGTTTAAGATATACTTTGAGTGGTATAGTTTATGGATAATTTAAGGCTATATTTTGACAAAGGTACGTATCCCAAAATGTAAAATACAAGTTTTCTCAGCGTACGAAGGAACATTCGAAAAACCCGAACCGGGACATGAGTCGAGTGATGACGTACTACTTATCGGAACGAAAATTACAAATCAACTATGCACGTGAATTTAATATAATATATAATTAATTATATAATTTATATATTATAAAAATTAATATAAAATTATGTCGGCGAGGAAGAAACCAAAACAATGTGAGCTGCCAGGACTCCCCATGCGATAGCATGGGGATTGAACCAGAAAGTCATGCGATCGCATGACTGAAGAATGCTGGCCACATCTATAAATTCAGTCGAATTTGTTCCATTTTGTTTGCACACATACACTCATATATATATTTATATTTATATTTATATTTATATTATTATTATTATTATTATTATTATTATTATTATTATTATTATTATTATTATTATTATTATTAAGATTAAGATTAATATTATTATTAATCTTATTATTATTAGTAGTATTAATATTATACATAAAATACTACGACGAGGTCTTGAGCGTGTCACTTTCAAAATGGGTTTTCAAGCGGGATAGAGCTAAGAAAATTATGGGTAATGTTCGGGGGTATATTTATGAATCAAACCTAGTGTTTATCATCTCTGTTACGTCTACGTACTTTTCTACAATATTGAATCCCAATATTTATACGTAAGCACTCATATTTTATCTTTTATATATTAATTGTGTATCCATGTCTAGTGCTCGAGTATATATATTTATACATACGTGTATGCTAAATTTCATCGTTAAACAGTTTATAATGAATCACGAATTAAATACATATACTACTGGTAAAAGGTATATGATATACATGTTTTTGGAAAGCTGGCGAACAATCAATAACTTTTCATTTAGATATCGAATAATTTCGATGAACGGATTAAAAGATATGATCAACTGAATTATGATTGATGTTAATTGAAATTGCTTTTGAATCTGCAATTAAGATTCAAACAACTTGTTTGTAATATTGATTAATTGAATTTTTGAATATTACTAACCGAGTAAATGAATTCTTATATAAGGTACGTCTCGTTTTGTTAAACAACTGTCAAAATTGACTTTTTGAAACGACTTTGGATAACTTTTGTATGTCGATCTCGAGCATTAGGATTGTGATACACTATGACCTGACCTAGCTTGATAAACATTTATTGACCAACATATGTTCTCTAGGTTGAGATCTACGGTTATTTGGTAATCCGAGTTTCGGTCATATTTTGGTGAACAACTTTATATGTTGCTAAAGTGAGTTTCATTTGCTCCCTTTTTAATTGCTTTTGCAATCTATATTTTTGGGCTGAGAATACATGCACTTTATTTTAAACGCAATGGTTACAAGTACATACTAAATTCTACACTGAGTTTGAACCGAAAATCCCTTAGCTTTGGTAACTGTTAACTGCCAGTTATAAGAACTTGTGGGCGCGAGTAGTAGTATATGGATCCATAGGGCTTGACATCCCCGTCTGTTCCAGGTATAGAAACCCTAGCCTAAAATATAAAATAGACGTATGCTATTTGAGTGTATCGTACATGTTGGTTGCATGTTAAACACAGGGGTACTTATTAGATAGACGTTAAAGCTTAGTTACCAGGGTGCTCAATCTTGTAGAATATTTTGATAAACGTTTCTGGACGAAACAACTGAAATCTTGTGATCCACCTTTATATACAGATTATATGAAACTATAAAACTATAAACTCACCAACCTTTGTGTTGACACTTGTTAGCATGTTTATTCTCAGGTTTCCTAGAAGTCTTCCGCTGTTTGCTTATGTGTTAGACAAGCTATGTGCATGGAGTCTTACATGACATATTTTTCAAGAAAACATTGCATTCACAAAATCATCACCATGTATCTTATTTTGACTGCATTGTCAACGGAAGTATTATTGTAAACTATTATTTACGGTGATTGTCTATATGTAGAAATCATCAGATATCGAAAACCTTTGATTTAAATATTCATTTATGGTGTGCCTTTTCAAAAGAATGCAATGTTTACAAAAGTTATCATATAGAGGTCAAATACCTCGCAATGAAATCGATGAATGACGTGTTCGTCCATATGGATTTGGAACGATTGTCACACATTTCCACCCCTTGCAGGTTTAGGTACTACTGATTAGGATGGGTGTTGCGGACGGATTAGGAGACATGTTTGACTATGAGCTGACTCTGATGTTTCTGATTTTGTAATGTTTTTATGTAACACCGTCCTTTTGGAATATTGTAATAATGTTAACTAAGTTGATTTGTTAACTATTTTTTGTAAACGTTAATCAGGGTTATTTTGGTAATTATATACTTCCGCTGTAGTTAAAAAAAATTTAGAGTGTTACATGAAGTAGTTAAGTTTTCATGAAAAAAGTTTTGATAGTTGAAGGCAAGCCAGCAAAGAAGAAGAACCAGTAGCTGGACCAGCAAACGAGCTTTAGTTCAGCCATTAAAGCTTTAATTCACTCAGCCGGATAACTAGCAAAATGAATTAGTAAAGTTATACTTAGATGAACCAGCAAGTTCAACCAGCTAAAGAATTTTAGTTCAACCAGCACACGAAACTTAGTTCAACCAGCAGGCAACGTTGTTTTCTTTCTGAAGGGCCGGCATGCTGATATGATTCAAAGTTTACTTACACTTTTCAATAACCAGGCCAAGTCATGTGCTTAACACATGTGTATGGCTGTTCTAGAATGTTGAGCTGTCCAAGGAAGATTCTTGTCTATCATTGGCTGCTTTTTATCATGGGAGGAGCACTACCAAATGACAGGCTTTTGCAGATTATGTCATTTATTCTTATTGGCTAATTTGTAATTGTTTGTCCTTTTTGTCTCCTTTTCCTTTTTATGTTTTTGTCTTGTCTAGAAAATAGTTGTTAAGCTTCTCCTATAAATAGAGAGCTCTTGTAATTGTAAAACTCAGTTGATGGATGAATGAAAGCTTATCTATTTACAAAATCTTTGTGTCTTTACGAATCTTTGATTCTGGTGGCTAAGAGTGGTTTCTTTATCAGTGTTTGTGGTATTACTTTATCAAACATTGTGGTAAAATCCAAATCTTCATATCTGATATTATAGTTGTGGTGGAATCTTTTTCAGCTGTAATAGAATGTTTGGATTGTTTCTAGATCTCTGATTGTGATTGTATCTTTATCAATTTGGGGTTTAGATTCTTATCCTTTGTGTTCTTATTTCAGAGTTTTATACTTTGTTTTAGGGCTGTTACTATTACAAATTGGGGGTTTCGTGTTCAGATCTGTTAGGTGAAGAAAGCTTGTTCTAAATTGCGTTTTTAAAGTCATAATTACGCATCAAAGTGGTATCAGAGCTTAGGTTGCTCAATCGAAGCTTTCTTATAATTTTTATTGTTGTTTCTATTCATACTCTATTTTTGAGCTGAAAAGCTTATTTCCAGATCTAATTTGAAATGGCTGAGGTTCCTAGAAATATGACTCTTGAAGAAGCTCATAATCTTCGAAGAGATAGAGCTATTGAAGCTCTGCAACATCAGATGGAAAGAATGGTTAATTTGTTAGAAGATGGTGTGCCAAGAAGAAATAGAGTCAGATCTGAAAATGTATATACAACCATTGTGTCTTCTAGTATTGAATCTGAAGATGGTAGTCATGGATCTACTGATGGATCTCATGTTTCTTCACAACGAAGAAGAAGGAGTAGGAAACGAGCTGATGATTTAAAAGATATCAAGATAGATCCGCCTGATGGAGTAGGCGTGTATAGCTTCCTCAATGGAGTAAACACAGACAATAGAGTAAATGGGATGTCATTTAACAATATGCTAATTTGCGTAAGTTGCCCGCTGATGTGTTGAAACTATACCTTTATTTATGAACGGATTTGAGTTATTTTGTTACACGAATTGATTTATTGTATATGTGGTGTTTTAATAAATTCAGGTTGATTTCACACATATATAGGCAACTAGTCCTATCCGCGTAGTTTAGTTTGTTGGTAAATCCGGTTCGTTCCACAGGGAGAATGGAGTTCAAGAGATTAAATTACCGATAGTTAATCTAGTAAAAAAAGGGGAAGTAATAATAAAAAGATTTAATTAAAACTTGGAATTTAAACTAAAATCGTAACAGTACTGTATCTACACTTACGCGTTTCGTGTACGTATATACGCGTTTCGCGTATACTTTTAAATATATGCGGTTCGTGTGAAACTATACGCGATTCGCGTATGGTTTATTCGATGTGACAAAACAGTCTGGTTCAACCGAAGTTCATTGATTTATATTTTCAATTTTAACTATATAATAATACGTAAATGAATAATAATAATAATTATTATTTGCAATATATAAATGGGAGTGTTTACTTAAATGTGTCACCTCTAGATCCATGGATTGTTTTAAATTTAAGCTCTATTAAAATGTTTAGTATAAAACTTTATATTTTTCTTTCGAATAAATAAAGTTTCAACTAGCTAAATTAAGTCTAATTTTCATTTGATCTTATTTAGATAGTTACTAGTCCCCAAGTATTTAAATTGAGACCCAATCTAGTTTTGACTTTCGCCAAAACCCAAATCATAACGGTTTCCCTTTTTGCAATTTCACTTTTATATAACTAATGATATTACCCAAACCACCGAACTTTATTTCTAAATTAGTGTTAATAACTTATTCAAAAGTTCGTCTAAATCACTTTTAATGTTGAAGCTTAATTTATATAAATAAAAATAACTTTCATTATTTGAATCTATTAAATTAAGTGACAAGGGTTAAATATCTAGGTACATAATTATGGTTCTTTTAATTAGGCTCAATGTTAAAAATACTTAAGTTACATTTTAATTTTTACAAATGATAACAATCCATTTCACTAGGGCTCTACATCTAAGCGAACACTATGGAAATTTACTAACTAATCATGATAATGATACGGGAGTAATAATAATAATACATAAACATAAACATAATAATAAGTAACAATGACAATAATAAAAATGAAAGTAACAAACTTACAAAAGGTCTTCAATTTAATGATTACAAATGGTAGAAAATGGAAATGAGAGCACTCGTGCACACGAATAATAACACCCGTAATCACGAACAATACAACCCTTAATAATAAAACTATCCTAATCTTGACTTGAAAATTAATTTGGTACAGAAGTGAAATATAAATAAATTGATACGTAACTAAAATATGGAGATAATTGAAGTAGTATGCTTTTCTTCTTAATTGACTCTCCCCCCTCAATGTTGTCAAAGCACTCGTATATATCATAATCATGTAGAGGTAGTTGGTCTCCAACTTGAGAATTGATTACTTGAAAGTTGGAATATTGCTGTAAAGATACTGAAAAAGATGGATTAATTTAACTAAAACCCACCGTCCCATGTACTATTGGAATCTGAATCATCGTCCAAACATTACGCGTTTCACGTAAATAGGTACACGTTTCGCGTAAGGTTCCTTCTTGAAAGTTGTAGATTTTTGAGTTACGGACGTCTGGACACCTGATTCGCCTTTTTTCGAGTCCGTATGATTTAGTTATGATTTTTTTCGTGCAGGCGCGCAGATTTCGTGATTTCGATCATTTTAACTTGTAGTCTTGAGGCGTGATGTTGTACTCTTTTGTTATTCATTAGAAATCTTCATTTTATCTTCATTTTGATCTTTATATTATTGAAAATCCATAATAACATTTCATTCGACGCTTTGAACATTTTAACCAATTACAAACCGAAAACTACTCGAATACACATAAAATCATAACATTTGGGACTGATATTGCGACTAAGAATATGCATATATTAAGCAATATCACCCACTACAGTATAACAGTACAGTACCTCACTTTACTGTTATACTGTAGCAGTTTTTTTTTTTTTTTTTTTTTTTCAGGGTTTCTCTGCTTTTCTCCCCAAAAACACCTATAGTGGCGTCTTCTTCAAATCGATTATACAATCAATTTATCCAATCGATTATGCAACATAACAGCCAGAAGTCAACCTTAAATATTTTAGGTGATATCCATTACTGATACGGAGTCTTATACCCATGAAGCCGCCAAAGGTATTCCTATTTAGTGTTTGATTTTCATTTGGTGATACTGTTTGTTTGTCTTGCTGTCTATGTTCAATGTACATGTATTTGGACTACTCATTTTATAAGAAATCAATATTTTTGTTTCTATGCTTAGTAACCATATTTATGAGATTTTGTGTTGTTGCTGAACGTGACCAGAATTGGTGGTTTTGAATTTTTGTATAAGTGTATTCAATAGAATTGTTCAAAATCACTCGAGTTCAATTAATGTAAACAAGTTTATAGTTATGCTTGCATATCAAGTGTTTGATGAAATGCCTGAATGAATAAATGATTTTTGTATTAGTATCAAAATTTAGTTTTACGTTGAGTTATGGATATCAAGTTTTAGTTTGTTTATTGGAGATACCAAACATTATGATATACTATTATGCAGTAAAGTTGAGGGAAGTTAAGGAGTACGCCTTAAAACCTATTGTCACAAAAAAAAACTTGAAAGAAATCATGATTTTTATATATGCCTATAATCCCTTATATGGACGTATAAGCCAACCGTAAGTCTGTCGGTGCAATATGTGGCTTTCTTTTCTCTCGAGTTAGACATAAATAGTTTTGTTTTTAATTCAATATGATTGCTTTACTTGCAGGCACACATTTGGCGGGTATACTCAATGAAGTTTTAATTAGTAAGTATTTTTTTGCTTAAGGAAATTCAATCAGTAATTATTGTTTACTTAATTGTTTGATATAGTATTTGTTTGGTTAATCCCAATGATGTTATTTGTGCATTAAGGACTACTATCTATTAAAGAGTATTGTTTTCAACCTAATTTTAAATTTATAAAGTTAGTGCTTTCATGTATAGTAAGTTTAAATACCTGAACTTTAACAGTAACAAAATTGCTTCTTACCATATAAAATGATTCCCCGTCGAATATGCTTGAATTTAAGTTAGACAATAGGCTTGAATATTGGTTTGCACAAGTTATTATTAGAGATGCATTACAGGTGCACATTTTTGTGTTGGGGCTGAAAAGTGTCCTGTAGAGGTTTGTTATGAAACTCACTGACATTGTAAAGTAAACGGTTAATCGTACTTAGTAATTTGAAAGTGACATTTGTGTAATTGAAAATGCTTTCATCTGGTATATGGGGAATTATACACATGATTGGTCTTTTTCTTTTTCTTCTTGGTTGATATAGAGGCCTCATTGGTAGTCATGGCATGGATGAGAAAAAGGGAGTCAAATGTAGCTGATAGATTATATTTTTATGTTACTGTATTAGGTTTGTGTCGTCTCGGTGCTTTTGTTATATTTCTCATGTCTTTTTTTCTCTGCATTAGAAGAGGTATGGACAATGTTTGTTTGACCCATAAACTATTATTTAGAGTACATTCCAAAAATTATTCTATCATTTCAGATACGTTGGTGTTATTTACATATTTATTTAGTTTGGCAGGTCACATTGACATTATGATGGAGTTTTGAAGTGCCTTTCCTACTAGAAAGAAGATCCAATCTTGACTAAGGCCACATAGCTACAAGTTCTTCCCTTTTCCCTTTCTTTTACATTCTTTTAGAGTTGTCTTATCGTGGCGTTAGAAAAAATTTATGCCATAATTTTCTGCAAGTGCGGTTTTGTTGTAACTAAGTATACTGAATTTGGTTTTCGTTGGATGTTCTTCTAATCAATTCCACCATATTTGTTATATATTACTTTTCATTTTGCAATATTCTTTTAATCATGTACATATACACATTTTTGTACCTTCTGTGTGAATTTTGTAGATTTTGAAGCATGAAAGTTCACTGTGATTTCTCAACAACTTTGTCAATACATATTCAGAGGTTAAATAATTTGAAAGGCTGCGTGTATGCATGTAAGAAGCATATATGTTTGAGTGCTTATGTAACTATTTGTTAATTAAATTTTATATAGAGTATGTATATGTATTTTCTTATAGAGAACTTAGGCACTTAGCTTGAACCATACAGTAATTTATGTTTTCGTTTTTTGTTTATAGATTCAACTGAATATTTGCATTAAAAGTTTAGGTTTGTTCACATAATCAATTAATGAATTGGTTCTTAAAATGTTCTACAACGACGTTCTTCTACGATAACAGAGGGTCAATTTTTTGTTTAGTGTCGATTTTGTTTTTGTTATTATTAGGTCTGCATCTTTAATAAAATACGACTTTCTAAGTTTATGCAGTGTACTTATCGTATGTTGTTTACTTTGTTGATATAGAATTATAGATATCGTTTGCAGCTGGAAGCATTTTATATCCAATTTTAGAGTTGCTGAATGTGCATTATGTAATTGTTTATGTTTTTGGATGATAATCATGTGATTCGTCTTTTTGTCAACAAGTATGGTTCTTTCTTAAAGTCGCAGGCAGCAACTCTGTAATTTCGTCTCAACAATTATTTCTGAACGATGGGTATGCTTCTACTTTTGACAAGTGGACCGTATATATAATCTTTTGGTTGGGCCTTCATCTTTGCATTTCTTCAAGGGATTAGCAATTGGGCCATTAACATGCAAAGGCCAACGTTTTCTTTTCTTTTGTTTGTTCCTGTTCGGTAACAGCATCAAAATTCGCATCATTTGATATATGATGATGAGCAAGATGAAGTGAGGTTTACGTGATGTTTGATGATGGCGAAATGATAATACTGTTTGATGATAATATGATACCGTATGCCGATGATGATATCATAATATTAAAATGGTAACCGAAAGATGATGATGATAGATGATTATGATTATAATAATGAGGTTATGATAATAATTTGAAGATGTTAATGATCATGAATTATGGAATAATGTTAATGGTGATGTTATGATCTTAAATTGAAGAAGAAAAAGGAAACTGAAATAATAAGAATTAAATAGAATTAAACCGGGTATAGATCAAGAAACGTAATAATTGGTGTTATACAAGAGGTCTCGGGTTCGAGCCTTGACAACGATGTTTTATTTTTAGGAGTATTATCGGGTTAGCGGGACGTCGCGGGTTCGAGCCCGGGCGTGGGCATTATTTTTAGGCCAAATTCTTTGAGGTAGTTATCTTTATTATTATTATTTCATTATTATTATTATTATTATTATTATTATTATTATTATTATTATTATTATTATTATTATTATTATTATTATTATTATTATCATTTTTATTAAAAGTATCATTATAATTAAAATTATCAAAATTATTATTTTTATTAAAACTATCATTATTATTATCCTTAATAGAATTATCAATATTATTATCATTATTATTATTATGATTAGCATTATTATTTATTAACATCTATATTAATATAATAACAAAATATTATTATTATTGTTTTCATATTAGCAATATTATTATAACAAATAAATATTTTCTAAAATAAGAATACAATTATTACAAATTAAATATATAAGATATATAAATTAAGAATAAATTTATCCGACTACAATTATATGTGTTAATATATATATAAATGATATAGGTTCGTGAATCCAAGGCCAACCCTATACTTTTTCAATATCGTCCTATGTATTTTTACTACAAAATACAGTATGGTGAGTTTCATTTGCTCCCTTTTTAATTGCCTTTGCAATATATATTTTTGGGCTGAGAATACATGCGCTGCTTTTTATAAATGTTTACGAAATAGACACAAGTACTTAAAATATATTCTACGTTGAGTTGTACCACTGGCATATTTCCCTGTAGCTTGGTAACTAATATTTACATTGGTATTGTAAACGCGAATCCTGTTGATAGATCTATCGGGCCTGACAACCCCAACCGGACTGGACGACCAGTATTCAACGGTTGCACAGTACTTCGTTTCGGTGACTACACTTGGTACGGTGTAGTGAGATTTCATAATAAAGGGAATATGCGACGTTGATTAAATGTTAAGTATGGTTACCAAGTGCTCAACCACTTAGAATGCTTTACATACACTTGCGAGTGTATTATGTTTATGATTATGAAATCTTGTGGTCTATTAAGATATTGAAATAATTGTTATGATAAACCTATGAACTCACCAACCTTTTGGTTGACACTTTTAAGCATGTTTATTCTCAGGTATGAAAGAAGTCTTCCGCTGTGCATTTGCTCATTTTAAGGACATTACTTGGAGTCGATCATCGCAATGGGACCAAATGTTGATAACTTCGTCCAGGTGGATAAGGACGGGGTATTACAAATACCCAATCCCACAAACGTGAGGTATGAAGACCTTTTGTTATTGATTATTGGTTTTAAAAGCAAAAGAAGCACTAAGTAATCCATGTTCTAGACTTATAGTTGTTTACTGAATACCAAGTTACTAATGACTATGATGTTTAAGCAAACAAATATTATGTTTTGATTGATGAATGAGATTAAAGATAAGATTATCTGGCTCAAATGTTGAAGGTTATTGCAGGTATCATGTATTTGTCCTAAACGTTATGTTCTTTATAAGCATAGATGAAAGAAGGTTCTATATAAGCATAGACACAATTCTGAAACTTTAATGCACGTTGAAGCAGTTTTTGATGTTTTCTTTCAATTTCACAAGAAGCATATGAAGATAGTGCTCAAAATATACGGATTTAAGGTATGTTGATACTATCCTTTCTCATAAAATTGAGACTATTTGGGAGATTAACTAATTTTTCAATTTAGTTGGTGATGATAATAATACGTGTCTATGGTGTGATACCATATTTCTATTATACAAATTTATATGTAGAGTAGTCACATTTTGCATGATTGATTTTTTTAGAGAGAGGGATGACTTTCTCTACTTTTAAGAGTGTTTTCACTCTGGTTGGGAGAAATGACTTGTCTTTATTCACGGATAGGGAAATGATTGTCTACATCTCACCTCTCCCATACACCACTTATGTGTTATTGGGTGGTGTTGTTGTTGTTGATTTTTTTTAGAATGGTATTTGATAATTACGAGGCTTTTTTATTGTATTTCTACTTCATATTGGAGAAATAGTTTTTTTTCAATCACAAATATAGGGTCAAAATTATATTCGACTAAATACTTAAAACTTTCGATTTCACGGTTTATCTTACATATATAGCACGTGGTTTGTGAGACAATGTTAAGGAAACTGAGTACTTAGTGTTTCATGAGTTTTGTCTATGGTTGGAGTTGATGGAGATGGACTTGGCATACTGCATCGGTTGGTGGCCGTGTATCTTATGTCGAGAAATGTACTACTCCGTATGTTTTTGTGATCCCAAAAGCTGCAGCAACTTCACAATGCTATATGAAATTAAAGTAGATGATATCACATTGCGATTAGAAACTTGCTGAGATTTACATTGCCATGATAACGAATGGATTCGGATTAGCGATCATTTGATTGAGTTTGAGGACAAATTTTTTTGGTAAATTGAAATTTCTTTCTATAGACTTTTTCTGGAAAGCTCTTTCAATATAGGCTCAAAACTTTTGCTACACCTGTATTGAAGTTTATGTATAGATTTTGTTCAGGTGAATGTATATATTGGGTAGACTCGAACAATATTTGTTATCAAGTATATTTTGCAACTTATAACTATAACACCTATAATATATTAGGTTGATGTTGTGTGTGATTTTTTTAGTGGATTGGTTTACGGAAAAATTTGGTACACATTTTGTTACTAAAAAGGTAGGAGGTCTCATGATGATTGAAACTGAAAATGAAGGATGTGGGTAATCCATATTTTACTAATTCAACCACAAGAATACTTTTGACACTTTTCCTATAATATTGAAGATGTTTTAAGTTATGGTGGTTGTTTATTTAAAGAATTGTTTAACTTAAATTGTATCAGTCCAAATGAAAAAGCAATCACAATCAAAATCAAAATTCAAAATTAAGAATAATAACAAAACAAAAATGTATATGCGGGTGAAGAAGGATGTGACAAATCAAAGAAGGAAAACGACAAGTGATAACCAACTACTCTTTTGTACCACCACCCAATGAACTGTAGTTAACTTATATGCTTTTGTTTACTTTCGTAACCAGCCTTTGTAAGGCTTTTATGTAAATAACGTTTCGATACTGTCTTTATCATACAGTTAATTGATATAACATTTTACGTTTCAAGTTTTTATGATTAAAAGTCGCCGTGTAACGCACGGGCTCTTAAAGGCTAGTATATATATATTATATATATATATGAAAGAAAATGATGAATTAAGCTGGGACGACCTAAAAAATACTAGAAATTTAAATAGTGACGGATGGATTTAATTACTCCGTAATATTTTAACCATTAAAAGGATTGACTACAATATGGCGGAATTTACGTGGGTCACATATTTGGCATTTGCTAGGAGAAAGAAGAGGGTTGGTTGGGCTGATAATCTTGGATCAATCACGTTATGGGCCTCGTTATTTTGTTCATATATTTTGTTTTTTTTTTTTTTGTTTTATCTACATACGCAAAGCTTGTTATGACCCAGACTCACCCAGCATTGTGCAAAATCATATTCTGAAAAAAAAAAAAAAAGCTAAATGAGAGAATGTGAAAAATTATTTGGGCCTGATAAAATCTATCTATGGTGTATATATTTATTTATAATGACATATTTTATAATGACTTTACAGTAGGATTAGTTAATCATTACTACTAGTAACAACTATTAGACACTATCTTGTATTACATAATCAGCATATTTTTCTGTCCCCATACTTGTATTATTACTACATCCAATATTTGATCCTTGAATACTAAAGGAACTTATACTCTTAATCTTATCCTTAATTCCATATTTCTTCATCAAAATCATCACCCAATCCCATAAGTTCAAGATAACATATGCCCCAATACCACCAATTATCCCATAAGCCACAGAATATGTCAATGGTATCAAAATCATAGTTAGAAATGCTGGAATTGCTTGTTTCATATCATCCCATTCAATCTCGATCACCGATTTCATCATCAATACTCCAACCAATATCAACGGTGGGCCCACAGCCCACGGTGGTACCGATGCTAACATTGGCGTAAAGAAGAAAGCCAAAAAGAAGTATCCAGCAACAGTTATTGCGGTTAACCCTGTCCTACCACCTTCTTTGATTCCTGTTGACGATTCAATAAACGTTGTTACTGGTGATGTTCCCAACAATGACCCAATCATGATTGAGGATGCATCCGACATGAATGCAAAATATTGACCTTCAAAGTTTCCTTTTGTGTCCATCATGCCAGCAAATCGAGCCATCGAGTATAATGTGCCAGTGGCGTCTAGTATGTCTATGTACAAAAATGTGACCAATGCTATCCAAAAAGCCTTTGTGTTCATACCTTTAAAACTTATGGCTCCCATAGTTGTCTTTATTGATTGGACATCAATAACTTGTTTAAAATACTCGTATGCTGAGTTTCCTAACTCGGTATTTGGGAACTCGGTCACACTTGTGCCCCGAAACCTTGAAATAACGGTCACAAATATTATACCGTAAATCATTGCACCCTTGACCTTTTTCACTAAGCCGTATGCAGTTATCATCAAACCGATAATGCCTAGCCATAAAGTAGGGTCTTCCATACGATTCTGTAAACATAAAATATCGCCAGATGCTACATTGTTTGACATAAGAGAAATAGACCCGTTTGTAAAAACGGGTGCTAGGGCTGCCCTAGAATTCCTCGGGCAGCCTCCTAATGTTACTAGTGTTGATGGGCTATAGCTTATCAACCCAATACCTTGGTTGTTTTGTAGCCCAATAAACGCTAAAAACAACCCTATACCAGCGGACGATGATATCTGAACCGGTTTGGGAACTAGTTTGGCTAACTTAGCCCGAACACCGATTGTGGAATATAAGTTCACAGTATTGACATGTTATTTGATTTTTTTTGCCAACAAATTACCCTATCATCAGTTCATCACCTGGTAGACAAAGTATTGTTGTGATTATGAATGTAATAAATTATACTCCGTAAATCATTACAAGTTATAGCTTACCATGGTCTAAGATTCTTATACCTTACAATAACGGTTGATTAAGTGATACATGTTAGTTTATCTAATATTGTCACCCTGCTTGCATATATATGCAGTGGCGGTCTGGCGGATCCAGAATTATTATTCAGCGGGGGCAAAAAATTATGTCAATATATATGGAATAGAAAATGATACTGTAATAACATTGTTAACACATACTCCAAAATTGTTAATTTTCATTACAACATACTATGTATAATTTTTTCTTAGTAATTTAGAGTCATTCACTTCTTCACTCCTTATGTATTTCTAACGGTTTTTGAGCAATCGTGCAACGCACTGGCTCAAAACCTAGTGTATATATATATATATATATATATATATGAAAGAAAATGATGAATTAAGCTGGGACGACCTAAAAAATACTAGAAATTTAAATAGCGACGGATGGATTTAATTACTCCGTAATATTTTAAGTTTAACCATTAAAAGGATGGACTATAATATGCCGGAATTTACGTGGGTCACATATTTGGCATTTGCTAGGAGAAAGAAGAGGGTTGGTTCGGCTGTTAATCTTGGATCAATCACGTTATGGGCCTCGTTATTTGGTTCATATATTTTGCTTTTTTTTATCAACATACGCAAAGCTTGTTATGACCCAGACTCACCCAGCATTGTGCAAAATCATATTCTAAAAAAAAAAAAAAAAAAAAAAAAAAAAAAAAAAAAAGCTAAATGAGAGAATGTGAAAAATTATTTGGGCCTGATAAAATCTATCTATGGTGTATATATTTATTTATAATGACATATTTTATAATGACTTTACAGTAGGATTAGTTAATCATTACTACTAGTAACAACTATTAGACACTATCTTGTATTACATAATCAGCATATTTTTCTGTCCCCATACTTGTATTATTACTACATCCAATATTTGATCCTTGAATACTAAAGGAACTTATACTCTTAATCTTATCCTTAATTCCATATTTCTTCATCAAAATCATCACCCAATCCCATAAGTTCAAGATAACATATGCCCCAATACCACCAATTATCCCATAAGCCACAGAATATGTCAATGGTATCAAAATCATAGTTAGAAATGCTGGAATTGCTTGTTTCATATCATCCCATTCAATCTCGATCACCGATTTCATCATCAATACTCCAACCAATATCAACGGTGGGCCCACAGCCCACGGTGGTACCGATGCTAACATTGGCGTAAAGAAGAAAGCCAAAAAGAAGTATCCAGCAACAGTTATTGCGGTTAACCCTGTCCTACCACCTTCTTTGATTCCTGTTGACGATTCAATAAACGTTGTTACTGGTGATGTTCCTAACAATGACCCAATCATGATTGAGGATGCATCCGACATGAATGCAAAATATTGACCTTCAAAGTTTCCTTTTGTGTCCATCATGCCAGCAAATCGAGCCATCGAGTATAATGTGCCAGTGGCGTCTAGTATGTCTATGTACAAAAATGTGACCAATGCTATCCAAAAAGCCTTTGTGTTCATACCTTTAAAACTTATGGCTCCCATAGTTGTTTTTATTGATTGGACGTCAATAACTTGTTTAAAATACTCGTGTGCTGAGTTACCTAACTCGGTATTTGGGAACTCGGTCACACTTGTGCCCCGAAACCATGAAATAACGGTCACAAATATTATACCGTAAATCATTGCACCCTTGACCTTTTTCACTAATCCGTATGCAGTTATCATCAAACCGATAATGCCTAGCCATAAAGTAGGGTCTTCCATACGATTGTGTAAACAAAAAATATCGCCAGATGCTACATTGTTTGACATAAGAGAAATAGACCCGTTTGTAAAAACGGGTGCTAGGGCTGCCCTAGAATTCCTCGGGCAGCCTCCTAATGTTACTAGTGTTGATGGGCTATAGCTTATCAACCCAATACCTTGGTTGTTTTGTAGCCCAATAAAAGCTAAAAACAACCCTATACCAGCGGACGATGATATCTGAACTGGTCTGGGAACTAGTTTGGCTAACTTAGTCCGAACACCGATTGTGGAAATTATTAAAAAGATAAAGCCTTCAAAGAAAACCGCGGCTAAGGCCGTTTGGTAGGATAGGCTTCCTGAGCCATGAAACCCTACTACCGTGTACGTAAAGTACGCATTAGTGCCCATTCCTGGAGCGAGTGCTAAAGGAAGGTTAGCGAATAATCCCATAGATAAACACGCGATGAAAGAAGCGGCCGTGGTGGCTACAATTAGATCTTTTCGAGTTTGTACAAGGCATGCCGCGTAGCCCGGGTCCACGGGTGGAAACTTACAAGAATCTGGATGAAGTGGGTTGATGCAATCAGCAACGGAGCACGTGCCACCAGAGTCTGCAAGGATGCTTGCATTTACGGCTAGGATGTAGACCATGGTAAGGAAAGTTGTAGTTCCAGCTCGAAGCTCGGTTGTGAAGGTAGTGTTTCGTTCGGAGAGTTTGAACCGCATACCGACTCGAGTTGTGGCTATGTAGGAGTTAAGACGGGTTGTTAGTTTGGTCGTTGAAGGGCGTGGTGGAGAGAGTTGTGGTTGTGGTTGTGGGCATGGGTTTGGAGGTGGAGGTGCTGCCGGAGGTGGAGAATCCATGGCTGTAGATTATCGATTAATATTTATTTGTGGTGTGAAATGGAAGTATATGATGTGATTAAAATGGGGTTTGGGACTGAAAGATTTTTGTATGTAACAATTGACTCGGTGATACTTTTGTCTCAACATTTGTATATTGTGGTTTTCTTATAAATAGTCAAACACCAACATTGAACAATATATCTTGGCATTTGTTGTTTCTTCGTACATATCAATATCAATGTATTTTATTAGAAAAAGGAGTTATAAACAATGTGAGTTTGAATTCTTAAAAATCACCATTTATAAATTACTATTTGGAATATAATGATTTTTAATATTCTGTATTTCTTAAAACCCACCATTTATAAATTACTATTTGGAAGATAATGATTATGAAATATAGAATATTAAAAACTTGATAACGTAGGGGTTATATAAACAATTTTTTTTTTCCCGAAATACAATTATATAAATAAATGAAACCGAAGATCAACAAGATACAAACCGGATCTAAATGAAACATATAATTAGCCTATAACAAACCTTAATAAGCGAAAACAAAAAAGATAACTCAAAACAAAACCTAACCACCAACATGGTTGATAATTTAACAAAACCAGCTAAAACACTCAAGACTACAAATCTAAAACCTAAGATCTGCAAGTCCCTAAAATCATTTTCGATAAAACACCGAACTGTTGAAAAAAAAAAGCCAACATCCGATGTAACACCGAAAATCAGATAAACACTACCGCACGAAACTTCCCAAGAAACAAAGAAGATCCCATCCGCAAAAAAAACGGTCCTGCCCATGGCTCGGAAACTAGATCTTTAACAAGGAGATCGCCCACTGTTCCGACTCCTGAGACGCAACCTGGAATGAAGGACCCAATAAGGAAACCACAACAACAAGCACACTGGCCAACATCCGAAACCTGCCACCTCCCATCGCCCCCGTGAACAAACGGTTATCCAGCACCAACTGAGTTGTAGACAACCTCGACCAACCAACAGGGTAAACATATGCAACCCCACCACCAGCAACCTTTGGTGACCACGACAAACTGGTTGGTGAACCACCATTGATACAAGCATCAAAGCTGCAAAAAAAGGAAAATAGTGAAACCACGCCAAACAACAAAGCAACTGGTGGTCATCACCAATAGGGTGGTGCATCACCATACTCCGCCACATGTAGAAGTCCCGGCGAGTTCAGAAACGCGATTAGGCTTTAGAAACCGGCGGAAGTAAGGGACTTGTCAACGGAACGAGCCTCAAGCCACTTGAAAAGATATGAAACAGGCAACCGAAAAAGAGAAAAGGAAACCACGAGATAACGTAGGGCCAAAGCAACCATGGACAAAGCCACCACGAGAACAACGATGGTGAGAGTCCATGGCTGCCTGAGATAGCCTACATTCACCGGAGCGGTGTCGCCGAAAAAACACTAGAAATACTGCTAAAAAACGAAAACAATTGTAATAAAATGAAGGGGAAAAAGATATGTTCACTTGAAAGATAAACAACCACCCAAGCGGGCCACACCAACGTAACTTGGAGCATCGTTTCCACCATAATATCGTTGACTTAGTACCTCAAAGAATGCCAGAAAAGTGTGGTTGTAGTTCAAAAAGGAAAATAGATCGGAGAGACGAGTTAGTATGAACAAAGATGGATAAAAATGAAGAAAAAAAATAAGAAAACCAGAGAGATCTCCGACCATTGGAAAATGTAGGCTAATACTTATGATTGCATGTGAGGTACTATGATATGGCCAAAACGGACGTTTATTTAGTGCGGTGTCGTTAGGTCACCAAGCGTTAGACAAGTATACCAAGAGGGTACTCCAAGGTTTTAAATTTATAATACTGGTGCCTAAATCTACTACTCCTTCCTACATGTGAGTAAGGGAATTATGACTTATGATCGTTCGTTTAAGAAGACAACATAATCGAACTAATTACTATAGCAAAGTGATCCTATCTTAGCAGGGGTTTTTAAAGGAGTAGTTTGTTTTTAGGGTTTTTTAATTTTCTAGATAAATAAATAATTAAAGCGGTAAAGATGAAACTTGTATTTCAGATAAGGCTAAAGAAAGTGCGTGTTACGATTTCATTAGTTATTAGTTACTTAGCGGAGTTATGAAATGTTGACTCGTGAATAGGTGATAATATCAGACTCATTATGTTGTACCTAAATGCCCCTATCAGATAGCTGACATGTCGCTGAGTAATTACGTTAGGTTTGGTAATTCCGAATAGACAACAATGCCCTCAACCCCCGATGTCTACCATCATGACTACATAACAGTATAGATTGCCATTCAATATGAGCTATCGGAAAAGATGACATATTAACATGTCACGAGCACTAAACTTTCTTATGCATAACGAAGTACACGAGATTATCCCTGATTCGAGTCACATGATATGTCTTAATTCTTTCTTTCACGATTGGTAAGTTAGGTTCTATTTAAAGAAAAATATCTTTGACATCATGGCCAAGTTAAAGACTTCCATGGATACGTCTGGTTATCCTAAATCCTTTATAACTTTTAAGAAAACAATTTCCTTGAACTGAAGAATCCCCGAGCTTAGTGTAATGCTCAGACCATGTTATGGCATAATGTACTTTGTCAGTATTAGAGAGTGTTTCCAGAGTTGTACATAGCATTGTTGTAGCTTACAACAACCGTTGTGATTCAGCATACTCTTACTATGTCTATTATGATGTTGAGTACACCGTATAGCTCAAAGGCCAGCTCGGTACTCCAAACTCCTAAACATAAGTTCCATTATAAAAGCTTCATCTGTCGGAATCCATAGTGTAGGTTGACGAACTACAATCTTGCCTCTGTCAAACACACTATGTACCTGACAGAATTTTCTTAACTAAAAGGGGGACATAGATAGTGTACTCAGAATCTAGGTTCGCGACGTCTTAATAAAGAGCCAATAACTACCTTCTACTCTTCGAAAAAGCGATTGAGTTTAAAACATAATCAGAAAACATTTCAACAACATCGCATTTCATAGTTTAATATCAACATCGCAACAGACACTTAAATATAACTACTCGCTAATCATGGCATTAATATCATCTAACATAACAATAATGAAAGACATTATGAAGAGATAGATTAAAGGATAGAAATTAGATTAATCAAGTTACAAAATTACAAAAGCGACCACTTCTAACGCATTTCCAATCTTCTACAGACTCCATTTAACTCATACTCTAAGTAATTATCTCTAATCCACAATTATATCATAATCCTAGAGAGAGAAACTAGTGAGAGAATGAGATTGTGAGTGAGGGAAGTGTGTGGAAAAATGATTGACAAATGAGCCTACTTATAGGAATACTGGGCCTGGCAGGCAGTGTGCCATGCCCGTGTATATTGGGCAAGTCGGGCATGGTGGCCGTGTGATAAGCCCGTGTAAAATGGCAGCCCGGGAGAGACACCCATGTGTGCTGGAATCACGACAGCCTATGTGGCAGGCCGTGTACGTCTTGGGCAGGTCGTGTGGCTAGCCCATGTGGCTCTGCTGTTTACGGATCGTAACTTGGTTTTCATCGTTTTCGCTCTCGATTCTTCGTGTTAAGTCCGTTTTCTTCAATTCTTCTGGAATCGTCTTCATAATCACTTGATATATCAAATAAAGCAAATAAACACTTATTTCTTCGATAAAGTTAATTGAATGATTATGCTAGGATTTTTAATATCTGAGGTAAAAACGTGACTTTTTACTCGATACCATAATAAAATCACGAAAGTCATACATAATCACACATTTTCAGCTAACCTTAGAATAATTTTAAAAACAAGCGAATAATCACTCACTCAATCACTTACAATAATCTTAAACGCAATATTACTTCTTTAATATCATATTTTCAATGTTGTTAGTGATTAATGTTCTTAAGGGGCGTTTGTTTCGCGGGATTTGGAGGGTTTTGGCGGAGTTTGTAGTTCAAAACTCACCAAATCTCATGTTTGGTTGGAGGATCTGAATTTACTTGGGATTCATGGACATGGGATTCCAAAATCCTTTGTATTAGTGAAAGATTTTGAAATGATGTTTCAAATACTTTATTTTTATAATTTTCGTTTACGTTTTACGTTTACGCTTTACATTTTAGGATTTACATTTATGTTTACATCTTACGTTTACGCTTTACGTTTTATATTTACGTTTTGTGTTACGAGTTGTGTTTATGTTTTACGATTTACATTTACGTTTTACGTCGTACATCTACGTTTACGTGTTACTTTACGTTTACATTTTACGTTTACGTGTTACGTTACGAGTTGCATTTATGTTTTAAGATTTACGTTTACGTTTTATGTGTATGTATTATGTTTACGTTTTACTTTTTTTATATTATTAGTTTAAGTTTTATGTTTAGCTTTGATTTTCAATTCACGTTTACGTTTTACGATTACATTTTACTTTTTACTTTTAAGTTTATGTTCTATATTAACTTTTACGTTTAAATTTTGTTTTTACTTTTTAGTTTCATGTCTACGTTTAACTTAACGTATACGTGTACGTTTATCTTTTTCATTTGCATTTTACGTTTACGTTTTAAGTCTTACGCATATTATTTGTTAAGTTCACGTTTTACGTTTATGTTTTACATTAGGTTTACGTAACGGTTTATATTTTGCATTTTATGTATAGGTTTTATGGATTTTGGGATTTCAAATTCACGAACAAAACACATGATAGGATTTCAAATCCCAAAATCCCACTGAATTTGAAATCTTGGGATTTATACTCTAAGACCACTCTTAACCATGACGGTCCGTCATGGGATCACTGACTGCCACATCAGCGCCACATCAACACCCTCTTCCCATCACTAACCAACCACTAAATGCTAACATCCATGACTTACCCATCACTTGGTCCCACATCTATTTTTTATATTAAACTTTTATATTATTAACTTATATATAACAATTAAAATTCTAAAAGTAAAATTTTTATTAATAAAAAAAACATTACAAATTCCTATTAAAAAAAAACATTACAAAGTCCTAAAAAAACAGTACAAAGTCCTAAAGAAAACATTAGAAAGTCCTAAAAATAAAAATATTACAAATTCCTAAAAAAATAAAAATAAATAGAAAAACGATTACAAGACATGAATTTAAAAAACAACAAACACTACTCGTCTTCGGTAAACTTGTTCTTATACTTCTTCGCTATGTTACTCCTTGCTCGCATTAATAACTCGTATTGGTCGGGTGGAATGCCGGAAGACACCGGTTGCGATAGAGGCTTCAAATTTTCCAACATCATACGAGTCTCAACCTCCTCCTCCAACTTTTTCGTCCATTTTCAGCTTCCTCCTTGATCGCCCTCATGGTTTCACGCGTTGCATTTGCAGTTTCATAAACTGCGGCTCTAGCATCCTCCGAAGAACAACGAGATGCTGCATCCGATGAACAAGAACTCTTTTGACTCTTTGAACGACCCGGTGGACGGCAGAGTGATGGACCTCCTCGAAATTGAAGCGACCCGTCCTAATCCATAAGGACGAATACAATAACATATGGTTACATTGCGAGGTTCTGACCTCTATATGATACATTTTACAAACATTGCATTCATTTTTAAAAGACAAACTTTCATCACATCGAAAGTTGACGGCATGCATACCATTTCATAATATATCCAACTATAAATGACTTAATAATATTCTTGATGAACTCAACGACTCGAATGCAACGTCTTTTGAAATATGTCATGAATGACTGCAAGTAATATCTCTAAAATGAGCAAATGCACAGCGGAAGTTTTCTTTCATACCTGAGAATAAACATGCTTAAAAGTGTCAACCAAAAGGTTAGTGAGTTCATAGGTTTATCATAAACAATCATTTCCATTATTTTAATAGACCACAAGATTTCATTTTTCCATAAATATACATCTCATATCAGGCATTTCACAAACTGCATAGAAATAAAAATCATTCATATGGTGAACCCCTGGTAACCGACATTAATAAGATGCATATAGAATATCCCCATCATTCCGGAACACCCATCGGACATGATAATTTTGAAGTACTAAAGCATTCCAAATTCCAGAATTGGGTTTGTTAGGCCCATAGATCTATCTTTAAGATTCGCATCAATTAGGGGTGCACTAATTCTCAAAATTAGTGATGTTCCCTAATTCTTAGATTACCAGGCTAAAAGGGGCATATTCGGCTTCGATCCATTCAACTATATAATGTAGTTTCGATTACTTGTGTCTATTTCGTAAAACATTTAAAAAGCGCATGTATTCTCAGTCCCAAAAATATATATTGCAAAAGCATTTAAAAAGGAAATAATGAAACTCACGATACGATATTTTGTAGCAAAAATATGCATACGACGGAACTGAACAATGCAGGGTTGGCCTCGAATTCACGAACCTATATTAATTGCATATATATTAACACATATCCCATTTAATCAACTAAGTTTACTTATATTTTATAATTTATTAAAATTAATATCCTTATATATAATTATACTTATAATAAATATATGATATTTACTTTAATTAAAGTTTTATCAATATAAATGGTAATGTATTAGTTAAAAACATATTAGTATGTAATATTAATTGACTTGTAATATATTTTTATATACATAACATTTTTTTGCTAAAAATCATAATTATAATAATACTAAAAATAATAATAATAATAATGATAATAATAATAATGATGATACTTTTAATAATAATGATAATACTAATAATAAAAATGATAAAAAATGTTATATGTTAATAATGATAATAATAATAATAAAAGTGATAAAATAATAGTAATAATAATAATAATAATAATAATAACAATAATAATGGTAATAGTAATACTACCTCAGAGAAGTAGCCCTTAAAAAAAATACCCAAGTCCGGGTTTGAACCCGCGACGTCCCGCTAACTCGAAACATACCATTAAACCATTGCACTACTCGCTACTTTTCTGTATTAATTAGCTAATTAATCTCCTTTATCCTTTTACTCTTTATTGTCTTCTTCAAAACAACAACTTCAAAATTTTGGAACTTCAAACATCATTCACGATCATCATTTTTCATCTATACTGCCCAACATCAATTTCGGCCCAACATCATTACGGTCCAATATTAAAACATCGCATCCAAATAATTCATAAGGTTTCGGCCCAATAACTAATTAAGTTTACGGTCCAACAACATACTAGAAGCCCACGTTAATAAGTATATGGATTCAAGGCCCATTCACTTGTTTCATTTATACATCGATGGTGTTTGGATTGTCTGGAAACAGTAACAACAAACGTTTCATCCTCATACATCATTCCATCATCTTTATCACTACTTATTCACCTCTATCATTGTCATAACCCATGATCATTATCATTTAGTCATATTGTCACGTTTTATCATCATATCATCTTAAAGAACCATCATCATATATCATTTATATCATCATCTAAATCATAAGATATCATAAGTTTCATAATCCTAATCCTAATCATTTTCGTCTCTATCTTATGACCAATATTATCATAATCATACGCAGTTACCTAATATCTATAACGAACGTCCCTTTTTAGTGACCCCACTTGGTTGGCCATTTTGTGTCACTTTGTTCCACTTGATTAATTAAATAAACACCATATAATAGAATCCTATAATCAAATTGCCATAATGGGTCGGCCATGAATTGGAGTTTGTCCCACAAGCACCACATAGGTCTTTACTTTTATAAAGCATCTTATACTAAAACTTTAACATATTCAAATTGCCATTATTTAAGCTGTATACATATATTACTCACTTCATAGCCTTCTTCTTTGTTTTTGTTGAATTACAAACAATTACAGCAGCAACCATGATGAGTACATCAACCGAAAACCAACAGCAGCAGTAAAGGATGATTCGGTTTAGAGAAGATACAAAAGTGGGGAGGGTTTGGATGACAATTTGATCATACCCGTTTAGAAAAGAGAAAGAGCTAGAAATCGAAGTATAGAGATAGATATAGATGATTGTTGCGAGGTTGAAACTGAAAGAAGGTGGTGTCGATATGGGTATGGTTGGGATGATACATCAAAACAAACAATAAAAATAAAGGTGATGGTTATGGGTTGAAACAGAAATACAAGCATATCAGCCGTAAAAGTTATCATGGTTTCGATGATGGTGTTGGCCTGAGCTGGAAAGGAAAACAGTAGGGGATCGTAGCATCAACAAAACACAAACACGTTTCAGTTTTGCAGTAGTAATTGAACACAAAAAGAGTTTCAATGGTAGCCTTAACAATAGCGTTTTGGTTTTCTTTGTCTGACTGAGACTCGTAATAGTAAACGGTCAAGTGCAGCAATTATGGTGTGGGCGGTTTTTATGGCAATTTGAAACAGGAAAATACAACGGTTTAAATGGTGGTTTGATTTATGTTGAATGCAGCAATCAACAACATGGTTCGATGGTGTTATTGGGTGATGGTTCCATGATGGTTGTGTGTTGAACCGAGCCTGCCAATATCAAAACAATGGCCGTAGTATTAGCAGGAGTTGTGTGGTGATGGTAACGAATAATAAAAGCTCGAAAGTAATGGTGGTGGTTGTGATGGTGTAGGTTCACAACGATGGGGTTAACAGGTGGTAGTAGTAAACGATGGTGAGGGTTTGGTTTGGTCTTGCGATCAAAACACCAAGAAACAAGCTGCACAACAGTCGCGAGTTACAGAAAAAAAAAGTATTGAAGAGGATATTAGTGTTTGTGATCCATGTGCATTGTATATTGATATATGTACATTTATGTAAGTTAGTGGGTGAATAAAGTAAACACAATAATGCTCAAACACATTTCAATTATCACATATATGTTATTATTTCTCAAATAGTTTGTTGGTTGAATGAGTGGAGAAGTTGACAGAAAGAAAATGATGGGTAACAAAAAATAAGGAAGTGGGTTTTGGGTTCTTGTTTGAGAAACGAATTAGAAACAAATGCAATGGTAGCCACTAGTGTTGATATGAGTGGGTTTTTGTCTAAGGACATAAAAGAAGCAATATTTATATTTGGATTTCAATGGCCGAATCAAGTGGTATAAATTGAATAATACAATAAACAGATGGGCCAAAAAAATCTTGTGATCTGTAAAGTATGAATATGTATATATCATATAGAGGATAGAGAAAAAGGTGATGTGGATTGATAATTTAATATATGTAAAAATCAACATGTGAAGGAAACATGAATCAGTAATTGAAACACAATAACTCCCTTTAATAATATCATGTTTCATTAGTTCACGGGTACACAGAGGAAAAGAAATAAAGTTAAGGGAGATGTCTAACTGATTCGTACCAATTATTAAACTTTTAATTTATATGTAATTAATATTAATAATTAAAATATATTGATAATATTATTAATAATAATAAAATACTAAAAATAATAATTTTAATAAAACAAATTAAGCGTATCAAATTTCACACATATATATATATATATATATATATATATATATATATATATATATATATATATATATATATGTATATATATATATATGTATGTATCTATTTACAAATATTTGTTCGTGAATCGTCGGGAATGGTCGAAGGTCAATTGTATATATGTAACAGTTCAAAATTTTTGAGACTCAACCTAACAGACTTTGCTTATCGTGTCGAAATCATATAAAGATTAAGTTTAAATTTGGTCAGAAATTTCCGGGTCGTCACAGTACCTACCCGTTAAAGAAATTTCGTCCCAAAATTTGAGTGAGGTTGTCATGGCTAACACTAAGAATGTTTTCATGACGAATATGAGTCGATAAATCAAGTTTTATCATCATTGAATAATATAGATAAAACGATTCGATTACTCGAAGCGTACGAGTGAAGCTATCACAAAAGATTGCAATGAAGCAATAGAGATTCGTCATAACTTTTGACGTAGTCAGGTTTGAATTCCAGAATTCAAGGGATAGAAAAATCTTTATAATCTAAAAGATCTGATTCTTCGGGATTTAAGGAAATTAAAATATTATTTTAATTAAATGTGATTATCTGCCTCGATTGCTCTGTCTGATAATTTCATTATAAATTGACTTCCTCCGTTCCATTATTTTCACCATTCCTATACTTTCTTCTTCAATTCATATTTTCAAAAGATTTTGAAAATGCTAAATGCAGTTCTGGTTCTTGATATTTTCCTGACTATCGCATCTGTCATTCTTCTTTTCCATTTACCACTGGAGAAATTTATTCACTTCTACTATTACCTTGGGGTTATAGTATTTTTCATTCTCCCGTGTCTTTATATTGTTATACGTATTAATATACACGGTTTGTAATTCCTGTGTTGTTGTTGAGCTTTATATTTTCCCTTATATTTAGAAGTTCCATGCTTTTGTTTTCTCTTCCCGACTTTAAGTCAAGCGAATAATGGTCCAGAATTAGTAGATATAGAGTTTCGAATGATTATAACATTCTAAGCACGAAGGAACGTATTCTCACGATTTGATTTGTCAAATTACCAGATTCATTGAGGATGGAACTATCAAGAATATATTTTCTTGATATGTTCGGAGGTTGAACAGCTTGAACAAGTCGTGTAACATGGCACATGATGACGTTATGATCTGTGAATCATCACGTTCTATTAAAAACTCAGCATGACTTACTGTAATATAATCACGTTGGCCAAGTGTCATTATATTATACTAACTCATGCTTCAATTCCCAACACTTCTCCAGAAACCATTCATAATTTAAACTCGAATTTTAAAGAAATTTATAAACTAAAATAGTGTAACATCCCAACCCGTAATACAAACGATCACGCGGAAATATCAATAATAATTTTTTTTTTGCTGGAACAGCATATGGCGCGGCGCGCCAAACTGGCCTGTCCAAAAAGTCATGAAATGCGAAAATGTTTGACCACTTCCCGACGTATTTAGACAAAACGCTTTTAACCATACATTAATATATGTAGAACTAACACGTCCCATTAATAAAATTAGTTTTACGAAGACCGGGCCCACATCGGCCGTTTTACGACTTTCGTACGAAAATACAAGTTTTCAACCACATGATTTGTAATACAAAATAAAGGCCGAGCATGGCGATTGGGGATACGCTACCCAATCCTAATCAATCCAAAAGCAAGCCTTCTAAAGCAACTACGCAAGTCCACTAGTCCCCGCTTACCCGAGCCTCCGCATCCATACAATCTATAAAAAGTCAACAACGAGAGGGTAAGCTAACGCTTAGTGAATGCAATACTTATACATATACATATGTAATTTACCTACACGCATCCACTTACAATACCATGCAAACAAAATGCATAAACGAGCTAGCAACACCAAACATACGACTAGCAACAACGTTAGTAAATAAATCGCCACAATAATATACTAAATCACAACAATGCATAAATATAACAAACCGTTCCCCGCTATGGCACTACCGACTTGTAGACGACCAATAACATCGAGTCTCACTCGTATGATGTCACCGACTTGTGACTCATCATAAGGTGTCACCGACTTGTGAATCACCATGTGGCATCACCGACTTGTGAAGCCCCACCTAGTGTCACCGACTTGGAAACACTAAGAAATGTCACCGACTTGTGAACACTAAGAAATGTCACCGACTTGTGACTCATCATAAGGTGTCACCGACTTGTGAATCACCAAAGGGTGTCACTGACTTGTGAACTACCCACCAATATCTATGGGTCACCGACTTGTGAACGCCATGTGACATCACCGACTTGTGAAGCGCCACCAATAAGTGTCACCGACTCGTGAAGCACTATAGGGTGTCACCGACTTGTGAATCACCCGCCAATACATACGAGGTCACCGACTTGTGAACCTCCAAGAGGTTCACCGACTTGCGAATCTCCTAACGAGACACTATCGACTCGTAGTTCTCTTCACCCATAGCCTCAATAAGTCACCAACTTGTGACATAACGCCCAATACTCACGATGTGGCGCCTAAGGCCCACATCGTGTACGAGTAAATAAACCACATACATGCATGTATAAATATTCCACTCACCTTGTCGCCTTGAAGAAATGCCACCGAATAATCCGCAACACACCGATGGAATGTACCTATTCCATTATCACAAACACAACAACACAATTAGGATGGATTTACAAATCAACCCAAATTGACAACTAGTGCAATTTCGACACAAATGCACTTCCAAGCACAAACCGTGCCCAAACTAACCAATAATCACTAACACAAGTGAGAATGGTCCTAATACGCCAATTAGGCCCAATCATAGGTGTTAAACACCTATCTTGCCCAAAATGGCACTTAAACCCTAATTTGACCCATAAGAAGTCAACATTGCGCCAGTAGCGAGTTTTGACACCAAAACATATTTAACTTGGTTTTATACTTCAACTTAATCCATTTTAAGTTTATAAACCTTATTAAATCGGCAATCGAGTCATAATCATCAACAAACCCTAATTTTGACTCAAGTCAAAATTAGTCAACCCAAATTCACCTAAAGTGATTCCAACACTTCCATAATCACTAAACCTAGTGATTAAACTCAAAAGTAAAGAATATTCAAGGCTAAATCGTCAACCAACCCAAAACCCGCCAAGTGAAAAGAATAACTAGTCACCATAAACCCATTTCATCATCTAAGATGGTTTCACTACAAATCAAACTCAAACCCTAACTTGAATATCAAATCTAACAAATGTAATTCGGAGTTTGAACTTACCAATACCACCAAAACGATGCCGTTGACGAGTAGAACAACTTTAAAACCCGAGCTTTGGTGAGAATCCAACTCATTCTTCTCCAAATCAAGCTCTCTCTCTCTCTCTCTCACTAAAAGTGGGTTTCTCTCACTAGGGTTTGAAGAGAGTGTTTGTGTGGGTGAGAAATGAGCTCCAAAGGAATTCTAGATCAGTTTTGGTGACCCTAAACCGACCCTAAATGAAAAGACCAAAGTACCCCTCACTTAAGCCTTTTAAAAAGGCTGAAAATTGCATCTGACGGGTTCGGCGCGCTGCGCCGAAAGGTGGAGCGCCGCTCCAACCTACAGGTCAGTTTTCAGAAACTTGTTTTGGCCATAACTTTTTAACCGTAGCTCCGTTTTCGATGAATCAAATATCGTTGGAAACATAATAAGATTTCCTTTCCAATGGTAAGGCTTTGAAACATCAACAAAAACTTTATTTGGGGTTGAAAAGATACGTACACACCTTGCCACTTCAGACAACGTCCAGTTTCCTTCGGCGTTCGAGCAAGCAACACGTACACTTCATACACGCATCGTACACCATAAATACATTATGTACAATAAATATTTAGGTCTTACAACTCTCCCCCACTTAAACTCGATCACGTCCTCGTGATCTTCTCCACTTAACCAATCCGGAACTACTCAACGGCCCTCAATCCTAAGTTCCAATCCGAACTTTCCTAGACAATTCTTCCCAATGAATCACCTTTAACAACTAAAATCTCACCCGCGATTTATCAAAACCACCATCCGAGCACTAAAACCTGCTCTTTTCCCCATATCCGGAAAAACTCAACCAATCTCGTACCGAGATATCAATTCCTTAGCGTACCTTTACCGAGGACAACGCTAAAAGTGACCAAGTTTCAACCTAAAGTCAACGATCCGAACGTTGAAGATCGAACCACATGAATCCTTACGGATTACACTTACCACTAAACATCATTTGTAGTGCGCAATACAACCAATACGCCACTATCCTAACATCATAAGCAACGGCTAAAACCAAAAGCGCCCAAAATGACTATGGCTACGCTAAACCTAAGGTGTACAAAATCGACTATTGTCACACCCGTAACAACATGTGAGCGAAACACGGCTATCGCCTCACTAATCCCACGACGTGGTCCTCACGACCCCAATCTCGGCGTATAAAACCACCAATAGATCACACATCCAACAATCATGAAGACTGGCTGAAAACTACACACATCAAAGATAGTCAACATCCGTGACTCTTCTTGCACACATACTTGGTTAACGTAAATGCCTCTCGAACGGCATACCATTTCTACGCTAACCATTATGGAGAACAATACAAGTAACCCTCTAATCACCTCATGGTTACACCCGACTTGGTTAAGCCTCCACACCAAAACAATTAACCCGAACTCGTTAGTCAAACACACTTGGTCAACCCGCCTCAATCAACACCTATCACCTAATTGATTAACCCGACTTGGTTAAGTCAAACTTACTTGGTCAACCCGACTCGGTCAACACCTAACATCTAATTGATTAACCCGACCTGGTTAGTCAAACTCACTTGGTTAACCCGCCTCAGTCAACACCTAACATCTAATTGATTAACCCGACTCGGTTAGTCGAATACCCTAGGTCAACCCGACTCGGTCAATGCCTATCATCTAATTGATAAACCCGACCCGGTTAGTCAAACTCACTTGGTTAACCCGCCTCGGTCAACACCTAACATCTAATTGATTAACCCGACTCGGTTAGTCAAACTCGCTTGGTTAACCCGCCTCGGTCAACACCTAACATCTAATTGATTAACCCGACTCGGTTAGTCAAATACCCTAGGTCAACCCGACTCGGTCAATGCCTATCATCTAATTGATTAACCCGACCCGATTAGTCAAACTCACTTGGTCAACCCGACTCGGTCAACACCTAACATCTAATTGATTAACCCGACCCGGTTAGTCAAACTCACTTGGTTAACCCGCCTCGGTCAACACCTAACATCTAATTGATTAACCCGACTCGGTTAGTTGAATACCCTAGGTCAACCCGACTCGGTCAATGCCTATCATCTAATTGATAAACCCGACCCGGTTAGTCAAACTCACTTGGTTAACCCGCCTCGGTCAACACCTAACATCTAATTGATTAACCCGACTCGGTTAGTCAAACTCGCTTGGTTAACCCGCCTCGGTCAACACCTAACATCTAATTGATTAACCCGACTCGGTTAGTCAAATACCCTAGGTCAACCCGACTCGGTCAATGCCTATCATCTAATTGATTAACCCGACCCGGTTAGTCAAACTCACTTGGTTAACCCGCCTCGGTCAACACCTAACATCTAATTGATTAACCCGACTCGGTTAGTCAAACTCGCTTGGTTAACCCGCCTCGGTCAAACCTCTAACGACAAATGATTAACCCAACTTGGTTAGTCAAACGCATTCGGTCAATACCTAACATCAAATTGATTAACCCGACTTGGTTTGTCAAACTGCAATGGACTAACTCGACCTAGCTAGTCACTACATCACACTAGAATACCTTCGTGCGAGAGTATAAACTCCCCCACCTAGAACTCCGTTCCGTAAACACATCGTCGAAATAATAGCATCCCATGGAATGGCCACTCATCAACATACACAACCAATATCCTCATTGGTCATAGTCCTCGAATTCTCACGAATTCGTCTCCAACAATAGCTCCCGACGATAAACACATGCTCACTCTCACAGAAAGAGTGACCACTAATCCGACAACTAATGCGCCAATCGCATTATCATAACTCCTAAAAGAAAGACGAGGTTCACCCGTCTTGCATCTTTTAATACGCATGTCAACAAACCTTGCTCCAACCTTGAGCATACGAAGGATTTCGGATTATCCTTTGCTACTTCAACCGAAGCACTTACCGAACCGTACGGGTATTACTCTAGCAATCATCGAGTTGCTATCGCTTGTAACTTCCACAACGCCACTCAAACACCTAAGGGTTTTCTTGCCGGTACCCTATGCTCAATGTAACCGTAACACCATCGAAGTCGAATACCACGCTAGTAGGTATGAAAGAGGCACCTAACGTTGTGTCCCGTAGACTCCATTACCAACATTCATCTAGATCAAACACTTGATCTCAGGGGTTTCATCCACCCGACGAACCTCATGGATCATCAACTTCAACACGAAAGCGAACACGCTCTAACATCCGAATACTACTACAATCGCCTAACATACGTGTAACTCTAGCATTAAACTCAGCGTCGTTCGTCTCGATCCCATTTCCCGTCGCCATTCTAAGGAATGCAAAGCGATTAGATCACGAACGTATAAAGCACAAACACAATACCACCCCATCTTGCTAAACACTCGTCGTACATCACTTGCTAGACACGATTTGCACCCGTAATAAGGTTTGCAAGTCCTAATTATGCATACACGTTGTATCGACTCGTTAGTACAACGACCGCCTCTCTTGATGATATATGCAACCGCAAACACAAACAAAACATAACACAAGAATCATTATCACAGCACAATAGCATATTAATAATATCCGCATTACTAATATAAATGTTAGTCAACCTATAATCAAGGTACTAACTAAACCCATTCCGACCAGTAATCCTACAAGTCCCGCAACAAATTTAGCACACACAAAAGTCTAAGTCTAGGCACCTATCTCAAGTCACCTAAATCCCTTAGACCATGCTCTGATACCACTTGTAACATCCCAACCCGTAATACAAACGATCACGCGGAAATATCAATAATAAAAAAAAAAATTGCTGGAACAGCATATGGCGCGGCGCGCCAAACTGGCCTGTCCAAAAAGTCATGAAATGCGAAAATGTTTGACCACTTCCCGACGTATTTAGACAAAATGCTTTTAACCATACATTAATATGTGTAGAACTAACACGTCCCATTAATAAAATTAGTTTTACGAAGACCGGGCCCACATCGGCCGTTTTACGACTTTCGTACGAAAATACAAGTTTTCAACCACATGATTTGTAATACAAAATAAAGGCCGAGCATGGCGATTGGGGATACGCTACCCAATCCTAATCAATCCAAAAGCAAGCCTTCTAAAGCAACTACGCAAGTCCACTAGTCCCCGCTTACCCGAGCCTCCGCATCCATGCAATCTATAAAAAGTCAACAACGAGAGGGTAAGCTAACGCTTAGTGAATGCAATACTTATACATATACATATGTAATTTACCTACACGCATCCACTTGCAATACTATGCAAACAAAATTCATAAACGAGCTAGCAACACCAAACATACGACTAGCAACAACGTTAGTATATAAATCGCCACAATAATATACTAAATCACAACAATGCATAAATATAACAAACCTTTCCCCGCTATGGCACTACCGACTTGTAGACGACCAATAACGTCGAGTCTCACTCGTATGATGTCACCGACTTGTGACTCATCATAAGGTGTCACCGACTTGTGAATCACCATGTGGCATCACTAACTTGTGAAGCCCCACCTAGTGTCACCGACTTGTGAACACTAAGAAATGTCACCGACTTGTGAACACTAAGAAATGTCAGCGACTTGTGACTCATCATAAGGTGTCACCGACTTGTGAATCACCAAAGGGTGTCACTGACTTGTGAACTACCCACCAATATCTATGGGTCACCGACTTGTGAACGCCATGTGACATCACCGACTTGTGAAGCGCCACCAATAAGTGTCACCGACTCGTGAAGCACTATAGGGTGTCACCGACTTGTGAATCACCCGCCAATACATACGAGGTCACCAACTTGTGAACCTCCAAGAGGTTCACCGACTTGCGAATCTCCTAACGAGACACTACCGACTCGTAGTTCTCTTCACCCATAGCCTCAATAAGTCACCAACTTGTGACATAATGCCCAATACTCACGATGTGGCGCCTAAGGCCCACATCGCGTACGAGTAAATAAACCACATACATACATGTATAAATATTCCACTCACCTTGTCGCCTTGAAGAAATGCCACCGAATAATCCGCAACACACCGATGGAATGTACCTATTCCATTATCACAAACACAACAACACAATTAGGGTGGATTTACAAATCAACCATAATTGACAACTAGTGCAATTTCGACCCAAATGCACTTCCAAGCACAAACCGTGCCCAAACTAACCAATAATCACTAACACAAGTGAGAATGGTCCTAATACGCCAATTAGACCCAATCATAGGTGTTAAACACCTATCTTGCCCAAAATGGCACTTAAACCCTAATTTGACCCATAAGAAGTCAACATCGCGCCAGTAGCGAGTTTTGACACCAAAACATATTTAACTTGGTTTTATACTTCAACTTAATCCATTTTAAGTTTATAAACCTTATTAAATCGGCAATCGAGTCATAATCATCAACAAACCCTAATTTTGACTCAAGTCAAAATTAGTCAACCCAAATTCACCTAAAGTGATTCCAACACTTCCATAATCACTAAACCTAGTGATTAAACTCAAAAGTAAATAATATTCAAGGCCAAATCATCAACCAACCCAAAACCCGCCAAGTGACAAGAATAACTAGTCACCATAAACCCATTTCATCATCTAAGAGGGTTTCACTACAAATCAAACTCAAACCCTAACTTGAATATCAAATCTAACAAATGTAATTCAGAGTTTGAACTTACCAATACCACCAAAACGATGCCGTTGACGAGTAGAACAACTTTAAAACCCGAGATTTGGTGAGAATCCAACTCCTTCTTCTCCAAATCAAGCTCTCTCTCACTAAAAGTGGGTTTCTCTCACTTGGGTTTGAAGAGAGTGTTTGTGTGGGTGAAAAATGAGCTCCAAAGGAATTCTAGATCAGTTTTGGTGACCCTAAACCGACCTTAAATGAAAAGACCAAAGTACCCCTCACTTAAGCCTTTTAAAAAGGCTGAAAATTGCATCTGACGGGTTTGGCGCGCCGCGCCGAAAGGTGGAGCCCCGCTCCAACCTACAGGTCAGTTTTCAGAAACTTGTTTTGGCCATAACTTTTTAACCGTAGCTCCGTTTTCGATGAATCAAATATCGTTGGAAACGTAATAAGATTTCCTTTCCAATGATAAGGCTTTGAAACATCAACAAAAACTTTATTTGGGGTTGAAAAGATACGTACACACCTTGCCACTTCAGACAACGTCCAGTTTCCTTCGGCGTTCGAGCTAGCAACACGTACACTTCATACACGCATCGTACACCATAAATACATTATGTACAATAAATATTTGGGTCTTACAAATAGTTTCCTTTATGATGTAATATAGATAGCACGAAGAGATAAATAATTTCGGACAAGAATATTTATGAAAATATCCTCAGAAATATCGAAGATATTTATGATGATATTTTGAAATTTCTAAGTTCGAAGGTTGATGAAGAAAGGTTTTCCACAAGATTTAACATGAGTACGGAGCAATATATTCTTTAAAGATTTCACCGGATACAGAATTATATGGATTATTTGAATATAGAGTTTGGCCCTTGTATTTGTTCTCGGTCTCCTTCATGGTTTGCTCAATCCGTTTTTCAGTTCCAAAACTAAGCCTTTTCAACACACCATTCTTTATTATTAAGCTTCTGGTCATTAGTACCATCTATAGCTTTTGTTGCTTCATCAACATTCTCATATCTGAATCATTGGTTATCAATCCGAGGTGTTTTCAAGAGTTTAAAGGGTTTGAATGAAGATTGTAATTATCAAGATACAAATGATGTTCAAGATGCAATCAAGTGGCAAACTTGAAGAAATGTTTAGTCGTGAAAGGTGTAGCTTGTTAACGATCTTTTAAACCAAAATGTGTTATAATTTATATTTCCTACTCTTTTAATACTTTTTAATTGTTCAAGATTAGTAGTCCAATGTTAGTAGTCCAATAGTTTAATAGCCCAATATATAATCTTAGAATTTAAAATATTTAAGATTAGAAAATGATAAAGAAATTTTTATGTAGTTAATTAATTGGTTACTAATAAATTTTATTTTATTCAATATTTTCTTCATTATGCCACTTGTCAAATCTTGTCTTAGATTTTGATCGGCAGAAAATCGTATATGAAATTGAATTAGAATGAAAATGGTTATTCTTTGGTGAACGAATAAGTATATATGTGGTTGTATGTGGGATAGTAAGTGACTGTTGAATCGGATTTGAAGAATGTACAGTGTAACATATTAATGTGAGATCTGAATATTTCTAGGGTATTACCTACCAGTTAAAATATTCTCATCATTAATAGTTGGTACAAGAGAACTTTTAATTACAATCTTTATGAAAATATCCTTACATATATTTTTTTTTCAGATGTAATCGTGGATTTAATGAGTTAATATGATATTAAACTCATCTGATTTACGGTTAGAACTAGAGTACATAATCTCTAAAACATTAGGGATTATATAATCGCCATGTAGAATGAAGATAAATGATGAACGATATGTAGAACGAAAATTAAAGATTATAGATATCGATTGTTAAATCGTTGATGAAAGATGTGAATGATAGCATAAGTGAATTAAATATGATAAAAGCCCTTTAAAGATTCTTTTATCTTTCTCGGGTATTACCTACCCGTTAAAAATTTACACGTCATAGTTAATATGAAAAGAATTTTTATTACGATCTCGAGATATACATAAACATATATACGTATATCCTTTTAACCGCGAGCCGAAAGTAATGAATTAATATTTCATAATTCATCATTCTCGGTACTCTTCGGTGTCTGTTGTGCCTACGAAGCTTGTGGTGATTGCAGTGCTTGTGGTGCTGGAGATGATGCTGGTACTGGTGGTGTTGATGTTGGTGTTGATACTGCTTGTGGTACCTGCGTAGTAGATGCGAGCCTAGCTTCCAAATCAAACACCGTCACCTCCAGGGTTTCTACTTTACGCTCGAGTCTATGAATTAGTTCTACCCATTCTTCCGTAAGGTTTGTCAATTCTTGATATTTAGTTCGAAGTCTTCTAACTTCTTCTAATAATCCTATCTGATTAGAATTTGGGAGTAGAGGATGAATACTACCTTTAACTACATCGAGTCGACCTTCGAGGCGGAAAATCCTTCCGAAAAGAGTGAACACGGTGTTGCGAACAGGTTCGCCGGTAAGCGGATCGAGTACTCCGACGTTAGGTGGTAAGTTCGGCTCGTGATATGGAGTACCTTCTTCATTTCTCCATAGGATAAGTATTTCGCGAACCCATCCCCACTTTCTAAAGAAATCACGGTAGTTGATCGGTTGGTGTGCTCCCGTCACACTGTCTTCGGAGTTGGAGGAACTTGGTCTATTCGAGGAGGCCATCTTACGCGATCACAGAAAGTTATGAAATGATTCTTGATATGAATTGAGGGCTGGATACTAGATGATATCTCCGTCTTCTCGAATACATATATATAGCAAAAAGATTCCGTAATTTACGGAGGAAATTTTGGAAAGTGTCAAATAAGATCCATGGTAATAGATATGATAGGATACGATATTCGTCTATACATCGTGTATGCAATAAATGCAAAAACACATGTCAGGACTTAGGAATGATAGATAGGTAATTTCCGACTAGAAATGATAAGCAAACCTTTTGACATGCAGACCAGGTTCAAGTCCAGACTCATTAATGCATTCTAACAACTACTAGGTCGAAGTCCAAACTCATTAATGCATCCTAACAACTATTAGTTAGACACACTAATGCAAGATCTGGTTCGCTAAGACCACCGCTCTGATACCATATGAAGCGACCTGTCCTAATCCATAAGGATGAATACAATAACATATGGTTACATTACGAGGTTCTGACCTCTATATGATACATTTTGCAAACATTGCATTCATTTTTTGTGATGACCTGAAAATTTCTGACCAAATTTAAACTTAATCTATAACGTTTCCGACACGATAAGCAAAGTCTGTAATATTGATTCTCAAAAAGTTTGAACTAATGTTATATATTCAGTTAACATTTGACTATTGACCGACGATTCACGAACATCTATTTGTAAATATATATATATATATATATATATATATATATATATATATATATATATATATATATTTAAATTGGAATATTAATTATTCATAAATAACTTGCAATGTGTATTTAAAAACTGATTTATGTATATTAAATAAAGATATATACATATATATAATTTCAAGTTATTTAGTAAACGATAGTAATATTTGATTATTGATTCAATTGATATTTAGATAAGTTAACTAAAGCATTTAAGATGAACCAGTAAAACATTAATTTGCTACAGTATTTTCGAATTGCTACAGTACCCGAAAAGCTACAGTGTTTTTAAAAATCACTATTTGCTACAGTAAAAAAATTTCAAAATGAAAATGTATATATGTATATGTATATACTACGAGGCGATGATTTATAGAAGTAAATGACCAAAACACTCGAAAGTTTAAGATACACTTTGAGTGATATAGTTTATTGATAATTTAAGACTATATTTTAACAAAGGTACGAGTCACGAAATGTAAAATGCAAGTTTTCTCAGCATACGAAAGGACATTCGAGAAACCGGAACCGGGACATAAGTCGAGTAACAATGTACGACTTATCGGAACAAAAATTTCAAGTCAACTATGCATGTGAATTTAATATAATATATAATTAATTATATAAATTAAATATATTATATTTATAATTAAAAAAATATGTCGACAAGCAAGAAAACAAGATAATGTGAGCTGTCACCAGGGGCCATGCGATCGCATGGGTTCCCCTCACATATTCCATGCGATCGCATGGGATCAAAATCCAGGCCACATTATAAAAGCTCAATCGATTTCTGGTTCTGTGAATAATTTTATCCATCTATCTCTCGATATCTCTATATATATATATATATATATATATAATAATAATAATAATAATAATAATAATAATATTATTATTATTATTATTATTATTATTATTATTATTATTATTATTATTATTATTAAGATTAATATTATTATTAATCTTATGATTATGAGTATTATTATTATTTATACATAAAATACTACGACGAGGTCATGAGTGAAATGTCCCGTTCATATTGATTATAAACGTTCCATATTAATTGATTTCGTTGCGAGGTTTTGACCTCTATATGAGACATTTTTCAAAGACTGCATTCATTTTTAAAACAACCATAACCTTTATTTTATCAATAAAGGTTTTAAAAACATTACGTAGATTATCAAATAATGATAATCTAAAATATACTGTTTATATACGACCATTACATAATGGTTTACAATAGAAATATATTACATCGACATATGCTTATTGAATGCAGTTTTTACACAATATCATACAAACATGGACTTCAAATCTTGTCCTTATTTTAGTATGCAACAGCGGAAGCTCTTAGTATTCACCTGAGAATAAACATGCTTTAAACGTCAACAAAAATGTTGGTGAGTTATAGGTTTAACATATATATATATATATCAAATCATAACAATAGACCACAAGATTTCATATTTCAATACACATCCCATACATAGAGATAAAAATCATTCATATGGTGAACACCTGGTAACCGACATTAACAAGATGCATATATAAGAATATCCCCATCATTCCGGGACACCCTTCGAATATGATATAAATTTCGAAGTACTAAAGCATCTGGTACTTTGGATGGGGTTTGTTAGGCCCAATAGATCTATCTTTAGGATTCGCGTCAATTAGGGTGTCTGTTCCCTAATTCTTAGATTACCAGACTTAATAAAAAGGGGCATATTCGATTTTGATAATTCAACCATAGAATGTAGTTTCACGTACTTGTGTCTATTTTGTAAATCATTTATAAAACCTGCATGTATTCTCATCCCAAAAATATTAGATTTTAAAAGTGGGACTATAACTCACTTTCACAGATATTTCCTTCCTCGAAAATAAGACTTGGCCACGGATCGATTCACGAACCTATACAAATATGTACATATATATCAAAGTATGATCAAAATATAATTACAACTATTTTTATTATGTTTTAAAGATTTGAGTGTATTAAGTCAGCTGTTCTCGTTAGTAACCTACAACTAGTTGTCCAAAGTTAGATGTACAGAAATAAATCGATATATATTATCTTGAATCAATCCACGACCCAGTGTATACACATCTCAGGCTAGATCACAACTCAAAGTATATATATTTTTGGAATCCACCTCAACCCTGTATAGCTAACTCCAACATTACTGCATATAGAGTGTCTATGGTTGTTCCAAATAATATATATACATGGGTCGATATGATATGTCAAAACATTTGCATACGTGTCTATGGTATCCCAAGATTACATAATATATTAGAATACATGTATAATACAATATAAGTTAGCTAGGATATGATTTGTATAGATTTGTTAAACATTTCCCGTAGCTAAAATGATCAAAAATATCCAATCTTGTTTTACCCATAACTTCTTCATTTTAAATCCGTTTTGAGTGAATCAAATTGCTATGGTTTCATATTGAACTCTAATTTAAGAATCCAAACAGAAAAAGTATAGGTTTATAGTTGAAAATTTAAGCTACATGTCAATTACTAAAGAGGTAGTCATTTCCGTCGAAAGAACGACATCTTGATGACCATTTTGAAAAACATACTTTCACTTTGAGTTTAACCAAGATTTTTGGATATAGTTTCATGTTAATATGAAAAATCATTTTCCCAGAAGAATAACTTTTAAATCAAAGTTTATCATAGTTTTTAATTATCCAAACCAAAACAGCCCCCGGTTTCACTACGACGGCGTATATCCTATTTTATGGTGTTCATCGTGTTTCCAGGTTTTAAATCATTAAGTTAGCATATCATATAGATATAGAACATTTGTTTAGTTGATTTTAAAAGTCAATTTAGAAGGATTAACTTTTGTTTGCGAACAAGTTTAGAATTAACTAAACTATGTTCTACTGATTACAAGTTTAAACCTTCGAATAAGATAGCTTTATATGTATGAATCGAATGATGTTATGAACATCATTACTACCTCAAGTTTTCTGGATAAAACTACTGGAAATGAGAAAAATGGATCTATCTTCAAAGGATCCTTGGATGGCTTGAAAGTTCTTGAAGCAGAATCATGACACGAAAACAGTTCAAGTAAGATTTTCACTCGAAATAAGATTGTTATAGTTGTAGAAATTGAATCAAAGTTTGAATATGAATATTACCTTGAATTAGAAAGGTAACCTACTATAAATAACAAAGGTTCCTTGATCTTAGATGATTACTTGGAATAGATTAGAAAGCTTGGAAGTAGACTTGCAAACTTGGAAGTATTCTTGATTTTTATGAAACTATACTTATGGAATTTATGAAGAACACTTAGAACTTGAAGATAGAACTTGAGAGAGATCAATTAGATGAAAAAAATTGAAGAATGAAAGTATTTGTAGGTGTTTTTGGTCGTTGGTATATGGATTAGATATAAAGGATATGTAATTTTGTTTTCATGTAAATAAGTCATGAATGATTACTAATATTTTTGTAATTTTATGAGATATTTCATGCTAGTTGCCAAATGATGGTTCCCACATGTGTTAGGTGACTCACATGGGCTGCTAAGAGCTGATCATTGGAGTGTATATACCAATAGTACGTACATCTAAAAGCTGTGTATTGTACGAGTAAGAATACGGGTGCATACGAGTAGAATTGTTGATGAAACTGAATGAGGATGTAATTGTAAGCATATTTATTAAGTAGAAGTATTTTTATAAGTGTCTTGAAGTCTTTCAAAAGTGTATGAATACATATTAAAACACTACATGTATATACATTTTAACTGAGTCGTTAAGTCATCGTTAGTCGTTACATGTAAATGTTGTTTTGAAACCTTTAGGTTAACGATCTTGTTAAATGTTGTTAACCCATTGTTTATTATATCAAATGAGATGTTAAATTGTTTCATTATCATGATATTATGATATATAATATATCTTAGTATGATATATATATATATACAGTCAAATGTCGTTACAACGATAATCATTACATATATATCTCGTTTCGAAATCATTAAGTTAGTAGTCTTATTTTTACATATGTAGTTCATTATTAATACACTTAGTGATATATTTGCTTATCATTTAACATAATTAACCAAGTGTATCAATATCTGATAATGCTAAAAACGAACATATATTTCATAGCATTATCCCTCAAGAAAGACAAGCTTTTAGTTGCAATTGTCCTATTTACAAGTGATATTCGTTTAAATAATAAAAGGTGAAGACAAAAGACAGATTCGACGAATTGAAGACGCAAACGACCAAAAAGCTCAAAAGTACAAAATACAATCAAAGTGGTTCCAATTATTGATAAGAAGCGTCTCAAAATTACAAGAGTACAAGATTCAAAACGCAAAGTACAAGATATTAAATTGTACGCAAGGACGTTCGAAAATCCGGAACCGGGACCAGAGTCAACTCTCAACGCTCGACGCAACGGACTAAAAATTACAAGTTAACTATGTATATAAATATAATATAATATATAATTAATTATATAAATTATATATATATATATATATATATATATTATATTTATATATTAAAACCGTCGGCAAAGAAGATCCAAAAAGGGATGAGCTGTAAAAGCAAACTCCGAGACTTGCGGAGTTTGAAGGGCAAAAATACCGCTACTCGCGGAGCCCCAAATTCTGAAAATGCCTATAAAAGCCAGCGCATTTCGACCTTTTTATATATCCTTTAATCTCTCTATCTATATACGTAAATATATATATATATATATATATATATAATTTATATTTTAATTTTAATTTTAATTTCCAATAATAAGGGTATGTTAGCGAATGTTGTAAGGGTGTAAGTCGAAATTCTGTCCGTGTAACGCTACGCTATTTTTAACCATTGTAAGTTATGTTCAACCTTTTTAATTTAATGTCTCGTAGCTAAGTTATTATTATGCTTATTTAAAACGAAGTAATCATGATGTTGGGCTAAAAATATTAAAATTGGGTAATTGAGTTTTGTACCATAATTGTGGTTTGGACAAAAGAACGACACTTGTGGAAATTAGACTATGGGCTATTAATGGGCTTTATATTTGTTTAAAAAAATGATAGTTTGTTAATTTTAATATAAAGATTTACAATTGGACATACGCATAAATAACCATATACACTCGATCGGACACGATGGGCGGGGTATTTATATGTACGAATAATCGTTCATTTAACCGGACAAGGAAATGGATTAATAGTCACTAGAATTATTAAAACAGGGGTGAAATTATGTACAAGGACACTTGGCATAATTGATAACAAAGTATTAAAACCTTGGGTTACACGCAGTCGATAACCTGGTGTAATTATTAAACAAAGTATTAAAACCTTGTTACAGTTTAAGTCCCCAATTAGTTGGAATATTTAACTTCGGGTATAAGGATAATTTGACGAGGATACTCGCACTTTATATTTATGACTGATGGAATGTTATGGACAAAAACCAGACGGACATATTGAATAATCCAGGACAAAGGACAATTAACCCATGGGCATAAAACTAAAATCAACACGTCAAACATCATGATTACGGAAGTTTAAATAAGCATAATTATTTTATTTCATATTTAATTTCCTTTATTTTATATTTAATTGCACTTCTAATTATCGCACTTTTATTTATTGTTATTGTATTTGATTGCACTTTTAATTATCGTACTTTTTAATTATCGCAATTTTATTTTATCGCACTTTTATTTATCGCAATTTCATTATCGTTATTTACTTTATGCTTTAAATTAAGTTGTATTTATTTTTAATATTTTACATTAGGTTTTAACTGCGGCTAAGTTTTAAAATCGACAAACCGGTCATTAAACGGTAAAAACCCCCTTTATAATAATAAAATTACTTATATATATTTGTATTTTTATAAAATAAAACTAATATAGCGTTAAGCTTTGTTTAAAAGATTCCCTGTGACGAACCGGACTTACTAAAAACTACACTACTGTACGATTAGGTACACTGCCTATAAGTGTTGTAGCAAGGTTTAAGTATATCCATTCTATAAATAAATAAATATCTTGTGTAAAATTGTAGCATATTTAATAGTTTTTCCTAGTAAAATATAAGCTATTTCATATACACCTCGCATAGCATCAAGTATTTTTGGCGCCGCTGCCGGGGATCGCCGAAGCGAAACGCCACACACATAAAAGAAAAAAAAAGATTTTTATTAAGTTTTATTTAGTTTTTGTAAAAATACATTTTTTTTAAATATCAAAAATATAAAAAACGAAAAAAATATATATATATATATATAAATCTATTTTTAAGATTTTTATAAAATTATAAAGTATTTCTATTTTTATTTTAGTTTTTAAAACATAAGTTTTTATTTAATTAATATAAATATTTTATATAAATATTAAAACAGAAAAATAAAAAATATAAATAAAAAAAATATTAAAAACCAAACGATTTTGGCATGCACCTCATTTGAAAATTCAATCACCGCGACTTGCGAAGTTTTCTGGTACGTGGCACCGCGACTCGCGAAGCCACCCTGACACGCGTGTCCAACAACCCTAATCAGCATTAATTACGGGGTATAATTTATTATAATTAAATTAAAACCCTAATTAGGTTTTTAATTTTTAATTAGTTAATTTAGTTTAGTTTTAATTATTTTATATATTTAATTTAATTAGTTTAATTAAATTTTAAAATTAATAGTTTTATAAACTAAATAATATAAAAATAATATTTTTATAAAAATTGTAATTTTTACAACTTTTAGTATATTTTTATATTTTGTCCCTTTTTAATCGTTTATTCGTAATTTTTGTATTTTTATCATTCGTATTTAGTTTTAAGTCATAGTTTTTGCCATAGTTATTTTTACTTCTAGATTTTTAGGTTTTGCCGTAAAATCCCTTAAGTGCTTTCTCTTTAGACTAAGATTTAGGTGCTTTAGAATTTTGCGACGCCTATCTAAGTTTTAGTATTTTTTTTAAGATATTGCCATTTGGGATATAGTTTTACTTGTAAGCTTTAATATTTTTAGACGCAACTTTTAATTTTTAGTTTTTAGTTCCTTCTTAAGTTTCGACACACTACTTTCTTATTTTTATTTTTCGACGCCTTTTACTTATGTATCAATTATCACTCCAATTAGTAATCTCAATTTGCAATTTTAATTTTAAGTTAGTGATAGTAGTAAGGTTGGGTTAGTCGAGTGTTTTAAAGTTTTATAAGTCACTCTTTTTCTTTTTTCTTTTTCGACGCCTTTTATTTTTCAACCCTTTTCTTTTTCGACCTTTTTCGACGCGCTCTTTTTCTTTCTTATTTCTCGCCATTCTAGTTTTTAAGACATAGATTTTTATTCTATTTCTTCTCTAAATTTCTTTAAATTACGAAAATTTATTTTAAGTGGTTAAATTGATAGACATCAAAATTTTCTGGTTCGTAGTAATAGTTGAATTTGTACGTGGACTGGGTTATTGGAGCCAAACAGTACTCAATTATATTGAGACCAAACGAATCCTGCCCCTCTGCTGCATCTTTTGGCTATTCGAAACGTGGGCAAAATCAGAAAAGTCTATTAATTGGATAACTTATATAATTTTTCTTTCCTTTTAAAAACTAATAGGATATTCAGTGAATGCACCGAGCAAGACGTTCACCACCTTTTGTACGTTCACCACCTGTAACCAGATCAAGACATCTAGCAAATATTGTCGCCGTTGATTTTTCTTTAGAATCGTCATCCAGTCGACCAAGTACTCCAATTCAAATTTCCGATAATCCATTTTTTGAACCCGATCTCACAATTGAGAATCCGGAGAATATTCAGGGACGATTCATAGATCCTGAAACATTAATTTTTCCTCCGGAACCACCAATTATTCAAACAGAGATTGTTGAGGAACGAACCATTAAATCAGAATCCTCTAGTGATTTAGATTCAACAAATTCAATTATGGAGAATCTGGAACCTTTAAGTATGGAAGACCGAATGTGAGCTAAACGCACTGGTCAAGGTCACGCAATTACTCATCCTGACATTAATGCGCCAGATTATGAAATCAAAGGACAAATTCTACATATGTGACTAATCAATGCCAATTTAGTGGTGCGCCGAAGGAAGATCCAAATGAACATCTTCGTACCTTTAATAGGATCTGCACACTATTTAAAATAAGAGAAGTGGAGGCTGAACAGATATATCTCATGTTATTTCCCTGGACTTTAAAGGGAGAAGCCAAAGATTGGTTGGAATCGTTACCTGAAGGGGCGATTGATACATGGGACGTTTTAGCTGAAAAATTTCTTAAACAATTTTTTCCGGCATCTAAAGCCGTGAGACTTCAAGGAGAAATTGTTACGTTCACACAGAAACCAAATGAAACTCTATATGAGGCGTGGACTAGATTTTGAAAGTTATTAAGAGGATGTCCGCAACATGGTTTAGACACTTGTTAAATAGTACAAATATTCTACCAAGGATGCGACATCACTACAAGGAAAGACATCGATATAGTAGCTGGTGGTTCTATTATGAAGAAAACCGAAACTGATGCTTATAAAATTATTGATAACACTGCTTCCCACTCACATGAGTGGCACTAAGAAAAAGATATCATTAGATCATCTAAAGCAGCTAGAGCCGATTCTAGCCATAACTTAGATTCCATTTCCGCAAAGATAGATGCTGTCGAGAGACGAATGGAAAAGATGACTAAGGATATACACTCAATACGAATTAGTTGTGAGCAGTGTGGAGGACCACATTTGACAAAAAATTGTCTCAGTATTGAACTAACAATGGAACAAAGAGAGAATATTCCATACATGAACCAAAGGCCTGGAAATAATTATCAGAATAATTATCAACCGCCAAGACCAAATTACAATCAAAATCAGAATTATAACTGAAATATTCCATACAACAATCAACAAGGTCCTAGCAATCAACAAGTATCCAATAATACTTACAACCAGCAAAGACCTAATTTTCTAAACAAACCACCACAACCCGATGATAAAAGGCCGAATTTAGAAGATATGATGACGAAGCTAGTTGAAACTCAAACACAGTTTTTCACATCTCAAAAACAAATCAATGAACAAAATGCTCAAGCATTTAGAAATCAACAAGCTTCTATTCAAAACTTGGAACAAGAAGTAAGTAACCTAGCAAGGTTAATAGGTGAAAGAAAACCGGAAAGTCTACCTAGTGATACAAATGCTAACCCCCGGAATGAAACAGCTAAAGCCATTACCACAAGAAGTGGTACAACACTTAAACCACCTGAAATACCTGTAACTTCTGATGAAGCTATTCCTACTCTACAAGAACCACAACCTGAACAAGATAAGGAAAAAGAACCAGTAGTTGAAAAGGTTAATGAAGATAACACAGTTAAGGCTAAACCTTATGTTAAACCATACCAACCACCACTTCCTTATCCGAGTAAAATGAAAAAAGAGAGACTTGAAGCCGAGCAATCCAAATTCTTGGATATGTTTAAACAGATAAATATAAATCTTCCTTTCATTGATGTAATTTCAGGAATGCCTAGATATGCTAAATTTTTGAAAGATCTAATCTCGAATAGAAAGAAAATGGAAGAACTCTCGGCTGTTACTATGAATGCTAATTGTTCAGCAGTGCTGTTGAAAAAGATACCAGAAAAATTATCAGATCCAGGAAGTTTCACAATTCCATGTTTTCTGGGTAGTCTTAGTTCAATAGAAGCATTGGCAAACTTAGGTGCTAGTATAAATTTAATGCCGTATTCACTATACACTAAACTAGACCTTGGAGAATTAAAACCAACAAGAATAAGCATACAACTAGTCGATAGATCAATAAAATATCCTAGAGGGATAATGGAGAACATGCTAGTTAAATTTGGTACTTTAGTATTTTCAGTAGATTTTGTTGTTCTGGACATGGAAGAAGATTCTCAAGTTCCTCTCATATTAGAAAGACCATTCTTAAACACGGCTAAATCAATGATAGACGTGTTCGGTAAGAAACTGACCCTAAGTATAGAGAACGAGAGTGTTACCTTTTCAGTTGATAGAGCTATGCAACAACCACAATCTGCAGATGATACATGTTATTATATTCAAACTATAGATTCACATGCAGAATTGTTAGAAGAATTTCCAGAATTACAAGGAACAGGAGAATGTTCTTTAGGAGAAGGAACTGAACCAATTGTTGAAACTGAAATGTTAGCTACACTAATGGCTAATGGATATGAACAATCAACAGAAGAAATTCAAATGCTAAAAGAAGAAGACAGATATTGATATAAATCATCAATAGAAGAACCACCGACATTAGAGTTAAAGCCACTTCCAACCCATTTGGAATATGCTTATTTACATGGTGAATCTGAATTACCTGTAATAATATCGTCTTCTCTTACTAAAAATGAGAAATCACAACTCATTTCTGTGTTGAAAGCTCATAAACCAGCCATTGCATGGAAGATTCATGATATTAAAGGAATAAGTCCTTCGTATTGCACACATAAAATCCTTATGGAAGAAGGTCATAAAACGTATGTGCAATGCCAACGAAGACTAAATCCTAATATGCAAGATGTAGTTAAGAAAGAAATTATTAAACTACTTGATGCAGGTTTAATTTATCCAATTTCTGATAGTCCATGGGTAAGCCCAGTTCAATGCGTACCTAAGAAGGGTGGCATGACTGTCATCACAAATGAAAAAAATGAGCTTATTCCTACTATGACTGTAACAGGATGGCGTGTTTGTATTGATTATAGAAAATTAAATGACGCCACCAGAAAAGATCACTTTCCCTTACCTTTTATTGATCAAATGTTGGAAAGATTAGCCGAAAATAGTTACTATTGTTTTCTTGATGGTTTTTCCGGATATTTTTAAATTCCAATAGCACCCGAGGACCAAGAGAAAACCACGTTCACGTGCCCTTATGGTACTTTTGCTTACAAACGCATGCCATTTGGACTTTGCAACGCCCCTGCAATCTTTCAAAGGTGCATGATGGCGATTTTTCACGACATGATAGAAGAATGCATGGAAGTTTTCATGGATGACTTTTTCAGTCTTCGGTGATACATTTGAATCATGTCTAGTTAATCTGGAATGAATGCTTATTAGATGTGAACAATCAAATCTAGTTCTTAATTGGGAGAAATGCCATTTCATGGTTAAAGAAGGCATCGTTCTTGGTCATAAAATTTCAACGGAAGGAATTGAAGTGGATAGAGCTAAAGTAGATGTAATTGCTAAACTTCCACATCCTACCAATGTTAGAGGAGTTAGGAGTTTTCTAGGCCATGCCGGTTTTTACCGACGTTTCATTAAAGATTTTTCTAAAATTGCCACTCCTATGAATAAACTCCTAGAAATGGATGCTCCATTCATCTTTTCAGATGAATGTATCAAATCTTTTAATATTCTTAAATAGAAACTCACTAATGCACCGATCATGATAACACCAAATTGGAATCTACCGTTTGAACTTATGTGCGATGCAAGTGATTTTGCAATGGGAGCCGTTTTGTAGTGACCCGAACTTTTCCATGTTTATATATATTAATTGAGATTGATATTTACATGATTAAATGTTTCCAACATGTTAAGCAATCAAACTTATTAAGACTTGATTAATTGAAATATGTTTCATATAGACAATTGACCACCCAAGTTGACCGGTGATTCACGAACGTTAAAACTTGTAAAAACTATATGATGACATATATATGGATATATATATAGTTAACATGATACTATGATAAGTAAACATATCATTAAGTATATTAACAATGAACTACATATGTGAAAACAAGACTACTAACTTAATGATTTTTAAACGAGACATATATGTAACGATTATCGTTGTAAAGACATTTAATGTATATATATCATATTAAGAGATATTCATACATGATAATATCATGATAATATAATAATTTAAAATCTCATTTGATATTATAAACATTGGGTTAACAACATTTAACAAGATCGTTAACCTAAAGGTTTCAAAACAACACTTACATGTAACGACTAACGATGACTTAACGACTCAGTTAAAATGTATATACATGTAGTGTTTTAATATGTATTTATACACTTTTGAAAGACTTCAATACACTTATCAAAATACTTCTACTTAACAAAAATGCTTACAATTACATCCTCGTTCAGTTTCATCAACAATTCTACTCGTATGCACCCGTATTCGTACTCGTACAATACACAGCTTTTAGATGTATGTATTATTGGTATATATACTCCAATGATCAGCTCTTAGCAGCCCATGTGAATCACCTAACACATGTGGGAACCATCATTTGACAACTAGCATGAAATATCTCATAAAATTACAAAAATATGAGTAATCATTCATGACTTATTTACATGAAAACAAAATTACATATCCTTTATATCTAATCCATACACCAAAGACCAAAAACACCTACAAACACTTTCATTCTTCAATTTTCTTCATCTAATTGATCTCTCTCAAGTTCTATCTTCAAGTTCTAAGTGTTCTTCATATATTCTACAAGTTTTAGTTACATAAAATCAAGAATACTTTCAAGTTTGCTAGCTCACTTCCAATCTTGTAAGGTGATCATCCAACCTCAAGAAATCTTTGTTTCTTACAGTAGGTTATCATTCTAATACAAGGTAATAATCATATTCAAACTTTGGTTCAATTTCTATAACTATAACAATCTTATTTCAAGTGATGATCTTACTTGAACTTGTTTTCGTGTCATGATTCTGCTTCAAGAACTTCGAGCCATCCAAGGATCCGTTGAAGCTAGATCCATTTTTCTCTTTTCCAGTAGGTTTATCCAAGGAACTTAAGGTAGTAATGATGTTCATAACATCATTCAATTCATATATATAAAGCTATCTTATTTGAAGGTTTAAACTTGTAATCACTAGAACATAGTTTAGTTAATTCTAAACTTGTTTCCAAACAAAAGTTAATCCTTCTAACTTAACTTTTAAAATCAACTAAACACATGTTCTATATCTATATGATATGCTAACTTAATGATTTAAAACCTGGAAACACGAAAAACACCGTAAAACCGGATTTACACCGTCGTAGTAACACCGCGGGCTGTTTTGGGTTAGTTAAATAAAAACTATGATAAACTTTGATTTAAAAGTTGTTATTCTGAGAAAATGATTTTTATTATGAACATGAAACTATATCCAAAAATTATGGTTAAACTCAAAGTAGAAGTATGTTTTCTAAAATGGTCATCTAGACGTCGTTCTTTCGACTGAAATGACTACCTTTAGAAAAACGACTTGTAACTTATTTTTTTGACTATAAACCTATACTTTTTCTGTTTATATTCATAAAATAGAGTTCAATATGAAACCATAGCAATTTGATTCACTCAAAACGGATTTAAAATGAAGAAGTTATGGGTAAAACAAGATTGGATAATTTTTCTCATTTTAGCTACGTGAAAATTGGTAACAAATCTATTCCAACCATAACTTAATCAACTTGTATTGTATATTATGTAATCTTGAGATACCATAGACACGTATACAATGTTTCGACCTATCATGTCGACACATCTATATATATTTCGGAACAACCATAGACACTCTATATGTGAATGTTGGAGTTAGCTATACAGGGTTGAGGTTGATTCCAAAATATATATAGTTTGAGTTGTGATCAATACTGAGATACGTATACACTGGGTCGTGGATTGATTCAAGATAATATTTATCGATTTATTTCTGTACATCTAACTGTGGACAACTAGTTGTAGGTTACTAACGAGGACAGCTGACTTAATAAACTTAAAACATCAAAATATATTAAAAGTGTTGTAAATATATTTTGAACATACTTTGATATATATGTATATATTGTTATAGGTTCGTGAATCAACCAGTGGCCAAGTCTTACTTCCCGACGAAGTAAAAATCTGTGAAAGTGAGTTATAGTCCCACTTTTAAAATCAAATATTTTTGGGATGAGAATACATGCAGGTTTTATAAATGATTTACAAAATAGACACAAGTACGTGAAACTACATTCTATGGTTGAATTATCAAAATCGAATATGCCCCTTTTTATTAAGTCTGGTAATCTAAGAATTAGGGAACAGACACCCTAATTGACGCGAATCCTAAAGATAGATCTATTGGGCCTAACAAACCCCATCCAAAGTACCGGATGCTTTAGTACTTCGAAATTTATATCATATCCGAAGGGTGTCCCGGAATGATGGGGATATTCTTATATATGCATCTTGTTAATGTCGGTTACCAGGTGTTCACCATATGAATGATTTTTATCTCTATGTATGGGATGTGTATTGAAATATGAAATCTTGTGGTCTATTATTATGATTTGATATATAGGTTAAACCTATAACTCACCAACATTTTTGTTGACGTTTTAAGCATGTTTATTCTCAGGTGATTATTAAGAGTTTCCGCTGTCGCATACTTAAATAAGGACGAGATTTGGAGTCCATGCTTGTATGATATTGTGTAAAAACTGCATTCAAGAAACTTATTTTGTTGTAACATATTTGTATTGTAAACCATTATGTAATGGTCGTGTGTAAACAGGATATTTTAGATTATCATTATTTGATAATCTACGTAAAGCTTTTTAAACCTTTATTGATGAAATAAAGGTTATGGTTTGTTTTAAAATGAATGCAGTCTTTGAAAAACGTCTCATATAGAGGTCAAAACCTCGCAACGAAATCAATTAATATGGAACGTTTTTAATCAATAAGAACAGGACATTTCAGTTGGTATCAGAGCGTTGGTCTTAGAGAACTAGAATTTTGCATTAGTGTGTCTTATCAAGTTTGTTAGGATGCATTAGTGAGTCTGGACTTCGACCGTGTTTACTTGAAAAATGATTGCTTAACAAATTTTGTTGGAAACTATATATTTTTAACATGTGAATATTATGTGATATATTAATCTCTTAACGCGTTTGATATTATGTGATAGATGTCTACCTCTAGAACAAGTCCCATTGACTCACCTAATAATAATGAAGAGTCAAATGTAAATTGGAATGATTCGTGGACTGATTCACAAGTTCCCGAAGAGGAACCGGAAGAAGAGTCGGAACCGGATGAAGAAATAGAACTGGTGGGGGAAATAATAAAATGGTTAAGTAAAAGAAAATCCTCAACCAACCGACCAAGGTTAATTATGGTCAATGGTGTTTCCGCCAAGGAAGCAAAATATTGGGAGGATTACCAATTCTCCGATGAATCGGATTCCGACGAGAATTCCGATGATGTTATAGAAATTACCCCAACTGAATTTAAAAAGGCAAAAGAAAATAATAAGGGAAAGGGCATACAAATAGAGAAATCTAATTCCAACCCCGATGAACTTTATATGTATCGTCAACCCCCGAAGTCCTTAAGTTGTAACAATGACCCGGGTGTGATGACCCGGAGATTTCCGACCAAATTTAAACTTTATTTTTATATGATTTCGACAAGATAAGCAAAGTATGTATTGATGAGTCTAGAAAAGTTTGAAACTATGTTCATGTATTCAATTGACCTTTGACTATTCCCGACGATTCACGAACAATTAATTGTAATTAGATATGTGTGTTTGTATATATAAATAATAATTCGAAATATAATTTGAAGTATTATATTTTGTTGTTATTAAAAATTATTAAAATAAAAATAGAATATTATAATAATTTTTATTTAAAATATATCTATATATAAATAATGTATATTAAAAATAAATATTAAATGATTGTAATACTCGTTTGATGTTCCGATTGATATTAAATAAGTTAAGTTCAAACTTAGGTGATTTTAAAATAAACGGTGATCCAAAAATGAGTAATATAAATTTTAGGCTTAATAATAATTTATGTAGAACTTGTTTGTCAAATTTTAAAACTTTTTATATTTTACTTGGGGGTTGGGAGTGAATAATTAATGTAATTTTTATTTAATAGTTAATGACCAAATTTTATACCATAATGACCTAAATAAATAAAGTTACTTAATTTAAAAATTTGGAATTTTTCTGAAGACTTTTATCCGCCACTGATTATGAACGGAGTACGAATTTCAGTCCGTAAAAGGAATAGTAGGTGACGGCTAAATTAACTCACGTTTAAATTATTTAATTAGATTACAGAGATTATTATATTTAACATCACTGTACTTTTGTTGAAATTCACCTCAACTCTAAATCTTTATATACGTACATGCATCTCTCAAATCATGAAATCACTAATTGAATTATTGTTACTTGTCTTTGTTTGTTGATCGAAACAGCCACTCACAATTGACTTCAAAATCACACTCATGCAAGAAATTACTAAATTCTTTGATTTATTATTCCTATTAAAATATATACATATGCCATCTCTCTTTTTACAACAATTTTCAATACAAAAAAAATCAGTCATGGCTGTTGATGTTTGCTCAACTTTTGAAGATCCCATAAGTCCATGAATCTTATTCTCTCATGAACTCGATGACCCATCATCCGATTCACTAGACCCGACCCGATCAAACCGATTACAATTATCGCCATCTTTTGATTTCACTTTTTACACCATCCTCTACAAACACCACGAACAACCCACTTCATCTCCAACCGTCTAAAACCATCCACCACTTCACCATTTTAATTAAACAACACCATGAACACCCCTTCTTTTTGGTTGTGTTGGACGACTCAAAACCAACAGAAAACGTCTCCCCTAAATCCATTTTTTTTTCTATCGAGTTATATAAAGAAATGAAAAGGGAAGATGAGAAGGATAACTAATATATTAAATGATGGCTGATCTGAGGACAACCAAAAGGGACGTTAGCTTTTCCTTTATATATTTTTTTTCAAAACCATGATATTAGCCAATAAAATTATAATTGATAGGGTATCCAATATTTTATTGTGGGGACAATATATGTAAACGTATCCAATGCACCATGCATTTTTTTTACCGTTTCACTAAATTCAGTAAATCGAATCTTTCAATTCCAAGTTGGGTCGTAAACCATGTTGGGCTGCAGGCCACCACCTAAAACCCATGACACCACCCTTGCTAACCTCAATTCCGTAAACCATCACCAAAGTCACCACCTTTAACCACCTAAACACCTACCTGCGTTTTCTTTTTGTTTTATTTATTTATTTATTTTTTTTTGTCGAGCTTCATGGGACAAAGCAAACATCCCATATTTGTTACCATCTTCGCTGATTTTTTTTTTTGGTTTATACAAACAACAACATTTCTGCTGCAGCATTTTTCCTCTTTATTGGTTCAATAAATTAAAGAGCCACTTTTGAATTAGTGTTGAGAAAGTGGCAGACAATGGAATTGGTAATATATTATGGTGTTTCATAAATGGGTGATTCTATAATATTAAATTCACTAGTAGTGAGTGGAAATGGTAAGTGGGTTGAATTAACTAACATCTACATTCACGTCATTTTTTATTTACGTGGAGATGTAACTCGAATGGTGATGATCATAAATTGATTATTGACATTCGAAAGTATACATATATATGTATATACGTTACTGCTAAACAAAAGGAAATGAGTAATATTACAGAGAAGAGATTTAGGATAAATGGTGACGGGTTAAATAGAATCTAGAATGGTAATAATCAGAAAAGCGAGATCAGAGGAGTGGTTAAGGATGTTATCGGGTTAGCGGGACGTCACGGGTTCAAACCCGGACTTTGGCATTTTTTTTAAAGGCTACTTCATTGAGGTAGTATTACTATTACTATTATTATTCTTGTTGTTATTATTACTATTATTACATCTTTTATTATTATAATTATTAATATTAATATTATTATTATTATTATTATCATTATTATTAGTATTTTTATTTTTATTATCATTTTATAAATATTAGAACTATTATTATTAAACATAAGTATATTATTAATGTTAGTATCATTATATTTATTATCACTAATATTAACTTAGTATAATTAGAACTACTGTTTTGATAAACAATTGAAAAATATAAATAATTATGTTTAACATATATAACATAACAAAATATATTATTATATATAAAAGGAATATTTGAAACATAAATATATTATTAATATAAAAATGATATAACTAATAAATTATTATATATATAAATTTATTCACTTACAATTATGTGTATTAATAAATATACAAATGATATAGGTTCGTGAATTCGAGGCCAACCATGCATTGTTCAAATGTCGTCATATGTATTTTTACTACAAAATACAGTATTGTGAGTTTCATCATTCCCTTTTTAAATGCTTTTGCAATATATATTTTTGGGACTGAGAATGCATGCGCTTTTATAAATGTTTTACGAAATAGACACAAGTAATCGAAACTACATTATATGGTTGAATGATCGAAACTGAATATGCCCCTTTATAGTCTGGTAATCTAAGAATTAGGGAACAGAAACCCTAATTGACGCGAACTCTAAAGATAGATCTATCGGGCCCAACAAGCCCCATCCAAAGTACCGGATGCTTTAGTACTTCGAAATTTATATCATGTCCGAAGGAGGATCCCGGAATGATGGGGATATTCTTATATGCATATTGTGAATGTCGGTTACCAGGTGTTCAATCCATATGAATGATATTTTTGTCTCTATGCATGGGACGTATGTTTATGAGAAATGAAAATATGAAATCTTGTGGTCTATTAAAAATTATGAAATGATTATTTATGTTAAACTAATGAACTCACCAACCTTTTGGTTGACACTTTAAAGCATGTTTATTCTCAGGTACGAAAGAAACATTCCGCTGTGCATTTGCTCATTTGTAAAGACATTATTTGGAGTCGATCATCGCAATGGAACCAGATGTTGGTGACTTCGTCCAGATGGATTAGGACGGGTCCTTTCAGTTGGTATCAGAGCGGTGGTCTTAGTGAACCGGGTCTTGCATTAGTGTGTCTAACTGATAGTCGTTAGGATACATTAGTGAGTCTGGACTTCGACCGTGTCTGCATGTCAAAAGTTTTGCTTATCATTTTTTGTCGAAAATCATCTGCTTATCATCCTTAGGAAATTACATGCTCATTATTCTTAGTCTAGACACTTTTCACTGCATTGACTGCATGAATAGTGTATAGATAAAATTCATATCTTAGCGTATCTGACAATTCATATCTTAGCGTATCTGTTACTGTAGACCTTGCCTGATATCTATCGTAAATTTCTCCTTAATCTAAGGGATCCTGGTACTATATATATCTATGTAATTTATGCATTGAGAACACCATTCAACTATTAATTACTGTCACTAAACTTTTCATATCAAAAATCTTTCGTGAGATCGCGTAAGATGGCCTCTACGAATCGACCAAGTTCCTCTGACTCCGAAGACAGCGTGACAGGAGCACACCAATCAACCAACTATCGTGATTACTGGAGAAAATGGGGGTGGGTTCGCGACATACTCACCCTATGGAGAAGAGAAGAAGGTACTCCATATCATGAATCGAATCTACCACCTAACCTTGGAGTACTCGACCCGCTCACCGGCGAACCTGTTCGCAACACCGTTTATACCCTTTTTGCCAGAATTTTTCGTCTTGAGACTACCATTAACGGAACTAGAGAAGATATCCAACCTCTACCCCACACTGATAACCAACCAGGGTTAGTAGAAGAAGTTAAAGAACTCCGAGCTCGAGTGTTAACTTTAGAGAGCACGGTACACAGTTTGCAAGCATCAGCGGTATCACCAACACCAGTCACATCACCAACCTTAGCACCAACAGCACTGGTACCACCAACAACAACATCCGCATCACCAGCTTCGACATCTCATTCTGTACCTCGAGTATAATCATCGTTCCACATGTCTTTCTACATCATTTATCTTCGTTCGACATGATGATTATGTAAACTCAAATGTTTTAGAGATTATATCTACTTGTTCAAACGGTAAATCAAAAGAGTTTAATATTATATTGACTCGTTAAATCCATGGTTACATCTGAAGAAAATATATATGTAAGTATATTTTCATAAAGATTGTGATTAAAAATTCTCTTGTACAAACTGTTAATGGTGAAAATATTTTAACGGGTAGGTAATACCCGAGAACTATTTAAACTTCACATTAATAAGTTACATTGTACGTTCTTCAAATCTATTTCAACAGTCATATACTATCCAACTTACATCCACCGATATACAAATCCGTTCACCACAGAATAACCATATTCATCCAATTACCTATTTGGATTTGACCTATCAGAATCCAACAAGTGGCATAATGAAGAAAACATTTGACAAAATAAAATTTGTTAGAAACAAACAAATTAACTATGAGAAATTTTGTTAAGAATCCACGCTAACTGTTCCTATCTAATTGTTCCTAGCTAACTGTTAATTCCTTATTACATTTTATTTATCGCAGTTTATTTATCGCAATTTACATTCTCGCAATTTTATTTATCGTCATTTAATTTCTGTTATTTATTTTTCCGCACTCCAAATATCGGGACACGTATACAAGGTTTTGACATATCATATCGACACATCTATATATATTATTTGGAATCACCATAGACACTCTATATGCAGTAATGATCGAGTTCTCTATACAGGGTTGAGGTTGATTCTATAATAATATATATACTTTGAGTTGTGATCGAGTCTGAGACATGTACACGGGTCACGATATTTATTAATCAATTCGAATATTATATATTAAATTATATATGAATTACTGGATTGTTACTGTGGAATATCAACTGTGGACTACCAACACTGGACAATTAAAATGAATTAAAATATTGATTATAACATATGAAACTAAACAATTCTTCAAGTTTGCCACTTGATTTCACCCTAAAACCTCATTTGTATCTTGACGATTACAATCTGCGTCCAACCCTTTCGTAATTCTTGAAAACACCTCAATCGAGAGGATAAGCCAACCGCATTTCATCTACGGAAGAAAAAAAAAATTGATGCATATAAATTTTCACCTGAGAAACTATCGGCAACTGAGTAAACGTTTAAAACATAGCTATGCAAAATTTTTTGTGTTATTATTACCCAAAATAACTTCGCAATCCCTTTCTGAATTAGCAAATTTTGTCACAGCTCCAGCAAGTCAACTTTGACTTTTCGTTCAAAATAACCTTATTATAACCTTGATTTATATGTGTACTCTTTTATTATTATCGGAGAACCTGTTATATTCCACCATATTACCGTCAGCGTTTAATCATCTAAAAACACAATTATCTTGAAATCATCTCAGAACGATAACCAATGATTCAGATATGGTAGCAGTAAATGTAGAGGAATCGGCAATCAGTACTTTGAAAACTCACAGCATATCTACATCAACAATTATATATATAATAATTATCTCCTAGAATTACGACCTTCAATTCAAAAAAAAAAAAAAAAAAAAAAAATTTTAAAAGGTACCCAGTTTACGAATCGATACTCTGTATGTTGAAAAAGCTGAATGAAGCAGCAGAAACTGTAGGCAATCGTAAACGACCTTAGTCGTCGGAAATTTGATGATAAAGAATAGTATGTTGGAAAAGCTCAGAAACGTTGGAACTGGAAAACGGATTGAGCTAACCATAAAGGAAACCAAGGAGAAATACAAGTAACATACCCTAAATTCATAGAACCCAGATAAATCTAGATCCGTTGAAATCTTTAGAGAATATCTTGCTCCGAAGTCATGTTAAAATCTTGCGGAAAATCTTTCTCCATCAACCATCGAACTTAGAAATTCCAAAATATCATCATCAATATCTTCGATATTTCTGAGGATATTTTCATAAATATTCTCGTCCGAAATTATATACCTCTTCGTGCTTCCCGTGTAACATTATATTGGAAACATTCAATAGAAATTTAGTACTGAAAAGCGGATTATGCGAAACTATGAAGGAAGCCGTGGACAAATCACAAAGAATAAGTTTGACTTCAAAGAATCCAAATGATTCTATTTCTGATGAAGTCTTTAGCAAATACCTTGCTTCCGAATCTAAACCCTTACGGATAAATCTTCTTCATCATCCATCGATAATAGAAATCCCAAGATATCATCGTATCTTTTGTTATAAATATCCTCCATATTTCTGAAGATATTTTCATAACTATTCTTATCAGAAATCATTAATCTCTTCCTGATATCAGTGTTACATCATATAGAAACTGTTAGTTTCTATATTCTGTAAACTTTCGAGCTTAAAAATATGAATGTTATTGGAGTAATGTTGGGAACTGATGCATGAAGCAATATAATATAATGACACTTGATCAACGTGATTATATTACAGTAAGTCATGCTGAGTTTCTAAATGGAACGTGATGATTCACAGATCATAACGTCATCATGTACCATGTTACATAACTCTTTCATCCTACTTAACTCCGGAACAAATCAAGAAAATGTATTCTTGATGGTTCTATCTTCCGTGATGTTGATAAATTTGAAAATCAAATCGTGCTATCACGTTCCTTCCTACTTAAAACATTATAATCATTCGAGACTCCATATCTACAAATTCTGGACCATTAACCGCTTGACTGGAAGTCGGGAAGAGAAAATAAAAGCATAGAGCTTTGAAATATAAGGGAGAATATAAAGCCGATAACAACACATAAATTACAAACCGTGTATATCAATGTTTATCGCAATATAAAGACACGGGAGAATTAAAAACATTATAATCCCGAGGGCGAAGTAGAAGAAAACAGATTCCTCTGGTGGAAGTTGGAAAAAGAGAATGATTGTTGCGATAATAAGGATGAGGACAAGGATCAAAACTGGATTTAGCATTTTCAGAATCTTTTGGATGTATGAAATAAGAAGGAAAGTATGGGAAGGGTGAGAATAATGGAACGGAAGAGTTTAATTTATAATGAAAATATCAGATAGAGTAATCAAAGCAGATCACCGCATTTAATTCGAGAGATCTTAATTTCCTTATTCGCCGAAGAATCAAATCTTTTTGATTTCGAAGATTTTCTATAAATCCCTTGAATTCCGGAATTCAACCCTGTCTCCGTCAAAAGTTAAGACGAATCCTTATTTTTTTTTTTTTCTTTTCTTCCTATTTTAATCTTTTGTAATAGTTTCATTCGTGCTCTTCGAATAATCGAATTACTTTATCTGTATTATTCTGTAATGATGAAAACTCTATTTATCAGCTCATATTCGTCAAGAAAAACATATTTATTGTTAGCCATGACGACCTCACTCAAATTTCGGGACGAAATTTCTTTAACGGGTAGGTACTGTGATGACCCGGAGATTTCCGACCAAATTTAAACTTTATTTTTATATGATTTCGACAAGATAAGCAAAGTATGTATTGATGAGTCTAGAAAAGTTTGAAACTATGTTCATGTATTCAATTGACCTTTGACTATTCCCGACGATTCACGAACAATTAATTGTAATTAGATATGTGTGTTTGTATATATAAATAATAATTCGAAATATAATTTGAAGTATTATATTTTGTTGTTATTAAAAATTATTAAAATAAAAATAGAATATTATAATAATTTTTATTTAAAATATATCTATATATAAATAATGTATATTAAAAATAAATATTAAATGATTGTAATACTCGTTTGATGTTCCGATTGATATTAAATAAGTTAAGTTCAAACTTAGGTGATTTTAAAATAAACGGTGATCCAAAAATGAGTAATATAAATTTTAGGCTTAATAATAATTTATGTAGAACTTGTTTGTCAAATTTTAAAACTTTTTATATTTTACTTCGGGGTTGGGAGTGAATAATTAATGTAATTTTTATTTAATAGTTAATGACTAAATTTTATACCATAATGACCTAAATAAATAAAGTTACTTAATTTAAAAATTTGGAATTTTTCTGAAGACTTTTATCCGCCACTGATTATGAACGGAGTACGAATTTCAGTCCGTAAAAGGAATAGTAGGTGACGGCTAAATTAACTCACGTTTAAATTATTTAATTAGATTACAGAGATTATTATATTTAACATCACTGTACTTTTGTTGAAATTCACCTCAACTCTAAATCTTTATATACGTACATGCATCTCTCAAATCATGAAATCACTAATTGAATTATTGTTACTTGTCTTTGTTTGTTGATCGAAACAGCCACTCACAATTGACTTCAAAATCACACTCATGCAAGAAATTACTAAATTCTTTGATTTATTATTCCTATTAAAATATATACATATGCCATCTCTCTTTTTACAACAATTTTCAATACAAAAAAAATCAGTCATGGCTGTTGATGTTTGCTCAACTTTTGAAGATCCCATAAGTCCATGAATCTTATTCTCTCATGAACTCGATGACCCATCATCCGATTCACTAGACCCGACCCGATCAAACCGATTACAATTATCGCCATCTTTTGATTTCACTTTTTACACCATCCTCTACAAACACCACGAACAACCCACTTCATCTCCAACCGTCTAAAACCATCCACCACTTCACCATTTTAATTAAACAACACCATGAACACCCCTTCTTTTTGGTTGTGTTGGACGACTCAAAACCAACAGAAAACGTCTCCCCTAAATCCATTTTTTTTTCTATCGAGTTATATAAAGAAATGAAAAGGGAAGATGAGAAGGATAACTAATATATTAAATGATGGCTGATCTGAGGACAACCAAAAGGGACGTTAGCTTTTCCTTTATATATTTTTTTTCAAAACCATGATATTAGCCAATAAAATTATAATTGATAGGGTATCCAATATTTTATTGTGGGGACAATATATGTAAACGTATCCAATGCACCATGCATTTTTTTTACCGTTTCACTAAATTCAGTAAATCGAATCTTTCAATTCCAAGTTGGGTCGTAAACCATGTTGGGCTGCAGGCCACCACCTAAAACCCATGACACCACCCTTGCTAACCTCAATTCCGTAAACCATCACCAAAGTCACCACCTTTAACCACCTAAACACCTACCTGCGTTTTCTTTTTGTTTTATTTATTTATTTATTTTTTTTTTGTCGAGCTTCATGGGACAAAGCAAACATCCCATATTTGTTACCATCTTCGCTGATTTTTTTTTTTGGTTTATACAAACAACAACATTTCTGCTGCAGCATTTTTCCTCTTTATTGGTTCAATAAATTAAAGACCCACTTTTGAATTAGTGTTGAGAAAGTGGCAGACAATAGAATTGGTAATATATTATGGTGTTTCATAAATGGGTGATTCTATAATATTAAATTCACTACTAGTGAGTGGAAATGGTAAGTGGGTTGAATTAACTAACATCTACATTCACGTCATTTTTTATTTACGTGGAGATGTAACTCGAATGGTGATGATCATAAATTGATTATTGACATTCGAAAGTATACATATATATGTATATACGTTACTGCTAAACAAAAGGAAATGAGTAATATTACAGAGAAGAGATTTAGGATAAATGGTGACGGGTTAAATAGAATCTAGAATGGTAATAATCAGAAAAGCGAGATCAGAGGAGTGGTTAAGGATGTTATCGGGTTAGCGGGACGTCACGGGTTCAAACCCGGACTTTGGCATTTTTTTAAAGGCTACTTCATTGAGGTAGTATTACTATTACTATTATTATTCTTGTTGTTATTAAAACTATTATTACATCTTTTATTATTATAATTATTAATATTAATATTATTATTATTATTATCATTATTATTAGTATTTTTATTATCATTTTATAAATATTAGAACTATTATTATTAAACATAAGTATATTATTAATGTTAGTATCATTATATTTATTATCACTAATATTAACTTAGTATAATTAGAACTACTGTTTTGATAAACAATTGAAAAATATAAATAATTATGTTTAACATATATAACATAACAAAATATATTATTATATATAAAAGGAATATTTGAAACATAAATATATTATTAATATAAAAATGATATAACTAATAAATTATTATATATATAAATTTATTCACTTACAATTATGTGTATTAATAAATATACAAATGATATAGGTTCGTGAATTCGAGGCCAACCATGCATTGTTCAAATGTCGTCATATGTATTTTTACTACAAAATACAGTATTGTGAGTTTCATCATTCCCTTTTTAAATGCTTTTGCAATATATATTTTTGGGACTGAGAATGCATGCGCTTTTATAAATGTTTTACGAAATAGACACAAGTAATCGAAACTACATTATATGGTTGAATGATCGAAACTGAATATGCCCCTTTATAGTCTGGTAATCTAAGAATTAGGGAACAGAAACCCTAATTGACGCGAACTCTAAAGATAGATCTATCGGGCCCAACAAGCCCCATCCAAAGTACCGGATGCTTTAGTACTTCGAAATTTATATCATATCCGAAGGAGGATCCCGGAATGATGGGGATATTCTTATATGCATATTGTGAATGTCGGTTACCAGGTGTTCAATCCATATGAATGATATTTTTGTCTCTATGCATGGGACGTATGTTTATGAGAAATGAAAATATGAAATCTTGTGGTCTATTAAAAATTATGAAATGATTATTTATGTTAAACTAATGAACTCACCAACCTTTTGGTTGACACTTTAAAGCATGTTTATTCTCAGGTACGAAAGAAACATTCCGCTGTGCATTTGCTCATTTGTAAAGACATTATTTGGAGTCGATCATCGCAATGGAACCAGATGTTGGTGACTTCGTCCAGATGGATTAGGACGGGTCCTTTCACCGGGAACCTCTAAACCACCAGGTTTTTCTAAACCAATGTGGAAAACGATGGCTCGTATTAGGGGAACATCATATATCCCTAGAAACTTGGCAAAACGAACCAAAACCGAAGAAGAAGAAACAAGCGAGTCGGAATAAGATAGTTGTATTCGTGTGGTGTAATATATGTAATATAGTGTGCTTATGCTTTATGATATATGTAAAAATTGCTTGTATTAATAAGTATTTTTTTATGAATCTAACTCTTGTCTATTTTACAGTATAAAAACACAAAATGGATAGACAACCCAATATTTTAAGAGACCTACACGGAGACATGATTGATGAAATCTTGTCTAGAGTCGGTCAGAATTCTTCGGCACAACTATTTAAGGCGAGATCAGTTTGTAAGACATTCAAAGAACGTTCCAAGAATGCCTTGGTTTATAAAAGGCTTTCGTTCGAAAGATGGGGGATATCACATTGGGAAATCCATAAGTTACGATGTGTTTACTTTGACGCATATATTGCGGGGAACCCAAATGCTATTTTACGCAATGGGTTAAGAAATTATTTTGACTCAATATATCCGAATATTGGACTTCGTGATTTAGAAAAAGTGGCTAACATGCAACATAAAGAAGCATGTTATGCTTACGGATTAGTAATGTTCGCTTCTCACCAAAGTAAGAACAAGAACATCGGGCTATAACTATTAAACAAAACGTTCCCACAAGTGACGGAGTCGGTAATTGGGGTAAGAAATGAGGTTTTTAGATTGTTACGGGACTGTTGGACATTACGTAACCCTCGTCCCTTTGACGACGTTACAACACGCTGTCTTATCAACGGCCATAACGGTTATGTTCCACAAGACCAAGGATGGGAAGTAATCCTAGTAAAACCAGAATGCATGACTTATTTCTGGACGTATGAATTACGTGTCTTTATTGCCTTTGCTGAACGACTTGTGTACTAGCTAGAATTATCTTCACAACCATCTTGTATCAAATTTATTGTGTGCTATATTTCATGCTATATGTAAAATAAGCGGTATTGTAAGTTTGTAAAATATTGTGTAAAAGTTTGAAAGCGAAATATTATTATAATTAGTTTTTCATATAGAATTGTAGTAGTTGAATTGTATATTAGCTACTAAGTATGAACTTAACGGGTAGGTACCACCCGAATTTAAACTTATAAAACGCTAATATGAAGAAAAAGCTTTTATAAGTGAGTTCATATTATGCTACGAAATACTATTAACTACTCTTAATATTCTGTATGATTAACTTGTTCCATTTGACTATTTTGAAGGAAATGGCACCGACTACTCGACACACCGTGAATATGAATGAAGAGGAATTCTGTACTTTTCTAGCTTCAAACATAGCCGCAGTACAGGCTGCGCTACATACCAACAATAACCTTGGATCTAGCAGTACAGGAAATCGTGTAGGATGCACCTACAAAGAATTCACTGCCTGCAAACCTTTGGAATTTGATGGAACCGAAGGACCGATCGGATTGAAATGGTGGACCGAGAAGGTCGAATCAGTGTTTGCCATAAGTAAGTGTACTGAAGAGGACAAAGTGAAGTACGCTACACATACCTTCATAGGTTCTGCGTTAACATGGTGGAATACCTATCTAGAGTAAGTGGGACAAGACGATGCGTACGCACTACCGTGGTCAGCATTCAAGCACTTGATGAACGAGAAGTACCGTCCCAGAACCGAGGTCAATAAGCTCAAGACAGAACTTAGAGGGTTACAAACCCAAGGATTTGATATTACCACGTACGAAAGACGATTCATAGAATTGTGCCTATTGTGTCCGAGAGCATTCGAAGATGAGGAAGAGAAGATCGACGCGTTTGTGAAAGGATTACCGGAAAGAATCCAAGAAGATATAAGTTCACACGAGCCCGCCTCCATACAACAGGCATGTAGAATGGCTCACAAACTAGTGAACCAAATTGAAGAAAGAATTAAAGAACAGGCTGCTGAAGAGGCCAATGTGAAGCAAGTCAAAAGAAAGTGGGAGGAAAACGGTGATAAGAATCACCAATACAATAACAACAGCAATTACAACAATAATCGCAACAATTATCCCAACAATCGCAACATCAATCGCAACTACAACAAATGGCCCAACAACAACAACAACAACGACAACAACAACAACAACAACAACAACAGCAACTACAACAACAGCAACTACAACAATCATCCCAATAACAATAATAACCGCAACAACAACAACAATCAGAAGCAGCTATGCCAAAGGTGTGAAAAGTATCACTCGGGGTTCTGCACCAAATTTTGCAACAAGTGTAAAAGAAATGGTCATAGCGCGGCGAAGTGTGAGGTCTACGGACCAGGGGTTAATAGAACGAAAGGAACAAATGGTGTCGAAACGAGTAATGGCGGAGCAAGTAGTGTCGGAGCAAGTTATGCCAATGTAGTTTGTTATAAATGTGGAAAACCGGGCCACATTATTAGAAATTGCCCGAACCAGGAGAACACGAATGGACAAGGCCGCGGAAGAGTTTTCAATATTAATGCGGCAGAGGCACAGGAAGACCCGAAGCTTGTTACGGGTACATTTCTTATTGACAATAAATCTGCTTACGTTTTATTTGATTCGGGTGCGGATAGAAGCTATATGAGTAGAGTTTTTTGTGCTAAATTAAGTTGTCCATTGACGCCTTTGGATAGTAAATTTTTACTCGAATTAGCAAATGGTAAATTAATTTCAGCAGATAATATATGTCGGAATCGAGAAATTAAACTGGTTAGCGAAAAATTTAAGATTGATTTGATACCAGTAGAGTTAGGGAGTTTTGATGTGATAATCGGTATGGACTGGTTGAAAGAAGTGAAAGCAGAGATCGTTTGTTACAAAAATGCAATTCGCATTATACGAGAAAAAGGAAAACCCTTAATGGTGTACGGAGAAAAAGGCAACACGAAGCTACATCTTATTAGTAATTTGAAGGCACAAAAACTAATAAGAAAAGGTTGCTATGCTGTTCTAGCACACGTCGAGAAAGTACAAACTGAAGAAAAGAGCATCAATGATGTTCCCATTGCAAAAGAATTTCCCGATGTATTTCCGAAAGAATTACCGGGATTACCCCCACATCGATCCGTTGAATTTCAAATAGATCTTGTACCAGGAGCTGCACCAATAGCTCGTGCTCCTTACAGACTCGCACCCAGCGAGATGAAAGAACTGCAAAGCCAATTACAAGAACTTTTAGAGCGTGGTTTCATTCGACCAAGCACATCACCGTGGGGAGCTCCTGTGTTGTTTGTCAAGAAGAAAGATGGTACATTCAGGTTGTGTATCGACTACCGAGAGTTGAACAAACTTACCATCAAGAACCGCTACCCACTACCGAGAATCGACGACTTATTTGATCAACTACAAGGCTCATCTGTTTATTCAAAGATTGACTTACGTTCCGGGTATCATCAAATGCGGGTGAAAGAAGATGATATTCCAAAGACTGCTTTCAGAACACGTTACGGTCATTACGAGTTTATGGTCATACCGTTTGGTTTAACTAATGCACCAGCTGTGTTCATGGACCTTATGAACTGAGTGTGTGGACCATACCTTGACAAGTTTGTCATTGTTTTCATTGATGACATACTTATTTACTCAAAGAATGACCAAGAACACGGTGAACATTTGAGAAAGGTGTTAGAAGTATTGAGGAAGGAAGAATTGTACGCTAAGTTTTCAAAGTGTGCATTTTGGTTGGAAGAAGTTCAATTCCTCGGTCACATAGTGAACAAAGAAGGTATTAAGGTGGATCCGGCAAAGATAGAAACTGTTAAAAAGTGGGAAACCCCGAAAACTCCGAAACACATACGCCAGTTTTTAGGACTAGCTGGTTACTACAGAAGGTTCATCCAAGACTTTTCCAGAATAGTAAAACCCTTAACTGCATTAACGCATAAAGGGAAGAAATTTGAATGGAATGATGAACAAGAGAAAGCGTTTCAGTTATTGAAGAAAAAGCTAACTACGGCACCTATATTGTCATTGCCTGAAGGGAATGATGATTTTGTGATTTATTGTGACGCATCAAAGCAAGGTCTCGGTTGTGTATTAATGCAACGAACGAAGGTGATTGCTTATGCGTCTAGACAATTGAAGATTCACGAACAAAATTATACGACGCATGATTTGGAATTAGGCGCGGTTATTTTTGCATTAAAGACTTGAAGGCACTACTTATATGGGGTCAAAAGTATTATATATACCGACCACAAAAGTCTTCAACACATATTTAATCAGAAACAACTGAATATGAGGCAGCGTAGGTGGATTGAATTATTGAATGATTACGACTTTGAGATTCGTTACCACCCGGGGAAGGCAAATGTGGTAGCCGATGCCTTGAGCAGGAAGGACAGAGAACCCATTCGAGTAAAATCTATGAATATAATGATTCATAATAACCTTACTACTCAAATAAAGGAGGCGCAACAAGGAGTTTTAAAAGAGGGAAATTTAAAGGATGAAATACCCAAAGGATCGGAGAAGCATCTTAATATTCGGGAAGACGGAACCCGGTATAGGGCTGAAAGGATTTGGGTACCAAAATTTGGAGATATGAGAGAAATGGTACTTAGAGAAGCTCATAAAACCAGATACTCAATACATCCTGGAACGGGGAAGATGTACAAGGATCTCAAGAAACATTTTTGGTGGTCGGGTATGAAAGCCGATGTTGCGAAATACGTACGAGAATGTTTGACGTGTTCTAAGGTCAAAGCTGAGCATCAGAAACCATCAGGTCTACTTCAACAACCCGAAATCCCGGAATAGAAATGGGAAAACATTACCATGGATTTCATCACTAAATTGCCAAGGACTGCAAGTCGTTTTGATACTATTTGGGTAATAGTTGATCGTCTCACCAAATCAGCACACTTCCTGCCAATAAGAGAAGATGACAAGATGGAGAAGTTAGCACGACTGTATTTGAAGGAAGTCGTCTCCAGACATGGAATACCAATCTCTATTATCTCTGATAGGGATGGCAGATTTATTTCAAGATTCTGGCAGACATTACAGCAAGCATTAGGAACTCGTCTAGACATGAGTACTGCCTATCATCCACAAACTGATGGGCAGAGCGAAAGGACGATACAAATGCTTGAAGACATGCTACGAGCATGTGTTATTGATTTCGGAAACAGTTGGGATCGACATCTACCGTTAGCAGAATTTTCCTACAACAACAGCTACCATTCAAGCATTGAGATGGTGCCGTTTGAAGCACTTTATGGTAGAAAGTGCAGGTCTCCGATTTGTTGGAGTTAAGTGGGGGATAGACAGATTACGGGTCCGGAGATTATACAAGAAACTACCGAGAAGATCATCCAAATTCAACAACGGTTGAAAACAGCCCAAGGTCTGAAGGTATTTCGTATGCCCGAGAGACATATTAAATTAATGTGGCTATTATGTTTTGATCCAAGTCGGGTCATACCCAATAACAAGCTTACCGACACCTTATTCGTATTTGATCTTAGCGAATGGATCATTGATTAAATACGCAACACTTGAACTTTAAGAAAAATGGTTTTCTGAAAGATTACTTAATGTGTGTATGTAAATTATGGAATAATTTATATAACAAGAGTTTAAATTATTTATGGGTTAAATAATTGATTTTGTTATGTTGCACTTTATAAAGTTTGGTTTTATAAAATGTAAATGTACATAACAAATATATAAATGTGGAAGTATTATGAAGAGTTTTATAAAATAATCTAATTCTTTTATAAAACTTATTTTATAATACTTGAAAGAGAAAGTGGCCTTGGAGTTGAAGTTCTCATGTTTTTGGCTTGGAATCTTTCACCCATGCTTTCTCAATTTCCATATGTATTCATCTTGACTCTTGTAGTAACCAATACATGCAACTTAGACTTCAAAAATTCTGCACAAAAACCCCTCAAAAACTGCTGCAAGGCCGTGGCCCTTTTGGAGCAAAAGAGAGGTTCTAATTTGATTTTTGCAAGTTGATTTTCAAGTGTAACTAAATCCTAACCAATTACAAAGGTGTTGGGGTCATTGCTTGTGGGTATTACACACTTGAGGCTTCAAGTTAGAAGCTCATTCATCATCATCTTCTTCATCATTTACTAGCAAGCTTGGAGTAGGTATAATCTCTTTACTTGCTTGTAGTTTGTAAGTATATATCACAACTTGATCCTAATTGGGATTTAACTTTAATTGGTTAAAGTTTAACAAGTCTAAAATTGGTAATTAACATGCTTCCGCTTTCTTAATTCTTAAAATGGTTTAAGTATATTATGAACTTGTTAAATCCCAACAATGGTATCTAGAGCCGAAGTTGTTGAAATATGCTTCGAGATGGTTATTAAACCCACTATAATTTTGCATTCTATGAACATGCATGAAGTAGAATGTAAAATTTTGGGTTTTGGGTGGTTGTCATTTTGGCCAAAATCACTTGTGATTCTGCATTCTGTACTGCCAATCACTTGTGATTCTGTACTGCCAATCACTTGTGATTCTGTACTGCCAATCACTTGTGATTCTGTGTTGCCGATCACTTGTGATTCTGTATTGCCAATCACTTGTGATTCTGTGTTGCAGATCACTTGTGATTCTGTGTTTCCAATCACTTGTGATTCTGTAATTGCCTATCACTTATGTTGATGATGTTCACAATCTAAGCCTTGACCTTGTGTTTGGTTGCATGCATGGTTGATTGATATTTATTCAATTGGTTTGTAATAATATTTATTCATTTGGCATGTAATAATTCATTTGGTTATGTAATTTATTTTATATTTGGTATGTAAAATAGATTAGGTTGTAATTTCATTTTTTTTAGACAAAATGTATTAGGATATATTTTGTAAAATGATGAAGAATGATGAAGACTTGAAGAACACATGAAGAAGCATTTGGATGCAAGGTTAAGTGGGAGATTTGAAATCTCCTACTTTGTGTAATTACCCCTTATCCGGTGGCATTTGTTTTCGGCTAAACAAATGTCTACCAAAATGGCTTGATTGTGAACATATTTGTTTTGCATGCATGGTTGTTTATTGTATGATTGTGGATTGTATGTTTGTATGCTACAAGTTAATCACACAAGTTAACAACAAGCAAAATGGAAATTTAATTGGTTAAATTATACATTAATTAACGACATGCAAAACGACAATTTAATTGGTTGAATTAAAAATGGCTAAAAGGACATTAATAAACGGTTATTAAGATCATGATTAGGATCATATATATAAAATGGTTTATAGACATGAAATTGGCTTTTCATAATGAACTATACACCAAATGCATGTTGGTGTATGGCAAATGTTTTCTTAAACTAGAATTTATGAAAACTTAAAATCCCTTAACTAAAACAAGGTAAACAAGTTAAACGCCATCCTTTTGTGGAAACACTTAGACATATTAGGAATCTCTTGATGGGATAAAGGTCACCTAACCGTCATGAGTGAACTAATATGAATAAGGTACACTTCGCATACATGTGGGATAAAGGTCACCTAACCACTTGTATGTTAAGTCTACATGTTTACACAAGTAGGACGACTTGATTTAGGAATCATGAACTTAGGGTCACCGAAGCATGAGGAACAAATAGGCGTTGATGGGATAAATATGCCATGCAAAAGGATTGCATGATCCCATAACTTAGATGTTGCAAAAGGATTGCAATTGTCACATAAATGACTACCTAGCTAAATCAAATAACGGGATAAAGGTCACCTAACCGAAATTTGATTTACCGTTGGATTCTAAGATTTAATAAAACAATTAAAAATAAAAGGGTATTGTTTATTAAATTTAAAATCGATACTTAAAAGGACTTTGTTAAATTTTGTAGATGGCCGCAAATAACAACAACATGCAAAATGCACCACTTAACCTAAACAACCTATCATTAAGGTCTCTCCTCGAGAAAGACAAACTCAACCATACGAACTTTATGGATTGGTTCCGTAATCTTAGGATTGTCCTCAAACTTGAGGACAAAGCGTATGTGTTGGAGGACCCTATTCCCGACCAACCGGATGAGGAAGATATAGAGGGCATGGCTTATTATGACAAGTATTGCGCCGATTCGGTGCAAGTCGCTTGTCTAATGCTTGGGACTATGATACCCGAACTCCAAAAGGATTTCGAACATCATAGTGCATATGACATGATTACGCAATTGAAGGAGATGTTCCTTCAACAAGCACGTGTCGAGCGCTTCGAAACGGTTCGAGCGCTACATGCATGTCGTATGGATGACACCCAATCCGTCTCCTCTTATGTCCTCAAAATGAAGAGCCTTATTGATCGTGCTAACCGTCTTAACCTAAACATATCAAATGAGTTAGCCACCGATCTTATCCTTAATTCCCTATCAAAAAGGTTTGATCAATTTGTAATTAATTACAATATGAATGGGATGGATAAGAGCATAGGTGAGCTTCACGGTATGCTTAGAACGGCGGAAACTAGCATGGGTAAAAGGGCTTTACCCGTGTTAGCAATCGATCAAGGTGGGTCCAAAGGTAACACCTCTAAGCCAAAGGTGGCTAAGAGAAAAGGACCCGCCTATCAAGGCAAAGGGAAGGGGAAGATGGTTACCCCAACCATCAACAAGGCCAAGAAGCAAAAGGTCACCGAGAAGGCAAACCCCAAGGAAGACCCATGTTTCGGTTGCGGTGAGATGGGTCATTGGAAACGAAACTGCCCGGTCTACCTTAAGGAGTTGAAGGACAAGAGGGATGCAGGGCAAACCTCAGGTAATATATATATGGTATATATAGAGCTAAGTATTACTTCCTCTAATACATGGGTATTAGACACTGGATGTGGAACTCATATTTGCAATTCTTTGCAGGGGTTCAAAAGAAGTGATCATAAGGCGGGAACATCAAGTCTCTATATGGGCAATGGTGCAAAGGTGCATGTTAAAGCTCAAGGAGATTTTATTTTGAAGCTTCCAAGCGGATTGGAACTTATTTTAGAAAATGTTTTGTATGCTCCGGATTTGTGTAGAAACATTATTTCTATTTCTCGCTTAAAACAATGTGGTTACGTTGTTAATTTTATTGATGATGATATTCATGTTTCTAAAGATAATGTATTCTATTTCAAGGCTTCGCCTTCAAATGGAATTTATGAATTGGTTCATGATGACACATCATCTAGTAGCTCAATGTACCATACAAGCACCAAGAAACTCAAAAGGGATTTGAGTGATTCCTACTTATGGCATTGTCGCCTTGGTCACATAAACAAGAACCGAATACATACACTTCAAAAGAATGGACTTTTGAAATCAAATGAAATGGATTCGTTTGAAGTATGTGAATCTTGTTTACAAGGAAAGATGACTAAAGCACCTTTCAAAGGGACCTATGAAAGGGCTAAAGATTTATTGGGATTAATACATTCGGATGTATGTGGACCCTTTAAACCCATGACTAGGAAAGGTGAAAGATACTTTGTTACTTTCATTGATGACTTTAGTCGTTTCGGATATGTCTACTTATTAAGACACAAGGACGAAACATTTGAAGCATTCAAAGAATATCAAAATGAAGTACAAAATCAACTCAATAAGACAATTTGTAACATCCCGCGTTTTTCCGTTAAATTTAATTTTAACACCGTCTTTTTTTTTTAAAACATAATCTTTCGTATTTAAATTAATAGTTTCCGTGAGTAACGTTCATTATATTCCCGCTATTTAATTTTGACATCACCCGTTTACTCGAGCGTTTTAAAAATATTCGTTTGGTTAATTCCCGCACCCGCTTTGAAACTTGAGGGACTAATATTGACACGGGGCAAACTAGTTGACTAGGTCAACTAGTCCACCCCAATCACCACCATTCAACCATCTCCCTCTCTCTCTCTTTCTCTCTAGCAAGAACACACACAAAAACCCCAACTTCATAGAATCCTCATCTAAATTCGGGATTGGAAGCAAACTTCAAAACAAATTACATATTTGGAATCCTCTCTTCATCCTCTACAATTTGATACCAACTTCATCTCGTTTGGGTAACATTTCTAAAACTCTAGGTTTCTCTAAATTCGTGTTTTTGATTTGAAATGGTGTTAGTTAGTGTCTATGGCTCGTGTCTAGCATGAATATATGATTTACTTGCTCGATTTGTTGTTTTGAGTAACTAGTTTGAACATTTGAAATGGGTTTGCTTAATCCTTGATTTTGGATGAGTTAATGTTGTTAGATTGTTAAAGTGCATGTTTTAATTGTGTTACTAGTATCATTAGCCACATTTTGATGTGTAGGTTGATTAAGAAAACTTCAAAAACCCGATTAATGATTTTGTGATGTTTGACTAGGGTTTGATAGTTCTTGACATGAACTTTTGATGCTTGAATGCCATGGAATGTTAATTGTTAGTGATTAGTTGTAATGTATGCTTAATTACCTTCGAAACGGCATATCGTATGTGTAAATTGGATTCCCGAATCATAAAATACGTTTTACGAACTTGAAACTTTGAAAATAAACCTTTCTTGATCAATTGACGAGTTTTCGGTTATTGTAAATGATGTTTTTGATTGATGATATGTGGTTAGTTGTATTCCTCGTCAAAATACCTTTTCGACGATATATGATAGGCATTATAAGTGTTTGCGGGTCAAGTGTTGTGTTAGAAAAGGTTTTGGTTCGTGCACACTTGGAAAAACTGACCAGAATTCTCTGCCCAGGTAGTGGCGCGGCGCGCCACATCCCCGCGCGGCGCGCAGAATCACCTGGCCAGATTCTGACCTCTTGGACCCATTTCACGTGAAATGTTTGACTAGCTATCGACCTCCGATTCACATGAAACTTGTTCTAATATACTTGTATATGAATAACTAGCATAGAAAAATAGTCCGGGACCCGACCCGAACGTGTTGACTTTTTCGTTGACTTTGACCAAGTTTGACTTTTAGTCAAACTTAACCAAACTTTTATGCAAACGTTCTAACATGCTTTTATACGTGATTCTTGCATGAAACTTGACAACGTGATTCACATGCTATACTATTCGAGTCGTAACGAGCCATAGGACTAATTGAACACATTTCACCCGACCTTGTGTCGTAACCGGTTAATTGATACAACTTACTTGTTTAGGTCAAGGCTAAGCAACATTCATGCACACGTTTACTTTGTGAAGTACATTTATACTCGTGCACTCGAGGTGAGATCATAGTCCCACCTTTTCAACAACTTTTTATACTTTTAAATTGTGGGCTGAGAAACATATACTTTGTTACATTTTGTACTACTTACTTTTATACTTTGAACACAAGTACAAGGAAAACAAACATTCCACAGCGAGTTAGAACAAAAATCCTCAATTCGATTATCATTAGTTACACTTGCAGGGTGTAAGCGAGAACTTATATTGTGTGGCCATACGGGTTTGACAAACCCTCATTACGGACGGTTCGCTACCGTCTACGGATGAAATATATTTTCGAGAAACAGTGTATGTTCTAACACTATTGTGATGGGGTTCTATGGAAGGAAACGTTAAGTCTTGATAATTGGGTGCTCGCGAACAATACTTTTGGAATGCAAACGATTTTGATAATCAACTATGGGAATACTAAATCTTGTGGTTCAAAAACAACGTTTACAAATACACCTATGATTTCACCAACGTTTTTCGTTGACAGTTTTCTATATGTTTCTCAGGTTCATACGTGGCTATTTGATACATGCTTCCGCGTACACTCATACTTGCTTGGGGTCAAGCATACATGCATACACTTTGATTACTTGCTTGGAGTCAAGCATACTTACATACGCTAGTGATAGCACCTTTGGATTCAAACTTTTGTTTACATACTTACACTATTTATAGCAACTGTGGTTTCAAACTAATTATGTCGTAAGTTATTTCATTCATACTTTATAACTTTGTAAACTTAAACTTGTCGATCCGTTTGTTAAACTAAACTTTGTACCTTTCAAATGAACGCGACATAATTTTGGTCAAACGAGTCTCATATAGGGACTACGACCACGCAACGGGACCTAAGTTAACGACGCCGTCAATAACGGTTTTGGTCGGGTCGTTACAAGTGGTATCAGAGCGTTGGTTGTAGGGAACTAGGACGTGCATTAGTGTGTCTAACAGAGTCGTTAGGACGCATTAGTGAGTCTAGACTACAACCGGATAGTTAGCATTTGCATTCTGACATACATTTGCTATAGATAGCACTTACTTGACTACTTGTGCATTATACTTGAATCATTCTTATGCAAACTTTTTAATGGTACCCAACCTTCATCATACGAACTCGTATTCCGCCACTTTTTGGTAACACACGTAAATTCATGATTCATACACGTATGGATGACGACGACTTCATTAGTCACACTTGTTCGGGAACTCTGTCTCCCGGATTGTTATTTGCCACCGTTTCAACTTACTATCGGTTTCCCACTGGTGTTTCTTACTATCTACTTTTTGGTGTTACTACCATCATTACTCTAGGTGAGTATCGTCATCAACATTTATCACTACGGTTGCGTGCTACTCGTTATCATGACTCGTTACTCTTTTCATACCTAAATACATTATTGTTTGAATCGAACCGATTTGACGTTAACAATCATTTATACACTTCCCGCGGGAAAACACTTCTTTAGAGTTGTAGAAATTATTTCGATTTAATACGAGTCACGTTTGAGACGTCGTTACATTTTGTTCATTTTAGATTTTCGCGATGACACGAACTTGAATCTATAGAGTGATGTGGGAATGGAGGTATGAGTTAGCGTAATATAACGACACTCGATCAACGTGGTTATATTACGGTAAGACATACCAAAGTTCTAGTGACGCGTGATGGTGGTTAGACTCGATCAACCTAAACACCACCATGTGCCATGTACATGACTTCATCTTTTCAGGTTTGGACATCCGAAAACTCCGAGAATATTTATAACAACCATACCGGGGACACCCCTTCAATTATTGTCAAATTATATTTATGCTTCCGAATGAATTACCGATTCCATTCGACTTCAACCGTATGTCACACGGGTATACTAGCTCGTCCTCGCGCAGTCTTATTGACTAACTACAATTTACTCGTTATGCTCACATCGGGGCGGGAACTTCTTTTGCATCACCCTCGTACTTCCGGTTCAGGAGGTCCTTATTCTAAATTCTCAATGAAGAGCGACTCTTCACGTCATACAGGTATTCGCCGCGAGGGTGGATAGTCCTAACAATCGTTTTCAAAAACCCGATAAGAACTTGCCCCGACGAACGTTTTTGGAAACTGATAAATCTTTCGCGACGCGAATTTTCTTGAGAAACTTGTCCTAACAAACTTGTCCAAATATACCTTACGGAATGTACTCCGTTTCGGACCGAGATCCTCGTTTCACTTCTAGATTTTGGAGTGCCTCACAAAAAGTCTCGGGACCACGTTTAGACATGAGTACCGCACATCAACCATAACCCGACGGACCGAACAAACATACGATTTAAGTCTTGAAAACCATAATACGAATTTGTATTACCAACTTCAAATTTACTTGAGAAAAGTATTTTCCTTTAACCGAATCCTCGTACTACAATGATTTTCATTCGAGTTTTAACGTCACTCCTTTTGAAACCACATGTGACCGGAAACGTCATTCTCCTTTGTCGAACCAAGTAAACGATGATCAATTCACCGGGGCCGAAGTTATTCCTGAGCAACCGAGAAAATTTATTCATAATCAGGTAAAACCCTACGCGACTCGTAATCACCAAGAGCTACGCCGATGTTAGACGTAAACATTTCAAATTCCACGTGGGAAACCGTGTCACGTTAAGAGTCGCACCTTGGAAAGGTTTAATCCGTTTCGGGAAACGTAGGAAGCTAAATCCGCGATATTTTGATCCTTTAAATTCTTGGGGTGTTTTGGACCCGTCGCTAGCCGTTTAGACTTTTCCGACTCATTTTGGGTCTCCGTTTATCCTACATTCGATGTATCAACTCAAAGACGTGTTTTGCGAAACGAGAACTTGTTATCTCCTTTGATGAACTCACTATCGACGATAACCCTCACTTCCTAGGAGGACCGGTTGAAACCATGAATCATGGAAGCCAAACCTTAAAACAACATATGATCCCGACCGTCAAAATTCGTGGAAATACTTAAGGACGTACCTTCACTTATTCGTAGAATTTACAACGCAAGATCTCGAGTAAGATTCAACAACTACTACTTCCAACTAAATTTCGGGACGAAATTTCTTTTGAGGTGTGGATAATGTAACATCCCGCGTTTTTCCGTTAAATTTAATTTTAACACCGTCTTTTTTTTTTTAAAACATAATCTTTCGTATTTAAATTAATAGTTTCCGTGAGTAACGTTCATTATATTCCCGCTATTTAATTTTGACATCACCCGTTTACTCGAGCGTTTTAAAAATATTCGTTTGGTTAATTCCCGCACCCGCTTTGAAACTTGAGGGACTAATATTGACACGGGGCAAACTAGTTGACTAGGTCAACTAGTCCACCCCAATCACCACCATTCAACCATCTCCCTCTCTCTCTCTTTCTCTCTAGCAAGAACACACACACAAACCCCAACTTCATAGAATCATCATCTAAATTCGGGATTGGAAGCAAACTTCAAAACAAATTACATATTTGGAATCCTCTCTTCATCCTCTACAATTTGATACCAACTTCATCTCGTTTGGGTAACATTTCTAAAACTCTAGATTTCTCTAAATTCGTGTTTTTGATTTGAAATGGTGTTAGTTAGTGTCTATGGCTCGTGTCTAGCATGAATATATGATTTACTTGCTCGATTTGTTGTTTTGAGTAACTAGTTTGAACATTTGAAATGGGTTTGCTTAATCCTTGATTTTGGATGAGTTAATGTTGTTAGATTGTTAAAGTGCATGTTTTAATTGTGTTACTAGTATCATTAGCCACATTTTGATGTGTAGGTTGATTAAGAAAACTTCAAAAACCCGATTAATGATTTTGTGATGTTTGACTAGGGTTTGATAGTTCTTGACATGAACTTTTGATGCTTGAATGCCATGGAATGTTAATTGTTAGTGATTAGTTGTAATGTATGCTTAATTACCTTCGAAACGGCATATCGTATGTGTAAATTGGATTCCCGAATCATAAAATACGTTTTACGAACTTGAAACTTTGAAAATAAACCTTTCTTGATCAATTGACGAGTTTTCGGTTATTGTAAATGATGTTTTTGATTGATGATATGTGGTTAGTTGTATTCCTCGTCAAAATACCTTTTCGACGATATATGATAGGCATTATAAGTGTTTGCGGGTCAAGTGTTGTGTTAGAAAAGGTTTTGGTTCGTGCACACTTGGAAAAACTGACCAGAATTCTCTGCCCAGGTAGTGGCGCGGCGCGCCACATCCCCGCGCGGCGCGCAGAATCACCTGGCCAGATTCTGACCTCTTGGACCCATTTCACGTGAAATGTTTGACTAGCTATCGACCTCCGATTCACATGAAACTTGTTCTAATATACTTGTATATGAATAACTAGCATAGAAAAATAGTCCGGGACCCGACCCGAACGTGTTGACTTTTTCGTTGACTTTGACCAAGTTTGACTTTTAGTCAAACTTAACCAAACTTTTATGCAAACGTTCTAACATGCTTTTATACGTGATTCTTGCATGAAACTTGACAACGTGATTCACATGCTATACTATTCGAGTCGTAACGAGCCATAGGACTAATTGAACACATTTCACCCGACCTTGTGTCGTAACCGGTTAATTGATACAACTTACTTGTTTAGGTCAAGGCTAAGCAACATTCATGCACACGTTTACTTTGTGAAGTACATTTATACTCGTGCACTCGAGGTGAGATCATAGTCCCACCTTTTCAACAACTTTTTATACTTTTAAATTGTGGGCTGAGAAACATATACTTTGTTACATTTTGTACTACTTACTTTTATACTTTGAACACAAGTACAAGGAAAACAAACATTCCACAGCGAGTTAGAACAAAAATCCTCAATTCGATTATCATTAGTTACACTTGCAGGGTGTAAGCGAGAACTTATATTGTGTGGCCATACGGGTTTGACAAACCCTCATTACGGACGGTTCGCTACCGTCTACGGATGAAATATATTTTCGAGAAACAGTGTATGTTCTAACACTATTGTGATGGGGTTCTATGGAAGGAAACGTTAAGTCTTGATAATTGGGTGCTCGCGAACAATACTTTTGGAATGCAAACGATTTTGATAATCAACTATGGGAATACTAAATCTTGTGGTTCAAAAACAACGTTTACAAATACACCTATGATTTCACCAACGTTTTTCGTTGACAGTTTTCTATATGTTTCTCAGGTTCATACGTGGCTATTTGATACATGCTTCCGCGTACACTCATACTTGCTTGGGGTCAAGCATACATGCATACACTTTGATTACTTGCTTGGAGTCAAGCATACTTACATACGCTAGTGATAGCACCTTTGGATTCAAACTTTTGTTTACATACTTACACTATTTATAGCAACTGTGGTTTCAAACTAATTATGTCGCAAGTTATTTCATTCATACTTTATAACTTTGTAAACTTAAACTTGTCGATCCGTTTGTTAAACTAAACTTTGTACCTTTCAAATGAACGCGACATAATTTTGGTCAAACGAGTCTCATATAGGGACTACGACCACGCAACGGGACCTAAGTTAACGACGCCGTCAATAACGGTTTTGGTCGGGTCGTTACACAATTAAGGTACTACGTACCGATAGAGGAGGTGAATACCTAAGCGATGCCTTCCAAGATCATCTTAGGAGTTGTGGGATTATCTCACAACTTACTCCACCCGGAACACCCCAACTTAATGGAGTTTCCGAAAGGAGGAACCGAACCCTAATGGATATGGTTCGATCTATGATGGCAAGAAGCTCGTTGCCTCTATCATTTTGGGGTTATTGTCTAAGCTCCGCGGCTCGTATTTTAAATATGGCCCCAACCAAGAAGGTGGAACGAACTCCTCATGAGATGTGGTTTGGAAAACCTCCTTCTCTTTCATACTTGAAAGTATGGGGATGTGAAGCTTATCCTAAGCGTTATGTAGCAAATAAGCTACATGCTCGATCCACAAAGTGTATCTTCATAGGATATCCCAAAGATGACATGGGATATTACTTCTATGATCCATCCGAGCAAACCGTATTTGTTGCTCGGAAAGCGGAATTCCTTGAAACCAAGTTCCTTATGGAAGGTGATGGTGAAAGGAAGATAGATCTTGTAGAGGTACAAGATCAAGCCGATGATACACAATTGGTTAACACTAGTACTCAACATGAGGATGTTGAAAATGATCAAGTGGATGATCAAGGTACACAAGACGTTCGAAGATCTAGTAGGATTAGTAATCCTCCCGAGAGATATGGGTTTCTCGTGGAAGGTTGCTATACGGTTGATTTGGATGAACCGACAAACTACAAAGATGCTTTATCAAGAATTGATAAAGATAAATGGCAGGAAGCCATGAACGCCGAGATGCAATCCATGTATGAAAACCAAGTTTGGGAACTTGTTGTGCAACCTCCTAGCTCCAAGCTAGTTGATTGCAAATGGCTTTTCAAGAAGAAAACCGACATACATGGAAACTTGGATACATACAAAGCTAGACTTGTAGCAAAAGGTTTCACTCAAACTCAAGGGGTTGATTATGATGAAACTTTCTCGCCAGTGGCAATGCTAAAGTCTATTAGGATATTATTTGCCATTGCTGCTCACTATGACTATGAAATATGGCAAATGGATGTCAAAACCGCTTTCCTAAATGGATATCTTGAGGAAGATGTCTATATGGTACAGCCCGAAGGTTTTGTTGATCCGAAAAATCCTAAAAAGGTATGCAAGTTGAAGAAATCAATCTACGGATTGAAACAAGCATCTAGAATGTGGAATCATCGCTTTAATGAAGAGGCAAAGAAATTTGGCTTCATTAAAAATGGTGATGAAGCTTGTGTGTACAAGAAGGCTAGTGGGAGCTCTATAATGTTCCTTGTGCTATATGTGGATGATATATTATTATTTGGGAATGATATTACCACAATGAAAGGAGTCAAAACTTGGCTAAAGAGTTGCTTCTCCATTAAGGATCTTGGAGACGCACAATACATATTGGGGATAGGGATCTATAGGAATAGATCCAAGAGATTGATAGGTTTAAGTCAAAGTACATACATTGATAAAATCTTGAAAAGGTTCAAGATGGAAAACTCTAAGAAAGGTTTGGTACCTATTCAAAGAGGAACCGTTCTCAATTCATCTCAGTGTCCTACCACGAAAGATGAACAAGAGAGAATGAAGAAAGTCCCATACGCATCTGCTATTGGGTCTATCATGTATGCGATGATATGTACTAGACCGAATGTGTCATGCGCTCTAAGCTTGACAAGTAGATACCAGAATAACCCAGGAAACAGTCATTGGATTGCTGTTAAAAGTATATTGAAATACCTTAGGAGAACTAAGGATATGTTTCTAATATATGGGTCTGGTGAGGAGGAACTCGCCGTAAAAGGTTACGTGGACGCGAGTTTCCAAACTGATCGAGATGACTCTCGATCACAATCCGGTTATGTCTTCATGTTAAATGGTGGTGCGGTCTCTTGGAAGAGTTCGAAACAGGAGGTTGTTGCGTTATCCACTACAGAGTCGGAGTACATTGCCGCCTCACTGGCAGCTCAGGAAGCTGCATGGATGAAGAAATTCATCGACGACTTAGGAGTGGTCCCTTCCATTCAGGACCCTCTTGAGATCTTTTGTGACAACGAGGGTGCGATTGCTCAAATCAAGGAACCTCGTGCTCATCAAAAGACTCGTCACATTGAGCGGAGATTCAACTACATCAGGGATGAGGTTGAAAAGGGAAAGATATGTATTCACAAAGTTCACACAGATCATAATGTTGCGGATCCACTCACGAAGCTTTTACATGGGCCAAAACATGAGGGACATGTTTGTGCGTTAGGGCTTCGATATTCTAGTGATTGGAATTGATCTACTTTATGTATTGTAACGGAACGAATTAGTTCAAACTCATTAATATAATTATGGTATTAATTTAATTATGAGTCATGTTCCAATTTAGCATATTTCATCCATGAATAAACTATTATTCTAAATTCCGTAGTTGATCACATTTGTGGGAACAAGTGTGAGGTTTAGACTATTATGAACTCGGATTGGTATACATTCATAGGTTGAATGTGGGGCAAGGTTGCAACCAAGGTTCATAGATATTTGTGGGAAACAAATATTGGAAGACCCGCTCTCAAGAATTACTGTATAGAACTTTTGTGGTTGATCACATGTAATCTTGAGTAAAGGAGAATATCATTGTATCCTCTGACCTGAGATACATATTGGGTTCTGACATTCACCGAGTATTATGCCTTGATTCTTTCCTTCGCTATTCTGAAACATGGTAGTACATAAGGAAGAACTCAGGTATATTACAAAGTGTATATCTAGGACGTATGTAGTCAAGATGGAATTTGTCCCTCTTATTCGTTGAGAGTCAGATGTCTAAGGCCTGAAAAGTTAAATCTATAAGAGAGTGATCACTCTGTATCTCTTGGATTTAACATGACATCTAGGACGAAAGGAAATAATGAAAGATTCACCTAATCATATTCGAAATGGGAACTCGAAAGGGATGATGTTATTGAATGGCACAAAGTCATAACATATTAGGGGTGATGGACGGTGTGTTAGGCTGTATCCATCACTTGCATTAATTTCTTATGTTTCTCGTGCAAGTGGGAGATTGAAGGTATTTCGTATGCCCGAGAGACATATTAAATTAATGTGGCTAATATGTTATGATCCAAGTCGGGTCATACCCAATAACAAGCTTACCGACACCTTATTCGTATTTGATCTTAGCGAATGGATCATTGATTAAATACGCAACACTTGAACTTTAAGAAAAATGGTTTTCTGAAAGATTACTTAATGTGTGTATGTAAATTATGGAATAATTTATATAAAAAGAGTTTAAATTATTTATGGGTTAAATAATTGATTTTGTTATGTTGCACTTTATAAAGTTTGGTTTTATAAAATGTAAATGTACATAACAAATATATAAATGTGGAAGTATTATGAAGAGTTTTATAAAATAATCTAATTCTTTTATAAAACTTATTTTATAATACTTGAAAGAGAAAGTGGCCTTGGAGTTGAAGTTCTCATGTTTTTGGCTTGGAATCTTTCACCCATGCTTTCTCAATTTCCATATGTATTCATCTTGACTCTTGTAGTAACCAATACATGCAACTTAGACTTCAAAAATTCTGCACAAAAACCCCTCAAAAACTGCTGCAAGGCCGTGGCCCTTTTGGAGCAAAAGAGAGGTTCTAATTTGATTTTTGCAAGTTGATTTTCAAGTGTAACTAAATCCTAACCAATTACAAAGGTGTTGGGGTCATTGCTTGTGGGTATTACACACTTGAGGCTTCAAGTTAGAAGCTCATTCATCATCATCTTCTTCATCATTTACTAGCAAGCTTGGAGTAGGTATAATCTCTTTACTTGCTTGTAGTTTGTAAGTATATATCACAACTTGATCCTAATTGGGATTTAACTTTAATTGGTTAAAGTTTAACAAGTCTAAAATTGGTAATTAACATGCTTCCGCTTTCTTAATTCTTAAAATGGTTTAAGTATATTATGAACTTGTTAAATCCCAACAAGGTCGACAAAAGAGCTACGCTGACATTAAAAGAAAAGATATAGAATTTGAAATTGGAGAGATGGTCATGCTTAAAGTTGCACCTTGGAAAGGCGTTGTTCGATTTGGTAAACGAGGGAAATTAAATCCAAGGTATATTGGACCATTCAAGATTATTGATCGTGTCGGACCAGTAGCTTACCGACTTGAGTTACCTCAACAACTTGCGGCTGTACATAACACTTTCCACATCTCGAATTTGAAGAAATGTTTTGCTAAAGAAGATCTCACTATTCCGTTAGATGAAATCCAAATCAACGAAAAACTTCAATTCATCAAAGAACCCGTCGAAATGATGGATCGTGAGGTTAAAAGACTTAAGCAAAACAAGATACCAATTGTTAAGGTTCGATGGAATGCTCGTAGAGGACCCGAGTTCACCTGGGAGCGTGAAGATCAGATGAAGAAGAAATACCCGCATCTATTTCCAGAAGATTCGTCAACACCTTCAACAGCATAAAATTTCGGGACGAAATTTATTTAACGGGTAGGTACTGTAGTGACCCGAACTTTTCCATGTTTATATATATTAATTGAGATTGATATTTACATGATTAAATGTTTCCAACATGTTAAGCAATCAAACTTGTTAAGACTTGATTAATTGAAATATGTGTCATATAGACAATTGACCACCCAAGTTGACCGGTGATTCACGAACGTTAAAACTTGTAAAAACTATATGATGACATATATATGGATATATATATAGTTAACATGATACTATGATAAGCAAACATATCATTAAGTATATTAACAATGAACTACATATGTAAAAACAAGACTACTAACTTAATGATTTTTAAACGAGACATATATGTAACGATTATCGTTGTAAAGACATTTAATGTATATATATCATATTAAGAGATATTCATACATGATAATATCATGATAATATAATAATTTAAAATCTCATTTGATATTATAAACATTGGTTAACAACATTTAACAAGATCGTTAACCTAAAGGTTTCAAAACAACACTTACATGTAACGACTAACGATGACTTAACGACTCAGTTAAAATGTATATACATGTAGTGTTTTAATATGTATTTATACACTTTTGAAAGACTTCAATACACTTATAAAAATACTTCTACTTAACAAAAATGCTTACAATTACATCCTCGTTCAGTTTCATCAACAATTCTACTCGTATGCACCCGTATTCGTACTCGTACAATACACAACTTTTAGATGTATGTACTATTGGTATATACACTCCAATGATCAGCTCTTAGCAGCCCATGTGAGTCACCTAACACATGTGGGAACCATCATTTGGCAACTAGCATGAAATATCTCATAAAATTACAAAAATATGAGTAATCATTCATGACTTATTTACATGAAAACAAAATTACATATCCTTTATATCTAATCCATACACCAACGACCAAAAACACCTACAAACACTTTCATTCTTCAATTTTCTTCATCTAATTGATCTCTCTCAAGTTCTATCTTCAAGTTCTAAGTGTTCTTCATATATTCTACAAGTTCTAGTTACATAAAATCAAGAATACTTTCAAGTTTGCTAGCTCACTTCCAATCTTGTAAGGTGATCATCCAACCTCAAGAAATCTTTGTTTCTTACAGTAGGTTATCATTCTAATACAAGGTAATAATCATATTCAAACTTTGGTTCAATTTCTATAACTATAACAATCTTATTTCAAGTGATGATCTTACTTGAACTTGTTTTCGTGTCATGATTCTGCTTCAAGAACTTCGAGCCATCCAAGGATCTGTTGAAGCTAGATCCATTTTTCTATTTTCCAGTAGGTTTATCCAAGGAACTTAAGGTAGTAATGATGTTCATAACATCATTCGATTCATATATATAAAGCTATCTTATTCGAAGGTTTAAACTTGTAATCACTAGAACATAGTTTAGTTAATTCTAAACTTGTTCGCAAACAAAAGTTAATCCTTCTAACTTGACTTTTAAAATCAACTAAACACATGTTCTATATCTATATGATATGCTAACTTAATGATTTAAAACCTGGAAACACGAAAAACACCGTAAAACCGGATTTACGCCGTCGTAGTAACACCGCGGGCTGTTTTGGGTTAGTTAATTAAAAACTATGATAAACTTTGATTTAAAAGTTGTTATTCTGAGAAAATGATTTTTATTATGAACATGAAACTATATCCAAAAATTATGGTTAAACTCAAAGTGGAAGTATGTTTTCTAAAATGGTCATCTAGACGTCGTTCTTTCGACTGAAATGACTACCTTTAGAAAAACGACTTGTAACTTATTTTTCTGACTATAAACCTATACTTTTTCTATTTAGATTCATAAAATAGAGTTCAATATGAAACCATAGCAATTTGATTCACTCAAAACGGATTTAAAATGAAGAAGTTATGGGTAAAACAAGATTGGATAATTTTTCTCATTTTAGCTACGTGAAAATTGGTAACAAATCTATTCCAACCATAACTTAATCAACTTGTATTGTATATTATGTAATCTTGAGATACCATAGACACGTATACAATGTTTCGACCTATCATGTCGACACATCTATATATATTTCAGAAAAACCATAGACACTCTATATGTGAATGTTGGAGTTAGCTATACAGGGTTAAGGTTGATTCCAAAATATATATAGTTTGAGTTGTGATCAATACTGAGATACGTATACACTGGGTCGTGGATTGATTCAAGATAATATTTATCGATTTATTTCTGTACATCTAACTGTGGACAACTAGTTGTAGGTTACTAACGAGGACAGCTGACTTAATAAACTTAAAACATCAAAATATATTAAAAGTGTTGTAAATATATTTTGAACATACTTTGATATATATGTATATATTGTTATAGGTTCGTGAATCAACCAGTGGCCAAGTCTTACTTCCCGACGAAGTAAAAATCTGTGAAAGTGAGTTATAGTCCCACTTTTAAAATCTAATATTTTTGGGATGAGAATACATGCAGGTTTTATAAATGATTTACAAAATAGACACAAGTACGTGAAACTACATTCTATGGTTGAATTATCTAAATCGAATATGCCCCTTTTTATTAAGTCTGGTAATCTAAGAATTAGGGAACAGACACCCTAATTGACGCGAATCCTAAAGATAGATCTATTGGGCCTAACAAACCCCATCCAAAGTACCGGATGCTTTAGTACTTCGAAATTTATATCATATCCGAAGGGTGTCCCGGAATGATGAGGATATTCTTATATATGCATCTTGTTAATGTCGGTTACCAGGTGTTCACCATATGAATGATTTTTATCTCTATGTATGGGATGTGTATTGAAATATGAAATCTTGTGGTCTATTATTATGATTTGATATATAGGTTAAACCTATAACTCACCAACATTTTTGTTGACGTTTTAAGCATGTTTATTCTCAGGTGATTATTAAGAGTTTCCGCTGTCGCATACTTAAATAAGGACGAGATTTGGAGTCCATGCTTGTATGATATTGTGTAAAAATTGCATTCAAGAAACTTATTTTGTTGTAACATATTTGTATTGTAAACCATTATGTAATGGTCGTGTGTAAACAGGATATTTTAGATTATCATTATTTGATAATCTACGTAAAGCTTTTTAAACCTTTATTGATGAAATAAAGGTTATGGTTTGTTTTAAAATGAATGCAGTCTTTGAAAAACGTCTCATATAGAGGTCAAAACCTCGCAACGAAATCAATTAATATGGAACGTTTTTAATCAATAAGAACGGGACATTTCACGTTTTAGGACAAAGGATAGAAAAAAGATTTCAACCTATTTATTATGCTAGTAAGACGTTACAAGGAGCACAAACGAACTACACAACTACTGAAAAAGAACTCCTTGCTATTGTCTTTGCTTTTGACAAATTTCGTTCATATCTCGTTCTAGCTAAAACGGTGGTCTATACCGACCATTCTGCTCTTAGATACTGATAACGCTAAAAACGAACATATATTTCATAGCATTATTCCTCAAGAAAGACAAGCTTTTAGTTACAATTCTTCTATTTACAAGTGATATTCGTTTAAATAATAAAAGGTGAAGACAAAAGATAGATTCGATGAATTGAAGACGCAAAGGTCCAAAAAGCTCAAAAGTACAAAATACAATCAAAGAGGTTCCAATTATTGATAAGAAACGTCTCGAAATTACAAGAGTACAAGATTCAAAACGCAAAGTACAAAATATAAAATTGTACGCAAGGACGTTCGAAAATCCGGAACCGGGACCAGAGTCAACTCTCAACGCTCGACGCAACGGACTAAAAATTACAAGTTAACTATGTATATAAATATAATATAATATATAATTAATTATATAAATTATATATATATTATATTTATAAAATAAATCGTCGGCAAACAAAGAGCCAAATGTGGGTGAGCTGTAAAATCAAACTCCGCGACTCGCGGAGTTTGAAGGCAAAAATTGCCGCGAGTCGCGGAGCCCCAAATTTAGAAACTGCCTATAAAGCTCGCGCATTCTGATCGTAAAAAAATCCAATATCCATCAATCTCTCTATCTATATACGTAATATTTATATTTATAATTTATATTTTAATTTTAATTTTAATTTTAATCCTAATAATAAGGGTATGTTAGCGAATGTTGTAAGGGTGTAAGTCGAAATTCTGTCCGTGTAACGCTACGCTATTTTTAATCATTGTAAGTTATGTTTAACCTTTTTAATTTAATGTCTCGTAGCTAAGTTATTATTATGCTTATTTAATCCGAAGTAATCATGATGTTGGGCTAATTACTAAAATTGGGTAATTGGGCTTTGTACCATAATTGGGGTTTGGACAAAAGAACGACACTTGTGGAAATTAGACTATGGGCTATTAATGGGCTTTATATTTGTTTAACTAAATGATAGTTTGTTAATGTTAATATAAAGATTTACAATTGGGCGTCCCTATAAATTACCATATACACTCGATCGGACACGATGGGCGGGGTATTTATATGTACGAATAATCATTCATTTAACCGGACACGGGAATGGATTAATAGCCACTAGAATAATTAAAACAGGGGTGAAATTATGTACAAGGACACTTGGTATAATTGATAACAAAATATTAAAAACTTGGGTTACACTCAGTCGACATCCTGGTGTAATTATTAAACAAAGTATTAAAATCTTGTTACAGTTTAAGTCCCCAATTAGTTGGAATATTTAACTTCAGGTATAAGGATAATTTGACGAGGACACTCGCACTTTATATTTATGACTGATGGACTGTTATGGACAAAAACCAGACAGACATATTAAATAATCCAGGACAAAGGACAATTAACCCATGGGCATAAAACTAAAATCAACACGTCAAACATCATGGTTACGGAAGTTTAAATAAGCATAATTCTTTTATTTCATATTTAATTTCCTTTATTTTATATTTAATTGCACTTCTAATTATCGCATTTTTATTGTTATTGTATTTAATTGCACTTTTAATTATCGTACTTTTTAATTATCGCAAGTTTATTTTATCGCACTTTTATTATTCGCAATTTCATTATCGTTATTACTTTACGCTTTAAATTAAGTCTTGTATTTATTTATTATTTTACATTTGGTTTTAACTGCGACTAAAGTTTTAAAATCGACAAACCGGTCATTAAACGGTAAAAATCCCCCTTTATAATAATAATATTACTTATATATATATTTATATTTTTACAAAAGTAAACTAATATAGCGTTAAGCTTTGTTTAAAGATTTTCCCTGTGGAACGAACCGGACTTACTAAAAACTACACTATTGTACGATTAGGTACACTGCCTATAAGTGTTGTAGCAAGGTTTAAGTATATCCATTCTCTAAATAAATAAATATCTTGTGTAAAATTGTATCGTATTTAATAGTATTTTCTTGTAAAATTTAATAGTATTTTATACCCCTTAGCTTTGACATCAAGTTATTTTTGGCGCCGCTGCCGGGGAACAATCTAGCTTAAAAGCCGGAATCGCAACGCTACATAAAAAAAAAGATTTTTATTTTTAGTTTACTTTTATTAAAATTCACTTTTGTAAAAATACGTTTTTAATTATTCGAAAATATAAAAAGAAAAACAAAAATTTATATATTTTTAAGATTTTATTAAATATTTAAGTTTTATAAATTTTCTTTATTTTTATTTTATAAAAATATAAGTTTTTATTATATAAATATTTTAGATTTTAAAACAGAAAACAGAAAAAAATATAAAATAAAATAAAAAAACGCGTCGAATTTTAAACTGTACCTGAGTTGAAAATTGGAACCCCACGACTCGCGGAGTTTGCAGCCTCGAATACCGCGACTTGCGGAGCAGCCCTGACACCCGTGACTAAACCCTAATTCGCATTAAATACGGGGTAATTATTAATTATTATTATTATTAACCCTAATTACTTATTATTATTATAATTAGTTTTACTTTTTATTTAATTTATATTTTAGTTAAATTAGTTTAATTAAATTGTAAAATTAATAGTTTTAATAAATAATTAATATAAAAATAATATTTTTATAAAATTTGTACTTTTTACAACTTTTTGTATATATTTTTATATTTTGTCCCTTTTTAATCGTTTTAGCGTAATATTTGTATTTTTAGCTCATATTTAGTTTTAAACTTAGTTTTTGCCATAGTTATTTTTACTTCTAGATTTTTAGGCTTTGCCGTAGAATTCCTTAAGTGCTTTTTCTTTAGACTAAGATTTAGGTACTTTAGAATTTTGCGACGCCTTTTTAAGTTTTAGTTTCTTTTTAAGTTATTTCCATTTGGGATTTAGTTTTTCCTGTAAGCTTTAATATTTTTAGACGACTTTTACCTATGCATCAATTATCATTCCAATTAGTAATCTCCATTTGCGATTATAATTTTAAGTTAGTTGTAGTAATAAGGTTAGGTTAGTCAAGTGTTTTTAAGTTTTATAAGTTTCTTTTATTTTTCCGTCACCTTTTATTTTTCAACCATTTTTCTTTTTCGATCTTTTTCCGACGAACTCTTTTTCTTTCTTATTTCTCGCCATCCTAGTTTTTAGGACATAGATTTTTATTCTACTTCTTATCTAAATTTCTTAAAATTACGAAAATTTATTTTAAGTGGTTAAATTGATAGACATCAAAATTTTCTGGTTCGTAGTAATAGTTGGATTTGTATGTGGACCGGGTTATTGGAGCCAAACAGTCCTCAATTATATTGAGACCAAACGAATCCTGCCCCTCTGCTGCATCTTTTGGCTATTCAAAACGTGGGCAAAATCAGAAAAGTCTATTAATTGGATAACTTATATAATTTTTCTTTCCTTTTTAAAAAAAAACTAATAGGATATTCAGTGAATGCACCGAGCAAGACGTTCACCACCTTTTGTACGTTCACCACCTGTAACTAGATCAAGACATTTAGCAAATATTACTACCGTTGATTTTTCTTTAGAATCGTCATCCAGTCGACCAAGTACTCCAGTTCAAATTTCCGATAATCCATTTTTTGAACCCGACCTCACAATTGAGAATCCGGAGAATATTCAGGGACGATTCGTAGATTCTGAACCATTAAATTTTCCTCCGGAACCACCAATCATTCAAACAGAGATTGTTGAGGAACGAACCATTAAATCAGAATCCTCTAGTGATTCCGATTCAACAAATTCAATTATGAAGAATCTGGAACCTTTAAGTATGGAAGACCGAATGAGAGCTAAACGCACTGGCCAAGGTCACGCAATTACTCATCCAGACATTAATGCACCAGATTATGAAATCAAAGGACAAATTCTACACATGGTGACTAATCAATGCCAATTTAGTGGTGCGCCGAAGGAAGATCCAAATGAACATTTACGTACCTTTAATAGGATCTGCACACTATTTAAAATCCGAGAAGTAGAGGATGAACAGATATATCTCATGTTATTTCCCTGGACTTTAAAGGGAGAAGCCAAAGATTGGTTGGAATCGTTACCTGAAGGGGCGATTGATACATGGGACGTTTTAGTTGAAAAATTTCTTAAACAATTCTTTTCTGCATCTAAAGCCGTAAGACTTCAAGGAGAAATTGTTACATTCACACAGAAGCTGAATGAAACTCTATATGAGGCGTGGACTAGATTTGGAAAGTTGTTAAGAGGATGTCCGCAACATGGTTTAGACACCTGTCAAATAGTACAAATATTCTACCAAGGATGCGACATCACTACAAGGAAAGACATAGATATAGCAGCTGGTGGTTCTATTATGAAGAAAACCAAAACTGATGCTTACAAAATTGTTGATAACACTGCTTCCCACTCACATGAGTGGCACCAAGAAAAAGATATCGTTAGATCATCTAAATCAGCTAGAGCCGATTCTAGCCATGACTTAGATTCCATTTCCGCAAAGATAGATGTTGTCGAGAGACGAATGGAAAAGATGACTAAAGATATTCACTCAATACGAATTAGTTGTGAGCAGTGTGGAGGACCACATTTGACAAAAGATTGTCTCAGTATTGAATTAACAATGGAACAAAGAGAGAATATTTCATACATAAACCAAAGGCCTGGAAATAATTATCAGAATAATTATCAACCGCCAAGACCGATTTACAATCAAAACCAGAATTATAACCGAAATATTCCATACAACAACCAACAAGGTCCTAGCAATCAACAAGTATCCAATAATAATTACAATCAGCAAAGACCTAATTTTCAAAACAAACCACCACAACAAACCGATGATAAAAAGCCGAATTTAGAAGATATGATGACGAAGCTAGTTGAAACTCAAACGCAGTTTTTCACATCTCAGAAACAAACTAATGAACAAAATGCTCAAGCATTTAGAAATCAACAAGCTTCTATTCAAAATCTGAAACAAGAAGTAAGTAACCTAGCAAGGTTAATAGGTGAAAGAAAACCGGGAAGTCTACCTAGTGATACAAATGCTAACCCCCGGAATGAAACAGCTAAAGCCATTACCACAAGAAGTGGTACAACACTTAAACCACCTGAAATACCTGTAACTTTTGATGAAGCTATTCCTACTCCACAAGAACCACAACCTAATCAAGATAAGGAAAAAGAACCGGTAGTTGAAAAGGTTAATGAAGATAACACAGTTAAGGCTAAACCTTATGTTAAACCATACCAACCACCACTTCCTTACCCGAGTAAAATGAAGAAAGAGAAACTTGAAGCCGAGCAATCTAAATTCTTGGATATGTTTAAACAGATAAATGTAAATCTTCCTTTCATTGATGTGATTTCAGGAATGCCTAGATATGCTAAATTCTTGAAAGATCTAATCTCAAATAGAAAGAAAATGGAAGAACTCTCGGCTGTTACCATGAATGCTAATTGTTCAGCAGTGCTGTTGAATAAGATACCAGAAAAACTATCTGATCCAGGAAGTTTCACAATTCCATGTTTTCTGGGTAGTCTTAGTTCAATAGAAGCATTGGCAGACTTAGGTGCTAGTATAAATCTAATGCCATATTCACTATACGCTAAACTAGACCTTGGAGAATTGAAACCAATCAGAATAAGCATACAACTAGCCGATAGATCAATAAAATATCCTAGAGGGATAATGGAGAACATGCTAGTTAAAGTTGGTACTTTAGTATTTCCAGTAGATTTTGTTGTTCTGGACATGGAAGAAGATTCTCAAGTTCCTCTCATATTAGGAAGACCATTCTTAAACACGACTAAAGCAATGATAGACGTGTTCGGTAAGAAATTGACCCTAAGTATAGAGGATGAGAGTGTTACCTTTTCAGTTGATAGAGCAATGCAACAACCACAATCTGCAGATGATACATGTTATTATATTCAAACTATAGATGCACATGCAGAATTATTAGAAGAATTTCCAGAATTACAAGGAACAGGAGAATGTTCTTTAGGAGAAGGTAATGAACCAATTGATGAAGTTGAAATGTTAGCTACACTTATAGCTAATGGATATGAACCAACAACAGAAGAAATTCAAATGCTAAAAGAAGAAGACAGATATCGATATAAATCATCGATAGAAGAACCACCGAAATTAGAATTAAAGCCACTTCCAAACCATTTGGAATACGCTTATTTACATGGTGAATCTGAATTACCTGTAATAATATCGTCTTCTCTTACTGAAAATGAGAAATCACAACTCATTTCTGTGTTGAAAGCTCATAAACCAGCCATTGCATGGAAGATTCATGATATTAAAGGAATAAGTCCTTCGTATTGCACACATAAAATCCTTATGGAAGAAGGTCATAAAACGTATGTGCAACGCCAACGAAGACTAAATCCTAATATGCAAGATGTAGTTAAGAAAGAATTTATTAAACTGCTAGATGCATGTTTAATTTATCCAATTTTTGATAGTCCATGGGTAAGCCCAGTTCAATGCGTGCCTAAGAAGGGTGGCATGACTATCATTACAAATGAGAAAAATGAGCTTATTTCTACTAGGACTATAACAGGATGGCGTGTATGTATTGATTATAGAAAATTAAATGACGCCACCAGAAAAGATCACTTTCCCTTACCTTTCATTGATCAAATGTTGGAAAGATTAGCCGGAAATAGTTACTATTGTTTTCTAGATGGATTTTTCGGATATTTTCAAATTCCAATAGCACCCGAAGATCAAGAGAAAACCACATTCACGTGCCCTTATGGTACTTTTGCTTACAAACGCATGCCATTTGGACTTTGCAACGCCCCTGCAACCTTTCAAAGGTGCATGATGGCAATTTTTCATGACATGATAGAAGAATGCATGGAAGTTTTCATGGATGACTTTTCAGTCTTCGGTGATACATTTGAAACATGTCTAGCTAATCTTGAACGAATGCTTATTAGATGCGAACAATCAAATCTAGTACTTAATTGGGAGAAATGACATTTCATGGTTAAAGAAGGCATCGTTCTTGGACATAAAATTTCAAAAGAAGGAATTGAAGTGGATAGAGCTAAAGTAGATGTAATTGCTAAACTTCCACATCCCACCAATGTTAGAGGAGTTAGGAGTTTTCTAGGGCATGCCGGTTTTTACCGACGTTTCATAAAATATTTTTCTAAAATTGCCACTCCTATGAATAAACTCCTAGAAAAGGATGCTCCATTCATCTTTTCAGATGAGTGTATCAAATCTTTTAATATTCTTAAAGAGAAACTCACTAATGCGCCGATCATGATAACACCAAATTGGAATCTACCATTTGAACTAATGTGCGATGCAAGTGATTTTGCAATGGGAGCCGTTTTAGGACAAAGGATTGAAAAACGATTTCAACCTATATATTATGCTAGTAAGACGTTACAAGGAGCACAAACGAACTATACAACTACTGAAAAAGAACTCCTTGCTATTGTCTTTGCTTTTGACAAATTTCGATCATATCTCGTTCTAGCAAAAACGGTGGTTTATACCGACCATTTTGCTCTTAGATACCTATTTTCGAAACAAGATGCTAAACCAAGATTAATCCGTTGGATCTTACTCTTACAAGAGTTTGATATTGAAATCCGAGATAAAAGAGGAGCAGAAAATCTCGCCGCTGATCATCTTTCTCGTCTTGAAAATCTTGAGTTAGAAGTTCTAAATGAATCGGCCATACAAGACAACTTTCCTGATGAATATCTATTGAAGATAGATTATAAAGAAAATCCATGGTTTGCAGACTATGCAAACTACTTAGTTTGTGGATTCCTTGAAAAAGGATTATTGATAAGGCTAAAAAGGAACATATATTTCATAACATTATCCCCCAAGAAAGACAAGATTTTAGTTGCAATTGTTCCATATTCAAGTAATATTCGTTTATATTAAATAAGTGCGAAGACAAAAGGCGAAAATGAAGATTTGAAGACGGAAAGGTCCAAAATGCTCAAATGTACAAGATACAATTAAAATGGTTCAAATTATTGATGAGGAACGTCTAAAAATAACAAGAGTACAAGTTACGAAACGCAAAGTACACGATATAAAATAGTACGCAAGGACGTCCGAAAATCCGGAACCGGGACCCGAGCCAAGAAGAAACGCCCGACGCAATGGACCAAAAATATCTAGTTTACTATGCACATAAATATAATATAATATATAAATAATTATTAAAATTATTTATATTTTATATATATTTAATAAATATGTCGACGAACAAGAAGACAAAAGATATGTGAGCTGTCCAGCGTGGCCATGCGAGTCGCATGGCAAATAGGCATAAACCCATGCGAGTCGCATGGCAGTAAAAATCTGGCCAAATGCCTATAAAAAGGCAGTTTATGCACGAACTCAAACACATCTTTTTCTTTTCCTTCTCTGTAAACATATAACATAAATAAATAATTATAATTTTAATTATAATTTTAATAATTATGATTTAGTTTAGTATGGTAACAAATGATTTACGGGTTTTAAGTCAAGACTCTGCCCGTGTAATACTACGATATTAATACCCACTGTAAGTTATGTCTTTCCTTTTTATATTAATGTCTCGTAGCTAAGTTATTATTATGCTTATTTAATCCGAAGTAATCATGATGTTGGGCTAATTACTAAAATTGGGTAATTGGGCTTTGTACCATAATTGGGGTTTGGACAAAAGAACGACACTTGTGGAAATTAGACTATGGGCTATTAATGGGCTTTATATTTGTTTAACTAAATGATAGTTTGTTAATGTTAATATAAAGATTTACAATTGGGCGTCCCTATAAATTACCATATACACTCGATCGGACACGATGGGCGGGGTATTTATATGTACGAATAATCGTTCATTTAACCGGATACGGGAATGGATTAATAGCCACTAGAATAATTAAAACAGGGGTGAAATTACATTCAAGGGTAATTGGTGTAATTGTTAACAAAGTACTAAAACCTTGGTTTACACGCAGTCGATAACCTGGTGTATTTATTAAACAAAGTATTAAAACCTTGTTACAATTCGAATCCCCAATTAGTTGGAATATTTAACTTCGGGTATAAGAATAATTTGACGAGGGCACTCGCACTTTATATTTATGACTGATGGACTGTTATGAAAAAAAAAACCAGACGGACATATTAAATAATCCAGGACAAAGGACAATTAACCCATTGAACTAAACTAAAATCTAAAAGTCAAACATCATGATTACGGAAGTTTAAATAAGCATAATTGTTTTATTGTATTTTTCATCGTACCTTTATTTACTGTTATTTTATTTTCTGTCATTTACTTTATCGCAATTTATTTTACGCACTTTAATTTCCGTTATTTATATTTTCGCTTTCGTTAAAATCGACAAACCGGTCATTAAACGGTTAAAACCCCCCTTTATATAATTATAATACTACTACTATATATATATATATATATATATATATATATATATATATATATATATATATATATATATATATATATATATATATATATATATATATATTTTTATATTTTTATATTTCTGTGTGCGTTAAACTTCACTTGTTTTCCCCGTGGAACGAACCGGACTTACTAAAAACTATACTGCAATACGATTAGGTACACTGCCTATAAGTGTTGTAGCAAGGTTTAAAGTATATCCACTCGATAAATAAATAAAACTTGTGTAAAATTTCGTCGAATTTCGTATTAAAAATAAACACTATTTCATACCCCTCGCGACACACATCAAGTTTTTGGCGCCGCTGCCGGGGAACGCCGAAGCGAAACGTCAATATATAAAAAAAAAAAAAAAAAAAAAAAATTTATTTTAAAATCTATCTTTAAGTTTTTCTTTTATTTATAAAATTATAAAGTGTTTTTATTTTATTTTAGTTTTTTTTTTAAAATTAAGTTTTTATTTAAATTATATATTTATAAATATCTTATTTATAGAAAACAGAAAATAAAAAAATAAATAATTAAATTATTACGTGAACCTGTCAATTTGACCTGTCATCTGAACTGAACCAGCAGGCCATGCGACTCGCATGACCTTTTCGCTTAAACCTATGCGACTCGCATGAGTGTCACAGACAGGCCACATAATTGACCTAAATTTGCATTAATTACGGAATATATATATTATTATTAATCTAAACCCTAGTTTATTATTAATTATTATATTTAGTAATTTAATTAGTTATATTTACTTATTATTAGTTTTAAATTAATACTTTTATTATATAAAATATAAAAATAATATTTTTATAAAAACTAATAATTTTTTTTTACTTTTTATTTATTTTATATTTTGTATCTTTTAGTCATTTTAAGCGTAATTTTTGTATTTTTATCATTTGTGCTTAGTTTTAAGTCTAGTTTTTTGCCGTAATTTTATTTTTATTTCTAGAATTTTTAGGATTGCCGTAAAATCCCTTAAGTGCTTATTCCTTAGACTAAGATTTAGGTGCTTTAGAATTTTGCGACGCCATTTTTCGTGCTACTTTCTTATTTTTGTTTTTCGACGCCTATTTTTCTACCCTTTTTATTTTTCAACATTTTTCGACGCGCAATCTTTTTCTCTCTTATTTCTCGTCATTCTAGTTTTTAGGACTTAGAATTTTTTCTACTTCTTCTCTAAATTTCTTAAAATTACGAAAATTTATTTTAAGTGGTTAAATTAATGGACGTTGACAATTTTCTGCTTCGTAGTAATAGTTGGATTTGTTAGTGGCTGAGTTGTGAGCTTCCGATTTAAAGGGTTCTGGCTCCCTGCTGCATCTTTTGGCTATTCGAAACGTGGGCAAAAGCAGAAAAGTCTATTAATTGGATAACTTATTATAATTTTTCTTTCCTTTTTAAAAACTAATAGGATATTCAGTGAATGCACCGAGCAAAACGTTCACCACCTTTCATACGTTCACCACCTGTAACTCGATCAAGACATCTAGCAAATATTGTCGCCGTTGATTTTTCTTTAGAATCGTCATCTAGTCGAACAAGAACTCCAACTCAAATTTCCGATAATCCATCTTTTGAACCCGACTTCACAATTAAGAACCCGGAGCATATTCAAGGACAATTCCAAGATCCTGAACCACTAATTATTCCTCCTGAACCACAAACCGTTAAATCAGAGTCCTCTAGTGATTCGTATTCAACAAATTCAATTATGGAAGTAACGGAACCTCTAAGTATGGAAGATCGAATGAGAGCCACACGCACGGGCCAAGGTCACGCCATTATTAAGCCAGAAATTAATGCGTCAGATTATGAAATCAAAGGACAAATCCTACATATGGTAACTAACCAATGCCAATTCAGTGGTGCACCGAATGAAGACCCAAACGAACACCTTCGTACGTTTAATAGGATCTGTACACTATTCAAAATCCGAGAAGTGGAAGACGAACAAATTTATCTCATGTTATTTCCCTGGACTTTAAAGGGAGAAGCCAAAGATTGGTTAGAATCGTTACCTGAAGGGGCGATTGATACATGGGATGTTTTAGTTGAAAATTTTCTTAAACAATTCTTTCCGGCATCTAAAGCCGTGAGACTTCAAGGAGAAATTGTTACGTTTGCGCAAAAGCCAAATGAAACATTATATGAGGCGTGGACAAGATTCGGAAGGATGTTGAGAGGATGTCCTCAACACGGATTAGATACTTTTCAAATAGTGCAAATCTTCTATAAAGGCGTAGACATCGCTACAAGAAAAGACATCGACATAACAGCTGGTAGTTCCATTATGAAGAAAACCGCAACTGAAGCTTACAAAATCATTGATAACACAGCATCCCACTCACATGAGTGGCACCAAGAAAAAGATATCGTTAGATCATCTAAAGCGGCTAGAGCCGATTCTAGCCATAACTTTGATTCTGTTTCCGCAAAAATAGATGCTTTCGAAAGACGAATGGAAAAGATGAATAAAGATATTCACGCAATACGAATCAGTTGTGAGCAATGCGGTGGACCACACTTATTGAAAGATTGTTACATTGAACCAACGATGGAACAACGAGAGAATGTTTCCTATATGAACAAAAGGCTGGGAAATGATTACCAGAATAATTATCAACCGCCAAGGCCAAACTTTAATCGAAATCAATACATTCTTTACAATCCAAAAGGACCCGACAATAACTCGTATAACCAACAAGGTCCGAATAACCAACCGACTCAAAACAACACTTTCAATCAACAAAGACCTAGCTTGTATAAACCACCACAACAAACCGAAGAGAAAAAGCCAAATCTAGAAGAAATGATGGTAAAGCTAGTGGAATCTCAAACACAATTTATTACATCTCAAACCCAAACGAATGAGAGGGTTGATCAGTCACTTAGAACTCAACAAGCTTCCATTTTGAATCTAGAAAAACAAGTAGGTACTGTTGTTAGATTAATAAGTGAAAGGGAACAAGGAAAGCTACCGAGTAATACTGAAGTAAATCTTAGGAATGAGAATGTTAACATGGTATCAACAAATTCTAAAAAACCAGCTCCAGAAGATGGGGAGGTTTTAGATGAGAATAACAATGAAGAAGTTACACCATCACCACCACCCGAGTATGTAAAGCCAGTGGTGGCACCATACAAACCACCCATCCCGTTTCCAAGAAAAGGAGTGGAGTATGAGCAAGTAATAGGTAATAAAGTTGGTGATACCATTGGAAAGAAGAAGAAGAAAAAGAATAAGAAAGTGCAAGAAACAAAAACAGTAGAAGTAAACCCGGTGAATACAGTTCCATCAAAACCTCCACCTAGGGTAGGTGATCCGGGTGAATTTATTGTTCCTTGTCTACTTAGTGATTGTGTCATGTATGATGCACTAGCAGATTTAGGTGCAAGTGTAAGTGTTATGCCTCTTTCCTTATATAAGAGATTAGGTGTAGGTAAGTTAAGTCCAACGGATATGAGTGTTCGACTCTTTGATCAAACCATTAAGCACCCAGTTGGAATTGCTGACAACCTACCCGTTCAAGTAGGCAATTTAACCTTTCTAGTCGAATTTATTGTCATTGACATAGAAGAGGACCCAAACATTCCTCTAATTTTAGGTCGGCCATTCTTAGCGTCCACCAAGGCGTTATTTGATGTAGGAAATGGAAGAATGACACTTAAAAGTGGTGACAAATCGATCACCTTTATGATTCGAAAGTCTAAATCTCCACCAACCAAAACCGTTGAACCGGTAAAAACGATTGGTAATAACCATGTGGTTTTACCAACTCCAACGGTAGTGCTTAGCAATAATGAAACGCCTAAGTGTGGGGAAAATGAAGTAACACCTAATGATGACCTGATAACAAAGAACCCCGTTGTTGATACGAAATTAAATGATCCCATTATTAATAGTTCAATGAAGAAACTTATTAAACGGATTCGCGATGCTAGAAGTAAGGGGAACTTCAAGTTATGTAACCGGTTAGTATCCAATTTGTCGCCTAAAGAAAAGGCGAAGCTAGTTGAAATTGTGGATATTACACAGGAATACGACCAATGGCTTAAAGAAAAATTCACAGATACGCAAGTTGATTATGGACCAAAAGAAATTAACGATGAAGTTAATCACAATTTCAACACCACAGCTACCTAAGTGTGGGGAGATTTAAGTGTTCTAAAAAAAAATGCTATCTAGAGTTAGTTGTTCTGTTCTCGTGTAGTTCCGAAAATGGAATCCGATTGGTCTTTTCCGCTAGCAGACACTAAAGAACTAGTTTCCTCCCTCCATTCTGAATTTTTTTTTATTTTGTAGGTTTTATATAAAAATTAATATGCTTTTTAAATTTAAGTTTTGTGTGATTTTAAAAACAAAATTTACTTTATTTCATTAAGTTAAAAAAAAAAATTGATTTCTAAAATTCGTCGTGAGTTGAAGACTAGGTCATAGAGCCGAAATTGCTTTACCCGAAGGCGAGGCGACAAATTTTGTTATCATTATTTCATTGATTTAAAGTATGCCAAAAAAATATTATATTTTATAAATTTTTGAACGTGGGGTTATATACCAAACTTCAAAAATATGTATATATATGTTTGTATTTTATGTTATATACAAAACAGGGTAAAACAACGCACTTTCAAAGACTGTCATTAAGTTCAGCAAAAGGTACTAATTTTGACAACAAGAAGCAAAATATCAAATGTGAGATAACAACAAGATGTTTAACAAGATGTTTGCAAACTGGGTATTTTTAATCATTTCTCTACGCTAATCACCCTCATGAATTTATAATTATAGTCTGATTTCATGCAAATGAGGGCATTGCATGATCTCAAGTGTGGGGAAGGGTTATAAATTCTCTCGGGTTTGCACTTAGTTTATTTGCCAAATTTTGTGAAAATTTGAAAAATTTTCAACTAAATGAATTTAAAATCATGTTTATACATATTTATGAACGGTGAAAACTAGGTGATAATACCGAAATTATCGTTACCTCGAAAAGGACATAAATTGAGAAACACCCTAAAACGCTTGAATTCATTTAAAATGAAATAAAAGAAAATAAAAAGGCAAAGAAAGAAACTAAGTGTGGGAAGAATGTACCAAGTTATTCAATTTAAAACATATATCACATATTTTTGTACAAGATTATTGCAGGTACTTTTGCTTTGGACGATACTAATCAGTTTTACCCGGTTTACTGTAATACATTTGAAAGAAAGATGGATCTACACGATGAATCAATTCCATCATTAAAAGGAAGTAAAGTCTTCTGAAAAAGACACGCGCTTCTTGATTTAGGTCATGAAGTTGTCGTCCAGACCAGCTGTAGGTTGACGAAAAATCTAGAAAAGTCATCACTAAAATCAGCAGGAAATCCACGGACCTCAGCATAAAACAGGGTCGCCATGTGGTCAGATTTATCCTAACCATGAGAAGGATTTATCTCGTACAATGGGGAGGCACCGTGCAAATTAGCTGGATAAGACTAATGAATCAGATCCCCAGAAAGGATAATCTCCTTAAAAGATCAAAAATCAGCTTTTAAGCCTGATATTACTCAATCCTTGAGATTGACTTTAAAGATTGAGAATTACAAACTCATGGAATTCGATGATATCTAAACTCGAGCTTGAACGAGAAAATATTTTGATCAAAATACAAACCGATTTGTTTTCTGAAAACCCATTTTCAATGCGTTCATTACCATTGAACGTAAAATCCTAGGAATTCACCTGGAATTCATTAGGTCACCTGAACCAAATCGGGTATCAACCGTAAGAACGGTGGTTGCATAGCATGGTCGGAGACAGGACCTTGTGCCAGACCGAAAAATCATAGGATGATCTTTACTATTGCTCCTACCAAGGATAGTTCTAGCATCCGACACGTTAAAAAAGACCATGAAAATCTGCATGTCATTAGACATTGCCTTAACAGTTTCTTGTTCATCGCTTTTCTTTACAACCGGACGGTAGTTTACCGAAAGGTAATATACGGAACAAGTAAACTGGATGTGTGCTTCCGATACCGGGATAGCAGTGGATTACACGAACCTAAAAGTTTTAAGCCAAAATATTGATCCACAAATATATTTTGCAACACCGAATGGTGGGTCAAATCAGAAAACTTGTCTAGGGTAAAATCTAGCTTGAATTTTCAAAAAGATCAAATGTTTTCATAAAGATCCAATTTCCTTAAGGATCTAAATTTTTATAGTCATGTGGGACTGTAAACCACCTTTCAAATGTGCACTTTGCTTTGGAAACCGAAAGTAAATCGGCTATTTGATTGCAAGTGTCGTTGACCTAAACCCGAGGCAACTGTGGATGACACACCCACCTTTAAACCACATCGTTACTATCATTGTTTATACCGCCATATCAAAATCACTAATGTATAAAGTGTGAAGAATAAAGAAGTGATTTGTGTGATGTATTATATTATTTCAAGACTGTATTGCTTGAGGACAAGCAACGCTCAAGTGTGGGGATATTGATAAGGCTAAAAAGGAACATATATTTCATAACATTATCCCCCAAGAAAGACAAGATTTTAGTTGCAATTGTTCCATATTCAAGTAATATTCGTTTATATTAAATAAGTGCGAAGACAAAAGGCGAAAATGAAGATTTGAAGACGGAAAGGTCCAAAATGCTCAAATGTACAAGATACAATTAAAATGGTTCAAATTATTGATGAGAAACGTCTAAAAATAACAAGAGTACAAGTTACGAAACGCAAAGTACACGATATAAAATAGTACGCAAGGACGTCCGAAAATCCGGAACCGGGACCCGAGCCAAGAAGAAACGCCCGACGCAATGGACCAAAAATATCTAGTTTACTATGCACATAAATATAATATAATATATAAATAATTATTAAAATTATTTATATTTTATATATATTTAATAAATATGTCGACGAACAAGAAGACAAAAGATATGTGAGCTGTCCAGCGTGGCCATGCGAGTCGCATGGCAAATAGGCATAAACCCATGCGAGTCGCATGGCAGTAAAAATCTGGCCAAATGCCTATAAAAAGGCAGTTTATGCACGAACTCAAACACATCTTTTTCTTTTCCTTCTCTGTAAACATATAACATAAATAAATAATTATAATTTTAATTATAATTTTAATAATTATGATTTAGTTTAGTATGGTAACAAATGATTTACGGGTTTTAAGTCAAGACTCTGCCCGTGTAATACTACGATATTAATACCCACTGTAAGTTATGTCTTTCCTTTTTATATTAATGTCTCGTAGCTAAGTTATTATTATGCTTATTTAATCCGAAGTAATCATGATGTTGGGCTAATTACTAAAATTGGGTAATTGGGCTTTGTACCATAATTGGGGTTTGGACAAAAGAACGACACTTGTGGAAATTAGACTATGGGCTATTAATGGGCTTTATATTTGTTTAACTAAATGATAGTTTGTTAATGTTAATATAAAGATTTACAATTGGGCGTCCCTATAAATTACCATATACACTCGATCGGACACGATGGGCGGGGTATTTATATGTACGAATAATCGTTCATTTAACCGGATACGGGAATGGATTAATAGCCACTAGAATAATTAAAACAGGGGTGAAATTACATTCAAGGGTAATTGGTGTAATTGTTAACAAAGTAGTAAAACCTTGGTTTACACGCAGTCGATAACCTGGTGTATTTATTAAACAAAGTATTAAAACCTTGTTACAATTCGAATCCCCAATTAGTTGGAATATTTAACTTCGGGTATAAGAATAATTTGACGAGGGCACTCGCACTTTATATTTATGACTGATGGACTGTTATGAAAAAAAAAACCAGACGGACATATTAAATAATCCAGGACAAAGGACAATTAACCCATTGAACTAAACTAAAATCTAAAAGTCAAACATCATGATTACGGAAGTTTAAATAAGCATAATTGTTTTATTGTATTTTTCATCGTACCTTTATTTACTGTTATTTTATTTTCTGTCATTTTATTTTCTGTCATTTACTTTATCGCAATTTATTTTACACACTTTAATTTCCGTTATTTATATTTTCGCTTTCGTTAAAATCGACAAACCGGTCATTAAACGGTTAAAACCCCCCTTTATATAATTATAATACTACTACTATATATATATATATATATATATATTTTTATATTTCTGTGTGCGTTAAACTTCACTTGTTTTCCCCGTGGAACGAACCGGACTTACTAAAAACTATACTGCAATACGATTAGGTACACTGCCTATAAGTATTGTAGCAAGGTTTAAAGTATATCCACTCGATAAATAAATAAAACTTGTGTAAAATTTCGTCGAATTTCGTATTAAAAATAAACACTATTTCATACCCCTCGCGACACACATCAATTATCGTACCAAAAACGAAAGAAATTCTTCAGTGATATAAAACACTATTTTTGGGAAGATCCACATCTGTTTAAAAGTTGTCCCGATGGAATAATACGCCGATGTGTATTTGGAGATGAAGCTAGTAAAATTTTAAACCATTGTCACACAGGACCAACAGGAGGGCATTATGGGCCTCAACTAACAGCAAGAAAAGTTTATGATGCTGGATTCTATTGGCCTACAATTTACAAAGACGCACACCTTCTTTGCAAATCCTGTGATGCTTGTCAAAGGGCCGGAAAAATAAGTCAACGTGATGAAATGCCACAAAATGTTATCCAAGTATGTGAAGTATTTGACATTTGGGGTATTGACTTTATGGGTCCATTTCCAAAATCTCATAATAATCTATATATACTCGTAGCCATTGATTATGTATCTAAATGGGCGGAAGCACAAGCTCTCCCAACTAACGATGCACGAGTTGTAGTCAACTTTTTAAAACGTCTTTTTGCAAGGTTTGGAACACCGAAAGCTTTAATAAGTGATCGGGGTACTCATTTCTGTAATAATCAACTTGAGAAAGTTCTTAAAAGATATGGAGTAACTCATAAAATCTCCACCTCATATCATCCACAAACAAGTGGACAAGTTGAAAATACCAACCGAGCTTTAAAACGTATTCTAGAGAAAACCGTAGGATCAAATCCGAAGGAATGGTCCATTAAATTGGAGGATGCACTCTGGGCTTTTAGAACAGCCTACAAAACTCCAATTGGAACCACACCTTTTAGACTTGTTTATGGAAAAGCATGTCATCTTCCAGTAGAAATTGAACACAAAGCATTTTGGGCTTTGAAGACATGTAATCTTGATATACATGAAGCTGGACGTCTACGATTAAGTCAACTAAACGAATTAGAAGAATTAAGACATGAAGCATACGAAAATTCGTTAATCTATAAAGAAAGAACGAAGAAATGGCATGATAAAAGAATCAGAAGTTCAAAAGAATTTAAAGAAGGAAACAGAGTTCTTCTTTTCAATTCACGATTCAAGTTATTTCCTGGAAAATTGAAATCAAGATGGTCTGGACCATTCATAGTCAAAAGAGTTTTCCCATACGGAACAATAGAATTAATAAATTCAAATGGAATTGAATTTAAAGTTAATGGTCATAGAGTTAAACATTACATACATGGTCCGATGGAAGAAGACAATGAAGTTAATCACAATTTCGATACCACAGATAACTAAGTATAGGGGGTTTATGTATTTCTGTTAGAGTTAGATTGTCTGTTTTTGTGTAGTTCTCGAAAATGGAACCCGAACGGTCTTTCCCTAGCAGACCCTAAAGAACTAGTCTTCTCCCCCCATTCTGAATTTTTATTTTTTTAGGAAATGAAGACTGCCTGTGAACTAAACCATGATCTAATGCTACACGCTTTGATCACTAAACGTAATAATGACACACTTCCAAGTGAAATAGTATCAGTAATCAGAGAAAGATTGGACGGAGTAAGAAAAGAATCCAGATGCAAAGATAATAAGTCACAATTTGGTAAAGGAAAATCAAAATCCGCAGCGAAAAGAAGAGCACGACACCTAGAAAGATGTCACAAATGCGGAAAATGGTCACATGGAGGTAAATGTTCAAATAATCAAACCTATTCAAACACCGAATTTGTTACTTTATGCAGAGAGGGACCGTTCATATGTTTAGAATAAAAAACACTGAATGCTCGAGGTTACGCCTATGTAGCCATGGAAAACCAATTAAACCGACTATCTTATGAATGGGATAGATCATATAACTAAGAAATCTATTTCACAGGTATGTTTGTACAGTTTTTATTTTTATTTTTTTATTTTTAACCTTTTGATAATAAACGCTAATTTGTTCGCTATAAAGTATTAAATCGGTATTGAATAAAATTAGGTTTGGCGACCGAAATTATTGATATTATTCAAAAATTTATTACATCACTGCGAAATTTAACGTTTATTCTTAAGGTATAAATATCTTTAATCAATCAACCCAAAATATTTCAAAAATTCGTCATGAGTTAAATTAGGTCTTGGAACCGAAATTACTTTACCGAAAAGAGGGGCGCATATTTTTGATAATATTTGATTGATTAAAGTGGGATAAAAAGCCAAAAAGATTTTTAATTTTATTTTTACCATGTTTTTAAAATTAATATATAAATCTTAAATTAATATTGTAAACTTTGTAAAAACAATATATTTAAAATTGTAAATATTTGAAAAATTAATATAAGTTTGATGTGAATTTATAATATGAATTTTTAAATTAAGTTTGGTGTGAATTTTTAATTTTTAAAATATGAATTTTTAATTTTATGCATTTCAAATTTTAAGTTTGGTGTGAATTTTTAATATTAATTTTGAATTTTATATTTAAGTTGTGTGAATTTAAAAACAAAAATTTACTTTATCTCTTTAAGTTAAAAATATGATTTTTAAAATTCGTCGTAAGTTGAAGACTAGGTCGTTGAACCGAAATTGCTTTACCCGAGGGAGGGACGAGAACTTTTATTATCATTATTTTTAATCTTATTGAATTAAAGTATGCCAAAAACATTAAAAAACTAAAAAAAAAATTCTAAGCTTTTAAAACAATCGCTTGAAAAAGACAAATTTTAAAATTTTGTCAAAGGACGGACTAGGACATCGATCCGAAACGACCTCGTCCTAAAACAAAGGAAAACAAAATTTTAAATTTATTTTATATTTGTTTTACAAGTTAAGGTTTGTGTAAAAAAAAAAAAATACAAACTCCGCGACTCGCGGAGTTTGAAAGGGAAAAACACCGCGACTCGCGGAGTTCCAAACATACCGAAAAAAAAAATAAAAGGGGCAGAACTGATCAGTCCCCAACCCACACCACACATACAGCGAAAATAAACCCGAAAAAACCCGAGAAAACACCCCCAAAATCACAATTTTTAACCGTTAATCATCAAATCTTTTACTAAAATCATGTTAAGAAGGATGCTATCAAGGAATTACTCAAGAAAAACGGTAAATTTCTACACCTAAACACCATTTAATCCGAAAATTAGTGTTCTTGAGCAATTTTATACCCAATTCGATTTTGATGCTTTTTAGTGTAATTATGCTTCAATTGTTTATGTATTATGCTTGTATAACCTAGATTGATGCTATTTAACATGATTAGAAGCCTTAAACTTCAAATTTTGAGTAATCTAGGGTTTGTGTTCTTGAGCAAATTTGGGGCTTTTTGATATAAACAGGTTATGCCCAATTTTTGTCAAGAATTGTTGCTAAATTAAGTAGTGTAACATGTTTAGGTAGTTAAATGATCCAAACTTTGAGCCTAAACATGATTTTGAGAATTAAAGTGGACTTTTTCAAGTCTAAAATTCATGAACTTGATTTTTGAAAGATAATGCCATTTGAAACTTGTTTAATTGCTAGTAATGATTATTTTGACATGTTATTTGAGTTAAATGCTTATGAACTTGGCGAACATTTTCGTATATGCTTATTTGAAAAAGTGTAGATTTGATAAAAATATGAAAATGAGCTTAAGTTTGATATAAATTGATCATGTCATTGTAATTATTTTGATTAATGATTTTGCTGACACTAATGCATATTTGGATGCACAAAAATTGTGTTTGATGTGTTTTGCAGACTGAAAGGGGTGAATCTTCATCCCAAGCTCGCAATGCTCCTGCTGAGAATGCGGAACAACAGGAGGTGGATAACTACTACAAACAAGATATACCTCATCCAGTCATGACATTTTCTGATATGCACTTGGAAGATTTGCACCCGAACCTGAGATTTGACAGACTTTGGATAGATTATCCAAAATACCAAAGGGGTTTGCATACTCTTCATTCTAAAGTTGTTGAGGTACCTAGGGTCATAGAATGGGGACCATTAGAAGCTGTAGAATTGGCCGGGCCAATTAGGGAATTACTTGCACAGAGGTATGGTAATTCTACTTTTAACGACTGGGTACGTTTATTCACCATGCGTAGACCTTTATATAAAGTATGGTGTGAAGAATTATTGTGTAGTATAGAATTAAATGATCGGGTAGCTAGTTTAACCGATCGATCTTTTATTAAATTTTTGTTAGGAGGTTCGATGCGCCACATGTCTTTACTAGACATAGCTCAGGCTTTACGTATATATACGCCTGAGGAGTTAGCATCTGCCGATTGTAGAGGGTTGATACTAAATGGTAGAAAGATAGATGAAAATTTTGATACACATGGTGTATGGAGTTAAATGACAAGCCATCACCGATTCAAAGGGGGAAATTACTCTTATTTGGATATAGATAGAGCTGAATTAAGAGTAATTCATAGGTTTTTAGCTAATTCGATTACACAAAGAGGTAAGAACAAGGAAAAGGTAAATGAACAGGATTTGTTTTACCATATGTGTATTCGAGACCCACAAAGCGCTGTAAGTATACCTTATTGTGTGGGTTATTATTTATCAGCTATGGTTAGGGGGATGAGACCACATAGCATAATAGGAGGTGGTATATTTATTACTTTGATTGCTGAATATCTCGGTGTGGATATAAGTCGGGGGGGATTATTAGTCGAAGAACCAGAACCCCGCGATACAATAGGTTTAAATGTATACCATGGTGCGAAAGTTTTGAAGAGGCGAAATAACGCCGCAGTACAATACCATGGTAGACATCCACAGGTTGAGAGAAACCAACAGCAAGGTAATGTAGGAGGGGGAAATGAAATGCAAGAAATGCAAAGGTTTATAGCTTCACAGGAGTACGAAAATGCTAGACATAGAGCATTTGAAGATTGGCAACTTCATCAAAACCAAATCATAGCTTATTGCCAACATATAGGTAGAAACTATATTCCTACTCCAAAGCCCATATTCCCTCCATGGTCTATAGAGATTCAACCACCGTATCCTACGTATAACCCAGCCGAAGCATTTTATAGCACCTATGGTTATGCATGGAACCCCTACTGGTATCAGTATCATCCCTAGTCTACTTAGTTTTATTTATTTTGTAATTTGTAATGTTGATATGTTTAATACTTATGTTAATATTGTAATAGTTTTTATAATTTTCTAACTTTTTTTCTTAGATTTTAATAATTTTTGAATGTGGGGTAATATACCAAACTTCAAAAATATGTATATATGTTTGCAGTTTATCTTATGTACACAACAGGGTAAAACAACGCATTTTCAAAGACTGGCATTAAGTTCAGCAAAAGCAACTAATTTTGACGATAAGATGCAAAATATATGTGAAATAACAACAAGACGGAATGAACAAATGATATGCACCATTTATCATTCAGCAAGCAAACACAAATATGTTTGAAAACTTTGGTAAAATTTAATCATTTTCACACAAATCACCCTCAATAATTTAAATTGTTACTGATTTCTTGCAAATAAGGGCATTGCAAGATCTTAAGTGTGGGAAGGGGTTAAATTCTTTAGGATTTTAAAATTTTTACTTTATACACTTGGTTACCATTAGAAATACTAGTAAAGTAGTAGTTGTATTAGAATCTAGTGCTCTCTGATAATAAAGAACAGCCATAGTCTTATATACTGACTACCCAATTCTAGTAAAATTTTTCAAAATTTTCAATTAAATGAACTCAAAATCATGTTTATACATATTTATGAATGATAAAACTAGGTTTTAACACCGAAATTATTGTTACCTCGGAAAGGACATAAATTGATAAACAAACCAAAATGTTAAAATTCATTTAAAATGGAATAGAGGACAATAAAAAAGAAAATAAAAGCCAAGTGTGGGAAAATTCTCCAAGTTATTCAAAACATATGTCACATATTTTTGTACAAATAACTGAAAATACTTTTGCTTTGGACCAAACTAAACTGTTTTACCCGATGAAAGAAAAGAAGAGATGGATCTACACGATGAATCAATTCCATCATTAAAAGGAAGTAAAGTCTTCCGAAAAAGATACGCGCTTCTTGATTTAGGTCAGGAAGTTGTCGTCCAGACTAGCTGTAGGTTGACGAAAAATCTAGAAAAGTCATCTCTAAAATCAGCAGGAAATCCACGGACCTCAGCATTAAACAGGGTCGCCAAGTGGTCAGATTTATCCTAACCATGAGAATGATTTATCTCGTACAATGGGGGGGCACCGTGCAAATTAGCTGGATAAGACTAATGAATCAGATCCCTAGAAAGGATAATCTCCTTAAAAGATCAAAAATCAGCTTTTAAGCCTGATATTACTCAATCCTAGAGATTGACCTTAAAGATTGAGAATTCAAACTAATGGAATTCGATGATATCTAAACTCGAGCTTAAACGAGAAAATATTTTGATCAAAATTACAAACCGATTTGTTTTCTAAAAACCCATTTTCAATGCGTTCATTACCATTGAACGTAAAATCCTAGGAATACACCTGGAATTCATTAGGTCACCTGAACTAAATCGGGTGTCAACTGTAAGAACGGTGGTTGCATAGTGGTCAAAGACAGGACCTTGTGCCAAACCTACAAATTATAAGGGTGAGCTTTACTATTGCTCCTACCAAGGATAGTAATTGCGTCTGACACGTTATAGACCATAATTAAAAGCATGTCAGGGGACATTGCCTTAACAGTTGCTTGTTCAAAGCTTTCCTTTACAACCGGACGGTAGTTTACCGAAAGGTAATATACGGGACAAGTAAACTGGACGTGTTTCTTTCCAAATACAAGGTTAGCAAGTGGGTGACACAAAACCATAAGTTTTGAGCTAAAATTTTCAAATCTGAAACCCACCAAACCCACAAAAATATTTTGCAAACACCGGTGAAGGGTTATTCCGGAAAACTTATCTAGGGTAAAAACTAGATTTAATTTTCAAAAGATCAAATGTTTTCATAAAGATCCAATTTCCTTAATGGATCTAAATTTTTATAGTCATGTGGGACTGTAAACCATATCGTTACTACCATTGTTTATACCGCCGTATAGAAATCACTAATGTACAAAGTGTGAAGAATAAAGAAGTGATTCTTGTATTTCAAGACGATATTGCTTGAGGACAAGCAACGCTCGAGTGTGGGAATATTTGATAATGCTAAAAACGAACATATATTTCATAGCATTATTCCTCAAGAAAGACAAGCTTTTAGTTGAAATTGTTCTATTTAAAAGTGATATTCGTTTAAATAATAAAAGGTGAAGACAAAAGACAGATTCGACGAATTGAAGACGCAAACGACCAAAAAGCTCAAAAGTACAAAAGACAATCAAAGAGATTCCAATTATTGATAAGAAACGTCTCGAAATTACAAGAGTACAAGATTCAAAACGCAAAGTACAAGATATTAAATTGTACGCAAGGACGTTCGAAAATCCGGAACCGGGACCAGAGTCAACTCTCAACGCTCGACGCAACGGACTAAAAATTACAAGTTAACTATGTATATAAATATAATATAATATATAATTAATTATATAAATTATATATATATTATATTTATAAAATAAATCGTCGGCAAACAAAGAGCCAAATGTGGGTGAGCTGTAAAAACAAACTCCGCGACTCGCAAAATTGCCGCGAGTCGCGGAGCCCCAAATTTAGAAACTGCCTATAAAGCTCGCGCATTCTGATCGTAAAAAAATCCAATATCCATCAATCTCTCTATCTATATACGTAATATTTATATTTATAATTTATATTTTAATTTTAATTTTAATTTTAATCCAAATAATAAGGGTATGTTAGCGAATATTGTAAGGGTGTAAGTCGAAATTTTGTCCGTGTAACGCTACGCTATTTTTAATCATTGTAAGTTATGTTCAACCTTTTTAATTTAATGTCTCGTAGCTAAGTTATTATTATGCTTATTTAATCCGAAGTAATCATGATGTTGGGCTAATTACTAAAATTGGGTAATTGGGCTTTGTACCATAATTAGGGTTTGGACAAAAGAACGACACTTGTGGAAATTAGACTATAGGCTATTAATGGGCTTTATATTTGTTTAACTAAATGATAGTTTGTTAATGTTAATATAAAGATTTACAATTGGGCGTCCCTATAAATTACCATATACACTCGATCGGACACGATGGGCGGGGTATTTATATGTACGAATAATCGTTCATTTAACCGGACACGGGAATGGATTAATAGCCACTAGAATAATTAAAACAAGGGTGAAATTATGTACAAGGACACTTGGTATAATTGATAACAAAATATTAAAACCTTGGGTTACACTCAGTCGACATCCTGGTGTAATTATTAAACAAAGTATTAAAATCTTGTTATAGTTTAAGTCCCCAATTAGTTGGAATATTTAACTTCGGGTATAAGGATAATTTGACGAGGACACTCGCACTTTATATTTATGACTGATGGACTGTTATGGACAAAAACCAGACGGACATATTAAATAATCCAGGACAAAGGACAATTAACCCATGGGCATAAAACTAAAATCAACACGTCAAACATCATGGTTACGGAAGTTTAAATAAGCATAATTCTTTTATTTCATATTTAATTTCCTTTATTTTATATTTAATTGCACTTCTAATTATCGCATTTTTATTGTTATTGTATTTAATTGCACTTTTAATTATCGTACTTTTTAATTATCGCAAGTTTATTTTATCGCACTTTTATTATTCGCAATTTCATTATCGTTATTTACTTTACGCTTTAAATTAAGTCTTGTATTTATTTATTATTTTACATTTGGTTTTAACTGCGACTAAAGTTTTAAAACCGACAAACCGGTCATTAAACGGTAAAAACCCCCCTTTATAATAATAATATTACTTATATATATATTTATATTTTTACAAAAGTAAACTAATATAGCGTTAAGCTTTGTTTAAAGATTTTCCCTGTGGAACGAACCGGACTTACTAAAAACTACACTACTGTACGATTAGGTACACTGCCTATAAGTGTTGTAGCAAGGTTTAAGTATATCCATTCTCTAAATAAATAAATATCTTGTGTAAAATTGTATCGTATTTAATAGTATTTTCTTGTAAAATTTAATAGTATTTTATACCCGTTAGCTTTGACATCAGATACCTATTTTCAGAACAAGATGCCAAACCAAGATTAATCCGTTGGATCTTACTCTTACAAGAGTTCGATATTGAAATCCGAGATAAAAGAGGAGCAGAAAATCTCGCCGCTGATAATCTTTCTCGTCTTGAAAATCCTGAATTAGAAGTTCTAAATGAATCGGCCATACAAGACAACTTTCCTGATGAATATCTATTGAAGATAGATTATAATGAAATTCCATGGTTTGCAGATTATGCAAACTACTTAGTATGTGGATTCCTTGAAAAAGGATTGTCGTACCAAAAACGAAAGAAATTCTTCAGTGATATAAAACACTATTTCTGGGAAGATCCACATTTGTTTAAAAGTTGTCCAGATGGAATAATACGCCGATGTGTATTCGGAGATGAAGCTAGTAAAATCTTAAACCATTGTCACACAGGACCAACAGGAGGGCATTATGGGCCTCAACTAACAGCAAGAAAAGTTTATGATGCTGGATTCTATTGGCCTACAATTTACAAAGACGCACACCTTCTTTGCAAATCCTGTGATGCTTGTCAAAGGGCCGGAAAAATAAGTCAACGTGATGAAATGCCACAAAATGTCATTCAAGTATGTGAAGTATTTGACATTTGGGGTATTGACTTTATGGGTCCATTTCCAAAATCTCATAATAATCTCTATATTCTCGTTGCCATTGATTATGTATCTAAATGGGCGGAAGCACAAACTCTCCCAACTAACGATGCACGAGTTGTAGTCAACTTTTTAAAACGTCTTTTTGAAAGGTTTGGAACACCGAAAGCTTTAATAAGTGATCGGAGAACTCATTTTTGTAATAATCAACTTGAGAAAGTTCTCAAAAGATATGGAGTAACTCATAAAATCTCCACCGCTTATCATCCACAGACGAGTGGACAAGTTGAAAATACCAACCGAGCTTTAAAACGTATTCTAGAGAAAACCGTAGGATCAAATCCGAAGGAATGGTCCATTAAGTTGGAGGATGCACTCTGGGCTTTTAGAACAGCCTACAAAACTCCAATTGGAACCACACCTTTCAGACTCGTTTATGGAAAAGCATGTCATCTTCCAGTAGAAATTGAACATAAAGCATTTTGGGCTTTGAAGACATGTAATCTTGATTTACATGAAGCCGGACGTCTACGATTAAGTCAACTAAACGAATTAGAAGAATTAAGACAAGAAGCATACGAAAATTCGTTAATCTATTAGGAAAGAACGAAGAAATGGTATGATAAAAGAATCAGAAGTTCAAAAGAATTTAAAGAAGGAGACAGAGTTCTTCTTTTCAATTTACAATTCAAGTTATTTCCTGGAAAATTGAAATCAAGATGGTCTGGACCATTCATAGTCAAAAGAGTTTTCCCATACGGAACAGTAGAATTAATAAATTCAAATGGGATTGAATTTAAAGTTAATGGTCACAGAGTTAAACACTACATAGATAGTCCGATGGAAGTCGACAACGAAGTTAATCACAATTTCAATACCACAGCTAACTAAGTGTGGGGAGAATCAAGTCTTTTAAAGGATAATATGTATTTATGTTAGAGTTAGATTTTCTGTTTTCGTGTAGTTCTCGAAAATGGAACCCGAATGGTCTTTCCCTAGCAGACCCTAAAGAACTAGTCTTCTCCCCCCATTCTGAATTTTTATTTTTTTTAGGTTTTTACGAAATGAAGATTTCCTGTGAACTAAACCATGGTCTAATGCTACACGCTTTGATCACTAAACGTAATAATGACACACTTCCGAGTGAACTGGTATCAGTAATCAGAGAAAAATTGGACGGAGTAAGAAAAGAATCCAGATGCGAAGATAATAAGTTACAATTTGGTAAAGGAAAATCAAAATCCGCAGCGAAAAGAAGAGCACGACACCTTGAAAAATGTCACAAATACGGAAAATGGTCACACGAAGGTAAATGTTCAAATAATCAAACCTATTCAAACACCGAATTTGTTACTTTATGCAGAGATGGACCGTTCATATGTTTAGAAGAAAAAACATTAAATGCTCGAGGTTACGCCTATGTAGCCATGGAAAACCAATTAGTCCGACTATCTTATGAGTGGGCTAGAGCATATCACTAAGAAATATATTTCACATGTAAGTTTGTACAGTTTTCATTTTTATTTTTATTTTTATTTTTAACCTTTTGATAATAAACGCTAATTTATTCGCTATAAAGTATTAAATTGGTATTCGATGAAATTAGGTCTTGCGACCGAAATTATTAATATCCTACAAAAATTTATTACATCACTGCGAAATTTAAAGTTTATTCTTAAGGTATAAATATCTTTAATCAATCAACTCAAAATATTTCAAAAATTCGTCATGAGTTAAATTAGGTTATGGAACCGAAATTACTTTACCGAAAAGAGGGGTGCATATTTTTGATAATATTTGATTGATTAAAGTGGGATAAAAGCCAAAAAGATTTTTAATTTTATTTTTACCATATTTTTTAAATTAATATTAAATTAATATTGTGCAATTTTTAAAATTAATATATTTAAAATTGTAAATATTTGAAAAATTAATATTTTTAATATAAGTTTGTATGTATAAAAATAAAAATATAATTTAAGTTGGGTGTGAATTTTTAAAATATGAATTTTTAATTTTATGCATTTTAAATTTAAGTTTGGTGTAAATTTAAAAAACAAAAATTTACTTTATTTCGCTAAGTTAAAAATATGATTTTTAAAATTCGTCGTGAGTTGAAGACTAGGTCTTTGCATCGAAATTGCTTTACCCGAGGGAGGGACGAGAACTTTTATTATCGTTATTTTTAATCTTATTGAATTAAAGTATGCCAAAAACATTAAAAACCCATAAATCTTTGCTTTTAAAACCGTGCTTTAAATTGACAAATTTTAAAATTTTGTCGAGGGACGGACTAGGACATCGTTCCGAAACGACCTCGTCCTAAATAACAAGGGAAACAAAATTTTAGAATTAATTAATTAATTGTTTATAAGTTAAGGTTTTATAAAAATAAAAAAAAATACAAACACCGCGACTCGCGGAGTTTGTAATGGGTAAACACCGCGACTCGCGGAGTTTGCAAAATCCAGAAAAAAATAAAAACGGCCAAACATATCAGTATCCGCACAAACACCCCACAAAACTGCGAAAACAAACACGAAAAACACACATAAAATCGGATTTTTTCACCATTTTTCATCAAATCTTTCACAAAATCATGTTGAGAAAGATGCTATCAAGGAATTACTTAAGGAAAACGGTAAATTTCTACACCTAAACACCATTTAATCCGAAAATTAGTGTTCTTGAACAAATTTATACCCAATTCGATTTTGATGCTTTTTAGTGTAATTATACTTAGATTGTTTATGTATTATGCTTGTATAACCTAGATTGATACTACTTAACATGATTAGAAGCCTTAAACTTCAAATTTTGAGTAATCTAGGGTTTGTGTTCTTGATCAATTTGGGGCTTTTTGATGTAAACAGGTTATGGTCGATTTTTGTCATGAATTATTGCTAAATTAAGTAGTGTAACATGTTTAGGTAATTAAATGATCCAAACTTTGAGCCTAAACATGATTTTTGAGAATTAAAGTGGACTTTTTCAAGTCTAAAATTCATGAACTTGATTTTTGAGAGATAATGCCATTTGAAACTTGTTTAATTGCTAATAATGATTATTTTGACATGTTATTTGAGTTGAATGCTTATGAACTTGGCGAACATTTTCGTATATGCTTATTTGAAAAAGTGTAGATTTGATAAAAATATGAAAATGAGCATAAGTTTGATATAAATTGAACATGTCATTGTAATTATTTTGATTGATGATTTTGCTGACACTAATGCATATTTGGATGCACAAAAATTGTGTTTGATGTGTTTTTCAGACTGAAAGGGGTGAATCTTCATCCCAAGCTCGCATTGCTCCTCCTGAGAATGCAGAAACAACAGGATGTTGATAACTATTACAAACAAGATATACCTCATCCAGTTATGACATTTTCAGATATGCACGTGGAAGATTTACACCCGAACTTGAGATTAGACAGACGTTGAATAGATTATCCAAAATACCAAAGGGGCTTGCACACTCTTCATTCTAAAGCTGTTGAAGTACCAAGGGTAATAGAATGGGAACCATTAGAGGTAGTGCAATTGGCAGAGCCAATTAGAGAATTACTTACACAGAGGTATGGTAATTCTACTTTTAACGATTGGGTACGATTATTCAACATGCGTAGACCTGTATATAAAGTATGGTGTGAAGAATTATTGTGTAGTATAGAAATAAATGATCGGGTAGCTAGTTTAACCGATCGAACTTTTATTAGATTTTTGTTAGGAGGTTCGATGCGCCACATGTCTCTACTAGACATGGCTCAGGCCTTACGTATATATACGCCTGAGGAGCTAGCATCTGCCGATTGTCAAGGGTTGATATTAAATGGTAGGAAGATTGATGAAAATTTTGATACGCATGGTGTATGGAGTCAAATGACTAGCCATCACCGATTTAAAGGGGGAAATTACTCTTATCTTGATATTGATAGAGCTGAATTAAGAGTAATCCATAGGTTTCTAGCGAACTCGATTACACAGCGAGGTAAAAATAAGGAAAAGGTAAATGAGCAAGATTTATTTTACCACATGTGTTTTCGAGACCCACAAAGCTCTGTAAGTATACCTTATTGTGTGGGTTATTATTTATCGGCTATGGTTAGGGGGATGAGACCGCACAGTATAATAGGAGGTGGTATATTTATTACATTAATTGCTGAGTATCTCGATGTGGATATAAGTCGGGGGGAATTATTAATCGAAGAACCAGAACCCCACGATACAATTGGTTTAAATGTATATCATGGTGCTAAGGTTTTGAAGAGGCGAAATAACACCGCAGTACAATATAATGGAAGACATCCACAGGTTGAAAGAAATCAATAGCCAGGTAATGTGGGAGGGGGAAATGAAATGACAGAAATGCAAAGGTTTATAGCTTCACAAGAATATGAAAATGCTAGACATCGAGCATTTGAAGATTGGCAAGTTCATCAAAACCACATCATAGCTCATTTCCAACATGTAAGTAGAAACTATATTCCTACTCCAAAGCCCGTATTTCCTCCCTGGTCTATAGAGATCCAACCACCATATCCTACTTATAACCCAGCTGAAGCATTCTATAACACATACGGTTATGCATGGAACCCCTACTGGTATCAGTATCAACCCTAGTTTATTTAGTTTTATTTATTTTATTTTTGTAATATTACTACATTTAGCACTTATGTTGATATTGTAATAGTTTTTATAATTTTCTAACTTTTATTATTAGATTTTAATAATTTTTGAATGTGGGGTAATATACCAAACTTCAAAAATATGTATATATGTTTGCAGTTTATCTTATGTACACAACGGAGTAAAACAACGCATTTTCAAAGACTGGCATTAAGTTCAGCAAAAGCAACTAATTTTGACGACAAGATGCAAAATATATGTGAAATAACAACAAGAAGGAATGAACAAATGATGTGCACCATTTATCATTCAACAACAAAGAACAATATGTTTGGAAACTTTGGTAAAATTTAATCATTTTTCTACGCTAATCACCCTCAATAATTTAAATTGTTACTGATTTCTTGTAAATGAGGGCATTGCAAGATCTTAAGTGTGGGAAGGGGTTAAATTCTTTCGAATTTTAAAAAAATTTTATTTAAACACTTGGTTACCATTAAAAATACTAGTAAAGCAGTAGTTGTATTAGAATCTAGTGCTCTCTGATAATAAAGAACAGCCCAAGTCTTATATACTGACTACCCAATTCTAGTAAAAATTTTCAAAATTTTCAATTAAATGAACTCAAAATCATGTTTATACATATTTATGAACGATAAAACTAGGTGTTAACACCGAAATTATTGTTACCTTGGAAAGGACATAAATTGAGAAACAAACCAAAATGTTAGAATTCATTTAAAATGGAATAGAGGACAATAAAAAGGAAAATAAAAGCCAAGTGTGGGAAAATTTACCAAGTTATTTAAAACATAAGTCACATATTTCTGTAACAAATAATTGAAGATACTTTTTCTTTGGACTAAACTAAACAGTTTTACCCAATTTACTGTAATATATTTGAAAGAAAAGATGGATCTACATGATGAATCAATTCCATCATTAAAAGGAAGTAAAGTCTTCCGAAAAAGAAACGTGCTTCTTGATTTAGGTCATGAAGTTGTCGTCCAGACCAGCTGTAGGTTGACGAAAAACATAGAAAAGTCATCTCTAAAATCAGCAGGAAATCCACGGACCTCAGTATAAAACAGGGTCACCAAGTGGTCAGATTTATCCTAACCATGAGTAGGATTTATCTCGTACAATGGGGGGCACCGTGCAAATTAGCTGGATAAGACTAATGAATCAGATCCCCAGAAAGGATAATCTCCTTAAAGATCAAAAATCAGCTTTTAAGACTGATATTACTCAATCCTAGATATTGACCTTAAAGATTGAGAATTACAAACTCATGGAATTCAATGATATCTAAACTCGAGCTTGAACGAGAAAATATTTTGATCAAAATTTCAAACCGATTTGTTTTCTGAAAACCTATTTTCAATGCGTTCATTACCATTGAACGTAAAATCCTAGGAATTCACCTGGAATTCATTAGGTCACCTGAACCAAATCGGGTGTCAACTGTAAGAACGGTGGTTGCATAGCATGGTCAAAGACAGGACCTTGTGCCAGACCGAAAAATTATAAGGGTGAGCTTTACTATTGCTCCTACAAAGGATAGTAATTGCGTCCGACATGTTATAGATCATAATTAAAAGTATGTCAGGGGACATTGCCTTAACAGTTGCTTGTTCAACGCTTTCCTTTACAACCGGACAGTAGTTTACCGAAAGGTAATATACGGGGCAAGTATATTGGACGTGTTGCTTTCCTAATACAAGGTTAACAAGTGGGTGACACAAAACCACAAGTTTTGAGCTAAAATTTTCAAATCTGAAACCCACCAAACCCACAAAAATATTTTGCAAACACCAGTGAAGGGTTATTCCGGAAAACTTATCTAGGGTAAAAAAAACTAGATTGAATTTTCAAAAAGATCAAATGTTTTCATAAAGATCCAATTTCCTTAATGGATCTAAATTTTTATAGTCATGTGGGACTGTAAACCACACCGTTACTACCATTGTTTATACCGCCGTATAGAAATCACTGATGTACAAAGTGTGAAGAATAAAGAAGTGATTCTAGTATTTCAAGACTATATTGCTTGAGGACAAGCAACGCTCAAGTGTGGGAATATTTGATAATGCTAAAAACGAACATATATTTCATAGCATTATCCCTCAAGAAAGACAAGCTTTTAGTTGCAATTGTCCTATTTACAAGTGATATTCGTTTAAATAATAAAAGGTGAAGACAAAAGACAGATTCGACGAATTGAAGACGCAATCGACCAAAAAGCTCAAAAGTACAAAATACAATCAAAGTGGTTCCAATTATTGATAAGAAACGTCTCAAAATTACAAGAGTACAAGATTCAAAACGCAAAGTATAAGATATTAAATTGTACGCAAGGACGTTTGAAAATCCGGAACCGGGACCAGAGTCAACTCTCAACGCTCGATGCAACGGACTAAAAATTACAAGTTAGCTATGTATATAAATATAATATAATATATAATTAATTATATAAATTATATATATATTATATTTATATATTAAAACCGTCGGCAAAGAAGATCCAAAAAGGGATGAGCTGTAAAAGCAAACTCCGCGACTTGCGGAGTTTGAAGGGCAAAAATACCGCGACTCGCGGAGCCCCAAATTCTGAAAATGCCTATAAAAGCCAGCGCATTTCGACATTTTTATATATCCTTTAATCTCTCTATCTATATACGTAAATATATATATATATATATATATATATATATATATATATATATATAATTTATATTTTAATTTTAATTTCTAATAATAAGGGTATGTTAGCGAATGTTGTAAGGGTGTAAGTCGAAATTCTGTCCGTGTAATGCTACGCTATTTTTAATCATTGTAAGTTATGTTCAACCTTTTTAATTTAATGTCTTGTAGCTAAGTTATTATTATGCTTATTTAAAACGAAGTAATCATGATGTTGGGCTAAAAATATTAAAATTGGGTAATTGGGTTTTGTACCATAATTGGGGTTTGGACAAAAGAACGACACTTGTGGAAATTAGACTATGGGCTATTAATGTGCTTTATATTTGTTTAACTAAATGATAGTTTGTTAATTTTAATATAAAGATTTACAATTGGACGTACCCATAAATAACCATATACACTCGATCGGACATGATGGGCGGGGTATTTATATGTACGAATAATCGTTCATTTAACCGGACAAGGGAATGGATTAATAGTCACTAGAATTATTAAAACAGGGGTGAAATTATGTACAATGACACTTGGCATAATTGATAACAAAGTATTAAAACCTTGGGTTACACGCAGTCGATAACCTGGTGTAATTATTAAACAAAGTATTAAAACCTTGTTACAGTTTAAGTCCCCAATTAGTTGGAATATTTAACTTCGGGTATAAGGATAATTTAACGAGGATACTCGCACTTTATATTTATGACTGATGGACTGTTATGGACAAAAACCAGACGGACATATTGAATAATCCAGGACAAAGGACAATTAACCCATGGGCATAAAACTAAAATCAACACGTCAAACATCATGATTACGGAAGTTTAAATAAGCAAAATTATTTTATTTCATATTTAATTTCCTTTATTTTATATTTAATTGCACTTCTAATTATCGCACTTTTATTTATTGTTATTGTATTTAATTGCACTTTTAATTATCGTACTTTTTAATTATCGCAATTTTATTTTATCGTACTTTTATTTATCGCAATTTCATTATCGTTATTTACTTTACGCTTTAAATTAAGTTATATTTATTTTTAATATTTTACATTAGGTTTTAACTGCGACTAAGTTTTAAAATCGACAAACCGGTCATTAAACGGTAAAAACTCCCCTTTATAATAATAATATTACTTATATATATTTGTATTTTTATAAAATAAAACTAATATAGCGTTAAGCTTTGTTTAAAAGATTCTCTGTGGACGAACCGGACTTACTAAAAACTACACTACTGTACGATTAGGTACACTGCCTATAAGTGTTGTAGCAAGGTTTAAGTATATCCATTCTATAAATAAATAAATATCTTGTGTAAAATTGTAGCATATTTAATAGTTTTTCCTAGTAAAATATAAGCTATTTCATATACACCTCTCATAGCATCAATATCTTAATATGATTCATATGTACCTAGTAAGACGTTGTTATAACGATAATCGTTATATATATCGTTTTCGAGTTTCTTAATTTAATAGTCTCATTTTTATGTATATAACTCATTGTTAAAATACCTAATTAGATACTTACTTATAATAAAATCATGTTAACTATATATATAACCATATATATGTCATCGTATAGTTTTTACAAGTTTTAACGTTCGTGAATCACCGGTCAACTTGAGTGGTCAATTGTCTATATGAAACCTATTTCAATTAATCAAGTCTTAACAAGTTTGATTGCTTAACACGTTGGAAATATTTAGTCATGTAAATATCAATATCAATTAATATATATAAACATGAAAAAGTTCGGTCACTACAGTACCTACCCGTTATATAAATTTCGTCCCGAAATTTTAAGCTGTTGAAGGTGTTGACGAATCTTCTGGAAATAGATGCGGATATTTCTTCTTCATCTGATCTTCATGCTCCCAGGTGAACTTGGGTCCTCTACGAGCATTCCATCGAACCTTAACAATCGGTATCTTGTTTTGCTTAAGTCTCTTAACCTCACGATCCATTATTTCGACGGGTTCTTCAATGAACTGAAGTTTTTCATTGATTTGGATTTTGTCCAATGGAATAGTGAGATCTTCTTTAGCAAAACATTTCTTCAAATTCAAGACATGGAAAGTGTTATGTACAGCCGCGAGTTGTTGAGGTAGCTCCAGTTGGTAAGCTACTGGTCCAACACGATCTATAATCTTGAATGGTCCAATGTACCTTGGATTTAGTTTCCCCCGTTCACCAAATCGAACAACGTCTTTCCAAGGTGAAACCTTAAGCATGACCATTTCTCCAATTTCAAACTCTATATCTTTTCTTTTACTGTCCGCGTAGCTCTTTTGTCGACTCTGGGCAGTTTTCAATCGTTGTTGAATTTGGATGATTTTCTCGATAGTTTCTTGTATTATCTCCGGACCCGTAATCTGTCTATCCCCCACTTCATTCCAACAAATTGGAGACCTGCACTTTCTACCATAAAGTGTCTCAAACGGTGCCATCTCAATACTAGAATGATAAATGTTGTTGTAGGAAAATTCTGCTAACGGTAGGTGTCGATCCCAACTGTTTCCGAAATCAATAACACATGCTCGTAGCATGTCTTCAAGCGTTTGTATCGTCCTTTCGCTCTGCCCATCAGTTTGTGGATGATAGGCAGTACTCATGTCCAGACAAGTCCCCAATGCTTGTTGCAACGTCTGCTAGAACCTTGAAACAAATCTACCATCCCTATCAGAGATAATAGAGACGGGTATTCCATGTCTGGAGACAACCTCCTTCTAATACAATCGCGCCAACTTCTCCATTTTGTCATCTTCTCTCATTGGCAGGAAGTGTGCTGACTTGGTGAGACGATCAACTATTACCCAAATAGTATCATAACCACTTGCAGTCCTTAGCAATTTAGTAATGAAATCCATGGTAATGTTTTCCATTTCCATTCCGGGATTTCAGGTTGTTGTAGTAGACCTGATGGTTTCTGATGTTCAGCTTTGACCTTAGAACACGTCAAACATTCTCCTACATATTTAGCAATATCGGCTTTCATACCCGGCCACCAAAAGTGTTTCTTGAGATCTTTATACATCTTCCCCGCTCTGGGATGTATTGAATATCTGGTTTTATGTGCTTCTTTAAGTACCATTTCTCTCACATCTCCAAACCTTGGTACCCAAATTCTATCAGCCCTATATCGGGTTCCGTCTTCCCGAATATTAAGATGTTTCTCTGATCCTTTGGGTATCTCATTCTTCAACTTTCTTTCTTTTACAACCCCCTGTTGCGCCTCCTTTATTTGAGTAGTAAGGTTAGTACGAATAATTATATTCATAGCTTTTACCCGTATAGGTTCTCTGTCCTTTCTACTCAAAGTGTCAGCTACCACATTCGCCTTCCCCGGGTGGTATCGAATCTCAAAATCATAATCATTCAACAGTTCAATCCACCTGCGTTGTCTCATATTCAGTTGCTTCTGAATAAATATATGTTGGAGACTTTTGTGGTCGGTATATATAATACTTTTGACCCCATATAAATAATACCTCCAAGTCTTTAATGCAAAAACAACAGCACCCAATTCCAAATCGTGAGTTGTATAATTTTTCTCGTGAATCTTCAATTGTCTAGACGCATAAGCAATTACCTTCGTTCGTTGCATTAATACACAACCGAGACCTTGCTTTGATGCGTCACAATAAATCACAAAATCATCATTCCCTTCAGGCAATGATAATATAGGTGCCGTAGTTAGCTTTTTCTTTAATAACTGAAACGCCTTCTCTTGTTCATCCTTCCATTCAAATTTCTTCCCTTTATGCGTTAATGCAATCAAGGGTTTTGCTATTTTGGAGAAATCTTGGATGAATCTTCTGTAGTAACCATCCAATCCTAAAAATTGACGTATATGCTTCGAAGTTTTTGGGGTTTCTCACTTTTCAACGGTTTCGATCTTTGCCGGGTCCACCTGGATACCTTCTTTGTTCATTATGTGACTGAGGAATTGAACTTCTTCCAACCAAAATGCACACTTTGAAAACTTAGCGTACAGTTTTTCTTTCCTCAATACTTCTAGCACTTTTCTCAAATGTTCTTCGTGCTCTTGATCATTCTTTGAGTAAATAAGTATGTCATCGATGAAAACAATGACAAACTTGTCAAGATATGGCCCACACACTCGGTTCATAAGGTCCATGAACACAGCTGGTGCGTTAGTCAATCCAAACGGCATAACCATAAACTTGTAATGACCATAACGCGTCCTAAAAGCAGTTTTTGGAATATCATCCTCCTTTACTCGCATTTGATGATATCCAGAACGTAAATCGATTTTCGAATAAACCGACGAGACTTGTAGTTGATCAAATAAGTCGTCAATTCTCGGCAGTGGATAACGGTTTTTGATGGTAAGTTTATTCAACTCTCTGTAGTCAATACACAACCTAAATATACCATCCTTCTTCTTGACAAACAAAACAGGAGCTCCCCATGGTGATGTGCTTGGTCGAATGAAACCACGTTCTAATAGTTCTTGCAGTTGGCTTTGCAGTTCTTTCATCTCGCTGGGTGCGAGTCTGTAAGGAGCACGAGCTATTGGTGCAGCTCCTGGTATAAGATCTATTTGAAATTCAACAGATCGATGTGGAGGTAGTCCCGGTAATTCTTTCAGAAATACATCGGGAAATTCTTTTGCGATGGGAACATCATTGATGCTCTTTTCTTCAGTTTGTACTTTCTCGACGTGTGCTAGAACAGCATAGCAACCTTTTTTTATTAGTTTTTGTGCCTTCAAATTACTAATAAGATGTAGCTTCGTGTTGCCCTTTTCTCCGTACACCATTAAGGGTTCTCCTTCTTCTCGTACAATGTGAATCGCATTTTTGTAACATACGATCTCTGCTTTCATCTCCTTCAGCCAGTCCATGCCAACTATTACATCAAAACTCCCTAACTCTACTGGTATCAAATTAATCTTAAATATTTTGCTACCCAGTTTAATTTCTCGATTCCGGCATATATAATCTGCTGAAATTAATTTACCGTTCGCTAATTCGAGTAAAAATTTACTATCCAAAGGCGTCAATGGACAACTTAATTTAGCACAAAAATCTCTACTCATATAGCTTCTATCCGCACCCGAATCAAATAAAACGTAAGCAGATTTATTGTCAATAAGAAATGTACCCGTAACAAGCTCCAGGTCTTCCTGTGTCTCTGCCGCATTAATATTGAAAACTCTTCCGCGGCCTTGTCCATTCGTGTTCTCCTGGTTCGGGCAATTTCTAATAATGTGGCCCGGTTTTCCACATTTATAACAAACTACATTGGCATAACTTGCTCCGACACTACTTGCTCCGCCATTACTCATTCCGACACCATTTGTTCCTTTCTTTCTGTTAACCCCTGGTCCGTAGATCTCACACTTCACCGCGCTATGACCATTTCTTTTACACTTCTTGCAAAATTTGGTGCAGAACCCCGAGTGATACTTTTCACACCTTTGGCATAGCTGCTTCTGATTGTTGTTGTTGTTACGGTTGTTATTGTTGTTGGGATGATTGTTGTAGTTGTTGTTGTTGTTGTTGTGCCGTTTGTTGTAGTTGCGATTGATGTTGCGATTGTTGGGATAGTTGTTGTTGTTTTGGTGACTCTTATCACCGTTTTCCTCTCACTTTCTTTTGACTAGCTTCACGTTGGCCTCTTCGGCCGCCTGTTCTTTAATTCTTCCCTCAATTTGGTTCACTAGTTTGTGAGCCATTCTACATGCCTTTTGTATGGAGGCAGGCTCGTGTGAACTTACATCTTCTTGGATTCTCTCTGGTAACCCTTTCACAAACGCGTCGATCTTCTCTTCCTCATCTTCGAACACTCTCGGACACAATAGGCACAATTCTGTGAATCGTCTTTCGTACGAAGTAATATCGAATCCCTGTGTTCGTAACCCTCTAAGTTCTGACTTGAGCTTATTGACCTCAGTTCTGGGACGGTACTTCTCGTTTATCAAGTGCTTGAATGCTGACCACGGTAGCGCGTAAGCAGCATCTTATCCCACTTGCTCTAGATAGGTATTCCACCATGTTAACGTAATACCTGTGAAGGTATGCGTAGCGTACTTCACTTTGTCTCCTTCAGCATACTTACTTATGGCAAACACCGATTCAACTTTCTCGGTCCACCGTTTCAATCCGATTGGTCCTTCGGTCCCATCAAATTCTGAAGGTTTGCAGGCAGTGAATTCCTTGTAGGAGCATCCTACACGATTTCTTGCACCGTTAGCTGTATTGCTAGATTCAGAGTTATTGTTGGTATGTAGCGTGGCCTGTACTGCATCTATGTTTGAAGCAAGAAAGGCACGAAATTCCTCTTCGCTCATATTCAAGGTGTGTAGAGTAGTCGATGCCATTTCCTTCAAAATAGTCAAATGAAACAATTTAATCATACAGAATATTAAGAGTAGTCAATAGTATCTCGTAGCATAATATGAACTCATTTATAAAAGCTTTTTCTTCATATTAGCGTTTTATAAGTTTAAATTCGGGTACTACCTACCCGTTAAGTTCATACTTAGTAGCTAACATACAATTCAACTACTACAATTCCATATGAAAAACTGATTATAATAATATATCACATACAAATATTCTTCAAACTTACAACTTCGCTATATTACATATAACATGAAATATAGTACACTATGATACAGGACAGTTTTGAAGATAAATCTAGTTAATACGCAAGTTGTTCAGCAAAGGAAATAAAGACACGTAATTCATAAGTCCAGAAACATGTCATGCATTCTGGTCTTACTAAGACGACTTCCCATCCTTGGTCTTGTGGAAAATAACTGTTATGACCATTAGCTAGGCAGCATGTTGTAATGTCGTCAAAAGGACGAGGGTTTCGTAATGTCCAACAGCCCCGTAATAATCTAAAAACCGTGTTTCTCACCCCAACTACTGAATCCTTCACTTGTGGAAAAGTTTTATTCAAAAGCTGCAATCCGATGTTCTTTTTCTCACTTTGATAAGAAGCGAACATCACTAACCCGTAAGCATAACATGCTTCTTTATGTTTCATGTTAGAAGCTCTTTCTAATCACGAAATCCTATGTTGGGATATGTTGAGTCAAAATAGGTTCTTAACCCGTAGCGTAAAATTGCATTTGGGTTGCCCGCATTTAATGCTTTAAAGAAAACACGGCATAACTTACGGTCTCCCTAATGTGATATACCCCACCTATCAAAGGAAAGCCTTTTATAAACTAAGGCATTTCTGGAAAATCTTTCAAATGTTTGACAAGTTAATTTCGCCATAACTAAATGTGTTGATGAATTCTGACCGACTCTAGACAAGATTTCCTCAATCATATCCTCTGGTAGGTCTTCTAAAATATTCGGTTGTCTACCCTTAACGTCCATTTTGTTTTTATACTGTAAAATAGACAAGGATTAGATTCGTAATAACAAACAATACAAGCAATTTTTACATAGAACATAAAAGTACAAGCACACTACAATACATTTATTACACAACATGCTCACACCCCTCTAATCTGAATCACTGGTTTCTTCTTCTTCGGACTTGGTTCTTTTTCCTAATCTTCTAGGGATATATGATGTTCCTCTAATATGAGTCATCGTTTTCCAATTTGGTTTAAAAACACCTGGTGGTTTAGAGGTTCCCGGGTTATTGTCACGATATTGAAAATACGGGTGTTGACGGTACATATAAAGTTCATCGGGGTCGGAATCAGATTTCTCTATTTTGATGCATTTTCCCTTATTATTTTATTTTGCCTCATTAAATTGGGTCGGGGTAATTTCTATAACATCATCGGAATCCTCATCAGGATCCGATTCATCGGAAAATTGGTAATTTTCCCAATATTTTGCTTCGTTAGCGGAAACACCATTGACCATTGTTAACTTTGGTCCATTGGTTGAGGATTTTCTTTTATTTGACTGGTTTTCTGTGGTTCTTACTATTCCCCCCTCCGGAACCTCTTCTTCTTCCGGTTCCTCTTTTTCTGGTTCCTCTTCTTCCGGTTCCTCTTCTTCCGGTTCCGTTTCCTCTTCTTCCGGTTCTTCGGGAACTTGTGAATCTTGCCAATATATATTCGACTCTTCGTTATTATTAGGTGAGTCAATGGGATTTGTACTAGAGGTAGACATCTATCACACAATATCAAACATGTTAAGAGATTAATATATCACATAATATTTACATGTTAATAATATATAGTTTCCAACAAAAATGTTAAGCAATCATTTTTAAAGAAAACACGGTCGAAGTCCAGACTCACTAATGCATCCTAACAAACTCGATAAGACACACTAATGCAAATTTTCTGGTTCTCTAAGACCAACGCTCGGATACCAACTGAAATGTCCCGTTCATATTGAGTATAAATGTTCTATATTAATTGATTTCGTTGCAAGGTTTTGACCTCTATATGAGACGTTTTTCAAAGACTGCATTCATTTTTAAAACAACCATAACCTTTATTTTATCAATAAAGGTTTTAAAAACATTAAGTAGATTATCAAATAATGATAATCTAAAATATACTGTTTACACATGACCATTACATAATGGTTTACAATAGAAATATATTACATCGACATATGCTTATTGAATGCAGTTTTTACACAATATCATACAAACATGGACTCCAAATCTTGTCCTTATTTTAGTATACAACAGCGGAAGCTCTTAGTATTCACCTGAGAATAAACATGCTTTAAACGTCAACAAAAATGTTGGTGAGTTATAGGTTTAACCTATATATATCAAATCGTAACAATAGACCACAAGATTTCATATTTCAATACACATCCCATACATAGAGATAAAAATCATTCATATGGTGAACACCTGGTAACCGACATTAACAAGATGCATATATAAGAATATCCCCATCATTCCGGGACACCCTTCGGATATGATATAAATTTCGAAGTACTAAAGCATCCGGTACTTTGGATGGGGTTTGTTAGGCCCAATAGATCTATCTTTAGGATTCGCGTCAATTAGGGTGTCTGTTCCCTAATTCTTAGATTACCAGACTTAATAAAAAGGGGCATATTCGATTTCGATAATTCAACCATAGAATGTAGTTTCACGTACTTGTGTCTATTTTGTAAATCATTTATAAAACCTGCATGTATTCTCATCCCAAAAATATTAGATTTTAAAAGTGGGACTATAACTCACTTTCACAGATATTTTCTTCCTCGGAAATAAGACTTAGCCACGGATCGATTCACGAACCTATACAAATATGTACATATATATTAAAGTATGATCAAAATATAATTACAACCATTTTTATTATGTTTTAAAGATTTGAGTGTATTAAGTCAGCTGTCCTCGTTAGTAACCTACAACTAGTTGTCCAAAGTTAGATGTACAGAAATAAATCGATATATATTATCTTGAATCAATTCACGACCCAGTGTATACACATCTCAGGCTAGATCACAACTCAAAGTATATATATTTTTGGAATCCACCTCAACCCTGTATAGCTAATGTAGCGACCCGACCAAAACATGTTTGACGGCGCCGACTACTTAGGTCCCGTTACGTGGTCATAAGTCTTTATCATGACGTTTGACCAAAATATGTCGCATTTATTTCATAAGTAAAAGGATGTTTCAAGTTTACAAATGTAGTTCAAAAGACTAGTTACATTACAATGTTTAACGTACGAATGAAACCTATGCGACACAATTTAAAGTAGTCAAAAGACGCTCCAACTATGCATGTATACTCGACATCCAAGCAAGTATCAAAAAGAGTGTGGAAGCATGTATCAAGTATCTTTCAAGGACCTGAGAAAACATATAGAAAACTGTCAACGAAAACGTTGGTGAAATCATAGGTGTTTTAGTAAACGTTGCATTTGAACCACAAGATTTAATATAATATGATTATCTAAATCATTTGCATTCCAAAGTTATTTGTTTCGCGGGCACCCAATTATCAAACTTAACTGTTTTACACCCTTTGCGTAGTGTTAGAACATACACTAGACCCCAAAAAAATATATTTCATCCGCTAACGGTAGCGAACCGTCCGAATGAGGCTCGTCAAGCCCATGTGATCACATAATATAAGTTCACGTTTACACCCTGCAAGTGTAACTAATGATAATTGAATTGAGGCTTTTTGTTCAAACCCGTACGTGGAATGTTCATTTCCGTACTTGTGTTCAAAGTGTAAAAGTATGTAGTATAAAACCGTATATGTTTCTCATCCCATGATTTAAAAGTATAAAAGTTGTTGAAAGATGGGACTATGATCTCACCTTGAGTGCACGTATGAAAAGTACTTCACAAAGTAACGTGTGCGAAGAATAATGCTAGTCTTGACCTAAACAAATAGGTCGTATCAATAACGGTAAACACAATAGGTCAAAGATGTTCAATTAGTCCTATGGCTCGTTACGACTCGATTATGTAGCATGTGAAATCAAATTGTCAAGTTTCATGCAAGATACAAGTATAGAAACAAGTTAGGAAGGTTGCATAATCATTTGGTTAAGTTTGACAAAAAGTCAAACTTTGGTCGGTCAAAGTCAACGAAAAAGTCAACACGTTCGGGTCGGGTCCCGAACTATTTTTCTGAGGTTTTTAATCATATATGAGCATGTTAGAACAAGTTACATGTGAATTGGAGGTGCGGAGCATAGCAAACATTATTCAAAAATCGACAAAGTTGGACAGACCACTTTGGCGCGCCGCGCGGGTATATGGCGCGCCGCGCCATTACCTGTGCAGAGAATTCTGGCAGTTTTTAAGTTTTATGCACGAACCTAACTTCAACCAATCACCATTTATGACCCGCAAACAACTAAAGCATGTATCTTATATCATCGGAAAGGTATTTTGACAAGGAAAACAACTAAACACATTTCATCCATCACATTTACTTTTACAACAACCAAAATCACATTCAAAGTTCCTCATTAAATGCACTCAAGTTCATAAATAAAATTCGATGATTCGGCCACCAATTTATATGAATGATATGCCGTTTTGAAGGTGATCAAGCGTACAATACAACCTAACACTTACAAATAACATTTCATGTCATTCAAAGCATCAAAAGTTCATTTCAAGTTCATCAAACCCTAACCCAAATCCACCAAAACCAATAATCAAGTTTATGAAGTTTTCTAAAACAACCTACACATCAAATTGAAGCTAGTGCTACTAGTAACACATTTAATACTTGCACTTTACCATAACAACAACATTTAAGCAACCAAATTACCAAATCAAACACACCAAAGTTCATATTTAAGCTAGTTACTTCAAATAACGAAATCGAGCATATAAATCATATAATCATGTTAGACTTGAGCCATAGACACTAATTAACAACTTTATAAGTTAAAAACATCAAGAACACAAAATCTAGTGATTTTAGAAAGTTATCCAAACTTGATGAAATCGGTATGGAATCGAAGAGGAAGATGAGAGGATTCTGAATATGCAATTTGTTTAGATGGATGCTTGCTCGATTTGATTTAGATGATGATTCTTGAAATTGGAGAATTTAGAGAAAATATGGAAGTAGAAGAAGAAAAGGGAAATGAAAAAGAAAAGATGGGGGTGGGGGTTGACTAGTCAAAGGCTAGTCACCTCTTTGGCATTTTGGCGAAACTAGTCCCTCAAGTTCGTTTGCGGGTGCGTGAAATACCTAGACGAGATATTTTTAAAACACGTATTAACCGGAGATGTTATAAACATATAACGGGATTTAAATAGTTAAACGGAAAAGTAAATGGAAAAAGGCGGGATGTTACATTACCTACTCCTTAAAAGAAATTTCGTCCCGAAATTTAAGTAGGCGTAGTAGTTGTTGTTTCTTCCTCGGGATCTTGCGTTTCCGGAGCCGGGAATAAATGAGGGTATTTCTTTTGCATTTGATCTTGCCTTTCCCAAGTAAACTCGGGTCCCCTTTTGGCGTTTCAATGGACTTTAACAATCGGAATTCGGATTTGTTTCAATGTCTTGACGGAGGTGTCCACAATTTCAACCGGTTCCTCCACAAAATGAAGTTTGTCATCAATAGTAAGTTCCTCGAGAGGGATGACGATATCGGGTTCGGCAAGACACTTTTTCAAGTTAGATACATGGAAGGTAGGATGAACGGAGTTCAATTGAGGCGAAAGATCTAAACGATAAGCAACGATTCCAATACGCCCCAAGATTTCAAAAGGACCAATATACCGCGGATTTAGCTTCCCGCATTTCCCAAAACGGATTACACCTTTCCAAGGTGCGACTTTTAACATGACGCGGTCACCGACTTTAAATTCAAGGTCGTTGCGTCTTTTGTCGGTATAGCACTTTTGATGACTCCGGGCCGTCCGAAGCCTATCTCGGATTTGAATGATCTTTTCGGTGGTTTCGTGAATGAGTTCGGGTCCGGTGATTTGTACGTCGCCTACTTCGCCCAACAAAGGGGAGAACGGCATTTTTGGCCATATAATACTTCGAATGGGGCGGCTTTTATACTCGCGTGATAACTATTGTTGTAAGAGAACTCGGTGAGAGGTAAGTGCTTGTCCCAAGCTTTTCCAAAATCAACCACGCAAGCTCGTAACATGTCCTCTAAGGTTTAAATTGTACGTTCGCTTTGTCCATCGGTTTGAGGATGATATGCGGTGCTCATGTCTAAACGCGTTCCCAACGCTTCTTGCAAGGTACGCCAAAATCTAGAAACAAAACGGCCATCTCGGTCGGAGATAATCGATAAAGGTACACCGTGTCGAGCTACAATCTCCTTTATGTAAAGTTGTGCAAGTTTCTCCATTTTGTCGGTTTCTTTCATAGCGAGAAAGTGTGCGAATTTGGTGAGACGGTCAACAATAACCCAAATGGTATCATAACCGCCCGTCATTTTTGGTAACTTGGTGATGAAGTCCATCGTTATTCTTTCCCACTTCCATTGCGGGATTTCGGGTTGTTGAAGTAACCCGGACGGTCTTTGGTGTTCGGCTTTGACTTTGGAACATGTCAAACACTTGGCAACATAAGTAGCTACGTCCCTTTTGATGTTCGGCCAGCAATATTGTTCTTTAAGGTCGTGGTACATCTTATTGGCACCGGGGTGAATCGAGTATCGTGACTTATGGGCTTCATCTAAAATAAGGCTTCGTAGGTCCTCATAACTAGGCACCCAAATCCTTCCGGTGAAATATCGGAGTCCGGTCTCTCTAATTTCGAATCGAGAGATGAGAACGTTCAAGAGCTCATGTGAAACATTTTCATCCTTGAGAGCCTCATCTTGGGCTACCCGAATTTGGCTATTAAGGTTGGTGTGGATGGTGATGTTTAAGGCTCGGACACGAAGAGGCACCGCTCTTTCTTTTCGACTTAAGGCATCGGCTACTACATTTGCCTTCCCGGGATGGTAACGAAGCTCGCAATCGTAATCGTTTAAGGTTTCAATCCACCTTCGTTGTCTCATGTTTAGTTGTTTTTGGTCGAAGATGTGTTGGAGACTTTTGTGATCGGTAAAGATAGTACTCTTGGTTCCATAAAGATAGTGTCTCCACATTTTAAGTGCAAAGACAACGGCTCCGAGTTCGAGATCATGTGTCGTGTAGTTTCGTTCATGAATTTTGAGTTGTCGAGAAGCATAAGAAATGACTTTCGTTCGTTGCATCAACACACACCCAAAACCATGTTTCGAGGCGTCTCAATACACAACAAAATCGTCATTGCCTTCGGGAAGTGACAAGATAGGAGCGGTGGTTAGCTTTGTTTTCAAGATTTGAAATGCGGATTCTTGTTCGGTCGCCGAATTGAATTTCTTTCCCTTGTGAGTTAAAGCGGTTAGAGGACGAGAAACCAAAGAGAAATCCTTGATTAATCTACGGTAGTATCCGGCGAGACCCAAGAATTGACGAATGTGAGTAAGAGTAGTGGGAGTCTCCCATTTACTAATGGCTTCGATTTTCGTTGGATCGACTTTAATACCTTGGTCACTTACAACATGACCAAGAAATTGAACTTCCTTCAACCAAAATTCACACTTCGGGAATTTAGCATAGAGTCGTTCTTGTCTTAAAAGTTCAAGCACGAGCCGGAGGTCTTCCTCATGTTCTTCTTCGCTTTTAGAATAAACCAAAATATCATCGATGAACACGATAACGAATTTGTCAAGATACGGTTTGCACACGCGGTTCATAAGATCCATGAACACCACCAGTGCGTTAGTGAGACCAAATGGCATTACAAGAAATTCATAACTACCATAACGAGTTCGAAAAGCGGTTTTGGAGACATCTTCCCCCTTAACCCTTAATTGATGATAACTCGAGCAGAGATCGATTTTTGAATATACACAAGACCCTTGTAGTTGATCAAAGAGGTCATCGATGCGAGGAAGAGGATATTGGTTTTTAACCGTCAATTTGTTTAGTTCACGATAATCAATGCACATTCGTAGGGATCCGTCTTTCTTTTTAACAAACAAAATTGGAGCGCCCCAAGGTGAATGGCTAGGTTGGATAAAACCACGATCAAGTAGTTCTTGGATTTGACTTTGCAATTCTTGCATCTCGGATGGAGCGAGTCTATAAGGTGCACGTGCTACGGGTGCGGCCCCCGGAATAAGATCGATTTGGAATTCAACCGGTCGATGACGTGGAAGACCCGGCAATTCGTCGGGAAATACATCGGAATAGTCACTAACAATTGGCACATCATCGATGTGCTTCTCATCAGACTCGACTTTCTTAACGTGAGCAAGGATCGCAAAACAACCCTTACGGAGTAGTTTTCTAACTTTAATGCATGAAACGAGGTTGAGTCCGGTGCAACTCTTATCGCCATAGACGATCAAAGGTTCACCATTCTCGATAGGAATTCGGATTGCGTTAAGATCACAAAGGATGTGAGATTTCGTTTTAGCTAGCCAATTCATACCGATTATTACATCGAAACTTCCTAGTTCCATGGGTATCAAGTCAATTTCAAACTCATTACCCAAAATGTTTAACGTACACCCCCGGTAATATTTGTCGGCACTCAAAAGTTTTCCGTTGGCCACTTCAATGGTATAAGTGATATCTAGTGGAAGTGGTGGAGTATTAAAAGAATGAGTCAAAGTCTTGGATACAAAACTCTTATCGGCACCCGAATCGAATAAACAAGTAACATAAGTGTTGTTGAGGAGAAACGTACCCGTGACTAATTCATTGTCATCTCGGGCTTCCTCGGTGTTGATGTTGAAAGCTCGTCTGCGCGTGTTGGAGTTGGCTTTCTTCTTCGGACACGCATTTCTAAAATGACCCGTTTGGCCACATTCATAACAAGTACCCGATTTTGGTGCATTGGGCACCTTTTGAGCGACGGGAGCGGCACTTCTACAATCGTTGGCCACATGACCACCCCTTTGGCACCGGTGGCAAAATAGATTGCTACATTCACCATAGTGGTGTTTGTGGCATTTGTTGCAAAAGGGTTTATTTCCGCCATAACTTTTCTTGGCGTCGGAGGTGAAAGGCTTTTTGGTGAAGTTGTTGTTGTAGTTGTTGCTTAATTGGGGGGCTTCCCATTTTCTTTTGTTGCCGCCCGATTTATCCTCGGACTTAGGTGCCGGAACTACGATTTCGTCAACCGTTTCGATCAATTGGCGGGCCATGTACAAATCTTGTTGTAGGTTAGCGGGTTTGGATGACATCACTCCTTGTTTGATGCTCTTTGGAAGACCATCCATATAGAGTTCAACCCTTTGAGATTCGGGGTTCACGAGGTTGGGACACATCAAGGATAGCTCGGCGTATCGTTAATTGTAGGCCTTGAGATCGTTTCCGACCGCCTTTAAAGTTCTTAGCTCTTGTTCGAGCTTTCGGGTTTCTTCACGAGGGAAAAATTCGACGATCACTCTCTCTCTCAAATCGGCCCAAGAGAGGGCCTGAGCTTCATCGGTACCCACCGATTATACATACGTGTTCCACCACGTGAGGGCGATACCGGCAAAGGTGTGGGTGGAATATTTGACTTTATCTTGGTCTCGACAACTGCTTATGCTAAAAACGGCTTTCGTTTGTTCGAACCATCGAGTGAGTACAACCGGTCCCCCGGTTCCATCAAAAGTGTGAGGTTTGCACCCCATGAAGGCTTTGTAGGAGCACCCTTCGCTTGAGTTACCGGCCCCTTAATTGTTGTTGTGGTTGTTGTTATTGTTGGAGGAGTGATCGGCCATGGCCGCTTCCACGGCGGTGGCTATCATTTGTTGTAGTGCTTGTTCGGGAGTCTCATGGCGTTGCACACGACGAGGAGGCATTGTTCCTTCAAAACACAAGAATACCGTTGATTAGTATTCTTAATAATACTAACCATGATATGGAATAAGGATAGAGAGAAATTTTTCCTTGACTCGCCTTAAATTCTTTATGTCATAATGTCGGAATGTTCATATGAGTCACCGTAATATAATCCCGGAAATTATATTACCCTAATTCATATGTGCATTCGACACTAATTCATATAGTCAAGGTGGCGCGTCAATTGAATCAAGTAACGTGAGATTAAGATTGAATAAGAATTAGATAAGATAGACGAGTTCGAGTATAATGCACAAGTAGTCAAGTAATTCCTACTTCAAGTCTATATGCCGTTTGTAGTCTAGACTCACCAATGTACCCTGTGACTCGGGGTCGACACCAATGAACTCTAAATCCCTACAACCAACGCTCTGATACCATCTGTAGCGACCCGACCAAAACATGTTTGACGGCGCCGACTACTTAGGTCCCGTTACGTGGTCATAAGTCTTTATCATGACGTTTGACCAAAATATGTCACATTTATTTCATAAGTAAAAGGATGTTTCAAGTTTACAAATGTAGTTCAAAATACTAGTTACATTACAATGTTTAACGTACGAATGAAACCTATGCGACACAATTTAAAGTAGTCAAAAGACGCTCCAACTATGCATGTATACTCGACATCCAAGCAAGTATCAAAAAGAGTGCGGAAGCATGTATCAAGTAGCTTTCAAGGACCCGAGAAAACATATAGAAAACTGTCAACGAAAACGTTGGTGAAATCATAGGTGTTTTAGTAAACGTTGCATTTGAACCACAAGATTTAATATAATATGATTATCTAAATCATTTGCATTCCAAAGTTATTTGTTTCGCGGGCACCCAATTATCAAACTTAACTGTTTTGCACCCTTTGCGTAGTGTTAGAACATACACTAGACCCGAAAATATATTTCATCCGCTAACGGTAGCGAACCGTCCGAATGAGGCTCGTCAAGCCCATGTGATCACATAATATAAGTTCACGTTTACACCCTGCAAGTGTAACTAATGATAATTGAATTGAGGCTTTTTGTTCAAACCCGTACGTGGAATGTTCGTTTCCGTACTTGTGTTCAAAGTGTAAAAGTATGTAGTATAAAACCGTATATGTTTCTCATCCCATGATTTAAAAGTATAAAAGTTGTTGAAAGATGGGACTATGATCTCACCTTGAGTGCACGTATGAAAAGTACTTCACAAAGTAACGTGTGCGAAGAATAATGCTAGTCTTGACCTAAACAAATAGGTCGTATCAATAACGGTAAACACAATAGGTCAAAGATGTTCAATTAGTCCTATGGCTCGTTACGACTCGATTATGTAGCATGTGAAATCAAATTGTCAAGTTTCATGCAAGATACAAGTATAGAAACAAGTTAGGAAGGTTACATAATCATTTGGTTAAGTTTGACAAAAAGTCAAACTTTGGTCGGTCAAAGTCAACGAAAAAGTCAACACGTTCGGGTCGGGTCCCGAACTATTTTTCTGAGGTTTTTAATCATATATGAACATGTTAGAACAAGTTACATGTGAATCGGAGGTGCGTAGCATAGCAAACATTATTCAAAAAACGACAAAGTTGGACAGACCACTTTGGCGCGCCGCGCGGGTATATGGCGCGTCGCGCCATTACCTGTGCAGAGAATTCTGGCAGTTTTTAAGTTTTATGCACGAACCTAACTTCAACCAATCACCATTTATGACCCGCAAACAACCAAAGCATGTATCTTATATCATCGGAAAGGTATTTTGACAAGGAAAACAACTAAACACATTTCATCCATCACATTTACTTTTACAACAACCAAAATCACATTCAAAGTTTCTCATTAAATGCACTCAAGTTCATAAATGAAATTCGATGATTCGGCAACCAATTTATATGAATGATATGCCGTTTCGAAGGTGATCAAGCGTACAATACAACCTAACACTTACAAATAACATTTCATGTCATTCAAAGCATCAAAAGTTCATTTCAAGTTCATCAAACCCTAACCCAAATCCACCAAAACCAATAATCAAGTTTATGAAGTTTTCTAAAACAACCTACACATAAAATTGAAGCTAGTGCTACTAGTAACACATTTAATACTTGCACTTTACCATAACAACAACATTTAAGCAACCAAATTACCAAATCAAACACACCAAAGTTCATATTTAAGCTAGTTACTTCAAATAACGAAATCGAGCATATAAATCATATAATCATGTTAGACTTGAGCCATAGACACTAATTAACAACTTTATAAGTTAAAAACATCAAGAACACAAAATCTAGTGATTTTAGAAAGTTACCCAAACTTGATAAAATCGGTATGGAATCGAAGAGGAAGATGAGAGGATTCCGAATATGCAATTTGTTTAGATGGATGCTTGCTCGATTTGATTTAGATGATGATTCTCAAAATTAGAGAATTTAGAGAAAATATGGAAGTAGAAGAAGAAAAGGGAAATGAAAAAGAAAAGATGGGGGTGGGGGTTGACTAGTCAAAGGCTAGTCACCTCTTTGGCATTTTGGCAAAACTAGTCCCTCAAGTTCGTTTGCGGGTGCGTGAAATACCTAGACGAGATATTTTTAAAACACGTATTAACCGGAGATGTTATAAACATATAACGGGATTTAAATAGTTAAACGGAAAAGTAAACGGAAAAAGGCGGGATGTTACAGCTAACTCCAACATTACTGCATATAGAGTGTCTATGGTTGTTCCAAATAATATATATACATGGGTCGATATGATATGTCAAAACATTTGCATACGTGTCTATGGTATCCCAAGATTACATAATATATTAGAATACATATATAATACAATATAAGTTAGCTAGGATATGATTTGTATAGATTTGTTAAACATTTCCCGTATCTAAAAAGATCAAAAAGATCAAAAATATCCAATCTTGTTTTACTCATAACTTCTTCATTTTAAATCCGTTTTGAGTGAATCAAATTGCTATGGTTTCATATTGAACTCTAATTTAAGAATCCAAACAGAAAAAGTATAGGTTTATAGTCGGAAATTTAAGTTACATGTCAATTACTAAAGAGGTAGTCATTTTCATCGAAAGAACGACATCTTGATGACCATTTTAAAAAACATACTTTCACTTTGAGTTTAACCAAGAATTTTGGATATAGTTTCATGTTAATATGAAAAATAATTTTCCCAAAAGAACAACTTTTAAATCAAAGTTTATCATAGTTTTAATTATCCAAACCAAAACTGCCCTCGGTTTCACTACGACGGCGTATATCCAATATTATGGTGTTCATCGTGTTTCCAGGTTTTAAATCATTAAGTTAGCATATCAAATAGATATAGAACATGTGTTTAGTTGATTTTAAAAGTCAAGTTATAAGGATTAACTTTTGTTTGCGAATAAGTTTAGAATTAACTAAACTATGTTCTAGTAATTACAAGTTTAAAACTTCGAATAAGATAGCTTTATATGTATGAATCGAATGATGTTATGAACATCATTACTACCTCAAGTTTTCTGGATAAAACTACTATAAATGAGAAAAATGGATCTAGCTTCAAAGGATCCTTGGATGGCTTGAAAGTTCTTGAAGCATAATCATGACACGAAAACAATTCAAGTAAGATTTTCACTCGAAATAAGATTGTTATAGTTGTTGAAATTGAATCAAAGTTTGAATATGAATATTACCTTGAATTAGAAAGATAACATACTGTAAATAATAAAGATTCCTTGATCTTAGATGATTACTTGGAATGGATTAGAAAGCTTGGAAGTAGACTTGCAAACTTGGAAGTATTCTTGATTTTTATGAAACTATACTTATGGAATTTATGAAGAACACTTAGAACTTGAAGATGGAACTTGAGAGAGATCAATTATATGAAGAAAATTGAAGAATTAAAGTGTTTGTAGGTGTTTTTGGTCATTGGTATATGGAGATATAAAGGATATGTAATTTTGTTTTCATGTAAATAAGTCATGAATGATTACTCATATTTTTGTAATTTTATGAGATATTTTATGCTAGTTGCCAAATGATGGTTCCCAAATGTGTTAGGTGACTCATATGGGCTGCTAAGAGCTGATCATTGAAGTATATATACCAATAGTACATTCATCTAAAAGTTGTGTATTGTACGAGTACTAATACTGGTGCATACGAGTAGAATTGTTGATGAAACTGAACGAGGATGTAATTGTAAGAAATTTTGTTAAGTAGAAGTATTTTGATAAGTGTCTTGAAGTCTTTCAAAAGTGTATGAATACATATTAAAACACTACATGTATATACATTTTAACTGAGTCGTTAAGTCATCGTTAGTCGTTACATGTAAATGTTGTTTTGAAACCTTTAGGTTAACGATCTTGTTAAATGTTGTTAACCCATTGTTTATTATATCAAATGAGATGTTAAATTGTTACATTATCATGATATTATGATATATAATATATCTTAGTATGATATATATACAGTTAAATGTCGTTACAACGATAATCGTTACATATATGTCTCGTTTCGAAATCATTAAGTTAGTAGTCTTATTTTTACATATGTAGTTCATTGTTAATACACTTAGTGATATATTTAATTATCATTTAACATAATTAACCAAGTGTATCAATATCTTAATATGATTCATATGTACCTAGTAAGACGTTGTTATAACGATAATCGTTATATATATCGTTTTCGAGTTTCTTAATTTAATAGTCTCATTTTTATGCATATAACTCATTGTTAAAATACCTAATTAGATACTTACTTATAATAAAATTATATTAACTATATATATAACCATATATATGTCATCGTATAGTTTTTACAAGTTTTAACGTTCGTGAATCACCGGTCAACTTGGGTGGTCAATTGTCTATATGAAACCTATTTCAATTAATCAAGTCTTAACAAGTTTGATTGCTTAACACGTTGGAAACATTTAGTCATGTAAATATCAATATCAATTAATATATATAAACATGGAAAAGTTCGGGTCAGTACAATGAGCGTGTCACTTTCAAAATATGTTTTCGAGCGGGATAAAGCTAAGGAAATTATGGGTTATAGCTATGGAGGTTATGGGTATTGTTCGAGAGTTATGCTCGTAAGGTCAACCTAGTGTTTATCATCTCTGTTGCGTCTACGTACTTTCCTGCAATATTGAATGTCAATATTGATAAGTGAGCATTCATATCTCATCTTTTATATATTAATAGTGTATACATGTCTAGTGCTCGAGTATATATGTTTATGCATGCTTGTATACTAAATTTCGTCGTTGAACAGTTTATAATGAATCACTAATTAAATACATATATTACTGGAAAAAGGTATATGATATACATGTTTTTGGAAAGCTGGCGAAAAATCAATAACTTTTCATTTAGATATCGAATAGTTTCGATGAACGGATTAAAAGATATGATCAACTGAATTATGATTGACGTTAATTGAAATTGCTTTTGAATCTGCAATTAAGATTTAAACAACTTGTTTACGAGATTGATAAATTGGATTTTTGAATATTACCAACCGAGTAAATGAATCCTTATATAAGGTACATCTCGTTTTGTTAAACAACTGTCCAAAATTGACTTTTTGAAATGACTTTGGATAACTTTTATATGTCGATCTCGAGCATTAGGATTGTGATACACTATGACCTGACCTAGCTTGATAGACATTTATTGACCAACATATGTTCTCTAGATTGAGATCTACAGTTATTTGGTAATCCGAATTTCGGTCACATTTTGGTGAACGACTTTATATGCTGCTAAGGTGAGTTTCATTTGCTCCCTTTTTAATTGCTTTTGCAATCTATATTTTTGGGCTGAGAATACATGCACTTTATTTTAAACACAATGGATTCAAGTACATACTAAATTCTACACTGAGTTTGAACCGAAAATCCCTTAGCTTTGGTAACTAGTAACTGCCAGTTATAAGAACTGGTGGGCACGAGTAGTAGTATATGGATCCATAGGGCTTGATATCCCCGTCTGAGCTAGAGCACTAGCCTTTTAACGGACGTATGCTATTTGAGAAGTGTACACGTTGGTTTGCGTGTATTATTAAGATGATTATACAAAGGGTATAAATTATATATACGTTAAGTTTAGTTACCAGGGTGCTCAATTTTATAGAATATTTTGATAAACGTTTCTGGATGAAACAACTGAAATCTTGGGATCCACATTTATGTACAGATTATGCAAAACATTAAAACTATGAACTCACCAACCTTTGTGTTGACACTTGTTAGCATGTTTATTCTCAGGTTCCCTAGAAGTCTTCCGCTATTTACTTATATGTTAGACAAGCTATATGCATGGAGTCTTACATGGCATATTATTCAAGGAAACGTTGCATTCACCAAATCATCACCATGTATCTTATTTTGACTGCATTGTCAACGGATGTACTATTGTAAACTATTATTTACGGTGATTGTCTATATGTAGAAATCATCAGATGTCGAAAAGCTTTGATTTAAATATTCATTTATGGTGTGCCTTTTCAAAAGAATGCAATGTTTACAAAATGTACCATATAGAGGTCAAATACCTCGCAATGAAATCGATGAATGACGTGTTCATCCATATAGATTTGGAGCGATCGTCACATTTTTAAAAGACAAACTTTCATCATATCGAAAGTTGACGGCATGCATACCATTTCATAATATATCCAACTATAAATGACTTAATAATATTCTTGATGAACTCAATGACTCGAATGCAATGTCTTTTGAAATATATCATGAATTACTCCAAGTAATATCTCTAAAATGAGCAAATGCACAGCGGAAGTTTTCTTTCATACCTGAGAATAAACATGCTTAAACGTGTCAACCAAAAGGTTGGTGAGTTCATAGGTTTATCATAAACAATCATTTCCATTATTTTAATAGACCACAAGATTTCATTTTTCCACAAATATACATCTCATATCAGGCATTTCGCAAACTGCATAGAAATAAAAATCATTCATCTGGTGAACCCCTGGTAACCGACATTAACAAGATGCATATAGAATATTCCCATCATTCCGGGACACCCATCGGACATGATAATTTCGAAGTACTAAAGCATTTCAAATTCCAGAATGGGGTTTGTTAGGCACATAGATCTATCTTTAGAATTCGCGTCAATTAGGGGTGCACTAATTCTCAAAATTAGTGATGTTCCCTAATTCTTAGATTACCAGGCTAAAAGGGGCATATTCGGCTTCGGTCCATTCAACCATATAATGTAGTTTCGATTACTTATGTCTATTTCGTAAAACATTTAAAAAGCGCATGTATTCTCAGTCCCAAAAATATATATTTCAAAAGCATTTAAAAAGGGAGTAATGAAACTCACGATACGATATTTTGTAGCAAAAATATGCATACGACGGAACTGAACAATGCAGGGTTGGCCTCGGATTCACGAACCTATATTAATTGCATATATATTAACACATATCCCATTTAATCAACTAAGTTTACTTATATTTTATAATTTATTAAAATTAATATCCTTATATATAATTATACTTATAATAAATATATGATATTTACTTTAATTAAAGTTTTATCAATATAAATGGTAATGTATTAGTTAAAAAAATATTAGTATGTAATATTAATTGACTTGTAATATATATTTATATAGATAACATTTGTTTGTTAAAAATCATAATTATAATAATACTAAAAATAATAATAGTAATGATAATAATAAAAATGATAATACTTTTAATAATAATGATAATACTAATAATAAAATGATAAAAAAAATGTTATATGTTAATAATGATAATAATAATAATAAAAGTGATAAAATAATAGTAATAATAATAATAATAACAATAATAATAATAACAATAATAATGGTAATAGTAATACTACCTCAGAGAAGTAGCCCTTAAAAAAATGCTCAAGTCCGGGTTTGAACTCGCGACGCCCCGCTAACCCGAAACATACCATTAAACCATTGCACTACTCGCTACTTTTCTGTATTAATTAGCTAATTAATCTCCTTTATCCTTTTACTCTTTATTGTCTTCTTTAAATACAACAACTTCAAAATTTTGGAACTTCAAACATCATTCACGATCATTATTTTTCATCTATTGATAATGCTAAAAACTAACATATATTTAATAGCATTATCCCTCAAAAAAGACAAGCTTTTAGTTGCAATTGTTCTATTTACAAGTGATATTCATTTAAATAATAAAAGGTGAAGACAAAAGACAGATTCGACGAATTGAAGACGCAAACGACCAAAAAGCTCAAAAGTACAAAGTACAATCAAAGTGGTTCCAATTATTGATGAGAAACGTCTCAAAATTACAAAAGTACAAGACGCAAAACGCAAAATACAAGATATTAAATTGTACGCAAGGACGTTCGAAAATTCGGAACCGGGACCAAAGTCAACTCTCAACGCTCGACGCGATGGACTAAAAATTACAAGTCAACTATGCACATGAATATAATATAATATTTAAATAATTCTATAAATTATTTATATATTATATTATTATTATAAACCGTCGGCAAAACAAGAAAACAAACTTGTGTGAGCTGTTACCTACCTCCATGTGATTGTATGGCCTGGAGGCACAAAAGCCATGCGATCGCATGGCACACTTTTTCAGCTCAGGTCCTATATATTTCGCAGTTTGGTTGATCTTTTACACATCTTTTTCTCTTCTCATTCATATACGTAAATATATATATATATTATATTTTAATTTTAATTTTAATTTTAAATTCTAATAATAAGGGTATGTTAGCGAATGTTGTAAGGGTGTAAGTCAAAATTCTGTCCGTGTAACGCTACGCTATTTTTAATCACTGTAAGTTATGGTTAATGTTATTTTTAAATTAATGTCTCGTAGCTAAGTTATTATTATGCTTATTTAAATTGAAGTAATCATGATGTTGTACTAAATATTAAAGACGGGGTAATTGGGCTTTGTACCATAATTGGGGTTTGGATAAAAGAACGACACTTGTAGAAATTAGACTATGGGCTATTAATGGGCTTTATATTAACTAAACGACACCTCGTTAATTTAATATATAGACTTATAATTTGATGTATTTATATATAACCACATACGCTTGACTGGGTACGGTGGGCGGGATATCTATAAATACCAATAATTGTTCATTTTACCGGACACGGAACTGGATTAATAGTTAATAGACATGTTGAAACAGGGGTGGATTACATTCAAGGATAATTGGTGTAATTGTTAACAAAGTAGTAAAACCTTGGTTTACACGCAGTCGATAACCTGGTGTATTCATTAAACAAAATATTAAGACCTTGTTACAATTCGAATCCCCAATTAGTTGGAATATTTGACTTCGGGAATAAGAATAATTTGATGAAGACTTCCGCATTTTATGATTATGACTGATGGACTATTATGGACAAATCCGTATGGACATATCGAATAATCCAGGACAAAGGACAATTAACCCATGGGAATAAACTAAAAACAACACGTCAAACATCATGATTACGGAAGTTTAAATAAGCATAATTCCTTTATTTCATATTTAATTTCCTTTATTTAATATTTAATTGCACTTTTAATTATCGCACTTTTATTTATTGTCATTATATTTAATTGCACTTTTAATTATCGTACTCTTTAATTGTCGTACTTTTTATTTATCGCATTTTTATTTAGCGCAATTTCATTATCGTTATTTACTTTACGCTTTAAATTAAGTTATATTTATTTTTAATATTTTACATTAGGTTTTAACTGCGACTAAAGTTTTAAAATCGACAAACCGGTCATTAAACGGTAAAAACCCCCTTTATAATAATAATAATACTACTTATATATATTTTTGTATTTTTACAATTATAAGTTAAAACTAATATAGCGTTAAGCTTGTTTAAAAGATCCCTGTGGAACGAACCGAACTTACTAAAAACTACACTACTGTACGATTAGGTACACTGCCTATAAGTGTTGTAGCAAGGTTTAGGTATATCCATTCTATAAATAAATAAATATCTTGTGTAAAATTGTATCGTATTTAATAGTATTTCGTTGTAAAAATAATACTATTTCCTATACCCCTCGCATAACATCATCTATACGGCCCAACATCAATTTTGGCCCAACATCATTACGGTCCAATATTAAAACATCACAGCCCAACAAATAATTCATAAGGTTTCGGCCTAATAACTAATTAAGTTTACGGCCCAACAACATACTAGAAGCCCACGTTAATAAGTATATGGATTCAAGGGCCATTCACTTGTTTCGTTTATACATCGATGGTGTTTGGATTGTCTGGAAACAGTAACAATAAATGTTTCATCCTCATACATCATTCCATCATCTTTATCACTACTTATTCACCTTTATCATTGTCATAACCCACGATCATTATCATTTAATCATATTGTCACGTTTTATCATCATATCATCTTAAAGAACCATCATCATATATCATTTATATCATCATCTAAATCATAAGATATCATAAGTTTCATAATCCTAATCCTAATCATTTTCGTCTCTATCTTATGACCAATATTATCATAATCATACGCAGTTACCTAATATCTATAACGAACGTCCCTTTTTAGTGACCCCACTTGGTTGGCCATTTTGTGTCACTTTGTTCCATTTGATTAATTAAATAAACACCAATAATTGAATCCTATAATCAAATTACCATAATGGGTCGGCCATGAATTGGATTTTGTCCCACAAGCACCACATAGGTCTTTACTTTTATAAAGCATCTTATACTGAAACTTTAACATATTCAAATTGCCATTATTTAAGCTGTATACATATATTACTCACTTCATAGCCTTCTTCTTGTTTTTGTTGAATTACAAACAATTACAGCAGCAACCATGATGAGTACATCAACCGAAAACCAACATCAGCAGTAAAGGATGATTCGGTTTAGAGAAGATACAAAAGTGGTGAGGGTTTGGATGACAATTTGATCATACCAGTTTAGAAAAGAGAGAGAGAGCTAGAAATTGAAGTATAGAGATAGATATAGATATAGATGATTGTTGTGAGGTTGAAACTGAAAGAAGGTGGTGTCGATATGGGTATGGTTGGGATGATACATCAAAACGAACAATGAAAATAAAGGTGATGGTTATGGGTTGAAGCAGAAAAACAAGTATATCAGTCGTAGAAGTTATCATGGTTTCGATGATGGTGTTGGCCTGAACTGGAAAGGAAAACAGTAGGGGATCGTAGCATCAACAAAAAACAAACACGTTTCAGTTTTGCAGTAGTAATTGAACACAAAAAGAGTTTCACTGGTAGCCTTAACAATAGCATTTTGGTTTTCTTTGTCTGACTGAGACTCGCAACAGTAAATGGTCAAGTGCAACAATTATGGTGTGGGCAGTTTTTATGGCAATTTGAAACAGGAAAATACAACGGTTTAAATGGTGGTTTGATTCATGTTGAATGCAGCAATCAACAACATGGTTCGATGGTGTTATTGGGTGATGGTTCCATGATGGTTGTGTGTTGAACCGAGCCTGCCAATATCAAAACAATGACCATAGTATTAGCAGGAGTTGTGTGGTGATGGTAACGAATAATAAAAGCTCGAAAGTAATGGTGGTGGTTGTGATGGTGTAGGTTCACAACGATGGGGTTAACCGGTGGTAGTAGTAAACGATGGTGAGGGTTTGGTTTGGTCTTGCGATCAAAACACCAAGAAACAAGCTGCACAACAGTCGCGAGTTACAGAAAAAAAAAAAAAAAGAGAAAAAGTGTTGAAGAGGATATTAGTGTTTGTGATCCATGTGCATTGTATATTGATATATGTACATTTATGTAAGTTAGTGGGTGAATAAAGTAAACACAATAATGCTCAAACACATTTCAATTATCACGAATATGTTATTATTTCTCAAATAGTTTGTTGGTTGAATGAGTGGTGAAGTTGACAGAAAGAAAATGATGGGTAACAAAAAATAAGGAATTGGGTTTTGGGTTCTTGTTTGAGTAACGAATTAGAAACAGATGCAATAGTAGCCACTAGTGTTGATATGAGTGGGTTTTTGTCTAAGGACATAAAAGAAGCAATATTTATATATGGATTTCAATGGCCGAATCAAGTGGTATAAATTGAATAATACAATAAACAGATGGGCAAAAAAAAATCTTGTTGATAACGCCAAAATCATACATGTTTATTCTCATTATTTCAATCTAATTTTGTATCTATTTGTATATATTTGTTGTACTTAAGTATTGTAATTCATGTATATGTGTAAAAGTCCATTGTGATTGAATAAATGAAGACCAACAGCGAAAACGATGCTTAAAACGAAGCCAGATAGCAAAAATAGCCCAGAAATACACTTCTAGACTCAGATGAGGCACATCCCAAAAGGGATGAGGCGCATCTGTATGCGTGTTTTTGCCGAAGGTTTCAGATGCGACGTTTTAAAGCCATGAGACGCATTTTGGGAGCCAGATGCGGCGCACTGATGTGGGATGCGGCGCATCCCTTGCCTGCCGACAGTTCCTGAGTGCTAAATGAGCTGGATTAAACAAAGTTTAAAGGAATGCGGCGCATCTGGTCTGAGATGCGGCGCATCTGATCAAATTCTGGCCAGTTTACCTAACTTTTGAGCCTATTTAAGAGAGCCTTTGATTCATTCTTTCATACACCTTCATTATTACATTCCCCCTCAGTTTCAATACGTTTTTCAAGGCTCAAGAAAGGTTACAAGTTAATCTCCATTCTTTCACCATCAAGATTAAGCTAGGATTATTCATCGCAATCGGTATTATCGTTCTATATCTTTTAAACATGAATTCAACTTGTATTAACTGTTCCATTAGTTCTATTATGATTATGTTTGGCTAAAAGCCTTGTGTGTTTGCTTCAATGTAAAATTTATGGCTTGAGATTGTTCTATACTTTGATGTTATGCTAGTTATATATATGTTTGATTGATTAAATCATCTAGTCCAACTACAAGAACCATAGTTATGATTGCTTAGTTCATTACTTCAATTATATAGATTGCAAACCTATTAATGTGAGTTAACTAGGAAAACAATCTATAATTCAATACACCTAGTAATCTAGACGATTAGATGCATAAGCTTAAGTGATTTTGTTATGTGTTTAATTCGGTAATTGAATAAGTTCCAAAGCAACATAGTTATGAAATTACCTCAAGTGATTGTTGTAATTTAGGTTTCATGTGAGTTTAACCGGGTTGGGTCTAGTTAGTTAATCAATCTAAATCACCATGTTCTTTCAAAAGATCCATTGTTGTAACCATCCTTGTATCCTAGTTCAATTATGTAAGTTATGACTTGGTTTATGTGAGTTTATCAAAGGCCATAGCTTATACTTCAACACCTAGTGATTTAGCCACCTATATGTGAGTATAGGATGTTAATTGAATGATATCTAGGATATACAATCATGTAGTTTACTTAGAGTGATCTTAGTAAACTAGGTTTTATGTGAATTCAACCACGAAAGAATCTTGTTGATTAAACATAGCTCTTAAGTTTATAGATATTGTGAAATTGATATAAACTGCTCTAATGTAACTATCACATAACGGTTTTAATTATAAAAGAACAATCCCTGTCATTTATCAAGCATAGAAGTAAACACCTCATTCTCATTATTGTTATTCATTATATTTATTTACTGTTTCGTTAAACAAAAAAAAATACAACTTCAAACACAAACCCCCCTTTAGAATAATTAATCGTTATAAAGTCCTTAAAACAAACTTCTCCCTGTGGTTTGAACGGGTCAATTTACTTGCTAGTTACTGCATGATCGAGTTTAGTTGCCTGCATTATGTGTTAATTATTGAGCATATTGTCTACATTTTAAAGGTTACGTCATGACACATCAACTTTTTGGCGCCGCTGCCGGGGAGCGATTTTGTTAAAAGATTTTAATAAACTTTGAATTATTCGATCCTTTTGTAGGAATTCAATTCCTATAAAAGTTACTTTTTATTGTAAGCTTGTGTTTTTGCAATTGGTTTGTTTGTGGTGTTGTGATTGCATAATAGGTATTGATGCATGAATCTACGTTCTTCCAACTCTAATTTAATTCCTTCATATCCTGAACCTGAAAGAGAACTTCACGAACGCCTAAGAGCTCAAGAAGTAGAGTCTCTTGCTCAGGGTTTAGAATCACTTTCATTAAATTCGAACTCTAAACCAGTTATTCAACCAATCATAGAGCCAGTTATTAAAGAAGAGGAAGAGATGGCTGCTACAAATCATTAATGAAGGCAACTAGGACAGGTCAAGGCTACGCAATTATTCAACCTACGATGACTGACGGCTTTGAAATAAAGGGTCAATTTCTCCACATGGTGACAAATACATGCCAATTCGGTGGAGCTCCAAATGAGGATGCTAACGAGCATCTTCGTAAATTTGTAAGCATTTGCAAGCTATTCAAGATCAAGGATGTCACCGATGATATCGCATGTTTAAAAATCTTTCCATGGTCATTAAAAGATGATGCAAGAGATTGGCTAGACTCATTACCAGAAGGTTATATTGAAGATTGGAATGATATGATGGACAAGTTTTTTGTCAGAATTCTTCCCCGCTTCAAAAGCAGCAAAGTTGCAAAGTGATATAAATCACTTCAAGCAAAAGCCTAATGAGACTCTTTATGAAGCTTGGACCCGATTCAATAAAATGCTTAGGGTATGTCCTCAACACGGGTTGAATACATTCCAAAAGGTCCAAATATTCTATAAAGGAGTCAATGTGGCTACTCAAAAGGATATTGATGTTGCAGCAGGAGGATCAATCATGAAAAAAATGTCCGAAGAAGCTCACACAATCATTGCCGATATAGCAGCACATTCTCATAATTGGCATCAATAGATGGAGTTCTCTAGATCAACCACGGTTGCTAGTATTGAAAGCAACGATGAAATCGCTGCTTTAAAAGTTTAATTGGCAAATCAAGGAAGGCAAATTGAGAAGATGACAAAAGAAATGCATGCTATCAAGGTAGGGTGTGAATTATGCCAAGGTCCCCATCTTACTAGAGATTGTGACCAAACGACAATGGAAGAGCAAGCAAATTTTTTAGGTTACTTGCGTAAAGGTGAAATGAATTTTGTCGACTTTCCGACAATTGAAGCAATGAACCGGAAATATCCTCCTATCAACAGTTATCAAATAGGAGGACCTTCAGGTTCAAACAATAATTACCACGGAGGAAATTCAGGTTACTAAAATAACCGAAATTTCCCAAATCAAAATCAAAGAAATGCACCACCGGGTTACAATCACCTAAACAACCATAATCAACCTCCACGAAATTACCAAAATAATTTCCAACAACATCAACCACAACCACAACCACAACCACAAGCACATGTACAACCACAACCCGAGAAGAAATCCGGTTTAGAAGATCTTTTGAGAGATTTTATGGTTAAACACGAGCAAAATGCGGAACTTCAAACTCAGCAAATTCTAAATCAACAAGCTACGATTCATAATTTAGAAAGAGATGTTGGAAGGATGTCAAAGTTATTAGCAGAGAGGCCGTCGGGTGCTCTCCCCTCAAATACTCAAGTGAATCTCAACAACAATCAAACAAGGAATGAGCATGTAAATGTTATAACTACTAGAAGTGGTTTAAATATTAACTCGGAGGACCCTAAGTCCCCAGAAGTTCCTTTATCTCATTCTGTTTTGCAAGTACCCGTTGATGTAGATGAGCATGTTGAAAAAGAACAAGAGAAAGATGATCCACCAGAGATCATATCGAAGAAAAGTGAAGAACCACCAGCAAAGGTGTACAAGGCACCTATTCCATACCCAAAAGCATTGAAGAAAGACATACTCGCGAGCCAATATCAGAAATTTGCGGATATGATCAAGCAAATCAGCATTAACATGCCACTCGTGGAGGTTCTTAAGGGTATGCCCCATTATGGGAAGTTTTTGAAAGATCTCATATCCTCGAAGGGTAAATACCACGAAGTTTCTGCCACATTCCTCCATGAGGAGTGTTCGGCCATCTTGAAAAAGCAAAATGTACCTCCAAAATTAGGAGACCCGGGTAGTTTTATCATACCGTGTATGATGGGTGATTCGGTAGTGTATGATGCACTAGCCGACCTAGGTGCAAGTGTTAACCTAATGCCTTACTCGTTATATTTAAAATTTGACTTAGGAGACTTAAAACCAACCCGGATGGGTATTCGATCAGCAAACCAATCATTTGATACTCCCATAGGTATAGCCGAGGATATTCTTGTAAAAGTTGGCTCACTTATATTTTCCGTCGACTTTGTTATTCTAGAAATGCAAGAGGACACAAAAGTTCCTATCATTTTAGGACGTCCTTTCCTTAACACCGCAGATGCTATCATTAATGTCCAAAAAGAACAATTAAGTCTAGGTGTGGGAAACGAGAGAATAATTTGTCATACTGACAAAGCCATGAAAAGACCCACTTCCACCGATGACTCTTGTTTTCAACTTGATGTTATAAATCTTTGTGTTGAGGATGAATTGTAGGAGCTACTTGAAATTGATACCTCGGGGTTTGCCCCGGTAATTGAAAGTGAATACTTCAATATTGATGAAGATTTTGATGAGTTGATGAAGGTGGTCATGGATGATGAGACCATAGAAGAAGGAATTCCCAAGGAAGAGGAATCATTTGAAGATATCAAAAATAAATATAGATTCCATATAAAGAATTCCTTAGAAGAACCACCCGTACTAGAGCTTAAGGAGCTACCCAAACACTTGGAGTATGCTTATCTTGAAGGTACATCTCAATTACCGATAATTATTGCTTCACATCATTCCGGTAACGAGAAGGATAAGTTAATCTCTGTTTTGAAAACCCATAAAAAGGCTATAGCCTGAAAAACGACCGACATTCCTGGCATAAACCCGTCTTATTGTACACATAAAATTCTCCTTGAGAATGACTTCAAACCAGTAGTACAAAGACAATGTAGGATAAATCCCAACATGAAAGAGGTTGTTAAAAAGGAGGTAGTCAAGCTTCTTGACACCGGGTTAATCTACCCCATCTCCGATAGTCCTTGGGTTAGTCCAGTACAAGTAGTACCCAAAAAGGGGGATACAACCGTTATTGTAAATGAAAAGAACGAACTCGTTCCAACTAGAACGGTTACCAGCTGGAGAGTCTGTATTGATTACAGACGTCTCAATGATGCCACTAGAAAGGATCATTTCCCGTTGCCTTTTATTGATCAAATGATTCAACGATTAGCGGGGAAAGAATATTATTGCTTTCTAGATGGTTTCTCCGGTTACTTCCAAATTCCAATTGATCCCAACGACCAAGAAAAGATCACATTCATTTGTCCTTTCGGTACCTTTGCCTATCGTCTCATGCCATTTGGTTTATGCAATGTACCCGGAACCTTTCAAAGGTGCATGATGGCAATTTTTGATGATATGGTAGAGGATTGTATGGAAGTCTTCATGGATGACTTTTCCGTGTTTGGAGACTCCTTTGAATCGTGTCTTTTTAACCTTGAACGTATGCTTATCCGATGTGAGAAAGCAAACTTGGTCCTAAATTAGGAAAAATGCCACTTCATGGTGAAGGAGGGCATTGTACTTGGCCACAAGATATCTCGTGCGGGAATAGAGGTAGATAAAGCTAAAATTGAAGTTATTTCTAAGCTACCTATACCGTCGAATGTTAAGGCCATTAGAAGCTTTCTTGGTCACGCAGGATTCTATAGATGATTTATCAAAGATTTTTCTAAAATCGCCCGCCCAATGACCAAACTTCTTGAAAAGGATGCTCCATTTGACTTTGATTCTAATTGCGAGAATGCATTCTCCATTCTAAAGTCAAAACTCACACAAGCTCCCATTATCGTATCTCCGGATTGGAGTATGCCATTTGAGCTAATGTGTGACGCGAGCGACTATGCCTTAGGTGTTGTTTTAGGACAACGCCCCGATAATCATTTTCATCCAATTTATTATGCGAGCAAAACTCTAACGGAAGCTCAAATTAATTATACCACCACGGAAAAGGAGCTCCTGGCGATTGTTTATGCGTTTGATAAATTTCGGTCATATTTGGTGTTGTCCAAAACCATTGTTTACACGGACCATTCGGCCCTTAGGTACGCATTCTCGAAACTAAATGCAAAGCATCGTCTCATACGTTTGGTTCTTTTACTTCAAGAATTTGACATTGAGATACGTGACAAGAAAGGAGCCGAGAATCTAGCTGGCGATCATTTATCCCGACTTGAAAACCCTGAATTAGATAAACTCGATGATACAATCATCAAAGACACATTTCCCGACGAATCTCTAATGAGGGTTGACAAGGAATCTGAAATCCCATGGTTTGCCCATTTTACAAACTATCTTGCTTCAGGCATTCTTCAAAAAGGACTTTCTTATCAACAAAAGAAGAAATTCTTTGCGAATTTGAAGTCCTATTTCTGGGAACACCCCAACCTATTTCGTGTTGGTGCGGATCAAGTGATTCACCATTGTGTGTGCGGAAAGGAGGCTCAAAAAATTCTTGAGCATTGCCATCAAGGGCCAACCGGCGGTCATTTCGGACCAAACCACACCGCAAGAAAAATCCTTGACTCGGGCTTTTATTGTCCTACGATCTTCAAAGATGCCCATAGTTTCGTTCGAAATTGTGATGCATGCCAACGAACGGGTAACATATCAAAAAGGGATGAGATGCCTCAAAATGGCATCCAGGTTTGTGAAGTCTTTGATATTTGGGGAATCGATTTCATGGGACCATTTCCAAGTTCCCATAAGTGCAAGTATATCTTAGTAGCTGTTGACTATGTGTCCAAGTGGGCTGAAGCAAAAGCTTTACCTACAAATGATGCTAGGGTGGTGGTGAACTTCTTGAAAAATCTCTTCTCGCGCTTTGGAATTCCAAAGGCGCTCATATCCGATCGAGGAACACATTTTGCCAACAACCTTCTTGAAAATGTGTTGAAGAAGTTTGGCGTAACTCATCGTTTCTCTACTCCGTACCACCCGCAAACGAGTGGTCAAGTAGAGAACACAAATCGTGCCTTGAAATGCATACTTGAGAAGACGGTTGATAACAACCCTAAGATTTGGCAACGCAAGTTAGACGATGCGTTGTGGGCTTTTCGAACTGCGTTTAAAACACCTATCAGTACCACACCATTTAAACTTGTATATGTTAAAGCGTACCATCTACCAGTTGAAGTGGAACATTGAGCATACTGGGCGTTGAAGCTTTGTAATTTGGACATGGAAAAGGCCGGAGAAAACCGATTCATGCAAATGCATGAATTGGAGGAGTTAGGTTAGAAGCGTACGAGAATTCAAGCTCGTATAAGGAGAAAACGAAAAGGTGGCATGATACCCGATTGAAGGAAGTGAAAGAGTTTAAAACCGGTGATAAGGTTTTGGTTTTTAACTCACGGTTTAAATTTTCTCCCGGAAAGTTGAGGTCCCGATGGACGGGACCTTATTTAGTGAAACAAGCATTCCCATCGGGGTACGTTGAGCTATTTGGAAACGAAAATACCTTTAAGGTGAATGGTCATCGCTTGAAACTCTATTTCGATGGAGTTGACACCACGGATCGAGATGACATCACCCTATCCCCCAAGGCTAATTAGCTAGGGACGGAGTCGCGTGAAAGACTCACTAATAAACTTCACACTTTGTATATAGTTCCACTCGTATGATAGATTTTAGTGCTTTTAATTTAATTTTTCGAGTTTTAATGCGAGCCAAGTGATTTAGACACATTACGAACTGAACTAAAGGTGAAAAATATCGAAAAATGGTGATCCAGGGTCAGATGCGCCGCATCTGTGATGGATGCGCCGCATCTGAAGGCATGAAAATCCTGAAGGTTAAGGATGCGCCGCATAGAGGCAATGCGCCTCATTTTTTAAGGCAGATGCGCCGCATCTGTCCCCAGATGCGCTGCATCTGGGGTATGTTTTTTCCTGGTGCCCTTTTAAACTGACTGATGCGCCGCATTTATCCCCAGATGCACTGCATCTGGGGTATTTTCCTCCTGGTCTGCACGATAACTTACACAAATATGGTTGTAAACTCCATTTTTTCATAATTTCACACACAAAACCGAACCCCATTCCATTTTCTCTCAAAACATTCATCTCTAAACATAAAATCAACCGTTTAATCCCATCTTTAAACAACAAATCCGACTATTAACATGGGAAAGGTAAGATTACTCTTCATTTCTTCATGATTTTTATGTTCTTCATTCTTCAATTCGGATTTTGCTTGTTCTAAGTGTGGGGATGTTTGAATCTTCATGTGTTGGTCATATTATGCTTGTAATGTTGCTATTAATCCTTATTCATGCTCTAATTTGATGATTACATGCTTAAATCTTCAATTTGTAAATTAGGGTTCTTGATGAAATTTGGGGTTTCGAATTTTTGACCATTACTTGTTTAAATTGAGATGTTTTGATGTTTAACTACTTGTTTACACTAGCAAAATGCTATGAATCCTTGCTGAATCACATAATTTTGTATAAATTGAAATCTAGGGTACTTAATTTGGGGATTTTGACTTGTGTTGACTTGTTGTTGTTCTAAGTGGAATTGATGCAATACATTACTAATGCTAAACTCATTTATGCCTTAACTTAGTATTTATTCGATTTGAAAGATTACATATGAGAGTTAAAGCATTGTATGCGTTAGGCTTTTTGGTGAAATGTTGGCTTAGCTTGACTTTAAAGTTTAAATGTAGATTGCATATTGTTAGACATGATTATTGGCGAATGTTTATGGTTTAATATGTTATGACAATGAAAGTTTTGGTGAAATTAAACATGTTTTGTATGGTTATGCTTGTAAAAGTGTCTCTAATCATATGACATACTAGTACATGTTTGTTGAAGATGGAATAAGTCCATACCATGATAGGATTATGTTTAGCATGTAGTTCAAGAGATTATTAGATATGTATAATATAACATATTTAAACTTATTCTAAATGGTTTTGGTGTATAAATTGTGGCTAATGTTAGGTTTTGGATTTGGATTTCTAACGCTAATTAATTTGGTTTGTTTTGTTTGGTTTTGTTTTGTCTAATTTGATTGTTTGTAGGATAAAAGGAAGGAACAAGTTTATGAAGGTCCATCAACTAGGAAGAGAAAAGGAAAGGAACCCGCTCAACAAACTCAACAAGAAAGTGAAGAGGAGCAAGAGAGTGAAGAAGAGTTCATGGAAGCATGGCAATACACCGGTCAATCTATGCAAATTCCTTATCAACGAACCGAAGATAAATGGATCAATGATATCTTGGAAGATCCTCATTAGCGCAAGAAGGCAATGAAAGTTAAAGAAAAAGCGATCCATCCCGGGAGATATATTGATTGGTCACCATTAGTGGAGGCAAATGAATTAATGAACTTTCGAGCAGTTCTTCGAATCCCATACGAAGGAAGAGTTGTTAGAGCTTGGGAACAATTATTTAGTTTAAAAGAAGATGTTTATCCATTGATCACTATTGAGTTTCTAGCCACCTTGAGGTGTTGTTTTGGTTCTCCGGGTAATAATTATTTTATGAGGTTCAGATTAGGTGGTCAAGACCGGACAATGACACTCTTACAATTTGTTCGTGCTCTTGGTATCTATGAGGGAATGCCCGTCAACATACTCTCAAATTACTTCGCCAATTGTGAATATTATGTTTCCAACTTTGACCATGCAACTTCATGGAGTAACATGAGCAATGCAGCCTATAGCGCAAGCAAGAATCCATGCACCAAAATAAATGACTACAGAAAGAGGTGCATTCAAAGGTTTATCTCAAGCACCATTAATTTCAGAAAAGATAGTAGCGAAAAAGTTACAAATCTGGATATTTGGTATGTGGATCAAATTTGGAACAAAGCCCATGTTCATATTCCTAGAATGATTCTTACTTTCTTGTTGGGTGAAAAAGGTGAAAAGAAGATTAGCCCAAACCGCGGGGGGCATTTTTTTACCTTAATTGCAAAATTTTACAACATTGACTTGCATGGTTTGGAGAAGAGACAAATGGTAGCATTTGACACCCAGTTTTACATTGGGGCAAAAATCTTGAAAAGGGGTTCAGATAAGTTGTAAAGAAGATATGTGGATACACAGCCTGCTGCTCAGCCGGAGGAAGGAGGTGATGTTTCTATGGAGGAACAAGTGCACCATGAAGTTGGTACAGGTGCAAGTGGCTCGGGTCCACCGGGTAACTGGGAATCATACATGAACACCCAATTTTCAGAATTACGAATTCATCAAACTCGGGAAACTCAGAGAATAATCGACCATTGTGATACAATTTATCAAGATTTGAGGGGGCACATTGACGAGGGGAATGATAGAACTTGGTACACTCAAGCCGGGCAGCAAGCTCAGCTTAACTGGATACATGATCAGACTGTGTCATACGCTGCAGATCCCGCTAACTACTCTCCCTCTCCTTGGCCTGCGTACGACCCATGGGTAAGAATGGGTGATCCATATCCGCCTCCTTATCCTCCTGCATACCCCCCTAACCCTCCTGCTCAAGCGACCTATCAAGGGTAACCGGACTTTGAGGTTAAAACCGGAAAACTTGATTAGTGTAAAAACTAACATGAATATTTTTCAAAATATCAAAGGTTTTTCGCAAAGGTCCTAATTTCCTTAAGGATCCAAATTTTCAAGAAATGTGGACTTTAAAACCCACCTTTCGACTTTGGTGTGATTTCAATTCGCGTGAGTACTCAAAAGGTGTGTGTATACTCAAACGCGTGCGTGTGTTACATTGTGAAATAAATAAAAAAGTGTGAGTGTGATCCGAGTGTGTGTTTTGTGTACTTCATGTGACTAATGTAAACTTGTGTATTATATCGTGTGAGTGTGATCCCATTTTTGTGTTCTCAATTAAATGCGTGTGTTCACTATAGTAAATTTTGATTTATTGTAAGTCTTGCTTAAGGACAAACAAGGTTTAAGTGTGGGGATTTTGATAACGCCAAAATCATACATGTTTATTGTCGTTATTTCAATCTAATTCTGTATCTATTTGTATATATTTGTTGTACTTAAGTATTGTAATTCATGTATATGTGTAAAAGTCCATTGTGATTGAATAAATGAAGACCAACAGCGAAAACGATGCTTAAAACGAAGTCAGATAGCAAAAACAGCCCAGAAATACACTTCCAGACTCAGATGAGGCGCATCCCAAAAGGGATGAGGCGCATCTGTATGCGTGTTTTTGCTGAAGGTTTCAGATACGACGTTTTAAAGCCATGAGACGCATTTTGGGAGCCAGATGCGGCGCATCTGATGTGAAATGCGGCACATCCCTTGCCTGTCGACAGTTCCTGAGTGCTAAATGAGCTGGATTAAACAAAGTTTAAAGGAATGTGGCACATCTAGTCTGAGATGCGGCGCATCTGATCAAATTCTGGCCAGTTTACCTAACTTTTGAGCCTATTTAAGAGAGCCTTTGATTCATTCTTTCATACACCTTCACTATTACATTCCCCCTCAGTTTCAATACGTTTTTCAAGGCTCAAGAAAGGTTACAAGTTAATCTCCATTCTTTCAACATCAAGATTAAGCTAGGATTATTCATCGCAATCGGTATTATCGTTCTATATCTTTTAAACATGAATTCAACTTGTATTAACTATTCCATTAGCTCTATTATGATTATGTTTGGCTAAAAGCCTTGTGTGTTTGCTTCAATGTAAGATTTATGGCTTGAGATTGTTCTATACTTTGATGTTATGCTAGTTATATATATGTTTGATTGATTAAATCATCTAGTCCAACTACAAGAACCATAGTTATGATTGCTTAGTTCATTACTTCAATTATATAGATTGCAAACCTATTAATGTGAGTTAACTAGGAAAACAATCTATACTTCAATACACCTAATAATCTAGATGATTAGATGCATAAGCTTAAGTGATTTTGTTATGTGTTTAATTCGATAATTGAATAAGTTCCAAAGCAACATAGTTATGAAATTACCTCAAGTGATTGTTGTAATTTAGGTTTCATGTGAGTTTAACCGGGTTGGGTCTAGTTAGTTAATCAATCTAAATCACCATGTTCTTTCAAAAGATCCATTGTTGTAACCATCCTTGTATCCTAGTTCAATTATGTAAGTTATGACTTGGTTTATGTGAGTTTATCAAAGGCCATAGCTTATACTTCAACACCTAGTGATTTAGCCACCTATATGTGAGTATAGGATGTTAATTGAATGATATCTAGGATATACAATCATGTAGTTTACTTAGAGTGATCTTAGTAAACTAGGTTTTATGTGAATTCAACCACGAAAGAATCTTGTTGATTAAACATAGCTCTTAAGTTTATAGATATTGTGAAATTGATATAAACTGCTCTAATGTAACTATCACATAACGGTTTTAATTATAAAAGAACAATCCCTATCATTTATCAAGCATAGAAGTAAACACCTCATTCTCATTATTGTTATTCATTATATTTATTTACTGTTTCGTTAAACAAAAAAAAATACAACTTCAAACACAAACCCCCCTTTAGAATATTTAATCGTTATAAAGTCCTTAAAATAAACTTCTCCCTGTGGTTCAAACTGGTCAATTTGCTTGCTAGTTACTGCATGATCGGGTTTAGTTGCCTGCATTATGTGTTAATTATTGAGCATATTGTCTACATTTTAAAGGTTACGTCTTGACACATCACTTGTGATCTGTAAAGTATGAATATGTATATATCATATAGAGGATAGAGAAAAAGGTGATGTAGATTGATAATTTAATATATGTAAAAATCAACATGTGAAGGAATCATGAATCAGTAATTGAAACACAATAACTCCTTTTAATAATATCATGTTTCATTAGTTCACGGGTACACAGAGGAAAAGAAATAAAGTTAAGGGAGATGTCTAACTGATTCGTACTAATTATTAAACTTTTAATTTATATTTAATTAATATTAATAATTAAAATATATTAATAATATTATTAATAATAATAAAATACTAAAAATAATAATTTTAATAAAACAAATTACGCGTATCAAATTTCATATATATATATATATATATATATATATATATATATATATATATATATATATATATATACAAATATTTGTTTGTGAATCGTCGGGAATGGTCGAAGGTCAATTGTATATATGTAACAGGTCAAAATTTTTGAGACTCAACCTAACAGACTTTGCTTATCGTGTCGAAATCATATAAAGATTAAGTTTAAATTTGGTCGGAAATTTCCGGGTCGTCACAGAACTAAATTCTCCAAATTTATTGACGGGGTATCAGTCGAAGTTGGAGTCGGAGTCTCATCGGCATCTCCCAAATTGACAGGCTCAGGCTCGGTTGCACGACGTTTGGCGCTCACCATGGTTTCATATACTTTAAATTGGGGACATTCTTTGACAACTCTCCACGCATCTTCGTATGCGAAGACTTTCCTTTGTTGCTCACGAAATGCCTTCTTAACTGACACCAAAATATCATTGTCGTTCACTCCACTAGGCCAATGCTTCACAAGTTTTTCATAAATGGCGAAAAATAGCTTGATATCTTTTGCCATCTTGGTCCACTTGCCCGATACTTGATCCATACGCCTTTGTTCCCTTACTTGCGAGTTGTAATCTTCTCGGATGGTCCCCCAAAATGAATTATGTGTTTGGGCGTTTCCAATGTCAGGATTTAGAGTAGCTCGCATCCAACACTCGGCCAAAATCCTACTTTCATCGTCCGACCACATAACTTTGGCCCTTTTTCCTTTGTTGGAGGCGGTAGTTTCTTGTGTTTCTTCGACCTCCTCACCAACGGGTTGTGTTTCTTGCACCGCATCGGCTTCTTCTTCTTCGAATGATGTGTCAAACGTAGGTATATAAGGGCTTTGAGGGGTTTGTGGTTGGTTACATTGAGGAGTTTGTGGTTGGTTATATTGAGTTGTTTGTGGTTGGTTATATTGAGGTGTTTTATAGTGGAGATTAGTCAGGTAATGAGGTATGGAAAATGGATTGACTGCCCAATTATTTAGTTGATGATATTGGGGATATTGCATGTTAGACACGTTCGAAGATGAGCCCATGTGATTAAGTTGTTGAGATTGATGAAGACTGTTTTGGAGGACCGAATTCCACATGTCTTCATCAATGTGATTAAGTTGTTGAGATTGATTAAGTTGTTGTTGTGGTTGTTGATGTTGTTGTTTTTTTTGTTTTTGTTTTGACTTTTTTTGTTGGAAGACATCTTGAAAGAGATAGATGTTGTGAAGTAGATGAGATTGATTAAGTTGTGGGTATATATAAATGAGATGTTGTGAAAGAGATATATGTTGTGGATATATAAATGAGATTCTAGTGGGTGGATATATATAAATTCAAAATCTATCCGTTGAACTAGTAAAATAGCCGTTGCCAAGCTAATTAAATCCGTGATTCAATATGTCGTTGCCAAGCAAAAGTAACCGCGGTCGTTGAAGGGCGGACCATCACAGTTTCGCTGGTATCGGCGCCCTTGAAGGGCGGCTCCAATGGCATATTAACGGCGGGTGCCGATACTAGTGCTCTAAAAGTTTTCATAAAACTATACTAATTTCTTATTTGTATAGTTGTTTGATATCAAGTCATCTTGCAATTAGCTGTTACGAAATCTTATTATGCTTTTAAATGTAAGTTTTTGTATATGCATCTTTTTCTTGAACATTCGATAATATGTCATTTTTGGCCGTGATTGTCACGTATATGTTAATGGTTATATGGAAATATGGTACGACCCAAAGCCATTCACAAACACAATATACAATACAATGTGCAAATACTCCATTTTCATACGATAGAATTCGAAAATTACGGAGTAATATATAAGGTTTTCTTTTTTTATTAATTTTGTAGTAATTTATGAGTTTTATAATTTGTAGTTTGAATAATATCATTCATCTTATTAAACTTTTAAGAAGTGATAATATAATTTGTAACCAACACGCATTCATCTCCCGTAATTGCATCATCCGCTCTCAACTACGGTCCTGAAAGAAACTCGGAACAATCCGAGAGCATGACCTGTAAAACCTCCCTCCCTGTTGCCCTCACACTAAGCGAAATGCGACCTGGGCGAATACTTCAGGTCAGGGATAACATTGAGTGCAATGTTGTAGTCTAGCAGAGTCAAACTTCTGACCTCTCACTAAGAGGCTCTTACTACTTGCATTTTTGTGTTAACAGATAACCAAATGATACCATCAATCAGGGGCGGAACCACTAAGGCTTTGTTCCAGAGATTTTTATTAATGGAAAGGAAGAGAAATGAAGAGGGAGGTATATGATTGAGAAGAAATGGAGTGATTATAATCTTAATTTTGGTGTTCCCTAGTTTGAAAGAAATGAATGGATTAGAGTATGGAAAATCAAGTGAAGGTTGTCTCTTCCCTTCCAAATCAGTCCAGATCAGTCCAAATTGGACGGATGAGAATGTTACAATTAGACACTCTAAATTGGTTTTTTATTTTCAATAATATTCATTACCATTTGCTTTTGTCCCATCAACTTCGTTTACCCAAATTGCTTATCCATGACCCAATGGTAAGAATATTTATTTATTAGCATGTTAATTACAAAATATGTAAAATCATCTGATCTTTTTTTGTCCATTTGCTATTATATTCAATAGATGATAGATGATGGATCATGGACATTCTTTTATTAGTCCCACTACTATTAAGATTTTTGTTAAGAATATAGGTTTTTCTTTTTATTTTGAGGATGATGATTTAGCCATATTCAAGTTGCAGCTACTACCAGCAACTAAGCCTTCGAATCAAAATAAAACAGCCGACTGCATACCCACAAGTGATATCATCTGCTTTGATTATATCTCCACCTTCAGCTGCATACCCTTCGATTATATAAACTACGATGACTAACGGCGGTGACATTCCATTCGATCAACAAAAACACTGTTGACAACAAGGGAGTCGCTGATATCATCTGATTCAGTAAATATGCAGGTTTCAAAGTTCTTATAATCTTCAATTTTTAATTCGAGTCATCACTGCATTTCAACTATTTACATATCATTATTTCATATACAGTTGAAATCAGAAGCTGACACCATTTGATGGTTGCCGAAGGTCGGATAAAGCGAAAGAGGCTTGAAAATTAAGTAAAAAACGAGTCTATGCTCCATGAACTTGAGGTCTAACATATTTCTCTCTTTCTCTTTGGTTAAAATTTTTCATTTTAAAATACAAGAAGTAAGTCCATTTTGTCTGTTATAAGTGGAAATATGGGGCAGTGGGCAGATCGTACAGGTCAAATTGGGTTTGGGTCAAAATGTGTAATTTTGTACTATTTGATATGGATCTTTGCAATAATAATTATACTTATTTTTATAGTAACAAGTTAATATAACCTTAAACTCAATAGATACAGAAGTGTAACTTATTTGTCATCTTTTATTTATTTTTTGTTTTGTAAAGTTATGTGTGCGATAAAATTGTAGATTGGGGCGTCTGCAGGAAAGTAATGCAGTTCTTTCTCATTTTAATGACTATTCAGAGCAGTGTTTTGCCCAGGTGTTGAGTGATCTTTCTACAAATACACGCCTCTTAAAGTCAATGAAGTCTGACCTTGATTATATATTTCTAAAACTGAGGTTAGTTGACCAGTTATGTTAAGTTCTTACTTCTTTGTCACATACTACTTGTGTCATGAGTCAACTAACCGTGCAGTTAAGTTCTTTTTCTTATATAGTTCTATGAGTCAACTGATCCCAGTATATTGCACTGTCGTTGATTTCCATCGTATTAAAATTAACATCTTATTGGTTTGGACACCAAATAATCATAAGGTTTACGGAGTGCACATTAACCTTAGTCACTAATTTCAGTTTTATGATAAACTTAGTATTCATAATTTCAATTTTTGTTACATGTATATTGCTATTTGTGTAACTTGAACAGTTTTTAATTATAGTGATGTTAAGGTCACTATTTTAAAACTAATACTTTAGTATTGTTTTTAAAACTACTGTGTTGGGCTCTTATTCTGGTAATAACTTTTTTGATCGTTATGGGCTAAATGAGTATACTATATGTATCAAAAGTAGTCAAACGTGGATAAATGTGATCATGGTATGCTTATGTTGTTGCAGGTCAGCTCTACATGTATGATATGGTACTAGAAAATGCCCATTTGACGCTTTTTCACCCACAGTTTGAACATTTTCCAAAAAATGGGATGGGTTGGGTTGGGGAAATGGGTTAATGAATTTAAAGTTTTGACTTTTGCTAAGTCTGTAATAGGAAATGGATTTATAAAACGTCTAAAGTTTACTAACATGCTTCCAGCCTGTTATATTTTAAAGCTTAAAAATTGGTAAGAAAATCAACTTGCTTTAAGTTTTTACTTTTGTTTTTTTTTTTGGAAAGCTACGGGGATATAAACCACCCATCCGATTATTTTTCCACGCACACACGTGTTTCTGGGCGGATACCTGATCTGCATAATAGGGACCTGATCCATCAATCCATACGGACATGTAGATCGGGTCGAATTCCTGCGTACGAGACGGTAAAACTGACTTTTTAAATGTGTACTTTTGCAATGTGTAGGCATATGAGTTCTGCTTACGGTTCTACGAACTTCTGCGTTTGGAGGCCTCCATATCTTAACAATTTCTGGAGAACGAGCTGACGAATCCATTCCATGGGTTGATGATTTAAAACCATTAAAAACACCTTCAAATGATGAAACCGCTACTATTGGGGAAGATTTGGTAAAAGCATAAGAAGATCATGAAGTAGATTGTTCTTCGGCCGAATCGGTGTTAAGCTGAAAAAAATACACATGGTGTTACTAAAGGTGGTAACTGAAGATTTGTTAGCAAAGGTTATGGAAATGTTTGACCCATTTGGTGGCCTAGGCTCAAAGTCAAGAAAAAGTAGGAAGAAAGGTACGGAAGATGCAGTTGGTTACAAGAAGATAAAATCAACAACATTTATGTTCTTTATCATTTACAAATTCAACAACATTTGTACTTGAGACACTTTTATATAATACGGTAGATTATTATACAAGTTTTAATTTCATTTTTTTTAGTTTCGGATGAGTACCCGTACAACGCACGGGCTCATAAATCTAGTATACAATACAATGTGCAAATACTCCATTTTCATACGATAGAATTTGAAAATTACGGAGTAATATATAAGGTTTTCTTTTTTTATTAATTTTGTAGTAATTTATGAGTTTTATAATTTGTAGTTTGAATAATATCATTCATCTTATTAAACTTTTAAGAAGTGATAATATAATTTGTAACAACCACGCATTCATCTCCCGTAATTGCATCATCCGCTCTCAACTACGGTCCTGAAAGAAACTCGGACCAATCCGAGAGCATGACCGGTAAAACCTCCCTCCCTGTTGCCCTCGCACTAAGCGAAATGCGACCTGGGTGAATACTTCAGGTCAGGGATAACATTGAGTGCAATGTTGTAGTCTAGCAGAGTCGAACTTCTGACCTCTCACTAAGAGGCTCTCACTACTTGCATTTTTGTGTTAACAGATAACCAAATGATACCATCAATCAGGGGCGGAACCACTAAGGCTTTGTTCCAGAGATTTTTATTAATGGAAAGGAAGAGAAATGAAGAGGGAGGTATATGATTGAGAAGAAATGGAGTGATTATAATCTTAATTTTGGTGTTCCCTAGTTTGAAAGAAATGAATGGATTAGAGTATGGAAAATCAAGTGAAGGTTGTCTCTTCCCTTCCAAATCAGTCCAGATCAGTCCAAATTGGACGGATGAGAATGTTACAATTAGACACTCTAAATTGGTTTTTTATTTTCAATAATATTCATTACCATTTGCTTTTGTCCCATCAACTTCGTTTACCCAAATTGCTTATCCATGCACATAGCTTGTATCACATATAAGCAAATAGCGGAAGACTTCTAGGGAACCTGAGAATAAACATGCTAACAAGTGTCAACACAAAGGTTGGTGAGTTCATAGTTTTAGTGTTTCGCATAATCTGTATATAAAAGTGGATCACAAGATTTCAGTTGTTTCATCCAGAAACGTTTATCAAAATATTCTACAAGATTGAGCACCCTGGTAACTAAGCTTTAACGTTATAATAAGTACCCCTGTTTTAACATACATACAACCAACATGTACAATACACGCAAACCAATGTGTACTAAACTCAAATAGCATACGTCTGTTTTATAGTTCAGGCTAGGGTTTCTATACTTGGAACAGACGGGGATGTCAAGCCCTATGGATCCATATATAACTACATGCGCCCACCAGTTCTTATAACCGGCAGTTACTAGTTACCAAAGCTAAAGGATTTTCGGTTCAAACTCGGTGTAGAATTTAGTATGTACTTGTATCCATTGCGTTTAAAATAAAGTGCATGTATTCTCAGCCCAAAAATATAGATTGCAAAAGCAATTAAAAATGAAGCAAATGAAACTCACGCATATAAATCTAGTATTTTCAGTATTTATAAACAGTCGCATGTATTCTCAGCCCAAAAATATATTGAGTAAAAGGGATCATATGAAACTCACCTTAGCAGCACATAAAGTTGTTCATCGTAATGTGACCGAAACTCGGAAATCAAATAATCGTAGATTTCAACCTAGAGAACATATGTTGGTCAATAAATGTCTATCAAGCTAGGTCAGGTCATAGTGTATCACAATCCTAATGCTCGAGATCGACATACAAAAGTTATCCAAAGTCGTTTCAAAAAGTCAATTTTGACAGTTGCTTAACCAAACGAGACGTGTTTTATATAAGGATTCATTTACTCGGCTGGTAATATTCAAAAATCCAGTTTATCAACCTTACAAACAAGTTGTTTAAATATTAATTGCAGATTCAAAAGCAATTCCAATTATCGTCAATTATAATTCAGTTGACCATATCTTTTGATTCGTTCTTGAAACTATTCGATATCTAAATGAAAAGTTATTGATTTTTCGCTAGCTTTCCAAAAACTTGTATATCATATACCTTTTACCAGTAATATATGTATTTAATTCATGATTCATTATAAACTGTTTAGCGATAAAATTTAGCATACAAGCATGTATAAATATATATACTCGAGCACTAGACATGGATACACAATTAATATATAAAAGATAAAATATAAGTGCTTACGTATCAATATTGAGATTCAATATTGTAGAAAAGTACGTAGATGTAACGGAGATGATAAACACTAGGTTTGATTCATATATATACCCCCGAACATTACCCATAACCTCCTTGGCAATAACCCATAATTTCCTTAGCTCTAGCTTGCTCGTAAACCATTTTTGAAATCGTTTAGATATAACCTCGTCGTAGTATTTTATGTATAATACTAATAATTATTATACTACTGATAATAATAATAATAATAAGATTAATAATAATATTAATCTTAATAATAATAATAATAATAATAATAATAATAATAATAATAATAATAATAATAATAATAATAATAATAATAATAATAATAATAATAATAATAAGAGTGTGAGAGAGAGATGGATGGAATGCATCAAAAATCAGAAACGATCGAGCTTTTATACATGTTTGCTGAATCTGATGCCCATGCAATCGCATGGGCTTTCAGTGAAAATGCCTTGCGATCGCATGGCCTGTCTGGACAGCTCACTTTCATTTGTTTTCTTGCTTGTCGACATATTATTTAATTATATATATATAATATATTTAATTTATATAATTAATTATATATTATATTAAATTCACATGCATAGTTGACTTGTACTTTTTGTTCCGATAATTCGTACATCATCACTCGACTTATGTCCCGGTTCCGGTTTTTCGAACGTCCTTTCGTACGCTGAGAAAACTTGTACATTACGTTTCGCGACTCGTACCTTTGTCAAAATATAGTCTTAAATTGTCCATAAACTATACCACTCGAGATATAACTTATACTTTTGAGTGTTTTGGTCATTTACTTCTATAAATCATCTTCTCGTTATTTGTTAATATATATATAATAACAATTCATTTTATGACCAAGTTAATATTATATTTTATCGTATTGTTAAATATATATTTTCAATATTAATAAACACGTTTTAAAATAAATATCGCAAGTTTATTCATATCTAATTCCAACAGTTAATATTCCTTATTATTGTATGTGTCCAAATTACGTTATTTAAACAAACACTTTAATATTTATTTCGAATATCGTTAAAAATGAACGATTTCTTAAATCAACGTGGACCTCACAACAGAGACTCGTAATAATATTATAATCCTTAAGGGATTCAATAAATATCTTTTAATTCAATCGTTTTGCATAATCTTTTATCTCCGTAGTTAAATATATCGATCAGGTAATCAAACCAATAAATTTTAATTCACAGTATCATATACTCAACACTTTGTTACGTTTTCAAGTTATAGTATATGTATCTATTTACATATAATTGTTCACGAATCGTTGAGAACAATCGAAGGGTAATTGAATAGTTCAAAATTTTGAGATTCAACTTCATAGACTTTGCTTATCGTGTCAGAAATATTAAACCATATTGAGAATTTAGTTCAGAATAAGTCGATATTTTCCGGGTCATCACAGTACCTACCCGTTAAAGAAATTTCGTCCCGAAATTTGAGTAAGGTCGTCATGGCTAACAATAAAAATGTTTTCATGATGAATATGAGTCGATAACTAGAGTTTTATCACTGTTGAATAATATGGATAAAACAATCCAATTACTCGAAGCGTATGAGAGAAGTTATCGTAAAAAAGTGAAGATGAGTAAATAAATGTTCACCTTAGCTGGTGACGTAGTCACGGTTGATTTCTGAATTTAAGGAATAGAAAAACTTCATAATCTAAATAAGATTTGATTCTTTGGGAATTAAGGAGATTAAGATCTTCTTTAATTATATGCGGTCATCTGTCTCGATTGCTCTGTCTGTTATTTCGCTATAAATTGACCTCTTCCGTTTCATTATTTTCACCACTCCTACATCTTCTTCCTCATTTCATACTTCCAAAAGATCGTGAAATGCTTCATCCAGTTCTGATTCTTGATATACTTCTAACTTTCATATCTGTCATTCTTCCCTTTCATCTACCACCGGAGGATTTTATTTACTTTTACTTTTACCTTGGGGTTATATTGTTTTTAATTCTCCCGTGTCTTTATATTGCAATACATATTGATATACACGGTTTGTAATTTATGTGTTGCTGTCGGGCTTTATATCTTTCCTTATTTTTCAGAGTCCCTGCTTCTGTCTTTCTATAATCATCGACATCCACAGTTAATGCTCTCTTTTATTTGCTGCGATTTATACCCCAATTTCTGTTTCGGAGCTTTGTCCTTTTGTTTCTTTTTCTTGCGATTAAGCACCGCTTGTAATGGTCCAGAAGTTGCAGATTTAAATTTCAAAATGAACATTGTTAATGTTCTAAGAAAGAAATGGTAATGGCACGATCTTGATTTGTTAAATTACCAGAATACCCTGGAAAAGACCGAATCATCAAGAAAATACTTTCTTGATATTTTTAGAGGTTAAATAGAATACAAGAGTCATGTGACATAATACATGATGACGTTATGATCTGTGAATCATCACGTTCCATTTAGAAACTCAGCATAACTTACTGTAATATAATCACGTTGATCAAGTGTCATTATATTATACTAATTTATGCTTCAGTTCCCAACACTACTTCAATAACATTCATATTTTAAACTCGAAGGTTTCAGAATTTAGAAACTAAAATAGTTTCCTTTATGATGATACAGATAACGCGAGAAGATAAATGATTTCAGATAAGAATAGCTATGAAAATATCTTCAGAAATATGGAGGATATTTATAATGAAAGATACGATGATATCTTAGAATTTCTAATATCAGAGGATGATGAAGAATATTGTCCATGAGGGTTTAGAGTCAGGAGCAAGGTATTTGTTAATGACTTCAGCAGATACTGAATCATTTGGATTCTTTGAAGGTAGGTTTAGTCTTTGTGATTTGTCTACAGCCTCCTTCATAGTTTGCTCAATCCGTTTTCCAGTTCCAAACCTTCTCTTTTTCTGAGCTTTGCCAATACACTATTTTTTTATTATCAAACTTTTGACTGTTACGGTTGTCTACAGTTTCTGCTGCTTCATTCAGCTTTTTCAAAGTTCCAAGAACTAGTTTGCAGTTTAAGGTGTTTTTCAGAAACTTCACATTCGAAGTATGTAAGTCCAGGAGATAGACGTTATATGTACACATATATCTGTTGGCGTAGACATGCTGCGAAATTTCAAAATACTGATTGCTGATTCCCAGTAATTGACATGACAATTCTTGTTACAAGATGCGGATAAGTAAATGATGGGGTTTCGATAAATATAATGATTTTTCGAAAAATCAAGGATCAATGAAGTTGTTGGTAAGTTTACTGCTAATGTGGTGGAATATAAACGGTTCTCCGGTAACGATGACGAAGGGCAAACTTATATATTAAGGTTATAATGAGGCTTATTCGAATGAAAAATGGGTGTCACAAAATTGTCTATTTTAGAAGGGATTGAAAAGTTATTTTAGCTAATAAATGCCAAAAGGTCTAACACAAATACGTGTTAAATTATGACTTTGGTTTCAAGAGTTTTTCAGGTACATAACTGTGGGTATCATGTGGTTAGATCATTATCTCGATTGTTCATTGTTTGGAATGTTTTCAGAAATTTCGGATGGTTTGAACACGGATTGTATATATGATGTTCTAGCACAGTTTTGAAGTCAAAGTATAGCTTTGAAAGATGTAGGAATCTAAGAGTGATGATATCGGTTATATTTCGACTTGGATTCTGATATGTTAAAATCAGAATATGTAATTGAATTTGAACAAGTATGGTTGTTTTGATTTCTACGAAAGAATATATCTCGTTGTGAAAGTAATGAGTATAATTGATGATTGCTGAATCAGATTCGAAGAATGTAACATATTAATTGTGACTTTATAAATCTCTCGGGTATTACCTACCAGTTAAAATATTCTCACTATTAACAATTTGTACAAAAGAATTACAATCTTCATGAAAATATACCTTCATATATATTTTCCTTAGAAGTAATCATGGATTTAATGAGTTAATCATAATATTAATCTCATCTGGTTTTCGACTAGAACTAGAACATATAATCTTTAAAACTTTTAGAAACTACATATTCTCTGCAGAATATTTCTTTGATGAAGTTATGAATCAATACTTCATCATTTGTTGTTATTGGTATTCATGTGTATCTACAGGGCGTATGACACCGATGTTCGTGGAACGGATTGTAAAGTTGAGGTTTACGATACTGTTGTGGTTGATGGTGGTAATGGTACTGTTGATGCCGGTGATGGTGTTGGTGCTTGTAACCTTTGCACCATATTCTCTAAAGCCACTACCCGAGCGCGAAGCTCGTTGACTTCTTCTATTACACCGGGGTGATTGGCGGTTCAGACGAGCGGATGAATAAGATCCATAATTTGTGATAGTATATAATCATGACGAAATACTCTGGAGAGAGAGAGAAAATGGTATCTCGAACAGGTTCGCCGGTGAGTGCTTCAGGTTCATCGCCAATAGGGCAATGTGGTGGATGGAAGGGATCACCTTCTTCTTGTCTCCAATGATTGAGGAGGCTATGAACCCATTCCCAATTCATCCAGAATAGATGATGGCTGATTGTCTGATCCATTCCGATTATGCTGCTTTCGGAGCTCAGGTCAAATTTCATATCGGAATAGCTGTCGAAATCTGAGAAATTTGAACTTGATACGTGATCCATCTTGTATAATCAGAGAATTGATTTTTGATATGAGATAGATTATAGGATTTAGTTTGGTATTCTCCGATACATAATTTACATATGTATATATAATACCAAAATTCCATAAATTACGGAGAAATTTTTAGAAGATGTCAGGAAAAGTTTACAGTAACCGATATGCTAAGATATGTATTAGCAGATACGCTAAGATATGAATTTTTTCTATACACTATTCATGCAATAGTTGCAGGTAAACGTGTCTAGACTTAAGAATGATAAGCATGTAATTTTTGACAAGAAATGATAAGCAAAACTCGGTAAAAACAGATACGGTCATAGTCCAGACTCACTAATGCAACCTAACAATTACCAGTTAAACACACTAATGTAAATTCTGGTTCCCTATGACCTCAAGCTCTGATACCAACTGTGACGATCGCTCCAAATCCATATGGACGAACACGTCATTCATTGATTTCATTGCGAGGTATTTGACCTCTATATGATACGTTTTGTAAACATTGCATTCTTTTGAAAAGGCATACCATAAATGAATATTTAATTCCAAGGTTTTCGACATCTGATGATTTCTACATATAGACAATCACCGTAAATAATAGCTTACAATAATACTTCCGTTGACAATGCAGTCAAAATGGATACATGATGATGGTTTTGTGAATGCAACATTTTCTTGAATAAAGCATGCAAGACTCCATGCACATAGCTTGTATCACATATAAGCAAACAGCGGAAGACTTCTAGGGAACCTGAGAATAAACATGCTAACAAGTGTCAACACAAAGGTTGGTGAGTTCATAGTTTTAGTGTTTCGCATAATCTGTATATAAAAGTGGATCACAAGATTTCAGTTGTTTCATCCAGAAACGTTTATCAAAATATTCTACAAGATTGAGCACCCTGGTAACTAAGCTTTAACGTTATAATAAGTACCCATGTTTTAACATACATGCAACCAACATGTACAATACACGCAAACCAACGTGTACTAAACTCAAATAGCATACGTCTGTTTTATAGTTCAGGCTAGGGTTTCTATACCTGGAACAGACGGGGATGTCAAGCCCTATGGATCCATATATAACTACTCGCGCCCACCAGTTCTTATAACCGGCAGTTACTAGTTACCAAAGCTAAGGGATTTTCGGTTCAAACTCGGTGTAGAATTTAGTATGTACTTGTATCCATTGCGTTTAAAATAAAGTGCATGTATTCTCAGCCCAAAAATATAGATTGCAAAAGTAATTAAAAAGGAAGCAAATGAAACTCACGCATATAAATCTAGTATTTTCAGTATTTATAAACAGTCGCATGTATTCTCAGCCCAAAAATATATTGAGTAAAAGGGATCATATGAAACTCACCTTAGCAGCACATAAAGTTGTTCATCGTAATGTGACCGAAACTCGGAAATCAAATAATCGTAGATTTCAACCTAGAGAACATATGTTGGTCAATAAATGTCTATCAAGCTAGGTCAGGTCATAGTGTATCACAATCCTAATGCTCGAGATCGACATACAAAAGTTATCCAAAGTCGTTTCAAAAAGTCAATTTTGACAGTTGCTTAACCAAACGAGACGTGTTTTATATAAGGATTCATTTACTCGGCTGGTAATATTCAAAAATCCAGTTTATCAACCTTACAAACAAGTTGTTTAAATATTAATTGCAGATTCAAAAGCAATTCCAATTATCGTCAATTATAATTCAGTTGACCATATCTTTTGATTCGTTCTTCGAAACTATTCGATATCTAAATGAAAAGTTATTGATTTTTCGCTAGCTTTCCAAAAACATGTATATCATATACCTTTTACCAGTAATATATGTATTTAATTCATGATTCATTATAAACTGTCTAGCGATAAAATTTAGCATACAAGCATGTATAAATATATATACTCGAGCACTAGACATGGATACACAATTAATATATAAAAGATAAAATATAAGTGCTTACGTATCAATATTGAGATTCAATATTGTAGAAAAGTACGTAGACGCAACGGAGATGATAAACACTAGGTTTGATTCATATATATACCCCCGAACATTACCCATAACCTCCTTGGCAATAACCCATAATTTCCTTAGCTCTAGCTTGCTCGTAAACCATTTTTGAAATCGTTTAGACATAACCTCGTCGTAGTATTTTATGTATAATACTAATAATTATTATACTACTGATAATAATAATAATAATAAGATTAATAATAATAATAATAATAATAATAATAATAATAATAATAATAATAATAATAATAATAATAATAATAATAATAATAATAATAATAATAATAATAATAATAATAATAATAATAAATATAAATATAAGAGTGTGAGAGAGAGATGGATGGAATGCATCAAAAATCAGAAACGATCGAGCTTTTATACATGTTTGCTGAATCTGATGCCCATGCAATCGCATGGGCTTTCAGTGCAAATGCCATGCGATCACATGGCCTGTCTGGACAGCTCACTTTCGTTTGTTTTCTTGCTTGTCGACATATTATTTAATTATATATATAATATATTTAATTTATATAATTAATTATATATTATATTAAATTCACATGCATAGTTGACTTGTACTTTTTGTTCCGATAAGTCGTACATCATCACTCGACTTATGTCCCGGTTCCGGTTTTTCGAACGTCCTTTCGTACGCTGAAAAAACTTGTACATTACGTTTCGCGACTCGTACCTTTGTCAAAATATAGTCTTAAATTCTCCATAAACTATACCACTCGAGATATAACTTATACTTTTGAGTGTTTTGGTCATTTACTTCTATAAATCATCTTCTCGTTATTTGTTAATATATATATAATAACAATTCATTTTATGACCAAGTTAATATTATATTTTATCGTATTGTTAAATATATATTTTCAATATTAATAAACACGTTTTAAAATACATATCGCAAGTTTATTCATATCTAATTCCAACAGTTAATATTCCTTATTATTGTATGTGTCCAAATTACGTTATTTAAACAAACACTTTAATATTTATTTCGAATATCGTTAAAAATGAACGATTTCTTAAATCAACGTGGACCTCACAACAGAGACTCGTAATAATATTATAATCCTTAAGGGATTCAATAAATATCTTTTAATTCAATCGTTTTGCATAATCTTTTATCTCCATAGTTAAATATATCGATCAGGTAATCAAACCAATAAATTTTAATTCACAGTATCATATACTCAACACTTTGTTACGTTTTCAAGTTATAGTATATGTCTCTATTTACATATAATTGTTCACGAATCGTTGAGAACAATCGAAGGGTAATTGAATAGTTCAAAATTTTGAGATTCAACTTCATAGACTTTGCTTATCGTGTCAGAAATATTAAACCATATTGAGAATTTAGTTCAGAATAAGTCTAAATTTTCCGGGTCATCACACATTGCCATCCCTAGCCCCAGTGGCCTAGCAAATTTAACTGTTAAATTTTTGGGTATTTGGATTTGCCCCCAGTGAAGCAAACCCACCAGAACTCACCATGTTCATTTGAACTATGCTTTTAGATGATTTAAGATGAAGATGGCGTATTAATTTTGGAAACTACAGAAAGAGAGCTTGCTTTTATTTAATGGTGGAAAGTAAAAGTATAGTTTAAGAAGGTGAGGGAGGTGAGGGAGATGAGGGAGGTGAGGAATGGTAAAGATAATTACACGTCACCAACTTTGACTTTGCATTTATTTACTAAATTTTTAATACTTTACTACCCGTATGATGTGAAAACTGAAACAGTGAAATGCTATGCTATACTTCAAGTCTTCAATATTTCACATGATCATTTACTTTGTAGATGTTATATATTTAAGTTATAAGAATGTTAATTTAAATTTTGAAACTAACACAAATTTACAATAGAAAAATATTGTTCAAAATCATAGTTTACAATGGGTCAAGAAATGATGAATATCTGATATATTATTTAATAAACTTAAAAAAAAAAATACTATTAAATATCATAATTTGACGTTTTACTAAAACAAAATCATAAAGAAATCACTTTATCGATAATAATGTAAAATTCATATTTCGATATATATCTTCTCATATTGTAATTTGTAATACGTTATATTCTATGCGAAGAATTGAATATTCTTTTTTGTTGTATCGCAATATACGAAGAATTAACTATATTAAACTTAACGTGAGAATGAGTCGTCGTGGTAATGGTACAAAAAATTGTGAGTTGTTCGTTTATAAAGTTTAATAAGGCATATCATAGTTGATTCACCCTAGCATCATACAATCTAGGACAGACCCTGCTAATATATATGTCTTTCACATATAGATTTTTTTTTAAAAGTTGAAAAAAGATTTCTAAGTTTTTTTCAAATATAAGCTACATCATTTATTGTAATTTTAAGGAAAAAGAAAACGTACCTATCTTTTGATGTGATACACTATTTTTATTAGTATTTTTAACGCGATTTTTAATGTGTTTACGATGTTTTATGCAATTTTTGTAATTATAATTTTTAAACAAATTTCGCCTCCAGTCAAACAAAATTCTGGATCCGCCACTGCCATCAATCAGTCGTTGCTATGATAGATTAGACATGACACTAAATTCATTTTAAGCTCCAAATGTGGCAAATGATTCAAGTCCATTCTAAAAATGATTAGATTAGAATTGAATTCTAGATTTAGGGTCTGTTTATTTTTGGATAAATCTTAATTGCCCACATGACTTATTTATCGTCACGTACTTATTAATTTCAATTATCCTGATTGTTCTCCACTTGGATGTTTTAGCTACCAAAACCCTAATTTGGATGATGTTGTTTGAGTTCACCATTTCAATTTGTTGTTTTCTGTATTGTTATCGTTAATTGTGAAACAATGTCATTTTGTGCTTCTTTTGTGTGTTTTAGGGTTTGGAAAGAAGGTATATTGTAATTAGGGTATTTGTATTGTGGAATTAGGGTTTTTGAAAGAGCTAAGGATCGAAAAGATAGGGGAGTTTGTTACAGTATAATGTGTATACTGTGTGTGATTCAGAAGTGGTCAAGAAAGATTGCTACCATGTTACCATGGATAGTGATTCCTTTGATTGGACTATGGTTTTTATCTCAATTCTTCCCACCTGCTTTTCGTTTTGAGATTACGTCACCGAAGCTGGCTTGTGTTCTTGTGCTGTTGGTGACGCTTTTTTGGTATGAAGTATTGATGCCGCGCTTGTCTACTTGGCGGGCTCGTAGGAATGCTAGACTTAAAGAGAGAAAGAGACTTGAAGCTATTGAAATGCAGAAGCTTAGAAAGAATGCAGTTAGAAAGTGCAGGAATTGTAAGACTCCATATCGTGATCAAAATCCTTCTGGGGGAAAGTTTAATTGTTCTTACTGTGGGCATCAATCCAAGAGACCTGCAACGGATCCTTTGTTTGTGTCTCCTGATTTAGGACGGTTTTCGATTTCTGGGAATCTAAAAGAGTTGGTTGAGAAGGTTTGGTCTGATAATAATTGGATATGTGGTCAAGATTGGCTTGAAAACGGTGGTAATTGGGTTAATGGCTCTGTGAAGTCTAGTAATTGTAAGAAAAACAATGGTGGCTTCTTTAGTACTGGGAATGATTTCTTTTCTTTCGTTCTTGTTTTTGTCTGCAAGAGTTTAGCTGCTGTTTTCTTGGGATTCATGTGGCTTTTTAGAAAAGTATTTAGAGTTAGCTTCAATGAGGATGATAGTTCATCAGATTCAGATGTCCATGGCCTAGCAAAAAAGGGCGAGAATGGTGTAAATTGTAACGAAACTAAAAGTGAGAAAGCTCGTAGGAAAGCGGAAGAGAAGAGACAAGCTAGATTAGAAAGGGAACAGTTGGAAGAAGAGGAACGAAAACAAAGGGAAGAGGTTGCTAGATTGGTTGAAGAACGTAGAAAAGTAAGAGATGAAATTGATAAACATATTAACAAAAAAGATAAATCGTCCCCTAGGCATAATAATAATAAAAAAGAGGCTGAGAAGAAACGGGTCGAGAAGAAGAAGGAATGGGACAGGGGATCTAATAAAAGTAACTCTGATGTAGATGAAAAGATCAAAAAGGTTGAGGAAGTTAATAAATCTAAAGTTGTTGTGACAAATAGTTATAATAAGGGAGGTGTTGGTACGCGATACCTTGATCGTATGAAGGGAAGTTTGTTTGGGAAAGGTATATATTCAAATGCTAGTAACACAAGAGATCGCAAATCTAGTGCTTTTTTGGATCATTCCAGTAAGAGAGATCATGTTCACCTTGAACGTGCACATGGGAAATCAAATACACATGCAGATGATCAGAACCAGAATGGTCCTGTAAGTATTCTTGTTATATTTTGTTTATATAAAGTTATAGGTTCACAATATTCACTGTTTGTGATTTTACCATAGGGCCGTACATATTAGTTCACCGTTACTGTTTATAACGTTTTTGGAATTGATAAGATAGGTAGGTTCAGGTTAAATTGACTTGGGTTGAAGTGGGTTTCTATTAAGTGTTGAAACTTTTGAGTTAGGTTTGGCTGATCTACAAACAGTTTCGTGTTAATTTTTAAATATTCTATTAGTTAATTAGTTATGATTATACAAACATTTTCGTCTCAACAAAAATCTAGAGTTGAGATAAAAGTGGTTTAGGAGGTTGGTTGCCCTTAAGATCGACTTTTAGGTGATCTTTAAGTTTAAAATGTTTCAACATATTCAAACGTTTAAATAGTGTATGAGTTAGTTATGATTAGAAAACATATTCATTTCAAATTTGAGGTTGGATGCTTTTACACTTTAGGTGACTTTTGAGTTTGTTAAATACATCTGACCCCATTCCTCTCAGCTAGGTTTTATTTTTAACCTGTGAATCAAACGTTAAGGGTTAAAATTTTTATGTACCCACTTTAAGCTAGGTTTTTTATTAACCTGTGAATCAATCGTTAAGGGTTAAATTTATATATACCCACTGTAAACATTCTGATATTATATATACCCAACTTACATCAATAATTTCGTATATACCTCATTATAAACATAAAAACCTTCAAAATTTATATATGCCCCCTGTAAACATTCTGATTTGTACAACACCAATTTTAGTCATACAATACTAAATTTTTGTTTGATATTGTAGTGTACAAATCATCATCCTTTTAAATATGTTAACAAAAGTTATATGTTGAATATGTTTCTACTCCTGATGTGTTGGAATGTAATTCCTTCACCTGGTTTTCATCTTCTATTTGAGTATCATTTTATTCATCTACTATTTAGGATACAACATGAACTTGCCTAGTGTAGATAATCTAATATCATTAAAAGTATTAGATGGGTAAATATGATACTGGCATGTTTAAAACGGGGATATGGAAAGTTAACCCCATTGGTTAATAATGTTATCAAATACGATTATCAACATCCTTTTAAAATCATGTGTTAGTTTGACATGTATCTTTGCTGCAGGCATGTTTCGAGTCCCAACCTTGCCCACCACCCAAAAGATCATGGCACCAATTGTTCACACGATCATCACCTACTCCTTCATCCACTACCACCACAAATGTTATAACCAGACCCACTACAAATATAATAGCACCCGGGTACCCAGTTACTCAAGGATTTCATACTCCCATTACACAAGGATTACGTTCTCTACCAACTTATTCATACACGAACTCCACTACTACTACTACTACTACTACTACTACTACAGGTCTTCAGTTATCATCAAATCTCAATGAATGTATACACGAAGAACCCGAAATCTTTCAAGACCCGTGTTATGTTCCTGAACCCGCATCCTCAACTGGGCCCGTCTCAGACTCATTCAACAATTTCCCGATAGATCTTGGATTTTTAGCTGATGGTGGCCCTGAATATGTATCACCCAATGAAATGCATGCTGCTAATGATGATAAGGGATGGCAGGGGTGGAACAGTAAGCTTGGTCCAGATACACTTGGCTTATTTGGTGCGAATCCATCCAACACAACCGGTTTTATGAAAGCTACGAGTGATGATCCTTGGGCCTTTAGAACTTCATATGGGCCTGTGCCAAGCAATAACAATTGTTTATCGATGAACCTGCAAATTGGAAATGCTCATAATAAATTGGTTTATGGAATTCCTAATGGTTCTCCAATCAATTATCCATTTCAGCCGCCTCATGGCAGTGTCTGGGCCAAGTAAGTGTCTTAACTTATAACTATATGCTTTATCATCCATTCAATTGGCATATGTGATTTGCTTATAAAATTTTGTTGTTTTAATAGCGCATGGTATATGCAACAACAACAACAACAACAAAACCCAATACCACTTAAGTGGTGTATGGGGGAGGTGAGATGTAGACAATCCTTCCCCTAACCGAGAATAAAGACAAGTCATTTCTCCACCCAGAGTGAAAACACTCTCAAGCGCATGGTATATGCAATTTGGTTTATTTAAGGATAACACATAATAATTTATATTTGATATGTGATTAGACGTTTGGGAAACAAAACACCAGTAATTGCCTTCCCTACTGTATGAAAATTTTATTATTAGAGTAGATTTGTTAGATGTGTACATATACTGGCTTTTTTGGTAATGATTTATATATATGGTTCACGAGTTTTTAGTATTTGATGTCCACACACACACACACACACACACGACTTGAACTCACAACCTCTTAGTGGAAGGGCTCCTCACATAATGCTAGGCCATAGGCTCTTTGGTGCTACAACTAAGTATTAGCATGTATCTTGGATATTAGACTGATTTAGTAGGTGGTGTACCCTCAATAATCAAGAGGAACTATATTGTACGTCTGTTATATATATGTTTTTATGATATGTACTTCAAATGTCGCGACTGCTGACATGTATTAAAGTTGGTATTTATAATGCAAAAAGTTAACTGTAGATAAGGACAAGGTGACTTATATGTTCTCTTTTTCACATAAGCTACTCGCACTGTAATTAACTGAAGTTTAGATTTCTTTAGTTATCATAAAAATGATTACTTATTAGTTATTAGTATTAATATAAGTTGTGTGTTTGGGAATGTTGATCTTGTTTATCTATTGGGGATCTTGTTTTTGTTTATCTATTGGGTCCCTGTATTTTTGTTGTTAAAACTGATTTTGTTTTTCTTGTGAAACAGAAAAGAGCAAGTGGGTGCTGTTCCAGGTTGTGTTGAAGGCATAGGAACAACGTCAGCCATGATATCTCCTGGTGGTGGGTTATACTCCACTCCGAATGTACAGTCACCTTGGTCATATGAATTATGAATGAAAAACAAAAGAAGGAAATTTTTAATATAAAAACAAAAAGAGTATCATAGAACTCTAATATACCTTTTGTTTTGAAGAGGAATGAATGCAGTCTCTTTTGGAGGAAAGTTTAAAACATGTTAAATGCATGGTACCACCCTTCTCTCTTCTTTACAGGACAATATTCTTACCTCTAATAGCAATAGCAATACTTGTGTCATGCATGTCGTCCGTTTTAGCTCAGTGGTGCCAGATACCTATAGCTGGCAATTGAGACCCTTACTCTCAAATTTTGGTCAAATGGGTTAAGCTTTCGGGTCAAATAGGTCTCGAAAAAAATTGGCTTGCATATGTAAACCAAAACTTAGAAAAAGGTCCAATGAGTTTTTCTCCAACCTATCGTATCTTATTCAAAATATAAAAGAACGGGTCAAATGGGTACTAAATCCGAAAGTTCGATAAGTAGAGACGGGTTTAATGGGTCTTGTGAATGGCCAACTGGGTCGGGCATAACAAGTTTTATCCGTCAATCATTTATGATAAAATATGTGCATGTTCAATTCCCTCTCTCGGCAAGAATTTACAACTCCTGTGGCGGTGGATGATGGTTCCTCCTATCACATGTATGGGGACCCGGTGGAGGTACTTTTCCGGTATCTGACTCTTTCAGGGTGGGTATGATGGGTTTTCAAACGAAACACAGAGTCGGAGTGTCCCTACCAAACATACATCCTTTTTACATATGTCGGCCATTTTCCATGTATACGCTCTTCAAAGCAGTTACCTGTAATATGCTATGGTAAAAATATGTAGCTTGTGTTGTAATTCATTGCTAATGCTTAAATGGTCTCCAAGCAGATGAACATTAAAAAGAAGGGTAGAAACCAAATGGGGGTGTATGGTTGGAAGTGACCCATATTATATCAAGCTTTCAAAACATCTAAAATCTGGGTTGTTTTATATATAAGTGAGGATTTGGGGAAAACTAATTTTGTCAAAGAAATGATAGAATTATTACAAACTCACACTGTAAAAAGGATATCATTTTCTCAGAGTGTTTGTATTTGGATCAATTGGGGATGTATCAGCTTAGTTTGTTGATATTTTAGAAAGCTGTGTTTGGCTTAAAATATCTGGAAGAAAACAAGGTTATCAAAATCTTGATCTTGATTGTTTGGTCGTATGTTTCTACCTCACGAAATCGCGTTGGATTATAATTTTAGTAGGATCGTAAGAAAGCTCGTGATATTCGTAAATATTGATGGTAGATCGTTAACAAGATTGTCAAATCAGTCATAAGATTGTTACCATGATCGTAAAGATCGTATTAACATTAGGTTTAATGTTTATACAAGTGTTCTTTATATAATTTCTTTTATTATCAAAGTAGGATATGATGTTATGTTGAAACTGGATTTTCTAATAAACTTCTGATTTCACGGATCATCCAACTAGTACTCCGTATATGTTTTTTTTTTTTTGTTTTTTTTTGAATGGCGGAAATTTTTTTATAAATAAACTAGCTAGTAGCTAGGAAAAAAATAATTACAGTGCATTCATAGGATTGTCTAACCACACGTTCCAATTTATTCGACTTTTGTGCCATCTAGCGAAAAGCCAATTAAAACTACAAACAATGATACTATCAACGATATTGCCTTTGCGGAGCTTAATGTCTTTGAAGATGATATTGTTTTGAAGGGACCAAATGTGCCAAAGGGTTGCGATAACAATGACTCTGATGATGACCCGTTGATTGTGCGAATTCGGAATACCGTCCACCCAAGCCCAAATACTATCCAAAGAGTTCCAAGCTGGGACATTGAGATTAACCCATTTGGCTATGCAAAACCAAATATCTATTGAAACCGAACGCATTAACTAGTATATGTGTGTTGTTGCTTTAAAGTTATATATGTGTGTGGTTGCTTCAAAGTTTGAGAGATTCTGTTTTGACTTAGATAATAACTTCATAACTATATAGCGAGTATTTAAGAATTTGGATATGTACAAGATTAAAAGGGAAAAAAATTGAGTGGTTAACTTGGATCTCAAACCCAAGTTACTACCTTAATATTTTGTGACATTGTAATTTCATTTGCTTCGTGTATATAGATAGATAGGTTAAATCTTGCAACTGAATGTAATGCTCGTGTGTATTCTTAGGCATTCTTCGAGGATATTTATAAAATATCTTGCTTTTCAAAAAATAAAGAATTTGGATATGTACTTCTCAAATTTTAATATTATTTGAGATATTAGATGTTATAGATTTAGGGGTTCAAAGATTAATTTGTATTTTTTTAAAATATTTATAATCAAATTATCGTATGACATAACGGAAAAAAAAAATTTAGGAACATGGGAGAAAGATACATTCAAATTCAAATTTATTTACATTTACATAGACACTAATAGACTAAAGTTATGAATAGCACTATCCACACACTTTAATCATTTGTACACCACGCAACAACGGTAGTACACCGATCACTATTCACGTGAACACTACTATTCACGGTACTAATAGACTAAAATTATGAATAGCACTATTCGCACGCTTTAATCACTTGCACACCACGCAACAATGGTTGTACACCGATCACTATTCACGTGAACAGTACTAATCACGGTACTGTAGCTTTTTTTTTTTTTTTGTAACGGTTTTTTTTCCCCATTTTTCCCTTTTTTGGTTTCATTTATATTTTTTTTCACCCGCAGCAAATATCTACTAGACAAAAAAATGAATAGTACCGATGGTTTCTTTATAATTAGCAGCAGCAAATATCTACTAGGCAAAAAATATGAATAGTACTGATTGTTACCTTTATATTTTTCTCTACACGTTGTAACAATTTTTTTAATTTTTTTCATTTTTGATTTCCTTTATATTTTTCTCCACCCGCAGAGATGCACCTATATTGTTAATTTAAAATAACATTTAAATCTTTGACGGGTTATACCTTTTAGTTCGACTCGAGTTGCACTTCAACGACATCCTCATTAAACTAAACGCAATAAAATACATTGAAAACCGAATCCCGGCGTGAAGCGAGGGTAAACAACTAGTTTTATTTATTTGTCAAAAAAATAAAAAAAAAAAATAAAAGTTTGTCACGTAAGACATCAACTATCAAAAGACATGATATTGGCACATTAAAATTTTTGCATGTTTGTCAAATCACGAAATACATTGCGTAAGATATTGACTAATTTTATTAATATAAAATATTGTTTGAACAATACGAGACCAAACTTTAACATTCTTACTTTAGATGTTTAAGTTGGCCGCACTTGTACGGTACATGTGATATGTAACAGTTTATGCAAAATATAGTTGGAAAATTTGAGAATTAATATTAAACTTATATGTTAATTATTCATGAATGAATTTGCTTGACCACACTCTTTTCTACACATACATATTGGATGAGGTATTCCGGTCCACTCGACTTTACAATATCCATCCACATAGCCGTGTTTTCTACAATCATTCCTACAAAAAGGTTCTAAGCAACCTCCTCCCATAGATTCAGCATCACATAAATCGTTTGGGGCCACCCTAGCTTCACCTGAAAATGAATAAAATACACTTATTTTAACAACGAAACATATACGTAATTATTTGTTAAAAGTAAAAAAATAAAAAATATATGTATCAAAAACTACCTTGACATAGAATAACTAGAAACAATATTATAAGTGTTTTGTATATAACCTCCATTGTTACTATATGAAATAGATGTGATACAATTGGATCTTATATAAAGGCCACATAGTAATAAATAATTTTTACGTTTTCAATTTAAATTAATTACACTATTTTAATTTTATTATATATTAATAATTAATACACTACATTATTATATTAGCATTAATTACTAATTAATGTTATTAAATAATTTATATTTTTGTAGGGTATTGTACTATATTACAATTATTTTATTTGAAGGTATTGGGTAATAAATAAATGTTTTTATATTATTAATTAGTTTATAATCCGCGATTTCACAGATGAGTTATTTAAAATGAATTTACGTTTAAAGAAATATATATGAATAGAAGTATATTTAATGTTGAAATTGAACAATGTTGTATAATTATTTAACTGAATATGATATTAAAAATGATAAATCATGAAAATAATTTGTTTTGTAACGTTTGTTGAGATTCATAGCTAATTAAGCTATTGTAATATGTAAATTGTATGTTTCGTTTTCCTCTCCATCCTAACTCCTCGTTAGGAAGGTGAAGGTTGTTGATTAATAAAATTCATTGTTCCAAAAAAAAATGAATTTTAACTAAACTGATAAAGCACCCATAATTTTGAGCGAGATTACTACATAATGTCGTAAGTATGTTAAAGTTGTCTTTTATGACGTCTTTAATGATCGTGATTTACATTGAGTGTTTAAATTATAAGACCATACTACAAGTTGTTATTAAGTGTGTATAAGGATTACACATGCAGGATACAAATCTCTTATAACCCGCCCATTATAAGGTTTTCTTTACCTATTAGGATTCGTGTACTCATTAACAGTTTTATTAGTTTCACCCATCCTCATAACCCTTGGATACCAACATATACCTTCCAACAAATAAACAAACACAAAACCATATGCAAACGGTTCAAATTAGATAATAATAATAATAATAATAATAATAATAATAATAATAATAATAATAATAATAATAATAATAATAATAATAATAATAATAAACTAGTGAAATGACCCGTGGAACCACGGTTTTGTTTAAACGAAACAATTTAATGATATGTTTTAGGTATTAAGTGAACGTAAATGTTAAAGTCATTTAGTTTAATGACCCGTGAAATCACATAGTCCGACTAAGAAACTCGTCAGCTGAACATTTTATCAAACACCTAAAATGCATATTAAACAATACGCATCCAATCATAAGAGATAATATTGGTTGTCATTTTATTTTAAAAGTGTAAATTAAAATATAAATTTAGAATTGATTTCCTTCTGCCTAGTTTTTATACCTTCTCGTACTCAATTCAAAATAATTCAAAAATAATTCAAAATTATTTAATTTTAATGATTAAAATTATTATTAATAAGATTTAATAATAATAATAATTAATTAATAAGATTTAATTTTAATTCAAAATTATTTAGATTAATGACATCACCCACCATGCTTAGATTTTTTTCTTTTTCTTTTTGATTTTTTCTTAATAAAAGAATTAGCCTAATAATGACATTATTATTGTAGGATTTTAATATTAACTAAGATATATATATATGTTCATAACGATGAAATACTCATCGGCCCAATTTAAGGAAATCATGGTGGATGACATGTTTTCTCGGAGATTACATGTTTCTTACTAGAGAACACGATCTTTTTTTATGATGTATGAATGGTGATATAATCAATTTCTTTATTTTCGCCAAAAAGTAATTAAAGAACCATTTAGAGCACAAATAACCTCGACTGACGTAGAGTCAATTATCGGGCTTTTTGATGATAAAATGGGTTTTTCATTGTGACATGACAATGTCATGATGTGAAGTTAAATAAAGGTGAGTGTTAAATTTAAATGAGTTACAAGGTTTTAAGGTGATTTTGTAAATATGATTAAGTTTAGTGGTGAAAAATAAATCAATAATATTTATTATTATGTGTTACATTGATCCGCTGAAAAAAATCAAAGCCTACATCTTTTTTCGTCATCCCCATAACTGACACCCCGTCGACGTCAGATCTGACGCGGTGTTAACGACGCATAAATAGTCAGTCAGGTCCTGTCATCTAACGCTTCCATTCTCACACCACTTTAATCATGGTGTTATGAAAAATCAAACATACATAGTATCTAATAAATCTCTATAATGATGAAGTCATAAATAAATAAGGATTATCTAAGTTTAAAAAAAATAAAAATAAAAAGAAAATTTGTAAACCCTAATGATGATGTCATTAAAATTATTAATTGTTTTTAATAAAAATATTAACAAGTTAATTGTATAATATATGAAGCATTATGTACAACATTATAATAAAACACTCCAAAGACCATATGTACAATATTTAAAGAATTATGTACAATCTTATGGTAAAGCACTTTCATGACCATATGTACAATATTTGAAGCATTATGTACAACCGTATGATAAAACATTCACATGACTATATGTACAAACTTTAAAATAAATTGTACAATCTTTTACAAAACACCCTATTAACGCATGTACAAACTTTGAAGCATACTGTACAACCTTCATTATAATAATCGTATTTTAATTCTTAAAAAAATTTCAAGAAGCATTTGTTATTACTAATAATTATTACTAAAAATACTTCATTTTAAGCAAACTTTATTATTATTATTATTATTATTATTATTATTATTATTATTATTATTATTATTATTATTATTATTATTATTATTATTATTATTCAAATGTGGGTTCTCTTTACAGGATTAATTACGTTACATATGTATGCGAAATACATGTCTCATTGTAAAAACGAAAAATTTCTTAGTCAGAATCCGTGGTTTCACGGGTCATTAAACTAAATGACTTTAGCATTTACATTCACTTAATACCTAAAACAAATAATTAAATTGTTTTGTTTAAATAAACTACGGGTCATTTTACTAATATCTTATTATTGTTCTACCTCCACTATAAGTAGACATAAAAGTAAAAGCAACATTAAAAATGACGTTAAATATTGAGATTTTATAATCTTGTAGGAAACGGATATATGCCTATAAATTTCACGATCCAAATTTAAATTACCAATAACCTTTTAATTTTAAATTATATTAAACTGTTTTAAATATATGTTATCTTAATTAATTTAATGGTAATTTATATATACACTTTCAATATATATTTAAAAAAATTCTATTGACAGCCCCTAAGGGTTGTGTTTAAGTCATTCAGACATGCATCGATTTATTTATGCATATATTTATTTATTATTAATGACAACCTACTTTATTAAAAAAAAAAAAAAACTACCTCTTGTACCACTTATTTATGCATATATTTATTTATTACTAGTGTAATACGTGCAACCTTGCGGGTTCGAAAAGGAAAATATTTAATTGAATTAATCTTGTTAAATTCGTCATATATATATATATATATATATAGGGGCAGGATCAATGGAGAAGTAACCAATCGGGGGGAAGCGGGGGGAAGCAAATTTTTTTTTTCTTCGTTTTTTTTGAATTTTTTTTTCCGGCATCAAGATCACACGAAAATATGAACATTTAGAAGAGACACTTCGTGATGAATGTTATTATTTATGCGAGAAAACGATCGACAAAAATAACGTCCAAGATAATATTGTTCGTGAAGAATATGAACGTTTTTTTTTCATGTTTTGTGAAGTAAAATTTAGCCTGATTTAGAGTTTAGGGTTTAGGGTTTGGTGTTTTGGGTTTATGGATCTAAACCGTTCGTGTTAAAAACTCAATCTAAATCCTAACTCTAAACCCTAAATCTAAACCCTAAACCCTAAATTTCTAAACCCTAATATCTAAACCCTATAAACCCTAATATCTAAACCCTAATATCTAAACCCCAATAGCTAAAACCTCAACATACGCTCGAAAAATACGATAATTGTTATATATTACTTCTTCGAGCGTTTTCCCGTCAAAATAAAAACATTTATCACAAAGTGTCTCTACTAAATGTTCATATTTTCATCTCATCTATAATGTTCGTGAACAAAGTTTTTTCAAAAAACGAAGAAAAAAAAAAGTTTTTGCTTCCCCCCGATTGGTTACTTCCCTCTTGATCATACCACTATATATATATATATATATATATATATATATATATATATATATATATATATATATATATATATATATATATATATATATATATATATATATATAGAGAGAGAGAGAGAGAGAGAGAGAGATATATGAAAAAATAAGATAAAAACAAAGGACTTGAATTATTTGTGTTTGTTTTTTGCAAAGCAAGCACAATTTCATTGATAGGGATAAAACATATTGAAAAAACCAATCTAAAGCAAACAAACAATTACAGCTACATCACCAACACCAAAACAACGATCACGACTAAAATGAATCACCTACTGGGCAAACAAAAAGCACGATAAGTCCTAGAAAAAAGAAAATTAGAACACTTTCATGGGCAAGACGATAAGTCTTCATCCATATCACCACAAAACAGGTATGCTCTTTAGATTTGTAAGTCATACAAGCTAGTCGATCTTCCTCTTTTTTAACCTCTTTGACACCAACTCATAATTCTTAATTTGTATCTCGCTTAAAGCTAACGGCCGATTCCATATCTTGTTCTTGAAGACTTTATTGTTACGATATTTTTCATATCAAATATGCGCAAGTCCACTCTATCGATTGCCATATCAATCGCCCCATACCGAATTTACCCCATACGCATTCCATCAAACAAGATCACTCATACATATGTTTGAAGGCATATCTAGACCACACCAACGGAAAACCTTATCCACACATCTTTTACCTGTTTGCATAAGAAAACGGCACGATCTACATTTTCAATTTCGTACTCGCAAAGCGAACATCGAACCAAATGAAGATCAATAATGCGTTTGTCAATGTCACTACTAACCGACATCTTTTTTGTTTTACTCTTCAAATAAAAATTGAAACTTTTAAAGGCACTAACTTGTTAATCGAAGTAACTTGGTGTCGCATAAAATTAGCTAGCAATTTCTGTTTCACCAGGTAAGACAAGATGTTTCGTTGTAAACTCTCCATTGACACCATCGAGGCTCCATCTTAATCTATCTCCATTTCTGCTATCAAGGATACACGTTACTCATCATAGTTTTTAAAAACTTAATAGTATAAAATTATATTATATTATATTATATTATATTATATTATATTATATTATATTATATTATACATATATCTAATAGACAATAGCTATGAATAGTAATAGGGTATTTTCGACTTTTCACCTTTAAAATTTCTTTTTTACCTAAATTTCATTTAAACCCCCCCCCCCCACTTTTTATAACAACCCAACTTTTTCGATCATTTTTATATTTAACGAACGAACTTAAAACTTAGGTGGTCCAACACAAACTTGGTTAGAAAACCGAAACTATTTCTTTTAAGAAAGTAACGAAATTAGGTAACGAGGTTACCTAAACCAACGATCATGGGTCATCATCAATAAATATTTAACGAAGAACTAACACGAATAAAATGTGCGGGGACTAGAGTGTACATTTGATAAAATAATAAAAATCAAATAAATATATAAATACTTAAAAATTTCCGAAAATTTAATAAAATAAATAAATAATTCGGCCAAAATTAAATAAGATAAATAAATAAATTAAATGTATTATTTATTTTTTAGATTAATCTTTGAAGAGTCCTAAACACATACCAATTCATAAACTTTATTCTAAAGATATCCTAATCACTCTCATACACTTAAACTCTATCTTTAAAATGAGAAGTCCTAATGTTCTTCAAACTTCTAAAGCCTTATCCTAATCTCATACTAATCCTAACCTCTATCAAACTACTAGCCTATATAAACCCTCTAGACCTCCTAATCTTTTATTCATAAAATCACACACAAAAACTCTCCATTCTTCCTCTAATTTTCGGCAGCCACCACCACCTTCACAATCATCACCGCCGACCACCAAATCACCACCATCACCGCCACCTGATGCTGCTGTCTTTTGCAGCCACAAACCGCCGCCACCACCACATGTTTGCTGCTGTTTTGCAGCCAAAAAAGCCACCAAAACAGCCCACAACCATCGCCACCTTGTTGTCTTTGTGCAGCTACAGTTGCCGCTAGTCTGCTGCTATTTTCTGCAGCCCAAGCCGCCACCTTCTGCAGCTTTTTGCTGCTGTTTTTGGCCGCCAAGAGTCACCACAAACCACCCCTAAACAGCCCCTGATGCTGTCCCTTTTTGGTGCTGCTGTCCGCCGCCCGAACCGCCACAAATCCGCCACTTTTTGGTCACTTTTCGCTGCATTTTTGCTGCTGTACCTGTGCTGCTGTTCGGCCACTTTCTCACCATCAAAAACACCAATTTTCCTTGTTAAAAACACTCCTAAGGTATATCATAAATCCAAGTTTTAAATATACACTTTATATGTACATAATTGTTAATTTATACGCTTAAGTTGTGATATTTATAATGAGTAAAAGTTGATGAATATGAATATGAATATGAATTTAATAAAAGTTGTAAACTTTGATGATAATACTTATATTATGATTATGAATGAAAACTCTTAATTTGAATATAAACTTGTAATACGAATATGATTATGGATAAAGATATAAGTATTATGGTTTGATTTTGAATCATGAACATGTAAATATTATAATAATAAGATATACATTAAACATAAAGATTACAAATTAAACAAAGCTATGATCATAAACTAGGACTCATTGATAATATAAGTTAAGAATATAAAGAGTTTGATTATGAATATTGTTATTATAAGTATTAGGATAATTCCAATTATGATTGTTATAATTATGGATGATGTGAAAGTCTAAGAAGTATAAAATGCATAAATATATATACATATATATAATCGTGTATGTATATGTATATAAGTATTATGGAATAATTTATCTTTTAAATATAAGATAAAGTGGAAAGATAAGATAATTTTAAAAGGTTATCTAACTTATTATCTAAATATAATATAATTTTATAATATTATATTATAAGATATGTAAAATACATTTACATTATACCTGTTATTATAATGCTAAAATAAAAGGTATTAATATTATAATACGATATATGTATCATTTATACCATTTAGATTATAATATAAATATTATTATTAATCAAACCAAATATTATATACCTATAATATAACATATCGTGTTGTATACCTATACACACATTTGAAAGTATTAAAACACATATGAATTATATAAGTATGTAATGAACTATAATCACAAACTGAAAATGTATGACTTTCACGAGTCTCACCGCTACTTACGGTCATGGATGGTGTCTAGGTTGCCAGTTTGGGATATGGTTGTGGATCTCGAATGTCACGACTTAAAGTCGGATCAAGAGTCCTGGCCCCCGGTTACATCTGGCTATCAATTGACTTACTTGATAGCAACGAGGATCATTTGAGTTATACAACATCTAAACTTTGAGAATGGTTAGTATTGAAAACTCTTAAAAGAACACCGGTAATATATATATATATATATATATATATATATATATATATATATATATATATATATATATATATATATATATATATATATATATATGAACATATATATCAAACACACAACTATAATGATGATGATGATGATGACCATGATGATCCAACTAACTTAAACCTAATGATGATAGGTTGACAACTTTGGACCACCGCTGCTATTTGTTATCACACTGTTACTGTGCTCATAAGGTGAGTCATAGCCCCAACTTTTTAACTGTTTTATTAAACTATTTTCGGGGTGAGAATACATGTCTTTTCTTGTTTTACAAGTAGACGCAAGTGCTAAACTTACATTCTATGCTGAGTTATAACCGAAAATCTCTTAGCTTTAGTAACTAGTAACTACCGGTTATAAGAATTGGTGGGCGCGAATAGGTGTATATGGATCCATATGGCTTGACATCCCCGTTCGTCCGGGTTAGAAACTAACCTAAACAAAACGGGCGTATACTATTTGAGGTGGTACATTTTGGTTAGGTGTACGTAACAACAGGGGTACTAAACAAACGTTAAGGCTTGGTTACCGGGTGCTCAAAATTGTAGAATCTTTTTATATTTTTAAAGGTGCTTGCGAGCATGCAAACGAAATCTTGTGGTCTATACCCTACACTTTATACTACTTAAACCTATGATTCACTCAACCTTCGTGTTGACGTTTTTAGCATGTTATTCTCAGGTAATCTACTTTAGCTATGCTTCCGCAATAGAATAAATGTTAGAGGTCAAGCATGAAAACTAAGGATTAAAGCATATAGAGTACGAACACTGGACTTTGACCTCTGGTAATACAGCACGTCATAGCTTCATTTTGACGGGGTATTACACTTTTTACAAAAAAATTCAAATCGACCCCCCAAACAGGAGGTAAAGTGTCAAATAACCATTTTCATAAAAAAATCTTAAATAAACTCCACCAAAATATTCAACGGGTCATATCTTCTCGCTCACAACGAGTTAAATTTTTCCGACACCATCGTTAAACTCGAAATAATTTTAGGAACACAATGTCACTAAATATACGCAAAACGGACGTTTTTTTAAAAAACGCTAAATATTTGGGGTACTTTTCATACACGTTGATTTTGCGTTAAATTTTTAAAAGTCAACAATTACATAGCGAAATGCGAAAATGCACATATATTGTTAATTTAAAATAACATTTGAATCTTTCACGGGTTATACCTTTTAGTTCGACTCGAGTTGCGCTTCAACGACATCACGAAATAATTTTACAAACTAAACGCAATAAAATACATTGAAAACCGAACCCCAGCGTGAAGCGAGGTTTCAAAAACTAGTTACAACTATAAGATAATCTTTGTTAGACACATATCCAAACATCCCAATTATCAGCTTACACAAAAACTCTTTACCGCTTATTGCACCTACAGTTGACAACAAACAGTTATAAACACCCTAGAATGATTAAAATAAATTATCATTGAAACTTCATTCTTATATACAGTCATAAATCCTAAAAGCTTTGCCGCCACAGTTTTGTAGTTTTTTGTAACTAATGTCTTTCAATTATTAGGATCATCAGTAGAATCGAGATTAACTTTAAAATAGATGATGATGAAAAGTGTTTGAGCATTCTATCTTGTATGCCTACTTCATGTATTAGTATGCAACTGTTTAAATAAAAAATAGAATGAGAAGATCACACTCTTTGCGTATCATATGAAATATTTACATGAATTCGGAGACGCAGGATTTAAGCTGGTCCACGTGCTGTATTGACTATTGACCGTTGCACTTTACAAATTAGTACTGGTGGGTAAATGGGCAGGCTGGCTATGTTATATCTCAAACGGGTCACAAATCAACTGAAACTGTGTCAACATTTGATTATTATTAGTGTTGTAATAAGATACGTTATCAATAGTAAACTGCCAGATCGAGTTAATTGATACATATTTGGAAGAGGTTTCTACGAGTGAGCATGACCCAATCCCTACTGATAATTAGCCAATTTGACCTGTTACCTGACCCAGCAATCTTGCTACCCACAACAGACTATTTAAGTCTTTGATAGTCCGTGCTGACATATATGATGTATAACTTCACACCCTAAACTTTTTAGGTCTTTGATATTTTAACTGTGAAATTATAATTTAGAAGAATACTTGGTTACCCAACTCCCCTTGTGCTCTACCGGAAGGTATTCTGCTCCAATCCCAAGTGCCATTGCAGCCTCTTACATCTCACTCCACTCGATCTTTCATCGTACAACTTTTGGCCCCTTCAAGCCGATACAACTTGTGTGCCCCTATATACACAAAGGTAAACAAATGTTTAAGCACAACTACAAAAAAGTTGATTAGTAGATCTAAAATCCAGTTTAAAGAATTTAATATGAACAGTACATACAATTGTATTGAAACAAACTCCATACACGTTAACTTCTAACTACTTACAATTACATGTTCAAGATTGATATGTAATTAGTAACAACTTTTCAACATTTTATTTTGGTTTCTCTGAGAAGTTGTTTTAGAGACCAATTAAGCGACAAAGTTAGGAAAATGGTTGGAATAAATGTTTACATAAAGCATGAGTTTAATTTGTTACCTTTAAGTCAAAACTTGATTTTAATGAAAGAAGATATGATACTCGAACGTGGTTTGTGACTTCAAGATTGTATATTCTTGTTAATCATATATTTTGCTATATATGATTACAGGATGGATACAAGAGGTTAACTACATTAGAAGATAGGGATTGTAAATTATATCTTGATCCAAACCAAATTTGACCCATCACCGATGATGGCACCTAACTTATATCAATGGTACGGATTATAACTTATTTACCCCCATGTCTTTTTTTAGAAACCAATTATCAATTGTGTCATGTATCTATGTATCACAAACTATAATATCTGTACCACAAGTTGAGAGGCCGCATTTCACGACGCTTCCAATACTTTTTAAAACATTAAACAATTATAGAAAACTCAAGCAATGAGATTAATGAAGCATTACCTTTGCATAGGAATTTGGATAGTCACCTGGTCATATTGTCAATAAAAAAATAATAATTAAATAAATAAAAAATTAAAACAGGGGATTACATGGAATTATATGATCATTTGAGCCAAAAAAATTATTCGATTTGGTGACTGCAACTTACTTGTATCAGTTGCAGGCTATTTTTGCTGGGCACCTTGTTAATCAAGTCTAGGAATTGTATATACTCGGATCTGTTATTTCAACACCATTATAAAAGTAAAAAAAAAATAAAAATAAAAAACAAATCCTAAAAAAACCATTGTGTGCGAAAGTTGTGAACATGTATAACAGATTCATTTCAAAGTTTCAAACACAACAATTTAATCAAGTGCATTCATACAATGGTAACAAATAGTACTATTATATCAGATTTCAGTGTAAGACTTCCTTGTGCACAACATACTTTGTAGACCTGGAAAACCTTATTTGTAGACCTACTGAAAGTTTCGGAGTCTTACTTCAGATTAGTGATGTCGATTGTACGCTTAGATTTTTTGTCTCCACCTTCGTTTACGAACGTTTCAAGCTTTCCCATGTTCTGTATCCAGCCTACGTAATCTGCATACATCGTTTATTACTAAAATGACAAATATGCATACATGGTTTATCAATCATATATTTTTTTTTATTAAACCTGTTAGGATGGAGTTTCTGTTTTTTAAGTGGGCTTGTAGTTGGTTGAATGAGGCGAAGTGAAAATAGTGGGTGAGAAATCCTTCAGGTGGGATGGGATCGAATTTGGTATATCTAATGATTTTCACAGTTGTTCCGGTGGATAACGTTCGTGGCCATTGGGATGTTCTTTCACATAGGAATTCATATACTTGATACGTACCTCCAACCTGGATTGTTCGTTCGTGCATCTCACGATGGTCGTTGTAATTCATATTGCCTTGGATGGTGTCTCCCTGAAAGTTTGAAGTATATGTATATTATATTATATTGGTTGTTTTACTATATACAGATCAACTATGTTGAAATATGAGAAGTCACCTGTTGTTTGTCGATAAACATTTATTGACTATATCAGAATGCGTATTTATTACTTCCTGTTAGTCGTATGATTGGAGGATTGCTGAGACTTTGGTATGCATTTTTCTAACCTAGTTGCTTCAATACAGATTGTATAAATTATGTATTATATCACAATATAGATACGGTAACGAAAGATAGTAACATATATGATAACAGTAATCAAATTCAAAAGTTTCGTTCCCCAAACTCAGTTTTTGCCATGATGGATATTGCTTAGCTCAAGCAATCACAAACAGACCAATTAATGCATGTAAATAGACACTACATACCAAAACTGAAAACATATAACCTTAACAATACTAACTCACTTTAGTAGAAGGTTTCGAATACATTCTTCCATTTTTGCCGCTTTTCCAACTCAATGTTGTGGGTGTGAATCTTAGCAAACAGTCTCAGATTGCATCAACTCGACTTACAATTCGGGTGTTAGGTAATAATCCGTAAGAAGCAAGGGAAACAGTAAGAATGTTTCCCTGATAAGTATTTGTTCTAAGGAAACACCAAAAATGCAATATGCTAACAAAAAAAGAAAAAACAGTATTACAAATTTACAAAATAAAAAAAAAAATAAAAAAAATACTGTAATTTAAATACAGATGACGCATCTTAATAATATTTATTTGATTAGGTATCTCAAAAAAGCATGTCGAGTGATTGATCCTGTTAAAATACAATGCAAATTTAGAATAATATGGAATTAGTATATGTATACTGGTAAAATATCTAGATATTAATATGTATATGAAAAATATCTAGATATTAAAATGTAAAGAAAAATCTAAATATTTATGTGTGTAAGAAATATCTAGATATTTATATGTATAAAAATATCTAGATATTTATATATATCCATGGAAATATCTAGTTTCTAGAAACTTCCATGGAGTAGTATAAATAGGGGTGAGGATTTCATTTGTAGAGTGTGAAAGTAAGGTGTGAGAGTTGTTAAGAAGTTGTGAAAAGAGTGAGTTGAGAAGTAAAGAAGAAGTAAGAAGTGAGAAGAGTGTGAGTAGAGAAGAAAAACCTGTAAGTAAGTAATATTGTAATTGTATTTTGTATTAATAAAAGTGTTCTTTGTTAAGTTTCTCGGTTAAGCCTTAGTTTGTGTTTAAGTTCTTAGTGCACTTGTGTTGTTCTTATTATATGGTCGGCTCTGCCGCCTAAGTGATACATGGTCGGTTATACCGCCTGAATGATATATGGTCGACACTGTCGCCTAAGCATTATTGTGCACTAAGGATTCATAAAATTAAAAGCTAACCAACGTCAAAGTGTTGGTGTAGTGAGTGAGTATAACCTAGGTCCTCTATAGTGGGTGTGTTGGGCTCGTCGAAGCATCCAACAATTGGTATCAGAGCGGGTCGTTCGGGACCATTGCTAGTGGAGGTACTCATCGGTAAACGTTGGACGTTTACATCGTCTTGTTAACACCAAGGCCCTAAGGGAGATTCTGTCGGAGCACAGTTAGGAACTGTGAAAGCTCATCGGTCAGGGACCAAGCTTATTGGACGTTGGACGTCATAATGGCAGATCTTGCAAGTACGAGCAGTGGAATCAAGAGTCTCAATAACCATAACTATGGTTATTGGCGGACTTGTATAGAATCCTACCTACAAGGACAAGATTTATGGGAAATAGTTGCTGGCAGTGACATAACGCCTCCACCGAAAGAAAATGCCGAAGCCTTGAGAAAATGGAACATCAAGGCCAGAAAGGCTTTATTTATATTGAAGACTACAATCGAGGAGGATCTATTGGAGCACATCCGTGACGAGAAAACACCAAAGGCCGCTTGGGAAACTTTTGAAAAATTATTTTCAAAGAAGAATGAAGCACGCCTCCAGCTTTTGGAAAATGAGCTTGCGGGTATCTCACAAGGAAGTCTATCTATTTCTCAGTATTTCACCAAGGTGAAATCTATCTGTCGTGAGATATCTCAACTTGCTCCTGAAGAGAAAGTGAGTGATGCAAGGATGAAGAGAATTATCATCCACGGCTTAAGATCCGAGTATAATGGATTTATAGCCGCTGTGAGAGGATGGCCTACTCAACCATCATTAATAGATTTGGAGAATTTATTGGCTAACCAAGAAGCATTAGCCAAGCAGATGAGTGAAGTAAGCATAAAAGGCGAAGAAGAAGCACTCTTCACCAATAAGAAGAAAGTAACATCTCGAAGACAAGAGGCGATGAAAGAAAGTAAGACATATGGGTGGAAGGGTCACCCAAAATCAAAAGGCAACGCTTTAGGGGGAGCTCAACAAGGAAGAAGAGATCATCGCCAACAATACGGGAAAAATGATAAGAGAAAGAATGGTGAATGCTTCAATTGTGGCAAGAAGGGTCATTTTGCTCGAGATTGTAGATTCCCCAGAAGGCGAACTTTTGAAGGAAATGTGGCCACCGCAAGAGATGAGAAGAAAGAGGTCACATTCGAAGTAACCATTAATGAGGAAACATGGGATGCAGAAGCTGGATTTTCTGTTGAAGCTGGCATGGATTATCAAGCTCTTGCAGCAACCTTAAAGTCAACAATAAACTACAAAGATGATTGGATCATTGATTCTGGGTGCTCAAATCATATGACCAATGATGAGACGAAGCTGCAATAAATGGATGATTACAAAGGAAAGAGAGTCGTGTTGACAGCCGACAATTCAAGGTTGTCTATTTCTCACATTGAAAAGACAATAATTCCAAATGAAGGCGGCTCTCATAAGCTCCAACTCGAGAAGGTGTATCTTGTCCCTGGCCTAAAGAAGAATTTACTGTCAGTACCACAATTGACAGCAGAAGGGAATTATGTGCTCTTTGGACCAGAAGATGTGTCCGTATTCAAGAGAGTGAAGGTGGTTGGCAATCCAATTATGCAAAGAAGAAGAATAGAGTCGGTCTATGTACTATCTGCTGAAACAGCATATGTGGATAAGACTCGAAAGAATGAGACGGCTGATCTTTGGCATGAACGTCTTGGGCATGTAGGCTACAACAAGTTAAAGGAGATGATGGTGAAACACATAGTAAATGGGCTTCCTCAAATTGATATCTGAACAGATACAATATGTGCTGGATGTCAATTTGGAAAAGCTCACCAATTGCCATTCAAGGAGTCACAACATCAGTCCAAGACACCACTAAAGCTCATACACTCAGACGTCTTTGGCCCAGTGAAACAAACATCACTTGGAGGAATGAAGTATATGGTGACATTCATTGATGACTTCTCAAGGTATGTGTGGGTTTACTTCATGAAGGAAAAGTCGGAGACTTTTTAGAAGTTTAAAGAGTTCAAGAAGAAGATAGAAAGTGAGCTCAATAATAAGATTAGGTGCTTACGCACAGATAATGGAGGAGAATATTTATCGACTGAGTTCAATATCTATCTTGAGAAACACAAGATTAGAAGACAATTAACTTGTCCCAATACTCCACAACATAATGGAGTCGCAGAACGCAAGAATCGTCACCTTGCCGAAACTTGTCGAAGTATGCTGCATGGTAAGAATGTACCAGGTAGATTTTGGGCCGAATGTATGAGGACGGCGTCGTACGTGATTAACAGACTCCCACAAATAAAGTTGGGGTATATTTTACCTTATGAAAAATTATGGAAAATCAAGCCAACCGTCAACCATCTCAAGGTTTTTGGATGTGTATGTTACGTCTTCGTACCAGATCATCTACGAAGCAAATTTGATAAGAAGGCAATTCGGTGCATTTTTGTCGGTTATGATGAATCAAGAAAAGGATGGAGATGTTGTGATTCAAATACTGGAAAGTGTCATACTTCAAGAAATGTAGTATTTGATGAAGCTTCTTCATGGTGGTCACCTCAAAAGATAGAGCTTCCAGAATCTCATGGATTAGAAGAAGTTCCAAAAGAGAAAGAAGAACATAAAGAGCACATATCGGATCCAATTAAAGAAGGAGATGGATCGTATTCTAAGGAAACGAGTCCATGGAAAACTGGGGTACATCAATCTACATCCGAAGAGGTTCGTCCAAGCCAAATGGATGCCGAGGAGCATGTGCAAGAATTACGGAGATCAACAAGGCCGAGGAAACCTAATCCTAGGTATGCCAATGCTGCTCATGTGGATGAATCAATACCTATTGAGCCTTCCACTTATGAAGAAGCAACACAAAGTCAAGAATGGCAGAAAGCGATGGAAGAAGAAATTAATGCACTAAAAGAAAATCAGACATGGAGTTTAGTTCCAAAGCAAAAAGATGTAAAACCAATATCTTGTAAATGGGTTTACAAGGTGAAGACTCGATCAGATGGCTCCATTGAAAGGTATAAAGCTCGACTTGTTGCTAGAGATTTTTCTCAACAATATGGGCTGGATTATGAAGAAACGTTTAGTCCAGTGGCGAAGATCACAACAATTCGAGCTCTACTAGCTTTAGCCGCTAGCAAATCTTGGAAGATGTGGCAGATGGATGTCAAGAACGCTTTCTTACATGGAGAACTTGACAAAGACATTTATATGGATCAACCAAGAGGCTTTGAGAACAAAATCCATCCTGACCATGTCTGTAAATTAAAGAAGGCACTATATGGCTTGAAGCAGGCTCCAAGAGCTTGGTACGGGAAAATTGGTGAGTTCTTGGTACAAAGTGGTTTTACAGTTGCTCCTTCAGATTCTAGTTTATTTGTGAAACAAGATCAAGGAAAACTAGCCATAGTGCTAGTATATGTGGATGAATTAATCATCATGTGACGATCGCTCCAAATCCATATGGACGAACACGTCATTCATTGATTTCATTGCGAGGTATTTGACCTCTATGTGATACGTTTTGTAACATTGCATTCGTTTGAAAAGGTATTTCATAAATGAATATATAAATTCCAGGTTTTTTTACATCTGATGATTCCTACGTATAGACAATCACCATTTAAATGGTTTACAATAATACATCTGTTGACAATACAGTCAAAATAAGATACATGGTAATGGTTTGATGAATGCAAGTTTCTTGTATATAGCATGTATGACTCCAAGCACATAACTTGTATCACGTATGAGCAAACAGCGGAAGACTTCTAGAAACCTGAGAATAAACATGCTTCAAGTGTCAACACAAAGGTTGGTGAGTTCATAGTTTTAATATTACACATAATCCGTATATCAATGTGGATTACAAAAGTTCAGTTGTTTTATTCAAAACGTTTATCATTATGTTTTAAATAAAAGGTGGATCACAAGATTTCAGTTGTTTCATCCGAAACGTTTATCAATCGGTTCTACAAAGTTGAGAACCCTGGTAACTAAACTTTAACGTTTATAATAAGTACCCCTCGTTTAACATGCAACCAACATGTACAATACACGCAATCCAACGTGTACTAACTTCAAATAGCATACGTCTGTTTTATAGTTCAGGCTAGAGTTTCTTTCTATACCTGGAACAGACGGGGATGTCAAGCCCTATGGATCCATATACTACTACTCGCGCCCACCAGTTCTTATAACTGGCAGTTACTAGTTACCAAAGCTAAGGGATTTTCGGTTCAAACTCGGTGTAGAATTTAGTATGTACTTGTATCCATTGCGTTTAAAATAAAGTGCATGTATTCTCAGCCCAAAAATATTTAAAGTATTTAAAAAGGGAGACTATAAACTCACGCATATAAATCTAGTATTTTCAGTATTTATAAACAGTCGCATGTATTCTCAGCCCAAAAATATATTGAGTAAAAGGGATCATATGAAACTCACTGTTTAATATTGATATACAATATTGCAGGAAAGCACGTAGACGCATCGGAGATGATAAACACGAGGTTTGATTCACAAAAAATACCCCCGAACATTACCCATAACCTCCTTGGCAATAACCCATAATTTCCTTAGCTCTAGCTTGCTCGAAAACTCATTTTGAAAATTACTTGGACAGCACTCCGTCGTAATATTTGATGTACATTATTATTTTTGTATCGCAAAAATAATAACACTAATAATAAAAAAAATAATAAGATTAATAATAATCTTATTAATAATAATAATAATAATAATAATAATAATAATAATAATATAAATAATAAATAAAATAAATACGGAGTAATATGTATGTGTGTGTTTTTTTTTTCTTTCTTTACTCGGCAGAAAATGTTGCAATTTATAGAACCTGGCCTGAAATCTGGAGTCATGCGACTCGCATGGAAATGGCCTTCTGGCCATGCGACTGGCATTAGGACCAGGGACAGCTCACATTGTTTTGGCTCCTAGCTTGTCGACATAATATAAAATAAATATAAATATATAAATAATTAATATAATTATTTATATATTATATTTTATTCTTGTGCATAGTAGACTAGATATTTTTGGTCCGTTGCGTCGGGCGTTTCTTCTTGACTCGGGTCCCGGTTCCGGATTTTCAGACGTCCTTGCGTACTATTTTATATCGTGTACTTTGCGTTCCGCAACTTGTACTCTTGTCAATTTTAGACGTTCTTCATCAATAATTTGAACCTTTTTAATTGTATCTTGTACATTTGAGCATTTTGGACCTTTCCGTCTTCAATTCTTCGTTTTCGCCTTTTGTCTTCGCACTTATTAAATATAAACGAATATTACTTGAATATGGAACAATTACAACTAAAATCCTGTCTTTCTTGGGGGATAATGCTATGAAATATATGTTCCTTTTTAGCCTTATCAATAGCCTTAAATTATCCCTTAATTATATCACTCAAAGTGTATCTTAAACTTTCGAGTGTTTTGGTCATTTACTTCTATAAATCATCGTCTCGCTATTTGTTAAAATACATTTTTATAATAGCGTTTACTGTAGCAAAGTTACTGTAGCAAAGTCAAATTTTACTGTAGCAATTCACTGTAGCAAAGTCAATTTCACTGTAGCAAATAGTGATTTTCGAAAACACTGTAGCATTTTGAGTAATGTGGCAATTTGAAAACACTGTAACAAATTAGTGTTTAACTGGTTCATCTTAAACGCTTTAGTTAACTTATCTAAATATCAATTGAATCAATAAACGAATGTTACTATCGTTTATTATATATATGTATATATCTTTTTAATATACATAAATCAGTTTTTAAATACACATTGGAAGTTATTTATAAATAAATTTTAATAATAAATATTTCAACTTATCATATACATTCAAATAGATATTTAAACCAATAAGTTTAATGTACGGTATCAAACAATTAATACATTGTTACCTTTTCATGTTATAGTATATATGTATCTATTTACATATAATTGTTCGCGAATCGTCGAAAACAACCGAAGGGTATTTAAATATATAAAAGTAATTCAAAAATTTTGAGATTCAGTTTTACAGACTTTGCTTATCGTGTCGGAAATGTTAATCATACAAAGATTAAGTTTAAATTTAGTCGAAATTTCTGGGTCATCACACATCACGGGAGATCACTGTGAGGAGATTCAAAGAACCAGAGAGAATCTGTCTATCAGATTTCATAGGAAGGAGCTTGGAGAACTCAAACATTTTCTTGGACTCGAAATAGAGCATAAAAGAGAAGGATTATTTCTGGGACAACAGAAATATGCGCGAGATCTTTTACAAAAGTACGGAATGTTTAATTGAAAACCTATCTCAACTCTGATGGATCCGAATACAAAACTACGAGCAGATGAAGGAAAAAGTCTTCAAGATGTTACCATGTATCGAAAGATGGTCGGAAGTCTTATTTATCTCACACTAAGCCGGCCAGACATATCTTATGCAGTTGGAGTGGTTAGTCGATACATGAGCAATCCGAAGAAGCCTCACCTTGATGTTGTACGACGCATCTTAAGGTATGTTAAAGGCACTATTAACTTTGGCATTTTGTACAAGAAAACAAAAGAATGTCACATGACTGGATATTGTGAAGCTGATTACGCTGGAGACTATGATACACGACGGTCAACAACTGGATACATGTTTAGTCTTGGATCGGGAGTAATATCATGGTGCAGCAAGAGACAACCAACAGTATCCTTGTCAAGCACTGAAGCAGAATATCGATCGGCAGCATCAGCAACACAAGAAATTATGTGGTTGAAGCAACTAATGGAAGATCTTCATCAATCAACGGATTATCAAGTAAAGCTTTTCTGCGATAATCTATCAGCTATTCGTCTAGCAGAAAATTCAGTCTTTCATGCGAGAACAAAACATATAGAAGTGCACTATCACTATGTTCGTGAGAAGGTCCTTGAAGGAGAGATCAAGATGATGCCAACGAAGACAGATGAACAGGTTGCAGATATATTCACCAAGAGCCTAAGTAAACCGAAGTTTACAAAATTAAGAGAAGCACTTGGAATGGTCTGCAAGACATCGTTGGAAGAAAATTTGCATTGAGGGGGAGTGTTAAAATACAATGCAAATTTAGAATAATATGGAATTAGTATATGTATATGGGTAAAATATCTAGATATTAATATGTATATGAAAAATATCTAGATATTAAAATGTAAAGAAAAATCTAGATATTTATGTGTGTAAGAAATATCTAGATATTTATATGTATAAAAATATCTAAATATTTATATATATCCATGGAAATATCTAGTTTCTAGAAACTTCCATGGAGTAGTATAAATAGGGGTGAGGATTTCATTTGTAGAGTGTGAAAGTAAGGTGCGAGAGTTGTGAAGAAGTTGTGAAAAGAGTGAGTTGAGAAGTAGAGAAGAAGTAAGAAGTGAGAAGAGTGTGAGTAGAGAAGAAAAGCCTGTAAGTAAGTAATATTGTAATTGTATTTTGTATTAATAAAAGTGTTCTTTGTTAAGTTTCCCGGTTAAGCCTTAGGTTGTGTTTAAGTTCTTAGTGCACTTGTGTTGTTCTTATTATATGGTCGGCTCTGCCGCCTAAGTGATACATAGTCGGTTATACCGCTTGAATGATATATGGTCGACACTGTCGCCTAAGCATTATTGTGCACTAAGGATTCATAAAATTAAAGGCTAACCAACGTCAAAGTGTTGGTCTAGTGAGTGAGTATAACCTAGGTCCTCTATAGTGGGTGTGTTGGGCTCGTCGAAGCATCCAACAGATCCTAAGTAAACTAAACTATTTACCGGTAAAATTAATTAGCAACTATACCTGGACACGCAATGAACCATTGAAAAAAATCATATCCATAATCACATCTTTATATGAACCCTAATTTCAAATTAAATGCTTTCTTTATCCACACAAAAAATCATATTAATTACAAATAAATACAAATCGCCATACCTGATATCCTCTTATGATGCCCTAATTTTCGGAAATCAATTTTGAAATATACAAACAATTTAAATCATGAGTTAGCATACAGCACTCAAAATCGATATAAATAACAAAATAGCAGCTTCAATGCAAAGATGAAAGATTAAATCATTGGTTCAAATTAAAGCGACAAATCAAATTCGTGAAAATAACTTGTATGAAATGACGATGACTATTGTGGTTGTCGGACCGTACGAATGTAAAACTGCTTCGAAATCAACCATGTTAATCGAATCACAAACAACGATTGAAAAACCTTCAACGTCTACTCCAAAGGTTAGTGCATATAATGTGTCAACATTTATTTGTCAGTAGCTAGTCCAAATTGATTATTTTAAACATTCTTATTAACTAAATGGTAAACCAAATGAACAAATTTTGCAGGTAACTCAAAATGAATCGTTTATTGATTAAGTAAAATGGTACTATATGCTTGTATATACTCATGGGAAATATACTTATGTGCACATCTATGAGTATCGCACCGTAAGTTGTGGGTCTGTTAGACCATTCGTCGAATGGTGAGCGGTGTCACTTGGTGTCACTTGACTTTTTGCACTTTTTTATGAGTAGGACGTGTTACTTTTCTGAGTGGAGTAGTGGTGGTGTTACTTTCAGTGGAATGCTGAGGTGACATTTTATTTTTATTTTTTCTGTTTTTTTAATTGTATTTATATTATTTATATTTTTTTAAATGAAAGATAAAAAACGACAAACATATATTAAATAAAAAACACATTTTATTAATACCATTACTAATAAAAAAATTACATAATTAAAATTCCTAAAAAAGAAAAATTACATTTATTAAAATTCCTAAAAAAGAAAAATTACATTTATTAAAATTCATAAAAAAAACGTACAAACATAAACTACTGATCGGCATTCGACGGGAAGTTGTATTCACCCGTTTGGCTACGAACATACGTTTTTAGATTTTGAAGATGTATCTTATCTTCGGGGTCTTTTAATGTTGCCGATGATCTCCCCAACAAATCCATGTGTGCTAACGCGGTTTTCATTTTAACATACTCATTGAATTTGTTATGCGACTCTATCTTTACTTATGCCACTTCTTCCATTTTGTCCATAAATTCTTCAACCCTTGACGAACTCGAACTTTTACCTCGAGAAGACGCTTCCGCGTTCGAAGAAGTCGAAGTCTTTTGTGCTTTCTTTGCCTTTTCGCGTCCGATTAGACGCGTCATCTGTACGTCCCCAAACAACTCCGCCTCAAAGTCTTGAGAGAGGCTTATCGGGTCTCCTTGAGTTTCACCAACACCCGCCTCAAAGTCTTCCCGATCGCGAATAACCGGAACTTTTGGCACGTTCCACTTTGGATGTTGTTTCAAGAAATAAAAGACATCCTTTAAATTAAAACTTTTACCATAAGTTTTAAAATATGATTGCGCCGCGTCTTTGTAAACGTCCTCGTCATTTGAACTACTACGCCAATTATCCTTTATATCATTGAAAATTGGTAAAAACTCCGTACAAGCCTTGTTAACCCCTCGCCATTTCGAAGATAAAGAATCCTCATTTCGGAACCATCCATATTCATTATTATTAAACTTTTCCATAACCGACCCCCAAAAAGTATTACCCTTTTGGCGTCGACCAACAATTGGATTCTCCGACGTGTCGCAAAAACACTCCGCCAACCATACAAGCTCTTTTGTCGACCACGATTTTTGTGATTTTTGCCGCGAACTAGTTTCCTCAACCGCTTTCCCTATTACTCCGTAATAAATATGTTAATAAATATATATGTATATAATTATACTATTATACTAAACAGTATACTATGTATATAATTATATAATTATACTATTAATTAATATATAATATATATATGTATAATTATACTAACAGTTTACTATAATAATATATTATACTATTAATAAATATATATATATATATATATATATATATATATATATATATATATATATATATATATATATATATATATATATATATATATATATATGTGTGTGTGTGTGTGTGTGTGTGTGTGTGTGTGTGTGTGTGGGGGGGGGGGGAGAGATCAAGGGATACGTGGTATTTTTGGAATAAGGGGATAAGTAAAATGAGATTTTTATATCTTTTACATTAGAGCTCCAATTTAAAAAAAAAAAGTTTTCGGGTTTACTCCGTAAACCCTCAACCCTAAACCCTAAACTCTAAACCGTCCGTTTAAAAACTCGTTCTAAAACCCAAATTTCTAAACCCTAATTACTAAACCCTAAACACTGTTTTTTTTTTTTATCAAAAGTCATTTTTTCTTTGTTTTTTGTTAAGATGCATCTGATGCATGAAATGCAGTTAACATGCATCAAACAGCATCAAAACAGCGGATAATATGCATCAAATGCATCTTAACGCTCCAGTTGAAGAGAAAAAAAAAATAATGAATTTGCACTCTGAAAATAGGTACCAGCAATTTTTTTTTTTTAAAAATCGGAGCTGTAGAACTCGAGATATAAAAATCACAAAATCACTTATCCCCTTATCCCACTTAGCGCTGGATCTTCACCCTATATATATATATATATATATATATATATATATATATATATATATATATATATATATATATATATATATATATATATATATATATATATATATATATACTAACAGTATAATATAATAATAAATATAAATAAAAATAGTGTATATAAATATATCGAACATTTATCCTTTCTAGTGTGTTTTCGCGTTGCCCGTGGTAGGGATTGTCTATCCACCGATTGCCGATCTTGTGTTTGTGGTAGCGTTTGTTGGTTTGGTAAAATTTGTTGTTGTTGGTTTGGAAACATTTGCGGTTGTGATTGATACATTCGTTGTTGATAAAACGCCCATTGTTGTTGTTGTTCATAAGTTAACGGTTGATTTACACCGAATAAATTACGACCGACGTTCGCAAAATTTTGCGGACTAGGTGTAAGCATCGGTCGGTTTGAAACTCCGGGAGCATATGGACTCCCGAAAATCATTAGATTCGTAAACGAAGTTGTGTTGTTCATTTGTGGATCGGAATCATTAACTTGATTGCGAGGCGTGTTTGGAGTGTTAGGAGAATTTGACATTTTTTTTTGAGTGTGTGTAAAAAAAATGAAAGTGTTTAAGTTGGATGTGTAAGTTGAAGTTGATGTGTTTAAGTTGTAGCGTATATGTAAATATATATAGGGAAATTGAAAAGAAAAAAAAAAAAAAAAAAAATAGGTCAAAAACCTCAACGGTCAAAACCACCACCCAATCAGATTTGGCCACGTGTCAAGACACGCGTTTCTTCTCCTGTTTCTTTTTCGCCGACGCCAAACTGACGCCGGCAACTAACACTCGGATACCGCCGTTTTTCGCGTTTCTTGGCTGCCACGGGGGCAAGTAACCCCGTCACTTTGCCCCGTTACGAATGGTCTTACTGTTTGGTCTTCCTACTACCTAACATTTATAGACTACGGACTTAATCATCTTTAATCTGCCAGCTGGTCGTAGAGTCGAAATTGGCACCAATTCAAATTGTTGTTCCATTATGCAATACTACTTTAAAAGTGTAAATTAGTTGGTCATCTGTATGTAAGGCATTGGTTACTCATGGATTTCAATAAGCAGTATACGTTTAGTAAGTAATATCCAAAGTACAAAAATGGAACAAAAGAACATATAAATGTTAGGTAGTCCAAATTGATTATTTTAAACATTCTTATTAACTAAATGGTAAACCAAATGAACAAATTTTGCAGGTAACTCAAAATGAATCGTTTATTGATTAAGTAAAATGGTACTATATGCTTGTATATACTCATGGGAAATATACTTATGTGCACGTCTATGAGTATCGCACCGTAAGTTGCGGGTCTGTTAGACCATTCGTAATGGTGAGCGGTGGTGTCACTTGCCTTTTTCCACTTTTTTGATGAGTAGGACGTGTTACTTTTTTTAGTGGAGTAGTGGTGGTGTTACTTTTAGTGGAATGTTGATGTGACATTTTATTTTTCTTTTTTCTATTTTTTAATTGTATTTATATTATTTATATTTTTTTAAATGAAAGATAAAAAACGACAAACATATATTAAATAAAAACACATTTTATTAATACCATTACTAATAAAAAAAAGTACATAATTAAAATTCCTAAAAAAGAAAAATTACATTTATTAAAATTCCTAAAAAAGAAAAATTACATTTATTAAAATTCATAAAAAAAAACGTACAAACATAAACTACTGATCGGCATTCGACGGGAAGTTGTATTCACCCATTTGGCTACGAACATACTTTTTAGATTTTGAAGATGTATCTTATCTTCGGGTTCTTTTAATGTTGCCGATGATCTCCCCAACAAATCCATGTGTGCTAACGCGGTTTTCATTTTAACATACTCATTGAATTTGTTATGCGACTCTATCTTTACTGATGCCACTTCTTCCATTTTGTCCATAAATTCTTCAACACTTGACGAACTCGAACTTTTACCTCGAGAAGATGCTCCCGCGTCCGAAGAAGCCGAAGTCTTTTGTGCTTTCTTTGCCTTTTCGCGTCCGATTTGACGTGTCATCTGTACGTCCCCAAACAACTCCGCCTCAAAGTCTTGAGAGAGGCTTATCGGGTCTCCTTGAGTTTCAATAACACCCGCCTCAAGGTCTTCCCGATCACGAATAACCGGAACTTTTGGCACGTTCCACTTTGGATGTTGTTTCAAGAAATAAAAGGCATCCTTTAAATTAAAACTTTTACCATAAGTTTTAAAGTATGATTGCGCCGCGTCTTTGTAAACGTCCTCGTCATTTGAACTACTACGCCAATTATCCTTTATATCATTGAAAATTGGTAAAAACTCCGTACAAGCCTTGTTAACCCCTCGCCATTTCGAAGATAAAGAATCCTCATTTCGGAACCATCCATATTCATTATTATTAAACTTTTCCATAACCGACCCCCAAAAAGTATTACCCTTTTGGCCTCGACCAACAATTGGATTCTCCGACGTGTCGCAAAAACACTCCGCCAACCATACAGCTCTTTTGTCGACCACGATTTTTGTGATTTTTGCCGCGAACTAGTTTCCTCAACCGCTTTCCCTATTAATAAATATGTTAATAAATATATAAGTATATAATTATACTATTATACTAAACAGTATACTATGTATATAATTATATAATTATACTATTAATTAATATATAATATATATATGTATAATTATACTAGCAGTTTACTATAATAATATATTATGCTATTAATAAATAAATAAATAAATATATATATATATATATATATATATATATATATATATATATATATATATATATATATATATATATATATATATATATATGTGTGTGTGTGTGTGTGTGTGTGTGTGGGGGGGGGGGAGATCAAGGGATACGTGTTATTTTTGGAATAAGGGGATAAGTAAAATGAGATTTTCATATCTTTTACATTAGAGCTCCAATTTAAAAAAAAAAGTTTTCGGGTTTACTCCGTAAACCCTCAACCCTAAACCCTAAACCCTAAACTCTAAACCGTCCATTTAAAAACTCGTTCTAAAACCCTAATTACTAAACCCTAAACACTGTTTTTTTTTAAATCAAAAGTCATTTTTTCTTTGTTTTTTGTTAAGATGCATCTGCTGCATGAAATGCAGTTAACATGCATCAAACAGCATCAAAACAGCGGATAACATGCATCAAATGCATCTTAACGCTCCAGTTGAAGGGAAAAAAAATTATGAATCTGCACTCTGAAAATAGATACCGGCAATTTTTTTTTTTTTTTTAAATCGGAGCTGTAGAATTCGAGATATAAAAATCACAAAATCACTTATCCCGTTATTCCACTTATACCCACTTAGCGCTGGATCTTCACCCTATATATATATATATATATATATATATATATATATATATATATATATATATATATATATATATATATATATAGGGTGAAGATCCAGCGCTAAATGGATATATATATACTAACAGTATAATATATATACTGTTAGTATAATATAATAATATATATATATATACTAACAGTATAATATAATAATAAATATAAATAAAAATAGTGTATATAAATATATCGAACCTTTATCCTTTCTAGTGTGTTTTCGCGTTGCCCGTGGTAGGGATTGTCTATCCACCAATTGCTGATCTTGTGTTTGTGGTAGCGTTTGTTGGTTTGGTAAAATTTGTTGTTGTTGGTTTGGAAACATTTGCGGTTGTGATTGATACATTCGTTGTTGATAAAACGCCCATTGTTGTTGTTGTTGTTGTTGTTATTCATAAGTTAACGGTTGATTTACACCGAATAAATTACGACCGACGTTCGCAAAATTTTGCGGACTAGGTGTAAGCATCGGTCGGTTTGAAACTCCGGGAGCATATGGACTCCCGAAAATCATTAGATTCGTAAACGAAGTTGTGTTGTTCATTTGTGGATCGAAATCTTTAACTTGATTGCGAGGCGTGTTTGGAGTGTTAGGAGAATTTGACATTTTTTTTTTTAGTGTGTGTAAAAAAAATTAAAGTGTTTAAGTTGGATGTGTAAGTTGAAGTTGATGTGTTTAAGTTGTAGTGTATATGTAAATATATATATATAGGGAAATTGAAAAAAAAAAAAAAAAAAGGTCAAAAACCTCAACGGTCAAAACCACCACCCAATCAGATTTGGCCACGTGTCAAGACACGCGTTTCTTCTCCTGTTTCTTTTTCGCCGACGCCAAACTGACGCCGGCAACTAACACTCGGATACCGCCGTTTTTCGCGTTTCTTGGCTGCCACGGGGGCAAGTAACCCCGTCACTTTGCCCCGTTACGAATGGTCTTACTGTTTGGTCTTCTTACTACCTAACATCTATAGACTACGGACTTAATCATCTTTAATCTGCCAGCTGGTCGTAGAGTCGAAATTGGCACCAATTCAAATTGTTGTTCCATTATGCAATACTACTTTAAAAGTGTAAATTAATTGGTCATCTGTATGTAAGGTATTGGTTACTCATGGATTTCAATAAGCAGTATACGTTTAGTAAGTAATATCCAAAGTACAAAAAGGAAACAAAAGAACATATAAAATTTACAAACCTTCAGCAGAAAATGAAGCAGAAACCAAAGACGATAAGGTTGAAACCAAAGGAACAAGCAGAAACCAAAGACGATAAGTTTGAAACCAAAGGAACAACATCTACATATTAAATAGAAAGAACTACAAATAAAACCAACAATGATTAATAAATACTTGTTATCCTTAAAATCAACTAAGATGAGAACATACCAGCAAGATTAGACGATCCCACCAACGGATGAGCCGTTATCATCACAGATTCCAAACACACCAGAATTAAAAGATCCCACATTCATTCCGGTTGGTGTGACCACCAACTCTATCAGAACTCTGCCTACTTAATCTTTTGTTTTTACTGACAGGAAAAAAAGATCCCACATCTTTTGCTTATAACAACAAAAAAAGCTGCACCATAGTCTGAGAAACGGTAAATGTTTTGTTGAGTGATGAGAACTTTTTTTAATATTATACATAAGATCATACCATCCAAAACATTAACCATGAGAAATCTTAAATATTCGTGTTTGAAGATGCATATAACAGTAGCCTAACTATATATTATCAGCATTCAAATGAAAATTATATATTATTTTTATAACATGTTTTAGCCTATGCAAATTAGCATATAAGGCATGAAATGGTTAAATGAGCCCGTATCGCCACCGACTGTATATAAAACTAATTATATGATTATTATCTTACCTTAAGACCTACACTATAAAAATAATTTGCATAGAGTCAGTCGAATCCAAAACACCCTCTACAAATACATAGAAAAACATAGCATACCATGGATGTTCGGTTTATCCACTCTAAGCTTGCTTTGAGTCACGAACCGGAGAAGATTCTGCATCACTATGCAACTGAAGATAACTCTTTTCAAAACATGCAACGCCGACCTTACTTTTACCACCACTCTTCCTATAAATCATTACCTGTTACAGAGGCGAAGCCAGCATTTTAAATGGATGGTGTCATAAATAACGTTGAAATGTATCGAGTTCAAAAAATATTTTTTTTTACAAAATATGATTAAGTACTTATATGAATATAATTAAATTACCTTCTAACGCAATTGTCCTCTACGATATTTCTTCTGTTGGAAAACGATCCATGATTACTTTATATGTAACACTAGCAAGTGTTTCTCGTTCTATGACACTAAGTAAATAGACATAACGACATAAAATATGTTATTCTGTTTCAAACACCAATCTAGCATCTAGCATAATGTATAAATAAATACACAAAATAAACAAAAACGATACACGATATAATTATATAAACTAAGATTAAGGAGCTAAAATAAGTATAAAACTTAAAAATTATTTAACCTTAAATTTTTAGACATTGCAAAATGATATAACGATGATAACCTTAACTGAAATATAAGAAATTTAATGGTCGCTAATATCTCTTTACCTCTTTTGTACTGCGACGGAAAAATATTAGGGTGAATACTGGTTTATTTAGACGTATATCCTAATTTAATTAGACCAAATTATATGTCAATAAGATAAATTTTGTCAAATGCATCTAATATTATTGAATGGGCTACGATGGTTAATTCCCGGGATCCACCAAATTATCTAGTGCATTAAAGACATAGGCTCAAATATGACTGGTGTCATTTCTTAACAATTCAAAATTTTACACTAATAATATCAATATTTATAGGCACAAACATATTTTTATTGGTGTCAATTGACACCATAGTTTAATGAATACCTCCGCCACTGACCTGTTACATGATTTAGTTAAGTCAATATTTGAATTTGAAAATGTTAGTACTAATCTAAAATCAAATTGAAGTATCCCTGCTTTTCGAAGTGCGTTTCGTGAAGGTTATAAAATAGCCAGTAACATAAGTGACTATATGATATGAAAACAACAAAATTACTAAATTACAACATATTTCTTTGCTGTGTAATATAAACTACATCTTTTAAGATCCATTTGTACTGTTTCAAACTTTTAGTAACAAAGGTTTTTTTTATCTATTTTGTAACTTACCAGGTTCGAATTGGTTGGCATGAAAATCAACACCAATAATCCTTGAAGCACTAGCAATTCTTGTTCTTTCAGCAGCCTTATCACAATCAAAATCATTAAGTTAATGTGAACATTGCAATAATGTTACAAAAAGGCACAATATAAGATGACTTATAGCAAGTTGAACAATCCCAAGTTAAAAAATCAGAACGAATGAACCTTTATTCCATAATCTATAAATATTAACAACAAAAGGGTTCTGAAAAGTGAAAATATTAAACAGTAAACACAAACCTACCATTAATTAGTTAATACTTGTGATCATCTTCGTCCTATTCATCTTGATCATCGTCATCGACATCGTCTACTATAAAACATCATTCTCATACTAATTTTCTCCTCCTAATTAAATAAAAAAAATAACGAGTCAACCATTGGAACAAAAAAGCATAGGTAATTACATTACATACTCAACGTCAATATTACAATATGCATATCTGTAGTAGTCCTGCAAACTGATGTATACAAATTGTGATGACCCGGAAATTTCTGACCAAATTTAAACTTAATCCTTATATGATTAACGTTTCTGACACGATAAGCAAAGTCTGTAAAACTGAATCTCAAAATTTTTGAACTATTCAAATACCCTTCGTTTGTTTTCGACGATTCGCGAACAATGATATGTAAATAGATACATATACATACTATAACTTGAAAGCGTAACAAAGTATTAATTGTATGATACTGTGCATTAAACTTATTGGTTTATATATCTATTTGAATATATATGATAAGTTGGAATATTAATTGTATGAATAACTTGCGACGTGTATTTAAAACGTGTTTATGAATATTGAATATATATTAACTTGGTTATAAAACATTTGATAATACTATTATAGTAGTAAATAACAAGACAATGATTTATTAAGTAATGAAGTCTATTATGAGAATATGACTTGAAAACGTTAACAAAGTATTAAACGTATAACGTTATACTTATTTGTTTAAGATAAACATCTACGTAATGAAACGTGTTATGTAAAAACGTGTTTTAAAACTTAAAGATTAGTAAAAATATTATTAGCTTTTAATATAAGGATATATATGAGGTTTCGAATTTATTTAGTAAACAACGATAACACTCGTTTGACATTAGATTGGGATTAAACAAAGTTAAATACAAGATTTATAGAAGTAAATGACCAAAACACTCAAAGGTATAAGTTATATCTCGAGTGGTATAGTTTAGGGATAATTTAAGACTATATTTTGACAAAGGTACGAGTCACGAAACGTAAAGTACAAGTTTTCTCAGCGTACGAAGGGACATTCGAAAAACCGGAACCGGGACATAAGTCGCGTGATGACGTACGACTTATCGGAACAAAAATTACAAATCAACTATGCACGGAAATATAATATAATATATAATTAATTAATTTAAATTATATATATTATATTAAAATTTAAATATGTCGACAAGCTACACGATAAAACGAATCTGAGCTGGAAAAAGGGGCCATGCAATCGCATGGCTATTGTGCCTCAGACCCATGCGATCGCATGGAAGGCTGGGACAGGCTAAGTGCTATAAATTCGAACGATTTCTGTTTTGTGATTCATTCTTCACTTCTATCTATCTCGTACTCCCTCTATATTATATTTATTATTATTATTATTATTATTATTATTATTATTATTATTATTATTATTATTATTAGTATTTTTAGATATCGTTATTATTAGTATTATACATAAAATACTACGACGAGGTTATAAACGTGTCACTTTCAAAATGGTTTTTCAAGCGTGATAGAGCTAAGGAAATTATGGGTTATAGCTATGGAGGTTATGGGTATGGTTTGAGGGTTTTGCTCATATGTCAAACTAGTGTTTATCATCTCTGTTGCGTCTACATACTTTCCTGCAATATTGAATCACAATATTGATACGTGAGCATTCATATCTTATCTTTTATATATTAATTGTGTATCTATGTCTAGTGCTCGAGTATATATATTTATACATGCTTGTATGTTAAATTTCGTAGTTAAACAGTTTACAATGAATCACGAATTAAATACATATATTACTGGTAAAAGGTATATGATATACATGTTTTTGGAAAGCTGGCGAAAAATCAATAACTTTTCATTTAGAAATCGCGTAATTTCGATGAACGAATCAAAAGATAGGGTCAACTGAATTATAATTGACGTTAATTGGAATTGCTTTTGAATCTGCAACTAATACTTAAACAACTTGTTTATAAGATTGATAAATTGGATTTTTGAATACTACTAGCCGAGTAAATGAATCCTTATATAAGGCACGTCTCGTTTTGTTGAACTATTGTCAAAATTGACTTTTTGAAACGACTTTGGATAACTTTTGTATGTCAATCTCGAGCATTAGGATTATGATACACTATGACCTGACCTAGCTTGATAGACATTTATTGACCAACATATGTTCTCTAGGTTGAGATCTACGGTTATTTGGTAATCCGAGTTTCGGTCACATTTTGGTGAACGACTTTATATGCTGCTAAGGTGAGTTTCATTTGCTCCATTTTTAATTGCTTTTGCAATCTATATTTTTGGGCTGAGAATACATGCACTTTATTTTAAACGCAATGGATACAAGTACATACTAAATTCTACACCGAGTTTGAACCGAAAATCCCTTAGCTTTGGTAACTAGTAACTGCCCGTTATAAGAACTGGTGGGCGCGAGTAGTTATATATGGATCCATAGGGCTTGACATCCCCGTCTGTTCCAGGTATAGAAACCCTAGCCTGAACTATAAAACAGACGTATACTATTTGAGATTAGTACACGTTGGTTTGCGTGTATTGTACATGTTGGTTGCATGTATGTTAAAACAGGGGTACTTATTATAACGTTAAAGCTTAGTTACCAGGGTGCTCAATCTTGTAGTTTGATAAACGTTTCTGGATGAAACAACTGAAATCTTGTGGTCCACCTTTATATACAGAATATGCGAAACACTAAAACTATGAACTCACCAACCTTTGTGTTGACACTTGTTAGCATGTTTATTCTCAGGTTCCTAGAAGTCTTCCGCTGTTTGCTTATATGTTAGGCAAGCTATGTGCATGGAGTATTACATGACATATTTTTCAAGGAAACGTTGCATTCACCAAATCATCACCATGTATCTTATTTTGACTGCATTGTCAACGGAAGTACTATTGTAAACTATTATTTACGGTGATTGTCTATATGTCGAAATCATCAGCTGTCGAAAACCTTTGATTTAAATATTCATTTATGGTGTGCCTTTTCAAAAGAATGCAATGTTTACAAAATGTATCATATAGAGGTCAAATACCTCGCAATGAAATCGATGAATGACGTGTTCGTCCATATGGATTTGGAGCGATCACCACAGTTGGTATCAGAGCGTTGTTCCTAGTGAACCAGGTCTTGCATTAGTGTGTCTAACTGATAGTTGTTAGGATGCATTCGTAAGTCTGGACTTCGACCGTAGCTGCATGTCAAAAGTTTTGCTTATCATTTTTGTCGGAAATTACCTGCTTATCATTCTTAGTCTAGACACGTCTTACTGCATTGATTGCATGAATAGTGTAAAGACAAAATTCGTATCTCAGCGTATCTGCTAATTCATATCTTAGCGTATATGTTACTGTAAACTTTGTCAGACAGCTTTCGAAAGTTCCTCCGTAATTTACGGATCCCTTGTATTAAATATAAGTATTCTATGTAATTAGAATATCATCCGATATCTAAAAACCATTTCATATCAAAAATCCTTTATCCAAACCGTGTAAGATGAATTCTGCATCTAGTTCGAATTCCTCAGATTCCGACAGCTATTCCGATATGGATTTCCACTCGAGCTCCGAAAGCAGCGTAACCGGAATGGATCAACCAATTAGCCATCATCTATTCTGGATGATTTAGGGATGAGTTCGTAGTCTACTTAATCATTGGAGACAAGAAGAAGGCGATCCCTTTCATCCACCACATTCACCTCTTGGCGAAGAACCTGAAGCACTTACCGGCGAACCTGTTCGTAACACCATTTTCACCCTCATTTCCAGAACAGCTCGCAACGATTACGTAATATCCAATATTCTGAAAATTTATCATCCGCTCGTCCGAACCAACAATCATCCCGTTGTAATAGAAGAAGTCAACGAGCTTCACGCTAGGGTAGTGGCTTTGGAGAATATGGTGCAAAGGTTACAAGCACCAGCAGCATCACCGGCATCAACAGTACCACCGACAACAACACCAACAGTACCATTATCACCACCAACCGCACCGCAAACCTCAACTTCACAATCTGTCCCACGAGCATCAACGTCATACGCCCTATAGATATCAAGGAATATCAATAAGAATAAATAATGAAGTATTGATTTCATTAGTGAAATACTCCGCGAAGATTATGTAATCTCTAATGTTTTAGAGGTTAATCATTTCTAAGTCAAGCCAAAAATCAAATGAGCTTAATATGATATTAACTCATTAAATCTGTATTACATCTGAAGAAAATATACATACACATATTTTCATAAAGACGGTAATAAAAATTTTTTTGTACAAAGTATTAATTGTGAAATCTTTAACGGGTAGGTAATACCCGGGGAAATATTTAAGTTAACATCAGATAAATGTGAGCCTTTGAATCACTCAAGAATATTCTCTTTTAAGGGTGAGGATCTGCTATTTTAATGGATTATATTAATATCTGACTCAAATATGACTTTGCTTTAATATATAGAGTAGATAGATTAATGACAAATTTTAGTGTTGTCGTTAGAGGACTAGTATCGGTCCCGCCCTTGGACCCGTGAATGGTTAGTGAATGGAAGACACCAATACTAGCAATAGCCCTTGGTTAGTCTTTGGAAGCCCGTGCTACAAAATGTCGTTGTATGACATTTTGGATCACGGATATAATGCAGTCAAGTGTTGTACATTTTTCTTTGAAACTTGTACTCGTAAATAATTAATTAATTTAGTGGGTGTGAGGAAGTGTATAAATGGGTACGTCATGGTTGTTAGTATTTAGTGGTTGGTTAGTGATGAGAAAAGATGCTGATGTGGCACTCAGTGATCCCATGACGGACCGTCATGGTTAAGAGTGGTCGGGAAAAGTCCTTACTTTAATGGTCGTTGATATTTTTATAGATAGCACACATATGTCTAATTTTAAAATAGTGAATCCAGTTAATAATAACCATTTAATATATATATAAATATATAAATATATATATAAATATATATATATATATATATATATATATATATATTTGTCAAAAAACGAAAATTTTATAACAATTCTCATCTCGGAAAGAGACAAGAAAGCAACAATACAACACAATCCACTAACTAGGTTCAAAGACAGAAAACAAGACGTAACAATAAAATCGAGCTAACGCTAACTACCCACGGGCCTTGCCACGAACCTAACAAACACCCTAACGTACATACATAAGAAACAAATCAATTACACAACCACCCACTAAAACACTACAAAAAACACAAACAATCAAACACCGATGTTGTCGACGTCACCATCGTCGTTAGCCTTGAAAGTAAAGGTCGACTCGATTCCAATCCCTTTACCGATGGAGTTTCCTGCCGCAAGAGAGTTCAAACCACCATTCCTAAATTGGTCGAAAAAACCCCCTTCTCTTTCCACGTGTCCCGACCCCGAACCTATGTAAGCCCACTTACAAGTCCCGTCAAATTGAGTGTCTTTAGAATTCTTTTGAGCTGCAAGCCCCTCCTCATCGTCATCACTACAATCTTGAAAACAAAATGCTCTATCCTTTATGTTTTTTCTCTTAACCTTACCTTTCAACTTAGCCCCACCTTTAAGACCGACCTTCATCGCCCCGTCACGCCGAAATTTGCTAGAATGAACTTGCCAACCCCTACAAAAACCTTTGCAATTCGTATCCGCACAAATACAAAATTTTCGACCCGTACTCTTACCAGTAGCAACATTAGCCAAGTTATCAAGAATTGCGCTAGTAGACGCATTACACGTCGTTGGTGTCAAAACCTCCTCAAATCTCCTTTTTTTACACTTCGGAACAAAACCTACCCCAATAAGAGCATTATCAGTATCATCAAAATGAACCGAATATGGTTTACCAAACGTCTCTTCAACCCCACAAGTCTTATCACCCTTATCTTCAACATTAACCCTTCTCACTGACTCTTTCTCGTTACCTTCAGCTGCGTCGTAGCACCCAGATGCCATCACTACCGCATCCACCACTTCAGTCCCGTCCTCTACTTCGATCCCCGTATCAGTAGCATCATTTACATTATTAGTAACAGAGGACTTACCACTCAAATTACAATGCACTCCATGACCCTCTTTTATTGAGCTTAGAATCACAGAAGGGCCCATTTCAACACCTCCCATATTTGTGACACTAACATCAGAATCCACATGCGAGGGATTTACCATATTTAAATCAAATAAAGGAGACTTTTCAATTAACTTATTATGGACACCACCACCACCACCACCACTAATAACCTGATCAACAAGCCCTTCACCATTTGCAACAGTCTTCAACACTTCGACAATTGGTTCCGAGCCCGCAACGTGAAACGCCATTTGAATGTCAGTCGTATGAACGTCAAGACCATCACCTGACCCAGAAGAGACACCGAGCATCACTTCTCGATTCAAAGAAGTAACCCACTCCATTGAGAACCCATCGTCACGCAATCGATCGATAACCAAGAAATCATTCAGTTCGTTCACCCATACAGGAGCATTCGAAATACCACTTGAAGCCTCCAACACGACCTCGATCAATTCGTGCACATGTTTTACGACTTGAGTTTCAACAAAGGCATAGAGAGAACCAAAATTACCGTGCATACCCGAACAATTTGCCAATGAAATCACCTCACCAAAATGGTTAGCGATCACCTTAGCGTTGTCACCCGAAACGTACTTGGCTGGAACACCCCGAATTTCAAGCCAAACGAACCTAAAGAAACGTTCCGTTCTCGACACCAAAGGAGAAATCAAAACGAATTCTTCACAACTTGTGGACGAAGCAAGAATATTAGATCCTTCCTCATTTGCACAGACAACTACACGCGCAAACGAGCCCATCTTGTACACTTGCTCCACCTTTACCTTTCGAAAAACCAGGAAATGCTTCAACTCAGAATCGTCTAAAGGAACAACATCAACCACCAGGAAGCTTCGATAGAGACACGCTGCAACTGAGTTGTTTGAAGTAAGGTTGAAATACTCACGCTTAGACGAAGAAGAGCTCCGACGAAGGTTATGGTTGTTGACATGACGCTCCGATCCAACCAGAACTTAATCTCAGAAACTTCACCTTCTTTACCAAAAACACTTGAAAGCATGTTGCAAGTACATTTCTCCAATCTGCCCACAAACACCGTACACCCAGGAGAGCTTGAAGAATCCGATCTAATATTCCCCAGAGAAGAAAACCCACCTCTACTTGCTTCTGGAACATCATTGATATTCACGTCGGGAACACTGTAAGGTCTTCGAATAGACCCATCCAAGAAGCCAAGGTTACCAAGAGGGTGAGGAGGAACCTTGGAAACGACATCATCACCGTCTGCCTGAGCCGGAAAAGGGATGGGCGGGAAGTTGTTAAAATTTGAATTTTGAAAAGGGTGTGGGGGGAGCGTATTTTGAGAAGAGAGCATTTTGGGGGAACTTGAGATCATGATTATGTAATAACCATTTAATATTTATGTATATGTATATTGGATTAATAAATTTTTATGAAGTTATTATATTTTATTTTATTAATACACATAAATAAACATTCGACATGTGTATATATATGGTTTAAAGTCTAGTCCTATCAATAAGAGTATCAAAATACATACTCGTATATGATATGTAATTTGATACATATTCTGTTTTACTTAGATTATAACTTCATCATAACTAAGTTTCCGCATTTTGAGCAAATTATACCTCTAGATTTTTATTATACTACAAAAAAGCAACCTTTATGACAAAATAGTAAATTCAGTAAGATGCATCCAATTTTTTTTTTTTTTTTTTTTTTGAAAGGCAAACTCGCACACACCATTAACACGAATATTTACAACCACGAATATGTCTTAAGTGGGACTTGAACCCTCAACCTTTTGGTTAGAGGGCCACCACGATACCGCTGGGCCAAATGCCCTTTGGTGATACATCCAAATTTAAAATCCTTGTTCAGTTTGAACAAATTGTAGTATGAATTAAACAATAACACAAGATCAGACACCTCAAATCAACACAAATTATTTTAACACTTTTATAACACCTTGAATAATTGAAACCACAAATATTACAGAAACCAGTACACTTATTGCAATCAAGATGATTAGCAATATAAACGAATGAGTGAATAATCAGAGAATGATATCTAGGGTTTCATAATCAGGAGAATAATAGAGAGAATGATAATGAAGAATGTGTTAAATGACTGCACCAGCAACCCTAGATGAGCTTAAATACATCCAACTTTCAGCAAATGACCACCAAGCCCCTGAAGTCCCAATAACCGACTTTAAGCTTAAAAAAAAAAACTTGAGCTGCAAGCACCAAAGTTCCAGAAATTGCACTTTGACCACCTGCACATTCTTAACCAACAAAATAACTAACAAAACATAAATAAAAAAAATCATAATTAGATTGATACATTTTGATACCCTCCCTCAATCTAATTGTGGAACAAATCTATCATATTCAATTTATCAACCAAGAAAGCATGTTGAGCACCATGTAACCCTTTAGTAAACACATCAGAGATATTATCTTTACTTTCAATTTTAATAGGAGAAATTAAACCACTTGTTATTTTATCTCTTACAAAATATAAATCAATTTCAAAATGTTTAGTTCTCTCATGAAAAACAGGATTATTAGCAATTTGGATAGCAGATTTATTATCAACAAAAATTTCAACAGGTAAATCAATTTTAACTTTCAAATCTGTCAAAATTTTTTGTATCCAAACAATTTCACAACACACAGAAGCTAAAGCTCTAAACTCAACTTCTGCTGATGATCTTGAAATAGTACTTTGCTTTTTACTTTGCCATGAAACAAGACAACCACAAAAAAATACACAGTAACCTGTTACGGATTTTCTCAGCATGACCTTTTTGCCCTAATCAGAATCAGCAAAGGCTTCTAAGAAAAATCTATCATTTTTATTGAAATAAACACCTTTACCTGGAGACTTCTTTAAATGTCTAAGAAGTCTCATAGCAATCTTCATATGAATTTCCAAAGGAGAGTGCATATATTGACTAAGAACATGAACATCATATGAAATATCAGGCCTAGTTAGAGTTAAATAGATTAACTTACCAACTAGCCTTTAATATTCTGTGATATTATTTAAAGGTTCACTATCATGACAATCATCAACATAAGCCTCTATAGGTGTAAGAGCAGGCTTGCAAGCAGTAAGACCATATTCAGCAAGCAATTCTAACAAGTATTTTCTTTGAGATAAACACAAACCAATATTGGTGTACAAAACTTCAATTCCAAGAAAATATTTTAACTTTCCCAAGTCTTATATAAGAAATTTTGTACTTAAAAAAATCTTTAACCTTGTTAACTTCATCTAACACATTTCCAGTAACAACAATGTCATCAACATAGACTAACAAAGCAATGAACACATTATCACACGTCTTAACAAACAAAGAATAATCATGTTTGCTTTGAACAAATCCAAATTCTAACAATGCAGAAGTTAACTTGTCATTCCACATTCTAGGAGCATGTTTTAAGCCATAGAGAGATTTGACTAACTTACAAACTTTATTACTATTTTGATCATAATAGCCTAAAGGAAGTCATATATACATCTTCTTCTAAGTCACCATATAAAAATGCATTGTTAATGTCAAGTTGAAATAACTCCCAATTATTTTGAACAGCTAAACTAACAAGACATCTAACAGTTGTCATTTTTACAACTGGTGAAAAAGTTTCATCAAAATCTATTCCCTCCCTTTGACTAAATCCCTTGGCAACAAGCCTAGCTTTATATCTATCAATTTCTCCATTAGATTTATATTTTATCTTGTAAATCCATTTACATCCTATAGGTTCTCTGTTAGGAGGTAAATCAGTGACAATCCAAGTACCATTTCTATGCAATGCTTCCATTTCATAATTCATAGCCTCAACCCATTTAGGATCTTTACAAGCCTCCCAATATGTGTTAGGCTCGATACTCTTATTTAAAGAAGATGTAAAACATTTATTTTCATATGACAGATTAGCATAACTAATAAACATATTAAGACTATATTTAACATTATTATTAACCACATAATCACCAAATTTAGAAGGCATATTAGTCTTTCTAGTTGACCTTCTTACATTCACATGAACTTCTTGAGTTGGGTTTGGATTTTGATTTTGATTTTGATTTTGTAAAGTGCCCTCAGGGATAGGCTGATCAGCATTTTGTGTTGCAGGTAACAAATCAACTCTAGTATCCTTTTGGGAACTTAGATTTAATTCAACACTGCCATCACAATAATCAGTACCTTCTTTCCCTTCATCATTGGGACTTTGAGAGTTTTGGTTTTCATTAAAGAAATTATCAAAAAAATTTAAAATATTTAAATCAATTAAAACATTTGACTCATCAATAATTTGAACTTTTGACTTGAAAGAAAAAATATTTTCATAAAACTTCACATCTCTTGAAAAAACAAACATTTTCTTATCAAAACTAAACAATTTGTAACCCTTCTTTTGATTTGAATATCCTATTAAAGCACACTTTTCAGACCTTGAACCAAACTTATCTTTTGAATCTAAAATTGTAGCAAAAGCTAAACATCCAAAAACTCTCAAGTGGGAAAGACAGGGTTTTTTATTATACACCAACTCATAGGGACACTTTCCTGACAGAATGGAAGAAGTTAACCTGTTAATCAAATAAGTAGCAATTAGCACACATTCAACCCATAAATCCAAAGGAATCCCTCCCTGAAACATAAGTGCTCTTGCAACATTTAGCAAGTGCCTATGTTTCCTTTCAGCAATCCCATTTTGTTGAGGTGTATAAGCACATGTTGTTTGATGAACAATACCATTTTTGTGAGTAAAAGAATTCATTCTAGAATTAACAAATTCTGATCCATTATCACTTCTCAGAATCTTAACTGTTTTATTAAACTGAGTTTTATTAACTGTTTTATTAAACTGTTTTAATTAAACAAAATCCTACTGTTTTATTAAACTGTTTTAATTAAACAAAATCCTTCGACATAATCAAAAACTTCATCTTTGGTTTTTAACAAAAAAATCCAAACAGCCCTTGAAAAATCATCTACAATAGTGAGAAAGTATCTAAAACCACCCATGCTAACAACTTTATATGGGCTCCAAACATCTAGATGGATTAATTGACCAACATCAGTAGACTTATGTTTGTAGAGACCCGTCCTAATCCATCTGGACGAAGTCCATATCAATTATAAACGATTCACAATAGTTGGTTACATCGCGAGGAACTTGACCTCTATATGATACATTTTACAAATATTGCATTCGTTTTTAAAAAGACAATCTTTCATTACATCGAAAGTTGACGACATGCATACCACTTCATAATATATCTAACTATAATTGACTTAATAATAATCTTGATGAATTCAACGACTCGAATGCAACGTCTTTTGAAATATGCCAGAAATGACTCCATGTAATATCTTTAAAGTGAGCAAATGCACAGCGGAAGATTTCTTTCATACCTGAGAATAAACATGCTTTAAAGTGTCAACCAAAAGGTTGGTGAGTTCATTAGTTTAACATAAATAATCATTTCCATCATTTTAATAGACCACAAGATTTCATATTTCCATTTCTCATAAACATACGTCCCATGCATAGAGACGAAAATATCATTCATATGGATTGAACACCTGGTAACCGACATTCACAATATGCATATAAGAATATCCCCATCATTCCGGGATCCTCCTTCGGACATGATATAAATTTCGAAGTACTAAAGCATCCGGTACTTTGGATGAGGCTTGTTGGGCCCGATAGATCTATCTTTAGGATTCGCGTCAATTAGGGTGTCTGTTCCCTAATTCTTAGAGTACCAGACTTAATAAAAAGGGGCATATTCGATTTCGATAATTCAACCATATAATATAGTTTCGATTACTTGTGTCTATTTCGTAAAACATTTATAAAAATTGCGCATGTATTCTCAGCCCAAAAATATAAAGGGTAAAAAGGCAAATGAAACTCACCTTAGCAGCACATAAAGTCGTTCACCGAAACTCGGAATACCAAATAATCGTAGATCTCAACGTATCAATATTGTGATTCAATATTGCAGGAAAGTACGTAGACGCAACAGAGATGATAAACACTAGGTTTGACTTGCGAACAATACCCATGAATATTACCCATAACCTCCATAGCTATAACCCATAGTTTCCTTAGCTCTATCCCGCTCGAAAACCCGTTTTGAAAATAACTTGCTCATGACCTCGTCGTAGTATTTTATGTATAAAACTAATAATACTACTACTACTAATACTAATAATACGATTAATAATAATAATAATATTAATCTTAATAATAATAATAATAATATTAATATAAATAATAATAATAGTAATATGGAGTAACAAGTAAACGTGTATGTGTATGTGCTTTGTGATTCACGAAGCCAAAATAATAATAATGGGACAGACATATATATAGAGAATGAATTGCAACATGCCAACTGCCATTTTGTTCTTGTCCTAGACTACTATTTTTCCAGTTTCAACTCAATTATAAACGGAGTATTTAATTAGTTAACTTTCTATCTCTGTTGCAAAACACCCCGTCTCGACGGTTTGGTGACTAGCCCGTCCCGTCTCGAAGAAAACCGTCTAATATGACAGTCAACAGTCAAAACTCGGGTCAAAGTTGAAAAAAATCGGGCCAAAGTTGGTCAAAATTCAGAACAGCCAGAAAATCGGTAAATCGGTGAAATATATCGTATTTTAGTTTGAAATTTTTTTTGTATTAAATTAACGATGATAGCAATTATGGGTGCAAATTGATCAATTGAAGTTTTTAGCTTTAAAATATGTGTACATATATGCATTTTTATACTTATATATTTAAAAGTAAACTTTGGTCAACATCCGTCTCGACCCCCGCCTCGACCCCGTCTTGAACGTCTTGACCTTTTTAGAACACGACCGTCTCGACCCCGTCTCACGTCTTTTGTAACCTTGCTTTCTATCATGCTATCATGAAAGTCGCTACGAAAAAAAAATATTAATTTCAGTTTTTGTTTATTTTTTTTTTTTTTTTTCAAAGACCCACATTCACGTGAGTAGTAATATGATTTAACATATCTCACCTTTTTGACAAAATTGACCTACCCTCATTTTCTATATAGACTCCGTAGTATACTTTACTTTAAAAATATCAAATTTAATAAAATAAATAAATTAAAGATAAAGATAAAAAAAAATGCGCGGGTTCATTTACTTTTAAAGATCTCAAGTGATCACATCTGAAAGTGTCTCCATCATGTACAAATAATATGCATTCTATTATTTATTTATTTTTTATTAAATTGTTAAGCATTAGACAATTTAAAGTTCATATTTCATATCTAGAGCTTAATTAAAATTTGATACCTAATGGACAACTCAATTTGTCCGGCCTGTGTCCTCCGTCCCAAATAAAATAAGGATATAATAATTTTATTAATATGGATTAATATATATGTTATGTGTGTTTTTGAGGTGTCCTCAACTAGAAATATATACTCATTAATCCCACGTGCCATAACAATTATTTCTAGTTTTGTTTCACCCGTGAAGTTTACATGTTTTATCCTAGAGTCTTTTTTTTTTTTTTTTTAATATTTCAAATTTTATTCCACCTATAATCTATGTAGATAACTTTGAATAAATATAGTAGATATCATTTCAAACTAAACACTACCCTATGGAAGTAGTTTGTCTATTGTAAGGGATAACACAACCATTATACAACAATAAAAATAATACCTAATAAATGATGTGTTAAGATAAAATTTTATGTTCTTTAAAATATACGTATTCTAATGAAATAGGTTTAAATGATATTAAAGGCTAGTTATGAATTATTTTAACTCCTTTTCTTGAATTGTAACTAGTCAAGATATAACTATGAGACTATTAAGATTCAATTCAATATATACATTAAAGCATTAAACTTCTTAAATATGAGAGTATTTATTTACGATGTCTTTTAAAAGCTATTGGTTACAAGAAAGTATTAAAGCAGAAATTATATGTATATATTTCAACAATTTGTTATATCATATATTTATATATAAATATCTATCTACAATTAATAGTTCGTGAATCATCAGACAAATGGGTGGTCAATTGTTTGTGTAAAATTCATTTCAAAAGTTTTAAAACTTGGCAAAATTCATTGCTTCTCGTGTCGAAAATATTAAATCATATGAAGATTAAGTTTAAATTTGGTCAGAAATTTCCAGGTCATCACAGTACCTACCCGTTAAAGAAATTTCGTCCCGAAATTTGAGTGAGGTCGTCATGGCTAACAATAAAAATGTTTTCATGACGTATATGAGTTGATAAATAGGGTTTTATCACCGTTGAATAATATGGATAAAACAATCCATTTACTCTAAGCGTATGAGAGAAGTTATCGTAAAAGAATGAAATGAAGGAATAGAGATTCGTCTTAACTTTTGACGTATTAGCGATTGATTTCCGGAATCTAAGGAATAGAAAATTTCATAATCTCAATAAGATTTGATTCTTTGGAAATTGCGGAAATTAGGATTTTCTTTGATTAAATGCGTAATCTACCTCGATTGCTATGTCTGATATTTCACAATAAATTGACCTCTTCCGTTTCATTTATTTTCACCACTCCTATAATCTTCTTCCTTATTTTATACTTCCCAATAGATTGTGAAAATGCTTCATCCAGTTCTGATTCTTGATATACTCATAACTTTCATATCTTTCATTCTTCTTTTTCATCTACCACCAGAGGAATTTATTTACTTTTACTGTTACCTTGGGGTTATAGTGTTTTTAATTTTCCTGTGTCTTTACGTTGCAATACGTATTGATATACACGGTTTGTAATTTCAGGATTTTTATCGGGCTTTTTATTCTCCATTATATTTCGGAGCTTCATGCTTTCGTTTTCTCTTCCCGACCTTAAGTCAAGCGGATAATGGTCCAGAATTCGTAGGAATGAAGTTTCGAATGATCATAATATACAAAGCAGAAAGGAAAAGTAATAGCACGATTTGATTTGTCAAATTACCAGAATATCCGAAAAAGACCGAATCATCAAGAAAAATATTTTCTTGATATATTTAGAGATTAAATAGAATGAAAGAGTTATGTAACATGGTTCATGATGAGGGTATGACCTGTGAACCTTTATCACGTTCCATTAGAAACTCAGCATGACTTACTGTAATATAATTACGTTGATCAAGTGTCATTATGTCATACTAACTCATGCTTCAATTCCCAACATTACTTCAAAAACATCCATTTTTCGAAATTTTCATAATTTAGAAACTAAAATAGTTTCTTTTATGATGTAACACAGATAGCGCGAAGAGATAAATAATTTCGGATAATAATAGTTATGAAGATATCTTTAGAAATATCGAAGATAGTTATAATGAAAGATATGATGATATCTTAGAATTTCTAATATCGAAGGAGATGAAGAAGATTTGTTCATAAAGGTTTAGAGTCAGAAGCAAGGTATTTGTTAATGACTTCAGTAGATACTGAATCATTTGGATTCTTTAAAGGTAGATTTCGTCCTTGTGATTTATCCACAGCCTTCTTCATGGTTTGCTCAATCCGTATTTTTCAGTACCAAATCTTCTCTTTTTCTGAGCTTTGCCAACACACTACTCTTTACCATCAAACTTTTTACTGTTAAGGTCGTTTATAGTTTTTGCTGCTTCATCAGTATTTCGAGAACTAGTTCGCAGTTTAGGGTGTTTTTCAGAAACTTCACATTCAAAGTATATAAGTCCAGAAGATAGACACATATAATTGTTGGCGTAGACATGCTGCGAGATTTCAAAATACTGATTGCTAATTTTTGATGATTCGTATGGCAATTCTCGTTACAAGATGCAGATGAGTAAATGATGGGATTTTGATAAATATAAAGATTTTTCGGAAAGTCAAAGATCAATGAAGTTGTTAATAAGTTTACTGCTAATGTGGCGAGATATGAAAGGTTTCCCGGTAATAATGATGAAGGGTTAATCATTATAATAAGGCTTATTTGAATGAACAATTGAAGTTGGTTTGCTGGAGCTGTGACAAAATCGTCTATTTTTAGAAGGGATTGAAAAGTTATTTTAGCTAGTAAATGCCAAAAGTTCTGACATGGATACATGTTAAATTATGACTTTGGTTTCAAGAGTTTTTAAGGTACGTAACTGTGGATAACATGTGGTTGGATCATCATCTCGATTGTTCATTATTTGAAGTGTCTTCAGGTATTTCGAAGGGCTTGAACACAGATTATAATCGTTAATATACATACGATGTTCTAACACAGTTTTGAAGTTAAAGTATAGCTTTGAAAGATGTAAGAATCTAAGAGTGATGATATCGTTTATAACTTGAATTGAATTCGGTGATTTCAAAATCAGAATATGTAATTAGATTTTTGAATGAGTATGGTTGTTTTGATTTCTATAAAAGAATGTATATTGTTGTGAAAGTAGGGAGTATAATGGATGATTTGCTGAATCAGATTCAAAGAATGTAACATATTAATTGTGAATTTATATATCTCTCGGGAATTACCTACCCGTTAAAAAAAATGTCACAATTAATATTTTGTACAAAATAATTTTATTACAGTCTTTATGGAAATATATGTGTATATTTCTTCAGATGTAATATAGATTTAATGAGTTAATATTAAATTAAACTCACTTGATTTATGGTTAAGGCTAGGATAGATAATTTCTAAACTTTAGAAATTACATAATCGTCGTAGAATGTTTTCCCAATGAAGTTATGAATCAATACTTCATCGTTGTGGTATTCCTTAGTATCTACAGGGCGTATGACATCGATGCTCATGGGACAGATTGTGAAGTTGAGGTTTGCGATGCGGTTGTTGTTTGTGGTGGTAATGGTACTGTTGGTGTTGCTGATGGTGGTACTGTTTATGCTGCTGGTGCTGCTGCTGGTGTTTGTAACCTTTGCACCATATTCTCCAAAGCCACTACCCCAGCGCGAAGCTCGTTGACTTCTTCTATTACACCAGGGTGATTGTCGGTTCGGACGAGCGGATAAATAAAATCTAGAATTTGGTGTAGTATGTAATCGTGACGAGATACTCTAGAAATAAGAGAGAAAATGGTGTTTCGGATAGGTTCGCCGGTAAGTGCTTCAGGTTCTTCGCCAAGAGGGCAATGTGGTGGATGGAAGGGATCACCTTCTTCTTGTCTCCAATGATTAAGGAGGCTACGAATCCATCCCCAATTCATCCAGAATAGATGATGACTAATTGGTTGATCCATTCCGGTCACACTGCTTTCAGAACTTGAGTGGGATTCCATTTTGGAATCCGAGGGACTTGAACTAATGACGAATTCCATTTCGTACGATTGAATAAAGAATTTTTCGATATGAAATGATTTTCCGGCTATCGGGTGGTATTCTAATTATATGGAGCAAAAGGTTTCATAGATTACGGAGGAATTTACGGAATATGTCAGGCAAAGTTTACAGTAACAAATACGCTAAGATATGAATTAGCAGATACGCTAAGATATGAATTTTGTCTATACACTATTCATGCAATCAATGCAATAAGATGTGTCTAGACTAAGAATGATAAGCAGGTAATTTCCGACAAGAATGATGAGCAAAACTTTTGAAATGCAGACACGGTCGAAGTCCAGACTCACTAATGCATCCTAACGACTATCAGTTAGACACACTAATGCAGACCTGGTTCGCTAAGACCACCGCTCTGATACCAACTGTAGAGACCCGTCCTAATCCATCTGGACGAAGTCCATATCAATTATAAACGATTCACAATAGTTGGTTACATCGCGAGGAACTTGACCTCTATATGATACATTTTACAAATATTGCATTCGTTTTTAAAAAGACAATCTTTCATTACATCGAAAGTTGACGACATGCATACCACTTCATAATATATCTAACTATAATTGACTTAATAATAATCTTGATGAATTCAACGACTCGAATGCAACGTCTTTTGAAATATGCCAGAAATGACTCCATGTAATATCTTTAAAGTGAGCAAATGCACAGCGGAAGATTTCTTTCATACCTGAGAATAAACATGCTTTAAAGTGTCAACCAAAAGGTTGGTGAGTTCATTAGTTTAACATAAATAATCATTTCCATCATTTTAATAGACCACAAGATTTCATATTTCCATTTCTCATAAACATACGTCCCATGCATAGAGACGAAAATATCATTCATATGGATTGAACACCTGGTAACCGACATTCACAATATGCATATAAGAATATCCCCATCATTCCGGGATCCTCCTTCGGACATGATATAAATTTCGAAGTACTAAAGCATCCGGTACTTTGGATGAGGCTTGTTGGGCCCGATAGATCTATCTTTAGGATTCGCGTCAATTAGGGTGTCTGTTCCCTAATTCTTAGAGTACCAGACTTAATAAAAAGGGGCATATTCGATTTCGATAATTCAACCATATAATATAGTTTCGATTACTTGTGTCTATTTCGTAAAACATTTATAAAAATTGCGCATGTATTCTCAGCCCAAAAATATAAAGGGTAAAAAGGCAAATGAAACTCACCTTAGCAGCACATAAAGTCGTTCACCGAAACTCGGAATACCAAATAATCGTAGATCTCAACGTATCAATATTGTGATTCAATATTGCAGGAAAGTACGTAGACGCAACAGAGATGATAAACACTAGGTTTGACTTGCGAACAATACCCATGAATATTACCCATAACCTCCATAGCTATAACCCATAGTTTCCTTAGCTCTATCCCGCTCGAAAACCCGTTTTGAAAATAACTTGCTCATGACCTCGTCGTAGTATTTTATGTATAAAACTAATAATACTACTACTACTAATACTAATAATACGATTAATAATAATAATAATATTAATCTTAATAATAATAATAATAATATTAATATAAATAATAATAATAGTAATATGGAGTAACAAGTAAACGTGTATGTGTATGTGCTTTGTGATTCACGAAGCCAAAATAATAATAATGGGACAGACATATATATAGAGAATGAATTGCAACATGCCAACTGCCATTTTGTTCTTGTCCAAGACTACTATTTTTCCAGTTTCAACTCAATTATAAACGGAGTATTTAATTAGTTAACTTTCTATCTCTGTTGCAAAACACCCCGTCTCGACGGTTTGGTGACTAGCCCGTCCCGTCTCGAAGAAAACCGTCTAATATGACAGTCAACGGTCAAAACTCGGGTCAAAGTTGAAAAAAATCGGGCCAAAGTTGGTCAAAATTCAGAACAGCCAGAAAATCGGTAAATCGGTGAAATATATCGTATTTTAGTTTGAAATTTTTTTTGTATTAAATTAACGATGATAGCAATTATGGGTGCAAATTAATCAATTGAAGTTTTTAGCTTTAAAATATGTGTACATATATGCATTTTTATACTTATATATTTAAAAGTAAACTTTGGTCAACATCCGTCTCGACCCCCGCCTCGACCCCGTCTTGAACGTCTTGACCTTTTTAGGACACGACCGTCTCGACCCCGTCTCACGTCTTTTGTAACCTTGCTTTCTATCATGCTATCATGAAAGTCGCTACGAAAAAAAAATATTAATTTCAGTTTTTGTTTGTTTTTTTTTTTTTTTCAAAGACCCACATTCACGTGAGTAGTAATATGATTTAACATATCTCACCTTTTTGACAAAATTGACCTACCCTCATTTTCTATATAGACTCCGTAGTATACTTTACTTTAAAAATATCAAATTTAATAAAATAAATAAATTAAAGATAAAGATAAAAAAAATGCGCGGGTTCATTTACTTTTAAAGATCTCAAGTGATCACATCTGAAAGTGTCTCCATCATGTACAAATAATATGCATTCTATTATTTATTTATTTTTTATTAAATTGTTAAGCATTAGATAATTTAAAGTTCATATTTCATATCTAGAGCTTAATTAAAATTTGATACCTAATGGACAACTCAATTTGTCCGGCCTGTGTCCTCCGTCCCAAATAAAATAAGGATATAATAATTTTATTAATATGGATTAATATATATGTTATGTGTGTTTTTGAGGTGTCCTCAACTAGAAATATATACTCATTAATCCCACGTGCCATAACAATTATTTCTAGTTTTGTTTCACCCGTGAAGTTTACATGTTTTATCCTAGAGTCTTTTTTTTTTTTTTTTTTAATATTTCAAATTTTATTCCACCTATAATCTATGTAGATAACTTTGAATAAATATAGTAGATATCATTTCAAACTAAACACTACCCTATGGAAGTAGTTTGTCTATTGTAAGGGATAACACAACCATTATACAACAATAAAAATAATACCTAATAAATGATGTGTTAAGATAAAATTTTATGTTCTTTAAAATATACGTATTCTAATGAAATAGGTTTAAATGATATTAAAGGCTAGTTATGAATTATTTTAACTCCTTTTCTTGAATTGTAACTAGTCAAGATATAACTATGAGACTATTAAGATTCAATTCAATATATACATTAAAGCATTAAACTTCTTAAATATGAGAGTATTTATTTACGATGTCTTTTAAAAGCTATTGGTTACAAGAAAGTATTAAAGCAGAAATTATATGTATATATTTCAACAATTTGTTATATCATATATTTATATATAAATATCTATCTACAATTAATAGTTCGTGAATCATCAGACAAATGGGTGGTCAATTGTTTGTGTAAAATTCATTTCAAAAGTTTTAAAACTTGGCAAAATTCATTGCTTCTCGTGTCGAAAATATTAAATCATATGAAGATTAAGTTTAAATTTGGTCAGAAATTTCCAGGTCATCACAATGTTCACTTAAAGGAAAATGTTCTCTAGTCTGTTTAGCCTTATGACAAATTTCACAAGGTTCATGACTATTAAATCCTTGCAAATTTAAATCATTTTTAAGAACATGTAACACTTGGTCTACAGGATGACCAAGTCTGTCATGCCATACAGTTTTAGACAACAAACAAGTCATATCATTATTTGAAAAACAACTATTACCTTTAGCACAATTATTGAAAAAATATAAGCCATCAAGCTGATTACCAGTCACAACAGTTTTCATTGCTTTTAAGTCCTGAATATAACATTTGTTTTTATCAAAACTCACAAATAAATCATCATCTTTAGCAATACAATACACAGAAAGAAGGCTAACACGATATTCAGGAACAATCAGCACATCATGTAAAACAAAGTCTTTTGTTAACCTTAAATCTCCAATTTTACTTATTTTAGCCTTAGTTCCATTAGGATGATTAACAGTTAGATTCAAATCCTTAACATCAACAACTTTTTCAAGATTTTCTTCACTACTTGTCATGTGCTGATTAGCTCCCGAATCTTTGATCCAACCATAATTAATATTGGTTTTTGAATACACTTGATTTGCTTTGAAAAATTTACAAATATTAGAATTAAAATAAACATTTAGATTCATATAACCACCTGACATATTAGAAACAGTAGATGAACCAATATTTTTATCATCAAGTAAGCACAATAATCTTGAAAGTTGTTCATTGGTTATAGACACATTGGAGGTGAAAGCACTGGAAGTTGTAGCATTACCCTCAGAAACAACATTGTAAGATTTAGAATTAGTTTGCTGATTAAAAGATCTTCTTTTAAAATTAGGAGGATAACCAACAACTTCAAAACATTTGTCAACAGTATGATTAGTCAATCCACACTTAGTACATTTCATATTATTATTTCTAGGTGGATATCCTATAATCTCAAAGCATCTATCAATAGTGTGATCTGTTCTAAGACATTTTTTACATTTCAAATCAGTTTGAACAGCAGAGTTTTTTGGTTTATTACTAAAAAATGCAGCAGTCTCAGTAACAGGTTTTTTATCATTGAAATTCCTATGTGATTCTTCTCTAGACACAATTGAAAAAGCAGATTTAACAGAAGGTAATGGATCGATAGATAATATATTACTTCTAAGATCAACATATATATCATCAAGACCCATTAGAAACTGCATTAGCTTTAAATGATTATTATGTTCTTGTCTAGATTTTTCAGCATCACATTTACAATTAGGCAGTTTGCATAAAATATCATATTGTTTCCAAAGAGAATTCAATTTATGATAATATTCAGACACAGAACTACCACCTTGAGTTAAACAATTAATTTTCAGATACAAATTAAACATAACAGAACCATCCATCTTATCATAAGTTTCTTTTAACTCATCCCAAACCACAAAAGCAATTTTAGAATAGATTTGACCATAATAAAGCTCATCAGAAATAGAACCCAAAATCCATGATAAAACAACTGCATTACATCTTTCCCATTGATTTGCTAATGTATCATTAGATTCAGGTTTCTTTAATGTTTTATCTATAAAACCCATTTTATTTTTAATTTGTAAAGCTAATTCCATTGCACATGCCCAAGATTTGTAGTTTTCAGTTCCCTTTAGTTTAAAATTTATTAAAGGTGTACTAGTGATATCACTAGCATGTAGATATAAAGGGTCACCAAAATCCAATTTGCTTATCATGGTCAAATCACCAGAACCAGAAGAATCATCCTCAGTCATGATGATAAACAATTATATAAACACACAAACAAGCAGCAGAGTAAAAAACAGAAAATATTAAACAATAAATCCTAAACAATAGCTGTGTATGAACCAGGATATCACAATTCTCAAGGGAATTATGACCAAGGCAAGAACACAAGATTGTCTCTTCTACAAGGTAAACAAGAAAGTTAGAACATAAAAAAACAAGATAAAGAAGGGTAAGAGGTAACCGATCAATCACAAGTGATTGATGATGCAGCGGAAGATTGACAAGAAAATATGAAGATGATGAACTCCAGAGAAACAGACGATCACCAAACCTTAACCCTAATTTGTGAAATTAGGGTTTTAGTACCAAACACCAGATCTGAAGATACCAAATCAACACACGTGTATTTGAACACAACCAGAAACCAATTGATAACCAGATTCAACAAAATCAGATAAATCTCAAATAAGAAACCCTAAACAAATTTCCTCGAACACCAAAAGATGAAATCAAAGAACAAATCACCACGAACGAACACGCCGCTCGGATACCATGAACAAATTGTAGTATGAATTAAACAATAACACAAGATCAGACACCTCAAATCAACACAAATTATTTTAACACTTTTATAACACCTTGAATAATTGAAACCACAACTATTACAGAAACCAGTACACTTATTGCAATCAAGATGATTAGCAATATAAACGAATGAGTGAATAATCAGAGAATGATATCTAGGGTTTCATAATCAGGAGAATAATAGAGAGAATGATAATGAAGAATGTGTTGAATGACTGCACCAGCAACCCTAGATGAGCTTAAATACATCCAACTTTCAGCAAATGACCACCAAGCCCCTGAAGTCCCAATAACCGACTTTAAGCTTAAAAAAAAACTTGAGCTGCAAGCACCAAAGTTCTAGAAATTGCACTTTGACCACCTGCACATTCTTAACCAACAAAATAACTAACAAAACATAAAAAAAAACCATAATTAGATTGATACATTTTAATACAGTTCATCTAACTCATCAACTTAGTAACGGCAAAAATGTGAGGTTCTTTCTATCCATGGTTGAGAGGAAGTGTAGGAAGGTGTCTCTCATGTCGAAGGTGAATGTCGTATACCGTGACGTGTGGTAATCGTGTTACTTCGTATATGTTTTTAAACTTTCCAGAAGAGTGGTTTCGAACTGACTGCTGGAAATTACTCGAGAGATACGGTGTGGTTAAGGATGTGTATTTGGCTAGGAAAAGATTGTTGAGCGGGCAGCGTTTTGACTTCATAAGATTTGAAGAAGTTCGTGATGTTGACAGCTTCGCTAAAATTTTAAATTCCATACAAATAAACAGAAGGTGGATTCGTGTTTTTAAAGTAATAGAGAGAAAACAAGGTGTTGATGATATTTCCGGTACGAAAGTTGACAGGAATGATGGTTTCCCGTCTACTATCAGGAACCCTGCTTCGCCAACATCATTGAGATGGGGTGATATATCATTTGTGGAGGCAGTTAAGGGGAGTAAACAGTCCTCTACCGAGAAGCATTATCCGCATTGTGATCATAGGTCTTCCAGCGAAGTAAGTTCCATTGAAATCAAGGTTGGTGGCAAAGCTCTCGTGTTTAATCTCCCTGAATCCGTGAGCAATCACAACTTCGTGTTTAGCTATACCAAAGATCGGCTCTCCTGGACTTTGATCGAAGTTAATGGAAAACCTTATGATGTATCAGTTGGAGATGACAAGAAAAATTCTATCGAGTTAGATTTGAATTATAAAGATGCATTGGTCCAATCGTCTTGTAACGAGGCTTCTCGTGATATCTCCGACAACAAATTAACCAACTCGTATGAACACAATGATGGAAATGTCTCCAGATCTTTAAAAACTGATTTTTATGGGCTGGAAAAAAATAAGGAGACTTGTGATAATGTGGATAGTGATGAGTCTCCAGCTCACCTGTTTTCACAAAAGTCAAAAAGTAGGGCTGGAAAAAATTATTTTGTCGATGAGCCTTCTCTTTTTCGTGAGCCCAATAAATCCGGTGATAATAACTTGTCACATGGGCCTAGTGGATCATTTACTGATAATGCTCACTTGAGTAATTGTATGTTGAACTCAGTTACTCATGTTGATGATGTTGAGAAAGTAAATTCAGTTGAGCCTAATGACTTTGGGCCACCTAAAGAGGAGGATAAATTTAATTCTGACTCTTCTCATTTATGGGCTCAAAGAATTAAAGGTTGATTATGTGAAAGATAACAACAATTCGCGAGATTTAAACAATGTTTTCCCGAGTTGTAGTAATGGTTGTGAGATATCCAAGGGGGAGGATGTCACTTTCAAAAAAGTAAAGTGTGAAATGCATAGTCAGAATTTAAACGGAAAAGTTAGGGTGTCAACAATAAATCCAAAGTCATTTTTTGGTTGTAAAAAAAAAAAAATATTAATATTTAAACACCACCTATTTAACTACGTTATGGAGAAAAAACGGAAGAGAAGAAAAAATGATCGTGATTAATGTAGATGGTTCGAGCAGGCTATAATTAAAAGGGTGATCGCGGGTTTGAAATATGCGGAAAATGGCGTTGTTAGTTTTCGTGGCTCATAGGTTCTGTTTTGCTTTGAAGGCTCGAATATAGTGTTGTAGGTGTGTGTTGTTTGTGTTGATTTTATGTCATGTAGGTTGTTGTGTTGTTTTGTTTGGTCGCGTTCCTTGTATTGTTTCGCGTATTGTCTAGCTTCTTGCTAGTTTATTAATATATAGTATATACGAGTAAAATTTTTGTCTTTAAAAAAAAAAATAAAAAAAATAGGGAGTATTTAAGAATTTGTATAGGTACTACTCAAATTTTAATATTATTTGAGATGAGATATTAGATTTTATAGATAAGGGCTTAAAGATTAAATTCACATTTTATGAATATGGTAACCAGATTATCGTAAAAAAGAATTAGGAACATGGGAGAAAGATACATTAAAATTTTATTTATTTGTTAAAAAAAGAATTATTTGTCACGGAAGACATCGACTATTAAAAGACATGATATTGGCACATTAATATTTATGCATGTTTGTCGAAACACGAAATACATTGCGTAAGATATTAACTAATTTTTTATTAAGTTGGATATATAAATTTCTTCACGGCGAGTATAAAACGTTGTTTGAACAATAGGATAGGAGACCAAACCTTAACATTCTTACTTTAGATGTTTAAGTTGACCGCACTTGTACGGTACATGTAATATGTAAACTAAACAGTTCATGCAAAATATATAGTAGGAAAATTTGAGAATTAAAATTAAATTTATATGTTAATTATTCATAAATGAATTTGCTTGACCACACTCTTTTCTACACATACATATTGGATGAGGTATTCCTGTCCACTCGACTTTACAATATCCATCCACGCAGCCGTGCTTTCTGATCATTCCTACAAAAGGGTTCTAAGCAACCTCCTCCCATTGATTCAGCATCACATAAATTATTTGGGCCCACCCTATTTTCACCTGAAATTTATATAAACAAAATACACTTATTTTAACAAGAAACACATACTTATACTTATTATTTGTAAAGTGAAAACAAAATGTGTATCAAAAACTACCTTGACATATAATAACTAGAAACAATATTAGAAGTGTTTTGTATATGACCTCCATTGTTACTATATGAAATAGATGTGATACAATTGGATCTTATATAAAGGCCACATGGTAATAAATACTTTTTACGTTTCACAATTAAATTAATTACACTAATTTATTTTATATATATATATATATATATATATATATATTAATACACTTTTATATTTTTATGTTAGTATTAATTAATGTTATTAATGACTATATATATTTGTAGGGTATTGTACTTTATTACTAGAATTTTATTTAAAGGTATTGGGTAATAAATAAATGTTTTTATATTACAAATTATAATTATGGTACATTACACTATCCTATTATAGTTTTTATTATTTAACATTATTATATATTATATATTTTTGATGATGTTATACCAAATTAATTAATAATAAAATTCTGGAAATCTAGTTGGTGTTATGAAGGAGTAAAATATCAAAAGTTTAAAAAGTAATATTATTATTTACTATAAATGATTTTATAATCAGGAATAATATATCAATATTCGTTAAAAGTGATTTTATTATTCATAAATTTAGTTAACCTTTTTGAGAAACTAATAGCTAATATTTATCAGTTTGTTTTTATTCTAGACGTAAAATAAAAATTTTCTTGTAAAAAGTAGTCTATATTTATCGAAAGTTATTATTCTTACAAGGAATCCCTATCCCTATCCTTATACTATACATTATAATAAAGTAAAAAAAAAAGATACATTTAAATTTTTCCCCTAATCTCAACTATTGAATCAAGGAAATTGATGTAATTATAACTCAAAGTACCAAATCATACCTTCCGATATTTGCCCCTACATAACCCAAAACACGGGCAATTAAAATTAAAACCTTACAGAATACAGTTTAGTAATCGACACATACAGTCGCGAAAGGTAATCGACACCTACAATCAATCGGAACATGTAAACTGAGATCGACACCTACTCTGCTCCTGTATTCGCCTCCTGTAATCGACACCTACAATCACTCTCAAGATTCAAGATTTGAGGCATCGATCAATAGGTTTTCCATATACGTTCTCTGATTTTGTGCTTCTATTATTAGGGTTTACATAACTTGGTGCAATCCCAAGAACGATTACGATATTGAAGATAAATATTGAAACATCAAGATCTTTGATACGTTGAAGGCTATACATCCAATCGTTGATTCTACCTAACCCTTAACGGAACTGACTACATTACTCATCCTAAGACAAATTGTTTGAACATGCATGAACGATTCGGTGGCGATGTGTAATCACTAATTGGTGTTCGATTCGGTGGAACCACATAACTCCTGCAAGATTTATCTTGAATCGAATTTTTATTGATTAATTTTGTTCATGTTTTAGTTTTATTTTTATTTTGTGTGTTTATTTAAATTATCGATTGTATTATTGCATTGTTACTGAAAAAGAGGTGTTTTTTCGTTTGCCTGTGACTATAAAGCATTTGTTTCAAGTCTATGAACAAAGTCCTATTTTGGTACTATGGTACTGATTAAATGATCGTACATATCAATTTTTTTTCATTTTGATGATATTTTATGTTTTCTTCCTAGATTTGTCGTTATGTAAATTCTTTGTGTAATATTAAAATATATAAATGAAGAACGTATCGGTTTATATGAAGCATTAGAAAATTTTACTTGATAAAGTTTTGATTATTCTGCTTTCATCTGAAGAAATATGTCTATATCTTTTGACTTATAGCTATATATCTGGTTTATGCAGCTTTTGAGCCCATGGTATGTCATTATTCCTGCAAATTTTTTGTTTTGTTTATAGCAAATTTTTTGTTTTGTTTATAGTGAAATCTTTCACAGTTGAATGATGTTTGAGAATGATCCGAAATATGTGATTTTATATGTGAATGGAAAAACTATGTTCATTGGAATGAAAAACTCTATCTGGTACAATAGTTTATGATTTTTGAAAATCAAGCATTTTTGTTTTAACATCTATTTTTCTTTGCACGTGATCATTATGATAGTCATATAATGGTAGTTGAACTTTTGGACGGGTTGAGTAGCGAAGTGATTCTGTCTGAATTGGACCGGGTTAGGTTCCATTGACTAAAAACCAGTTTGGTTTCTTTTTAATAGAGTAATGCTATATGTGTTTATTGACTCCTAAATAGTATTGATATGCTAATAGTCCAAGTCATCGAATTCACAAGAACAAATTCACAGTGCAATCTTAGAAATCAGGTTACATTAATTGCGGGTGAGTATCTCTGATTTAAGGCTTCGATCGTTAGGTTTTTAGCTATCGTATTTAGAAGAAAAATACGCAGTTCAATCCCACAAATCATCTATCGTTAATCGCGGCTGAGTTTGTCTGATATTGTGCTTTGATCATTAGCATTTTCATGTATCATCTCTGGTGTTATTTGTTTCACAGATCATTAGCGTTTTCGGTCGGTAGTGCTGTTTCGAAGTACTTCGATATATGATGATGTAACAACCCAACCCGTAATACAAACGATCACGCGGAAATATCAAATAAAAAATTTCTTTGTGCAGCAAATGGCGCGGCGCGCCATGACCCCGCGCGGCGCGCAAAAGGGCCTGGACAGGCTGCTGTCCCAAAAAGTCCCAAATGCGAAAATGTTTGACCACTTCCCGACGTATTTAGACAAAACGCTTTTCACAACATATTCATATATGAAAAACTAACACGTTCCATTCATAAAATAAGTTTTACGAGGCCGGGCTCACAACATCGGCCGTTTTACGACTTTCATACGAAAATACAAGTTTTCAATCACATGACTTGTAACACCAAATAAAGCCGAGCATGGCGATTGGGGATACGCTACCTGTAGTGACCCGAACTTTTCCATGTTTATATATATTAATTGAGATTGATATTTACATGATTAAATGTTTCCAACATGTTAAGCAATCAAACTTGTTAAGACTTGATTAATTGAAATAGGTTTCATATAGACAATTGACCACCCAAGTTGACCGGTGATTTACGAACGTTAAAACTTGTAAAAACTATATGATGACATATATATGGTTATATATATAGTTAACATGATATTATGATAAGTAAACATATCATTAATTATATTAACAATGAACTACATATGTAAAAACAAGACTACTAACTTAATGATTTTGAAACGAGACATATATGTAACGATTATCGTTGTAACGACATTTAATGTATATATATCATATTAAGAGATATTCATACATGATAATATCATGATAATATAATAATTTAAAATATCATTTGATATTATAAACATTGGGTTAACAACATTTAACAAGATCGTTAACCTAAAGGTTTCAAAACAACACTTACATGTAACGACTAACGATGACTTAATGACTCAGTTAAAATGAATATACATGTAGTGTTTTAATATGTATTTATACACTTTTGAAAGACTTCAATACACTTATCAAAATACTTCTACTTAACAAAAATGCTTACAATTACATCCTCGTTCAGTTTCATCAACAATTCTACTCGTATGCACCCGTATTCGTACTCGTACAATACACAGCTTTTAGATGTATGTACTATTGGTATATACACTCCAATGATCAGCTCTTAGCAGCCCATGTGAGTCACCTAACACATGTGGGAACCATCATTTGGCAACTAGCATGAAATATCTCATAAAATTACAAAAATATGAGTAATCATTCATGACTTATTTACATGAAAACAAAATTACATATCCTTTATATCTAATCCATACACCAACGACCAAAAACACCTACAAACACTTTCATTCTTCAATTTTCTTCATCTAATTGATCTCTCTCAAGTTCTATCTTCAAGTTCTAAGTGTTCTTCATATATTTTACAAGTTCTAGTTACATAAAATCAAGAATACTTTCAAGTTTGCTAGCTCACTTCCAATCTTGTAAGGTGATCATCCAACCTCAAGAAATCTTTGTTTCTTACAGTAGGTTATCATTCTAATACAAAGTAATAATCATATTCAAACTTTGGTTCAATTTCTATAACTATAACAATCTTATTTCAAGTGATGATCTTACTTGAACTTGTTTTCGTGTCATGATTCTGCTTCAAGAACTTCGAGCCATCCAAGGATCCGTTGAAGCTAGATCCATTTTTCTCTTTTCCAGTAGGTTTATCCAAGGAACTTAAGGTAGTAATGATGTTCATAACATCATTCGATTCATACATATAAAGCTATCTTATTCGAAGGTTTAAACTCGTAATCACTAGAACATAGTTTAGTTAATTCTAAACTTGTTCGCAAACAAAAGTTAATCCTTCTAACTTGACTTTTAAAATTAACTACACACATGTTCTATATCTATATGATATGCTAACTTAATGATTTAAAACCTGGAAACACGAAAAACACCGTAAAACCGGATTTACGCCGTCGTAGTAACACCGCGGGCTGTTTTGGGTTAGTTAATTAAAAACTATGATAAACTTTGATTTTAAAGTTGTTATTCTGAGAAAATGATTTTTATTATGAACATGAAACTATATCCAAAAATTATGATTAAACTCAAAGTGGAAGTATGTTTTCTAAAATGGTCATCTAGACGTCGTTCTTTCGACTGAAATGACTACCTTTACAAAAACGACTTGTAACTTATTTTTCCGACTATAAACCTATACTTTTCTGTTTAGATTCATAAAATAGAGTTCAATATGAAACCATAGCAATTTGATTCACTCAAAACGAATTTAAAATGAAGAAGTTATGGGTAAAACAAGATTGGATAATTTTTCTCATTTTAGCTACGTGAAAATTGGTAACAAATCTATTCCAACCATAACTTAATCAACTTGTAATGTATATTATGTAATCTTGAGATACCATAGACACGTATACAATGTTTCGACCTATCATGTCGACACATCTATATATATTTCGGAACAACCATAGACACTCTATATGTGAATGTTGGAGTTAGCTATATAGGGTTGAGGTTGATTCCAAAATATATATAGTTTGAGTTGTGATCAATACTGAGATACGTATACACTGGGTCGTGGATTGATTCAAGATAATATTTATCGATTTATTTCTGTACATCTAACTGTGGACAACTAGTTGTAGGTTACTAACGAGGACAGCTGACTTAATAAACTTAAAACATCAAAATATATTAAAAGTGTTGTAAATATATTTTGAACATACTTTGATATATATGTATATATTGTTATAGGTTCGTGAATCAACCAGTGGCCAAGTCTTACTTCCCGACGAAGTAAAAATCTGTGAAAGTGAGTTATAGTCCCACTTTTAAAATCTAATATTTTGGGATGAGAATACATGCAGGTTTATAAATGATTTACAAAATAGACACAAGTACGTGAAACTACATTCTATGGTTGAATTATCGAAATCGAATATGCCCCTTTTTATTAAGTCTGGTAATCTAAGAATTAGGGAACAGACACCCTAATTGACGCGAATCCTAAAGATAGATCTATTGGGCCCAACAAGCCCCATCCAAAGTACCGGATGCTTTAGTACTTCGAAATTTATATCATATCCGAAGGGTGTCCCGGAATGATGGGGATATTCTTATATATGCATCTTGTTAATGTCGGTTACCAGGTGTTCACCATATGAATGATTTTTATCTCTATGTATGGGATGTGTATTGAAATATGAAATCTTGTGGTCTATTATTATGATTTGATATATATAGGTTAAACCTATAACTCACCAACATTTTTGTTGACGTTTTAAGCATGTTTATTCTCAGGTGATTATTAAGAGCTTTCGCTGTCGCATACTTAAATAAGGACGAGATTTGGAGTCCATGCTTGTATGATATTGTGTAAAAACTGCATTCAAGAAACTTATTTTGTTGTAACATATTTGTATTGTAAACCATTATGTAATGGTCGTGTGTAAACAGGATATTTTAGATTATCATTATTTGATAATCTACGTAAAGCTTTTTAAACCTTTATTGATGAAATAAAGGTTATGGTTTGTTTTAAAATGAATGCAGTCTTTGAAAAACGTCTCATATAGAGGTCAAAACCTCGCAACGAAATCAATTAATATGGAACGTTTTTAATCAATAAGAACGGGACATTTCAGTTGGTATCCGAGCGTTGGTCTTAGAGAACCAGAAAATTTGCATTAGTGTGTCTTATCGAGTTTGTTAGGATGCATTAGTGATTCTGGACTTCGACCGTGTTTTCTTTAAAAATGATTGCTTAACATTTTTGTTGGAAACTATATATTTTTAACATATGAATATTATGTGATATATTAATCTCTTAACGTGTTTGATATTATGTGATAGATGTCTACCTCTAGAACAAGTCCCATTGACTCACCTAATAATAATGAAGAGTCAAATGAAAATTGGAATGATTCGTGGACTGATTCACAAGTTCCCGAAGAGGAACCGGAGGAAGAGTCGGAACCGGAAGAAGAATCGGAACCGGACGAAGAATCGGAACCGGAAGAAGAATCGGAACCGGTGGGGGAAATAATAAAACGGTTAAGTAAAAGAGAATCCTCAACCAACCGACCAAGGTTAATTATGGTCAATGGTGTTTCCGCCAAGGAAGCAAAATATTGGGAGGATTACCAATTCTCCGATGAATCGGATTCCGACGAGAATTCCAATGATGTTATAGAAATTACCCCAACTGAATTTAAAAAGGCAAAAGAAAATAATAAGGGAAAGGGCATAAAAATAGAGAAATCTAATTCCAACCCCGATGAACTTTATATGTATCGTCAACCCCCGAAGTTCTTAAGTTGTAACAATGACCCGGGAACCTCTAAACCACCAGGTTTTTCTAAACCAATGTGGACAACGACGGCTCGTATTAGGGGAACATCATATAACCCTAGAAACTTGGCAAAACGAACCAAAACCGAAGAAGAAGAAACGAGCGAGTCGGAATAAGATAGTTGTATTCGTGTGGTGTAATATATGTAATATAGTGTTCTTATGCTTTATGATATATGTAAAAATTGTTTGTATTAATAAGTATTTTTTTATGAATCTAACTCTTGTCTATTTTACAGTTTAAAAACACAAAATGGATAGACAACCCAATATTTTAAGAGACCTACCCGGAGACATGATTGATGAAATCTTGTCTAGAGTCGGCCAGAATTCCTCGGCACAACTATTTAAGGCGAGATCAGTTTGTAAGACATTCGAAGAACGTTCCAAGAATGTCTTGGTTTATAAGAGACTTTCGTTTGAAAGATGGGGGATATCACATTGGGAAACCCATAAGTTACGATGTGTTTACTTTGACGCATATATTGCGGGGAACCCAAATGCTATTTTACGCAACGGGTTAAGAAATTATTTTGACTCAATATATCCGAATATTGGACTTCATGATTTAGAAAAAGCTGCCAACATGCAACATAAAGAAGCATGTTATGCTTACGGATTAGTAATGTTCGCTTCTCACCAAAGTGAGAACAAGAACATCGGGCTACAACTATTAAACAAAACGTTTCCACAAGTGACGGAGTCGGTAATTGGGGTAAGAAATGAGGTTTTTAGATTATTACGGGACTGTTGGACATTACGTAACCCTCGTCCCTTTGACGACGTTACAACACGCTGTTTTATCAACGGCCATAACGGTTATGTTGCACAAGACCAAGGATGGGAAGTAGTCCTAGTAAAACCAGAATGCATGACTTGTTTCTGGACGTATGAATTACGTGTCTTTATTGCCTTTGCTGAACGACTTGTGTACTAGCTAGAATTATCTTCACAACTATCTTGTATCAAAGTTATTGTGTGCTATATTTCATGCTTTATGTAAAATAAGCGGTATTGTAAGTTTGTAAAATATTGTATAAAAGTTTGAACGCGAAATATTATTATAATCAGTTTTTCATATAGAATTGTAGTAGTTGAATTGTATATTAGCTACTAAGTATGAACTTAACGGGTAGGTACTACCCGAATTTAAACTTATAAAACGCTAATATGAAGAAAAAGCTTTTATAAATGAGTTCATATTATGCTACGAAATACTATTAACTACTCTTAATATTCTGTATGATTAACTTGTTCCATTTGACTATTTTGAAGGAAATGGCACCGACTACTCGACACACCGTGAATATGAATGAAGAGGAATTCCGTACTTTTCTAGCTTCAAACATAGCCGCAGTACAGGCTGCGCTACATACCAACAATAACCTTGGATCTAGCAGTACAGGAAATCGTGTAGGATGCACCTACAAAGAATTCACTGCCTGCAAACCTTTGGAATTTGATGGAACCGAAGGACCGATCGGATTGAAACGGTGGACCGAGAAGGTCGAATCGGTGTTTGCCATAAGTAAGTGTACTGAAGAGGACAAAGTGAAGTACGCTACGCATACCTTCACAGGTTCTGCGTTAACATGGTGGAATACCTATCTAGAACAAGTGGGACAAGACGATGCGTACGCACTACCGTGGTCAGCATTCAAGCACTTGATGAACGAGAAGTACCGTCCCAGAACCGAGGTCAATAAGCTCAAGACAGAAGTTAGAGGGTTACGAACCCAAGGATTTGATATTACCACGTACGAAAGACGATTCACAGAATTGTGCCTATTGTGTCCGGGAGCATTCGAAGATGAGGAAGAGAAGATCGACGCATTTGTGAAAGGATTACCGAAAAGAATCCAAGAAGATATAAGTTCACACGAGCCCGCCTCTATACAACAGGCATGTAGAATGGCTCACAAACTAGTGAACCAGATTGAAGTAAGAATTAAAGAACAGACTGCTGAAGAGGCCAATGTGAAGCAAGTCAAAAGAAAGTGGGAGGAAAACGGTGATAAGAATCACCAATACAACAACAACAGCAATTACAACAATAATCGCAACAATTATCCCAACAATCGAAACATCAATCGCAACTACAACAAACGGCCCAACAATAACAACAACAACAACAGCAACATCAACTATAACAATCATCCCAACAACAATAATAACCGCAACAACAACAACAATCAGAAGCAGCTATGCCAAAGGTGTGAAAAGTATCACTCGGGGTTCTGCACCAAATTTTGCAACAAGTGTAAAAGAAATGGTCATAGCGCGGCGAAGTGTGAGGTCTACGGACCAGGGGTTAATAGAACGAAAGGAACAAATGGTGTCAGAACGAGTAATGGCGGAGCAAGTAGTGTCGGAGCAAGTTATGCCAATGTAGTTTGTTATAAATGTGGAAAACCGGGCCACATTATTAGAAATTGCCCGAACCAGGAGAACACGAATGGACAAGGCCGCGGAAGAGTTTTCAATATTAATGCGGCAGAGGCACAGGAAGACCCGGAGCTTGTTACGGGTACGTTTCTTATTGACAATAAATCTGCTTACGTTTTATTTGATTCGGGTGCGGATAGAAGCTATATGAGTAGAGATTTTTGTGCTAAATTAAGTTGTCCATTGACGCCTTTGGATAGTAAATTTTTACTCGAATTAGCAAATGGTAAATTAATTTCAGCAGATAATATATGTCGGAATCGAGAAATTAAACTGGTTAGCGAAACATTTAAGATTGATTTGATACCAGTAGAGTTAGGGAGTTTTGATGTGATAATCGGTATGGACTGGTTGAAAGAAGTGAAAGCAGAGATCGTCTGTTACAAAAATGCTATTCGCATTATACGAGAAAAAGGAAAACCCTTAATGGTGTACGGAGAAAAGGGCAACACGAAGCTACATCTTATTAGTAATTTGAAGGCACAAAAACTAATAAGAAAAGGTTGCTATGCTGTTCTAGCACACGTCGAGAAAGTACAAACTGAAGAAAAGAGCACCAATGATGTTCCCATTGCAAAAGAATTTCCCGATGTATTTCCGAAAGAATTACCGGGATTACCCCCACATCGATCCGTTGAATTTCAAATAGATCTTGTACCAGGAGCTGCACCAATAGCTCGTGCTCCTTACAGACTCGCACCCAGCGAGATGAAAGAACTGCAAAGCCAATTACAAGAACTTTTAGAGCGTGGTTTCATTCGACCAAGCACATCACCGTGGGGAGCTCCTGTTTTGTTTGTCAAGAAGAAAGATGGTACATTCAGGTTGTGTATCGACTACCGAGAGTTGAACAAACTTACCATCAAGAACCGCTACCCACTACCGAGAATCGACGACTTATTTGATCAACTACAAGGCTCTTCTGTTTATTCAAAGATTGACTTACGTTCCGGGTACCATCAAATGCGGGTGAAAGAAGATGATATTCCAAAGACTGCTTTCAGAACACGTTACGGTCATTACGAGTTTATGGTCATGCCGTTTGGTTTAACTAATGCACCAGCTGTGTTCATGGACCTTATGAACCGAGTGTGTGGACCATACCTTGACAAGTTTGTCATTGTTTTCATTGGTGACATACTTATTTACTCAAAGAATGACCAAGAACACGGTGAACATTTGAGAAAGGTGTTAGAAGTATTGAGGAAGGAAGAATTGTACGCTAAGTTTTCAAAGTGTGCATTTTGGTTGGAAGAAGTTCAATTCCTCGGTTACATAGTGAACAAAGAAGGTATTAAGGTTGATCCGGCAAAGATAGAAACTGTTGAAAAGTGGGAAACCCCGAAAACTCCGAAACACATACGCCAGTTTTTAGGACTAGCTGGTTACTACAGAAGGTTCATCCAAGACTTTTCCAGAATAGCAAAACCCTTGACTGCATTAACGCATAAAGGGAAGAAATTTGAATGGAATGATGAACAAGAGAAAGCGTTTCAGTTATTGAAGAAAAAGCTAACTACGGCACCTATATTGTCATTGCCTGAAGGGAATGATGATTTTGTGATTTATTGTGACGCATCAAAGCAAGGTCTCGGTTGTGTATTAATGCAACGAACGAAGGTGATTGCTTATGCGTCTAGACAATTGAAGATTCACGAACAAAATTATACGACGCATGATTTGGAATTAGGCGCGGTTGTTTTTGCATTAAAGACTTGGAGGCACTACTTATATGGGGTCAAAAGTATTATATATACCGACCACAAAAGTCTTCAACACATATTTAATCAGAAACAACTGAATATGAGGCAGCGTAGGTGGATTGAATTATTGAATGATTACGACTTTGAGATTCGTTACCACCCGGGGAAGGCAAATGTGGTAGCCGATGCCTTGAGCAGGAAGGACAGAGAACCCATTCGAGTAAAATCTATGAATATAATGATTCATAATAACCTTACTACTCAAATAAAGGAGGCGCAACAAGGAGTTTTAAAAGAGGAAAATTTAAAGGATGAAATACCCAAAGGATCGGAGAAGCATCTTAATATTCGGGAAGACGAAACCCGGTATAGGGCTGAAAGGATTTGGGTACTAAAATTTGGAGATATGAGAGAAATGGTACTTAGAGAAGCTCATAAAACCAGATACTCAATACATCCTGGAACGGGGAAGATGTACAAGGATCTCAGGAAATATTTTTGGTGGCCGGGTATGAAAGCCGATGTTGCTAAATACGTAGGAGAATGTTTGACGTGTTCTAAGGTCAAAGCTGAGCATCAGAAACCATCAGGTCTACTTCAACAACCCGAAATCCCAGAATGGAAATGGGAAAACATTACCATGGATTTCATCACTAAATTGCCAAGGACTGCAAGTGGTTTTGATACTATTTGGGTAATAGTTGATCGTCTCACCAAATCAGCACACTTCCTGCCAATAAGAGAAGATGACAAGATGGAGAAGTTAGCACGACTGTATTTGAAGGAAGTCGTCTCCAGACATGGAATACCAATCTCTATTATCTCTGATAGGGATGGCAGATTTATTTCAAGATTCTGGCAGACATTACAGCAAGCATTAGGAACTCGTCTAGACATGAGTACTGCCTATCATCCACAAACTGATGGGCAGAGCGAAAGGACAATACAAACGCTTGAAGACATGCTACGAGCATGTGTTATTGATTTCGGAAACAGTTGGGATCGACATCTACCGTTAGCAGAATTTTCCTACAACAACAGCTACCATTCAAGCATTGAGATGGCGCCGTTTGAAGCACTTTATGGTAGAAAGTGCAGGTCTCCGATTTGTTGGAGTGAAGTGGGGGATAGACAGATTACGGGTCCAGAGATTATACAAGAAACTACCAAGAAGATCATCCAAATTCAACAACGGTTGAAAACCGCCCAAAGTCGACAAAAGAGCTACGCTGACATTAAAAGAAAAGATATAGAATTTGAAATTGGAGAGATGGTCATGCTTAAAGTTGCACCTTGGAAAGGCGTTGTTCGATTTGGTAAACGAGGGAAATTAAATCCAAGGTATATTGGACCATTCAAGATTATTGATCGTGTCGGACCAGTAGCTTACCGACTTGAGTTACCTCAACAACTCGCGGCTGTACATAACACTTTCCACGTCTCGAATTTGAAGAAATGTTTTGCTAAAGAAGATCTCACTATTCCGTTAGATGAAATCCAAATCAACGAAAAACTTCAATTCATCGAAGAACCCGTCGAAATAATGGATCGTGAGGTTAAAAGACTTAAGCAAAACAAGATACCAATTGTTAAGGTTCGATGGAATGCTCGTAGAGGACCCGAGTTCACCTGGGAGCGTGAAGATCAGATGAAGAAGAAATACCCGCATCTATTTCCAGAAGATTCGTCAACACCTTCAACAGCTTAAAATTTCGGGACGAAATTTATTTAACGGGTAGGTACTGTAGTGACCCGAACTTTTCCATGTTTATATATATTAATTAAGATTGATATTTACATGATTAAATGTTTCCAACATGTTAAGCAATCAAACTTGTTAAGACTTGATTAATTGAAATAGGTTTCATATAGACAATTGACCACCCAAGTTGACCGGTGATTTACGAACGTTAAAACTTGTAAAAACTATATGATGACATATATATGGTTATATATATAGTTAACATGATATTATGATAAGTAAACATATCATTAATTATATTAACAATGAACTACATATGTAAAAACAAGACTACTAACTTAATGATTTTGAAACGAGACATATATGTAACGATTATCGTTGTAACGACATTTAATGTATATATATCATATTAAGAGATATTCATACATGATAATATCATGATAATATAATAATTTAAAATATCATTTGATATTATAAACATTGGGTTAACAACATTTAACAAGATCGTTAACCTAAAGGTTTCAAAACAACACTTACATGTAACGACTAACGATGACTTAACGACTCAGTTAAAATGTATATACATGTAGTGTTTTAATATGTATTTATACACTTTTGAAAGACTTCAATACACTTATCAAAATACTTCTACTTAACAAAAATGCTTACAATTACATCCTCGTTCAGTTTCATCAACAATTCTACTCGTATGCACCCGTATTCGTACTCGTACAATACACAGCTTTTAGATGTATGTACTATTGGTATATACACTCCAATGATCAGCTCTTAGCAGCCCATGTGAGTCACCTAACACATGTGGGAACCATCATTTGGCAACTAGCATGAAATATCTCATAAAATTACAAAAATATGAGTAATCATTCATGACTTATTTACATGAAAACAAAATTACATATCCTTTATATCTAATCCATACACCAACGACCAAAAACACCTACAAACACTTTCATTCTTCAATTTTCTTCATCTAATTGATCTCTCTAAAGTTCTATCTTCAAGTTCTAAGTGTTCTTCATATATTTTACAAGTTCTAGTTACATAAAATCAAGAATACTTTCAAGTTTGCTAGCTCACTTCCAATCTTGTAAGGTGATCATCCAACCTCAAGAAATCTTTGTTTCTTATAGTAGGTTATCATTCTAATACAAGGTAATAATCATATTCAAACTTTGGTTCAATTTCTATAACTATAACAATCTTATTTCAAGTGATGATCTTACTTGAACTTGTTTTCGTGTCATGATTCTGCTTCAAGAACTTCGAGCCATCCAAGGATCCATTGAAGCTAGATCCATTTTTCTCTTTTCCAGTAGGTTTATCCAAGGAACTTAAGGTAGTAATGATGTTCATAACATCATTCGATTCATACATATAAAGCTATCTTATTCGAAGGTTTAAACTCGTAATCACTAGAACATAGTTTAGTTAATTCTAAACTTGTTCGCAAACAAAAGTTAATCCTTCTAACTTGACTTTTAAAATTAACTACACACATGTTCTATATCTATATGATATGCTAACTTAATGATTTAAAACCTGGAAACACGAAAAACACCGTAAAACCGGATTTACGCCGTCGTAGTAACACCGCGGGCTGTTTTGGGTTAGTTAATTAAAAACTATGATAAACTTTGATTTTAAAGTTGTTATTCTGAGAAAATGATTTTTATTATGAACATGAAACTATATCCAAAAATTATGATTAAACTCAAAGTGGAAGTATGTTTTCTAAAATGGTCATCTAGACGTCGTTCTTTCGACTGAAATGACTACCTTTACAAAAACGACTTGTAACTTATTTTTCCGACTATAAACCTATACTTTTCTGTTTATATTCATAAAATAGAGTTCAATATGAAACCATAGCAATTTGATTCACTCAAAACGGATTTAAAATGAAGAAGTTATGGGTAAAACAAGATTGGATAATTTTTCTCATTTTAGCTACGTGAAAATTGGTAACAAATCTATTCCAACCATAACTTAATCAACTTGTAATGTATATTATGTAATCTTGAGATACCATAGACACGTATACAATGTTTCGACCTATCATGTCGACACATCTATATATATTTCGGAACAACCATAGACACTCTATATGTGAATGTTGGAGTTAGCTATACAGGGTTGAGGTTGATTCCAAAATATACATAGTTTGAGTTGTGATCAATACTGAGATACGTATACACTGGGTCGTGGATTGATTCAAGATAATATTTATCGATTTATTTCTGTACATCTAACTGTGGACAACTAGTTGTAGGTTACTAACGAGGACAGCTGACTTAATAAACTTAAAACATCAAAATATATTAAAAGTGTTGTAAATATATTTTGAACATACTTTGATATATATGTATATATTGTTATAGGTTCGTGAATCAACCAGTGGCCAAGTCTTACTTCCCGACGAAGTAAAAATCTGTGAAAGTGAGTTATAGTCCCACTTTTAAAATCTAATATTTTGGGATGAGAATACATGCAGGTTTATAAATGATTTACAAAATAGACACAAGTACGTGAAACTACATTCTATGGTTGAATTATCGAAATCGAATATGCCCCTTTTTATTAAGTCTGGTAATCTAAGAATTAGGGAACAGACACCCTAATTGACGCGAATCCTAAAGATAGATCTATTGGGCCCAACAAGCCCCATCCAAAGTACCGGATGCTTTATTACTTCGAAATTTATATCATATCCGAAGGGTGTCCCGGAATGATGGTTATATTCTTATATATGCATCTTGTTAATGTCGGTTACCAGGTGTTCACCATATGAATGATTTTTATCTCTATGTATGGGATGTGTATTGAAATATGAAATCTTGTGGTCTATTATTATGATTTGATATATATAGGTTAAACCTATAACTCACCAACATTTTTGTTGACGTTTTAAGCATGTTTATTCTCAGGTGATTATTAACAGCTTCCGCTGTCGCATACTTAAATAAGGACGAGATTTGGAGTCCATGCTTGTATGATATTGTGTAAAAACTGCATTCAAGAAACTTATTTTGTTGTAACATATTTGTATTGTAAACCATTATGTAATGGTCGTGTGTAAACAGGATATTTTAGATTATCATTATTTGATAATCTACGTAAAGCTTTTTAAACCTTTATTGATGAAATAAAGGTTATGGTTTGTTTTAAAATGAATGCAGTCTTTGAAAAATGTCTCATATAGAGGTCAAAACCTCGCAACGAAATCAATTAATATGGAACGTTTTTAATCAATAAGAACGGGACATTTCACTACCCAATCCTAATCAATCCAAAAGCAAGCCTTCTAAAGCAACTACGTGAGTCCACTAGTCCCACGCTTACCCGAGCTACCGCATCCATGCAAATCTATAAAAAGGTAAACAACGAGAGGGTAAGCTAACGCTTAGTGAGTGAGAATATACTACATACATATATATGCATAAAATGGACACGCCACACAAAACCAAATACCGCATACCGGAGCATCCAAGCATAAAGGCAAGCTAGTCTAAGCATACCGTAAGATCACTAAGCAACGAGCTAAAGATACATCAATAAAATATAAGTTCACCAACAACGATGTGAACAATGCCAATAAGCTACACCCGGAGGGTTAGCTACATCACGACAATACAACATTATATGTATACAATATATATATATATATATATATATATATATATATATATATATATATATATATATATATATATATATATATATATATATATATATATATATATATATATATATATCGAATAACATAAATTTGGCTTACGCTTACAACACAATAACCATGGTTAACCAAATCTTCACAAGGGAATGACTTCGCGAAACAAGTCATCGATGTTCATAACAACCATTAGTGCACTTAACACTTCGTACACTAACCCCACGGGTGGCATCTTAACACTTCGATACTTCACCCCGGGTGGCGTCTTAACACGTCGACACTTCACCCCGAGTGGTGTCTTAACACTTCGACACTTTACTCTTCATTTTACTTGAGGTGGCATCTTAACACGTCGATACTTCACCTCGAGTGGCGCCTTAACACATCGGCACTTCACCCGTTATTCTCTTGGAGTGGCATCTTAGCACATCGATACTTCACTCCGGGTGGTGTCTTAACACATCGACACTTCACCCCGGGTGGCGTTGATGTTATGCGAGGTGTATATAAAATAGTTTATATTTTACTAGGAAAAACTATTAAATACGATACAATTTTACACAAGATATTTATTTATTTATAGAATGGATATACTTAAACCTTGCTACAACACTTATAGGCAGTGTACCTAATCGTACAGTAGTGTAGTTTTTAGTAAGTCCGGTTCGTTCCACAGGGAAATCTTTAAACAAAGCGTAACGCTATATTAGTTTACTTTTATAAAAATACAAACATATATATAAGTAATATTATTATTATAAAGGGGGGTTTTTACCGTTTAATGACCGGTTTGTCGATTTTAAAACTTTAGTCGCAGTTAAAACCTAATGTAAAATATTAAATAAATAAAAGACTTAATTTAAAGCGTAAAGTAAATAACGATAATGAAATTGCGAATAATAAAAGTGCGATAAAATAAACTTGCGATAATTAAAAAGTACGATAATTAAAAATGTAATTAAATATAATAACAATAAAAAAATGCGATAATTAGAAGTGCAATTAAATATAAAATAAAGGAAATTAAATATGAAATAAAAGAATTATGCTTATTTAAACTTCCGTAATCATGATGTTTGACGTGTTGATTTTAGTTTTATGCCCATGGGTTAATTGTTCTTTGTCCTGGATTATTTAATATGTCCGTCTGGTTTTCGTCCATAACAGTCCATCAGTCATAAATATAAAGTGCGAGTGTCCTCGTCAAATTATTATTATACCCGAAGTTAAATATTCCAACTAATTGGGGATTCGAATTGTAACAAGGTTTTAATACTTTGTTTAATGAATACACCAGGTTATCAACTGCGTGTAAACCAAGGTTTTACTACTTTGTTAACAATTACACCAATTACCCTTGAATGTAATTTCACCCCTGTTTTAATTATTCTAGTGGCTATTAATCCATTCCCGTGTCCGGTTAAATGAACGATTATTCGTACATATAAATACCCCGCCCATCGTGTCCGATTGAGTGTATATGGTAATTTATAGGGACGCCCAATTGTAAATCTTTATATTAACATTAACAAACTATCATTTAGTTAAACAAATATAAAGCCCATTAATAGCCCATAGTCTAATTTCCACAAGTGTCGTTCTTTTGTCCAAACCCCAATTATGGTACAAAGCCCAATTACCCAATTTTAGTAATTAGCCCAACATCATGATTACTTTGTTTTAAATAAGCATAATAATAACTTAGCTACGAGACATTAATATAAAAAGGTTGAACATAACTTACAATGATTAAAAATAGCGTAGCGTTACACGGACAGAATTTCGACTTACACCCTTACAATATTCGCTAACATACCCTTATTATTAGAATTATAATTAAAATTAAAATTAAAATATAAATTATATATATATATATATATATATATATATATATATATATATATATATATATATATATCGTATATATGAGAGAAGAGAGAAAATAGATTATTGATTTTGATCAGAATTCAGTTGGCTTTATAGGCAGTTTTCAAATTTAGGGCTCCGCGACTCGCGGCATATTTTGCCTTCAAACTCCGCGAGTCGCGGAGAATGAATTTACAGCTCAGTCCTTGGAGTCTTTCTCTGCCGACGGTTTTATAATATATATATAATATATATATAATTAATATAATTAATTATATATTATATTATATTTATATACATAGTTAACTTGTAATTTTTAGTCCTTGCGTCGAGCGTTAAGAGTTGACTCTGGTCCCGGTTCCGGATTTTCGAACGTCCTTGCGTACAATTTTATATTTTGTACTTTGCGTTTTGAATCTTGTACTCTTGTAATTTCGAGACGTTTCTTATCAATAATTGGAACCTTTTTGATTGTCTTTTGTACTTTTGAGCTTTTTGGTCGTTTGCGTCTTCAATTCGTCGAATCTGTCTTTTGTTTTCACCTTTTATTATTTAAACGAATATCACTTGTAAATAGAACAATTGCAACTAAAAGCTTGTCTTTCTTGAGGAATAATGCTATGAAATATATGTTCGTTTTTAGCATTATCAAATATTCCCACACTTGAGCGTTGCTTGTCCTCAAGCAATATTGTCTTGAAATACTAGAATCACTTCTTTATTCTTCACTCTTTGTACATCAGTGATTTCTATACGGCGGTATAAACAATGGTAGTAACGATATGGTTTACAGCCCCACATGACTATAAAAATTTAGATCCATTAAGGAAATTGGATCTTTATGAAAACATTTGATCTTTTGAAAATTAAATCTAGTTTTTACCTTAGATAAGTTTTCCGGGATAACCCTTTACCGGTGTTTGCAAAATATTTTTGTGGGTTTGGTGGGGTTCAGAATTGAAAATTTTAGCTCAAAACTTGCTGTTTTGTGTCACCCACTTGCTAACCTTGTATTTGGAAAGCAACACGTCCAGTTTACTTGTTCCGTATATTACCTTTCGGCAAACTACCGTCCGGTTGAAAGGAAAGCGTTGAACAAGCAACTGTTAAGGCAATGTCCCCTGACATGCTTTTAATTATGGTCTATAACGTGTCGGACGCAATTACTATCCTTGGTAGGAGCAATAGTAAAGCTCACCCTTATAATTTTTCGGTATGGCACAAGGTCCTGTCTTTGACCACTATGCAACCACCGTTCTTACGGTTGACACCCGATTTAGTTCAGGTGACCTAATGAATTCCAGGTGAATTCCTAGGATTTTACGTTCAATGGTAATGAACGTATTGAAAATAGGGTTTTCAGAAAACAAATCGGTTTGTAATTTTGATCAAAATATTTTCTCGTTTAAGCTCGAGTTTAGATATCATCGAATTCCATGAGTTTGTAATTCTCAATCTTTAAGGCCAATCTCTAGGATTGAGTAATATCAGTCTTAAAAGCTGATTTTTAATCTTTAAGGAGATTATCCTTTCTGGGGATCTGATTCATTAGTCTTATCCAGCTAATTTGCACGGTGCCCCCCATTGTACGAGATAAATCCTTCTCATGGTTAGGATAAATCTGACCACATGGCGACCCTGTTTAATGCTGAGGTCCGTGGATTTCCTGCTGATTTTAGTGATGACTTTTCTAGATTTTTCGTCAACCTACAGCTGGTCTGGACGACAACTTCATGACCTAAATCAAGAAGCGCGTGTCTTTTTCGGAAGACTTTACTTCCTTTTAATGATGGAATTGATTCATCGTGTAGATCCATCTCTTCTTTTCTTTCATCGGGTAAAAACAGTTTAGTTTAGTCCAAAGCAAAAGTATTTTCAGTTATTTGTTACAGATATATGTGACATATGTTTAAGATAACTTGGTAAATTTTCCCACACTTGGCTTTTATTTTCCTTTTTATTGTCCTCTATTCCATCTTAAATGAATTTTAACATTTTGGTTTGTTTCTCAATTTATGTCCTTTCCGAGGTTACAATAATTTCGGTGTTAAAACCTAGTTTTATCGTTCATAAATATGTATAAACATGATTTTGAGTTCATTTAATTGAAAATTTTGAAAAATTTTACTAGAATTGGGTAGTCAGTATATAAGACTAGGGCTGTTCTTTTTTATCAGAGAGCACTAGATTCTAATACAACTACTGCTTTACTAGTATTTTTAATGGTAACCAAGTGTTTAAGATAAAAATTTTAAAATCCGAAAGAATTTAACCCCTTCCGACACTTAAGATCTTGCAATGCCCTCATTTGCAAGAAATCAGTAACAATTTAAATTATTGAGGGTGATTTGTGTGAAAATGATTAAATTTTTACCAAAGTTTCCAAATATATTGGCGTTTGTTTGCTGAATGATAAATGGTGCACGTCATTTGTTTATTCCGTCTTGTTTGTTATTTCACACATATTTTGCATCTTGTCGTCAAAATTACTTGCTTTTGCTTAACTTAATGCCAGTCTTTGAAAACGCGTTGTTTTACCCTGTCTTGTAAGATAAACTACAAACAAATATATACATACTATATATATATATTTTTTTATTTATTTATAAAACCTTTAACTTATAAAACAAATATTAATTAATTTTAAAAATTTGTTTCTTTTAAGAATGAGGGCGTTTCGGTACGTTGACCTAGTCCGTCCCTCGACAAAATTTTTAAAATTTGTCATTTTCAAGCAATTGTTTTAAAAGCTTAGATTTTTGGATTTTTTAAATTTTTTTTTTTTTTTTAATGTTTTTGGCATACTTTAATTCAATAAGAATAAAAATAATGATAATAATAACTCTCGTCCCTCCCTCGGGTAAAGCAATTTCGGTTCAAAGACCTAGTCTTCAACTTACGACGAATTTTAAAAATCATATTCTTAACTTAATGAGATAAAGTAAATTTTTGTTTTTAAATTCACACAACTTAAATATAAAATTCAAAATTATTATTAAAAATTCACACCAAACTTAAAATTTGAAATGCATAAAATTAAAAATTTATATTTTAAAAATTAAAAGTTCACACCAAACTTAATTTAAAAAAATAAATAATTATAATTTTAAAAATATTGTTTTTATAAAGTTTACAATATTAATTTAAGATTTAAATATTAATTTTAAAAACATGGTAAAAATAAAATTAAAAATCTTTTTTTTTTTTTATCCCACTTTAAGCAATCAAATATTATCAAAAATATGCGCCCCTCTTTTCGGTAAAGTAATTTCGGTTCCAAGACCTAATTTAACTCATGACGAATTTTTGAAATATTTTGGATTGATTGTTTAAAGATATTTATACCTTAAGAATAAACGTTAAATTTCGCAGTGATGTAATAAATTTTTGAATGATATCAATAATTTCGGTCGCCAAACCTAATTTTATTCAATACCAATTTAATACTTTTTAGCGAACAAATTAGCGTTTATTATCAAAAGGTTAAAAATAAAAATAAAAATAAAAACTGTGCAGACATACCTGTGAAATAGATTTCTTAGTTATATGATCTATCCCATTCATAAGATAGTCGGTTTAATTGATTTTCCATGGCTACATAGGCGTAACCTCGAGCATTCAGTATCTTTTCTTCTAAACATATGAACGGTCCGTCTCTGCATAAAGTAACAAATTCGGTATTTGAATAGGTTTGATTATTTGAACATTTACCTCCATGTGACCATTTTCCGCATTTGTGACATCGTTCTAGGTGTCGTGCTCTTCTTTTCGCTGCGGATTTTGATTTTCCTTTACCAAATTGTAACTTATTATCTTCGCATCTGGATTCTTTTCTAACTCCGTCCATTCTTTCTCTGATTACTGATACTAATTCACTCGGTAGTATGTCATTATTACGTTTAGTGATCAAAGCGTGTAGCATTAGACCATGGTTTAGTTCACAGGCAGTCTTCATTTTGTAAAAACCTAAAAAAAAAAAAAAAAAAAAATCAGAATGGGGGGAGAAGACTAGTTCTTTAGGGTCTGCTAGGGAAAGACCATTCGGGTTCCATTTTCGAGAACTACACGAAAACAGACAATCTAACTCTAACAGAAATACATATTATCCTTTAAAGACTTGATTCTCCCCACACTTAGTTAGCCGTGGTGTCGAAATTGTGATTAACTTCGTTGTCGACTTCCATCGGACCATGTATGTAATGTTTAACTCTGTGACCATTAACTTTAAATTCAATCCCATTTGAATTTATTAATTCTATCGTTCCGTATGGGAAAACTCTTTTGACTATGAATGGTCCAGACCATCTTGATTTCAATTTTCCAGGAAATAGCTTGAATCGTGAATTGAAAAGAAGAACTCTGTCTCCTTCTTTAAATTCTTTTGAACTTCTGATTCTTTTATCATGCCATTTCTTCGTTCTTTCTTTATAGATTAACGAATTTTCGTATGCTTCATGTCTTAATTCTTCTAATTCGTTTAGTTGACTTAATCGTAGACGTCCAGCTTCATGTAAATCAAGATTACATGTCTTCAAAGCCCAAAATGCTTTGTGTTCAATTTCTACTGGAAGATGACATGCTTTTCCATAAACAAGTCTAAAAGGTGTGGTTCCAATTGGAGTTTTGTAGGCTGTTCTAAAAGCCCAGAGTGCATCCTCCAATTTAATGGACCATTCCTTCGGATTTGATCCTACGGTTTTCTCTAGAATACGTTTTAAAGCTCGGTTGGTATTTTCAACTTGTCCACTTGTTTGTGGATGATATGCGGTGGAGATTTTATGAGTTACTCCATATCTTTTAAGAACTTTCTCAAGTTGATTATTACAGAAATGAGTACCCCGATCACTTATTAAAGCTTTCGGTGTTCCAAACCTTGCAAAAAGACGTTTTAAAAAGTTGACTACAACTCGTGCATCGTTAGTTGGGAGAGCTTGTGCTTCCGCCCATTTAGATACATAATCAATGGCTACGAGTATATATAGATTATTATGAGATTTTGGAAATGGACCCATAAAGTCAATACCCCAAATGTCAAATACTTCACATACTTGGATGACATTTTGTGGCATTTCATCACGTTGACTTATTTTTCCGGCCCTTTGACATGCATCACAGGATTTGCAAAGAAGGTGTGCGTCTTTGTAAATTGTAGGCCAATAGAATCCAGCTTCATAAACTTTTCTTGCTGTTAGTTGAGGCCCATAATGCCCTCCTGTTGGTCCTGTGTGACAATGGTTTAAAATTTTACTAGCTTCATCTCCAAATACACATCGGCGTATTATTCCATCGGGACAACTTTTAAACAAATGTGGATCTTCCCAGAAATAGTGTTTTATATCACTGAAGAATTTCTTTCGTTTTTGGTACGATAATCCTTTTTCAAGGAATCCACAAACTAAGTAGTTTGCATAGTCTGCAAACCATGAGATTTCTTTATAATCTATCTTCAATAGATATTCATCAGGAAAGTTGTCTTGTATGGCCGATTCATTTAGAACTTCTAATTCGGGATTTTCAAGACTAGAAAGATGATCAGCGGCGAGATTTTCTGCTCCTCTTTTATCTCGGATTTCAATATCAAACTCTTGTAAGAGTAAGATCCAACGGATTAATCTTGGTTTAGCATCTTGTTTTGAAAATAGGTATCTAAGAGCAGAATGGTCGGTATAGACCACCGTTTTTGCTAGAACGAGATATGATCGAAATTTGTCAAAAGCAAAGACAATAGCAAGGAGTTCTTTTTCAGTAGTTGTATAGTTTGTTTGTGCTCCTTGTAACGTCTTACTAGCATAATATATAGGTTGAAATCGTTTTTCAATCCTTTGTCCTAAAACGGCTCCCATTGCAAAATTACTTGCATCGCACATTAGTTCAAATGGTAGATTCCAATTTGGTGTTATCATGATCGGCGCATTAGTGAGTTTTTCTTTAAGAATATTAAAAGATTTGATACACTCATCTGAAAAGATGAATGGAGCATCCTTTTCTAGGAGTTTATTCATAGGAGTGGCAATTTTAGAAAAATCTTTTATAAAACGTCGGTAAAAACCGGCATGCCCTAGAAAACTCCTAACTCCTCTAACATTGGTGGGATGTGGAAGTTTAGCAATTACATCTACTTTAGCTCTATCCACTTCAATTCCTTCTTTTGAAATTTTATGTCCAAGAACGATGCCTTCTTTAACCATGAAATGGCATTTCTCCCAATTAAGTACTAGATTTGATTTTTCGCATCTAATTAACATTCGTTCCAGATTAACTAGACATGATTTAAATGTATCACCGAAGACTGAAAAGTCATCCATGAATACTTCCATGCATTCTTCTATCATGTCGTGAAAAATCGCCATCATACACCTTTGAAAGGTTGCAGGGGCGTTGCAAAGTCCAAATGGCATGCGTTTGTAAGCAAAAGTACCATAAGGGCACGTGAATGTGGTTTTCTCTTGGTCTTCGGGTGCTATTGGAATTTGAAAATATCCGGAAAATCCATCTAGAAAACAATAGTAACTATTTCCGGCTAATCTTTCCAACATTTGATCTATGAAAGGTAAGGGAAAGTGATCTTTTCTGGTGGCGTCATTTAATTTTCTATAATCAATACATACACGCCATCCTGTTACAGTCCTAGTAGGAATAAGCTCATTTTTCTCATTTGTAATGACAGTCATGCCACCCTTCTTAGGTACGCATTGAACTGGGCTTACCCATGGACTATCAGAGATTGGATAAATTAAACCTGCATCTAGCAGTTTAATAATCTCTTTCTTAACTACATCTTGCATATTAGGATTTAGTCTTCGTTGGCGTTGCACATATGAAAGGATCCGAAACTAATCATCCGGACGATGTCCATATTGATTACAAACGAATTACAACAGTTGATAACATCGCGAGGTACTTGACCTCTATATGATACATTTTACAAACGTTGCATTTATTCTTAAAAGGCAATCTATCTTTACATAAAAAAAATTAATAAACTCGTCAAACATTTCTCGATATCCAAATGACCTAAACTGTCATTTACTTAATAAATGTCTTTAATGATCTTCAATGACTCGAATGCAACGTTCTTGTATCATGGCTTAAATGGTCCCAACTAGTATCCTTAATATGAGCTAACGCACAGCGGAAGTCTTAATTCATACCTGAGAATAACATGCTTTAAAACGTCAACATAAAGTTGGTGAGATATATAGGTTTGATGCTAGCAGCGATATAACGATGGACCACAAGATTTCATATATAAACATGTTAATAAAAATATTCTAAGTGGTTGAGCACTTGGTAACCATACTTAACAATTAATCACGTCGCATATTCCCTTTAATATGAAATCTTACTACACTGTACCAAGTGTAGTCACGAAACGAAGTACTGTGCAACCGTTGAATACTGGTCGTCCAGTCCGGTTGGGGTTGTCAGGCCCGATAGATCTATCAACAGGATTCGCGTTTACAATACCGCTGTAAATATTAGTTACCAAGCTACAGGGAAGTATGCCAGTGGTACAACTCAACGTAGAATATATTTTTCAGTTACTTGTGTCCATAATGTAAAACATAAAATACATGTATTCTCATCCCGAAATATTTAGAGTTTAAAAGTGGGACTATATACTCACTTTCGTCTTGAAGATATATATATAATTTGACTTGGTCTCCGGTTGATATCACGAACCTATCCATATATAATATATCAATACCTTTTCTTTTTTAAACAAACATCACATATATATACTTGTTATACTTTTAATACTTTGAATAATTCCTTAGTCCGTAGTTAGCAGTTCGTTGTTAGTAATTCAATTTTAATGGTTCATATTTAGATGTTTAATAAACCCCCAATGAAATAAATAAAACCCTCATCGTATATGTATTGGTCGAGATTAATCTTGACCCACGGTACCGGTGTTGTCAAATGACGTGTTGCGTACATAAAGTACCGGTGTTGTCAAATGACGTGTTGCGTACAATCATGGGATCTTATGATTAATCTTCTCGTATTGTTTACAGGTGATCCTGAACCATATAAAATTGAATTATGAGTACATATATATAAAATATCATGTTATTTTAGAAAGATGTGATTTTATTTAATTTTTCCCAATTAATCCCGAAGTTAAACAAGTCTTGGATAACCAATTTTGTTTCGGTCATAGTTTCTTCGTTACAAATCCGTTTTCGTTGATTCAACTTGCCATCTCCTTGGATCGAGTCCCTATTTAAGACTATGAACTGAAAATACCTTGGTTTGTATTCAAAATCACACGACATAGGTGAAACTTTAGTGAAACTTATGAAGTTAAACATTTTCCTTTATTTAAACAACCTTAAATGATTATTTTTCTAAAAATACTTATACTTTGAATTAAATCATGAAATTTTTATGTGTTATCATATTCATAGTAAAAATAATTTTTCCAGAACATAAACCTCCAACTCAAAGTTTAAGATACTTTTTAATTATCCAACCCAAAACAGTCCCCGGTGGCACTCCGACGTCGTAAAAACAGTTTTTAATATATTCTTTGAAAAACCAAATTATACCTTGTTAAATTAGCATATATTTAAGTTATATTACAGGTCTTGAAGTATTTTAAAAGTTAAGTTAGAAGGATCTATTTAGTTTGCAAACAAGTTTGAAAACATTCAAACTATGTTCTTGTTGTTAAACTTTTATACCACAAAATAAGATAGCTATATATATATGAATCGAATAAGGTTATGAACATAGATACTACCTCAAGTTCCTTGGACAAGGTTGCTGTAAAATAGGAGTAAGAAGCTAGAATCAAAAGGGTGATGGAAGTGGATGAAAGATTGGAAGTAAGTTTGTGTTCTTGGAAGGATTTCTTGAAGTGTTTTTGTATGGTTTTCTTATGGTGTTTAAGTAAGGTTTTTGAAGCTAGATCTTCATGGAACTTTGCTGAATGTTTATGGAGTTTAATGTTCTTGAGAGTGTGGGTGTTTTTAGCTAGAGAATGGAAGTAAAAATGAAACAAAATGAGGATACATATATACTCCTAAAAAAATGTTTATGTAGTAGACATGGACAAATTTTTAGTTTGTATTTTTGTAATTAGTCTTACAATCATTCAAAAGTAATTACCTTATACATAAGGCATGAACAAGGGCTGGTTAGGTGGTGATTTGATGTGTATATACCAATAGTAAATACGTATAGAAGCTAGGTATGATACGAGTACAAATACTCTAGATATACGTATAGAAATTTTGTGAAAAATGGAATGAGGATTCAAATATAGCTATCTTTTGTGAATACACTTATATGATTTTATGTATTTAAGTCTTTAAAAGTGATTAAATACATTACTTATACGATATATGTATAAACATTATAAGTCTTAAGTATTTATGTCAAATAACGTTACGTATAGTTATCGTTTTGAAAACTTAAGTTAGTAGTTTCAAAATATACTTATAACTTATTGTTATTAATACAAAATGAGATATTAAAACATTCATTAATCATGTTAAATATGTATATATACATATATATACACAAACGTATAATTATCATATATTGTATAGTTCGTGATATCATCGGTCAAACTAGACGGTCAAACGTTGTGTAAAACTCTTTTCGGAAACATAAATCTCAACAATTTGGATTGTTTATCATGTTCGTAAGGTTTAATTTATGTAAATATTAATCTTATAAGTATAGAATGATCGAAAAAGTGCGGGTCAACTTTAGGGTTTTTGCTTATCGTGTCGGAACCATATAGAGATTAGAGTTTAAATTTGGTCGGAAATTTCCGGGTCGTTACAGTACCCATCCGTTAAAGAAATTTCGTCCTCGAAATTTGGTAGAGGTTGTCATAAACAACAATAGGAATGTTTTCATGACGAATATGAGGTAATAATGAAATTTTATCATTATTGAAAGATTTAGATAAAACGATTTGGTTATGTGAGACGCACGAGCGAAGCTATCACAAAAGAGTGAAATGAGTAAATATAGAATTGTTGTAACCGATGGCGTGATTATGATCGATTTCCGGGATTTAAGGGTTTTAAAGAAAATCTTATGTAATAAGATTTAGTTTTGCGGCGATCAGGATCTTCTTTGATTTAACGCGGCAATCTGTTTTGATTTCTTTGTCGAATATTTCACTATAAATTTACCTCCTTCCCTTTCTTTCTTCCCACATCTTCTATTCTTTCTCTTTAGTTCCTACTTTAAGACATTCGCTAATATGCTCCATCCCATTCTAACCCTTGTTATATTTCTAACTTTCATATCTTTCATTCTTCTTTTCCATCTATCACCAGAAGAATCTATTCTCTTTTATCCTTTCCTTGGAATTATAATGTTTTTAATTCTCCCGTGCCTTTACGTTGCAATACGTATTGATATGCACGGTTTGTAGTTTCGGGGTTGTTGTTAGGTTTTATACCTTCCCTTATATTTCGATGTTCCTACTCCCGTCCCTTAAAATCATTGTCATCCACAGTTAATGCTCTCTCTTATTTGCTGTGGTTTATGTTCCTATTTCTATTCTGAAGTTTTGTCCCTTCATTTCTTCTTCCCGTCCTCGAGCCAAGCGAACAATGGTCCGAAATTCGTAGGTAGGAAATTTGGAATGAACCTTGCTATTGGTTTTAGAATGAAATTGTAATGGCACGATCTTGATTCGTTAAATTACTCGAATATTCCGGAAAAAAAAATAGAACTATCAAGGTGATACGTTCTAATATGTTTGAAGACTTGATAGAATGTAAGAGCCGTGTAACATGGCACATGATGACGGTACTGTGAATCATCACATTCCATTAGAAACTTAACATGACTTACTGTAATATAATGAAGTTGATCAAGTTTCATTATATTATACTAATTCATGTATCAGTTCCCAACACTACTTCAAAACATTCATATTTTTAAACTTAGAGATTTCAGAATTTAGAAACTAACACAGTTTCTTTTATATTGTAGCGCAGATGTTACGGAGAGTTAAATGATCGCAGATAGGAATAGTTGTAAAAATATCTCCAGAAATATGAAAAATATGTATAACGAATGAAGATATCTTATAATATCTAAGATAAAATGATGGTGAAGAATATCATCTTGAAAAGTTTAGAATAAGGAGCAGTGTTCTTACTAACGGTTTCAGCAGGCACTGGATCATTTGGATCCTTTGAAGGCAGGTTCTGTTTTCATGATTTGTTCACGGCCTCCTTCATACTTTGCTCAATCCGTTTTCCAGTTCCAAACCTTCTCTTTTTCTCAGCTTTACCACCATACCATTCTTTATCATCAATCTTTTGATTGTTAAAGTCGTTTACAGTTTTTGCTGCTTCATCAGCATTTCAAGAGCTACTTCATAGTTCAGGGTGTTTTCAGAAATCATGAAAGGATTTGAATGCGAATTGTAATCGTCAAGTTAAGAATGAGGTTTAAGATAAAATCAAGTGGCAAACTTGAAGAATTGTTTAGTTTCATATGTTACAATCAACATTTTAATTCATTTTAATTGTCCAATATTTTCTTCTTTATGCCACTTGTTGGATTCTGGTAGGTCAAAATCCGAATATGAAATTTGATTGAAAATGGTTATTCTGGGGTGAGCGGATACGAATATCGGTGGTTGTAAGTAAGATAATAGATAACCGTTGAATCAGATTCAAGAATGTACAATATAACTTATTAATGTGAATTCTAAATATTCCTCGGGTACTACCCACCCGTTAAAATATTTTCATCATTAATAGTTTGTACGAAGGAATTTTTAATTACTATCTTTATGAAAATATACTTGCATATATATTTTCTTCAGAGATAATCATAGATTTAATGAGTCAATAAGATATTAAACTCATTTGATTTATCGTTAATTCTAGATTACATAATCTCTAAGACTTTAGAAATTACATAATCGTCATACGATACGTAAAGCGAAGATAATCGATGTAGAACGATATATAGAACGAAGATCATACTCGAAGTACAGATATTGAGTCGTGTGATGTTGATATTCGAGATACAGATTGTGATGTTGAGATTGTGATTGGGGTGATAAAGGTACTGTCGGCGTTGACGATGGTAGTACGGATTATGCTGCTGGTGCTGCTGTTGGTGTTTGTAACCTTCGCACCATATTCTCCAAAACCACTACCCGAGCACGGAGTTCGTTGACTTCTTCTATTATACCGGGATGATTGACGGTTGGAACGAGCGAATGAACAAGATTTGAAATATGGGATAGTATGTAATCATGACGAGATACTCTAGAAATGAGCGAGAAAATGGTGTTTCGAATGGGTTCGCCGGTAAGTGCTTCAGGTTCATCGTTAAGAGGGCAATTTGGTGGATGAAATGGATCACCTTCTTCTTGCCTCCAGAAATTTAGTATATTACGAACCCATCCCCAGTTCATCCAGAATAGATGATGGGAAATTGGTTGATCCATTCCGGTGACGCTGTTCTCGGAGCTCGAATGGAAATCCATGTCGGCGTAGCTATCAAAGTCGGAGGAATTCGAACTGGATGAAGAATTCATCTTGTATAGTTGGAGAAATGAATTTTTTTGGTTTGGAATAGATTATAGGAGTTGGGTTTGGTACTCTTCAATACATAATTTTCATATGTATATATAATACCGAAATCCCGTGAATTACGGAGAATCTTTGAAATTCGTCGGGCAATGTTTATAGTAATAGATACGCTAGGATATGAATTTTGTCTATACACTATCGATGCACTAGATGCAGTAAGACGTGTCTAGACTAAAGAATGATAAGCAGGCAACTCCCTAAGGATGATAAGCAGATGGTTTTCGACTAGAAATGATAAGCAAAACTTTTTAGCAGGTAGATACGGTCAAAGTCCAGACTCACTAATGTATCCTAACAACTACCAGTTAGACACACTAATGCAAGGCCTGGTTCGCTAAGACCAACGCTCTGATACCAACTGAAAGGATCCGAAACTAATCATCCGGACGATGTCCATATTGATTACAAACGAATTACAACAGTTGATAACATCGCGAGGTACTTGACCTCTATATGATACATTTTACAAACGTTGCATTTATTCTTAAAAGGCAATCTATCTTTACATAAAAAAAATTAATAAACTCGTCAAACATTTCTCGATATCCAAATGACCTAAACTGTCATTTACTTAATAAATGTCTTTAATGATCTTCAATGACTCGAATGCAACGTTCTTGTATCATGGCTTAAATGGTCCCAACTAGTATCCTTAATATGAGCTAACGCACAGCGGAAGTCTTAATTCATACCTGAGAATAACATGCTTTAAAACGTCAACATAAAGTTGGTGAGATATATAGGTTTGATGCTAGCAGCGATATAACGATGGACCACAAGATTTCATATATAAACATTTTAATAAAAATATTCTAAGTGGTTGAGCACTTGGTAACCATACTTAACAATTAATCACGTCGCATATTCCCTTTAATATGAAATCTTACTACACTGTACCAAGTGTAGTCACGAAACGAAGTACTGTGCAACCGTTGAATACTGGTCGTCCAGTCCGGTTGGGGTTGTCAGGCCCGATAGATCTATCAACAGGATTCGCGTTTACAATACCGCTGTAAATATTAGTTACCAAGCTACAGGGAAGTATGCCAGTGGTACAACTCAACGTAGAATATATTTTTCAGTTACTTGTGTCCATAATGTAAAACATAAAATACATGTATTCTCATCCCGAAATATTTAGAGTTTAAAAGTGGGACTATATACTCACTTTCGTCTTGAAGATATATATATAATTTGACTTGGTCTCCGGTTGATATCACGAACCTATCCATATATAATATATCAATACCTTTTCTTTTTTAAACAAACATCACATATATATACTTGTTATACTTTTAATACTTTGAATAATTCCTTAGTCCGTAGTTAGCAGTTCGTTGTTAGTAATTCAATTTTAATGGTTCATATTTAGATGTTTAATAAACCCCCAATGAAATAAATAAAACCCTCATCGTATATGTATTGGTCGAGATTAATCTTGACCCACGGTACCGGTGTTGTCAAATGACGTGTTGCGTACATAAAGTACCGGTGTTGTCAAATGACGTGTTGCGTACAATCATGGGATCTTATGATTAATCTTCTCGTATTGTTTACAGGTGATCCTGAACCATATAAAATTGAATTATGAGTACATATATATAAAATATCATGTTATTTTAGAAAGATGTGATTTTATTTAATTTTTCCCAATTAATCCCGAAGTTAAACAAGTCTTGGATAACCAATTTTGTTTCGGTCATAGTTTCTTCGTTACAAATCCGTTTTCGTTGATTCAACTTGCCATCTCCTTGGATCGAGTCCCTATTTAAGACTATGAACTGAAAATACCTTGGTTTGTATTCAAAATCACACGACATAGGTGAAACTTTAGTGAAACTTATGAAGTTAAACATTTTCCTTTATTTAAACAACCTTAAATGATTATTTTTCTAAAAATACTTATACTTTGAATTAAATCATGAAATTTTTATGTGTTATCATATTCATAGTAAAAATAATTTTTCCAGAACATAAACCTCCAACTCAAAGTTTAAGATACTTTTTAATTATCCAACCCAAAACAGTCCCCGGTGGCACTCCGACGTCGTAAAAACAGTTTTTAATATATTCTTTGAAAAACCAAATTATACCTTGTTAAATTAGCATATATTTAAGTTATATTACAGGTCTTGAAGTATTTTAAAAGTTAAGTTAGAAGGATCTATTTAGTTTGCAAACAAGTTTGAAAACATTCAAACTATGTTCTTGTTGTTAAACTTTTATACCACAAAATAAGATAGCTATATATATATGAATCGAATAAGGTTATGAACATAGATACTACCTCAAGTTCCTTGGACAAGGTTGCTGTAAAATAGGAGTAAGAAGCTAGAATCAAAAGGGTGATGGAAGTGGATGAAAGATTGGAAGTAAGTTTGTGTTCTTGGAAGGATTTCTTGAAGTGTTTTTGTATGGTTTTCTTATGGTGTTTAAGTAAGGTTTTTGAAGCTAGATCTTCATGGAACTTTGCTGAATGTTTATGGAGTTTAATGTTCTTGAGAGTGTGGGTGTTTTTAGCTAGAGAATGGAAGTAAAAATGAAACAAAATGAGGATACATATATACTCCTAAAAAAATGTTTATGTAGTAGACATGGACAAATTTTTAGTTTGTATTTTTGTAATTAGTCTTACAATCATTCAAAAGTAATTACCTTATACATAAGGCATGAACAAGGGCTGGTTAGGTGGTGATTTGATGTGTATATACCAATAGTAAATACGTATAGAAGCTAGGTATGATACGAGTACAAATACTCTAGATATACGTATAGAAATTTTGTGAAAAATGGAATGAGGATTCAAATATAGCTATCTTTTGTGAATACACTTATATGATTTTATGTATTTAAGTCTTTAAAAGTGATTAAATACATTACTTATACGATATATGTATAAACATTATAAGTCTTAAGTATTTATGTCAAATAACGTTACGTATAGTTATCGTTTTGAAAACTTAAGTTAGTAGTTTCAAAATATACTTATAACTTATTGTTATTAATACAAAATGAGATATTAAAACATTCATTAATCATGTTAAATATGTATATATACATATATATACACAAACGTATAATTATCATATATTGTATAGTTCGTGATATCATCGGTCAAACTAGACGGTCAAACGTTGTGTAAAACTCTTTTCGGAAACATAAATCTCAACAATTTGGATTGTTTATCATGTTCGTAAGGTTTAATTTATGTAAATATTAATCTTATAAGTATAGAATGATCGAAAAAGTGCGGGTCAACTTTAGGGTTTTTGCTTATCGTGTCGGAACCATATAGAGATTAGAGTTTAAATTTGGTCGGAAATTTCCGGGTCGTTACAACATACGTTTTATGACCTTCTTCCATAAGGATTTTATGTGTGCAATACGAAGGACTTATTCCTTTAATATCATGAATCTTCCATGCAATGGCTGGTTTATGAGCTTTCAACACAGAAATGAGTTGTGATTTCTCATTTTCAGTAAGAGAAGACGATATTATTACAGGTAATTCAGATTCACCATGTAAATAAGCGTATTCCAAATGGTTTGGAAGTGGCTTTAACTCTAATTTCGGAGGTTCTTCTATCGATGATTTATATCGATATCTGTCTTCTTCTTTTAGCATTTGAATTTCTTCTGTTGTTGGTTCATATCCATTAGCTATAAGTGTAGCTAACATTTCAGCTCCATCAATTGGTTCATTACCTTCTCCTAAAGAACATTCTCCTGTTCCTTGTAATTCTGGAAATTCTTCTAATAATTCTGCATGTGCATCTATAGTTTGAATATAATAACATGTATCATCTGCAGATTGTGGTTGTTGCATTGCTCTATCAACTGAAAAGGTAACACTCTCATCCTCTATACTTAGGGTCAGTTTCTTACCGAACACGTCTATCATTGCTTTAGCCGTGTTTAAGAATGGTCTTCCTAATATGAGAGGAACTTGAGAATCTTCTTCCATGTCCAGAACAACAAAATCTACTGGAAATACTAAAGTACCAACTTTAACTAGCATGTTCTCCATTATCCCTCTAGGATATTTTATTGATCTATCGGCTAGTTGTATGCTTATTCTGGTTGGTTTCAATTCTCCAAGGTCTAGTTTAGCGTATAGTGAATACGGCATTAGATTTATACTAGCACCTAAGTCTGCCAATGCTTCTATTGAACTAAGACTACCCAGAAAACATGGAATTGTGAAACTTCCTGGATCAGATAATTTTTCTGGTATCTTATTCAACAGCACTGCTGAACAATTAGCATTCATAGTAACAGCCGAGAGTTCTTCCATTTTCTTTCTATTTGAGATTAGATCTTTCAAGAATTTAGCATATCTTGGCATTCCTGAAATCACATCAATGAAAGGAAGATTTACATTTATCTGTTTAAACATATCCAAGAATTTGGATTGCTCGGCTTCAAGTTTTTCTTTCTTCATTTTACTCGGGTAAGGAAGTGGTGGTTGGTATGGTTTAACATAAGGTTTATCCTTAACTGTGTTATCTTCATTAACTTTTTCAACTACCGGTTCTTTTTCCTTATCTTGATCAGGTTGTGGTTCTTGTGGAGTAGGAATAGCTTCATCAGAAGTTACAGGTATTTCAGGTGGTTTAAGTGTTGTACCACTTCTTGTGGTAATAGCTTTAGCTGTTTCATTTCGGGGGTTAGCATTTGTATCACTAGGTAGACTTCCCGGTTTTCTTTCACCTATTAACCTTGCTAGGTTACTTACTTCTTGTTCCAGATTTTGAATAGAAGCTTGTTGATTTCTAAATGCTTGAGCATTTTGTTCATTAGTTTGTTTTTGAGATGTGAAAAACTGCGTTTTAGTTTCAACTAGCTTCGTCATCATATCTTCTAAATTCGGCTTTTTATCATCGGTTTGTTGTGGTGGTTTGTTTTGAAAATTCGGTCTTTGCTGATTGTAAGTATTATTGGATACTTGTTGATTGCTAGGACCTTGTTGGTTGTTGTATGGAATATTTCGGTTATAATTCTGGTTTTGATTGTAAATCGGTCTTGGTGGTTGATAATTATTCTGATAATTATTTCCAGGCCTTTGGTTTATGTATGAAATATTCTCTCTTTGTTCCATTGTTAATTCAATACCTAGACAATCTTTTGTCAAATGTGGTCCTCCACACTGCTCACAACTAATTCGTATTGAGTGAATATCTTTAGTCATCTTTTCCATTCGTCTCTCTACATCATCTATCTTTGCGGAAATGGAATCTAAGTCATGGCTAGAATCAGCTCTAGCTGCTTTAGATGATCTAATGATGTCTTTTTCTTGGTGCCACTCATGTGAGTGGGAAGCAGTGTTATCAATAATTTTGTAAGCATCAGTTTCGGTTTTCTTCATAATAGAACCACCAGCTGCTATATCTATGTCTTTTCTTGTAGTGACGTCGCATCCTTGGTAGAATATTTGTACTATTTGACAGGTGTCTAAACCATGTTGCGGACATCCTCTTAACAACTTTCCATATCTTGTCCACGCCTCATATAGAGTTTCATTTGGTTTCTGTGTAAACGTAACAATTTCTGCTTGAAGTCTTACGGCTTTAGATGCAGGAAAGAATTGTTTAAGAAATTTGTCAACTAAAACATCCCATGTATCAATCGCCCCTTCAGGTAACGATTCCAACCAATCTTTGGCTTCTCCCTTTAAAGTCCAGGGAAATAACATGAGATATATCTGTTCATCCTCCACTTCTCGGATTTTAAATAGTGTGCAGATCCTATTAAAGGTACGTAGATGTTCATTTGGATCTTCCTTCGGCGCACCACTAAATTGGCATTGATTAGTCACCATGTGTAGAATTTGTCCTTTGATTTCATAATCTGGCGCATTAATGTCTGGATGAGTAATTGCGTGACCTTGGCCAGTGCGTTTAGCTCTCATTCGGTCTTCCATACTTAAAGGTTCCAGATTCTCCATAATTGAATTTGTTGAATCGGTATCACTAGATGATTCTGATTTAATGGTTCGTTCCTCAACAATCTCTGTTTGAATGATTGGTGGCTCCGGAGGAAAGTTTAATGGTTCAGGATCTATGAACCGTTCCTGAATATTCTCTGGATTCTCAATTGTGATGTTGGGTTCAAAAAATGGATTATCGGAAATTTGAACTGAAGTACTTGGTCGACTGGATGACGATTCTAAAGAAAAATCAACGGCGGTTATTTTTGCTAAATGTCTTGATCTAGTTACAGGTGGTGAACGTACAAAAGGTGATGAACGTCTTGCTCGGTGCATTCACTGAATATCCTATTAGTTTTTAAAAAGGAAAGAAAAATTATAACAAGTTATCCAATCAATAGACTTTTCTGATTTTGCCCACGTTTCGAATAGCCAAAAGATGCAGCAGAGGGGCAGGATTCGTTTGGTCTCAATATAATTGAGGACTGTTTGGCTCCAATAACCCGGTCCACGTACAAATCCAACTATTACTACGAACCAGAAAATTTTGATGTCTATCAATTTAACCACTCAAAATAAATTTTCGTAATTTTAAGAAATTTAGATAAGAAGTAGAATAAAAATCTATGTCCTAAAAACTAGGATGGCGAGAAATAAGAGAGAAAAAGAGTTCGTCGAAAAAGAAAAAAAAAATGGTTGAAAAATAAAAGGTGACGGAAAAATAAAAGAAACTTATAAAAACTTAAAAATACTTAACTAACCTAATCTTATTACTACAACTAACTTAAAATTATAATCGCAAATTGAGATTACTAATTGGAATGATAATTGATACATAGTAAAAGGTGTCTAAAAATATTAAAGCTTACAGGAAAAACTAAATCCCCAAATGGAAATAACTTAAAAAGAAACTAAAACTTAAAAAGGCGTCGCAAAATTTTAAAGTACCTAAATCTTAGTCTAAAGAAAAAGCACTTAAGGAATTCTACGGCAAAGCCTAAAAATCTAGGAGTAAAAATAACTATAGCAAAAACTAAGTTTAAAATTAAATATGAGCTAAAAATACAAATATTACGCTAAAATGATTAAAAAGGGACAAAATATAAAAATATACAAAAAGTTGTAAAAAGTACAATTTTTATAAAAATATTATTTTTATATTATTTATTTAATAAAACTACTAATTTTACAATTTAATAAAACTAATTTAAACAAAATAAAACAAATTAAATAAAAAGTAAATCTTAAAATAAAACTAATAATAATAATAATAATTATTAGGGTTAAATAATAATAATAATTAATTAATACCCGTAATTAATGCTGAATTAGGGCTTCCTGTTCGCGTGTCAGAGAAACTCCGCGAGTCGCGGTAATTAATGCATCAAACCCCGCGAGTCGCGGGGTTCAGAATTTCAGATCTGGAGCAGTTTGAAATTTTTACGCGTTTTTTTTTTTTTTTTTATTTTCTGTTTTCTGTTTTTTCTATAAATAAAAGATATTTAATAAAATTTATATTATTATAAACTAAAATAAAGATAAAGAAACTTATAAAACTTAAATATTAAAAAAAAATACTAAAAAATACTTATATTTTTGTTTTTCTTTTTATATTTTCGAATATTTAAAACGTATTTTTACAAAAGCAAATTTTAATAAAAGTAAACAAAAAATCTTTTTTTTTTTTTTATATTAGCGTTCCGCTTCCGGCTTTTAAGAGATCTCCCCGGCAGCGGCGCCAAAAATACTTGATGTTATGCGAGGTGTATATAAAATAGTTTATATTTTACTAGGAAAAACTATTAAATACGATACAATTTTACACAAGATATTTATTTATTTATAGAATGGATATACTTAAACCTTGCTACAACACTTATAGGCAGTGTACCTAATCGTACAGTAGTGTAGTTTTTAGTAAGTCCGGTTCGTTCCACAGGGAAATCTTTAAACAAAGCGTAACGCTATATTAGTTTACTTTTATAAAAATATAAACATATATATAAGTAATATTATTATTATAAAGGGGGGTTTTTACCGTTTAATGACCGGTTTGTCGATTTTAAAACTTTAGTCGCAGTTAAAACCTAATGTAAAATATTAAATAAATAAAAGACTTAATTTAAAGCGTAAAGTAAATAACGATAATGAAATTGCGAATAATAAAAGTGTGATAAAATAAACTTGCGATAATTAAAAAGTACGATAATTAAAAATGCAATTAAATATAATAACAATAAAAAAATGCGATAATTAGAAGTGCAATTAAATATAAAATAAAGGAAATTAAATATGAAATAAAAGAATTATGCTTATTTAAACTTCCGTAATCATGATGTTTGACGTGTTGATTTTAGTTTTATGCCCATGGGTTAATTGTCCTTTGTCCTGGATTATTTAATATGTCCGTCTGGTTTTCGTCCATAACAGTCCATCAGTCATAAATATAAAGTGCGAGTGTCCTCGTCAAATTATTATTATACCCGAAGTTAAATATTCCAACTAATTGGGGATTCGAATTGTAACAAGGTTTTAATACTTTGTTTAATGAATACACCAGGTTATCAACTGCGTGTAAACCAAGGTTTTACTACTTTGTTAACAATTACACCAATTACCCTTGAATGTAATTTCACCCCTGTTTTAATTATTCTAGTGGCTATTAATCCATTCCCGTGTCCGGTTAAATGAACGATTATTCGTACATATAAATACCCCGCCCATCGTGTCCGATTGAGTGTATATGGTAATTTATAGGGACGCCCAATTGTAAATCTTTATATTAATATTAACAAACTATCATTTAGTTAAACAAATATAAAGCCCATTAATAGCCCATAGTCTAATTTCCACAAGTGTCGTTCTTTTGTCCAAACCCCAATTATGGTACAAAGCCCAATTACCCAATTTTAGTAATTAGCCCAACATCATGATTACTTCGTTTTAAATAAGCATAATAATAACTTAGCTACGAGACATTAATATAAAAAGGTTGAACATAACTTACAATGATTAAAAATAGCGTAGCGTTACACGGACAAAATTTCGACTTACACCCTTACAATATTCGCTAACATACCCTTATTATTAGAATTATAATTAAAATTAAAATTAAAATATAAATTATATATATATATATATCGTATATATGAGAGAAGAGAGAAAATAGATTATTGATTTTGATCAGAATTCGGTTGGCTTTATAGGCAGTTTTCAAATTTAGGGCTCCGCGACTCGCGGCATATTTTGCCTTCAAACTCCGCGAGTCGCGGAGAATGAATTTACAGCTCAGTCCTTGGAGTGTTTCTCTGCCGACGGTTTTATAATATATATATAATATATATATAATTAATATAATTAATTATATATTATATTATATTTATATACATAGTTAACTTGTAATTTTTAGTCCGTTGCGTCGAGCGTTAAGAGTTGACTCTGGTCCCGGTTTCGGATTTTCGAACGTCCTTGCGTACAATTTTATATTTTGTACTTTGCGTTTTGAATCTTGTACTCTTGTAATTTCGAGACATTTCTTATCAATAATTGAAACCTTTTTGATTGTCTTTTGTACTTTTGAGCTTTTTGGTCGTTTGCGTCTTCAATTCGTCGAATCTGTCTTTTGTTTTCACCTTTTATTATTTAAACGAATATCACTTGTAAATAGAACAATTGCAACTAAAAGCTTGTCTTTCTTGAGGAATAATGCTATGAAATATATGTTCGTTTTTAGCATTATCAGGCGTCTTAACACATCGACACTTCACTCGTCACATTACTTTGAGTGGTGTCTTAGCACATCGACACTTCACTCGTCACGTGAAATGTGGTGTCTTAGCACATCGACACTTCACATCTCACGCTACAACAAATAAATACATTATATACCTACGCATATAATTATTCCACTCACTATATTAACCCTTCGTCATTGGGGCTATATAAGTCCACATCACACGCCCATGTGATAACGTACACACAAAGTGTGCACCTCGCCAAAGTGGTCAACCAAAACGCACAACCGTGCCAATTGGACCTATACACAAGTCCAACAATTCTACCTATACGAGAAGCGAGCTCTATAAGCGAGAACCCTTTCACCCGACCCGCACCCATCCTACACATACATATGCATATAGGATATTAACACTCACCTTGTCGTCTTGAAGAATGCTACCGAAATCCGCAATCGCCGATTGAATGTACCACTAGTATCACCGTGTAGCTAAGAACGAGGAGAACAAACTTGTCTACTACGCCAATGATCAATACCCGCTTCTTCCTTTCCAAAAATCCCTTTAAATCAAATGGGTGTTTGAGTTCTTGAGAGAAATATGAAAAGAAAAGGAAAAAGAAATGAATAAATGAAATGGGTGGATGAGGTTAAGTCCCCAAATCTGGCTCAAATGCGAAAAGACCAAAATGCCCTTTTAAAAACTCTAAAATAGCCAAAGGGGTCTGCCAGCGACATATGGCGCGGCGCGCCATAACCCCGCGCGGCGCGCGACTGGGCAGAATCAGAATCCAGGTCTTACAACTCTCCCCCACTTAAAATCGATCACGTCCTCGTGATCTTCACCACTTAACCAATCCGGACCCACTCAACGGTCCTCAATCATATCCCAATGCCGAACTTTCCTAGATAATTCTTCCCAATGAATCGCCTTTAGCAACTAAATCGTCACCCGCGATTTATCAAATCCACCAACCGAGCACTAAAACCTTGCTCAATCCCTCACATCGGGAAAAACTCGACCAATCTCGAACCGAGATACCAATTCCTTAGCGTACCTTTACCAAGGACCACGCTAAAAGCGACCAAGTCTCAACCTAAAGTCAACAATCCGAACGTGGAAGATCGAACCACATGAATCCTTACGGATTACACTTACCACTAAACATCCTTTGTAGTGCGCAATATAACCAATATGCCACTATCCTAACATCATAAGCAACGGCTAAAACCAAAAGCGCCCAAAACGACTATGGCAATGCTAATCCTAAGGTGTACAAAACCGACTATTGTCACACCCGTAACAACATGTGAGCGAAACACGGCTATCACATCACTAATCACACAACATGGTCCTCACGACCCCACCATCGGTGTATAAAACAACCGATAGATCACTCAACACCGGATGAAGTCAGCGGACCCCGTCAACGGTCATGCTTCACCGATATATCACTACTCCCATGATGAAGTCAGCGGACCCCGAAGGTCATGCTTCACCAATCAACAATACCATGATGAAGTCAGCGGACCCCGAAGGTCATGCTTCACCAATCAACGCCCTTTTGGCCTCGAACAACGAGTAGCGTAACATCGCGCTCTGCTACGCCATAGTGAATCCTAACGGATACCACTAACCATTCACACAATCGAGCAAGAACCACCTACATCGAACATAGGCACAAAACAAAATTTCTCTAAAAGAGAATCCGACACACACATCCCTTAACCGAGGGATTTCACCTTGCTCGCCAAACACGTCCATTATCTCTCAACGAGATTTACCACATTACCACCTCGGTGATAATTTCCAAATCCAAAATCATAAGTACAATTTAACCAAAATTGTACTCTACCACAAATCGACCAAAACTAGGTCCCAACACAAGTTTCGGATCTACCATAAGCATTATCCGAATTCTCACCCTAAGGATCTCCTCGTGCGGGAGTGTAACTCCCCCACTTGGAACTACGTTCCATATCCACAACTCGTACAATGCTATCAAAGGTAGACTTTACCAACAATTGGGCTCACACGACCCATCACCACATCTTGCTCCAATCTTGGGCACACGAAGGATTTCAATCAATCCATAAACGCTTCGAATGAAAAGTGTACCACAATTACACAAACCATACCCTCGCAATCATCCAATTGCTTTAGTTTGTCAAATTCCACCCGATCCCTCATGTACCTAAGGGTTTCACTTAGGTACCCTAAGTACAATGTAACCGCAACACAATCGGAGTCGAACACCACGCTAGTAGGTATAAAAGAGGCACCTAATGTCGCGTCACGTAGACTCCTTTACCAACATACATTGGGATCCAAAACACTCGATTTCTCGGGTTTCATCCCACCCGTCGAACCTCATGGTTCATCAACTTCAACACGAGAGCGAACACGCTCTAACATCCGAACACCAAAACTCATTTCCATGGCTTGGTAGAAACATTTCCCAAATACTAAGGAATGCTTGGTTACGCCAAGTCTTACGCACTTCGCCCAACAATCAAAACGTCACCATAGGGTACTTCCATTAGGAACGTCACCCATGACGTTAACATGCACAACAAGATGCATTTAACATACTCCAACTCAAACGGCACATAATAAATAATCAAAGGACATATTTATTAAAACGAAACGTACCTTAACGTCTCCTTGCCGCCCCCGTCCCCGCTAACTCTGGACATTCGGACTTACGATGTCCTTCTTCTTGGCAATTGAAACATACTGTGCCATCACCCTTTGGCACCGGACATTCCCAAGACTTGTGACCCCTCACGCCACAATTGTAACACCTAGACGCATTAGAATCCGATATACCCGTCCGTGTACCACCCGTGCTCACACTCGGACCCTTAGTCCTCTTACTTGGAGCACTAAAAGAAACAACCCTTCTCCCACTTGAAGGTTCACCAACCTTCAATCGCGAATACGACTCAAAACCTATAGCCGCGGCGAATAACTCCGCAAACGATTTCTCCTGAACTCTGCTAATCTTACTCCTCAAGTCATTATTCAATGTTCGATAGAAATCTTGCATCAACAAATGAGCATTCCCCAAATACTCCGGGCAAAAACGAGCCTTCGTCATAAAGATCGTCTTGAGAGTATTCAAGTCCATAGAACCTTGTTGCAAATTTCGCAACTCATTACGCATTTCTGACAAATCGGCTGAAATTCGGAACTCCTAGAAGAATTCCTCCTTAAATTCGTCCCACGATAAAGCCATAAACGTTTCGCCACCGACAAGATCAATCTTACCGTCCAACCAATCCCTCGCCCTACCCCGCAACAAACTAGTAGCGAGTCTCGTCTTTTCTTGGGAGGGCATTCAATAGTGCGAAAACATCCTTCGACATCTGAGATGCAAGTTGTGCTTATCAAAGGATCCGGTTTCCCGTCATACATCGGGGTTTAGTCCTCATGAAGCTCTTAAGACAACGCTCCATTTCACCACTACTTTGAAGTTCGGAATACTTCCTATACATTTCTTCTCGAAACGCACTCATTTGCTCTGCAACGGCGGCCGCAACTCTAGCGTTAAACTCAGCATCGTTCGTCTCGATCCCATTTCTCGTCGCCATTCCGAGGAATGCAAAGCGATTATATCACGAACGTATAAAGCACACACACAACACCGCCCCATCTTGCTAAACACTCGTCGTACATCACTTGTTAGACACGATTTGCACCCGTAATAAGGTTTGCAAGTCCTTATTACGCATACACGCCGTATCGACTCGTTAGTACAACGACCGCCTCGCTCGATGATATATGCAACCGCAAACGTAAACAAAACACAACACAAGAATCATTATCACAACACAATAACATATTAATAATATCCGCATTACTAATATAAACGTTAGTCAACCTATAAACAAGGCACTAACTAAACCCATTCCGACGCGTAATCCTACAAGTCCCGTAACAAATTAAGCACACACAAAAGTCTAAGTCTAGGCACCTATCTCAAGTCACCTAAATCCCTTAGACCATGCTCTGATACCACTTGTAACAACCCAACCCGTAATACAAACGATCACGCGGAAATATCAAATAAAAAATTTCTTTGTGCAGCAAATGGCGCGGCGCGCCATGACACCGCGCGGCGCGCAAAAGGGCCTGGACAGGCTGCTGTCCCAAAAAGTCCCAAATGCGAAAATGTTTGACCACTTCCCGACGTATTTAGACAAAACGCTTTTCACAACATATTCATATATGAAAAACTACCACGTTCTATTCATAAAATAAGTTTTACGAGGCCGGGCTCACATCGGCCGTTTTACGACTTTCATACGAAAATACAAGTTTTCAATCACATGACTTGTAACACCAAATAAAGCCGAGCATGGCGATTGGGGATACGCTACCCAATCCTAATCAATCCAAAAGCAAGCCTTCTAAAGCAACTACGTGAGTCCACTAGTCCCACGCTTACCCGAGCCACCGCATCCATGCAAATCTATAAAAAGGTAAACAACGAGAGGGTAAGCTAACGCTTAGTGAGTGAGAATATACTACATACATATATATATGCATAAAATGGACACGCCACACAAAACCAAATACCGCATACCGGAGCATCCAAGCATAAAGGCAAGCTAGTCTAAGCATACCGTAAGATCACTAAGCAACGAGCTAAAGATACATCAACAAAATATAAGTTCACCAACAACGATGTGAACAATGCCAATAAGCTACACCCGGAGGGTTAGCTACATCACGACAATACAACATTATATGTATGTATGTATGTGTGTATATATATATATATATATATATATATATATATATATCGAATAACATAAATTTGGCTTACGCTTACAATACAATAACCATGGTTAACCAAATCTTCGCAAGGGAATAACTTCGCGAAACAAGTCATCGATGTTCATAACAACCATTAGTGCACTTAACACTTCGTACACTAACCCCACGGGTGGCATCTTAACACTTCGATACTTCACCCCGGGTGGCGTCTTAACACGTCGACACTTCACCCCGAGTGGTGTCTTAACACTTCGACACTTTACTCTTCATTTTACTTGAGGTGGCATCTTAACACGTCGATACTTCACCTCGAGTGGCGCCTTAACACATCGGCACTTCACCCGTTATTCTCTTGGAGTGGCATCTTAGCACATCGATACTTCACTCCGAGTGGTGTCTTAACACATCGACACTTCACCCCGGATGGCGTCTTAACACATCGACACTTCACCCGTCACATTACTTTGAGTGGTGTCTTAGCACATCGACACTTCACTCGTCACGTGAAATGTGGTGTCTTAGCACATCGACACTTCACATCTCACGCTACAACAAATAAATACATTATATACCTACGCATATAATTATTCCACTCACTATATTAACCCTTCGTCATTGGGGTTATATAAGTCCACATCACACGCCCATGTGATAACGTACACACAAAGTGTGCACCTCGCTAAAGTGGTCAACCAAAACGCACAACCGTGCCAATTGGACCTATACACAAGTCCAACAATTCCACCTATACGAGAAGCGAGCTCTATAAGCGAGAACCCCTTCACCCGACCCGCACCCATCCTACACATACATATGCATATAGGATATTAACACTCACCTTGTCGTCTTGAAGAATGCTACCGAAATCCGCAATCGCCGATGGAATGTACCACTAGTATCACCGTGTAGTTAAGAACGAGGAGAACAAACTTGTCTACTACGTCAAAGATCAATACCCGCTTCTTCCTTTTCAAAAATCCCTTTAAATCAAATGGGTGTTTGAGTTCTTGAGAGAAATATGAAAAGAAAAGGAAAAAGAAATGAATAAATGAAATGGGTGGATGAGGTTAAGTCCTTAAATCTGGCTCAAATGCCAAAAGACCAAAATACCCTTTTAAAAACTCTAAAATAGCCAAAGGGGCCTGCCAGCGACATATGGCGCGGCGCGCCATAACCCCGCGCGGCGCGCGACTGGGCAGAATCAGAATCCAGGTCTTACAGATGACCAAGTACTTCGATATATAATGATTAGGGTTTAACAATGAACCCTTGCGTCTTCCATTAGTAGGTTAATGTCGATTCACAAAATCAATTATACGGTTCGCTAATAATTTCATCAAAACTTAATTTATATGTTGTTTAATCGATTAGTAGGATACTGTCTATTCACAAAATCAATAATACGAGCCGGATTAAGCTTAATAGTACACAGTTTCTCTAATTACCTAATTCACTTTAGTAACTATCAAACACATCGCTAGCTAGCGGGATTCAACAACTTACTGCTGGGGCGAAGATTAAAAGTAGGCTGCGAAATGTTTGGTATGTTATACTAATTTTTCCATTAATCTGATTATTCAAGTTGCTCAATATTATATAATGCAAGTGTTGGTGTTATACTTGGTGGTTTAGATCGAGTATCCCATTTAATGTTTTTGTACAGGGGGTTAGTATGGATGAAAGTTCCAATTCAAGTGATATAATCAACAAGCAAGGAAGAGTAAAGCAATTGGTTTAAGGTACTTGATGTTTCAAGCTTTCAAATCAAGTTCCAAACTGACAATATATGTTACATCATACAAGCCATTTAAAGTATAGCAAAATTACAGATTTTTTGGTTATAAAAATGCTCATATATTCTGGACACTGTAATGGCAATTAAAAGTTAAAATGTCTCGGCTTGATTTGCTGCATATACTATGGTGGTGACATGACATATATCCATCCTAATAATCTCATGCCTATTGTGCAAGGAAAAAAAATCTCAGAATGTGCCTAAGAAGTAGAAATCACTCTACTGATACATCTGCAATTTTAAAGATATGCATGAAAATCGAATTTCTAGCTGAATTATTTCCTTCTACTTTGTCTGATATTTTGTTAATTGCAGCTGTTTATGACTTTTTTTTTTATATTTCGACGTCCTTCAATACATAAGTGTATGGCGGAAGAGGTTCCCCTTTTGAATGTACATTTATAATTTGAATGGATTAATACAATCAGGTGCATTTTCTCAAAATCCATAAAGGTATTGAATTATAACACATCTTGTCTGGTTGGGACTTGAGTTATTTCAGTCCACTTTGTCTGTATCTTATCAATCTTTTATGATACTTATGCGATCAACTGATTTACAGCAGCAGAATTCCAATTAAGTGTAATTTATGAAATTTACTCAGTGAACGTGCGTGTACAGCAGCTGAAATAACACTGTGCATAAGATGGCTGAAGTTTTAGAGTCACATCCTAAGGTGATCAAGCTTCCATTAAAGGCAGCAAGGGCTAAATAAGGTGTCAAAATGGTTAGTCTTTTAGGTAGGGCAAATAAGGTGTCAAAATGTGTAGTCTTCTAGGTAGGGTTAAATAAGGCGTCAAAATTCGTAGTATTTTAGTAGGGTTAAATAAGATGGTCAAAATGGGTAGTCTTTTAGTAGGGTTAAAAATAAAGTGAGAAAGTGGGTAGTCCTTTGTTCATTATGTGTTAAATAAGTTAGACAAATTAAGATATTCAAATAGAGTGCCATGTTCCATTCAAATAGGTCGGAGGGGAGCCTATTGAACTTTTTTTTATAAGGTTTGGGGTTTACAATGCCATGTTTTTTTTTTAAGACCCAAAATCTTGACCCAGTTGACCCAAATATGAGAATATGGGTCTCATTTGCCAAGTATAGGATCAAATATGGTTTAATTTGAATCTATATTGATGGTGATGCTCTTGGAAAACACAATTTCAATTTGTTGAAGAACCTTGTGCTACCTGATGGTTCTGTGCTTCAAGCCCGATTACCTGGTCGACCTACAAAAGACTGTCTTTTTACTGATCTGGCTCGTGATGGTGTTAGTTTGTTAAAGATATGGAACATGAACAAGTACATTGGAGTTATTGGTATTTATAACTGTCAAGGAGCTGCATGGAACAGTATCGAATGAAAAAACACGTTCCATGAAACAAAACCCGATGCTATATCAGGAACCATCAGGGCTTGTGATGTGCACGATATTGATGACGCTGTAGTGGGTCCCGATTGGTCCGGGGACTGTGTTGTGTATCGTCATCATATGGGAGATGTTATTGTTTTACCTCGGGATATGGTTATACCGGTTTCGTTAAGTGTTCTTGAACATGAGATATTTACGGTTACACCTATTATGGTTTTAGGGTTGGGGTTAAGTTTTGGTCCTGTTGGACTTATTGACATGTTCGACGGTGGTGGAGCAGTTGACGAGCTAGAGTACATAGTCAAGAATGGTTCGGTGATTGTGTCCATTAAGGTTAAGGGATGCGGACGGTTCGGTGCGTACTCGACAACTAAGCCAAAAAGGTGCATTGTTGGATCAAGTGATGTTGAGTTTGTGTATGACTCAGAATCTGGGCTACTGATCTTGAGTTTTAGCCATATGCCTAAGGATCAAAAGTGTCGTGATCTGCAGATTCATTTATAATTTAAATTTTATTGCGCTTTAGATTTAGAAAAGATATAATATAATGCAACATTCATACACTTCTTGAAATGTTGTATACCTAATTTATTCTTCGTCTCAATGCCTGTGGTATTGAACATTGGATCATTATTGTAAATAAAGAATTATATAGTGTGGGTGATTATGATCTCATTTAAGATTTGCACTTGCTAATAATCAGTATAAGTAACCATTATGGATGTATGTGTACAATTGTGACCCATTTAATGAACCAGTAGATTTGGTCTATCCTTTTTGAATCCTTTTAGAAGTTACATGAAGTGTGTATTGCATCTAATAGAACAATTTATAGTTTTTAAATCATATCTATAGTCTACTACATTAGATGTTTTAAAACATAAATTGTTTAAAGCTCAAAAAAGAAAGTGATTTCAGGAATTCACCCTGCAAGGCTGCAATCACATATTCGTTTGTGTCATGTATACATGTCACTTTTCATTATTTTGTTTCCTCATATGTCAGAATAATAATATGGGTATCTGTTTATTCTTTTTAATCAAATAACATTGTAGACAATATTACTACAGAGTATTTAAGACAATATCGCCTAAAAAAAAGGCAAAATAAAGTTAGCGATACCTGATGTTATTCTCTTGATATTGGAACCATCACTAGATAGCCTAGTGGTTAGAGCTCTGAATTCCTTGCAAAATGTGTCAGGTTCGAATCACATGTATAGTTTTTAGCAAGAATAGATTTTGATTTTCAATAATTTGTGCAGATTTGTGTTATAAAAGTGACTGCATTAGACTATCAAGAAGGAGCTTTTGTTGACATTGGAGGTGTACATGACGGATAAACATCTCTCTTGAATCATCCTTTTTACTGCTTATAGTTATAGTTATTATGTGCAAAGAGAGTACGGGAAAAAGATCTACCACATTCTACTTACACAAGTTTGATTGCATATTTATTAATAAACAAACGTGTATTTGCTATTTGCTTCTACTTCATCATTTGCATACATTTGTATCTTAGATAAATTTTTGTCAAATTTAATTTCAGACGATCATCCATAACTAATTACATTTGCACATTTTTTTGCCGAAACCCGCAATTTTTGCGGGTTTTAAGCTAGTATATCAACATTTTATGGGCATAATTTAGTTAATATTTTCCGAAAATGTTAAATTTCTTGAAATATACCATTATTCATTAAAAATGAATTTGTTATTCACGAAGAATGTTGTTACCGACCAAAATTAGATAATATTTATCAATAACAATAACGTTCTTCATAAATGCATTATGGTAAAATTATTAATTTTATTGAGATTACAATTTAAAATGACAAAAATACACATCTGCCCATTTTTATGGGGATACGGCCATAAGGGTGGAGGACATGTTGTTAGTCTGGGGGCATGTTTTTTAGGACGTGACAGAGTGGCGATTTCAGAATTATAACATAATGGAGTCCTGAATTTTTTTTTTTCCAGTATCAATTATATTTCAATGATATTTTAGTGGTAATTTACTTTCAAAAAACCACATATTCGAAAAATATATGAGGTCCGAGTACCTAAACTTAGTGGTGTTATATACAATTTAAAAGAAAGACTATAAATTCGAAAAATATATAGGGTCCTACATTTAAATTTAGTGATGTCCTATACAATTTAAAGAGTATTTTCTACTAAAAGTTTTTAAACTAGTGGTGTCTCGTGACCCCACGGGCACTTTACTAGACTCGCCACTGACGTGGCATGATTTTTATTAGGGAATTAGATCTTATTATTTTTGGGATGATAATGATAATTATCGATGATATAATTTTTTTCTTCATTGTACCTAAAAATTAGTTAATAGTTATCAGTTTTATTTCTCTAAATCTCTTTTATCTCTCTAAACCGTCACTTTCTCTTTCTAGAAATCAAAAAACAAAATCACTATCTAAAGCTAAATCAGATGAATAAAAGACTCTACGTTCACTTGAAATTTACATAAATAAAACACTGCATACTTATTCATTATAATAAAAAACTACAAACATGATTATTTGTTAAAAGTACATACATAATTGATTTTTTGCTAAGTTGTATATTCCATGTGTCAAGGTTTATTGTCACATCATTAATTTTATTTTAACTTATTACTTACAAAAATAAAAGAGAAAAAAAATAAATAGGTGATAGCAATCCGGAAATGATTCCTGTTTGGGTTTTAAGTTAGTATTAATTTTAACAATCACATAGTCTTAGAGGTACGTCGAAAGCTAGTGTAACATTCCAATTTGGATCCAACAAGTCATAGCAATTTGCACCAACGATGAACAAACTTTGTTCGTCTTCAATTAGTTAAACAGATCTAAAAAAACATCATCGGTTCGAATCTTGGGGTGATCCGAGAAGGGTTGGAAACAGTCAAGGAGTATTCCTGATGGACTGCGTACGCTAGAGTATGGGGTTGGATTACTCGACCTTTCCGGGTAACCCGAACAGGAAAAACCTTACAACTTTAAGATCTAAAAAAACATCTTCAATAAACCTGCAACCATCGCCGGCCACAACCCTCGCTGGAAACCCGAAAAACATAACCAACACAACCCTCTCAGGAAAACTAAAAAACATATATGAACTTTAAAGGTGATTATCGTAATCTTCGGGACTTGGTTCCGGAGAACAAAGAATTGAAAACAAGATCTGAACTTCAAATGTAATTCTGGTGTTGCAAACGAATGGTTCTAAGATCAGATTATTTTGTATCTTGTTTGTTTTGTTTATGATCTAACCTTGTTTTTTGTTTAAGAACCGATCTTGTTTATTTTGTTTAATATATGATCTTGTTTATTTTGTAAAATATCTGATCTTGTATTTTGTTTAAGATCTTACTTTGTTTATTTTGTTTAAGATCTGATTTTTTTAATTTTGTAATTTCTAATTTCGGTGTTGAAAAAGATGTTTTATTTTGTAATTATCCTATTATATACCAACAAAAGTCACATTGTGCCGTTTTGTTTTAAAAACTTGAGGGTTTTTAAAAACTTGAGGGTTTTTTTTTTTTCGTTTTAAACCCAGGACAGTGGACCACGTGTCCTTTATTAACTTGGTTATCTCTCCTCATTTTCCCAATTGTTTTTTGATTCCAGTACTCAAACGGAAAAACTACTAAGAGCGGTCCCAACGGACATCGCCCACCTTCGCTCAAAAACTCGCTCACGAGGGCCTTGATGGCACGACCGCGCCCAGGTCGGCGCCCAGGGGGTCTCCCAGCCCGTCGCCCACGATCTCGTTCTTTTACAACATATATATGTGGACGGATTTTTGGGACATTTAGCCGTTAGGAAAAAAAATTAATAAAAATTATACAACGGCTAGCAACGGCTAGTTGTATATATATATATATATATATATATATATATATATATATATATATATATATATATATATATATATATATTATTTAATCAATTTTACACTATATAAACACCAACTATTTACTTCATTTTACACACTCAAACATATATTTCTTTTATATTTTCACCACTCTCAATTTATATATTCTACTTTTTTTCATCATTTTGTTCACCCAAATAACAAAATGAGTTCCAATAACGAAAATCCCGATCAAAAAGAGGTAAATATGATATTATCGATCACGAAGACCACTACGAATCGAGCACTCGAACTAATTGATTTGTTAGATGAATTGAGTGAAAGGGTTGATATGCATATGCGAATGGACGCGGAACTTAGAGATGTGGGCCTTCATCGACTACTACAACGTATGCTTGTCGATCACATACACAATCTTCCACCAAATTATCGCATACGATATGACCCGACACAAAACCCAAACAATCAAGATGACGCTGGACCTTCACACATTCCCGATGACGAGGATGAAGAAGATGAAGAAGAATATGAAGAAAACGACGACGAGTAGTTTTTTAATTATTGTAATTTTTTAAATTATTAATTTAAGGATTGTAATTTTTTTTTTTGTTTTTAATTGTCGTAATGTTTAATTTTTAATTATTGTAATTTTTTTTATTTTTAATGAAATGGTAGTTTTATGTTTGTTATTTAAAATGTATTTTATAAATATTAATAATTATTTGATAATATAAAAAATAAAAAAAATAATAAAAAAATGGAAGGAGGAGTGTCATGGTTGGCAGTGGTTAGTCCAGGTTTAGTGTAACACCCCAGCTTAACATGACCACAATATTGTCCGCTTTGCCCGCAGGCGCACGGCTTTTTCTTGGCGATCACACACGAGAAGCACTTTCCCAGGAGATCACCCATCCTGGTAGTGCTCTCGCCCGAGCACGCTTAACCACAACGTACTCGCACTTCTACTCAGCCTGTGATCCCAAAACGCGTTGTGTCATTTAAGCGTGAGTATTACCTTATAATCCCATGATCACTCATGTTCGTGGGCGATGTGGGATTTGCCTAGGGTGTTACATTCACCCCCCTTAGGGACTCATCGTCCTCGATGAGGTTTTCCCCACCACCCCCAACGGCACATGAGTGGCTCTGATACCATTCTGTAACACCCCAGCTTAACATGACCACAATATTGTCCGCTTTGCCCGCAGGCGCACGGCTTTTTCTTGGCGATCACACACGAGAAGCACTTTCCCAGGAGGTCACCCATCCTGGTAGTGCTCTCGCCCGAGCACGCTTAACCACAACGTACTCGCACTTCTACTCAGCCTGTGATCCCAAAACGCGTTGTGTCATTTAAGCGTGAGTATTACCTTATAATCCCATGATCACTCATGTTCGTGGGCGATGTGGGATTTGCCTAGGGTGTTACATTTAGTCCTGGAAAAGGAGGTGAGAAGGATGTGCTGATGTGGCGCTGAATTATTGGTTAGTCCTGGAGGAAGTTATGTCTTTGTTGGGAGCGCTCTAAACACTCCGTACTCGCATTTCATTACACTCTTCAAGCTTCTCATCCATAACCTTCAGTTCCTGCGACTGATCTGAGATGACACTAGGGTTTCCAATCTCGTAGTTTTTGGTTGGGATTTTTGGGCTTCATACCCTCGATGCGTTTCACTGCCAATAAACTCCGCTTTGTTTCCTTATTCTTCTCCACTTTGCGTTCTTTCTGATTCTCCCTGGATTATAGTAACCGACTGAAGATTTAGAGCACAATTTGGGGCTTGAGGCGATTAACTTCAAACCCTTCTCCATCGTCTCTTTCATTAGATATATGGCTAACGAAAATTATATGGATACAAATTAGGGTTTTAGGCCATTGAAGTGTTACTTGGTTTCTGGTAGCTTCGCGCTTTACTTCCACGTTTCCATAGCCGCTGACGCAGACTGACATCTTCACTAGTGAATCTCGTGTAGTTCAGATTCACAATGTCGCGTGTAGTTCGGACGTTCCCATTGTTGTTGTTGCGGCTTAGGGTAGTGATTCTTGTGTAGTTCGGATTCACTAGTGAATCTAGTTCGGATTCACAATGTGTGACGACTCGGAAATTTTCGAACAAATTTAAACTTTATCTTTATATCATTAGATAAATATTTCAAACATATATATTACGTACAAATTTACAATTATATATATATATATATATATATATATATATATATATATATATATATATATATATATATATATATATATATATATATATATATATATATATCTTTACTTAGTCATAAAATGTCCTAACTTAAAATAATATATTTTGACAAACAACGAGCCACTGATTTATAGAAGTAAATGACTAAAACGCTTAAATGAATAAAGTTACATTTTGATTGGGATTGTTTTCAATATTTAAATCTATTATTTTTATAAGGGTACGAGTCACTAAACGTAAAAAGCTAGTTTTCTAAACGTACGAAGGTGCGCTCGAAAAACCGAGAGTGGTACATGGGTCGTGAGACCACGTCCGTGTCATTTTTGTAAAAATTATATTTTTACCATGAGCGTAAATATAATATAATATTTAATTAATTCTAAAGATTAAATATAATATATATTAAATAATATATATATATTACGTATCATATATCATATATATATATATAAGGAAAGGGGTGTCGGCAGGAAAAAGCTAAGGTTCATGAGCTGTAATGAGTCCCCATGCGATTGCATGGGGAATGAACTAACAAGTCATGCGATTGCATGACTAACTTGGCCAACCACTTTCTATAAAGCTCGATCAACTGGTTCCGAATTTACACACACATACTCATAATCTCCTATGCATCATTATTATTATTATTATTTATATTATTATTATTATTATTATTATTATTATTATTATTATTATTATTATTATTATTATTATTATTATTATTATATTAACCATATGATTATTATTAGTAGTATTAGGAATAAATATTATTAGTATTATACATAAAATACTACGACGAGGTTTCGCTCGCGTGATTTCAAAATAAGTTTTTGAGTAGGATAGAACTAAGGAAATTACGGGTTATAGCTATGGAGGTGATGGGTAATGTTCGTGGGTATTGTTTACAAATCAAACCTAGTGTTTATCACCTCTGTTACGTCTACGTACTTTCCTGCAATATTGAATCACAATATTGATACGTGAGCATTCATATCTTATCTTTTATATATTAATTGTGTATCCATGTCTAGTGCTCGAGTATATATATTTATGCATGCTTGTATGCTAAATTTCGTCGTTAAACAGTTTATAATGAATCAAGAATTAAATACATATATTACTGGTAAAAGGTATATGATATACATGTTTTTAGAAAGCTGGCGAAAAATCAATAACTTTTTATTTAGAAATCGAGTAATTTCGATGAACGAATTAAAAGATATGGTCAACTGAATTATGATTAACGTTAATTGGAATTGCTTTTGAATCTGCAATTAATATTTAAACAACTTATTTGTAAGATTGATAAATTGGATTTTGTCGAATATTACCAACCGAGTAAATGAATCCTTATATAAGGCACGTCTCGTTTTGTTGAACTATAGTCAAAATTGACTTTTTGAAACGACTTTGATAACTTTTGTATGTCGATCTCGAGTATTAGGATTGTGATACACTATGACCTGACCTAGCTTGATAGACAATTATTGACCAACATATGTTCTCTAGCTTGAGATCTACGGTTATTTGGTAATCCGAGTTTCGATTACATTTTGGTGAACGACTTTATATGCTGCTAAGGTGAGTTTCATTTGCTCCCTTTTTAAATGCTTTTGCAATATATATTTTTGGGCTGAGAATACATGCACTTTATTTTAAACAATGGACACAAGTACATACTAAATTCTATACTGAGTTTGAACCGAAAATCCCTTAGCTTTGGTAACTAGTAACTGCCGGTTATAAGAACTGGTGGGCGCGAGTAGTTATATATGGATCCATAGGGTTTGACATCCCCGTCTGTTCCAGGTATAGAAACCCTAGCCTGAACTATAAAACAGACGTATGCTATTTGAGTTTAGTACACGTTGGTTTGCGTGTATTGTACATGTTGGTTGCATGTATGTTAAAATAGGGGTACTTATTATAACGTTAAAGTTTAGCTACCAGGGTGCTCAATCTTGTAGAATATTTTGATAAACGTTTCGGATGAAACAACTGAAATCTTGTGATCCACCTTTATATACAGATTATACGATACAATAAAAGTATGAACTCACCAACCTTTGTGTTGACACTTGTTAGCATGTTTATTCTCAGGTTTCCTAGAAGTCTTCCGCTGTTTGATTGTATGTTAGACAAGCTATGTGCATGGAGTCTTACATGGCATATTTTTCAAGAAAACGTTGCATTCACCAAATCATCACCATGTATCTTATTTTGACTGCATCGTCAACGGAAGTACTATTGTAAACTATTATTTACGGTGATTGTCTATATGTAGAAATCATCAGCTGTCGAAAACCTTTGATTTAAATATTCATTTATGGTGTGTCTTTTCAAAAGAATGCAATGTTTACAAAACGTATCATATAGAGGTCAAATACCTCGCAATGAAATCGATGAATGACGTGTTCGTCCATATGGATTTGGAGCGATCGTCACACAATGTCTCGTGTAGTTCGGACATCCCTATTGTTGTGTGGATTGGGGGTAGTGTATCGCGTGAGTCTTCGGATACACTAGGGCGCGTGAGTTTTCGGCTAACCCCGATTTTCGTTGTGGTGAAGGTAGTGAATCGCGTGAGTTTTCGGATTCACTAGGGCGCGTGAGTTTTCGGCTAACCTTCATGCGTTTAAGGTTAAGGGGTTAACCTTGGAATTTTGAGTATTGAGTATATATATATAGTTGTGTTGCAGCTAATCCTGTGGATTGGCATGGTAGTGTGTAGCGTATAGCTTGCTTAGTTATACATGGATGCGGTATGTGCTTATTACTTGCTGTTGATGACGTATTCATTTTATACATATTATGGGTATAGTATGTTTACATTCACTAAGCTTTATAGTTTACCCTCTCGTTGTTTACATTTTTATAGATACGCAATGAAGAGGTGGCAAGGTAAGCACGAGGACTAGTGGATTATTGCGGGTTGCTTTAAAAGACTTTGCTTTCGGATTTGATTTAGGATTGGGTAGTGCATTCATAATCACCATGCTCGTTCTTATGTTGGAGTTTAAACGCTTTGGGTCGAAAGTGTCTTTTGGTTATGTTAAAAGGGTCTTGGGTTATGCCCATTTTGATATTTAAATTATTGTACGAAACATATTAACGTTGTTTAAACTTATTTGCGAATTGGAAGTGTTTTGAAAGCATAAGTTGTGGCGTCGTACTATTAATGTTAATGTGTTGTATAAAGAAATTTTTTTCGGGTCGATATAATGACGGGTTGAGTCATTACACTGTTGATAAGAATCACGATCTCAAAATACCAGGTAACGTTTTGAGGTATGCATCTCAACCTGATTTATGACTGAGACATTGATGACCTATGCATGAGTGTAAGAATCTATCTTGAAAATCATGCACCCTGTAATGAGTTTGGGTAAATATAAGTTTAGCCTTATTTGCTAATGTAATGAGTTTGGGTAAATATAATATAAGTTTAGCCTTATTTGCTAATTTACAGAATTGGGTATTTTAGATTAGGATTGAATCTCCATCTTCAATGATTATCTTCAGAGGAGATCCGGAGGGAGAATAAGGTGATCGACCGCTCAGGGCACATGATTTTTAGGGGTCCAATATATATATATATATATATATATATATATATATATATATATATATATATATATATATATATATATATATACCGATACAACTAGGGAAACACAACTGAAATATCGAAGGCGAAACACAATATGTTAAAAACAACAATCAAAGATCTCAGAAAAAAGTAATCAAAGTTCACCAGCACTCTAGCAAAGCCCAAAGGACATTTTTTAAAAAAAAAAAAAAAAAACTCATATTATTCGTTAGGGTTTAGGAGTCTTTTTTCACCTCGTTCTAAATACTTAAATTTTCGAGACCGACACTGGTTATTTCGAAACACGTAATTGGGTATTTGAGAGCAGGATTGCATCATAGCTCGTCCCTAGCTTTTTGAGCCAAATTTTGTGCAAAATACGCAAATGCATGATGGAGTTGGAACATTCCACATTTGTTGATGTGTCTTCAATTGTTAAATTTGTTGATAAGTATATCCTTGGAAGTCACTAAGTCCATTTCTTTGATTCTGTGTTTCGATGTGAAACCTGAGGTATATGGAAAGCGATCGAGAAACACAATAGTTTTTCCAGTATCGATGTATATAATTCGATCGAGTTGTTGACACAATTATTGCTACTTCATTTTATGGATTAATAATTTTGTCAACTTCAAGATTTATGTAATCAAGATTTCGTGGGTTGATTGGAGTTGTAACTTTCATTATTTATGTAAGTGTCGAGTTCACCGATCAAATAAATGTTAAAGATTACGCAGAAGTAGAAATTAAATCACCCTTCTACAAATTAAATAAATGTGAAAGAGTACTCAAACAAAATATATTACAGTAGCAGTTCTTTAAAGAGTACTCAAAAGTAGACATAGTAGAAATAAATTGTTTCATATTAAATTGTTTCCTTGTATTACTAACAAATCAAACAAGAATAGTAAATCAGTTCTCAGGAGACATAGTTAACATACCAGTATTTTGAGATAGATCTAGAATGAGGCAACATTAATCGTAACCATAACGATATGCAAGTTCAATTGATTTATTATGAGCTACCAATATTAAAAATAGGGTATGACATAATTTATTGATCGCTTTTCATAACGAGCCAACAAAATATTGTGGGTGTCTGACGACAACTACGTTATTATGGCGATACGGTCGCCGGAAGAGGATACCAGAAAAGCTAAGAAGAGACTGTAGAACTGAGAAGATGCCCATCAACAAATCTTGAAATGTATCAAGTATTAGTATGCTCTTCCTCAAAACGACATTTCCTAACATTGATACGGCTTCCAAACATCTACTCATTTTACTTCACTGGATCTCTCTCTCTCTCTCTCTCTCTCTCTCTCTCTCTCTCTCTCTCTCTCTCTCTCTCTCTCTCTCTCTCTCTCTCTCTCTCTCTCTCTCTCTCTCTCTCTCTCTATACAAACATACATAGTTGAGTACTTGTACATGAGTAAAATTTTACTCCCATCATACCGAAAGAATTGTACGTTTTTAACAAATAGGAGTAATTAATTAGTTTTATTTGTTTACTACAGAGTATTACTTGCACTTATTTACAAAAGTATAAGTATATGCCTAATATGTTTGGATTTGCTTTTTTAAAATAGTTTTTATATCTTTAATATGACATTTTGCAAAAGTATACATGTAAAGTACTAACTTTTTTTTCATCAAAACCACGTTTTTCTCTAACAAAACGAAAATAATCACTTTTTTGGCAAATAATATTTGTTACTCCATTAATAAGATTTTACTAACACGCTATAATCTCTACAAATCGCAAATTCAAACAACCCTAAGTAAAGGGTAAAGGAGGTTAAAACATACATATATTCTTATATAAAACTCAAATGTTATGTCATATGAACTTGCGGGCATAGTTCAACGATTTCCCTCATGTACTTTGTATAATGGAATAGGAGAGGTTATTAGTTCGATTCTTAGAGATGACATGATTTTCTCTAAACCAATTGAATACTAATAAGTGTGGTATATATTGACTCTATATAGAGGTTTTACCGGATTCGTTCACGGATCTCTAACTTGAACACTGCCCGAATGGATGTATTCTCCGGTACCGTCGATCGGGTTCGGGTTTCCGTCCGAACGTGTGTGTTACGTGCAAATGATGAGGGTGAAATAAATGATCTACTGATGCCAAAAAATCGTCGTAAAAAAAACAATATTTATATTTATTGAGACTAATTAAGAAAAAGTACTCAATAATAAATATGGATAAATTAAAAAAAAAAAGAAAAAGAGAGAGAGATAAAAACATGTCATATAAACTCAAAGAATTACGAAACTCATCTTACTACTACTACTACTACTACTACTACTACTACACATATATATAAGTACACACCGATAATAGTTGCACTTATTACTAAAGCACTTATAGTTTAACAGTATTTGAGGCGTTTTTTAACTAAAGAAGTCGAGGGTTCAAGCTCCGTCGTGAACATATTGGTTGATTATTATGAGTTATGTGTGAGTTGTCATTCGGAAAAAAAGTTGCACTTAATTTCACATAAATACATATTTTCTATATATTCATTTTGAGAAAATGAACAGTTGTAGCAGTCAAAATTAGTTTACATCAATTTATAAAAGCATAGATGTATAGTTTCGGCATAAACGAATGCTCAAGTAAACCTTCATACATACATGTAATCTGAAATATATAAATATAATATCTTTTTGCAAAATTGGTAGCCATATGTTTTTATATATATGAAGTGTTTCTTAGTTTTTTTTTTGTTTTTTCACTTCTTAATTGCTATTGCTATAATTTGTCATCTCTAGATAATATATTGCGAACTAAATATTTTAATTCAATTGAACGTAGAAAAAGACAACATTTATTTATTTTTATTCTCAAAAGAAATAGAGAAAGGAAACAAAAGTTGAGTGGCATGTGGTGAAACGCTAGTATAAGAAATGAGATGAAAATGTCGACATTTTAAAGAGATTGAGTGAAAGCAAAAGGCATAACTTAGTTAAGATGACAACATCCAATTGTACATGCCTACCAACTCTCTTGACACCGGCTTTTTCACTTAAGAGCACTAGAGTCGAGACACTAGCCATAGTGTCTAATTTCAGTTGTCTTTCAAGATACTGAGATTTAACACTGAAGTCAAAAAAAGAGAAAATCGTTCAGTGTCTAATTTCAGTGTCTAATTCATTGAATAACGGATATATTTCAAAATCAAACATCTTCCACCAACGTCGAATATACGACGGTGAGCCTAGGCACCGACGGAAAACGGCGGCAAAACGCCGGGACGGAGTCGACGGTGCCACCGTCCCCAGCGTCGAAATTGGTCGACAGCGAAAAATGGAACGGCTCCGAGTGCTCTAATTATTCTTCCAAAACAAGTAAATGGTATGTTTAACATTAAGGAGGTGATAACTCCTAAATTATACAGTATTTTTATAACATTTTGAGGAGTTATCTTGTTATTTTTAAGCCATTTTTATGCCAAAACACACTAAAATGGGTAAAAATGGAAAATAGGTATTTATGATATTTTGTTTAAGCTATGTGCATCACAGGAACAAAAACAGTGAAAAATGAAGAATGTAAGATGAAGCCGCCTGCCTGAGGGCCATAAAGCCGCCGACTTCCTCATGGATTTCCAGAATGTTCCAGTTTTGATCGTGAAATATGTAAACTTGGAGCCAACGAAAAAGTGAAGTAAAGCCGCCGGCTTCACACTGAAGCCGCCGGCCTCGTGGACACGGTTTCTCGACTTGCTGATCAAGTTAAAATAAATAAGGAAACCAAATCAAAAAGATTTTCCAGATCAATAAAGCAGCCGGCTTGGCATCAAGCCTCCGACTTAAGTTAGACGGTTACGCGTTTTTGACTTAAGGATCACGTTTTACTTGGAGAGAAATTCACTGACTCAGGGAAGCCGCCGGCTTTTGGCACCGTCTTGAAACATTATAAATAGAGGCCTTAGGCCAGAGTTTTTGATATCCAATTCAGTTTTTCTCTATTTTTCAGAATTCAAGTACGAATTAGTTAGGTCTTTATTTCCTTTTAACATTCAAGTTCATTAATCAATCATTTGGTTTTCAATTTCTTCTATGTCGGTATGATTCTTTATCTTATTTCTTATCCTTTATTTGTTTTTACTTTAGTTATGGGCTAACAGCCTTAAATATGCTTGAATCATGTAACATCTTGTGATCAATTGCCTGAACATTTAAAATGTATGAAAGAAAACAGAAATTTGGATGTGGGACATGATGTGATGGCCCCGTCAAAACACTTAACGGCTCCGTCACTTGGTCCCGCAGCTTGATCGAACTTAAATGAATTTAACAAACGACATTGCATTCTTTTATTTCAAAAATTTCCCAAAAAGGAAAGCATACCAAAATATGAAGTTTAAAAGTAACCCAACATATTAATTAACTAAAGTTGACATGAAACATTGTCAACAAACCACAAGTTTAAATTATCCAAAAACAGAATGCAAGCTTAAGTTTCATAAATTGTTTCATTAAAATCTGCCCAAATGCATGCAGACTCTTCTAAACACAGCGGAAGCATCACATAAACTCAAGTACCTGTGAAAACATGCGAGTAAACTGTCAACACAAAGGTTGAGTGAATTATAGGTTTAAATAATTTAATAAACTTTAGACCACAAGATTTAAAAATGTTAGAAAATATTAAACATTATTCCATTATCAATGAGCCACCTGGTAACCACTTAACCCTTTATTTACCCTTGCCAAACACAATAAATGATATACACCGGACAGTGTATTTACAACAAAATACGAAGTACTAAACATTCCGATTATAAATTGCTAGCGCGACTTGCTCGAAATGGGGTTGTCAAACCCGATAGATCTATCCGTAGGATTCGCGTTCACCAGTAGAAACCAGTGATTACAGTTACCAGACTAGGGAATATTTTTGTCCAACTCACAATGAATAATTTATATTTAATTGTCACTTGTGTCTAAACGTAAAGTAAAATGCATGTAATCACATCCCAAAAATATACTTTGAAAAGTATGTAAAAACGGGACTATAACTCACATTATTAGAAACGAAGTAACCAACACAAATAAGTGAACAGCAAATGAGTACAGTGATCAGGAATGATCACAACGCCAACCTATAAATAAAGCAGGTCAATATAAATAACTAACTTAGGTCCAGTCTTAGTATGATAGCTATTGTACATGTTGCAAGTAGTCATAGAACAATACTCAGCATGCATCGGTTTGATCGGAACAGCTTACGAACACACACTTTCTATTTTTAGAAAGTTTCTATTTTTAGCAGGTTTCCATTTTTGGAAAGTTTCTATTTTTGAAAAGTTTCTATTTTTGGAAAGTTTCTATTTTTGGAAAGTTTCTATTTTTGGAAAGTTTCCAAATTTAGAAAGTTGCTATTTTTGAAAAGTTTATAAGTGAGGAAAGTTTCCTTAATTAGAAAGTCAACAAAAGTCAACTGAAAGTCAAAGTCAACCAAAAGTCAACTCAAAAGTCAACCTTGGTCAAACATAGTCAACGTTAATTTTAAAAGTGTAAGTTATAATAACAGTGTAAGTTATAATGTTATTTAAAGTTAAATATGTCTAATTATGTCATAACATAAGTTTAATTAAATTAAAATGAATTATTAAAGTTAATATAAGTTTAAATGATATAATTAATATAACATAAGTATTTAATTAATTAATTAAATATTAATAATAATATAAGTATTATTAATTAATAATAAATTTTAAATCATCTCATAAGTATTATTAATTAATAATGAATTATTAATCATATCATAAGTTTCTAATTATAATCATTAAATCATAAGCATTTAATAATTAAATAATAACTAAGCCTTATAATAATTAAATAATTATTTAATCCTTATTATAAGTTTTATTATAATAATTTCATAATAATAGTTTAATACTTATCATAAGTATTTTCCATTAATAATAAGAGTATTATTAATCATAAGTTTAATTAAAATGTTACTTAAATCATAAGTAATAATTAAATGATAAAATAAATATATATCATAAGTCTTAAATAATAATAATTATTTTTTATATCATAAGTAATTAAATGATAATGAAATTCATTATTTATATCATAAGTTTAATAATTAATCATAAGTTTTAAATCAAAAGTTCATCGGGTCGTATCTTGAGCCCCGGGTGTCGGTTTTCGGCGAGCCTTATATATATCTCCGCCTAATAAAACCACCTGACACATTGGTGCACTCAAGAACACACCAAGAACAGTCCACAAGTCGTGGTGATCAGCCAAGACACCACTTGGAACTTCAATTCAATCAAAATCGTGTTTTAGCCATAACGGGTGATTCGTGGCTCGGATTTAGATGACCCGAACATGAAAATTCGTCCCATCATTAATCCTAACGCACTAACACACTCTAAAGTCACCAAATATGGTCACAAAGTCGGACCAAACCTGGTTCATATCAATATCACATTTCAACCTTAACAAAATACCATTTTGATCATATCTAGGGATCCGGAAATCTAAACGACATGAATCCGGAGTCTAAAATTAATGTCTTGATGAGAGGAACTCATCTAACTACTTTATTTTCACTTTTATATCAGTCACAAATCCAGAATTGAACAAAAAGCTGCTGTCCCAATTAAATCAAACCGAAAACATATGTATTTGAGTAATTCTACGCATACAAACATCATTACAACAACAAATAATCATCATACTATTAAAATAGACATCAAAAACAGAAAAATAATGAAAAATTAAAAGTTGTAGGGTTAGGGTTTATACCCTAATCGAGAAACAAGTGATTGAATCGTGTAGAGGATGATTAGTAGAACGCGTTTATGTATAACAATGGATGATCCAAGCCTTAATTTGATGCAAGATGATGATGATGGTGAGTGTGAAGGGAGACGGCCACAAGAGGGAGCAAGAGGGAGGAGAGAACAAAAAATAAGTTTTAGGTTTAAGATGAAAATGAGAAAATGGATTGCAAAAAGAAAAATCAAGGGATTACTCCCTCCCCCCCCCATGAGGCTTCGGCTGAAAATGATAGTGGGGTCAGACCCACTTAGCCCAAAACTCTAACATGTAAATTCCTTGTGGCCCGGAAGCCCGAACGAAACCCGAAACGCGAAAACACGCTTACGCGATTAAAAATTCGGAGAGATAACGAATACGCGACGAAAAATAAATAGAAATACTATATATAATTATATGATCTTAAAATATCATATTTAAAATAATTAGGATTTAAATATCCCAAAAACTCGACCGTTGGTTTGAAAACCGAAAAGATTCGCCGGATAGAAATCCGCGACACGTAGAAACGTATAACTCAAAATATGAATACAAACATTCATTTAACACATAATAATTAATACATATATTATTACAAAAATAATAATATAGGTCATAGAGATGACGTGGCACGAATAACAGTTAACGGTCGTTAAATAATTAACGAAAAAGATAACGGAAAAAGTAGGGTCATGACAGTACCTTCCCGTTACGGAAATTTCGTCCCGAAATTTAAGCAGGCGCAGGGGTTGACTCAGCATCTGGGAACAAATGCGGGTACTTCTGCTTCATCTGATCTTCACGCTCCCAAGTGAACTCGGGACCGCGTTTGGCTTTCCATCTAACCCGGACAATAGGGATTCGGCTCTGCTTAAAAGTCTTAACTTCTCGGTCCATAATTTCAACAGGCTCCTCAATAAAATGTAGTTACTTATCCACATGAAGTTCCTCCAGTGGAATAGTCTTATCGGCCTCGGCCAAACACTTCTTCAGATTCGATACATGAAAGACATCGTGAACAGCACTGAGTTCTTGTGGAAACTTCAAACGATAAGTTGTCGGTCCAACTCTCTCAATGATCTCAAATGGTCCAACAAAACGAGGACTCAACTTTCCCTTTTTACCAAAACGTATCATACCTTTCCAAGGTGAAACCTTTAACATAACACAGTCGCCAACTTGAAATTCTACATCTTTCCTTCCCTTATCGGCATAACTCTTTTGCCGACTTCTAGTGGTTCTTAACCTTTCCTTAATCTGTACAATCTTCTCGGTAGTCTCATGAATAATTTCTGGACCGGTGAGTTGAGCATTCCCAACCTCATTCCAGCAGACAGGAGACCTACACTTTCTACCATACAGAGCTTCAAATGGTGCGGCTTTAATACTTGCATGATAACTGTTGTTATAAGAAAACTCAGCTAGCGGCAAATATTTATCCCACCCATTACCAAAATCAATAACACACGCTCGTAGCATATATTCTAACGTCTGAATGGTCCTTTCACTCTGACCATCCGTTTGAGGATGATAAGCGGTGCTCATATCCAACTTAGTTCCCAAGGCTTCCTGTAAGGATCGCCAAAACCTCGATACAAATCGACTGTCTCGGTCCGAAATAATAGATACAGGAACACCATGTCTAGAAACAATCTCCTTCAAATACAAACGAGTAAGCTTCTCCATCGAATATGTTTCCTTAATCGGCAAAAAGTGAGCTGACTTAGTGAGTCGATCTACAATCACCCAAATGGTATCATAGCCACCCGCAACTCTCGGTAACTTAGTAATAAAATCCATCGTAATACCTTTCCACTTCCACTCGGAAATCTCGGGTTGCACCAAAAGTCCAGACGGTTTCTGATGTTCAGCTCTAACCTTAGCACAGGTCAAACACTTAGCCACATACGTAGCCACATCAGCTTTCAAATTAGGCCACCAATACAGCTCCTTAAGATCATGATACCTCTTTCCTAAACCAGGATGAATAGAGTACCTAGACTTATGAGCCTCATCTAAAACAAGTTGTCGCAGATCACCAAACTTCGGAAACCAAAGGCGTCCCTCAAAATACCGAGTACCATCGGTTTGTACCTCTAACTGTTTACTCGAGCCTCGGACCTTCCCGTTACAAAATTCTCCTCCTTCAAGGCTTCTTGTTGAGATGCAAGAATCTGCCTTGCGAGGTTTGTTCGAATGGTCATATTTAAGGCTCTAAACCTACGAGGTTCAACTCTCTCTTTTCGAATCAAAGCATCAGCCACGACATTGACTTTTTTTTCGGAATGGCTAAAGGAGTTCACAATCATAATCGTTCAACAATTCCACCCATCTTCGCTACCTTATATTCCATTGTCTTTGATCAAAGATATGTTGAAGACTTTTGTGATCAGTGTACACTGTACATTTGACCCCATATAAGTAATGTCTCCACTTCTTGAGTGCGAACACAACAACTCCCAATTCAAAATCATGGGTTGTATAATTCTGTTCATGAATCTTTAACTGACGTGACGTGTAACGATCCTGGATTTTCCGACGTTATTTTATTAATAATTGTTATTATTAATACGTGTGATAAAACGAATGTATGTTATTACATTTACATGTTGCCATGATTGCCCGAACTTGACTTTTATTGCTCGAAACGTCTTTGTGACACTCGGAACTTTCACGAATAATATTTTTAGATATTATTTGCATTCATGATTAAGTTTTATTAATCATTTTAATTAACTAAGACTATTAGTTAGTTACTTGGGCTTTAAATGGATTAAATTGTTAATTAAGCGAACTTGGGCTTTATTAGTAAAATGGACTTATGACTTTGGGCTTACAAGCCCACCCTACCCATTTTAATGGACTTAGCTAGCCCAATATTACATGTAAGTAGTACTTACAAGAGTAACTAGTTGGTTAAGGCTCTTAGAATCTAGTTAGCAACTTATCCCCATGAAACTACATCATTTAACCAACTTTTGTAAGCTTTTCATGTTAGTAACCAACAAACAACTCCATCCTCCCTCCCCCACTCCTAAACCGTCGGTTTAGGTGCTCCTCATGGAGTGTTTTGTTTCAATTTTGATTACTTATTCATTCACATATCTCTCATTCCAAAATACACACACACTTACCTCTCTTTTTCTCTCAAACATTTTCTCTCTTATTTCTCTTAACTTGTAAGTATTATGTTCAAGTTTCTTCCTTCTTTCTTGTATCAAAACCGTAGCCTTGGCTACAAGAATCATCATCATCATCATCATCAATTGTTGTTTGTTACTTGTACTTGGTTGATTGTTTGAGTTACTTGAAGTTTATTGTTACTTACTTGTTGTTGTTACATACTTGTTACAAGAATCAACTTTATAGTTAGATTCTTCATTTTATCTTGTATCTTCAAGAACACACAAGAACTTAACTTACTATTTATGTTCTACATATACTTTCTTAAAAGATTGCAAGTTCATGTGTTGATTAAACTCATACTTGAAGTTCATGAAGTAAACTTTAAAGTTTACTTTCTAAAGATCAAACTTTGGTTTTAATCTTTAAAGTATGAACAACCATGAACAAATTACATGTTTACTTAGTTTACTTCTTCATTCTTGCACTTTAAATTCATGTAATTAGTTTAAATGGTCAAGAACTACAAGTTAGCCTTGATCTCTTTAATCTTGAACTAAAAGTCAACCTTGAAAGTTCAAGAACACACAAATAAGTTTTCTTTAAATATAACTTTGTATACTTATGCTTGATCTAGACTTTTGGGTCTTGGATCTTCAAGATCTAACTAAGAACCATGTTCTACACCTTAAGATCTTGATTAGTTAGTTTATTTTCAAGTTTAGAGTTCAATATTTCTATTATAGTTCATGTAAGTGTCAAACCTAAGACTTTGATGTAACTTTGGTTCATCAAACTACATGCAACTCTTAAGTGAGTTGTGCTTCATGTCTTAGATTTGCACTAGGGTTATGATGGTCAAGACTTGGTTAAGATGATGTAGATACATCAATGAGTTGTACACTTGAAGCTATATGCATCAAGTATGAGAACCATGATGAACATCAAGCACCAAGACCACCGGAACTCACTTAAACTTACTGTTTCTGTCCAAACCCTACTGACCTGCTGTTTCTGTAACAGACCAGTAGACCTGGGCTACTGAGACCATGATTTTTAGATAGAAATTTTCTAGTAGATAACTTTTCATATAGGACTCGTCTTAATCCGAGTTACGGTTTAGGATTTATGGCCCTCCGATCGTCACTATGTCCTTTAACGTTGTGCAGAAATTTCTGACCTACTCGCACTTAGACCATCGCCATGGTCAAACCAAGATGAGTTTGCTTCTGTAAGTTTTACCACAACTAAAGGAATCATAGACGGAGCCATGGCCACTGGTCTCACCTTAATTCAGTAAGGGTTGAGGTCGTGGTGACTGATCGAAGTCAGCTTTTGTTTTAAACTACTTTCATGAACGAAACCTACTTTACACCTTTTGTTAAATGATGAATGATGATGACCCTTAAGACCTTATTTACATACTTTTAAACCTTTTTGGACGATTTACTGACTTAGTACTATTTGCCTTAGGTTGAGGACCTTCGGACCGATTACTTGCACACCTTTTCCGAACCGACTTTACGACTACATTATCATTGTGAGTTATAGCATTCCCTTTTTACTTTAACTTATTTTGGGAACTGAGAATACATGCGGATTTTATGTTTTACATACTAGGCATGAGTACTTAACCTTTATATATGTGTGGGTTATATAACGGCAGAAACATTCCCTTTAGCTCGGTAACGTTTAGTCATTGGTTCTTGAACCGGTGAACGCGAATCTTAGATATGGATCCATAGGGTTTGACATCCTCACTCGGGCTAGTAGCGCTAGCATTTAACGAGTGTTTAATACTTCGTAGACATACGCACTTGCCAAGTGTACTTTCAGGGGGTATAAACGTTAAGTTAGTTACCAAGTGCCCACGGTTAACATATACTTTATCATACTGTTTTGAAACGCTCTTTGTAGCACTGAAATCTCGTGGCCTACCTTACATACTGTTATACTTAAACTATAGCTCACCAACCTTTGTGTTGACGTTTTAAAGCATGTTTTTCTCAGGTACTTGAGGTTAGCTTCCGCTGTGTACTAGTCGTGCTGTAGACACCCGCTGCTTAGAGATGTCATCGCATGAACTACTTTATTTTGCATTCAAACATTCGTACTTTTGAACTATGACTTGTAACGACCGTTGTGGTCACATACACTTATTATCTGCTTCTACTTAGTGAAGCATGCTTTTGGATTGTAAAACATTTGATGTCGGTTATGACGTCACTTTATTATTGAATGCAAACTCTTTTTGAAAACGCATGTAGTACTTAACCTTGTAATGATCCTGTTGTTGATGATTCGTACACGATGGTTTTGTACGGGGCATCACATTTGGTATCAGAGCATTGGTTGTAGGGAATTAGGTTGCATTAGTGAGTCTAAGACCGACCCGAGTAGGAATCACTAATAGGACTAATCTACAACTTGCTACTTTACGTGTTTCCGCTGAACTTACTGCATGTTGCTGCTTACTGTTACTACTATATGCCGTATGCTACTACATGATTTCACTACTGTATGATATTACTTGCTTTCGATTGCATGCTACTTTTGTACGATTCGTTATTATTTCCATGCTACTTATTGTTATACATGATTTAAAACTGTTGGCCTAATACGTGCTTGCTTTATGACTTACTGACATGGAAAATTTATTTTTCCTTGTTCAGATGTCGGATGTACCACCTGCTAGCGTTTTGGGCAGTTCAGACTCAGACCCCGTCGCTCCACCTGCTGCTGCTGCCGATACACCGGTCCCGCTACCCATTAGTGATCCCGGCGCTTCTACTTCCGGAGCCAGTAGTAGTACACCTGCCCCAGTGGCTGCTTCCGATGGACACGTAGGCCCTACGGAGATTCCAGCTCCGTCTGCTCCCGGATCCTCGGATTCACAGCCCCGCATCGGTGGAGTTGTGATCCCCGCGGAGTTCGGGGAAGGGCCATTTCGCAACCATATGCGCATGCCGTGCCGACGCACTCCAGATGGACATTTAGTGCCGATCCCGCCAGGCAGACACAGGGAGATGTTGGCCGCCTTCGAACTGCCAGTTGAGCCACCCGTGTCGCCACCACATGATTCAGACGACGGGTCTTCCACTGATGCTCCATCAGACGACACCTCTTCGGATGACTCCAGTGATGACGAGTGTAACATCCCGCATTTTTCCGTTAAATTATTTTAACGCCCGTCTTTTTCTTTTTAAATAATACCCTTCATATCTAGATTCGTATCCTTTGTTAAGTAACATTTTAAATATTCTCGTTATCGGATTTTTAATATCTCCCGTACTTCCGTGTAATTTAAAATAATTCGTTTGGTCAATTCACGCACCCGTAACCGAACGCGAGGGACTAGTTTCGCCATTGGAGCAAAGATGTGACTAGCTTGACTAGTCAACACCCACCTCCCCATTTTCCTTTTCATTTTCATTTCCATTTTCTTTCTATACTTTCCAATTTTCTCTCCAACACCACTACAAAGAATCATCATCTAAATTCGGATTTGGAAGCTTCAACCAAAACAAAATACATATTTGGAATCCTCTCTTCATCCTCTTCAATTTGATACCAACTTCATCTCATTTGGGTAACTTTCTAAAATCACTAATTTTATGTGTTCTTGAGATTTTTGAGTTATAAAGTTGTTAATTAGTGTCTATGGCTCAAGTCTAGTTTGATTATGTGTTTTGTATGCTTGTTCTTGCTATTTTGGTGTAACTAGTTCATATTGAAAGAATGCTTGCTTAATCTTGAGTTTTAGGTGTTCATATGTTGTTGAATGATGAAAGTTCACGTTTTAATTGTGTTCCTAACATCACTAGCTTCAAATTGGTATGTAGGTTGACATGGATTAGTTTCATATGCAAGATTGTTGAATTTGTGATTTTGGGTTAGGGTTTGATAGAAGTAAATTGAATTTTTGATGCATTAAATGCTTGTTAATGTTACTTGTAAGTGTTAGGTTGTGTTGTATGCTTAATTACCTTCGAAACGGCATATCGTTCATGTAATTTGGTTGCCAAATCATTAAATTGCAATTTTGACTTGTATGCATTGATTATGGAACATTAATTGCGGTTTTTGGTTGTTATAAGTGGAAGTTTGATTGATGATATGTGTTTAGTTGCATTCCTCGTCAAAATACCTTTCCAACGATGTATGATAGGCGTTATAAGTGTTTGCGGGTCAAGAGTTGTGTTAGAATTGGTTTTGGCTCGTGCATAGTTTGAAAGACAGAAAAATAGCTGAACTACAGGTCGCGCGGCGCGCACCCTACCCCGCGCGGCGCGCCAAATGGCCTGGACAGATTCTGACCTCCATGTCCCTTTTAACGTGAAATGTTTGACTAGCTACCGACCTCCGATTCACATGAAACTTGTTTTAATATACTTGTATATGAATAATTAGCATGGAAAATTTGTCCGGGACCCGACCCGAACATGTTGACTTTTTCGTTGACTTTGACCCGACCAAGTTTGACTTTTTGTCAAACTTAACCAATTAATTATGCAATCTTCCTAACATGCTTTTATACTTGTGTCTTGCATGAAACTTGACAATTTACTTCACATGCTATATTAATCGAGTCGTGTCGAGCCATAGGACTAATTGAACAACTTTGACCCTTCGTGACTATCGTTATTGATACAACCTACTTGTTTAGGTCGAGATTAGCTTTGTCTTTGCACGCGTTTACTCGTTGAAGTACTTTATTAACTCTTGCGCTCAAGGTGAGATCATAGTCCCACTTTTACTCTTTTTGAACTTATATTTGGGATGAGAAAACATAAACGATTCTTTTGAACTAAGTGAACACAAGAACGGGAAAACAAACATTCTACATACGAGTTTAGAACAAAAAGCCTCAATTCGATTATCATTAGTTACACTTGACGGGTGTAAGCGAGAACTTATGTTATATGGCCATATGGGTTTGACAACCCTCATCTTTGACGGTTCGCTACCGTCTACGGATGAAATATATTTTCGAGAATCAGTGTTTGTTCTAGCACTATGGATGGGGTATACAATGGATGAAATGTTAAGCTTTGATAATTGGGTGCTCGTGAATATTAACTTTTAGAATGTATTACTATTATTTCAACTTTGCAAACCTTGTGGTTCGACTTACTTACTTTTACTCACTTACTTACTTAAACCTATGATTTCACCAACGTTTTCGTTGACAGATTTCTATGTTTTTCTCAGGTCTTGCACGATATGTGATACATGCTTCCGCTCGCTATTTGATACTTGCATTGGATGTCGAGTATACATGCATTACTTGGAGCGTCTTTTGACTTTACTTTAAACCGTGTCGCCTAGATTTCAAATGTACTTATAACCTTGTAACTTAACTTTTGGTTGAACAATTCTTGTAAACTTTGAAAACAATCTTTATTTTGAAATGAGGGTGACATATTTTGGTCAAACATTGTCATAAAGACTTATGACCAGGTAATGGGACCCACGTAGTCGACGCCGTCACTTGACGATTTGTCGGGGTCGCTACAAGTGGTATCAGAGCCTTGGTTGTAGGGATTTAGAGTTCATTTGAGTTCACCCCGAGTCATAGGGTACATAGGTGAATCTAGACTACAACCGGCATATAGACTGAAGTAGGAATTACTTGACTATTTGTGCATTTATACTCGAACTCTTCTATCATATCTAACTCGTATTCGATCTTGATCTTACGTTGATAAATTTTGTTGACGCGCCACCTTGACTTTATGAAGTAATGTTAAATGCACATGAGAATCAGGGTAATATAATTTCCGGGATTATATTACGGTGATTCACATGGACGTTCCGACATTATGACATAAAGAATTTAAGGCGAGTCAAGGAAAAATTTTCTCTATATCCTTATTCCATATCACGGTTAGTATTGTTAAGAATACTAATCAACGATATTCTTGTGTCTTGAAGGAACAATGGCTCACCAAGGTCAACACAATACCCCTCTCGAAACTCTAGAACAAGCTCTTCAACGAATGATAACCACCGCCGTGGGTACGGCCGTGGCCGATCACTTTTCCAACAACACCAATCGTGGAGCCGGTAATTCAAGCGAAGGTTGCTCCTACAAGAACTTCATGAAGTACAACCCTCCCACTTTCGATGGAACCGGAGGACCGGTTGTTCTCACCCGATGGTTTGAACAAATGGAGACCGTTTTTAACACAAGAGGTTGTCGAGACCGAGATAAGGTCAAGTTTTCCACCCTCACTTTCACCGGCATTGCTCTTTCGTGGTGGAACAAGTATGTACAATTGGTGGGTATCGATGAAGCCCACACACTCTCATGGACCGAATTAAGAGAGAGAATGATCACCGAATATTTTTTGCGCGACGAGACTCGAAGGCTCGAACAGGGTCTAAGGAATTTAAGAACGGTCGGGAATGACCTCGGAGCTTATAATCAACGGTTTACCGAACTAGTCTCAATGTGTCCAAATCTCATGACTCCCGAATCCCTAAGAGTCGAACTTTACATGGATGGCCTCCCTAAGAGCATTCAACACGGGGTAATGGCATCCCAACCCACTAACCTACAAGAGGCTTTAACAAAGGCCCACCAAACTTTAGAAACGGTGAATGAAATGGAAGCACCGGTACGAATGGTCGAGAACCACCCGGGTAACAACAAAAGAAAATGGGAAGCCTCGCAACCAAGCAACCACAACAATAACAACATCTCCAAGAAGCCTTTCACCCCCGGCGGCAAGAAGGGGTATGCCGGAACCCTACCTCACTGTAACAAGTGTCGCAAACATCATTTTGGTGAATGTGGCAAACCATTTTGCGTCAAGTGTCAAAGAAGTGGCCATGTGGCCCATGTCTGTAAGGGTACCGTTACCGTCGCTCGAAGGGTGCCCAACGCACACAGGACGGGTGCATGCTTTGAGTGTGGCCAACTGGGTCATTTTAGGAATGTGTGCCCAAAGAAGAAATCAACCTCAACGCACGCCATTGAACTTTCAACATCGACACCTAGGATGCCCGAGACGACGATGGACTAGTCACGGGTACGTTTCTTCACAACAAACCGTATACTTCATACTTGTTCGATTCGATTACCGCTAGACGTTTTACAACCAAGACTTTGACTTGTACTCATTACCTTCCATCTTTTCCCCTAGATACTATTTAGGCGATTTAAGCGACCAACGGAAAAATATTGTGTGCCTATAAATATTATCGGAGGATATACGTTAAGAAATTGAACTCGACACCAATAGAACTAAGGAACTCAAAACCTATTCATTAAGGAGAAATTGTTGCCCTACATTTATGTATAGATTATTGTGAACTAAGAAATTTTCGGTTGGAAACCGATACCCTCTCCCTCGCATCCATGACCTCATGATTATTTGCACGAATCCCGTATGTTCCAAATCGACCTCCGTTCCGGTTATCATCAATTGGGGGTTAAGTGAGACGATGTATCCTAAGCCACTTTCCGAACTCGCAACGTTAGTTGTAAATCTCTCTTAGTACCGTTTGATTTATTTAGGGCTCGCCCGTATCCATAAACCTCTTGAACCGCGTATGCAAATTCATATAGACTAATCTGTTATCGTATTTATAGATGACATCTTAACTTATTCAAGTAAAGAAGGAAAACGAACAACATCACCATCTTAAGCTCGAACTTTTGAGAAAAGAGCAACTCTATACCAAATTCTCCGAGTGAGAATTTCTGTTGAACGAAGTCCAATTTTCTAGACCATGATGTTAATGGTCAAGGCATTACAATCAATCTCGAAATCAAGCCACATGTAATCAGGAAACTCTCCCAACTCAGACTTATATTCGTAAAAATATTAGATCTCACCGGTTGTTACCGAAGATTCATTTCTGACTTTTCTCGTGTGTTATCGCCAAGAAAAAGCCGTGCGCCTGCGGGCAAAGCGGACAATATTGTGGTCATGTTAAGCTGGGGTGTTACAGAATGGTATCACACGGTGTCACACGACTTTTAAACTCGTTAACTCACTAAGGAAAACTCTAAACCTCTCCGTGTTCGAACCTTGAGCGTGATTCTTCACACCAACATTTCTAGTTAAAATCGTATAGCAACAGATGGAACTCGAACATGGAAATATTTCTATTTGAACGCCGAAAGGCATACTCTCTCGACTCAAAAATCAACATAACTAAAATTCGTTATTTTACACGAAGAATTCGAATACTAAATTGTGGATCCGATCAATCTTCTCGTCATCACGTACCACACTACATACCTCTGTTATTTCACCGTCACCGTCTGATATTACTGGAATTTAAGATAGCACACAATCCAACGATACTTCACTCTTCTTTGACTTAACGCCCTTGTGTTTCTGATAATCGGTCAACTATTATTCAACCCCGAACTATACAACTACGTGTACTACCTCGTTTCTCTTTCAGACTTCAACTTTTGACAACTAGAGGCACGTTATGGCAACCTCGAGATGTAAACTCATCCTATTCTAAGTCCTCATTTCACTACTATCTTTACCGTTCGCATTTCCGTTTAAAGAAACTCCTTGTAACATTTCTCCATGGATAGAGAAACTCCTCATATTACATAAGTATTCACCACGAGGGTGAATAGTCCTAACGAACATTTTTCGAACCCTAACTAACTTGTTCAAACGTATCTTAAGAGATTCTATTCCAACACGGTGTATCTTTGTCAATTATTCCGTATCGAAATACTCGTTTTACTTCTAGTTTTACAAGGAACCTTGGGAACCCGCTTAGACATGAGTACCGCGTACCACCCACAAACTGACGAACCGAGCAAACGAACGATTTACGTCTTGGAAAGACATGTCACAAACTCGTATTGTCACCTTTAGTAGATCACTCTTACAACAGTAGTTACCACTCGTGTGTTCACGCGCACTTTCCGAAACCCTATATGACCGCTAATGTCATACCCCTGTTCATTTAACCAAAGCATCAACCACCGAAATCTGAACTCCATCAAGAAACAACAATTGAAATCATTCAAATCCGAGGAGGGCTCGAGACGATCCGTAGTCGCCAAAAGAGTTATACCAAACTTAGATGAAAACCTCACAAATCCCAGTGTGTAACCGCGTAATATTGAGAAACCGCACCTTGGAAAGGTGTAATCCATTTTGGGAAATCGAGAAAGGCTATAGCAGCAATATTGAACCTTTTGAAACCTTGGGGCGTATTGGAACCGCTTCCTACCGTTTAGAACTTCCGACTCAATTAAGTTTCCGTTTACCTTACATTTCGTGTAACAAACATAGAAACGTGTCCTGCGGAACAGGAACGTGCAATTCTTCTAAATGCACCAACTATTGAAGACAAACTTCTCTTCATAGGAAAACCAGTTGAAACCGGGGATCGTAAAAATCCAAATTCATGAGAACACTCAAGGACGTACCTTCACTTATTCATAGCATTGACATCTCCGGTCTCGAGTGAGAGGCATCGATTATTATTTTCCAACTAAATTTCGGGACGAAATTTCTTTTGAGGTGTGGATAATGTAACATCCCGCATTTTTCCGTTAAATTATTTTAACGCCCGTCTTTTTCTTTTTAAATAATACCCTTCATATCTAGATTCGTATCCTTTGTTAAGTAACATTTTAAATATTCTCGTTATCGGATTTTTAATATCTCCCGTACTTCCGTGTAATTTAAAATAATTCGTTTGGTCAATTCACGCACCCGTAACCGAACGCGAGGGACTAGTTTCGCCATTGGAGCAAAGATGTGACTAGCTTGACTAGTCAACACCCACCTCCCCATTTTCCTTTTCATTTTCATTTCCATTTTCTTTCTATACTTTCCAATTTTCTCTCAAACACCACTACAAAGAATCATCATCTAAATTCGGATTTGGAAGCTTCAACCAAAACAAAATACATATTTGGAATCCTCTCTTCATCCTCTTCAATTTGATACCAACTTCATCTCATTTGGGTAACTTTCTAAAATCACTAATTTTATGTGTTCTTGAGATTTTTGAGTTATAAAGTTGTTAATTAGTGTCTATGGCTCAAGTCTAGTTTGATTATGTGTTTTGTATGCTTGTTCTTGCTATTTTGGTGTAACTAGTTCATATTGAAAGAATGCTTGCTTAATCTTGAGTTTTAGGTGTTCATATGTTGTTGAATGATGAAAGTTCACGTTTTAATTGTGTTCCTAACATCACTAGCTTCAAATTGGTATGTAGGTTGACATGGATTAGTTTCATATGCAAGATTGTTGAATTTGTGATTTTGGGTTAGGGTTTGATAGAAGTAAATTGAATTTTTGATGCATTAAATGCTTGTTAATGTTACTTGTAAGTGTTAGGTTGTGTTGTATGCTTAATTACCTTCGAAACGGCATATCGTTCATGTAATTTGGTTGCCAAATCATTAAATTGCAATTTTGACTTGTATGCATTGATTATGGAACATTAATTGCGGTTTTTGGTTGTTATAAGTGGAAGTTTGATTGATGATATGTGTTTAGTTGCATTCCTCGTCAAAATACCTTTCCAACGATGTATGATAGGCGTTATAAGTGTTTGCGGGTCAAGAGTTGTGTTAGAATTGGTTTTGGCTCGTGCATAGTTTGAAAGACAGAAAAATAGCTGAACTACAGGTCGCGCGGCGCGCACCCTACCCCGCGCGGCGCGCCAAATGGCCTGGACAGATTCTGACCTCCATGTCCCTTTTAACGTGAAATGTTTGACTAGCTACCGACCTCCGATTCACATGAAACTTGTTTTAATATACTTGTATATGAATAATTAGCATGGAAAATTTGTCCGGGACCCGACCCGAACATGTTGACTTTTTCGTTGACTTTGACCCGACCAAGTTTGACTTTTTGTCAAACTTAACCAATTAATTATGCAATCTTCCTAACATGCTTTTATACTTGTATCTTGCATGAAACTTGACAATTTGCTTCACATGCTATATTAATCGAGTCGTGTCGAGCCATAGGACTAATTGAACAACTTTGACCCTTCGTGACTATCGTTATTGATACAACCTACTTGTTTAGGTCGAGATTAGCTTTGTCTTTGCACGCGTTTACTCGTTGAAGTACTTTATTAACTCTTGCGCTCAAGGTGAGATCATAGTCCCACTTTTACTCTTTTTGAACTTATATTTGGGATGAGAAAACATAAACGATTCTTTTGAACTAAGTGAACACAAGAACGGGAAAACAAACATTCTACATACGAGTTTAGAACAAAAAGCCTCAATTCGATTATCATTAGTTACACTTGACGGGTGTAAGCGAGAACTTATGTTATATGGCCATATGGGTTTGACAACCCTCATCTTTGACGGTTCGCTACCGTCTACGGATGAAATATATTTTCGAGAATCAGTGTTTGTTCTAGCACTATGGATGGGGTATACAATGGATGGAATGTTAAGCTTTGATAATTGGGTGCTCGTGAATATTAACTTTTAGAATGTATTACTATTATTTCAACTTTGCAAACCTTGTGGTTCGACTTACTTACTTTTACTCACTTACTTACTTAAACCTATGATTTCACCAACGTTTTCGTTGACAGATTTCTATGTTTTTCTCAGGTCTTGCACGATATGTGATACATGCTTCCGCTCGCTATTTGATACTTGCATTGGATGTCGAGTATACATGCATTACTTGGAGCGTCTTTTGACTTTACTTTAAACCGTGTCGCCTAGATTTCAAATGTACTTATAACCTTGTAACTTAACTTTTGGTTGAACAATTCTTGTAAACTTTGAAAACAATCTTTATTTTGAAATGAGGGTGACATATTTTGGTCAAACATTGTCATAAAGACTTATGACCAGGTAATGGGACCCACGTAGTCGACGCCGTCACTTGACGATTTGTCGGGGTCGCTACAACGAGGACCCTGCTGATATACCTATTCAGGCACCCTCCACCCCGCCGAAGAAGCGGTACCATCCTGATGGCACCATCATTCCAGGGGTGAAAGGAGGTTGTGCTTTCACTGATGCTTTTGGTCGGCGTCGTAGGGTTACTGCTCGTAAACGGCTTGTGCCGTACCCTGCCAACCCACAGATACGTAAGGGTCCCCATTACGTATTGACTGTTTCTGGAGCCGGAACATCTTCACCTCGTTTCGTGAGGGCTGCACCATCCGCTCCACCGGCCCTACCTGCACCACCAGCACCGCCCGCCCCACCAGCTCCCACTGTCGAGGAATTGACAAGGGAGGTGGGAATCCTCCGAGCTCGGGTTACTGAGCTCGAGGAGCAGTTGGCTCAGGTTTTAGACATCCTTCACCCACCTTCACCGTAGGACTTTTGTATTTAGATTCCGTTATGTAATCTAGTTGTAGTTTATTGTATTACTCATGTATTGTACGGACTTATTCAGATGTATGGAACTTATTATTATGAATGGAACTTTGCGTTATTTAATTCTTGCATGATGTTCTGTTTACATTACTGTACGATGATTCTGTGGTATTTGTACCTTGATGCATTATTTAATAACATGTGATGTTTTGATTCCATGTTGGTTACTATATACTGTATTATTACTACTTGCATACTGGATTTTGACTTGAGTCAAAATTTTTGTTTAGAACATCATGGCTAACGGTCGATCCACACCTACTGCTGCTCAAATTGAAGAGATGATCCAAGAACGTGTCGCTGCAGCCCTAGCAGAAAGAAACCTCCAAGCTCCACCGTCACCACCACCGGTTATCCCACCCGTTCGAAATGGGTGTACTTACAAGAAATTCCAGAGCTGCAAACCGTATAGCTTCAGTGGAACCGAGGGACCGGTTGGTCTCACCAGATGGTTCGAGAAACTTGAATCAGTATTCCGAGTTAGCAACTGTTCGGAGGATAATAAAACCAAGTTTGCATCTTGCACGCTATCTGACGGCGCGCTAACGTGGTGGAACACGCTAGCTCAAGCGAAAGGCATTGATGAGGCGTATGCTACGCCATGGGAGGAATTCAAAGCTGCTATGATTGATGAGTATTGTCCGAGAACTGAAATCCAGAAGATGGAAATCGAATTTATGCAGTTAAAGGCCGTTGGGAACGACCTTGATGGTTACAACAGGAGATTTTTGGAACTAGCACTTATGTGTCCGACAATGGTCACCCCGGAATTCAAGCGTATGGAGAGATACTTCTGGGGACTCCCTAAGTCCATCAAAGGAAATGTCACATCGTCCAAACCACCGAATGTTCCCGAAGCAATGCGCATGGCGCATACCCTCATGAATCAGATTCTTATTGATGAGTCGGAGAAGGCTAAGTTTGAGGCTGGTAGTAGCGAAAAGAGGAAATGGGACAACAACCACAACAATAACAACAACAACAACAACAGGGGGAGAAACTACGATCAAACCCCCGCCAAGAGGCACAACAATGGTGGAAACCCTAATCCCAACAACAACACCAACACCAACCCGAACTACAAAGGAACCTTACCACAATGCAAGCGATGCTACAAACACCACACTGGGTATTGCAATGTTGTCTACGAGAAGTGCCAACGGTCTGGGCATATCGGGAAAGACTGCAAGGTCACCACTTTGAATGGGAAGTCAAACACCAATGGGCCGAAAAAGTGCTACGAATGCGGGCAGACGGGCCATTTCAGAAATGCGTGCCTAAACAAGCGAAAATACGGAGGACCACCTCGTGGTAGAGCTTTTAATGTTAATGCATGGGATGCACGCGATAACCCCGACTTGGTGACAGGTATATTCAAAATCAACAATATTTTAGCTTCTGTCTTGTTTGATACTGGTGCGGATAGAAGTTATGTATGTAGACATTTTTGCGATAAGATTAATTGGTCATTAGTCCCGTTAAAAGAGAGTATGCTTGTCGAGGTTGCCAACGGTAAACTTGAGAAAGTTGACCATATTAGTCGTGGAGCTATTATCAACATAGCTGGTGCGGATTTTGAAATTGATTTGATACCAATCAAACTGGGAAGTTTTGACGTGATCGTCGGTATGGATTGGTTGAGCAAGATAAAGGCCGATATTATCCATGGAGATAAAGCACTGCGTATACCACAAGGAGATGGCGAACCACTGGTTATCTATGGAGAGAGATGTACCTCGAAGTTGAACCTCATTAGTTGTAATGACCCGAAAATTTGCGACTAAATTTAAACTTAATCTTTAAAGGATTAATGATTTCGACACGATAAACAAAGTCTGTAAAACTGAATCTCAAAATTTTTGAACTATTCAAGTACCCTTCGATTTTCTCAACGATTCGCGAACAATTATATGTAAATAGATACATATATATACTATAACTTGAAAACGTAACAAAGTTTTCATTGCATAATACCGTACATTAAACTTATTGGTTTATATATCTAATTGAATATATATGATTTCAAGTTATTTAGTAAACGATAGTAACATTCGATTATTGATTTGATTGATATTTAGATAAGTTAACTAAAACGTTTAAGATGAACCAGTAAAACACTAATTTGATAAAGTATTTTCAAATTGATACAGTACCCAAAATGCTACAGTGTTTTCGAAAATCACTATTTGCTACAGTAAAATTGACTTTGCTACAGTGAATTGCTACAGTAAAACACTATTTTAAAAATGTATTTTACCAAATAGTGAGACGATGATTTATAGAAGTAAATGACCAAAATACTCGAAAGTTTAAGATATACTTTGAGTGGTATAGTTTAGGAATAATTTAAGGCTATATTTTAACAAAGGTACGAGTCACGAAATGTAAAATGCAAGTTTTATCAGCGTACGAAAGGACATTCGAGAAACCGAAACCGGGACATAAGTCAAGTAACAACGTACGACTTATCGGAACAAAAGTTACAAGTTAACTATGCACGTAAATATAATATAATATATAAATAATTATATAAATTAAATATAATATATATTATATTTAAATATGTCGACAAACTAAAATACAAAATGATTGTGAGTTGGAAAAAGAGGCCATGCGATCGCATGGCCATTGTGCCTCAGACCCATGCGATCGCATGGGAAGGCTGGGCAGGCAACCTCTATAAATTCAGTCGAATTCTTCCATTTTTTTTACACATATATTACTCCGTATTTATTATTATTATTATTATTATTATTATTATTATTATTATTATTATTATTATTATTATTATTATTATTATTATTATTATTATTATTATTATTATTATTATTATTATTATTATTATTATTAATCTTATTATTATTATTAGTAGTATTAATATTATACATAAAATACTACGACGAGGTCTTGAGCGTGTCACTTTCAAAACGAGTTTCCGAGCGAGCTAGAGCTAAGGAAAATATGGGTTATTACCAAGGAGGTTATGGGTAATGTTCGGGGGTATTTTTGTGAAGCAAACCTCGTGTTTATCATCTCCGATGCGTCTACGTGCTTTCCTACAATATTGTATATCAATATTTAACTGTGAGTTTCATATGATCCCTTTTACTCAATATATTTTTGGGCTGAGAATACATGCGACTGTTTATAAATACTAAAAATACTATATTTATATGTGTGAGTTTCATATGATCCCTTTTTCAAACTATATTTTTGGGCTGAGAATACATGCGCAGTTTTATAAACTGTTTTACTAAATGGATACAAATACTAAAACTGATTTTGTGTGAGTTTCATTGCTCCCTTTTTAATTGCTTTTGCAATATATATTTTTGGGCTGAGAATACATGCAATTTATTTTAAACGCAATGGATACAAGTACATACTTAATTCTACACTGAGTTTGAACCGAAAATCCCTTAGCTTTGGTAACTAGTAGCTGCCAGTACATAGGATATGGACTGGTGGGCGCGAATAATTGTATATGGATCCATAGGGCTTGACATCCCCGTCCGAGCTAGAGCGCTAGCCTTTTAACGGACGTATGTTATTTGAGTTTAAGACACGTTGGTTTGCGTGTATTAAAACGAATGGGGTAATTATCACTATAGCGTTAAGTTTAGTTACCAGGGTGCTCTGTTACGTAGAATCTATTGACAAACTTTTGATAAACGTTTCTGGATGAAACAACTGAAATCTTGTAATCTACTTTTATATACAGATTATACGAAACAATAAAACTATGAACTCACCAACCTTTGTGTTGACACTTGTTAGCATGTTTATTCTCAGGTTTCCTAGAAGTCTTCCGCTGTTTGCTTATATGTGATACAAGCTATGTGCATGGAGTCATACATGCTTTATTCAAGAAAACTTTGCATTTACAAAATCATCACCGTGTATCTTATTTTGACTTCATTGTCAACGGATGTATTATGGTAAACTATTATTTATGGTGATTGTCTATATGTAGAAATCATCAAACGTTGAAAACCTTAGAAATTGATATTCATTTATTGTGTACCTTTTGAAAATAATGCAATGTTTACAAAACGTATCATATAGAGGTCAAATACCTCGCAATGAAATCAATGAATGACGTGTTCGTCCATATAGATTTGGAACGATCGTCACATTAGTTGCGTGAAAGCGCAAAAGATTATGAAGAAGGGACGTTTTGCTGTCCTAGCACATGTGAAAGCGGTAGAAATTGAGGTGAAAAGCTTGAACGACGTTCGAATTGTGAACGAATTTTCCGATGTCTTCCCAGAGGAATTGCCTGGATTGCCGCCGCAGAGAGCAGTAGAGTTTCAGATTGATTTAGTGCCAGGAGCTGCACCTGTAGCTCGCGCACCTTATAGACTCGCACCTTCCGAGATGTAAGAATTATAGAGCCAACTACAAGAACTACTTGATTGAGGATTTATCCAACCAAGTTTCTCGCCTTGGGGTGCACCTGTGTTGTTTGTGAAGAAGAAGGATGGATCCTTCTGTATGTGTATCGACTACCGTGAACTCAACAAATTGACTATCAAGAATTGGTATCCTCTTCCACGAATTGACGACCTTTTTGATCAACTACAAGGATCGAGCGTTTACTTAAAAATTGATTTGCGATCTGGATATCACCAGCTGAGGGTGAAGGAAAGTGATGTAATAAAAACTGCATTCAGGACCCGTTATGGTCATTATGAGTTTCTCGTGATGCCATTCGGTTTGACAAATGCACCTGCCGTGTTCATGGACCTCATGAATCGTGTCTGCAAGCCGTACTTGGATAAGTTTGTTATCGTCTTCATAGATGATATCCTCATCTACTCTAAGAGCGAAGAAGAGCATGAGAAACATCTCCGACTAGTACTTGAACTCTTGAGACAAGAGCAACTTTACGCCAAATTCTCCAAGTGTGAATTTTGGTTGAAGGAAGTACAGTTTCTGGGTCATGTTGTGAGCGACCAGGGTATCAAAGTTGATCCCGCCAAGATTGAAGCTATCAGCAAGTGGGAGACCCCCACTACTCCGACTCATATTCGCCAATTCCTAGGTCTCGCAGGTTATTATCGAAGGTTTATCGAAGGTTTCTCTCTGATTGCGCGTCCTTTGACTGCACTGACTCACAAGGGCAAGAAGTTCATTTGGGAACCCGCGCACAAATCAGCATTCCAAACTTTGAAGAAGAAGTTAACCACCGCACCTATTCTATCGCTTTCCAAAGGCAGTGACGATTTCGTTGTTTATTGTGATGCATCAAAGAGTGGTTTTGGTTGTGTACTGATGCAACGATCAAAAGTTATTGCCTATGCCTCCCGCCAATTGAAGATTCACGAGCGGAACTAACTACTCACGATCTTGAACTTAGAGCCGTTGTCTTTGCGCTCAAATTGTGGAGACACTATTTGTATGGAACTAAGAGCACTATCTTCACCGATTACAAGAGTCTCCAGCACATCTTCGATCAGAAGCAACTGAATATGAGACAGCGTCGATGGATCAAGACGCTCAATGACTACGATTGTGAACTTCGTTATCATCCTGGCAAGGCCAATGTTGTAGCTGACGCTTTAAGCCGAAAGGAGAGGATGGCACCTCTTCGTGTTAGGGCTCTGAACATCACCATCCATTCGAACCTCAACATTCAGATTAGAGTAGCCCAAGATGAGGCTCTCAAGGAGGAGAACATATCTCACGAACATTTGAACATACTTGTCTCTCGATTCGAGATTAGGGAGTCTGGACTCCGATGTTATGCCGGAAGAATTTGGGTACCTTATTATGGAGATCTACGAAACCTGATACTTGATGAAGCACACAAGTCGAGATATTCGATTCATCATGGAGCGGGCAAAATGTACCACGACCTTAAAGAACAGTATTGGTGGCCGAATCTTAAGAAGGACGTTGCGACTTATGTTGGTAAGTGTTTGACTTGCTCGAAGGTTAAAGCCGAGCATCAGAGACCTTCTGGTTTACTTCAACAGCCGGAAATCCCACAATGGAAGTGGGAAAGGATCACGATGGATTTCATTACTAAGCTGCCAAAGACGGTGGGCGGATACGATACTATTTGGGTAATTGTTGACAGCCTTACCAAATCTGCACACTTCCTAGCGATGAAGGAAACTGATACGATGGAAAGACTTGCTCAATTATACATTAAGGAGGTTGTATCACGACACGGTGTACCTTTATCAATCATCTCAGATCGCGATCCCCGTTTTGCCTCTAGATTTTGGCGTTCTTTGTAAGAAGCCATGGGAACTCGTCTCGACATGAGTACTGCTTATCATCCTCAGACTGATGGGCAAAGTGAACGAACGATTCAGACCTTGGAGGACATGTTGCGTGCATGTGTCATTGATTTCAGAAAGGCTTGGGAAAGGCATTTGCCATTAGCTGAATTCCCGTACAACAACAGTTATCACTCGAGCATTAATGCCACACCTTTTGAAGCATTGTATGGCCGTAAGTGCCGATCTCCTATTTGTTAGGCCGAAGTAGGCAAAAAGCAAATCACCGGACCCGAGGTAGTCCACGAAACGACAGAGAAGATTGCTCAGATTCAAGCGAGACTTAAGACTGCACGCGATCGTCAAAAGAGTTATGCTGATCTTAAATGTAAAGACTTTGAATTCAATGTTGGTGATCGTGTAATGTTGAAGGTTGCACCATGGAAAGGTGTGATCCGTTTTGGAAAACGTGGAAAGTTAAACCCACGATATATTGGTCCTTTTGAAATCTTGGAACGTGTTGGACCCGTTGCTTACCGTTTGGATCTACCAGCACAATTGAGCTCAGTTCATCCTACCTTCCACATGTCGAACTTGAAGAAGTGTCTTGCTGCACCTGAACTTATCATACCATTGGAAGAACTTACGATTGACGACAAACTCCACTTTATGGAAGAACCTGTTGAAATTATGGATCGTGAGATCAAAACTTTGAAACGCAACAAGATTCCGATCGTCCGAGTGCGATGGAATGCCAAACGAGGACCTGAGTTTACTTGGGAGCGAGAGGATCAAATGATGCGGAAGTATCCTCACCTTTTCCCGACTCCTCCATCTACCTCAGCTAAAATTTCGGGACGAAATTTTCTTTAACAGGTGGGTAATGTAACGATCCTGGATTTTCCAACGTTATTTTATTAATAATTGTTATTATTAATACGTGTGATAAAATGAATGTATGTTATTACATTTACATGTTGCCATGATTGCCCGAACTTGACTTTTATTGCCCGAAACGTCTTTGTGACACACGGAACTTTCACGAATAATATTTTTAGATATTATTTGCATTCATGATTAAGTTTTATTAATCATTTTAATTAACTAAGACTATTAGTTAGTTACTTGGGCTTTAAATGGATTAAACTGTTAATTAAGTGAACTTGGGCTTTATTAGTAAAATGGACTTATGACTTTGGGCTTACAAGCCCACCCTACCCATTTTAATGGACTTAGCTAGCCCAATATTACATGTAAGTAGTACTTACAAGAGTAACTAGTTGGTTAAGGCTCTTAGAATCTAGTTAGCAACTTATCCCCATGAAACTACATCTTTTAACCAACTTTTGTAAGCTTTTCATGTTAGTAACCAACAAACAACTCCATCCACCCTCCCCCACTCCTAAACCGTCGGTTTAGGTGCTCCTCATGGAGTGTTTTGTTTCAATTTTGCTTACTTATTCATTCACATATCTCTCATTCCAAAACACACACACATACCTCTCTTTTTCTCTCAAACATTTTCTCTCTTATTTCTCTTAACTTGTAAGTATTATGTTCAAGTTTCTTCCTTCTTTCTTGTATCAAAACCGTAGCCTTGGCTACAAGAATCATCATCATCATCATCATCATCAATTGTTGTTTGTTACTTGTACTTGGTTGATTGTTTGAGTTACTTGAAGTTTATTGTTACTTACTTGTTGTTGTTACATACTTGTTACAAGAATCAACTTTCTAGTTATATTCTTCATTTTATCTTGTATCTTCAAGAACACACAAGAACTTAACTTACTAGTTATGTTCTACATATACTTTCTTAAAAGATTGCAAGTTCATGTGTTGATTAAACTCATACTTGAAGTTCATGAAGTAAACTTTAAAGTTTACTTTCTAAAGATCAAACTTTGGTTTGAATCTTTAAAGTATGAACAACCATGAACAAATTACATGTTTACTTAGTTTACTTCTTCATTCTTGCACTTTAAATTCATATAATTAGTTTAAATGGTCAAGAACTACAAGTTAGCCTTGATCTCTTTAATCTTGAACTAAAAGTCAACCTTGAAAGTTCAAGAACACACAAATAAGTTTTCTTTAAATATAACTTTGTATACTTATGCTTGATCTAGACTTTTGGGTCTTGGATCTTCAAGATCTAACTAAGAACCATGTTCTACACCTTAAGATCTTGATTAGTTAGTTTATTTTCAAGTTTAGAGTTCAATATTTCTATTATAGTTCATGTAAGTGTCAAACCTAAGACTTTGATGTAACTTTGGTTCATCAAACTACATGCAACTCTTATGTGAGTTGTGCTTCATGTCTTAGATTTGCACTAGGGTTATGATGGTCAAGACTTGGTTAAGATGATGTAGATACATCAATGAGTTGTACACTTGAAGCTATATGCATCAAGGATGAGAACCATGATGAACATCAAGCACCAAGACCACCGGAAATCACTTAAACTTACTGTTTCTGTCCAAACCCTACTGACCTGCTGTTTTTGTAACATACCAGTAGACCTGGGCTACTGAGACCATGATTTTTAGATAGAAATGTTCGAGTAGATAACTTTTCATATTGGACTCGTCTTAATCCGAGTTACGGTTTAGGATTTATGGCCCTCCGATCGTCACTATGTCCTTTAACGTTGTGCAGAAATTTCTGACCTACTCGCACTTAGACCGTCGCCACGGTCAAACCAAGACGAGTTTGCTTCTGTAAATTTTACCACAACTAAAGGACTCATATACAGAGCCATGGACACTGGTCTCACCTTAATTCAGTAAGGGTAGAGGCCGTGGTGACTGATCGAATTCAGATTTTGTTTTAAACTACTTTCATGAACGAAACCTACTTTACACCTTTTGTTAAATGATGAATGATGATGACCCTTAAGACCTTATTTACATACTTTTAAACCTTTTCGGATGATTTACTAACTTAGTACTATTTGCCTTAGGTTGAGGACCTTCGGACCGATTACTTGCACACCTTTTCCGAACCGACTTTACGACTACATTATCATTGTGAGTTATAGCATTCCGTTTTTACTTTAACTTATTTTGGGAACTGAGAATACATGCAGATTTTATGTTTTACAAACTAGGCACGAGTACTTAAACTTTATATATGTGTGGGTTATATAACGGCAGAAACATTCCCTTTAGCTCGGTAACGTTTAGTCATTGGTTTTTGAACCGGTGAACGCGAATCTTAGATATGGATCCATAGGGTTTGACATCCCCACTCGGGCTAGTAGCACTAGCATTTAACAAGTGTTTAATACTTCGTAGACATACGCACTTGCCAAGTGTACTTTCAGGGGGTATAAACGTTAAGTTAGTTACCAAGTGCCCACGGTTAACATATACTTTATCATACTGTTTTGAAACGCTCTTTGTAGCACTGAAATCTCGTGGCCTACCTTACATACTGTTATACTTAAACTATAGCTCACCAACCTTTGTGTTGACGTTTTAAAGCATGTTTTTCTCAGGTTCTTGAGGTTAGCTTCCGCTGTGTACTAGTCGTGCTGTAGACACCCGCTGCTTAGAGATGTCATCGCATGAACTACTTTATTTTGCATTCAAACATTCGTACTTTTGAACTATGACTTTTAACGACCGTTGTGGTCACATACACTTATTATCTGCTTCTACTTAGTGAAGTATGCTTTTGGATTGTAAAACATTTGATGTCGGTTATGACGTCACTTTATTATTGAATGCAGACTCTTTTTGAAAACGCATGTAGTACTTAACCTTGTAATGATCCTGTTGTTGATGATTCGTACACGATGGTTTTGTACGGGGCATCACATGACGCGTAAGCTATGACTTTCTTTCGATGCATCAAAACACAACCAAAGTCTTGGCACGAAGCATCACAATAAGTAACAAAATTATCATTACCCTCAGGTAGTGATAATATCGGTGCAGAAGTTAACTTCTTCAGAGTTTGGAAAGCAGACTCTTATTCACTCTTCCACTCGTACTTCTTCCCCTTATGCGTTAAAGCAGTCAGAGGTTTTGCTATACGAGAGAAATCTTGAATGAACCTTCTATAGTAACCCGCTAACCCTAAAAACGACGAACTTGAGTAGGAGTTTTCATAATTTTCCACTTTTCAATCGCCTCGATCTTAGCAGGATCTACCTGTATTCCTTGTTTACTAACAACATGTCCAAGGAACTGAACTTCTCTTAACCAGAAAGCACACTTAAAGAACTTAGCGTACAACTCTTCTTTCCTCAATAAATCAAGCACTAACTTCAAATGCTCTTCGTGCTCTTCATCACTCTTAGAATAAATAAGGATGTCGTCGATGAATACAATAACGAATTTATCCAGATAGGGTCTACACACACAGTTCATGAGGTCCATGAACACAGCAGGTGCATTTGTCAATCCGAACGGCATAACAAGAAATTCGTAGTGACCATAACTGGTACGAAAAGTAGTTTTCAGAAAATCAGAATCTTTAACACGCAGTTGATGATAACCGGAATGAAGATCGATCTTAGAATAAACAGATGAACCTTGAAGATGATCGAACAGATCATCAATTCTAGGAAGAGGGTAACGGGTTTTAACTGTAAGTTTGTTCAACTCACGATGATCAATACACAATCGGATCGAACCATCTTTCTTCTTAACAATCAAAACAGGAGCTCCCCACGGGGACGAACTGGGACGAATGAAATATAGTTGCAACAATGCAGGAAGAAATATATAGAGTATTCACATCAGTGGCATGGATATTTAAGGCAATTCTCTCAAAGGAGATAACGAGGATCATGGACTTCAAAGTAAATTTTCATTACATTTCTGAAAGGAAGACGTACGAAAGGTGTGATCTTTCAACGAGAGTGAACTTCCTCGCACAATGAGCGAGTCAATCTAGGATTCATCCTTATTCTTAAATTTATGTGCGGATGAAAACAACGCGAATCATGGGTTATAAAGAATGGTCGACTCCAGGTGAGATGAATCTCCAAAAATAATTTCGTGTACCTGAAGGTATTGAATAATAGGACTGATGTTTACGAGGGTGTTGCGGTTAGCCGTGAATATCGAGAGTAGAAACTCCTCAAACGGTCTAGTGTAATATATATCCATGATACCTACTTTAACAATAGTTGGGGTAGAAACCCACCTAGTGCCTTTTCTACAATAGGGTGACCACCGAGTGTTCCCTAGAAAATTGATTTATCGGTCCGCGTTTCGGCCATGTCCAACCATAAGAGAGAAAATTTTACGAGCGCAAAGACTTTCCAACAAATTTAATAAAACCGGCATCCAAAGTGGTGTAAGAGTTTCTATCAATGAACTTAATGGTAGGTTTCATCCTTAAACGGAGGACGAGAAGAACTGTGATCCAAACACTCTGTAGAGTAATGCGAAAATTTGATAAAATCAATCAAAGGAGTTTTGAAAAAGCTTTAATTGTTTGATGTGACAACATAAACGGAACGAAGTTCTTAGTAAATTTAGAAGTATGTACAACTTGTACCATTTTATATAAAACAAATTGACTTAGTCAAACGGCTCAATAAATAAGCGGTTTTAAAATAGTTTTGAAGGTATGATTTAGTATATCCTAGCCAAAATAGGTAAGGGTAAATTTATTCATTTGAATCCATACATACATATATGATTTTATCAATTGTATACATGACAAAATATTTCATTACTTCTATTCGCCCATAAATCTCGTGAGAACCGCCCAATTAAACAAATGTGTAAAATTCCCGATGATAAACAGAGTATCTGTATTTCATAGGTTACAAGTTGAAGTAAGATCGTGGAAGATCGAGTAAAGGACTTGAATCTTCGTGCGACATTTGACCAACAAATGTTACGAGGTCATGAAAACCAATGAGTTAAATGTTGTTTTGACTATTATCAGGACATAAGTCCTTGGGCTAAAACTGTTCCTGAGCGAAGCTGTTGCTAACAAGCGAGTTATGAAGGATAGAGCATGAGATAGATAATCTGGTTAAAACGAGCTTCTCGTATATCAACAAATAAGATAATGAATATTTTCCCTACCTATGTAATACATCGGAATTTCTGAATGAGTAGTGTAAAAATTTTCTTTGACTCGCTTTCTATTCCTCATGTCACAATATTGGGACTTCTTTATGAATTAACGTAATATAATCACGTTGGCCTGACGCCATTATATTTCACTAATTCATAGTTCCATTCCAATAGCACTACATGAGGTCAGGACACGCGATCAACCTCAGATTTCTACACAATTTCCCTAAAATGATTTCTTAAACAATGTGCTAAGAATAGCACAAGAGACATAAACATCAAAAGTAACGAACAGGAGTAACGATGACATAAAAATGTCTTCGAAGTACCAAGAATCTCTAAAAGTCAAGAATGACATTTTCCGGTCCAAAAACTAAAGCACATAGGCACACCAACACAAAGGCACATAATATAACAAGAATGTTATATTCCTAAACATAATAGCTGACATTGAAATGCCGAGCATTTAGAAGTCAAGAATTACATCCCTCGGTTTCACCAACCGAGGTGTTCTTATAAATGATGAACTCGCATGAGTCGGAGAATACGTTTAAATCAGAATGGGAGTTCCTCCCGGATTCAGAACATAATAGAGATGTATGTATGATAACAATATACATACCAATACGATACAAATAATCACATATAATAATATATTATCGGCCGGGCTGTAGACTAGACTCACTAATGCACCCTATTGACTCGGGTAATGACATCAATGCAGCCTAATTCCCTACAACCAACGCTCTGATACCAACTGTGATGGCCCCGTCAAAACACTTAACGGCTCCGTCACTTGGTCCCGCAGCTTGATCGAACTTAAATGAATTTAACAAACGACATTGCATTCTTTTATTTCAAAAGTTTCCCAAAAAGGAAAGCATACCAAAATATGTAGTTTAAAAGTAACCCAATATATTAATTAACCAAAGTTGACATGAAACATTGTCAACAAACCACAAGTTTAAATTATCCAAAAACAGAATGCAAGCTTAAGTTTCATAAATTGTTTCATTAAAATCTGCCCAAATGCATGCAGACTCTTCTAAACACAGCGGAAGCATCACATAAACTCAAGTACCTGTAAAAATATGCGAGTAAACTGTCAACACAAAGGTTGAGTGAATTATAGGTTTAAATAATTGAATAAACTTTAGACCACAAGATTTAAAAATGTTAGAAAATATTAAACATTATTCCATTATCAATGAGCCACTTGGTAACCACTTAACCCTTTATTTACCCTTGCCAAACACAATAAATGATATACACCGGATAGTGTATCTACAACAAAATACGAAGTACTAAACATTCCGATTATAAATTGCTAGCGCGAATAGCTCAAAATGGGGTTGTCAAACTCGATAGATCTATCTGTAGGATTCGCGTTCACCAATAAAAACCAGTGATTACAGTTACCAGACTAGGGAATATTTTTGTCCAACTCACAATGAATAATTTATATTTAATTCTCACTTGTGTCTAAACGTAAAGTAAAATGCATGTAATCACATCCCAAAAAATATAGTTTGAAAAGTATGTAAAAACGGGACTATAACTCACATTATTAGTAACGAAGTAACCAACACAAATAAGTGAACAGCAAATGAGTACAGTGATCAGGAATGATCACAATGCCGACCTGTAAATAAAGCAGGTCGATATAAATAACTAACTTAGGTCAAGTCTTAGTATGATAGCTATTGTACATGTTGCAAGTAGTCATAGAACAATACTCAGCATGCATCGGTTTGATTGGAACAGCTTACGGACACACACTTTCTATTTTTAGAAAGTTTCTATTTTTAGCAGGTTTCCATTTTTAGAAAGTTTCTATTTTTGGAAAGTTTCTATTTTTGGAAAGTTTCCAAATTTAGAAAGTTGCTATTTTTAGAAAGTTTATAAGTTAGGAAAGTTTCCTTAATTAGAAAGTCAACAAAAGTCAACTAAAACTCAAAGTCAACCAAAAGTCAACTCAAAAGTCAACCTTGGTCAAACATAGTCAACGTTAATTTTAAAAGTGTAAGTTATAATAACAGTGTAAGTTATAATGTTATTTAAAGTTAAATATGTCTAATTATGTCATAACATAAGTTTAATTAAATTAAAATGAATTATTAAAGTTAATATAAGTTTAAATGATATAATTAATATAACATAAGTATTTAATTAATTAATTAAATATTAATCATAATATAAGTATTATTAATTAATAATAAATTTTAAATCATCTCATAAGTATTATTAATTAATAATGAATTATTAATTATATCATAAGTTTTTAATTATAATCATTAAATTATTAGTATTTAATAATTAAATTATAATTAAATAATAACTAAGCCTTATAATAATTAAATAATTATTTAATCCTTATTATAAGTCTTATTATAATAATTTCATAATAATAGTTTAATACTTATCATAAGTATTTTTCATTAATAATAAGAGTATTATTAATCATAAGTTTAATTAAAATGTTACTTAAATCATAAGTAATAATTAAATGATATAATAAATATATATATCATAAGTCTTAAATAATAATAATAATTACTTTTTATATCATAAGTAATTAAATGATAATGAAATTCATTATTTATATCATAAGTTTAATAATTAATCATAAGTTTTAAATCAAAAGTTCATCGGGTCGTATCTTGAGCCTCGGGTGTCGGTTTTCGGCGAGCCTTATGAAATGTCCCGTTCTTATTGATTAAAAACGTTCCATATTAATTGATTTCGTTGCGAGGTTTTGACCTCTATATGAGACGTTTTTCAAAGACTGCATTCATTTTTAAACAAACCATAACCTTTATTTCATCAATAAAGGTTTAAAAAGCTTTACGTAGATTATCAAATAATGATAATCTAAAATATCCTGTTTACACACGACCATTACATAATGGTTTACAATACAAATATGTTACAACAAAATAAGTTTCTTGAATGCAGTTTTTACACAATATCATACAAGCATGGACTCCAAATCTTGTCCTTATTTAAGTATGCGACAGCGGAAGCTCTTAATAATCACCTGAGAATAAACATGCTTAAAACGTCAACAAAAATGTTGGTGAGTTATAGGTTTAACCTATATATATCAAATCGTAACAATAGACCACAAGATTTCATATTTCAATACACATCCCATACATAGAGATAAAAATCATTCATATGGTGAACACCTGGTAACCGACATTAACAAGATGCATATATATAAGAATATCCCCATCATTCCGGGACACCCTTCGGATATGATATAAATTTCAAAGTACTAAAGCATCCGGTACTTTGGATGGGGTTTGTTAGGCCCAATAGATCTATCTTTAGGATTCGCGTCAATTAGGGTGTCTGTTCCCTAATTCTTAGATTACCAGACTTAATAAAAAGGGGCATATTCGATTTCAATAATTCAACCATAGAATGTAGTTTCACGTACTTGTGTCTATTTTGTAAATCATTTATAAAACCTGCATGTATTCTCATCCCAAAAATATTAGATTTTAAAAGTGGGACTATAACTCACTTTCACAGATTTTTACTTCGTCGGGAAGTAAGACTTGGCCACTGGTTGATTCACGAACCTATAACAATATATACATATATATCAAAGTATGTTCAAAATATATTTACAACACTTTTAATATATTTTGATGTTTTAAGTTTATTAAGTCAGCTGTCCTCGTTAGTAACCTATAACTAGTTGTCCACAGTTAGATATACAGAAATAAATCGATAAATATTATCTTGAATCAATCCACGACCCAGTGTATACGTATCTCAGTATTGATCATAACTCAAACTATACATATTTTGGAATCAACCTCAACCCTGTATAGCTAACTCCAACATTCACATATAGAGTGTCTATGGTTGTTCCGAAATATATATAGATGTGTCGACATGATAGGTCGAAACATTGTATACGTGTCTATGGTATCTCAAGATTACATAATATACAATACAAGTTGATTAAGTTATGGTTGGAATATATTTGTTACCAATTTTCACGTAGCTAAAATGAGAAAAATTATCCAATCTTGTTTTACCCATAACTTCTTCATTTTAAATCCGTTTTGAGTGAATCAAATTGCTATGGTTTCATATTGAACTCTATTTTATGAATCTAAACAGAAAAAGTATAGGTTTATAGTCATAAAAATAAGTTACAAGTCATTTTTGTAAAGGTAGTCATTTCAGTCGAAAGAACGACGTCTAGATGACCATTTTAGAAAACATACTTCCACTTTGAGTTTAACCATAATTTTTGGATATAGTTTCATGTTCATAATAAAAATCATTTTCTCAGAATAACAACTTTTAAATCAAAGTTTATCATAGTTTTTAATTAACTAACCCAAAACATCCCGCGGTGTTACTACGACGGCGTAAATCCGGTTTTACGGTGTTTTTCGTGTTTCCAGATTTTAAATCATTAAGTTAGCATATCATATAGATATAGAACATGTGTTTAGTTTATTTTAAAAGTCAAGTTAGAAGGATTAACTTTTGTTTGCGAACAAGTTTAGAATTAACTAAACTATGTTCTAGTGATTACAAGTTTAAACCTTCGAATAAGATAGCTTTATATGTATGAATCGAATGATGTTATGAACATCATTACTACCTTAAGTTCCTTGGATAAACCTACTGGAAAAGAGAAAAATGGATCTAGCTTCAATGGATCCTTGGATGGCTCGAAGTTCTTGAAGCAGAATCATGACACGAAAACAAGTTCAAGTAAGATCATCACTTAAAATAAGATTGTTATAGTTATAGAAATTGAACCAAAGTTTGAATATGATTATTACCTTGTATTAGAATGATAACCTACTGTAAGAAACAAAGATTTCTTGAGGTTGGATGATCACCTTACAAGATTGGAAGTGAGCTAGCAAACTTGAAAGTATTCTTGATTTTATGAAACTAGAACTTTTGGAATTTATGAAGAACACTTAGAACTTGAAGATAGAACTTGAGAGAGATCAATTAGATGAAGAAAATTGAAGAATGAAAGTGTTTGTAGGTGTTTTTGGTCGTTGGTGTATGGATTAGATATAAAGGATATGTAATTTTGTTTTCATGTAAATAAGTCATGAATGATTACTCATATTTTTGTAATTTTATGAGATATTTCATGCTAGTTGCCAAATGATGGTTCCCACATGTTTTAGGTGACTCACATGGGCTGCTAAGAGCTAATCATTGGAGTGTATATACCAATAGTACATACATCTAAAAGCTGTGTATTGTACGAGTACGAATACGGGTGCATACGAGTAGAATTGTTGATGAAACTGAACGAGGATGTAATTGTAAGCATTTTTGTTAAGTAGAAGTATTTTGATAAATGTATTGAAGTCTTTCAAAAGTGTATAAATACATATTAAAACACTACATGTATATACATTTTAACTGAGTCGTTAAGTCATCGTTAGTCGTTACATGTAAGTGTTGTTTTGAAACTTTTAGGTTAACGATCTTGTTAAATGTTGTTAACCCAATGTTTATAATATCAAATGAGATTTTAAATTATTATATTATCATGATATTATCATGTATGAATATCTCTTAATATGATATATATACATTAAATGTCTTTACAACGATAATCGTTACATATATGTCTCGTTTAAAAATCATTAAGTTAGTAGTCTTGTTTTTACATATGTAGTTCATTGTTAATATACTTAATGATATGTTTACTTATCATAGTATCATGTTAACTATATATATATCCATATATATGTCATCATATAGTTTTTACAAGTTTTAACGTTCGTGAATCACCGGTCAACTTGGGTGGTCAATTGTCTATATGAAACATATTTCAATTAATCAAGTCTTAACAAGTTTGATTGCTTAACATGTTGGAAACATTTAATCATGTAAATATCAATCTCAATTAATATATATAAACATGGAAAAGTTCGGGTCACTACACCTTATATATATCTTTGCCTAATCAAACCACCCGATACATTGGTGCACTCAAGAACACACCAAGAACAGTCCACAAGTCGTAGTGATCAGCCATGACACCACTTGGAACTTCAATTCAATCAAAATCGTGTTTTAGCCATAACGGGTGATTCGTGGCTCGGATTTAGATGACCCGAACATGAAAGTTCGTCCCATAATTAATCCTAACGCACTAACACACTCTAAAGTCACCAAATATGGTCACAAATTTGGACCAAACCTGGTTCATATCAATATCACATTTCAATCTTAACAAAATACCATTTTGATCATATCTAGGGCTCTGGAAATCGAAACGACATGAATCCGGAGTCTAAAATTAATGTATTGATGAGAGGAACTCATCTAACTACTTTATTTTCACTTTTATATCAGTCACAAATCCAGAATTGAACAAAAAGCTGCTGTCCCAATTAAATCAAACAGAAAACATATGTATTTGAGTAATTCTACGCATACAAACATTATTACAACAACAAATAATCATCATACTATTAAAATAGACATAAAAAATAGAAAAATGATGAAAAATTAAAAGTTGTAGGGTTATGATGTGCGTAGAGGTGTATACAAAATAGTTGTAATTTTATTACAAAATACTATTAAATACGATACAATTTTACACAAGTTATTTATTTATTTATAGAGTGGATATACCTAAACCTTGCTACAACGCTTATAGGCAGTGTACCTAATCGTACAGTAGTGTAGTTTTTAGTAAGTCCGGTTCGTTCCACAGGGATCTAGCCAAGTTTAACGCTATATTTTTAAAACTATATTTGTATAAATATAAATATATATATATATATATATATATATATATATATATATATATATATATATATATATATATATATATATATATATATATATATATAAGTAGTATTATTATTATAAAAGGGGTTTTTTACCGTTTAATGACCGGTTTGTCGATTTTAAAAATTTAGTTGCAGTTAAAACCTAATGTAAAATATTAAAAATAAAAATAACTTAATTTAAAGCGTAAAGTAAATGACAATAATTAAAGTGTGATAAATTAAAATGCGATAAATAAAAATGACAATAAATAAAATTGCGATAATTAAAAAGTACGATAATTAAAAGTGCAATTAAATAAAATGACAGTAAATAAAAGTGCGATAAAAATATGAAATAAAGGAATTATGCTTATTTAAACTTCCGTAATCATGATGTTTGACGTGTTAATTTTAGTTTATTACCATGGGTCAATTGTCCTTTGTCCTGGATTATTCAATATGTCTATCTAGTTTTTGTCCATAACAGTCCATCAGTCATAAATATAAAGTGCGAGTGTCCTCGTCAAATTATCCTTATATCAGAAGTCAAATATTCCAACTAATTGGGAACTTAAACTATAATTACACCAATTTTCCTTGTATGTAAATCACCCATGTTTTAATAAGTCCATTGACTATTAATCCATTCCCGTGTCCGGTTAAATGAACGATTATTAGTACTTATAAATATCCCACCCATCGTGTCCGATCGAGTGTATGTGGTTATTTATAGGTACGTCCAATTGTAAATCTTTATATTAAATTAACGAACTATCATTCAGTTAAACAAATATAAAGCCCATTAATAGCCCATAGTCTAATTTCTACAAGTGTCGTTCTTTTGTCCAAACCCCAATTATGGTACAAAGCCCAATTACCCCGTCTTTAATATTTTAGCCCAACATTACGATTAATTCAATTTAAATAAGCATAATAATAACTTAGCTACGAGACATTAATTTAAAAAGGTTGAACATAACTTACAATGATTATTAATAGCGTAGCGTTACACGGACAGAATTTCGACTTACACACTTACAACATTCGCTAACATACCCTTATTATTATTAAATTAAAATTAAAATATTATATATATATATATATATATATATATATATATATATATATATATATATATATATATATATATATATATATATATATATATATATATATATATATATATATATATATATATATATATATATATATCAGAGAGATAGAGAGGATTGAAAAAGTGTTAACATTCGACCAAAACTGCGCCTTTTATAGGAATGTGGCCAGAAAAAGTAAGCCATGCGATCGCATGGCAATTAGGCCTCCAGGCCATGCGATCGCATGGAGCAGGAATCCAGCTCACATTTCTTTGTCTCCTAGTTTGAAGACGGTTTATATATATATATATATAATATATATATAATTTTAAGAATTATTTATATATTATATTATATTTATGTGCATAGTTGACTTGTAATTTTTAGTTCGTTGCGTCGAGCGTTGAGAGTTAACTCTGATCCCAGTTCCGGATTTTCGAACGTCCTTTCGTACTATTTAATATATTGTACTTTGCGTTTTGCATCTTGTACTCTTGTAATTTTGAGACGTTTCTCATCAATAATTTGAACCACTTTGAGTGTACTTTATACTTTTGAGCTTTTTGGTCGTTTGCATCTTCAATTCGTCGAATCTGTCTTTTGTCTTCACCTTTTATTATCTAAACGAATATCACTTGTAAATAGAACAATTGTAACTAAAAGCTTGTCTTTCTTGAGGGATAATGCTATGAAATATATGTTCGTTTTTAGCATTATCAAATATTCCCACACTTGAGCGTTGCTTGTCCTCAAGCAATATAGTCTTGAAATAAAAATACTAGAATCACTTCTTTATTCTTCACACTTTGTACATCAGTGATTTCTATACGGCGGTATGAACAATGGTAGTAACGATGTGGTTTACAGTCCCACATGACTATGAAAATTTAGATCCTTTAAGGAAATTAGATCTTTATGAAAACATTTGATCTTTCAAAAATAAAATCTAGCTTTTACCCTAGATAAGTTTTCCAGAATAACCCTTCACCGGTGTTTGCAAATTGTTTTTGTGGGTTTTGTGGGTTTCAGATTTGAAAATTTTAGCTCAAAACTTGGGGTTTTGTGTCACCCACTTGCTAACCTTGTATTGGGAAAGCAACACGTCCAGTATACTTGCTCCGTATATTACCTTTCGATAAACTACCGTCCGGTTGAAAAGGAAAGCGTTGAACAAGCAACGGTTAAGGCAATGTCCCGTGACATGCTTTTAATTATGGTCTATATCGTGTCGGATGCAATTACTATCCTTTGTAGGAGCAATAGTAAAGATCACCCTATAGTTTTTCGGTCTGGTACAAGGTCCTGTCTTCGACCATGCTATGCAACCACCGTTCTTACGGTTGACATCCGATTTGATTCAGGTGACCTAATGAATTCCAGGTAAATTCCTAGGATTTTACGTTCAATGGTAATGAACGCATTAAAAATGGGTTTTTAGAAAACAAATCGGTTTGTAATTTGATCAAAATATTTTCTCGTTCAAGCTCGAGTTTAGATATCATCGAATTCCATGAGTTTGAATTGTAGTGACCCGAACTTTTCCATGTTTATATATATTAATTGAGATTGATATTTACATGATTAAATGTTTCCAACATGTTAAGCAATCAAACTTGTTAAGACTTGATTAATTGAAATATGTTTCATATAGACAATTGACCACCCAAGTTGACCGGTGATTCACGAACGTTAAAACTTGTAAAAACTATATGATGACATATATATGGATATATATATAGTTAACATGATACTATGATAAGTAAACATATCATTAAGTATATTAACAATGAACTACATATGTAAAAACAAGACTACTAACTTAATGATTTTTAAACGAGACATATATGTAACGATTATCGTTGTAAAGACATTTAATGTATATATATCATATTAAGAGATATTCATACATGATAATATAATAATTTAAAATCTCATTTGATATTATAAACATTGGGTTAACAACATTTAACAAGATCGTTAACCTAAAGGTTTAAAAACAACACTTACATGTAACGACTAACGATGACTTAACGACTCAGTTAAAATGTATATACATGTAGTGTTTTAATATGTATTTATACACTTTTGAAAGACTTCAATACACTTATCAAAATACTTCTACTTAACAAAAATGCTTACAATTACATCCTCGTTCAGTTTCATCAACAATTCTACTCGTATGCACCCGTATTCGTACTCGTACAATACACAGCTTTTAGATGTATGTACTATTGGTATACACACTCCAATGATCAGCTCTTAGCAGCCCATGTGAGTCACCTAACACATGTGGGAACCATCATTTGGCAACTAGCATGAAATATCTCATAAAATTACAAAAATATGAGTAATCATTCATGACTTATTTACATGAAAACAAAATTACATATCCTTTATATCTAATCCATACACCAACGACCAAAAACACCTACAAACACTTTCATTCTTCAATTTTCTTCATCTAATTGATCTCTCTCAAGTTCTATCTTCAAGTTCTAAGTGTTCTTCATATATTCTACAAGTTCTAGTTAATCAAGAATACTTTCAAGTTTGCTAGCTCACTTCCAATCTTGTAAGGTGATCATCCAACCTCAAGAAATCTTTGTTTCTTACAGTAGGTTACCATTCTAATACAAGGTAATAATCATATTCAAACTTTGGTTCAATTTCTATAACTATAACAATCTTATTTCAAGTGATGATCTTACTTGAACTTGTTTTCGTGTCATGATTCTGCTTCAAGAACTTCGAGCCATCCAAGGATCCATTGAAGCTAGATCCATTTTTCTCTTTTCCAGTAGGTTTAACCAAGGAACTTAAGGTAGTAATGATGTTCATAACATCATTCGATTCATACATATAAAGCTATCTTATTCGAAGGTTTAAACTTGTAATCACTAGAACATAGTTTAGTTAATTCTAAACTTGTTCGCAAACAAAAGTTAATCCTTCTAACTTGACTTTTAAAATCAACTAAACACATGTTCTATATCTATATGATATGCTAACTTAATGATTTAAAACCTGAAAACACGAAAAACACCGTAAAACCGGATTTACGCCGTCGTAGTAACACCGCGGGCTGTTTTGGGTTAGTTAATTAAAAACTATGATAAACTTTGATTTAAAAGTTGTTATTCTGAGAAAATTCTTTTTATTATGAACATGAAACTATATTCAAAAACTATGGTTAAACTCAAAGTGGAAGTATGTTTTCTAAAATGGTCATCTAGACGTCGTTCTTTCGACTGAAATGACTACCTTTACAAAAACGACTTGTAACTTATTTTTCCGACTATAAACCTATACTTTTTCTGTTTAGATTCATAAAATAGAGTTCAATATGAAACCATAGCAATTTGATTCACTCAAAACGGATTTAAAATGAAGAAGTTATGTGTAAAACAAGATTGGATAATTTTTTCTCATTTTAGCTACGTGAAAATTGGTAACAAATCTATTCCAACCATAACTTAATCAACTTGTATTGTATATTATGTAATCTTGAGATACCATAGACAAGTATACAATGTTTCGACCTATCATGTCGACACATCTATATATATTTCGGAACAACCATAGACACTCTATATGTGAATGTTGGAGTTAGCTATACAGGGTTGAGGTTGATTCCAAAATATATATAGTTTGAGTTGTGATCAATACTGAGATACGTATACACTGGGTCGTGGATTGATTCAAGATAATATTTATCGATTTATTTCTGTACATCTAACTGTGGACAACTAGTTGTAGGTTACTAACGAGGACAGCTGACTTAATAAACTTAAAACATCAAAATATATTAAAAGTGTTGTAAATATATTTTTTGAACATACTTTGATATACATGTATATATTGTTTTAGGTTCGTGAATCAACCAGTGGCCAAGTCTTACTTCCCGACGAAGTAAAAATATGTGAAAGTGAGTTATAGTCCCACTTTTAAAATCTAATATTTTTGGGATGAGAATACATGCAGGTTTTATAAATGATTTACAAAATAGACACAAGTACGTGAAACTACATTCTATGGTTGAATTATCGAAATCGAATATGCCCCTTTTTATTAAGTCTGGTAATCTAAGAATTAGGGAACAGACACCCTAATTGACGCGAATCCTAAAGATAGATCTATCGGGCCCAACAAGCCCCATCCAAAGTACCGGATGCTTTAGTACTTCGAAATTTATATCATATCCGAAGGGTGTCCCGGAATGATGGGGATATTCTTATATATGCATCTTGTTAATGTCGGTTACCAGGTGTTCACCATATGAATGATTTTTATCTCTATGTATGGGATGTGTATTGAAATATGAAATCTTGTGGTCTATTATTATGATTTGATATATATAGGTTAAACCTATAACTCACCAACATTTTTGTTGACGTTTTAAGCATGTTTATTCTCAGGTGATTATTAAGAGCTTCCGCTGTCGCATACTTAAATAAGGACGAGATTTGGAGTTCATGCTTGTATGATATTGTGTAAAAACTGCATTCAAGAAACTTATTTTATTGTAACATATTTGTATTGTAAACCATTATGTAATGGTCGTGTGTAAACAGGATATTTTAGATTATCATATTTGATAATCTACGTAAAGCTTTTTAAACCTTTATTGATGAAATAAAGGTTATGGTTTGTTTTAAAATGAATGCAGTCTTTGAAAAACGTCTCATATAGAGGTCAAAACCTCGCAACGAAATCAATTAATATGGAACGTTTTTAATCAATAAGAACGGGACATTTCAGTTGGTATCCGAGCGTTGGTCTTAGAGAACCAGAATTTTGCATTAGTGTGTCTTATCGAGTTTGTTGGGATGCATTAGTGAGTCTGGACTTCGACCGTGTTTAGTTGAAAAATGATTGCTTAACAAATTTTGTTGGAAACTATATATTTTTAACATGTGAATATTATGTGATATATTAATCTCTTAACGCGTTTGATATTATGTGATAGATGTCTACCTCTAGAACAAGTCCCATTGACTCACCTAATAATAATGAAGAGTCAAATGTAAATTGGAATGATTCGTGGACTGATTCACAAGTTCCCGAAGAGGAACCGGAAGAAGAGTCGGAACCGGAAGAAGAGTCGGAACCGGAAGAAGAATCGGAACCGGAAGAAGAATCGGAACCGGATGAAGAAATAGAACCGGTGGGGGAAATAATAAAACGGTTAAGTAAAAGAAAATCCTCAACCAACCGACCAAGGTTAATTATGGTCAATGGTGTTTCCGCCAAGGAAGCAAAATATTGGGAGGATTACCAATTCTCCGATGAATCGGATTTCGACGAGAATTCCGATGATGTTATAGAAATTACCCCAACTGAATTTAAAAAGGCAAAAGAAAATAATAAGGGAAAGGGCATAAAAATAGAGAAATCTAATTCCAACCCCGATGAACTTTATATGTATGGTCAACCCCCGAAGTCCTTAAGTTGTAACAATGACCCGGGAACCTCTAAACCACCAGGTTTTTCTAAACCAATGTGGAAAATTACGGCTCGTATTAGGGGAACATCATATATCCCTAGAAACTTGGCAAAACGAACCAAAACCGAAGAAGAAGAAACGAGCGAGTCGGAATAAGATAGTTGTATTCGTGTGGTGTAATATATGTAATATAGTGTGCTTATGCTTTATGATATATGTAAAAATTGCTTGTATTAATAAGTATTTTTTTATGAATCTAACTCTTGTCTATTTTACAGTTTAAAAACACAAAATGGATAGACAACCCAATATTTTAAGAGACCTACCCGGAGACATGATTGATGAAATCTTGTCTAGAGTCGGTCAGAATTCCTCGGCACAACTATTTAAGGCGAGATCAGTTTGTAAGACATTCGAAGAACGTTCCAAGAATGTCTTGGTTTATAAGAGACTTTCGTTTGAAAGATGGGGGATATCACATTGGGAAACCCATAAGTTACGATGTGTTTACTTTGACGCATATATTGCGAGGAACCCAAATGCTATTTTACGCAACGGGTTAAGAAATTATTTTGACTCAATATATCCGAATATTGGACTTCGTGATTTAGAAAAAGCGGCTAACATGCAACATAAAGAAGCATGTTATGCTTACGGATTAGTAATGTTCGCTTCTCACCAAAGTGAGAACAAGAACATCGGGCTACAACTATTAAACAAAACGTTTCCACAAGTGACGGAGTCGGTAATTGGGGTAAGAAATGAGGTTTTTAGATTGTTACGGGACTGTTGGACATTACGTAACCCTCGTCCCTTTAACGACGTTACAACACGCTGTCTTATCAACGGCCATAACGGTTATGTTCCACAAGACCAAGGATGGGAAGTAATCCTAGTAAAACCAGAATGCATGACTTGTTTCTGGACGTATGAATTACGTGTCTTTATTGCCTTTGCTGAACGACTTGTGTACTAGCTAGAATTATCTTCACAACCATCTTGTATCAAATTTATTGTGTGCTATATTTCATGCTATATGTAAAATAAGCGGTATTGTAAGTTTGTAAAATATTGTGTAAAAGTTTGAACGCGAAATATTATTATAATCAGTTTTTCATATAGAATTGTAGTAGTTGAATTGTATATTAGCTACTAAGTATGAACTTAACGGGTAGGTACTACCCGAATTTAAACTTATAAAACGCTAATATGAAGAAACAGCTTTTATAAATGAGTTCATATTATGCTACGAAATACTATTAACTACTCTTAATATTCTGTATGATTAACTTGTTCCATTTAACTATTTTGAAGAAAATGGTACCGACTACTCGACACACCGTGAATATGAATGAAGAGGAATTCCGTACTTTTCTAACTTCAAACATAGCCGCAGTACAGGCTGCGCTACATACCAACAATAACCTTGGATCTAGCAGTACAAGAAATCATGTAGGATGCACCTACAAAGAATTCACTGCCTGCAAACCTTTAGAATTTGATGGAACCGAAGGACCGATCGGATTGAAACGGTGGACCGAGAAGGTTGAATCGGTGTTTGCCATAAGTAAGTGTACTGAAGAGGACAAAGTAAAGTACGCTACGCATACCTTCACAGGTTCTGCGTTAACATGGTGGAATACCTATCTAGAGCAAGTGGGACAAGACGATGCGTACGCACTACCGTGGTCAGCATTCAAGCACTTGATGAACGAGAAGTACCGTCCCAGAACTGAGGTCAATAAGCTCAAGACAGAACTTAGAGGGTTACGAACCCAAGGATTTGATATTACCACGTACGAAAGACGATTCACAGAATTGTGCCTATTGTGTCCGGGAGCATTCGAAGATGAGGAAGAGAAGATCGACGCGTTTGTGAAAGGATTACCGGAAAGAATCCAAGAAGATATAAGTTCACACGAGCCCGCCTCCATACAACAGGCATGTAGAATGGCTCACAAACTCGTGAACCAGATTGAAGAAAGAATTAAAGAACAAACTGCTGAAGAGGCCAATGTGAAGCAAGTCAAAAGAAAGTGGGAGGAAAACGGTGATAAGAATCACCAATACAACAAAAACAGCAATTACAACAATAATCGCAACAATTATCCCAACAATCGCAACATCAATCGCAACTACAACAAACGGCCCAACAACAACAACAACAACAACAACAACAACAACAACAACAGCAACTACAACAATCATCCCAACAACAATAATAACCGCAACAACAACAACAATCAGAAGCAGCTATGCCAAAGGTGTGAAAAGAATCACTCGGGGTTCTGCACCAAATTTTGCAACAAGTGTAAAAGAAATGGTCATAGCGCGGCGAAGTGTGAGGTCTACGGACCAGGGGTTAATAGAACAAAAGGAACAAATGGTGTCGGAACGAGTAATGGCGGAGCAAGTAGTGTCGGAGCAAGTTATGCCAATGTAGTTTGTTATAAATGTGGAAAACCGGGCCACATTATTAGAAATTGCCCGAACCAGGAGAACACGAATGGACAAGGCCGCGGAAGAGTTTTCAATATTAATGCGGCAGAGGCACAGGAAGACCCGGAGCTTGTTACGGGTACGTTTCTTATTGACAATAAATCTGCTTACGTTTTATTTGATTCGGGTGCGGATAGAAGCTATATGAGTAGAGATTTTTGTACTAAATTAAGTTGTCCATTGACGCCTTTGGATAGTAAATTTTTACTCGAATTAGCAAATGGTAAATTAATTTCAGCAGATAATATATGTCGGAATCGAGAAATTAAACTGGTTAGCGAAACATTTAAGATTGATTTGATACCAGTAGAGTTAGGGAGTTTTGATGTGATAATCGGTATGGACTGGTTGAAAGAAGTGAAAGCGAAGATCGTTTGTTACAAAAATGCAATTCGCATTATACGATAAAAGGAAAACCCTTAATGGTGTACGGAGAAAAGGGCAACACGAAGATACATCTTATTAGTAATTTGAAGGCACAAAAACTAATAAGAAAAGGTTGCTATGCTGTTCTAGCACACGTCGAGAAAGTACAAACTGAAGAAAAGAGCATCAATGATGTTCCCGTCGCAAAAGAATTTCCTGATGTATTTCCGAAAGAATTACCGGGATTACCCCCACATCGATCCATTGAATTTCAAATAGATCTTGTACCAGGAGCTGCACCAATAGCTCGTGCTCCTTACAGACTCGCACCCATCGAGATGAAAGAACTACAAAGCCAATTACAAGAACTTTTAGAGCGTGGTTTCATTCGACCAAGCACATCACCGTGGGGAGCTCCTGTTTTGTTTGTCAAGAAGAAAGATGGTACATTCAGGTTGTGTATCGACTACTGAGAGTTAAACAAACTTACCATCAAGAACCGCTACCCACTACCGAGAATCGACGACTTATTTGATCAACTACAAGGCTCGTCTGTTTATTCAAAGATTGACTTACGTTCCGGGTATCATCAAATGCGGGTGAAAGAAGATGATATTCCAAAGACTGCTTTCAGAACACGTTACGGTCATTACGAGTTTATGGTCATGCCGTTTGGTTTAACTAATGCACCAGCTGTGTTCATGGACCTTATGAACCGAGTGTGTGGACCATACCTTGACAAGTTTGTCATTGTTTTCATTGATGACATACTTATTTACTCAAAGAATGACCAAGAACACGGTGAACATTTGAGAAAGGTGTTAGAAGTATTGAGGAAGGAAGAATTATACGCTAAGTTTTCAAAGTGTGCATTTTGGTTGGAAGAAGTTCAATTCCTCGGTCACATAGTGAACAAAGAAGGTATTAAGGTGGATCCGGCAAAGATAGAAACAGTTGAAAAGTGGGAAACCCCAAAAACTCCGAAACACATACGACTAGCTGGTTACTACAGAAGGTTCATCCAAGACTTTTCCAGAATAGCAAAACCCTTGACTGCATTAACGCATAAAGGGAAGAAATTTGAATGGAATGATGAACAAGAGAAAGCGTTTCAGTTATTGAAGAAAAAGCTAACTACGGCACCTATATTGTCATTGCCTAAAGGGAATGATGATTTTGTGATTTATTGTGACGCATCAAAGCAAGGTCTCGGTTGTGTATTAATGCAACGAACGAAGGTGATTGCTTATGCGTCTAGACAATTGAAGATTCACGAACAAAATTATACGACGCATGATTTGGAATTAGGCGCGGTTGTTTTTGCATTAAAGACTTGGAGGCACTACTTATATGAGGTCAAAAGTATTATATATACCGACCACAAAAGCCTTCAACACATATTTAATCAGAAACAACTGAATATGAGGCAGCTTAGGTGGATTGAATTATTGAATGATTACGACTTTGAGATTCGTTACCACCCGGGGAAGGCAAATGTGGTAGCTGATGCCTTGAGCAGGAAGGACAGAGAACCCATTCGAGTAAAATCTATGAATATAATGATTCATAATAACATTACTACTCAAATAAAGGAGGCGCAACAAGGAGTTTTAAAAGAGGGAAATTTAAAGGATGAAATACCCAAAGGATCGGAGAAGCATCTTAATATTCGGGAAGATGGAACCCGGTATAGGGCTGAAAGGATTTGGGTACCAAAATTTGGAGATATGAGAGAAATGGTACTTAGAGAAGCTCATAAAACCAGATACTCAATACATCCTGGAAAGGGGAAGATGTACAAGGATCTCAAGAAACATTTTTGGTGGCCGGGTATGAAAGCCGATGTTGCTAAATACGTAGGAGAATGTTTGACGTGTTCTAAGGTCAAAGCTGAGCATCAGAAACCATCAGGTCTACTTCAACAACCCGAAATCCCGGAATGGAAATGGGAAAACATTACCATGGATTTCATCACTAAATTGCCAAGGACTGCAAGTGGTTTTGATACTATTTGGGTAATAGTTGATCGTCTCACCAAATCAGCACACTTCCTGCCAATAAGAGAAGATGACAAGATGGAGAAGTTAGCACGACTGTATTTGAAGGAAGTCGTCTCCAGACATGGAATACCAATCTCTATTATCTCTGATAGGGATGGCAGATTTATTTCAAGATTCTGGCAGACATTACAGCAAGCATTAGGAACTCGTCTAGACATGAGTACTGCCTATCATCCACAAACTGATGGGCAGAGCGAAAGGACGATACAAATGCTTGAAGACATGCTACGAGCATGTGTTATTGATTTCGGAAACAGTTGGGATCGACATCTACCGTTAGCAGAATTTTCCTACAACAATAGCTACCATTCAAGCATTGAGATGGCGCCGTTTGAAGCACTTTATGGTAGAAAGTGCAGATCTCCGATTTGTTGGAGTGAAGTGGGGGATAGACAGATTACGGGTCCGGAGATTATACAAGAAACTACCGAGAAGATCATCCAAATTCAACAACGGTTGAAAACCGCCCAAAGTCGACAAAAGAGCTACGCTGACATTAAAAGAAAAGATATAGAATTTGAAATTGGAGAGATGGTCATGCTTAAAGTTGCACATTGGAAAGGCGTTGTTCGATTTGGTAAACGAGGGAAATTAAATCCAAGGTATATTGAACCATTCAAGATTATTGATCGTGTCGGACCAGTAGCTTACCGACTAGAGTTACCTCAACAACTCGCGGCTGTACATAACACTTTCCACGTCTCGAATTTGAAGAAATGTTTTGCTAAAGAAGATCTCACTATTCCGTTAGATGAAATCCAAATCAACGAAAAACTTCAATTCATCGAAGAACCCGTCGAAATAATGGATCGTGAGGTTAAAAGACTTAAGCAAAACAAGATACCAATTGTTAAGGTTCGATGGAATGCTCGTAGAGGACCCGAGTTCACCTGGGAGCGTGAAGATCAGATGAAGAAGAAATACCCGCATCTATTTCCAGAAGATTCGTCAACACCTTCAACAGCTTAAAATTTCGGGACGAAATTTATTTAACGGGTAGGTACTGTAGTGACCCGAACTTTTCCATGTTTATATATATTAATTGAGATTGATATTTACATGATTAAATGTTTCCAACATGTTAAGCAATCAAACTTGTTAAGACTTGATGAATTGAAATATGTTTCATATAGACAATTGACCACCCAAGTTGACCGGTGATTCACGAACGTTAAAACTTGTAAAAACTATATGATGACATATATATGGATATATATATAGTTAACATGATACTATGATAAGTAAACATATCATTAAGTATATTAACAATGAACTACATATGTAAAAACAAGACTACTAACTTAATGATTTTTAAACGAGACATATATGTAACGATTATCGTTGTAAAGACATTTAATGTATATATATCATATTAAGAGATATTCATACATGATAATATAATAATTTAAAATCTCATTTGATATTATAAACATTGGGTTAACAACATTTAACAAGATCGTTAACCTAAAGGTTTAAAAACAACACTTACATGTAACGACTAACGATGACTTAACGACTCAGTTAAAATGTATATACATGTAGTGTTTTAATATGTATTTATACACTTTTGAAAGACTTCAATACACTTATCAAAATACTTCTACTTAACAAAAATGCTTACAATTACATTCTCGTTCAGTTTCATCAACAATTCTACTCGTATGCACCCGTATTCGTACTCGTACAATACACAGCTTTTAGATGTATGTACTATTGGTATATACACTCCAATGATCAGCTCTTAGCAGCCCATGTGAGTCACCTAACACATGTGGGAACCATCATTTGGCAACTAGCATGAAATATCTCATAAAATTACAAAAATATGAGTAATCATTCATGACTTATTTACATGAAAACAAAATTACATATCCTTTATATCTAATCCATACACCAACGACCAAAAACACCTACAAACACTTTCATTCTTCAATTTTCTTCATCTAATTGATCTCTCTCAAGTTCTATCTTCAAGTTCTAAGTGTTCTTCATATATTCTACAAGTTCTAGTTACATAAAATCAAGAATACTTTCAAGTTTGCTAGCTCACTTCCAATCTTGTAAGGTGATCATCCAACCTCAAGAAATCTTTGTTTCTTACAGTAGGTTACCATTCTAATACAAGGTAATAATCATATTCAAACTTTGGTTCAATTTCTATAACTATAACAATCTTATTTCAAGTGATGATCTTACTTGAACTTGTTTTCGTGTCATGATTCTGCTTCAAGAACTTCGAGCCATCCAAGGATCCATTGAAGCTAGATCCATTTTTCTCTTTTCCAGTAGGTTTATCCAAGGAACTTAAGGTAGTAATGATGTTCATAACATCATTCGATTCATACATATAAAGCTATCTTATTCGAAGGTTTAAATTTGTAATCACTAGAACATAGTTTAGTTAATTCTAAACTTGTTCGCAAACAAAAGTTAATCCTTCTAACTTGACTTTTAAAATCAACTAAACACATGTTCTATATCTATATGATATGCTAACTTAATGATTTAAAACCTGGAAACACGAAAAACACCGTAAAACCGGATTTACGCCGTCGTAGTAACACCGCGGGCTGTTTTGGGTTAGTTAATTAAAAACTATGATAAACTTTGATTTAAAAGTTGTTATTCTGAGAAAATGCTTTTTATTATGAACATGAAACTATATTCAAAAACTATGGTTAAACTCAAAGTGGAAGTATGTTTTCTAAAATGGTCATCTAGACGTCGTTCTTTCGACTGAAATGACTACCTTTACAAAAACGACTTGTAACTTATTTTTCCGACTATAAACCTATACTTTTTCTGTTTAGATTCATAAAATAGAGTTCAATATGAAACCATAGCAATTTGATTCACTCAAAACGGATTTAAAATGAAGAAGTTATGGGTAAAACAAGATTGGATAATTTTTTCTCATTTTAGCTACGTGAAAATTGGTAACAAATCTATTCCAACCATAACTTAATCAACTTGTATCGTATATTATGTAATCTTGAGATACCATAGACAAGTATACAATGTTTCGACCTATCATGTCGACACATCTATATATATTTCGGAACAACCATAGACACTCTATATGTGAATGTTGGAGTTAGCTATACAGGGTTGAGGTTGATTCCAAAATATATATAGTTTGAGTTGTGATCAATACTGAGATACGTATACACTGGGTCGTGGATTGATTCAAGATAATATTTATCGATTTATTTCTGTACATCTAACTGTGGACAACTAGTTGTAGGTTACTAACGAGGACAGCTGACTTAATAAACTTAAAACATCAAAATATATTAAAAGTGTTGTAAATATATTTTTTGAACATACTTTGATATACATGTATATATTGTTATAGGTTCGTGAATCAACCAGTGGCCAAGTCTTACTTCCCGACGAAGTAAAAATATGTGAAAGTGAGTTATAGTCCCACTTTTAAAATCTAATATTTTTGGGATGAGAATACATGCAGGTTTTATAAATGATTTACAAAATAGACACAAGTACGTGAAACTACATTCTATGGTTGAATTATCGAAATCGAATATGCCTCTTATTATTAAGTCTGGTAATCTAAGAATTAGGGAACAGACACCCTAATTGACGCGAATCCTAAAGATAGATCTATCGGGCCCAACAAGCCCCATCCAAAGTACCGGATGCTTTAGTACTTCGAAATTTATATCATATCCGAAGGGTGTCCCGGAATGATGGGGATATTCTTATATATGCATCTTGTTAATGTCGGTTACCAGGTGTTCACCATATGAATGATTTTTATCTCTATGTATGGGATGTGTATTGAAATATGAAATCTTGTGGTCTATTATTATGATTTGATATATATAGGTTAAACCTATAACTCACCAACATTTTTGTTGACGTTTTAAGCATGTTTATTCTCAGGTGATTATTAAGAGCTTCCGCTGTCGCATACTTAAATAAGGACGAGATTTGGAGTTCATGCTTGTATGATATTGTGTAAAAACTGCATTCAAGAAACTTATTTTATTGTAACATATTTGTATTGTAAACCATTATGTAATGGTCGTGTGTAAACAGGATATTTTAGATTATCATATTTGATAATCTACGTAAAGCTTTTTAAACCTTTATTGATGAAATAAAGGTTATGGTTTGTTTTAAAATGAATGCAGTCTTTGAAAAACGTCTCATATAGAGGTCAAAACCTCGCAACGAAATCAATTAATATGGAACGTTTTTAATCAATAAGAACGGGACATTTCAGTTGGTATCCGAGCGTTGGTCTTAGAGAACCAGAATTTTGCATTAGTGTGTCTTATCGAGTTTGTTGGGATGCATTAGTGAGTCTGGACTTCGACCGTGTTTAGTTGAAAAATGATTGCTTAACAAATTTTGTTGGAAACTATATATTTTTAACATGTGAATATTATGTGATATATTAATCTCTTAACGCGTTTGATATTATGTGATAGATGTCTACCTCTAGAACAAGTCCCATTGACTCACCTAATAATAATGAAGAGTCAAATGTAAATTGGAATGATTCGTGGACTGATTCACAAGTTCCCGAAGAGGAACCGGAAGAAGAGTCGGAACCGGAAGAAGAGTCGGAACCGGAAGAAGAATCGGAACCGGAAGAAGAATCGGAACCGGATGAAGAAATAGAACCGGTGGGGGAAATAATAAAACGGTTAAGTAAAAGAAAATCCTCAACCAACCGACCAAGGTTAATTATGGTCAATGGTGTTTCCGCCAAGGAAGCAAAATATTGGGAGGATTACCAATTCTCCGATGAATCGGATTTCGACGAGAATTCCGATGATGTTATAGAAATTACCCCAACTGAATTTAAAAAGGCAAAAGAAAATAATAAGGGAAAGGGCATAAAAATAGAGAAATCTAATTCCAACCCCGATGAACTTTATATGTATGGTCAACCCCCGAAGTCCTTAAGTTGTAACAATGACCCGGGAACCTCTAAACCACCAGGTTTTTCTAAACCAATGTGGAAAATTACGGCTCGTATTAGGGGAACATCATATATCCCTAGAAACTTGGCAAAACGAACCAAAACCGAAGAAGAAGAAACGAGCGAGTCGGAATAAGATAGTTGTATTCGTGTGGTGTAATATATGTAATATAGTGTGCTTATGCTTTATGATATATGTAAAAATTGCTTGTATTAATAAGTATTTTTTTATGAATCTAACTCTTGTCTATTTTACAGTTTAAAAACACAAAATGGATAGACAACCCAATATTTTAAGAGACCTACCCGGAGACATGATTGATGAAATCTTGTCTAGAGTCGGTCAGAATTCCTCGGCACAACTATTTAAGGCGAGATCAGTTTGTAAGACATTCGAAGAACGTTCCAAGAATGTCTTGGTTTATAAGAGACTTTCGTTTGAAAGATGGGGGATATCACATTGGGAAACCCATAAGTTACGATGTGTTAACTTTGACGCATATATTGCGGGGAACCCAAATGCTATTTTACGCAACGGGTTAAGAAATTATTTTGACTCAATATATCCGAATATTGGACTTCGTGATTTAGAAAAAGCGGCTAACATGCAACATAAAGAAGCATGTTATGCTTACGGATTAGTAATGTTCGCTTCTCACCAAAGTGAGAACAAGAACATCGGGCTACAACTATTAAACAAAACTTTTCCACAAGTGACGGAGTCGGTAATTGGGGTAAGAAATGAGGTTTTTAGATTGTTACGGGACTGTTGGACATTACGTAACCCTCGTCCCTTTAACGACGTTACAACACACTGTCTTATCAACGGCCATAACGGTTATGTTCCACAAGACCAAGGATGGGAAGTAATCCTAGTAAAACCAGAATGCATGACTTGTTTCTGGACGTATGAATTACGTGTCTTTATTGCCTTTGCTGAACGACTTGTGTACTAGCTAGAATTATCTTCACAACCATCTTGTATCAAATTTATTGTGTGCTATATTTCATGCTATATGTAAAATAAGCGGTATTGTAAGTTTGTAAAATATTGTGTAAAAGTTTGAACGCGAAATATTATTATAATCAGTTTTTCATATAGAATTGTAGAAGTTGAATTGTATATTAGCTACTAAGTATGAACTTAACGGGTAGGTACTACCCGAATTTAAACTTATAAAACGCTAATATGAAGAAACAGCTTTTATAAATGAGTTCATATTATGCTACGAAATACTATTAACTACTCTTAATATTCTGTATGATTAACTTGTTCCATTTAACTATTTTGAAGGAAATGGCACCGACTACTCGACACACCGTGAATATGAATGAAGAGGAATTCCGTACTTTTCTAGCTTCAAACATAGCCGCAGTACAGGCTGTGCTACATACCAACAATAACCTTGGATCTAGCAGTACAAGAAATCGTGTAGGATGCACCTACAAAGAATTCACTGCCTGCAAACCTTTGGAATTTGATGGAACCGAAGGACCGATCGGATTGAAACGGTGGACCGAGAAGGTTGAATCGGTGTTTGCCATAAGTAAGTGTACTGAAGAGGACAAAGTAAAGTACGCTACGCATACCTTCACAGGTTCTGCGTTAACATGGTGGAATACCTATCTAGAGCAAGTGGGACAAGACGATGCGTACGCACTACCGTGGTCAGCATTCAAGCACTTGATGAACGAGAAGTACCGTCCCAGAACTGAGGTCAATAAGCTCAAGACAGAACTTAGAGGGTTACGAACCCAAGGATTTGATATTACCACGTACGAAAGACGATTCACAGAATTGTGCCTATTGTGTCCGGGAGCATTCGAAGATGAGGAAGAGAAGATCGACGCGTTTGTGAAAGGATTACCGGAAAGAATCCAAGAAGATATAAGTTCACACGAGCCCGCCTCCATACAACAGGCATGTAGAATGGCTCACAAACTCGTGAACCAGATTGAAGAAAGAATTAAAGAACAAACTGCTGAAGAGGCCAATGTGAAGCAAGTCAAAAGAAAGTGGGAGGAAAACGGTGATAAGAATCACCAATACAACAAAAACAGCAATTACAACAATAATCGCAACAATTATCCCAACAATCGCAACATCAATCGCAACTACAACAAACGGCCCAACAACAACAACAACAACAACAACAACAACAACAGCAACTACAACAATCATCCCAACAACAATAATAACCGCAACAACAACAACAATCAGAAGCAGCTATGCCAAAGGTGTGAAAAGAATCACTCGGGGTTCTGCACCAAATTTTGCAACAAGTGTAAAAGAAATGGTCATAGCGCGGCGAAGTGTGAGGTCTACGGACCAGGGGTTAATAGAACAAAAGGAACAAATGGTGTCGGAACGAGTAATGGCGGAGCAAGTAGTGTCGGAGCAAGTTATGCCAATGTAGTTTGTTATAAATGTGGAAAACCGGGCCACATTATTAGAAATTGCCCGAACCAGGAGAACACGAATGGACAAGGCCGCGGAAGAGTTTTCAATATTAATGCGGCAGAGGCACAGGAAGACCCGGAGCTTGTTACGGGTACGTTTCTTATTGACAATAAATCTGCTTACGTTTTATTTGATTCGGGTGCGGATAGAAGCTATATGAGTAGAGATTTTTGTGCTAAATTAAGTTGTCCATTGACGCCTTTGGATAGTAAATTTTTACTCGAATTAGCAAATGGTAAATTAATTTCAGCAGATAATATATGTCGGAATCGAGAAATTAAACTGGTTAGCGAAACATTTAAGATTGATTTGATACCAGTAGAGTTAGGGAGTTTTGATGTGATAATCGGTATGGACTGGTTGAAAGAATTGAAAGCGGAGATCGTTTGTTACAAAAATGCAATTCGCATTATACGAGAAAAAGGAAAACCCTTAATGGTGTACGGAGAAAAGGGCAACACGAAGATACATCTTATTAGTAATTTGAAGGCACAAAAACTAATAAGAAAAGGTTGCTATGCTGTTCTAGCACACGTCGAGAAAGTACAAACTGAAGAAAAGAGCATCAATGATGTTCCTGTCGCAAAAGAATTTCCTGATGTATTTCCGAAAGAATTACCGGGATTACCCCCACATCGATCCGTTGAATTTCAAATAGATCTTGTACCAGGAGCTGCACCAATAGCTCGTGCTCCTTACAGACTCGCACCCAGCGAGATGAAAGAACTACAAAGCCAATTACAAGAACTTTTAGAGCGTGGTTTCATTCGACCAAGCACATCACCGTGGGGAGGTCCTGTTTTGTTTGTCAAGAAGAAAGATGGTACATTCAGGTTGTGTATCGACTACCGAGAGTTGAACAAACTTACCATCAAGAACCGCTACCCACTACCGAGAATCGATGACTTATTTGATCAACTACAAGGCTCGTCTGTTTATTCAAAGATTGACTTACGTTCCGGGTATCATCAAATGCGGGTGAAAGAAGATGATATTCCAAAGACTGCTTTCAGAACACGTTACGGTCATTACGAGTTTATGGTCATGCTGTTTGGTTTAACTAATACACCAGCTGTGTTCATGGACCTTATGAACCGAGTGTGTGGACCATACCTTGACAAGTTTGTCATTGTTTTCATTGATGACATACTTATTTACTCAAAGAATGACCAAGAACACGGTGAACATTTGAGAAAGGTGTTAGAAGTATTGAGGAAGGAAGAATTATACGCTAAGTTTTCAAAGTGTGCATTTTGGTTGGAAGAAGTTCAATTCCTCGGTCACATAGTGAACAAAGAAGGTATTAAGGTGGATCCGGCAAAGATAGAAACAGTTGAAAAGTGGGAAACCCCAAAAACTCCGAAACACATACGCCAGTTTTTAGGACTAGCTGGTTACTACAGAAGGTTCATCCAAGACTTTTCCAGAATAGCAAAACCCTTGACTGCATTAACGTATAAAGGGAATAAATTTGAATGGAATGATGAACAAGAGAAAGCGTTTCAGTTATTGAAGAAAAAGCTAACTACGGCACCTATATTGTCATTGCCTGAAGGGAATGATGATTTTGTGATTTATTGTGACGCATCAAAGCAAGGTCTCGGTTGTGTATTAATGCAACGAACGAAGGTGATTGCTTATGCGTCTAGACAATTGAAGATTCACGAACAAAATTATACGACGCATGATTTGGAATTAGGCGCGGTTGTTTTTGCATTAAAGACTTGGAGGCACTACTTATATGGGGTCAAAAGTATTATATATACCGACCACAAAAGTCTTCAACACATATTTAATCAGAAACAACTGAATATGAGGCAGCTTAGGTGGATTGAATTATTGAATGATTACGACTTTGAGATTCGTTACCACCCGGGGAAGGCAAATGTGGTAGCTGATGCCTTGAGCAGGAAGGACAGAGAACCCATTCGAGTAAAATCTATGAATATAATGATTCATAATAACATTACTACTCAAATAAAGGAGGCGCAACATGGAGTTTTAAAAGAGGGAAATTTAAAGGATGAAATACCCAAAGGATCGGAGAAGCATCTTAATATTCGGGAAGATGGAACCCGGTATAGGGCTGAAAGGATTTGGGTACCAAAATTTGGAGATATGAGAGAAATGGTACTTAGAGAAGCTCATAAAATCAGATACTCAATACATCCTGGAACGGGGAAGATGTACAAGGATCTCAAGAAACATTTTTGGTGGCCGGGTATGAAAGCCGATGTTGCTAAATACGTAGGAGAATGTTTGACGTGTTCTAAGGTCAAAGCTGAGCATCAGAAACCATCAGGTCTACTTCAACAACCCGAAATCCCGGAATGGAAATGGGAAAACATTACCATGAATTTCATCACTAAATTGCCAAGGACTGCAAGTGGTTTTGATACTATTTGGGTAATAGTTGATCGTCTCACCAAATCAGCACACTTCCTGCCAATAAGAGAAGATGACAAGATGGAGAAGTTAGCACGACTGTATTTGAAGGAAGTCATCTCCAGACATGGAATACCAATCTCTATTATCTCTGATAGGGATGGCAGATTTATTTCAAGATTCTGGTAGACATTACAGCAAGCATTAGGAACTCGTCTAGACATGAGTACTGCCTATCATCCACAAACTGATGGGCAGAGCGAAAGGACGATACAAATGCTTGAAGACATGCTACGAGCATGTGTTATTGATTTCGGAAACAGTTGGGATCGACATCTACCGTTAGCAGAATTTTCCTACAACAATAGCTACCATTCAAGCATTGAGATGGCGCTGTTTGAAGCACTTTATGGTAGAAAGTGCAGGTCTCCGATTTGTTGGAGTGAAGTGGGGGATAGACAGATTACGGGTTCGGAGATTATACAAGAAACTACCGAGAAGATCATCCAAATTCAACAACGGTTGAAAACCGCCCAAAGTCGACAAAAGAGCTACGCTGACATTAAAAGAAAAGATATAGAATTTGAAATTGGAGAGATGGTCATGCTTAAAGTTGCACATTGGAAAGGCGTTGTTCGATTTGGTAAACGAGGGAAATTAAATCCAAGGTATATTGGACCATTCAAGATTATTGATCGTGTCGGACCAGTAGCTTACCGACTAGAGTTACCTCAACAACTCGCGGCTGTACATAACACTTTCCACGTTTCGAATTTGAAGAAATGTTTTGCTAAAGAAGATCTCACTATTCCGTTAGATGAAATCCAAATCAACGAAAAACTTCAATTCATCGAAGAACCCGTCGAAATAATGGATCGTGAGGTTAAAAGACTTAAGCAAAACAAGATACCAATTGTTAAGGTTCGATGGAATGCTCGTAGAGGACCCGAGTTCACCTGGGAGCGTGAAGATCAGATGAAGAAGAAATACCCGCATCTATTTCCAGAAGATTCGTCAACACCTTCAACAGCTTAAAATTTCGGGACGAAATTTATTTAACGGGTAGGTACTGTAGTGACCCGAACTTTTCCATGTTTATATATATTAATTGAGATTGATATTTACATGATTAAATGTTTCCAACATGTTAAGCAATCAAACTTGTTAAGACTTGATTAATTGAAATATGTTTCATATAGACAATTGACCACCCAAGTTGACCGGTGATTCACGAACGTTAAAACTTGTAAAAACTATATGATGACATATATATGGATATATATATAGTTAACATGATACTATGATAAGTAAACATATCATTAAGTATATTAACAATGAACTACATATGTAAAAACAAGACTACTAACTTAATGATTTTTAAACGAGACATATATGTAACGATTATCGTTGTAAAGACATTTAATGTATATATATCATATTAAGAGATATTCATACATGATAATATAATAATTTAAAATCTCATTTGATATTATAAACATTGGGTTAACAACATTTAACAAGATCGTTAACCTAAAGGTTTAAAAACAACACTTACATGTAACGACTAACGATGACTTAACGACTCAGTTAAAATGTATATACATGTAGTGTTTTAATATGTATTTATACACTTTTGAAAGACTTCAATACACTTATCAAAATACTTCTACTTAACAAAAATGCTTACAATTACATCCTCGTTCAGTTTCATCAACAATTCTACTCGTATGCACCCGTATTCGTACTCGTACAATACACAGCTTTTAGATGTATGTACTATTGGTATATACACTCCAATGATCAGCTCTTAGCAGCCCATGTGAGTCACCTAACACATGTGGGAACCATCATTTGGCAAATAGCATGAAATATCTCATAAAATTACAAAAATATGAGTAATCATTCATGACTTATTTACATGAAAACAAAATTACATATCCTTTATATCTAATCCATACACCAACGACCAAAAACACCTACAAACACTTTCATTCTTCAATTTTCTTCATCTAATTGATCTCTCTCAAGTTCTATCTTCAAGTTCTAAGTGTTCTTCATATATTCTACAAGTTCTAGTTACATAAAATCAAGAATACTTTCAAGTTTGCTAGCTCACTTCCAATCTTGTAAGGTGATCATCCAACCTCAAGAAATCTTTGTTTCTTACAGTAGGTTACCATTATAATACAAGGTAATAATCATATTCAAACTTTGGTTCAATTTCTATAACTATAACAATCTTATTTCAAGTGATGATCTTACTTGAACTTGTTTTCGTGTCATGATTCTGCTTCAAGAACTTCGAGCCATCCAAGGATCCATTGAAGCTAGATCCATTTTTCTCTTTTCCAGTAGGTTTATCCAAGGAACTTAAGGTAGTAATGATGTTCATAACATCATTCGATTCATACATATAAAGCTATCTTATTCGAAGGTTTAAACTTGTAATCACTAGAACATAGTTTAGTTAATTCTAAACTTGTTCGCAAACAAAAGTTAATCCTTCTAACTTGACTTTTAAAATCAACTAAACACATGTTCTATATCTATATGATATGCTAACTTAATGATTTAAAACCTGGAAACACGAAAAACACCGTAAAACCGGATTTACGCCGTCGTAGTAACACCGCGGGCTGTTTTGGGTTAGTTAATTAAAAACTATGATAAACTTTGATTTAAAAGTTGTTATTCTGAGAAAATGCTTTTTATTATGAACATGAAACTATATTCAAAAACTATGGTTAAACTCAAAGTGGAAGTATGTTTTCTAAAATGGTCATCTAGACGTCGTTCTTTCGACTGAAATGACTACCTTTACAAAAACGACTTGTAACTTATTTTTCCGACTATAAACCTATACTTTTTCTGTTTAGATTCATAAAATAGAGTTCAATATGAAACCATAGCAATTTGATTCACTCAAAACGGATTTAAAATGAAGAAGTTATGGGTAAAACAAGATTGGATAATTTTTTCTCATTTTAGCTACGTGAAAATTGGTAACAAATCTATTCCAACCATAACTTAATCAACTTGTATTGTATATTATGTAATCTTGAGATACCATAGACACGTATACAATGTTTCGACCTATCATGTCGACACATCTATATATATTTCGGAACAACCATAGACACTCTATATGTGAATGTTGGAGTTAGCTATACAGGGTTGAGGTTGATTCCAAAATATATATAGTTTGAGTTGTGATCAATACTGAGATACGTATACACTGGGTCGTGGATTGATTCAAGATAATATTTATCGATTTATTTCTGTACATCTAACTGTGGACAACTAGTTGTAGGTTACTAACGAGGACAGCTGACTTAATAAACTTAAAACATCAAAATATATTAAAAGTGTTCTAAATATATTTTTTGAACATACTTTGATATACATGTATATATTGTTATAGGTTCGTGAATCAACCAGTGGCCAAGTCTTACTTCCCGACGAAGTAAAAATCTGTGAAAGTGAGTTATAGTCCCACTTTTAAAATCTAATATTTTTGGGATGAGAATACATGCAGGTTTTATAAATGATTTACAAAATAGACACAAGTACGTGAAACTACATTCTATGGTTGAATTATCGAAATCGAATATGCCCCTTTTTATTAAGTCTGGTAATCTAAGAATTAGGGAACAGACACCCTAATTGACGCGAATCCTAAAGATAGATCTATCGGGCCCAACAAGCCCCATCCAAAGTACCGGATGCTTTAGTACTTCAAAATTTATATCATATCCGAAGGGTGTCCCGGAATGATGGGGATATTCTTATATATGCATCTTGTTAATGTCGGTTACCAGGTGTTCACCATATGAATGATTTTTATCTCTATGTATGGGATGTGTATTGAAATATGAAATCTTGTGGTCTATTATTATGATTTGATATATATAGGTTAAACCTATAACTCACCAACATTTTTGTTGACGTTTTAAGCATGTTTATTCTCAGGTGATTATTAAGAGCTTCCGCTGTCGCATACTTAAATAAGGACGAGATTTGGAGTTCATGCTTGTATGATATTGTGTAAAAACTGCATTCAAGAAACTTATTTTGTTGTAACATATTTGTATTGTAAACCATTATGTAATGGTCGTGTGTAAACAGGATATTTTAGATTATCATATTTGATAATCTACGTAAAGCTTTTTAAACCTTTATTGATGAAATAAAGGTTATGGTTTGTTTTAAAATGAATGCAGTCTTTGAAAAACGTCTCATATAGAGGTCAAAACCTCGCAACGAAATCAATTAATATGGAACGTTTTTAATCAATAAGAACGGGACATTTCATGAATTCTCAATCTTTAAGGTCAATCTCAAGGATTGAGTAATATCAGTCTTAAAAGATGATTTTCGATCTTTAAGGAGATTATCCTTTCTGGGGATCTGATTCATTAGTCTTATAAGCTAATTTGCACGGTGCCCCCCCCATTGTACGAGACAGATCCTCTCATGGTTAGGATAAGTCTGACCACTTGGCGACCCTGTTTGATGCTGAGGTCCGTGGATTTCCAGCTGATGTTCGAGCAAACTTTTCAAGGTTTTTCGTAGACTCTACAACTGGTCTGGACGACAACTTCCTGACCTAAATCAAGAAGCGCGTGTCTTTTTCGGAAGACTTTATTTTTAATGATGGAATTGATTCATCGTGTAGATCCATCTTTCTTTCAAATATATTACAATTTACCGGGTAAAACAGTTAATTTTGTCCAAAATAAAAGTATCTTCAATTATTTGTACAAAAATATGTGATATATGTTTTAAATAACTTGGTAAATTTTTCCCACACTTGGCTTTTATTTTCCTTTTTATTTTCCTCTATTCCATTTTAAATGAATTCTAACATTTTGGGTTGTTTCTCAATTTATGTCCTTTCCGAGGTAACAATAATTTTGGTGTTAACACCTAGTTTTATCGTTCATAAATATGTATAAACATGATTTTGAATTCATTTATTTGAAATTTTGAAAATTTTTACTAGAATTGGGTAGTCAGTATATAAGACTAGGGCTGTTCTTAATTATCAGAGAGCACTAGATTCTAATACAACTACTATGTTACTAGTTATTTTTAATGGTAACCAAGTGTATAAGTTAAAATTTTAAAAATCCGAAAGAATTTAACCCCTTCCCACACTTAAGATCTTGCAATGCCCTCATTTGCAAGAAATCAGTAACAATTTAAATTATTGAGGGTGATTAGCGTAGAAAAATGATTAAATTTTACCAAAGTTTCCAAACATATTGGCGTTTGTTTGCTGAATGATAAATGGTGCACATCATTTGTTCATTCCATCTTGTTGTTACATCACATTTGTTTTTCGTTTTGTCGTCAAAATTAGTAGCTTTTGCTGAACTTTAAAAATGCGCTGTTTTACCCTGTTGTGTACAATTGACAATATACATACATACAAATAATAAACATGCATGGTAATTTGAAATGGGACTTAACATCCCACTTTCAAATCCAATATGAAATATTAGTACAAAATAATAAAAATATTAAACATTACATTAAAGTATCACAATATTATATGTTTAAACATAAATAAATAAAAATAATAAAAAGATAAAAATCATAGAAATCACCAACGAAACTATATCAATCTGCATAGGGGTTCCAGTTCATGTCGTCGGGCGGGTTCCATGGTTGGTTATAGGTATACTGACAGGCCTGGTTAGGGTCGTAGAGAGTAAATGGTGGTCGCATATTGGGCTGGTGTGGAGGATAGTAAGCGGGTCAGGTCGGTACATAGTTATTTGGTACCTGAGATGATAGCTGGATCATGATCTGATGCTGATGATAGTTCCATCTATCATGCTGTCGTTGCCTGGAATGCTCGTACACATTCTCAGCTTGCCACTGCTCGTACCGACCATGTCTATCCTGGTTTTTCATTTCTACCTCATCTATACGCTGGTAGACATTAGTCATAGCCTCCCTAATGACATCCCTAATGTCATCTGCTACCTCCATTTCCTCATCTGAACCTCTCTCTACCTGTGGATGATTACCATCATATGGTACTGCCTGATTGCGTCTGCTCTTTATGTAGTGACCCGAACTTTTCCATGTTATATATATATTAAATGAAATTGTTATTTACATGATTAAGTGTTTCCAACATGTTAAGAAATCAAACATGTTAAGACTTGATTAATTGAAATAGGTTTCATATAGACAATTGACCACCCAAGTTGACCGGTGATTCACGAACGTTAAAACTTGTAAAAACTATACGATGACATATATATGGTTATATATATAGTTAACATGATTTTATTATAAGTATGTACCTCATTAGGTATTTTAATAATGAGTTATATACATAAAAATGAGACTATTAATTTAAGAAACTCGAAAACGATATATATAACGATTATCGTTATAACAACGTCTTACTAGGTACATATGAATCATATTAAGATATTGATACACTTGGTTAATTATGTTAAATGATAAGTAAATATATTATTAAGTGTATTAACAATGAAATACATATGTAAAAATAAGACTACTAACTTAATGATTTCGAAACGAGACATATATGTAACGATTATCGTTGTAACGGCATTTAACTGTATATATATCATACTAAGATATATTATATATCATAATATCATGATAATATAACAATTTAACATCTCATTTGTTATAATAAACAATGGGTTAACAACGTTCAACAAGATCGTTAACCTAAAGGTTTCAAAACAACATTTACATGTAACGACTAACGATGACTTAACGACTCAGTTAAAATGTATATACATGTAGTGTTTTAATATGCATTCATACACTTTTGAAAGACTTCAAGACACTTATCAAAATACTTCTACTTAACAAAAATGCTTACAATTACATCCTCGTTCAGTTTCATCAACAATTCTACTCGTATGCACCCGTATTCGTACTCGTACAATACACAGCTTTTAGATGTATGTACTATTGGTATATACACTCCAATGATTAGCTTTTAGCAGCCCATGTGAGTCACCTAACACATGTGGGAACCATCATTTGGCAACTAGCATGAAATATCTCATAAAATTACAAAAATATGAGTAATCATTCATGACTTATTTACATGAAAACAAAATTACATATCCTTTATATCTAATCCATACACCAACGACCAAAAACACCTACAAACACTTTCATTCTTAAATTTTCTTCATCTAATTTATCTCTCTCAAGTTCTATCTTCAAGTTCTAAGTGTTCTTCATAAATTCCAAAAGTTCTAGTTTCATAAAATCAAGAATACTTCCAAGATTGCAAGTTTACTTCCAAGTTTTCTAAATCCATTCCAAGTAATCATCCAAGATCAAGAAACCTTTGTTACTTACAGTAGGTTATATTTCTAATACAAGGTAATAATCATATTCAAACTTTAATTCAATTTCTATAACTATAACAATCTTATTTCGAGTGGAAATCTTACTTGAAATTATTTTCGTGTCATGATTCTGCTTCAAGAACTTTCAAGCCATCCAAGGATCCTTTGAAGCTAGATCTATTTTTTTCATTTCCAGTAGGTTTATCCAAGGAACTTGAGGTAGTAATGATGTTCATAATATCATTCGATTCATACATATAAAGCTATCTTATTCGAAGGTTTAAACTTGTAATCACTAGAACATAGTTTAGTTTATCTAAACTTGTTTGCAAATAAAAGTTAATCCTTCTAACTTGACTTTTAAAATCAACTAAACACATGTTCTATATCTATATGATATGCTAACTTAATGATTTAAAACCTGGAAACACGAAAAACACCGTGAAACCGGATTTACGCCTTCGTAGTAACACCGCGGGCTGTTTTGGGTTAGTTAATTAAAAACTATGATAAACTTTGATTTAAAAGTTGTTATTCTGGGAAAATGATTTTTATTATGAACATGAAACTATATCCAAAAATTATGGTTAAACTCAAAGTGGAGGTATGTTTTCTAAAATGGTCATCTAGACATCGTTCTTTCGACTGAAATGACTACCTTTACAAAAATGACTTGTAACTTATTTTTCCGACTATAAAACTATACTTTTTCTATTTAGATTCATAAAATAGAGTTCAATATGAAACCATAGTAATTTGATTCACTCAAAACGGATTTAAAATGAAGAAGTTATGGGTAAAACAAGATTGGATAATTTTTCTCATTTTAGCTACGTGAAAATTGGTAACAAATCTATTCCAACCATAACTTAATCAACTTGTATTGTATATTATGTAATCTTGAGATACCATAGACACGTATAAAATGTTTCGACCTATCATGTCAACACATCTATATATATTTCGGAACAACCATAGACACTCTATATGTGAATGTTGGAGTTAGCTATACAGGGTTGAGGTTGATTCCAAAATATATATAGTTTGAGTTGTGATCAATACTGAGATACGTATACACTGGGTCGTGGATTGATTCAAGATAATATTTATCGATTTATTTCTATACATCTAACTGTAGACAACTAGTTGTAGGTTACTAACGAGAACAGCTGACTTAATAAACTTAAAACATCAAAATATATTAAAAGTGTTGTAAATATATTTTGAACATACTTTGATATATATATGTATATATTGTTATAGGTTCGTGAATCAACCAGTGGCCAAGTCTTACTTCCTGACGAAGTAAAAATCTGTGAAAGTGAGTTATAGTCCCACTTTTAAAATCTAATATTTTTGAGATGAGAATACATGCAGGTTTTATAAATGATTTACAAAATAGACACAAGTACGTGAAACTACATTCTATGGTTGAATTATCGAAATCGAATATGCCCCTTTTTATTAGGTCTGGTAATCTAAGAATTAGGGAACAGGCACCCTAATTGACGCGAATCCTAAAGATAGATCTATTGGGCCTAACAAACCCCATCCAAAGTACCGGATGCTTTAGTACTTCGAAATTTATATCATATCCGAAGGGTGTCCCGGAATGATGGGGATATTCTTATATATATGCATCTTGTTAATGTCGGTTACCAGGTGTTCACCATATGAATGATTTTTATCTCTATGTATGGGATGTGTATTGAAATATGAAATCTTGTGGTCTATTATTACAATTTGATATATATAGGTTAAACTTATAACTCACCAACATTTTTGATGACGTTTAAAGCATGTTTATTCTTAGGTGAATACTAAGAGCTTCCGCTGTTGCATACTAAAATAAGGACAAGATTTGGAGTCCATGTTTGTATGATATTATGTAAAAACTGCATTCAAGAAACTGATTTCGATGTAACATATTTGTATTGTAAACCATTATGTAATGGTCGTGTGTAAACATGATATTTTAGATTATCATTATTTGATAATCTACATAAAGCTTTTTAAACCTTTATTTATGAAATAAAGGTTATGGTTTGTTTTAAAAATGAATGCAGTCTTTGAAAAATGTCTCATATAGAGGTCAAAACCTCGCAACGAAATCAATTAATATGGAACGTTTTTTATCAATAAGAACGGGACATTTCAGTTGGTATCCGAGCGTTGGTCTTAGAGAACCAGAATTTTGCTTTAGTGTGTCTTATCGAGTTTTTTAGGATGCATTAGTGAGTCTGGACTTCGACCGTGTTTACTTGAAAAATGATTGCTTAATAAATTTTGTTGGAAACTATATATTTTTAACATGTGAATATTATGTGATATATTAATCTCTTAACGCGTTTGATATTATGTGATAGATGTCTACCTCTAGAACAAGTCCCATTGACTCACCTAATAATAATGAAGAGTCAAATGTAAATTGGAATGATTCGTGGACTGATTCACAAGTTTTCGAAGAGGAACCGGAAGAAGAGTCAGAACCGGAAGAAGAATCAGAACCGGAAGAGGAGGAACCGGAGGAGGAAATAGAACTGGTGGGGGAAATAATAAAATGGTTAAGTAAAAGAAAATCCTCAACCAACCGACCAAGGTTAATTATGGTCAATGGTGTTTCCGCCAAGGAAGCAAAATATTGGGAGGATTACCAATTCTCCGATGAATCGGATTCCGACGAGAATTCCGATGATGTTATAGAAATTACCCCAACTGAATTTAAAAAGGCAAAAGAAAATAATAAGGGAAAGGGCATAAAAATAGAGAAATCTAATTCCAACCCCGATAAACTTTATATGTATCGTCAACCCCCGAAGCCCTTAAGTTGTAACAATGACCCGGGAACCTCTAAACCACCAGGTTTTTCTAAACCAATGTGGAAAACGACGGCTCGTATTAGGGGAACATCATATATCCCTAGAAACTTGGCAAAACGAACCAAAACCGAAGAAGAAGAAACGAGCGAGTCGGAATAAGATAGTTGTATTCGTGTGGTGTAATATATGTAATATAGTGTGCTTATGCTTTATGATATATGTAAAAATTGCTTGTATTAATAAGTAATTTTTTTTATGAATCTAACTCTTGTCTATTTTACAGTTTAAAAACACAAAATGGATAGACAACCCAATATTTTAAGAGACCTACCCGGAGACATGATTGATGAAATCTTGTCTAGAGTCGGTCAGAATTCCTCGGCACAACTATTTAAGGCGAAATCAGTTTGTAAGACATTCGAAGAATGTTCCAAGAATGTCTTGGTTTATAAGAGACTTTCATTTGAAAGATGGGGGATATCACATTGGGAAACCCATAAGTTACGATGTGTTTACTTTGACGCATATATTGCGGGGAACCCAAATGCAATTTTACGCAACGGGTTAAGAAATTATTTTGACTCAATGTATCCGAATATAGGACTTCATGATTTAGAAAAAGCGGCTAACATGCAACATAAAGAAGCACGCTATGCTTACGGGTTAGTAATGTTCGCTTCTCACCAAAGTGAGAACAAGAACATCGGGCTACAACTATTAAACAAAACGTTCCCACAAGTAACGGAGTCGGTAATTGGGGTAAGAAATGAGGTTTTTAGATTGTTACGGACTGTTGGACATTACGTAACCCTCGTCCCTTTGATGACGTTACAACACGCTGTCTTATCAACGGCCATAACGGTTATGTTCCACAAGACCAAGAATGGGAAGTAGTCCTAGTAAAACCAGAATGCATGACTTGTTTCTGGACGTATGAATTACGTGTCTTTAATGCCTTTGCTGAACGACTTGTGTACTAGCTAGAATTATCTTCGCAACTCTCTTGTATCAAAGTTATTGTGTGCTATATTTCATGCTTTATGTAAAATAAGCGGTATTGTAAGTTTGTAAAATATTGTATAAAAGTTTGAACGCGAAATATTATTATAATCAGTTTTTCATATAGAATTGTAGTAGTTGAATTGTATATTAGCTATTAAGTATGAACTTAACGGGTAGGTACTACCCGAATTTAAACTTATAATACGCTAATATGAAGAAAAAGCTTTTATAAATGAGTTCATATTATGCTACAAAATACTATTAACTACTCTTAATATTCTGTATGATTAACTTGTTCCATTTGACTATTTTGAAGGAAATAGCACCGACTACTCGACACACCGTGAATATGAATGAAGAGGAATTCCGTACTTTTCTAGCTTCAAACATAGCCGCAGTACAGGCTGCGCTACATACCAACAATAACCTTGGATCTAGCAGTACAGGAAATCGTGTAGGATGCACCTACAAAGAATTCACTGCCTGCAAACCTTTGAAATTTGATGGAACCAAAGGACCGATCGGATTGAAACGGTGGACCGAGAAGGTCGAATCGGTGTTTGCCATAAGTAAGTGTACTGAAGAGGAAAAAGTGAAGTACGCTACGCATACCTTCACAGGTTCTGCGTTAACATGGTGGAATACCTATCTAGAGCAAGTGGGACAAGATGATGCGTACGCACTACCGTGGTCAGCATTCAAGCACTTGATGAACGAGAAGTACCGTCCCAGAACCGAGGTCAATAAGCTCAAGACAGAACTTAGAGGGTTACGAACCCAAGGATTTGATATTACCACGTACGAAAGACGATTCACAGAATTGTGCCTATTGTGTCCGGGAGCATTCGAAGATGAGGAAGAGAAGATCGACGCGTTTGTGAAAGGATTACCGGAAAGAATCCAAGAAGATATAATTTCACACGAGCCCGCCTCCATACAACAGGCATGTAGAATGGCTCACAAACTAGTGAACCAGATTGAGGAAAGAATTAAAGAACAGACGGCTGAAGAGGCCAATGTGAAGCAAGTCAAAAGAAAGTGGGAGGAAAACGGTGATAAGAATCACCAATACAACAACAACAGCAATTACAATAATAATCGCAACAATTATCCCAACAATCGCAACATCAATCGCAACTACAACAAACGGCCCAACAACAACAACAACAACAACAGCAACTACAACAATCATCCCAACAACAATAACAACCGCAACAACAACAACAATCAGAAGCAGCTATGCCAAAGGTGTGAAAAGTATCACTTGGGGTTCTGCACCAAATTTTGCAACAAGTGTAAAAGAAATGGTCATAGCGCAGCGAAGTGTGAGGTCTACGGACCAGGGGTTAACAGAACGAAAGGAACAAATGGTGTCGGAACGAGTAATGGCAGAGCAAGTAGTGTCGGAGCAAGTTATGCCAATGTAGTTTGTTATAAATGTGGAAAACCGGGCCACATTATTAGAAATTGCCTGAACCAGGAGAACACGAATGGACAAGGCCGCGGAAGAGTTTTCAATATTAATGCGGCAGAGGCACAGGAAGACCCGGAGCTTGTTACGGGTACGTTTCTTATTGACAATAAATCTGCTTACGTTTTATTTGATTCGGGTGCGGATAGAAGCTATATGAGTAGAGATTTTTGTGCTAAATTAAGTTGTCCATTGACGCCGTTGGATAGTAAATTTTTACTCGAATTAGCAAACGGTAAATTAATTTCAGCAGATAATATATGCCGGGATCGAGAAATTAAACTGGGTAGCGAAATATTTAAGATTGATTTGATACCAGTAGAGTTAGGGAGTTTTGATGTAATAGTTGGCATGGACTGGCTGAAGAAGGTGAAAGCAGAGATCGTATGTTATAAAAATGCAATTCGCATTGTACGAGAAGAAGGAGAACCCTTAATGGTGTACGGAGAAAAGGGCAACATGAAGCTACATCTTATTAGTAATTTGAAGGCACAAAAACTAATAAGAAAAGGTTGATATGCTGTTCTAGCACACGTCGAGAAAGTACAAACTGAAGAAAAGAGCATCAATGATGTTCCCGTCGCAAAAGAATTTCTCGATGTATTTTCGAAAGAATTACCGGGACTACCTCCACATCGATCTGTTGAATTTCAAATAGATCTTGTACCAGGAGCTGCACCAATAGCTCGTACTCCTTATAGACTCGCACCCAGCGAGATGAAAGAACTGCAAAGCCAACTGCAAGAACTATTAGAACGTGGTTTCATTCGACCAAGCACATCACCATGGGGAGCTCCTGTTTTGTTTGTCAAGAAGAAGGATGGTACATTTAGGTTGTGTATTGACTACAGAGAGTTGAACAAACTTACCATCAAAAACCGTTATCCACTGCCGAGAATTGACGACTTATTTGATCAACTACCAGGCTCGTCGTTTTATTCGAAGATCGATTTACATTCTGGATATCATCAAATGCGAGTAAAGGAGGATGATATTCCAAAAACTGCTTTTAGGACGCGTTATGGTCATTACGAGTTTATGGTTATGCCGTTTGGATTGACTAACGCACCAGCTGTGTTCATGGACCTTATGAACCAAGTGTGTGGGCCATATCTTGACAAGTTTGTCATTGTTTTCATCGATGACATACTTATTTACTCAAAGAATGATCAAGAGCACGAATAACATTTGAGAAAAGTGCTAGAAGTATTGAGGAAAGAAAAACTGTACGCTAAGTTTTCAAAGTGTGCATTTTGGTTGGAAGAAGTTCAATTCCTCGGTCACATAGTGAACAAAGAAGGTATCCAGGTGGACCCGGCTGAAAGGACCTGTCCTAATCCATCCGGACGAAGTCCATATCGATTATAAACGATTCACAATAGTTGATTACATCGCGAGGTACTTGACCTCTATATGATACATTTTACAAACATTGCATTCGTTTTTAAAAGACAAACTTTCATTTACATCGAAAGTTGACCGCATGCATACTATTTCATAATATATCAAACTATAATTGACTAATCAATAATCTTGATGAACTCAACGACCCGAATGCAATGTCTTTTGAAATATGTCATGAATGACTCCAAGTAATAACTCTAAAATGAGCAAATGCACAGCGGAAGATTTCTTTCATACCTGAGAATAAACATGCTTTCAAGTGTCAACCAAAAGGTTGGTGAGTTCATTAGTTTAACATAAATAATCTTTTCATAATTTTAATAGACCACAAGATTTCATATTTCCATTTCTCATAAACATACGTCCCATGCATAGAGACAAAAATATCATTCATATGGATTGAACACCTGGTAACCGACATTCACAATATACATATAAGAATATCCCCATCATTCCGGGATCCTCCTTCGGACATGATATAAATTTCGAAGTACTAAAGCATCCGGTACTTTGGATGGGGCTTGTTGGGCCCGATAGATCTATCTTTAGAGTTCGCGTCAATTAGGGTGTCTGTTCCCTAATTCTTAGATTACCAGACTTAATAAAAAGGGCATATTCGATTAGATAATCCAACCATAGAATGTAGTTTCGATTACTTGTGTCTATTTCGTATAACAGTTATAAAAGCAGCGCATGTATTCTCAGTCCCAAAAATATATATTGCAAAAGCATTTAAAAAGGGATTAATGAAACTCACCTAATGTATTTTGTAGTAAAAATACATATGACAAAATTGAACCATGCAGGGTTGGCCTCGGATTCACGAACCTATACCATTTGTGTATTCATTAATACATATATAATTATAATCGAACATATATATTATTACTCTTGAATTAATTGTTATTTTAACTATGTTCTTCATTTATAATCTAATTAATTACATTTAATAATATTTATTACAAAAATAATAATATAGTTATGTTATACGTAGTAAATATAGAGTTATATAACTAATAGTTGTTTTGATAAAATAGTGTTGTTATTAATAAATAAAAAATAATAATTGTTTCATCCTAATATAATAATAATCATAGTTATAAAATGATTATTTTTATCAAAGTAATACTTTTAATAGTAATGTATACTAATAATAATAATAATAACTATAAAAATAGTGATTTTATTAACAATAATAATAATACTACTATTTTTACTAATAACTATAATGATAATAATGTTAATAATGAGGTTACCGATAACAATTTTAATCATAGTATTTATGTACTCATGTTAATACATATATTAGTTGTTAAAACAAATATAATAATAACAACCATGATAATAATAACAATATACTTATTTATAACTATCATAATAATAATAATAATAATGATAACTAATAATACATATAACTATGTTAATAATACTTAGCAATAATACATTTAATAATTAAAATACTAATAGCATTAATAATATCTAATAATAATAACAATAATAATAATCACAACATTAATAATGATAATATTAATAACAATAATGAAAATGATAATGATAATAATAATAAAAATTCTTGGTATTTAAATCTACCTTTAGAAGCCTTAAGTAAAAAGAATGCACCAATTGAGGATCGAATCCGAGACCCCTCGCTAACCCGTCACCTCTCTTAACCAACCCGCTGTAACCATTTTTCTGATTTAATGCATAACTCATTAATATTTAAATCGACTTTTTCAGTTATCATCTTCTTTAACTTTCGTAAATTCAATCAGAGATCAATCCAATTTTGTAATGAGTTTCATATACAATTTAGGATCCATAAACGACACAGAATCAATTAGGGGATTGTTTGAATTAATTAAAACAACATAAACAAAAAATAAAAGAGCTGTAACAGCTCGTTAAGTTCTTCAAGAACTCTAAATCACTCTCGTAAATTTAGGAAGTTTTAGAACCCGATTCCTGAATGAAATAAGTTCAAATTCATTCTTAGAAACTTTCTAACCTCTCAATTTGACTTAAAACATAAGCACATTCATAAATTTCACGAAGGAACAGCCGTTTGACTTTTTTAAAATCAACTTTGACCCCAAAATTAAAATTTGATAGAATGATTTGGACCTCTAAACTTTCCAGATAGTTTACATAATAGATTAACAACAATCTTGCATTTCTCATTTTTGAAATTCGTAAAAAAAATCGATCTATTTGAAAATTGAAACAAGAACAGGGCAGTGCCTGTTTTCTTCGTTCCTTTTGATTTAATTCCACTAAATAAAAGCTGTATGGGTTGGTAATTGATATTGAAGATGTAATGGTGATTAAAAAGAGTAATATCACAGTGTAATTTCTTTGTTTTATAGACAATTGATTCGTCTAGGACAATTAATCAGAAAAAAATATATATATAAAAAAATAATAATAATAAAAAGTAATCACAAAGATTACGACCTGCAACAGAATTTGGATTCATTCAAATACTTTTTCACTGATTGGTACTAATTGGAGACAGAAAACAATCTTCCACGGGCTTGAAAGTGATTTGAACAGAAAGCGTGATTCTTTGCATTTATTTATATATTAAATTGTAATTTTTATTTATATATATATATATATACATATATTTATATAAATTAAATGTGTATACGTATTCATTTATAAACAAATATCTGTATTATGTGTATATATATATGTAATTATATATATATATATATCTGTTTATATTTTTATGTATATATATGTAATTCATAAATTTTATTATTGGTAATGTTATAAAATATTAATACTAATAATAAAACTAATAATTTATTAATATTGCTATCGAGATACAATTAATATTAAATTAATAATAATAATAATAATAATATCAAATAAATATTAATAATAATACAGATATGATAATATTAATACATTTAATAATAACTAATAATAATATTAGTTATATTTATATTATTAATGATAATACTAACATTAATAATAATAACACAAATTATATATATATTTTATTTTAGAAGTAATATTATTACTAATATAAATATTAACATGAATATTAACAATAATAAAAATGCTGAAATTAATGATAATGATATTAATATATCACTTAGCTTCAAACTTGTAATTACAAATAATATATTAACTTTACACTATATTATATAATAATATTTATTAAATATTATATATCATAATATATTAAATAATTATTATTAGAATTCATATAGACTCATAATATTATATATGTAAAATGGTAATTTATTTATTCTATTTATTATTTCACATTTTTAATTCCTAAGGTTTAAAGTATACATTATGGATTATATATGTCCATATATTTATATTTACATGTACCTATTTATTTACAAAGTAAAGTAAGGTTTAAAGTATACATTATGGATTATATATGTCCATATATTTATATTTACATGTACCTATTTATTTACAAAGTAAAGTTCGTGAATCGTCGGGAATAGTCAAAGGTCAAATGATTCCATATAAATAGTTCAAAGTTTTTGAGACTCCACATTACAGATTTTGCTTATCGTGTCGAAATCAAATAAGATTCAAGTTTAAATTTGGTCAGAATTTCTCGGGTCATCACAGTACCTACCCGTTAAAGAAATTTCGTCCCGAAATTTGAGCGAGGTCGTCATGGCTAACAATAAATATGTTTTCCTGACGAATATGAGCTGATAAATAGAGTTTTATCATTAGATAAAATAATTCAATTATTCAAAGCATACGAATGAAGTTATCACAAAAGAGTGAAATGAAGTGAGTATAGGTTTGTCTTGACTTTTGACGTAGTCATGGTTGAATTTAGAAAATAAGGCGCGTCTTAACTTTTGACATTGCCTTGGTTGAATTCTAGAATTTAAGGGATTTAAAGAAAATCTTGAAGATCTATAAGATCTGATTCTTCAGCGAATAAGGAAATTAAGATCTCTATAATTAAATACGGTGATCTGCCTCGATTACTCTACCTGATATTTCCATTATAAATTAAGCTCTTCGGTTCCATTATTCTCACCATTCCTATGCTTCCTTCCTTAGTTCATACATCTAAAAGATTGTGAAAATGCTTAGTCCAGTTCTAATCCTTGATGCTTTCCTAACCTTCATATCTGTCATTCTTCTTTTCAATCTTCCACCAGAAAAAAATTGTTTACTTTTACTTTTACCCTGGGGTGATACTATTCTTAATTATGCCGTGTCTTTATTTTGTTATTCCTATTAACATCCATGGTTTGTAACCTCCGTGTTGTTATTGGGCTTTATATTTTCTCTTATATTTTGGAGCCCTTTGCCTTTTTATTATCCTCCCGTCCTCTAGTAAAGCGAGTAACGGTTCAGAATTCGTAAACATGGAGTTTCGAATGAACTTAATGTTATAAACAAGAAAGAACGTTACCGCACGATTTGATTTGTCAAATTACCTGAATCACTGAGAATAGAACTATCAAGAATATATTTTCTTGATATGTTCAGAAGTTAAGCAGAATGAAGAAGTTATGTAACATGGCACCTGATGAAGTTATGGTCTGTGAATCATCAAGTTTCATTAGAAACTCAGCATGACTTACTGTAATATAATCACGTTGATCAAGTGTCATTATATTATACTAACTCATGCATCAGTTCCCAACACTACTTCAAAATTATTCATAATTCAAACTCGAATTTTTAAGAAATATAGAAACTAAATTAGTTTCCTTTATGATGTAATATAGATAGCACGAAGAGATAAATAATTTCGGACGAGAATGTTTATGAAAATATCTTAAGAAATATCGAAGATATTTATGATGATATTTTGAAATTTCTAAGTTCGATGATTGATGTAGAAAGATTTTTCCGCAAGATTTTAACATGACATCGGAGCAAGATAATCTTTGAAGGTTTCATCAGATCCAGAATTACCTGGATTCTTTGAATATAGGGTATGGTCCTTGTATTTGTCCTTGGCCTCCTTCATGGTTAGCTAAATCCGTTTTCCAGTTTCAACTTTTATGAGCTTTTCCAACATACTATTCTTTATCATCACACTTCCGATGATTAAGGTCGTTTACAGTTGTCTACGGTTTCTGCTGCTTCATTCAGCTTTTTAAACATTGTAGATTTAGTGCTTTTCAGAATTTCAGAATGAAAGATCATAATTCTAAGAGATAAATGTCATACATATAACTGTTGATGTAGATATGCTGTGAGTTTTCAAAGTACTGATTACTGATTCCCGGTAATTGGTATGGTAGTTCTCATTACAAGATGCGGATGAGTATATGATAGGGTTTCAATGAATAAATATAATGATTTGTCAGAGAGATTTAAGCCAAGAAGTAACGAGGTTGCTGGTATGTCTGTTGGTAATATGGTGGAATATAAAAGAATTCTCCGGTATCAAAAGGGTATTTGTATATATCAGGATTATAGTAAGGCTACTTCGAATGAAAAGTCGAAGTTGACTTGCTGGAGCTGTGACAAAATTGGCTACTTTAAAGAGGGATCGCAAAGTTATTTTTGCAAAAAAAATGTCAAAGGATCTGACGCGGCTACGTGTTAAACGTTTACTCAGTTGCCAAGAGTTTCTCAGGTGCATAACTATATGCATAAATCTTTCCTTCCGGTAATGAAGTACAGTTGATTCATCCTATCGATTGAGGTGTTTTCAAGAATCATGAAAGGTTTGAACGCAGATTGTAATCGTCAAGATACAAATGAGGTTTAAGATGAGATCATGTGGCAACTTGAAGAATTATTTAGTTTCATATGTTATAATCAATATTTTAACTCATTTTAATTTTCCAATGTTATTAGTCCACAGTCGATAGTCCACAGTTAACAGTCTAATAATTTATATATAGTTTAATATATAATATTCGAATTAATTAATAAATATCGTGACCCGTGTACATGTCTCAGACTCGATCACAACTCAAAGTATATATATTATTTGAGAATCAACCTCAACCCTGTATAGAGAACTCGATCATTACTGCATATAGAGTGTCTATGGTGATTCCAAATAATATATATAGATGCGTCGATATGATATGTCAAAACTTTGTATACGTGTCCCGATATTTAAAGTGCGTAAAATAGATAACAGAAATTAAATGACGATAAATAAAGTGCGTAAAGTAAATAACAGAAATTTAAATGACGATAAATAAAATTGCGAGAATGTAAATTGCGATAAATAAACTGCGATAAATAAATTGCGATAATTAAATGATAATACGGAATTAACAGTTAGCTAGGAACAGTTAGCTAGGATTTTGGTAGCGTGGATTCTTAATAGAATTTCATATTGTTAATTAATCTGTTTCTAATCAATTTTTATTGTGTCCATTATTTCTTCGTTATGCCACTTGATGGATTCTAATATATCAAAATCCAAATATGTAATTGGATGAATATGGTTATTCTGTGGTGAACGGATTTGTATATCGGTGGATGTAAGTAGGATAGTATATGACTGTTGAAACAAATTCAAAGAACGTACAATGTAATTTATTAATGTGAAATTTAAATAATCCTCGGGTATTACCTACCCGTTAAAATATTTTCACCATTAACAGTTTGTACAAGAGAATTTTTAATTACAATCTTTATGAAAACATATATACATATATATTTTCTTCAGATGTATTCATGGATTTAAGGAGTTAATATGATATTAAACTCATTTGCTTTTCGGTTGGAACTAGAATAAATAATCTCTAAAACTTTAGAGATTACATATTCGCCATGTCGAACGAAGATAAATGAGGTAGAACGATACGTAGAACGAAGATCATACTCAAAGTACATATGATGATATTGAAGCATGGATTGTTGATGGTACTGGTGCTGTTATTGATTGTACTGTTGGTGCCGGTGATGTTGCTGAAGCTGGTACATTTTGCACCATATTCTCCGAATTGATTATTCGAGCGCGAAGTTCGTTGACTTATTACTCCAGGATGATTGTCGGTCGAAACGAGCGAATGAATAGGTTTCAGAATTGTGGATAGAATATAATCTTGTCGAGTTACCCTGGAAATGAGACTGAAAATGTTGTCTCGAACAGGTTCGCCGGTAAACGCTTCAGGTTCATTGTCAAGAGGTGAATTCGGTTGGTAGAAGGGATTGCCTTCTGCGCGTTTCCATTAATTAAGTCAACTACAAACCCATCAGATGAATTGATAATGGCTGATTGGTTGATTCATGCCGATGACGCTGTTTTCAGAGCTTAGGTGAACATCTATGTCGGAATAGCTGTCGGAATAACTATCGGAATAGCTATCGGAATCTAAGGGACTCGAATTGGTTGCAGGATTCCTCTCGTATGATCAGATGAAGGATTTTTCGATAAGAAATGGATTATAGGATGTAGATTAGTACCCTGCTATACATAATTTATATATGCATATATAATACTAAAATCCCATAAGTTACGGAGGAAACTACGGAAGTTGTCAGGCAAAGTTACAGTAACAGATACGCTAAAATATGAAGTAGCAGATACGCTAAGATATGAATTTTTGTCTATACACTATTCATGCAATCATTGCAGTAAGATGTGTCTAGACTAAGAATAATAAGCAGGTAATTTTCTAAGGATGATAAGCAGATGATTTTCAACTAGAAATGATAAGCAAAACTTTTGACATGCAGACACGGTCGAAGTCCAGACTCACTGATGCATCCTAACGACTTATCAGTTAGACACACTAATGCAGACCTGGTTCGCTAAGACCTCTGCTCTGATACCAACTGTGAGGACCCGTCCTAATCCATTCGGACGAAGTCCATATCGATTATAAACGATTCATAACAGTTGATTACATCGCGAGGTACTTGACCTCTATATGATACATTTTACAAACATTGCATTCGTTTTTAAAAGACAAACTTTCATTTACATCGAAAGTTGACGGCATGCATACTATTTCATAATATATCAAACTATAATTGACTAATCAATAATCTTGATGAACTCAACGACCCGAATGCAATGTCTTTTGAAATATGTCATGAATGACTCCAAGTAATAACTCTAAAATGAGCAAATGCACAGCGGAAGATTTCTTTCATACCTGAGAATAAACATGCTTTCAAGTGTCAACCAAAAGGTTGGTGAGTTCATTAGTTTAACATAAATAATCTTTTCATAATTTTAATAGACCACAAGATTTCATATTTCCATTTCTCATAAACATACGTCCCATGCATAGAGACAAAAATATCATTCATATGGATTGAACACCTGGTAACCGACATTCACAATATACATATAAGAATATCCCCATCATTCCGGGATCCTCCTTCGGACATGATATAAATTTCGAAGAAGCATCCGGTACTTTGGATGGGGCTTGTTGGGCCCGATAGATCTATCTTTAGAGTTCGCGTCAATTAGGGTGTCTGTTCCCTAATTCTTAGATTACCAGACTTAATAAAAAGGGAATATTCGATTAGATAATCCAACCATAGAATGTAGTTTCGATTACTTGTGTCTATTTCGTAAAACAGTTATAAAAGCAGCGCATGTATTCTCAGTCCCAAAAATATATATTGCAAAAGCATTTAAAAAGGGATTAATGAAACTCACCTAATGTATTTTGTAGTAAAAATACATATGACAAAATTGAACCATGCAGGGTTGGCCTCGGATTCTCGAACCTATACCATTTGTGTATTCATTAATACATATATAATTATAATCGAACATATATATTATTACTCTTGAATTAATTGTTATTTTAACTATGTTCTTCATTTATAATCTAATTAATTACATTTAATAATATTTATTACAAAAATAATAATATAGTTATGTTATACGTAGTAAATATAGAGTTATATAACTAATAGTTGTTTTGATAAAATAGTGTTGTTATTAATAAATAAAAAATAATAATTGTTTCATCCTAATATAATAATAATCATAGTTATAAAATGATTATTTTTTTCAAAGTAATACTTTTAATAGTAATGTATACTAATAATAATAATAATAACTATAAAAATAGTGATTTTATTAACAATAATAATAATACTACTATTTTTACTAATAACTATAATGATAATAATGTTAATAATAAGGTTACCGATAACAATTTTAATCATAGTATTTATGTACTCATGTTAATACATATATTAGTTGTTAAATCAAATATAATAATAACAACCATGATAATAATAATAACAATATACTTATTTATAACTATCATAATAATAATAATAATGATAACTAATAATACATATAACTATGTTAATAATACTTAGCTATAATACATTTAATAATTAAAATACTAATAGTATTAATAATATCCAATAATAATAACAATAATAATAATCACAACATTAATAATGATAATATTAATAACAATAATGAAAATGATAATGATAATAATAATAAAAATTCTTGGTATTTAAATATACCTTTAGAAGCCTTAAGTAAAAAGAATGCACCAATTGAGGATCGAATCCGAGACCCCTCGATAACCCGTCACCTCTCTTAACCAACCCGCTGTAACCATTTTTCTGATTTAATGCATAACTCATTAATATTTAAATCGACTTTTTCAGTTATCATCTTCTTTAACTTTCGTAAATTCAATCAGAGATCAATCCAATTTTGTAATGAGTTTCATATACAATTTAGGATCCATAAACAACACAGAATCAATTAGGGGTTTATTTGAATTAATTAAAACAACATAAACAAAAAATAAAAGAGCTGTAACAGCTCGTTAAGTTCTTCAAGAACTCTAAATCACTCTCGTAAATTTAGGAAGTTTTAGACCCCGATTCCTGAATGAAATAAGTTCAAATTCATTCTTAGAAACTTTCTAACCTCTCAATTTGACTTAAAACATAAGCACATTCATAAATTTCACGAAGGAACAGCCGTTTGACTTTTTTAAAATCAACTTTGACCTCAAAATTAAAATTTGATAGAATGATTTGGACCTCTAAACTTTCCAGATAGTTTACATAATAGATTAACAACAATCTTGCATTTCTCATTTTTGAAATTCGTAAAAAAAATCGATCTATTTGAAAATTGAAACAAGAACAGGGCAGTGCCTGTTTTCTTCGTTCCTTTTGATTTAATTCCACTAAATAAAAGCTGTATGGGTTGGTAATTGATATTGAAGATGTAATGGTGATTAAAAAGAGTAATATCACAGTGTAATTTCTTTGTTTTATAGACAATTGATTCGTCTAGGACAATTAATCAGAAAAAAATATATATATAAAAAAATAATAATAATAAAAAGTAATCACAAAGATTACGACCTGCAACAGAATTTGGATTCATTCAAATACTTTTTCACTGATTGGTACTAATTGGAGACAGAAAACAATCTTCCACGGGCTTGAAAGTGATTTGAACAGAAAGCGTGATTCTTTGCATTTATTTATATATTAAATTGTAATTTTTATTTATATATATATATATATATATATATATACACATATATTTATATAAATAAAATGTGTATACGTATTCATTTATAAACAAATATCTGTATTATGTGTATATATATATATGTAACTATATATATATATATATATATCTGTTTATATTTTTGTGTATATATATGTAATTCATAAATTTTATTATTGGTAATGTTATAAAATATTAATACTAATAATAAAACTAATAATTTATTAATATTGCTATCGAGATACAATTAATATTAAATTAATAATAATAATAATAATAATATCAAATAAATATTAATAATAATACAGATATGATAATATTAATACATTTAATAATAACTAATAATAATATTAGTTATATTTATATTATTAATGATAATACTAACATTAATAATAATAACACAAATTATATATATATTTTATTTTAGAAGTAATATTATTACTAATATAAATATTAACATGAATATTAACAATAATAAAAATGCTAAAATTAATGATAATGATATTAATATATCACTTAGCTTCAAACTTGTAATTACAAATAATATATTAACTTTACACTATATTATATAATAATATTTATTAAATATTATATATCATAATATATTAAATAATTATTATTAGAATTCATATAGACTCATAATATTATATATGTAAAATGGTAATTTATTTATTCTATTTATTATTTCACATTTTTAATTCCTAAGGTTTAAAGTATACATTATGGATTATATATGTCCATATATTTATATTTACATGTACCTATTTATTTACAAAGTAAAGTAAGGTTTAAAGTATACATTATGGATTATATATGTCCATATATTTATATTTACATGTACCTATTTATTTACAAAGTAAAGTTCGTGAATCGTCGGGAATAGTCAAAGGTCAAATGATTCCATATAAATAGTTCAAAGTTTTTGAGACTCCACATTACAGATTTTGCTTATCGTGTCGAAATCAAATAAGATTCAAGTTTAAATTTGGTCAGAATTTCTCGGGTCATCACAGTACCTACCCGTTAAAGAAATTTCGTCCCGAAATTTGAGCGAGGTCGTCATGGCTAACAATAAATATGTTTTTCTGACGAATATGAGCTGATAAATAGAGTTTTATCATTAGATAAAATAATTCGATTATTCAAAGCATACGAATGAAGTTATCACAAAAGAGTGAAATGAAGTGAGTATAGGTTTGTCTTGACTTTTGACGTAGTCATGGTTGAATTTAGAAAATAAGGCGCGTCTTAACTTTTGACATTGCCTTGGTTGAATTCTAGAATTTAAGGGAAAATATTACCATGGATTTCATGGATTTCATCACTAAATTGCCAAGGACTGCAAGTGGTTTTGATACCATGAATTCTAGTTTTTGAGAAATCCCGGAATGGAAATGGGAAAATATTACCATGGATTTCATCACTAAATTGCCAAGGACTGCAAGTGGTTTTGATACTATTTGGGTAATAGTTGATCGTCTCACCAAATCAGCACACTTCCTGCCAATAAGAGAAGATGACAAGATGGAGAAGTTAGCACGACTGTATTTGAAGGAAGTCGTCTCCAGACATGGAATACCAATCTCTATTATCTCTGATAGGGATGGCAGATTTATTTCAAGATTCTGACAGACATTACAGCAAGCATTAGGTACTCGTCTAGACATGAGTACTGCCTATCATCCACAAACTGATGGACAGAGTGAAAGGACGATACAAACGTTTGAATACATGCTACTAGCATGTGTTATTGATTTCGGAAACAGTTGGGATCGACATCTACCGTTAGCAGAATTTTCCTACAACAACAGCTACCATTCAAGCATTGAGATGGCGCCGTTTGAAGCACTTTATGGTAGAAAGTACAGGTCTCCGATTTGTTGGAGTGAAGTGGAGGATAGACAGATTACGGGTCCGGAGATAATACAAGAAACTACCGAGAAAATCATCCAAATTCAACAAAGATTGAATACTGCCCAGAGTCGACAAAAGAGCTACGCGGACAGTAAAAGAAAAGATATAGAGTTTGAAATTGGAGAAATGGTCATGCTTAAGGTTTCACCTTGGAAAGGCGTTGTTCGATTTGGTAAATGGGGGAAACTAAATCCAAGATACATTGGACCATTCAAGATTATAAATCGTGTCGGACCAGTAGCTTACCAACTGGAGCTACCTCAACAACTCGCGGCTGTACATAACACTTTCCACGTCTCAAATTTGAAGAAATGTTTTGCTAAAGAAGATCTCACTATTCCGTTGGACGAAATCCAAATCAATGAAAAACTTCAATTCATTGAAGAACCCGTCGAAATAATGGATCGTGAGGTTAAGAGACTTAAACAAAATAAGATACCGATTGTTAAGGTTCGATGAAATGCTCGTAGAGGACCCGAGTTCACCTGGGAGCGTGAAGATCAGATGAAGAAGAAATACCCGCATTTATTTCCAGAAGATATGTCAACACCTCCAACTGCTTAAAATTTCGGGACGAAATTTATTTAACGGGTAGGTACTGTAGTGACCCGAACTTTTCCATGTTTATATATATATTAAATGAAATTGTTATTTACATGATTAAGTGTGTCCAACATGTTAAGCAATCAAGCATGTTAAGACTTGATTAATTGAAATAGGTTTCATATAGACAATTGACCACCCAAGTTGACCGGTGATTCACGAACGTTAAAACTTGTAAAAACTATACGATGAAATATATATGGTTATATATATAGTTAACATGATTTTATTATAAGTATGTATCTCATTAGTTATTTTAACAATGAGTTATATACATAAAAATGAGACTATTAATTTAAGAAACTCGAAAACGATATATATAACGATTATCATTATAACAACGTCTTACTAGGTACATATGAATCATATTAAGATATTGATACACTTGGTTAATTATGTTAAATGATAAGTAAATATATTATTAAGTGTATTAACAATGAAATACATATGTAAAAATAAGACTACTAACTTAATGATTTTTAAACGAGACATATATGTAACGATTATCGTTGTAACGGCATTTAACTGTATATATATCATACTAAGATATATTATATATCATAATATCATGATAATATAACAATTTAACATCTCATTTGTTATAATAAACAATGGGTTAACAACATTCAACAAGATCGTTAACCTAAAGGTTTCAAAACAACATTTACATGTAACGACTAACGATGACTTAACGACTCAGTTAAAATGTATATACATGTAGTGTTTTAATATGTATTCATACGCTTTTGAAAGACTTCAAGACACTTATCAAAATACTTCTACTTAACAAAAATGCTTACAATTACATCCTCGTTCAGTTTCATCAACAATTCTACTCGTATGCACCCGTATTCGTACTCGTACAATACACAGCTTTTAGATGTATGTACTATTGGTATATACACTCCAATGATCAGCTCTTAGCAGCCCATGTGAGTCACCTAACACATGTGGGAACCATCATTTGGCAACTAGCATGAAATATCTCATAAAATTACAAAAATATGAGTAATCATTCATGACTTATTTACATGAAAACAAAATTACATATCCTTTATATCTAATCCATACACCAACAACCAAAAACACCTACAAACACTTTCATTCTTCAATTTTCTTCATCTAATTGATCTCTCTCAAGTTCTATCTTCAAGTTCTAAGTGTTCTTCATAAATTCCAAAAGTTCTAGTTTCATAAAATCAAGAATACTTCCAAGATTGCAAGTTTACTTCCAAGTTTTCTAAATCCATTCCAAGTAATCATCCAAGATCAAGAAACCTTTGTTACTTACAGTAGGTTATCTTTCTAATACAAGGTAATAATCATATTCAAACTTTAATTCAATTTCTATAACTATAGCAATCTTATTTCGAGTGGAAATCTTACTTGAAATTGTTTTCGTGTCATGATTCTACTTCAAGAACTTTCAAGCCATCCAAGGATCCTTTGAAGCTAGATCTATTTTAATCATTTCCAGTAGTTTTATCCAAGGAACTTGAGGTATTAATGATGTTCATAACATCATTCGATTCATACATATAAAGCTATCTTATTCGAAGGTTTAAACTTGTAATCACTAGAACATAGTTTAGTTAATTCTAAACTTGTTCGCAAATAAAAGTTAATCCTTCTAACTTGACTTTTAAAATCAACTAAACACATTTTCTATATCTATATGATATGCTAACTTAATGATTTAAAACCTGGAAACACGAAAAACACCGTAAAACCGGATTTACGCCGTCGTAGTAACACCGCGGGCTATTTTGGGTTAGTTAATTAAAAACTATGATAAACTTTGATTTAAAAGTTGTTATTCTGGGAAAATGATTTTTATTATGAACATGAAACTATATCCAAAAATTATGGTTAAACTCAAAGTGAAAGTATGTTTTCTAAAATGGTCATCTAGACGTCGTTCTTTCGACTGAAATGACTACCTTTACAAAACTGACTCGTAACTTATTTTTCCGACTATAAACCTATACTTTTTCTGTTTATATTCATAAAATAGAGTTCAATATGAAACCATAGCAATTTGATTCACTCAAAACGGATTTAAAATGAAGAAGTTATGGGTAAAACAAGATTGGATAATTTTTCTCATTTTAGCTAGGTGAAAATTGGTAACAAATCTATTCCAACCATAACTTAATCAACTTGTATTGTATATTATGTAATCTTGAGATACCATAGACACGTATAAAATGTTTCGACCTATCATGTCGACACATCTATATATATTTCGGAACAACCATAGACACTCTATATGTGAATGTTGGAGTTAGCTATACAGGGTTGAGGTTGATTCCAAAATATATATAGTTTGAGTTGTGATCAATACTGAGATACGTATACACTGGGTCGTGGATTGATACAAGATAATATTTATCGATTTATTTCTGTACATCTAACTGTGGACAACTAGTTGTAGGTTACTAACGAGGACAGCTGACTTAATAAACTTAAAACATCAAAATATATTAAAAGTGTTGTAAATATATTTTGAACATACTTTGATATATATGTATATATTGTTATAGGTTCGTGAATCAACCAGTGGCCAAGTCTTACTTTCCGACGAAGTAAAAATCTGTGAAAGTGAGTTATAGTCCCACTTTTAAAATCTAATATTTTAGGGATGAGAATACATGCAGGTTTTATAAATGATTTACAAAATAGACACAAGTACGTGAAACTACATTTTATGGTTGAATTATCAAAATCGAATATGCCCCTTTTTATTAAGTCTGGTAATCTAAGAATTAGGGAACAGACACCCTAATTGACGCGAATCCTAAAGATAGATCTATTGGGCCTAACAAACCCCATCCAAAGTACCGGATGCTTTAGTACTTCGAAATTTATATCATATCTGAAGGGTGTCCCGGAATGATGGGGATATTCTTATATATATGCATCTTGTTAATGTCAGTTACCAGGTGTTCACCATATGAATGATTTTTATCTCTATGTATGGGATGTGTATTGAAATATGAAATCTTGTGGTCTATTGTTACGATTTGATATATATAGGTTAAACCTATAACTCACCAACATTTTTGTTGACGTTTAAAGCATGTTTATTCTCAGGTGAATACTAAGAGCTTCCGCTGTTGCATACTAAAATAAGGACAAGATTTGGAGTCCATGTTTGTATGATATTGTGTAAAAACTGCATTCAAGAAACTGATTTCGATGTAACATATTTGTATTGTAAACCATTATGTAATGGTCGTGTGTAAACAGGATATTTTAGATTATCATTATTTGATAATCTACGTAAAGCTTTTTAAACCTTTATTTATAAAATAAAGGTTATGGTTTGTTTTAAAAATGAATGCAGTCTTTGAAAAACGTCTCATATAGAGGTCAAAACCTCGCAACGAAATCAATTAATATGGAACGTTTTTTATCAATAAGAACGGGACATTTCACTTTAATACCTTAGCACCCTGATAGACCTTCAATCCTAAAGTATCAGCCTGTTCCCTACATACCATCAGTGGACCCCCTTGATCCCTATCTACACCCAAATACTCTCCAATGAGAGTAACAAAAATACCTCCTCCTATTACTCCCTCGTCCTGTATTCCTGCCACTACTTTGGACAGATAAAAACCAACACAGTAGGGGATATTAACAAAGCTTCTAGGGTTTCGAATACACTTAAGGTAAAATAAATCGTGTAAGGTCATCTTCTCCTTGTTTTTACCTCTTTGTGTAATCGAATTAGCTAAAAATCTATGTATGATACGTAGCTCGGCTTTGTTAATATCTAAATAGGAGTGTCTTCCTCTCAGCGTAAAAACATTATAATCTGACATACGCCTCCAGACGGCGTCCGTGTCAAAATTCCTATCTACCCGCTCCCCATGATAAATCAAATTTGTACAATCGAGTAGTAGTAATTCACCAAGAGTGTAAATCTGTAAAGCCCTGGCCATGTCCAGCATGGACATTCTGTACATCCTACGGCCAAGTAAAAATCTAAGAAAACTTCTATCATCTAACCTAACTACATCCGCATTAAGTGAAATAGTACTCATAAGCTCAACACACCATTCCTTATATACAGGCCTACGAATGGTGAATAAACGTTCCCAATCGGGAAAAGAAGAGCTGACATACCTTTGGATCAGATGCTGTCTAACTGAGTTAACTAGTTAGACCCTTTCCAAAGGCTCCCAATCAATTACCCTCGGCACTTCTACATTTTTCGTTACCAGTTTGTATTTGTTACTTTGGTACGTCGGGTAATCTCTCCAACTTCGATCAAATCTCAAATTAGGATGCAACTGTTCTTCATGAATCGTTGGGTGTGCTATTATCGGATGAATCGAAAATTGTACGTAGGCATTAACATATTCTAGTTGCGGATCATAATATGGTACATGTTGATCAGGTTGTTGTTGTTGTTCCTATTGTTGCTCCGGTTCATATTGCATTTCTGGTTCAGGTTCTGGAGCAGGTTGCCTAGATGATGATGATGCACCATCAATATCGGTAAATCTCTGCAAAATACATTAAACACAAAATTTTTGCATCCAAATATGCATTAGTGTTAGCAAAATAACAACTTGAAACAATTACAATAACATGTTCAATCAAAATTAAACTTATACACATTTTCACAATTTTAACAATTCTACACTTTTTCAAATAAGCATATATGAAAATGTTTACAAAGTTCATAAGCATTCTACTCAAATAACATATCAAAATAATCATTACTAGCAATTAAACAAGTTTCAAATGGCATTTACATCAATTTAATCAAGTTCATGACTTTTAGACTTAAAAAGTCCACTTTAATTCTCAAAAATCATGTTTAGGATCAAAGTTTGGATCATTTAGCTACCTAAACATGTTACACTACTTAATTTAGCAATAATTCATGACAAAAATCGGTCATAACCTATTTATATCAAAAAGCCCCAAATTGCTCAAGAACACAAACCCTAAATTTCTAAAAATTTTGAAGTTTTTGGCTTCAAATCATGTTAAATAGCATCAATCTAGGTTATACATGCATAAAATATTAACAATTTAACTCTAATTACACTAGAAATTAACAAAATCAAGTTAGGTAAATTATAGCTCAAGAACACTAAAAATCAAATTTAAAGAGGTTTAGGGGTGTAATTGTTACCTTATTTGAAAAACTTCTGAACAATTTCATGATTAGAGCGGATTATAGCAAGAAATTTGGTTGATTTTGGTGAAAAATTGCGAATTTAGGGGTGATTTTGGGAGTATGTTCGTGTTTTGTGTGTGTGTTTAATGGAGACAGAGAGCTCGACTGACCATATGATCTGCCCAATTTTTTCACTCCATGCGACCGCATGGATTTTAAGAGGAAACCCCATGCGATCGCATGGGGTCCGTTTTTTTTTTTTTTTTACATAAAAACCTTATACTTTTTAAAACAAATAATTAATTTTATTTAAAATTTTGTTTCTTTAGAATGAGGGCATTTCGGATCATTGTCCTAGTCCGTCCCTCGATAAAATTTTAAAATTTGTCATTTTTAAGCGTGGTTTTAAAAGCAAAGATTTTTGGATTTTTTAATGTTTTTGGCATACTTTAATTCAATAAGATTAAAAATAATGATAATAAAAGTTCTCGTCCCGCCCTCAGGTAAAGAAATTTCGGTTCAACGACCTAGTTTTCAACTCACGGCGAATTTTAAAATCATATTTTTAACTTAGTGAAATAAAGTAAATTTTTTGTTTTTAAATTCACACCAAACTTAAATTTAAAATGCATAAAATTTCATATTAATATTATTAATATCTTTGTACATTAATTTTACAAACTTATATTAAAAATGTTAATTTTTAAAATACCTACAAACTTAAATATATTGATTTTAAAAAGTTTACAATATTAATTTAATATATATATATTAATTTTAAAAACATGGTAAAAATTAAAATTAAAAATCTTTTTGGTCTTTTATCCCACTTTAATCAATCAAATATTATCAAAAATATACGCCCCTCTTTTGGGTAAAGTAATTTCGGCTATATTACCTAGTTTTACTCCTGACAAATTTCTGAAATATTTTGGATTGATTGATTAAATATATTTATACCTTAAGAATAAACGGTAAATTTCACAGTGATGTAATAAATTTTTTGTATGATATCAATAATTTCAGTTACGCATACCTAATTTTATTGAATACCAATTTAATACTTTATAACAAACAATTCAGCGTTTATTATCAAAAGGTTAAAAGCAATAAAAAAAATAAAAACTGTACATACTTAACTGTGAGATAGAATTCTCAGAGACCTGCTTTAGCCGACTCATAGGAGAGTCGTGTGATTTGGTTCTCCATAGCTACATAAGCGTAACCTCGATTCTTTAATATCTTTTCTTCTAAACATATAAACGGTCCTTCTCTGCATAGAGTAACAAATTCGGTATTTGAATATGTTTGATTATTTGAACATTTACCTTCGTGTGACCATTTTCCGCATTTATAACATCTTTCAAGGTGTCGTGCTCTTCTCTTTGTTGCGGATTTTGATTTTCCTTTATCAAAATGTATCTTATGATGATCTTTTCTGAGTTCTTTTCTTACTCCGTCCATTTTTTCTCTTATGAATGATACCATTTCACTCGGAAGTATGTCATTATTACGTTTAGTAATCATAGCATGTAGCATTAGACCATGGTTCAGATCAAAGGAATTCTTCATCTCGTAAAACGTAAAAAAAAATAAAAATTCAGAATGGGGGGAGAAGACTAGTTCTTTAGGGTCTGCTAGGGAAAGACCATTCGGATTCCATTCTCGAAAACTACACGAAAATAGAATATCTAACTCTAACAGAAATATATATTACCCTAAAAAGATTCGAACCTTTCCACACTTAGTTAGCTGTGGTGTCAAAATTGTGATTAACTTCATCTTCAACTTCCATTGGATTATCTATGTAATGTATAACTCTGTGACCATTAACTTTAAATTCAACTCCATTTGAATCTATTAACTCTATTGTTCCGTACGGGAAAACTCTTTTGACTATGAATGGTCCAGACCATCTTGTTTTCAATTTTCCAGGAAATAGCTTGAATCGTGAATTGAAAAGAAGAACTCTGTCTCCTTCTTTAAATTCTTTTGAATTTTGATTCTTTTATCATGCCATTTCTTCGTTCTTTCCTTATAGATTAACGAATTTTTGTATGCTTCATGTCTTAATTCTTCTAATTCGTTTAGTTGACTTAACTGTAGACGTCCAGCTTCATGCAAATCAAGATTACATGTCTTCAAAGCCCAAAATGTTTTGTGCTCAATTTCTACTGGAAGGTGACATGCTTTTCCGTAAACGAGTTTAAAATGTGTGGTTCCAATTGGAGTTTTGTAGGCTGTTCTAAAAGCCCAGAGTGCATCCTTCAATTTTATGGACCATTCCTTCGGATTTGATCCTACGGTTTTCTCTAGAATACGTTTTAAAGCTCGGTTAGTATTTTCAACTTGTCCACTTGTTTGTGGATGATAAGCGGTCGAGATTTTATGAGTTACTCCATATCTTTTGAGAACTTTCTCAAGTTGATTATTACAGAAATGAGTACCCCGATCACTTATTAAAGCTTTCGGTGTTCCGAACCTTGCAAAAAGATGTTTTAAGAAGTTGACTACAACTCGTGCATTGTTAGTTGGGAGAGCTTGTGCTTCCGCCCATTTAGATACATAATCAATGGCAACGAGAATGTAGAGATTATTATGAGATTTTGGAAATGGACTCATAAAGTCAATACCCCAAACGTCAAATACTTCACATACTTGAATGACATTTTATGGCATTTCATCACGTTGACTTATTTTTCCGGCCCTTTAACAAGCATCACAGGATTTGCAAAGAAGGTGTGCGTCTTTGAAAATTGTAGGCCAATAGAATCCAGCATCGTAGACTTTTCTTGCTGTGATTTGAGGCCCATAATGCCCTCCTGTTGGTCCTGTGTGATAATGGTTTAAGATTTGACTGGCTTCATCTCCGAATACACATCGGCGTATTATTCCATCGGGACAACTTTTAAACAAATGTGGATCTTCCCAGAAATAGTGTTTTATATCACTAAAGAATTTCTTTCGTTTTTGGTACGACAACCCTTTTTCAAGGAATCCACATACTAAGTAGTTTGCATAGCCTGCAAACCATGGAATTTCATTATAATCTATCTTTAATAGATATTCATCAGGAAAGTTATCTTGTATGGCTGATTCATTTAGAACTTCTAATTCAGGATTTTCAAGACGAGAAAGATGATCAGCGGCGAGATTTTCTGCTCCCTTTTTATCTCGAATTTCAATATCGAACTCTTGTAAGAGTAAGATCCAACGGATTAATCGTGGTTTGGCATCTTGTTTTGAAAATAGGTATCTAAGAGCAGAATGGTCGGTATAGACCACCGTTTTAGCTAGAACGAGATATGAACGAAATTTGTCAAAAGCAAAGACAATAGCAAGGAATTCTTTTTCAGTAGTTGTGTAGTTCGTTTGTGCTCCTTGTAACGTCTTACTAGCGTAATAAATAGGTTGAAATCGTTTTTCAATCCTTTGTCCTAAAACGGCTCCCATTGCAAAATCACTTGCATAGCACATTAGTTCAAAAGGTAGATTCCAATTTGGAGTTATCATGATCGGCGCATTAGTGAGAGTTTCTTTAAGAATATTAAAAGATTTGATGCATTCATCCGAAAAGATGAATGGAGCATCTTTTTCTAAGAGTATATTCATAGGAGTGGCAATTTTAGAAAAATCTTTTTTGAAACGTCGGTAAAAACCGGCATGCCCTAGAAAACTCCTAACTCCTCTAACATTGGTGGGATGTGGAAGTTTAGCAATTACATCTACTTTAGCTCTATCCACTTCAATTCCTTCTTTTGAAATTTTATGACCAAGAACGATGCCTTCTTTAACCATGAAATGACATTTCTCCCAATTAAGAACTAGATTTGATTGTTCGCATCTAATAAGCATTCGTTCAAGATTAACTAGACATGTTTCAAAAGTATCACCGAAGACTGAAAAGTCATCCATGAAAACTTCCATGCATTCTTCTATCATGTCGTGAAAAATCACCATCATGCATCTTTGAAAAGTTGCAGGGGCGTTGCAAAGTCCAAATGGCATGCGTTTATAAGCAAAAGTACCATAAGGGCACGTGAATGTGGTTTTCTCTTGGTCTTCGGGTGCTATTGGAATTTGAAAGTATCCGGAAAAACCGTCAAGAAAACAATAGTAACTATTTCCAGCTAATCTTTCCAACATTTGATCAATGAAAGGTAAGGAAAAGTGATCTTTTCTGGTGGCGTCATTTAATTTTCTATAATCAATACAAACACGCCATCCTGTTACAGTCCTAGTAGGAATAAGCTCATTTTTTTCATTTGTGATGACAGTCATGCCACCCTTCTTAGGTACGCATTGAACTGGGCTTACCCATGGACTATCAGAGATTGGATAAATTAAACTTGCATCAAGCAGTTTAATAATTTCTTTCTTAACAACATCTTGCATATTATAATTTAGTCTTCGTTGGCGTTGCACATACTTTTTATGACCTTCTTCCATCAGGATTTTATGTGTGCAATACGAAGGACTTGTTCCTTTAATATCATGAATCTTCCATGCAATAGCTGGTTTATGAGCTTTTGGCATAGAAATGAGTTGAGATTTTTCATTTTCCGTAAGAGAAGATGATATTATTACAGGTAATTCAGATTCACCATGTAAATAAGCGTATTCCAAATGGTTTGGAAGTGGCTTTAACTCTAATGTCGGTGGTTCTTCTATCGATGATTTGTATCGATATCTGTCTTCTTCTTTTAGCATTTGAAGTTCTTCTGTTGTTGGTTCATATCCATTAGCCATAAGTATAGCTAACATTTCAGTTTCATCAATTGGTTCAGTTCCTTCTCCTAAAGAACATTCTCCTGTTCCTTGTAATTCTGGAAATTCTTCTAACAATTCTGCATGTGAATCTATAGTTTGAATATAATAACATGTATCATCTGCAGATTGCGGTTGTTGTATGGCTCTATCAACAGAAAAAGTAACACTCTCTTCCTCTATACTTAGGGTCTGTTTCTTACCGAACACCTCTATTATTGCTTTAGCCGTGTTTAAGAATGGTCTTCCTAATATAAGAGGAACTCGAGAATCTTCTTCCATGTCCAGAATAACAAAATCTACTGGAAATACTAAAGTACAAACTTTAACTAGCATGTTCTCCATTATCCCTCTAGGATATTTTACTGATCGATCGGCTAGTTGTATACTTATTCGTGTTGGTTTCAATTCTCCGATGTCAAGTTTAGCGTATAGTGAATACGGCATTAAATTTATACTAGCACCTAAATCTGCCAATACTTCTATTGAACTAAGACTACCCAGAAAACATGGAATTGTGAAACTTCCTGGATCTGATAATTTTTCTGGTATCTTATTCAACAACACTGCAGAACAATTAGCATTCATGGTAACAGCCGAAAGTTCTTCCATTTTCTTTCTATTTGTGATTAGATCTTTCAAGAATTTAGCATATCTAGGCATTCCTGAGATCACATCAATGAAAGAAAGATTTACATTTATCTGTTTAAACATATCCAAGAATTTGGATTGCTCGGCTTCAAGTCTTTCTTTTCTCATTTTACTCGGGTAAGGAAGTGGTGGTTGGAATAGTTTAACATAAGGTTTAGCATTAACTGTGTTATCTTCATTAACCTTTTCAACTACCGGTTGTGTTTCCTTATCTTGCTAAGGTTGTGGTTCTTGTGGAGTAGGAATAGAGTCATCAGAAATTACAGGTATTTCAGGTGGTTTAAGTGTAATACCACTTCTTGTGGTAATGGCTTTAGCTGTTTCAATCCGGGGGTTAGCATTTGTATCACTAGGTAGACTTCCCGATTTTCTTTCACCTATCAACCTTGCTAGGTTGCTCACTTCTTGTTCCAAATTTTGAATAGAAGCTTGTTGATTTCTAAATGCTTGAGCATTTTGTTCATTGGTTTGTTTCTGAGATGTGAAAAATTGAGTTTGAGATTCAACTAGCTTCGACATCATATCTTCTAAATTTGGCTTTTTATCATCGGTTTGTGGTGGTTTATTTTAAAAAAAATAGGTCTTTGCTGATTGTAAGTATTGTTGGATACTTGTTGATTACTAAGACCTTGTTGGTTGTTTTATGGAATATTTCGGTTATAATTTTGGTTTTGATTGTAGATTGGTCTTGGCGGTTGATAATTATTCTGATAATTATTTCCAGGCCTTTGATTCATGTATTAAACATTCTCTCTTTGTTCCATTGTTTGTTCAATACTGAGACAATCTTTTGTCAAATGTGGTCCTCCACACTGCTCAAAACTAATTCGTATTGAGTGAATATCCTTAGTCATCTTTTCCATTCGTCTCTCGACAGCATCTATCTTTGCGGAAATGGAATTAAAGTCATGGCTAGAATCGGTTCTAGCCGCGTTAGATGATCTAACGATATCTTTTTCTTGGTGCCACTCATGTGAGTGGGAAGCAGTGTTATCAATAATTTTGTAGGCTTCAGTTGCGGTTTTTTTCATAATGGAACCACCAGCTGCTATATTTGTACTATTTGATAAGTGTCTAAACCATGTTGCGGACATCCTCTCAATAACTTTCCAAATCTTGTCCACGCTTCATATAAAGTTTCATTCGGCTTTTGTGTAAAAGTAACAATTTCTCCTTGAAGTCTCACGGCTTTAGATGCCGGAAAGAATTGTTTAAGAAATTTTTCAACTAAGACGTCCCATGTATCAATCGCCCCTTCAGGTAATGATTCTAACCAATCTTTGGCTTCTCCCTTTAAAGTCCAGGGAAATAACATGTGATATATCTGTCTATAACATCCCAGGTAACACGTTCCCCGTAGCATGATATTGTCCGCTTTGCCCGTAGGCGCACGGATTTTTCTTGGCGACCAAACACAACGAGCACTTTCCCAGGAGGTCACCTATCCTAGTAGTGCTCTCGCCTGAGCACGCTTAACTACAGAGTTCTGGCGGGATCTGCTATGCTTGTAGCCCCAAAACGCGTTGTGTCATTTAAGCGTGAGTATTACCTTTTAATCCCATGATCACTCATATCCGTGGGCGATGTGGGATTTGCCTAGGGTGTTACATTAGATTTCAAAGGCATTAAATAAAACAGTTGTAAAAATAGCGCATGTATTCTCAGTCCCAAAAATGTAAAGAGTAAAAGGGAATCAAATGAACTCACCTAATGTATTTTGTAGTAAAAATATATATGACTATATTGAACAATGCAGGGTTGGCCTCGGATTCACGAACCTATATCATTTATATATATATATATATATATATATATATATATATATATATATATATATATATATATATATATATATATATATATATATATATGTATATATATATATATATATGTATATATATATATATATATATGTATATATATATATATGTATATATATATATATGTATATATATATATATGTATATATATATATATATATATGTATATATATATATATATATGTATATATATATATGTATATATGTATATATATATATGTATATATATATATATGTATATATATATATATATGTATATATATATATATATATATATATATATATATATATATATATGTATATATATATATGTATATATATATATATATGCATATATATATATATTAACACCTAAAATGGTAATCGAACAAATTTATATATTATTAAAGATTTAATTGTTATTTTAATTAGGTTTTTCATTAATAACCTTACTAATTATATTTATTAATATTTATTATAAAAGTATTAATATAGTTATGTTATGTGTAGTAAATATAGTTATATATAACTAATAGTTATTTGATAAAATAATATTGATAATAATAATAATAATAACAAAAGTTGTTTTATTTTACAATAATAATAATAATAGTTATTATGATAATAATGTTGATAATATAAAAATAATAATATTAATGTCAAAATAATAATAATGATACTAATGATAATAATTTTGATAAAAATGATAATTTCTCTAATAATGATAATAATAATAGTAAAAATGATACTTTTAATATAAATGATAGTTTTTAATAAAAAAGATACTAATAATAATATTAATGATATTATTAATAATAATTTTAATAATACTAATAATAATAATAAAAATACTAATAATAAAAATAATAACAATAATAATAATAATAAATAGATAAATAACTACCTCACGGAAGTAGCCCTAAAAATAATGCCCAAGTCCGGGTTTGAACCCGCGACGTCCCGCTAACCCGATAATATACCAAACCACTCCTCCATTTTCCTCTTTTCTGTTTAATTCACGGATTATATAACCTATATATATTTATCTGTTTCTTTTTCTTCTTCACTAATCAATTCCTCATCAATGGATTACATCATCATCATCCTAATCCCTGAATCATCTCGTCATTTATAACATCATCTAATCCCCATAATCATAATCATATCATGATCGTAATAATAATCATCATAATACGCCATGGTCATTGTTATTCCTTCGCCTCGTTTATTATCATACACCCGTCATCATCATTATTCGAAAACACCACCATACTTCATCGTCATTCATAATTTTCATATTATTAGATAGGTTTGGAAAGAGTTAATCTAGAAACAAGTATGGTTGCAATCACAACCACCATTCTTCGACCATAATGACATCTGCAAAACCTTATATAGTTCGATCCATCTACACAAACAAGCCCATCTATCCTAAGCCCAACAAGTAAAAACAAATACTCATCAATTTGAAACTCGTGATTTGCTAGAACCTAAAAAATATTACGGCCACTAAGTTGCAAAATCCACTAACTTCACTTTAATAAAGAAAACTAGACGTGTTTGTATACGAACGTCCATTTGCAAAAATTTATTTCGGTCGGCCATGAAGAACAATTTCATCCCACATGCCATCAATTTGTTTCGAAGGTTGTCAAAACAACGTATTTTAATATCCAAAAATGCAAAGTTGGTAAGGTTTTAAACCTCTCTTTAATTTACTAAACCCACTTGCAGCACTCTTGTCATCGAGTTGTATATGGTTTTCCAACTTGACAAAAATAAATTTAGAAGTTGAAAGTTATACCCAAGTGGAGTTGTGGGTGCTCACCGAAAGTTTTTATCCTTCCTTTTTATTTTTCTTTAAATAACTTACTTCACTCATTATCTCACTTAGTCATATTCTTGTTTTTGAGTTACTCGGATCTTGTTGGTTTGAGGCTCATGAAGGAAAAATAAAAAAAAGAAGTAGGAAAAAGTAGAGGGAAAGTGATATGGTGGATCATGGTGACTCAAGGTTATGAGAGAGAGCTAGAGAGAAAAAGAAAGATATGGGGATGGTCTATGGTTGTAGCAAAAACAGGAATTTCAACAAAGGTGTGTTGGTTTTGTTTGTTGATCGAGGAACACAATTTATGGAACAAAAAATGGTGGTTGCAAGGTGATCGTGGAGGTGATATGCAAATGTGGTGGTGACTCTAGGGTGGCCAACGGTTGTGGTGTTGTGTGAACATAGAAGTAGCTATCAACAACAATCATGGTGATGTTTATATGGGTTTCGAACTGGTGGCAAGATGGTGGGTCTCTAATGAAAGTTTGGGGTGACGATTTTACATTAGACTCAAAAACAAGAGTGCAAGTGTTTGATGTTGGGTTTTTCGAACAGAATTATAACAGAAAGAGGAAGACAGGAGAAGCAATAACAAGAAGGTCTCTGGTGGTGGTAGTGTTGATCGTGAATGAGGTTTGTACCCGAGATAGAAACAAGCAAAACATTCCTCGAATGAATTATTAAGCAGACAGAAGTTCTGTGGATTATTATTGAATTAGTTGGACGTTATAATTGCCACTAATTGTTGTGAATATTTCCCCTAATTATTATTGCTTGGTAACCTAAGAATTAGAAACGGGTATGACCCTAATTCACGCGAATCCTAAAGGTAGCTACCGGGTTTAACACCCCCACCCAGAATGTTCACTAGACGGAAGGGCTAGTGGGCGTGGTGTTTAGTACTTCGAAGTTTATATGATTATTATACAGACGAGATGTTCTGTTTTGGGGATATTATTATGCGCATTATATGTTAAGGTCGGTTACCAAGCCAAGCTATGAAAGAAATGAAAAGTGAATGTTATGTATCGAGAGAATGATTTTATACACAGGTTATGTGTATGTTATTTTTGTGCACAAGATATGTGTACGGTTACTAAGATTTATGAAAGATGATTTCGTACACGAGAAAGGTGTACTGTATTTAAAAGATATCGCATGTACATTACAGGTGGGTATAGGATTCGGGCCCATTTGTACCATGCAGGATTTAAATCTTGTGGTCTATCAAAATGATGAATTTTATTGTTTTATGATAAATCTATGAACTCACCAAAATTTTGGTTGACACTTTTAAACATGTTTATTCTCAGGTATGAAAGAAATCTTCCGCTGTGCATTTGCTCATAATACATGGAGTCGTTCATGGCATATAAAGGTCAGAACCTCGCAATGGAACCAACTGTTGAAGACTTCGTCCAGATGGATTAGGACGGGTCACTACATGTGGTATCAGAGCGTTGGTTGTAGGGATCTAGGATGTGCATTAGTGTGTCTGACATAGTCGTTAGGACGCATTAGTGAATCTAGACTACAACCGGATAGTTAGCCATTGCATTCTGACATAATTTGCTACAGATAGCACTTACTTGACTACTTGTGCATTATACTTGAATCATTCTTAGGCAAACTTCTTATTGGTACCAAGTTTTCATCATGCGAATCTGTAATCTACCGCTTCCTGGTAATACACGTAAACTTAAGATTCATACGCGTAAGGACGACGACAACTTCATTAGTCATACTTGTTTGGGAACTCTGTCTCCCAGATTGTTATTCGCCACCGTTTCAACTTACTATCGTTGTCACACCGGTGTTCCTTACTATCTACCACTTCTTGTTACTACCATCACTACTCTAGGTGAGTATCGTCAGCACTATTTATCACTACGGTTACGTAATATTCGTTATCATGATTCGTTACACTTCTCGTACTGGAATACATTATTGTTTGACTTGAACCGCATTGACGTGATCAATCGTTTATACACTTTCCTCGGGAAGTGCTTCTTCAGAGTTACATTAATTCTTTCGATTCAATACGAGTCACGTTTGAGACGTCGTTACACTCTATTCATTTTAAATCTTCATGATTACATGAACTTGAATTTATGGGCGATGTGGGATTTGCCTAGGGTGTTACATTCACCCCCCCCTCAGGGACTCATCGTCCTCGATGAGGTTTTCCCCACCACCCCCAACATCACATGAGTGGCTCTGATACCATCTATAACATCCCAGGTAACACGTTCCCCGTAGCATGATATTGTCCGCTTTGCCCGTAGGCGCACGGATTTTTCTTGGCGACCAAACACGACGAGCACTTTCTCAGGAGGTCACCCATCCTGGTAGTGCTCTCGCCTGAGCACGCTTAACTGCAGAGTTCTGGCGGGATCTGCTGTGCTTGTAGCCCCAAAACGCGTTGTGTCATTTAAGCGTGAGTATTACCTTATAATCCCATGATCACTCATATCCGTGGGCGATGTGGGATTTGCCTAGGGTGTTACACTGTTCATCCTCCACTTCTCGGATTTTAAATAGAGTACAGATCCTATTAAATGTTCGAAGATGTTCGTTTGGATCTTCCTTCGGCGCACCACTAAATTGGCATTGATTAGTTACCATGTGTAGGATTTGTCCTTTGATTTCATAATCTGGTGCATTAATGTCTGGTTGAGTAATTGCATGACCTTGGCCAGTGCGTTTAGCTCTCATTCGGTCTTCCATACTTAGAGGTTCCAGATTTTTCATGATTGAATTTGTTGAATCTGAATCACTAAGGGATTCTGATTTAATGGTTTCTTCCTCGACAATCTCTGGATGAGTGATTTGTGGTTCCGGAGGAAAGATTAATGGTTCAGGATCTCTGAATTGTCCCTGAATATCCTCCGGATTCTCAATTGTGGGGTCGGGTTCAAAAAATGGATTTTCGGAAATTTGAATTGGAGTACTTGGTCGACTGGATGACGATTCTAAAGAAAAATCAACGGCGACAATATTGGCTAGATGTCTTGATCGAGTTACAGGTGGAGAACGTATAAAAGGTGGTGAACGTTTTGCTCGGTGCATTCACTGAATATCCTATTAGTTATAAAAGATAAAAATTATATAAGTTATCAAATTAATAGACTTTTCTGATTTTGCCCACATTTCGAATAGCCAATAGATGCAGCAGGTAGCCAGGACCCTTTAAATCGGAAGCCCACAACTCACCACTAACAAATCCAACTATTACTACGAACTAAAAAATTTTGGATGTCTATCAATTTAACCACTTAAAATAATTTTTCGTTGAAATTTAAAGAAATTTTAGAGAGAAAAAAAATAGAAAATTCTATATCCTAAAAACTAGAGCGTCGAGAAATAAGAAAGAAAAAGAGCGCGTCGAAAAACGTCGAAAAATAAAAGGTCGAAAAATAATAAAAAGAACGTAGCGCGTCGAAACTTAAAAGTCTAAAAACTAAGAATTAAAAGTTGCGTCTAAAAGTATTAAAGCTTAAAGGAATTCTATATCCAAAACGGCAATAACTTAAAAAGGTTCTAAAACTTATAAAATATTAAAGCGATAAGCGACGTCGTAAAATTCTAAGGCGCCTAAATCTTAATCTAAAGAAAAAGCACTTAAGGGATTTTACGGCAAAGCCTAAAAATCTAGAAATAAAAATAAACTACGGCAAAAACTATATCTTAAAACTAATTACGAACGAAAAATAAAAATTACGAATTAAACTATTAAAAAGATATAAATATAAAAAGAAACTTAAAGTTATAAAAATACAATTTTTATAAAAAATATTATTTTTATATTATTTATTTTATAAAAATAATAAGTTTATATATTTAATAAAACTAATTTTAAATTAAAATACAAATTAATTAAATACTAAAACTAAATTATTATAATAAATAACCCTAATTAGGGTTTAATAATAATAATTAATACACCGTAATTAATGCAGTACCAGGTTCAGTTGGACGTGTCAGGTTACCTTATGCGATCGCATGAGGTTTCTTTGTTAATTTCATGCGGTCGCAAGGTTCGTGGATCCAGGCCAGATATTGGGCCGCTACAGTACCTTGGCCCGATTTCTATTTTATTTATTTGTTTTTAATTTTTCTGTTTTATATTTATATAAAGTATTTATAAAATAAATAAAAACTTATATTTTTTACAAACTAAAATAGAAATAGAAATATTTTATAATTTATATATTTTAAACAAATTCTTAAAAATATATATATTTTGTTTTTCTTTTTATATTTTAGTTATTTTTAAAACGTATTTTTATAAAAGTAAATTAAAAATCTTTTATATATATATATATATAGCGTTTCGCTTCCGGCATTTAAGCAGTCCCCGGCAGCGGCGCCAAAAATACTTGATGTGCGTAGAGGTGTATACAAAATACTTGTAATTTTATTACAAAATACTATTAAATTCGATACAATTTTACACAAGTTATTTATTTATTTATAGAGTGGATATACCTAAACCTTGCTACAACACTTATAGACAGTGTACCTAATCGTACAGTAGTGTAGTTTTTAGTAAGTTCGGTTCGTTCCACAGGGATCTAGCCAAGTTTAACGCTATATTTTTAAAACTATATTTGTATAAATATAAATATAAATAAATATATATATATATATATATATATATATATATATATATATATATATATATATATATATATATATATAAGTAGTATTATTATTATAAAAGGGGGTTATTTACCGTTTAATGACCGGTTTGTCGATTTTAAAAATTTAGTTGTAGTTAAAACCTAATGTAAAATATTAAAAATAAAAATAACTTAATTTAAAGCGTAAAGTAAATGACAATAATTAAAGTGCGATGAATTAAAATGCAATAAATAAAAATGACAATAAATAAAATTGCGATAATTAAAAAGTACGATAATTAAAAGTGCAATTAAATAAAATGACAGTAAATAAAAGTGCGATAAAAATATGAAATAAAGGAATTATGCTTATTTAAACTTCCGTAATCATGATGTTTGACGTGTTGATTTTAGTTTATTACCATGGGTTAATTGTCCTTTGTCCTGGATTATTCAATATGTCCATCTGGTTTTTGTCCATAACAGTCCATCAGTCATAAATATAAAGTGCGAGTGTCCTCGTCAAATTATCCTTATATCCGAAGTCAAATATTCCAACTAATTGGGGACTTAAACTATAATTACACCAATTTTCCTTGCATGTAATTCACCCTTATTTTAATAAGTCCATTGACTATTAATTCATTTCCGTGTCCGGTTAAATGAACGATTATTAGTACTTATAAATATCCCGCCCATCGTGTCCGATCGAGTGTATGTGGTTATTTATAGGTACGTCCAATTGTAAATCTTTATATTAAATTAACAAACTATTATTCAATTAAAAAAATATAAAGCCCATTAATTGCCCATAGTCTAATTTTCATAAGTGTCATTCTTTTGTCCAAACCTCAATTATGGTACAAAGCCCAATTACCCCGTCTTTAATATTTTAGCCCAACATCACGATTACTTCAATTTAAATAAGCATAATAATAACTTAGCTATGAGACATTAATTTAAAAAGGTTGAACATAACTTACAATGATTAATAATAGCGTAGCGTTACACGGACAGAATTTCGACTTACACACTTACAACATTCGCTAACATACCCTTATTATTATTAAATTAAAATTAAAATTAAAATATTATATATATATATATATATATATATATATATATATATATATATATATATATATATATATCAGAGAGATAGAGAGGATTGAAAAAGTGTTAACATTCGACCAAAATTGCGCCTTTTATAGGAATGTGGCCAGAAAAAGTAGGCCATGCGATCGCATGGTAATTAGGCCTCCAGGCCATGTGATCGCATGGAGCAGGAATCCAGCTCACATTTCTTTGTCTCCTAGTTTGCCGACGGTTTATATATATAATATAATATATATATAATTTTAAGAATTATTTATATATTATATTATATTTATGTGCATAGTTGACTTGTAATTTTTAGTCTGTTGCGTCGAGCGTTGGGAGTTGACTCTGGTCCCAGTTCTGGATTTTCGAACGTCCTTTCGTACTATTTAATATCTTGTACTTTGCGTTTTGCATCTTGTACTCTTGTAATTTTGAGACGTTTCTCATCAATAATTTGAACCACTTTGATTGTACTTTGTACTTTTGAGCTTTTTGGTCGTTTGCGTCTTCAATTCGTCGAATCTGTCTTTTGTCTTCACCTTTTATTATTTAAACGAATATCACTTGTAAATAGAACAATTACAACTAAAAGCTTGTCTTTCTTGAGGGATAATGCTATGAAATATATGTTCGTTTTTAGCATTATCGGGTTAGGGTTTATACCCTAATCAAGAAACAAGTGATATAATCGTGTAGAGGATGATTAGTAGAACGCGTTTATGTATAACAATGGATGATCCAAGCCTTGATTTGATGCAAGATGATGATGATGGTGAGTGTGAAGGGTGACGGCCACAAGAGGGAGCAAGAGGGAGGAGAGAACAAAAAATAAGTTTTAGGTTTAAGATGAAAATGAGAAAATGGATTGCAAAAAGAAAAATCAAGGGATTACTCCCTCCCCCCCATGAGGCTTCGGCCGAAAATGATAGTGGGGTAGGCCACACTTAGCCCAAAACTCTAACATGTAAATTCCTTGTGGCCCGGAAGCCCGAACGAAACCCGAAACGCGAAAACACGCTTACGCGATTAAAAATTCGGAGAGATAATGAATACGCAACGAAAAATAAATATAAATACTATATATAATTATATGATCTTAAAATATCATATTTAAAATAATTAGGATTTAAATATCCCAAAAACTCGACCGTTGGTTTGAAAACCGAAAAGATTCGCCGGATAGAAATCCGCGACACGTAGAAACGTATAACTCAAAATATAAATACAAACATTCATTTAACACATAATAATTAATACATATATTATTACAAAAATAATAATATAGGTCATAGAGATGACGTGGCACGAATAATAGTTAACGGTCGTTAAATAATTAACAGAAAAGATAACGGAAAAAGTAGGGTCATGACACATGAAGCCGCCGGCTTCATGGACCAAAGCCGCCGGCTTCATCTGGATTATTTAATATTTGTATGTTGTTTATACTCAGATCAAATTAAAAAGTATTCGGCGGAATTATTCAGAAACTTCAACGAAGCCGCCGGCTTCGTTGACAAAGCCCTTATGTGATATAAACAGAATTTATGTTTTGACAGAATCTTTGGAATTCCTGTTATGTTTTATGTCTGATTAAAGCACCACCGTTAAATTAATCTGGTTTACATAAATTAATTATTATTAGGTTTTAACTAGAACATCACTACGTTTAAAACTTGATAAACTTAAATATAATCGGATTAATTTAGTTGTGAGGATTATAGCTAGTAACTATAATTATGGTTTGGTTAATCACACTAAATCTATTATCAGGTCTTAATGCAAGCAGGGAGTCTAGCCATCTATTTTAGGGTCCTGATCAATTAATCTTAGAATAGGTATTCTTAGGTCAATTATTAATCTGAGTTCGATCTTAATTCAAAAAGGAAATTGTGAACAAGGTGTGAAAGATTCAAGCATGTGTTCTCTTTATCATTGTTTATTTCTTTTAGTTATTTATTTGCAATTTATTTGTTCATTGTTAGTTAAAGTTTAAAACCCAAATATATATTCTAAAAATCCACTCGTTCAATTGGGACGAACCTTAACTTACAAAATACTAAACTACATCTGATCGGGTTTTGTTGCTCGTTAGGGTGTTAAAAGTAAATCATAAATTAAGATATTATAAATTTAAAAGTAGATTAAAAAGGCACGAATTATTGCACACACTTTTGACACATCAACTTTTTGGCACCGCTGCCGGGGATCGGAGTGGAATCAAAAGAATATAAACTAAAACACCTATATATACAAGTGGTGACTGTCTTCCTTTAGGGAAAGGTTGTTGGGCTTCCGATTTAAAGGGCTCTGCCGGAACCTAGACGCTGACGGCCATTTGTTGGTAAATAACATAAAATACTTAAAAAGCACTTAAAACACTTAGAATATACAATGAATGATTTAAAACTCTCTATGGAAGATCACTTAAGAGCTTCAAGACAAATTCATGGAACAGCTATAATTCCACCAACTATTAAAATTAATTTCACTATTGAAAAACAAATATTAGACCTAATTAAAGAAGAATGTCATTTTAATGGAACTATTGAAGAAGATGCTTATCAACATCTCCGTAACTTTGCTAGTATGTGTACGCTTTTTAAATATAATCAAATAGAGGATGAACATATTTATCTTATCCTTTTTCCTTGGACACTTAAGGGAGAAGCTAAAGATTGGTTTAATCAACTTGCTGAAAGGAAAATTGCTACATGGGATCAAATGGTTGAATTTTTTTAAAAAGATTCTTCCCACCTTCTAAAATGATAAGATTACAAAATGAAATAAATCAATTCAAACAAGAACCTCAAGAAACTTTATATGATGTTTGGACTATATATGAAAGATTAATAAAGTCATGTCCTCAACATGGATTAAATGATGTTCAAAGATTAATGCAATTCTATAAGAATATTACTATAGCTACTAGAAAAGAAATAGACACCGCCGTTGGAGGTGCAGCCCTTTCTAAAACTCCCGAGGACTTACAACAATTAATTTCCAATTTAGCCGTTCAGTCACATGATTGGTATCAATTAAACAAAAATCAACAAGAACTTAAAATTGAAGCTAGAAACGAGATAATTTCCTTACAGGATAAGATAGAAGTGTTGGAAAAAGAATTAAGAGAATTGAATGAAAGACCTATGATAGAAAATATCTCTCAGGTATCACAAGAGGAAACTATAAGTAAAGGATTAGCAGACGTAATGAGAGGTTATATTCACAACCAAACTGAATTAAATAATGTTATTTTATATAAGATCTCTGAGTTATATCATAATCATCAAAGTTTGATATTAAATTTAGAAAAGGATCTAGGAACCTTATCCAAACAATTAGCTGTTAGGGAAACTGGAACACTACCATCTAAGACCTTAGAAAATCCAAGGGGAAATTTAGAAATGCAAGCTATAACTATTAGGAGTGGTAAAACAACACAAGACCCTGTCATACCTAGTCAAGAGGAAAAACATGAACCACCTAATGAAGCTAGTACTACAAAAAGTAATGATGAAACTCCTTTGAAAACAGATTTATCTTTTAAAATTGACAAACCTTTAGAACCCGTTCCATACCCTCAACTACTAAGGAAAGCCAAACAACAAAAGCGTATAGAGAATTTTGCTAATATGTTTAATAACATAAATGTTAATATTCCTTTAATAGATTTATTAAAAGAAAGTCCACATTATGGAAAATATTTAAAAACCTTGTTATCTAATAAAGGAAAAGACGCTGAAAATTCTTCTAGGTTTATTATCACAGAATGTAAAGCCATTTTTCAAAAGTTTGACATACCCGAAAAAAGCTAGGCGATGCAGGAAGTATTACTGTCCGGTGCTCATTTAATGATTCTAGAGTATATCAAGCATTAGCAGATACCGGAGCTAGTATAAATTTAATGTCATATTCATTATATAAAAGATTAGGTCTAGTAGAATTAACTCCCACTAGAATGTCTATTTGCTTGGCCGATAGTTCTTTTAGTTACCCAATGGGGATAGCCGAAAACATACCGGTGAAAATTGATAAATTCACTTTTCCCGCTGACTTTGTTGTCTTAGAAATGAAATAAAATGATAAAATTCCAATAATATTAGGAAGACCATTTCTAAGAACTGCTGCTTTCAAATTTCAAATGCAGACTAAGACATATAGTTTAGGGATAGGAAACGACGGAATTACTTTAAATAATAATCTTGAATTAGATCTCTCTTGTCCAAAGATAAAATATATAGAAACATTTATTGAAAAAGAAGTCAATGAATTGTTATCAATGGATATAGATGAATTTGTGTGTGAAATAAAAGAGGAAAATCTTGATGATGAGTTTGAAGAATTAATGAAAGATAATTTTGTAACAGAAGAAGAACATGAACCTATAACTGATGAATTAAAAATAAAATATTCGCTTGAAGTACCGTCAAAATTAGAACTTAAAGAATTGCCTTCTCACTTAGAATATGTTTTTCTAAAAGATAATTTCGAACTTCCTGTTATTATATCTTCCGAATTATCTAAAAATCAAAAAGAGCAACTCTTGGAAGTTTTAAAGAAGCATAAAAAGGCTTTTGCTTGGAAAACCTCTGATATTCTGGGAATTGACCCCACCTCCTGTACTCATAAATTTTTATTAGAAGAAAACGCAAAACCCATAATTCAAAGACAAAGACGTTTAAACCCTAACATGGCTGAAATAGTAAAAAAGAAAGTTTTAAAATTATTAGACGCAAGAATGATTTATCCAATATCTGATAGCCAATGGGTTAGTCCAGTACAGTGTGTCCCTAAAAAGGGAGGAACCACTGTTGTCCAAAATGAAAATAATGAATTAATTCCCAATCGAACCGTTACCGGTTGGCGAGATTGTATAGATTACCGTAAATTAAATGAAGCTACTCGAAAAGATCATTTCCCGCTTCCGTTTATTGATCAAATGATTGAAAGATTAGCAAGAAAGGAATACTATTGTTTCTTGGATGGTTTATCTGGATACTTTAAATTCCGGTAGATCCTAAGGATCAAGAAAAAACCACTTTCACTTGTCCTTTTGGTACTTTCACTTATCGAAGAATGCCTTTTGGGTTATGTAATGCCACTGGCACCTTCCAAAGATGTATGACGGCTATCTTTCCTGACAAGGTGGAAGATTTTATGGAAGTCTATATGGATGATTTCTACATCTTTGGAACATCCTTTGACTCTTGTCTATCCAATCTCGATAAAATGCTTGCTCGTTGTGAAAAAACAAATCTTGTTTTTAATTGGGAAAAATGTCATTTTATGGTAAAAGAAGGCATTGTCCTTGGCCATAAATTTTTCTAATAAAGGAATTGAAGTTGATAAGGCAAAAATCAATGTTATTTCCAATCTTCCTGAACCCACTAATGTTAAAGCGATTAGAAGTTTTCTAGGACATGCTGGATTTTATAGGCGTTTTATTCAAGATTTCTCAAAAATTGCTCGTCCATTAACAAAACTCCTAGAGAAAGACGCACCGTTTGAATTTAATAAAGATTGTAAGAAAGCGTTCTCTATTTTAAAAGAAAAACTTACCAACACACCTATTATAATATCACCTGACTGGTCTAAACCTTTCGAACTTATGTGTGACGCTAGTGATTACGCTATAGGAGCTGTTTTAGGACAACGAAAAGAAAAACACTTTCATCCAATTTATTACGCTAGTAAAACATTAGCATGAGCTCAATTAAATTATATAACCACTGAAAAAGAGTTGTTAGCTATAGTCTTTGCGCTAGATAAATTTCGTCCATATTTAATAATGAATAAAGTAACAGTTTACACCGATCACTCTGCACTTAAATATCTGCTCAATAAACTTGATGCTAAAGCGAGACTCTTACGATGGGTTTTACTCCTACAAGAATTTGATATGCAAGTTATTGATTAAAAAAAGGAGCTGAAAATCTGGCAGCAGATCATCTTTCGCGTTTAGAGAATCTTAATCTAGACAATTCCATCGAAATTAGAGACACATTCCCTGATGAATGTCTCATGATGATCTCTGATGAGTCATACCCATGGTTTGCTGACTTTGCAAACTATTTAGCCGCAAAAGAATTAAGGAAAGATTTAATGTATCAACAAAGAAAAAAATTCTTTGCTGATTTAAAACATTATTTTTGGAAAAGTCCTTACTTATTTAAAGTAGGACTCGACCAAATCATTCGACGTTGCGTACATGGTAAAGAAGCAAATGAAATCCTAATACAATGCCATAGTAGTGCACCAGGAGGACATTTTGGTCCAAATTACACAGCTCGCAAAGTATTAGATTCTGGATTTTATTGGCCTACCATATTTCAAGATGTGCATAAATTACTTCGGTCATGTGATGCATGCCAACGAGGAGGAAATCTCTCAAAGCGTGATGAAATGCCCCGTCAAAATATTCAAGTATGTGAAATATTTGATGTATGGGGTATTGATTTCATGGGACCATTCCCCTCTTCTGAAAGAAACCAATACATTCTTGTAGCTGTTGACTACGTTTCTAAATGGGCTAAAGTAAAACCTCTTCCCACTAATGACTCGCGAGTAGTAGTTGACTTTCTTAAGAAATTATTTTGTCGATTTGGTTTTCATAAAGCTTTAATTAGTGACCGTGGAACCCATTTCACTAATCAACTACTTGAAAGAGTTCTTAAAAGATATGGTGTTAACCATCATTTTTCTACAGCCTACCACCCTCAAACGAGTGGTCGGGTTGAAAACACTATTCGAGGATTGAAAAGAATACTCGAACGAACATTTGAAAATAACCCAAAACTTTGGTCTCGAAAGTAAGATGATGCATTATGGGCTTTCCGAACTGCCTACAAAATACCTATAGGAACTACTCCTTTTAGGTTGGTTTATGGAAAAGTTTGTCATCTACCCGTTGAAATTGAACACCGCGCATTTTGGGCTTTAAAACAATGTAACTTAGATCCTAAAGAATCAGAAAAACATAGATTACTTCAACTAAACCAACTTGATGAACTTAGGCTTTCGGCTTATGAAAACTCAATAACTTATAAAGAGAAAACGAAAAGATGGCACGATGCACGAATTAAAAATATTAAAATATTTCAACCAGGGGATAAAGTCTTAATTTTCCAATCAAAATATAAATTTTCTCCTGGATAGTTAAAATCTAGATGGATGGGTCCTTTCGTAGTTAAGCAATCTTTTTTCACTGGATATGTTGAATTATATAATAAAAAGGGTGAAACATTTAAAATAAATGGTCATAGATTAAAAATCTACTTTGAAAAAGATGCATTACCTGGAGGGGAAGTAATTTCCCTTGCCACAATTAAAACTTAAAATTCATGACTTAAAATATTGTAGATTTTTGCAGAATACTTGTATATTATTTTTGTATTTCGAAAATTGAAAAATTTGAAAAATGAAGCGAAGTCGCCGGCTTGGTCTACTGAAGCCGCCGGCCTGGAGAAATCAGAAAAAGCTGCAAACTGTCATTTCAATTAATACCTTTTGACCAACGAAGCCGCCGACTTGGCTTTAAGGCCGCCGGCTTTTCACTACAGACAGTTTTTAACCCTAAATCGCCATATTTCTTCATTTTTATACTTACAACTATTCAAAAACGCTCTCAAGGAGAAAATTTTCTGTCTTCTTAATCCAACTTGTAATCACTCATGGCTGATAGGGTAAGTTTCGATTTTTAACTTTGCATTATCAAAATCCTTTTAATTTCTTCAAAATCTGCCATGTTTGCTCTGTAAAAACATGAAGCCGCCGGCACTAGCATGAAGCCGACGGCCTCATCTACCTGATTCCTTGATGAATTTTTGCTGTTATATAATGGCTGAATTATAAATTGCTATAGAATGCTTGTTAATTACTGTTAGATCTGTTTGATTGATGTTATTAGACTTAAATTGATGAATGCTGAAAAAACCCTAAAATCTGGAAATTGATATAAAGCCGTCGGCATTATAACAAAGCCGCCGGCTTCCTGATAAAAGTATCCAATTTGAAAATTACACTGTTTGAACAGGTTTCTGGGAAATTTTGTGAAAATTGCTTATGCAGGTTATGAAGCCGTCGGCGTGGCTCCGCCGGCTTCGTTCAGCTGTTTATTTTATTTTGCTAATGTTTATGTGATTTGTGTTAAAATGGAGAGTTAGGAACAGGGAAGAGCGTGAGGAGACTGAAATTAGAATTAACTGGGTTGCTTTACATGAGTGGTTAAGGTTTCCTCAAGATAATGTTAGGTTTGAAACTATGGCACGCAGGCTCCAAAGGATGATGCATCAGGAGATGTTGGCTCCTTATACGATTGATTGGTCTGCATTTAACTCAGCTGGTTTGTTTGATACTTATAGGGAGATGCTTCAGACTAATTATTTAGTACCCCTGGCTAACGGAGGGGGGGATGAGTGTAGTGTTTGAAGATTGGTTTAACTTGTTTATCAGTAGGGAGACCATTTACCCTAGCTTGGTTTATGAGCAGCTTTCTTCTGCTGTTTGCTCCCGTCACATTCAGAGTGTGATGGAGTCCTCGTTTTTTAGATTTTGTTTGGGTGGACGCGAGCAGTCCATGAGCTTGGTTGGTATTGCTCGAGCTTTGGGTATCTATGGGGAGCGTGTTAATGAGACTTGGTTTGAGGGTTATTTGATGAGTGCTGCTAGACAGGGAGGATCGGGTACTAATCTGGGTTTTGACTATGATGCTGCTTGGAGTGAGTTTGGTGATCAGTCTATGGGCGAGTGCTGTGTGTGGTGGTCATTTTGTGACCATGATTGCTAGAGCTTTAGGGGTTCTGACTATTGGTTTGCAGCCACTTATGACTGAGGTTGGTGAGGTAAATGCTAGGATCTGGTTGAGTGCTAAGGTTGTTAAGAGAGGATCAGGTGAGATTTATATTCCGTATGAGCCGATGGTTGGCCATTTGATGGATGTTGAGCATGTGATGACCCGGGAATTTCCGACCAAACTTAAATTTAATCTCTATATGATTTTGACATGATAAGCAAAGTCTGTTAAGTTGAATCTCAAAAGTTTTGAACTGTTTATATATTCATTTACCCTTCGACTGCTCTCGATGATTCACGAACAGTTAATTGTAAATAGATATGTGTGTATGTATATATAAATAATAATTCGAAATATAATTGGAAGTATTATATGTTATTGTTATTAAAAATTAATAAAATAAAAATAGGATATTATAATAATTATTATTTAAAATATATCTTTATATATATATAAAGTATATTAAAATAAATATTTAATGAATGTAATACTCGTTTAATGTGTCGATTGATATTAAACAAGTTAAATTCAAACTTATGTAATTTTAAAATAAACGGTGATACGAAAATGAGTTCTATAAATTTTAGACTTATTAAAAATAGATTTAGGAACTATTTGTTGAATTTTAAACTTTTTGATATTTTACTTGGGGTTGGGAGTGAATAATTAGTGTAATTTTTTATTTAATAGTCAATGACCGAATTTTATATCATAATGACCGAAATAAATAAAGACACCTAATTTAAGAAATTTGAGATTTTTAGGAACACTCTTATACGTTAACTGTTTAGCAATGGACACTATTATTTTCGAAATCCAAAACAATATTTCATTCATTCCATTTCTATAAACGTGTCTCCTTTTCATTTACCAAATTAAACGTTATTTAAAAACAAGGACTTAATTATTAAAATAATCAACAAGAAGATTCAAGGATTGTTCAGTACACTCGATGAACACGTTTTAATAAACAAATAATTCTTTTGAAAAGTGATAATAATTCAGTGCATATTAACTATTAAATTGTTGACTTAGTGATCTCTTTATTACAACTAATCTATTTAAAATGCATATATCAGTATGCATATATGCATAGGGAGGAGTCACCCATGTTACTCGACCAAACCACACCACCATCTTACTCTCTCTCATTCCCTCTCTTTCTTCCCTTTTCTTGATCGTGAAAGCAACAAGACCACAACCAATCATCTAGTTCTAAATTCTATAACCCTTTCATCATATTGTTTAGACAACTCGACACCTATCAACCCTCTTCAACCACCGGAGCCACCCTAAATCGCTATTCTAACACACTACCGTGAATTTACAACCCAAACCGCCACCACTATGAAACCTTCACCTTCACCACCTATGAGCATCACCAAACCGCCAAAAACCATCACAATTCATGACTGCAAATACCTACTGTACATTTTTCTGTTTTGTTTATAAACCCAACTGCACACCGTAATTCATACTGCAGGTATGTTATTGTTTTCTGTTTTGTCTTGATGACTAAACCATCACCTTAAATCACACCACCACTGTGTACCGCTGCTATCCAGTTCCCATTTTAAATCAAGCCAAACCGCCAATATTTTTGTTTCTTTGCAGATCAAGATATTGGCGTAATTTGTTTTATGTTTTTCTGTTTCAAACGATCTAAGACCAAACCTATCGAACTTAGGTAATCACCGCTACAGCTCCTGTTTTGCTGTTTATACTCGAACTAACCAAAACTACCATATCAAAGACCCATATTAAGTTGCTGCTGCAGTTACACTATTACTATTGCTACAACCTTTCAAAACCTAAAACCACTCGCTAAATAAATGTCATTATTTCTATTCTCGCTGCTGCAGATGTTCTTGTTTCCATTTCTATATTTTTAAATATAATAGTATTAGTGATAATGGAAGATGATGATGACAAGGACAGTGAAAAGATATTATTTCAGTCATTGGGACTGTTATGTATTATGGTTGTTGCAAAGTCAGAAGAATCCAATGTTACACGTACATTTTTTTATATAAATACCGGATCTATAATCACAATTAACGGGTTACTAAGTGTGTTGCAATTCGGGCTAACAGGCCAACTATTTTACTAGTGGGCCGAATTATATAGCCTACTATTGGACCGAATGAATTCCTTAGGATTAAGCAAATGTTGGGCCAATATCACGAAACCAACACATGCAGCTGTTGTGGTTATATTTTTTTGTGTGTGTTCGTTGTAACTATAGCGACTAAGATGTTGGTGAGGGTGATATGAAAAGTAGATGATATCATATCATGATTATGATGATAGATGTAGTTATGAGCATGATAGTATAAACGATGATGATGATCTTATAAGGTTAATAATGATGATGGGTCATGATGATGATTAACTTGATGAGATGCATGATGATGATGATGATCACATGATGATGGTGAAGTGATGTCATGGTGATGGTGCCAAGTCAAGATGTCCAATTCGGTTTTCTTTTTCCAATCGAACACAGAGGAATTAAAACTCAATCTTTCATGGGTCTTCTAATTGTTAAATGGGTTTTACAAAGAGATCATATATAAATGATTATACATACTATTGGGATGATATCATTCTAGAAAAATTCATGTCATAGGAGTGGTTTAATGGTGTTGTTGGGCTTCGAGAGGTCACGGGTTCAAGCCTTGGCAGAGGCATTTATTTTTAGACTTGTTTCTTCAAAGGTTGTACTCTACAATTTATTAGCATTATTACTATTATTATTAGTAGTAGTATTATAATTGTTATTATTATTATTATTATGATTATAATTACAATTATTATTATTATTATTATTATTATTATTATTATTATTATTATTATTATTATTATTATTATCACATTTATTATTAATATTATTATTAGTATCATTTGTATTAAAAGTATTCTTTTACTATTCTTATCATTATTAGAAAACTTATCATTCTTATTAAAAATTATTATTATTATTATTATTATTGTTATCATTAATGTTATTATTAACTTTATTTTAGTATTACTATAACTAACATCTTGCAAACAGAAGAAATCATATAAAAATATATTATTACCTAAGTACCCTAATATCACATAATATTATGTTTTAACTTATATAATATTATAACGTTAACTAAATTAATATCAAATAATATAACAAAAAAATTATAAGTATTAATGAGATTATATATAAGAGAATTTATCTTAATACATAACAGAATATATATAAACTTAGTTGAATTATAAGGTGTTAATGTATATAAATGATATAGGTTCGTGAATCCGAGGCCAACCCTGCATTGGTCAATATCGTCATATGTATTTTTACTACAAAATACATGATGGTGAGTTCCATTTCCCTTTTACTCTTTACATTTTTGGGACTGAGAATATATGCGCTACTTTTACAACTGCTTTATTAAATGCTTTTGAAATATATTGTGAACTGCGAATACATGAAATGCTTTTATAAATGTTTGACGAGATAGACACAAGCAAAACATTCCTCGAATGAATTATTATGCAGACAGAAGTTCTGCAGATTATTATTGAATTATGTGGACATGATAATTGCCACCATTGAATTATGTGGACATGATAATTGCCACCATTGAATTATGTGGACATGATAATTGCCACCATTGAATTATGTGGACATGATAATTGCCACCAGTTGATGTGAATGTTATATATCGAGAGAATGATTTTATACACAGGTTATGTGTATGTTATTTTTGTGCACAAGAGATGTGTACGGTTACTATGATTTATGAAAATGGTTTCGTACACGAGAAAGATGTACTGTATGTAAAAGATATCGCATGTACATTACAGGTGGGTATAGGATTCGGGCCCATTTGTACCATGCATAATTTAAATCTTGTGGTCTATCAAAACGATGAATTTTATTATTTTATAATAAGCCTATGAACTCACCAACCTTTTGGTTGACACTTTAATGCATGTTTATTCTCAGGTATGAAAGAAACCTTCTGCTGTGCATTTACTCATTTTAAATATATTATTTGGAGTCGATCATCGCAATGGAATCAGCTGTTGAAGACTTCGTCCACATGGATTAGGACGGGTCATTTCAGTTGGTATCAGAGCGGTGGTCTTAGCGAACCAGGTCATGCATTAGTGTGACTAACTGATAGTTACTTAGATGCCTTAGTGACTCTGGACTTCGACCGTGTCTGCATGTCAAAAGTTTTGCTTATCATTTTGTGTCGAAAATTACCTGCTTATCATTCTTAGTCTAGACACGTTTTACTGCATTGACTGCATGAATAGTGTAAAGACCAAAATTTATATCTTAGCGTATCTGCTAATTCATATCTTAGCGTATCTGCTAATTCATATCTTAGCGTATCTGTTATTGTTTTATTTGCCTGACAGGTTCCGTAGATTCCTCCGTAACTTATGAGATTTTAGTATTATATATGTATATGTAAATTATGTATTGCAGGATACTAATCTACATCCTATAATCTATTTCTTATCGAAAATCCTTCATCTGATCGTACGAGATGAATCCCCCAACCAATTCGAATTCCTTGGATTCTGACATCTATTTCGATATGGAGTTTCAACTAAGCTCCGAAAACAGAGTCACCAGAATGAATCAACCAATTCATTTGATGGGTTCGTAGTCTACTTAATCATTGGAGACAAGAAGAAGGTGATCCTTTTCGTCAACCGAATTCACCTCTTGGCGAAGAACCTGAAACACTTACCGGCGAACCTATTCGAAACACCATTTTCAGCCTCATTTCCAGAGTATCTCGAAACGATTATATTCTATCCATAATTCTAAACCTTATTCATCCACTCGTTCTGACCGACAATCATCCCGGAACCATAGAAGAAGTCAACGAGCTTCGCGCTCAAGTAATCAATATGAAAAATGTAGTGCAAAATGTACCAGCTTCAGCAACACCAACGGCACCAACAGTACCATCAGTAACAGCATCAGTACCATCAACAATCCATGCCTCCACATCTCATTCTGTACCTCGAGTATAATCATCGTTCTACGTATCGTTCTACATCAATTATCTTCGTTCTTCATGACGATTAAGTGATCTCTAAATGTTTTAGAGATTATGTATTCTAGTTCTAACGGTAAACCAAATGAGTTGAATATCATATTAACTCAATGAATCCATGATTACATCTGAAGAAAATGTATATGTATATACGTTTTCATAAAGAATGTAATTAAAAATTCTTTCGTACAAAGTGTTAATTGTGAAAATATTTTAACGGGTAGGTAATACCCGAGGAATATTTAGATTTCACATTAATAAGTTAAACTGTACACTCTTCGAATCTGATTTAACAGTTATCTACTATCCTACTTACAACTACCGTTATACGTATCCGTTCATCGCAGAATAACCATTTTCATTCAATTTCATATTTGAATTTTGACCTATCAGAATCCCACAAGTGGCATAATGAAGAAATAATGGACACAATAAAAATTGATTAGAAACAGACTAATTAACAATATGAAAAATTTTGTTAAGAATCCACGCTAACTGTTTCCAGCTAACTGTTAATTCCGTATTACATTTTATTTATCGCAATCTAATTATCGCAATTTACATTCTCGCAATTTTATTTATCGTCGTTTAATTTCTGTTATTTACTTTACGCACTTTATTTATCGTCATTTATTTTCTGTTATTTATTTTACGCACTTTAAATATCGGGACACGTATACAAGGTTTTGACATATCATATCGACGCATCTATATATATTATTTGGAATCACCATAAACACTCTATATGCAGTAATGATCGAGTTCTCTATACAGGGTTGAGGTTGATTCTACAATAATATATATACTTTGAGTTGTGATCGAGTCTGAGACGTATACGGGTCACGACACGTATTAATTAATTCGAATATTATATATTAAACTATATATGAATTATTGGACTATCAACTGTGGACTATCAACTGATGACTATCAACCTTGGACAATTAAAATGAATTAAAATATTGATTATAATATATGAAACTAAACAATTCTTCAAGTTGCCACTTGATTTCATCTTAAACCTTAATTGTACCTTGACGATTCCAATCTGCATTCAAACTTTCATAATTCTTGAAAACACCTCAATCGATAGGATGAATCAACCGCACTTCATCTATGGAAGGAAAGATTTGTGCATATAGTTATGCACCTGAAAAACTCTCGGCAACTGAGTAAAAGTTTAACACGTAGTTGCGTCAGATCCTTTGACATTTATTAGCCAAAATAACTTTGCGATCCCTTTTCAAGGTAGCAGATTTTGTCACAGCTTCAGCAAATCAACTTTGACTTTTCGTTCAAAACAACCTTATTATAACCTTGATTTATATGTGTACTCTTTTATTATTATCGGAGAACCTGTTATATTCCACCATATTACCGTCAGCGTTTAATCATCTAAAAACACAATTATCTTGAAATCATCTCAGAACGATAACCAATGATTCAGATATGGTAGCAGTAAATGTAGAGGAATCGGCAATCAGTACTTTGAAAACTCACAGCGTATCTACATCAACAATTATATATATAATAATTATCTCCTAGAATTACGACCTTCAATGCAAAAATTTTGAAAAGGTACCCAGTTTACGAATCGATACTCTGTATGTTGAAAAAGCTGAATGAAGCAGCAGAAACTGTAGGCAATCGTAAACGATCTTAGCCATCGGAAATTTGATGATAAAGAATAGTATGTTGGAAAAGCTCAGAAACGTTGGAAACTGGAAAACGGATTGAGCTAACCATAAAGGAAACCAAAGAGAAATACAAGTAACATACCCTAAATTCATAGAACCCAGATAAATCCAGATCCGTTGAAATCTTTAGAGAATATCTTACTCCGAAGTCATGTTAAAATCTTGCGGAAAATCTTTCTCCATCAACCATCGAACTTAGAAATTCCAAAATATCATCATCAATATCTTCGATATTTCTGAGGATATTTTCATAAATATTCTCGTCCGAAATTATATACCTCTTCGTGCTTCCTGTGTAACATTATATTGGAAACATTCAATAGAAAGTTTAGTACCGAAAAGCGGATCATACGAAACTATGAAGGAAGCCGTGGACAAATCACAAGGAATAAGTTTGACTTCAAAGAATCCAAATGATTCTGTTTCTGATGAAATCTTTAGCGAATACCTTGCTTCCGAATCTAAACCCTTACGGATAAATCTCCTTCATCATCCATCGATATTAGAAATTCCAAGATATCATCGTATATCCACTTATAAATATCCTCCATATTTCTGAAGATATCTTCATTACTATTCTTATCTGAAATCATGTATCTTTTTGTGCTATCAGTGTTACATCATATAGAAACTGTTAGTTTCTATATTCTATAAACTTTCGAACTTAAAATATGAATGTTTTTGAAGTAATGTTGGGAACTGATGCATGAGTTAGTATAATATAATGACACTTGATCAACGTGATTATATTACAGTAAGTCATGCGGAGTTTCTAAATGGAACATGATGATTCACAGATTATAACGTCATCATGTGACATGTTACATAACTCTTTCATTCAAATTAACGTAGGAACATATCAAGAAAATATATTCTTGATAGTTCTATTCTCAGTGATTCTGGTAATTCGACAAATCAAATCGTGCCATTACGATTTCCTTCTTAGAACATTAACAATGTTCATTCTGAAGTTTATATCTGCGAATTCTGAACCATTACAAGCGGTGTTTAATCGCAAGAAGAAGAAATGAAGGGACAAAGCTCCAAATTATAAGAGAAGATATAAAGCTCAATCACAACCCGGTGGTTACAAACCGTGGATATTAATACGAATAACAACATAAAGACATGGTATAATCAAGAATAGTATCACCCTAAGGTTATATTAAAGTAAACAAATTTTCTGGTGGAAGATTGAAAAGAAGGATGACAGAAATGATAATTAGGAAAATATCAGGGTTTAGAATTGGATTAAGCATTTTCATAATCTTTTAAATTTGGGGATTGTATAGAAATAGTGAGAATAAGGGAACGGAAGAGTTTAATTTATAATGGAAATATCAGACAGAGTAATCGAGGCAGATCATCGTATTTAATTATAGAGATCTTAATCTCCTTATTCGCCGAAGAATCATATCTTTTAGATTTCGAAGATTTTCTTTAAATCCCTTGAATTCCGGAATTCAACCCTGACTCTGTCAAAAGTTAAGATGAATCTTTACTTTCCTATTTCACTCTTTGGTGATAGCTTCATTCGTACTCTTCGAATAATCGAATCATTTTTCCTGTATATTTCAATAATGATAAAACTCTATTTATCAGCTCATATTCGTCAGGAAAACATATTTATTGTTAACCATGACGACCTCACTCAAATTTCGGGACGAAATTTCTTTAACGGGTAGGTACTGTGATGACCCGGGAATTTCCGACCAAACTTAAATTTAATCTCTATATGATTTTGACATGATAAGCAAAGTCTGTTAAGTTGAATCTCAAAAGTTTTGAACTGTTTATATATTCATTTACCCTTCGACTGCTCTCGATGATTCACGAACAGTTAATTGTAAATAGATATGTGTGTATGTATATATAAATAATAATTCGAAATATAATTGGAAGTATTATATGTTATTGTTATTAAAAATTAATAAAATAAAAATAGGATATTATAATAATTATTATTTGAAATATATCTTTATATATATATATAAAGTATATTAAAAATAAATATTTAATGAATGTAATACTCGTTTAATATGTCGATTGATATTAAACAAGTTAAATTCAAACTTATGTAATTTTAAAATAAACGGTGATACGAAAATGAGTTCTATAAATTTTAGACTTATTAAAAATAGATTTAGGAACTATTTGTTGAATTTTAAACTTTTTGATATTTTACTTGGGGTTGGGAGTGAATAATTAGTGTAATTTTTTATTTAATAGTCAATGACCGAATTTTATATCATAATGACCGAAATAAATAAAGACACCTAATTTAAGAAATTTGAGATTTTTAGGAACACTCTTATACGTTAACTGTTTAGCAATGGACACTATTATTTTCGAAATCCAAAACAATATTTCATTCATTCCATTTCTATAAACGTGTCTCCTTTTCATTTACCAAATTAAACGTTATTTAAAAACAAGGACTTAATTATCAAAATAATCAACAAGAAGATTCAAGGATTGTTCAGTACACTCGATGAACACGTTTTAATAAACAAATAATTCTTTTGAAAAGTGATAATAATTCAGTGCATATTAACTATTAAATTGTTGACTTAGTGATCTCTTTATTACAACTAATCTATTTAAAATGCATATATCAGTATGCATATATGCATAGGGAAGAGTCACCCATGTTACTCGACCAAACCACACCACCATCTTACTCTCTCTCATTCCCTCTCTTTCTTCCCTTTTCTTGATCGTGAAAGCAACAAGACCACAACCAATCATCTAGTTCTAAATTCTATAACCCTTTCATCATATTGTTTAGACAACTCGACACCTATCAACCCTCTTCAACCACCGGAGCCACCCTAAACCGCTATTCTAACACACTACCGTGAATTTACAACCCAAACCGCCACCACTATGAAACCTTCACCTTCACCACCTATGAGCATCACCAAACCGCCAAAAACCATCACAATTCATGACTGCAAATACCTACTGTACATTTTTCTGTTTTGTTTATAAACCCAACTGCACACCGTAATTCATACTGCAGGTATGTTATTGTTTTCTGTTTTGTCTTGATGACTAAACCATCACCTTCAATCACACCACCACTGTGTACCGCTGCTATCCAGTTCCCATTTTAAATCAAGCCAAACCGCCAATATTTTTGTTTCTTTGCAGATCAATATATTGGCGTAATTTGTTTTATGTTTTTCTGTTTCAAACGATCTAAGACCAAACCTATCGAACTTAGGTAATCACCGCTACAGCTCCTGTTTTGCTGTTTATACTCGAACCAACCAAAACTACCACATCAAAGACCCATATTAAGTTGCTGCTGCAGTTACACTATTACTATTGCTACAACCTTTCAAAACCTAAAACCACTCGCTAAATAAATGTCATTATTTCTATTCTCGCTGCTGCAGATGTTCTTGTTTCCATTTCTATATTTTTAAATATAATAGTATTAGTGATAATGGAAGATGATGATGACAAGGACAGTGAAAAGATATTATTTCAGTCATTGGGACTGTTATGTATTATGGTTGTTGCAAAGTCAGAAGAATCCAATGTTACACGTACATTTTTTTATATAAATACCGGATCTATAATCACAATTAACGGGTTACTAAGTGTGTTGCAATTCGGGCTAACAGGCCAACTATTTTACTAGTGGGCCTAATTATATAGCCTACTATTGGACCGAATGAATTCCTTAGGATTAAGCAAATGTTGGGCCAATATCACGAAACCAACACATGCAGCTGTTGTGGTTATATTTTTTTTGTGTGTGTTCGTTGTAACTATAGCGACTAAGATGTTGGTGAGGGTGATATGAAAACTAGATGATATCATATCATGATTATGATGATAGATGTAGTTATGAGCATGATAGTATAAACGATGATGATGATCTTATAAGGTTAATAATGATGATGGGTCACGATGATGATTAACTTGATGAGATGCATGATGACGATGATGATCACATGATGATGGTGAAGTGATGTCATGGTGATGGTGCCAAGTCAAGATGTCCAATTCGGTTTTCTTTTTCCAATCGAACACAGAGGAATTAAAACTCAATCTTTCATGGGTCTTCTAATTGTTAAATGGGTTTTACAAAGAGATCATATATAAATGATTATGCATACTGTTGGGATGATATCATTCCAGAAAAATTCATGTCAGAGGAGTGGTTTAATGGTGTTGTTGGGCTTCGAGAGGTCACGGGTTCAAGCCTTGGCAGAGGCATTTATTTTTAGACTTGTTTCTTCAAAGGTTGTACTCTACAATTTATTAGCATTATTACTATTATTATTAGTAGTAGTATTATAATTGTTATTATTATTATTATTATGATTATAATTACAATTATTATTATTATTATTATTATTATTATTATTATTATTATTATTATTATTATTATTATCACATTTATTATTAATATTATTATTAGTATCATTTGTATTAAAAGTATTCTTTTTACTATTATTATCATTATTAGAAAACTTATCATTCTTATTAAAAATTATTATTATTATTATTATTATTATTGTTTTCATTAATGTTATTATTAACTTTATTTTAGTATTACTATAACTAACATCTTGCAAACAGAAGAAATCATATAAAAATATATTATTACCTAAGTACCCTAATATCACATAATATTATGTTTTAACTTATATAATATTATAACGTTAACTAAATTAATATCAAATAATATAACAAAAAAATTATAAGTATTAATGAGATTATATATAAGAGAATTTATCTTAATACATAACAGAATATATATAAACTTAGTTGAATTATAAGGTGTTAATGTATATAAATGATATAGGTTCGTGAATCCGAGGCCAACTCTGCATTGGTCAATATCGTTATATGTATTTTTACTACAAAATACATGATGGTGAGTTCCATTTCCCTTTTACTCTTTACATTTTTGGGACTGAGAATACATGCGCTACTTTTACAACTGCTTTATTAAATGCTTTTGAAATACATTGTGAACTGCGAATACATGAAATGCTTTTATAAATGTTTGACGAGATAGACACAAGCAAAACATTCCTCGAATGAATTATTATGCAGACAGAAGTTCTGCAGATTATTGTTGAATTATGTGGACATGATAATTGCCACCATTGAATTATGTGGACATGATAATTGCCACCATTGAATTATGTGGACATGATAATTGCCACCATTGAATTATGTGGACATGATAATTGCCACCAGTTGATGTGAATGTTATATATCGAGAGAATGATTTTATACACAGGTTATGTGTATGTTATTTTTGTGCACAAGAGATGCGTACGGTTACTATGATTTATGAAAATGGTTTCGTACACGAGAAAGATGTACTGTATGTAAAAGATATCGCATGTATATTACAGGTGGGTATAGGATTCGGGCCCATTTGTACCATGCATAATTTAAATCTTGTGGTCTATCAAAACGATGAATTTTATTGTTTTATAATAAGCCTATGAACTCACCAACCTTTTGGTTGACACTTTAAAGCATGTTTATTCTCAGGTATGAAAGAAACCTTCCGCTGTGCATTTACTCATTTTAAAGATATTATTTGGAGTCGATCATCGCAATGGAATCAGCTGTTGAAGACTTCGTCCACATGGATTAGGACGGGTCATTTCAGAGCAGCCACATGAGGCACCTCACACTGAGGCGTCAAGTAGCCGATCTAGGGGTGGTAGGAGAAGTGCTCATGGTGGTACAGATGATCTGTCAAGGGTGATTGAGATGATGACTGCCCTGAACACTAATTGACATCATATGACTTCTATGATGGGAGATCACCACCGAGAGTTACTGGCTAAGCGCCAGGAGGATAGGACTGAGTTTGATGCATTTAGGAGAGAGACTACTTATGAGTTGGGGCGTATTGATTACTCGATTTAGTGGGGAGTTCATAATAATGAGAGATTCTATAGCCACTATCCGAGTTCCGATCCCTTTAAGGCCACATACTATGAGCCGCCACCATATTATGCTCCAGATGTTGCCTATCCACCAGCACGTTATGACTGCACCTATACTCTAGCCCAGATCCAGCCTGCTGCTAACAGTGATGAGGATGATGAGGAGTAGGGGATGTTGAGACCTCTGTGATGATTTTATTGGCTATGTTATGTTTTAGAACATTATTATTATTATCTACACTTTGGTCTGTAATAACTTTAACTATGTTTATTTTTTGTATGCATGGGAACCTTTTTATTATTATATTTTTTCTTGGTTTATTAGCATGCATGCGATGATGATTGAAGGACGAACAGGTTGAGAAGCAATTAAAGATGCTTCTACTTTTAAAGGCTCGAAAAAAGGGAGAATTACTTTTTCTCACTTACACTTACTTTCATTTTTATTTAGTTTATGCAATGAGGACATTGTAACTTTCTAAGTGTGGGGTGGGAGATGACTAATTGATTGAGTTAAATTTGTTAAAGTTAAAATAATTGAAAATTGGGTACAAAATTTAATTTTTGAAGTATAAATTTTTAGTCAAACTTATGTCTTTTTATCTAACTTAATCTTAAAGCTAATAAAGAACTACTCTCAATTTCGAGATCGAATTACTAAAAATAGGAAATAAACGCCAAAAATTGTGAAACGATTGTAAACTTATAGCCACAACCATATGGCATAATAAGCATGGACCACTGAGGCAGCAAAAGAATCCAAATACAGACCAAGATAGAGAAATTGCTAAAAGCAATTGTTAAAAAAGGAAAAAGAGCCCAATGAAAGCCAACAAAAGAAAAGAGTTCCAATGAGAACCATACATTTTTAAAAGTTCTCTAGAACACAAAAGAGTCCAATGATGACCAAACTGTATATATCTGATTTAATAAACATTAGGACTGCTTGTATTCCTTGGTCTGGTTCAGACTAGTTCTTTTAATAATAAAAGCTAACTTATAATTAGACATCTGTTTGACTTTGCAATTGTGCTTCAACTCTCTATACCCATTTAAATTGTTTAAATTTATTTATCCCTATTTGAAATAATATGATAAATTTACTTGAGGACAAGTAAAAGTTCAAGTGTGGGGTATTTGATAACTCCTAAATTATACAGTATTTTTATAACATTTTGAGGAGTTATCTTGTTATTTTTAAGTCATTTTTATGCCAAAACACACTAAAATGGGTAAAAAGGGAAAATAGGTATTTCTGATATTTTGTTTAAGTTATGTGCAAAACAGGAACAAAAACAGTGAAAAATAAAGAATGTAAGATGAATCCGTCGGCCTGAGGGCCATAAAGCTGCCGGCTTCCTCATGGATTTTCAGAATGTTCCATTTTTGATCGTGAAATATGTAAACTTGGAGCCAAAGAAAAAGTGAAGTAAAGCCGCTGGCTTCACACTGAAGCTGTGGGCCTCGTGGACACTGTGACAACCAGTAAATTTCTGAACAAATTTAAACTTGATCTTTATATGTTTCCGACACGATAAGCAAAGTCTGTAATGTTAAATCTCAAGGATTTTAAACTTGTGGTCATACATTCATTTAACCTCGACCAAATTTCGACGATTCACGAACCATTATATAAATGAATATGATTATATATGTATATGCGTATATATTAATACTTGAAAACGTTAACAAAGTATTAGCTATAATACTTTACATGAACGTATTTGTTTCAATATGTTTATCGATGGAATTAGATGATAATATCAAATGATTGAATTATCAGATACATTATAAGTATGATTACGAGTTTCTATTGAGAGGTCCACTTTGATTTAAGAAATCTATTCTTTTTAACGGTATTCGGAATAAATGGTAAAATGGTTTACAGGTGAGAACAAAATGCCAATTATTGAGTACTAGACAAATATTAGTGGACATCCCTGTTTGATTTCAAAATTCATGTTTTACAATATTCTTCCTCGTGACTATTGATAGGTTAACTATTTTGCTTTAGTAATATTTAGCCATGAAGAGTAAATAAGTGGGATAATGTTTGTCGACAAGATAAAACCATTTATCATGTTAAGATGATTTCATACGTATAATTATCCATTGGAATTAATCCTACAATACACGAATAAACTGTCAGTTAATAACTTGAAACCTGATAGGATTTATATATAGTTTTACTTTCTTGAACAAAAACGTTTTTCGATAGAATAGACTTTTATCATTAAAAACATTTTTATGATATAACAATTTCTACTATTATAACCTTTTCAATAAAAATGATTTTGAATGTAATTGAAATGTTTTTATAAACGTTTGTGTATAAATGAGTTATATCGATTTTAAGTTTTAAAATGCAAACATTACGAAATAATACTTACTATTATTCAAACGATTTCAAAATAGATATAATAAGACTTACATATTTTCAAATGTTATTATTATAATTTACAACGAAATAAAACATATTATTAGAAAATAGTAACTTAAATATTTTTTATTCATTTTCTTGTAATAAAGATATTAAATAGTGAGGAGACGATTTATAGAAGCAATTGACTAAAACACACGAACATTCAAGTTACATTCAAGTGATATAATTCATTGATAACTTAAATTTATATTTTGACAAGGGTACGAGTCACGAAATGTAAAGTGCTAGTTTTCTAAGTGTACGAATATGCGTTCGAAAAATCAAAACCGGAACATAAGTCGAGTGACAACGTACGAGTCATCGGAACAAAAATTACAATTTAACTATGCACGTAAATATAATATAATATATAATTAATTATATGAATTAAATATATTATATATATAAATAATATAAAAACGGTGTCGGTAAAGAAAAATAAAACATTGTGTCCTAATTCTAACTTCATGCGAGTGCATGATCTACAAGCACACTCTCCATGCGAGTACATGGAGGTTAGGTGCAACAAATGTCTTTAAAACGCATTCGACGACTGGTTCCTGAATCACTTTAACTATCTATCTCTCTAAAACATACACTCCGTAATAGATTACTTATTTTATTATTATTATTATTATTATTATTATTATTATTATTATTATTATTATTATTATTATTATTATTATTATTATTAGTAGTAGTAGTAGTATTATTATTATTATTATTATTATTATTATTATTATTATTATTATTATTATTAAAGATTAATATTATTAGTCTTATATTATTAATATTAGTATTATTATTAGTATTATACATAAAATATTACGACGAGGTCATGAGCTAGTTATTTCAAAACGGGTTTTCGAGCGGGATAGAGCTAAGGAAATTATGGGTTATAGCTATGGGGGTGATGGGTATTGTTCGAGGGTATAGCTCGTGAAGTCAAACTAGTGTTTATCGTCTCCGTTGCGTCTTCGTACTTTCCTACAATATTGAATCTCAATATTGATACGTGAGCACTCATAACTTAACTTATATATATTATTAGTGTATCCCTGACTAGTGCTCAAGTATATAGGATTATGCATGCTTGTACATTTGATATTGTCATTAGATAGGTTATGTTGAATCCTGAATTAGATACATATGCTACTGAGATAAGGTATATGATATGCATGTCGTTGGAAAGCTAACGAAAAACTAAGAACTTTTCATTTAGAACTCGTGTGATTTCGATGAACGGATTAAAAGTTATAGTCAACTGAATTATTATTAATTTTAGTATTATTATTATTGTTAAAATGATTATTATTACTATCGTCGTTGTTATCGTCGTTATTATTATTATTTAAAAATTATTATTATTATCATTATCATTATCGTTATCAATATAAATATTATCATTAAAAATCGTTATTGTTATTATTAATATTATCGTAATTATAACTAAGTTATTATTATTATTATTATTATTATTATTATTATTATTATTATTATTATTATTATTATTATTTTATTTTTTTCATCATTATAGTAATTATTAGTAGTATCATCAGTATTATTATAATTATTATATTTAGTATCATTATCATTAAAACTAATATTAGTATCATTTAATTATTATAATTGTTATTATTATTATTATTACGAATGCGATATAAAAGAGTACTAAAAGCTATTAAACGAATCAATTAGGAAAATAATGAGTATAAGTATCATGATGAAATAAAATATTGTAAGTTATCAATAAAAGTATTATTAAAATTAAAACTATCATTTTTACTAAAATTATTATTTTTAATAGAAGTATCATTGTTATTATAAAATATAATTATCATTTTAGTATTATTATTAATAAAAATTATCATCTTATCATAATATCATTTTTAGTAAATATAAATATTGATATTTTTATTAGTAGAATAATAATAATTATTATTACAAAATAATACAACTTTTATTTATTATCAATATTATTTTATCAAATAAATATGTGTTACAAAGATAAATTTTACCACACGTAATATAATTACATTAATATTACATACCACTATATTTTTATTAAGTGAACTTTATAAATTTAATTATTTAAGATATATAAAAGTATATTTTTATCATATATAATTTTTAAATATAAACAAATGACTTTTATTATTTACTCTAATAAAATTTGATAAATATATTTAAATATATAGAACGACTATTTAAGTATATAATAAACATGTATAGATGTTGTAAATCATTTTGGGTCAAATTGACTTTTGTTGACTTTTGCATATCGAACTCGAGCATTAGGATTGTGATACACTACAATTTAACCTAAATTGTTAGACAGATATTGACCAACATATAAATATATATACTTAATTTAGGTTCGTGAATCCGAGGCTAACCCTACATTTGTTCAATATCGTCATATGTATTTTTACTACAAAATACAGTATGGTGAGTTTCATTTGCTCCCTTTTTAAATGCTTTTGCAATATATATTTTTGGGACTGAGAATACATGCGCTCTTTTTATAAATGTTTGACGAAATAGACACAAGTACTCAAAACTACATTCTATGGTTGGATTATCGAAATCGAATATCACCCTTTTAGCTTGGTAACCTAAGAATTAGGGAACAGTACCCCTAATTGACGCGAATCCTAAAGATAGATCTATGGGCCTAACAAACTCCATCCGAGGTACGGATGCTTTAGTACTTCGATTTTTATACAGACGAGAGGATTTTGTTATACAGACAAGAGGATTCTGTTTTGGGGATATTTTATATGCATCTTGTTAATGTCGGTTACCAGGTGTTCAGCATATGAATGATTTTACCTTAATGCAGACGAGAGGATTCTGCTTGAGGATTATGTTTATAAAATGAAAATCTTGTGGTCTATTATATTATTGGAAATGATTGTTTATGATAAACTAAGGAACTCACCAACCTTTTGGTTGACACTTTAAAGCATGTTTATTCTCAGGTATTAAAGAAATCTTCCGCCGTGCATTAGCTCATTTTAAGGATATTACTTGGAGTCATTCATGGCATATTTTGAAAGACGTTGCATTCGAGTCGTTGAGTTCATCAAGATTATTATTAAGTCAATTATAGTTGGAGGTATTATGAAATGGTATGCATGCTGTCAACTTTCGATGTAAAGAAAGTTTGTCTTTTAAAAACGAATGCAATGTTTGTAAAATGTATCATATAGATGTCAATACCTCGCAATGAAATCAATTATTATGTAACGTTTATAATCGATATGAACGGGGCATTTCAGACACGATTTCTCGACTTACTGATCAAGTTCAAATAAATAAGGAAACAAAATCAAAAGATTTGCCGGATCAATAAAGCAGCCGGCTTGGCACCAAGCCGCCGGCTTAAGTTAGACGGTTACACGTTTTTGACTTAAGGATCACGTTTTACTTGGAGAGGAATTCACCGCCTTAGGGAAGCCGCCGGCTTCACCCTGAAGCCGCCGGCTTTTGGCACCGTCTTGAAACATTATAAATAGAGGCCTTAGGCCAGAGTTTTTGATATCCAATTCAGTTTTTCTCTATTTTTCAGAATTCAAGTACGAATTAGTTAGGTCTTTATTTCCTTTTAACATTCAAGTTCATTAATCAATCATTTGGTTTTCAATTTCTTCTATGTCGGTATGATTCTTTATCTTATTTCTTATCCTTTATTTGTTTTTACTTTAGTTATGGGCTAACAGCCTTACATATGCTTGAATCATGTAACATCTTGTGATCAATTGCCTGAACAGTTAAACTGTATGAAAGAAAACAGAAATCAGGATGTGGGACATGAAGCCGCCGGCTTCATCTGGATTATTTAATATTTGTATGTTGTTTATACTCAGATCAAATTAAAAAGTATTCAGAGGAATTATTCAGAAACTTCAACGAAGCCGCCGGCTTCGTTGACAAAACCGCCGGCTTTATGTGATATAAACAAAATTTATGTTTTGACAGAATCTCTGGAATTCTTGTTATGTTTTATGTCTGATTAAAGCACCACCGTTAAATTAATCTGGCTTACATAAATTAATTATTTTTAGGTTTTAACTAGAACATCACTACTTTTAAAACTTGATAAACTTAAATATAATCGGATTAATGTAGTGAGGATTATAGCTAGTAACTATAATTATGGTTTGGTTAATCACACTAAATCTATTATCAGGTCTTAATGCAAGCAGGAAGTCTAGCCATCTATTTTAGGGTTAACCTGATCAATTAATCTTAGAATAGGTATTCTTAGGTCAATTATTAATCTGAGTTCGATCTTAATTCAAAAAGTCAATTGTGAACAAGGTGTGAAAGATTCAAGCATGTGTTCTCTTTATCATTGTTTATTTCTATTAGTTATTTATTTGCAATTTATTTGTTCATTGTTAGTTAAAGTTTAAAACCCAAATCTATATTCTAAAAATCCACTCGTTCTCTTGGGACGAACCTTAACTTAAAAAATACTAAACTACATCTGATCGGGTTTTGTTGCTCGTTAGGGTATTAAAAGTAAATCGTAAATTAAGATATTATAAATTTAAAAGTAGATTAAAAAGGCACGCATTATTGCACACACTTTTGACACGTCAGGAGGTGATCCTCACATACCACTTTTTGATCCATGTACATCTAATTATCTATTTTACCCTTAATTATATTTATAATAATAATATAAGTTCAACTCCATAGGAGCATAACTGTGAATTAATGAGATAAAATTGTACATGGATCAAAATGTAATGTGTGATAATCACCTCCCTTAACGTTAGCTTAATTGGAGCTTCTTATTTTTTATTTTTTTATTTTTTGATCAAAAAAATTAAAAACTTATATGGAACTTAGACTTTTCATCAAAGGTGAAAAAATCTTTCAAATACATGGAACAAAACAAGTCGGGATCGCTACACACCTGAAAAGAAAACAAATACAAGATTAACTTCAAAAGACATAAATTTGTCTATCCTATAGGAATATGGCCTAAACCTATAGCACCTATGTCTATCCATTGTGATAGTGTAGCTACATTGGCAAAGGGTTATAGCCAGATGTACAATGAGAAGTCTAGACACTTAGGTGTCAGACATAGCATGATTCGTGAACTCATCACGAATGGGGTAAGTTTATAGTGTTTGTGAGGTCACAACAGAATTTAGCTGATCACTTCACGTAGGGATTGGCAAGAGACTTAGTTGACAAGTCTGTTGTGGAGATGGGTTTCAAGTCCACATAAATTCCTAATTACAAGATACCAATTTCCTTATTATGAAAATCGAAAGTTGAATTCAATGTGGAAAACTTATACTTAGAAATTGGAGTACATAAAATTTTGTTTCATCCCAAGGTAATGTATGTACTCGGACCAGCTGAACGTAAGGTTGAAGTTTAACTTCTTAACGGTTCATTTAAAAAAGTGCAAGAGCTGGTGCATGACTGAAGTGAACTACCTATGTGAATGTGAAATTTTGCCGCTTCAAGATAGCTTGGACTTTTGTTGTAGATACATTCATGAATGGATACGGACACATGGCTTGTAAAGTATCATGATAGCTTTAAAGTATTTGAAAACTTATGTGTATGTTATTTTCAGTTATTCAAATGGGTTGAAGGGTTCAATTCTAAGAACACTCTGATTCTCGTATATTTGAAATGTGTAATGTACTAAGGTGAAAATTCAATCTTCAAGATATTTTCATTTATGCATGAGTTTTGTTTTAATTATTTAATTCAAATTAAACGAATTGCACTAAATTGGGAAGGATTGTTGGAAATTTAGTGTAATTGATGGATTTAGTCTACAATTGTAAATGGGTTAGGAGGTATGGAGTGTACAACTATTAAGTGATAGATTACCCGGACTCAAAAGTGGTTTTCCATGACTTGGTCTACTTGAAATTTTGACTAAGTGTTTTCGTGCTATGTCTTTTTAGTTAGCTAAAATTTGACTAAGTGTTTTCTGTGATGTATCTTCTTAGTCAGTTGAAATTTGGCTAAGTGTTTGGTGCTCCCTCTTAAAAAGCAGCACAAGTTTGGTGCCCCCTCTAAGAAGCCGCATAAGAGACAGCACAAGAGGCCGCATCAAAAAGACTTGTTATAATTCATTATGTTTTGTTACTCCTCGAGCAGCAAGGTTTTGCTACTCCCTAGACATCAAGGTTTTGCTACTCCCTCTTAGGGGCAGCAAGGAAAACACTTAACACAATTTCGGGTCTTAGCGTGTTGTTCAAATTTTAGTAAAATACAAAAGAATTATTCATGTAACCACTTATGCTATCTTTGTGGAAATGATAATTCTTGTTTACGGAAAAGATTATTGTTATCTTAACCACTTTGAATCAAGGTTGGAGAATTCGGATCTCGGGGAGATCTCGTTTGGACTTTTTTAGGGAGATCTCGGCATCACTGAATAATCTCGGGGAGATCTCGGAGGTTGACTTACGTTGACTTTATAGTTTTTTTTAATAAAAATATAAATAAAAACATAAATATATGTATATTTATATACATTTTTACGAGATTTTACAAAAATATCCGAGAAATGAGCTAGAAAATCTTAGAAATTACGAATTTTACAAGAAAATCATACAAATTAGCAAGAAAATCCGAGAAATCGTGGCTTTAACTAGGTTTGACCCCGTTGACCGAGAAATCTCGGGATATGAACATCTCATCTCGGCTGCCTTTTAAAAATGAGATCTCGGGGGAGATCTCGGCACTGCTTTGAATATTATGGGAGATATTTCTGAAAAGTCAATCGGCCAATTGATTCGAATATATCTTCTTCCATAATTATGGGTGCATATACCTATAAATAAATAGACGAATTATTCATGAGAGAAATATCATACAAAACCTAAATACTCTTATGCGAAAGAATTTTTGCTTTTCTGCCAAAAACAAGAACGTGATCTCTGTCTTATCCCAAAAGTGATATATGTGTAACCCATACAATAAGGATCGGATAATTGCTTTTGAAAAGTGATACCACGATTCAGTGAATTATTCGGTCATCGATTATTTTACTCTACACGAAAACTAAAAAACCTTCAACATATATAAGAAATACATCTTATTAAAATCAGTTTAAAAATAGGGCTGGGTAATACAATTATAGAGTTAGTATGTGATACCAACGAAGCATTGCTTCAATGGTACCGCGGTTACACTTGTGTACTCGCAGGGCTAGAGGTCTCGGGTTCGAGCCTCGTCACCCGCTCTAGGAATTGAAATATATTCCTTGAAGGTGGCCCAAAGGGAAGGTTTTACCGACCCGCTCCGGGACTAAGATCCGGCCCGCCTGCCCCTCGGGATGGTTAAAGGGTCGGATCCTCAGAGTGTGGTTCGGGTTTCCTGCCCGAAAGCGCGTGTGTGTGTGCAAATGATGACTAGGCTTCGGTCCGGACTGATGCAAGCTTGCCTTTCAAAAAAAAAAAAAAAGTATGTGATACTTCTCTTTACAATACAAGATTCATATACTACATGTCTACATGCATTACTATAGGTATAGATTTGTGCGTTGCTACATGAAATCATTTATAGCAATACACGAATCAGTATATATATTTAAAACTAGATTTAAGAGCCCGTGCGTTGCACGGCAGCTCTATAAAATAGTATATTCAAAAACGTTCATATTGACACCGATTAAGTGTATCATATAATTACAATGACGAATTCCTTCATGATTGATAGTATATATACCGAAACCAAATGTATAGAAAAAATTAATATCGTAAACGAAATGAATGAATACACTTGCAATGAAACAATCAAATTTTTATAGTCATTATTACCAAGTTTCATATACTTGCTCAATGAATATAGATTAAATAAAACTACATGCCAATTAGATAGAGAAATACATTGTCATCTATATTACGAAGAAGTGTGTATGGTAATTATCCATAATTATGAATAGATGGAGCTGCTTGTTCTGGTTGAAATTTTAGAACAGCGTTCTTAAACCATCCACACAGAGAAAGGTTAACGTTCCACATTGCAATTGAGAATAAATCAAGCCATCTATTGATACAGAACCCAACTTTATGAGGTAAACATCCATTAAATATTAAATTATAGAAAATAAAAAAAGAAAAAAAAATTACTAACGATGATGGAGTTATTGTAAGCTGACGTCAAGTTGTTGATATCAATTTTGCGCCATCTTGATAGCGAAATCAAACAGCGGAAGGAAATAATTAGGAAATTCATATTTTATAAATATAGGAAGCTAAATATATAATTCACAATGCTATGCGAATGTGTAAGTTGATTTGGCATGGGTTCGAGTAGTAATATCAACACCTGAAAGTTACCTATTCTGCACCTACCAAATCATCTGAAACAAAACAGCCACAACACTTTGTCACCTTAAACAACGCAAGTCTGACCTGTTACTTGTATAATTAGTATATGGGTCACGACTACCACTTCTAACTAATTCTCTTTAGGTTGAATGAAATACTAATCCTTCTTATCGACGACCGTCATATCAAAACCTTCTTACAACACATTTGTAGTCAGCATTTTTTTATAGAAAAAGGCTCATGATAAGGTATTAATACGATGATACCTAATTAGATAGACGTTGATAATTAAATCCTTAAAGCACAATGTTGGTAACAACCTATACAAAGATTGATGGATCATTGATTAATTAGTGAGTAGCAGTAGCAGCAAGGATGTGGATAAGATAACACCAGTGCATACAAACAGCATAATCTTATAAACTCTAAGGAATGCTAATTTACCTAAAAGTCATAATAATTTGTCTCTATTAGGTGCAGCATATTGGCACTATAACATATTAGTTTTCAACAAATTTCATCAAGCACCCATGTGGAATTAATTGCAGCAACAACAACTAAAATTCATTACTTATCTTATGAAGTTTTCTGATCAAAAGTTTTTTTACGGATCAAGATGTCAATACTTTAACCCAGTCACTAAAAAAGCAGAAAGATTAAAAAAAGGCGACAAAGATTAAACACAACATTGTTACCTTCTGGCAAGTTGCATTGGCTAGTCAACCAAGAAAATCAAACTCGTATCATCACTGCCATTGCTACCTCTTTTATTCCTTTTCATAGTTGACATTTTACTATATAACACTATCGGGCCACAACAAATGATATAAAACACTAAAATGAAAGAAAAACGCACACCAATATAGCAAGCCTAGCACAACACATAAGAAACACGCATCGAAATAACACAATAGGCACAATGCAAACAAAATAACATAATCAACAACAATAATGAAATGCAGTACCGTTACGAACACAACACACAAACAACATATGTGAACTTTGATGAAAACTCCACGAACAAACTGAAAACAACAAACACAAATCGGATTATAAAAACTCATATAACTCCCAATGATAAAACTTGTATGAAACTATTGAGAATAGTGAAATTACTTAAGCTTACCTTCTAGTTGCAAACAAATAAGGGCTTGCTTTCGTTTTCATTCTTCCTTTTCAATTCTGCCAAACAATAAAGCAGTTAGTTATTTTCTATCTGTAAAAAATAATTCAAGTAATAAACAACAAACCCTGATCAAGCCTAATTATTTATACCAAAATAATAATAAAGATTTATATTTAAATAATAGATTGATAAACGTGAAATGAATTTTAATCCACCTCAATTCTGGCCCGATTTACAGCTTTCATCTTTAGTTCAAAGGATTGATATACATATTCAAACATACAACCTTAGATGGTCAGTATCAACTACTACTACAAATCACCAGTTCAATACATTTTAAGTTTTCATTATCAACCCCTGTTTCCCAAAGCATAAAATTGATCAAAAAAACCTTACCAAACTTCTCAAGCCAAATGAGGCCAACAAACAGAAGTTTTATTTTCATTTTGGGTGTTACAAACAGTGAATGAAACCATATTATACCTTAATTAAACTTGCCCTTAATTAATCATCTATTAGATGGAGTAGCTATGCAACAATTTGAATATAGCATTAAACCACTTTATTGGCAAGTTTTACAACCTGATGTGATAGAGAAATTATTTACCTGTAGTAGCATGATTGCAATGTCAAATTTCCAAAACACCCGTTCTGAATGCCTAACCAAATTGAGCAGCTGCAAATATAGAAGCTTGTTCGCATTATAACATTATAAGTCACAAAAGTTAACAATTGCGCCTTGTGCTGTTTCCGGACGCATCAACCTGCATCATATTAAAATAACACATTTGAAGCCATGTAAATAAATGCAAGAAATTAAAACCATAAATATAAACTGATTATAAAGCCATACTTCACATAACATAAACTCATTATAAATCAATAGTCACATAAACTCGTAAACTCATTATAAACCATAAACATCAGCATTTGCGCATAGGGATTTGATGATTGGCTTTTGTTTCCCTTAGTCTTGACTTCTAAATCTGAGTCGCTAGCATTGTAACGTATAAAAATATTAACAATAATATATTCAGTTTTCATAACATGACTCACGAAATGGCATATCAACCTATTCAATCTACAAAAAAAAAAAAAAAAAAAAAAAAAAAAAAAAAAAGATAGAAGGTGTTGATTTAACCTGGATGCTTATTCCAACGTTCGAAACAAAGCTTCGACTCCTTGAAGCCCTACTTATCCAAAATCTCCTACCTATAATGATATAATTTTTGTTCTATCAATAAAATAGAAAATAAAAAATAAACACAATGGAAAACTTGATGACATACATTTGCCCAAATCATATACTATTAGTATATTAAATGGCATGAAGTCTCTATCATCATCTGCTATAAACCAAGAAGATTATTGTAATCATCTATATCACACAAATAATAAATCAGTAACTTATTGCTTGTAGAGCAAAAGTTCATGTACAGATTTACCATTTTCGAACTGTTAACAACCTACCTAATTTACCATCTCCAGACTGTAGCATACAAAGAGCACATAGTAACATTGAAGTTTCAGCCTTGCCACTTATCAACTTCCCTCACGAGTCACGTCCATGTTTTGACACCATGTATTCATCACCTTGAATTGTGAGCTCCTGCACAGAATACAAAAACACTCTATTTGGTAAATAAAATCTAACATGGAATATTGATGGCACTTATTTAAAAATAAAACCTAGTTACTAATCTATATATACTATATAGTATTCGAATTAAATTGAAGCCAATTGAACAGTGAATAACAATTAACAACTGATACACTACTCGTAAACCGCTTAGCAGTAGCACGGACGATGAAATCGAAAGACGAATTGTTGACGGCATCGGTAATATTCATACCATGGTATAAAATTACACACATATGGCTTCACAAATTTCCTCCCAGTAGGGTAACTTCAATCTCAATTACATTCAAGATCAGCAACAGTTTTAATCGATTATTTATTGCATGTTGTATTTAAGCGATTGGCTACACGTACACTGAAGGAATCGAAGGTATTTATTCTCCACGAGTACAAATCGGGTCAAACTCTTTTCCAATTGAATCATTTGAGTTGGAGGGTTTGTAGGCGATGGGTTGTAAAGGCGCTGTAGGAGAAGAGAGGTGTCGGAAATCTGGGCGGATTAAGGTTTTGGGTTTGTATGTATTGGATGGGTTGTAGAGACGACGAAGGATGAGATTTAGGGTTTGTAGTGGATGAGTTGTCGAGAAGACGAAGGAGAAGAGTTGGTGTACGAACGGTGAAATTTTTTTTTCTTTTTTTTTTATTATTAGGTGTAAATTATTACCCCTATATACTATATGTCGTGCACATTTTGGTCATTTCAATTACAACGCGTTCTATATACTATATATATGTCGTGCAAATTTTGGTCATTTCAATTACAACGCGTTCTATATACTATATGTCGCGCAAATATTGGTCATTTTATTTTGCGTTCACACTACAAAGGACCCCTCAAGTTTCGCACAAATTACACACCGCCCCTTCAAGTTTACACTTTTTCAGAGGTAAAAAGTGTAAATATATAGTTTTATTAAAATAAAAAAAACTTACTCCACCCGAATTTATAACGGGCCTCATCTTCTTGCTCGGTGGGAGTTAAATTTTTCCGAGGCCACCGTTCAACTCGAAAAAATCTCACGAACCCAACGGGACTAACTATATGCGAAACGGACATCGTTAAAAAAATACTAAATAACGGGCCCTATATTCACGCTCGGTGCGAGTTAAATTTTTCCGAGACCACCTTTCAACTCGAATTAATTTTACGAACACAACGCGACTAACTATACGCGAAACGGATATCGTTAAAAAAATTAAATATTTCGGGCTAAATTACATACATATACATACACGTCCAACAAACAACCCAACCTATTAGATATAATATCCAAATTCGACCGCGCGCCGAATACAACCGCAGCAACGCGCGGTCGAATTTTTTCTAGTTGTAATTAAGAGATGGATTAACATGTAGAGATTTTTTTTTTTTTTTTTTTTTTTGAAAGGGAAACAAATTTTATTACTTTAAAAAGAAATACAAGAAGAGACTAAGCATGTGAGAGCATGCTTATAAGTTACAAAGCTTAAAGCCTATCCTATGGATATACACAAGCAAACGGATAATCACACTAAGATGTGTAGAAACATGAGACAGGAACAAATATCACAAGAATATGTGATATGGAGTGACACGATGGAATTTTTTTCATGATTTATAAGATGTAATAGATAGATAATAGATAGATAGATAGATAGATAGATAGATAGATAGATAGATATTTATTATATTAATAGTTAACAATTTTAATACGTATATCTATGTTTGGTACATAAATAAACGTCTCTCGTTAAATTAGTTTTATCCGTAACGAATCTAACGAGAAAAATATACCCGATTCAACTGTTATAATATATATAAAAAACACTTGACAAAGGTTTAAATTCATTGTGTTGAAAAATCATATATCAATAATTGGTAAAAACTTTTTACTAGATGAGAAGTTAAAAGGTTAAGTTGAGAAAAATATAAAAAAACAATAGATATATCAATCTAACAAGGGGTTTCCGTAGTGTTAGTGACTAGTTTTTTCATATGGGAGGTTAGAGGTTCGACTACTATCATTCGCTGCAAAATTTTTATTGTTGTTACCCATTTTATGGGCCTCAGAGGTTGCGGACGTCTAGCGTTAAGGCCTCTGGCGAATCTATAATGAAAATTCAATGGGGTCTTAAAAAAAATTCAAGGCAAATTATATTTAAAGGGTACTTTAGTAGTTGTTTACCTCCGGTAAAAATATAAATTTTAAAAATATATGGGGTCCTGAACTTAAATTTAGTGGTGTCTTGTACAATTTGAAGTATACATTGTATAAAAATCTTTTTCACTAGTGGGGTCATAGGACCCCGCACCCAACAATGTAAACTCACCCCTGACCGAGGGGTTTACCACACGCGTTGCACGTATGGATTCGTCGTGTGGATTTCCTACTGAGGGGCAGTAGAATTGTAATGATTCGTACAGTGACGATTTCAGGATCAAAACTCAATGGTGTCCAATTTTTTTTTTCTTGCACTAATTATATTTGAATACTATTTTAGTGGATTTTTACCTCCAAAGAACTACAAATTCCAAAAATACATAGTGTTGATTGGTTAAATTTAGTGGTGTCTTATATATATCTTAATATAAAAACTATAAATTTAGAAACTTACATAGTGTTGATTAGTTAAATTTAGTGGTGTCTTATATATATCTTAATATAAAAATTATAAATTTCAAAAGTGTATAGGATCTTATAGTTACATTTAATGCCGTTCTATACAATTTAAAGGAAATTTTATTAACAAAAAACTACTCAGTACTGTCCTGTAGCTCCAAAGGCTATAACCTACATTCGCCATTGAATTCGTACCAAGAAAATGATCGGGTAGGTAGGTGTCGACATCGCGTTCGATTCATCCGTCAGTGACTCCTAACCGTCGTCAATAATAATAATAATAATAATAATAATAATAATAATAATAATAATAATAATAATAATAATAACTCTATACCTTAAAAATAGTCATTATTAAGTAATAAATACTTTGTAAAACCCTTTTAATCACCACTAAATCAAAAAATTCCCTTAATCTAATGATCATTATTCATCATCTAAACTTATTAGGTAATAAATCAAGTTAAAATACACACCTTCTATAAAATACTCTTAATCATATCTAAATCAATTTTCGCAGGTCTCTAAATGGGAGATGATATATCCACTCTCTTTTTTTATTCATCAACCATTATTATAGGTAAACTTCCAAAAATACCCGTGTGTTATAGCAGTAATTAGTCCGGACCGACCCGCGCGTTGCGGCAGGGGCTTTCGGCCTGCGTATTCATATTTAATATAGCGTTGTGTATTTACAGAGGGAAAAACGGGCCATTTGTTAAGCGCCGTTGTAGGTGTCGTGGTCTTCAGTGTTTTTTAAAAAGTATCTGTTTCGAACTTAGTTAGTTTCGTTTTGTTGATAAAATTATTTCGAGTATAACGGTGCTGTCGGAAAAATTTAACTCGCGTCGAGGAGGAAGATACGTGTTGTGATTGTGTTTAGCGTTTTTTAAAAAGTGCCCGTTTCGAACGTGGTTAGTTTCGTTTTGTTCATAAAATTATTTCGAGTCTGGCGCTGCCGTCGAAAAAATTTAACTCGTGCAGAGCGGGAAGATACGGGCTGTCGTTGTGTTTAGCGTTTTTTTGAGAAGTGGTCGTTTCGCGTGTAGTTAGTCATGTTAGGTTCTTAAGATTTTTTCGAGTTTTAACGGTGGTCCCTGAAAAATTTAACTCGCACCCAGTGAGAAGATATGGCTCGTTATAAATTCGGGTGGAATTAGTTTCTTATAGTTTAATTAAATTATATATTTACACTTTTCACTCCTAAAAAGTGTAAACTTGAGGGACCGTTGCAAAAATATAGGCAAAGTTGAGTGACCGTTTATAATGTGAACACAAAGGCAAAACTACATTTATATATAACTAAAAATACAATCTTTTGCACCACTTTTAGTATATAAGGTTAAAATAATAATTAATAATTAATTAATAATTAATAATAATTAATAATAATAATAATAATTAATTAAAATAATAGTTAATAATAATAATTACTTGTTTATTTTTGTTATCACCATCTATATCTTCTTGAAAACTTCATATGTTCTTCAACAACTCCATTTCTTCAAACAACTCTTTAGATGTTATCTGCTTATGTTCTTATTACAATAGCTTAAGTTGCACCCTACTTTAGTAAGATTGCTCCTGGAACGACGAAAACATAAAAGATTCTCAATTTGCTAATTTAATAGTACAATACCAACATATATATGACATGAATATAAAAAAAATTGGGTGTTTGCCTCATTTCAATGGTCCTTGCACCACATGTAAGACCATGAATAACCGTGCCTGTGACGTCACAGGCAGATTGTTTACTTTTTGGCCAAAAAGTGCAATCTGCCTGTGACGTGGCAGTGTCACCCTCTGACACCAAAATAACCCTGACGCCCCTCCAGTGTCAAATAGGTCTCACCAGTTTTATTTTTTCTTTTTATTTTTCTTTTTTATTTTATTATGTCAAATAACCCTGACGCCCCTCCGGCTTCTTCACGATTTCTTGGAATATAAATTCGTGATCTTGGAACACGCTCGGATTCGACTTCATCATCATCATCTTCTAAATGTTGAATTAGTGCAATAATACGCTCGTCTTCCGAATCGGAATCGTAACTAAGTAAATTATGCCGTGAAAGAAAAATAATTGATAGTTATGAAAGAAAATTGTATGATTTAATTGATAGAAATGAAAGGAAAATAAAGGGAAATGGTGTGTTAAAAGTGTAGAATGTATGAGTTTATATACATAAAAATATATAGAATTTTAAAAAAAAAATACAAAAATAGCCGTTAGCCAACGGCTTTATTTGTCAGCCAATCCGAAGCCGCCACGTGTACTGACGCTGGCTCACCCTTCGTGAAAAAATTGACTAACGCCCCTCAAACGTCAGCGGTAACGCCCCACTAGAAGCGTCAGGGGGCGTCACGCCAGCGAGTCTGACGGGACCCTACGAAGACGCGTTAAAATTGGTCTTAAGTAGTTGTTAGCTTTTCAATTTATGGTTGAAGATTCTTTTTTATCATATACATGTATTGATCTTTGTCTTTCAGAAATTACAAAATGAGTGTCTGAAGCTAGTAAAAGAAATCACAAACTCAACCGGAAAGAAGTTTCCGGTCAAATTACGGTAACAATCGGTGCAAAATTTCTTGAAGATGTAGGTGTTGGCTACGACGGCGACAAAACAATCCCTTTTATGTTGCCGGAAAAATACAAAAGGGTGCCGGAAAATTTAATTTCGACGAAAAAATTCTGGTTGCGCGTGGATGGCGCGTCAGAAGTCCGGTGATGGTGAAATCATATTTGGTTGATTCGGAAAAAAAAAAAAAAACTCAAGTTTAATAGTGGCAGTGGTTTAAATTTGTTCTTAAACAAAGATGGATGATGACCTATTAAAAAGATGGGATGGTTTTGGATGTTAGGTAGATAGAGAAGAAAAAGATGGGAGTATTTCGCTTTTGTTATGATTTCTAAAAGTTAGGGTTTCAAGATTTTACTATTACTTCAACAAAGGTATGTTGTAGAGATTATGTCGATAATTGTATTTATTATTGGATTAGAAATTGTTTTTTTGCGTATCTCTAAGGTAATTTTAGCAGAACTTAATCGTTAACTCTGTAGTTGAACGCAATCGTTTATTATTCTGTAGTTGATATCATTTAATCGTTCAATTATGTAGTTGATTTCATACGTTAAAAATTGTAAATTTGTAATTGTAGCCTTTCATTAATAGGTATGATGTTTAATGTTTAATTTATTAACAGTAGTTTATATCACTAATTCATATCATCATTATGTATTCTGTTTTAATTTATGTCGTATATAACCTAATAGTCTTAATTATAAAAACTATGATGTGTCTTTCATTATGTACAACTTCATAGCTTCGCTTCTATTGTTGTCTCGATCAATTTATCTAAAGGAAGATTGTTAATCTTTGCAAGGTGTTTGGTTGAAGTATGATACTTTCTTGTGTGCAAACTAAAAGCAATCAAGTAATTTATCTGTTAGTAACATCTATAAGCTATGAAATAGAACTTGAACTGAAAAGCTCTTTTACAGTGGATAATTGATTCTTGAAGTGCTTCCTTTGTTGAAGCTGTTTTTATAAACTCGGAAGAAGAACACGAGGTATTAGCAATTATATCAAACACGACTCTTGATGTTATTTTTCTTTCAACCTATCATTATTGGTTATATGTTTCTTAGATTTCTTAATTGATAATTGGTGATTATTTTTTGTTCATATCAGTTGCTTTGTATTTGGAGAATATAACCTATTTTCGGGCTCTATCTATCTGCTTTTGTGGGTTCATTTTCTTGCTGCAAATCACCACAATCGAAAGTTCTTCATTGAGGTTTTGACTAACTGTATTTATTTATATTCACTTTTGAGTTCATATAATTACGTATTAAATAATTATGCTATTGTGGGTCAAAATAGCCTCCGTTAACTTTTGTAGTTCATCCAATGTTCAAAGCTTACTTTAGATGTTGATCACTATATTGTTATCTATGGTGGGTTTTTTCTGCCAAAGGTCTAAGCCTAAATATGAAAAAGTATTAGATGATAGTCCCGCGTTTAACCTGCTTTTTTTGTTCTAGACGTTGCAGTTCCAGAGGCTTTTTTGTTGTTAATTGATACTATTGTGCAGGCTTAGAAGGCGGGGTTGTTGGTACCTTATCTATTTTCATAGGTAAATATTAGCTTACTAAAATAAATTTTATTCTATATCTATCTCATCTCTTTCTCTTACTATGTGGTCAAACTGGATATCGCCTTTTGTGATTTTTAACATTCCTGGAAACGTGGTGTGTCAAATTGGGCGATTGGGTTATGTGTCAAACCGGGTTTGTGATATACCTATATGTGTCATTCTTTTACCTTCAAAAATAGATATTATGTTAACTGTATATTTGACAATTAATAAGTTTCTATAACATTGGTATGAATGTAATGGTTATGTGTGATCATGCATATTTTAACCGAGGGGTCTTAACATGCTTGCTCAACGTAAAGGAGGGGTTTAAGGATCTTAGAACGTGGCTCTCCGGTCCGGCTACCGTGAATAACCCTGGCCGACATGATGATGTCGGCGGGGTGGCCAAGTGATTAAGTCCACCTTCGATGACGTCCGTCGATCAGAAGGCCCCAAGCAAGGTTGTAGGTACCAGTTAATAAAGAACTCACCTATTAACCTTTAGAAGATGATAGAGGATGTAAGTTACGTAAGATGTGTGGTAGAAGATGGCTACGTAACGTGGTATGTTGCTAACGACGATTAGGGTTTGTATTTATAGGCAAACCCTAATTCTAGAACCGTCATAGGATAGTGATAATCGTTTCCATAACCATCTCCCCCGAATCACGGATATAATTATAGAAAAGATATTTGCTTGTTAGCTAAGCAACCGCCGTAAAGGGACCAGATACGGATCCGCATGCCGCATGACGCATGAGAGCACCCCGCACACGCACCATAGCGCATGCACGTGTGTATGTTACATGCGCATGCGGGCTGCGGTATCATTAAGTCCCCCCAGTTTGATGTTATATGACGCAAGTCATATGATATCAAACTATTAAGCGAAAAAGAGAAAACAAAAGCACGACGAGCATTTAATGTCCTCGCGTGCGCCTCGATGCCTGTCACAATCGCAGAAGCCCATCCGGCTGACAAGACATAAAGTAACAATGCCGCAGGCGCGTGCGAACCACGCGCGTGTTTGTAATCATTCTTAACTGACACCACGCGCGATCAGCAAATGCTACCCGTCGATTGCATTACACGTGTATGGCCACGATAACACCATTCCAACCCACGCTCCCCCAATCTTGCCTATAAATAGCCCCAAATCACACACATTTTCACTTTTCCGGTGTCAAGCTTCCCAAATACGCTCTCGCCTTCAAATCCTATCAATTCCGATCAACTCCGTCATATTCCGATCGTCATTTAAAGGTCAGTCGTTCTCCATTCATCTAAAAATGACCAAAGCTAATGAAACTTTCGTAGAGAATGTAGAGTCCAACATAGGCCAGAAAAACATCGACCACTTAGTTAAGCAATACCCCCCTCTAGCGGGTTATAATCCGGTACCACCTATGCCTAGCCAGCGAGCCCATCAGCCACCAGAGAATAAGGTGGCGATCTACGAACATGCTTTTAAGCATGGTAATTTTAGGGTTCCACCCACCGACTTCTTTTTAGGCGTACTAGATCATTTCAAAGTAGGGCTAGGGCAATTGCACCCGTATGCTATAGGCAAAATCGTTCTATTCGAGATGTGGTGTGTTGCACTCAACACAGTACCATTGGTGAAGGTTTTTTGCCACCTATTCCGCTTAGCCAACCACCATAAATCTTGGTTCACCTTCTTCGCACGCCAAAATTTCACAAAAACCCCGAAATCGAATGCGGGAAGTTGGAAAGAAACTTTTTTCTTCGTCGACCAGACCGTAGTAGGCACTGGCTTCCCGCAGACGCTCATTTGGTGCGAGAAGGTAGAAAAAGATGTGAACAAGATACCAGCGTTGGATGACGAGGAGAAAAAGTTTTTGAAGCAGTGCGTCAACGCACAACTGGTGCACCGTTCGTATGGTAATGTTATGCTGCGGTTGGGGAAGATCTCCGCGTATTGGCCTTGGGAGGATGTGCGGCCGGCCATAGTTGGCCCCGATGGAAAGGGTAGGAATAGCATAAACGCGTACTTACATAAATTTTTGTATATTTTCTAACGCAGGCGTTTATTGTTTGCAGAGATGAGGATGAAGAAGGTGCTTACCGCGGAGGAGATTGCTGGGATCTCTTTCCGCAAGCAGGATGTGGACAAACAGCTAGAGCAGGCAGCTGCTAGCGAACATGTGGAGGAAACGCCGGCGGAGTCAGGCAATAAACGCAAGGCGGCTGGGACGTCCGAGGCTCAGAAGAAGAAGAAGAAGACTCCTAAGCAGCTGGAGGATATGCGCAACGACAATTTTGTTGCCATCGAGCCGCGGTCCGCAGACCTACCTCCCCCCATTAATGGTGAGCGTTTATTTTTTTCGCATGTATACCGCGTAGAAAAATCTGCGTACTAATCTGAGTATTTTGCAGAGCATGTGGAGGAGACGCAGCCAACAACACCGCGGGTCAACCCCGAGCTGCAGGCCACTGCCACATCCAAAGACAAGGCGATCCCCGTCGAGTCTGAGTCTACATTACCTCCTCCGCAAGGCAGCTTCCGTGTTGCCAACCTCCGCCAACTTTGCCAGTCCTCCGCAGAAAATGCTGCGGAGCAATCTGCATTCTTGCAGCAAATCTTCCCAGCAGAGTTCCGCGAGCAACTGGCCGCGCTGCCGTTTAACCAGGCGCTCAACGCCTTTGTCCAGAACGGGCTGGTATTCTTTGGGATGTTTGCGGACCAAGCCCGTCGATCCTCCAGCCTATACGATGTTGCACTGCGCAAAGAGGTGGAGTTGGGTTTGCTGCAGGCGGGTGTAGATCAGGTCAAGAAGGACAGGGACGCTGCTGAGGAGGCCCGCAAAGCTGTTGAATTGACTGCGGCCGAAACCAAGACCCTCTTGATTCAAGAAAGAAAAAAGAATCAAGAGCTTGTGGGTGCGGTTGATCAGGCGAAGGGGGAAACTGAGCGAGTGAGGCTGGAGTTGGAAAAGGTGACGAGGGAGAAGGACGATGCGGTTACCAACCGCGAGCTGGCCGAGGCAGATATGACAAAGCTGCGCACCGCACTCCCCGCAATTGCGCAGAAAGTGATGGACTCCGAGCCCGTGTCCGACCGGTTTAATGCCTATGTCGATGCGGTCAAGGACCATGAGGTGAACAAGGCTGTGCGGGAAGTGATCCAGGCATGCGGCCTAACTCCACCGTTCCCCGACATTGTCCAAAAGAAATTAAAGGAGGGAACGGCCGCGGCGCTGCTGGAGGCGGAAGAGGCAATCAAGTCCATCCCTATCCCTTTGATCAATGCGTTTGCGGCTGACCCGACGATGCCGCTTGATGGGTTTTTGAAGGAGGATTACTAGAGTAGTTTGTGCCGTAAGCCCTAATCTTAGGCAGGTAATTGTAAATGTATTTTGGAGCCCTAAGTCCCATGTTGGGCAGGCATGTGAAACAATTACTTATGTAATAATTTATTTGGATGTGTATATATGTTTGTCTGTTATGCATGCGTGATATCCTTGTTTATATATCGCGAATCAAAACAAATTATGAACCGCATGCGCATGCGCATAGTTAACCACAACTTATGCGTATGCGGATGGTACTGCGTAAAATAAACCAATATTTTAACTTACCTTTAACAATTTAGACTCAAAAGCTACTGCGCTATTGCTTTGTCATGTACTAGAGGTGCACTATTAGTTGTATGGTAAGCAAACGCAACTAAAAACAAACCAATGTTTTTATGCTTAGGAGTTCCTCAAGCAAACCAATGCGAGAGCGATTACGCACAAGCAAACCAATGCTTGTATATTTTTTTTTTTAAAGTCGACTTTGCAGCCATCTAGTCTGCGTGGCGCTTGGCTAGGGGAAAACCAATTCCCTTCGCCTGCCGTTATTGTCTAGCCTTGTAACCAAACAGGCTTCTGCCGCACGGGGGCTAGAGGACACCCCTTAAGTAGGCAGGAATCGCATACAAAAAATATAAATGGACAACAAAAGTATGCGCATGTAATTATTTTTATTTGGCATTAATTATGATTACAACTGCGACATATCCGAAAGGATGAAAAATAAAATAATGTGCTAAACAAATTGGAGTGATCAAGTCCATCTAGCTACATGTAACATTTTTTCAATAACGTCGCATGCCAAGTGCGTTTCACAGGTTTGCCATCTAATGTCTCTAGATGGTATGCCCCGGTGTTGCTTGCTTTTGCTACCCTGTATGGGCCCTCCCAACGAGGTCCCAGTTTCCCAGTATCTTCCGCATGACTTGCATCGTTCTGGCGCCAAACCAAATCACCGCACTTATAAGTGCGTGAACGCACACGCTGATTGTAATACTTTGCGATTTTCTGCTTGTTATTTGCTTCGTTAACAGCCGCAGAGAGTCTGCGTTCTTCAAGCAGATTAAGATTTTCCCGCAGAGCTTCAGAGTTATTTTGCTCATCAAAGTTCTGTATGCGGAACGTTGGTACCCCAATCTCTGCGGGTACAACAGCTTCTGACCCATAAACCAAACTAAACGGAGTCTCACCAGTGCTTGCTTTGGGTGTGGTTCTATGCGCCCATAAAACCTTTGGAAGCTCATCCACCCAACCAACGCGGTCATGACCCAACCTTGCCTTGATTCCAGCAACTATATCTCGGTTGGTAACTTCGCACTGGCCATTCGCCTGCGGATGCGCAACTGAAGTAAAAGTTTGCTTAATATTAAGCTCCGCACACCAACTGCGAAAAGGATCGCCGGCAAATTGTGTACCGTTATCACTAACAATTTCATTGGGTATGCCGAATCGACAGACAATGTCTTCCCATACAAAATTCCGCACTCTTTTCCCTGAAATTGTTGCCAGCGGTTTCGCTTCGACCCACTTCGTGAAGTAATCGATTGCAACAATTAAGAATTTGACATTTCCTGCGTGTGCAGAGTATGCGTAAGATAATGACGTAAGTAGCATATTTAGCAAATGAATGGCAATATTACCTTGGCCTTTGGGGAATGGTCCGACTATGTCGATCGCCCATTTGCAGAATGGCCATGGTGAGGAGACCGGTATCATTGGATGCGCAGGTGCCCTGCTGATAGATGCATGTATTTGGCATGATTCGCATTGCTTGACAATACGCGCCGTGTCTGCGTACATAGTAGGCCAATAATAACCTAACCGCATGATTTTTGACCCAATGGACCTGTGTCCCGAATGAAGGGCGCATGCACCCTCATGCACCTCGCGTATAACTTCCTCTGCCTCTTTCGGACCTACGCACCTTAAATGCGGTCCCAAATAGTTTCTTCGATACAAGACGTCACCCTCGAGGGCATAAAGCGGTGCCTTTGTGCGGACTTTCTTCGCATCAGAGGAGTCCGCGGGTGAAGTGCCGTCCCGTAAAAAAGCGATGATGGGCGTCATCCACGTTGGGCTTGATTCCTCAACCGGTGCCACTAGAGGCATCATGACAATAGATTTTGCGTTGAGTTCCTCTATTAGAATTTTCTTACCCATATGATCAAAAGCCAAGGCAGCTAGTTTGCTTAGCGCATCCGCCTTCTTATTTTGCCCCCGCATTACGTGCGAGATTTGAAAAGCCTCGAACTGGTCAGCGAGATTATGAACAAGCGATAAATATTGCTGCATAGCAATGTCGTGCGCTTCGAAGTCTCCGCAGACTTGATTGCATACTAGCTTTGAATCCACGTAAGCGTGCAAGATTTTAACATTTAGCTTATGCGCGATGCGCATACCTGCTAGCAGAGCCTCATACTCTGCTTCATTGTTTGTGACAGCAAAATTAAACCGCAGTGCGTACGTATGTTCCTCACCGCCTGGACCTGTCAAAATTACACCTGCGCCTGCGCCAGATGCGCTACACGCACCATCGGTGTATAATTCCCATGGTGATAGAACAGGTGCGGGCGGATCTTGATGTTCTGCTGACGCTTCGACATCCGCAGGTATTTCTGCTAGGTAGTCAGCAAGTATTTGACCCTTAACCGCACTGCGTGAAGAAAAGTTTATTTCATGTTCTCCCAATTCGACTGCCCACTTGGCCATTCGGCCAGAAATCTCGGGCTTGTACAGTACCTGAATGAAATAAAATGATTGCGTTAGTCAATGCGGTAACCCCGGTCATTGCCGCAAAGTAATCATGTACCAACCTGTTTGATTGGCTGATCAGTTAGAACCACAATCGGATGTGCTTGAAAGTATCGGCGTAAACGCCGCGCTGTATGGACAAGCGCATATACTAACTTCTCTATTGGCGAGTAGTTTACTTCGCTTGATGTCAGCGTCTTGCTTACGAAGTAGACCGGCATTTGTGTCTGAGAAAACCTCAGCGTTAAAGTTTTGCGAAATAAATAATGCAAGTAAATTGATAAGTTACCTTTTCGCGGTCTGCGATGAGAACTGAACTGATTGCTTCCTTTGATGCCGCAAGGTACAGCGTTAACGTCTCCCCAGGGACTGGCGCAGTAAGTGTTGGTAACTCTGCAAGCACCTTCTTCATCTTCTGAAAGGCTGATTCTGCTTCCTGAGTCCAGACAAAATCCTTTTTCTTCAAACAGTTTTTCAAAGTGTTAAAGAATGGTAGCTGACGCTCTGCGGCTTTTGACAAAAACCACGTGATTGCTGCGAGCTTCCCAGTGAGACTCTGCACATCTTTCTTTGTTTTCGGAGATGGTAAATTATCAATAGCTTCAATCTTTTTGGGATTAGCCTTGATACCCCGCGCTGTCACCACATGACCTAGAAACTTGCCTTCCTCCTCTCCAAAGCTACATTTAAGCGGATTAAGCTTCATGTTGATCCTTCGCAGAGACGCAAACGTTTCTAGGATGTCTGCGAGCATGTCTTCTTCGGTGTTGCTTTTGATTACCAAGTCATCGACATACGCTTCAAGATTTCTGCCAATTTGAGGCTTGAATGCTGCGTCAATTACACGCTGATAGGTCGCGCCCGCGTTCTTCAAGCCGAAAGGCATCTTTGTGTAACAATAAATACCCTGCGGCGTATGAAAAGCAGTCTTGTCTTCGTCTTCCGCAGCCATTAGAATTTGGTGATAACCTTTGTATGCGTCCAGAAAGCACTTATATCTGAATCCAGACAAAGATTCAACCTTCCAGTCTATCTCCGGGAGAGGGTAATTGTCTTTAGGACATGCTTTGTTAATGTCTTTAAAATCAACGCACATTCGCCAGTTACCATCAGCCTTTTTCACCAACACCGGATTGGCAACCCATGTTTGATAACGCACTTCGCGTAGAATGTTTGCTTTGACAAGGTTGTCTACTTCTGCGCATAGCCAATCACTGCGGTCTAAAGCCATATGTCGCTTCTTTTGTCTAACAGGTGTGAGCGATGGATTAACATTCAATTTATGTTCCGCAATGTCCCGCGGGACACCTGTCATATCTGATTCGCGCCATGCGAAAACATCTGCGTTTGCGGACAATATACCATGTAACTTAGCCTTGGTTTCAGCTGATAAACCTGCGCCGATTTTTATACCCTTATCTGGATGCAAGCGATTAGCAATGACCGCACTGCTTGCAATCTGCTCCCTGACGCTAGGGATGTTAATTTGCACAACTGACGCACATATCTCAATCTTTTGATGTGACGCCATTGTGGCAACTCCTCCCTTAGTAGGAAACTTAATCAAACCGTGCACTACCGAAGGTATGATGTTAAAACGCCGTATGAAATTTCTTCCCAGTAGCGCATTATATCGCGAAGTCGAGCGAACCACATAAAAGTCAACTAATTCGTTCCTTATTAACTGCGGATTCTTGTCATCTTCGAGCTCTATTAATAACTCTATCCGTCCCACGGGCCATGAGCTTTCTCCGGAAAAACCAGACAGCGTGATATCAGACGGGCGTAGCTGCGCCTTCACGTGTGCGGGAAGAAATTGATAGCAATGCTCGTACATAATGTCAACGCCGCTCCCAGTGTCGACATGCATGCGCTTGACCTGCACCCCGCAAGAAGGAATGCGGCACTTGATAATGATAGGTTCATTCACCCTGTCAATTGACATCACAGGAGGGAAAGTGATTGGAAGAAGTTCCCAATCCTGATGATCGTTATACTTTCTTCGCTGACCTAATTTCTCTGCATCAACCATGTTAATGGTTAAATCAGCATTTTTGGTCTTATCCACTTTTTGCCACGCGAAGGTTTTAGTTTTTGACCCCTCTTCTGCGGCTTTCCCTTTATCTTTCTTTGGCGGTTTGAGGTGATCCAACTTACCCGCACGGAGCGCCTCCAGTACCCGTTCCATCAAGTTTTTACACCTATTCGTATCGTGCCCGTAATCATCGTGAAATTCACAATACTTTGTCTTATCCCGCTTACCAAATTCTGTAAGCGGAGTTGGGACCGCGAAGGTCGCGCATACTGGCTCCGTCGCCAAAATTTCTTTGGGCGTTTTGGATAAGCTTTTAAGAAGCGCATAGTTCTGATTGTTGATGCCGCGCTGATTATTGTTTCGATAATTGCCACTTGATTTCCCTTTATCATTCCTGATAGGACCACCGCTAGGATACCTTCCGCGAGAGTTGTTACCACGATTTTGATCGCGCGAACGATCATCATCGTCCTTCCTCTCGTTGCGTGTGCTAGCTGTTGGAATGTCATTATCTTCGCCACTCCGCATATAGTCGTGGCATTCATTAAGCGCCTCAGCATAAGTTGTTGGGACTGTATGGCGCAGACGCCTTACCAGTGTTGGATGACGTTCTGAGTTTATACCATGTATGAGTCCGGAAATCTGTTGCTCTGGTTTGAGATCTGGTATACGCAGGCACTCATTAGTATACCTTGTGAGAAATTCGCCCAAAGATTCCTTGGACTTCTGCACGATGTCATGGCATTCAATGTGAGTGCGCTTGCGTGGTCTCTGATTCTGATATTGCAGTAAAAACTTTGTCCGCTGATCCATAAACCCGGCAATACTACCCGCCGGCAACTTATTAAACCACTCACGAGCAATACCCTGTAGTGTCATAGGAAATATCTGACACGCAACCGGATCCACCCAGCCTTGAGTGCGCATTGCGCCTTCGAAGCGCTGTAAAAAATCATCTGGATCGGTCAGGCCATTGTAAGTACCCAACGTGCTAGGTATCTTTGGTGCTGATGGAAACGGGTAGGCGGATATATGCGGAGGAAACTTGTCAAAGGTAGTCGGTAGCTCGAAGGGTGGTTTAACAGGATCCCCTTTCAAATTTGCAAAGAAACGCTTCATCATGTCCTGAACAAAGTCAGGTTGTGAAAATAAGTGAACCATATCGGGAGGTGCGGCCTGCATGAATTGACTTGCAAGATTTGCCTGCCCTTGAACATTTTGCCAAGGTTGACCCTGCGTCTGCGGATATGACCAAGGCTGCTGCGTTGGAAAAGAGGGATAACTTGAAGACGCAGAGTACACAGGTGGCTGTAAAGGAAGCGAAACCTGTGGCGCAGATATCTGCGAAACTTGAGGATACACACTTAAAAGCCCAACTGTATGCGCTGTGCTTTGCTGCTGCGCTGTTATCGGCGCCCAATGAGAGTTCGCATCTGGGATGACCCCAAATCCCCAACTATTAAGTAACGCCTGCGCATCCGCAGGAGTTAAAAATTGTGAAACTGGGCGCGGTGGTTGCCAAGGTTGCAACGGTGTAAATGACGAATTCTGCTGAATGCTCTGCGTATGCAGAGGTATTGAAACAGTGGTACTGTAAATAGGTACCTGGCCGCAGCAAACCACATGCGGCCCCGTTGTTCCACCGCCAACGCCTGCAAAGATGACCCTTGGATCCACTGTCGAAAAGTCCAGCCGCGTGGTTGTGACTGGTGAGTTTGCTCTTGGCGGTGTGACCCCGTCTGAATATATCGGCTTGTACCTCTGAAAGGGTTCGCCGGATATAGGTGGAGGGTATATCGTGTATCCCGCCTGAGTAGCGGCCTCCGTAGTCATAACCGGTGTATGTTGACTACCAGACGGTGCGTTCTGAACATCTGTTTGGGTATGTTCCGATGATTCCTCGGAAGTCATGATACTGTTAAAGAAAAAATTCAAAAATTTTGTAAATAACGAGTCATACAATTCAAAACCTTAAAAGAAAAAGCAATTAAACAGTCTTGAATTAATTCGACTCTCAATGAAAGCACCACTTGATCATGCATATTTTAACCGAGGGGTCTTAACATGCTTGCTCAACGTAAAGGAGGGGTTTAAGGATCTTAGAACGTGGCTCTCCGGTCCGGCTACCGTGAATAACCCTGGCCGACATGATGATGTCGGCGGGGTGGCCAAGTGATTAAGTCCACCTTCGATGACGTCCGTCGATCAGAAGGCCCCAAGCAAGGTTGTAGGTACCAGTTAATAAAGAACTCACCTGTTAACCTTTAGAAGATGATAGAGGATGTAAGTTACGTAAGATGTGTGGTAGAAGATGGCTACGTAACGTGGTATGTTGCTAACGACGATTAGGGTTTGTATTTATAGGCAAACCCTAATTCTAGAACCGTCATAGGATAGTGATAATCGTTTCCATAACCATCTCCCCCGAATCACGGATATAATTATAGAAAAGATATTTGCTTGTTAGCTAAGCAACCGCCGTAAAGGGACCAGATACGGATCCGCATGCCGCATGACGCATGAGAGCACCCCGCACACGCACCATAGCGCATGCACGTGTGTATGTTACATGCGCATGCGGGCTGCGGTATCATTAATGTGTGAATTTATTATCCCTCCCAACCATTAACACATTCTTTTCGTGCAGCAAAAAGATTGGCTATAATGTACATTGTTGAGAAGAACTGACAGATTGAAGCTTTAAGCAAGTAAATAAGTTTTTTTCAACTTATTGAAAAACACTTCCTACTGATTGAGCTGTTTGATTCCAAGGTACTACCACTTCATCATGGCCTGAAAATTTTGCTAATTAGTATCTTAGTTCATTATGCTGCACTCAGATTCTCATGTATGAACTGTTAAATTTTTTGGTGCTAAGAAGGGTAATAACTTTGCAAACAGGTCATATCGAGATGTATGGAACGAATACCATGAAATGGGAATTGAGTGTATCAAAGCTGTTGCAGATTACAAGGCTTAATGCTTTCACACTTGAATCTGTTTTGGAACTATTGCAATTTGTGGATCTAAGGATGATGAAACACGGTAGTTCTCATCTTTCTTATCGAAATAGTTGATAATTTAGAAGATGAAATATACAAGCACTGTAAGTACTAGTCAAATCTCTTATAATCAAGGTTGGACCCAATATCTTACATTATGGTATATGTCTACTATGCGATTTTTTTTGGGTGGGTTTTCTTATTATTTGTCATTCGATTTGATGTAGGTATGTAATGGTTATTATTAGTCAAATCGTTTATGGTGAATTCGAATCGTTTATGGTGCAAGGCTATGCGTTATGACTTATTTATAATAGTATGTTCTTTTATTTTGACAAATTAATACTGATGCCTTTTGTTTATTAAATTCAAATTGAACTCATGTTATGTTTGACTCTGTTAATTTAATTGTATCAATGCAAATCTCTCAAGAAACAATAGATGTATTTGCTACTAAACATGAATAATACGCCTTCCAGAAAATTGTTTATTTCTTATTTTTACACTTTTCCAGCCACCAAAGGAATGGACCGGTGGTGGTGTTTTGGTTTCACAAGAACTTATCAAAGTCCTTCGCTCTGCAACTGCCTCTGATATCAAGGTGCAGTTTAAAACTTCTTAGAATTTTCCACCAACCATTTTATGATGCAATATATCGTATAGTCATGAATCAGGTGGCGATATGGGTGAGTATCTACATTGACTTTAGTTAATACGTGGGGATAAGCATTTCAACCCAAATTTTTTTAACTGATTACTTTAGGCAGTAATTTTCTGGTAATGGGTCAGACACGTGTATACATGTATAGCCAAAAAGTGTGTCAAATGAGTTAGGCTTTATCATGTGTATTTAAATGCTCATCATGGCCTAAATTTTCTTACTTTCAAAGAAATTACATAAGGTTTTTGTAATCGTAATCTATTTTCTTTCAAATAACTTGGTGATTTACAAAATATATAAAATTGGACAAAGAGTGTCAAGTGTGTTACTCCAGTCAGTTTTGAGCTGTTACCAGTTCACCCAAACCGCTCTACCTGAGGATATGATTGAAACAATGGTTGCTAAGGTATACATGTTGGCAATGACAACCTTTTTGTGTTTCTTATTTAGACTTTCACGTAAACATATACACCAGCTGTTGATTACACCAGCTGTTGATAATCATTAAGTTAGTATTGTGTTGTTGCAAAAAAACTCCTTCCATCTCAAAATAAATATACGAGTAGCTCTTTTTTGACTTACAACTTTTAAAGTTGTTTTTGCAGGTTGAATGTGATAAACGTTTATTTACACAAAGGTTTCTATCAACGGTTGAGAGCTTAAAATAGGGTCATCAGGCGGTTATAATATCTCATACCCACCGAGGAACAAGAAACAATCTAATCCCACAAAAAAGTAACCATATCACAAAATGACTCGCCGCAGCAACGTGCGGCCGAACCCTTTTCTTGTTTATTCTATTTGATTTGATATGACCCGCCATAGTAAGATTATTGACTTGTTTAACCAAATAAGCAAATTATAATAGTAAAAGTTTTGTGTTGTAATTAATGAAGCTACAATATTAGAAACTCTAGTGTAGATTGAGTGCTCACTGATAACATCGAACAACTGAATTAGTAGTCAAAATTGTAGCCTTTAGTGTAGATTGAGTACTCACTGATAACATCGAACAACTGCATTAGTAGTCAAAATTGTAGACTTTGCTTCATACTTTACACAGTGAGAATAACATTCTAATTCTAATCTAATTAATCATTACTCTGTATTTCACCCAAAAGAGTACATTAATTCGTCTTATTTCTTAAATAACTGGATACACCTTATTTTGAAAACATTATGAAATGATTGTCAAATGAATTCATAACATCAAACAATACAAATTATATCAATATTGCAATATGCATTTTAGAGTCCTGCAAAGTTGCGGGTATTAACATTATGAAGATTGTCTTAAAATATCATCAATCAATAAAACTTGCGGTTTCGCGGGCCTTTAACTAGGTTTAGGAGTTAGGGTTTATGGTTTAGGGGGTAAGGGTTAGGGTTTATGATTTATGGTTTATGGTTTAGGAGGTTTAAGGTTTATAAGGTTTAGGGTGTATGGTTTAGGGGTTAGGATTTGGGGTTTATTTAGGTGTTAGGGTTTTAGGGTTTATGGTTTAAGGGTTAGAGTTTAGAGTTTAGGATTAGGGTTAGGGTTTAGGGTTTAGGGTATAAGGTTTAGGGTTTAGAGTTTAGAGTTTAGGGTTTAGTGTGTAGGGTAAATGGTTGGTGGTTTAGGGTTTAGGGTTGGTTTAAGGTTTAGATATAGGGTTTAGAGTTTAGATATAGGGTTTAGGGTTTATAGTTTAGTATGTAGGGTTTAAGCTTAATGGATAAAAAGGTTAACGTCGAGAGTTAATGGTTTAAGGTCTAAGAATTACTATTTAGGGTTTATGGTTTATAGTTTACATATTACAGTTTAGGATTTAGGGTTAATATTATAGAATTTATGCTTTAGGGTTTAGTGTATAGGGCTTATGATTTAGTGTTCAGGGTTAAGAGTTTAAGGTTTAGAGTTTAGGCTTTAGAGTTTAGGGTTTAGCTTTAAGATTTTATGGTATAGAGTGTAGGGTTTAGGGTTTTATGGTTTAAAGTTTAGGGTTTAGTGTTTAGGGCTTAGATATAGGGTTTAAGGTTTAGTGTATATGGTTTGAAAGGACCCGTTCATATACATTATAAACGATTCACAATAGTTGATTACATTGCTAGGTATTTGACCTCTATATGATACATTTTACAAACATTGCATTCGTTTTTAAAAGACAATCTTTCTTTACATCGAAAATTGACAGGCATGCATACCATTTCATAATATCCACTATCCAACTATAAATTGATTTAATAATAATCTTTGATGAACTCAATGACTCGAATGCAACGTTCTTCGAAATATGCTATGAAAGACTCCAAGTAATATCTTTAAAATGAGCAAATGCACAGCGGAAGATTTCTTTAACACCTGAGAATAAACATGTTTTAAAGTGTCAACCAAAAGGTTGGTGAGTTCATTAGTTTATCATAATCATTTATTTCTATCATTTTAATAGACCACAAGAATTTCATTTCCAGTTCTCATAAATATACGTCCCATGCATAGAGACAAAAATAATCATTCATATGGTGAACATCTGGTAACCGACATTAACAATATGCATATAAGAATATCTCCTATCATTCCGGGATCCTCCTTCGGACATGATATAAATTTTGAAGTACTAAAGCATCCTGTACTTTGGATGGGGTTTGTTAGGCCCAATAGATCTATCTTTAGGATTCGCGTCAATTAGGGTGTCTGTTCCCTAATTCTTAGATTACCAGACTTTAATAAAAAGGGGCATATTCGATTTCGATAATTCAACCATAGAATGTAGTTTCAATTACTTGTGTCTATTTCGTCAAACATTTATAAAAGCGCATGTATTCTCAGTCCCAAAAATATAAAGGGTAAAAAGGCAAATGAAACTCACCATACTGTATTTCGTAGTAAAAATACATATAACGTCATTGAACAAGTGCAAGGTTGGCCTCGGATTCACGAACCTATATTAATTATATATATTTATATGTTGGTCAATATTTGTATAGCAATTTAGGTCAGGTCATAGTGTAATCCTATCCTATAGCTCGAGTCTGACTCTACAGTATAGTAACATGTTATATTACTCATGCTCAATTAAGATTCTAGTAAAAGGTGACGTGTGAAACAACGTAACACAAATGGTTTCATAATCATAAAATAGTATTTTAGGTATTTTTTTTTTTTTTTTTTTTTAGAGAAAATCAACACAAAAAGTTAACTGAAAAGTTAACAGGAAAAGTCAAAGTTCAAAGTCAAAAGTCAAAGGTTAAAGTCAAAATTCAAATGTCAAAGTAAAAATGAGGTCGCATGCAAATATATAATAACTTATACAAAAATGATTTTCGGTCAAACATGACTAAACGGGCCACTTCAGCTATTTTTAGAAAAATTATCGGAACTCCGATTGATAAACGGCCAAAGATAAAAGTTACACATTACCAAAAAGATTAAGCATAAATATTACAGAAGTAAACTAAACCTAGACAACTCGTAGTTGCCAACGCGTTTTCGGCGTTTCAAAGTTAATTTTTCAGCTTTAATAAATTTACAAAAGTGACCGAGTAGCCTACTTTGGAGATTTTTAGAAAATTCCTCAAAACTCGTATTGACAAACGGTCAAAGCATGCAAATTCTCGTTACCACAAAGATATAACATGATTTTTGTCAAGAGTAAACACATATCAGGCCGACCATGACAACTGATACAAAACTGACATTTTTAAATAAAAAAGGTTCAGCTCTTTTTAGAATTTTAAAATGTGACCAAATCGTCAACTTTGATGATTTTTAGAAAAATCGTCGAGACTCGAATTGACAAACGGCCAGAGTCGTTTGTTAGACCTTACAGCAAAGAATTCAGTGGTATTTTTTTTTATATATGAAACAACGCAGATCAGCGAGAATTTCAGTTCCCGTTTCGACATTTCATCAAAATTTGCAAAACTTCTTTTGTCCATAACTTGACAACCATTCAACGAAACGAGACGTGCTTTATATGAAAATTTATCTACTCGATGAGTAGAATCCAAATAACCACTTTTTATAACCCATAAAATTAGTTCACTAATTATCATCAGCAATTTTAATTACGAAATTAATTATGCAATTTGTTTATTTCATAACTTTCTAACCGTTACTTGGATTCAAGTGATTCTTAAACCAAAATTCAACTAGTTTTCGTTAGCTTTCCAACGACATGCATATCTTATACCTTATCTCAATCGTATATGTAACTAATTCAGGAATCAACATAACCTATCTAATGACAATATCAAAAGTACAAGCATGCATAATCCTATATACTCGAGTACTAGTCAGGGATACACTATTAGTATGTAAAAATTAAATTATGAGTACTCACATATCAATATTGAGATTCAATATTGCAGGAAAGGTACGTAAACGCAACGGAGATGATAAACACTATATTGACCTCACGAGCATACCCATGAACCATACTCAATCACCTCCATAGCTATAACCCATAATTTCCTTAATCCTATCCCACTCGAAAAAACAACTTCGAAATCACTCGGACAGCACTCCGTCGTAATATTTTATGTATACTAATAATATCTTGAGATAATACGGAGTAAATATATATATGTAAATCGATTGAGAGAGTTTAGAGAAAACTATTTTCAAGTTTCTATGAAATAATGAAACCTATTGAATTCTATTTATAATAGATTTTTGAATTATTAAAGTGAATTATTAAAGTATGAATTATTAAAGTGAATTATTAAAGTATGAATTATTAAAGTGAATTATTAAAGTATGAATTATTAAAGTATGAATTATTAAAGTGAATTATTAAAGTATGAATTATTAAAGTTAAAGTAAAGTAAAAATAAAGTAAAGGTAAAGTTTAAGTATAGTAAAAGTATAAAACTATGTACGTATAATATGCGTATAAATATATATAATATTAATTTAAATCGTTATATATATTTAATAAAATAAAATATAAATATCATTATCTTTATCATACTAGTTAAGTAATGAGTTGTCAAAAGTGATTCTAGATATTTATAAAAGTTATATACGTTTTAATAATAAAGTTCTTTTTAAACTGAAAACGTTTTTGTATGTTTGAAACTAAATAGATCAATCGAGTCTTTATGAGATTCAATCTTCCACTATCCTTTGTCTAGTTCTCAATGATTGACAATTTGTTCATATTTATAAATCACTTTACCATTTTTCGAATATTGTTAAAATGAAAAGATTTCTCAAATCAACGTGGGCCTTTCAACAGAGACTTGTAATCATAATTTAATATATCTGATAATTCAATCATTTGATCTTATCTTCTAATTCCATTAATAAACATTTTGAAACAGATACAATCATATAAAGTATTTAATCTAATATTTTGTTTACGTTTCAAGTTATAATATATATACACATATACATATATAATCATATTCGTTTAATGGTTCGTGAATCGTTGGAACTTGGTTGAGGTTGAATGAATGTATGAACATAGTTTAAAATTCTTGAAATTTAACTTAACAAATATTGCTTATCGTGTCGGAAACATATAAAGATTAAAGTTTAAATTTGGTTGGAAATTTCCGGGTTGTCACATGGTTTAGGTTTTAGAGTTTAGGGTTTAGATTTTAGAATTTATGGTTGGGGTTTAGGGTTTAATGCGTATGGTTAATGGTTGGTTGTTTAGAGTTTAGGGTTGATTTAGGGTTTATGGTTTGGGGTTTAGGGTTTAGATATAGGGTTTATGGTTTAGATTTTAGTGTAAAGGGTTTAGTGTTTTGGGTTTATGGTTTAGACTTTAAGGTTTAAGGTTTAGCTTTTAGAATGTATGGTTTATGGTATAGGGTATAGGGTATAGTTTTTAGGGCTTAGGGTTTGGTTTTTACAATTTATGGTTCAGAGTATAGATATAGGGTTTAGGGTTTAGTGTATAGGATTTAGGGTATAGGGTTTAGTGTATAGGGTTTAGGGTATATGGTTTAGGGTTTAGAGTTTAGATTTTAGAATTTAAGGTTTAGAGTTTATAGTTCAATGTTTAAGATTTAGGGTTTAGTGTGTAGGGTAAATGGTTGGTGGTTGAGGGTTTAGGGTTGATTTTGGGTTTGGGGTTTAGATATAGGGTTTAGGGTTTAGAGTTTAGTGTATATGGTTTAGGTTATAAAGTATGAGATTACAAAAATTGAAATAATTTAGGGTTAAGGCTACTCAAGGATCATATACTTTTTTTTATCCCGATGTAGGCCATGTACCCAAAAAATTACTAATGTAGGTCACATACTTTCAAAAAGTGTATCAATGTAAACAAAAGGTAACCTGCTACCGGCTAAACATGTCACCTTTTGTTTACATCGATACACTTTTTGAAAGTATGTGACCTACATTAGTATTTTTTGGGTATATAGCATACATTGGAACCAAAAAAAATATACTTTTTTGAATCTCAATCTACAAAATCGATTAGGGATGATTCTCTTAACAAATTGACTTCAGATTAGTGAATCATAACATCAAACGAAGTTTCGAACATCATCAGAACTGATAATCAACAACAAATTCAGAGAGTTTGATCTCGAGTTCATCCTTCACCGAAAATCGTGCTCGATTTGAGCACCGGATCAATCTGAGAGGTTATAGTGAAATGTAAAAATACTGATGTGATCGAAGAAATGAATTCGAATTTCGAAGTTAAAGTTTCGGAAAAAAAGTCCAACGAACAACCTTATTTATCAGGTCAACAAGTTAAGTTGGTGTACACTAACACATTTTTTTTTTAAAGTTTATGGCCTATAATAGTATTTTTTTTTTTTTAATATATGGCCTACATCGGGACAAAAAAAAGTATATGACCTTTGAGTAGCCTTAACCCAATAATTTATTCTAACTACATTTACATGAGTCAAATATAAGTAATATGTTATTTATTTTTTTAAATTTGCAGAAAAAAAGAAAAAAAATCAAAGAATAAAGAAGCAGTTATGAAACTAAAAAAAAAAGTTCCAATTCTTAGAATGACAATAGTAATTGTTAATTTTAAACTGTTATAATTAATACAATTATATTTTTTATTGTAGACGTACTTCATTAAGATGGAAGAAAACGTTATACAACTGAACAGAAAAATACAACTAAAAAACGAACTACCACAAGAGGTAATTTTTTAATACATGTTCACCAAAAAATAGAAAATATACGCATTTATGACTTTCAATTTTCATTCCATTGGCAATTACATTGCTAAAGTATTATATCATATTTACAGATTGCCATGAACCAAGGCCTTAACCGTGATACATCTTAATTTAATATAATTTATATAATTCGATCTTTTATAAAACAATACTATGTATATCTTATAAGTTTTTGTTTAAATATTTCCTGAAGACCCGATTAACTTTAGCAAAAAGTATAGTGATTGGTTTGCTAAACATCACCAACGTATATTATAACTGCGTAGAAGATTGATTGGAGAATTCATTGAAGACGACATTCTACCGATTATCGAAAACATATTTTCACATTTTATAGCTTATTTAATATGAAAAAATTTGATACTAAATTGGATGTCTTTAGTATTACTTATGGTACTTGGATGTATCCTACTCAACGGTGTATAATGTGGATTGGTGGATTATGTCCAACTGATATGCTACAGGCAAGTACACGAAACTATTTCTTTACCTTATTTATTATTATTGATTTTATATTAACTACTTTTTCATATTTCAATTTCGAGATTAACATACATAAACTTAATCTTGATTGTGACAGTTAATATAACAATCATATAGAAGTTTTTGGACCTCAACTTGAAAAAATGAAATCTTTAACATATGAAATTACGAACGAAGAGATTCCACTTACTACAAAATTTAAAAATTTAGAAGCCACAATATCAAATACTTTAATAAAGAAATATTTTGTGAATAAAGGAGACGAAGTGGCAATGTCAAGTTATTCTTAGTTGGAAAACTTACTATTGTGCACAACTTTATGAATGAGATATACTAAATCATAAACTTCAAACATCTTCTAAATAATTTATAAAATATAACAATATTATACATTTTATTACAAATATAATGTTTCAACTCATTATAGGCTGACGAATTACGACAGAAGACTTTCTCAGGGATGCACAAAGTACGAACAACAAGGCAAAGAGTTATGGCATTATTCACAATTCATGATCATCTAACAAGAATAACTACATTGTCGAATATGTGGGAAAATACAACGAAGATTCGAGATAACCATCCACAATTCTTAATTCAATCGCCTAAAACTACATCACGATATTGGAGATAATTTATTTAATTTGAATTAAGATTTTTTTTTATTTATTCCTTAGTACATTTTAAAACTTTAAAAAATTGAATTTCCTATAAAATATTTGGTTTAATGTTCATCTAGATCTAGACATAATAATAGTTTATTAATTTATATATTTAATTTTATATGGAGTAACTTAAATGATTAGACATTTCAAAAATCCCGCAAAATCGGGGGATAATAATAATAATAATAATAATAATAATAATAATAATAATAATAATAATAATAATAATAATAATAATAATAATAATAATAATAATAATAATAAAAGTATCAATTTATGAAGCTATTATAAAATATATAGAAAAAAGAAATACTATAAAGAAACAAAACTACAAATATATACTCTATGTAAACGGTAGAAAATGACAGCCTCTTAAACGTTAAACGACACTAAAAGCTTCAGCTGATATATATCTGTTAATTAATGTGTTGTTTAGGTCCTTGACGTATTTTGAATTAATGACCATGTTTTTAGCATGTGCAATTAACGTAGGAACATTAGATGTGGGTGAAGAAAATATGAACTTTTAATACTCTACTTAATAATATTGTTTAGGATGGGGTTGAAGTAACGTTTATGGCTTGTCAATAGAGTTAACTATACGACATGTTTCAGATTTGAATTATGAGGATGTATAAATTTATTCGCTAAGTGAATTACCCCTTACAAGTTACAATCATGGATGTTCACCATACAGAATTCCGTACAACTTATAAAACAAGTTCTTGCCTCGAAATTAGTCACCTCGTATAGCATGAATCACTGGGCACGAAATTAAAAGAAAGAGAAAAAAAAAAGAATAAAAAAAAAGAAAGGGAACTTCGACGACCAAGGTGGAAACACATGTGGCTATGATCTTGTGACAAACAACGACTGATAGAATTTTATGTCAAGTACTGTATAGTTTTGCTTTTGGATTTACATTTGTAAACTATGCGCAAGCTTTTTCTAATCCATATATGACATTGACCTATTCATCTTATAACGTATAAGAACAAAGACGTTTAGATTCATATCTGAAAGAGGTTGAAAATAAATTCTTTCAAAATTGACTATTTGTCCCTCTGTTAAAGGTGTTCCAGAAATGTCTGCGATCGAGTAAATAGTGTTATTACCATCAGTCCATTACCAAACACAAAAACATACATCAAAATTTCAAAAGTAACCATCCAAATCTAAGCTACAAAATGTAATCATGAACAATAAGCAATGCAAAGTTACACTACTGGAAAAATGCTTTTTTCGAACGATAGATCCGGACGACTAGTCACCCCAGAATGTCTTCTCGGACGGCACATCGTCCGGGATGTGTCGTCCAGAAAGGTTCGTCCCGGAAAGTTTTTCGGGATTGCATTTTTTTCCCAGACGGAGGGTGGGGCCCACATTGACTTTCAACGCTAGCCTTCATGGACGATATTTCCGGACGACTATTGGAGACGATATATCGTCCCGAAAGCTTTTGGATTAAAATAATATTATATTTTTATTAATAATTATTAATTGATAAGAAAAATAAAATAATATTATATTTTTATTAATAATTATTAATTGACATACAACTAAAAAACAAAAACAAACAATAAAAAATTCCACATATCTACTCTAAATCATTAGTAACACATGAAACAATCACAAAAGCCTGACCAAACCAACATGACCAAACCAACATGAGATTAAAATCCGAGACCAACTACACTCTTCACAAGTCAATCATTAAGAATTTTTCACAAAGTGTTGGAGTGCGAAGCGAGTTAAACAAGAATTTGAAAAATGAGAAAAAAAAATTGTTTCAGCTTTAAGCAGCGGCGCGACTCCTTTAGCCACGACGCGACTTAACACTATGATTGAGGTTCGAAAGTACAATGCTGTCGGATTGGAAATCATGCCTTAAGCCACGCCGCGGCTCCTCCAGCTGCGGCGTGACTTAAGCCTATCCGGGAGGCTGGCGAGAAAAAACGTGTTTTCTTGTTCTCAAAGTTATTTCCTTGTTGAGTTTTGCCTATTTAACCATCTTATTGTAACCCATACATGTATCCACGAAAATTATCAATAAAAGAACTCTCTTTGGTGGCCGAGAATTAAAGTAATCATTTGTGATTACATATAACCTCGTTAAATTCTCTTGTCTTTATCTTTTTTGCTAGTTTCTTCATATACATCTATTATTTTCGTTTATTGTAAGTGAGTTTGATAACCTAGGGTTATCAAGTCTTGTTAGGGTTCACGTGCTTTAATCCTAACACAAAGTCCATCAAATCTTTTACTTTTTGACCCTGGTTGAATACCACCTAGGGATGGCAATGGATGCCCGATCCAAGGAATATCCACCCGATCCACCCGATTATTCGTGGATATGAACAATCTAAATGGATATGAATACGGATATAGATGAACCGAAATGGATATGGATATGGATGACAAGTTTCATCCATATATGAACCCGCACCCGAAATAACTAAACATATAAATTTATCACTCAAATTAATATCATTTATGTAGTGATATTTCATTAATTATATTCATCTTTCTTTATATTTTCTCTAAAATTATAAAAAATTTATTATATTTTGTTTTTTTTAAATCATTAAATGTATTTATTGTACTTTAGTGGTTTAAATGTGATTCCATGTAACTAAAAAGTAAGCAACTTACCAACAAGACAAGTGAAGGCCACTAAGGTTATGGATGACATACTGTTGGCTCTATTAATCGCGTCAACAGCAAGCGTCGATTTATTGGCGACTTGACTGTCGCTTAGAGCTTAAATTGAATTCAGGAAAGGATTTAAAACCCATGAAAATTTGATTCTACAATTTTCATGCCGTCTCATTTTTTATTTTTTTATATTTTATTTTTATTTTTTAAAATTTTTTCCTACTTATAGGCCGGAAGTCCTTTTGGAAGCAATCTCTCTATGCATAGAACATTGAGAGGGCTGACTTTCTTTACTATTGGAAGTGTTTCACTTCGGGTGAAGAAATGACTTGTCTTTATTCTAGGATAGGAAATGATTGTCTACATCTCACCTCCCCATACCTCGCATATGCGGGATTGAATTTTGTTGTTTTTGTTGTTGTTGTTGTTGTTGTTGTTTAATAGGTTATTTGTTGACTATTTGTTATATAGATTAGTAAAAATGTGACTTTCGATAGCATAAACTATTAAGAAATATTACTTTTGATCGTATACAGTGAATTACCGCTTATAATTGCTAAACATGAAATAAATTTAAATAGATATGGATGATTATCCATTAATCCGCGACGAATATAGATATGGAAGGATGAAATTTTTATAAATAGATATGCATATGAATATGGATTAAAAAAATAAATGGATATGGATAGCGATACAGCCTCACCCATAAGCTCTCCGTTAAATGTCACGGACCACGAGATACAAAGAGGACCACACCCTTACCCTTGACCGCCAAACTAATTTCTCACACTTTGAAAATGATCGTAACAACTTATATTAAATAATTCAATGTTCACTCAATCTCCTTGCAACAAGTTTGCAATATAATATAGTATCAATAGTTTCAACCACTTCCAAACAAGAATTTAAACATTTATAAGCCTCCAAATGAAAAGACACGTAGACCTTATTTTAAACTACCCAACAACACACAATAGCATTAGTTCTGCAACCAAATAATCTCCTATCTTTACCCCCCATTGAAGTCTAACTTTATTAAAGACATTCACAAATACAAAAACATATACTCAAATCAGAATAAAAATGACACAAAAACCGGGTCCTTTTTTATGTTCATCTAAAAATCCAAATAATAGTTCTAAAGGAATGCACACCCATACACAAGCCAACCACTGTATTAACAGAAAAACATTAAAAAAAAACAAAAAAAAAAAACTCATTGTACCAAATTAGTTTATATATTTTCTGGCTGTCATTTATTTCTTCCCACCCATCATACTTTGACCAGAAGAAGTCCCAGGAAAGTTGGACGTTGTGCCACCTGTCTTTTGATTTCCAAGCACATTAAGATCTTCAAATAATCTGTACGAAGGAATAAACGGTTTTTGACCCGTACCAACAGCATTTGACCCGACCCGCCCATCCCCACTCACCCCTGCTGATGTCATGTTGTTCGAGTATGAGTTTACTTGCTGTGAAGGGACATTATTATAAGACAAAGCATACGGGTTGTTGGATTGAGGCACGGAATGAGAAGCATACGGGTTGTTCGCGTTAGGTACAGAATTAGAAGCATACGGGTTATTTGTTTGAGATACGGGTACCGAAGAAGAAGCATAGGGGTTATTGGTGTAATAGCCAGGTGTTGCAGCCCAAGGTGGCGGAATATAGCCCTGTTGTTGGTATTGCGGCTGAACCTGTGGTTGCATTTGTGGTTCGGACTGGGCCCACGGAACAACGTAACTAGATAAAGGGGGTTGGGTTTGGTGCGGATAACTCTGGGCTGTTGCTGGACCCGAGGGTGAATGGTCAATGTTTTGGTCAATGGTTTGCGGGGGAGTGACTGGTGGTGGAGAGGGTGTGTTTACAGTTGATAAGGTGAGGCTAAGAAAGTCGATCATGTCGTCGGCTCTTGTGGTGTTTGGTGGTGAAAGTGGGTCGGTTACGGTTAAAGCCATACTCATTGACGGGTCTTGGGTGGGTCCTGATTCGGTTGCAATAACACCGTTTTGCGATACAGGAGTATTTGGTTTTGAGTGCCTGCAAATAGATAGTATAACTAAGAGAATCGTACGGAGTAGTATATTTGTAGTTGTATTTAACACAATAACTTATAAATGACAAAAAATTTAGTTTACAAAATATTAAACCCGAATCAAACCAAAGTTATGTCTTGACCCAAACTCATTATAACCTGTTACATAGCCCACCAGACCCACTCATATTGCCACCTCTAGTTTAGATAATAAAAGACAAAAAAATGAGTTTATGTTAAAATAAGAACAGCAGGGTTAGGTTAGCTTGGACCACTTTTTATTTTATTACAGTATTTTTTCTCTAACTATTATTCCAAAAGCTGGATGCTTACCTAATAAGCTTATATTTTAATTTAGACGGTTTAAATGGTCGTAATCATATATAAATACACTTCAAGTCCGACTCTTTTGACCTATTTCCTCTTTAGCTATATGTTTCTACTTAATCCCTTTGACCAGGATAAAAAAAAAAAAAAAAAAAAGATAACCCATTTCTAGGTTTGTGATTTAAATAGTTAGCCTAGAAAAGTTCATCGGTTTGGTTATCAGTTTCCTCGGATTTGAAAATTTTGGAGGGAAGACCGAAAACCGAATTCAATTTCAAAACCGAAACTGAACCGTTTCGGTTAAAACCGACAAACTCAAAAAATCATAATGTAACCAAAATAATCATAGCAAATCGATTTTAAACTCGGAATTTATTTTAAAAAATGGTTTTTCGTCTATATATATCACCAATTTACTAATTATTAGCTGAATTCAGTTTGAATTCAGTTTGAATCCGGTTAAACCGAATTCGAAAAAAGTAAAATCGAAAAGTTGAACCGAAAACCGAATTCAAATTTGAAAACCAAACTCAAACTCGGGTTTAGTTTTCTTTCGGTATTCATTCGGTTCGGTTTTCGGGTTAATCGGCTGAAACCATATATTGAACACCCCTAATCCAGTCATCAAAAACAAAAAAATTTACCTTCTAGCAAGCAGAGCAAAATCATCTTCATCTTCCTCTTCTTCTTCTCTAGGTTCAGTTTTTAACGGTGGAGGTATAGGGGAAGAAGACGGGACACTTGCTCTCGAGTTTTCGTCTTTTTCTTCAACAGGTTTCATCGGGGACGTCTGGGTAGTAGTAGTAGATGTTGATGACGATGGTGAGGCAATAGAGCTTGTTACATGTACAGGAATTGGAGAACCAGATGCAATTGCATCATGTTTTGCAAGAACCGTTTGCAGGTTGTCGTTTAATTCGATACCCTGTCCAAGAAGCTCTTCATCACTGCCACCCAAAAAAAGAAAAAGATTATTATCAGAAACCAAAGAAACACGGTAGTGTTTATTACAAAATACAAATGAATTATATATAATTCAATTACAATAAAAGGCTAATGGAACATGATAGAGAGAGTTCACTTACCTAGCAGAAGATAACATTTGCATCAGTTTTTTCTGATTTGATCGACACCGGTCAACAATATCAACTATGACTTCATCTTTAACAGCCTATTAATATAAAAGATAAGTCAAAATTCAATCAATATCATGCACGACTACAATATAGTGACAAGAAAGAAAAATAAAAAAACATACTGCACGGTCATTCGGATCAACTTCTTGCAACATCTCAGATAAGAGATCCGAAACGCTCTTCATTGAGTCGATCACTGACGCACTAGCAAGAAAAAATAACATTTTTCATCAGACAATTTAACCAATTATTCTGAAAAATCACATTCATACGATTAAATAAAAGTAAAGTAGAAAAAGCAATATGAAATACCTTAAATTTTCAATCTCCGAAGCCATGACTTCATCAAGCCGCGTTGAAGAATTGCTTGGCATTCCGTAACTTGGTTGAGGGGATCTTGAAGGTGGATAGGTAACTGGAGGTGTTAATATTGGAGCTGCATCGGGTGACCGATGAGGAAATTGTACTCCAGATTGCTGTTTACATAAACATAATCCAAAAAAGAATAACAATTTTAAGCCCATAATAACATAATGTCTAAAACACATAGCTACATCAATATAAATATAAATATATTAATAATATATCAATTTTTTTCATATACTCATACTCATATATATAAATCACAAAAAATTATAAAAGAATTCAAGATACAAAATGACATATGTTCAACTATTTCTCAAATGCCTAAGACCACAGATTGACAAGTCTGGTAAATGTATGAAATTCAGTATCAATATATGTTTGTGGGCAAAAATGTAAATTTAAAACTTAGTTTGAAAGCTTTATAGTAAATATATCCTGACATGGAAACATCATTAAAAATCTTTTATTTAAACTTCAACGGAAATAGTCGCTACTATATATAATGATGACGCTTTTAAACAAGACCAAGGAGATCTATATATAGTAAGCTAACCCGTAATTCATCATAAGCAAAGTAATATTGAGGATATTTTCCTCCTCGGCCACCAAACGCTTCTTGCCATGAATCTAAAAGAACCAAAATTTTCTCCCTCACACGCATGTCCGCCTGCACAACATATATTTCTCATCAATCTTTTTGACGGTGGGGATTTAAACATCAATTTGGTCAAAAGAAAAAATTAAATGACCTTCTTTGAATTTTAAATTTGTAAGAAATCAAATCTCAACTTTTCAGAACGGATAGTAGCATATACAAAACAAAATTTAAAATTCACCTTTTTCTTAACAATCTTGATCATCTCTGGGAGTATGTTTCTTTCTGCTATTTGAAAATGAACGTATTCACCACAATTCTTAACCATAGTCTCTAAAAGCTACAATCGACAATGATAAAAACAGTAAAATTAGCATTTTAATAGTACCATCATTTCAAGATTTGTGTAACGCAATGAAAGAAGCAATATTGTTGTACAACAAATTTCAAAAAAGATGAAATACCGTCAAGGAAAGTAGTTGAACATTTGGGTTCTTGTGTTGTAACCTTTTCTTAAGAGTCTTGACAACATCTTTTGAAAGCCTGCGAAATATTTAAACATGATTGGCTACAAACATAGGGCAAGGATATAATATCACTTCAACTAATAATAACTGAATAAAGAACGAAAGATTAATATAAACGTGGAGGTCATGGTTTCAATCCCCATCAATCATGTTCCTTTAACCACAGCTACGCAATTTACCTATCTCATGTTTGGCCATGGACTGGCCGGAAGGGGCCCGCCATAGGGTCGGTTTTACCCTTCTTTTAAACCACGTAATATAAGGTCCAACAACTTAGAAGGTAACTCACATCAGAAAAATATATTCTTTTAGTGATTTAGAACATTAAAAACAGTAAGTACAAATCAACTGATGCTAATCAATTACTCTGTTTTGGCTAAATAATCCAAACTAACGGTTTGAACAAAAAGCATAGATAAATTCAACTCAAACTCCTTTGAAATCAATTAGCAACAGAATGAACACAAATTAAAAGCCTAAAGTCGAAAACAAAATACTAACTTTATTATGTTTTATTTGTGAAGGGAAATTTATTTAACCATTAATGCTTCATCTGTCACCACTTGATAACCATAGCAGAAATTTATAGTCTCACATGAAATTAAGTACTAATATACCATGCAATTATTAGGTTTCTAATATTAAAGCCTCTAATGAACAGTAGTTAACTACTTATCTTACATCTCTTAGAATTAAATTAAAGTTACAATTAAACAAGTCATATTAAACCCTAGAATAAAACACTCCATATATCAAAAGGTCAACAATTAATTTCTTCAATCAAAATTATAAACTAGCACAAAAAGAACTAAATATCCAACTAACATAATCTTCCGTTAACAAAAAAACCATACAAAAGTCTTGATTTTTCTCTACAAAATTCAAGAAAACCCTAAACCAAGAAACGGCATAAATCAAGAAGTCAAACTTTTTCTTTACTTTTTAACAAATTTTATGAATTATTAACAGCATGGGTTCAACATCCCACTAACATAACATAAAATAATTCTTCTATAAACAAACCCCAAATCAAAAGGGGCAAACTTTATTGTCAATAATAATTGAAGAAAACAGATAATAATTAACTGGAGAAAAAAAAAAAAAATACCAAGAATTAGCGTTGATGGTGTCACAAATATCAATATTAAGAGTCCAATCAGGACCATTCAAGAACTCACTGGTGGCCTTATCCACTCTAATAACAACTGAATTAGCAGATGAAGATGAAGGTGATGAAAAAGCTGTTGCCGGAATCATCATTCAAGGTCTTATATGTATATGTTTGTGTATGTATATGTAGTTTGTGTATGTAAAGATTGTGATGAAAAGAAGGGTGATTATGAATTTAGATAAATTCGAGGGGAATATGAAACAAGAAAGAAAAGGGGTTTCGATTTATTATTTTTCATGGAAATTTTGCTGCGAAATTTTGTTACTATTCTATTTATTATTTAATTATTTATTTATTAAAATAATAAACAATAAAATAAAGGAGAAAATTAATAGTAATAAAAAAGGTGTTTTTGTTTTATGATGAGTGAAGAGATTCCTAAAGAAAGGTTGCCAAGAAAAGTGCGACTTTTTGGTCATTTTAATAGGTTAAGAGAGTTGGACCATTCCAAATTAAAATTCCATATCTCATCACTTTTTCCATCTTTTGCTTCTTTATTTCCCTTTAAAAACATATTTTCATAATCACACGTATCTTCTTCTATCTTAAAACAAATACTCATTACATACAAAAACTACATGTAGTTGTAAAAAAGTATACAACTTATAAAAAGTTTACAAACACTTGGCATACTAAATACGGAGTAATTGAACAATGAAAAAGACTAATCACAATTGATTTATTTGTGAAATAAATACTTTTGTCAATTTTGCTTTAGGATTAGGGCCAGAACAACCCTGATGCATCGAAGTCGCCCATTTTCGAATGTTGAAATATGATTTTTTTTTAAATGTGTTTTTTTGGACAGCGATTGAGATCATCCGATGGGGACTAAACCACCCGTTGTGATCATCTCCCGTTTCGACTATGCCGATGCAGCGATAATAACCCCGCCCCCATCGCTGCCCGGGAGGAAACCTTGAAACCGATCCAAGGGCACGGCCAAGTAAAACCACCTCCCTTTACCCCCCAAATGATATGGGAAAGGTGACATAGGTGGATGCTTCATGTCAGGGATGAAATTGTGTTTTTAATATGTAGCCAACGGGGGTCGAACTCCTGACCTCCTCTAAAGGAAGCAGGCCACCAACTGCTGGACCACATCACAACTTCTTAAATGTATTTTTAACTTTTCGTTTGTGTGATTATTTTCTTATTAAATGAAAAAAATGTTAAACGTTAGCTCTTGAAGTTGCGTTTAAACTTACTATATTTAAGTTTATTATAAACTCATTTGAATTGATTGTAAAGTACATATATTTCTTTTTAATAACGATAGTTGTTGTTTATATTTGGTATAAGTGTTTATTAATGCTAATTTTGAATTATAAATAAGAAATTAATAAGTTATATATAATATATAATATGTTTAAAAGTCGTCTTAATCTTAATAGTTATGTTTATCATTCTTCAATAAAATAAATATAAAGAGATAATTGATAAATGTTTCTTTTGTCCATATATGATTTACTCCGTAGTTTTTTTTTTTCTTTTATGGACACCATACCTATGCGGTCAGATGGGTGTACGTATTGCCTTCTAAGAAACTTTGGTAGCAAGATAGTTTGTAGAGTGATTATTAAATACAATCTTGTTCATTTACAAGTATAGATCCTATAGTGATTATTTGATATAATGATTATTATTATTATCATATGTTTATCTAGAGACTATACTTAAATTACATATATAGTCGGCCGTTTGTTTTTTTATTATAAAGTCAAGTGTATGATGTCTGAATGACTATAAAGGAACCAATGATTATTGGTTCTTAAACAACCTAAATTCTTCACACTTGATCTATTTTTCTGTAAGCGAGGAAACTCTCCTATGAACGAGCACATTGGTTCCCTCATAAAAGGTAAAACCTCGGGTAATCAAGGCTTCCGAGCGCGAGACCTGGTACCGGGTGAATTGCGCATTATGTACACCCTCTAGTCACACTCCATTTTTAAACAATTTGACATAGCCTGAAATTGAACCCGGGTAGTGTGCTTCTAGTCACACTTGATCTACATTTAATATATTATCTAATTTCGAGCAATTTTAGTAGTTATTGGTAGGGATGACAATGGTCACCCGATCCGGTGGATATCCACCCGATCCACCCGCTTCGTGATGGATATGGATGAACCTAAATGGATATGGATACGGATATGGATGAACCTAAATGGATATGGATATGGACGTGGATGAAAAGTTTCATCCATAGATATATCTATTACCACCCGAAATACGTATACAAATACATAAATATAGATATATTCTTATATATTTACTATTACAAGCTCATTTACCATTAGATTTTCATTTTGTTTTCAACCCTATAATAAAATAACTATAATATATTACAATAAAACATGTATATCTAACAAAATAAACTTACAAATTTCATATTTAATTTTTTATAATCAATGTTTTATAATAAGTTTAGCAAATTTTGTTATATCTTCGACAAAGATTACACATTTTTATGGATAGAATTTTTAATGGCATGTCATATATATTTTTGTTGTACTACGTTTACGTTTTATTCGCATATTAAAAAATACTATAACATTTTTTTTAATATCCATTGGATATCCATTAACCCGCTTAATCCATTGGATATGGATATGGACGGATGATCTTAAACTAAATGGATATGGATATGGATATGGATATGGATATGGATACGGCATCACCCGATCCATATCCGATCCATTGCCATCCCTAGTTATTGGTGGGGAAGAAGTGAATCAAGTTATGGATAGATAATTATTGTTTGTTGACATAATTACTCAAATGATCTATGTGATTTATACCAAAATGCTCATTTAATCCATGTGAGTTTTTAGACGAAATTTTGTCCTCGTAGTTTGCAAGTGTTGCTGCTTTTGTCCATTTAACTGACGATCGTCAAACATTTTTGTTAAGTCAGGTCACATGCCTTGCACATGAGGGTAATCCAGTCATTTTATCCTTTCTTCTTCGCCTTTCTTCCCCTTTCTTGTTTTGAGAGTGACCTACAATTCAATTTCTTTTTCCAACTCAAATTAAAACCTTAACAAAATACCAAAATCACTAACTCGAATTAAAACCCTAAACAAATTGCACAAATTACATTTTTTTCTTCAAATCTATCACATCAATTCTTTTATAATTAATATCACATATAAATATCTAAATAAATAAATGTGTTCAAATCTAGAGCAATTTGCTATGCTTTTGTCTAATTTGGTTAGGATCTTTACATGGTAATACATGTGATGGCTAAATCGCCAATCTATGATTTTGTTTAATTTCCTAAATTTTTTTATAAAAGTTTAAACAAAGGGCTAAAGCACATGAATAATGATTTTGTGTTTTTATTATGATTTGGATAATAATATAGATAGATAAATGGTATAAAATAAAGGAGAAAAAGATAAAAAGAAATTAGAGTTTGTTGTTTTAGAGATAAAGAGGATAAAAATGAAGGTGGTAGGTGTGTTGGAGAAGAAAATGAATGCAAAAGACGAAAATACCCTCATATGTCTAGCACAAGACTGGAGTTAATAGAAATGTTTGACGATCGTCAGTTAGAGGGACGAAATCAGCAACATGTGCAAACCACGAGGATGAAATACGTCAAAAAATCATAAAGACAAAATCATCATTTTGATACAAAACACATGGACCATTTCCTATGTCTTGTTTGTTTTGTAAGCATCACTAAAAAAAAGCTAAGTTTTTAACACTTATATTTTAACACTTGATGAATGCGTTAAAAATTATTTTGAATTTTGACGCTTATGTGAGTTATAAAACTAAGGATATATTTACCTTATAATACTAACTGACACCCCAAATCTGATCGACACCAACAAAATAAAATACATTTTCCCCCTTAATACTTAACAAACATTCAATTTCTTCCCTCAAAATAGGGGTAAAAAATGTAAAATCAATATTTTATTAAAAAAACTTAAACAAACTCCACCTTAATTTTTGACCGTCCGTATCATCCCGCTCGCCGCGAGTTTACGACGTCACCGTTCAACTTAAAATAATTTTACGAACACAACGCAACTAATTATATGCGAAACGGACGCTTTCTTAAAAATGCTAAATATTTCGGGCTAAATTTATAACGGGCCGCATATTCCCGCTCACCGCAAGTTAAATTTCTCCAACGTCACTGTTCAACTCGAAATAATTTAACGAACACGACACAACTAACTATACGCGAAATGGACGTTTTTAAAAAACGCCAAATATATCGGACTATCGTTTATACATATACATGCACGTATAATAAACACGCGCGCCATTAGGTGTATTATGTACTAATCACGTCTATCCAAACACACCTGCAACAACGCATTTTTAATTCTTTAAACACATATTGTTACATTAAATATGAATATGCAACCCGAAAGGTCCCGCAGCATAGCGCGGGCCAATTATGCTAGTTTTTAAAAAATAGAAGTGTCGGAAACTTTTAAACGTTTCAATCCGTCATATATGATAAAAGCTCTTGATAGCTAAAAGCATTACAATAAGAAATAAAGAAAGTTAACATCTGAAACAACCCAACCCGTAATCAATAAGACAAATTTTTTTTTATATAACAAACCATTAGCGCCAATTAAACGGTTACATATAACCCATTTAAACAATATCACAAGTTAAATGTTTAAAAACGGCAAGAATGCCCTTAACAAATGTAATACAAGTTTTACCCATTCAAAGACGATAGTTTTAATCCAAACAACACTTCGAGCATGGTTTGGGGCTAAACTACCCAAAACACTAGGCCAGCTTCAAAAGCTTCAACAAGCATCCAACAGGGGTAACTAGTATCCAACAACCCCCTTTCCCTTATCCGCACCTGCATCTAAAAAGATAAACAACGAGAGGGGTAAGCTAACGCTTAGTGAGTGCAATAATTATACATATGCATATATAATCTATCTACTTGCATTCACTTACATAATACCACAAACAAGCTAGCAATTCAACAACCATGCCAACGACAAGCATAAACTACTATCCGCAATACACAATAAGCTAGCAACATCAATAGCATATAGTTCACAATTTAATATGCTAATCACAAATTCACACAACCATGGTTAACTAATCGTACAAAGGAATGGTACTCGAATTTCCCATCGGTGTTCATAACAACCGTTAGTGTACAACAACATATATCACTAACCCTTGGACAACACATATCCGCCCAATAGACCGTTAGTGTACAACGACATATACCACCAACTCGGACAACGCATATCCATTCATAGAAACCGTTAGTGTACAACGGCATATACCACTAACTCGGACAACACATATCCATTCATACAAATACATACATTATATACATACAGGTATACTTATCCCACTCACCTTAACGCCAAGATGATGATTATGCACTTCCGAAAGCTTCAAAGCAAAGTACCTAATGCAATAAGTATACTTTCAATACACAAACTAGTTGGACCAAACACCAACATTCAACACTTGAGCATTTAATGACCCGTTTGCATTAAATGACTCATTTATACCAAAACCGCCCATTAATGGCCAAGACTTAATATAAATCATTAAAAGCTAGTGATTTGAGTCTACTATAACCAACTAGCACAAATTATGGGTATTTCATACCCATCTCACCTAACTAGGTCAACAATCACTCATTTGACCCATTTTAACACTTATACTGACAACTTTGGTCAAACTTAACCCATTAACAAGTTTTCATCATTCTACAAGTGTATTAGTGACTAACAACACCATTAACACTTACAAATCTCAATTTACATGAATAAAACCCTAGATTATAGCTATTAGGGTTTCCTTACATCAAATTAACCCAAATTCACTCATTAAATCCCCAAATGGGTCTTTACAAGCCTCTAATGGCCAAACCCTAGCCATAAATTATCTAAAACTCAAAATACGGAGTTAAGACTTACCAACACTATCCACTCGCAGCCAAGAACGAGGAGAACAACTTTAATTCTTGCTCCAAGGATTGAATCTCAATTCTTCGCCTTCAAATTTCAAGTTTAATCTAAGTGGGTTTTGTGTTTTGAGAGGAAATTGAGAAAGAAAAAGGAAAAGAAATGAATAAGAGTGGAAAAGTGGCTGAGATATAAGCCACAAATCTGATCCATATGCGAAAAGATGAATATACCCTCGAATTTACCCTTTTAAAAACTGAATTCGGAGTCAGCTGCCCAGAAATGTCGCGGCACGACTTTCAATGGCGCGGCGCGGCGTTAGGCTAACTTTTCGAGCTGTTTTAAACTTCTCCTGACTCAGATTTGCTTTAAGTGTCGCGCCGCGCCAAAGAACTCCGCGGCGCGGCAATGGCCTGCAACTGGCCCATTCGACAACTTAACTCAACTTAACGATTTATACAACTTGTATACCTTATCCGCGCTTCCTATATACGTCTAAACTTCGTCCTTAAGCCTCACATGACTTAACATCAACAAAAATCCATGCATATACTTACACATACATATATTCAAAATATATATATACACATATAGTATATACATTTACACATCAACTAACACTTTACTTATTTCATCACATAAGCGAACGAGTTATAAGCGTATTATTGATAAAATATATACCTTAATTCACGTATGGGAAAAACGGGATGTTACAACATCCAGATGTGTCAGGAATCGGAAAGTCAAATTTAGTCCAACTATTTAATTTGGGTATGAGATAGAGAATAAAATTAGGGTCCCATTTCACACGCATTAGGCAACGAGTTTCCACCTTTTCATTCTTTACACACCAAGAATTCAATGATTTCAAACTGAATACAAGGGAATTTAAGATATCCAAATATTTCATACTTTAGACGCATCAAGTACGCAAGTTCCCGATTTGACACGACTATTGTTCAGTCATAGTTTCGTCGATTCATTTCATTTACAGTTTAGTTTCATCATTTTCACATAATTATATAAGGAATCATGAGTGGATTTTATCAATTAATCAGTTATTGTTTTTTAATTCGCTCTTTTAATCATTAAGCTTGGTTAGGGTTTTGAACTTGATATTGAAAAGCTAGAATCAAAATACATTTATTTGATCTCATTTCTATAACTTTGTGCTCACGCAGCAAAGATTCCCTACACGCTTGCCGAAAAAACCTTCATCAATTAAATAACTATTACGTATATGTTTTGAATCTTTGATTTAGATCACCATATTTGTATCTAAATCTCTTTTATTTGTTGTTTTTTGACAATTGAGGTTTTGTTAGGTTTCTACTGAATGCTTAAACTTGTTTATTTAGTTATGTATACTTACTACTTAGCTTGTTGTGTTATTGGTTAGACATAGTTGTAAATAAGAACGGTTATATTCTTTATTTTGTTTAAACCAAAAATGGTTGTTAAGATATATTACTTATTTAGCTATGTATGCATATATTTAGCCATGTTAAGATATATAACACAGTATAAATTTATATAAGGTTGATATCAGCTAAAAAATCACATTTTCACCTCGATATTAAGGCCCAAAAATAATAAAGTTCCAAACTTTATCTCCAAAATAATCACTTTGTCGGTTAATTTGGTAGATTTAGTAATTACAAAGACGATGCAAAAAAATCAAGTAAAACGGAGCTAAAACGAAGATTCTAGAGTGAAAACGGTGAAAGACAAGTTACGACCCATGAAATCAAGTTACAATCCAGGAAACACAGCAGACCAGGGCAGGCCATACGGCTTGCCATCCGGCTTGCCATACGGCCTGCCACTATGTAAAATGGCCTGCCATGCGGCATTGGCAAACGGGCACCAAAAATGGCTTGCCCTTGCAAACGACCTGCCATACGGCTTGCCATACGGCCTGCCAGCCGTTTGCCAGCCCTTTTTCAGTAAAAATCCAACCTTCCGTCCCACTTGCCAGGGGTTTTTCAGCCAACTTAATTACAACTTTGCCATCAAGTCTTTCCTATAAATAGGTGGCACATCCCACCATTTCAACACACACCTTTCTCACTTATATCTCTAAAACATCTCTCTATTATCGCTCTTTAGTGATCAGTAGGAGATTACTTCTCTTTCTACTTTCTCTCTCTAGATTCTAGAGAGAGAAAATACAGAGATTAGGAAAATAATTATCTCTCTATTGTTTCTCTCTAGTGATCAATAGGAGAATAGTATGTAGTTAGTAGTAGAAGCTATCAAGCATTATAAGGCTATGAATATTATGAAGAAATATAAGTGTTATTTTTCCGACATTATTCGGTAACATCTATCCTTTCTTTTATTAATTTATTATAATATTCTTGTTCGACGTTTGTGATTTATTAATATTAGAAATGCTTGTTGCCATGATGTGTGAGTAATTGCTTGATTGTTTGCCATGATTTAATAATGTTAGTTAGGGATGATTATCGTTTCGTACTCGCTTTCTGTCTATGATATTATACCTCGTTATTATTGTCCTTCCACCAATAAACGTGATTAAAACCTTTTTATAAAGTTGACAATTTTAAGGTAATTAATTATCTGTGTTTATACATTGGTCAAGGTTTGAACCCATTGGAAATACTATATATAAAGTACATGGGGAATTACTGTAGGACCAGATCAAGACATTGGTCAAGAGTATAAGACTCGAGGAAATACTGTTGTAACAGTAGAGTACAGTGTTGATGTACTAAGCATGGTCAAGGTTAGAAGCTATGGAACCACTATAAATATAGTACATGGTGAATAACTAAGGGATTTATTGGATAGATTTAAGTAAGGGGCTGGTTTAAATCATAAATGGGAATTTAACGCACTACAATACAAACTAAGCTTATAAATCTTTAAGGATGACTGAGAACTATCAGAGGTTCTAATTTGTCTACAAACCCTTAGATTTTACCAAACCATTGACAGAAAGGAATTCGAAACACAATCATAACCACTCACTAGGGTGATACACTAAGGTGTTAAGAAAGGTTGGATATTATCTATATATGGCTATGCTACTTTATTCGTGCGCTCAAGGTATGCATTGCATCCAAGATGGGCCGCTTATATCCTTAAACCGGATAAAGCGTCGGGAGTTGAGCATAGTCCATCCGATCAGAATCACGATAGCCTAGTTCCTCATGACAAGCTAATCGAGAAATCAAATAGTAGGGAATCTAGTGTTTACACCAAGGTATATCTATCCAATGAGTGTCTCGCAATCATCCCGATACTACGTTTTCTTAAATCATGGTAAACCGCGTCTTCTCTGTCCTTAGCTGTTGCATGCTAGCTAGCTAATTTTAATTATATTGCTTTAATATTTTTAAATACATTTATAAATCAAATCAACCTAACTACTGCCTTTACATAATTTGATATTCCGGATAAAGTGGTGTCTAGAATAAACTAGTTGAACTTGGTTGTTGGATTTTCCGAACAGTCGCCAATTTATTGGGACCAAAAGGATCCTGCCTCTCCACACAAGGTGTACCTGGCCACTAGCATGGGATACTAAATTGTGTACAAACTCAATCTTAATTACTAAATTATCTGAATAAGCTCTGTTTCTGTAACACCCGCATTTTGGGCCTAGTTGAAATGACCATTGTACCCTTGGGTATGGCATAATTAGAGATTTTAATAATTAAATGTTTATAATTATTTGATTGTTTAGTTGAGACCAGTTTGTGACAAGGGTCACAGAACAGATTCGTTTGTTGAATTTGGACTCCGTTAAGGCCTCCTAAGAGGTGATAAAGATATTAGATAACTGGTAAATACCCGTGTGTTATGGGGTATAGGTTTTAATATCCACTTAAGGAGTTATCTGGACACTTCTTGTCCATTTTCCCTAAATTGAGAAACTAGTCTCGTACCTAAACTTCATCCTCTTCACAAACCCTAATTGATCTAAACTTGAAATTGGATTAAGAGACTTTAGAAACTGATTTCTAGCATCATTGTGAGCATTATCTCAGGTTTGTCTTGTTGAATCCATGCTTTAATTGTTAGAAATTGGGTTTTTATGTTCTTGAGTTAAAAAGTGGGTTTTGATGTCAAAATTGCTTAATTTGTTGTTGTTTTGATGTAATGTTTGTGGGTTTATGTCCCAAAAGGTTTTATAACCGAGATGTGATGAGTTTTGAGGTTTAAAACGAGTATATGGTCGAGATTTGGTGATTTTTGGCTCAAACCCGTCACTTTTCCAATTTTCAGCAGCTCAAGAACACACTCGATCGAGTGTCTTTTGGAAGTGGGCCGTGTGTGTACACACTCGGTCGAGTGTCTTTTGAAGTGGGCCGTGTGTCTACACACTCGGTAGTGTGTCTTTTGAAAAGACAGTCGGACGAGTGTCTCTACTCATTCGACCGTGTGTCTACACACTCGGTCGAGTGTCTATGACACACACTGCCGAGTTGGGTAGTGTGTTTTTTCAGCAATTTGAGAAATTTATTTTGGTCATAACTTTCAAACCGTAACTCCGTTTTTGATGAATCAAATACCGTTGGAATCATATCGAAGAGTACATTTCAATGGTAAACTTTTAATAAACTAGATCAAACTTTATTTTGGTCAGAAAAAGGGGTTTTTGGGTGTATGCCTTATTTTGCACGCATTTGAGTATCGTTATGGGTTGAAATTATGATGTAGACTTATCATATAGTGATTACATGATTGTAGGTGTTGATTTAGTGTATGAATTGATGTTTGTTGTTGTGCTTTCGGGTTGTTATCAAGACATGATTACTGACTGTGTTATGTCTATTCTCAGGTGATAAGGACGAAGAGAAGGCTCAGTAAGATTAGAATTCTGAGTGCCTTCTGTTGCTGGTAATCGGTGAGTGGGATTATCACTTGGTGTAGTATAGAGTAGCAAGTTGCGCTACTATGTTTATATTGTTGTTAGTTGTCATGTTTAGTAGTTATGTTGTACAGTTGATCGCAGTTAGGGTTTCCATGCTTTTAGTAGTATTAGTTGCCTGTTGTAGTAGTAGTAGTTGAATGGTTGTCTGTGCACAAGTTGTAGTTGTTGTTGTAGTTGGAACCTTGATCTGTTAGGTTCAGCTCAGAGAGGTCAACCTAGTTGTGGTTGGGTCTAGTTGGCTACTATTTGTTGAGTATAGTGCTGAATGATGCATCACCTGCGTGTGGATGACTATACTGGGGATTCAGTAGTAAAGACTATCGTTAGACTCTAGCCTGATCAAATAGTAGTCATATGCCCGTACAAGCCGCCGATCCTCTAGTTGGAGCATAGTTGCCAGTTGTTGTATGTTGCTTGTTGTTGTATGTTGTTGCTGTAGGAGTACAAGTTGGTACTTTATGCTAGACCTTTTGATAATTCCATTCACTTAGCCTTGTGCTAACCCCTCACCTCCTCCCTTGCAGGTTTTGGATTTTAGTGCTAGTATGGACGGGAGTTGGGCTGAAGATATGTTTGACAAGACGAACTCTGATGTCTTAACTTTTGTAAATTTATAACTAGTCGTTTAATGTAACACCGGTGGTTTGTAATTAAGTAATTAACTAATGATTTGTGGTAATCATGTTTGTAATTAACTAAAGGTAATTATGTAAATTAAGTCTTCCGCTGTGATTTAAAAAAAAATCAGGGTGTTACAATTTGGTATCAGAGCATAGGTTTGGCCGCATGTACGTTGTGTTGAATGTCATGTTCTCAAACCTTGTGTTGTGTCAAACATATCTGAGGGAACAGGTTAAGTGAATGTGGGGAATACATGCGTTAGTTGATAGGTACTAACATGTTTTCCACTAAGCATTTGTGTGAGTTGTTGTGGTAGTGCAGATATGGCAGATAATACAGGAAACACAATTAATCCATCAGCCCCCGGAACATTCATAGCCCCAGATGAAGACGGGTATGTGTCAGAAGAGGATCCGCAGGAACAAATTCTAGATTTAGAAAGTAAGTTAAAGGAATCACGTGACCGAATAAGGGAATTAGAACAACGCCAGACAATAGTGAATCCAAGTGGTAGTGTACCGAATCAAATATTTAGTGGGTATCCAGTGCAGTCAAATATTTATCAGCAAACTGGAAGTGCTTTCCAACAACAGCAATGGTTACCACCTCAGTATCAATTTCCTCAACATTATCAGGTGCCAACTCAGTTTAATCAATAGTTCACAAATCAGATGTGGGGTCCGTATCAGATGCTGATGTTTCAACAACCGAAGAAATGTACCTTCAAACAGTTCTTGAATTGTAATCCGCCAGAGTACTCAGGAAGTTCTAACCCAACAGTAACCCTTAACTGGTTAAGAGAGATAGAAAAGGTTTTTGAGGCCTGTCAGTGCAAACCAGAATTACAGGTTATTTATGCTAGTCGTATGCTGAAAAATAGGGCAATGGTTTGGTGGGATACGGTTATTTCTAGTATACCGAAAGAGCAAGTGAACATGATTACTTGGGAACAATTTTATAGTAAAGTTTGTGAGCAGTATTGTTCATCCTACGACCTCAATCGAATTAAGACGGAATTTCTGGCAATGAAAATGACACCTCAGATGACGATAGATGAGGTGATTGAGCAGTATATGTGTGACGACCCGGAAATATCTGACCAAATTTAAACTTAATCTTTAATGTAATTTTGACACGATAAGCGAAGTATGTAATGTTGAGTCTTGAAAATTTTGAAACGATGTTCATATATTCAATTGACATTCGACTGCTCTCGACGATTCACGAACAATTAATTGTAAATAGATATGTGTGTATGTATATATAAATAATAATACGAAATATAATTTGATGTATTATATGTTGTTGTTATTAAAAATTAATAAAAATAAAAATAGGATATTATAATAATTATTATTTAAAATATATCTATATATATAAATAAAGTATATTAAAAAATAAATATTAAATGACTGTAATACTCGTTTGATGTTTCGATTGATATTAAGCAAGTTAAATTCAAACTTATGTAGTTTTAAAATAAACGATGATCCGAAAATGAGCTATATAAATTTTAGGTTTATTAAAAAATATATTTAGAAGCTAATTAATAAATTTCAAAACTTTTTATATTTCACCCATAAATGAGAGGGACAGTTGATGTAATTTTTATTTAACAAATTAATGATTGAGTTTTATATCATAATGACCAAAATAAATAAATATAGTTAATATAAAAATATGAAATTTTTCTGTGTACTTTTATCCGTCACTGATTTACAACGGAGTATGACATACTCTCTGTGTTAAACCTGTCGGCAAATAAATCAAGGATTTAAGTTACTGAACTGTTTCCTTTCCTTCTATCACATGCATTATTATTAGATTATATTATAATTATAATAATTATTAAATTAATATCATAAATTATTAATTTTAAAAGTATTACATATACATATATGATTAAACACATTCGTTACTAGTCTCTATCTACTGTTCCATTCACCACTACTTGCCATTTTTCTTGTTATTGATCGTACACCTTTTGCCATAGAATCAATTGGAATATAATTGTATTACCAAATATCTTACTGTGCATATTGATACCCTGATTACTGTATTCACTTTATCTTCACGGGTGTTATATGAATCATTGTTTTCTTTTTAGCTCGTCCCCACATCTCAATTCCACAACTTTCTCTCTCTCTCTCTCTCTCTCTCTATATATATATATATATATATATATATATATATATATATATATATATATATATATATATATATATATATATATATATATATATATATATATATATATATATATATAACGTTTGAGAATAGATATGTACCACATCCATATCTTTGAACTTTTAATATAATACATATACATATACAAACTTACACATATGAGAATATGACATACAATCACAACTCCCTCTTTTCTTCTTCTCATTTTGGCCGATCAAAACAATCTTGGTTCACATCAATCAAACTGCCACCTCACTCCATTGTGGCTACCATCCAACACCCACTAACATGAACCACCATCTTTATATTCTCTGGTCACTAAACAAACATCACCACTTCTAATCTCTATCTGTTTGAAAGAACATCAACAACCAAAATGTCATCATAATTACAAACGGTTTTCGAGGTGTGCTGATGCTACTATATAGCTGCAAAACCACCATCATTATCATTGTTTCCTTCGTTTGCTATTCCTATCAGATGAACCAAAGACACCACTGGTTCGAACCATTGTTGCTGCTACTGCCATGCCTGTGTTTGTTATCAGTAAACCACCATAAAACCCCTTCGAATAATCACCTCACCCTTCACTCATTTCATGAATCACTACCTGCACCCTCATCATGCAAGCTAAACACTTAATCGATTCCTCTCAAGTTGCTGCACAAGCGAGAACTTCACATCAACCATATTCATCTAAAGTCAATCGCCATTTTATTATCACCACCACAATCAACAAAACCACTTATTTCTTATATGCTACCATCTCCTTCTTTCTTGTTATTCTTCATTGAACCATCACCATCCACCACATCTTTCTCTCTATCTATCTCTACCCTTAAAAACCGAAACCCGCCATCACAGACCCACTTGTTTCCCAACTATTACCTACTACTGACTAAACCATATTTCTTCTGTCATTCAATGTAACTGATGTTATGCGAGGTGTATATAAAATAGCTTTATATTTTAGCAGGAAATACTATTAAATACGATACAATTTTACACAAGATATTTATTTATTTATAGAATCGATATACTTAAACCTTGCTACAACACTTATAGGCAGTGTACCTAATCGTACAGTAGTGTAGTTTTTAGTAAGTCCGGTTCGTTCCACAGGGAAAATCTTTAAACAAAGCTTAACGCTATATTAGTTTACTTTTATAAAAATACAAATATATATATATATATAAGTAATATTATTATTATAAAGGGGGGTTTTTACCGTTTAATGACCGGTTTGTCGATTTTAAAACTTTAGTCGCAGTTAAAACCAAATGTAAAATAATAAATAAATACAAGACTTAATTTAAAACGTAAAGTAAATAACGATAATGAAATTGCGAATAATAAAAGTGCGATAAAATAAACTTGCGATAATTAAAAAGTACGATAATTAAAAGTGCAATTAAATACAATAACATTAAAAATGCGATAATTAGAAGTGCAATTAAATATAAAATAAAGGAAATTAAATATGAAATAAAAGAATTATGCTTATTTAAACTTCCGTAATCATGATGTTTGACGTGTTGATTTTAGTTTTATGCCCATGGGTTAATTGTCCTTTGTCCTGGATTATTTAATATGTCCGTCTGGTTTTTGTCCATAACAGTCCATCAGTCATAAATATAAAGTGCGAGTGTCCTCGTCAAATTATCCTTATACCCGAAGTTAAATATTCCAACTAATTGGAGACTTAAACTGTAACAAGATTTTAATACTTTATTTAATAATTACACCAGGATGTCGACTGAGTGTAACCCAAGGTTTTAATATTTTGTTATCAATTATACCAAGTGTCCTTGTACATAATTTCACCCCTGTTTTAATTATTCTAGTGGCTATTAATCCATTCCCGTGTCCGGTTAAATGAACAATTATTCGTACATATAAATACCCTGCCCATCGTGTCCGATCGAGTGTATATGGTAATTTATAGGGACGCCCAATTGTAAATCTTTATATTAACATTAACAAACTATCATTTAGTTAAACAAATATAAAGCCCATTAATAGCCCATAGTCTAATTTCCACAAGTGTCGTTCCTTTGTCCAAACCCCAATTATGGTAAAAAGCCCAAATACCCAATTTTAGTAATTAGCCCAACATCATGATTACTTCGTTTTAAATAAGCATAATAATAACTTAGCTACGAGACATTAAATTAAAAAGGTTGAACATAACTTACAATGATTAAAAATAGCGTAGCGTTACACGGACAGAATTTCGACTTACACACTTACAATATTCGCTAACATACCCTTATTATTAGGATTAAAATTAAAATTAAAATTAAAATTAAAATATAAATATAAATATTTACTTATAGATATAGAGAGGATGGATATATATGTTTTTTTTTGCGACCAGAATTCGTTTGCTTTTATAGGGAGTTTCAGAATTTGGGGCTCCGCGACTCGCGGCCCTTTTTGCCTTCAAGTAAATACAGCTCACTCATTTTGGCTCTTTGTTTACCGACGGTTTATTATATAAATATAATATATATATAATTTATATAATTAATTATATATTATATTATATTTATATACATAGTTAACTTGTAATTTTTAGTCCGTTGCGTCGAGCGTTGAGAGTTGACTCTGGTCCCGGTTCCGGTTTTTCGAATGTCCTTGCGTACAATTTAATATCTTGTACTTTGCGTTTTGAATCTTGTACTCTTGTAATTTCGAGACGTTTCTTATCAATAATTGGAACCTCTTTGATTGTCTTTTGTACTTTTGAGCTTTTTGGTCGTTTGCGTCTTCAATTCGTCGAATCTGTCTTTTGTCTTCACCTTTTATTATTTAAACGAATATCACTTGTAAATAGAACAATTGCAACTAAAAGCTTGTCTTTCTTGAGGAATAATGCTATGAAATATATGTCCGTTTTTAGCATTATCAGTAACATATAGAAGTGGATAAAAATATGATTAAGTTTTGGCAACTTGCACCTAGAATATAAATATAGCATGTGGAACCAATTATAACGTATTATAAAGAAAACTACTTGTGGAACCACACTTGCACTTCATGGTCGACCAATTGGTCACAAGAGGGGACGTGCAACTATTTTTTTTTTTGCTAAGTATAATGATTATAGTAAAGTAATAATATAGTTTATTATAAGTGGTAGGGTAGCTGCTCGATTAGTTAACAACAAAATTCCTTAGTTTAATTACGAATTGAATCAAGACTTTGAACTGAGGGTTAATTTGCATATACAGTTGGGCCGTAGGTGGTTAGATGGGCTGTGATAAGTTGGGCCGTAATTCATTTATGTTGAACTGTTGCTAGCCACTGGATTTCAGCTTCCATTTGGACAGAAACCCAATTTCAATTAGATGATGAATTGATCATGTTGAGATTGTTATATTGATGACGATGGGGAGGAAGGATGAAGGTGACGGGTTGGTTAGTGATGATAAAGAACATAGTGATGGTAATGATGATCACAATGAAGACATGGATGATACATATTAAGAAGATGATGATATGTGATGTTGGTGATGGCGAAATAGATGATAATGATATATGAAGTAATATGGTGACAGTGAAGTGTCAATGATGATGATCATAGGTGATTATGATCATGGATGTTAAATGGGTATTGTTTTAAGAAGAAGGGAATAGGCACAATCGAGCTAAAAGGATTTAGTTTATGAATTAAAATAGAAAACTAGTAACAGAGCAATGGTTTAGTGGTGTTGAGTTAACGAGAGGTCTCGGGTTCGAGCCCGGGCATAGGCTTTTATTTTTAGAACTTTTTCTTCTTGAGAGGTAGTTATTATTATTATTACTCTTATTATTATTATTATTATTAATATTATTATTATTATCATCATCATCATCATTATTATTATTATTATTATTATTATTATTATTATTATTATTATTATTATTATTATTATTATTATTATTATTATTATTATTAGGATTTTACGTTCAATGGGAATGAACGCATTGAAAATAGGGTTTTCAGAAAACAAATCGGTTTGTAATTTTGATCAAAATATTTTCTCGTTCAAACTCGAGTTTAGATATCATTGAATTCCATGAGTTTGTAATTCTCAATCTTTAAGGTCAATCTCAAGGATTGAGTAATATCAGGCTTAAAAGCTGATTTTTGATCTTTTAAGGAGATTATCCTTTCTGGGGATCTGATTTATTAGTCTTATCCAGCTAATTTGCATGGTGCCCCCATTTTACGAGATAAATCCTTCTCATGGTTAGGATAAATTTGACCACTTGGCGACCCTGTTTAATGCTGAGGTCCGTGGATTTCCTGCTGATTTTAGTGATGACTTTTCTAGATTTTTCGTCAACCTACAGCTGGTCTGGACGACAACTTCTTGACCTTAATCAAGAAGCGCGTGTCTTTTTCGGAAGACTTTACTTCCTTTTAATGATGAAATTGATTCATCGTGTAGATCCATCTTTCTTATAGTAAATCAGGTAAAACTTTTTAGTTTAGTCCAAAGCAAAAGTATTTTCAGTTATTTGTACAAAAATATGTGATATATGTTTTGAATAACTTGGAGAATTTTCCCACACTTGGCTTTTATTTTCCTTTTTATTGTCCTCTATTCCATTTTAAATGAATTTTAACATTTTGGTTTGTTTCTCAATTTATGTCCTTTCCGAGGTTACAATAATTTCGGTGTTAAAACCTAGTTTTATCGTTCATAGATATGTATAAACATGATTTTGAGTTCATTTAATTGAAAATTTTGAAAAATTTTACTAGAATTGGGTAGTCAGTATATAAGACTAGGGCTGTTCTTTATTATCAGAGAGCACTAGATTCTAATACAACTACTGCTTTACTAGTATTTTTAATGGTAACCCAATGTTTAAGATAAAAATTTTAAAATCCGAAAGAATTTAACCCCTTCCCACACTTAAGATCTTGCAATGCCCTCATTTGCAAGAAATCAGTAACAATTTAAATTATTGAGGGTGATTTGTGTGAAAATGATTAAATTTTACCAAAGTTTCCAAATATATTGGCGTTTGTTTGCTGAATGATAAATGGTGCACATCATTTGTTCATTCCGTCTTGTTGTTATTTCACATATATTTTGCATCTTGTCGTCAAAATTAGTTGATTTTGCTGAACTTAATTCCAGTCTTTGAAAATGCGTTATTTTACCCTGTTGTGTATATAAGATAAACTGCAAACATATATACATATTTTTGAAGTTTGGTATATTACCCCACATTCAAAAATTATTAAAATCTAAGAATAAAAGTTAGAAAATTATAAAAACTATTACAATATTAACATAAGTATTAAACGTATCAACATTACAAATTACAAAATAAATAAAACTAAGTAGACTAGGGATGATACTGATACCAATAGGGGTTCCATGCATAACCATAGGTGCTATAAAATGCTTCGGATGGGTTATACGTAGGATACGGTGGTTGCATCTCTATAGACCAGGGATGGAATATGGGTTTTGGAGTAGGAATATAGTTTCTACCTATATGTTGGCAATGAGCTATGATTTGGTTTTGATGAACTTGCCAATCTTCAAATGCTCTCTGTCTAGCATTTTCGTACTCCTGTGAAGCTATAAACCTTTGCATTTCTTGCATTTCATTTCCCCCTCCTACATTACCTTGCTGTTGGTTTCTCTCAACCTGTGGATGTCTACCATGGTATTGTACTGCGGCGTTATTTCGCCTCTTCAAAACTTTCGCACCATGGTATACATTTAAACCTATTGTATCGCGGGGTTTTGGTTCTTCTACTAATAATCCCCCCCGACTTATATCCACACCGAGATATTTACCAATCAAAGTAATAAAAATACCACCTCCTATTATGCTATGCGGTCTCATCCCCCTAACCATAGCTGATAAATAATAACCCACACAATAAGGTATACTTACAGCGCTTTGTGGGTCTCGAATACACATATGGTAAAACAAATCCTGTTCATTTACCTTTTCCTTGTTCTTACCTCTTTGTGTAATCGAATTAGCTAAAAACCTATGAATCACTCTTAATTCAGCTCTATCTATATCCAAATAAGAGTAATTTCCCCCTTTGAATCGGTGATGGCTTGTCATTTGACTCCATACACCATGTGTATCAAAATTTTCATCTATCTTTCTACCATTTAGTATCAACCCTCTACAATCGGCAGATGCTAACTCCTCAGGCGTATATATACGTAAAGCCTGAGCCATGTCTAGTAAAGACATGTGGCGCATCGAACCTCCTAACAAAAATCTAATAAAAGATCGATCGGTTAAACTAGCTACCCGATCATTTAATTCTATACTACACAACAATTCTTCACACCATACTTTATATACAGGTCTACGCATGGTGAATAAACGTACCCAGTCGTTAAAAGTAGAATTACCATACCTCTGTGCAAGTAATTTCCTAATTGGCCCGGCCAATTCTACAGCTTCTAATGGTCCCCATTCTATGACCCTAGGTACCTCAACAACTTTAGAATGAAGAGTATGCAAATCCCTTTGGTATTTTGGATAATCTATCCAAAGTCTGTCAAATCTCAGGTTCGGATGCAAATCTTCCAAGTGCATATCAGAAAATGTCATGACTGGATGAGGTATATCTTGTTTGTAGTAGTTATCCACCTCCTGTTATTCCGCATTCTCAGCAGGAGCATTGCGAGCTTGGGATGAAGATTCACCCCTTTTAGTCTGCAAAACACATCAAACACAATTTTTGTGCATCCAAATATGCATTAGTGTCAGCAAAATCATCAATCAGAATGACATGATCAATTTATATCAAACTTAAGCTCATTTTCACATTTTTATCAAATCTACACTTTTTCAAATAAGCATATACGAAAATGTTCGCCAAGTTCATAAGCATTCAACTCAAATAACATGTCAAAATAATCATTACTAGCAATTAAACAAGTTTCAAATGGCATTATCTCTCAAAAATCAAGTTCATGAATTTTAGACTTGAAAAAGTCCACTTTAATTCTCAAAATCATATTTAGGCTCAAAGTTTGGATCATTTAACTACCTAAACATGTTACACTACTTAATTTAGCAACAATTCATGACAAAAATCGGCCATAACCTGTTTATATCAAAAAGCCCCAAATTGCTCAAGAACACAAACCCTAGATTACTCAAAATTTGAAGTTTAAGGCTTCTAATCATGTTAAATAGCATCAATCTAGGTTATACAAGCATAATACATAAACAATTTAAGCATAATTACACTAAAAAGCATCAAAATCAAATTGGGGAAAAAATTGCTCAAGAACACTAATTTTCGGATTAAATGGTGTTTAGGTGTAGAAATTTACCGTTTTTCTTGAGTAATTCCTTGATAGCATCCTTCTAAACATGATTTTAGTAAAAGATTTGATGATTAACGGTTAAAAATTGTGATTTTGGGGGTGTTTTCTCGTGTATTTTCGGGTTTTATTTTCGCAGTATTTGGTTTTGTGGTGTGTGGACTGAGCTGTTCGTTCAGCTTTTATTTTTTTTCTGTATTTTGGTCCTCCCGCGAGTCGCGGGGTTTAAACATTCAAACTCCGCGAGTCGCGGAGTTTGTTATTTTTTTTTTATTTTTTTTTTATATCTTATACTAATTAAAACAATTAAGTAATTAATTTTAAAATTTTGTTTCCCTTGTTATTTAGGACGAGGTCGTTTCGGATCGATGTCCTAGTCCGTCCTTCGACAAAATTTTAAAATTTGTCTTTTTGTAGCGATTGTTTTAAAAGCTAAGATTTTTGGGTTTTTTAATGTTTTTGGCATACTTTAATTCAATAAGATTAAAAATAATGATAATAAAAGTTCTCGTCCCTCCCTTGGGTAAAACAATTTCGGTTTAAAGACCTAGTCTTCAACTTACGACGAATTTTAAAAATCATATTTTTAACTTAATGAGATAAAGTAAATTTTTGTTATTAAATTCACACAATTTAAATATAAAATTCAAAATTTAATATTAAAAATTCACACCAAACTTAAAATTTGAAATGCATAAAATTAAAAATTCATATTTTAAAAAAATTAAAAATTCACACCAAACTTAATTTAAAAATTCATATTATAAATTCACACCAAACTTATATTAATTTTTCAAATATTTATAATTTTAAATATATTGTTTTTACAAAGTTTACAATATTAATTTAAGATTTAAATATTAATTTTAAAAATATGGTAAAAATAAAATTAAAAATCTTTTTAGCTTTTTATCCCACTTTAATCAATCAAATATTATCAAAAATATGCGCCCCTCTTTTCGGTAAAGTAATTTCGGTTCCAAGACCTAATTTAACTCATGACGAATTTTTGAAATATTTTGGGTTGATTGATTAAAGATATTTATACCTTAAGAATAAACGTTAAATTTCGCAGTGATGTAATAAATTTTTGAATGATATCAATAATTTCGGTCGCCAAACCTAATTTTATTCAATACCAATTTAATACTTTATAGCGAACAAATTAGCGTTTATTATCAAAAGGCTAAAAATAAAAAAATAAAATAAAAACTGTACAAACATACCTGTGAAATAGATTTCTTAGTTATATGATCTATCCCATTCATAAGATAGTCGGTTTAATTGGTTTTCCATAGCTACATAGGCGTAACCTCGAGCATTCAGTGTCTTTTCTTCTAAACATATGAACGGTCCGTCTCTGCATAAAGTAACAAATTCGGTGTTTGAATAGGTTTGATTATTTGAACATTTACCTCCATGTGACCATTTTCCGCATTTGTGACATCTTTCTAGGTGTCGTGCTCTTCTTTTCGCTGCAGATTTTGATTTTCCTTTACCAAATTGTAACTTATTATCTTCGCATCTGGATTCTTTTCTAACTACGTCCAATCTTTCTCTGATTACTGATACTATTTCACTCGGAAGTGTGTCATTATTACGTTTAGTGATCAAAGCGTGTAGCATTAGACCATGGTTTAGTTCACAGGCAGTCTTCATTTCCTAAAAAAAATAAAAATTCAGAATGGAGGGAGAAGACTAGTTCTTTAGGGTCTGCTAGGGAAAGACCATTCGGGTTCCATTTTCGAGAACTACACGAAAACAGACAATCTAACTCTAACAGAAATACATATTATCCTTTAAAGACTTGATTCTCCCCACACTTAGTTAGCTGTGGTGTTGAAATTGTGATTAACTTCGTTGTCAACTTCCATCGGACCATGTATGTAATGTTTAACTCTGTGACCATTAACTTTAAATTCAATCCCATTTGAATTTATTAATTCTATTGTTCCGTATGAAAAAACTCTTTTAACTATGAATGGTCCAGACCATCTTGATTTCAATTTTCCAGGAAATAGCTTGAATCGTGAATTGAAAAGAAGAACTCTGTCTCCTTCCTTAAATTCTTTTGAACTTCTGATTCTTTTATCATGCAATTTCTTCGTTCTTACTTTATAGATTAACGAATTATCGTATGCTTCATGTCTTAATTCTTCTAATTCATTTAGTTGACTTAATCGTAGATGTCCGGCTTCATGTAAATCAAGATTACATGTCTTCAAAGCCCAAAATGCTTTGTGTTCAATTTCTACTGGAAGATGACATGCTTTTCCATAAACAAGTCTAAAAGGTGTGGTTCCAATTGGAGTTTTGTAGGCTGTTCTAAAAGCCCAGAGTGCATCCTCCAATTTAATGGACCATTCCTTCGGATTTGATCCTACGGTTTTCTCTAGAATACGTTTTAAAGCTCGGTTGGTATTTTCAACTTGTCCACTTGTTTGTGGATGATATGCAGTGGAGATTTTATGAGTTACTCCATATCTTTTAAGAACTTTCTCAAGTTGATTATTACAAAAATGAGTACCCCGATCACTTATTAAAGCTTTCGGTGTTCCAAACCTTGCAAAAAGACGTTTTAAAAAGTTGACTACAACTCGTGCATCGTTAGTTGGGAGAGCTTGTGCTTCCGCCCATTTAGATACATAATCAATGGCTACGAGTATATATAGATTATTATGAGATTTTGGAAATGGACCCATAAAGTCAATACCCCAAATGTCAAATACTTCACATACTTGGATGACATTTTGTGGCATTTCATCACGTTGACTTATTTTTTCGGCCCTTTGACAAGCATCACAGGATTTGCAAAGAAGGTGTGCGTCTTTGTAAATTGTAGGCCAATAGAATCCAGCATCATAAACTTTTCTTGCTGTTAGTTGAGGCCCATAATGCCCTCCTGTTGGTCCTGTGTGACAATGGTTTAATATTTTACTAGCTTCATCTCCAAATACACATCGGCGTATTATTCCATCGGGACAACTTTTAAACAGATGTGGATCTTCCCAAAAATAGTGTTTTATATCACTGAAGAATTTCTTTCGTCTTTGGTACGATAATCCTTTTTCAAGGAATCCACAAACTAAGTAGTTTGCATAGTCTGCAAACCATGGAATTTCTTTATAATCTATCTTCAATAGATATTCATCAGGAAAGTTGTCTTGTATGGCCGATTCATTTAGAACTTCTAATTCGGGATTTTCAAGACGAGAAAGATGATCAACGGCGAGATTTTCTGCTCCTCTTTTATCTCGGATTTCAATATCAAACTCTTGTAAGAGTAAGATCTAACGGATTAATCTTGGTTTAGCATCTTGTTTTGAAAATAGGTATCTAAGAGCAGAATGGTCGGTATAGACCACCGTTTTTGCTAGAACGAGATATGATCGAAATTTATCAAAAGCAAAGACAATAGCAAGGAGTTCTTTTTCAGTAGTTGTATAGTTCGTTTGTGCTCCTTGTAACGTCTTACTAGCATAATATATAGGTTGAAATCGTTTTTCAATCCTTTGTCCTAAAACGGCTCCCATTGCAAAATCACTTGCATCGCACATTATTTCAAATGGTAGATTCCAATTTGGTGTTATCATGATCGGCGCATTAGTTAGTTTCTCTTTAAGAATATTAAAAGATTTGATACACTCATCTGAAAAGATGAATGAAGCATCCGTTTCTAGGAGTTTATTCATAGGAGTGGCAATTTTAGAAAAATCTTTTATGAAACGTCGGTAAAAACCGGCATGCCCTAGAAAACTCCTAACTCCTCTAACATTGGTGGGATGTGGAAGTTTAGCAATTACATCTACTTTAGCTCTATCCACTTCAATTCCTTCTTTTGAAATTTTATGACCAAGAACGATGCCTTCTTTAACCATGAAATGGCATTTCTCCCAATTAAGTACTAGATTTGATTGTTCGCATCTAATAAGCATTCGTTCCAGATTAACTAGACATGATTCAAATGTATCATCGAAGACTGAAAAGTCATCCATGAAAACTTCCATGCATTCTTCTATCATGTCGTGAAAAATCGCCATCATACACCTTTGAAAGGTTGTAGGGGCGTTGCAAAGTCCAAATGGCATGCGTTTGTAAGAAAAAGTACCATAAGGGCACGTGAATGTGGTTTTTTCTTGATCTTCGGGTGCTATTGGAATTTGAAAATATCCGAAAAATCCATCTAGAAAACAATAGTAACTATTTCCGGCTAATCTTTCCAACATTTGATCAATGAAAGGTAAGGGAAAGTGATCTTTTCTGGTGGCGTCATTTAATTTTCTATAATCAATACACACACGCCATCCTGTTACAGTTCTAGTAGGAATAAGCTCATTTTTTTCATTTGTAATGACAGTCATGCCACCCTTCTTAGGCACGCATTGAACTGGGCTTACCCATGGACTATCAGAGATTGAATAAATTAGACCTGCATCTAGCAGTTTAATAATCTCTTTCTTAACTACATCTTGCATATTAGGATTTAGTCTTCGTTGGTGTTGCACATACGTTTTATGACTTTCTTCCATAAGGATTTTATGTGTGCAATACGAAGGACTTATTCCTTTAATATCATGAATCTTCCATGCAATGGCTGGTTTATGAGCTTTCAACACAGAAATGAGTTGTGATTTCTCATTTTCAGTAAGAGAAGACGATATTATTACAGGTAATTCAGATTCACCATGTAAATAAGCGTATTCTAAATGGTTTAGAAGTGGCTTTAACTCTAATTTCGGAGGTTCTTCTATCGATAATTTGTATCGATATCTGTCTTCTTCTTTTAGCATTTGAATTTCTTCTGTTGTTAGTTCATATCCATTAGCTATAAGTGTAGCTAACATTTCAGCTTCATCAATTGGTTCATTACCTTCTCCTAAAGAACATTCTCCTGTTCCTTGTAATTCTGGAAATTCTTCTAATAATTCTGCATGTGCATCTATAGTTTGAATATAATAACATGTATCATCTGCAGATTGTGGTTGTTGCATTGCTCTATCAACTGAAAAGGTAACACTCTCATCCTCTATACTTAGGGTCAATTTCTTACCGAACACGTCTATCATTGCTTTAGCCGTGTTTAAGAATGGTCTTCCTAATATGAGAGGAACTTGAGAATCTTCTTCCATGTCCAGAACAACAAAATCTACTGGAAATACTAAAGTACCAACTTTAACTAGCATGTTCTCCATTATCCCTCTAGGATATTTTATTGATCTATCGGCTAGTTGTATGCTTATTCTGGTTGGTTTCAATTCTCCAAGGTCTAGTTTAGCGTATAGTGAATACGGCATTAGATTTATACTAGCACCTAAGTCTGCCAATGCTTCTATTGAACTAAGACTACCCAGAAAACATGGAATTGTGAAACTTCCTGGATCAGATAATTTTTCTGGTATCTTATTCAACAGCACTGCTGAACAATTAGCATTCATGGTAACAGCCGAGAGTTCTTCCATTTTCTTTCTATTTGAGATTAGATCTTTCAAGAATTTTGCATATCTAGGCATTCCTGAAATCACATCAATGAAAGGAAGATTTACATTTATCTGTTTAAACATATCCAAGAATTTGGATTGCTCGGCTTCAAGTTTCTCTTTCTTCATTTTACTCGGGTAAGGAAGTGGTGGTTGGTATGGTTTAACATAAGGTTTAGCCTTAACTGTGTTATCTTCATTAACCTTTTCAACTACCGGTTCTTTTTCCTTATCTTGATTAGGTTGGGGTTCTTGTGGAGTAGGAATAGCTTCATCAGAAGTTACAGGTATTTCAGGTGGTTTAAGTGTTGTACCACTTCTTGTGGTAATGGCTTTAGCTGTTTCATTCCGGGGGTTAGCATTTGTATCACTAGGTAGACTTCCCGGTTTTCTTTCACCTATTAACCTTGCTAGGTTACTTACTTCTTGTTCCAGATTTTGAATAGAAGCTTGTTGATTTCTAAATGCTTGAGCATTTTGTTCATTAGTTTGTTTATGAGATGTGAAAAATTGCGTTTGAGTTTCAACTAGCTTCATCATCATATCTTCTAAATTCGGCTTTTTATCATCGGTTTGTTGTGGTGGTTTGTTTTGAAAATTAGGTCTTTGCTGATTGTAAGTATTATTGGATACTTGTTGATTGCTAGGACCTTGTTGGTTGTTGTATGGAATATTTCTGTTATAATTCTGGTTTTGATTGTAAATTGGTCTTAGCGGTTGATAATTATTCTGATAATTATTTCCAGGTCTTTGGTTTATGTATGAAATATTCTCTCTTTGTTCCATTGTTAATTCAATACTGAGACAATCTTTTGTCAAATGTGGTCCTCCACACTGCTCACAACTAATTCGTATTGAGTGAATATCTTTATTCATCTTTTCCATTCGTCTCTCGACAGCATCTATCTTTGCGGAAATGGAATCTAAGTCATGGCTAGAATCGACTCTAGCTGCTTTAGATGATCTAACGATATCTTTTTCTTGGTGCCACTCATGTGAGTGGGAAGCAGTGTTATTAATAATTTTGTAAGCATCAGTTTCGGTTTTCTTCATAATAGAACCACCAGCTGCTATATCTATGTCTTTCCTTGTAGTGATGTCGCATCCTTGGTAGAATATTTGTACTATTTGACAGGTGTCTAAACCATGTTGCGGACATCCTCTCAACAACTTTCCAAATCTTGTCCACGCCTCATATAGAGTTTCATTTGGTTTCTGTGTGAACGTAACAATTTCTCCTTGAAGTCTTACGGCTTTAGATGCAGGAAAGAATTGTTTAAGAAATTTTTCAACTAAAACATCCCATGTATCAATCGCCCCTTCAGGTAACGATTCCAACCAATCTTTGGCTTCTCCCTTTAAAGTCCAGGGAAATAACATGAGATATATCTGTTCATCCTCCACTTCTCGGATTTTAAATAGTGTGCAGATCCTATTAAAGGTACGTAAATGTTCATTTGGATCTTCCTTCGGCACACCACTAAATTGGCATTGATTAGTCACCATGTGTAGAATTTGTCCTTTGATTTCATAATCTGGCGCATTAATGTCTGGATGAGTAATTGCGTGACCTTAGCCAGTGCGTTTAGCTCTCATTCGGTCTTCCATACTTAATGGTTCCAGATTCTCCATAATTGAATTTGTTGAATCGGAATCACTAGAGGATTCTGATTTAATGGTTCGTTCCTCAACAATCTCTGTTTGAATGATTGGTGGTTCCGGAGGAAAGTTTAGTGGTTCAGGATCTATGAATCGTTCCTGAATATTCTTCCGATTCTCAATTGTGAGGTCGGGTTCAAAAAATGGATTATCGGAAATTTGAACTGGAGTATTTGGTCGACTGGATGACGATTCTAAAGAAAAATCAACGACGGTAATATTTGCTAAATGTCTTGATCTAGTTACAGGTGGTGAACGTACAAAAGGTGGTGAACATCTTGCTCGGTGCATTCACTGAATATCCTATTAGTTTTTAAAAGGAAAGAAAAATTATAATAAGTTATCCAATCAATAGACTTTTCTGATTTTGCCCACGTTTCGAATAGCCAAAAGATGCAGCAGAGGGGCAGGATTCGTTTGGTCTCAATATAATTGAGGACTGTTTGGCTCCAATAACCCGGTCCACGTACAAATCCAACTATTACTACGAACCAGAAAATTTTGATGTCTATCAATTTAACCACTTAAAATAAATTTTCGTAATTTTAAGAAATTTAGATAAGAAGTAGATTAAAAATCTATGTCCTAAAAACTAGAATGGCGAGAAATAAGAAAGAAAAAGAGTTCGTCGGAAAAAGATCGAAAAAGAAAAATAAGAAAGAAAAATAAAAGGTGACGGAAAAATAAAAGAAACTTATAAAACTTAAAAAACACTTGACTAACCTAACCTTATTACTACAACTAACTTAAAATTATAATCGCAAATTGAGATTACTAATTGGAATGATAATTGATACATAGGTAAAAGTCGTCTAAAAATATTAAAGCTTACAAGAAAAACTATATTCCAAATGGAAATAACTTAAAAAGAAACTAAAACTTAAAAAGGCGTCGCAAAATTCTAAAGCAACTAAATCTTAGTCTAAAGAAAAAGCACTTAAGGAATTCTACGGCAAAGCCTAAAAATCTAGAAGTAAAAATAACTATGGCAAAAACTAAGTTTAAAACTAAATATGAGCTAAAAATACAAATATTACGCTAAAACGATTAAAAAGGGACAAAATATAAAAATATACAAAAAGTTGTAAAAAGTTACAAATTTTTATAAAAATATTATTTTTATATTATTTTATAAAAGCATTAATTTTTATATATATTAAAACTAATTATAATTAATTATAACTAATTAATTTAAAAACTTAAACTAAATAATAATAATAATTAAACTAATTAGGGTTAAAATAATAATAATAATTGATTACTCCTAATTAAATGCAGATTAGGGTTTCTGTCGGTGTCAGAGTGGCTCCGCGAGTTGCGGTAGTCGAGGCAGCAAACTCCGCGAGTCGCGGGGTTCCAGAATTCAACTCAGGTACAGTTTTTAATTCGACGTGTTTTTTTGTTTGTTTTATGTTTTAAATAAAAACAAAATACTTAAATACAACTTATATAAAAATAAAGAAACTTTATAAAACTTAAATATTTAACAAAATCTTAAAAATACTTATATTTTTGTTTTCTTTTTATATTTTCGAATATTTAAAACGTATTTTTATAAAAACGAATTTTAATAAAAGTAAACTAAAAATCTTTTTTTTTTAGCGTTGCGCTTCCGGCTTTTAAGCAAGAAATTTAGTTCCCCGGCAGCGGCGCCAAAAATACTTGATAGTTATGTGAGGTGTATATAAAATAGCTTTATATTTTAGCAGGAAATACTATTAAATACGATACAATTTTACACAAGATATTTATTTATTTATAGAATGGATATACTTAAACCTTGCTACAACACTTATAGGCAGTGTACCTAATCGTACAGTAGTGTAGTTTTTAGTAAGTCCGGTTCGTTCCACATGGAAAATCTTTAAACGGCTTAACGCTATATTAGTTTACTTTTATAAAAATACAAATATATATATAAGTAATATTATTATTATAAAGGGGGGTTTTTACCGTTTAATGACCGGTTTGTCGATTTTAAAACTTTAGTCGCAGTTAAAACCAAATGTAAAATAATAAATAAATACAAGACTTAATTTAAAGCGTAAAGTAAATAACGATAATGAAATTGCGAATAATAAAAGTGCGATAAAATAAACTTGCGATAATTAAAAAGTACGATAATTAAAAGTGCAATTAAATACAATAACATTAAAAATGCGATAATTAGAAGTGCAATTAAGTATAAAATAAAGGAAATTAAATATGAAATAAAAGAATTATGTTTATTTAAACTTCCGTAATCATGATGTTTGACGTGTTGATTTTAGTTTTATGCCCATGGGTTAATTGTCCTTTGTCCTGGATTATTTAATATGTCCGTCTGGTTTTTGTCCATAACAGTCCATCAGTCATAAATATAAAGTGCGAGTGTCCTCGTCAAATTATCCTTATACCCGAAGTTAAATATTCCAACTAATTGGGGACTTAAACTGTAACAAGATTTTAATACTTTGTTTAATAATTACACCAGGATGTCGACTGAGTGTAACCCAAGGTTTTAATATTTTGTTATCAATTATACCAAGTGTCCTTGTACATAATTTCACCCCTGTTTCAATTATTCTAGTGGCTATTAATCCATTCCCGTGTCCGGTTAAATGAACGATTATTCGTACATATAAATACCCCACCCATCGTGTCCGATCGAGTGTATATGGTAATTTATAGGGACGCCCAATTGTAAATCTTTATATTAACATTAACAAACTATCATTTAGTTAAACAAATATAAAGCCCATTAATATCCCATAGTCTAATTTCCACAAGTGTCGTTCCTTTGTCCAAAGCCCAATTATGGTACAAAGCCCAATTACCCAATTTTAGTAATTAGCCCAACATCATGATTACTTCGTTTTAAATAAGCATAATAATAACTTAGCTACGAGACATTAAATTAAAAAGGTTGAACATAACTTACAATGATTAAAAATAGCGTAGCGTTACACGGACAGAATTTCGACTTACACCCTTACAATATTCGCTAACATACCCTTATTATTAGGATTAAAATTAAAATTAAAATTAAAATTAAAATATAAATATAAATATTTACGTATAGATATAGAGAGGATGGATATATATGTTTTTTTTTTGCGATCAGAATTCGTTTGCTTTTATAGGGAGTTTCAGAATTTGGGGCTCCGCGACTCGCGGCCCTTTTTGCCTTCAAACTCCGTGAGTCGCGGAGTTTGTAAATACAGCTCACTCATTTTGGCTCTTTGTTTACCGACAGTTTATTATAAAAATATAATATATATATATAATTTATATAATTAATTATATATTATATTATATTTATATACATAGTTAACTTGTAATTTTTAGTCCGTTGCGTCGAGCGTTGAGAGTTGACGCTGGTCCCGGTTCCGGTTTTTTGAATGTCCTTGCGTACAATTTAATATCTTATACTTTGCATTTTGAATCTTGTACTCTTGTAATTTCGAGACGTTTTTTTATCAATAATTGGAACCTCTTTGATTGTCTTTTGTACTTTTGAGCTTTTTGGTCATTTGCGTCTTCAATTCGTCGAATCTGTCTTTTGTCTTCACCTTTTATTATTTAAACGAATATCACTTGTAAATAGAACAATTGCAACTAAAAGCTTGTCTTTCTTGAGGAATAATGCTATGAAATATATGTTCGTTTTTAGCATTATCAGTAACATATAGAAGTGGATAAAAATATGATTAAGTTTTGGCAACTTGCACCTAGAATATAAATATAGCATGTGGAACCAATTATAACGTATTATAAAGAAAACTACTTGTGGAACCACACTTGCACTTCATGGCCGACCAATTGGTCACAAGAGGGGACGTGCAACTATTTTTTTTGTGCTAAGTATAATGATTATAGTAAAGTAATAATATAGTTGATTACAAGTGGTAGGGTAGCTGCTCGATTAGTTAACAACAAAATTCCTTAGTTTAATTACGAATTGAATCAAGACTTTGAACTGAGGGTTAATTTGCATATACAGTTGGGCCGTAGGTGGTTAGATGGGCTGTGATAAGTTGGGCCCTAATTCATTTATGTTGAACTGTTGCTAGCCACTGGATTTCAGCTTCCATTTGGACAGAAACCCAATTTCAATTAGATGATGAATTGATCATGTTGAGATTGTTATATTGATGACGATGGGGAGGAAGGATGAAGGTGACGAGTTGGTTAGTGATGATAAAGAACATAGTGATGGTAATGATGATCACAATGAAGACATAGATGATACATATTAAGAAGATGATGATATGTGATGTTGGTGATGGCGAAATAGATGATAATGATATATGAAGTAATATGGTGACAGTGAAGTGTCAATGATGATGATCATAGGTGATTATGATCATGGATGTTAAATGGGTATTGCTTTAAGAAGAAGGGAATAGGCACAATCGAGCTAAAAGGATTTAGTTTATGAATTAAAATAGAAAACTAGTAACAGAGCAATGGTTTAGTGGTGTTGAGTTAACGAGAGGTCTCGGGTTCGAGCCCGGGCATAGGCTTTTATTTTTGGAACTTTTTCTTCTTGAGAGGTAGTTATTATTATTATTACTCTTATTATTATTATTATTATTATTATTATTATCATTATTATTATTATTATTATTATTACTATTATTATTATTATTATTATTATTATTATAAATATTATACTCATTATTATTATTATCATTAAAATGAGCAATTGGATTATTATTACTATTAATATTATTATTAGTATTATTCTTAAAATTTTCATTCTTGAAATTTACATTATTAACAAAAGTATTTTTATTAAAATTATCATTTTCATTATCATTATCATTATAAGTATTATTATTTCTATTATCATAACTAACATTATTATTATTATTACTATTATTTTTACCACTTTTATAATTATTATTTTCATATAACATTTTTATCATTTTATTATTAGTATTATTATTATTATTATTATTAAAAGTATTATCATTTTTACTATTATAATTATTATTTTTAAAAAACAAATGTTATCTATATAAAAAAATATATTACAAGTCAACTAATATTACATACTAATATGTTTTTAACTAATATATTACCATTTATATTGATAAAACTTTAATAAAATTATAAATCATGTATTTATTATAAGTATTATATTTAATCATACTAAATTTAATAAATTATAAAATATAAGTAAACTTAATTGATTAAATAGGATATGTGTTAATATATATGCAACTGATATAGGTTCGTGAATCCGAGGCCAACCCCACATTTTGTTCAATGACGTCATATGTATTTTTACTACAAAATACAATACGGTGAGTTTCATTTGCTCCCTTTTTAAATGCTTTTGCAATATATATTTTTGGGACTGAGAATACATGCGCTATTTTTATAACTGTTTTACGAAATAGACACAAGTAATTGAAACTACATTATATGGTTGAATGGATCGAAGCCGAATATGCCCCTTTTAGCTTAGTAGCCTAAGCATTAGGGACCAGACCCCCTAATTAACGCGAATCCTAAAGATAGATCTATCGAGCCCAACAAGCCCCATTCTGGAATTTGGAATGCTTTAGTACTTCGATTTTATCATTTCCGATTGGTGTCCCGGAATGATGGGGATATTCTATATGCATCTTGTTAAGGTCGGTTACCATGTGTTCAATCCATATGAATGATATTTTTGTCTCTATGCATGGAACGTATATTTATGAGAACTGAAAATGAAAATCTTGTGGTATATTAAAATGATGAAAATGATTGTTTATGATAAACGAATGAACTCACCAACCTTTTGGTTAACACTTTAAAGCATGTTTATTCTCAGGTATGAAAGAAATCTTCCGCTGTGCATTTGCTCATATTAGAGATATTACTTGGAGTTATTCATGACATATTTCAAAAGACGTTGCATTCGAGTCGTTGAGTTCATCAAGATTATTACTAAGTCAATTATAGTTGGATGTGTTATGAAATGGTATGCATGCTGTCAGCTTTCGATGTAAAGAAAAATTGTCTTTTAAAAACGAATGCAATGTTTGTAAAATGTATCATATAGAGGTCAATTACCTCGCGATGTAATCATATGTTATTGTATTCGTTCCTATGGATTAGGACGGGTCGTCTCATATGGTATCAGAGCGGTGGTCTTAGCGAACCAGGTCTTGCATTAGTGTGTCTAACTGATAGTTGTTTAGATGCATTAGTGAGTCTGGACTTCGACCGTGTCTGCATGTCAAAAATTTTGCTTATCATTTCGTGTCAAAAATCATCTACTTATCATCCTTAGGAAATTACCTGCTTATCATTCTTAGTCTAGACACATCTTACTGCATTGATTGCATGAATAGTGTATAGACAAATCCATATCTTAGCGTATCTATTACTGTAGACTTTATCTGACACGTTTCCTTAATTTCCTCCATAATCTACGGGATCTTCTGTACTATATTAGATATTCTATATAATATGAATATTATTCGATAACCGAAAAATCATTTCATATCGAAAATCCTCTAACTGATCATAAGAAATGGATCCTACACCTAGCTTGGATTCCATTAGTTCCAAAAGCAATTTCGAGATGCGTATTGAAGTAGACTCCGAAGTCAATGAACACAAAGTGTCTCCACCGTTTAGCTATTTTTCTTTTTGGAGGAGATGGGGGTGGGTCCGAGACTTACTCACTCGATGGAGAAATGAAGAAGGCGAGCCCTACCGCGAACCAAACTTACCTCCTAACATCGAAGAAAATGATGTACTTACTGGTGAACCTATGCGCCACACTGTATTCACCCTTCTTGCTAAAGTTTTCCACTTCGAAGGTCGCATTACTGCAATCTCAGAAAATATTCAACCTCTACTTCCGAATACCAATCGAAGGGGAATATTAGAAGAAGTTAGGGAACTTCGAATTGATAATCAAGATCTATCGAATCAGATGAGTGGATGGATAGAAATGATAGAGGGTAGGATAGAAACACTGACAAGAATGGTGCGTGATTTACAAGCTATACTTACTACACCAACATCATCACCACCATCAACAGCACCAGCAGCATAACCAGTACCAACAACAACAACATCATCACATGTCTCAACTTCGCAATCTATACCTCAAGCATAATTATCGTTCTACAAATCGTTCTACATAAATTATCTTCGTCCTTCATGGAGATTATGTAATCTCTAATGTTTTAGAGATTATGTACTCTAGTTCTAGCCGTAAATCTGATGAGTTTAATATCACATTGACTCATTAAATCCATGATTACGTCTGAAGAAAATATATATGTATATATGTTTTCATAAAGATTGTAATTAAAAGTTTTATTGTACAAACTATTAATGGTGAAAATATTTTAACGGGTAGGTAATACCCGAGGAATATTTAGATTCCACATTAATAAGTTGCACTGTACATTCTTCGAATCTGATTCAACGATCATTTACTATCCTACTTACATCCACAGACATACGTATTCGTTCACCACAGAATAACCATTTTCATTCAATTTCATATTTGGATTTTGACTTATCAGAATCCAACAAGTGGCATAATGAAGAAAACATTGGACAAAATAAAATTTGTTAGAAACAAACAAATTAACTATGAGAAATTTTGTTAAGAATCCACGCTAACAAAATCCTAGCTAACTGTTCCTAGCTAACTAGTTACATTTTATTTATCGCAATTTATTTATCGCCATTTATATTCTCGCAATTTTAATTATTGTCATTTAATTTCTGTTATTTATTTTACGCACTTTAGATATCGGGACACGTATACAAGGTTTTGACATATCATATCGACGCATCTATATATATTATTTGGAATAACCATAGACACTCTATATGAAGTAATACTGGAGTTAGCTATACAGGGTTGAGGTTGATTCTATAATAATATATATAATTTGAGTTGTGATCGAGTCTGAGACATGTACACGGGTCACGATACGTATTAATTAATTCGAATATTATATATTAAACAATATATGAATTATTGAACTGTTAACTGTGGACTAATAATATTGAACAATTAAAATGAATTAAAATATTGATTATAACATATGAAACTAAACATTTCTTCAAGTTTACCACTTGATTTCATCTTAAACCTCATTGTATCTTGACGATTACAATCTGCGTTCAAACCTTTCATGATTCTTGAAAATGCCTCAATCGAAAGGATGACCCAACCGCACTTTATCTACGGAAGGAAAGATTTATGCATATAGTTATGCACCTGAAAAACTCTCAGAAACTGAGTAAACGTATAACACATAGTTGTGCTAATTCCTTAGTGTTATTATTACCCAAAATAACTTGATAATTCCTTTCAAAGTAGCAAATTTTGTCACAGCTCCAGCAAGACAACTTCGACTTTTCGTTCGAAACAACCATATTATAACTGTGATATATATGCGTGCTCTTTTATTGTTACCGGGGAATCTTTCATATTCCATCATACTACCATCAGCGTTTAATCATCTAAAAACACAATTCTCCTGAAACCACCTCGAATTGATAATCGATGATTCAGATATCGTACCATTAAATGCAGAGGAAACAGAAAAATGGTAGATGGTCTAAACGGCCAAAAGTTTGATGATAAAGAAAGGAGTGTTAGGAACGCTCGATAGAAAATTTGGTACTGAAAAACAGATTGAGCTAACCATGAAGGAGACCAAGGCCAAATACAAGGACCATACCATATATTCAAAGAATCCAGGTAATTCTGGATCCGATGAAACCTTCAACGAATATCTTGCTCCGTACTCATGTTAAAATCTTGCGAAAAATCTTTCTTCCTCAACAATCGAACTTAGAAATTCCAAAATATCATCATAAATATCTTCGATATTTCTGAAGATATTTTCTTAAATATCCTCGTCTGAAATTATTTATCTCTTCGTACTATCTATATTACATCATAAAGGAAACTACTTTAATTTCTAAATTTCTTTAAAATTCGAGTTTGAATTATGAATGATATTGGAGTAGTGTTGGAAATTGATGCATGAGTTAGTATAATATAATGACACTTGATCAATGTGATTATATTACAGTAAGTTATGCTGAGTTTCTAATGGAACGTGATGATTCACAGATCATAACGTCATCACGTGCCATGTCACATAACTCTTTCATTCTGTTTAACTTCTGAACATATCAAGAAAGTATATTCTTGATAGTTCTATTCTCAGTAATTCTGGTAATTTGACAAATCAAATCATGCGATTATGTTCTCTTTTATTTGGAACATTAAGTCTATTCGAAATTCCATACTTACGAATTCTGGACCGTTACTCGCTTTACTAGAGGTAGAGAAGATAATAAAAAGGCAAAGAACTTCAAAATATAAGAGAAAATATAAAGCCCAATAACAACACGGAGAATACAAACCGTGGATATTAATACGAATAGCAATATAAGGACACGGTATAATTAAGAATAGTATCACCCCAAGGTAATAGTAGAAGTAAACAGATTTTTCTGGAGGAAGATTGAAAAGAAGGATGACAGAAATGATAATTAGGAAAATATCAAAGATTAGAACGAGATTAAGCATTTTCACAATCTTTTGGAGGTATAAACAAAGAAAGAAAGTATAGGAATGGTGAAAATAATGAAACGGAAAAAGTTTAATTTATAATGGAAAAATCAGACGGAACAACCAAGGCAAATCATCGTATTTAATTATGGAGATCTTAATATCCTTATATCCCGAAGAATCAGATCTTTTAGATTTCAAAGATTTTCTTTAAATTCTTTGAATTCCGGAATTCAAACCTGACTACGTCAAAAGTTAAAACAAATCTTTATTTCTCATTTCATTCTTTTGTGATAGCTTCACTCGTACTCTTCGAATAATCAAATTGTTTTATCCATATTACTCAATGATGATAAAACTCTATTTATCAACTCATATTCGTCATGAAAATATTTTTATTGTTAGCCATGACCACCTCACTCAAATTTCGGGACGAAATTTCTTTAACGGGTAGGTACTGTGATGACCCGGAAATATCCGACCAAATTTAAACTTAATCTTTAATGAAATTTTGACACGATAAGCGAAGTATGTAATGTTGAGTCTAGAAAATTTTGAAACGATGTTCATATATTCAATTGACCTTCGACTGCTCTCGACGATTCACGAACAATTAATTGTAAATAGATATGTGTGTATGTATATATAAATAATAATACGAAATATAATTTGATGTATTATATGTTGTTGTTATTAAAAATTAATAAAAATAAAAATAGGATATTATAATAATTATTATTTAAAATATATCTATATATATAAATAAAGTATATTAAAAAATAAATATTAAATGATTGTAATACTCGTTTGATGTTTCGTTTGATATTAAGCAAGTTAAATTCAAACTTATGTAGTTTTAAAATAAACGATGATTCAAAAATGAGCTATATAAATTTTAGGTTTATTAAAAAATATATTTAGAAGCTAATTAATAAATTGCAACACTTTTTATATTTCACCCATAAATGAGAGGGACAATTGATGTAATTTTTATTTAACAAACTAATGATTGAGTTTTATACCATAATGACCAAAATAAATAAATATAGTTAATATAAAAATATGAAATTTTTCTGTGTACTTTTATCCGTCACTGATTTACAACGGAGTATGACATACTCTCTGTGTTAAACCTGTCGGCAAATAAATCAAGGATTTAAATTACTGAACTGTTTCCTTTCCTTCTATCGCATGCATTATTATTAGATTATATTATAATTATAATAATTATTAAATTAATATCATAAATTATTAATTTTAAAAGTATTACATATACATATATGATTAAACACATTCGTTACTAGTCTCTATCTACTGTTCCATTCACCACTACTTGCCATTTTTCTTGTTATTGATCGTACACCTTTTGCCATAGAATCAATTGGAATATAATTGTATTACCAAATATCTTACTGTGCATATTGATACCCTGATTACTGTATTCACTTTATCTTCACGGGTGTTATATGAATCATTGTTTTCTTTTTAGCTCATCCCCACATCTCAATTCATCAACTTTCTATACATATATATATATATATATATATATATATATATATATATATATATATATATATATATATATATATATATATTACGTTTGAGAATAGATATATACCACATCCATATCTTTGAACTTTTAATATAATACATATACATATACAAACTTACACATATGAGAATATGACATACAATCACAACTCCCTCTTTTCTTCTTCGCATTTTGGTCGATCAAAACAATCTTGGTTCACATCAATCAAACCGCCACCTCACTCCATTGTGGCTACCATCCAACACCCACTAACATGAACCACCATCTTTATATTCTCTGGTCACTAAACAAACATCACCACTTCTAATCTCTATCTGTTTGAAAGAACATCAACAACCAAAACGTCATCATAATTACAAACTGTTTTCGAGGTGTGCTGCTGCTACTGTATAGCTGCAAAACCACCATCATTATCATTATTTCCTTCGTTTGCTATTCCTATCAGACGAACCAAAGACACCACTGGTTCGAACCATTGTTGCTGCTACTGCCATGCATGTGTTTGTTATCAGTAAACCACCATAAAACCCCTTCGAATAATCACCTCACCCTTCACTCATTTCATGAATCACTACCTGCACCCTCATCATGCAAGCTACACACTTAATCGATTCCTCTCAAGTTGCTGCACAAGCGAGAACTTCACATCAACCATATTCATCTAAAGTCAATCGCCATTTTATTATCACCACCACAATCAACAAAACCACTTGTTTCTTATATGCTACCATCTCCTTCTTTCTTGTTATTCTTCATTGAATCATCACCATCCACCACATCTTTCTCTCTATCTATCTCTACCCTTAAAAATCGAAACCCGCCATCACAGACCCACTTGTTTCCCAACTATTACCTACTACTGACTAAACCATATTTCTTCTGTCATTCAATGTAACACATAGAAGTGGATAAAAATATGATTAAGTTTTGGCAACTTGTACCTAGAATATAAATATAGAATGTGGAACCAATTATAACGTATTATAAAGAAAACTACTTGTGGAACCACACTTGCACTTCATGGCCGACCAATTGGTCTCAAGAGGGGACGCGCAACTATTTTTTTTTTTGCTAAGTATAATGATTATAGTAAAGTAATAATATAGTTGATTAAAAGTGGTAGGGTAGCTGCTCGATTAGTTAACAACAAAATTCCTTAGTTTAATTACGAATTGAATCAAGACTTTGAATTGAGGGTTAATTTGCATATACAGTTGGGCCGTAGGTGGTTAGATGGGCTGTGATAAGTTGGGCCGTAATTCGTTTATGTTGAACTGTTACTAGCCGCTAGATTTCAGCTTCCATTTGGACAGAAACCCAATTTCAATTAGATGATGAATTGATCATGTTGAGATTGTTATATTGATGATGATGGGGAGGAAGGATGAAGGTGACGGGTTGGTTAGTGATGATAAAGAACATAGTGATGGTAATGATGATCACAATGAAGACATGGATGATGCATATTAAGAAGATGATGATATGTGATGTTGGTGATGGCGAAATAGATGATAATGATATATGAAGTAATATGGTGACAGTGAAGTGTCAATGATGATGATCATAGGTGATTATGATCATGGATGTTAAAATGGGTATTGTTTTAAGAAGAAGGGAATAGGCACAATCGAGCTAAAAGGATTTAGTTTGTGAATTAAAATAGAAAACTAGTAACAGAGCAATGGTTTAGTGGTGTTTAGTTAACGAGAGGTCTCGGGTTCGAGCCCGGGCATAGGCTTTTATTTTTGGAACTTTTTCTTCTTGAGAGGTAGTTATTATTATTATTACTCTTATTATTATTATTATTATTATTATTATATTATTATTATTATTATTATTATTAATATTATTATTATTATTATTATTATTATTATTATTATTATTATTATTATTATTATTATTATTATTATTATTATTACTAATATAAATATTATACTCATTATTATTATTATCATTAAAATGAGCAATTGGATTATTATTACTATTAATATTATTATTAGTATTATTCTTAAAATTTTCATTCTTGAAATTTACATTATTAACAAAAGTATTTTTATTAAAATTATCATTATCATTTTCATTATCATTATAAGTATTATTATTTCTATTATCATAACTAACATTATTATTATTATTATTACTATTATTTTTACCACTTTTATTATTATTATTTTCATATAACATTTTTATCATTTTATTATTAGTATTATTATTATTATTATTAAAAGTATTATCATTTTAACTATTATAATTATTATTTTTAACAAACAAATGTTATCTATATAAAAAAAATATATTACAAGTCAACTAATATTACACACTAATATGTTTTTAACTAATATATTACCATTTATATTGATAAAACTTTAATAAAATTATAAATCATGTATTTATTATAAGTATAATTATATTTAATGATACTAAATTTAATAAATTATAAAATATAAGTAAACTTAATTGATTAAATAGGATATGTGTTAATATATATGCAACTGATATAGGTTCGTGAATCCAAGGCCAACCCCACATTTTGTTCAATGACGTCATATGTATTTTTACTACAAAATACAGTATGGTGAGTTTCATTTGCTCTCTTTTTAAATGCTTTTGCAATATATATTTTTGGGACTGAGAATACATGCGCTATTTTTATAATTGTTTTACGAAATAGACACAAGTAATTGAAACTACATTATATGGTTGAATGGATCGAAGCCGAATATGCCCCTTTTAGCTTGGTAGCCTAAGAATTAGGGAACAGACCCCCTAATTGACGCGAATCCTAAAGATAGATCTATCGGGCCCAACAAGCCCCATTCTGGAATTTGGAATGCTTTAGTACTTCGATTTTATCATGTTCGATTGGTGTCCCGAAATGATGGGGATATTCTATATGCATCTTGTTAAGGTCGGTTACCAGGTGTTCAATCCATATGAATGATATTTTTGTCTCTATGCATGGGACGTATATTTATGAGAACTGAAAATGAAAATCTTGTGGTCTATTAAAATGATGAAAATGATTGTTTATGATAAACGAATGAACTCACCAACCTTTTGGTTGACACTTTAAAGCATGTTTATTCTCAGGTATGAAAGAAATCTTTCGCTATGCATTTGCTCATATTAGAGATATTACTTGGAGTTATTCATGACATATTTCAAAAGACGTTGCATTCGAGTCGTTGAGTTCATCAAGATTATTACTAAGTCAATTATAGTTGGATGTGTTATGAAATGGTATGCATGCTGTCAACTTTCGATGTAAAGAAAGATTGTCTTTTAAAAAGGAATGCAATGTTTGTAAAATGTATCATATAGAGGTCAATTACCTCGCGATGTAATCATATGTTATTGTATTCGTTCCTATAGATTAGGACGGGTCATCTCAATATGTATAAATTAAGGTTCGTGCAACAGTGGGTTCCAGACAAACAGTCTAGAATTCAACATTTTGTTAATATAATTTACCAGAGTACAGAACAATGGTTAGGATGGCGACGATGCTATCGCAAGCATTTGTTATGGCCAAGATGGTAGAAGATGATGTCAAGGCAGCAAGAAACAGAATGGTAGGTTATGGGATGCCACAACAAGATCAGGAGATGAGTTCAGACTCTAGGTCAAAGAAGTCCGTTAAGTTGAAACAGAAAAGTTGATCAGAACAGAGTGGGACAACATCAAGTCAGAATTCTTGGTGTTATATGTAGTGACCCGAACTTTTCCATGTTTATATATATTAATTGAGATTGATATTTACATGATTAAATGTTTCCAACATGTTAAGCAATCAAACTTGTTAAGACTTGATTAATTGAAATATGTTTCATATAGACAATTGACCACCCAAGTTGACCGGCGATTCACGAACGTTAAAACTTGTAAAAACGACATGACGATATATATATGGATATACATATGGTTAACATGAGATTATGATAAGTAAGTATCTCCATAAGTATATTAACAATGAGTTATATACATATAAACAAGACTACTAACTTAAGGATTTCGAAACGAGACATATATGTAACGATTATCGTTGTAACGACATTTAAATGTATATATATCATATTAAGATATATTAATATATCATAATATCATGATAATATAATAATTTAACATCTCATTAGATATAATAAACAATGGGTTAACAACATTAATTGAGATCGTTAACTTAAAGGTTTCAAAACAACACTTACATGTAACGACTAACGATGACTTAACGACTCAGTTAAAATGTATATACATGTAGTGTATTTAGATGTATTAAAATACTTTTGGAAGACTTCAAGACATATATCAAAACACTCATACTTAACAAAAATGGTTACAGTTACTTTCCCATTCTTTTCTTTCATCAAGAATTCTAGTCGTATTCTTACCCGTATTATACACAGCTTCAAAACGTACTTACTATGGGTATATACCAATATGAACTAGCATGGGATTCCACTCTTGATTATGTCATGTATGACTAATCAATTTTAACTTCTACCATGAGCTAGTCAACTAACTAGAACTCCTTTTAACCCCACTCACCACTCACCAATTACCACTCATCATTCACTCCATTTCACTTCCAATCCTCTTTCTAATTCTCTCTCAACACACCCACACTATTATGAATGTATTTTTCCAGTAGTTAATCATCATCTTCATCAAAAATCACTTCAATAATCAAGCTATAATCATCATAGGAAGAACACTTCAAGAACACTTCAAAAATCCCTTCAAGTTTACTAATTTACTTCCAAGCTTTCTAATCCATTCCAAGTAATCATCTAAAATCAAGAAACCTTTGTTATATACAGTAGGTTATCTTTCTTATTCAAGGTAATATTCATATTCAAACTTTGATTCAATTTCTATAACTATAAACTATCTTAATTCGAGTAAAAATCTTACTTGAACTTGTTTTTGTGTCATGATCCTACTTCAAGAACTTTCAAGCCATCCAAGATCCTTTGAAGCTAGATCATTTCTTGTAACTTCCAGTAGGTTTACCTACTAAACTTGAGGTAGTAATGATGTTCATAACATCATTCGATTCATATATATAAAACTATCTTATTCGAAGGTTTAAACTCGTAATCACTAGAACATAGTTTAGTTAATTCTAAACTTGTTCGCAAACAAAAGTTAATCCTTCTAACTTGACTTTTAAAATTAACTAAACACATGTTCTATATCTATATGATATGCTAACTTAATGATTTAAAACCTGGAAACACGAAAAACACCGTAAAACCGGATTTACGCCGTCGTAGTAACACCGCGGGCTGTTTTGGGTTAGTTAATTAAAAACTATGATAAACTTTGATTTAAAAGTTGTTATTCTGAGAAAATTATTTTTATTATGAACATGAAACTATATCCAAAAATTATGGTTAAACTCAAAGTGGAAGTATGTTTTCTAAAATGGTCATCTAGACGTCGTTCTTTCGACTGAAATGACTACCTTTACAAAAACGACTTGTAACTTATTTTTCCGACTATAAACCTATACTTTTTCTGTTTAGATTCATAAAATAGAGTTCAATATGAAACCATAGCAATTTGATTAACTCAAAACGGATTTAAAATGAAGAAGTTATGGGTAAAACAAGATTGGATAATTTTTCTCATTTTAGCTACGTGAAAATTGGTAACAAATCTATTCCAACCATAACTTAATCAACTTGTATTGTATATTATGTAATCTTGAGATACCATAGACACGTATACAATGTTTCGACCTATCATGTCGACACATCTATATATATTTCGGAACAACCATAGACACTCTATATGTGAATGTTGGAGTTAGCTATACAGGGTTGAGGTTGATTCCAAAATATATATAGTTTGAGTTGTGATCAATACTGAGATACGTATACACTGGGTCGTGGATTGATTCAAGATAATATTTATCGATTTATTTCTGTACATCTAACTGTGGACAACTAGTTGTAGGTTACTAACGAGGACAGCTGACTTAATAAACTTAAAACATCAAAATATATTAAAAGTGTTGTAAATATATTTTGAACATACTTTAATATATATGTATATATTGTTATAGGTTCGTGAATCAACAGTGGCCAAGTCTTACTTCTCGACGAAGTAAAAATCTGTGAAAGTGAGTTATAGTCCCACTTTTAAAATCTAATATTTTTGGGATGAGAATACATGCAGGTTTTATAAATGATTTACAAAATAGACACAAGTACGTGAAACTACATTCTATGGTTGAATTATTGAAATCGAATATGCCCCTCTTTATTAAGTCTGGTAATCTAAGAATTAGGGAACATACACCCTAATTGACGCGAATCCTAAAGATAGATCTATTGGGCCTAACAAACCCCATCCAAAGTACCGGATGCTTTAGTACTTCGGAATTTATATCATATCCGAAGGGTGTCCCGGAATGATGGGGATATTCTTATATATGCATCTTGTTAATGTCGATTACCAGGTGTTCACCATATGAATGATTTTTATCTCTATGTACGGGATGTGTATTGAAATATGAAATCTTGTGGTCTATTGTTACGATTTGATATATATAGGTTAAACCTATAACTCACCAACATTTTTGTTGACGTTTTAAGCATGTTTATTCTCAGGTGATTATTAAGAGCTTCCGCTGTCGCATACTTAAATAAGGACGAGATTTGGAGTCCATGCTTGTATGATATTGTGTAAAAACTGCATTCAAGAAACTTATTTTGTTGTAACATATTTGTATTGTAAACCATTATGTAATGGTCGTGTGTAAACAGGATATTTTTGATTATCATTATTTGATAATCTACGTAAAGCTTTTTAAAACCTTTATCTATGAAATAAAGGTTATGGTTTGTTTTAAAAATGAATGCAGTCTTTGAAAAACGTCTCATATAGAGGTCAAAACCTTGCAACGAAATCAACTAATATGGAACATTTTTAATCAATAAGAACGGGACATTTCAGTTGGTATCCGAGCGTTGGTCTTAGAGAACCAGAATTTTGCATTAGTGTGTCTTATCGAGTTTGTTAGGATGCATTAGTGAGTCTGGACTTCGACCGTGTTTACTTGAAAAATGATTGCTTAACAAATTTTGTTGGAAACTATATATTTTTAACATGTGAATATTATGTGATATATTAATCTCTTAACGCGTTTGATATTATGTGATAGATGTCTACCTCTAGAACAAGTTCCATTGACTCACCTAATAATAATGAAGAGTCAAATGTAAATTGGAATGATTCGTGGACTGATTCACAAGTTCCCGAAGAGGAACCGGAAGAAGAGTCGGAACCAGAAGAAGAATCGGAACCGGATGAAGAAATAGAACCGGTGGGGGAAATAATAAAACGGTTAAGTAAAAGAAAATCCTCAACCAACCGACCAAGATTAATTATGGTCAATGGTGTTTCCGCTAAGGAAGCAAAATATTGGGAGGATTACCAATTCTCCGATGAATCGGATTCTGACGAGAATTCCGATGATGTTATAGAAATTACCCCAACTGAATTTAAAAAGGTAAAAGAAAATAATAAGGGAAAGGGCATAAAAATAGAGAAATCTAATTCCAACCCCGATGAACTTTATATGTATCGTCAACCCCCGAAGTCCTTAAGTTGTAACAATGACCCGGGAACCTCTAAACCACCAGGTTTTTCTAAACCAATGTGGAAAACGACGGCTCGTATTAGGGGAACATCATATATCCCTAGAAACTTGGAAAAACGAACCAAAACCGAAGAAGAAGAAACAAGCGAGTTGGAATAAGATAGTTGTATTCGTGTGGTGTAATATATGTAATATAGTGTGCTTATGCTTTATGATATATGTAAAAATTGCTTGTATTAATAAGTATTTTTTTATGAATCTAACTCTTGTTTTTTTTACAGTATAAAAACACAAAATGGATAGACAACCCAATATTTTAAGAGACCTACCCGGAGACATGATTGATGAAATCTTGTCTAGAGTCGGTCAGAATTCTTCGGCACAACTATTTAAGGCGAGATCAGTTTGTAAGACATTCGAAGAACGTTCCAAGAATGCCTTGGTTTATAAAAGGCTTTCGTTCGAAAGATGGGGGATATCACATTGGGAAATCCATAAGTTACGATGTGTTTACTTTGATGCATATATTGCGGGGAACCCAAATGCTATTTTACGCAATGGGTTAAGAAATTATTTTGACTCAATATATCCGAATATTGGACTTTGTGATTTAGAAAAAAGCGGCTAACATGCAACATAAAGAAGCATGTTATGCTTACGGATTAGTAATGTTCGCTTCTCACCAAAGTGAGAACAAGAACATCGGCCTACAACTATTAAACAAAACGTTCCCACAAGTGACGGAGTCGGTAATTGGGGTAAGAAATGAGGTTTTTAGATTGTTACGGGACTGTTGGACATTACGTAACCCTCGTCCCTTTGACGATGTTACAACACGCTGTCTTATCAACGACCATAACGGTTATGTTCCACAAGACCAAGGATGGGAAGTAGTCCTAGTAAAACCAGAATGCATGACTTGTTTTTGGAAGTATGAATTACGTGTCTTTATTGCCTTTGCTGAACGACTTGTGTACTAGCTAAAATTATCTTCACACCTATCTTGTATCGAAGTTATTGTGTGCTATATTTCATGCTTTATGTAAAATAAGCGGTATTGTAAGTTTGTAAAATATTGTATAAAAGTTTGAACGCGAAATATTATTATAATCAGTTTTTCATATAGAATTGTAGTAGTTGAATTGTATATTAGCTACTAAGTATGAACTTAACGGGTAGGTACTACCCGAATTTAAACTTATAAAACGCTAATATGAAGAAAAAGCTTTTATAAATGAGTTCATATTATGCTACGAAATACTATTAACTACTCTTAATATTCTGTATGATTAACTTGTTCCATTTGACTATTTTGAAGGAAATGGCACCGACTACTCGACACACCGTGAATATGAATGAAGAGGAATTCCGTACTTTTTTAGCTTCAAACATAGCCGCAGTACAGGCTGCGCTACATACCAACAATAACCTTGGATCTAGCAATACAGGAAATCGTGTAGGATGCACCTACAAAGAATTCACTGCCTGCAAACCTTTGGAATTTGATGGAACCGAAGGACCGATCGGATTGAAACGGTGGACCGAGAAGGTCGAATCGGTGTTTGCCATAAGTAAGTGTACTGAAGAGGACAAAGTAAAGTACGCTACGCATACCTTCACAGGTTCTGCGTTAACATGGTGGAATACCTATCTAGAGCAAGTGGGACAAGACGATGCGTACGCACTACCGTGGTCAGCATTCAAGCACTTGATGAACGAGAAGTACCGTCCCAGAACCGAGGTCAATAAGCTCAAGACAGAACTTAGAGGGTTACGAACCCAAGGATTTGATATTACCACGTACGAAAGACGATTCACAGAATTGTGCCTATTGTGTCCGGGAGCATTCGAAGATGAGGAAGAGAAGATCGACGCGTTTGTGAAAGGATTACCGGAAAGAATCCAAGAAGATATAAGTTCACACGAGCCCGCCTCCATACAACAGGCATGTAGAATGGCTCACAAACTAGTGAACCAGATTGAAGAAAGAATTAAAGAACAGACTGCTGAAGAGGCCAATGTGAAGCAAGTCAAAAGAAAGTGGGAGGAAAACGGTGATAAGAATCACCAATACAACAACAACAGCAATTACAACAATAATCGCAACAATTATCCCAACAATCGCAACATCAATCGCAACTACAACAAACGGCCCAACAACAACAACAACAACAACAACAACAGCAACTACAACAATCATCTCAACAACAATAATAATCGCAACAACAACAACAATCAGAAGCAGCTATGCCAAAGGTGTGAAAAGTATCACTCGGGGTTCTGCACCAAATTTTGCAACAAGTGTAAAAGAAATGGTCATAGCGCGGCGAAGTGTGAGGTCTACGGACCAGGGGTTAATAGAACGAAAGGAACAAATGGTGTCGGAACGAGTAATGGTGGAGCAAGTAGTGTCGGAGCAAGTTATGCCAATGTAGTTTGTTATAAATGTGGAAAACCGGGCCACATTATTAGAAATTGCCCGAACCAGGAGAACACGAATGGACAAGGCCGCGGAAGAGTTTTCAATATTAATGCGGCAGAGGCACAGGAAGACCCGGAGCTTGTTACGGGTACGTTTCTTATTGACAATAAATCTGCTTACGTTTTATTTGATTCGGGGGCGGATAGAAGCTATATGAGTAGAGATTTTTGTGCTAAATTAAGTTGTCCATTGACGCCTTTGGATAGTAAATTTTTACTCGAATTAGCAAATGGTAAATTAATTTCAGCAGATAATATATGTCGGAATCGAGAAATTAAACTGGTTAGCGAAACATTTAAGATTGACTTGATACCAGTAGAGTTAGGGAGTTTTGATGTGATAATCGGTATGGACTGGTTGAAAGAAGTGAAAGCAGAAATCGTTTGTTACAAAAACGCAATTCGCATTATACGAGAAAAAGGAAAACCCTTAATGGTGTACGGAGAAAAGGGCAACACGAAGCTACATCTTATTTGTAATTTGAAGGCACAAAAACTAATAAGAAAAGGTTGCTATGCTGTTCTAGCACACGTCGAGAAAGTACAAACTGAAGAAAAGAGCATCAATGATGTTCCCGTCGCAAAAGAATTTCCCGATGTATTTCCGAAAGAATTACCGGGATTACCCCCACATCGATCCGTTGAATTTCAAATAGATCTTGTACCAGGAGCTGCACCAATAGCTCATGCTCCTTACAGACTCGCACCCAGTGAGATGAAAGAACTGCAAAGCCAATTACAAGAACTTTTAGAGCATGGTTTCATTCGACCAAGCACATCACCGTGGGGAGCTCCTGTTTTGTTTGTCAAGAAGAAAGATGGTACATTCAGGTTGTGTATCGACTACCGAGAGTTGAACAAACTTACCATCAAGAACCGCTACCCACTACCGAGAATCGGCGACTTATTTGATCAACTACAAGGCTCGACTGTTTATTCAAAGATTGACTTACGTTTCGGGTATCATCAAATGCGGGTAAAAGAAGATGATATTCCAAAGACTGCTTTCAGAACACGTTACGGTCATTACGAGTTTATGGTCATGCCATTTGGTTTAACTAATGCACCAGCTGTGTTCATGAACCTTATGAACCGAGTGTGCGGACCATACGTTGACAAGTTTGTCATTGTTTTCATTGATGACATACTTATTTACTCAAATAATGACCAAGAACACGGTGAACATTTGAGATAGGTGTTAGAAGTATTGAGGAAGGAAGAATTGTACGCAAAGTTTTCAAAGTGTGCATTTTGGTTGGAAGAAGTTCAATTCCTCGGTCACATAGTGAACAAAGAACGTATTAAGGTGGATCCAGCAAAGATAGAAACTGTTGAAAAGTGGAAAACCCCAAAAACTCCGAAACACATACGCCAGTTTTTAGGACTAGCTGGTTACTACAGAAGGTTCATCCAAGACTTTTCCAGAATAGCAAAACCCTTGACTGCATTAACGCATAAAGGGAAGAAATTTGAATGGAAGGATGAACAAGAGAAAGCGTTTCAGTTATTGAAGAAAAAGCTAACTACGACACCTATATTGTCATTGCCTGAAGGGAATGATGATTTTGTGATTTATTGTGACACATCAAAGCAAGGTCTCGGTTGTGTATTAATGCAACGAACGAAGGTGATTGCTTATGCGTCTAGACAATTGAAGATTCACGAGCAAAATTATACGACGCATGATTTGGAATTAGGCGCGGTTGTTTTTGCATTAAAGACTTGGAGGCACTACTTATATGGGGTCAAAAGTATTATATATACCGACCACAAAAGTCTTCAACACATATTTAATCAGAAACAACTGAATATGAGGCAGCGTAGGTGGATTGAATTGTTGAATGATTACGACTTTGAGATTCGTTACCACCCGGGGAAGGCAAATGTGGTAGCCGATGCCTTGAGCAGGAAGGACAGAGAACCCATTCGAGTAAAATCTATGAATATAATGATTCATAATAACCTTACTACTCAAATAAAGGAGGCGCAACAAGGAGTTTTAAAAGAAGGAAATTTAAAGGATGAAATACCCAAAGGATCGGAGCAGCATCTTAATATTCGGGAAGACGGAACCCGGTATAGGGCTGAAAGGATTTGGGTACCAAAATTTGGAGATATGAGAGAAATGGTACTTAGAGAAGCTCATAAAACCAGATACTCAATACATCCTGGAACGGGGAAGATGCACAAGGATCTCAAGAAACATTTTTGGTGGCCGGGTATGAAAGCCGATGTTGCTAAATATGTAGGAGAATGTTTGACGTGTTCTAAGGTCAAAGCTGAGCATCAGAAACCATCAGGTCTACTTCAACAACCTGAAATCCCAGAATGGAAATGGGAAAACTTTACCATGGATTTCATCACTAAATTGCCAAGGACTGCAAGTGGTTTTGATACTATTTGGGTAATAGTTGATCGTCTCACCAAATCAGCACACTTCCTGCCAATAAGAGAAGATGACAAGATGGAGAAGTTAGCACGACTGTATTTGAAGGAAGTCGTCTCCAGACATGGAATACCAATCTCTATTATCTCTGATAGGGATGGCAGATTTATTTCAAGATTCTGGCAGACATTACAGCAAGCATTAGGAACTCGTCTAGACATGAGTACTGCCTATCATCCACAAACTGATGGGCAGAGCGAAAGGACGATACAAACGCTTGAAGACATGCTACGAGCATGTGTTATTGATTTCGGAAACAGTTGGGATCGACATCTACCGTTAGCAGAATTTTCCTACAACAACAGCTACCATTCAAGCATTGAGATGGCGCCGTTTGAAGCACTTTATGGTAGAAAGTGCAGGTCTCCGATTTGTTGGAGTGAAGTGGGGGATAGGCAGATTACGGGTCCGGAGATTATACAAGAAACTACCGAGAAGATCATCCAAATTCAACAACGGTTGAAAACCGCCCAAAGTCGACAAAAGAGCTACGCTGACATTAAAAGAAAAGATATAGAATTTGAATTTGGAGAGATGGTCATGCTTAAAGTTGCACCTTGGAAAGGCGTTGTTCGATTTGGTAAACGAGGGAAATTAAATCCAAGGTATATTGGACCATTCAAGATTATTGATCGTGTCGGACCAGTAGCTTACCGACTTGAGTTACCTCAACAACTCGCGGCTGTACATAACACTTTCCACGTCTCGAATTTGAAGAAATGTTTTGCTAAAGAAGATCTCACTATTCCATTAGAGGAAATCCAAATCAACGAAAAACTCCAATTCATCGAAGAACCTGTCGAAATAATGGATCGTGAGGTTAAAAGACTTAAGCAAAACAAGATACCAATTGTTAAGGTTTGATGGAATGCTCGTAGAGGACCCGAGTTCACCTGGGAGCATGAAGATCAGATGAAGAAGAAATACCCGCATCTATTTCCAGAAGATTCGTCAACACCTTCAACAGCTTAAAATTTCGGGACGAAATTTATTTAACGGGTAGGTACTGTAGTGACCCGAACTTTTCCATGTTTATATATATTAATTGAGATTGATATTTACATGATTAAATGTTTCCAACATGTTAAGAAATCAAACTTGTTAAGACTTGATTAATTGAAATATGTTTCATATAGACAATTGACCACCCAAGTTGACCGGCGATTCACGAACGTTAAAACTTGTAAAAACGACATGACGATATATATATGGATATACATATGGTTAACATGAGATTATGATAAGTAAGTATCTCCATAAGTATATTAACAATGAGTTATATACATATAAACAAGACTACTAACTTAAGGATTTCGAAACGAGACATATATGTAACGATTATCGTTGTAACGACATTTAAATGTATATATATCATATTAAGATATATTAATATATCATAATATCATGATAATATAATAATTTAACATCTCATTAGATATAATAAACAATGGGTTAACAACATTAATTGAGATCGTTAACTTAAAGGTTTCAAAACAACACTTACATGTAACGACTAACGATGACTTAACGACTCAGTTAAAATGTATATACATGTAGTGTATTTAGATGTATTAAAATACTTTTGGAAGACTTCAAGACATATATCAAAACACTCATACTTAACGAAAATGGTTACAGTTACTTTCCCATTCTTTTCTTTCATCAAGAATTCTAGTCGTATTCTTACCCGTATTATACACAGCTTCAAAACGTACTTACTATGGGTATATACCAATAGGAACTAGCATGTGATTCCACTCTTGATTATGTCATGTATGACTAATCAATTTTAACTTCTACCATGAGCTAGTCAACTAACTAGAACTCCTTTTAACCCCACTCACCACTCACCAATTACCACTCATCATTCACTCCATTTCACTTCCAATCCTCTTTCTAATTCTCTCTCAACACACCCACACTATTATGAATGTATTTTTCCAGTAGTTAATCATCATCTTCATCAAAAATCACTTCAAGAATCAAGCTATAATCATCATAGGAAGAACACTTCAAGAACACTTCAAAAATCCCTTCAAGTTTACTAATTTACTTCCAAGCTTTCTAATCCATTCCAAGTAATCATCTAAGATCAAGAAACCGTTGTTATATACAGTAGGTTATCTTTCTTATTCAAGGTAATATTCATATTCAAACTTTGATTCAATTTCTATAACTATAAACTATCTTAATTCGAGTAAAAATCTTACTTGAACTTGTTTTTGTGTCATGATCCTACTTCAAGAACTTTCAAGCCATCCAAGATCCTTTGAAGCTAGATCATTTCTTGTCACTTCCAGTAGGTTTACCTACTAAACTTGAGGTAGTAATGATGTTCATAACATCATTCGATTCATATATATAAAACTATCTTATTCGAAGGTTTAAACTCGTAATCACTAGAACATAGTTTAGTTAATTCTAAACTTGTTCGCAAACAAAAGTTAATCCTTCTAACTTGACTTTTAAAATTAACTAAACACATGTTCTATATCTATATGATATGCTAACTTAATGATTTAAAACCTGGAAACACGAAAAACACCGTAAAACCGGATTTACGCCGTCGTAGTAACACCGCGGGCTGTTTTGGGTTAGTTAATTAAAAACTATGATAAACTTTGATTTAAAAGTTGTTATTCTGATAAAATGATTTTTATTATGAACATGAAACTATATCCAAAAATTATGGTTAAACTCAAAGTGGAAGTATGTTTTCTAAAATGGTCATCTAGACGTCGTTCTTTCGACTGAAATGACTACCTTTACAAAAATGACTTGTAACTTATTTTTCCGACTATAAACCTATTCTTTTTCTATTTAGATTCATAAAATAGAGTTCAATATGAAACCATTGCAATTTGATTTACTCAAAACGGATTTAAAATGAAGAAGTTATGGGTAAAACAAGATTGGATAATTTTTCTCATTTTAGCTACGTGAAAATTGGTAACAAATCTATTCCAACCATAACTTAATCAACTTGTATTGTATATTATGTAATCTTGAGATACCATAGACACGTATACAATGTTTCAACCTATCATGTCGACACATCTATATATATTTCGGAACAACCATAGACACTCTATATGTGAATGTTGGAGTTAGCTATACAGGGTTGAGGTTGATTCCAAAATATATATAGTTTGAGTTGTGATCAATACTGAGATACGTATACACTGGGTCGTGGATTGATTCAAGATAATATTTATCGATTTATTTCTGTACATCTAACTGTGGACAACTAGTTGTAGGTTACTAACGAGGACAGCTGACTTAATAAACTTAAAACATCAAAATATATTAAAAGTGTTGTAAATATATTTTGAACATACTTTAATATATATGTATATATTGTTATAGGTTCGTGAATCAACAGTGGCCAAGTCTTACTTCTCGACGAAGTAAAAATCTGTGAAAGTGAGTTATAGTCCCACTTTTAAAATCTAATATTTTTGGGATGAGAATAAATGCAGGTTTTATAAATGATTTACAAAATAGACACAAGTACGTGAAACTACATTCTATGGTTGAATTATTGAAATCGAATATGCCCTCTTTATTAAGTCTGGTAATCTAAGAATTAGGGAACATACACCCTAATTGACGCGAATCCTAAAGATAGATCTATTGGGCCTAACAAACCCCATCTAAAGTACCGGATGCTTTAGTACTTCGGAATTTATATCATATCCGAAGGGTATCCCGGAATGATGGGGATATTCTTATATATGCATCTTGTTAATGTCGGTTACCAGGTGTTCACCATATGAATGATTTTTATCTCTATGTATGGGATGTGTATTGAAATATGAAATCTTGTGGTCTATTGTTACGATTTGATATATATAGGTTAAACCTATAACTCACCAACATTTTTGTTGACGTTTTAAGCATGTTTATTCTCAGGTGATTATTAAGAGCTTCCGCTGTCGCATACTTAAATAAGGACGAGATTTGGAGTCCATGCTTATATGATATTGTGTAAAAACTGCATTCAAGAAACTTATTTTGTTGTAACATATTTGTATTGTAAACCATTATGTAATGGTCGTGTGTAAACAGGATATTTTAGATTATCATTATTTGATAATCTACGTAAAGCTTTTTAAAACCTTTATCTATGAAATAAAGGTTATGGTTTGTTTTAAAAATGAATGCAGTCTTTGAAAAACGTCTCATATAGAGGTCAAAACCTCGCAACGAAATCAACTAATATGGAACGTTTTTAATCAATAAGAACGGGACATTTCATTATAGTTGTAGATCATCTCATAGTGGTCCTTGTTCAGAATCAACCAAAAGATGTTTGAGATGTGGTATTGTGGGGCACGAGATTCGGATGTGTTCGTTCCAAGAGGATGTATATTGGAAATGTCATCAAGTGGGGCATAGGTCAGCTCAGTGTTCGTATGTAATAGGATCAGGTTCTGAGGCGGGGCCAGGAGCGCAGTCAGGATCAGTAGGTGGATCTTCTGGTTCTCCAGTTGGGCAGAAAAGAAAGAATCCACCTACGGAAATAGCAAGATCTTATCAGATGGTTGCAGATGCAGATGTTGAATATGATGTGAATACAGGTATGCTTCAAAATCCTCGTATTGTTTAGTTATATACATGTATATGATTGTGCGTATATATATGTGTGTTAGATTAGTAGATCTTGATAGTAGTGTAAGATTTATTTTGTTGCATTATGTTGTTTATGTTTTGATTGCGACCCTTGTGTGCCATGTGGGGTAAGGCTGATCCTAAGGTTGATTTTTCGAGATTGAGAACCGTGACTTAAATAGAGATGCGTTGAGTATGTTTGTATAGTGGACATTTGGACGACAGAAATTTGTTAAATAGTGACACGAGTATGAGTGATATGCCGATAGTGGACTCTATTGACCAGATATTTCCTATACTTGTTGGATGTGTATTAATGTTAGTAGACTATATTTGAATATTGATGGATAATGTTTAAATAACTGTGATTGAACAGATGGTGTAATTGATTAGTCATAAAGTAGTTAAATTAATTACCGATGTTTATTGAGGAGATTGATTGAACATAAGTTAGTAAATGAGACAAGTATAATTTTTCCTTTTCGAGCAACTCAGAATGAAGGTATGATTTAGGATAATATGCTTGTGTCCGGTCAACAGAAGTATATTATGATAAATCATACGGAATTTCTGGGAAGCTGAAGGAGAATTAGGTGGCCTGTGCTATATTGGATTGTGATGTGACTGGATATGAGACAAATAACCTGTGAAGTTCTGTTGTCTTATGAGATAATTTCGTGGATATGGGTATTGATTTTAGCATGATGACTAATTCTATTGCCTAAGCCTTGGATAATTGGGAAAAGTGGACTGTATAAAGAGTTGAATTGGATGACAGATCACGGAATTTATGATACGGAATGGCGAAGAAACATGAATTTGACTCTGATTATTTGACTTGATCGTGTAATTTGTGGGCTTAAGTGGATTAACAGACGTGGATCGATGAAGATTGTGACAACTTATTTTGTATCGGGAGTGTATTGACGTCAAGAATCTCTTTTACCTATGCAATTGTGGTGGATATTGTCGGTATCGGGGATAAGATCAATAAAGTTGACCGCATGTTTTGGCAGTTCGAGTAACAATTTTGGGTTTGTTGACCATAGTTGACCCGATTCCGAGGACGGAATCTCTTTTAAGGAGGGTAGATTTGTAACACCCGCATTTTGGGCCTAGTTGAAATGACCATTGTACCCTTGGGTATGGCATAATTAGAGATTTTAATAATTAAATGCTTATAATTATTTGATTGTTTAGTTGAGACCAGTTTGTGACAAAGGTCACAGAACAGATTCGTTTGTTGAATTTGGACTCCGTTAAGGCCTCCTAACGAGGTGCGAAAGATATTAGATGTGGCGACCCGACAAAATCGTCATTGACGGTGCCACTAACTTAGGTCCCGTTACGTGGTCATAGTCCCTATATGAGACTCGTTTGACCAAAATTATGTCGCATTCATTTGAAAATTGCAAGACTTGCAAGGTTTAGTTTACAAACGGTTCGACAACACGTTTAAGTTTACAAAGTTATAAAGCATAAATGAAGTAACTTGCGACATAATATAAGTTGAAAAATCACAGTTGCTATGAATAGCGTAAGTATGTAAGCAAAAGTTTGAATCCAAAGGTGCTATCACTAGCGTATGTATGTATGTATGCTTGACCCCAAGCAAGAAATCAGAGTGTATGCATGTATGCTTGACTCCAAACAAGTATGAGTGTACGCGGAAGCATGTATCAAATAGCCAAGTATGAACCTGAGAAACATATAGAAAACTGTCAACGAAAAACGTTGGTGAAATTATAGGTGTTTGTAAACGTTGTTTTTGAACCACAAGATTTCGTATTTCCATAACGTTGATTATCTAAATCGTTTGCATTCCAAAAGTTTGTTCACGAGCACCCAATTATCAAGACTTAACGTTTCCTTCCATAGAACCCCATCACAATAGTGTTAGAACATACACTGTTTCTCGAAAATATATTTCATCTGTAGACGGTAGCGAACCGTCCGTAATGAGGGTTTGTCAAACCCGTATGGCCACACAATATAAGTTCTCGCTTACACCCTGCAAGTGTAACTAATGATAATCGAATTGAGGATTTTTGTTCTAACTCGCTGTGGAATGTTTGTTTCCTTGTACGTGTGTTCAAAGTATAAAAGTATGTAGTATAAAACTGTATATGTTTCTCATCCCATAATTTAAAAGTATAAAAGTTGTTGAAAGATGGGACTATGATCTCACCTCGAGTGCACGAGTATAAATGTACTTCACAAAGTAAACGTGTGCATGAAAGTTGCTTAGTCTTGACCTAAACAAGTAAGTTGTATCAATTAACCGGTTACGACACAAGGTCGGGCGAAATGTGTTCGATTAGTCCTATGGCTCGTTACGACTCGATTAAATATAGCATGTGAATCACGTTGTCAAGTTTCATGCAAGAATCAAGTATAAAATAAGATTTGAACGATTGCATAAGTGTTTGGTTAAGTTTGACTAAAAGTCAAACTCGGTCAAGTCAAAGTCAACGAAAAAGTCAACACGTTCGGGTCGGGTCCCGAACTATTTTTCTAAGGTTTTTAATCATATATAAGCATGTTAGAACAAGTTACATGTGAATCGGAGGTGCGTAGCGTAGCAAACATTTTCTAAATTTTGACCATGTAGGTCAGAACCCAAACACGGCAAATGCCGCGCCGCGACAGAGGAGGGCCGCGCCGCAACATTAGGCGTGGCCTGGTACCTTGGCTGTTTTAATTGTTCAAGTCTTGATCCAAAATTCAATTTAGCACAAAACACAAACCGTAAACAGTTAGAATACGAATCTTATATCGTTGGAAAGCTCTTTTGACAAGGAATACGACTAACCACTTTTCATCAATCAAAAACATCAATTGCAATAACTGGAATCTCGTCAAGTGATCATTAAAGGTTTATTTTTAAAGTTTCAAGTTCACAAAATGCATTTTAAGATTCGGGAATCCAATTCACACATATGATATGCCGTTTTGAAGGTAATGAAACATACATTACAACTAAACACTTATCAATAACATTAACAAGCATTCAATGCATCAAAAGTTCGTTTTAAAGCTATCAAACCCTAACCAAACTTCACAAACTCATTAATCATGTTCTTGAAGTTTTCTTACTCAACCTACGCATCAAAACAAAGCTAGTGATACTAGTAACACAATTAAAACATGAACTTTAACAATTTAACAACATTAACTCATCCAAAATCAAAGATTAAGCACACCCATTTCAAATGTTCAAACTAGTTACTCAAAACAACGAATCGAGCAAACAAAACATATATTCACGTTATACACGAGCCATAGACACTAACTAACACCATTTCAAGTCAAAAACACGAATTTAGAGAAAATCTAGAGTTTTAGAAATGTTACCCAAACGAGATGAAATTGGTACCAAAACGTAGAGGATGAAGAGAGGATCACGAATATGTAATTTGTTTTGATGTTTGCTTCTTGATTAGGATTTGGATGATGATCTTTGTTGAGAGGATTTGAGAGAAAATGGTGAAAGTGTTAAGAAAATGAAAAAAGAAAATGGTGGATAATGAGTGGTGGTGGTGGGATTGACTAGTTGGCCTAGTCAACTAGTTTGATCCCTTGGCAAGTTCGGTCCCTCAAGTTTCAAAGCGGGTGCGGGAATTAACCAAACGAATATTTTAAAAACGCTCGAGTAAACGAGTGATGTTATAATTAAATAACGGGAATATTATGAACGTTAGTCAACGGAAACTACGAATTTAAATAACGAAAGATATTATTTAAAAAAAAAGATGGTGTTAAAAATAAATTTAACGGAAAAATGCGGGATGTTATATTACTTACACCTTAAAAGAAATTTCGTCCCGAAATTTAGTTGGAAGTAGTAGTTGTTGTTTCTTCCTCGAAACCTTGCGTTGCAAATTCTACGGATATGTGAAAGTACTTCCTTGGGCATTTCAACGAACTTCGACAGTCGGGATTTTACGTTGGTTTAAAGTTTGGTTTCACGATTTATAGTTTCAACCGTTCCTCCTAGGAAGTGAAGTTTATCTTTGATAGTAAGTTCATCGAAGAGGATAATAAGTTCTTGTTTCGCAAGACACGCCTTTAAGTTTGATACACAGAATGTAGGATGAACGGTCTTTGTTTGAGTCGGAAGTTTGAAGCGGTAAGCAACGGGCACAACACGCCCCAAGATTTCAAAAGGACTAAAATATCGCGGATTTAGCTTTCTACGTTTCCGAAACGGACTACACCCTTTCAAGGTGCGACTTTTAACGTTACGCGGTTTCCCACTTGGAATTCGAGAGGTTTACGTTTAACACTTGTATGGCTCTTTTGGCGACTACGGGCCATCTTGAGCCTTTCTTGGAATTGAATAATTTTCCGGTTGTTTCATGAATGAGTTCGGGTCGGGTGGTTCGCTTGTCACCTACTTCGGTTCAACAATTTAAGAAAACGACATTTACGGCAATACGGGTCCTCGAAAAGTGTGACGTTAATACTCGAATGAAAATTATTGTAGTAAGAGAATTCGGCTAAAGGCAACTACTTTTCTTAAGTAAATTTGAAGTTGATAACGCAATTTCGTATTACGGTTTCCAAAGTTTGAATCGTATGTTTGCTCGGTCCGTCGGGTTGTGGTTGATGTGTTGTACTCATGTTTAAAAGCGGTCCCGAGGCTTTTTGTAAGGCACCCCTGATGTGCGAAATCAGGTATATAAATTATTGTGTGGAAAAATACCGGTTAAAAAGACTGTTACACACTAACGGGCAGTGTACCCGATCGTGTAGTAGTATAAATAATGGTTTAGTTCCGTGTATCGTTCTAAAGATAGTTATATTAGCCAAACTAGAATTAGAAACTATATTATGATTAACTAAGTAAATGAAACTAAAAAGTACAAGATATTATGTTTTTGTGGCTATTTAACGATTTAGCCAAATTAAAGAAGGTTAAAAAGTAAAAACAATATTTTTGGTCTTTTAAGTTTATAATGAAAACAAATGCAAAGAAAGCAAGTAAGATAGTTTGATTTGGATCAAAGAAATGAAATGTTCCTCTAGATATTTTACCCTCGGTATTGGATGTAAGTTTTGCTATTAAGGCCTGATTGAATGATTATGTGTGTAAGTTATCTAATAGGTTCACTAAGAGTTCTCTTAAATAAACACGCAAACACAATTACAAGAACAAGGGTTCCCTTTTCTCTATAGTTCTTGTGTTTGTAATCAAATAACTATGAAATATGCTAATCACCTAAATCGACCCGCCAAGAGTTCTCTTTAGTGAGTACTCAAACTAGAAGTACTAAGTGAGGGTTCCCTATTACCTAGACCTTTTCGTTTGTGACTAGTTGATTAGCAAGATCAAAGACTTAAATAAAAATTGTCTTTGCGTTCGCTCTACACAATTCATTCCTATATCGTTTAATCGTATTGATCTAATTTACCCCCTTAGTCCGGTTTAGTAAACAATCAATCTAAGACAAGTTGATTGTAAATCAATATGATATATCAACAAGAGTTCTCTTTATCAACAACATATCAATTAACTAGATACAAATGATTAAACATCAATAAGCGTGGTTCTTTAATTCAAGCTTCAATCTTTCACACATAGTACATGCAATCAATAGGATTACATCCAATACCTCGGTTATTAATCTAGACAAACATTATAGAAACTAGCCAACAATCATGGTAATAGACAACATACAAATCAGATTTGTGACGCCCTGTACTAAATCATCATGTACGGACCATCAACAATAGGATCATTACAAGGTTAAGTACTATATGCGTTTTCAAAAAGAGTTTACATTCATTAATAAAAGGTGACGTCATAACTAACGCCAATTGTTTTACAATCCAAAAGCATGCTTCACTAAGTAGAAGCAAATAATAAGTGTATGTGACCACAAAGGTCGTTACAAGTCATAGTTTTAAAGTACTAAAGTTTGAATGCAAAGTAAAGTAGTTCATGCGTTGACAACTCTAAGCAGCGGGTGTCTACAGCACAACTAGTACACAGCGGAAGCTAGCAACCTCAAGCACCTGAGAAATACATGCTTAAAAACGTCAACACAAAGGTTGTGAGCTATAGTTTAAGTATAACAGTAATGTAAGTAGGCCACGAGATTTCAGTGCTTCAACAAGCGTTTAAATCAGTAATCCAAATCCGTATGTTTAAGTATATGCTCAACCGTGGGCACTCGGTAACTAACTTAACGTTTAATAAAATAATACCCCCTGAAAGTACACTTGGCGAGTGCGTATGTTTACGAAGTATTAAACACTCATTGACTGCTAGCGCGACTAGCCCGAGTGGGGATGTCAAACCCTATGGATCCATATCTAAGTTTCTCGTTCACGGTTCAAAAACCAATGATTAAACGTTACCGAGCTAAAGGGAATGTTTATGCCATTGTATAACCCACACATATATAAGTTTAAGTACTCGTGCCTAGTATGTAAAACATAAAATCCGCATGTAATCTCAGTTCCCAAAATAAGTTAAAGTAAAAAGGGAATGCTATAACTCACAATGATAATGTAGTCGTAAAGTCGGTTCGGAAAAGGTGTGCAAGTAATCGGTCCGAAGGTCCTCAACCTAAGGAAAATAGTATTAAGTCAGTAAATCGTCTTAATAGGTTTAAAAGTATGTAAATAAGGTCTTAAGGGTCATCATCATTCATCATCAAACAAAAGGCGTAAAGTAAGTTTCGTTTATGAAAGTAGTTTAAAACAAAGGCTGACTTCAGTCAGTCACCACGGCCTCTACCCTTACTGAATTAAGGTGATACCAGTGGCCATGGCTCCGTATATGAGTCCTTTAAGTGTGATAAAATTTACCGAAGCAAAATCGTCTTCTTTTGACCGTGGCGACGGTCTAAGTGCGAGTAGGTCAGAAATTTCTGCACAACGTTAAAAGGTCATAGTGATGATCGGAGGGCCATAAATCCTAAACCGTAACTCGAATTAAGATGAGTCTTATATGAAAAATTATCTACTCGAAAAGATCTATTTGAAAATCAAGGTCTCAGTAGCCCAGGTCTACTGGTCTGTTACAGAAACAGTAGGACAGAGGGCTGTAAACAGAAAACATGAAGTTAAAAATGAGTTCCGGTGGTCTTGGTGCTTGATGTTCATCATGGTTCTCATCCTTGATGCATATAGCTTTAAGTGTACAACTCTTTGATGTGTTTACATCATCTTTACCATGGTTTGACCATCATAACCCAAGTGCAAGTCTAAGAAATGAAGCACAACTCACTTAAGTGTTGCAAGTGTTTTGATGAACCAAAGTTTCATCAAAGTCTTAGATTTAGCACATACATGAAATGTAAAAGTAATAACAAGTTACAAACTTGAAATAAACTTATGAAATCAAGATCTTAAGTAGTAGAACATAGTTCTTAGTTAGATCTTGAAGATCCAAGACTCAAAAGTCTAGATCTAACATAAGTGTACAAAGTTATAATTAAAAAGTTTCATTTACATGTTCTTGAACTTTTAAAGTTACTTTTAGTTCAAGATTAATGGGATCAAAGTTAACTAGTAACATTTGACCAATCACAACCAACAAAAAAGAAATTAAAGTGCATAAAATGAAGTGATAAACTAAGTAAACAAGTAAAAGGTTCATGGTTTGTTCATACTTTTAAAGATTCAACCAAGGTTTGATCTTTAAGTAAAGTAAACTTTAAGTTTACTTCAAGAACTTCAAGTATGATTTTAATTAACACATGAACTTACAATCTTTTAAGAAATTAAATGTAGAACATAACTAGTAAGTTAGGTTCTTGTGTGTTCTTGTTATGAACAAGATAAAATGAAGAATTAAAGTAAAGAGTTTGATTTCTTGTAACATGTAAGTAAACAACTAACAACTAGTAAGTAAGTAAACCATAAACAATAACAAGTAACAAACAAACAATTGATGATGATTATGGTGTTTAGGTGACGGTTTTTCAAGGAAAAAGAGGAGAGAAAAATCTTGGTTACTTACAAGAATTTAGAGAAAAGATGAGAGTAAAAGTTGAGAGAAAAGTGAGAAGTAAATTGTGTGTGTGAGAAAGTGAATGAAACTAGTGAGTAAGTAACAAAATTTGAAAGCTACAACACTCCCCAAGGAGTGCCAAACCATCGGCCATGATCAAGGGGAAAGGAAGAGAAGATTGTCCATAAGGTTCTTGTATGTAAAGCCTTAAAAGTTGGTTATATGGTGTGTTTACATGGGAATGAACAAGTAACTAGATTCTATTTGAATTCAATCCATCTAGTTGTAACTTAAATGATACTTACACATTAAGATGGGCTAATTAAGTCCATTAAAGAAGTAGGGTGGGCCTCTTAGGTCCATTAACATTAATCAAGGCCCAAGTTTAAGTAATTAACAAGTTAATCCAATTAAAGCCCAAGTAACTAACTAGTTTCATTAAAAATGATACTTACAAGTTGTAAAATGGGCTAGTTAATCCATTAACATAAGTAGGGTGGGCTCACATAAGTCCATTAACACTAACAAGGCCCAAGTTCAAGTATTTATCAAGTTAAGCCAATTAAAGCCCAAGTAATTAACTAATAGCCATAGTTAATCAAAATGATTAATAAACCTTAATCATGAATGCAAATAATATCTAGAAATATTATTCGTGAAGTTTCGTGTGTCACAAAGACGTTTCGGGCACTTAAAAGTCATGTATGGGCAATCATGGCAACATGTAAATGTAATAACATACATTCGTTTAATCATACGTATTAATAATAATAATTATTAATAAATAAAAGTTGGAATTTCCAGGGTCGTTACATTACCCACCTGTTAAAGAAAATTTCGTCCCGAAATTTAAGGAGTGACCAACAATGGTACCGTATTCGAATAAGAAGGAGCGTATCATAGTTCTGTGAGACCCGTGGGCTCAGAAGTAAGTTATCCACCTTGAAAGGTACTTCGGCGTATGAAAGTGAGAATAGATATATGCTGTTAATTAAGCCTCTTGTCCTAAGAGGTCAACAAATTGATTTTGTTTCTGATTAGCAGGAGTATGTCATCTGAATGTATATCCACAAAAGGAAAGATGGTGTGTTTAGCCTTACAGGCATCCTCGGTAAGTTGGATGCATGAAATGCATCATGAATGATTCTGAGCTCATCTAAAACATCGAGCGTGTATGTCGTAATATAAGCTGACAGGTAGGATAGAAAACATAGTGATTACAACCATGCGATTTGATGTCTGGATAGTGTTAGCCACGGATTTTACTAACCCCTTGATTTCGGAAGGAGACCATAGGCATAAGGAATCCGCTACTTAAGAACGTTTCATTTGAATAAGTGAATTGAAATTTTAGCGAAATGTGACCAATCGGACTTGCAAGCCATAAATATTCATAGTGTCTTCAGAACTGTCTGAACGAACAATGAGGGATATCACCTAGTTTACCATACTGCAGGTGAACCTATCCTTGGATGAAATGAAAACACAGTTCCGCAATGTAACTTCATCCTTTCAATTACATGTTGAAGTTAGGGTTAACGTTAACTAGAGCAACATACAGTTGCAACCAATGAGGGAAGAAATATATAGAGTATCCACCTGAGTGACGTAGATGTTTTAAGCAGTCTCTTCCTAAAAGGGATAACGAGATTCCTAGGTTCTCAAGTATCTTATATTGCATTTCCAAAAGAAAGTCGCAAGAAAGGCGTGAGAGTGAACTCTTCATGTGGTTCGTTCTGAATTTATCTGCGTACTTAAGGGGACGAGCGGATGAGAAGATACGTGAACTCTTGGTCCTAAAGAATGGTTTATTCCGAGTGAAAAGAATCTCCAAAATGATTCTTGTATCTCAACATACTGATTCATAGAGATGATGTTTACGAGGGTGTTGCATTTAACCGTGAAGTATTGAGAACAGTAACCCACCTAGCACCTTTCCTACAATAGGATGACCAATGAGTGTACCTCAGAAAACTAATTTATCGGCCCGCGTTTTGTCATGTCTAGCTTTAAAAGAACATTTTATGGGTGCAAAAATTTTCTAACAAAATTTTATAAGACCAAAGATCTTAATAGTTAGTTTCATCTCTAACAGAGGGCTAAAAAAAGTTTGATCTATACATGGTGTAGTTTAATATGAAAACCTTTAATAAAATCAACTAAGGGAGTTTTTGAGAAACAATACCTTTAAACGTTTGTTGTGACATCGTAATTGAACGAAGTTCCTAGTAAATTTAGAAGTAGGTACAACGTGTACCATTTTACTCAAAACTATTTGACTTAAGTTGAATAACTCGGTAAAGGAGCGGTTTTTAAATAATTTGAAGGTATAACTTAGTATCAAAATAAGTAAGTATAAATTTATACATATATGATTTTATAAACCGTTTAAGTGACCGAAAAGTTTTTAGTATTTTCATTGTCTGTAAATCTTGTGAGGACCGCAAAAATAAACAACGTGTAAAAATTCTGATAAACATAGTTTTTTTTTTATTTTTTTTTTTTTTGCATTTCGAAGATTACGAGTTGAAAAAGTTTGAGTGGAAAAGTTTTGAATCATTGGGTGACCAGTTACTAGGTAATGAAAACTAATGACATAAATGTGGTTTTGGTAATTATCGAGACACAAGTCTTTGGGCCAAAAATATTTACGTGCGAAGCCGTTGCTAAAGTGAGGTACGAAGGATAGAGCACGAGGATGAGAAGTTAATTGCTTCTTGGATTCGCAAAGTGCCAAACGGGTTATGACTAGTATTAAAGTCGGAATGATGATGGCACTAATACCACTAAATGAGAGTTTCCTTGGAATGAGTCAGGATTTAGAGTTATATATAAGAAAGAGCATTGTTCCAACATGTGTGGTGAAATAAATCCATGGGGTAACGTAATAGTTTTGAATGGTTTAAGTGTCAGTGGATGCCCAAAGGCCCTGAATGACGTGGTAGAAGTGTCTTTAATACATACACACATGAATCTCTCGATTTCGACGGTTGCAAAGTCTTCACGATGACTTGGGTACGAATGAGCAACGAAGAATTTTATACATAGCAAGCAACGAAAAATTTTATAGGAATTGTTTAAGGTGACAATGTATGGAAAGAAACGAAGTTTTAGTAAACTAGGGTTACGTACAACCCGTGCCATTCAAAGTAAAATATATCTTGAACAAATGGTTTGATTTGTGAAAGTAAAATTCTACATGTGTTTGTCAAAAATAAGAAATCATTTACTTTATTTTATATAACGTATACGATTTTAAAATTTTGCGCGAATGACGAACAAAATAAATTTTTTTTTTTTAAACTTAGAGAGGATAGCATAATAAAATAATGTGTGTAAGAGTTTTGGCAGACAAAATTTTCATATTTCGGAAGTTACAAGTTGGAAAAGGTTGATAAGGATTGAGTACAAGATTTTGAAAATTTCGAGTGATGTTTGAGGTAAATATAAACCATTGAATTTATATGTGATTGACAACTATTAGTAGGGCATAAATCCTTTGACCAAAAATGCTTAAGTGTGAAGTTGTTGCTTATGAGTGAGATAAGAATGGGAGAGTATGAGGATGAGAGTTAACCACTCATTGATTTCAGGAAAATTTCGAACCGGTATGACTAATATCGAGGTAAGAAGGACGATGTTGTGGTTATCATCGAATAATAAATTCCTCGTGATACGTTAGGATTTAGAGTTGCGTAAGAATGAGTATCAAATGAGATTCTTGGGAAATCTTCAATATAGAATTTGGATTGCTGAGGTGACGGAATACAATTTCCTTTAAGTATTGTAGTGCAAGTTTGTCCATTGTATCAGTTTCTTTCATGGCTAGAAAGTGAGCAGTTTTGGCGAGATGGTCAATAATAACCCAGATGATGTCCTAACCGCATACCGTCTTTGGTAACTAATGATGAATTTCTTCCCATTTCCATTGTGGGATTTTAGGTTGTTGTCATGTAACTAATAAGGTTCAGTTTTCGGGCTACATCTCTCCCCATAATAGTTTCACCATTCTTGCGAGGTATACGAATAAATTTTTCCCATTATAATAAATTCCGTTTTCATCCTTGAAAGTCAGTTCGTTCCAACTATTTCATCAAAGCTTCCTAGCTCGATGAGTATTAGGTTAATCTTAAAGTTCATCCCAAATCAAATCTTACTGTACTACTGTGAAAAATTCTATCAATCTTCTCAAATAACATGTGCCTGTACGTAGGTAACTAATCCTTTCAACTACTACATTAAAACTCCCAAGTTTGGTTAATATGAGGTCATCTCCAAATGACCCACCTGTTAATCTTAAAGTACTACCTTAAATTATCCCTATATCTTCCTCAGTTTACCATTTGCTCGTGTCCTATAGAATACTTAATTCCCATGGTTGTTGATGGTTTATTATTCATGATAATGCTAAGGTTCTTAGATGTAAGGTTCCTATCGTTCTAGTATTAAACAAATCTGAAACAGTAAATCATTGTGACGAAATTTACCCTAGCTAAGAATCAGGATTCCATGCGAGTCTCCATAACGATTGCTTTTAAAGTTTTTCCTATATGGGAACTTTTTTTTTTTTTTAAATGCCCAGGGTACCGATATCTATAACAAATTTTCGGGTTATCAACTCTACAATCAAGGCCCTTCTTGTACAGTATCTGGGCTACGTAGTTATTCTTTCCCTATTTTTAACAGACTATAATGCGTATGCTCAAGTGATCCCTGCCAAAGTTTCCCTGGATCACCTCATATTCCTCATGTAGTGACATTGGAACTTCTGCATGATTTACCTCAATATAATCACGCTGGCCTGGCGTCATTATATTGTGCTAAATCGTACGTTCATTCCATTATCATTCCATATGGTCAATGTAACGTGATCACTTCCAGTTATACTCAATTTCATCTAACGGTGCTTTATCTATGCCATTTTAAAATAGAATCTTCATAACTAATCTCACAGTTTCTTGATGTGGGTGCGTAGGTTCTGTAGATCATGCATTAATGCCTAAATGTCCCGAAGTTTCTTCAAAGGTTCAGATTCAGGTAACGTTGTTAGATTCCTTCTAGATATTCAATCCGGGTCCCGCGTCGGGTTGTACGTGTGGCAAGTAGTGATACGATATGTCTCGAGGCGACTCACAAGTCTTTGGGTATGGCTGAGCATTAGTAGAAGACACTATGACCTCATTAAAGGGAATGCCTTCCCGACTTCTCCAATGTCTAGGAGTGGTAGGGACCTAAGTCCAGAAGTGTCATTAGATCATCGAGCAGTGGTGAAGAATGAAAGAGTTAAGTGACGGTCATGAAAGCGTACATGGTATGTGTCAACTGAACAATCTTCTAGATTGCGTGAAATAATGTTTCGATCTCTAGAACGGTGGAACAGTGGTAACAGGTGGATTACACTACTAGTTCTTAGGGTTAGACGAGCAGGAAAAGTAGTTCATGTAAGCATCTGAACTGGGAAGGATAAGTTCTCCACGTCGGTATAGCGAATCATAGACATGTAGCAAGCGCGTAATCAGGCATAACAACTATAGCAGCCTAGGTCGTTTACAACAGCATGTAGCATGGCAATAGTAACAGTATCATACCGAAGTAACATGCTAAATGCAGATAGTAACATGCAGTAGCGAGAATAAGCAAATGCATACAGCGAGTTTACATAGCAGTGAGAGGAAACGGTAGCATGCAGTAAGTTCATACAGCAGTAGAAGTAAGCAGTGGCATGCAGTAGTAGTAAACGGTAACATGCATTAATATAACACAGTAGCATGCAATCGAAAGCAGATAATAGCATGTAGTAGTGGAAGCACGTAATAGCATACGGCATATAGCAGTAAAAGTGAGCAGCAGCATGCAGTCAGTTCAGCGGAAACAAGTAAAATAGCAAGTTGTAGATTAGTCCTATTAGTGAATCCTACTCGGGTCGGTCTTAGACTCACTAATGCATCCTAATTCCCTACAACCAATGCTCTGATACCAAATGTGACGCCCTGTACTAAATCATCATGTACGGACCATCAACAACAGGATCATTACAAGGTTAAGTACTATATGCATTTTCAAAAAGAGTTTGCATTCATTAATAAAAGGTGACGTCATAACTAACGCCAATTGTTTTACAATCCAAAAGCATGCTTCACTAAGTAGAAGCAAATAATAAGTGTATGTGACCACAAAGGTCGTTACAAGTCATAGTTTTAAAGTACTAAAGTTTGAATGCAAAGTAAAGTAGTTCATGCGTTGACAACTCTAAGCAGCGGGTGTCTACAGCACAACTAGTACACAGCGAAAGCTAGCAACATCAAGCACCTGAGAAATACATGCTTAAAAACGTCAACACAAAGGTTGGTGAGCTATAGTTTAAGTATAACAGTAATGTAAGTAGGCCACGAGATTTCAGTGCTTCAACAAGCGTTTAAATCAGTAATCCAAATCCGTATGTTTAAGTATATGCTCAACCGTGGGCACTCGGTAACTAACTTAACGTTTAATAAAATAATACCCCCTGAAAGTATACTTGGCAAGTGCGTATGTTTACGAAGTATTAAACACTCATTGACTGCTAGCGCGACTAGCCCGAGTGGGGATGTCAAACCCTATGGATCCATATCTAAGATTCGCGTTCACGGTTCAAAAACCAATGATTAAACGTTACCGAGCTAAAGGGAATGTTTATGCCGTTGTATAACCCACACATATATAAGTTTAAGTACTCGTGCCTAGTATGTAAAACATAAAATCCGCATGTAATCTCAGTTCCCAAAATAAGTTAAAGTAAAAAGGGAATGCTATAACTCACAATGATAATGTAGTCGTAAAGTCAGTTCGGAAAATGTGTGCAAGTAATCGGTCCGAAGGTCCTCAACCTAAGGCAAATAGTACTAAGTAAGTAAATTGTCTTAATAGGTTTAAAAGTATGTAAATAAAGTCTTAAGGTTCATCATCATTCATCATCAAACAAAAGGCGTAAAGTAAGTTTCGTTTATGAAAGTAGTTTAAAACAAAGGCTGACTTCAGTCAGTCGCCACGGCCTCTACCCTTACTGAATTAAGATGAGACTAGTGGCCATCGCTCCGTATATGAGTCCTTTAAGTGTGATAAAATTTACAGAAGCAAACTCGTCTTCGTTTGACCGTGGCGACTGTCTAAGTGCGAGTAGGTCAGAAATTTCTGCACAACGTTAAAAGGTCATAGTGATGATCGGAGGGCCATAAATCCTAAACCGTAACTCGAATTAAGATGAGTCTTAAATGAAAAATTATCTAATAGAAAAGATCTATTTGAAAATAAAGGTCTCAGTAGCCCAGGTCTACTGGTCTGTTACAGAAACAGTAGGACAGAGGGCTGTAAACAGAAAACATGAAGTTAAAAGTGAGTTCCGGTGGTCTTGGTGCTTGATGTTCATCATGGTTCTCATCCTTGATGCATATAGCTTCAAGTGTACAACTCTTTGATGTGTTTACATCATCTTTACCATGGTTTGACCATCATAACTGATAATGCTAAAAACGAACATATATTTCATAGCATTATTCCTCAAGAAAGACAAGCTTTTTGTTGCAATTGTTCTATTTACAAGTGATATTCGTTTAAATAATAAAAGGTGAAGACAAAAGACAGATTCGACGAATTGAAGACGCAAACGACCAAAAAGCTCAAAAGTACAAAAGACAATCAAAGAGGTTCCAATTATTGATAAGAAACGTCTCGAAATTACAAGAGTACAAGATTCAAAACGCAAAGTACAAAATATTAAATTGTACGCAAGGACGTTCGAAAATCCGGAACCGGGACCAGAGTCAACTCTCAACGCTCGACGCAACGGACTAAAAATTACAAGTCAACTATGCACATAAATATAATATAATATTTAAATAATTCTTATAATTATTTAATATATTATATTTATATTTAAAACCGTCGGTAAACAAAGAGCCAAGCTTGTGTGAGCTGTAAAAGTAAACTCCGCGACTCACGGAGTTTGAAGGCCAAAATGGCCGCGAGTCGCGGAACCCCAATTTCAGAAACTCCCTATAAAGCTCGCGCATTCTGATCGTAAAATATCATCTTTTTCTTCTTCTCCTCATTCATACGTAAAATATATATATATATATATATTTATAATTTATATTTTAATTTTAATTATAATTCTAATAATAAGGGTATGTTAGCGAATGTTGTAAGGGTGTAAGTCGAAATTCTGTCCGTGTAACGCTACGCTATTTTTAATCATTGTAAGTTATGTTCAACCTTTTTACATTAATGTCTCGTAGCTAAATTATTATTATGATTATTTAAAACGAAGTAATCATGATGTTGGGCTAATTACTAAAATTGGGTAATTGGGCTTTGTACCATAATTGGGGTTTGGACAAAAGAACGACACTTGTGGAAATTAGACTATGAGCTATTAATGGGCTTTATATTTGTTTAACTAAATGATAGTTTGTTAATGTTAATATAAAGATTTACAATTGGGCGTCCCTATAAATTACCATATACACTCAATCGGACACGATGGGTGGGGTATTTATATGTACGAATAATCGTTCATTTAACCGGACACGGGAATGGATTAATAGCCACTAGAATAATTAAAACAGGGGTGAAATTATGTACAAGGACACTTGGTATAATTGATAACAAAATATTAAAACCTTGGGTTACACTCAGTCGACATCCTGGTGTAATTATTAAACAAAGTATTAAAATCTTGTTACAGTTTAAGTCCCCAATTAGTTGGAATATTTAACTTCGGGTATAAGAATAATTTGACGAGGACACTCGCACTTTATATTTATGACTGATGGACTGTTATGGATAAAAACCAGACGGACATATTAAATAATCCAGGACAAAGGACAATTAACCCATGGGCATAAAACTAAAATCAACACGTCAAACATCATGATTACGGAAGTTTAAATAAGCATAATTCTTTTATTTCATATTTAATTTCCTTTATTTTATATTTAATTGCACTTCTAATTATCGCATTTTTATTGTTATTGTATTTAATTGCACTTTTAATTATCGTACTTTTTAATTATCGTAAGTTTATTTTATCGCACTTTTATTATTCGCAATTTCATTATTGTTATTTACTTTATGCTTTAATTTAAGTCTTGTATTTATTTTTAATATTTTACATTTGGTTTTAACTGCGACTAAAGTTTTAAAATCGACAAACCGGTCATTAAACGGTAAAAACCCCCCTTTATAATAATAATATTATTTATATTTGTATTTTTATAAAAGTAAACTAATATAGCGTTAAGCTTTGTTTAAAAAGATTCCCCGTGGAACGAACCGGACTTACTAAAAACTACACTACTGTACGATTAGGTACACTGCCTATAAGTGTTGTAGCAAGGTTTAAAGTATATCCATTCTATAAATAAATAAATATCTTGTGTAAAATTGTATCGTATTTAATAGTATTTTCTGCAAAAATATAAGCTATTTTATATACTACTCTGCTAAAACATCAAGTATTTTTGGCGCCGCTGCCGGGGAGTCTCTTAAAGATTTTTAAGATTTATGTATTTTTAAGATTTTGTTAAATATTTAAGTTTTATAAGTTTCTTTATTTTTATTTTAGTTTATAAAGATAATAAGTTTTATTTAAATATCTTTTATTTATATAAAAACAGAAATAAATATAAAACCGAAAAAAAAAAATTTTAACATTTATAAATCTAGTTTTAAGCATTTTATTTATTAAAATTATAAAGTAGTTCTATTTTATTTTAGTTTTTTAAAATATAAGTTTTTATTATACACATATTTTTTTTTTAAATATATAAACAGAAAAATTAAAAACAGAAAAAAAAAATTAAAAAAGAAAAAAACGCGTCAAATTCAAACTGTACCAGAGTTGAATTTTTGAACCCCGCGATTCGCGGGGTTTGATGCATTAAATACCGCAACTCGCGGAGCTTTTTCTGACACGCCTGCCAGAAACCCTAACTGCAATTAATACGGAGTAATAATTATTATTATTAATTAATTAAGATTTAGGTTTTAATTAAATTAATATTTAATTTTAATTATTTAGTTATATTAAGTTTTAATTAGTTTTATTTATATATTTAAATTAATACTTTTATAAAATAATATAAAAATAATATTTTTAAAAATTGTAATTTTTACAACTTTTTGTATATTTTTATATTTTGTCTCTTTTTAATCGTTTTAGCGTAATATTTGTATTTTTAGCTCATATTTAGTTTTAAACTTAGTTTTTGCCATAGTTATTTTTATTTCTAGATTTTTAGGCTTTGCCGTAGAATTCCTTAAGTGCTTTTTCTTTAGACTAAGATTTAGGTGCTTTAGAATTTTGCGACGCCTTTTTAAGTTTTAGTTTCTTTTTAAGTTATTTCCATTTGGGATTTAGTTTTTCCTGTAAGCTTTAATATTTTTAGACACCTTTTACCTATGTATCAATTATCATTCCAATTAGTAATCTCAATTTGCGATTATAATTTTAAGTTAGTTGTAGTAATAAGGTTAGGTTAGTCAAAGTACTTTTAAGTTTTATAATTTTCTTTAATTTTTACGTCAACTTTTATTTTTCAACCATTTTTCTTTTTCGACCTTTTCCGACGAACTCTTTTTCTTTCTTATTTCTCGCTATTCTAGTTTTTAGGACATAGATTTTTATTCTACTTCTTATCTAATTTTCTTAAAATTACGAAAATTTATTTTAAGTGGTTAAATTGATAGACATCAAAATTTTCTGGTTCGTAGTAATAGTTGGATTTGTACGTGGACCGGGTTATTGGAGCCAAACAGTCCTCAATTATATTGAGACCAAACGAATCCTGCCCCTCTGCTGCATCTTTTGGCTATTCAAAACGTGGGCAAAATCAGAAAAGTCTATTAATTGGATAACTTATTATAATTTTTCTTTCCTTTTAAAAACTAATAGGATATTCAGTGAATGCACCAAGCAAGACGATCACCACCTTTTGTACGTTCACCACCTGTAACTAGATCAAGACATTTAGCAAATATAACCGCCGTTGATTTTTCTTTAGAATCGTCATCCAGTCGACCAAGTACTTCAGTTCAAATTTCCGATAATCCATTTTTTGAACCCGACCTCACAATTGAGAATCCGGAGAATATTCAGGAACGGTTCGTAGATCCTGAACCATTAAACTTTCCTCCGGAACCACCAATCATTCAAACAGAGATTGTTGAGGAACGAACCATTAAATCAGAATCCTCTAGTGATTCCGATTCAACAAATTCAATTATGGAGAATCTGGAACCTTTAAGTATGGAAGACCGAATGAGAGCTAAACGCACTGGCCAAGGTCACGCAATTACTCATCCAGACATTAATGCGCCAGATTATGAAATCAAAGGACAAATTCTACACATGGTGACTAATCAATGCCAATTTAGTGGTGCGCCGAAGGAAGTTCCAAATGAACATCTACGTACCTTTAATAGGATCTGCACACTATTTAAAATCCGAGAAGTAGAGGATGAACAGATATATCTCATGTTATTTCCCTGGACTTTAAAGGGAGAAGCCAAAGATTGGTTGGAATCGTTACCTGAAGGAGCGATCGATACATGGGACGTTTTAGTTGAAAATTTTCTTAAACAATTCTTTCCGGCATCTAAAGACGTAAGACTTCAAGCAGAAATTGTTACGTTCACACAGAAGTCGAATGAAACTCTATATGAGGCGTGGACAAGATATGGAAAGTTATTAAGAGGATGTCCGCAACATGGTTTAGACACCTGTCAAATAGTACAAATATTCTACCAAGGATGCGACATCACTACAAGGAAAGACATAGATATAGCAGCTGGTGGCTCTATTATGAAGAAAACCGAAACTGATGCTTACAAAATTATTGATAACACTGCTTCCCACTCACATGAGTGGCACCAAGAAAAAGATATCATTAGATCATCTAAAGCAGCTAGAGCCGATTCTAGCCATGACTTAGATTCCATTTCCGCAAAGATAGATGCTGTGGAGAGACGAATGGAAAAGATGACTAAAGATATTCACTCAATACGAATTAGTTGTGAGCAGTGTGGAGGACCACATTTGACAAAAGATTGTCTCAGTATTGAATTAACAATGGAACAAAGAGAGAATATTTCATACATAAACCAAAGGCCTGGAAATAATTATCAGAATAATTATCAACCGCCAAGACCGATTTACAATCAAAACCAGAATTATAACAGAAATATTCCATACAACAACCAACAAGGTCCTAGCAACCAACAAGTATCCAATAATACTTACAATCAGCAAAGACCTAATTTTCAAAACAAACCACCACAACAAACCGATGATAAAAAGCCGAATTTAGAAGATATGATGACAAAGCTAGTTGAAACTCAAACACAGTTTTTCACATCTCAAAAACAAACCAATGAACAAAATGCTCAAGCATTTAGAAATCAACAAGCTTCTATTCAAAATCTAGAACAAGAAGTGAGTAACCTAGCAAGGTTAATAGGTGAAAGAAAACCAGGAAGTCTACCTAGTGATACAAATGCTAACTCCCGGAATGAAACAGCTAAAGCCATTACCACAAGAAGTGGTACAACACTTAAACCACCTGAAATACCTGTAACTTCTGATGAAGCTATTCCTACTCCACAAGAACCACAACCTAATCAAGATAAGGAAAAAGAACCGGTAGTTGAAAAGGTTAATGAAGATAACACAGTTAAGGCTAAACCTTATGTTAAACCATATCAACCACCACTTCCTTACCCGAGTAAAATGAAGAAAGAGAAACTTGAAGCCGAGCAATCCAAATTCTTGGATATGTTTAAACAGATAAATGTAAATCTTCCTTTCATTGATGTGATTTCAGGAATGCCTAGATATGCTAAATTCTTGAAAGATCTAATTTCAAATAGAAAGAAAATGGAAGAACTCTCGGCTGTTACTATGAATGCTAATTGTTCAGCAGTGCTGTTGAATAAGATACCAGAAAAACTATCTGATCCAGGAAGTTTCACAATTCCATGTTTTCTGGGTAGTCTTAGTTCAATAGAAGCATTGGCAGACTTAGGTGCTAGTATAAATCTAATACCGTATTCACTATACGCTAAACTAGACCTTGGAGAATTGAAACCAACCAGAATAAGCATACAACTAGCCGATAGATCAATAAAATATCCTAGAGGGATAATGGAGAACATGCTAGTTAAAGTTGGTACTAAAAGTATTTCCAGTAGATTTTGTTGTTCTGGACATGGAAGAAGATTCTCAAGTTCCTCTCATATTAGGAAGACCATTCTTAAACACGGCTAAAGCAATGATAGACGTGTTCGGTAAGAAATTGACCCTAAGTATAGAGGATGAGAGTGTTACCTTTTCAGTTGATAGAGCAATGCAACAACCACAATCTGCAGATGATACATGTTATTATATTCAAACTATAGATGCACATGCAGAATTATTAGAAGAATTTCCAGAATTACAAGGAACAGGAGAATGTTCTTTAGGAGAAGGTAATGAACCAATTGATGAAGCCGAAATGTTAGCTACACTTATAGCTAATGGATATGAACCAACAACAAAAGAAATTCAAATGCTAAAAGAAGAAGACAGATATCGATACAAATCATCGATAGAAGAACCTCCGAAATTAGAGTTAAAGCCACTTCCAAATCATTTGGAATACGCTTATTTACATGGTGAATCTGAATTACCTGTAATAATATCATCTTCTCTTACTGAAAATGAGAAATCACAACTCATTTCTGTGTTGAAAGCTCATAAACCAGCCATTGCATGGAAGATTCATGATATTAAAGGAATAAGTCCTTCGTATTGCACACATAAAATCCTTATGGAAGAAGGTCATAAAACGTATGTGCAACGCCAACGAAGACTAAATCCTAATATGCAAGATGTAGTTAAGAAAGAGATTATTAAACTGCTAGATGTAGGTCTAATTTATCCAATCTCTGATAGTCCATGGGTAAGCCCAGTTCAATGCGTGCCTAAGAAGGGTGGCATGACTGTCATTACAAATGAGAAAAATGAGCTTATTCCTACTAGGACTGTAACAGGATGGCGTGTATGTATTGATTATAGAAAATTAAATGACGCCACCAGAAAAGATAACTTTCCCTTACCTTTCATTGATCAAATGTTGGAAAGATTAGCCGGAAATAGTTACTATTGTTTCCTAGATGGATTTTCCGGATATTTTCAAATTCCAATAGCACCCGAGGACCAAGAGAAAACCACATTCACGTGCCCTTATGGTACTTTTGCTTACAAACGCATGCCATTTGGACTTTGCAACGCCCCTGCAACCTTTCAAAGGTGCATGATGGCGATTTTTCACGACATGATAGAAGAATGCATGGAAGTTTTCATGGATGACTTTTCAGTCTTCGGTGATACATTTGAATCATGTCTAATTAATCTGGAACGAATGCTTATTAGATGCGAACAATCAAATCTAGTACTTAATTGGGAGAAATGCCATTTCATGGTTAAAGAAGGCATCGTTCTTGGACATAAAATTTCAAAAGAAGGAATTGAAGTGGATAGAGCTAAAGTAGATGTAATTGCTAAACTTCCACATCCCACCAATGTTAGAGGAGTTAGGAGTTTTCTAGGGCATGCCAGTTTTTACCGACGTTTCATAAAAGATTTTTCTAAAATTGCCACTCCTATGAATAAACTCCTAGAAAAGGATGCTCCATTCATCTTTTCAGATGAGTGTATCAAATCTTTTAATATTCTTAAAGAGAAACTCACTAATGCGCCGATCATGATCACACCAAATTGGAATCTACCATTTGAACTAATGTGCGATGCAAGTGATTTTGCAATGGGAGCCATTTTAGGACAAAGGATTGAAAAACGATTTCAACCTATATATTATGCTAGTAAGACGTTACAAGGAGCACAAACAAACTATACAACTACTGAAAAAGAACTCCTTGCTATTGTCTTTGCTTTTGACAAATTTCGATCATATCTCGTTCTAGCAAAAACGGTGGTCTATACCGACCATTCTGCTCTTAGATACCTATTTTCAAAACAAGATGCTAAACCAAGATTAATCCGTTGGATCTTACTCTTACAAGAGTTTGATATTGAAATCCGAGATAAAAGAGGAGCAGAAAATCTCGCCGCTGATCATCTTTCTCGTCTTGAAAATCCCGAATTAGAAGTTCTAAATGAATCGGCCATACAAGACAACTTTCCTGATGAATATCTATTGAAGATAGATTATAAAGAAATACCATGGTTTGCAGACTATGCAAACTACTTAGTTTGTGGATTCCTTGAAAAAAGATTATCGTACCAAAGACGAAAGAAATTCTTCAGTGATATAAAACACTATTTTTGGGAAGATCCACATCTGTTTAAAAGTTGTCCCGATGGAATAATACGCCGATGTGTATTTGGAGATGAAGCTAGTAAAATATTAAACCATTGTCACACAGGACCAACTGGAGGGCATTATGGGCCTCAACTAACAGCAAGAAAAGTTTATGATGCTGGATTATATTGGCCTACAATTTACAAAGATGCACACCTTCTTTGCAAATCTTGTGATGCTTGTCAAAGGGCCGGAAAAATAAGTCAACGTGATGAAATGCCACAAAATGTCATCCAAGTATGTGAAGTATTTGACATTTGGGGTATTGACTTTATGGGTCCATTTCCAAAATCTCATAATAATCTATATATACTCGTAGCCATTGATTATGTATCTAAATGGGCGGAAGCGCAAGCTCTCCCAACTAACGATGCACGAGTTGTAGTCAACTTTTTAAAACGTCTTTTTGCAAGGTTTGGAACACCGAAAGCTTTAATAAGTGATCGGGGTACTCATTTCTGTAATAATCAACTTGAGAAAGTTCTTAAAAGATATAGAGTAACTCATAAAATCTCCACCACATATCATCCACAAACAAATGGACAAGTTGAAAATACCAACCGAGCCTTATAACGTATTCTAGAGAAAATCGTAGGATCAAATCCGAAGGAATGGGCTATTAAATTGGAGGATGCACTCTGGGCTTTTAGAACAGCCTACAAAACTCCAATTGGAACCACACCTTTTAGACTTGTTTATGGAAAAGCATGTCATCTTCCAGTAGAAATTAAACACAAAGCATTTTGGGCTTTGAAGACATGTAATCTTGATTTACATGAAGCCGGACGTCTACGATTAAGTCAACTAAACGAATTAGAAGAATTAAGACATGAAGCATACGAAAATTCGTTAATCTATAAAGAAAGAACGAAGAAATGGCATGATAAAAGAATCAGAAGTTCAAAAGAATTTAAAGAAGGAGACAGAGTTCTTCTTTTCAATTCACGATTCAAGCTATTTCCTGGAAAATTGAAATCAAGATGGTCTGGACCATTCATAGTCAAAAGAGTTTTCCCATACGGAACAGTAGAATTGATAAATTCAAATGGGATTGAATTTAAAGTTAATGGTCACAGAGTTAAACACTACATACATAGTCCGATGGAAGTCGACAACGAAGTTAATTACAATTTCGACACCACAGCTAACTAAGTGTGGGGAGAATCAAGTCTTTAAAGGATAATATGTATTTCTGTTAGAGTTAGATTGTCTGTTTTCGTGTAGTTCTCGAAAATGGAACCCGAATGGTCTTTCCCTAGCAGACCCTAAAGAACTAGTCTTCTCCCCCCATTCTGAATTTTTATTTTTTTTAGGTTTTTACAAAATGAAGACTGCCTGTGAACTAAACCATGGTCTAATGCTACATGCTTTGATCACTAAACGAAATAATGACATACTACCGAGTGAATTAGTATCAGTAATCAGAGAAAGAATGGACGGAGTTAGAAAAGAATCCAGATGCGAAGATAATAAATTACAATTTGGTAAAGGAAAATCAAAATCCGCAGCGAAAAGAAGAGCACGACACCTAGAACGATGTCACAAATGCGGAAAATGGTCACATGGAGGTAAATGTTCAAATAATCAAACCTATTCAAATACCGAATTTGTTACTTTATGCAGAGACGGACCGTTCATATGTTTAGAAGAAAAGACACTGAATGCTCGAGGTTACGCCTATGTAGCTATGGAAAACCAATTAAACCGACTATCTTATGAATGAGATAGATCATATAACTAAGAAATCTATTTCACAGGTATGTTTGTACAGTTTTTATTTTATTTATTTTTATTTTTAAACCTTTTGATGATAAACCCTAATTTGTTCGCTATAAAGTATTAAATTGGTATTAAATAAAATTAGGTTTGGCGACCGAAATTATTGATATCATTCAAAAATTTATTACATCACTGCGAAATTTAACGTTTATTCTTAAGGTATAAATATCTTTAATCAATCAACCCAAAATATTTCAAAAATTCATCATGAGTTAAATTAGGTTTTGGAACCGAAATTACTTTACCGAAAAGAGGGGCGCATATTTTTGATAATATTTGATTGATTAAAGTGGGATAAAAAGCCAAAAAGATTTTTAATTTTATTTTTACCATGTTTTTAAAATTAATATTTAAATCTTAAATTAATATTGCAAACTTTGTAAAAAATATATATTTAAAATTGTAAATATTTGAAAAATTAATATAAGTTTGGTGTGAATTTATAATATGAATTTTTAAATTAAGTTTGGTGTGAATTTTTAAAATATGAATTTTTTATTTTATGCATTTCAAATTGTAAGTTTGGTGTGAATTTTTAATATTAATTTTGAATTTTATATTTAAGTTGTGTGAATTTAAAAACAAAAATTTACTTTATCTCATTAAGTTAAAAATATGATTTTTAAAAATTCGTCGTAAGTTGAAGACTAGGTCTTTGAACCGAAATTGCTTTACCCAAGGGAGGGACGAGAACTTTTATTATCATTATTTTTAATCTTATTGAATTAAAGTATGCCAAAAACATTAAAAAACCAAAAATCTTAGCTTTTAAAACAATCGCTACAAAAAGACAAATTTTAAAATTTTGTCGAGGGACAGACTAGGACATCGATCCGAAACGACCTCGTCCTCAATAATAAGGAAAACAAAATTTTAAAAATTAATTACTTAATTGTTTTATAAGTTAAAGATTATTAAAAAAAAAAAAAAAAAAAAAGAAAACTCCGCGACTCGCGGAGTTTGAAGTGTCCAAACACCGCGAGTCGCGGGAGGACCAAAATCCAGAAAAAAAAATATAAACTGATCGAATTAATCAGTCCACACACCACAAAACCAAACCTGCAAAATAAACCCGAAATACTGCGCGAAAATACACCAAAAACACCCCCAAAATCACAATTTTTAACCGTTAATCACCAAATCTTTTACTAAAATCATGTTGAGAAGGATGATATCTAGGAATTACTCAAGAAAAACGGTAAATTTCTACACCTAAACACCATTTAATCCGAAATTTGGTGTTCTTGAGCAATTTTTTCCCCAATTTGATTTTGATGCTTTTTAGTGTAATTATGATTAAATTGTTTATGTATTATGCTTGTATAATCTAGATTGATGCTATTTAACATGATTAGAAGCCTTAAACTTCAAATTTTGAATAATCTAGGGTTTGTGTTCTTGAGCAAATTTGGGGCTTTTTGATATAAACATGTTATGGCCGATTTTTGTCATGAATTGTTGCTAAATTAAGTAGTGTAACATGTCTAGGTAGTTAAATGATCCAAACTTTGAGCCTAAACATGATTTTGATAATTAAAGTGGACTTTTTCAAGTCTAAAATTCATGAACTTGATTTTTGAAAGATAATGCCATTTGAAACTTGTTTAATTGCTAGTAATGATTATTTTGACATGTTATTTGAGTTGAATGCTTATGAACTTGGCGAACATTTTCGTATATGCTTATTTGAAAAAGTGTAGATTTGATGAAAATATGAAAATAAGCTTAAGTTTGATATAAATTGATCATGTCATTATAATTATTTTGATTGATGATTTTGCTGACACTAATGCATATTTGGATGCACAAAAATTGTGTTTGATGTGTTTTGCAGACTGAAAGGGGTGAATCTTCATCCCAAGCTCGCAATGCTCCTGCTGAGAATGCAGAACAACAGGAGGTGGATAACTACTACAAGCAAGATATACCTCATCCAGTCATGACCTTTTCTGATATGCACTTGGAAGATTTGCACCCGAACCTGAGATTTGACAGACTTTGGATAGATTATCCAAAATATCAAAGGGGTTTGCATACTCTTCATTCTAAGGTTGTTGAGGTACCGAGGGTCATAGAATGGGGACCCTTAGAAGCTGTAGAATTGGCCGGACCAATTAGGGAATTACTTGTACAGAGGTATGGTAATTCTACTTTTAATGACTGGGTACGTTTATTCACCATGCGTAGACCTGTATATAAAGTATGGTGTGAAGAATTGTTGTGTAGTATAGAGTTGAATGATCGGGTAGCTAGTTTAACCGATCGTTCTTTTATTAGATTTTTGTTAGGCGGTTCGATGCGCCACATGTCTTTACTGGACATGGCTCAGGCTTTACGTATATATACGCTTGAGGAGTTAGCATCTGCCGATTGTAGAGGGTTGATACTAAACGGTAGAAAGATAGATGAAAATTTTGATACACACGGTGTGTGGAGTCAAATGACAAGCCATCACCGTTTCAAAGGGGGAAATTACTCTTATTTGGATATAGATAGAGCCGAATTAAGAGTGATTCATAGGTTTTTAGCTAATTCGATTACACAAAGGGGTAAGAACAAGGAAAAGGTAAATGAACAGGATTTGTTTTACCATATGTGTATTCGAGACCCACAAAGCGCTGTAAGTATACCGTATTGTGTGGGTTATTATTTATCAGCTATGGTTCGGGGGATGAGACCGCATAGCATAATAGGAGGTGGTATTTTTATTACTTTGATTGGTGAATATCTCGGTGTGGATATAAGTCGGGGGGGATTATTAGTCGAAGAACCAGAACCCCGCGATACTATAGGTTTAAATGTATACCATGGTGCGAAAGTTTTGAAGAGGTGAAATAACGCCGCAGTACCATACCATGGTAGACATCCACAGGTTGAGAGAAACCAACAGCAAGGTAATGTAGGAGGGGGGAATGAGATGCAAGAAATGCAAAGGTTTATAGCTTCTCAGGAGTACGAAAATGCTAGACAGAGAGCATTTGAAGATTGGCAAGTTCATCAGAACCAAATCATAGCTCATTGCCAACATATAGGTAGAAACTATATTCCTACACCGAAACCCATCTTCCCTCCCTGGTCTATAGAGATGCAGCCACCGTATCCTACGTATAACCCTGCCGAAGCATTCTATAGCACCTATGGTTATGCCTGGAACCCCTATTGGTACCAGTATCATCCCTAGTATACTTAGTTTTATTTATTTTGTAATTTGTAATGATTGATACGTTTAATACTTTTGTTAATATTGTAATAGTTTTTATAATTGTCTAACTTTTATTCTTAGATTTTAATAATTTTTGAATGTCGGGTAATATACCAAACTTCAAAAATATGTATATATGTTTGCAGTTTATCTTATGTACACAACAGGGTAAAACAACGCATTTTCAAAGACTGGCATTAAGTTCAGCAAAAGCAACTAATTTTGACGACAAGATGCAAAATATATGTGAAATAACAACAAGACGGAATGAACAAATGATGTGCACCATTTATCATTCAGCAAACAAACGCCAATATATTTGGAAACTTTGGTAAAAATTTAATCATTTTCACACAAATCACCCTCAATAATTTAAATTATTACTGATTTCTTGCAAATGAGGGCATTGCAAGATCTTAAGTGTGGGAAGGGGTTAAATTCTTTCGGATTTTAAAATTTTTTACTTTATACACTTGGTTACCATTAAAAATACTAGTAAAGCAGTAGTTGTATTAGAATCTAGTGCTCTCTGATAATAAAGAACAGCCCTAGTCTTATATACTGACTACCCAATTCTAGTAAAATTTTTCAAAATTTTCAATTAAATGAACTCAAAATCATGTTTATACATATTTATGAACGATAAAACTAGGTTTTAACATCGAAATTATTGTTACCTCGGAAAGGACATAAATTGAGAAACAAACCAAAATGTTAAAATTCATTTAAAATGGAATAGAGGACGATAAAAAGGAAAATAAAAGCCAAGTGTGGGAAAATTTACCAAGTTATCTTAAACATATGTCACATATATCTGTAACAAATAACTGAAAATACTTTTGCTTTGGACTAAACTAAACTGTTTTACCCGATGAAAGAAAAGAAAGATGGATCTACACGATGAATCAATTCCATCATTAAAAGGAAGTAAAGTCTTCCAAAAAAGAAACGCGCTTCTTGATTTAGGTCATGAAGTTGTCGTCCAGACCAGCTGTAGGTTGACGAAAAATCTAGAAAAGTCATCACTAAAATCAGCAGGAAATCCACGGACCTCAGCATTAAACAGGGTCGTCAAGTGGTCAGATTTATCCTAACCATGAGAAGGATTTATCTTGTAAAATGGGGGGGGCACCATGCAAATTAGCTGGATAAGACTAATGAATCAGATCCCCAGAAAGGATAATCTCCTTAAAGATTAAAAATCAGCTTTTAAGACTGATATTACTCAATCCTAGAGATTGACCTTAAAGATTGAGAATTCAAACTCATGGAATTCAATGATATCTAAACTCGAGCTTGAACGAGAAAATATTTTGATCAAAATTACAAACCGATTTGTTTTCTGAAAACCCTATTTTCAATGCGTTCATTACCATTGAACGTAAAATCCTAGGAATTCACCTGGAATTCATTAGGTCACCTGAACTAAAACGAGTGTCAACCGTAAGAACGGTGGTTGCATAGTGGTCAAAGACAGGACCTTGTGCCATACCGAAAAATTATAAGGGTGAGCTTTACTATTGCTCCTACCAAGGATAGTAATTGCGTCCGACACGTTATAGACCATAATTAAAAGCATGTCAGGGGACATTGCCTTAACAGTTGCTTGTTCAACGCTTTCCTCTACAACCAGATGGTAGTTTACCGAAAGGTAATATACGGGACAAGTAAACTGGACGTGTTGCTTTCCAAATACAAGGTTAGCAAGTGGGTGACACAAAACCATAAGTTTTGAGCTAAAATTTTCAAATCTGAAATCCACCAAACCCACAAAAATATTTTGCAAACACCGGTAAAGGGTTATTCTGGAAAACTTATCAAGGGTAAAAACTAGATTTAATTTTCAAAAGATCAAATGTTTTCATAAAGATCCAATTTCCTTAATGGATCTAAATTTTTATAGTCATGTGGGACTGTAAACCATATCGTTACTACCATTGTTTATACCACCGTATAGAAATCACTGATGTATAAAGTGTGAAGAATAAAGAAGTGATTCTAGTATTTCAAGACGATATTGCTTGAGGACAAGCAACGCTCAAGTGTGGGAATATTTGATAATGCTAAAAACGAACATATATTTCATAGCATTATTCCTCAAGAAAGACAAGCTTTTAGTTGCAATTGTTCTATTTACAAGTGATATTCGTTTAAATAATAAAAGGTGAAGACAAAAGACAGATTCGACGAATTGAAGACGCAAACGACCAAAAAGCTCAAAAGTACAAAAGACAATCAAAGAGGTTCCAATTATTGATAAGAAACGTCTCGAAATTACAAGAGTACAAGATTCAAAACGCAAAGTATAAAATATTAAATTGTACGCAAGGACGTTCGAAAATCTGGAACCGGGACCAGAGTCAACTCTCAACGCTCGACGCAACGGACTAAAAATTACAAGTCAACTATGCACATAAATATAATATAATATTTAAATAATTCTTATAATTATTTAATATATTATATTTATATTTAAAACCGTCGGTAAACAAAGAGCCAAGCTTGTGTGAGTTGTAAAAGTAAACTCCGCGACTCGCGGAGTTTGAAGGCCAAAATGGCCGCGAGTCGCGGAACCCCAATTTCAGAAACTCCCTATAAAGCTCGCGCATTCTGATCGTAAAATATCATCTTTTTCTTCTTCTTCTCATTCATACGTAAAATATATATATATATATATATATATATATATATATATATATATATATATTTATAATTTATATTTTAATTTTAATTATAATTCTAATAATAAGGGTATGTTAGCGAATGTTGTAAGGGTGTAAGTCAAAATTCTGTCCGTGTAACGCTACGCTATTTTTAATCATTGTAAGTTATGTTCAACCTTTTTACATTAATGTCTCGTAGCTAAATTATTATTATGCTTATTTAAAACGAAGTAATCATGATGTTGGGCTAATTACTAAAATTGGGTAATTGGGCTTTGTACCATAATTGGGGTTTGGACAAAAGAACGACACTTGTGGAAATTAGACTATGAGCTATTAATGGGCTTTATATTTGTTTAACTAAATGATAGTTTGTTAATGTTAATATAAAGATTTACAATTGGGCGTCCCTATAAATTACCATATACACTCAATCGGACACGATGGGCGGGGTATTTATATGTACGAATAATCGTTCATTTAACCGGACAAATGAATGGATTAATAGCCACTAGAATAATTAAAACAGGGGTGAAATTATGTACAAGGACACTTGGTATAATTGATAACAAAATATTAAAACCTTGGGTTACACTCAGTCGACATCCTGGTGTAATTATTAAACAAAGTATTAAAATCTTGTTACAGTTTAAGTCCCCAATTAGTTGGAATATTTAACTTCGGGTATAAGAATAATTTGACGAGGACACTCGCACTTTATATTTATGACTGATGGACTGTTATGGACAAAAACCAGACGGACATATTAAATAATCCAGGACAAAGGACAATTAACCCATGGGCATAAAACTAAAATCAACACGTCAAACATCATGATTACGGAAGTTTAAATAAGCATAATTCTTTTATTTCATATTTAATTTCCTTTATTTTATATTTAATTGCACTTCTAATTATCGCATTTTTATTGTTATTGTATTTAATTGCACTTTTAATTATCGTACTTTTTAATTATCGCAAGTTTATTTTATCGCACTTTTATTATTCGCAATTTCATTATCGTTATTTACTTTATGCTTTAATTTAAGTCTTGTATTTATTTTTAATATTTTACATTTGGTTTTAACTGCGACTAAAGTTTTAAAATCGACAAACCGGTCATTAAACGATAAAAACCCCCCTTTATAATAATAATATTATTTATATTTGTATTTTTATAAAAGTAAACTAATATAGCGTTAAGCTTTGTTTAAAAAGATTCCCCGTGGAACGAACCGGACTTACTAAAAACTACACTACTGTACGATTAGGTACACTGCCTATAAGTGTTGTAGCAAGGTTTAAAGTATATCCATTCTATAAATAAATAAATATCTTGTGTAAAATTGTATCGTATTTAATAGTATTTTCTGCAAAAATATAAGCTATTTTATATACTACTCTGCTAAAACATCAATAACCCAAGTGCAAGTCTAAGACATGAAGCACAACTCACTTAAGTGTTGCAAGTGTTTTGATGAACCAAAGTTTCATCAAAGTCTTATATTTAGCACATACATGAAATGTAAAAGTAATAACAAGTTACAAACTTGAAATAAACTTATGAAATCAAGATCTTAAGTAGTAGAACATAGTTCTTAGTTAGATCTTGAAGATCCAAGACTCAAAAGTCTAGATCTAACATAAGTGTACAAAGTTATAATTAAAAAGTTTCATTTACATGTTCTTGAACTTTTAAAGTTACTTTTAGTTCAAGATTAATGGGATCAAAGTTAACTAGTAACATTTGACCAATCACAACCAACAAACAAGAAATTAAAGTGCATAAAATGAAGTGATAAACTAAGTAAACAAGTAAAAGGTTCATGGTTTGTTCATACTTTTAAAGATTCAACCAAGGTTTGATCTTTAAGTAAAGTAAACTTTAAGTTTACTTCAAGAACTTCAAGTATGATTTTAATTAACACATGAACTTACAATCTTTTAAGAAATTAAATGTAGAACATAACTAGTAAGTTAGGTTCTTGTGTGTTCTTGTTATGAACAAGATAAAATGAAGAATTAAAGTAAAGAGTTTGATTTCTTGTAACATGTAAGTAAACAACTAACAACTAGTAAGTAAGTAAACCATAAACAATAACAAGTAACAAACAAACAATTGATGATGATTATGGTGTTTAGGTGACGGTTTTTCAAGGAAAAAGAGGAGAGAAAAATCTTGGTTACTTACAAGAATTTAGAGAAAAGATGAGAGTAAAAGTTGAGAGAAAAGTGAGAAGTAAATTGTGTGTGTGAGAAAGTGAATGAAACTAGTGAGTAAGTAACAAAATTTGAAAGCTACAACACTCCCCAAGGAGTGCCAAACTGTCGGCCATGATCAAGGGGAAAGGAAGAGAAGATTGTCCATAAGGTTCTTGTATGTAAAGCCTTAAAAGTTGGTTATATGGTGTGTTTACATGGGAATGAACAAGTAACTAGATTCTATTTGAATTCAATCCATCTAGTTGTAACTTAAATGATACTTACACATTAAGATGGGCTAATTAAGTCCATTAAAGAAGTAGGGTGGGTCTCTTAGGTCCATTAACATTAATCAAGGCCCAAGTTCAAGTAATTAACAAGTTAATCCAATTAAAGCCCAAGTAACTAACTAGTTTCATTAAAAATGATACTTACAAGTTGTAAAATGGGCTAGTTAATCCATTAACATAAGTAGGGTGGGCTCACATAAGTCCATTAACACTAACAAGGCCCAAGTTCAAGTATTTATCAAGTTAAGCCAATTAAAGCCCAAGTAATTAACTAATAGCCATAGTTAATCAAAATGATTAATAAACCTTAATCATGAATGCAAATAATATCTAGAAATATTATTCGTGAAGTTTCGTGTGTCACAAAGACGTTTCGGGCACTTAAAAGTCATGTACGGGCAATCATGGCAACATGTAAATGTAATAACATACATTCATTTAATCATACGTATTAATAATAATAATTATTAATAAATAAAAGTTGGAATTTCCAGGGTCGTTACAAGATTATCAATGGAAATCATTGCTTTAGAACAAGAAATAACCTACAAGAACAATGAGTTCTTGGATGAAGAAGGTTTTGATCTTTGATGCCTTGATGTTGAGCCTTTTCCAAGAGCTTGGAGTTCTCCAATATTGCTCCCAAAATTCGTCTCTGTATTCTCTGGTTCATACTCTCTAAAACTAGTCTTCAATCATGAGTTATAAAGTGGCGAAAGTAGGTCAGAAAGTCAAAAGTTCGCTGAAACCTACTTCTGGACGGCGTCCTAAATGCTGGACGGCGTCCCGTTGTAAAGGGTTGGACGGCGTCCCATAGATCCGGACGGCGTCCCAGTTTAAAAGGCTGGACGGCGTCCCAAAGCTCAGGACGGCGTCCCGATGTACTAAAAGTTACTGTCTCATTTTCTTTGTGATTTCCTTTCATTTGGACGAAGCCTAATACATTTGAAGCTTTGTTTTACCATTTTAGAGCACTAATTAGACCTTAACTTGTATCGGGATCAACCATGGTCATAAATCATCAAAACTCTTTATAAATCACTCTCCGATACAAATTTGCATATCTTGGCGTATCACTTGTAGAAATGCTCTCATTAACCTTGATTCGAGAGTATTTTATACGATATTGCGATAGATATATATATTGTTATTGAGCAATATCAACCCCGAAATCTAGAAGTGAAACAAGCACCTCGATCTGAAACGAGGTACATTTCTGTAAGGTATATTTGAACAAGTTTGTTAGGACTTGAAAACGTTAGTTAGAACAAGTTTTTCAAGAAATTCGCGCCGCGGAAGATTTATCGGTTTCCGAAAAGCGTTCGTTAGGAATATTCGCCCTCGTGGCGAATACTAGCATAACGTGAAGAGTCTCTCCCTCCATTGAGAATTTAGATAGAAAATTTCCTGAATCGGAAGTATGAGTGTGATGCGAGAGAAATTTCCGCCTCGATGTGAGCATAACAAGTATATTGTAGTTCATCGATAAAACTGTGCGAAAACGAGATAGTATACACGTGTAACATACGTTTGAAGTTGAAAGAATTTTTTATTCATTTGGAAGCATAAATATGGTTCGACAATAATCGACGATGTGTCCCGGGTATGGCTGTTATCAATATTCTCGGAGTTTTTGGATATCCAACAAGAAAAATGAAGTCATGTACATGGCACATGGTGGTGATTAGGTTGATCGAGTCCAACCACCATCACGTGTCATTAGAACTTTGGTATGACTTACCATAATATAACCACGTTGATCGAGTGTCGTTATATTACGCTAACTCATACCTCCATCCCCACATCACTCCATAGATTCAGGTTCGTGTAATCGTGAAGTTTTAAAATGAACAAAGCTTAGCGACATCACCAACGTGACTCGTATTTAATCGAAAGAATTAGTGTAACTCTGAAGGTGCTTTTCCCGAGGGAAGTGTATAAATGATTGTTCACGTCAATGTGGTTTAAGTCAAACAATAATGTACTTCAGTGCGAGAAGTGTAACGAATCATGATAACAAATAGTACACAACTGTAGTGTTAAGTATTGATGACGATACTCACCTAGAGTAGTGATGGTAGTAACATGATATGGAAGATAGTAAGGAACACCGGTGTGACACCGATAGTAAGTTAAAACGGTGGCGAATAACAATCTGGGAGACAGAGTTTCCAAACAAGTATGACTAATGAAGTCGTCGTCATCCTTACGCGTATGAATCTTGAATTTACGTGTGTTACCAGAAAGTTACAGAATACAAGTTCGTATGATGAAAGCTTGGTACCATCAAGAAGTTTGCCTAAGAATGATTCAAGTATAATGCACAAGTAGTCAAGTAAGTGCTATCTATAGCAAATGTATGTCAGAATGCAATGGCTAACTATCCGGTTGTAGTCTAGATTCACTAATGCGTCCTAACGACTCTGTCAGACACACTAATGCACATCCTAGATCCCTACAACCAACGCTCTGATACCATCTGTGGCGACCCGACAAAATCGTCATTGACGGCGCCGCTAACTTAGGTGTAGCGACCCGACCAAATCGTCATTGACGGCGCCGTCTACTTAGGTCCCGTTACGTGGTCATAAGTCTTTAAAACAACGTTTGACCAAAAGATATGTCGCATTTATTTCAAATGTAAAGGTTGTTCAAGTTTACAAGAATTGTTCCACCACAAGTTACGATACAAAGTTTTAAGTACAAATGAAACTTATGCGACACAATTTAAAAGTATCCAAAAGACGCTCCATGTATGCATATATACTCGACATCCAATGCAAGTATCAAAATAATGAGCGGAAGCATGTATCATGTATCGTTCAAGGACCTGAGAAAAACATAGAAATCTGTCAACGAAAACGTTGGTGAAATCATAGGTTTAAGTAAGTAAGTATAAGTGAACCACAAGATTTGCATCAATGAAATAATAGTAATACATTCCAAAAGTTTGTTTCACGAGCACCCAATTATCAAAGCTTAACATTCCTTCCATTGTATACCCCATCACTTAGTGCTAGAACAAACACTGATTCTCGAAAATATATTTCATCCGTAGACGGTAGCGAACCGTCAAAGATGAGGGTTGTCAACCCATATGGCCATATAACATAAGTTCTCGCTTACACCCGGCAAGTGTAACTAATGATAATCGAATTGAGGATTTTTGTTCTAAACTCGTATGTAGAATGTTTGTTTTCCCGTTCTTGTGTTCACTTAGTTCAAAAGAATCGTTTATGTTTTCTCATCCCAATATAAGTTCAAAAAGAGTAAAAGTGGGACTATGATCTCACCTTGAGTGCACGAGTAGTAAAGTACTTCAACAAGTAAACGTGTGCAAAGAACAATGCTAGTCTTGACCTAAACAATAGGTTTGTATCAATAACGGTAAACACGATAGGTCAAAGATGTTCAATTAGTCCTATGGCTCGTTAAGACTCGATCATAATAGCATGTGAATCAAATTGTCATGTTTCATGCAAGGTACAAGTATAAAAACATGTTAGAACGATTGCACAATTATTTGGTTAAGTTTGATTAAAAGTCAACTTGGTCGGGTCAAAGTCAACAGAAAAGTCAACAGGGTCGGGTTGGGTATCCGACAATTTTTCTAAGTTATATAATCATATATGAGCATGTTGGCCAAATTTCATGTTAATCGGAGGTCCGTAGCATAGCAAACATTTTTATGTCAAATGACCAAGGCAACAGCCAGTTTTAGCACAATGGGACGGCGTCCCAAATTGCTAGACGGCGTCCCGTTTTTAAGGTTGGGACGGCGTCCCGATAAGCTAGACGGCGTCCCGGTTTTAAGTTTGGGACGGCGTCCTGAGTTTCTGGACGGCGTCCTGGTTGGTTTCCAGGCCCTGTTTGCTGCAACTCTAAGTGCACGAACCAACAATCAAACCAACCCAAATTACAAACCGCAAACAATTAGAACATGTATTTTATATCACCGGAAAGGTAATTTGACGAGGAAAACACCTATACACATTTCATCAAGCAATTCAACACTTACACACCCCAAAACCTTATTTAAACGTCCATAATCAAAGTTCAAGTTCCAAATATGCATTTCATGATTCGGGCAACCGAATTACATGAACAATATGCCGTTTCGAAGGTAATTAAGCATACAACACAACCTAACACTTAAAACTAACATTCTATGTCATTCAAATCATTAAAAGTCCATTTTAAGTTCGTGAAACCTTAACCTAAATTCACCAAATTTCATAATCAAGTTCATGAAGTTTTCTAAGGCAACCTAAACATCAAATTGAAGCTAGTGATGCTAGTAACACAATTAAAACATCAACTTTTAACATCTAACAACATATGATCATCCAAAATTCAAGAACAACACACCAAAATTCAAGTTCATGCTAGTTACACTAAAACAACGAGATCGAGCATACAAATTACATACACGACATCACAATGAGCCATAGACACTAACTAACACCATTTCAAGTCAAAAACACGAATTTAGAGAAATCTAGAGTTTTAGAAATGTTACCCAAACGAGATGAAGTTGGTACCAAAATGAAGAGGATGAAGAGAGGATCACGAATATGTAATTTATTTTGTTGTAAGCCTCCTAGATCGGATTTAGATGATGATTGAATGAATTTGGTTTTGGGTGTGTGTTCTTGCTAGAGAGAAAGAGAGAGAGATGGAGGTGGAAATGAATGGGTGAAAGGGGTTGACCCTTTGACCTAGTCAAGGGTTTGATCCCTTGTCAAGTTTAGTCCCTCAACTTTCGTTCGGGTGCGGGAATTACCTAAACGAGATAATTTAAAACGCGTATCAACGGGAGATGTTATAAACATATAACGGACTTTATATTAGTATAACGGAAAAGTAAATGGAAAAAGGCGGGATGTTACATTACCTACTCCTTAAAAGAAATTTCGTCCCGAAATTTAAGTAGGCGTAGTAGTCGTTGTTTCTTCCTCGAGATCTTGCGTTTCCGAATTCACGAATAGATGAGGATACTTCCTTTGCATTTGATCTTGTCTTTCCCAAGTAAACTCGGGTCCCCTTTTGGCGTTCCAACGGACTTTAACAATCGGAATTCGGCTTTGTTTCAATGTCTTGACGGAGTTGTCCACAATTTCAACCGGTTCCTCCACAAAATGAAATTTGTCATCAATAGTAAGTTCTTCGAGAGGGATGACGATATCGGGTTCGGCAAGACACTTTTTCAAGTTAGATACATGGAAGGTGGGATGAACGGAGTTCAATTGAGGCGGAAGATCTAAACGATAAGCAACGGTTCCAATACGCTCCAAGATTTCGAAAGGACCAATATACCGCGGATTTAGCTTCCCGCGTTTCCCAAAACGGATTACACCCTTCCAAGGTGCGACTTTTAACATTACTCGGTCACCGACTTGAAATTCAAGATCGTTGCGTCGTTTGTCGGTATAGCTCTTTTGACGACTTCGGGCCGTCCTAAGCCTATCTCGGATTTGAACGATTTTCTCGGTGGTTTCGTGAATGAGTTCGGGTCCGGTGATTTGCACGTCGCCTACCTCGGCCCAACAAAGAGGTGAACGACATCTGCGGCCATATAGCGCTTTAAAAGGTGCGGCTTTAATACTCGCGTGATAACTATTGTTGTAAGAGAACTCGGCGAGAGGTAAGTGCTTGTCCCAAGCTTTTCCGAAATCAACCACGCAAGCTCGTAACATGTCCTCTAAGGTTTGAATTGTACGTTCGCTTTGTCCATCGGTTTGAGGATGATATGCGGTGCTCATGTCTAAACGCGTTCCCAACGCTTCTTGCAAAGTACGCCAAAATCTAGAAACGAAACGGCCATCTCGGTCGGAGATAATCGATAAAGGTACACCATGTCGGGCTACGATCTCCTTAATGTAAAGTTGTGCAAGTTTCTCCATTTTGTCCGTTTCTTTCATGGCAAGGAAGTGTGCGGATTTGGTGAGACGGTCAACAATAACCCAAATGGTATCATAACCGCCCGTCGTTTTTGGTAGTTTGGTGATAAAATCCATCGTTATCCTTTCCCACTTCCATTGCGGGATCTCGGGTTGTTGAAGTAGTCCGGACGGTCTTTGGTGTTCGGCTTTGACTTTGGAACATGTCAAACACTTGGAAACATAAGTAGCTACGTCCCTTTTGATGTTCGGCCACCAATATAGTTGTTTAAGGTCGTGGTACATCTTATTGGCACCGGGGTGAATCGAGTATCGTGACTTATGGGCTTCATCTAAAATAAGGCTTCGTAGATCCCCATAACTAGGCACCCAAATTCTTCCGGCGAAATATCGGAGTTCGGTTTCTTTAACTTCGAATCGAGAGGTGAGGACGTTCAAGTGTTCGAGAGAGATGTTTTCATCCTTGAGAGCCTCATCTTGGGCTACCCGAATTTGGCTATTAAGGTTTGTGTGGATGGTGATGTTTAAGGCTCGGACACGAAGAGGCACCGCTCTTTCTTTTCGACTTAAGGCATCGGCTACTACGTTTGCCTTCCCGGGATGGTAACGAAGCTCGCAATCGTAATCGTTCAAAGTTTCAATCCACCGTCGTTGTCTCATGTTTAGTTGCTTTTGATCGAAAATGTGTTGGAGACTTTTGTGGTCGGTAAAGATAGTACTCTTGGTTCCATAAAGATAGTGTCTCCACATTTTAAGTGCAAAGACGACGGCTCCGAGTTCGAGATCATGTGTCGTATAGTTTCGTTCATGAATTTTGAGTTGTCGAGAAGCATAAGCAATGACTTTTGTTCGTTGCATCAATACACACCCAAAACCATGTTTCGAGGCGTCGCAATATACAACAAAGTCATCATTGCCTTCGGGAAGTGACAAGATAGGAGCGGTGGTTAGCTTCGTTTTCAAGATTTGGAATGCGGATTCATGTTCGGTCGCCCAAATGAATTTCTTTCCCTTGTGAGTCAATGCGGTTAGAGGACGTGCAACCAAAGAGAAATTTTCGATGAATCTACGATAGTACCCGGCGAGACCCAAGAATTGACGAATGTGAGTAGGAGTAGTAGGAGTCTCCCATTTATTAATGGCTTCGATTTTCGTGGGATCGACTTTAATACCTTGATCACTTACAACATGACCAAGAAATTGAACTTCCTTTAACCAAAATTCACACTTGGAGAATTTGGCATAAAGTTGTTCTTGTCTTAAAAGTTCAAGCACAAGTCGGAGATGCTGTTCGTGCTCTTCTTCATTTTTAGAATAGATCAATATGTCATCGATGAACACAATAACGAATTTATCGAGATACGGTTTGCACACGCGGTTCATAAGATCCATGAACACCGCCGGTGCGTTAGTGAGACCAAATGGCATGACAAGGAATTCGTAACTACCATAACGAGTTCGGAAAGCGGTTTTGGAGACATCTTCCCCCTTAACCCTCAATTGATGATAACCCGAGCGGAGATCGATTTTCGAATATACACAAGACCCTTGTAGTTGATCAAAGAGGTCATCGATGCGAGGAAGAGGATATCGGTTCTTAACCGTCAATTTATTTAGTTCACGATAATCAATGCACATTCGTAGGGATCCGTCTTTCTTTTTAACAAACAAAATCGGAGCGCCCCAAGGTGAATGGCTAGGTTGGATAAAACCTCGATCAAGTAGTTCTTGGATTTGACTTTGCAATTCTTGCATTTCAGATGGAGCGAGTCTATATGGTGCACGTGCTACGGGTGCGGCTCCCGGAATAAGATCGATTTGGAATTCAACCGGTCGATGAGGCGGAAGACCCGGCAATTCGTCGGGAAATACATCGGAAAAGTCACTAACAATTGGCACATCATCGATATGCTTCTCATCGGACTCGACTTTCTTAACGTGGGCAAGGATCGCAAAACAACCCTTACGGAGCAGTTTTCTAACTTTAAGGCACGAAACGAGGTTGAGTCTGGTGCAACTCTTATCGCCATAGACAATCAAAGGTTCACCATTCTCGATAGGAATTCGGATTGCGTTAAGATCACAAAGAATGTGAGATTTCGTTTTGACTAACCAATTCATACCGATTATTACATCAAAGCTTCCTAGTTCCATGGGTATCAAGTCAATTTCAAATTCCTTACCCAAAATGTTTAACGTACACCCCCGGTAATATGTGTTGGCACTTAATAGTTTCCCGTTAGCCACTTCAATGGTATATGTGGTATCTAATGGAAGAGGTGGAGTGCTAAAAGAATGAGTCAAAGTCCTGGATACAAAGCATTTATCGGCACCTGAATCGAATAAGCAAGAGACATAAGAATTGTTGAGAAGAAACGTACCCGTGACTAGTTCAGTGTCATCCCGGGCTTCCTCGGTGTTGATGTTGAAAGCTCGGCCGCGCGTATTGGGGTTATCTTTCCTCTTCGGGCATGCATTTCTATAATGGCCCGTTTGGCCACATTCATAACAAGTGCCCGTCTTTGGTGCATTGGGCCATTTTCGAGCGACGGGAGTGGCACTTTTACAATCGTTGGCCTTATGACCAATTTCTTGGCACCGGTGGCAAATTAACTTACTACATTCGCCAAAGTGATGTTTGTTGCATTTGTTGCAAAGAGGTAGGTTCCCGGCATAACCTTTCTTGCCGTCGGAGGTGTAAGGCTTCTTAGCAAAGTTGTTGTTGCTTGATTGGGAGGGTTCCCACTTTCTTTTGTTGCCGCCCGATTTATCCTCGGCCTTAGGTGCCGGAACTACGATTTCGTCAACCGTTTCAATTAGTTGGCGAGCCATGTTCATAGCGGCTTGATGAGTAGTGGGTTTGGATGACATCACCCCTTGTTTGATGCTTTTTGGAAGACCGAGCATGTAGAGCTCAATCCTTTGAGATTCGGGGTTAACAAGATTAGGACACATCAAGGATAGTTCGGCGAAGCGTTGATTATAAGCTTTAAGATCGTTTCCGACCGCTTTCAAAGCTCTTAGTTCTTCCTCAAGCTTTCGGGTTTCTTCGCGCGGAAAATATTCAACAATCATCTTTTCCTTTAGATCGGCCCAAGAGAGGGCATGAGCTTCATCGGTACCCACCGATTGTACATAAGTATTCCACCATGTAAGAGCGACACCGGCGAAGGTGTGAGTGGAGTATTTGACCTTGTCTTGGTCCCGACAACCGCTTATGCTAAAGACGGCTTCCGTTTGCTCAAACCATCGGGTGAGCACGACCGGTCCCCCGGTTCCATCAAAAGTGTGAGGTTTGCACCCCATGAAAGCTTTATAGGAGCATCCCTCGTTTGAGTTTCCGGCACCATTGTTGTTGTTGTTGTTGTTGTTGTTGTGGTTGTTATTATTATTGTTGTTGGATGAGTGACCGGCCATGGCCGCATCTACGGCGGTAGCTATCATCCGTTCGAGAGCTTGTTCGGGAGTTTCATTGCGGCGTACACGACGAGGAGCCATTGTTCCTTCAAGACACAAGAATATCATTGATTAGTATTCTCAATAATACTAACCGTGATATAGAATAAAGATAAAGAGAAGTTTTTCCTCGACTCGCCTTAAATTCTTTATGTCATAATGTCGGAACGTTCATATGAGTCACCGTAATATAATCCCGGAAATTATATTACCCTGATTCGTATGTGCATTCGACATCATTTCATATAGTCAAGGTGGCGCGTCAATCAAATTAAACAACGTGAGATTAAGATGAACTAAGAGTAGATATGAGTAGAAGCGTTCGAGTATAAATGCACAAGTAGTCAAGTAATTCCTACTTCAAGTCTATATGCCGGTTGTAGTCTAGACTCACCAATGTACCCTATGACTCGAGGTTGACACCAATGAACTCTAAATCCCTACAACCAACGCTCTGATACCATCTGTAGCGACCCGACCAAATCGTCATTGACGGCGCCGTCTACTTAGGTCCTGTTACGTGGTCATAAGTCTTTAAAACAACGTTTGACCAAAAGATATGTCGCATTTATTTCAAATGTAAAGGTTGTTCAAGTTTACAAGAATTGTTCCACCACAAGTTACGATACAAAGTTTTAAGTACAAATGAAACTTATGCGACACAATTTAAAAGTATCCAAAAGACGCTCCATGTATGCATATATACTCGACATCCAATGCAAGTATCAAAATAATGAGCGGAAGCATGTATCATGTATCGTTCAAGGACCTGAGAAAAACATAGAAATCTGTCAACGAAAACGTTGGTGAAATCATAGGTTTAAGTAAGTAAGTATAAGTGAACCACAAGATTTGCATCAATGAAATAATAGTAATACATTCCAAAAGTTTGTTTCACGAGCACCCAATTATCAAAGCTTAACATTCCTTCCATTGTATACCCCATCACTTAGTGCTAGAACAAACACTGATTCTCGAAAATATATTTCATCCGTAGACGGTAGCGAACCGTCAAAGATGAGGGTTGTCAACCCATATGGCCATATAACATAAGTTCTCGCTTACACCCGGCAAGTGTAACTAATGATAATCGAATTGAGGATTTTTGTTCTAAACTCGTATGTAGAATGTTTGTTTTCCCGTTCTTGTGTTCACTTAGTTCAAAAGAATCGTTTATGTTTTCTCATCCCAATATAAGTTCAAAAAGAGTAAAAGTGGGACTATGATCTCACCTTGAGTGCACGAGTAGTAAAGTACTTCAACAAGTAAACGTGTGCAAAGAACAATGCTAGTCTTGACCTAAACAATAGGTTTGTATCAATAACGGTAAACACGATAGGTCAAAGATGTTCAATTAGTCCTATGGCTCGTTAAGACTCGATCATAATAGCATGTGAATCAAATTGTCATGTTTCATGCAAGGTACAAGTATAAAAACATGTTAGAACGATTGCACAATTATTTGGTTAAGTTTGATTAAAAGTCAACTTGGTCGGGTCAAAGTCAACAGAAAAGTCAACAGGGTCGGGTTGGGTATCCGACAATTTTTCTAAGTTATATAATCATATATGAGCATGTTGGCCAAATTTCATGTTAATCGGAGGTCCGTAGCATAGCAAACATTTTTATGTCAAATGACCAAGGCAACAGCCAGTTTTAGCACAATGGGACGGCGTCCCAAATTGCTAGACGGCGTCCCGTTTTTAAGGTTGGGACGGCGTCCCGATAAGCTAGACGGCGTCCCGGTTTTAAGTTTGGGACGGCGTCCTGAGTTTCTGGACGGCGTCCTGGTTGGTTTCCAGGCCCTGTTTGCTGCAACTCTAAGTGCACGAACCAACAATCAAACCAACCCAAATTACAAACCGCAAACAATTAGAACATGTATTTTATATCACCGGAAAGGTAATTTGACGAGGAAAACACCTATACACATTTCATCAAGCAATTCAACACTTACACACCCCAAAACCTTATTTAAACGTCCATAATCAAAGTTCAAGTTCCAAATATGCATTTCATGATTCGGGCAACCGAATTACATGAACAATATGCCGTTTCGAAGGTAATTAAGCATAAAACACAACCTAACACTTACAACTAACATTCCATGTCATTCAAATCATTAAAAGTCCATTTTAAGTTCGTGAAACCTTAACCTAAATTCACCAAATTTCATAATCAAGTTCATGAAGTTTTCTAAGGCAACCTACACATCAAATTGAAGCTAGTGATGCTAGTAACACAATTAAAACATCAACTTTTAACATCTAACAACATATGATCATCCAAAATTCAAGAACAACACACCAAAATTCAAGTTCATGCTAGTTACACTAAAACAACGAGATCGAGCATACAAATTACATACACGACATCACAATGAGCCATAGACACTAACTAACACCATTTCAAGTCAAAAACACGAATTTAGAGAAATCTAGAGTTTTAGAAATGTTACCCAAACGAGATGAAGTTGGTACCAAAATGAAGAGGATGAAGAGAGGATCACGAATATGTAATTTATTTTGTTGTAAGCCTCCTAGATCGGATTTAGATGATGATTGAATGAATTTGGTTTTGGGTGTGTGTTCTTGCTAGAGAGAAAGAGAGAGAGATGGAGGTGGAAATGAATGGGTGAAAGGGGTTGACCCTTTGACCTAGTCAAGGGTTTGATCCCTTGTCAAGTTTAGTCCCTCAACTTTCGTTCGGGTGCGGAAATTACCTAAACGAGATAATTTAAAACGCGTATCAACGGGAGATGTTATAAACATATAACGGACTTTATATTAGTATAACGGAAAAGTAAATGGAAAAAGGCGGGATGTTACATTAGGTCCCGTTACGTGGTCATAGTCCCTATATGAGACTCGTTTGACCAAAATTATTTCGCATTCATTTGAAAAGTGCAAGACTTGCAAGGTTTAGTTTACAAATGGTTCAACAACACGTTTAAGTTTACAAAGTTATAAAGCATAAATGAAGTAACTTGCGACATAATATAAGTTGAAAAATCACAGTTGCTATGAATAGCGTAAGTATGTAAACAAAAGTTTGAATCCAAAAGTGCTATCACTAGCGTATGTATGTATGTATGCTTGACCCCAAGCAAGAAATCAGAGTGTATGCATGTATGCTTGACTCCAAGCAAGTATGAGAGTACGCGGAAGCATGTATCAAATAGCCAAGTATGAACCTGAGAAACATATAGAAAACTGTCAACGAAAAACGTTGGTGAAATCATAGGTGTTTGTAAACGTTGTTTTTGAACCACAAGATTTTGTATTTCCATAACGTTGATTATCTAAATCGTTTGCATTCCAAAAGTTTGTTCGCGAGCACCCAATTATCAAGACTTAACGTTTCCTTCCATAGAACCCCATCACAATAGTGTTAGAACATACACTGTTTCTCGAAAATATATTTCATCCGTAGACGGTAGCGAACCGTCCGTAATGAGGGTTTGTCAAACCCGTATGGCCACACAATATAAATTCTCGCTTACACCCTGCAAGTGTAACTAATGATAATCGAATTGAGGATTTTTGTTCTAACTCGCTGTGGAATGTTTGTTTCCTTGTACTTGTGTTCAAAGTATAAAAGTATGTAGTATAAAACTGTATATATGTGATGACCCAAAAAATTTCAACTTATTCTGAACCAAATTCTCGATATGGTTTAATATTTTTGACACGATAAGCAAAGTCTGTAAAACTGAATCTCAAAACTTTTTGAACTATTAAATTTACCCTTCGTTTATTCACGATGATGCACGAATAATTATATGTAAATAGATACATATACTATAACTTGAAAACGTAACTAAGTGTTGAGTATATGATACTGTGCATTAAACTTATTTGATTGATTACCTGATTGATATATTTAACTACGGAGTTAAAGATTATGCCAAACGATTCAAGTAAAAGATATTTACTGAGTCTCTTAAGGATTATGATATTATTACGGGTCTCTGTTGAGAGGTCCACGTTGATTTGAGAAATCTTTTCATTTTAACAATATTCAGAAAATGTTAAAGTGATTTACAAGTAAGAACAAATATGTCAATTAACGATTACTGGACAAAGGTTAGTAGAGATTAACTTTCAACATAATGATTGTCTCGTGTCTCTTGATAAGTTAATTATTTAGTTTTCTTAATATTGAAAACGTTTTACGATATAGATGAAACCTTTTAAAGAATGATTTTTAATATAACAAATTCGGGAAAACTAAATTATATTTATTCGATTTAGTTCAAATATATGAAAGCGTTCTTCGAAATAATAGATTTTTATTATTATAACGTTTCGATAAAAAGAGGTGAATGTAATTAGTTTTAGAGAACTATAGTTATTTGATTTAGTATGGACATGTTTTTCGATATAATAGAATTTGATTGTTAAAATATTTTTTACGGATTTTCAATAATATGAAAATAAAAATAAAGATAAAATAAAGGTTTCTAATGAGCACTAAAAGACTACAACATTTCATCTCAAGATTGCAAGTTAAAATGATGAAAATCACTAAACCTGCGCACTTGCACGAGAAAAATCATAACTAATTCATACTGACTCGAAAAAGGGTGATTCTGGTGTCCAGACGACCGTAACTCAAAAATCTACAACTTTCAAGAAGACACCATACGCGGATCGCTTACCTATCTACGCGAAACGCGTAATGTTTTGTCGACATAAAAAGTGATGGCGACTTGGGACAGCAAAAGTTGTATAAAAATCGATTCTGGTTCCAAATTATTCTATCTCTCTCGAACTCTCATATATCAACGGAGTATATATTATTATTATTATTATTATTATTATTATTATTATTATTATTATTATTATTATTATTATTATTATTATTATTATTACTATTATTATTATTATTATTATTATTATTATTATTATTAGTAATATTATTATTATTAATCGTATTATTATTAGTAGTATTAATATTATTTATACATAAAATACTATGACGGGGTTCTGCTCAAGTGTTTTCAAAACTGGTTGTCGAGTAGGATAGGGCTAAGGAAATTATGGATTATAGCTAAGGAAATTATGAATTATAGCTAAGGAGGTTATGGGTATGATTCGGGGGTTTTGCTCGTGAGTCAAACCTAGTGTTTATCATCTCCGTTACGTCTACGTACTTTCCTACAATATTGAATCACAATATTGATACGTAAGCATTTATATCTTATCTATTATATATTAATAGTGTATCCATGTCTAGTGCTCGAATATATATTTATACATGCTTGTATGCTAAATTTCGTCGTTAAATAGTTTATAATGAATCCTTAAATAAGGTACGTCTCGTTTTGTTGAACTATTGTCAAAATTGACTTTTTGAAACCCCTTTGGATAACTTTTGTATGTCGATCTCGAGCATTAGGATTATGATACACTATGACCAGACCTAGCTTGATAGACATTTATTGACCAACATATATTCTCTAGGTTGAGATCTACGATTATTTGATATTTCGAGTTTCGGTCATATTACGATGAACAATTTTGTGTGCTGTTAAGGTGAGTTTTATATGATCCCTTTTTAATTGCTTTTGTAATATATATTTTTGGGCTGAGAATACATGCAATTTATTTTGAAACGCAATGGATACAAGTACATACTAAATTCTACGCTGAGTTTAAACCGAAAATCCCTTAGCTTTGGTAACTAGTAACTGTCAGTACATAGGATATGGACTGGTGGGCGCGAATAATAGTATATGGATCCATAGGGCTTGACATCCCCGTCCGAGCTTGTGACACGTTGGTTTGCGTGTATTAAAACGAATAGGGTAATTATCATTATAACGTTAAAGCTTAGTTACCATGGTGCTCTGTTATGTAGAATCTATTGATAAACGTTTCTGGATGAAACAACTGAAATCTTGTGATCCACTTTTATATACAGATTATGCGAAACACTAAAACTATGAACTCACCAACCTTTGTGTTGACACTTGTTAGCATGTTTATTCTCAGGTTCCCTAGAAGTCTTCCGCTGTTTGCTTATATGATAGACAAGCTATGTGCATGGAGTCTTACATGGCATATTTTTCAAGAAAACGTTGCATTCACCAATTCATCACCATGTACCTTATTTTGACTGCATTGTCAACGGAAGTATTGTTGTAAACTATTATATAAGGTGATTGTCTATATGTAGAAATCATCATATGTCTAAAACCTTTGATTTAAATATTCATTTATGGTGTGCCTTTTCAAAAGAATGCAATGTTTATAAAACGTATCATATAGAGGTCAAATATCTCGCAATGAAATCAATGAATGACGTATTCGGCCAAATGGATTTGGAGCGATCGTCACAGTTGGTATCAGAGCGTTGGTCCTAGTGAGCCAGGTCTTGCATGAGTGTGTCTAACTGATAGTTGTTAGGATGCATTAGTAAGTCTGGACTTCGATTGTGTCTGCATGTCAAAAGTTTTGCTTATCATTTCTTGTCAGAAAGTACATGCTTATCATTCTTAAGTCTAGACATGTTTACCTGCAATTATTGCATGAATAGTGTATAGACAAAACTCATATCTTAGCATATCTGCTAATACATATCTTAGCATATCGGTTACTGTAAACTTTTCCTGTCATCTTCCGAAAATTTCTCCGTAATTTATGGGATTTTGGCATTATATATACATATGTAAATTATGTATCGGAGAATACCAAACTAAATCCTATAATCTATCTTATATCAAAAATCAATTCCCTAATTATACAAGATGGATCCCGTATCAAGTTCAAATTCCTTAAACTCCAACAGCAATTCCAATATGGATATTCACCTGAACTCCGAAGACAGTGTAACCGAAATGGATCAACCAACCAGCCATCATCTATTCTGGATGAATTGGGAATGGGTTCGTAGCCTCCTCAATCATTGGAGACAAGAAGAAGGTGATCCATTCCATCCACCACATTGCCCTCTTGGCGAAGAACCTGAAGCAATTACCGGCGAACCTGTTCGTAATACCATTTTCTTTCTCATTTCCAGAGTATCTAGTCATGATTATATACTATCTCACATTCTAAATCTTATTCGTCCGCTCGTCCGAACCGACAATCATCCCGGTGTAGTAGAAGAAGTCAACGAGCTTCGTGCTCGAGTGGTGACTTTAGAGAATATGGTACAAAGGTTACAAGCACCAGCAGCATCACCAGCATCAACAGTACCACCATCATCAACGCCAACAGTATCATTACCACCACCAACAACAACATCCGCATCCCACACCTCAACATCACAATCTGTACCTCGAACATCAACGTCATACGCACCATAGATACCAAGGAATACCAACAACAACAAACGATGAAGTATTGATTCATAACTTCATCGAAGAAATATTCTGCAGAGAATATGTAGTTTCTAAAGTTTTAGAGATTATATATTCTAGTACTAGCCAAAAATCAGATGAGATTAATATTATGTTAACTCATTAAATTCATGATTACATCTAAAGAAAATATATATGTAGGTATATTTTCATAAAGATTGTAATTAAGAAAATTCTTTTGTATAAAATGTTAATGGTGAGAATATTTTAACGGGTAGGTAATACCCGAGAGATATATAAATTCACAATTAACATGTTACATTCTTCAATTCAGATTCAACAAATCATCAACTACTTTCATAACGAAATACATTCTTTCATAGAAATCAAAACAACCATACTCATTCAAAATCAATTACATATTCTGATTTTAACATATCAGAATCCAAGTCGAGATATAACCGATATCATCACTCTTAGATCCCTACATCTTTCAAAACTATACTTTGATTTCAAAACTGTGCTAGAACATCACATGTATATTAACGATTACAATCTGTGTTCAAACCGTTCGAAATTTCTGAAAAACACTTCAAACAATGAACCATCGAGATGATGATCCAACCACCTGTTACCCACAGTTATGCACCTGAAAAACTCTCGAAACCAAAGTCATAGTTTAAAACGTAATCGTGTCAGACCCTTTGGCATTTATTAGCAAAAATAACTTTTCAAACCCTTTTCAACATAGATAGTTTTGTCACAGCTCCAACAAATCAACTTCGGTTATTCATTCGAATAAGCCTTATTATAACTTTGATATATAAGTTTTCCCTTCGTCATTGTTACTGAGGAACCTTTTATATCTCGCCACATTAGCAGTAAACTTACCAGCAATATCATTGATCTTTAACTTTCCGAAAAATCATTATACTCATGGAAACCTTATCATTTACTCATCTGCATCTTGTAAACAAGAATTGTCATGCCAATTACTGGGAATCAGCAATCAGTATTTTGAAATCTCGCAGCATGTCTACGCTAACAGCTATATGTGTACTTATAACGTCTATCTCCTAGATTTACACACTTCGAATGTAAAGATTCTGAAAAACACCCTAAACTGAGAATTAGTTCTCCAAATTTTGAAAAAAAAAACTGAGTGAAGCAGCAAAAACTGTAAACGACCTTAACAGTCAAAAGTTTGATGATAAAGAATAGTATGGTGGTAAAAGCTGAGAAAAAGAGAAGGTTTGGAACTGGAAAACGGATTGAGCAAAGTATAAAGAAGGCTGTGGATAAATCACAAAGACTGAACCTGCCTTCAAAGAATCTAAATGATTCAGTGTCTGCTGAAATCCTTAGTAAATACCTTGCTCCTTACTCTAAAACCTTTGCGGACAATATTCTTCATCATCCTATGATCTTAGATATTCTAAGATATCATCATATCTTTCATTATAAATATCCTCGATATTTCTGAAGATATTTTCATAACCATTATTATTTGAAATCATTTCATATCTTCGCGCTATCTGTTTTATAACATAAAAGAAACTATTTTAGTTTCTAACATCTAAAAAATTTGAAAAATTTAATGTTTTGAAGTAGTGTTGGGAACTGAAGCATGAATTAGTATAATATAATGACACTTGATCAACGTGATTATATTATAGTAAGTCATGCTGAGTTTCTAATGGAACGTGATAAAGGTTCACAGATCACACCCTCATCATGAACCATGTTACATAACTCTTTCATTCTATATAATCTCTAAATATATCAAGAAAATATATTTCTTGATGATTCGGTCTTTTTCAGATATTCTGGTAATTTGACAAATCAAGATCGTGCCATTACAATTTCTTTCTTAGAACATTAATTATGTTCATCCGAAATTCATACCTATAAATTCTGGACCATTATCCGCTTGACTTAAGGTCGGGAAGAGAAATCGAAAGCATGGAGCTCCGAAATATAAAGAAGAATATAGGCCCAATAACAACCCTGAAATTTACAAACCGTGTATATCAATGCGTATAGCAATATAAAGACACGGGAGAATGAAAAACACTATAACCCCAAGGTAATGGTAGAAGAAAGTAACTTCCTCTGGTGGTAGATGAAAAAGAAGAATGACAGATATGAAAGTTAGGAGTATATCAAGAATCAGAACTGGATGAAGCATTTCACAATCTTTTGGAAGTATGAAATGAGGAAGAAGATGTAGGAGTGGTGAAAATAATGAGACGAAAGGGGTTAATTTATAAGCAAAATAACAGACAGAGCAATCGAGGCAGGTGACCTCATTTAATTAAAGAAGATCTTAATTTACTTAAATTCCGAAGAATCAAATCTTATTTAGATTATGAAGACTTTCTATTCCTTTAATTTCGGAAATCAATCGTTACTACGTCAAGGGATAAGACGCATCTCTATTCTCTATTTCACTTTATTACGATAACTTCCCTCATACGCTTCAAGTAATTGGATTGTGTTATCCATATTATTCAACGGTGATAAAACTCGAATTATCAACTCATATACGTCATGAAAACATTTTTATTGTTAGCCATGACGACCTCACTCAAATTTCGAGACGAAATTTCTTTAACGGGTAGGTACTGTGATGACCCGAAAAATTTCGACTTATTCTGAACCAAATTCTCGATATGGTTTAATATTTTTGACACGATAAGCAAAGTCTGTAAAACTGAATCTCAAAACTTTTTGAACTATTAAATTACCCTTCGTTTATTCTCGATGATGCACGAATAATTATATGTAAATAGATACATATACTATAACTTGAAAACGTAACTAAGTGTTGAGTATATGATACTGTGCATTAAACTTATTTGATTGATTACCTGATTGATATATTTAACTACGGAGTTAAAAGATTATGCCAAACGATTCAAGTAAAAGATATTTACTGAGTCTCTTAAGGATTATGATATTATTACGGTTCTCTGTTGAGAGGTCCACGTTGATTTGAGAAATCTTTCCATTTTAACAATATTCAGAAAATGGTAAAGTGATTTACAAGTAAGAATAAATATGTCAATTAACGATTACTGGACAAAGGTTAGTAGAGATTAACTTTCAACATAATGATTGTCTCGTGTCTCTTGATAAGTTAATTATTTAGTTTTCTTAATATTGAAAACGTTTTACGCTATAGATGAAACCTTTTAAAGAATGATTTTTAATATAACAAATTCGGGAAAACTAAATTATATTTATTCGATTTAGTTCAAATATATGAAAGCGTTCTTCGAAATAATAGATTTTTATTATTATAATGTTTCGATAAAAAGAGGTGAATGTAATTAGTTTTAGAGAACTATAGTTATTCGATTTAGTATGGACACGTTTTTCGATATAATAGAATTTGATTGTTAAAATATTTTTTACGGATTTTCAATAATATGAAAATAAAAATAAAGATAAAATAAAGGTTTCTAATGAGCACTAAAAGACTACAACATTTCATCTCAAGATTGCAAGTTAAAATGATGAAAATCACTAAACCTGCGCACTTGCACGAGAAAAATCATAACTAATTCATACTGACTCGAAAAAGGGTGATTCTGGAGTCCAGACGACCGTAACTCAAAAATATACAACTTTCAAGAAGACACCATATGCGGATCGTGTACCTATCTATGCGAAACGCGTAATGTTTTGTCGACATAAAAAGTGATGGCGACTTGGGACAGCAAAAGTTGTATAAAAATCGATTCTGGTTCCAAATTATTCTATCTCTCTCGAACTCTCATATATCAACGGAGTATATATTATTATTATTATTACTATTATTATTATTATTATTATTATTATTATTATTATTATTATTATTATTATTATTATTATTATTATTATTATTATTATTATTACTATTACTATTATTATTATTATTATTATTATTATTATTATTAGTAATATTATTATTATTAATCGTACTATTATTAGTAGTATTAATATTATTTATACATAAAATACTATGACGGGGTTCTGCTCAAGTGTTTTCAAAACTGGTTGTCGAGTAGGATAGGGCTAAGGAAATTATGGATTATAGCTAAGGAAATTATGAATTATAGCTAAGGAGGTTATGGGTATGATTCGGGGGTTTTGCTCGTGAGTCAAACCTAGTGTTTATCATCTCCGTTACGTCTACGTACTTTCCTACAATATTGAATCACAATATTGATACGTAAGCATTTATATCTTATCTATTATATATTAATAGTGTATCCATGTCTAGTGCTCGAATATATATTTATACATGCTTGTATGCTAAATTTCGTCGTTAAACAGTTTATAATGAATCCTTAAATAAGGTACGTCTCGTTTTGTTGAACTATTGTCAAAATTGACTTTTTGAAACGCCTTTGGATAACTTTTGTATGTCGATCTCGAGCATTAGGATTATGATACACTATGACCAGACCTAGCTTGATAGACATTTATTGACCAACATATATTCTCTAGGTTGAGATCTACGATTATTTGATATTCCGAGTTTCGGTCATATTACGATGAACAATTTTGTGTGCTACTAAGGTGAGTTTTATATGATCCCTTTTTAATTGCTTTTGTAATATATATTTTTGGGCTGAGAATACATGCAATTTATTTTGAAACGCAATGGATACAAGTACATACTAAATTCTACGCTGAGTTTAAACCGAAAATCCCTTAGCTTTGGTAACTAGTAACTGTCAGTACATAGGATATGGACTGGTGGGCGCGAATAATAGTATATGGATCCATAGGGCTTGACATCCCCGTCCGAGCTAGAGCACTAGCCTTTTAACGGACGTATGTTATTTGAGTTTGTGACACGTTGGTTTGCGTGTATTAAAACGAATAGGGTAATTATCATTATAACGTTAAAGCTTAGTTACCAGGGTGCTCTGTTATGTAGAATCTATTGATAAATGTTTCTGGATGAAACAACTGAAATCTTGTGATCCACTTTTATATACAGATTATGCGAAACACTAAAACTATGAACTCACCAACCTTTGTGTTGACACTTGTTAGCATGTTTATTCTCAGGTTCCCTAGAAGTCTTCCGCTGTTTGCTTATATGATAGAAAAGCTATGTGCATGGAGTCTTACATGGCATATTTTTCAAGAAAACGTTGCATTCACCAATTCATCACCATGTACCTTATTTTGACTGCATTGTCAACGGAAGTATTGTTGTAAACTATTATATAAGGTGATTTTCTATATGTAGAAATCATCATATGTCGAAAACCTTTGATTTAAATATTCATTTATGGTGTGCCTTTTCAAAAGAATGTAATGTTTATAAAACGTATCATATAGAGGTCAAATACCTCGCAATGAAATCAATGAATGACGTATTCGGCCAAATGGATTTGGAGCGATCGTCACAATATGTTTCTCATCCCATAATTTAAAAGTATAAAAGTTGTTGAAAGATGGGACTATGATCTCACCTCGAGTGCACGAGTATAAATGTACTTCACAAAGTAAACGTGTGCATGAAAGTTTCTTAGTCTTGACCTAAACAAGTAAGTTGTATCAATTAACCGGTTACGACACAAGGTCGGGCGAAATGTGTTCGATTAGTCTTATGGCTCGTTACGACTCGATTAAATATAGCATGTGAATCACGTTGTCAAGTTTCATGCAAGAATCAAGTATAAAATAAGATTTGAACGATTGCATAAGTGTTTGGTTAAGTTTGACTAAAATTCAAACTCGGTCAAGTCAAAGTCAATGAAAAAGTCAACACGTTCGGGTCGGGTCCCGAACTATGTTTCTAAGGTTTTTAATCATATATAAGCATGTTAGAACAAGTTACATGTGAATCGGAGGTGCGTAGCGTAGCAAACATTTTCTAAATTTTGACCATGTAGGTCAGAACCCAAACACGGCAAATGCCGCACCGCGACAGAGGAGGGCCGCGCCGCGACATTAGGCGTGGCCTGGTACCTGGGCTGTTTTAATTGTTCAAGTCTTGATCCAAAATTCAATTTAGCACAAAACACAAACCGTAAACACTTAGAATACGTATCTTATATCGTTGGAAAGCTCTTTTGATAAGGAATACGACTAACCACTTTTCATCAAGCAAAAACATTAATTGCAATAACTGGAATCTCGTCAAGTGATCATTAAAGGTTTATTTTTAAAGTTTCAAGTTCACAAAATGCATTTTAAGATTCGGGAATCCAATTCACAAATATGATATGCCGTTTTGAAGGTAATGAAACATACATTACAACTAAACACTTATCAATAACATTAACAAGCATTCAATGCATCAAAAATTCATTTTAAAGCTATCAAACCCTAACCAAACTTCACAAACTCATTAATCATGTTCTTGAAGTTTTCTTACTCAACCTACGCATCAAAACGAAGCTAGTGATACTAGTAACACAATTAAAACATGAACTTTAACAATTTAACAACATTAACTCATCCAAAATCAAAGATTAAGCACACCCATTTCAAATGTTCAAACTAGTTACTCAAAACAACGAATTGAGCAAACAAAACATATATTCACGTTATACACGAGCCATAGACACTAACTAACACCATTTCAAGTCAAAAACACGAATTTAGAGAAAATCTAGAGTTTTAGAAATGTTACCCAAACGAGATGAAATTGGTACCAAAACGTAGAAGATGAAGAGAGGATCACGAATATGTAATTTGTTTTGATATTTGCTTCTTGATTCAGATTTGGATGATGATCTTTGTTGAGAGGATTTGAGAGAAAATGGTGAAAGTGTTAAGAAAATGAAAAAAGAAAATGGTGGATAATGAGTGGTGGTGGTGGGATTGACTAGTTGACCTAGTCAACTAGTTTGATCCCTTGGCAAGTTCGGTCTCTCAAGTTTCAAAGCGGGTGCGGGAATTAACCAAACGAATATTTTAAAAACGCTCGAGTAAACGAGTGATTTTATAATTAAATAACGGGAATATTATGAACGTTAGTCAACGGAAACTACGAATTTAAATAACGAAAGATAATATTTAAAAAAAAAGATGGTGTTAAAAATAAATTTAACGGAAAAATGCGGATGTTACATTAGATAACTGGTAAATACCCATGTGTTATGGGGTATGGGTTTTAATACCCACTTAAGGAGTTATCTGGACACTTCTTATCCATTTTCCCTAAATTGAGAAACTAGTCTCGTACCTAAACTTCATCCTCTTCACAAACCCTAATTGATCTAAACTTAAAATTGGATTAAGAGACTTTAGAAACTGATTTCTAGCATCATTGTGAGCATCATCTCAGGTTTGTCTTGTTGAATCCATGTTTTAATTGTTAGAAATTGGGTTTTTATGTTCATGAGTTAAAAAGTGGGTTTTGATGTCAAAATTACTTAATTTGTTGTTGTTTTGATGTAATGTTTGTGGTTTTATGTCCCAAAAGGTTTTATAAACAAGATGTGATGAGTTTTGAGGTTTAAAACGAGTATATGGTCGAGATTTGGTGATTTTTGGCTCAAACCCGTCAGTTTTCCAATTTTCAGTAGCTCAAGAACACACTCGGTCGAGTGTCTTTTGGAAGTGGGCCGTGTGTGTACACACTCGGTCGAGTGTCTTTTGAAGTGGGCCGTGTGTCTACATACTCGGTAGTGTGTCTTTTGAAAAGACAGTCGGTCGAGTGTCTCTACTCATTCGGCCGTGTGTCTACACACTCGGTCGAGTATCTATGACACACACTGCCGAGTTGGGTAGTGTGTCTTTTCAGCAATTTGAGAAATTTGTTTTGGTCATAACTTTCAAACCGTAACTCCGTTTTTGATGAATCAAATATCGTTGGAATCGTATCGAAGAGTAAATTTCAATGGTAAACTTTTAAGAAACTGGATCAAACTTTATTTTGGTCATAAAAAGGGGTTTTTGGGTGTATGCCTTGTTTTGCACGCATTTGAGTATCGTTATGGGTTGAAATTATGATGTAGACTTATCATGTAGTAATTACATGATTGTAGGTGTTGATTTAGTGTATGAATTGATATTTGTTATTGTGCTTTTGGGTTGTTATCAAGACATGATTACTGACTGTGTTATGTCTATTCTCAGGTGATAAGGACGAAGAGAAGGCTCAGTAAGATTAGAATTCTGAGTGCCTTCTGTTGCTGATAATTGGTGAGTGGGATTATCACTTGGGCTACTATATTTATATTGTTGTTAGTTGTCATGTTTAGTAGTTATGTTGTACAGTTGATCGTAGTTAGGGTTGCCATGCTTTTAGTAGTATTAGTTTCCTGTTGTAGTAGTAGTAGTTGAATGGTTGTCTGTGCACAAGTTATAGTTGTTGTTGTAGTTGGAACCTTGATCCGTTAGGTTCAGCTCAGAGAGGTCAACCTAGTTGTGGTTGGGTCTAGTTGGCTACTGTTTGTTGAGTATAGTGCTGAATGATGCATCACCTGCGTGTGGATGACTATACTGGGGATTTAGTAGTAAAGACTATCGGTAGACTCTAGCCCGATCAACTAGTAGTCGTGTGCCCATACAAGCTGCCGATCCTCTAGTTCGAGCATAGTTTCCAATTGTTGTATGCTGCTTGTTGTTGTATGTTGTTGCTGTAGGAGTACAAGTTGGTACTGTATGCTAGACCTTTTGATAATTCCATTCACTTAGCCTTGTGCTAACCCCTCACCTCTTCCCTTGCAGGTTTTGGATTTTAGTGCTAGTATGGACGGGAGTTGGGCTGAAGATATGTTTGACAAGACGAACTCTGATGTCTTAAATTTTGTAAATTTATAACTAGTCGTTTAACGTAACACCGGTGGTTTGTAATTAAGTAATTAACTAATGATTTGTGGTAATTATGTTTGTAATTAACTAAAGGTAATTATGTAAATTAAGTCTTCCGCTGTGATTTAAAAAAAAATCAGGGTGTTACAGTTTTAAATTCGACCGCTCAAGGAACGACCCTAGGTCATATTTGCCCTTGCTAACCCATAGGAAGGAATAATAGATTTAGGCCTAGCAATATATAAATTAAACAATCAACTTCTTCTGTTGATATCCTGAATTGACGTTTTGTGATCTAACGATACCACATAAATAAACCGTCCGATTCGGGCATATCAAAGGTGTTTTATAAGATATATTACTTGACTAGTGAAATGACCCGTAGAACCACGAGTTTTTTAAAACGAAACAGTTTAATTATATGTTTTAGGTATTAACTGAATGTAAATGTTAAGTCATTTAGTTAAATGACCCGTGGACCACGGATTCCGATTAAGAAACTTGTCGTTATTTTTACGAACACATAGAGACATGTATTTACGCATATATATATGTAACGTAATTAATCCCGTAAAGAGAATTCATATTTGAATATTAATATAATAATAATAATAATAATAATTTTAATAATAATAATAATAATAACTATAATGATAATAATAATAATAACAATAAATTAAAATAATTATAAAGTTTACTTAAAAATTGCGTATTTATATTTCTAATAATAATTATTATTAATAACAAATGTTTCTTTAATTTTTTTTAAAAATTAAAATACGGTTATTATATAAAGGTTGTACAATATCCTTAAAAATTTGTACATGTGTTATTGGGTGTTTTGTACAAGATTGTACATTTTATTTTAAAGTTTGTACATATGATTAAGTGTGTGTTTTATCATGAGGTTGTATATAATGCTTCAATTATTGTACATATGGTCAAGGAGGTATTTTACCATAAGGTTGTACATAATGTATCAAATATTATACATATATTCATGTGGGTGTTTTATCATAGGGAGGTGATACTTTCACATTTAAATTTACTTGTTCTGCCATCTTTATATGCTTTTGTTCTAATAATATCCTCAAATAACTTATAACAAAAACTTTGTGTAAGGTCTTTATTAAAGGCAGTTTAGTAAATTTATGTGGAAGAAGTAAATATGATCATGAGAGTGTTTTATATTGTACATATGATCATGTGGGTGTTTTATCATAAAGTTGTACATAATCCTTCATATATAATATAATTAACATGTTAATATTAATATTTTTATTAAATATAATTAATTATTTTAATGATAACATAATGTGGGGCTTAGAATTTTTCTTTTTATTTTTGAATTTTTTTAAGATTGGATAATATTTATTTATGACATCATTATTATAGAGATTTATTTGATATTATAGAAGATTAATAATAGCAGTTATATTCTTATAAGTAATAAATACACTGTTATATTCTTAATTTTGTTTAAACATCTTAGGTAACTAAGTGAATTTATGGACAAAAGTTGTATTCAAGCTCAAATAAAAAGTAACGCTCTCAAATGTGGAGTTTTGAAATTCATTGATTTTTCCCGTGCTAAATCCATTAGAGGACAAATTGTATGTCCATGTCGTAAATGTTGTAATTCCAAATGGTTGTGTTGAAACTGTTCATGCTCACTAATTACGTTATGGGTTTTTATCGGAATACACAACATTGACATTTTCATGGGGAACATGTAGTACCTTCATCACTATCCCATCATAATATTGTTCAAGAAACTTCTTCTAGTCAAGATGACATAAGAGGTTTGGTTCACGATGCCTTAGGTGTAAGTTCTCCGCCTTTTGAAAATGAACAAGAAATGAATTCAACCATTGATGGAGATATTAGTGAACCTGATCAAAATTGCCAAAATTCTGATCACGGTTTAAAGGGTGATATATATAAAATGCTATTAGAAGAATGTAACAAGGAACTATTATGGTTGCAAGTATTCTAATTTATCCTTTATATTATACTTGTATCATATAAAATGTATTTGTGTCATATCCGACAAGGCTTTCGGTATGTTACTAGAGCTTTTAAGAAGCACATTTCATCATCTTACTTCAATACCATCATCTGTGAGCGAAGCAAAGAAGTTAACCAAAGATTTAGGACTTGGTTATGAGAAAATCGATGCATATCTTAATGATTGTATGTTTTATTGGGGAGAAAGTCAACATTCATGTCACGTGTGTAAAGCTCTATGATATGAAAGTGATACGGGGGGTGAAATGATTGATAATTCAAAGTCACGCAAGTCAAATAAGCCAACTAAAGTTTTTTGTTATGTTCCTTTAATTCCAAGACTAAAAAGGTTATACATGTCGGAGAAAATAGCAAAGGATATCAGGTGACACAATACGGGTCTAACTCAAGGCAAAAAATTTAGACATCCAATAAATGGTCTTGCTTGGAAGGCATTCGATGTAGTGACCCGAACTTTTCCATGTTTATATATATTAAATGAAATTGATATTTACATGATTAAATGTTTCCAACATGTTAAGCAATCAAACTTGTTAAGACTTGATTAATTGAAATGAGTTTCATGTAGACAATTGACCACCCAAGTTGACCGGCGATTCACGAACGTTAAAACTTGTAAAAACGACATGATATATATATATATATATATATATATATATATATATATATATATATATATATATATATATATATATATATATAGTTAACATGATATTATGATAAGTAAGTATCTCACTAGGTAGATTAACAATACGTTATATACATAAAAATGAGAATATTGAATTAAGAAACTCGAAACGATATATATAACGATTATCGTTATAACAACGTCTTACTAAATACATATGTATCATATTAAGATATTGTTACAATATATTTAACATGATAAAATGATAATTATATATATCATTAAGTATGTTAACAAAGAACTACATATGTAAAGCAATACTATTAACTTAAGAATTTCGAAACGAGACATATATGTAACGATTATCGTTGTAACGACATTTTAATGTATATATATATATATATATATATATATATATATATATATATATATATATATATATATATATATCATATTAAGATATATTCATACATCATAATATCATGATAATGCAATAATTTAACATCTCATTAGATATAATAAACAATGGATTAACAACATTAAATGAGATCGTTAACTTAAAGGTTTCAAAACAACACTTACATGTAACGACTAACGATGACTTAACGACTCCGTTAAAATGTATATACATGTAGTGTTTTAATATGTATTCATACACTTTTGAAAGACTTCAAGACATATATCAAAGTACTTCTACTTATCAAAAATGCTTACAATTATGTTCTCGTTCAATTCCATCAACAATTCTACTCGTATGCACCCGTATTCGTACCCGTACAATACACAGCTTTTAGATGTATTTACTATTGGTATATATACTCCAATGATCAACTCTTAGCAGCCTTGTGAGTCACCTAACACATGTGAGAACCATCATTTGGCAACTAGCATGAAATATCTAACAAAACAACAAATTAATGGAAACTTATATGCTAGCTAAACATCACGTTTTTCACCATCATCATAAACACATTCACTTTTCAATTTTTATGCATCAAACTCATCTCTCTCAAGTTCTCTCTTGGTTTTCTAAGTGTTCTTCATCATTTTCTTCATAATCTAGCTCAATCTAGTTAACCTAGATCAACATACAAAACAACAACTCAAGAACACATCAAGAACACTTTCAGTTTACTAGCTTACTTCCAATCTTGCAAATTCATTTCAAGTGATCATCCAATCTCAAGAAATCTTTCTTATTTACAGTAAGATATCTTTCTAATTCAAGGTAATACTCATACTCAAACTTTGATTCAATTTCTATAACTATAATAATCTTATTTCGAGTGGAAATCTTACTTGAACTTGTTTTCGTGTCATGATTCTACTTCAAGAACTTTCAAGCCATCCAAGAATTCTTTGAAGCTAGATCAAATTTTATCACTTCCATTAGGTTTACCTACTAAACTTGAGGTAGTAATGATGTTCATAACTGTGACGACCCGGAAATTTCTGACCAAATTTAAACTTGATCTTTATATGTTTCCGACACGATAAGCAAAGTTTGTTAAGTTGAATCTCGAGGATTTTAAAATATGTTCATACATTCATTTAACCTCGACCAAATTCCAACGATTCACGAACCATTAAATGAACGGACATGATTGTATATATGTGTGTAAATATATATATATATATATATATATATATGTATATATATATATATGTATATATATATATATGTATATATATATATATATATATATATATATATATATATATATATATATATGTATATATATATATTATAACTTGAGAATATTAACAAAGTATTAAACGTATTATACTTTACATGATCGTCTTTGTTTCAATATATTTATCGATGGAATTAGAAGATGATATCAAATTATTGATTTATTAGAAACATTGAATCATGATTTCGAGTCTCTATTGAGAGGTCCACTTTGATTTAGGAAACCTTTCCTTTTTAACGGTATTCGGAATAAATGGTAAAGTGATTTACATGTAAGAACAAATGTGTCAATTGACGAACGTTAGACAAAAGTTAGTGGAGAATTGGATTTCATAATATTCGACTGACCTATTTTCAAATATGAGTAAACGATTTCAAAAACTGAATTATTATGATCTATTATGTTATAAGGATAAGTTGATTTTATAGAATTAGAAGAATTTAAGTTTTATATTATAATTATATATATATATAGCGTTTCAAGAACGTAAACGTAATACGACATAGAAAATTCTATTATTTAAATATATATAATAATCTTTGAGATATGATTATTTTGGAAAAACTAAAAATCTTATTATTAGATAAATGTTTCAAACATATATATTATGTATAAAGATTATAATTTTAAATGAAAAGATAAATATATATATATATATATATATATATATATATATATATATATATATATATATATATATATATATATATATATATATATATATATATATATATATATATATATATATATATATATATTAAATTACTCATAAAACGTTTCGATTTAAAATAATACATTTTGGTAAACAATGAGACGTTGATTTATAGAAGCAAATGACCACAACACTCGAATGTTTAGGTTATACTTTGAGTGGGTTAGTTTTTTCATTGAATTAAGTATTATTATTTATAAAGGTACTCGTCACGAAACGTAAAGTATAAATTTTCTCAGCGTACGAAACGTCGTTCGAAAAACCGAAAGTGGTACATTAGTCGAGTGACAATGTACGAGTCATCTGAACAAAAATTACAATTTAACTAAGCACATAAATATAATATAATATTTATATAATTATATAGATTAAATATAATATATATATAATAGTAATAAAAAGTGTCGCCAGGTTTAGATCGTGCATATGAGCTGGAGGATGGGGCTATGCGATCGCATGGCCAACCCCCTTTGAACCCATGCGATCGCATGGTGAAGGAGGGGAGGTCAAGTTCTATAAAGCTCGTCTGTTGTCTGGCCGAATCCATATATCTTTCTCTCTATTCTCTCTACTTATATATTTATATTATTATTAATATTAAAATTATTAATATTAATCTTATTAGTTTTAGTATTAGTATTATTAGGAGCGATATTATTAGTATTATACATAAAATATTACGACGAGGTCATGAGCGGATTATTTCAAAAATGGATTTTATGAGCGGGATAGAGCTAAGGAAATTATGAGTTATAGCTATGGAGGTTATGGGTAATGTTTGAGGGTATGCTCGTGAGGTCAATCTAGTGTTTATCATCTCCGTTGCGTCTACATATTTTCCTGCAATATTAAATCTCAATATTGATACGTGAGCACTTATAACTTAACTTTTATATATTATTAGTGTATCCCTGACTAGTGCTCGAGTAGTTATGTTTATGCATGCTTGTATGATTAATTTTGTCGCTAAATAAATTATGATAGATTATGAATTTGATACAAATGCGATTGGGATAAGGTATATGATATGCATGTCATTGGAAAGCTGATGAAAAATTAATAACTTTTCATTTAGAAAGCGCATGGTTTCGATGAACGGATTAAAATATATAGTCAATTGAATTATCTATAATTTTAAGTATTATTGTTAAAATGATTATTATTATTACTATCGTCGTTATTATCGTCGTTATTATTATCTAATAATAATAATAATAATAATAATAATAATAATAATAATAATAATAATAATTATTATTATTATCATTATCGTTATTAATATAAGTATTATCATTAAAAATTGTTATTTCTATTATTATTACTATCGTTATTATTATCAAAGTTATTATTAATATCATCGTTATTGTTATTATTATTATTATTATTATTATTATTATTATTATTATTATTAGTATTATCATTAATATTATTATAATATTTAGTATTATTATTATCATTATCATTAAAATTGATATTAATATCATCTAATTATTATAATTACTATTATCATCATTATTATAGATGCGAAATAAAAGAGAACTAAAAGATATTAAACAAATCGATAAGGAAATAATGAGCATGAGTATCATGATGAAATTAAAATATTGTAAGATATTGATTTAAGAGAAAAATATCGTTTTCATTATTTTTATCATTATTATTATATTAAAAGTATCATTTATATTAAAACTATCACTTTTACTAAAATTATCAATTTAATAGAAATGTCATTATTATATAAAATATCATTATTATTATCATTTTAGTACTATTATTATTATAAATTATAATTTTGAATAGAATTATTATTTTTATATAAAATACTGTTATTACAGTTAATATTAAAAAGTATCGTTATCGTGATTAGAATTGTCATTTTATTTTAATTAATATCATCATTAGTAAATATAAATATTGTTATTATTATTATTATTAGTAGAATAATAATTATTATTACAAAATAATACAACTTTTACTTATTATTATTATTATTATCATTATTTTATCAAATAGATATGTGATACAAAGATATTTTTACCACACGTAATATAATTACATTAATAATACATACCACTATATTTTTATGATATTAAGTGAATTTATAAATTTTATTACTTAAGATATATAAAAGTATATTTTTATTATATATAAACTATAATATAAATTTTAATTTATTAATAAATGATTTATATTATTACTTTAATAAAATCTATTAAATATATTTAAATATATAAAACGACTATACTTAAGTTATATAATAATCATGTATAGATTTTAGAAGTCATTTTTGGATCAAGTTGACTTTTGCATATTAATCTCGAACATTAGGATTGTGATACACTACGGTTTGACCTAAATTGTTAAACAGATATTGACCAACATATAAATATATATAATTAATATAGGTTCGTGAATCCGAGGCCAACCTTGCACTTGTTCAATGACGACATATGTATTTTTACTACGAAATACAATACTGTGAGTTTCATTACTCCATTTTTATATATATATTTTGGACTGAGAATAAATGCGCCAATTTTATTAATGTTTTACGAAATAGACACAAGTGATCAAAAACTACATTCTATGGCTGAATTATGAATATTGAATATCACCCCTTTTTAGCTTGGTAACCTAATGATTAGGAAACGGGTATGGCCCCTAATCGACGCGAATCCTAAAGATAGATCTATGGACCTCGACAAGTCCCATCCGGGGTACGGATGCTTTAGTACTTCGAGATTATTATTATTATACAGACGAGAGGTTCTGTTTGGGGATATTCTATGCATTAAAGTTAAGTCGGTTATCAAGCGTTCACCATATGAATGATTTTTAATTCGCGGGTTACGCGTGTTATTATGTACTCGGGTTACGTGTACAATTCAATATCTGAAATCTTGTGGTCTATTAAAAAGATGAAAATGAATGTTTATGATAAACTAATGAACTCACCAACCTTTTGGTTGACACTTGAAAGCATGTTTATTCTCCGGTTTGAAAGAAATCTTCCGCTATGCATTTGCTCATTTAGAGATATTACTTGGAGTCATTCATGACATATTTCAAAAGACGTTGCATTCGAGTCGTTGAGTTCATCAAGATTACTATTTAATTATTTATAGTTTGGATATATTATAAAAGGGTATGCATGTCTGTCAACTTTCGATGTAAATGAAAGTTTGTCTTTTAAAACGAATGCAATGTTTGTAAAATGTATCATATAGAGGTCAAATACCACGCGATGTAACCATATGATATTGTATTCGTCCTTATAGATTAGGACGGGTCGTCTCAATAATATCATTTGATTCATACATATAAAACTATCTTATTCAAAGATTTAAACTTGTAATCACTAGGACATAGTTTAGTTAATTCTAAATTTGTTCGCAAATAAAGTTAATCCTTCTAACTTGACTTTTAAAATCAACTAAAAACATGTTCTATATCTATATGATATGCGAACTTAATGATTTAAAACCTGAAAACACGAAAAATACCGTAATACCGGACATACGCCGTTGTAGTAACACAGCGGGCTGTTTTGGGTTTGATAATTAAAAACTATGATAAACTTTGATTTAAAAGTTGTTCTTCTAGGAAAACAATTTTTCTTATGAACATGAAACTATATCCAAAAATCATGGTTAAACTCAAAGTGGAAGTATGTTTTTCAAAATGGTCATCAAGATGTCGTTCTTTCGACGGAAATGACTACCTCTTTAAAAAATGACTTGTAACCTGTATTTCCGACTATAAACTTATACTTTTTCTGTTTAGTTTCATAAATTTTAGTTCATTATGAAACCATAGCACCTTGAATAACTTAAAACGAATTTGAAACGAAGAAATGATAGGTAAAACAAAATTGGATAAATTTGCTAGTTTTAGCTACGAAAATTTTGTAATAAATCTAGACTAAACATATCCTAATTAATTTATATTGTATTATACATATTATGTAATCTTGGGATACCATAGACACGTATACAATGTTTTGACATATCATATCGACCCATCTATATATATTATTTGGAACAACCATAGACACTCTATATGCAGTAATGCTTGAGTTAGCTATACAGGGTTGAGGTTGATTCCAAAATAATATATATACTTTGAGTTGTGATCTAGCCTGAGACTTGTATACACTGGGTCGTGGATTGATTCGAGATAATATTGATTTATTTCTGTACATCTAACTGTGGACAACTAGTTGTAGATTACTAACGTTGGACTGCTAACTTAACAAACTTAAATCATTAAAACATAATAAAAAATATTGTGAATATATTTCGATCATAATTTGATATATATGTACATATTTGTTATAGGTTCGTGAATCGAATCGACCAATGGCCAAGTCTTATTTTTCGACGAAGTGAAAATACGTGAACGTGAGTTATAGTCCCATTTTTAAAATCTAATATTTTTGGGATGAGAATACATGCATTTTTCTAAATGTTTTACAAAATAGACACAAGTACGTGAAACTACTTTCTATGGTTGAATGATCGAAGCCGAATATGCCCCTTTTTGCTTGGTAACCTAATAATTAGTAAACCAGTCTACTAATTGACGCGAATCCTAAAGATAGATCTATTGGGCCCAACAAACCCCATCCGTTGTAGCGGATGCTTTAGTACTTCGAAATTTATATCATGTCCGGTGGATGTCCCGAAATGATGGGGATATTCTTATATGCATCTTGTTAATGTCGGTTACCAGGTGTTCACCATATAAATGATTTTTTATCTCTATGTATGGGATGATGTTTACGAAAAATGGAAATATGAAATCTTGTGGTCTATTATTACGATTGATAAATATATAGGTTAAACCTATAACTCACCAACATTTTTGTTGACTTTTTAAGTGTGTTTATTCTCAGGTAATTGTTAAGAGCTTCCGCTGTTGCATACTAAATTAAGGACAAGATTTGGAGTCCATGTTTGTATAATATTGTTTGAAAACTGCATTCGAAGACATATATTGTTGTGTAATATTATTGTAAACCATTATGTAATGGTCGTGTGAAAACGCTATATTTTTTATTATCATTATTTGATAATCGTCGTAATATTTTTAAACCTTTATCGATAAAATAAAGGCTATGGTTTGTTTTAAAATCGAATGCAGTCTTTGAAAAACGTCACATATAGAGGTCAAAACCTCGCAACGAAATCAATTAATATGGAACGTTTATAATCAATATGAACGGGACATTTCATTCGATGCTTGGTATCCAGACTTTGCATCAGATCCTCGTAACGTAAGGCTTGATCTTGCTAGTGATGGATTTAATACTTATCGTACTATCAGTACATCATATAGTACATGACTTGTTTTGCTAGTTCCTTATAATCTATCTCCTTGGATATGCATGAAAAAAGAATCTATATTCTTTTATTCATATATACCATAGAGTACCTGAATAGCTAGAATTTTTGCAATTCCCTACTAAGCATAGGACACCAATGTTCTGCATTTATCAAATCCCAAAGGTGGCTTAACCAGAGAACATCCATCCAGCAAGTTTGGGTTAACCCGCTGAATTTATTTCATGAAGGCGCCTAGGTACAAAATTTGCATAACCCAGTAAGGTTGGTCCTTTGAACAGAACCATAGAAATGGCACCAGAAACGCAAACAAGAGTACTTAAAACCTTTGTATGGCCTTCAGTCTTAAGCACATTCACTGTCTCCACACTACATGTACATTACCTTACACGACGTTAACATATAGATATGCCTAATACTTAATTGTGCTGATATGTCTTGGATATTTATACATATATGTAAATATACAATATTGAACTTACATATGTATACATATTCACATACATAGTTGCAAGCATTTATTTTGAAATCAATATTTGTTCACTCGATATATTATGTTTTTCAGTCTAGTGCATTGCATGCGAATGATCCACAGTAATCATATGTAAAAGGTGAGTAAAAGTCAACTACTATTGAGTTTGTTTAACTATTATGGTCTCTCGGTTCATATTTGATCGTGTATGCTTTGTTTAGCAATTTTTAATATATTTTTTTGTAAGTACTGCAGTTTAGCAATGTTGCCGTTTTTTTGGTTTTTTTTTTTTTTTTTTTTTTTTTTTTTTTTGGTTTTGATAAGGGATATTATAAACATGTAGTTTAGTTGATACTTTTGTAGAGAATATTTTATGACTGTTGGGCTGCTTGTTCTTAGGTTGTGTTTGTAATATAGCATAAGTTTGAAGATTAGTGATTCGAAATGGAATTGAGTTGTTTTACTCTCTTAGTTAAAATGTGTTGTTTTGTTCTCTATGATATGTTTGTAATGAATTTAGAAAATGAGTTGGATTATGCTTTTGTGAAAATATGTTGGTGTTGTATATAATTAATTATACATGTACAATTATAAATGTTAAAAATTGAAATATTCTTGACAAGTATAAGTGTAATTGGTAAAGAGCACTTAATAATTGACATATATTCGACAAGTATAACTTAAACAAGTTTAGGTGTCAAAAACTGAAATATATGTGACAAGTATAAGTGTCAAACAGTAGAGTGTTCTTAACAAGTATAGATGTCAAAAAATTATATATATATATATATATATATATATATATATATATATATATATATATATATATATATATTATATGTATATATATATATTATATGAGCATTAAAATGATAGTTGTTTCTTCACACTCTCAAGCGTTAGAAAGTGAAGAAGTTTTTTGGACACTCATATTTCAGACAGGAAGTGTCAACAATTTAATTTGTTGTTAGAAACAATTGTATAATGTGTTGCAAATTACACACTTCATTGTAGCGCATATATAACTGTATGAGTAATTGAGATTATAAAAATTAACCATCTATGTGAGATTTTGAGTAGTTAAAAGAGGAGCTAATAATAAATTGTAAAAAGTCTGAACTTCAATAAAAATTCACACTTGCATAAAAATTCTTATTATAAATACAATTAATTAAAACTGAATGGCAAAATTACCCTTAGACCACAGATAATGCAGGCGTTTGTTGCATGAATTAGCCCACAAACGCCCGGAATGGGGCGTTTGTGGGCGTTTGTGTTGGGGCGTTTGTCAAGAAAGCACGGGCATGAAAATGTGCGTTTGTGATTTTTTTTTTTTTTTTAATTCTTTTCTACCTTTTTCACCACTTTTTAATCCAACCTCCAATCATATTTTGACACATCACCCACAAACGCCCTTACAAAAGCCCCCCATTACAACTCCCCCCAAAATGTCATGGCCCAGTCACAATTTTTCCCCAAAAAGTGCACCTCACCCACTCCACGTCACAATCACCAATATCTGTGGTCTTAGCCGTTTGATAAAATCACATTCTAAAAAGATCGATATGAATTTTTTGAATTGCCACGCAAAAACGAACTTGATGAGACTATTATATTACAAACAAATTTGATTATACAATCTCACTACCGATATCCAGTTATAACAACTGAAAGTCCATCCAATGTTGAATCGAACTAGCTAGCTATAAACTGAAACATTGAGTCAAAATATATAACAAATCATATTCATCACATACAAATTAGGAAGTGAATGCGTGTATATATAGATCTAGGAAGCAGTTGCAAACATGATTTGCGACGTCGATGCACTAATTTGTTCACCATACTCTTTATCTACGCTTTTCATCGCATCGACAATAGTAATAAGTGCAGTCACAAATGCATAGTCCACATTCGGATAAATTGTCACCATAAATTTGTCTTTATCAAACTTCTCATTCTTTGATTTTTCAATTTTGTGCATCTACAATAATTAGTCCATCGATCATTAGTTTTCGTATGTACTTTAAATTCAGAGCATTAGGACGATTGGCATCAAATTTCTAAAAAATATTAGAAAACGTACAAAGCTTAAGTACGAAACTTACTTGGGCGATTATGGTTGAAGAATTAGAATGCCCCATAGAGATTGTGCATTTTCTCTTCGACCAGCTTCCTTTAATCTTGAAATCACAAACATTTGCTTTACTCGTTTTGTTTGTTAAGAACACTTCTAAACTGGTCTTGAACTGGATTATGTTTGGTTGTTTTGTGCTAAATATTAGTTTCGAACTGGCTGTAGTGTCACCCATAAATACTTTCCATCGATTATGCTGACTCAAAATCTGATCATGTAAGCAATTTACTTAGGATACAATTTCTTGTTAACACATTTCAAATCATAATCAATCACAAATCATTACTGCATCTGTCTCAGACAAAAGATAAAAAAGAAAAAAATGACTGTCACATGTATTTTTTCTTTAACTTACAGTTTTACATTTTACTTTTTACCTTCCTGTTACATTCTTATTCTTATTCTTATCTATTTATAAAAGTGAAAAATTAATTTTAAACAGTCTTTGAGTATAATAATTACCTTATCTCGCAGCTTGACAATTGGCGTGCCATCAGGATAAAGGAGCACTCGTTGATGATGTAACGTTGTATCGCGTGGTTTTACTTTAAGCAGGATTTTATGATTAATATCTGTGATCACAAGGTTTCCACCTGAATTCGGGTCGACTATGATATCAAATGGATAAGGTGCCATAAACTTAGACCCGATCACACAAACTGAACTTGATGCAAATTGAGCCATTATCACCAGCAATCTAGCTTGCAGGTTTGTTGTAGTTCCAGAATATGAATTTGAGAAAGGCTTTTTATAATGTTTTAGGTAGTTGACTTTTAAGCAGGTCAACTCAGTAATGTACACGGCTGATTTATGGGCGGCTTTTTCTGACCAAAACACCACACAAAATATTATGTGTTCACCAAGTTTTCTAGCTATCATGGGAACGCGAAACATTTTGTGATACTAAACGTATAAAATATATTATCCAAATAGTTAAGTCTGTAAATTACTCGACACTTGCTAATATTGAAAAATTTAAGACACGTAGTACTCGTATCAAATCAAATATGAGATCTATATAAAAGGAATAGATATTTGACTATTTGTTGACAATTAGGAGCATGGATTATTGGATGCTAACTCCTAACTTGCATTAACTTGTATAGACTTTATAATTCAACCGAATTTATTATTCTGTTTTTATAAGTCATTCATATTCATATTCATATTCATATTAATATTATTACACGAATTTTTCTAATGACAACTATAAGAGTTGTCATTAAAAGATAAGTCAATGCAAAAAAGTGTAATGTACGAGGTAGTTATTTTCATAAAAAAGTTAACTTTTATTAATGTATAAGTATATATATCATGTCCAAAACTTTTAATGACAACTCTAATTAAGGGTTCTCATTAGAAAATTATTAGTAAAACTATTTTGTAGTTAACTTAAAATTCATATGTTGTTTCATATATAATATTATCACTTATATTGTAACAACCCAAATTTTTATTGAGGTACATAACAACAACAATAAGACTCAATCTCGTCCTTGCGCAGTCGCAAGTATACACTTGTTTATTATTTATTAATATATATCAAGTGTTTAAATTAACAAAATTAGTTACTAGTTTGAAAAGAAAAAAAAAAAAGAAGTTAAGAATGGGACTTGGGATGTTAAGAAGCTAATGGGTAAGGGTTAAATGTATAAATGAAATAAATATATAAGGAAGTATAATAACTGGAATTTTAGTTCATTTCTTAAAAAAAAAAAACAATAATAAAATAGTAGGAGGCGACGACTGGATCAAGGAACAGAACAACAAACTCAATCTACTACGGAGTAATTTTTTAGTGAAATCCTCCAATTAACCTCATAACCCCAACACTAAAGCTCATCATCTTGATTGATTTGTTGGAAGAAATTTAGGGTTCCATCTAAACCCTAATTGAGATAAAGAATCAATTTACTAAATTTGATTCATTATTATGTGATAACAGTTGTAGATGATGATAGTATATAGAAAATTAACATCATATTAATTCTAATAAATGATTTGTTCAAGATTGATGTTTTGACATTGCATGAACTTGATATCTGGTTTTGTTAGTCAGATCCCACTGATTGTGTGTTATAATGTGTAAAAAGGGGATTAAGGGCATGATTAATGTTGATAGTGAACATATGAATGACATGATAATATAATGTGAATAGGTCGTTGCGAGAAATCATCAAACGATTGTGTGGCAAAGGTAGCTAGATCATTTGGAAATCAAGGTGAGTATACATCTAAGTGTTTAAATAGTCTTCTGTGTTTATGAATGTATGAACTTACATGTAATTACCATTTGTGATGTGATGATAAGTGTGGTGGAAGCACAACCAGGTGTCTGGACCTATCGATATGAATGGATTGTGTTAAAGGTATGTATGTTATCTATGTGATTACGCGTAGCGTGGAGGTAAACTTTCTATCTATGTGCTTTCGATTGAAAATTGATGATGCATATAGGTATTGATTGGAGGGCCTAAGTGACAATTATGGTATTATAGCCTAAGTGGCGATCAATGATTTATGGCCGAAGTAGCGAATGTGGGAGCATGGCCTAAGTGGCGAGAATTGGGGGCCTTGGTGGTGAATTGGCATAGTATATGTGGCAATTTGTTGAAACTTAAGTGCGATTATTGTGGCTAAGTTAAGTGGGGCCGAAGTGGCGAGGTATGTGTAAGCTAACATGTCAAAGCGTACCCAAATCCCAACGCCATGAGCTGTGCGCGTATATAGAATGATTACTTGATTAATTGATGTTGTATGTACATGCATATATATGATTATACCAATTGTATTCACTATTCACCAGGCTCATGTCTTACGCCTTTGTGCTTTTCTCTCCTTATAGGTCTAAGTGGTGCTAAGAGTAAGGATAAAGTTGTTGATTGATTCGTTATTTGAAGTTGAAGTGAAGCCCGTATTTTGGTGGTTGAGTTGCAAGTCTTTTAAGGTAGTTGAACGTATTGTAAGGATTAGAATCGTCCCTTGACCAAGCTCTCGTATACTTGGTCTTTTTATGTTTGTGTTATGGCCATTTATGGTCTTAAACGTGTCCACTTGGAAGGTTTTAAACGTGTCCACCTGGAACGAGTTCGTTTGCGGATGAATTAACGTAGGTTGGTATGTATGATAAATCACGTAAGCAGAAATCTTGAATCATATTGGTGGTCTTGTAGAGAAATCGTTTTAATAAATGATTATGTGTAATGTGTTGGGGAGTTTAAAGGTTTGATGGTAATTAACTTAGTATTGTGTATGCCTAGCAAATCAAACCCACAATCTTAAAAATTGGTCCATTGGGTCTCAATTTTAGGGTCCAGTGGGGTCTGAATTCATAAAGGATAAGAAATCGAGCGGGTCCAAAATTGAACTTTTTATATCTAACAGGTCCAAATGGGTCCTACGTTTTCGTTGCGTGTTTTTGCCGTAGGATTTCGCCGCGCGTTTTCGTCGAGCATTTTCGCTGAATGTTTTCGTCGCGCATTTTCGCAGCTCGTTTTTGCAGAGAGTTTTCGTCGCGCGTTTTCGACGATTTATTTCAACGCGCGTTTTCGAAACGCTATTTTGCAGCGCCTTTTCGCCGCGCCTTTTCCGGCTAGTTTTCGACGCGCGTTTTCACATAGAGTTTTTGCCTAGATTTTTCGACGCGCGTTTTTGGCGCTCGTTATGGATGCGGGTTTCGATGCACTTTTCTGAAACGATGTGATTAAGTGTAACGTGGAGAAATCAGAGTTAAGTTCGAAACATGTTTTAAGCAGTTTATTTATAAAGAGAACTAAAGAAGAAAGCAAGTTTCTTTTATCCGAAAAAGAACCTGTTTTTTTATTGGAAAATGGCCTCTGTTCTTAACAAAAGGGGTCTCATACTTTAGACACCATACTAATAGCGAACGATTTTGAACCCACCCTTTGGTCCAGTGGTTCACCCCTTTGCACTTGTGCATTGGGATGGGGGTGGGGAGGTCTCAAGTTCGAGTCCCTCCCCCTAAAAATATTCGTGGGATTTATTTCCTGAAAGCCAAATTGTACTGGGGAAGGTTTTACCGACCCGTATTCAGGACCCAGGTTCGACTGCCTGCCCCTCGGGATGGTATAAGGTTCGGATCCCTGTAATGCCGGTAACCCGTGCAATAAAGTAGAGTAGAAGAATAAAGGATGACTCAATCTTACCCAAGAACACCCAAAGTCACCAAATATGAGTTTTATGTTCCTGATAAATATCTATTGAAGATAGATTATAATGAAATTTCATGGTTTGCAGACTATGCAAACTACTTAGTATGTGGATTCCTTGAAAAAGGATTATCGTAAGATGCCACTCGGGTGTAGCATCGAGGTGTTAAGATGCCACCTGAAGCACTTACCTGCGAACCTAGTAAAACCTGTCGGCTGCCTGCACCTCTACTTTGTGGCAGGTGTCGACTTCTGCGTCGTCCGGCAATCGCATTATGATCTATCAGTAAAATTTCCATCAAATAAAAACTTATAAATAAATATAGAAACGGATATAGAAACAGATAAAACAGGAGCTCCCCACGGTGATGTGTTTGGTTGAATAAAACCACGCTCTAAAAGTTCTTGTAATTGGCTTTGCAGTTCTTTCATCTCGCTGGGTGCGAGTCTGTAAGGAGCACCAAGCCGCGGAAGAGTTTTCAATATTAATGCGGCAGAGGCACAGCTGCTGGTGCTGCTGATGCTCGTAGAATTCACACCATATTCTCCAGAGCCAGGGTTTGTGTTAAAGTGGATGTAAACCCCATTTCTTGGAAGTTTCGGGGTTCCTGCCCGAAAGCGCGTGCGTGCGTAGCAAATGAGAGTATTCGATGCCAACAACTTGCCTTTCAAAAAAAAAAAATAGCGAACAATTTTGAAGTCGGTCCGTAAAGCAGTTAAAAACAAACCAGTTTCGTTGTATATTTATATAGTATTGCCAACAAGTGATATAACACAGTAGAAATTGTATATGTCTCCCAAGTTCATTCCCAATGGGGCGTGGGTTTTGCCCACTTTTTCCACTACGGCAAAAAAACGACACCCCTAATGTGGCTTCGGCTATTATTTTGGGCGGGGCGTCATTTATCTTTTCACCAGTGTTTTTTTTGTATTTTGTTAACTTAATTTTTCTTTTTCACTCAACTTATAATCATATTTCACCACATTAACGTTTATCATTACGCCCCTCCAAAGAACATCACAGTTAGCATTGCGAGTTTTTTTTTTAGCGGCGATATCGATATCGAATGCTCTCATTTGTCACACACACACATGCGCGCGCGTTAGGAGGAAACCCAATTCGTGACGATGTTGGTAGTACAATCGAAGGTTGGGAAAACCCTCCAGAGACCTCCCTGCTTGTATCTCACTCTCATACCACTCAAGTTAAGCTTCGGTGGTAGTTGGCATTGCGAGTTGTGTAAGATAAAGAAACAATATCACAATAGATTATATATTTTTATACAATATGCTAACCTAGCCAGAAATTAGCTAGGAGTATGAGAGAATTACAAATCCAACCCGGCTACAACCAACATACACATAGAGGAGAGCGGGCCACCTAAGATAGAAAAGAGAAGACATGTACCCACAATAAGAAACATATAGATATAGACTTCATACAGAGTGAAGTACAATTAATCATGCTAAGATGACTAATTAATTAGCTTGGTCTTGTAAGCTGAGTAACAATTTCAAGCAAAGCTTTGGATATTCCAACAGCAGTTTCTCCTGCAGCGACACGTTCATTTTTGTAGGGACTTTCCATTGCATCAACGATCACAAAAAGTGCGGCTACAAATGCGTAATCCACGTTAGGACTGATCGTTACCATGAACTTGTCCAATTTCTGTTTTTTTAAATGTTGCCCTGTATGCATCTACAAAAATATCAATTTAACGTGCATTTATTTATTAATTAATTATCATCTTCATTTTCACCATGAATATTCATATGAAATTTTTAAGTATGAAAATTACTTGGGCTAATGCAGCTGTTGAATACCCCTTATAAACAGCGCAACTATTCTTATGCCAATCTCCTTTGATCTTGTAATCATAAATATGTTCGCTACTCGTATTGTGTGCCAAGTATACATTCACGCGGGACTTAAACCAAAGGCTCGCGTGTTTTCGTTTTGTGGTAAATATCAAATCAGATTTGGCTGTACTTTTCCCTCTATATACATTCCATCGCAAATGAAAACTCCAACCCTATATATATAGTCCATTACAACTTTAAATTAGTTAGCAAAAAATTAATTATATCGTCAAAATAAGATTAAGATATTAAGTTAAGATATAGAATTAAAAAGGAGAAATTATTGTTTAATTACATCTTCATCAATCGTAACGATGGGTGTGCCATTTGCATCCATTAGCAACCGACGACGACATGATAAACCGTCACATGGTGTCACTTGGAGTAAAATATTTTCGTTATTGTCTGTTATAACAATGGTTCCCTTACAGTTTGTAACGACTTTAACTTCGAGTGGATTTGGTGCGGTGAACTGAGACCCGATCACCGAAATTGATGGATTGTTTGATTGAGCCATTATTATAACTCGAAGATCGATTGAGATTGTTAATAATTCTACTATTTAAATCTTAAGCGATCGATGGCGTATATATACACATATATATGTCACTTGTTGGCAATTAATTGATATATAAGGATGTTTCTTACTAGGTGAGTTTGTTGGTCAGTGGCTTTTTTTATTATAGGGTCTTCGTCAACTTACGAGTGTGACTTTCCTGAAACCAAATGCAGTGCACCTATTAAAATTTTTGGGTTGGTGTGGCCTAGTTGCAAAAAATGTTAAGGAAATTTTGTCTATCGATTGAATATTCTCATGCATGAATTACATTACGTAAAAATTCATTAAACAAAATGTAATATGAGTGTTGAAAACTAAAAATATATTATAGGGATCTTGTTAGGAATAAAACACTTGAGCCTTAACAAAACTTTATAGCTTTAAGTTATCAAATTCACTTACAATAAAAGAAAATAGTTGATATATACGAAGAAACTAGCAAAACGATAAAGATAAGAGAATTTAACGAGGTTATATGTAATCACGAATGATTACTTTAATCCTCGGCTATCAAAGAGAGTTCTTTTATTGATAATTTTTGCGGATACATGTATGGGTTACAATATGATGCTTAAATAGGCAAAACAATAAAATGAAATTAGCTTTGGGAGCAAGAAAACGCGGTTTCTAGAAATTTCTCCCCGTCAGACCCGACCTGCGATCGCGAGGCACATTGCCTCACCATTTTCGCGATTGCGAAACACACCCTGACAACAAATTCCAGTCGCGAGATTTGGACTCACGATCTCGGCCCTGGTGCAGCTATTTTTCGACTTTTGACTCATTGTTTAACTCGTTTCGCACTCCTAACAATCTCCCACTCGAAGAGAAGTTAAACAACATCCATCTTAACCTAACATCATCAACATCAACATCATTATCCACAACAACAACTTGACCCGCTAATTATACCTCCTTTTAATACCGCCGGATTTGCACCCAAATCCCGCCGCACTTCACCCGATAAACTTCAAGCAAGTGAAGTCTTTCGACACAAAAAAATACGCTGAGCTATAATTTGATCATTTTTTTACTAGCTTGGGAAACAAGAACTTCTCTTTGGCTATGGCACCTACCTCCTTAGTTTTGGAGATAACGGGTCGTTTGAGTCTGACCCGACCCAATCAACCCCATCGCCCAAGCGATCCGCCCGTACACAATATCATCCACCCGATTTATCTTCTAATAAAGAATAAACCTACAGTAGAACAAACACATGGACATTACCGATCAAGACCTTGCACGAGAGCACTTTCTCACACTTAATCGTCCACCTTAACACCTTTGCTTTCACCATTGGAACACCGACCACATACGTGCGCACGTCTTTGGACAAACCCAATTTTCCATCCCGAGCCAACTCCCACTATACGGATGTATCATTAACCATGACTCTTAAGAAAACCTCTTGTTCATCTTCCTCGGTCGACCGCAACAAAGTTGCCATTTGAGAAGATATACCCGAAGTACCGAAAGCTCTAGTGTACCCAATTCGACCCGAATTTCCACTAGCTTCAACTTCATTTGAGCTCCCACTCAAACAAGATCCCTCAACAATACCAGACATCATTAGCACGCTAGGACTTTTGACATTCATAAAATCACCTAGCCATTCCTCCTTAGGAACCTCAACCATATACATGGTTCCCCTTTTAAACTCGCGAGAAACCACATAATCTCCCTTAAACACTACCCACTTTTGATCTCCAAATAGGACATGACAATTTTCGTCATCCAATTGCCCAATCGAAATCAACCGACTCTTGAGTTTTGGAATGAACCGCACATACTTCAAAATCAAGCAAAATGCAAGTGTCTAACTACCAGATCATCAATACCCGCGATATCAAGTATACTCCCATTCGCAACTCGAACCTTATCGGAGTATTCCTTGAAGTTCACCATCTCGTTCATGTACGGGGTAATATGATACAAGGCACCCGAATCTAAAACCCAAGATTCGTCAAGAACCTCTTTTTGGCACATCAACGCATCTTCGATCACCATAGTCGATACACTCCCACCCGATTTATGACTTCGGCACTTTAACTTATATTGACCAACTTGTTGACAATTCCAACACACCACGTTCTTGCTCCTTGATGGACTTCTTGACCTAGCTCTTCCCAGACTAACACTTAGAACCGAACCCGAACTTCCATTCGAATTTTTCCTATGAATGCCTTCGCAAAGAATCAAATCCCGGATTCCTTCAAAGGTTAACTTAGTAGTTCCGGATGAAGCACTAACCACCGCAACCGTACCGACCCAACTATTGGGCAATGAAGATAGCAAAAAGAATTCCTCAAACTCATCATCAAATTTAATATTCACCGATTTCAACCGAGTTGAAATCGACTTAAATTCGTTAACATAATCTGCCGCTAAGGAACCCTCCATCACCCTAGTATTCTCCAATTACCGAATCAAGAAAACTTTGTTCAAAGCGGATGACTTTTCATACATGTTAGATAAAGCCGCAAGCAATCCCGCCGTTGTGGTTTCACCCACGAAGTTGTAAGCAACGTTCTTGGCCAGAGAAAGTCGAACAACTCCTAGGGCTTACCTATCCAACAACTCCCACTCGCCTTGAACCATCTCTTCCGGTTTAACACCCTTCAGCGGTTGGTAAAGCTACTTTTGATAGAGCACATCTTCAATTCGCATCTTCCAAAAGCTAAAATCATTCCCATCAAACTTATCAATCTTCACATCACTCTTTTCCATCATTGTTCCCGTGAAACTGAACCGAGGCTCTTGATACCACTTGTTAGGAATAAAACACGTGAGCCCTAAGAAGACTTGATAACTTTAGGTTATCAAACTCACTTACAATAAACGAAAATAGTTGATGTATACGAAGAAACTAGCAAAAATAATAACTTTAGGTTATCAAACCCACTTACAATAAACGAAAATAGTTGATGTATACGAAGAAACTAACAAAAATAATAAAGACAAGAGAATTTAATGAGGTTATATGTAATCATGAATGATTACTTTAATCCTAGGCCACCAAAGAGAGTTCTTTTATTGATAATTTTCGTGGATACATGTATGAGTTACAATATGATGCTTAAATGGGCAAAACAATACAAGGAAATAGCTTTGGGAGCAATAAAACGCGGTTTCTAGAAATGTCTCCCCGTCAGACCCGACTTGCGATCGCGAGGCACATGGCCTCACCATTTTCGCGATCGCGAAACGCAGCCTGACAACAAATTCCATTCGGGAGATTTGGACTCGCGATCTCGACCCTGGTGCAACTATTTTTCGACTATTGACTCCTAATTTAACTCGCTTCGCACCCCTAACAATTGGTACAATTCTCATTGATCTTGTTATAATTAAATAGGTATCAAGTAATGAGAATTAAGGTGTGTGCGTCTAAAGGCATTGTAGATAGCACACACTTGAATAAAAATGTTAGACTCCAACTAAATGTCACTTAATTGGGCAACCACAATCACTCAAATAACGTAATCTAGACAATTGAAAATACATGTAATAGACTCCAACGAGTGTTCACTAATTTGACAATCACACATACAAATTAATTTGCGCAGAAATATAACAAGGATTTTTCTTTATTCAAACCATCAAACTAAAATGCATAAACAATCAATCATTGAAAGTCATCATCTAAACAACTTAGTTATTAGTCTAGGAAAGCATAAAAGATTTAGCCTACAGCTATGCTCAAAGACAAAATCGAATCAAAAGTGGAAAAGGAATTCATAGTTCAAAACTAAGAATTAACCTAAGAACAATGATCAATATTGAATCTTGATATGATTGAACCTTGTTTCCGGATTGAATAGATGGATTAGATAATCTCAGAGTTCTACAAAAATCACCTTTTACCGTCCTCAAAAGCTCCAAAATCGGCAGTGTAAAAAGATATCCCCAAAATTGACCTAAGAAGCAATTAAATACCAAAATTCCCGTCAAAGAGGTTGCGCGGTGCACCAATATATTTTGTGCGGCGCGCCGTATAACTTGTACATGGGCTGCTCGATTTCTTTTGCTCATGGTCTTCTACTATCCTTTGTTGCACGGCACGAAGGAATGTGGTGCGGCGCGCGGTACAACTGTTGTTGATTCTGATTACTTTTGCTGCTCACTAGTCGGATGTCACGCACAATGGCGCGGCACGCAAGTGTATTGTGCAGCACCTCGTTGTAAAGACTACAAAAATAAATGCAAAAACACTTGTACCGACCTCAACTCTTACCGAAACCAACCAAGATGATAAAATGACTGATAGTGCTCCAAATGAACATATATTTAGGCGCAATATCCTTCCAATATGTAAAGTATTTAGTTGTAATTGTTCTATTTTAAGTTGTAATCGTTTATATTAAATAAGTGCGAAGACAAAAGGCGAAAACGAAGATTTGAAGACGCAAACGTCCAAAAAGCTCAAATGTACAAGATACAATCCAAGTGGTTCAAATTATTGATGAGAAATGTCTAAAAATGACAAGAGTACAAGTCGCGGAACGCAAAGTATAAGATATCTACGCGTACGAAAAGTCGTTCGAAAATCCGGAACCGGGACATGAACCGAGCATCAACGCGCAAGTCATCGGACTTAAAATTACAAGTCAACTATGCACAAGAATATAATATAATATATAAATAATTATCTAAATTATTTATATATTATATTTATAATTAAATAAAACGTCGACAAGCTAAGTTCCAAAACAAGTGTGAGCTGGATTCAGTACCTCCGCACTCGCGGAGCTGTGAGGCACAAAACCTCCGCACTCGCGGAGCCGCCAGGATCAACAATGTGCCTATAAAATCTCGAGCTTTCTGCTGAATCCATACACCATCCCAATTCAATATCAATCTCTCTGTTATATATATATATATATATATATATATATATATATATATATATATATATATATATATATATATATATATATATATATATATATATATATATATATATATATATATATATATATAATATAGTTTAGTTTTATATTAGTTTAGTTTAGTTAATGTAACTGTTAATTACGGGTTTTAAAGTCGGAGTTCTATCCGTGTAACACTACGCGATCAATAATCACTGTAAGCTAAATTCTCCTTTTTAAATTAATGTCTCGTATTTAAGTTATTATTATGCTTATTTGAGCCGAAGTAATCGTGATGTTGGGCTAAATATTAAGACGGGGTTATTGGGCTTTGGACCATAATTGGGGTTTGGACAAAAGAACGACACTTGTGAAAATGGGACTATGGGTTATTAATGGACTTTATATTTGATTAATAAAGAGATTTACAATTTGACGTAGTTATATATAACCACATACGCTTGATCGGGTACGGTAGGCGGGATATTTATAAATACTAATAATTGTTCATTTGACCGGAAACGGGGGATGGATTAATAGTCAATGGACTCATTAAAACAGGGGTGGATTACATACAAGGGTAATTGGTGTAATTGTTAATAAAGTATTAAAACCTTGGATTACACGCAGTCGATAACCTGGTGTAATCATTAAACAAAGTATTAAGACCTTATTACGGTTTAAATCCCCAATTAGTTGGAATATTTGACTTCGGGTATAAGGTTAATTTGGCGAAGACCCTCGCACTTTATAATTATGACCGATATTATGGACAAATCCAGATGGACTTATCGAATAATCCAGGACAAAGGACAATTAACCCAGGGTAATAAATAAAAATTAAAACGTCAAACATCATGAGTATGGAAGTTTTAATTAAGCATAATATATTTTATTTCATATTTCCTCGTACTTTTATTTACTGTCCTTTTATTTATTGTCATTTATTTTACGCACTTTAATTATCGTCATTTATATTTACGCTTAAAACTTAAAATCGACAAATCGGTCATTAAACGCTAAACCCCCTTTTATATTATTGTAATATATATCTATATATATTTTGTACAAATATAGTTATATAAAAATATAGTGTAAAATAAGTCGTCTCCCTGTGGAACGAACCGGACTTACTAAAAACTATACTACTCTACGATTAGGTACACTGCCTATAGTGTTGTAGCAAGGTTTAGGTATATCCCATCTGTAAATAAAATAATTAAAACTTGTCTAACTTATATTATATTTCGTCGTATTTCGTATTAAAAATAATAATATTTCGTATACACCTCGCATAACATCAAGTTTTTGGCGCCGCTGCCAGAGAGTCGGCGAAACGCTATATTTTTAATTTATATTTTTATAAATATATTTATATATAATTTTTAGAAAAACAATATAAAAGTAAAAAAAAAAACTGAACTTGCCGAACCAGTTTGAGCCTGCACAGCTAACTCCGCATTTGCGGAGCTTTTCTGGCACCAGCAGACCGCACTCGCGGAGTCGTCTGACAGATTAACCCTAGCTGCATTAATTACAAATTTAGGTTAAATTTTTATTTATTATTTAATTTTTAGGGTTTAATTAAATTATTGTTATTAATTAGAGTTTTTTTATTTAATTTTCTAGTTTTAATATATAATTAGTAATATTAAGTTTTAACATTATTATTAAATTTATAGATTAATATTTTTATATAATAATAATATAAAAATAAAATTTTTTATAAAATTTGTATTTTTATCATTTTAGTTATAATTTTTTATTTTTATCGTTTATTTCGTAATATTTGTCGTTCGTAATATATAGTTTTAAGTTATAGTTTTTGCCGTAGTTAATTTTATATTTCTAGACTTTTAAGTTTTGCCGTAAAATCCCTTAACTGCTTTTTCTTTAAATTTAGAATTTAGGTGCTTTAGAATTTTACGACGCCATTTTTCGCTTTAGTTTTTAATAGATTTTAGTGCCAATTTAAGTAATTGTCGTTTTCCGAATAAAATTGTATTTACCTTTAGACCTTTAGGCGCAACTTTTTAGATTTAGCTTTTAGACTTTTAAGTTTCGACGTTTTTCTTTCTTATTTTTATTTTTCGACGTTTTTCAACACTCTTTTTCTTTTTCGTTTCTACGCGCTAGTTTTTAGGACATAGAATTTTTAAAATCTTTAAATTTCGACGAAAAAATTTGTAAGTAATTAAATTAATAGACGACAATTTTCTGGTTCGTAGTAATAGTTGGATTTGTTAGTGGCGAGTTGTGGACTTCCGATTTAAAGTGTCCTGGCTACCTGCTGCATCTATTGGCTATTCGAAACGTGGGCAAAATCAGAAAAGTCTATTAATTTGATAACTTATATAATTTTTAGTTTTATAACTAATAGAATAATTAGTAAATGCACCACATTGTAGCTAAAATTTGGTAAAAAGAGTATTATGGAAAAATCTCGAAAATATCTTAAAAACTCTTTATGACATCCGAAATTAATCACATCAATACCCTCAAACGAGTGTTGATGACAATTCGTTCGGTCAATCTTGGATCACGAATAAAGAAACAATAACTGGTTGTGACATCTGTGGAGATTATCACTCAACATGGGAATGTTATTATTACGTTCCTATGGAAAATTATGCACCCATGGAACCTGAATGGAACGATTACGAAGAATACAATTCAATTTGGGATTATTCCCAAGAATATATCCAAACTCAACAACCAGATGACGAGGAAAATTATGTGTCTGAAAATCTTTTAGATTATATGAAAATCAAATCGAAGAACTTGATGCTCAAAATGAACAAATGAGCGAGTTTGTAAATAGGCAAACTGAAACTCTATCAGACTACACACCTATTGATCTGAGGAGTATTGTGCAAGAAAATCTCATATCATCAAATTTTGATGAATTCGAGAGTTCCGAAATCACCAATTATCCCAATGATACTTTTTATTTAGTTTTACCAATTTCACAACATATCGACACATTAGCCTCAACCGACGAAATCATCGATCCATCAATGGATGAAGAAGAAGTAAGGGTGACAGATTGGTACTCTTGGGAAAATGATAACGTTAAAAATTTTACCCTCGAGACCAAAGTAGTGGGACCGATAAGGACCGTTAATGAAGAAGAATTTGCTTCGATCCCGAAATTTACCATTCCACAACCTTCTAACCCAATATTCTCAATAGACGAGTCATCTATCGAAGATGAACTACGAGCTGTAATAGATATTGACACATCAAATTTCACCCAATTGGGTAATAGAGGTGAAAACTTTGATCCCGAGAATGAACGGAAGGAAATGTTAGGAATTGTCCACCCTAAAGAAATATGTATGTCGGTGTATAACGATCCATTTGACCAAGAACCAGAAAAAAGACATATCCATTTACTGAAAGCTACACTTAAAAAAGAATTAATTAGTGACAATCGGGTGGGTCTAAACTTTAAACCCATTGATATATTATACACCACCCGAGATGTAAATAACTGGCTCACTATTTTAATTCGTGGAACTTATTCTACCGACTTCACATGTCGTCAGCTAAGTGTGGGGAAGTCTAACCCCATTTAATGTTAAATTAGGGGTCCAGGTTAGTGCATAACTCGTTAATAAAAATGCATGATAAATTAGGGTAAAATACGCATTTTTAAAAATTAGCAAACAGTTCAGAATAACAACCATTTTTGATGAAAAACATGTGTGATAAAACAACAAAAGGAATGAACGATGAGGCGCGCCATCTATCATTCGACGAGCTTAGCAATTACAAACTGGGTATTTTTAATCACTTTTCTACATTAATTACCCTCATGAATTTATAATTATAGTCTGATTTCATGCAAATGAGGGCATTGCATGATCTTAAGTGTGGGGAAGGGTTATAAATTCTCTCGGGTTTGCACTTGGTTTATTTGCCAAATTTTGTGAAAATTTGAAAAATTTTCAACTAAATGAATTCAAAGTCATGTTTATACATATTTATGAACGATGAAAACTAGGTGTTAATACTGAAATTATCGTTACCTCGGAAAGGACATAAATTGAGAAACAACCTAAAATGCTTGAATTCATTTAAAATGGAAAAGAGGAGAATAAAGAGGCAAAGAAAGAAATAAATAAAAGCCAAGTGTGGGGAGAATATACCAAGTTATTCAATTAAAAACTTTCTATCACATGTTTCTGTAAAGTTATTGCAGGTGCTTTTGTTTTGGACTAAATTAACTGTTTTACCCGGTAAATTGTAATAAAGATGAAAGAAAGATGGATCTACACGATGAATAAATTCCATCATTAAAAAGAAGTAAAGTCTTCCGAAAAAGACACGCACTTCTTGATTTAGGTCAGGAAGTTGTCGTCCAGACCAGCTGTAGGTTGACGAAAAATCTAGAAAAGTCATCTCTAAAATCAACAGGAAATCCACGGACCTCAGCATCAAACAGGGTCGCCATGTGGTCAGAGTTATCCTAACCATGAGAGGATCTGTCTCGTAAAATGGGGAGGGCGCCGTGCAAATTAGCTTGATAAGACTAATGAATCAGACCCCCAGAAAGGATAATCTCCTTAAAGATTAAAAATCAGCTTTTAAGCCTGATATTACTCAATCCTTGAGATTGACCTTAAAGATTGAGAATTACAAACTCATGGAATTCGATGATATCTAAACTCAAGCTTGAACGAGAAAATAATTTGATCAAAAATTAAAACCGATTTATTTTCTGAAAACCTATTTTCAATGTGTTCATTACCATTGAACGTAAAATCCTGAGAATTCATCAGAATTCATTAGGTCACCTGAACCAAATCGGGTGTCAACCGTAAGAACGGTGGTTGCATAGCATGGTCGGAGACAGGACCTTGTGCCAGACCGAAAAAATCATAGGGTGATCTTTACTATTGCTCCTACAAAGGATAGTAATTGCATCCGACACGTTTTAGACCATGAACAAATGCATGTTGAAATGTCCCGTTCTTATTGATTAAAAACGTTCCATATTAATTGATTTCGTTGCGAGGTTTTGACCTCTATATGAGACGTTTTTCAAAGACTGCATTCATTTTTAAACAAACCATAACCTTTATTTCATCAATAAAGGTTTAAAAAGCTTTACGTAGATTATCAAATAATGATAATCTAAAATATCCTGTTTACACACGACCATTACATAATGGTTTACAATACAAATATGTTACAACAAAATAAGTTTCTTGAATGCAGTTTTTACACAATATCATACAAGCATGGACTCCAAATCTTGTCCTTATTTAAGTATGTGACAGCGGAAGCTCTTAATAATCACCTGAGAATAAACATGCTTAAAACGTCAACAAAAATGTTGGTGAGTTATAGGTTTAACCTATATATATATCAAATCGTAACAATAGACCACAAGATTTCATATTTCAATACACATCCCATACATAGAGATAAAAATCATTCATATGGTGAACACCTGGTAACCGACAATAACAAGATGCATATATAAGAATATCCCCATCATTCCGGGACACCCTTCGGATATGATATAAATTTCGAAGTACTAAAGCATCCGGTACTTTGGATGGGGTTTGTTAGGCCCAATAGATCTATCTTTAGGATTCGCGTCAATTAGGGTGTCTGTTCCCTAATTCTTAGATTACCAGACTTAATAAAAAGGGGCATATTCGATTTCGATAATTCAACCATAGAATGTAGTTTCACGTACTTGTGTCTATTTTGTAAATCATTTATAAAACCTGCATGTATTCTCATCCCAAAAATATTAGATTTTAAAAGTGGGACTATAACTCACTTTCACAGATTTTTACTTCGTCGGGAAGTAAGACTTGGCCACTGGTTGATTCACGAACCTATAACAATATATACATATATATCAAAGTATGTTCAAAATATATTTACAACACTTTTAATATATTTTGATGTTTTAAGTTTATTAAGTCAGCTGTCCTCGTTAGTAACCTACAACTAGTTGTCCACAGTTAGATGTACAGAAATAAATCGATAAATATTATCTTGAATCAATCCACGACCCAGTGTATACGTATCTCAGTATTGATCACAACTCAAACTATATATATTTTGGAATCAACCTCAACCCTGTATAGCTAACTCCAACATTCACATATAGAGTGTCTATGGTTGTTCCGAAATATATATAGATGTGTCGACATGATAGGTCGAAACATTGTATACGTGTCTATGGTATCTCAAGATTACATAATATACAATACAAGTTGATTAAGTTATGGTTGGAATAGATTTGTTACCAATTTTCACGTAGCTAAAATGAGAAAAATTATCCAATCTTGTTTTACCCATAACTTCTTCATTTTAAATCCGTTTTGAGTGAATCAAATTGCTATGGTTTCATATTGAACTCTATTTTATGAATCTAAACAGAAAAAGTATAGGTTTATAGTCGGAAAAATAAGTTACAAGTCGTTTTTGTAAAGGTAGTCATTTCAGTCGAAAGAACGACGTCTAGATGACCATTTTAGAAAACATACTTCCACTTTGAGTTTAACCATAATTTTTGGATATAGTTTCATGTTCATAATAAAAATCATTTTCTCAGAATAACAACTTTTAAATCAAAGTTTATCATAGTTTTTAATTAACTAACCCAAAACAGCCCGCGGTGTTACTACGACGGCGTAAATCCGGTTTTACGGTGTTTTTCGTGTTTCCAGGTTTTAAATCATTAAGTTAGCATATCATATAGATATAGAACATGTGTTTAGTTGATTTTAAAAGTCAAGTTAGAAGGATTAACTTTTGTTTGCGAACAAGTTTAGAATTAACTAAACTATGTTCTAGTGATTACAAGTTTAAACCTTCGAATAAGATAGCTTTATATGTATGAATCGAATGATGTTATGAACATCATTACTACCTTAAGTTCCTTGGATGAACCTACTGGAAAAGAGAAAAATGGATCTAGCTTCAATGGATCCTTGGATGGCTCAAAGTTCTTGAAGCAAAATCATGACACGAAAACAAGTTCAAGTAAGATCATCACTTGAAATAAGATTGTTATAGTTATAGAAATTGAACCAAAGTTTGAATATGATTATTACCTTGTATTAGAATGATAACCTACTGTAAGAAACAAAGATTTCTTGAGGTTGGATGATCACCTTACAAGATTGGAAGTGAGCTAGCAAACTTGAAAGTATTCTTGATTTTATGAAACTAGAACTTTTGGAATTTATGAAGAACACTTAGAACTTGAAGATAGAACTTGAGAGAGTTCAATTAGATGAAGAAAATTGAAGAATGAAAGTGTTTGTAGGTGTTTTTGGTCGTTGGTGTATGGATTAGATATAAAGGATATGTAATTTTGTTTTCATGTAAATAAGTCATGAATGATTACTCATATTTTTGTAATCTTATGAGATATTTCATGCTAGTTACCAAATGATGGTTCCCACATGTGTTAGGTGACTCACATGGGCTGCTAAGAGCTGATCATTGGAGTGTATATACCAATAGTACATACATCTAAAAGCTGTGTATTGTACGAGTACGAATACGGGTGCATACGAGTAGAATTGTTGATGAAACTGAACGAGAATGTAATTGTAAGCATTTTTGTTAAGTAGAAGTATTTTGATAAGTGTATTGAAGTCTTTCAAAAGTGTATAAATACATATTAAAACACTACATGTATATACATTTTAACTGAGTCGTTAAGTCATCGTTAGTCGTTACATGTAAGTGTTGTTTTGAAACCTTTAGGTTAACGATCTTGTTAAATGTTGTTAACCCAATGTTTATAATATCAAAAGAGATTTTAAATTATTATATTATCATGATATTATGATGTACGAATATCTCTTAATATGATATATATACATTAAATGTTGTTACAACGATAAACGTTACATATATGTCTCGTTTCAAAATCATTAAGTTAGTAGTCTTGTTTTTACATATGTAGTTCATTGTTAATATAATTAATGATATGTTTACTTATCATAATATCATGTTAACTATATATATAACCATATATATGTCATCATATAGTTTTTTACAAGTTTTAACGTTCGTGAATCACCGGTCAACTTGGGTGGTCAATTGTCTATATGAAACCTATTTCAATTAATCAAGTCTTAACAAGTTTGATTGCTTAACATGTTGGAAATATTTAATCATGTAAATATCAATCTCAATTAATATATATAAACATGGAAAAGTTCGGGTCACTACAGTACCTACCCGTTAAATAAATTTCGTCTCGAAATTTTAAGCTGTTGAAGGTGTTGATGAATCTTCTAGAAATAGATGCGGGTATTTCTTCTTCATCTGATCTTCACGCTCCCAGGTGAACTCGGGTCCTCTACGAGCATTCCATCGAACCTTAACAATTAGTATCTTGTTTTGCTTAAGTCTTTTAACCTCACGATCCATTATTTCGACGGGTTCTTCGATGAATTGAAGTTTTTCGTTGATTTGGATTTCATCTAACGGAATAGTGAGATCTTCTTTAGCAAAACATTTCTTCAAATTCGAGACGTGGAAAGTGTTATGTACAGCCGCGAGTTGTTGAGGTAACTCAAGTCGGTAAGCTACTGGTCCGACACGATCAATAATCTTGAATGGTCCAATATACCTTGGATTTAATTTCCCTCGTTTACCAAATCGAACAACGCCTTTCCAAGGTGCAACTTTAAGCATGACCATCTCTCCAATTTCAAATTCTATATCTTTTCTTTTAATGTCAGCGTAGCTCTTTTGTCGACTTTGGGCAGTTTTCAACCGTTGTTGAATTTGGATGATCTTCTCGGTAGTTTCTTGTATAATCTCCGGACCCGTAATCTGTCTATCCCCCACCTCACTCCAACAAATCGGAGACCTGCACTTTCTACCATAAAGTGCTTCAAACGGCGCCATCTCAATGCTTGAATGGTAGCTGTTGTTGTAGGAAAATTCTGCTAACGGTAGATGTCGATCCCAACTGTTTCCGAAATCAATAACACATGCTCGTAGCATGTCTTCAAGCGTTTGTATCGTCCTTTCGCTCTGCCCATCAGTTTGTGGATGATAGGCAGTACTCATGTCTAGACGAGTTCCTAATGCTTGCTGTAATGTCTGCCAGAATCTTGAAATAAATCTGCCATCCCTATCAGAGATAATAGAGATTGGTATTCCATGTCTGGAGATGACTTCCTTCAAATACAGTCGTGCTAACTTCTCCATCTTGTCATCTTCTCTTATTGGTAGGAAGTGTGCGGATTTGGTGAGACGATCAACTATTACCCAAATAGTATCAAAACCACTTGCAGTCCTTGGCAATTTAGTGATGAAATCCATGGTAATGTTTTCCCATTTCCATTCCGGGATTTCGGGTTGTTGAAGTAGACCTGATGGTTTCTGATGCTCCGCTTTGACCTTAGAACACGTCAAACATTCTCCTACGTATTTAGCAACATCGGCTTTCATACCCGGCCATCAAAAATGTTTCTTGAGATCCTTGTACATCTTCCCCGTTCCAGGATGTATTGAGTATCTGGTTTTATGAGCTTCTCTAAGTACCATTTCTCTCATATCTCCAAATTTTGGTACCCAAATCCTTTCAGCCCTATACCGGGTTCCGTCTTCCCGAATATTAAGATGCTTCTCCGATCCTTTGGGTATTTCATCCTTTAAATTTCCCTCTTTTAAAACTCCTTGTTGCGCCTCCTTTATTTGAGTAGTAATGTTATTATGAATCATTATATTCATAGATTTTACTCGAATGGGTTCTCTGTCCTTCCTGCTCAAGGCATCGGCTACCACATTTGCCTTCCCCGGGTGGTAACGAATCTCAAAGTCGTAATCATTCAATAATTCAATCCACCTACGCTGCCTCATATTCAGTTGTTTCTGATTAAATATGTGTTAAAGACTTTTGTGGTCGGTATATATAATACTTTTGACCCCATATAAGTAGTGCCTCCAAGTCTTTAATGCAAAAACAACCGCGCCTAATTCCAAATCATGCGTCGTATAATTTTGTTCGTGAATCTTCAATTGTCTAGACGCATAAGCAATCACCTTCGTTCGTTGCATTAATACACAACCGAGACCTTGCTTTGATGCGTCACAATAAATCACAAAATCATCATTCCCTTCAGGCAATGACAATATAGGTGCCGTAGTTAGCTTTTTCTTCAATAACTGAAACGCTTTCTCTTGTTCATCATTCCATTCAAATTTCTTCCCTTTATGCGTTAATGCAGTCAAGGGTTTTGCTATTCTGGAAAAGTCTTGGATGAACCTTCTATAGTAACCGGCTAGTCCTAAAAACTGGCGTATGTGTTTCGGAGTTTTCGGGGTTTCCCACTTTTCAACAGTTTCTATCTTTGCTGGATCCACCTTAATACCTTCTTTGTTCACTATGTGACCGAGGAATTGAACTTCTTCCAACCAAAATGCACACTTTGAAAACTTAGCGTACAATTCTTCCTTCCTCAATACTTCTAACACCTTTCTCAAATGTTCACCGTGTTCTTGGTCATTCTTTGAGTAAATAAGTATGTCATCAATGAAAACAATGACAAACTTGTCAAGGTATGGTCCACACACTCGGTTCATAAGGTCCATGAACACAGCTGGTGCATTAGTTAAACCAAACGGCATGACCATAAACTCGTAATGACCGTAACGTGTTCTGAAAGCAGTCTTTGGAATATCATCTTCTTTCACCCGCATTTGATGATACCCGGAACGTAAGTCAATCTTTGAATAAACAGACGAGCCTTGTAGTTGATCAAATAAGTCGTCGATTCTCGGTAGTGGGTAGCGGTTCTTGATGGTAAGTTTGTTCAACTCTCGGTAGTTGATACATAACCTGAATGTACCATCTTTCTTCTTGACAAACAAAACAGGAGCTCCCCACGGTGATGTGCTTGGTCGAATGAAACCACGCTCTAAAAGTTCTTGTAATTGGCTTTGCAGTTCTATCATCTCGCTGGGTGCGAGTCTGTAAGGAGCACGAGCTATTGGTGCAGCTCCTGGTACAAGATCTATTTGAAATTCAACGGATCGATGTGGGGGTAATCCGGGTAATTCTTTCGGAAATACATCGGGAAATTCTTTTGCAATGGGAACATCATTGATGCTCTTTTCTTCAGTTTGTACTTTCTCGACGTGTGCTAGAACAGCATAGCAACCTTTTCTTATTAGTTTTTGTGCCTTCAAATTACTAATAAGATGTAGCTTCGTGTTGCCCTTTTCTCCGTACACCATTAAGGGTTTTCCTTTTTCTCGTATAATGCGAATTGCATTTTTGTAACAAACGATCTCCGCTTTCACTTCTTTCAACCAGTCCATACCGATTATCACATCAAAACTCCCTAACTCTACTGGTATCAAATCAATCTTAAATGTTTCGCTAACCAGTTTAATTTCTCGATTCCGACATATATTATCTGCTGAAATTAATTTACCATTTGCTAATTCGAGTAAAAATTTACTATCCAAAGGCGTCAATGGACAACTTAATTTAGCACAAAAATCTCTACTCATATAGCTTCTATCCGCACCCGAATCAAATAAAACGTAAGCAGATTTATTGTCAATAAGAAACGTACCCGTAACAAGCTCCGGGTCTTCCTGTGCCTCTACCGCATTAATATTGAAAACTCTTCCACGGCCTTGTCCATTCGTGTTCTCCTGGTTCGGGCAATTTCTAATAATGTGGCCTGGTTTTCCACATTTATAACAAACTACATTGGCATAACTTGCTCCGACACTACTTGCTCCGCCATTACTCGTTCCGACACCATTTGTTCCTTTCGTTCTATTAACCCCTGGTCCGTAGACCTCACACTTCGCCGCGCTATGACCATTTCTTTTACACTTGTTGCAAAATTTGGTGCAGAACCCCGAGTGATTCTTTTCACACCTTTGGCATAGTTGCTTCTGATTGTTGTTGTTGTTGCGGTTATTATTGTTGTTGGGATGATTGTTGTAGTTGCTGTTGTTGTTATTGTTGTTGTTGTTGTTGGGCCGTTTGTTGTAGTTGCGATTGATGTTGCGATTGTTGGGATAATTGTTGCGATTATTGTTGTAATTGTTGTTGTTGTTGTATTGGTGATTCTTATCACCGTTTTCCTCCCACTTTCTTTTGACTTGCTTCACATTGGCCTCTTCAGCAGTCTGTTCTTTAATTCTTTCTTCAATCTGGTTCACTAGTTTGTGAGCCATTCTACATGCCTGTTGTATGGAGGCGGGCTCGTGTGAACTTATATCTTCTTGGATTCTTTCCGGTAATCCTTTCACAAACGCGTCGATCTTCTCTTCCTCATCTTCGAATGCTCCCGGACACAATAGGCACAATTCTGTGAATCGTCTTTCGTACGTGGTAATATCAAATCCTTGGGTTCGTAACCCTCTAAGTTCTGTCTTGAGCTTATTGACCTCGGTTCTGGGACGGTACTTCTCGTTCATCAAGTGCTTGAATGCTGACCACGGTAGTGCGTACGCATCATCTTGTCCCACTTGCTCTAGATAGGTATTCCACCATGTTAACGCAGAACCTGTGAAGGTATGCGTAGCGTACTTCACTTTGTCCTCTTCAGTACACTTACTTATGGCAAACACCGATTCAACCTTCTCGGTCCACCGTTTCAATCCGATCGGTCCTTCGGTTCCATCAAATTCCAAAGGTTTGCAGGCAGTGAATTCTTTGTAGGTGCATCCTACACGATTTCCTGTACTGCTAGATCCAAGGTTATTGTTGGTATGTAGCGCAGCCTGTACTGCGGCTATGTTTGAAGCTAGAAAAGTACGGAATTCCTCTTCATTCATATTCACGGTGTGTCGAGTAGTCGGTGCCATTTCCTTCAAAATAGTTAAATGGAACAAGTTAATCATACAGAATATTAAGAGTAGTTAATAGTATTTCGTAGCATAATATGAACTCATTTATAAAAGCTTTTTCTTCATATTAGCGTTTTATAAGTTTAAATTCGGGTAGTACCTACCCGTTAAGTTCATACTTAGTAGCTAATATACAATTCAACTACTACAATTCTATATGAAAAACTGATTGTAATAATATTTCACGTTCAAACTTTTATACAATATTTTACAAACTTACAATACCGCTTATTTTACATAAAGCATGAAATATAGCACACAATAACTTTGATACAAGATAGTTGTGAAGACAATTCTAGCTAGTACACAAGTCGTTCGGCAAAGGCAATAAAGACACGTAATTCATACGACCAGAAACAAGTCATGCATTCTGGTTTTACTAGGACTACTTCCCATCCTTGGTCTTGTGCAACATAACCGTTATGGCCGTTGATAAGACAGCGTGTTGTAACGTCATCAAAGGGACGAGGGTTACGTAATGTCCAACAGTCCCGTAATAATCTAAAAACCTCATTTCTTACCCCAATTACCGACTCCGTCACTTGTGGAAATGTTTTGTTTAATAGTTGTAGCCCGATGTTCTTGTTCTCACTTTGGTGAGAAGCGAACATTACTAATCCGTAAGCATAACATGCTTCTTTATGTTGCATGTTAGCCGCTTTTTCTAAATCACGAAGTCCAATATTCGGATATATTGAGTCAAAATAATTTCTTAACCCGTTGCGTAAAATAGCATTTGGGTTCCCCGCAATATATGCGTCAAAGTAAACACATCGTAACTTATGGGTTTCCCAATGTGATATCCCCCATCTTTCAAACGAAAGTCTCTTATAAACCAAGACATTCTTGGAATGTTCTTCGAATGTCTTACAAACTGATCTCGCCTTAAATAGTTGTGCCGAAGAATTCTGGCCGACTCTAGACAAGATTTCATCAATCATGTCTCCGGGTAGGTCTCTTAAAATATTGGGTTGTCTATCCATTTTGTGTTTTTAAACTGTAAAATAGACAAGAGTTAGATTCATAAAAAAAAATACTTATTAATACAAGCAATTTTTACATATATCATAAAGCATAAGAACACTATATTCCATATATTACACCACACGAATACAACTATCTTATTCCGACTCGCTCGTTTCTTCTTCTTCGGTTTTGGTTCGTTTTGCCAAGTTTCTAGGGATATATGATGTTCCCCTAATACGAGCCGTCGTTGTCCACATTGGTTTAGAAAAACCTGGTGGTTTAGAGGTTCCCGGGTCATTGTTACAACTTAAGGACTTCGGGGGTTGACGATACATATAAAGTTCATCGGGGTTGGAATTAGATTTCTCTATTTTTATGCCCTTTCCCTTATTATTTTCTTTTGCCTTTTTAAATTCAGTTGGGGTAATTTCTATAACATCATCGGAATTCTCGTCGGAATCCGATTCATCGGAGAATTGGTAATCCTCCCAATATTTTGCTTCCTTGGCGGAAACACCATTGACCATAATTAACTTTGGTCGGTTGGTTGAGGATTTTCTTTTACTTAACCGTTTTATTATTTCCCCCACCGGTTCTATTTCTTCATCCGGTTCCGATTCTTCTTCCGGTTCCGATTCTTCTTCCGGTTCCGACTCTTCTTCCGGTTCCTCTTCGGGAACTTGTGAATCAGTCCACAAATCATTCCAATTTACATTTGACTCTTCATTATTATTAGGTGAGTCAATGGGACTTGTTCTAGAGGTAGACATCTATCACATAATATCAAACACGTTAAGAGATTAATATATCACATAATATTCATATGTTAAAAATATATAGTTTCCAACAAAAATGTTAAGCAATCATTTTTAAAGAAAACACGGTCGAAGTCCAGACTCACTAATGCATCCTAACAAACTCGATAAGACACACTAATGCAAATTTTCTGGTTCTCTAAGACCAACGCTCGGATACCAACTGAAATGTCCCGTTCTTATTGATTAAAAACGTTCCATATTAATTGATTTCGTTGCGAGGTTTTGACCTCTATATGAGACGTTTTTCAAAGACTGCATTCATTTTTAAACAAACCATAACCTTTATTTCATCAATAAAGGTTTAAAAAGCTTTACGTAGATTATCAAATAATGATAATCTAAAATATCCTGTTTACACACGACCATTACATAATGGTTTACAATACAAATATGTTACAACAAAATAAGTTTCTTGAATGCAGTTTTTACACAATATCATACAAGCATGGACTCCAAATCTTGTCCTTATTTAAGTATGTGACAGCGGAAGCTCTTAATAATCACCTGAGAATAAACATGCTTAAAACGTCAACAAAAATGTTGGTGAGTTATAGGTTTAACCTATATATATATCAAATCGTAACAATAGACCACAAGATTTCATATTTCAATACACATCCCATACATAGAGATAAAAATCATTCATATGGTGAACACCTGGTAACCGACAATAACAAGATGCATATATAAGAATATCCCCATCATTCCGGGACACCCTTCGGATATGATATAAATTTCGAAGTACTAAAGCATCCGGTACTTTGGATGGGGTTTGTTAGGCCCAATAGATCTATCTTTAGGATTCGCGTCAATTAGGGTGTCTGTTCCCTAATTCTTAGATTACCAGACTTAATAAAAAGGGGCATATTCGATTTCGATAATTCAACCATAGAATGTAGTTTCACGTACTTGTGTCTATTTTGTAAATCATTTATAAAACCTGCATGTATTCTCATCCCAAAAATATTAGATTTTAAAAGTGGGACTATAACTCACTTTCACAGATTTTTACTTCGTCGGGAAGTAAGACTTGGCCACTGGTTGATTCACGAACCTATAACAATATATACATATATATCAAAGTATGTTCAAAATATATTTACAACACTTTTAATATATTTTGATGTTTTAAGTTTATTAAGTCAGCTGTCCTCGTTAGTAACCTACAACTAGTTGTCCACAGTTAGATGTACAGAAATAAATCGATAAATATTATCTTGAATCAATCCACGACCCAGTGTATACGTATCTCAGTATTGATCACAACTCAAACTATATATATTTTGGAATCAACCTCAACCCTGTATAGCTAACTCCAACATTCACATATAGAGTGTCTATGGTTGTTCCGAAATATATATAGATGTGTCGACATGATAGGTCGAAACATTGTATACGTGTCTATGGTATCTCAAGATTACATAATATACAATACAAGTTGATTAAGTTATGGTTGGAATAGATTTGTTACCAATTTTCACGTAGCTAAAATGAGAAAAATTATCCAATCTTGTTTTACCCATAACTTCTTCATTTTAAATCCGTTTTGAGTGAATCAAATTGCTATGGTTTCATATTGAACTCTATTTTATGAATCTAAACAGAAAAAGTATAGGTTTATAGTCGGAAAAATAAGTTACAAGTCGTTTTTGTAAAGGTAGTCATTTCAGTCGAAAGAACGACGTCTAGATGACCATTTTAGAAAACATACTTCCACTTTGAGTTTAACCATAATTTTTGGATATAGTTTCATGTTCATAATAAAAATCATTTTCTCAGAATAACAACTTTTAAATCAAAGTTTATCATAGTTTTTAATTAACTAACCCAAAACAGCCCGCGGTGTTACTACGACGGCGTAAATCCGGTTTTACGGTGTTTTTCGTGTTTCCAGGTTTTAAATCATTAAGTTAGCATATCATATAGATATAGAACATGTGTTTAGTTGATTTTAAAAGTCAAGTTAGAAGGATTAACTTTTGTTTGCGAACAAGTTTAGAATTAACTAAACTATGTTCTAGTGATTACAAGTTTAAACCTTCGAATAAGATAGCTTTATATGTATGAATCGAATGATGTTATGAACATCATTACTACCTTAAGTTCCTTGGATGAACCTACTGGAAAAGAGAAAAATGGATCTAGCTTCAATGGATCCTTGGATGGCTCAAAGTTCTTGAAGCAAAATCATGACACGAAAACAAGTTCAAGTAAGATCATCACTTGAAATAAGATTGTTATAGTTATAGAAATTGAACCAAAGTTTGAATATGATTATTACCTTGTATTAGAATGATAACCTACTGTAAGAAACAAAGATTTCTTGAGGTTGGATGATCACCTTACAAGATTGGAAGTGAGCTAGCAAACTTGAAAGTATTCTTGATTTTATGAAACTAGAACTTTTGGAATTTATGAAGAACACTTAGAACTTGAAGATAGAACTTGAGAGAGTTCAATTAGATGAAGAAAATTGAAGAATGAAAGTGTTTGTAGGTGTTTTTGGTCGTTGGTGTATGGATTAGATATAAAGGATATGTAATTTTGTTTTCATGTAAATAAGTCATGAATGATTACTCATATTTTTGTAATCTTATGAGATATTTCATGCTAGTTACCAAATGATGGTTCCCACATGTGTTAGGTGACTCACATGGGCTGCTAAGAGCTGATCATTGGAGTGTATATACCAATAGTACATACATCTAAAAGCTGTGTATTGTACGAGTACGAATACGGGTGCATACGAGTAGAATTGTTGATGAAACTGAACGAGAATGTAATTGTAAGCATTTTTGTTAAGTAGAAGTATTTTGATAAGTGTATTGAAGTCTTTCAAAAGTGTATAAATACATATTAAAACACTACATGTATATACATTTTAACTGAGTCGTTAAGTCATCGTTAGTCGTTACATGTAAGTGTTGTTTTGAAACCTTTAGGTTAACGATCTTGTTAAATGTTGTTAACCCAATGTTTATAATATCAAAAGAGATTTTAAATTATTATATTATCATGATATTATGATGTACGAATATCTCTTAATATGATATATATACATTAAATGTTGTTACAACGATAAACGTTACATATATGTCTCGTTTCAAAATCATTAAGTTAGTAGTCTTGTTTTTACATATGTAGTTCATTGTTAATATAATTAATGATATGTTTACTTATCATAATATCATGTTAACTATATATATAACCATATATATGTCATCATATAGTTTTTTACAAGTTTTAACGTTCGTGAATCACCGGTCAACTTGGGTGGTCAATTGTCTATATGAAACCTATTTCAATTAATCAAGTCTTAACAAGTTTGATTGCTTAACATGTTGGAAATATTTAATCATGTAAATATCAATCTCAATTAATATATATAAACATGGAAAAGTTCGGGTCACTACACATGTCATTAGACATTGCCTTAACAGTTTCTTGTTCATCGCTTTCCTTTACAACCGGACGGTAGTTTGCCGAAAGGTAATATACGGAACAAGTAAACTGGATGTGTGCTTTCCGATACAGGGATAGCAGTGGATTACATGAACCTAAAAGTTTTAGCCAAAATATTGATCCACAAAAATTTTTTGCAACACCGATGGTGGGTCAAATCAGAAAACTTATCTAGGGTAAAATCTAGAATGAATTTTCAAAAGATCAAATGTTTTCATAAAGATCCAATTTCCTTAAAGGATCTAAATTTTCATAGTCATGTGGGACTGTAAACCACATTGTTACTATCATTGTTTATACCGCCGTATCAAAATCACTGATGTATAAAGTGTGAGAATAAAAAAGTGATTCGAGTGAAGTTTATTTTAATTTCAAGTTCTGTATTGCTTGAGGACAAGCAACGTTCAAGTGTGGGGATATTTGATAGTGCTCTAAATGAACATATATTTAGGCGCAATATCCTTCCAATATGTAAAGTATTTAGTTGTAATTGTTCTATTTTAAGTTGTAATCGTTTATATTAAATAAGTGCGAAGACAAAAGGCGAAAACGAAGATTTGAAGACGCAAACGTCCAAAAAGCTCAAATGTACAAGATACAATCCAAGTGGTTCAAATTATTGATGAGAAACGTCTAAAAATGACAATAGTACAAGTCGCGGAGCGCAAAGTACAATATATCTACGCGTACGAAAAGACGTTCGAAAATACAGAACCGGGACATGAACCGAGCATCAACGCGCAAGTCATCGGACTTAAAATTACAAGTCAACTATGTACAAGAATATAATATAATATATAAATAATTATATAAATTATTTATATATTATATTTATAATTAAATAAAACGTCGACAAGCTAAGTTCCAAAACAAGTGTGAGCTGGATTCAGTACCTCCGCACTCGCGGAGCTGTGAGGCACAAAACCTCCGCACTCGCGGAGCCGCCAGGATCAACAATGTGTATATAAAAGCTCGAGCTTTCTGCTGAATCCATACACCATCCCAATTCAATATCAATCTCTCTGTTATAATATATATATATATATATATATATATATATATATATATATATATATATATATATATATATATATATATATATATATATATATATAATATAGTTTAGTTTTATATTAGTTTAGTTTAGTTAATGTAACTGTTAATTAAGGGTTTTAAAGTTGGAGTTCTGTTCGTGTAACACTACGCGATCAATAATCACTGTAAGCTAAATTCTCCTTTTTAAATTAATGTCTCGTATTTAAGTTATTATTATGCTTATTTGAGCCGAAGTAATCGTGATGTTGGGCTAAATATTAAGACGGAGTTATTGGGCTTTGGACCATAATTGGGGTTTGGACAAAAGAACGACACTTGTGGAAATGGGACTATGGGTTATTAATGACTTTATATTTGATTAATAAAGAGATTTACAATTTGACGTAGTTATATATAACCACATACGCTTGATCGGGTACGATAGGCGGGATATTTATAAATACTAATAATTGTTCATTTGACCGGAAACGGGGGATGGATTAATAGTCAATGGACTCATTAAAACAAGGGTGAATTACATACAAGGGTAATTGGTGTAATTGTTAATAAAGTATTAAAACCTTGGATTACACGCAGTCGATAACCTGGTGTAATCATTAAACAAAGTATTAAGACCTTATTACGGTTTAAATCCTCAATTAGTTGGAATATTTGACTTCGGGTATAAGGTTAATTTGGCGAAGACCCTCGCACTTTATAATTATGACCGATGGACTATTATGGACAAAACCAGATGGACTTATCGAATAATCCAGGACAAAGGACAATTAACCCAGGGTAATAAATAAAAATCAAAACGTCAAACATCATGAGTATGGAAGTTTTAATTAAGCATAATATATTTTATTTCATATTTCCTCGTACTTTTATTTACTGTCCTTTTATTTATTGTCATTTATTTTACGCACTTTAATTATCGTCATTTATATTTACGCTTAAAACTTAAAATCGACAAACCGGTCATTAAACGGTAAACCCCCTTTTATATTATTGTAATATATATTTATATATATTTTGTACAAATATAGTTATATAAAAATATAGTGTAAAATAAGTCGTCTCCCTGTGGAACGAACCGGACTTACTAAAAACTATACTACTCTACGATTAGGTACACTGCCTATAGTGTTGTAGCAAGGTTTAGGTATATCCCATCTGTAAATAAAATAATTAAAACTTGTGTAACTTATATTATATTTCGTCGTATTTCGTATTAAAAATATAATATTTCATATACACCTCGCATAACATCAATGACGTAGAAAACCACTCAAAATCCACAAAATCTTATAATGAAGCACTTCTCGACACAAATATAACCATCTCATAAAATACTACCGAAATGTCTTCAAAATAACATAAAACCAACCAAACTGAGACCGATATTGCAATGCTAAATATATCCTAGATGTTGTAACGAATGAAAAAGGCTATAAGCTAAAAGCAAATAGAACTAACATTTGAGAAAAAAAAACTCCTAGATGTTGTCATTTACTCTATATTTAACCAGTTTAAGGTAATCTAACAAACACCTAAATACATATAAAAAGCTAACAACTAACAACTACCAACTAAAAACAACTAGCTACAAGCTAACATCTACAAGCTATAGTTACAAGCTAACAATTATAAGCCACCTGCTAGTTTTGTCAAACATCCCTGGAACTAGAGTTTGTGAAAAAACTTATAGCTTTTTGTCATTTTGCTATTTAACAAAATCAACAAATCTGTCAAACATCCAGATACATTTAAAAAGTTAACAGCTACCATCTACCAGCTAATATCTAACATCTAACATAACATCTAACATAACATCTAACAACCAACAAATTAAAAGCTATCATTAATTGCTATTATCTATCTGTTGAGTTGTGAAGAGTTAGAACCGAGAATGAAAAGGGATGCTGCAACAAAAATCCTCGTGGATCGTGAGGAGTAGCATCGCGGAACATGAGGCACGGTGGGGGTACAACTAGGTCGCGAGCACTTTGGTTGTAACTCAAGAATATGCTGCGCATGTTTGGTCGCAGATCGCGGGACTAGGGTCGCGAAAACGCTTGCCAAACCTTATTGAATTCGTCCGATGTACCTTTGTACTCTTCCGATGAAGATTTCTTTAATCTTCAATTTAACAACATTCCGAAAACCCCACCATCCATAAACCTGCTTTCAAATATCAAAAGCATATTTTAAAAATTAAAAGGTGTGATCCACCCACTATAAACTATCAATACATATACAATACATGTCTCCTAGGAGGTTTGAACTCTTAACTTCTTGAATGAAGGGCTCCTCACATATTGCTAGACAAACCTTTGATCCAAACTTCTATAAGGACCCCTTGGTGGATAATAGTAAGTAAGTTTTATTATATTCTAATATTTAAGTTTAATTCAATCCAAATTATAAAAATATAATAAATTCCGTGGGCAGGTACCGTTCATCATGACAATCTTGTAAATACCCCAACTTGGAGGTATTTTGGTAATTCCGTAACTTTATTTGAAATTATTTTTTCCGTTTCTTTACAACTTTTTTTCCCGTCTTTTACAACTCTTTTTTTTTATTTCTTTTTTCGTTGCGCTATATTTAAAACGTTCAATCAAACAACCGCTAACTAACCAAAACTACCGATCGCTAAAATACAGAAATCACTTTTTCTTTAAAACCTTTTTTCCTTCTCTTTAGAGCAAATGGACCGAAAAGGTAACATAAGTTACTCAATTTGACAATCAAAGTAACCCCCAATTCGCACAAGCCCGAAAAGGATTCCAAATTTATTTTTGCGCAAGAAAAGGATTACGTGTTCAAAATTTTTAAAACTGGGGTAATTTTTGTACGGGTGGACATTTTGTATTTAAATAAAAGTCACATGTATTTTTCATGTGTTTTTTTTTCTTTTTCCACCCATTGTTTTTTTTTTTTTTTTTTAATATTTATGAATGTACAAGATCCAAAATCCAAGATCCAAGATCCAATCAAGGCCACTTGTTCAATTAAGATCCAAAATGAAAACCCATTCAGACTAGCAAGTCAGCCACTCTAGAAGCACTCGTCACCGCCGCCGTTATAAGCATTGGTCACCGCCGACGCCGGCCACCTGCAACACCACAGATCGATCATTATAGGACGATTCGTAGTGTTTATTAAAATCTAAAAACGCAGAGCTGTTAGGAATCAATGAGTGAATGTATCTAAAAATTTATAGATTCTAATTTGTAGTATCGATCTCGAATTTCGAAGTCAAAGCTTTATACTCGAAAGTCAAGCAAACTGAAATCGATCAAATTCAAAGGCTATGTGTTGTTTCAATTTTTGATTATGATCCTAGAGCACTTATGGATGAATTTGCAACAACTTTTGTGTAGAGATTGAGTTGTAAAAAAAAGTAAATTGAAATTTCAAATTGTCAAGTTCATCTTCATCGTGAAGCCTCAAAACACTGTGTTCATCAATGATTCTTACAATTTGATGATGTTTTGCACCTGAATTCGTTTAGATTCCTGTTAATCGCTGCTTTTGAAATACTTTTCATCAGATTTCATGATTCAATTTCATTGATTGATGAACATGATACTCATACGTGTGGCAAATTAAAAAACAGGTGGAAAAAGAAAAAAAAACACATGAAAAATACATGTGACTTTTTTTAAGACAAAATTATACCGGGGGTCCCTGTGGTATGTTCGAAATAATAAGTGGAGTAAAAAAGAATTCTTTCATCTTGAGGGATCACTGTGATTTGCAATAGTTTCACGGGGGGGCCAATATACTAAATGGTGTTATCTTTTCTGTTAAATTACGTCATATGAATTGCACATGAGGGTATAATGGTCATTCTAAAAATCCCTTCATTCTATTGTGACAAAATTACACGGGGACCATTGGACCCACAGGAGGGCCTTATTGAATACAGATAGGTGCAGGTTCGATTCTCGGCCTGCAACTTCCTGTTAGGTATTGAGGGGGAGGTGCTTTACACGGCTTACTTAGCCCTAGCGGGGTGGGCGGTATGGGTGACATAGTCACACGGAGTCAGGGTTTCTCCGCCAGAATAAACCTTTTGAACCATGTGATATGTTATCATCACCATTTTCATCTCCTTTTCTTCCCCAATTTCAAAGCCTCCATTTTTAATCTTTCTTTTTTCCTAAGTTTGAAATTAAACAATCAAAATGGAACATCCCATTTAAGTTTGAAATTAAACAATCAAAATGGAACATCCCATTTAAGATTGAATTCAAATTCGGATTCAAAACCCACAATCAAAGTGAAGCAATAAGCAACAAATTAAACAATATAATTCATTAAACAATAACGATAACCACAAAATTACAAAAATAAAAACCTTCAGTTAATATCTTCGCAAACGATGATCACATTCAACGATAACCACAAATTAAACAATAAACAACAACAATAATAATAATAACAGTTATTTTCGCAATATAAACCAAAACATAAACGATAACCTGCTAACAACACTATTTTCGCAAACGATAATCGCATTACGATGTGTTATTTTTGTGGGTTTTGATTTAGGTGTGAGATATTGGGTAACGGTAAGTCGGTAATCACCGGCGGTCAAGGCCGAATTCGTTATGACCATTTTAATGATGTTGAAAATCATTTGAAAACTCAAGCTAACAATTTTGAAAACCCACCTGATGTTAGTGATGTTGAAAATCATTTTTAATTTAGGGTGTTGGTTTGAAATTAATCGACAAAATCGAGTGTGATGACAAAATTGTTATTTGATTTTAATTAGAGTTTGATTTTATACATCAGATCTTGTTTTATATTTCTTTTCATGTTGAAATTAGATAGATTTTGAAATAGTGAATTGAATGGTGAATTTGTTGGTGGTATAGAAAGTAGCTGGGAGAAGTAGGGGAAAGAGAAGAGGTGAAGTAGGAAAGAGTAAAGGATAGGAAAGGTGCAAATGATAGAAAAGGGTAAAGGGAAAAGGATAAGGTATGAACTCAACAAATTTTAAAAAGACAAAAATACCTTCATGTGCAAGTCATGTGTGGCTCAAAAACGTTAAATGTTGACAGACGTTAGGCAGTTGAACTCCCGTGAAACTATTGCAAACCACATTGACCTCCAAGGTGAACAAATTCTTTTGGACTCCACTTGTTATTTCGAACATACCACAGGGACCCATGGTGTAATTTTGTCTTTTTTAAATACAAAATGTCCACATGTACAAAAATCACCCCAATTTTAAAAATTTTGAACACATAATGCTTTTCTTGCACAAAAAAAATTGGAGTCCTTTTCGGGCTTGTGTGAATTGTGGGTTACCTTAATTGTTAAATTGGGTAACTTATTTTACCTTTTCGGGCCACTTGCCCTTTTCTTTATAACCTTTTTTTTTCACTTCCTTTTTCATTCCGTTACATTTTAAACTTCCAATTAACCGCTAATCGACCAAAACTACCGACTGTTAACCGACTGAAACCACCCCGCAACAAAGCGCGGGTTTGTTTTCCTCGTTAACAACGGACATGAAACATGGAAACAAGAAAATGAAAAAAAAGCGACACGAGAATTTCACAGATAGTTGAATATGTTGTAAGGATTAGAATCGTCCCTTGACCAATCTATCGTATACTTGGTCTTTATATGTTTGTGTTGTCTTTTGGGTTTAAAAATGTCCATTTGCTACTATAGTTCATTTGGGGATGAATTTGTTAGGATATTAAGACCCAAACAACGCAAGTAATTCTACAAGACTACTAGCCGAGTAGTGATTCTATCAAGATCACTCAAACCCACTTAATGAACGAAAGATAATAAATGCGAAAATGTAAGAACGACACAAGATATAACGTGGTTATATGCAATCGGTGTGATTGCTTTAGTCCACGGACCAACTAGAGAGTGTTTATTACTGAGAATCGGTATTTGGTGTGTTACAATTGCATACAATGAGTTCTATATATAGGAGAAAACAAGAACACCATGACAACTAGCTAGGAATCTTCATCATGACAAGTAATCATCTTGTTTACCAACTAGCCATGCTTTCCACCTTGTAATGGCATGATCACATCCCTAATTTTAGGTGTAAAGTGATTAACTTTGCACCTAAAGTGAAAGGAGGCCAAAGCATGCTCGGATGTAAAGGTTGCAACTTGCCAACTTGCTGCCAGACACCAGATGCGCCGCATCTGATGTGTGATGCGCCGCATCACTTGCTTTTCACGTTCCAGATTCATGTACCAGCACTCGATACGCCGCATCGAGATGGTGATGCGCCGCATCTGACCCCTGATGCGCCATATCAGCTCAATGCTCCGCATCAATAAATCTCGGACTATTTTGCTCTATGAATGCGCCGCATCCATGTCAAGATGCGCCGCATTTGACTGCTTCACGCTTCCCGAAATCTGCAAAATCCGTGCAAGTGTTGGAACAGTTTTTTTTTTCTCGTTTTGTATAAATGTCTCCATAATCTAACAAATCTCCCACTTGGAGACTTTGAACAAAACTTCAATCATATCAATGAATTAACCAAGAACATTAAACCACCTTCGATTACCGCCAAATACCATTTGGGACACGCACGCTCAACACATTCTTCGGATGAGTAGACTTTCGATAAAAGGTCTTCAATATTACTTGTTAAACTTGTAACACCATTCACATCTCTAGCTGGGGTCTTCTCTCATCAATTCATGAGAAGGCCAATTGAGGTAATGCAAAACCTCAATTTCTCCGTCGTAACTACCTTAGTAAACATATCGGCAGGATTCTTCGTACCAAGGATTTTCTCCAAGAATAAAGTGCGATCATTTATATGTTGTCGAATAAAATGATACCTTATCTTGATGTGTTTCGTTCGACTATGAAACACTGGATTCTTCCCAAGATGAACCGCACTTTGATTATCACAATACAAGACGCAATAGTCTTGTCTTTTACCCAACTCACCTAAGAAGTTCTTCAACCACACTAGCTCTTTAGAAGCTTCCGCAATAGCCATGTATTCGGCTTCGGTGGTTGACAAAGCAACACTCTTTTGCAATCGAGATAACCAACTAATCGCCGTCTTCCCCATTGTGAAAACATAACCCGTAGTGCTTTTCCCAGAATCATCACATCCACCCAAATTAGCATCCGCATAACCTCTAAGTATGAGATTGTTTTTGGAGAAACACAATCCCATATTAGAAGTACCTTTCAAATAACGAAGCAACCATTTGACCGCTTCCCAATGCTCTTTCCCCGGATTAGACATATAACGACTTACAACTCCCACTGCTTGAGCAATATCGGGTCTTGTACAAACCATGGCATACATAATGCTACCCACGGCCGATGCATATGGAACCTTTTCCATATCCTTCTTGTCTCTTTCCGTCTTTGGTGATTGACTTTTCGATAACTTTAAGGTGCTTCCCAAAGGCATAGAACGAGCCTTTGAATCTTCCATGTTGAACCTCTCTACTACTTTCTCAATATATTTGGATTGAGACAAGTATAGAGTACCCTTCACACGATCACGCACAATACTCATACCAAGTATTTGCCTAGCACCGCCAAGATCTTTCATCTCGAATTCTTGGGAAAGTAATCCCTTCAACTTGTTAATTTCGGACATGTTTGAACCTGCAAGTAACATGTCATCAACATACAACAATAAGATTATGTAAGAAGACTTGAATTTCTTCAAGTAGCAACAGTGATCCGCTTCACATCTTAAGAAACCAATCTTCTTCATAAACTCATCAAACTTCAAGTACCATTGCCGAGGTGCTTGCTTCAACCCATACAAACTTTTCTTTAGCTTACAAACCCACTTCTCTTTACCCTTTACCTTAAAGCCCTCGGGTTGCCTCATGTAGATCTCTTCAACAAGATCACCATGTAAGAATGCAGTTTTTACATCTAGTTGCTCAAGATGTAAGTCTTCGGATGCAACCATAGAAAGTACCAAACGGATAGTAGTCATTTTAACTACCGGTGAAAATATCTCTTTGTAGTCAACCCCTTCCTTTTGTTGAAAGCCTTTGACTACCAAACGAGCCTTGTACCTTTTCTTGCCATCCATCTCATTCTTGATTCTATATACCCATTTGCTTTGCAATGCCCTTTTATCATGAGGTAACTTCACTAGTGACCAAGTCTTGTTCTTCTCAAGTGATCCCATCTCTTCTTTCATGGCAAGTTCCCATTGTATGGATTCTTTTGTTTTTCTTGCCTCAAAGTAACTTTCGGGTTCACCATTCTCGGTATAGAGCAAGTAGTTTGCTGATGGAGAATACCTAGGATTAGGTTTGGGCACTCTAGTCGAGCGTCTTAGTGTAGGATTAACCGAAATGGTTGGACCGGTTTCATTTGTAACCTCCTCATCACTAGAACTCGCACTATGTTCGGAATCATCACCGCTTTCCGAATCATCCCCATCATTAGCATTTCCCGACACCTCACCGTCATTCGGCAATTCATTGTTTCCCAAACTCCGACTAGAACCTGCAAGATCATCAATAGAAATATCGTCAAAAGTAACTTGACTCGGTTTAGGACTCCCCGTTTCCGGTTTGCCATAGACCGAATCTTCATCAAAAGTAACATCTCACGAACGAATTACTTTTCTAGCTTCGTTGTCCCAACAACGATAGCCCATTTCATCCGACCCGTAGCCTATGAAAATACACTTCTTTGACTTAGCTTCAAGCTTGTATTTATCCGCATCTTTGGTCTTCACATATGTATTACACCCAAAGATCCTAAGGTGACCATAACTCACCTTCTTGCCTTGCCATTCTTCCTCGGGAATTCGGAAACCCAACGGTGTTGAGGGTCCCCTATTTATCAAATAAGCCGCCGTGTTAACCGCATCCGCCCAAAACATTTTAGGCAAACCGGCATGTAGTCTCATACTCTTAGCCCTTTCATTTAACGTACGATTCATACGTTCGGCGACCCCATTGTGTTGCGGTGTCTTCGGTACCGTTTTCAACATTCTAATACCGAGCTTTGCACAATGGTCTTTAAACTCAAGACTACCATATTCTCCTCCATTATCCGACTTTAAGCACTTAACCTTCAAGTTAGTCTCATTTTCTACCATAGCTTTCCACTTCACAAAAGTATTAAATACATTGGATTTAGCTTTAAGAAAATAAACCCATACCTTTCGAGTGGAGTCGTCAATGAAGGTGACATAATAGCGAGAACCTCCATGTGATTCTACATTGGTTGGACCAAACACATCCGTATGAACGAGCTCCAATTTCTCTAACTTAGGTGCATTCCCTGATTTCCCAAAGGTCACCTTCTTTTGCTTCCCATATACACATGGTTCGCAAAACCCAAGTTCTACCTTTTTCAAATCCGGAATTCTCCCACTCGAAACAAGCATCTTCATACCCTTCTCACTCATATGCCCGAGTCTTCGGTGCCATAGAGTTGATTCGGACACAACATTAATCGTAGCAACCACCGTGTCTTCATCAAACACTTCAACCATATAAAGTGTTCCCCTTTTATGTCTACGAGCCACAATACTACTACCCTTAACCACCTTCCATTGGCGGTTTTCAAAAGTAACCGCGTTACCTTCATCATCTAATTGACCAACCAAAATAAGTTTCCTTTTCAATTGAGGAATGTACCTTACGTTCTTCAAAGTCCAATTAGAACCAAGAGTAGTCTTCAAAACAACATCTCCAATGCCCTCTATGTTGAGTTGCTTGTTGTCCGCCAATCTCACCTTGCCTTGATATGAACGAAAATTCTTCATCATGCTTTTGATATGAGTAGCATGAAACGAAGCTCCCGAATCCAAGATCTAAGACTCCATAGAATTTTTAACACTACACAAAAGTGCATCATCACTTTCCCCTTCGGCCAAGTTTACACCTTTCGTGGAACCATTTTTGCAATTCCTTTGAAACTGCCCTTTTTGATTGCAACCCCAACAAGTAACTTCACTTCTATCTTTCGATGGATGCCTCTTCTTAGACTTCTTCCTACCCTTCTTCTCACCGCGTTCAAATTTTCTACCACGGTTGTCGGTGTAGTGACCCGAACTTTTCCATGTTTATATATATTAATTGAGATTGATATTTACATGATTAAATGTTTCCAACATGTTAAGCAATCAAACTTGTTAAGACTTGATTAATTGAAATATGTTTCATATAGACAATTGACCACCCAAGTTGACCGGTGATTCACGAACGTTAAAACTTGTAAAAACTATACGATGACATATATATGGTTATATATATAGTTAACATGTTTTTATTATAAGTATGTATCTCATTAGGTATTTTAACAATGAGTTATATACATAAAAATGAGACTATTAATTTAAGAAACTCGAAAACGATATATATAACGATTATCGTTATAACAACGTCTTACTAGGTACATATGAATCATATTAAGATATTGATACACTTGGTTAATTATGTTAAATGATAAGTAAATATATTATTAAGTGTATTAACAATGAAATACATATGTAAAAATAAGACTACTAACTTAATGATTTCGAAACGAGACATATATGTAACGATTATCGTTGTAACGACATTTAACTGTATATACATCATACTGAGATATATTATATATCATAATATCATGATAATATAACAATTTAACATCTCATTTGTTATAATAAACAATGGGTTAACAACATTCAACAAGATCATTAACCTAAAGGTTTCAAAACAACATTTACATGTAACGACTAACGATGACTTAACGACTCAGTTAAAATGTATATACATGTAGTATTTTAATATGTATTCATACACTTTTGAAAGACTTCAAGACACTTATCAAAATACTTCTACTTAACAAAAATGCTTACAATTACATCCTCGTTCAGTTTCATCAACAATTCTACTCGTATGCACCCGTATTCGTACTCGTACAATACACAGCTTTTAGATGTATGTACTATTGGTATATACACTCCAATGATCAGCTCTTAGCAGCCCATGTGAGTCACCTAACACATGTGGGAACCATCATTTGGCAACTAGCATGAAATATCTCATAAAATTACAAAAATATGAGTAATCATTCATGACTTATTTACATGAAAACAAAATTACATATCCTTTATATCTAATCCATACACCAACGACCAAAAACACCTACAAACACTTTCATTCTTCAATTTTCTTCATCTAATTGATCTCTCTCAAGTTCTATCTTCAAGTTCTAAGTGTTCTTCATATATTTTACAAGTTCTAGTTACATAAAATCAAGAATACTTTCAAGTTTGCTAGCTCACTTCCAATCTTGTAAGGTGATCATCCAACCTAAAGAAATCTTTGTTTCTTACAGTAGGTTATCATTCTAATACAAGGTAATAATCATATTAAAACTTTGGTTCAATTTCTATAACTATAACAATCTTATTTCAAGTGATGATCTTACTTGAACTTGTTTTCGTGTCATGATTCTGCTTCAAGAACTTCGAGCCATCCAAGGATCCGTTGAAGCTAGATCCATTTTTCTCTTTTCCAGTAGGTTTATCCAAAGAACTTAAGGTAGTAATGATGTTCATAACATCATTCGATTCATACATATAAAGCTATCTTATTCGAAGGTTTAAACTCGTAATCACTAGAACATAGTTTAGTTAATTCTAAACTTGTTCGCAAACAAAAGTTAATCCTTCTAAATTGACTTTTAAAATTAACTACACACATGTTCTATATCTATATGATATGCTAACTTAATGATTTAAAACCTGGAAACACGAAAAACACCGTAAAACCGGATTTACGCCGTCGTAGTAACACCGCGGGCTGTTTTGGGTTAGTTAATTAAAAACTATGATAAACTTTGATTTTAAAGTTGTTATTATGAGAAAATGATTTTTATTATGAACATGAAACTATATCCAAAAATTATGATTAAACTCAAAGTGGAAGTATGTTTTCTAAAATGGTCATCTAGACGTCGTTCTTTCGACTGAAATGACTACTTTTACAAAAACGACTTGTAACTTATTTTTCCGACTATAAACCTATACTTTTATGTTTAGATTCATAAAATAGAGTTCAATATGAAACCATAGCAATTTGATTCACTCAAAACGGATTTAAAATGAAGAAGTTATGGATAAAAGAAGATTGGATAATTTTTCTCATTTTAGCTACGTGAAAATTGGTAACAAATCTATTCCAACCATAACTTAATCAACTTGTATTGTATATTATGTAATCTTGAGATACCATAGACACGTATACAATGTTTCGACCTATCATGTCGACACATCTATATATATTTCGGAACAACCATAGACACTCTATATGTGAATGTTGGAGTTAGCTATACAGGGTTGAGGTTGATTCCAAAATATATATAACTGAGATACGTATACACTGGGTCGTGGATTGATTCAAGATAATATTTATCGATTTATTTCTGTACATCTAACTGTGGACAACTAGTTGTAGGTTACTAACGAGGACAGATGACTTAATAAACTTAAAACATCAAAATATATTAAAAGTGTTGTAAATATATTTTGAACATACTTTGATATATATGTATATATTGTTATAGGTTCGTGAATCAACCAGTGGCCAAGTCTTACTTCCCGACGAAGTAAAAATCTGTGAAAGTGAGTTATAGTCCCACTTTTAAAATCTAATATTTTTGGGATGAGAATACATGCAGGTTTTATAAATGATTTACAAAATAGACACAAGTACGTGAAACTACATTCTATGGTTGAATTATCGAAATCGAATATGCCCCTTTTTATTAAGTCTGGTAATCTAAGAATTAGGGAACAGGCACCCTAATTGACGCGAATCCTAAAGATAGATCTATTGGGCCTAACAAACCCCATCCAAAGAACCGGATGCTTTAGTACTTCGAAATTTATATCATATCCGAAGGGTGTCCCGGAATGATGGGGATATTCTTATATATGCATCTTGTTAATGTCGGTTACCAGGTGTTCACCATATGAATGATTTTTATCTCTATGTATGGGATGTGTATTGAAATATGAAATCTTGTGGTCTATTATTATGATTTGATATATATAGGTTAAACCTATAACTCACCAACATTTTTGTTGACGTTTTAAGCATGTTTATTCTCAGGTGATTATTAAGAGCTTCCGCTGTCGCATACTTAAATAAGGACGAGATTTGGAGTCCATACTTGTATGATATTGTGTAAAAACTGCATTCAAGAAACTTATTTTGTTGTAACATATTTGTATTGTAAACCATTATGTAATGGTCGTGTGTAAACAGGATATTTTAGATTATCATTATTTGATAATCTACGTAAAGCTTTTTAAAACCTTTATCTATGAAATAAAGGTTATGGTTTGTTTTAAAAATGAATGCAGTCTTTGAAAAACGTCTCATATAGAGGTCAAAACCTCGCAACGAAATCAATTAATATGGAACGTTTTTAATCAATAAGAACGGGACATTTCAGTTGGTATCCGAGCGTTGGTCTTAGAGAACCAGAAAATTTGCATTAGTGTGTCTTATCGAGTTTGTTAGGATGCATTAGTGAGTCTGGACTTCGACCGTGTTTACTTGAAAAATGATTGCTTAACAAATTTTGTTGGAAACTATATATTTTTAACATGTGAATATTATGTGATATATTAATCTCTTAACGCGTTTGATATTATGTGATAGATGTCTACCTCTAGAACAAGTCCCATTGACTCACCTAATAATAATGAAGAGTCAAATGTAAATTGGAATGATTCGTGGACTGATTCACAAGTTCCCGAAGAGGAACCGGAAGAAGAGTCGGAACCGGAAGAAGAATCGGAACCTGAAGAAGAATCGGAACCGGATGAAGAAATAGAACCGGTGGGGGAAATAATAAAACGGTTAAGTAAAAGAAAATCCTCAACCAACCGACCAAGGTTAATTATGGTCAATGGTGTTTCCGCCAAGGAAGCAAAATATTGGGAGGATTACCAATTCTCCGATGAATCAGATTCCGACAAGAATTCCGATGATGTTATAGAAATTACCCCAACTGAATTTAAAAAGGCAAAAGAAAATAATAAGGGAAAGGGCATAAAAATAGAGAAATCTAATTCCAACCCCGATGAACTTTATATGTATCGTCAACCCCCGAAGTCCTTAAGTTTTAACAATGACCCGGGAACCTCTAAACCACCGGGTTTTTCTAAACCAATGTGGAAAATTACGGCTCGTATTAGGGGAACATCATATATCCCTAGAAACTTGGCAAAACGAACCAAAACCGAAGAAGAAGAAACGAGCGAGTCGGAATAAGATAGTTGTATTCGTGTGGTGTAATATATGTAATATAGTGTTCTTATGCTTTATGATATATGTAAAAATTGCTTGTATTAATAAGTATTTTTTTATGAATCTAACTCTTGTCTATTTTACAGTTTAAAAACACAAAATGGATAGACAACCCAATATTTTAAGAGACCTACCCGGAGACATGATTGATGAAATCTTGTCTAGAGTCGGCCAGAATTCCTCGGCACAATTATTTAAGGCGAGATCAGTTTGTAAGACATTCGAAGAACGTTCCAAGAATGTCTTGGTTTATAAGAGACTTTCGTTTGAAAGATGGGGGATATCACATTGGGAAACCCATAAGTTACTATGTGTTTACTTTGACGCATATATTGCGGGGAACCCAAATGCTATTTTACGCAACGGGTTAAGAAATTATTTTGACTCAATATATCCGAATATTGGACTTCGTGATTTAGAAAAAGCGGCTAACATGCAACATAAAGAAGCATGTTATGCTTACGGATTAGTAATGTTCGCTTCTCACCAAAGTGAGAACAAGAACATCGGGCTACAACTATTAAACAAAACATTTCCACAAGTGACGGAGTCGGTAATTGGGGTAAGAAATGAGGTTTTTAGATTATTACGGGACTGTTGGACATTACGTAACCCTCGTCCCTTTGACGACGTTACAACACGCTGTCTTATAAACGGCCATAACGGTTATGTTGCACAAGACCAAGGATGGGAAGTAGTCCTAGTAAAACCAGAATGCATGACTTGTTTCTGGACGTATGAATTACGTGTCTTTATTGCCTTTGCTGAACGACTTGTGTACTAGCTAGAATTATCTTCACAACTATCTTGTATCAAAGTTATTGTGTGCTATATTTCAAGCTTTATGTAAAATAAGCGGTATTGTAAGTTTGTAAAATATTGTATAAAAGTTTGAACGCGAAATATTATTATAATCAGTTTTTCATATAGAATTGTAGTAGTTGAATTGTATATTAGCTACTAAGTATGAACTTAACGGGTAGGTACTACCCGAATTTAAACTTATAAAACGCTAATATGAAGAAAAAGCTTTTATAAATGAGTTCATATTATGCTACGAAATACTATTAACTACTCTTAATATTCTGTATGATTAACTTGTTCCATTTGACTATTTTGAAGGAAATGGCACCGACTACTCGACACACCGTGAATATGAATGAAGAGGAATTCCGTACTTTTCTAGCTTCAAACATAGCCGCAGTACAGGCTGCGCTACATACCAACAATAACCTTGGATCTAGCAGTACAGGAAATCGTGTAGGATGTACCTACAAAGAATTCACTGCCTGCAAACCTTTGGAATTTGATGGAACCGAAGGACCGATCAGATTGAAACGGTGGACCGAGAAGGTCGAATCGGTGTTTGCCATAAGTAAGTGTACTGAAGAGGACAAAGTGAAGTACGCTACGCATACCTTCACAGGTTCTGCGTTAACATGGTGGAATACCTATCTAGAGCAAGTGGGACAAGACGATGCGTACGCACTACCGTGGTCAGCATTCAAGCACTTGATGAACGAGAAGTACCGTCCCAGAACCGAGGTCAATAAGCTCAAGACAGAACTTAGAGGGTTACGAACCCAAGGATTTGATATTACCACGTACGAAAGACGATTCACAGAATTGTGCCTATTGTGTCCGGGAGCATTCGAAGATGAGGAAGAGAAGATCGACGCATTTGTGAAAGGATTACCGGAAAGAATCCAAGAAGATATAAGTTCACACGAGCCCGCCTCTATACAACAAGCATGTAGAATGGCTCACAAACTAGTGAACCAGATTGAAGAAAGAATTAAAGAACAGACTGCTGAAGAGGCCAATGTGAAGCAAGTCAAAAGAAAGTGGGAGGAAAATGGTGATAAGAATCACCAATACAACAACAGCAGCAATTACAACAATAATCGCAACAATTATCCCAACAATCGCAACATCAATCGCAACTACAACAAACGGCCCAACAATAACAACAACAACAACAACAGCAACAACAACTACAACAATCATCCCAACAACAATAATAACCGCAACAACAACAACAATCAGAAGCAGCTATGCCAAAGGTGTGAAAAGTATCACTCGGGGTTCTGCACCAAATTTTGCAACAAGTGTAAAAGAAATGGTCATAGCGCGGTGAAGTGTGAGGTCTACGGACCAGGGGTTAATAGAACGAAAGGAACAAATGGTGTCGGAACGAGTAATGGCGGAGCAAGTAGTGTCGGAGCAAGTTATGCCAATGTAGTTTGTTATAAATGTGGAAAACCGGGCCACATTATTAGAAATTGCCCGAACCAGGAGAACACGAATGGACAAGGCCGCGGAAGAGTTTTCAATATTAATGCGGCAGAGGCACAGGAAGACCCGGAGCTTGTTACGGGTACGTTTCTTATTGACAATAAATCTGCTTACGTTTTATTTGATTCGGGTGCGGATAGAAGCTATATGAGTAGAGATTTTTGTGCTAAATTAAATTGTCCATTGACGCCTTTGGATAGTAAATTTTTACTCGAATTAGCAAATGGTAAATTAATTTCAGCAGATAATATATGTCGGAATCGAGAAATTAAACTGGTTAGCGAAACATTTAAGATTGATTTGATACCAGTAGAGTTAGGGAGTTTTGATGTGATAATCGGTATGGACTGGTTGAAAGAAGTGAAAGCAGAGATCGTTTGTTACAAAAATGCAATTCGCATTATACGAGAAAAAGGAAAACCCTTAATGGTGTACGGAGAAAAGGGCAACACGAAGCTACATCTTATTAGTAATTTGAAGGCACAAAAACTAATAAGAAAAGGTTGCTATGCTGTTCTAGCACACGTCGATAAAGTACAAACTGAAGAAAAGAGCATCAATGATGTTCCCATTGCAAAAGAATTTCTCGATGTATTTCCGAAAGAATTACCGGGATTACCCCCACATCGATCCGTTGAATTTCAAATAGATCTTGTACCAGGAGCTGCACCAATAGCTCGTGCTCCTTACAGACTCGCACCCAGCGAGATGAAAGAACTGCAAAGCCAATTACAAGAACTTTTAGAGCGTGGTTTCATTCGACCAAGCACATCACCGTGGGGAGCTCCTGTTTTGTTTGTCAAGAAGAAAGATGGTACATTCAGGTTGTGTATCGACTACCGAGAGTAGAACAAACTTACCATCAAGAACTGCTACCCACTACCGAGAATCGACGACTTATTTGATCAACTACAAGGCTCATCTGTTTATTCAAAGATTGACTTACGTTCCGGGTATCATCAAATGCGGGTGAAAGAAGATGATATTCCAAAGACTGCTTTCAGAACACGTTACGGTCATTACGAGTTTATGGTCATGCCGTTTGGTTTAACTAATGCACCAGCTGTGTTCATGGACCTTATGAACCGAGTGTGTGGACCATACCTTGACAAGTTTGTCATTGTTTTCATTGATGACATACTTATTTACTCAAAGAATGACCAAGAACACGGTGAACATTTGAGAAAGGTGTTAGAAGTATTGAGGAAGGAAGAATTGTATGCTAAGTTTTCAAAGTGTGCATTTTGGTTGGAAGAAGTTCAATTCCTCGGTCACATAGTGAACAAAGAAGGTATTAAGGTGGATCCGGCAAAGATAGAAACTGTTGAAAATGGGAAACCCCGAAAACTCCGAAACACATACGCCAGTTTTTAGGACTAGCTGGTTACTACAGAAGGTTCATCCAAGACTTTTCCAGAATAGCAAAACCCTTGACTGTATTAACGCATAAAGGGAAGAAATTTGAATGGAATGATGAACAAGAGAAAGCGTTTCAGTTATTGAAGAAAAAGCTAACTACGGCACCTATATTGTCATTGCCTGAAGGGAATGATGATTTTGTGATTTATTGTGACGCATCAAAGCAAGGTCTCGGTTGTGTATTAATGCAACGAACGAAGGTGATTGCTTATGCGTCTAGACAATTGAAGATTCACGAACAAAATTATACGACGCATGATTTGGAATTAGGCGCGGTTGTTTTTGCATTAAAGACTTGGAGGCACTACTTATATGGGGTCAAAAGTATTATATATACCGACCACAAAAGTCTTCAACACATATTTAATCAGAAACAACTGAATATGAGGCAGCGTAGGTGGATTGAATTATTGAATGATTACGACTTTGAGATTCGTTACCACCCGGGGAAGGCAAATGTGGTAGCCGATGCCTTGAGCAGGAAGGACAGAGAACCCATTCGAGTAAAATCTATGAATATAATGATTCATAATAACCTTACTACTCAAATAAAGGAGGCGCAACAAGGAGTTTTAAAAGAGGAAAATTTAAAGGATGAAATACCCAAAGGATCGGAGAAGCATCTTAATATTCGGGAAGACGGAACCCGGTATAGGGCTGAAAGGATTTGGGTACCAAAATTTGGAGATATGAGAGAAATGGTACTTAGAGAAGCTCATAAAACCAGATACTCAATACATCCTGGAACGGGGAAGATGTACAAGGATCTCAAGAAATATTTTTGGTGGCCGGGTATGAAAGCCGATGTTGCTAAATACGTAGGAGAATGTTTGACGTGTTCTAAGGTCAAAGCTGAGCATCAGAAACCATCAGGTCTACTTCAACAACCCGAAATCCCGGAATGGAAATGGGAAAACATTACCATGGATTTCATCACTAAATTGCCAAGGACTGCAAGTGGTTTTGATACTATTTGGGTAATAGTTGATCGTCTCACCAAATCAGCACACTTCCTGCCAATAAGAGAAGATGACAAGATGGAGAAGTTAGCACGACTGTATTTGAAGGAAGTCGTCTCCAGACATGGAATACCAATCTCTATTATCTCTGATAGGGATGGTAGATTTATTTCAAGATTCTGGCAGACATTACAGCAAGCATTAGGAACTCGTCTAGACATGAGTACTGCCTATCATCCACAAACTGATGGGCAGAGTGAAAGGACGATACAAACGCTTGAAGACATGCTACGAGCATGTGTTATTGATTTCGGAAACAGTTGGGATCGACATCTACCGTTAGCAGAATTTTCCTACAACAACAGCTACCATTCAAGCATTGAGATGGCGCCGTTTGAAGCACTTTATGGTAGAAAGTGCAGGTCTCCGATTTGTTGGAGTGAAGTGGGGGATAGACAGATTACGGGTCCGGAGATTATACAAGAAACTACCGAGAAGATCATCCAAATTCAACAACGGTTGAAAACCGCCCAAAGTCGATAAAAGAGCTACGCTGACATTAAAAGAAAAGATATAGAATTTGAAATTGGAGAGATGGTCATGCTTAAAGTTGCACCTTGGAAAGGCGTTGTTCGATTTGGTAAACGAGGGAAATTAAATCCAAGGTATATTGGACCATTCAAGATTATTGATCGTGTCGGACCAGTAGCTTACCGACTTGAGTTACCTCAACAACTCACGGCTGTACATAACACTTTCCACGTCTCGAATTTGAAGAAATGTTTTGCTAAAGAAGATCTCACTATTCCGTTAGATGAAATCCAAATCAACGAAAAACTTCAATTCATCGAAGAACCCGTCGAAATAATGGATCGTGAGGTTAAAAGACTTAAGCAAAACAAGATACCAATTGTTAAGGTTCGATGGAATGCTCGTAGAGGACCCGAGTTCACCTGGGAGCGTGAAGATCAGATGAAGAAGAAATACCCGCATCTATTTCCAGAAGATTCGTCAACACCTTCAACAGCTTAAAATTTCGGGACGAAATTTATTTAACGGGTAGGTACTGTAGTGACCCGAACTTTTCCATGTTTATATATATTAATTGAGATTGATATTTACATGATTAAATGTTTCCAACATGTTAAGCAATCAAACTTGTTAAGACTTGATTAATTGAAATATGTTTCATATAGACAATTGACCACCCAAGTTGACCGGTGATTCACGAACGTTAAAACTTGTAAAAACTATACGATGACATATATATGGTTATATATATAGTTAACATGTTTTTATTATAAGTATGTATCTCATTAGGTATTTTAACAATGAGTTATATACATAAAAATGAGACTATTAATTTAAGAAACTCGAAAACGATATATATAACGATTATCGTTATAATAACGTCTTACTAGGTACATATGAATCATATTAAGATATTGATACACTTGGTTAATTATGTTAAATGATAAGTAAATATATTATTAAGTGTATTAACAATGAAATACATATGTAAAAATAAGACTACTAACTTAATGATTTCGAAACGAGACATATATGTAACGATTATCGTTGTAACGACATTTAACTGTATATACATCATACTGAGATATATTATATATCATAATATCATGATAATATAACAATTTAACATCTCATTTGTTATAATAAACAATGGGTTAACAACATTCAACAAGATCATTAATCTAAAGGTTTCAAAACAACATTTACATGTAACGACTAACGATGACTTAACGACTCAGTTAAAATGTATATACATGTAGTGTTTTAATATGTATTCATACACTTTTGAAAGACTTCAAGACACTTATCAAAATACTTATACTTAACAAAAATGCTTACAATTACATCCTCGTTCAGTTTCATCAACAATTCTACTCGTATGCACCCGTATTCGTACTCGTACAATACACAGCTTTTAGATGTATGTACTATTGGTATATACACTCCAATGATCAGCTCTTAGCAGCCCATGTGAGTCACCTAACACATGTGGGAACCATCATTTGGCAACTAGCATGAAATATCTCATAAAATTACAAAAATATGAGTAATCATTCATGACTTATTTACATGAAAACAAAATTACATATCCTTTATATCTAATCCATACACCAACGACCAAAAACACCTACAAACACTTTCATTCTTCAATTTTCTTCATCTAATTGATCTCTCTCAAGTTCTATCTTCAAGTTCTAAGTGTTCTTCATATATTTTACAAGTTCTAGTTACATAAAATCAAGAATACTTTCAAGTTTGCTAGCTCACTTCCAATCTTGTAAGGTGATCATCCAACCTCAAGAAATCTTTGTTTATTACAGTAGGTTATCATTCTAATACAAGGTAATAATCATATTCAAACTTTGGTTCAATTTCTATAACTATAACAATCTTATTTCAAGTGATGATCTTACTTGAACTTGTTTTCGTGTCATGATTCTGCTTCAAGAACTTCGAGCCATCCAAGGATCCGTTGAAGCTAGATCCATTTTTCTCTTTTCCAGTAGGTTTATCCAAAGAACTTAAGGTAGTAATGATGTTCATAACATCATTCGATTCATACATATAAAGCTATCTTATTCGAAGGTTTAAACTTGTAATCACTAGAACATAGTTTAGTTAATTCTAAACTTGTTCGCAAACAAAAGTTAATCCTTCTAACTTGACTTTTAAAATTAACTACACACATGTTCTATATCTATATGATATGCTAACTTAATGATTTAAAACCTGGAAACACGAAAAACACCGTAAAACCGGATTTACGCCGTCGTAGTAACACCGCGGGCTGTTTTGGGTTAGTTAATTAAAAACTATGATAAACTTTGATTTTAAAGTTGTTATTCTGAGAAAATGATTTTTATTATGAACATGAAACTATATCCAAAAATTATGATTAAACTCAAAGTGGAAGTATGTTTTCTAAAATGGTCATCTAGACGTCGTTCTTTCGACTGAAATGACTACCTTTACAAAAACGACTTGTAACTTATTTTTCCGACTATAAACCTATACTTTTCTGTTTAGATTCATAAAATAGAGTTCAATATGAAACCATAGCAATTTGATTCACTCAAAACGGATTTAAAATGAAGAAGTTATGGGTAAAACAAGATTGGATAATTTTTCTCATTTTAGCTACGTGAAAATTGGTAACAAATCTATTCCAACCATAACTTAATCAACTTGTATTGTATATTATGTAATCTTGAGATACCATAGACACGTATACAATGTTTCGACCTATCATGTCGACACATCTATATATATTTCGGAACAACCATAGACACTCTATATGTGAATGTTGGAGTTAGCTATACAGGGTTGAGGTTGATTCCAAAATATATATAGTTTGAGTTGTGATCAATACTGAGATACGTATACACTGGGTCGTGGATTGATTCAAGATAATATTTATCGATTTATTTCTGTACATCTAACTGTGGACAACTAGTTGTAGGTTACTAACGAGGACAGCTGACTTAATAAACTTAAAACATCAAAATATATTAAAAGTGTTGTAAATATATTTTGAACATACTTTGATATATATGTATATATTGTTATAGGTTCGTGAATCAACCAGTGGCCAAGTCTTACTTCCTGACGAAGTAAAAATCTGTGAAAGTGAGTTATAGTCCCACTTTTAAAATCTAATATTTTTGGGATGAGAATACATGCAGGTTTTATAAATGATTTACAAAATAGACACAAGTACGTGAAACTACATTCTATGGTTGAATTATCGAAATCGAATATGCCCCTTTTTATTAAGTCTGGTAATCTAAGAATTAGGGAACAGACACCCTAATTGACGCGAATCCTAAAGATAGATCTATTGGGCCTAACAAACCCCATCCAAAGAACCGGATGCTTTAGTACTTCGAAATTTATATCATATCCGAAGGGTGTCCCGGAATGATGGGGATATTCTTATATATGCATCTTGTTAATGTCGGTTACCAGGTGTTCACCATATGAATGATTTTTATCTCTATGTATGGGATGTGTATTGAAATATGAAATCTTGTGGTCTATTATTATGATTTGATATATATAGGTTAAACCTATAACTCACCAACATTTTTGTTGACGTTTTAAGCATGTTTATTCTCAGGTGATTATTAAGAGCTTCCGCTGTCGCATACTTAAATAAGGACGAGATTTGGAGTCCATACTTGTATGATATTGTGTAAAAACTGCATTCAAGAAACTTATTTTGTTGTAACATATTTGTATTGTAAACCATTATGTAATGGTCGTGTGTAAACAGGATATTTTAGATTATCATTATTTGATAATCTACGTAAAGCTTTTTAAAACCTTTATCTATGAAATAAAGGTTATGGTTTGTTTTAAAAATGAATGCAGTCTTTGAAAAACGTCTCATATAGAGGTCAAAAACTCGCAACGAAATCAATTAATATGGAACGCTTTTAATCAATAAGAACGGGACCTTTCAGTCGGTACTTAACAAAGAACCGGATGTCGATTCTCCCGAGTTTCTTCTACGAGTATCTTCACCAAGAATCAAATCCCTTATAGCTTCAAACGCTAGCTTAGTAGTTCCCGTAGAGCTACTAACCGCGGTAACCGTACCCGACCAACTTTCCGGTAATGATGAAAGCAAGATAAGTGCTTTTAGTTCATCATCAAACTTAATCTCTACCGATTCAAGTCTTGAAACGATATTATTAAATTCATTGATATGATCCGTTGCACTCGTACCTTCCTTCATCTTAGTATTAAACAATTGACGCATGAGAAATACCTTATTTGCAGCTGTAGGTTTCTCATACATGTTAGAGAGTGCTTTCAAGCAAGCAAACGTCGTCTTCTCATTCACAACGTTGTATGCAACGTTCTTAGCAAGTGAAAGACGAATAGCACCCAAAGCTTGACGATCTAAAAGCGTCCAATCGGCATCGTCCATGCTTTCGGGCTTGGTCTCTAACAAGGGTTGGTGTAGCTTCTTTTGATACAAGTAATCTTCAATTTGCATCTTCCAAAAGCCAAAGTCTCTTCCATCGAATCGGTCGATTCTAAACTTCCCATCTTCCGCCATCGTTCCCTTAACGAAACCTTGTGCTCTAGATACCAGTTGGTTTTAGAAAAGGATGGACTCTTGGGCTTATATTGCAGGACATTGTGTTTGGGCTATGCGATCTTACAAATGGCATCAGAGCCAGGCTATAGCCCGATGTGGTGGACGATGGTGGCGCACCCCTGAATGCACGGTGCGACATGGCACACCCCTCAGTTTGCCAACGATAATTGAGTCATGGTGCCTTATATCGAAAGTCTTCCTTCCCAAGGCGTGGAAGTGCGGCGTGTCCCGATGGTGAAAGAAAAGTGAAAGAAAGAGATCGGTGGCGGTATAAGAGGCGTGTCCCGGTAAAGAAAAGTGAAAGAAAAGAGACCGGTGATATAAGATGGCGGGAGTATCGTTGAAGGGGAGGATCGGTGATGTGGTCTTCGGTTTGAGGGGAGGATTGTTGGGGTGCAAACCTATCCCACATAGGAGGGAGACAAAAACAAATGTATGTATATAAGTGTAAGGGGAAATCCCTCTAATACCAATTGGTTTTAGAAAAGGATGGACTCTTGGGCTTATATTGCAGGACATTGTGTTTGGGCTATGCGATCTTACAGAATTAACGTAGGTTGGTATGTATGATAAATCATGTAAGTAGAAATCTTGAATCACGTTGGTGGTCTTCAGGGCCGTCTCGCTAATTTCGGAGGCCGTCTCGCTAATTTCGGAGGTCCTGTTCGAAACTTAAAAAGGGTCCCTATAAATATTAATTTTTTTAATACGTATAATACATAATACTAAGATAGCGTAATCAATAGAATTAATTTTTTTTAAAACAACCGTTACAAAGTGTTATTCTCAAATAGTTGTTAACTCGTTATAGTTACACTATTGTTTATATAAAACCGTAATCCTAACATTTTTTATAACGAAGTAATATGTCAACTCTTTATAGTCAATACTCCCATTATATTGTTTTTAATCATATAAAAGTTAATATGTTAAGTCTTTCTTGTTAGATGATAGACCGCAAGTAAGATATTCCGTTACGATGTACGAATAAATGAATTATTACATAGGTTTTTCAAAATTTTGGGCCCCTTAAAAAATTGGGGCCCTGTGCGACTGCACACTTCGCACATGCACCGAAGACACCTCTGGTGGTCTTGTAGAATAATCCTTCAACCACTGGGCTCTTAACGATTGTTTAATCTAAATTTTATTAAAAGATTAATCTTGGACCCTAGCTTAATCTTAGGTTCAACCACACGAGTCGTGAATGTTTCAAAACCCTTTCGCAAAGATCATCCCCAATGGGTTGAAGATTTTGCCTTGTTTTTCCCATAAGGACACAAAAACAACACATTTCGTTTTTTCTTTTTACGTGACATCGTTTTCTTTTGCTGGAAAATTTTATGGGCGTTTTTTTAATGTTCTTAGTTTTTTTTTTCCTTTTCACTTAATTTATAATCATATTTTACCGCACCACTCAATAACTTCTCACAACCCTCCTCATTACATTTACCACTACCGCTCTCAAAAAATAATGTTGTCACGTTACAGTAGTTTCACCACAAAAATCCTCAAAACGACTTCACGTCATAGTCTGCGCTACGATTGATGTAATCAAGAAAAAGAAACAACATAACACATCACAAGAGATTATATATTTTAAGACAATATGTATACCTAGCCATAAACAAAATAGGAGAGTGAAAGAATCACAATCTCAACCCGATTACAACCAATAGTCACACACAGACCCGGCCAACTAAGATATATAGAAGATAGAAAAGAGAAGACAAGTACCCAAAATAAGAAATATATTGAAAAATTAATCATTAATAATTTAATCATACTAATTAAGATGAATAATTAATCAGTTAGGTCTTGTAAGGTAAGTAACAACATCAAGCAGAGCATTGGAAATTTCAACAGTAGTTTTACCTGCAGCAACACGTTCATTTTTGTAGGGGCTTTCCATTGCATCAACAATCACAAAAAGTGCGACTGCAAATGCGTAATCCACGTTAGGACTAATTGTCACCATGAACTTGTCCAATTTCTGTTTTTTTAAATGTTGCCCTGTATGCATCTACAAGAATATTAATTTAACGTGCATTTATTAATTGATTATCATTTTCATTTTCACCAATTCATGATATTCATATAGAATTTTTAAGTATGAAGATAATTACTTGGGCTAATGCAGTTGTTGAATTCCCTTTATAAACAGCGCAACTCTTCTTATGCCAATCTCCTTTGATCTTGAAATCATAAGTATGTTCGTTACTCATATTGTGTGCCAAGTATACATTCACTCGGGACTTATGAAGAGCGTTTGCGTGTTTTCGTTTTGCGGTAAATATCAAATCAGATTTGTCTGTACTCCCCCCCCTATATACATTCCATCGTTGATGAAAACTCCAACCCTATATATAAGTCTATTACAACTTTAATTTTTTCAAAAGATTAAGAATCTCGTCAGAATAAAAAGATATATATAACCAAAAAGAAGAAATTATTACTTCCTTCGTCCTAATACAAGTGTCCCTTATTGACATTTAAAGTGTTTCTCTGTTAACTTTGACTGCACATATTTTTATTTATGTTAAATAATATTTATAAAAATTATGTGAATGATATAAAAATTATATGAATGAAAACACATTTAAAACTAAATCTTTCAAATAGTTTCATCAAATATTATATAATACAAAATACATATTAAAATATTTCACAGCAGACATAATTTTGAGAAATCAATAATGGACACTTATGGTGGTACGTAGGGAGTATCTACTTACATCCTCATCTATCGTAACGATGGGTGTGTCATTTGCATCCATAAGCAACCGACGACGACATGATAAACCGTCACATGGTGTTACTTTGAGTAAAATATTTTCGTTATCGTCTGTTATAACAAGGGTTCCCTTACAGTTTGTAACGACTTTAACTTCGAGTGGGTTTGGTGCAGTGAACTGAGACCCGATCACAGAAACTGATTGATTGTTTGGTTGAGACATTTTTAGAATTCGCAGATTGGTCAAGATTGTTAATATTTCTACTATTTGAATCTTAAGATCGATGTCATATATTTATATACCTATATACGTACGTCACGAGTGTGACTTTACTGGAACCATGGGCACTGCACCTATTAAAACTATGGGTTTGTGTGGCCTAGTTGCAATGATTGTTCAGGAAAATTTGTCGATATATGTATTAAAAAGTCCCATGCAATAATTGTATGCGGCGTTATGATCAAGTGCATGTATAGCGGTTTCAGGGCAAATAGTGTGAGGTTAGTTGATGGATTGCTTTTCTCTTCGATAAACGTGCTAACTTGTTGTTTGTACAATTCTTGGCAACCCTTGTTAACGAAACAAGGATATTGAGATCTGATCGCTGAATGGACGATATAGCGGGATATTATGATGAATGTATGATTGTTGGTGATTCCCCGAAGGTAGTACGAAGGTATCGTACTTTACACCACCAAGATACGAAGGTAACTCATTGAGAGTATTGTATGTGAGTAATTATGACTTAGAGTGAATGTGTTCTCCAGAGATCATGTTCTCCTTTTTATAGGGTTAGGCAATAGCTCTATCACCAGCTTTCTAGGTAGATTCAGTCTTCGAGGCGATTTCTGATGAGACAAAGGGGACTTTCCCTTCGGTTGACTGCAGCTCCTGCTGGCTCAAGAAAGCTACCCTGCAACATTCCTCTTTTGTCATTTGGATGTTAGTGTAAGCGTATTTGGTCAACCCGCTTACTTCTCTCCTTCAGTTTAGGTAATCTTGTGACTTTAGGAGAAGCCCTTGTCCATTGGTAACCGTGATCTCTTCGTCACTGTGTTCCTTCGTTACCATTGCTTCGTATAACGGAAGTGGTTTCGTACTGACTCTGAATATTGGGATTCTTCTTTGGTAGCATTCTTCTTTTATCATTTGGGCGCCTTTATTTGAGTTTGGGGATATCCCGCCCTTGGTTTGTATTTGACATATGTGTTCTTGTGATCCATTCTTATGTCATTTATCCTCGTTAGGCGCGATATCTCCGTTAGATTAGCTTCGTTTATCTTTTCGGGGGGATACACTATCAAGCCCCCCAGTTTAATTTTACGAAGCTTTCTGACCAAGCTTTGTTGAATTAAACTCAATCTGCCACTTGATTACTTGATTTGACGCTTATGATCCCAATAATTATTTACCAGGGGTTTTATTTACCTTTTTGCCCCTACTGAAGTTTTTCCATCTAATTAGACTTAAAGGGTGAAACGGTAATTGTCGGTGCGGTTACCAAAGTAACTCTGTGACGGATGGGACGGTTTTCTGCTCGAGGGTAATAAAGAGTTAATCTTTGATTTTTCTCTTTTATTTTTTCCTTTCTTTTTTCTTTTGTTTCTCTTCGTCATCCGATCATCTTCTTTAGTTCTCAAAAAGGTATTGCTCCTACACTATTATCTTTTTCTGTTATTTTGTTATGGCTAAAGTAGGGCTTCGATCTATTTCTAGTGTCGTGACCCCCGAACGCTGTGAACGCCTCTGTAAAACCCTAGGTCTTAAAGAGGACGACATAATTTTGTCGGAATCTGGGAAGTTTATGCTTGACTTTCCGACGAATTACGTCGGAATGTACACGCAATCATTTACAGAATGTAACCTCAGGATCCCCATTTCATCATTTTTCCTTAGCGTTCTTGATTACTTCAAAGTCCATGTTTCGATTGTTCACCCTCTTGCCATCAAGAAGAACCTGGCTTTTGAATATATGTGCAAAGCATATGGCGGTCAGCCTTCTGTTGACCTATTTCGCTGTTTCTTCCAAACCGGTGGTGCTGGTAATTGGGTTACGATTGCTAAGCGTCGTAAAAAGAGGGGTAGTGTGATTGATACTCCCATGTGTTTTGCTTCTTCCATTCCTGATGTAAGGAATTGAAAAAATTCCTTTGTCTATATCAAGAAATCTTTTTTCTTTCCGGACAAATTTCCAAATGCCGTTGATAGCAGGTGGGCCACTGTTCCCAAGCAATATAGTGATCATATTCCTGAGGATGCTAAGAATGATCCTCTCTACGGTAGGATTTATCGTCATCCTATAATACCTTCCACTCTTCCGGATTCCCTTCTTTTTAAGCTCGGCATGGCACCTTCATGGGAAAGAGGCGAAACTATTCCTGTGTACTTTTGTGGGGAAAGGGGTAGGTCTTGCATGCCCATAGGTCTTATTTCTGTTTGACCCTTTTGTTTTATTTTTCTGACATTGCTTTCTTGTTTTTACAGAGATGTCTTTGCTAAATGTTATCAAGTCTATTGGGGTGAAACAAATGACTGAAGTTGTTCGTGCTAGCACTGTTGTTAAGGAGCTTGGTTCTCCTTCTTGTTCTGGTTTTATGGAGGTGGACAGTAAACCGGAGAAAGTGGCTGAATCTAGTGCTCCCAAGGTTCAACACACCGCTAAGGTTGCTTCGGAGCATGAGCCTATTGATGTTGATGTGGAGCCTGACGTGTCCAAGAGTATTCCTGTTAGGGCGTCTAGGCGTCAGAAAGCTGCCAGGAAAATGAAAGAGGTTTTTTCTGGTTCTCCCTTAAAAAAAGCTAAGTTTGCTCTTCGAGATGAAGATACTGATGACGAGGCTGTGGTTGACGGTTTTGGCGACAATGTTCTCTTGGGTACGTTTCTTTGTTAGTGTTTTTTATTTGAACCATGCTTTATTCTCAAATATATCTTTGTGTCTGTGTAGGTGATATTCCTGATATCCCTTCTTTGGAAGCTTGTTTCGATGTGTTTGACGAAATGTGTAGCGACCCGAAAAAATCGTCATTGACGGCGCCGTCTACTTAGGTCCCGTTACGTGGTCATAAGTCTTTAAAACAACGTTTGACCAAAAATATGTCGCATTCATTTCAAATGTAAGGATTGTTTCAAAGTTTACAAGAATAGTTCAACCACAAGTTACGTTACAAAGTTATAAGTATAATTGAAACCTATGCGACACAATTTAAAAGTAGCCAAAAGACGCTCCATGTATGCATATATACCCGATATCCAATGCAAGTATCAAAATAATGAGCGGAAGCATGTATAACAAAACATTCAAGGACCTGAGAAAAACATAGAAATCTGTCAACGAAAACGTTGGTGAAATCATAGGTTTAGGTAAGTAAGCAAGTACAAATGAACCACAAGATTTATATCATTGAAATAATAGTAAACCATTCTAAAACTTGTTATCACGAGCACCCAATTATCAAGGCTTAACTTTCCATCCATAGAACCCCATCACAATAGTGTTAGAACATACACTGTTTCTCGAAAATATATTTCATCCGAATAACGGTAGCGAACCGTCCAAATGAGGGTTTGTCAAACCCATATGGCAATACAACATAAGTTCTCACTTACACCCGGCAAGTGTAACTAATGATAATCGAATTGAGGATTTTTGTTCTAACTCGTATGTAGAATATTTTTTTTCGTACTTGTGTTCACTTTGTAAAATGAAACGTTTATGTTTTCTCATCCCAAATGTAAGTTTAAAAAAGTAAAAGTGGGACTATGATCTCACTTTGAGTGCACGAGAAATAAAAGTACTTCACAAGTAAACGTGTGCAAGGACAATTGCTAGTCTTGACCTAAACAAGTAGGTTGTATCAATAACGGGAACACGATTGGTCAAAGTTGTTCAATTAGTCCTATGGCTCGTTACGACTCGAATATATAGCATGTGAATCAAATCGTCAAGTTTCATGCAAGATACAAGTATAAAAGCATGTTAGAACGATTGTCTAGACATTTGGTTAAGTTTGACTAAAAGTCAAACTTGGTCAAAGTCAACGGGGTCGGGTCGGGTACCCGACAATTTTCCCATGATGAGAAATCATATGTGAGCACGCTATCAAAATTTCATGTTAATCGGAGTTGCGGTTAAGCGGGAAAGAATTTATGAAAAGTAAAACACAAATAAAAGTGGCCTGGGACAGTGCGCGGTGCGCGCAAGAGTGCGCGGCGCGCAGTTGGGCATGGAACCAGGTCAGGACTTGTCTAAGGGGTTTAGCATCTGGATCTTCTCATTTGGGCGGCATGCTAAGGTATGCGCGGCGCTCATACCTGGAAAAAGTGCTGGTTGCAGTAAATTGGCTAAGTCTCGAACCAAAACTCAAATTAACATAACACATGAACCGAAAAAATTCAAAACGCATGCCATATATCGTTGGAAAGGTAATTTGACGAGGAACACAACTAAACACATTTCATCAATCAAAACATCATTTACAATATACAAAATCAAGTTGAAAGCTCATTAAATGTTCACCATTAATGATTTTAAGTTCATAAATGCACATTTATGATTCGGGAATTAAATGCATACACATAATACGCCGTTTCATTGGTAATCATGCATAAAATGCTAAAATACACTTACAACTAACCTTGCAAAGCATTCATTGCGTTTAAATTCCCTTTTACTTCTATCGAACCCTAACCCAAAATCACAAAAATCAATAATCATGTTAATGAAGTGTTCTTAATTGACCTACACATCAAAATGAAGCTAGTGATGCTAGTAACACATTTAATACATGCACTTTTAACATTTAACAACATTTAAGCAACCAAATCACACAATCAAACACACCCACTTTCAAGTTCAAGCTAGTTACTTAAAATAACAAGATCGAGCATATAAATCACATATTCATGTTAGAATTGAGCCATAGACACTAATTAACACTTTTATAAGTCAAAATTATCAAGAACACAAAATCTAGTGTTTTTAGAAAGTTACCCAAATGCGATGAAATCGGTATGGAATTGAAGAGGAAGATGCAAGGATTCCAAATATGTAATTTATTTTGTGAAACACTTGCTAGATCGAAAATAGATGATGATTCTTTGTTTTTGGTGTTTGAGAGAAAAAGGCTGAAGTATCAAAAGAGAGAAAGAGTGAACGAATGGAGGAGGTGAAGTTGACCACTTTGACCTAGTCAAAATTTTGGTCATTTGGCAATATTGGTCCCTCAAGTTTAAAGCGGGTGCGTGAATACCTAAACGATGTAATTTAAAAACGCGTATTAACAGAAGGTGTTATAATTATATAACGGACTTTAGAATAAATAAACAGAAAGTAAACGGAAAAAGGCGGGATGTTACATTACCTACTCCTTAAAAGAAATTTCGTCTCGAAATTTATGTAGGCGTAGTGGTCGTTGTTTCTTCCTCAAGATCTTGCGTTTTCGAATCCACGAATAAATGAGGGTATTTCCTTTGCATTGGATCTTGCCTTTCCCAAGTAAACTCGGGTCCCCTTTTGGCATTCCAACGGACCTTAACGATCGGGATTCTACTTTGTTTTAGCGTCTTGACGGAGGTCTCCACAATTTCAACCGGTTCCTCCACAAAATGAAGTTTGTCATCAATAGTAAGCTCTTTGAGAGGAATGACGAGTTCGGGTTCGGCAAGACACTTCTTTAAATTTGAAACTTGGAAAGTAGGATGAACGGAGCTCAGTTGAGGCGGAAGATCTAAACGATAAGCAACAGTTCCAACACGCTCCAAGATTTCGAAAGGACCAATATACCGCGGATTTAGCTTCCCGCATTTTCCGAAATGGATTACACCCTTCCAAGGTGTGACTTTTAACATTACGCGGTCATCGACTTGAAATTCGAGGTCGTTGCGTCTTTTGTCGGTATAGCTCTTTTGACGACTACGGGCCGTCCTGAGCCTCTCTCGGATTTGAATGATCTTCTCGGTTGTTTCATGAATGAGTTCCGGTCCGGTGATTTGTGTGTCACCTACTTCGGCCCAACAAAGGGGAGAACGACATTTGCGGTCATATAACACTTCAAAAGGTGCGGCTTTAATACTCGCGTGATAACTATTGTTGTAAGAGAATTCGGCTAGTGGCAAATACTTGTCCCAAGCTTTTCCAAAATCGACAACGCAAGCTTGTAACATGTCTTTCAAAGTTTGATTTGTGCGTTCACTTTGTCCATCGGTTTGTGGATGATATGCGGTGCTCATGTCTAAACGCGTCCCCAACGCTTCTTGTAAGGTACGCCAAAATCTAGAAACAAAACGGCCATCTCGGTCGGAAATAATCGATAAAGGCACACCGTGACGGGCTACGATCTCTTTAATGTAAAGTTGTGCAAGTATTTCTATGTTGTCGGTTTCCTTCATGGCTAGGAAGTGCGCGGATTTGGTGAGACGGTCTACAATAACCCAAATAGTATCATAACCGCTCGCCGTTTTTGGTAGTTTTGTGATAAAATCCATCGTTATTCTCTCCCACTTCCATTGTGGGATTTCGGGTTGTTGAAGTAGTCCGGACGGTCTTTGATGTTCGGCTTTGACCTTGGAGCAAGTTAGGCATTTTCCAATATAAGTAGCGACGTCCCTTTTAATGTTCAGCCACCAATATTGTTCCTTAAGGTCGTGGTACATCTTATTGGCACCAGGGTGAATCGAATACCTTGACTTATGGGCTTCGTCTAGACTAAGGCTTCGCAAGTCCCCATAACTAGGCACCCAAATTCTTCCGGCGAAACATCAAATTCCGGTCTCCTTAACTTCGAATCGAGAGGTGAGGACGTTCAAGTGTTCGATAGAGATGTTTTCATCCTTGAGAGCCTCGTCTTGCGCTACACGAATTTGACTATTGAGGTTGGTGTGAATGGTGATGTTTAAAGCTCGGACACGAAGAGGCACCGCTCTTTCCTTTCGACTTAAGGCATCGGCTACTACGTTTGCCTTCCCGGGATGGTAACGAAGCTCACAATCATAATCGTTTAAAGTTTCAATCCACCAGAGTTGTCTCATTTTTAGTTGCTTTTGGTCGAAGATGTGTTGGAGGCTTTTGTGATCGGTGAAGATAGTACTCTTGGTTCCATAAAGATAGTGTCTCCATATTTTAAGTGCAAAGACAACAGCTCTGAGTTCGAGATCATGTGTCGTGTAGTTCCGTTCATGAATTTTTAGTTGTCGAGAGGCATAAGCAATGACTTTCTTTCGTTGCATCAATACACACCCAAAACCATGTTTCGAGGCATCGCAATATACAACAAAATCATCATTGCCTTTGGGAAGAGACAAGATAGGAGCGGTGGTTAGCTTTGTCTTCAAGATTTGAAACGCGGACTCTTGTTCGGTTGCCCAAATGAATTTCTTTCCCTTGTGGGTTAACGCGGTTAGAGGACGAGCAACCAAAGAGAAATCCTTGATGAATCTACGATAGTATCCGGCGAGACCCAAAAATTGACGAATGTGAGTAGAAGTAGTAGGAGTCTCCCATTTACTAATGGCTTCGATTTTTGCGGGATCAACTTTAATACCTTGATCACTTACACATGACCAAGAAATTGAACTTCCTTTAACCAAAATTCACACTTGGAGAATTTGGCATAGAGTCGTTCTTGTCTCAAGAGTTCAAGCACAAGTCGGAGATGTTGTTCGTGCTCTTCTTCGCTTTTAGAATAGACCAAAATATCATCGATGAACACGATAACGAATTTGTCAAGGTATGGTTTGCACACGCGGTTCATAAGATCCATGAACACCACCGGTGCATTAGTGAGACCAAATGGCATTACAAGAAATTCATAACTACCATAACGAGTTCGGAAAGTGGTTTTGGAGACATCTTCCCCCTTAACCCTTAATTAATGATAACCCGAGCAGAGATCGATTTTTGAATATACACAAGACCCTTGTAGTTGATCAAAGAGGTCGTCGATGCGCGGAAGAGGATATCGGTTCTTAACCGTCAATTTGTTTAGTTCACGATAATCAATGTACATTCGTAGGGATCCATCTTTCTTCTTAATGAACAAAATCGGAGCGCCCCATGGTGAATGGCTAGGTTGGATAAAACCACGGTCAAGTAGTTCTTGGATTTGACTTTGCAATTCTTGCATTTCGGATTGGGCAAGTCTATACGGTGCACGTGCTACGGGTGCGGCTCCCGGAATAAGATCAATTTGGAATTCTACCGGTCGATGAGGTGGAAGACCCGGCAATTCGTCGGGAAATACATCGAAAAAGTTACTAACAATTGGCACATCATCGATATGCTTCTCATCGATCTCGAATTTCTTAACAATCGCGAAACAACCTTTACGAAGGTATTTTTCAACTTTAAGGCACGAGACGAGGTTGAGTCCGGTGCAACTCTTATCGCCATAGACAATCAAGGGTTCACCATTCTCGATAGGAATTTGAATCGCTTTAAGATCACAAAGAATGTGTGATTTCGTTTTGGCTAGCCAATCCATACCAATGATTACATCAAAGCTCCCTAGTTCTATAGGTATCAAGTCAATTTCAAACTCTTTACCCATTAAGTTTAACGTACACCCCCGATAGAATTTGTCGACACTCAATAGTTTCCCGTTGGCCACTTTAATGGTATAAGTAGTATCTATTGGGAGTGGTGGAGTGCTAAAAGAATGAGTCAAAGTCTTGGATACAAAACTCTTATCGGCACCCGAATCGAATAAGCAAGAGACATAAGAATTGTTGAGAAAAAACGTACCCGTGACTAGTTCATTGTCATCTCGGGCTTCCTCGGTGTTAATGTTGAAAGCTTGGCCGCGCGTATTGGGGTTATCTTTCTTCTTTGGCATGCATTTGTATAATGACCCGTTTGGCCACATTCGTAATAAGTGACCATCTTTGGTGCATTGGGCCCCTTTCGAGTGACGGGGGGGGGGGGGGGGGGGAGGGGGGCACTTTTACAATCGTTGGCCTTATGACCAATTCCTTGGCACCGATGGCAAATTAGCTTGCTACATTCACCAAAGTGATGCTTGTTGCATTTGTTGCAAAGAGGTAGATTTTCGGCATAACCCTTCTTGCCGTCGGAGGTGAAAGGCTTCTTGGCAAAGTTGTTGTTGCTTGATTGGGGGGCTTCCCATTTTCTTTTGTTGTTACCCGACTTATCCTCAGCTTTAGGTGCCGGTACTACGATTTCGTCCACCGTTTCTATCAATTTGCGGGCCATATTCAAAGCTTCTTGATGATTAGTGGGTTTGGATGACATTACTCCGTGTTTGATGCTCTTTGGAAGATCATCCATGTAAAGTTCAACCCTTAAAGACTCGGGGTTCACAAGGTTTGGGCACATCAAGGCTAGTTCGGAAAATCGTTGATTATAGGCCTTGAGATCGCTTCCGACCGCTTTTAAAGTTCTTAGCTCTTGTTCGAGCCTTCGGGTTTCTTCACGAGGAAAATATTCGATGATCATCTTTTCCCTTAAATCGGCCCAAGAGAGGGCGTGGGCTTCATCGGTACCCATCGATTGCACATAGGTGTTCCACCAAGTGAGAGCGACGTCGGCGAATGTGTGAGTGGAGTACTTGACCTTGTCTTGGTCCCGACAACCGCTTATGCTAAAGACGGCTTCCGTTTGCTCAAACCATCGGGTGAACATAACCGGTCCCCTGGTTCCATCGAAAGTGTGAGGTTTGCACCCCATGAACGCTTTATAGAAGCATCCCTCGTTTGAATTACCGGCTCCATTGTTGTTGTTGTTGTGATTGTTGTTATTGTTATTGTTGTTGGATGAGTGACCGGCCATGGCTGCATCCACGGCGGTGGATATCATTCGTTGCAGAGCTTGTTCGGGTGTTTCATGGTGTGGTACACGACGAGGAGGCATTGTTCCTTCAAAACACAAGAATATCGTTGATTACTATTCTTAATAATACTAACCGTGATATGGAATAAGGATAGAGAGAAAATTTTCCTTGACTCGCCTTAAATTCTTTATGTCATAATGTCGGAACGTTCATATGAGTCACCGTAATATAATCCCAGAAATTATATTACCCTGATTCATATGTGCATTCGACATTATTTCATATAGTCAAGGTGGCGTGTCAATCAAATTAAACAACGTGATATTAAGATGAAATAAGAGTAGATATGAGTAGAAACGTTCGAGTATAAATGTACAAGTAGTCAAGTAATTCCTACTTCAAGTCTATATGCCGGTTGTAGTCTAGATTCACTAATGTACCATATGACTCGGGGTTGACACCAATGAACTCTAAATCCCTACAACCACGGCTCTGATACCATCTGTAGCGACCCGACAAAATCGTCATTGACGGCGCCATCTACTTAGGTCCCGTTACGTGGTCATAAGTCTTTAAAACAACGTTTGACCAAAAATATGTCGCATTCATTTCAAATGTAAGGATTGTTTCAAAGTTTACAAGAATAGTTCAACCACAAGTTACGTTACAACGTTATAAGTACAATTGAAACCTATGCGACACAATTTAAAAGTAGCCAAAAGACGCTCCATGTATGCATATATACCCGACATCCAATGCAAGTATCAAAATAATGAGCGGAATCATGTATCACAAAACATTCAAGGACCTGAGAAAACATAAAAATCTGTCAACGAAAACGTTGGTGAAATCATAGGTTTAGGTAAATAAGTAAGTACAAATGAACCACAAGATTTATATCATTGAAATAATAGTAAACCATTCTAAAATTTGTTATCACGAGCACCCAATTATCAAGGCTTAACTTTTCATCCATAGAACCCCATCACAATAGTGTTAGAACATACACTGTTTCTCGAAAATATATTTCATCCGAATAACGGTAGCGAACTGTCCGAATGAGGGTTTGTCAAACCCATATGGCCATACAACATAAGTTCTCGCTTACACCCGGCAAGTGTAACTAATGATAATCGAATTTAGGATTTTTGTTCTAACTCGTATGTAGAATATTTATTTTCGTACTTGTGTTTACTTTGTAAAATGAAACGTTTATGTCTTCTCATCCCAAATGTAAGTTTAAAAGAGTAAAAGTGGGACTATGATCTCACCTTGAGTGCACGAGAAATAAAAGTACTTCAGAAGTAAACGTGTGCAAGGACAATTGCTAGTCTTGACCTAAACAAGTAGGTTGTATCAATAACGGGAACACGATTGGTAAAAGTTGTTCAATTAGTTCTATGGCTCGTTATGACTCGAATATGTAGCATGTGAATCAAATTGTCAAGTTTCATGCAAGATACAAGTATAAAAGCATGTTAGAACGATTGCCTAAACATTTGGTTAAGTTTGACTAAAAGTCAAACTTGGTCAAAGTAAAAGTCAAAGTCAATGGGGTCGGGTCGGGTACCCGACAGTTTTCCCATGATGAGAAATCATATGTGAGCATGCTATCCAAATTTCATGTTAATCGGAGTTGCGGTTAAGCGGGAAAGAATATATGAAAAGTAAAACACAAATAAAAGTGGCCTGGGACAGCGCGCAGCAAGAGTGCGCGGCACGCAGTTGGGCATGGAACCAGGTCAGGACTTGTCTAAGGGGTTTAGCATCTGGATCTTCTCATTTGCGCAGCGTGCATACCTGGAAAAAGTGCTGGTTGCAGTAAATTGGCTAAGTCTCGAACCAAAACTCAAATTAACATAACACATGAACCGAAAACATTCAAAACGCATGCCATATATCGTTGGAAAGGTAATTTGACGAGGAACACAAATAAACACATTTCATCAATCAAAAGATCATTTACAATATATAAAACAAAGTTGAAAGCTCATTAAATGTTCACCATTAATGCTTTTAAGTTCATAAATGCACATTTATGATTCGAGAATTAAATGCATACATATAATACGCCGTTTCATAGGTAATCATGCATACAATGCTAAAATACACTTACAACTAACCTTGCAAAGCATTCAATGCGTTTAAATTCCCTTTTACTTCTCTCGAACCCTAACCCAAAATCACAAAAATCAATAATCATGTTAATGAAGTGTTCTTAATTGACCTACACATTAAAATGAAGCTAGTGATGCTAGTAACACATTTAATACATGCACTTTTAACATTTAACAACATTTAAGCAACCAAATCACACAATCAAACACACCCACTTTCAAGTTCAAGCTAGTTACTTAAAAAAAAAAGATCGATCATATAAATCATATATTCATGTTAGACTTGAGTCATAGACACTAATTAACACTTTTATAAGTCAAAATTATCAAGAACACAAAATCTAGCGTTTTTAGAAAGTTACCCAAATGCAATGAAATCGGTATGGAATCGAAGAGGAAGATGTAAGGATTCTAAATATGTAATTTGTTTTGTGAAACACTTGCTTGATCGGAAATAGATGATGATTCTTTGTTTTTGGTGCTTGAGAGAAAAAGGTTGAAGTATCAAAAGAGAGAAAGAGTGAATGAATGGAGGAGGTGAGGTTGACCTAGTCAAAATTTTGGTCATTTAGCAACATTGGTCCCTCAATTTTAAAGCGGGTGCGTGAATTACCTAAACGAGATAATTTAAAAACGCGTATTAACGGAAGGTGTTATAATTATATAACGGACTTTAGAATAAATAAACGGAAAGTAAACGGAAAAAGGCGGGATGTTACAAAATGATTCCTTCTGAGTTTGAAGATGCCTTTGTGGATATCTCTAAGCTCATTGATGTTTATACTGCTCATTGCTATCGTTCTGCTATCTATAACCACCTCGTCCTGCCCCGTTTGAAGCAGAAATCTGGCGATGTTGTGTGCCTAGAAAAGGAGGTGGAAGAGCTTAGGGATGTCAATGCATCTTCCAAAGAATCTGTGAAGATGCTCCAGGAGCGATTGTTATTGAACACATCTTGGGAAGAGGAGGTGAAATCAGCCAAAAGTGAGATTCTGAGCATGCAGGAGAAACAGAAGCTTGATGTGTGATGACCCGTCTAAATCCATTTAGATGAATACATCATTCATCGATTTCACAGTGAGGTACTGACCTCAACATGATACGTTTTGTAAACATTGCATTCTTTTGAAAAGGCACACCATAATTGAATATCAAATTCCAAAGTTTTTGACGATTGATGATTTCTACATATAGACAATCACCGTAATTAATAGTTTACAATACTACATCTGTTGATAATGCAGCCAAAATAAGATACATGGTGATGATTTTGTGAACGCAACGTTTTCTCGAATAAAGCATGTATGACTCCATGCACATAGCTTGTATCACATATAAGCAAATAGTGGAAGACTTCTAGGAACCTGAGAATAAACATGCTTAAAAGTGTCAACACAAAGGTTGGTGAATTCATAGTTTTAATGTTGCGCATAATCTGTATATGAAGGTGGATCACAAGATTTCAGTTGTTTCATCCAGAAACGTTTATCAAAATATTCTACAAGATTGAGCACACTGGTAACTAAACTTTAACGTATATAATAAGTACCCATGTTTTAACATACGTGCAACCAACATGTACAATACACGCAAACCAATGTGTACTAAACTTAAATAGCATACGTCTGTTTTATAGTTCAGGTTAGGGTTTCTATACCTGGAACAGACGGGGATGTCAAGCCCTATGTATCCATATGCAACTACTCGCGCCCACCAGTTCTTATAACTGGCAGTTACTAGTTACCAAAGCTAAGGGATTTTCGGTTCAAACTCGGTGTAGAATTTAGTATGTACTTGTGTCCATTGCATTTAAAATAAAGTGCATGTATTCTCAGCCCAAAAATATAGATTGCAAAAGCAATTAAAAATGGAGGAAATGAAACTCACGCATATAAATATTGTAAAATAGTTATTAAAACTTTGCATGAATTCACAGTCCAAAAATGTATAGAGTAAAAGGGATCATATGAAACTCACTTTAGCAGCACATAAGGTCATTCACCGAAATGTGACCGAAACTCAAAATGCAAAATAACCATAGATCTCAACCTAGAGATCATATATTGGTCAATACATGTTTAACAAGCTAGGTCGGGTCATAGTGTATCACAATCCTAATGCTCGAGACCGACATGCGAAAGTTAACAAAATCATCTCAAAAGTCAACCTGACCGAATACGATCTTTAAATCTATACATGTTTATTATATTAACATAGTATAAGTCTTGATACTTGAACGAATTTATAGTTTATCAAACTCAAAATATTATTTATTTCAGGAGTTATATTATATTTGAATGATCATGGCAATTGAATATATTTTAACATTTCATATAGTTTCTCAATACTTGTAAAATCAGACTATAGTTTTTATAAGGCTTTGAAATATGATAAAACAGTCAACTTTGACAATTGTTCAACGAGACGTGCCTTATATAGAAATTCATTTACTCGATTAGTAATATCTAAAAATCCAATTTATCAATCTCATAGACAAGTTGTTTAAATATTAATTTGCAGTTTCAAACACTATTTCAATTAACCTCAAACATAATTCATTTGACCATAATTTTTAATTCGTTCATCGAAATCACGTGATTTCTAAATGAAAAGTTATTAACTTTTCGCCAGCTTTCCAATAACATGCATATCATATACTTTATATCAGTAGTATATGTATTAAATTCGTGATTCATCATAAAACTATCTAACAACGAAATCTAGCATACAAGCATGCATAAACATATATACTCGAGCACTAGACATGGATACACTATTAATATATAAAAGGTAAAATATGAATGCTCACATATCAATATTGTGATTTAATATTGCAGGAAAAAACGTAGACGCAACGGAGATGATAAATACTAGGTTTGACTTGCGAACAATACCCACGATCATTACCCATAACCTCCATAGCTATAACCCATAGTTTCCTTAACTCTATCCCGCTCGAAAAGCTTGTTTTGAAATCGTTTGGACATAACCTCGTCGTAGTATTTTATGTATAATACAAATAATAATACAAATACTACTAATAATAATAAGATTAATATTAATATTAATCTTTAATAATAATAATAATAATAATAATAATAATAATAATAATAATAATAATAATAATAATAATAATAATAATAATAATAATAATAATAATAATAATAATAATAATACTAATAATAATATAAATAATTATAATAATAATAATATAGATATGAGTGTGTGTGTAAGAAGCCAGAAATCAATCGAATTTATAGAGAGTGCCTGGCCCAGACTGCCATGCGATCGTATGGCTATCTAGGCCATTTCCCATGCGATCGCATGGGATGGCTTTTACAGCTCATGTTGTTTTGCTTGTCGACATAATTAAATAAATATATAATATATATAATTTATATTAATTAATTATATATTATATTATATTCTCGTGCCTAGTTAACTTGTAATTTTGGTTCTGATGTCTTGTACATGTACGTTCGACTTATGTCCCTGTTCCGATTTTTCAAACGTCCTTTCGTACGCTTAGAAAACTTGTACTTTATGTTTCGTGATTCGTACCTTTGTCAAAATATAGTCTTAAATTATCAATAAACTATATTAATCAAAGTGTATCTTGAACTTTCGAGTGTTTTGGTCATTTGCTTCTATAAATTAACGTCTTAATACATAATAATATTATTTTAAATCAAAACGTTTTATATCTAAGTTAATATTATATTTTTATAACATTTGTAAAATATACATACATTTTCATTTTGAAATAGTGTTTTACTGTAGCAAAATGATTTTTACTGTAGCAAATAGTAGTTTTTGAAAACACTGTAGCTTTTCGGGTACTGTAGCAATTCAAAAATACTGTAGTAAATTAGTGTTTTACTTGTTCATCTTAAACGTTTTAGTTAAATTATCTAAATATCAATCAAATCAATAAATGAATTTACTATCATTTACTAAATAACTTGAAATTATATATATGTATATATCTTTATTTAATATACATAAATCAGTTTTTAAATATACATTGCAAGTTATTTATAATTAATTTTAATAATTAATATTCCAATTTATTGTATATATATATATATATATATATATATATATATATATATATATATATATATATATATATATATATATATATATATATATATATATATATCTATTTACTAAATAACTGAATATATAACATTAGTTCAAAAAATTTGAGAATCAAAAATACAGACTTTGCTTATCTTGTCGAAATCATATAAGGATTAAGTTTTATATTTGGTTGGAAATTTCTGGGTCGTCACAGTACCTACCCGTTAAAGAAATTTTGTCCCGAAATTTGATAGAGATTGTGACGACCCAAAAATTTCCGACCAAATTTAAACTTAATCTTTATATGCTTTCGACACGATAAGCAAAGTCTGTAATGCCAAGTCTCAAAAATTTTGAACTGTTATCATATATTAAATTACCCGGTGACTATTTCCGACAATTCACGAACCTGTAATCGTAAATAGAAATGTATATATAAATAATTATACATTTAAATAATTATATATTATAAATTAAATATACTAAAGAACTATTTAGTAATTATGACATAAAACTTAAACTTGTTATTTAAAACTGTTAATTTAAATATAGAAAGTAGATTGAATATACATAATTTATCAATGTTAACAAAGTAATAAATGTTATACCCCGAGATTATTTGTTTCAATATATATAATTAATATATTTATCTACTTGATAATTAAAACATAATTATATATATATATTAGTTGAAATATATATGTATATCTGATTTCCATACATAATTATTGATTGTATATAGATGGTAATATATTAAAATGTATAAATATTAAATATTCAATATGTGTTGTCATATAATATATATTATATAATTGGTAAATATTACATAATTAATAATATGTAGGGTTAATATGTTAAATGTAATTATAAGTTAAAAATATAGTTGTTATGTTAATATTATTATTACTTTCATTAATAGTATCAATATTAATATTAATGTTAAAATCAGTAATATTAATAGTATTATTTTTTTTATACATAACATATAGATATAAAAATTTAATATATAAAATATTATAGTATTATTACTAATATTATTATTATCATTAATAATATTAGTATTATTATAATAAATAATATTATTATTATTACTAATATTCATGTTATTATTATAATTATTATTAATAATAATATTATTAATATTACCATTATTATCATAAATTTTATTATCACTATCTATAATATTAATAGGATTATTGTTATTGTATTAAGATTAATTATGATATAAATACAAATATATATAGACATTATAAATACAGATATAGATATATACAAATCTATACGCTTTTTTTTATTTGAAGTCTGTATCTGATTAATTTTTTTTTCTCTTCTTTCTGTTCTATTCGCCTGTGACTATCTGTCGAACCCACATCTCCATTATTAAATCAAACAGCTAATAATTTACGAACCCTTCAATTATCTAACACCTTTATTTGTGACAAATCACTTTCAAGTCCCATAAATTGAGGAATTTATCCGAAAACTGAAGAGATATGCTCGTTGTACCTCTGTTCGTTACACTTTTTGCTCATAACCCAAATTCGAATGTAATTTCAAAAACTAAAAATGCCATTGTGTTAGGAATCCCTTATGTAATCTTTCTGTAAAGTTCCAAGATCCAATTCCATTTATCGAGCTTTAATTGTCAAGTCAAAGTTTTGGTTTTTTAAAAGTCAAACCGATGTTCATCACGAAATTTGAAATCGTTTCGATATTTTTAGTTAAATTGATGATTAAGGAAGATTATATGGATGATTTGAAGGGTAGTTTGTGTTGAAATCTTTGTCCAAAACGATCTCAAAATGGTAATCAATTTTTTTCCCATAATCCTCGTCGAACAGCAGGTTACTCAATTTTTTTTTTCATTCTTTTTGTTAACCAAGAATCCCACTTTGTAGTTCTCTTATTAATTAAAGGTCATATGCAAATACTAATTTCAAGTTTAGGATTGGTTTTGAGTCACTTTGGTTTGAGTTGATGAAGAATATGAGTGATATAAGAATACGGGTTAAAAAGATACGAGTTCTGTTTTAATTTAGAAAACGGGCACATCCCAGATGGTTAGGAGTGTTAACGGGGATTCAAGAGGTCGCGGGTTCGAGTCCCTCCAGTGGCGTAATTTTTTTTAAAGCTTGCTAAAAAGGTTGTAATTGAAATGTCCCGTTCTTATTGATTAAAAACGTTCCATATTAATTGATTTCTTTGCGAGGTTTTGACCTCTATATGAGACGTTTTTCAAAGACTGCATTCATTTTTAAAACAAACCATAACCTTTATTTCATAAATAAAGGTTTAAAAGCTTTATGTAGATTATCAAATAATGATAATCTAAAATATCCTGTTTACACACGACCATTACATAATGGTTTACAATACAAATATGTTACATCGAAATCAGTTTCTTGAATGCAGTTTTTACACAATATCATACAAACATGGACTTCAAATCTTGTCCTTATTTTAGTATGCAACAGCGGAAGCTCTTAGTATTCACCTGAGAATAAACATGCTTTAAACGTCAACAAAAATGTTGGTGAGTTATAGGTTTAACCTATATGTATCAAATCGTAACAATAGACCACAAGATTTCATATTTCAATACACATCCCATACATAGAGATAAAAATCATTCATATGGTGAACACCTGGTAACCGACATTAACAAGATGCATATATATAAGAATATCCCCATCATTCCGGGACACCCTTCGGATATGATATAAATTTCGAAGTACTAAAGCATCCGGTACTTTGGATGGGGTTTGTTAGGCCCAATAGATCTATCTTTAGGATTCGCGTCAATTAGGGTGTCTGTTCCCTAATTCTTAGATTACCAGACTTAATAAAAAAGGGCATATTCGATTTCGATAATTCAACCATAGAATGTAGTTTCACGTACTTGTGTCTATTTTGAAAATCATTTATAAAACCTGCATGTATTCTCATCCCAAAAATATTAGATTTTAAAAGTGGGACTATAACTCACTTTCACAGATTTTTTACTTCGTCGGGAAGTAAGACTTGGCCACTGGTTTATTCACGAACCTATAACAATATATACATATATATCAAAGTATGTTTAAAATATATTTACAACACTTTTAATATATTTTGATGTTTTAAGTTTATTAAGTCAGCTGTCCTCGTTAGTAACCTACAACTAGTTGTCCACAGTTAGATGTACTGAAATAAATCGATAAATATTATCTTGAATCAATCCACGACCCAGTGTATACGTATCTCAGTATTGATCACAACTCAAACTATATATATTTTGGAATCAACCTCAACCCTGTATAGCTAACTCCAACATTCACATATAGAGTGTCTATGGTTGTTCCGAAATATATATAGATGTGTCGACATGATAGGTCGAAACATTGTATACGTGTCTATGGTATCTCAAGATTACATAATATAAATACAAGTTGATTAAGTTATGGTTGGAATAGATTTGTTACCAATTTTCACGTAGCTAAAATGAGAAAAATTATCCAATCTTGTTTTACCCATAACTTCTTCATTTTAAATCCGTTTTGAGTGAATCAAATTGCTATGGTTTCATATTGAACTATATTTTATGAATCTAAACAGAAAAGTATAGGTTTATAGTCGTAAAAATAAGTTACAAGTCATTTTTGTAAAGGTAGTCATTTCAGTCGAAAGAACGACGTCTAGATGACCATTTTAGAAAACATACTTCCACTTTGAGTTTAACCATAATTTTTGGATATAGTTTCATGTTCATAATAAAAATCATTTTCTCAGAATAACAACTTTTAAATCAAAGTTTATCATAGTTTTTAATTAACTAACCCAAAACAGCCCGTAGTGTTACTACGACGGCGTAAATCCGGTTTTACGGTGTTTTTCGTGTTTCCAGGTTTTAAATCATTAAGTTAGCATATCATATAGATATAGAACATGTGTGTAGTTAATTTTAAAAGTCAAGTTAGAAGGATTAACTTTTGTTTGCGAACAAGTTTAGAATTAACTAAACTATGTTCTAGTGATTACGAGTTTAAACCTTCGAATAAGATAGTTTTATATATATGAATCGAATGATGTTATGAACATCATTACTACCTCAAGTTTAGTAGGTAAAACTACTGGAAGTGACAAGAAATGATCTAGCTTCAAAGGATCTTGGATGGCTTGAAAGTTCTTGAAGTAGGATCATGACACAAAAACAAGTTCAAGTAAGATTTTTACTCGAATTAAGATAGTTTATAGTTATAGAAATTGAATCAAAGTTTGAATATGAATATTACCTTGAATAAGAAAGATAACCTACTGTATATAACAAAGGTTTCTTGATCTTAGATGATTACTTGGAATGGATTAGAAAGCTTGGAAGTAAATTAGTAAACTTGAAGGGATTTTTGAAGTGTTCTTGAAGTGTTCTTCCTATGATGATTATAGCTTAATTCTTGAAGTGATTTTTGATGAAGATGATGATTAACTACTGGAAAAATACGTTCATAATAGTGTGTGTGTGTTGAGAGAGAATTAGAAAGAGAATTGGAAGTGAAATGGAGTGAATGATGAGTGGTAATTGGTGAGTGGTGAGTGGGGTTAAAAGGAGTTCTAGTTAGTTGACTAGCTCATGGTAGAAGTTAAAATTGATTAGTCATACATGACATAATCAAGAGTGGAATCCCATGCTAGTTCCTATTGGTATATACTCATAGTAAGTACGTTTTGAAGCTGTGTATAATACGGGTAAGAATACGACTAGAATTCTTGATGAAAGAAAAGAATGGAAAAGTAACTGTAACCATTTTCGTTAAGTATGAGTGTTTTGATATATGTCTTGAAGTCTTCCAAAAGTATTTTAATACATCTAAATACACTACATGTATATAGATTTTAACTGAGTCGTTAAGTCATCGTTAGTCGTTACATGTAAGTGTTGTTTTGAAACCTTTAAGTTAACGATCTCAATTAATGTTGTTAACCCATTGTTTATTATATCTAATGAGATGTTAAATTATTATATTATCATGATATTATGATATATTAATATATCTTAATATGATATATATACATTTAAATGTCGTTACAACGATAATCGTTACATATATGTCTCGTTTCGAAATCCTTAAGTTAGTAGTATTGTTTATATGTATATAACTCATTGTTAATATACTTATGGAGATACTTACTTATCATAATCTCATGTTAACCATATGTATAACCATATATATATCGTCATGTCGTTTTTACAAGTTTTAACGTTCGTGAATCGCCGGTCAACTTGGGTGGTCAATTGTCTATATGAAACATATTTCAATTAATCAAGTCTTAACAAGTTTGATTGCTTAACATGTTGGAAACATTTAATCATGTAAATATCAATCTCAATTAATATATATAAACATGGAAAAGTTCGGGTCACTACAGTACCTACCCGTTAAATAAATTTCGTCCCGAAATTTTAAGCTGTTGAAGGTGTTGACGAATCTTCTGGAAATAGATGCGGGTATTTCTTCTTCATATAATCTTCACGCTCCCAAGTGAACTCGGGTCCTCTACAAGCATTCCATCGAACCTTAACAATTGGTATCTTGTTTTGCTTAAGTCTTTTAACCTCACGATCCATTATTTCGACGGGTTCTTCGATGAATTGGAGTTTTTTGTTGATTTGGATTTCATCTAACGGAATAGTGAGATCTTCTTTAGCAAAACATTTCTTCAAATTCGAGACGTGGAAAGTGTTATGTACAGCCGCGAGTTGTTGAGGTAACTCAAGTCGGTAAGCTACTGGTCCGACACGATCAATAATCTTGAATGGTCCAATATACCTTGGATTTAATTTCCCTCGTTTACCAAATCGAACAACGCCTTTCCAAGGTGCAACTTTAAGCATGACCATCTCTCCAATTTCAAATTCTATATCTTTTCTTTTAATGTCAGCGTAGCTCTTTTGTCGACTTTGGGCGGTTTTCAACCGTTGTTGAATTTGGATGATCTTCTCGGTAGTTTCTTGTATAATCTCCGGACCCGTAATCTGTCTATCCCCCACTTCACTCCAACAAATCGGAGACCTGCACTTTCTACCATAAAGTGCTTCAAACGGCGCCATCTCAATGCTTGAATGGTAGCTGTTGTTGTAGGAAAATTCTGCTAATGGTAGATGTCGATCTCAACTGTTTCCGAAATCAATAACACATGCTCGTAGCATGTCTTCAAGAGTTTGTATCGTCCTTTCGCTCTGCCCATCAGTTTGTGGATGATAGGCAGTACTCATGTCTAGACGAGTTCCTAATGCTTGCTGTAATGTCTGCCAGAATCTTGAAATAAATCTGCCATCCCTATCAGAGATAATAGAGATTGGTATTCCATGTCTGGAGACGACTTCCTTCAAATACAGTCGTGCTAACTTCTCCATCTTGTCATCTTCTCTTATTGGCAGGAAATGTGCTGATTTGGTGAGACGATCAACTATTACCCAAATAGTATCAAAATCACTTGCAGTCCTTGGTAATTTAGTGATGAAATCCATGGTAATGTTTTCCCATTTTCATTCCTGGATTTCGGGTTGTTGAAGTAGACCTGATGGTTTCTGATGCTCAGCTTTAACCTTAGAACACGTCAAACATTCTCCTACGTATTTAGCAACATCGGCTTTCATACCCGGTCACCAAAAATATTTCCTGAGATCCTTGTACATCTTCCCCGTTCCAGGATGTATTGAGTATCTGGTTTTATGAGCTTCTCTAAGTACCATTTCTCTCATATCTCCAAATTTTGGTACCCAAATCCTTTCAGCCCTATACCGGGTTCCGTCTTCCCGAATATTAAGATGTTTCTCTGATCCTTTGGGTATTTCATCCTTTAAATTTTCCTCTTTTAAAACTCCTTGTTGCGCCTCCTTTATTTGAGCAGTAAGGTTATTATGAATCATTATATTCATAGATTTTACTCGAATGGGTTCTCTGTCCTTCCTGCTCAAGGCATCGGCTACCACATTTGCCTTCCCCGGGTGGTAACGAATCTCAAAGTCGTAATCATTCAATAATTCAATCCACCTACGCTGCCTCATATTCAGTTGTTTCTGATTAAATATGTGTTGAAAACTTTTTTGGTCGGTATATTTAATACTTTTGACCCCATATAAGTAGTGCCTCCAAGTCTTTAATGCAAAAACAACCGCGCCTAATTCTAAATCATGCGTCATATAATTTTGTTCGTGAATCTTCAATTGTCTAGACGCATAAGCAATCACCTTCGTTCGTTGCATTAATACACAACCGAGACCTTGCTTTGATGCGTCACAATAAATCACAAAATCATCATTCCCTTCAGGCAATGACAATATAGGTGCCGTAGTTAGCTTTTTCTTCAATAACTGAAACGCTTTCTCTTGTTCATCATTCCATTCAAATTTCTTCCCTTTATACGTTAATGCAGTCAAAGGTTTTGCTAATCTGGAAAAGTCTTGGATGAACCTTCTGTAGTAACCAGCTAGTCCTAAAAACTGGCATATGTGTTTCGGAGTTTTCGGGGTTTCCCACTTTTCAACAGTTTCTATCTTTGCCGGATCCACCTTAATACCTTCTTTGTTCACTATGTGACCGAGGAATTGAACTTCTTCCAACCAAAATGCACACTTTGAAAACTTAGCGTACAATTCTTCCTTCCTCAATACTTCTAACACCTTTCTCAAATGTTCACCGTGTTCTTGGTCATTCTTTGAGTAAATAAGTATGTCATCAATGAAAACAATGACAAACTTGTCAAGGTATGGTCCACACACTCGGTTCATAAGGTTCATGAACACAGCTGGTGCATTAGTTAAACCAAACGGCATGACCATAAACTCGTAATGACTGTAACGTGTTCTGAAAGCAGTCTTTGGAATATCATCTTCTTTCACCCGCATTTGATGATACCCGGAACGTAAGTCAATCTTTGAATAAACAGACGAGCCTTGTAGTTGATCAAATAAGTCGTCAATTCTCGGTAGTGGGTAGCGGTTCTTGATGGTAAGTTTGTTCAACTCTCGGTAGTCGATACACAACCTGAATGTACCATCTTTCTTCTTGACAAACAAAACAGGAGCTCCCCACGGTGATGTACTTGGTCGAATGAAACCACGCTCTAAAAGTTCTTGTAATTGGCTTTGCAGTTCTTTCATCTCGCTGGGTGCGAGTCTGTAAGGAGCACGAGCTATTGGTGCAGCTCCTGGTACAAGATCTATTTGAAATTCAACGGATCGCTGTGGGGGTAATCCCGGTAATTCTTTCGAAAATACATCGGGAAATTCTTTTGCAATGGGAACATCATTGATGCTCTTTTCTTCAGTTTGTACTTTCTCGACGTGTGCTAGAACAGCATAGCAACCTTTTCTTATTAGTTTTTGTGCCTTCAAATTACTAATAATATGTAGCTTCGTGTTGCCCTTTTCTCCGTACACCATTAAGGGTTTTCCTTTTTCTCGTATAATGCGAATTGCATTTTTGTAACAAACGATCTCTGCTTTCACTTCTTTCAACCAGTCCATACCGATTATCACATCAAAACTCCCTAACTCTACTGGTATCAAATCAATCTTAAATGTTTCGCTAACCAGTTTAATTTCTCGATTCCGACATATATTATCTGCTGAAATTAATTTACCATTTGCTAATTCGAGTAAAAATTTACTATCCAAAGGCGTCAATGGACAACTTAATTTAGCACAAAAATCTCTACTCATATAGCTTCTATCCGCACCCGAATCAAATAAAACGTAAGCAGATTTATTGTCAATAAGAAACGTACCCGTAACAAGCTCCGGGTCTTCCTGTGCCTCTGCCGCATTAATATTGAAAACTCTTCCGCGGCCTTGTCCATTCGTGTTCTCCTGGTTCGGGCAATTTCTAATAATGTGGCCCGGTTTTCCACATTTATAACAAACTACATTGGCATAACTTGCTCCGACACTACTTGCTCCGCTATTACTCGTTCCGACACCATTTGTTCATTTCGTTCTATTAACCCCTGGTCCGTAGACCTCACACTTCGCCGCGCTATGACCATTTCTTTTACACTTGTTGCAAAATTTGGTGCAGAACCCCGAGTGATACTTTTCACACCTTTGGCATAGCTGCTTCTGATTGTTGTTGTTGTTGTTGCGGTTATTATTGTTGTTGGGATGATTGTTGTAGTTGCTGTTGTTGTTGTTGTTGTTGTTGTTGGGCCGTTTGTTGTAGTTGCGATTGATGTTGCGATTGTTGGGATAATTGTTGCGATTATTGTTGTAATTGCTGTTGTTGTTGTATTGGTGATTCTTATCACCGTTTTCCTCCCACTTTCTTTTGACTTGCTTCACATTGGCCTCTTCAGCAGTCTGTTCTTTAATTCTTTCTTCAATCTGGTTCACTAGTTTGTGAGCCATTCTACATACATGTTGTATGGAGGCGGGCTCGTGTGAACTTATATCTTCTTGGATTCTTTCCGGTAATCCTTTCACAAACGCGTCGATCTTCTCTTCCTCATCTTCGAATGCTCCCGGACACAATAGGCACAATTCTGTGAATCGTCTTTCGTACGTGGTAATATCAAATCCTTGGGTTCGTAACCCTCTAAGTTCTGTCTTGAGCTTATTGACCTCGGTTCTGGGACGGTACTTCTCGTTCATCAAGTGCTTGAATGCTGACCACGGTAGTGCGTACGCATCATCTTGTACCACTTGCTCTAGATAGGTATTCCACCATGTTAACGCAGAACCTGTGAAGGTATGCGTAGCCTACTTCACTTTGTCCTCTTCATTACACTTACTTATGGCAAACACCAATTCGACCTTCTCGGTCCACCGTTTCAATCCGATCGGTCCTTCGGTTCCATCAAATTCCAAAGGTTTGCAGGCAGTGAATTCTTTGTAGGTGCATCCTACACGATTTCCTGTACTGCCAGATCCAAGGTTATTGTTGGTATGTAGCGCAACCTGTACTGCAGCTATGTTTGAAGCTAGAAAAGTACGGAATTTCTCTTCATTCATATTCACGGTGTGTCGAGTAGTCGGTGCCATTTCCTTCAAAATAGTCAAATGGAACATGTTAATCATACAGAATATTAAGAGTAGTTAATAGTATTTCGTAGCATAATATGAACTCATTTATAAAAGCTTTTTCTTCATATTAGCGTTTTATAAGTTTAAATTCGGGTAGTACCTACCCGTTAAGTTCATACTTAGTAGCTAATATACAATTCAACTACTACAATTCTATATGAAAAACTGATTGTAATAATATTTCGCGTTCAAACTTTTATACAATATTTTACAAACTTACAATACCGCTTATTTTACATAAAGCATGAAATATAGCACACAATAACTTTGATACAAGATAGTTGTGAAGATAATTCTAGCTAGTACACAAGTCGTTCAGCAAAGGCAATAAAGACACGTAATTCATACGTCCAGAAACAAGTCATGCATTCTGGTTTTACTAGTACTACTTCCCATCCTTGGCCTTGTGGAACATAACCGTTATGGCCGTTGATAAGACAGCGTGTTGTAACGTCGTCAAAGGGACGAGGGTTACGTAATGACCAACAGTCTCGTAATAACCTAAAAACCTCATTTCTTACCCCAATTACCGACTCCGTCACTTGTGGGAACGTTTTGTTTAATAGTTGTAGCCCGATGTTCTTGTTCTCACTTTGGTGAGAAGCGAACATTACTAACCCGTAAGCATAACATGCTTCTTTATGTTGCATGTTAGCCGCTTTTTCTAAATCACGAAGTCCTATATTCGGATATACTGAGTCAAAATAATTTCTTAACCCGTTGCGTAAAATAGCATTTGGGTTCCCCGCAATATATGCGTCAAAGTAAACACATCGTAACTTATGGATTTCCCAATGTGATATCCCCCATCTTTCGAACGAAAGCCTTTTATAAACCAATTCATTCTTGGAACGTTCTTCGAATGTCTTACAAACTGATCTCGCCTTAAATAGTTGTGCCGAGGAATTCTGACCGACTCTAGACAAGATTTCATCAATCATGTCTCCGGGTAGGTCTCTTAAAATATTGGGTTGTCTATCCATTTTGTGTTTTTATACTGTAAAATAGACAAGAGTTAGATTCATAAAAAAAAAATACTTATTAATACAAGCAATTTTTACATATATCATAAAGCATAAGCACACTATATTACATAAATTACACCACACAAATACAACTATCTTATTCCGACTCGCTCGTTTCTTCTTGTTCGGTTTTGGTTCGTTTTGCCAAGTTTCTAGGGATATATGATGTTCCCCTAATACGAGCCGTCGTTGTCCACACTGGTTTAGAAAAACCTGGTGGTTTAGAGGTTCCCGGGTCATTGTTACAACTTAAGGACTTCGGGGGTTGACGATACATATAAAGTTCATCGGGGTTGGAATTAGATTTCTCTATTTTTATGCCCTTTCCCTTATTATTTTCTTTTGCCTTTTTAAATTCAGTTGGGGTAATTTCTATAACCTCATCGGAATTCTCGTCGGAATCCGATTCATCGGAGAATTGGTAATCCTCCCAATATTTTGCTTCCTTGGCGGAAACACCATTGACCATAATTAATCTTGGTCGGTTGGTTGAGGATTCTCTTTTATTTAACCGTTTTATTATTTCCCCCACCGGTTCTATTTCTTCTTCCGGTTCCGATTCTTCTTCCGGTTCCGACTCTTCTTCCGGTTCCTCTTCGGGAACTTGTGAATCAGTCCACGAATCATTCCAATTTACATTTGACTCTTCATTATTATTAGGTGAGTCAATGGGACTTGTTCTAGAGGTAGACATCTATCACATAATATCAAACACGTTAAGAGATTAATATATCACATAATATTCATATGTTAATAATATATAGTTTCCAACAAAAATGTTAAGCAATCATTTTTAAAGAAAACACGGTCGAAGTCCAGACTCACTAATGCATCCTAACAAACTCGATAAGACACACTAATGCAAATTTTCTGGTTCTCTAAGACCAACGCTCGGATACCAACTGAAATGTCCCGTTCTTATTGATTAAAAACGTTCCATATTAATTGATTTCGTTGCGAGGTTTTGACCTCTATATGAGACGTTTTTCAAAGACTGCATTCATTTTTAAAACAAACCATAACCTTTATTTCATAAATAAAGGTTTAAAAGCTTTATGTAGATTATCAAATAATGATAATCTAAAATATCCTGTTTACACACGACCATTACATAATGGTTTACAATACAAATATGTTACATCGAAATCAGTTTCTTGAATGCAGTTTTTACACAATATCTTACAAACATGGACTCCAAATCTTGTCCTTATTTTAGTATGCAACAGCGGAAGCTCTTAGTATTCACCTGAGAATAAACATGCTTTAAACGTCAACAAAAATGTTGGTGAGTTATAGGTTTAACCTATATGTATCAAATCGTAACAATAGACCACAAGATTTCATATTTCAATACACATCCCATACATAGAGATAAAAATCATTCATATGGTGAACACCTGGTAACCGACATTAACAAGATGCATATATATAAGAATATCCCCATCATTCCGGGACACCCTTCGGATATGATATAAATTTCGAAGTACTAAAGCATCCGGTACTTTGGATGGGGTTTGTTAGGCCCAATAGATCTATCTTTAGGATTCGTGTCAATTAGGGTGTCTGTTCCCTAATTCTTAGATTACCAGACTTAATAAAAAGGGGCATATTCGATTTCAATAATTCAACCATAGAATGTAGTTTCACGTACTTGTGTCTATTTTGTAAATCATTTATAAAACCTGCATGTATTCTCATCCCAAAAATATTAGATTTTAAAAGTGGGACTATAACTCACTTTCACAGATTTTTTACTTCGTCGGGAAGTAAGACTTGGCCACTGGTTGATTCACGAACCTATAACAATATATACATATATATCAAAGTATGTTTAAAATATATTTACAACACTTTTAATATATTTTGATGTTTTAAGTTTATTAAGTCAGCTGTCCTCGTAAGTAACCTACAACTAGTTGTCCACAGTTAGATGTACAGAAATAAATCGATAAATATTATCTTGAATCAATCCACGACCCAGTGTATACGTATCTCAGTATTGATCACAACTCAAACTATATATATTTTGGAATCAACCTCAACCCTGTATAGCTAACTCCAACATTCACATATAGAGTGTCTATGGTTGTTCCGAAATATATATAGATGTGTCGACATGATAGGTCGAAACATTGTATACGTGTCTATGGTATCTCAAGATTACATAATATACAATACAAGTTGATTAAGTTATGGTTGGAATAGATTTGTTACCAATTTTCACGTAGCTAAAATGAGAAAAAATATCCAATCTTGTTTTACCCATAACTTATTCATTTTAAATCCGTTTTGAGTGAATCAAATTGCTATGGTTTCATATTGAACTCTATTTTATGAATCTAAACAGAAAAGTATAGGTTTATAGTCGGAAAAATAAGTTACAAGTCGTTTTTGTAAAGGTATTCATTTCAATCGAAAGAACGACGTCTAGATGACCATTTTAGAAAACATATTTCCACTTTGAGTTTAACCATAATTTTTGGATATAGTTTCATGTTCATAATAAAAATCAATTTCTCAGAATAAAAACTTTTAAATCAAAGTTTATCATAGTTTTTAATTAACTAACCCAAAACAGCCCGCGGTGTTACTACGACGGCGTAAATCCGGTTTTACGGTGTTTTTCGTGTTTTCAGGTTTTAAATCATTAAGTTAGCATATCATATAGATATAGAATATGTGTGTAGTTAATTTTAAAAGTCAAGTTAGAAGGATTAACTTTTGTTTGCGAACAAGTTTAGCATTAACTAAACTATGTTCTAGTGATTACGAGTTTAAACCTTCGAATAAGATAGTTTTATATATATGAATCGAATGATGTTATGAACATCATTACTACCTCAAGTTTAGTAGTTAAACCTACTGGAAGTGACAAGAAATGATCTAGCTTCAAAGGATCTTGGATGGCTTGAAAGTTCTTGAAGTAGGATCATGACACAAAAACAAGTTCAAGTAAGATTTTTACTCGAATTAAGATAGTTTATAGTTATAGAAATTGAATCAAAGTTTGAATATGAATATTACCTTGAATAAGAAAGATAACCTACTGTATATAACAAAGGTTTCTTGATCTTATATGATTACTTGGAATGGATTAGAAAGCTTGGAAGTAAATTAGTAAACTTGAAGGGATTTTTGAAGTGTTCTTGAAGTGTTCTTCCTATGATGATTATAGCTTGATTCTTGAAGTGATTTTTGATGAAGATGATGATTAACTACTGGAAAAATACGTTCATAATAGTGTGTATGTGTTGAGAGAGAATTAGAAAGAGAATTGGAAGTGAAATGGAGTGAATGATGAGTGGTAATTGGTGAGTGGTGAGTGGGGTTAAAAGGAGTTCTAGTTAGTTGACTAGCTCATGGTAGAAGTTAAAATTGATTAGTCATACATGACATAATCAAGAGTGGAATCCCATGCTAGTTTCTATTGGTATATACTCATAGTAAGTACGTTTTGAAGCTGTGTATAATACGGGTAAGAATACGACTAGAATTCCTGATGAAAGAAAAGAATGGAAAAGTAACTGTAACCATTTTCGTTAAGTATGAGTGTTTTGATATATGTCTTGAAGTCTTCCAAAAGTATTTTAATACATCTAAATACACTACATGTATATACATTTTAACTGAGTCGTTAAGTCATCGTTAGTCGTTACATGTAAGTGTTGTTTTGAAACCTTTAAGTTAACGATCTCAATTAATGTTGTTAACCCATTGTTTATTATATCTAATGAGATGTTAAATTATTATATTATCATGATATTATGATATATTAATATATCTTAATATGATATATATACATTTAAATGTCGTTACAACGATAATCGTTACATATATGTCTCGTTTCGAAATCCTTAAGTTAGTAGTCTTGTTTATATGTATATAACTCATTGTTAATATACTTATGGAGATACTTACTTATCATAATCTCATGTTAACCATATGTATAACCATATATATATCGTCATGTCGTTTTTACAAGTTTTAACGTTCGTGAATCGCCGGTCAACTTGGGTTGTCAATTGTCTATATGAAACATATTTCAATTAATCAAGTCTTAACAAGTTTGATTGCTTAACATGTTGGAAACATTTAATCATGTAAATATCAATCTCAATTAATATATATAAACATGGAAAAGTTCGGGTCACTACAGTAATCCTTCAATTATCATTATTTATTATCAATAACTATTATTATTATTAATTATTATTATTATTAGAAATTATCATGATTATTATTAATGTTATTATTATTATTATTGTTACCATACTTATAATTATTAGTATTATTACCATATTTATAAGTATTATAATTATTACTATCATTAGTATTAGTAAAAGTATTATTTATATAATTATTATTAATTTTGTCATTGTAAGTATCGTTATTAATATTATGATTATTATTATTGTTGACATTGTTACTATTATAGTTATTATCATTAATAATATCATATTTATATTTAAAAGTGTTAGAAATATTATCAACATTAATATTTTTATAAGTGTTATTAATAATATTATAAACTGTATCCTTTAAATATTATCATTATGATTATTATTATTATTATTATTATGAAAACAATAAAAATTATTTTTATTTTCATTAATATTAGTATTAGTATCATTTTATAATTTTTAGTATTATTATTATTATTAACATAAGTATTATTATAAATATTATTATTATTATTAACATTATCATATTTATTACTTTTATTAATATTATTATTATCACTACAATTATATTATTACTTCTATTAATATCATTATAAGTAGTATTGTTAATGAGTATTATCATATAATTACTAAAATCATTATCATAACTATCTGTCACGGACTTATCTCGATAAGCTCACGTGCGGCACTTAGTCTCTACTAAGTCAGCCTTACTCGGACCTTATAACGATTCAAGTAACCAAAAGAGAAAATATTATAGAACAAGTGGAATTGAAGAAAATACTTATATTGCTTGAGAATGCTTTACAAGAGAGAATGTTTGAGATTTGAGGTGTGGTGTGCCAAATGAGACCACCCCTATTTATACTACTTCTAACACAAAATGGATGGCTAAGATTAATCTAAATCAATGGTTAGAATCTAAGTACTAGAAACTTCAAGTATATACATGGAGATAGATATTTCCATGAACATTCCATACCATTCCATGGAAGAACTCATGGGAAAGTTCTAGGGAGCTTCCATGATGTTCTTGGGCCTTCCATGAAGTTCTTGGGTTAAAACCCTTAACTGGGTCATAATCTTAGTGGGTTGGGCCACAAACTTATTGGGTTGTGACATTCTCCCCCACCTAAGCTCGCGACATCCTCGTCGTGTGATCCTCGTGATACTTCTTGATTTTGTCTGTGAACTGCCACAATAAGTCTTCAGCTTCCCAACTTGCTTCACTATCGGGCAAGTTACGCCACTTAACTAGGTATTCTTTATAGCTCGGCACACCTCGTCTCCGTACCGTTCGATGCAACAAGATATCTTCCACTTCACGATCGAATGAAGTCGCAACTGCCATTGGTGCTCGTTTGGAAACTCCTCGTTCTGGGTCTTCCTCGTCCCCATGATAAGGTTTTAGAAAACTTACGTGGAAGACTGGATGAATCTTTAATTTGGGCGGTAGTTGAACTCGATAAGATACATTCCCAACACGTCCAATTACCGGGAATGGGCCTTCATATCTCCGGATCAATCCTTTGTGCACCTTCCTAAATGTTTTGAATTGTTGAGGTAAAAGCTTCACCATCACTTGGTCCCCAACTTTGAACTCAACATGTCGTCTTTTCTCATCCGCCCATTTCTTCATTTTCTTGGCCGCCTTATCTAGTGATGCTCGCGCCAATTCGGCTTGTTCGTGCCACTCCTTCATCGTTCTATAAGCGGCTGGGCTGCTTCCATCATATGAAGCGGCCAAAGCATTCGGGGTCAATGGTTGGCGTCCTGTCACCAACTCAAAAGGACTCTTCCCCGTGGACTCACTCCTTTGCATGTTATAAGAGAACTGAGCAATATCAAGAAGCTTAGCCCAATCATGTTGATTTGCACTTACATAGTGTCGAAGATAGAGCTCCAATAGTGCATTCACCCTTTCCGTCTGTCCGTCTGTTTGGGAATGAAAACTCGTGGAGAAATTCAAGTCCGTCCCCATGATCTTGAACAACTCCGTCCAAAAACGCCCTGTGAACCTCAGATCTCGATCACTTACTATCACATGCGGTATCCCCCAATACTTCACCACATTCTTGAGAAATAGTTTTGCGGTTTCATCCGCGGTAACTTCGGATGATGCGGCTATGAAGGTACCATACTTAGAAAACCGGTCTACCACGACTATAATACTCCCACACCCTTCTGACTTAGGTAAGCAAGTAATGAAGTCCATGGAAACACTCTCCCATGGTCCTTTCGGTGTAGGTAGCGGCTGTAATAGTCCTCCTGGTTGGCGTTGCTCTATCTTATCTTGTTGGCATATTAGGCATGTTCGCACGTACGTCTCTACGTCGTCTTCCATCCTTGGCCAATAATAAGTGCCTTCTACTAATGCCAGTGTCCTCTTAATACCTGGATGACCAGCCCACTTTGAATCATGACACTCCTTCAAGATTGTCCGTCTAAGATCACCCCACTTAGGCACATATAACCGGTCTCCTTTGGTGAATAATAGATCACCCTTGAGCCAAAACCTTCGCGTTTTCCCATCTCGAGCCAATCCAACAAGGTTTTTGGCTATAGGATCATGCTCTAATCCCTCCTTTATACGATCCTGAAGGAAGAATTGTGGTTTTGTGATCGCTGCAAACTCCGCCTTACGACTTAGGGCATCAGCTACCACATTGGCTTTCCCAGGCTTATACTCCAACACATAGTCAAATTCAGCTAAGAAGTCTTGCCAACGAGCTTGTTTGGGACTCAACTTCTTTTGGTTTGAAAATAACTCGTTGCCACATTATCCGTCTTGATCACGAACCTTGATCCCAAAAGATAATGCCTCCATGTCCTCAAACAATGAATAATCGCTGTCATCTCTTTCTCTTGCACAGTGTACTTCCTTTCTGTCTCGTTAAGTTTTCGACTTTCAAACGCGATTGGGTGACCTTCTTGCATTAGAACTCCTCCAATAGCAAAGTCCAATGCGTCTGTGTGTAACTCGAACGGAATGGTCACATCCGGAAGTCTCAACACCGGTTCTTCCATGACAGCTCCTTTCAACTCCTCGAATGCTGCTTGACATTTCTCATCCCACATCCAAGTTTTATTCTTCTTTAACAATTCTGTCAATGGAGCCGCTTTCGCCGAGTATCCCTTGATAAAACGACGATAGTAGTTTACTAAACCAAGAAAAGATCGTAAATCAGTCACCTTCATTGGTGCCTCCCACTCTTGAATTGCCTTGACCTTAGCCCCGTCCATGAGTAACTTCCCATTTTTAATTCGATGTCCAAGAAAATCCACCTCCTCTAATCCGAAAGAACATTTCTCTAGCTTCACATACAACTCGTTGTCCCTTAGTACTTGGAATACTTGCTTCAAGTGCCTCACATGATCTTCCATGGTATCGCTATACACGACTATGTCATCCAAGTACACCACGACAAACTTGTCGAGGAACGGGTGGAATAATTTGTTCATCAAAGTACAAAATGTGGCAGGGGCATTGGTTAAACCAAAGGGCATGACTAGGAATTCATAAGCGCCATACCTCGTCACGCATGTGGTCTTAGCCACATCTCCTTCGGCAATTCGGACTTGATAATATCCCGATCTCAAGTCTAACTTGGAGAAGTATCTCGCCTTCCCAAGTTGATCGAACAAATCAGCAATAAGTGGGATTGGGTATTTGTTCTTGATAGTTACCTTGTTGAGTGCCCGGTAATCTATACACATCCGCAAGGACCCATCCTTCTTTCTTTGAAATAGCACCGGAGCACCATACGGGGATTTTGACGGTCGGATGTATCCCGCATCCAGCAACTCCTTGAGTTGTCTTCGCAACTCCTCTAACTCGGGTGGTGGCATTCGGTATGGGGCTTTGGAAGGTGGTTTTGATCCCGGCTCCAACTCGATCGCATGGTCAACCTCCCTTCTAGGTGGTAACTTCTTTGGTAACTCCTTGGGCATGACATCCTTGAACTCATCAAGGACCTTCTCAATTTCCTTGGGTACCTCTAGTTTTCCCTTATCTTCGACCGTCTCTTACTTTGCTACTGCTAAATAGCATGTCTCATTCTTGTTGTACCCCTTCTTGAATTGCATGGCCGAAAGTGACTTGGATGCACTCTTGCTTCCACGTTCGGTTGACACCATACAAGTCTTCTCACCATCCAAGATACACAGTGAATTAGCAAACGGCATAGGAAAACCGCGTACCTTATCTAGGAACTCCATCCCAAGTACCAACTTGAAGTCGTCCATAGGCACGACTGAGAGATCAATCATTCCTTCCCATTCTTCAATCTTCACATATACGTCTTTAGCCACCCCACTAATCGGTCTGGCACTCGTGTTCACCGTCTTCATCATGCCACTCTCTTTTGTTTCCTTAAGTCCTAGCCTTTTGGCTTCATCGGTGGAGATAAAGTTATGAGTTGCTCCCGTATCCACCAAAGCTCGTAATCGATCTCCACAAATGTTAATATCTACGAATTGGAGTCCTTTAGCCACTACCTTGGGTATCTCCGTCTTGGCCTTGATTGCGTTGAGGATATGCATTGATCCTATGCACCGCTCCTCATCCTGACAACCCGCCTTTTGAGCTTCCATAGCATGAAGGCTAGCTTTCTTTGGACAATCTCGGGCTCTATGCGGTCCATCACATATGAAACATCCATCATTCTTGTAAGAAGTTTTTATGTTCTTGTTATTCCCGGTTGGTGGTTTACGTGTATTATCATTCCTTGATTGGGCGGGCTTATCTCCCCCACCTTTCTCATGGCTCACCTTCTTATCTTTTGACTTGAACGAATCTTTCCTATTAGCATGGTCAACTAGTGCCTCCGCTTGAGCAATTGCGGTGGCAAGGTCTTGGACTCCTCGTCTCTCCAACTCCGTTTTAGCCCAAGGTTGCAAACCATCGAGAAAATAGAAGAGAAGAATATCATCGGGAATATCTGGGACCTCCAGGCTAAGGTTCGTGAATTCTTTAATATACTCCTGAATCGTCCTGGAATGATGTAATTTACATAGACGACTCATCGCATCCTTTTGAGCATTCTTGGGGTAGAATTGATTCTTAAGTTCAGTAAGGAAATCATCCCAAGTATCAATAGTAACCGTACCTTTCTCGATATCTCCATATCGACGACGCCACCATAACGCTGCGGTATCCTTCAGGTAACGGGTTGCCGTCTTGATCTTCATTGCATCATCCACTATGTTGACTCCCTCCAAGTATTGTTCCATCTCCCATATAAAATCATCAATCGCTCGGGCTTCCCGCTTCCCCACGAACGGCGACGGCTTGGGAACGTCCACCTTCAGAGCATTGCATCCAGTGTTGCCACCCCCACTAGCCATGAATCTCAAACAAGAGTTCATGTTGGTTTGTAAATCCACGAGGCGTTGGTGAATAGTGGAGACCTCCCCCTCCATTTCGCCTCGCAATTTCGTAATCTCACCCATGAGCATACCCCTTAAGTCATGGATCTCACGTCGCATGTCAACGTCTAGCACGTTGATTGCACTCTTGCAATCATCTTTCAATTCGTCAAAGTCCCCGTCCAAACCATCCAAACTTTGGTGGACGTCTTCGACCTTTGCTTTCACGTCGTCCATGGATGTCTCTACATCCATGATCCTCTTGTCCAAGTTTGCGACAAAGTCTTTAGACGTACCTTGGTTCTTCTTGGCTCCTTGGCGAGTCTCTACCCGACCACGAGTCTCATCACCTATCACACCACTTGTTGCGCTTACATTCTTCTCTGTCTCGGTTGCCATCTCCTTGAATCGACCTTGCTCTTGATACCAAATGTCACGGACTTATCTCGATAAGCTCACGTGCGGCACTTAGTCTCTACTAAGTCAGCCTTACTCGGACCTTATAACGATTCAAGTAACCAAAAGAGAAAATATTATAGAACAAGTGGAATTGAAGAAAATACTTATATTGCTTGAGAATGCTTTACAAGAGAGAATGTTTGAGATTTGAGGTGTGGTGTGCCAAATGAGACCACCCCTATTTATACTACTTCTAACACAAAATGGATGGCTAAGATTAATCTAAATCAATGGTTAGGATCTAAGTACTAGAAACTTCAAGTATATACATGGAGATAGATATTTCCATGAACATTCCATACCATTCCATGGAAGAACTCATGGGAAAGTTCTAGGGAGCTTCCATGATGTTCTTGGGCCTTCCATGAAGTTCTTGGGTTAAAACCCTTAACTGGGTCATAATCTTAGTGGGTTGGGCCACAAACTTATTGGGTTGTGACATATCAGTAATAGTAAAATTAATATCTTTACAGTTGTTGTTATTAATATCATTATATTTATCACTAATAGAATTATTGACATTATTATTTTTATTAGTAATATTAATTATTATCAATATTATCATTTTACCATTACAAATATCATTTTAGTATTATTACAATTACTAGTTTTAACAAACAAATGATATATATATATATATATATATATATATATATATATATATATATATATATATATATATATATATATATATATATATATATATATATATATGTATATATATATATATATATATATATTTAATACATATAACATAACAAAATTAATATTTTCATATACAAAAGGAATACATGAAACACATATATATATTTTTGATATAAAAATGATATAACTAATAAATTTATATATATTTATTGTTCGATTACAATTATGTGTATTAATAAATAAATAAATGATATAGGTTCGTGAATCTGAGGCCAACCCTGCATTGTTCAATATCGTCATATGTATTTTTACTACAAAATACATTATTGTGAATTTCATTTGCTCCCTTTTTAAATGCTTTTGCAATATATATTTTTGGGACTGAGAATACATGCGCTGCTTTTACAAATGCTTTACGAAATAGACACAAGTGATCGAAACTACATTCTATGGTTGGATTATCGAACCGAATATGCCCCTTTTTAGCTTGGTAGCCTAAGAATTGGTGTTTATTATAATTGCCACCAATTGACGTGAATCCTAAAGATAGATCTATGGGCACTAACAAGCCCCAGTCAGAGAATTTGAACTGCTTTAGTACTTCGATTTATCATGTCCAATGTGAGTCCCGGAATGATGAGGATATTCTATATGCATCCTTTTAAGGTCGGTTACCAGGTGTTCACCATATGAATGAATTTTAATTCGCGAGTTACGCGTGTCAATATATGAAATCTTGTGGTCTATTAAAATGATGGAAATGAATGATTATGATAAACTAATGAACTCACCAACCTTTTGGTTGACACTTGAAAGCATCTTTATTCTCAGGTATTAAAGAAATCTTCCGCTGTGCATTTGCTCATTTTAAAGATATTACTTGGAGTCATTCATGACATATTTCAAAAGACGTTGCATTCGAGTCGTTGAGTTCATCAAGAATATTATTAAGTCATTTATTGATGGATATATTATGAAATGGTATGCATGCCGTCAACTTTCGATGAAATGAAAGTTTGTCTTTTAAAAACAAATGCAAATTTTGTAAAATGTATCATATAGAGGTCAGAACCTCGCGATGTAATCATATGTTATTGTATTCGTCCTTATGGATTAGGACGGGTCGTCTCATGTGGTATCAGAGCGGTGGTCTTAGCGAACCAGGTCTTGCATTAGTGTGTCTAACTGATAGTTGTTTAGATGCATTAGTGAGTCTGGACTTCAACCTTAGCTGCATGTTAAAAAGTTTTGCTTATCATTCTTAAGTCTAGACACATCTTACTGCATTGATTGCATGAATAGTGTATAGACAAAATTCATATCTTAGCGTATCTGTTACTGTAAACTTTTCCTGACATATTCCGTAAATTTCTCCGTATTCTACGAAATCTTTTGTTCTATATATATAGATATTCTATGTAATTAGAATACCATCCGATAGCCGAAAATCATTTTATACCGAAAAACCCTTTACTCAATCGTACGAAATGGAACTCGCCACTAGTTCAAGTTCTTCGGAATCCGACGCTATTCCGACATGGATGTTCACCTAAGCTCCAGAAGCAGCTTCACCAGAATGAATTAACCAATCAACCATCCCCAATCCATCTGATAGGTTCGTAGTCGACTTAATCAATGGAGACACGAAGAAGGCGATCCCTTCCACCAACTAAATTCACCTCTTGGTGAAGAACCTGAAACACTTACCGGCAAATAAGTCTGAAACACCATTTTCACCCTTATTTCCAGGATATCTCGTCACGATTATATTCTATCTAAAATTCTAAACCTCATTCATCCCCTTGTTCCTACCGACAATCATCCCGGAGTAATCGAAGAAGTCAACGAGCTTCGCTCTCGAGTAATCAATTTGGAAAACATGGTGCAAAACCTACCAGCTTCAGTAACAGCACCGGAAAACACCAGTACCACCAATAACATAAGCCTCAACATCACACGCCTCAACATTGCAATCTATACCTCGAGCATAATCTTCATTCTACATCTTGTTCTACATCGGTTATCTTCGTTCTTCATGATGATTATGTAATCTCTAATGTTTTAGAGATTATGTATTCTAGTTCTAACGGTAAATTAAATGAGTTAATATTATATCTACTCATTAAATCCATGATTACATCTGAAGAAAATATATATGTATATATATTTTCATAAAGATTGTAATTGAAAATTCTTTTGTACAAACTGTTAATGGTGAAAATATTTTAACGGGTAGGTAATACCCGAGGAATATTTAGATTTCACATTAATAAGTTACACTGTACATTCTTTGAATCTGATTCAACAGTCATTTACTATCTTACTTACATCCACCGATATACGTATCCGTCACCATAGAATAACCATTTTCATTCAATTTCATATTTGGATTTTGACCTATCAGAATCCAACAAGTGGCATAATGAAGAAAACATTTGACAAAATAAAATTTGTTAGAAACAAACAAATTAACTATGAGAAATTTTGTTAAGAATCCACGCTAACAAAATCCTAGCTAACTGTTCCTAGCTAACTGTTAACTCCGTATTACATTTTATTTATCGCAATTTATTTATCGCAATTTTAATTCTCGCAATTTTATTTATCGTCATTTAATTTCTGTTATTTATTTTACGCACTTTAAATATCGTCGTATAAATTAGGACACATATACAATGTTTTGACATATCATATTGACGTCATCTATATATATTATTTGGAATAACCATAGACACTCTATATGCTGTAATGCTCGAGTTCACTATACAGGGTTGAAGTTGATTCTCAAATAATATATATACCTTGAGTTGTGATCGATTCTGAGACATGTATACAATGGGTCATGACATGTATTAAATAATTCAAATATATTATATATTAATTGTTGAAATACTAATTGTGGACTACTAACTGTGGACTACCAACATTGGACAATTAAAATGAATTAAAATACTGATTATAACATATGAAGCTAAACAATTCTTCAAGTTTGCCACTTGATTTCTTCTTAAACCTCATTTGTATCTTGACAATTACAATCTGTGCTCAAACCTTTCATGATTCATGAAAACACCTCAATCGAGATGATGATCCAACCACATGTTATCCACAGTCACGCACCTGGGAGAACTTTCGAAATCCAAGTAGAAGTTTAATATGAATCTATGATCCATCGGCGTGTTATTACCGAAAATAACTTTACAATACCTCTCCAAAGTAGCCAATTTTGTCACAGCTCCAGCAAGTCAACTTCGCCTTTTCAATCGTACTAGTCTTATTATAACCTTGATGTATACGATTGCCCTTTCGTCATCACTACCGGAGAACCTTTTATATTCCACCATATTACCAGCAGCCGTACCAGCAACCTCGTTGCTCCTTGGCTTAGATCTCTTTGACAAATCACTATATTTATCTATCGAAGTCTTATCATGAACTCATCTACATCTTATAACGAGAATTACCCCATCAATTACCTGAAATTAGCAATCAGTATTTTGAAATCTCGCAGCATGTCTACGCCAATAATTACATATGTACATATAACGGACTTACATATTTCGAATGTGAAGTTTCTGAAAAACACCTCGAACTGCGGAATAGTTCTCGAAATGCTGATGAAGCAGCAAAAACTATAAATGACCTTAACAGTAAAAAGTTTGATGATAAAGAATAGTGTGTTGGCATAGCTCAGAAAAAGAGAAGGTTTGGAACTGGAAAACGGATTGAGCAAAGTATGAAGGAGGCTGTGGACAAATCACAAGGACGAAATCTACCTTCAAAGAATCCAAATGATTCAGTGTCTGCTGAAGTCATTAACGAATACCTTGCTTCTGACTCTAAACCCTTACGGAAAATATTCTTCATCATCCTCTGATATTAGAAATTCAAAGATATCATCGTATCTTGCATTATAAATATCCTCCATATTTCTGAAGATATTTCCATAATTATTTTTATCTGAAATCATTTACCCCTTCGCGATATCTGTATTACATCATAAAAGAAACTATTTTAGTTTCTAAATTCTGAAACTTTCAAGTTTAAAAATATAAATGTTTTTGAAGTGGTGTTGGGAGCTGATGCATGAGTTAGTATAATATAATGACACTTGATCAACATGATTATATTCAAGTAAGTCATGTTGAGTTTCTAATGGAACTTGATGATTCACAGACCTTAAGGTCATCAGGTGCCATGTTACATAACTCTTTCATTCTACTTAACCTCTAAACATATCAAGAAAATATTTTCTTGATATTTCTTATTTTCCGTGATTTCGAATAATTTAAAAATCAAATCGTGATATTACATTTCTTTCTGCTTAAAAATCTTAGTTAGGATTCATTCGAAACTTCATACCTACGAATTCTGGACCATTATTCGCTTGACTTAAAGTCGGGAAGAAGAAACAAAAGCATGGAACTCCAAAATATAAGGAAAAGTATGAAGCCCAATAACAACACAAAAATTACAAACCGTATGTATCAATGCATATAGCAATATAAAGACACGGGAGAACTAAAAACACTATAAATCCAAGTGTATAGTAAAAATAAATAGATTCTTCCGGTGATAGATGAAAAAGAAGAATGACAGATATGAAAGTTAAGAGTATATCAAGAATCATAACCGGATGGAGCATATTGACGAATGTTTTAAAGAATGAATTGAGGGAGAAAGAATAAAAGGTGTGAGTTGTAAGGAAATGAAGAGGGTGGATTTATAGTGAAATCTCAGACAGAGCAATCGAGACAGATCATTGCATTTAACGTAAGAGTATCCTAATTCCTTAATTACCGAAGAATCAAATCTTGTTACGAAGATTTTCTCCAAATCCCTTAAACTCTGGAAATCAATCTTATCTACGTCAAGAGATATGACAAATCTTCATTTACTCATTTTCACACTTCTGTGATAGCTTCACTCGTACTCTTCGAATAATCGAATTATTTTATCCATATTACTCCATGGTAATAAAACTCTATTTATCAACTCATATATGTCATGAAAACATTTTTATTGTTAGCTATGATGACTTTGATCAAATTTCGGGACGAAATTTCTTTAACGGGTAGGTACTGTGACGACCAGGGAATTTCCGACCAAATTTAAACTTAATCTTCATAAGCTTTCGACACGATAAGCAAAGTCTGTAATGCCAAGTCTTAAAAATTTTGAACTGTTATCATATATTAAATTACCTGGTGACTATTTTCGACGATTCACGAACCTGTAATCGTAAATAGAAATGTATATATAAATAATTATACATGTAAATAATTATATATTATAAATTAAATATACTAAAGAACTATTAAGTAATTATGACATAAAACTTAAACTTGTTATTTAAAACTGTTTATTTAAATATAGAAAGTAGATTGAATATACATAATTTATCAATGTTAACAAAGTAATAAATGTTATACCCCGGGATTATTTGTTTCAATATATATAATTAATATATTTATCTACTTGATAATTAAAACATAATTATATATATATTAGTTGAAATATATATGTATATCTGATTTCCATACAAAATTATTGATTGTATATAGATTGTAATATATTAAAATGTATAAATATTTAATATTCAATATGTGTTGTCATATAATATATATTATATAATTGGTAAATATTACATAATTAATAATATGTAGGGTTAATATGTTAAATGTAATTATAAGTTAAAAATATAGTTGTTATGTTAATATTATTATTACTTTCATTAGTAGTATCAATATTAATATTAATGTTAAAATCAGTAATATTAATAGTATTATTTTTTTTATACATAACATATAGATATAAAAATTTAATATATAAAATATTATAGTATTATTACTAATATTATTATTATCATTAATAATATTAGTATTATTATAATAAATATTATTATTATTACTAATATTATTGTTATAAATTTTATAGTTATTATTATCATTATTATTAATAATAATATTATTAATATTGCCATTATTATCATAAATTTTATTATCATTATCTATAATATTAATAAGATTATTGTTATTGTATTAAGATTAATTATGATATAAATGCAAATATATATAGACATTATAAATACAGATATACATATATACAAATCCATACGCGTTTTTATTTATTTAAAGTCTGTATCTGATTAATTTTTTTTTCTTCTTTCTGTTCTATTCGCCTGTGACTATCTGTCGAACCCACATCTCCATTATTAAATCAAACAGCTAATAATTTACGAACCCTTCAATTATCTAACACCTTTATCTGTTACAAATCACTTTCAAGTCCCATAAATTGAGGAATTTATCCGAAAACTGAAGAGATATGCTCGTTGTACCTCTGTTCGTTACACTTTTTGCTCATAACCCAAATTCGAATGTAATTTCAAAAACTAAAAATACCATTGTGTTAGGAATCCCTTATGTAATCTTTCTGTAAAGTTTCAAGATCCAATTCCATTTATCGAGCTTTAATTGTCAAGTCAAAGTTTTGGTTTTTTAAAAGTCAAACCGGTGTTCATCACGAAATTTGAATTCATTTTGAAATTTTTAGTTAAATTGATGATTAAGGAAGATTATATGGATGATTTGAAGGGTAGTTTGTGTTGAAATCTTTGTCCAAAACGATCTCAAAATGGTAATCAAATTTTTTTCCCATAATCCTCGTCGAACAGCAGGTTACTCAATTTTATTTTTATTTTTTTTCATTCTTTTTGTTAACCAAGAAACCCACTTTGTAGTTCTTTAATTAATTAAAGGTCGTATGCAAATACTAATTTCAAGTTTAGGATTGGTTTTGAGTCACTTTAGTTTGAGTTGATGAAGAAGATGAGTGATATAAGAATACGGGTTAAAAAGATATGAGTTCTGTTTTAATTCAGAAAACGGGCACAGCCCAGATGGTTAGGAGTGTTAACGGGGATTCAAGAGGTCGCGGGTTCGAGTCCCTCCAGTGGCGTAATTTTTTTTTAAATCTTGCTACAAAGGTTGTAATCCTTCAATTATCATTATTTATTATCAATAACTATTATTATTATTAATTATTATTATTATTAGAAATTATCATGATTATTATTAATGTTATTATTATTATTGTTACCATACTTATAGTTATTAGTATTATTACCATATTTATAAGTATTATAATTATTACTATCATTAGTATTAGTAAAATTATTATTTATATAATTATTATTAATTTTATCATTGTAAGTATCGTTATTAATATTATGATTATTATTATTGTTGACATTGTTAGTATTATAGTTATTATCATTAATAATAATATCATATTTATATTTAAAAGTGTTAGAAATGTTATCAACATTAATATTTTTATAAGTGTTATTAATAATATTATAAACTGTATCCTTTAAATATTATCATTATGATTATGATTATTATTATTATTATTATTATTATTATTATTATTATTATTATTATTATTATTATTATTATTATTATTATGAAAACAATAAAAATTATTGTTATTTTCATTAATATTAGTATTAGTATCATTTTATAATTTTTAGTATTATTATTATTAACATAAGTACTATTATAAATATTATCATTATTATTATTAACATTATCATATTTATTACTTTTATTAATATTATTATTATCACTACAATTATATTATTACTTCTATTAATATCATTATAAGTAGTATTGTTAATGAGTATTATCATATAATTACTAAAATCATTATCATAACTATTAGTAATAGTAAAATTAATATATTTACAGTTGTTGTTATTAATATCATTATATTTATCACTAATAGAACTATTGACATTATTATTTTTATTAGTAATATTAATTATTATCAATATTATCATTTTACCATTACAAATATCATTTTAGTATTATTACAATTACTAGTTTTAACAAACAAAGGATATATATATATATATATATATATATATATATATATATATATATATATATATATATATATATATATATATATATATATATAACATAACAAAATTAATATTTTCATATACAAAAGGAATACATGAAACATATATATATATTTTTGATATAAAAATGATATAACTAATAAATTTATATATATATATATATATATATATATATATATATATATATATATATATATATATATATATATATATATATATATATATATATATATATATATATATATATATTGTTCGATTACAATTATGTGTATTAATAAATAAATAAATGATATAGGTTCGTGAATCCGAGGCCAACCTTGCATTGTTCAATATCGTCATATGTATTTTTACTACAAAATGGGCTCTAGTTATTGAGTCAACAGCAAGCGTCGATTTATTGGCGACTTGACTGACTCTTAGAGCCTAAATTAAATTTCAGGCAGGATTTAAAACCCATGGAAATTTGATTTTACCATTTTCATGGCGTCTCAATTTTATTTTATTTTTTAAATAACTTTTTCCTACTTATTGGCCGGAGGTCCACTCGGAAGCAATCTCTCTATCCGTCGAATAGAGAGAGGGATGATTTTCTCTACTTTTGAGAGTGTTTTCACTTTAGGTGGAGAAATGACTTGACTTTATTCTCGGATAGGGGAAGGATTGTCTACATCTCACCTCCCCCATACACCACTTATGTGGTATTGGGTTTTGTTGTTGTTGTTGTTGTTGGTGTTGTATTTTTACTACAAAATACATTATTGTGAGTTTTATTTGCTCCCTTTTTAAATGCTTTTGCAATATATATTTTTGGGACTGAGAACACATGCGCTGCTTTTACAAATGCTTTACGAAATAGACACAAGTGATCAAAACTACATTCTATGGTTGGATTATCGAACCGAATATGCCCCTTTTTAGCTTGGTAGCCTAAGAATTGGTGTTTATTATAATTGCCACCAATTGACGCGAATCCTAAAGATAGATCTATGGGCACTAACAAGCCATAGTCAGAGAATTTAAACTGCTTTAGTACTTCGATTTATCATGTCCGATGTGAGTTTCGGAATGATGGGGATGTTCTATATGCATCCTGTTAAGGTCGGTTACCAGGTGTTCACCATATGAATGAATTTTAATTCACGAGTTACGCGTGTCAATATATGAAATCTTGTGGTATATTAAAATGATGGAAATGAATGTTTATGATAAACTAATGAACTCACCAACCTTTTGGTTGACAATTGAAAGCATGTTTATTCTCAGGTATTAAAGAAATCTTCCGCTGTGTATTTGCTCATTTTAAAGATATTACTTGGAGTCATTCATGACATATTTCAAAAGATGTTGCATTGGAGTCGTTGAGTTCATCAAGAATATTATAAAGTCATTTATAGGTGGATATATTATGAAATGGTATGCATGCCGTCAACTTTCAATGAAATGAAAGTTTGTCTTCTAAAAACGAATGCAATGTTTGTAAAATGTATCATATAGAGGTCAGAACCTCGCGATGTAATCATATGTTATTGTATTCGTCCTTATGGATTAGGACGGGTCATCTCAGAGATTGTCATGGATAACAATAAAAATGTTTTCATGACAAATACGAGTTGATGAAATAGAGTTTCATCATTATTGACTAATATAGATAAAACGATTCGATTATGTGAAACGTACGAGTGAAGCTATCACAAAAGGTTGAGATAAAGATTTAACTTTTGACGTAGTCACGTTGGATTTCCGGATTTCAAGGAATCTAAAGATAATCTTTGAAATCTATAAAAGATTTGATTCTCCGGTAATCAAGGAAATTATGATCCTCTTTGATTAATTGCGGTAATCTGCCTCAATTGCTATGTTTGATATTTCACTATAAATTGACCTCTTCCGTTCCATTATTTTCTCCACCTCTATACTTTCTTCCTTAATTCATACTTCCAAAAGAGTGTGAAAATGCTTAATCCAGTTCTGATTCTTGATATTTTCTTGGCTATCGTATCCTTCATTCTTCTGTTTCATCTTCCACCGGAGGAATTTATTTTCTTCTACTATTACCTTGGGGTTATAATGTTTTTAATTCTTCCGTGTCTTTATGTTGCAATACGTATTGATATACATGGTTTGTAATTTTGGTGTTGTCGTCAGACTTTATATTTTCCTTTATATTTCATAGTTCCATGCTTTTGTTTCTTCTTCCCGACTTCAAGTCAAGCGAATAATGGTCCAGAATTCGTAGGTATGGAGTTTCGAATGATCATAATATACAAAGTAGAAAGGAAAGATAATAGCACGATTTGATTTGTCAAATTACCAGAATATCCGGAAAAGACCGAATCATCAAGAAAATATTTTCTTGATAGTTTAGAGGTTAAATAGAATGAAAGAGTTGTGTAACATGGTTCATGATGATGGTATGATCTGTGAACCTTTTTCACGTTCCATTAGAAACTCAGCATGACTTACTATAATATAATCACGTTGATCAAGTGTCATTATATTATACTAACTCATGCTTCAATTCCCAACATTACTTCAAAAACATTCATATTTTAACTTCGAATTTTTTAGATTTTAGAAACTACAACAGTTTCCTTTATGATGTAACACTGATAGCGCGAAGAGATAAATGATTTTAGATAAGAATGGTTATGAAAATATCTTCAGAAATATCGAGGATCTTTATCATGAAAGATACGATGATATCTTAGAATTTCTAATATCGATGGATGATGAAAAAGATTTGTCCGTAAAGGTTTAGAGTCAGGAATAAGATATTCGTTAATGACTTCAGCAGATACTGAATCATTTGGATTCTTTGAAGGCATGTTTAGTCTTTGTGATTTGTCCATAGCCTCCTTCATGGTTTGCTCAATCCATTTTCCAATTCCAAACCTCCTCTTTTTCTGAGCTTTGCCAACACACTATTCTTTATCATCAAACTTTTAGCTGTTAAAGTAGTTTACAGTTTTTGCTGCTTCATCAGCATTTTTTAAAATTTCGAGAACTGATTCGTAGGCTGGGCGTTTTTCAGAATTTCATAATGGAAGATCATAATTATAAGAGATAATTGTTATATGTATGCATATAACTGTTGATGCAGAAACATTGCGAGATTCAAAATACTGATTAAAAATTCCCTGTAGTTGGTATGGTAATTATTGTTACAAGATGTGGATGAGTACATGATAGAGTTTCAATGAGTATAATGATTTTTTGGAAGGTCAAAGATCAATGAAGTTGTTGGTAAGTTTACTGCTAATGTGGTGAGATATAAAAGGTTCCCCTGTAACAATGATGAAGGGGTAATTGTTATAATAAGGCTTATTCGAATGAAAAATTGAAGTTGATTCGCTGAATCAGAATCGAAGAATGTAACATATTAATTGTGAATTTTATATATCTCTTGGGTATTACCTACCCGTTAAAAGTTTTACAAGTAATATTTTGTACCAGAGAATTTTATTACAGTCTTTATGAAAATATATGTATGTATATTTTCTTCAGATATAATACAGATTTAATGAGTTAATATCATATTAAGCTCATTTGATTTTCGGTTGGATTATAAATGAATAATCTCTAAAACATTAAAGATTTCATAATCTTCGCGGAGTATTTCACTAATGTAATCAATACTTCATTATTCAGTTTTATTGATATTTCCTCAGTGAATCATGTTGGTGCTCATGGAACTCTTGCTAACTTCGCAAGGTACGAATGATGTTTTCTAGAAAGTTTCGAGTACATCGAAAATGAAAGTGTAAAATTAAACGTGTAATTGAATAGTACACTTAGTTTATTATGAAAAAGGAATTCATTGAATTTGAAATAGAGATTGTAGTTAACGATGGTTATTTCGTTAATGAATGATGTACATCATTGCATATTAGTAATATGAACTAACCTAGTAGTACCTACCAGTTAAGATTCACACGTAATAGCTTAGTACGAAAAGATTTATTTTGATTTCAAAATTCATATATATTAAATATACGTATAATTTCTTCAGGGGAAATGAGTTAATACTTCATAACTCATTGATACAATATACGCGTTGTTGATTTGTGATGATGTTGTTGATTATAGAATTGGCGAAACTTGTAGTGCTACAGGTTTTGCCGGTGTTGGTGATACTGGCGGTACTGTTGATGCTGCTGGTAAAACAAGTCTAGCTTGTAAATCGTGCATCATTCCGGTCAGGGTTTCTACTCTTCCTTCTATCGTTTCGGTCCACTCATCTGATTTACGGTTACGGCTGGAATAGATAATCTCTAAGACTTTAGAGATTACATAATCGCCGCAGAATATTTCTCCAATGAAGTTATGAATCAATACTTCATCGGTTATATTTGTTGCTACTCCTTGGTATCTATGGTGAGTATGACATTGATGCTCGAGGTACAGATTGTGATGTTGAGGTGTGGGATGCGGATGTTATTGTTGGTGGTGGTAATGATACTGTTGGTGTTGATGATGGTGGTACTGTTGATGCCGGTGATGCTGCTGGTACTTGTAATCTTTGCACCATATTCTCTAAAGTCACTACCCGAGCTCGAAGCTTGTTGACTTCTTCTATTACACCGGGGTGATTGTCGGTTCGGACGAGCGGACGGATAAGATCTAGAATTTGAAATAGTATATAATCATGACGAGATACTCTGGAAATGAGAGAGAAAATGGTATTACGAACAGGTTCGCCGGTAAGTGCTTCAGGTTCCTCGCCAAGAGGGGAATGTGGTGGATGGAAGAGATCACCTTCTTCTTGTCTCCAATGATTAAGTAGACTACGAACTCATCCCCATTCATCCAGAATAGATGATGGCTATTTGGTTGATCTATTTTGGTCACACTGCTTTTGGAGCTCGAGTGGAAATCCATATCGGAATAGCTGTCGGAATCTAAGGAATTTGAACTAGATACATGATTCATTTTGTGTAATCAAGGAAAAGATTTTGTTTTTTTTGAATGAAATAGATTATAGGACTAATTTGGTATTCATCAATACATTGTTTACATATGTATTTATAATACCAGAATCCCATAAGTTATGGAGGATTTTACGGAAGATATCAGGCAAAATTTACTGTAATAGATATGCCAAGATATGAATTTTGTCTATACAATATCTATGCAATCAATGCAGTAAGACGCGTTTAGACTTAAGATGATAGACAGGTAATTTTTGACAAGAAATGATAAGTAAAAATCAGTAAAAACAAATACAGTCATAGTCCAGACTCACTAATGCATCCTAACAATTACCAGTTAAACACACTAATGCAAATTCTAGTTCCCTATGAACTCAAGCTCTGATACCAACTGTGATGACCCGTCCAAATCCATTTAGACGAATACATCATTCATCGATTTCACAGTGAGGTACTGACCTCTACATGATATGTTTTGTAAACATTGCATTCTTTTGAAAAGGCACACCATAATTGAATATCAAATTCCAAGGTTTTTGACGATTGATGATTTCTACATATAGACAATCACCGTAATTAATAGTTTACAATACTACATCAGTTGATAATGCAGTCAAAATAAGATACATGGTGATGATTTTGTGAATGCAACGTTTTCTCGAATAAAGTATGTATGACTCCATCACATAGCTTGTATCACATATAAGCAAATAGCGGAAGACTTCTAGGAACCTGAGAATAAACATGCTTAAAAGTGTCAACACAAAGGTTGGTGAATTCATAGTTTTAATGTTGCGCATAATCTGTATATGAAGGTGGATCACAAGATTTCAGTTGTTTCATCCAGAAACGTTTATCAAAATATTCTACAAGATTGAGCACCCTGATAACTTTACTTTAATGTATATAATAAGTACCCCTGCTTTAACATACATGCAACCAACATGTATAATACACGTAAACCAATGTGTACTAAACTCAAATAGCATACGTCTGTTTTATAGTTCAGGCTAGGGTTTCTATACCTGGAATAGACGGGGATGTCAAGCCCTATGGATCCATATACAACTACTCGCGCCCACCAGTTCTTATAGCTGGCAGTTACTAGTTACCAAAGCTAAGGGATTTTCGGTTCAAACTCAGTGTAGAATTTAGTATGTACTTGTGTCCATTGCATTTAAAATAAAGTGCATGTATTCTCAGCCCAAAAATATAGATTGCAAAAGCAATTAAAAAGGGAGCAAATGAAACTCACGCATATAAATATTGTAAAACAGTTATTAAAACTTTGCATGAATTCACAGTCCAAAAATATAGAGAGTAAAAGGGATCATATGAAACTCACCTTAGCAGCACATAAGGTCATTCACCGAAATGTGACCGAAACTCGGAATGCAAAATAACCGTAGATCTCAACCTAGAGAACATATGTTGGTCAATACATGTCTAACAAGCTAGGTCGAGCCATAGTGTATCACAATCCTAATGCTCGAGACCGACATGAAAAAGTTAACAAAATCATCTCAAAAGTCAACCTGACCCAATATGATCTTTAAATCTATACATGTTTATTATATTAACATAGTATAAGTCTTGATAATTGAACGAATTTATAGTTTATCAAACTCAAAACATTATTTTTTTAGGAGTTATATTATATTTGAATGATCATGGCAATTGAATATATTTTAACATTTCATATAGTTTCTCAATACTTGTAAAATCAGACTATAGTTTTTATAAGGCTTTGAAATATGATAAAACAGTCAACTTTCACAATTGTTCAACGAGACGTGCCTAATATAGAAATTCATTTACTCGATTAGTAATATCTAAAAATCCAATTTATCAATCTCATAGACAAGTTGTTTAAATATTAATTTGTAGTTTCAAACACAATTTCAATTAACGTAAAACATAATTCATTTGACCATAACTTTTAATCCGTTCATCGAAATCACACGATTTCTAAATCAAAAGTTATTAACTTTTTGCCAGCTTTCCAATAACATGCATATCATATACTTTATATCAGTAGTATATGTATTAAATTCGTGATTCATCATAAAACTATCTAACGACGAAATTTAGCATACAAGCATGCATAAACATATATACACTAGCACTAGACATGGATACACTATTAATATATAAAAGGTAAAATATGAATGCTCACGTATCAATATTGTGATTCAATATTGCAGGAAAGTACGTAGACGCAATGTAGATGATAAACATTAGGTTTGACTTGCGAACAATACCCACAATCATTACCCATAACCTCCATAGCTATAACCCATAGTTTTCTTAACTATATCCCGCTCGAAAAGCTTATTTTGAAATTGTTTGGACATAACCTCGTCGTAGTATTTTATGTATAATACTAATAATAATACAAATACTACTAATGATAATAAGATTAATACTAATATTAATCTTTAATAATAATAATAATAATAATAATAATAATAATAATAATAATAATAATAATAATAATAATATAAATAATAATAATAATAATAATAATAATAATAATAATAATAATAATTATAATAATAATAATAATATAAGTGTGTGTGTAAGAAGCCAGAAATCGATCGAATTTATAGAGAGTGCCTGACCCAGACTGCCATGCGATCGCATGGCTATCTAGGCCATTTCCCATGCGATCGCATGGGATGGCTTTTACAGCTCATATTGTTTTGTTGTTTTGCTTATCGACATAATTAAATAAATATATAATTTATATAATTTATATTAATTAATTATATATTATATTATATTCTCGTACCTAGTTAACTTGTAATTTTGGTTCCGATGTCTTGTACGTTTACGTTCAACTTATGTCCCAGTTCCGGTTTTTCGAACGTCCTTTCGTACGCTTAGCAAACTTGTACTTTACGTTTCGTGATTCGTACCTTTGTCAAAATATAGTCTTAAATTATCAATAAACTATATTAATCAAAGTGTATCTTGAACTTTCAAGTGTTTTGGTCATTTGCTTCTATAAATTAACGTCTTAATACATAATAATATTATTTTAAATCAAAACATTTTATATCTAAGTTAATATTATATTTTTATAACATTTGTAAAATATACATACATTTTCATTTTGAAATAGTGTTTTATTGTAGCAAAATGATTTTTACTGTAGCAAATAGTAGTTTTCGAAAACACTGTAGCTTTTCGGGTACCGTAGCAATTCGAAAATACTGTAGTAAATTAGTGTTTTACTTGTTCATCTTAAACGTTTTAGTTAACTTATCTAAATATCAATCGAATCAATAAACGAATGTTATTATCGTTTACTAAATAACTTGAAATTATATATATGTATATGTATATATCTTTATTTAATATACATAAATCAGTTTTTAAATACACATTGCAAGTTATTTATAATTAATTTTAATAATTAATATTCCAACTTATTGTATATATATACACAAATAGATGTTCGTGAATCGTCGGTCAATAGTCAAAGGTTAACTGAATATATAACATTAGTTCAAAAATTTTGAGAATCAAAAATACAGACTTTGCTTATCTTGTCGAAATCATATAAGGATTAAGTTTTAAATTTGTTTGGAAATTTCCGGGTCGTCACATGAAAAGAGGATTACTGACTTGGAAGAGGATAACAAGGCTCTTCGTCAGGAAGCGAAAGCGTTGGCAGATCAGAAGAAGAGGTTTGATGGTTTAAAAGCAGATTATTCTGATGTAATTGCCAAGGTCATTCCCCATGTCTGCAGGCAGGTTATTCGCAGTAAAGAGTTAAGCATGTTTGTTGGTGATGTTGTTCTTGCTAGCAAACTTGAGGAGAGGTGCAAATTGTTGACCGAGTTATCTGAGCAGGGCAAGCTTGAGCTTAGCAGCTATCCTGAGTATACCGATCAGGCTTCAGCCCTTGTTGATGCTACGTGTGCTCGTTTTGCTGATGCTGAGCTCAACTATGTCACCTCTGTTGCTGCTCACACTGATGTTAAGCCTGTGGAGCTCCTCGCCTTGGTTGAAGAGCAATGATCTTTGACGTTGGTTTGTTTTATGATCCTCTTTTGCTGTAGTGGCCTGTGTGCCAGTTACCTTATGTCTGGTGTACTTTTATCAGGCATGTGTGCCTGCTGATTCTGGGCTTTGTTGCCTATAAACAATTTGTACTCAGTATTTTGTGGGTCATCATGCCCATCTATGTGTTATTGCTCTATTTAACTTTAGGTAGGTTATGCCTTTGGGTTTTTTGGTTGCTTTTTGGTCATCTAGGTGTGACTCTTTAGTGCCGAAATATATGCACTTATTTCATTGTAGAATATTATCTTTTTGTGTATTGCTTAGGTATAGGGAGTATTCCTCTTGTGAATACTTTGCAATATCTTCGGTATACTTCCTGCACATTGCTTAAGTATGAGAGGTATTCCTCTTTTGCTTATTGCTAGAGTTTGACAAGTATTACTCTTGGGAATACTTTGCAATAGCTTCGGTATACCTCTTGGGTTACCTCTTGCATATCGCTTAAGTTTGACAAGTATTCCTCTTGGGAATAATTTGCAATAGCTTCGGTATACCTCTCGGGTTACCTCTTGCATATCGCTTAAGTTTGGCAAGTATTCCTCTTGGGAATACTTTGCAATAGCTTCGGTATACTTCTTGGGTTACCTCTTCCTCTTGGGAATACTTTGCAATAGCTTCGGTATACCTCTTGGGTTACCTCTTGCATATCGCTTAAGTTTGACAAGTATTCCTCTTAGGAATACTTTGCAATAGCTTCGGTATACCTCTTAGATTACCTCTTGCATATTGCTTAAGTTTGACAAGTATTACTCTATTAAGCTTGGTGTTTCCAAAAGATAGTAGGATTTCATTCAAATTTCTTGTGGTAGGAAGCGTGTGAGTTTCAACTACCCATTACAAATTTTCCTACTTTCATACAACTAAAAGTCTAGAAATAAAACTTTCGAAGGTTTACTCCGTTCCAGGTTCTGGGGACCTGTTTCCCTTCCGTGGTTTCAAGCTTGTATGAACCGTTCCCAAAGGTTTCAGAGATTATGTATGGGCCTTCCCAAGTTGGACCCATCTTTCCTTCGTATTCTACTTTGCTAGTGCTGTTGAGCCTTACAACATAGTCCCCTACCTTATATACCGATGGTTTGACTCGCTTGTTGTAATACTTTTCAATCGTTTTGTTGTATGCTGCTTCCCGAATCAGCGCAACTTCCCTTCTTTCTTCCATGAGGTCAAGATTAAGACGGAGGTTCTCCTCGTTTTCTTCAAGATTTATGGTTCTGTTGGTTAATACCTGTATCTCCGCGGGGAGTACCGCCTCAGTGCCGTAAACCAAGCTGTAGGGGGTTTCTCCGTTACTCCTTTTGGGGGTGGTTCGGTGAGCCCATAGAACTAGGGGGAGTTCTTCCATCCATCCTTGGTGGCATTTACCCAATCGCTTCTCGGGGCCTTTTAAGATATCCCTGTTCGTTCCCTTGTGGGTGGTAGACGGAAGTGAAGGTTTGCTTTATCTACAGTTTCTTGCAGAACCCCGGGAAGATACCTCCGGCGAATTATTTTCCATTATCCGAAATGATTTCTTGGGGTATCCCAAAACGGCATATGATGTGTTCCCAGACGAATTTTTCTGTATGTTTCCCCGTCATGGTGTTTAGTGGTTTTGCTTCCGTCCTCTTTGTGAAGTAGTCTATCGCAACTACCAACCATTTGTAACCTCCTGGAGCCTCGGTGAGTGGACCCGCTAGATCTATGCTCCATTTTGAGAAAGGCCATGCTGATAGCACCGATATCATCTCTTGCTTTAGCTGTTTTTGAACTTTAGCATGGATCTGACATGGCTCACAGGTTCGTAAGAGTGTGACTGTATCTTCGTGCATGGTTGGCCAGTAGTACCCCATCCTTAGTATCTTTGCCACGATTGACCTTGGTCCGGAGTGAAGTCCACATATACCTTCATGCATTTCTCTGATGGTCATTGAGGCTTTGTTTGGTCCGACACATCGAAGCCATGGGGTAAGGAAAGATTTTCTATACAGAGCTCCATTCATCATTTTGTATGACGGTGCTTTGATCCGGATCTTTCGTGCTTCCTTTTTATCTTCGGGTAAAATTCCGAGTTCCAAGTATTCCCTTATTGGCTTCATCCATGTGTTTTCTTATTCAGTGACTAAGTCGTAGACTTCCAGAGCTTCGATGGACCTTTTTTCTAACACTTCGACCAATACTTCTTTTTCAAGGTGCGCGAAGGTGATATAAGCTAATTTGCTCAGAGCATCTGCTTTCTTGTTTTGTGTAACGACCCGTCAAAATTGCTATTGACGCAGTACGTTATTCACTGGTTTCATTGCTAGGTATTGACCTCTATATGATACGTTTTGTAAACATTGCATTCTTTTGAAAAGACACACGTAAATGAATATCTAAATCCAAGGTTTTCGACATCTGATGGTTTCTACATATAGACAATCACCGTAAATAATAATTTATAATAATACATCCATTGACAATGCAGTCAAAATAAGATACATGGTGATGATTTTCTGAATGCAAAGTTTTCTCTAATAAAGCATGTATGACTCCATGCACATAGCTTGTATAACGTATAAGCAAACAGCGGAAGACTTCTAGGGACCTGAGAATAAACATGCTAAAAGTGTCAACACAAAGGTTGGTGAGTTCATAGTTTTAATATCCCGCATAATCTGTATATAAAGGTGGATCACAAGATTTCAGTTGTTTCATCCAGAAACATTTATCAAAATATTCTACGAAATTGAGCACCCTGGTAACTAAGCTTTAACGTTATAATAAGTACCCCTGTTTTAACATACATGCAACCAACATGTACAATACACGCAATCTAACGTGTACTAACCTTAAATAGCATACTTCTATTTTATAGTTCAGGCTAGGGTTTCTATACCTAAAACAGACGGGGATGTCAAGCCCTATGGATCCATATACAACTATTTGCGCCCACCAGTTCTTATAACCGGCAGTTACTAGTTACCAAAGCTAAGGGATTTTTGGTTCAAACTCAGTGTAGAATTTAGTATGTACTTGTATCCATTGTGTTTAAAATAAAGTGCATGTATTCTCAGCCCAAAAATATAGCTTGCAAAAGCAATTAAAAAGGGAGCTATGAAAACTCACCTGCCAACTTCAGAAATAAATCACAGAGATGTGACCGAAAATCGGAATGCAAGTAACCGTAGACCTCAACCTAGAGAACATATGTTGGTCAATAAGTGTCTAATAAGCTAGGTCGGTCCATAGGATAAGTATAGTCCTATTGCTCAAGTCCGACTCATAAATTTAGCAAAATTTAGCAAAAGTCAACAAAAGTCAACGCAAGTCAAAGTAAGTCAAATGTAAGTCAAACGCAAGTCAAACACATTCAACATGGTTAACACAAGTCAACAACCTCATAAAATTACACAAGTTGGTCAAATAGTCAAACATAGGTCAAACTTAAGTTATTCATTTTTACTTTGAAAAATTTATATTATTTACATATATGTATATTTTAGTATTTTGCAGCTAATTCCGGGTCTCACCAAATTCGATATAATACCTTAGGTTGTGACCATTGGAAAGTGTGTCATCCCACCTTTCTATAGATAGTTTATTTGACAAAGACGAAGTTACGGTTTTAAAGTTATGACCTCGCGAAAACAGTCTGCCGAAACATAAAATGCTGTTAAGTGTCAAAATCAGCAACGACTGTCCATTTTGTCGCTTGTTTTAAACCTGTTTAGACTCAACAAAATCATACATATAATATATCGTTAACTGATTTCAACTTACGAGTCCGCAAAGTAGACCCAAGAGTCATTTTTGACACTTTACCAAAACTAAAAGTCAGCCCCAACATCCTGTTTCCATGCTCGTTTTATACCAGTTTAGACTCAACAAAATCATACATATCTTATATCATTTTGAAGCTTCTCATATCTACTTTCTGACTCAATTCATAGTTTTCACCATAACTTAATCATTTACAATTTACGAGCCTACAAAGTGAGCCCGAGAGTCATTTTGACACTTTCACTAAAATAGTACTAATTCTAAACCATAATACTTGAGCATGTAAAAATCATGTCACAAGTCCAAAATGATATTATAGACGTGTTACATACCTTTGTTTTTCAAAATTTCGCATATGAGTCAAAGTAGACGAGTATGACCTAAATGGGTCATAAATACCCATTTTGACCAAAACATGCCAAAACTCATTTTTAAAACATTACAATCTTCAAACTTACTTAAATTGATATATCGGACGTGTCCAAGTTGCCCGTTACTCATTTCGATACTTTTTGGCTTAAATGGGTCAAGTGTCCAAACAGACGGTTTAAATTACATGGTTTATACTTATACAAAATTATCACTTTAGAACACTCCACACTATATGAAATAGTTAATATAAGTGTATTAAGTTCGTATAAAAAGTCTCAAGTCTCTAGCATTGGTCATTATTTTTATAACCCGAAACATTTGCAAAAACACACGTTTAAAATCATATTTACAGCAGCAACTTCTGTGATTTTTAGAAAAATCATCGCAACTCTAAATCAGTCACCGCCAATTGGAGATGCGGCGTTTTTAAGTGAAGAACCTGCACAATTTTTCCCATGACCTGTTCTGTCCCGAAACAGCCCCAGCAACCGCAAACGAACACGTTGGTCAAATCAGTTTTTAACAGCACTATAATAAAAATGTACAAAACTTTGAACGAGCGTATAGAGTTCAAGAAAAATCAAAATGACCCGATTTTTGAGTCTAAATTCAATAGCTTTTCAATATCTACAATCCTATCAGCCCAGGTTTTTAATTACTCTTCGTTAATCATGTCAAAACGTACTTTTTCAGCCAATCCCGAAGGGTACCTTATTTTAATCCTAACTTTCGACCCGTTCGCCCAATTTACGCAATATCCAAATGAAAATTTAACTAATTTTCGAGAGTAATTCATCTAATAACTTATCAGAAGCTCAAGTATTAAAACAATTACTTCATGTTAGACCAAATCTAATGCATGCGAAACCATTTTAAGCCAATACGGGTAACCAATATTCGAGCAAACATAACATGAGCAATATGTATCCATTTTACATGATATCCTAGCCTAATTTGAGTGATTTTTAATTATCTAACAGATGGTAAACAAATCACATTCCAAATCATAAAGTTTTTTGCCCAGAAAATTCGGATTTAAGCATAAACAAGTCAAAACTTCAAATAAGCATAACGAGAGCAATTCTTAACGAAATTTGATGATTCTTAAGCCTAAAATGTGTAATTTTTAATAACCTATCAGTTGGTTAAATTATCTAAGAAAACCATATAGTCAATGTTTGAAAAATAACATTTTGGTGCTGCTGTAACAGCTCTCACAGCAAACATGAAATATAATAATGCAATTAACATAACGCAAGCATCCTATACCCGATTCGAGTGATTCTTAAGCCTAAAATGTGTAGTTTTTAATAACCTATCATTTGGTTATCAGTTCACAAACTCAATCACAAAGCATATATCTCAAAAATTTCGGATTTCATGCAATAACATATTGAAACTACAATTAATCATGTCGGAAGCATCACAAAACGAAATCAAACGATTCTTGAGCCTAAAGTTATTAATTTTTCGAGAGGATTTTATCTTGATACATATAATTTACAGAAAATATGTCTTTCATATCAATAGCATGAAATATAAAAACGTGATTTCATTAAAACTACTCAAATGATCAATTAAACACAAATTCATTTGTAAACATTCAAGGACTTGAGCACTAGACACTATATTTCCCCTAATATGTAATAAAAACATGAAAACCCAAAAATTAGAGTTTTTAAAACTTACTCTAATCAAGAAATTGTTGGTATGGATGTGTAGAGCTCTTAGAGAGGAATCCGAATATGTAAACAATTTTATGATCAAGCGATTTCTTGAAGGTGTTCTTGAGGATGAAAGATTGATGATGAATAGTAATGGGTGTTCTTAAGAAGAGAATAAGATAGATACATATGTGTGTATGTTTGGTGAAATGAATCTAGATCAGAAATATAAGTAGAAAAGGGAAGTCATGGGTTTAAACTGTAGTAGTCACGGGTAGTTATAAGATATCACGGGTGTAATAATTTGGTAAACACGGGTATTATATCTATTTGAAATTATAATTATAGATGTCACGATTATTAACTGTATAGTCACGGGTTCTATTAAATTCTTATCTGTTATCTAAAACCCAATGTATTTTAACTTAATATGATTTACTAAATTGATTTATTTTGTATTAAAAATACATTTATATATTGTTCAAAACCTTTTAGAATTTTGACGTTATACTTAGTTGATGTGTTTCATAAAATACTTATTTATTATATTTTTAAATTAGATACTGAAAACATGAATGTTTAAACTAATTTTCTCAGGTTTAGTTTAAGAATATCCTAATTAATAAAAATGATTTTTAAAACTCAATTATTATATATCATAATAATTATTAAAATTAATAATCATACATTTTGTTGTCTTAAAATATATTTCTCTCGTTTCCACTAACCGTAGTGTTTTCAAAAAAAAAATCTAACCAATATTAATAATAGTATATTTAAAAAAAAACATACAAAATTGTAAATTTTAAGTAATGGTTGTTAATTTTTCAACGAAAAGCTAACGAAAAAAGTCGGGTTATTACATTACCTACCCTTTAAAGAAAATTTCGTCCCGAAATTTTGGTTGGTGTGATTAAACGGCGTTTAAGAAACAAGTGAGGATAGAAATGTTCGTCTTGACGTAGAAAGATCGAGTATCTTTTAGTTAAGTATGAAAGTTAGGTAAAACGAGATCATAGTCCTTAGATACGAATACCTTTGAATAAACTGCTAGGAGTGCAAGTGTGATATGATAAAGATTTGAAGGAAATTACGTGTGATTCAAATGATATCACCTATAGAGTCTCATTATATTCAGGTGTCAGTAGAGAAAATAAAGGAGTCATGTAACATGGTACGTGGTGAAGATAAGGTTGATCAAGCATTACCACCATCACGTTCCATTAGAACTTCCACATGACTTACCATAATATAACCACGTTGATTAGGCGTCATTATATTACACTAACTCATGCTTTCATTCCAACATTACTCTAAAATATTTATGGATATAAAACAAGTGTCGTTTTCCAGAATTTATAAATCAAAATGATTTCAAAAAGGGGTGTACTAAAAATAGTACGAGAATATAATATTTATTTTAATTAATAATATTGAAAGGGTAATGACGTAAGAATGTCTTTGGAACTATTGAGAATCTTCCTGAGTCGGATAAGACTTCTTCCGATTTACAATTCAAGATATCAGGAGTTTCTGAATCGAAGCACATAAGCACATAATATAACACAAATGATATCTATAAAAATATATAAGTAATAACTCACGTAGGAATGTCGAGAATTTCGAAAGTCCTAAATGACGCTTCCTGGTTTTTCAATAACCGAGGTGTTGAAAATGAACTCGCTTGAGAAGGAGAAGGCTTGTAATCAAAAGGAGAAATACTTTCTCACCGATAGTAATAATAATATTATATTAATGACAGAATATGCACATTATCACATATAAGTGTAATGACAAGGTTGTAGACTAGACCACTAATGTATCCAAACAGTTCAGGTCAGACACACTAATGCACCTAATTCCCTACAACCAATGCTCTGATACCACCTGTAACGACCCGTCAAAATCGCTATTGATGCAGTACGTTATTTACTGGTTTCATTGCTAGGTATTGACCTCTATATGATACGTTTTGTAAATATTGCATTCTTTTGAAAAGACACACGTAAATGAATATCTAAATCCAAGGTTTTTGACATCTGATGATTTCTACATATAGACAATCACCGTAAATAATAGTTTACAATAATACATCCATTGACAATGCAGTCAAAATAAGATACATGGTGATGATTTTGTGAATGCAAAGTTTTCTCTAATAAATCATGTATGACTCCATGCACATAGCTTGTATAACGTATAAGCAAACAGCGGAAGACTTCTAGGGACCTGAGAATAAACATGCTAAAAGTGTCAACACAAAGGTTGGTGAGTTCATAGTTTTAATATGGCGCATAATCTGTATATAAAGGTGGATCACAAGATTTCAGTTGTTTCATCCAGAAACATTTATCAAAATATTCTACGAAATTGAGCACCCTGGTAACTAAGCTTTAACGTTATAATAAGTACCCCTGTTTTAACATACATGCAACCAACATATACAATACATTCAAATCCAACGTGTACTAACCTCAAATAGCATACATCTGTTTTATAGTTCAGGCTAGGGTTTCTATACCTGAAATAGACGGGGATGTCAAGCCCTATGGATCCATATACAACTATTTGCGCCCACCAGTTCTTATAACCGGCAGTTACTAGTTACCAAAGCTAAGGGATTTTCGGTTCAAACTCAGTGTAGAATTTAGTATGTACTTGTATCCATTGTGTTTAAAATAAAGTGCATGTATTCTCAGCCCAAAAATATAGCTTGCAAAAGCAATTAAAAAGGGAGCTATGAAAACTCACCTGACAATTTCAGAAATAAATCACAGAGATGTGACCGAAAATCGGAATGCAAGTAACCGTAGACCTCAACCTAGAGAATATATGTTGTTCAATAAGTGTCTAATAAGCTAGGTCAGTCCATAGGGTAAGTATAGTCCTATTGCTCAAGTCCGACTCATAAATTTAGCAAAATTTAGCAAAAGTCAACAAAAGTCAACGCAAGTCAAAGTAAGTCAAATGTAAGTCAAACGCAAATCAAACACAGTCAACATGGTTAACACAAGTCAACAACCACATAAAATTACACAAGTTGGTCAAATAGTCAAACATAGGTCAAACTTAAGTTATTCATTTTTACTTAGAAAAATTTATATTATTTACATATATGTATTTTTTAGTATTTTGCAGCTGATTCCGGGTTCCACCAAATTCGATATAATACCTTAGGTTGCGACCATTGGAAAGTGTGTCATGCCACCTTTCTATAGACAGTTTATTTGACAAAAACAGAGTTTCGGTTTTAAAGTTATGACCTCGCGAAAACAGTCTCCCGAAACATAAAATGCTGTTAAGTGTCAAAATCAGCAACGACTGTCCATTTTGTCGCTTGTTTTAAATCTGTTTAGACTCAACAAAATCATACATATAATATATCGTTTTAAAGCTTGTCATAAATAATTTCAATACCAATTAATAGTTTTTATCCATACTTAACTGATTTCAACGTACGAGTCCGCAAAGTAGACCCAATAGTCAATTTTGACACTTTACCAAAACTAAAAGTCAGCCCCAACATCCTGTTTTCATGCTCATTTTAAACCAGTTTAGACTCGAAAAAATCATACATATCTTATATCATTTTGAAGCTTCTCATATCTACTTTCTGACTCAATTCATAGTTTTCACCATAACTTAATCATTTACAATTTACGAGCATACAAAGTGAGCCCGAGAGTCATTTTGACACTTTCACTAAAATAGTACTAATTCTAAACCATAATACTTGAGCATGTAAAAATCATGTCACAACTCCAAAATGATATTATAGACGTGTTACATACATTTGTTTCTCAAAATTTCGCATATGAGTCAAAGTAGACGCGTATGACCTAAATGGGTCATAAATACCCATTTTGACCAAAACATGCCAAAACTCATTTTTAAAACATTACAATCTTCAAACTTACTTAAATTGATATATTGGACGTGTCCAAGTTGCCCGTTACTCATTTCGATACTTTTTGGCTTAAATGGGTCAAGTGTCCAAAAGGACGGTTTAAATTACATGGTTTATACTTATACAAAATTATCACTTTAGAACAACCCACACTATATGAAATAGTTAATATAAGTGTATTAAGTTCGTACAAAAAGTCTCAAGTCTCTAGCATTGGTCATTATTTTTATAACCCTAAACATTTGCAAAAACACACGTTTAAAATCGTATTTACAGCAGCGACTTCTGTGATTTTTAGAAAAATCATCGTAACTCTAAATCAGTCACTGCCAATTAGAGATGCGGCGTTTTTAAGTGAAAAACCTGCACAATTTTTCCCATGACCTGTTCTGTCCCGAAACAGCCCCAGCAACCGCAAACGCACACGTTGGTCAAATCAGTTTTTAACATCACTATAATAAAAATGTACAAAACTTTGAACGAGTGTATAGAGTTCAAGAAAAATCAAAATGACCCGATTCTTGAGTCTAAATTCAATAGCTTTTCAATATCTACAATCCTATCAGCCCAGGTTTTTAATTACTCTTCGTTAATCATGTCAAAACGTACTTTTCAGCCAATCCCTAAGGGTACCTTATTTTAATCCTAACTTTCGACCCGTTCGCCCAATTTACGCAATATCCAAATGAAAATTTAACTAATTTTCGAGAGTAATTCATCTAATAACTTATCAGAAGCTCAAGCATTAAAAAAATTACTTCATGTTAGGCCAAATCTAATGCATGCGAAACCATTTTAAGCCAATACGGGTAACCAATATTTGAGCAAACATAACATGAGCAATACGTATCCATTTTACATGATATCCTAGCCTAAATTGAGTGATTTTTAATTATCTAACAGATGATAAACAAATCACATTCCAAATCATAAGTTTTTTTGCCCAGAAAATTCGGATTTAAGCATAAACAAGTCAAAACTTCAAATAAGCATAACGAGAGCAATTCTTAACGAAATTCGATGATTCTTAAGCCTAAAATGTGTAATTTTTAATAACCTATCAGTTGGTTAAATTATCTAAGAAAACTATGTAGTCAATGTTTGTAAAATAACGTTTTGGTGCTGCTGTAACAGCTCTCACAGCAAACATGAAACATAATAATGCAATTAACATAACGCAAGCATCCCATACCCGATTCGAGTGATTCTTAAGCCTAAAATGTGTAGTTTTTAATATCCTATCATTTGGTTATCAGTTCACAAACTCAATCACAAAGCATACATCTCAAAAATGTCGGATTTCATGCAATAACATATTGAAACAACAATTAATCATGTCGGAAGCATCACAAAATGAAATCAAACGATTCTTGAGCCTAAAGTTATTAATTTTTCGAGAGGATTTCATCTTGATACATTTAATTTACAGAAAATATGTCTTTCATATCAGTAGCATGAAATATAAAAACGTGATTTCATTAAAACTACTCAAATGATCAATTAAACACAAATTCATTTGTAAACATTCAAGGACTTGAGCACTAGACACTATATTTCCCCTAATATGTAATAAAAACATGAAAACCCAAAAATTAGAGTTTTTAAAACTTACTCTAATCAAGAAATTGTTGGTATGGATGTGTAGAGCTCTTAGAGAGGAATCCGAATATGTAAAAAATTTTATGATCAAGTGATTTCTTGAAGGTGTTCTTGAGGATGAAAGATTGATGATGATGATGATGAATAGTAATGGGTGTTCTTAAGAAGAGAATAAGATAGATACGTATGTGTGTGTGTTTGGTGAAATGAATCTAGATCAGAAATATAAGTAGAAAAGGGAAGTCATGGGTTTAAACTGTAGTAGTCACGGGTAGTTATAAGATATCACGGGTGTAATAATTTGGTAAACACGGGTATTATATCTATTTGCAATTATAATTATAGATGTCACGATTATTAACTGTATGGTCACGGGTTCTATTAAATTCTTATCTGTTATCTAAAACCCAATGTATTTTACCTTAATATGATTTACTTAATTGATTTATTTTGTATTAAAAAAATACATTTATATATTGTTTAAAACCTTTTAGAATCTTAACGTTATACTTAGTTGATGTGTTTCATAAAATACTTATTTATTATATTTTTAAATTAGATACTGAAAACATGAATGTTTAAACTAATTTTCTCGGGTTTAGTTTAAGAATATCCTAATTAATAAAAATGATTTTTAAAACTCAATTATTATATAACATAATAATTATTAAAATTAATAATCATACGTTTTGTTGTCTTAAAATATATTTCTCTCGTTTCCACTAACCGTAGTGTTTTCAAAAAAAAAAAAAAATCTAACCAATATTAATAATAGTATATTTAAAAAAAAATACATACAAAATTGTAAATTTTAAGTAATGGTTGTTAAGTTTTCAACGAAAAGCTAACGGAAAAAGTTGGGTTATTACATTTTGACTCCTCCTCACATGTTCGATTGTGAAGCTTCTGAAGCCTTCCATTAGTTCCTTGACCTTTGACAAGTAGATTTGTATGGTAGGTTATTTTGCTTCGAAGATATCTAAGACCTGGTTAGCGACAAGTTGGGAATCTACAAAGGCTTGCAAATGTTCGATTTTCATCTCTTTCGCTATTCTGAGCCCGGCGAGAAGAGCTTCGTACTCTGCTTCGTTGTTGGTGGTATTGAATTCGAAGTGCAGTGCATAAGTAAACTCTTGCCCTTCTGGGTTAATTAACATGAGCCCTGCCCCTGAGCCAGCAGAGCTAGAAGCTCTATCGGTGAATAGTTTCCATTCCTTTATTTCAACAGGTGGAGTGATAATCTGTGCGAAGGTAGTGTCACTCTCTTCGTTTGTCTCCGTAGTTTCTGCAATGAAGTCTGCTAATACTTGGGCCCTAATTGAATGACGAGCTTGGAAATCGATGTCATGTTCCCCGAGCTCTATGGCCCATTTGGCCACTCTACCCAACTTTTCTGGCTTCATGAGTACCTGCCTAATTTGCTTGTTAGTTAACACAATGATAGGATGAGCTTGAAGGTACCTCTGTAGTTTCCTTGCTGTGTGGACTAGAGCAAGCGTGAGCTTTTTGAGCTCTGGGTAGTTGGCTTCCACACCTTGTAGAACCCGGCTTACGAAGTATATTGGAACCTGTACCTTTTCTCGCTCTGCTACTAACACCACACTGATGCATTCTTTGGACGTTGCTAGGTAGAGATAGAGTGTTTCTCCTGGCTTCGGCGACGTCAGGGTTGGCAGGTTAGCTATGTGTGCCTTCATATCAACGAATGCTTGTTCTGCTTCTTCGGTCCATGATATCTTTTTTGTTCCCAAACATCCTTTTAAAACTTTGAGGAAAGGTAACTATTTTTCAGCCCCCCTGGACAGGAAACGGCTTAATGACGCTAGCGTCCCGTTTAACCTCTGCATTTCTTTGACTGTGGTTGGTGTTTTGAGTTGTTGTAGTTTGTCTACTTTCTCTGGGTTTGCTAAGATTCCTTTCTTAGTGATATAATATCCTAGGAACCTCCCTTCTTCTACCCCGAACGAGCATTTATTGGGGTTTAGCTTCATGTTGACTGTCTGAAGCGTATCGAAGGTTTCTTGAATGTCTTTCAACAAAGTGCTTTCTTCGGAGCTTTTGATCACCATGTCGTCAACATATGCTTCCAATGAAATGCCCCGTTCATATCGATTATAAACATTACATAATAATTGATTTCATTGCGAGGTATTTGACCTCTAAATGATACATTTTACAAACATTGCATTCGTTTTTAAAAGACAAACTTTCATTACAACGAAAATTGACAGGCATGCATACCATTTCATAATATATCCAAACTATAAATGACTTAATATGTCATCTACTTAATCATAATCTTGTTGAACTCAACGAATCGAATGCAATGTCTTTTAAAATATGCCATGAATGACTCCAAGTAATATCTTTAAAGTGAACAAATGCACAGCGGAAGATTTCTTTAATACCTGAGAATAAACATGCTTTCAAGTGTCAACCAAAAGGTTGGTGAGTTCATTAGTTTATCATAAACAATCATTTCCATTAATTTAATAGACCACAAGATTTTCATTTCTATTTCTCATAAACATCATCTCATATCAGGCATTTCGCACTGCATAGAGATAAAAATCATTCATATGATGAACACCTGGTAACCGACATTAACAAGATGCATATAGAATATCCCCAAAATAGAATCCTCTCGTCTGTATAATAATAAGTCGAAGTACTAAAGCATCCGTACCTCGGATGGGGTTTGTTAGGCCCATAGATCTATCTTTAGGATTCGCGTCAATTAGGGTTTACTGTTCCCTAATTCTTAGGTTACCAAGCTAAAAAGGGGCATATTCGATTCGATAATCCAACCATAGAATATAGTTTCAATTACTTGTGTCTATTTCGTAAAACATTTATAAAAGCAACGCATGTATTCTCAGTCCCAAAAATATATATTGCAAAAGCATTTAAAAAGGAGCAAATGAAACTCACAATACTGTATTTCATAGCAATTATGTATATGACGGCACGGAACAAGTGCAGGATTGGCCTCGGATTTACGAACCTATATTGGTATATGTATTTATATGTTGGTCAATATCTGTCTAACAATTTAAGTCAAATCGTAGTGTATCACAATCCTAATGCTCGAGACCGATATGCAAAAGTCAACAAAAGTCAACTTGACCCAAAATGACTTCTAAAATCTATACATGTTTATTATATAACTTAAATATAGTCGTCTTATATATTTAAATATATTTATTAGATTTTATTAAACTAAATAATACAAGTCATTTATTAATAAAGAAAAATTTATATTAAAATTTATATATGATAAAAATATACTTTTATATATCTCAAGTAATAAAATTTATACAGTTCACTCAATATCATAAAAATATAGTGGTATGTATTATTAATGTAATTGTATCACATATTTATTTGATAAAATAATATTTATGATAATAATAATGAGTAAAACTTGTATTATTTTGTAATAATAATAATTATTATTATTATTCTACAAATAAAAATAATAACAATATTTATTTACTAATGATGATATTATTTATAATAAAGTGATAATTCTAATCATGATAATTTTAATAATAACAATACTTTTTAATAATAACTATAATAATAATAATATTTTATATAAAAATAATAATTTTATTCAAAATGATAATTTTTAATAATAATAATACTAAAATGATACTAAAAATGATATCTTATAATAACAATGATATTTCTATTAAAAATGATAATTTTAATAGAATGATAGTTTTAATATTAATGATACTTTTAATAATAAAAATAATGATAAAAATAATGAAAACGATATTCTTACAATATTTTAATTTCATCATTTATTATAATGTATTAATGATAAAATTTTATGTTAATATATAGTAAAAATATATTTTTATATAGTAAGTATTATAATTTGTATAATGTTCACATAATATCTTTTTAATGATAAAAATGTAGTGATATGTATCATAATATATATTTGTATCAAGTATTTATTTGATTAAATAATATAATATTGATAATAATAATAATGAACCAAAAGTTGTATTATTTTATAATAATAATAATATTAATTATTTTAATAATAATAATAATAATAATAATAATAATAATAATAATAATAATAATAATAACAATATTGATATTTACTAATGATAATAATAATTTTTATAACAAATAATAATCTTTTGTAGTAATACTAATGTCATAATAATATTACTAATAATGATAAAAAAAATAATGAAAACGATATTTTTATCTAAATCATAATCTTAACAATATTTTAACTGAATCATGATACTTATACTCATTATTTCCTAATCGACTTGTTTAATAGCTTTTAGTCATCTTTTATATCGTATTCATAATAATGATAATAATAGTAATCATAATAATTAGATGATACTAATATTAGCTTTAATGATAATGATACTAATAAGTATTATAATAATATTAATGATAATACTAATAATTATAATAACAATTATAATAATAATAATAATGATAATATTAGTAATAACCTTAATGATAATAACGATAGTAATAACAATAATAATACTTATATTAATAACGTTAATGATATTAATAATAATAATAATAATAATAATTAAATAATAATAATAACGACGATAATAACGACGATAGTAATAATAATAATCATTTTAATAATAATAATACTAAAATTAATAATAATTCAGTTGACCATATCTTTTAATCCGTTCATCAAAACCATAAGCTTTCTAAATGAAAAGTTATTAATTTTTCGCCAGCTTTTCAACGACATGCATATCATATACCTTATCTTAGTAACATATGTATTAAATTCATGATTTATCATAAACTATTTAACGATGAAACTAAGCATACAAAACATGCATAATCATATACACTCGACTACTACTCCGGAATACACTATTAATATATAAAAGATAAGATATGAATGCTCACATATCAATATTGTGATTCAATATTGCAGGAAAGTACGTAGACGCAACGAAAATGATAAACGTTAGGTTGACCTCACGAGCAATACCCTCGAACAATGCCCATAACCTCCATAGCTATAACCCATAATTTCCTTAGCTCTATCCCGTTTGAAAACTTATTTTGAAATCGCCTGAACATTACTCCGTCGTAGTATTTTATGTATACTAATAATATCTTGAAATAATACTGAGTAAATATATATATGTAAATCGATTGAGAGAGTTTAGAGAAATATATTTTCAAGTTTCTATGAAATAATGAAACCTATTGAATTCTATTTATAATAGATTTTTGAATTATTAAAGTGAATTATTAACGCATGAATTATTAAAGTGAATTATTAAAGTATGAATTATTAAAGTGAATTATTAAAGTTAAAGTAAAGTAAAGATAAAGTTAAAGTATACTAAAAGTATAAAACTCTGTACGTATAATACGCGTATAAATATATATAATATTAATTTAAATCGTTATATATATATTCAATAAAATAAAATATAAATATCATTATCTTTATCATACTGGTTAAGTAATGAGTTGTCAAAAGTGGTTCTAGATATTTATAAAAGTTATATACGTTGTAATAATAAAGTTCTTTTTAAACTAAAAACATTTTTGTACGTTTGAAATTAAATCAAATAAATATGATAATTTTGTTTTCCAAAACTAAATATATTTAAGAATCATTTTGTTAAAAGGTTAAAATAATGGAAATCGTTATATCATAAAACGTTTTTAAAAAAGTAGAATTATATAAATTCATAATAGGTTTCAAGTTTTTAAATTACAGTCTGTTGGTGAAGCATGGAATAAAGTCAAAGGTTAAATAAACCTATGAAATCATCTTAATGAAAAATGTCGAGTTACTTAACTTGTCGATATCCAACATCTAAGTTATTTACACTCCACGTTCTTACTTTCATATTAAATAAAATGAAAGTTACCATAGTTATCTTATCAAGGTCACGAGGAAAATATTATAAAACATGAATTGGAAATTAAACAGGAATTTCCACTAACCCTTGTCTAGTTCCCGTTAATTGACACATTTGTTCTTACTTATAAATCACTTTATCATTATCCGAATGTTGTCAAAAAGAATAGATTTCTTAAATCACAGTGAACCTCATAACATAGACCCGTAATCATATCACAATGTATCTGATAATTCAATCATTTGATATTATATTTTAATTCCGTCGATAAATATATTAAACATATATTGAAACAAATACGTTTATGTAAAGTATTATACATCTAATACTTTGTTAACGTTTTCAATTAATATAACTTTATTATATATACATATCTATATACACATAAATGTTCGTGAATCGTTGAGCACAGTCAAAGGGTAATTGATTACATGAACACAGTTCAAAGTTTTTGAGATTTCAATATTACAGAATTTGCTTATCGTGTCGGAAACATTAAATCATATAAAGATTAAGTTTAAATTTGGTCGAAAATTTTCTGGTCGTCAAAGTACCAACTCGTTAAAGAAATTTCGTCCTGAAATTTCATTAGGATGGTCATGGCTGACAATGAGTATGTTTTCATGACGCATATGAGCTGAAAATTAAAATTTTATCATCAGCGAGTAACATGGATAAACAATTTGATTTTTGTGAAGCGCACGAGTGAAGTTATCACAAAAGAGTGAAATAAGTAAATGTAAGTTCGTCTTAACCGGTGACAGTCTCGGTTGATTTCTGAAATTCAAGGATTTTAGAGGAAATCTTCATAGTAAGATTTATTTCTTCGGTATTTAAGGGAATTAGGATCTTATTTGGTTAAATACAATAATTTACTTCGATTGCTCTGTCGGATATTCTATTATAAATCCACTCTCTTCATTTCCTTATTTCCACAGCTCATACCTTTTTTCTTTCTCCCTCAATTCATACTTTAAAGCATTCATCAATATGCTCCATCCAGTTCTAATTCTTGATATACTCCTAACTTTCATATCTGTCATTCTTCTTTTTCATCTGCTGCCGGAAGAATCTATTCACTTCTACTATACTCTTGGTTTTATAGTGTTTTTAGTTCTCCCGTGTCTTTATATTGCTATACGCATCGATATACACGGTTTGTAATTTCTGGGTTGTTGTTGAGCTTTATATTTTCTCTTATATTTCGAAGTCCCTGCTTCTGTTTTTCTATAATCATTGACATCCACAGTTAATGCTCTCTCCTATTTGCTGCGATTTATACTCCAATTTCTATTTCGGAGCTTCATTCTTTTGTTTTCTCTTTTTGCCATTAAGTACCGCAAGTAATGGTCCAGAATTCGTAGGTACGAAATTTGGAATAAACATAACTAATGTTCAGGTATTGTAATAGCACGATCTTGATTGGTTAAATTACCAGAATCCAAGAGAAAAGATAGAACTATCAGGGAGATATGTTCTCGATATGTTTGGGGATTAAGTAGAATGTAAGAGTCGTGTAACATGGCACATGATGACGTTATGATCTGTGACTCATCACGTTCCATTAGAAACTCATCATGACTTACTGTAATATAATCACGTTGATCAAGTTTCATTATATTATAATAACTCATGCTTCAGTTCCCAACACTACTTCAAAAATATTCATATTTTAAATTCGATTTTTTTTTCAGATTTTAGAAACTAAAACAGTTTCCTTTATGATGTAACGCAGATAACGCAAAGACACATATAATTTTAGATGAAAATATCTTCAGAAATATCGAGGATATTTATAATGAAAGATACGATGATATCTTAGAATTTCTAATGTCGAATAATGATGAAGAAGATTTGTTCGTAGAGGTTTAGAGTCAGAAGCAAGGTATTCGTTAATAATTTCAGCATATACTAAATCATTTGGATTCTTTGAAGGCAGGTTTAGTCTTTGTGATTTGTCCACAGCCTCCTTCATAGTTTGCTCAATCCGTTTTCCAGTATCAAACCTTCTCTTTCTCTGAGCTTTGCCAACACACTATTCTATATCATTAAGCTTTTGGCTGTTAAGGTCGTTTACAGTTTTTGCTGCTTCATCAGCATTTTTTAAAATTCAGGGTTAGAATTGATGATCATAATTCTAGGAGATAAATGTTATATGTATACATATAGCTGTTGAAGTATAAACGCCACGAGATTCGAAATACTGATTGCTGATTCTCGGTAATTGGTATGGCAATTATCGTTACAAGATGCAGATGAGTACATGATAGGGTTTCAATGAATAAGTATAGTGATTTTTCGGAGAGGTTTGAAGATCAATGAAGTTGTTGGTAAGTTTACTGCTAATGTGGCGAGATATAAAAGGTTCTCTGGTAACAATGATGAAGGGGTAATCATTATAATAAGGCTTATTCGAATGAACAATTGAAGTTGATTTGCTGGAGCTGTGACAAAACTATCTATTTTGAAAAGGGATTAAAAAGTTATTTTTTTTGGTAATAAATGCCAAAAGATCTGACACAGATACGTGTTAAACTATGACTTTGTTTCGAGAGTTTTTCAGGTGCATGACTGTGGGTAACATGTGGTTGGATCATCATCTCGATTGTTCATTATTTGAAGTGTCTTCAGGAACTTCGATGGGTTTGAACACCGATTGTAATTGTTAATATACATATGATTTTCTAGGATTTTGAATGATACACATATTTTTCTGGGTTCTATGAATAGAAATGATGTTCTAGCACAGTTTTGAAGTCAAAGTATATCTTTGAAAGATGTAGGAATCTAAAAGTGATGATACCAGTTATATCTCGAATTGAATTCTGAGATTTCAAAATCAGAATATGTAATTAGATTTGAATGAGTATGGTTGTTTTGATTTCTATAAAAGAATGTATATTGTTATGAAAGTAGGGAGTATAGTGGATGATTTGCTGAATCAGAATCTAAGAATGTAACATATTAATTGTGAATTTATATATCTTTCGGGTATTACCTACCCGTTAAAAGTTTCACAAGTAATCTTTTGTACGAGAGAATTTTATTACAATTTTTATGAAAATATTAATATGTATATTTTCTTCAAATGTAATACATATTTAATGAGTTAATATCATATTAAGCTCATTTGATTTTCAGCTGGAACTAGAAATGAATAATCTCTAAAACTTTATAAATTTCATAATCTTCGTGGATTATCACTTCGACGTAAATGAAATTATGAATCAATACTTCATTAATCATTTTTATTGATATTTACTTGGTGAATGATGTTGGTGTTCGTGGGATTCTTGTGAATTTCGCAAGGTACGAATGATGTTTCTAGAACGTTTCAAGTACATCGAAGATGAAAGTGTAAAATCAAACATGTAATTGATTAATACACTTGATTTATTATGAATTGGAATTCATTGAGTTTGGAACAGAGATTGTAGTTAACAATGGTTAAGTCGTTAACGAAGGATGTACATCATTGCATATTAGTAATATGAATTAACCGCGTAGTATCTACCCTTATTTAATTCATTCATAATAGCTTAATATGAAAAGATATACTATGGCTTCCAAAATTTATATACATAAGTTATACATATAATTTCTTCAGTGGAAATGAGTTAATACTTCATAACTCGTTAATATGACATACTTGTTGTTGATTAGTGATGTTGTTCGTGGTGATTATAGATCTGGTAGAGCTTGTGATGTTGTAGGTGCTATTGATGCTGGCGATGCTGACGGCACTGACGGTGCTGGTGATACTGACGGTACTGTTGATGTTGTTGGTAAAACAAGTCTAGCTTGTAAATCGTGCACCATTTCGGTCAGGGTTTCATTTCATCATTTCTATTCGCTCATTTATCTGGTTTATGATTAAGGCTGGAATAGATAATTTCTAAGACTTTAGAGATTACATAATCGCCACAGAATGTTTCTCCAATGAAGTTATGAATTGATACTTAATCGGTTATTGTTGTTGGTACTCCTTAGTATCTACGGTGTGTATGACGTTGATGCTCGAGGTACAGGTTATGATGTTGAGATGTGGATGCGGATGTTGTTGTTAGTGGTGGTAATGGTACTGTTGGTATTGATGATGGTGGTACTGTTGATGCCGGTGATGCTGCTGGTGCTTGTAACCTTTGCACCATATTCTCCAAAAAAACTACTCGAGCGCGAAGCTCGTTGACTTCTTCTATTACACCGAGATGATTGTCGGTTCGAACGAGTGGACGAATAAGATTCAGAATTTGAGATACTATATAATCGTGATGAGATACTCTGGAAATGAGAGAGAAAATGGTGTCTCGAACAGGTTCACCGGTAAGTGCTTTAGGTTCTTCGCCAAGAGGGAAATGTGGTGGATGGAAGGGATCACCTTCTTCTTGTCTCCAATAACTAAGTAGGCTATGAACTCATCCCCAATTCATCCAGAATAGATGATGGCTGATTGGTTGATCCATTCCGGTCACATTGCTTTCGGAGCTCGAGTGGAAATCCATATCGGAATAGCTGTCGGAATCTAAGGAATTCGAACTAGATACGGGATCCATCTTGTTTAATCAGGGAAATGATTTTTTTTATATGAATTAGAGTATAGGACTTAGATTTGGTATTCTTCAACACATAATTTACATATGTATATATAATACCAAAATCCCATAAATTACGGAGGTATCTTTGAAAAAAAATGTCAGGCATGTTTACAGTAACATATATGCTAAAATTTTGAATTTGTCTGTACACTATATATGCAATAAATGCAGAAAAATGTGTCAAGACTTCAGATGATAAGCAGGTAATTTCTGACAAAAATGATAAGCAAAACTTTTGATATGCAGACACGGTCGAAGTCCAGACTCACTAATGCATCTTAATAACTATCAGTTAGACACACTAATGCAAGACCTGGTTCGCTAAGACCACCGCTCTGATACCAACTGAAATGCCCCGTTCATATCGATTATAAACGTTACATAATAATTGATTTCATTACGAGGTATTTGACCTCTAAATGATACATTTTACAAACATTGCATTCGTCTTTAAAAGACAAACTTTCATTACATCGAAAATTGACAGGCATGCATACCATTTCATAATATATCCAAACTATAAATGACTTAATATGTCATCTACTTAATCATAATCTTGTTGAACTCAACGACTCGAACGCAACATCTTTTGAAATATGTCATGAGTGACTCCAAGTAATATCTTTAAAATGAGCAAATGCACAGCGGAAGATTTCTTTAATACCTGAGAATAAACATGCTTTCAAGTGTCAACCAAAAGGTTGGTGAGTTCATTAGTTTATCATAAACAATCATTTCCATTAATTTAATAGACCACAAGATTTTCATTTTCATTTCTCATAAACATCATCTCATATCAGGCATTTCGCACTGCATAGAGATAAAAATCATTCATATGGTGAACACCTGGTAACCGACATTAACAAGATGCATATAGAATATCTCCAAAACAGAATCCTCTCGTCTGTATAATAATAAGTCGAAGTACTAAAGCATCCGTACCTAGGATGGGGTTTGTTAGGCCCATAGATCTATCTTTAGGATTCGCGTCAATTAGGGGTACTGTTCCCTAATTCTTAGGTTACCAAGCTAAAAAGGGGCATATTCGATTCGATAATCCAATCATAGAATGTAGTTTCAATTACTTGTGTCTATTTCGTAAAACGTTTATAAAAGCAACGCATGTATTCTCATTCCCAAAATATATATTGCAAAAGCATTTAAAAAGGGAGCAAATGAAACTCACAATACTGTATTTCGTAGCAATTATGTATATGACGGCACTGAACAAGTGCAGGGTTGGCCTCGGATTCACGAACCTATATTGGTATATGTATTTATATGTTGGTCAATATTTGTCTAACAATTTAAGTCAAATCGTAATGTATCACAATCCTAATGCTCGAGACCGATATGCAAAAGTCAACTTGACCCAAAATGACTTCTAAAATATATACATGTTTATTATATAACTTAAATATAGTCGTCTTATATATTTAAATATATTTATTAGATTTTATTAAACTAAATAATACAAGTCATTTATTAATAAAGAAAAATTTATATTAAAATTTATATATGATAAAAATACACTTTTATATATCTCAAGTAATAAAATTTATACAATTCACTCAATATCATAAAAATATAGTGGTATTTATTATTAATGTAATTGTATCACATATTTATTTGATAAAATAATATTGATGATAATAATAATAATAATAATAATAATAATAATAATAATAATAATAATAATAATAATAATAATAATAATAATAATAATAATAATAATAATAATAATAATAATAATAATAATATTGTAATAATAATAATTATTATTATTCTACTAATAATAATAATAATAAAAATATTTATTTACTAATGATGATATTAATTATAATAAAGTGATAATTCTAATAATGATAATTTTAATAATAACAATACTTTTTAATATTAACTATAATAATAGTAATATTTTATATAAAAATAATAATTTTATACAAAATGATAATTTTTAATAATAATAATACTAAAATGATACTAAAAATGATATCTTATAATAACAATGATATTTCTATTAAAAATGATAATTTTAATAGAATGATAGTTTTAATTTAATGATACTTTTAGTAGTAATAATGATAAAAATAATGAAAACGATATTCTTAAAATATTTTAATTTCATCATTTATTATAATGTATTAATGATCAAAATTTATGTTAATATATAGTAAAAATATATTTTTATATAGTAAGTATTATAATTTTTATAATGTTCACATAATATCTTTTTAATGATAAAAATGTAGTGATATGTATCATAAATATATATTTGTATCAAGTATTTATTTGATTAAATAATATAATATTAATAATAATAATAATAATGAACCAAAAGTTGTATTATTTTATAATAATAATAATAATATTAATTATTTTAACAATAATAATAATAATAATAATAACAATATTGATATTTACTAATGATAATAATAATTTTTATAACAAATAATAATCTTTTGTAGTAATACTAATGTCATAATAATATTACTAATAATGATAAAAAAAATAATGAAAACGATATTTGTATCTAAATTATAATCTTAACAATATTTTAACTGAATCATGATACTTATACTCATTATTTCCTAATCGACTTGTTTAATAGCTTTTTGTCATCTTTTATATCGTATTCATAATAATGATAATAATAGTAATGATAATAATCAGATGATACTAATATTAGTTTTAATGATAATGATACTAATAAGTATTATAATAATATTAATGATAATACTAATAATTATAATAATAATAATTATTATAATATTAGTAATAACCTTAATGATAATAATGATAGTAATAACAATAATAATACTTATATTAATAACGATAATGATATTAATATTAATAATAATTATTATTATTAAATAATAATAATAACGACGTTAATAACGACGATAGTAATAATAATAATCATTTTAATAATAATAATACTAAAATTAATAATAATTCAGTTGACCATATCTTTTAATCCGTTCATCGAAATCATAAGCTTTTTAAATGAAAAGTTATTAATTTTTCGCCAGCTTTCCAACGACATGCATATCATATACCTTATCTTAGTAGCATATGTATTAAATTCATGATTTATCATAAACTATTTAACGACGAAACTAAGCATACAAAACATGCATAATCATATATACTCGAGCACTAGTCAGGGATACACTATTAATATATACTGTAAAAGATAAGATATGAATGCTCACGTATCAATATTGTGATTCAATATTGCAGGAAAGTACGTAGACGCAACAAAAATGATAAACGTTAGGTTAACCTCACGAGCAAAACCCTCGAACAATACCCATAACCTCCATAGCAATAACCCATAATTTCCTTAGCTCTATCCCGTTTGAAAACTTATTTTGAAATCTCCTGAACATATATCCGTCGTAGTATTTTATGTATACTAATAATATCTTGAAATAATACTGAGTAAATATATATATGTAAATCGATTGAGAGAGTTTAGAGAAATATATTTTCAAGTTTCTATGAACTAATGAAACCTATTGAATTCTATTTATAATAGATTTTTGAATTATTAAATTGAATTATTAAAGCATTAATTATTAAAGTGAATTATTAAAGTATGAATTATTAAAGTGAATTATTAAAGTTAAAGTAAAGTTAAGGTAAAGTTAAAGTATAGTAAAAGTATAAAACTCTGTACGTATAATACGCGTATAAATATATATATAATATTAATTTAAATCGTTATATATATTTAATAAAATAAAATATAAATATCGTTATCTTTATCATACTGGTTAAGTAATGAGTTGTCAAAAATGGTTCTAGATATTTATAAAAGTTATATACATTGTAATAATAAAGTTCTTTTTAAACTGAAAACGTTTTTGTACGTTTGAAACTAAATCAAATAAATATGATAATTTTGTTTTCCAAAACTAAATATATTTAAGAATCATTTTGTTAAATGTTTAAAATAATGGAAATTGTTATATCATAAAATGTTTTTAAAAAAGTAGAATTATATATATATTCATAATAGGTTTCAAGTTTTTAAATTACTGTCTGTTGGTGAAGCATGGGATAAAGTCCAAAGGTTAAATAAACCTATGAAATCATCTTAATGAAAAATGTCGAGTTACTTAACTTGTCGATATCCAACATCTAAGTTATTTACACTCCACGTTCTTACTTTCATATTAAATAAAATGAAAGTTAACATAGTTATCTTATCAAGGTCACGAGGAAAATATTATAAAACATGAATTGGAAATTAAACAAGAATTTCCACTAATCCTTGTCTAGTTCCCGTTAATTGACACATTTGTTCTTACTTATAAATTACTTTACCATTTTCCGAATATTGTCAAAAAGAATAGATTTCTTAAATTACAGTGGACCTCATAACATAGACCCGTAATCATATCACAATGTATCTGATAATTCAATCATTTGATATTATCTTTTAATTCCGTCGATAAATATATTAAACATATATTGAAACAAATACGTTTATGTAAAGTATTATACATCTAATACTTTGTTAACGTTTTCAATTAATATAACTATATTATATATACATATCTATATACACATAAATGTTCGTGAATCGTCGAGCACAGTCAAAGGGTAATTGATTACATGAACACAGTTTAAAGTTTTTGAGATTTCAATATTACAGACTTTACTTATCGTGTCGGAAACATTAAATCATATAAAGATTAAGTTTAAATTTGGTCGAAAATTTCCAGGTCGTCAGATCCAAGTTTCTCCCCAATTGCTTACGAAAAACTTTGTCTACCAACCTTTGGTATGTAGCTCCAGCATTCTTTAGTCCGAAGGGCATCTTCTTATAACAATAGATCCCCTTACTTGTGAAGAACGATGTCTTTTCTTCTTCTTCTTCGGCCATTTGAATCTGATGATAACCCTTGTAGGCGTCAAGAAAACACTTATATTTGTACCCGATTAGGGATTCCACCTTCCAAGCAATCTCCGGCAGAGGATAACAATCCTTTGGGTAAGCTTTGTTGATATTTGTGAAATCGACACACATTCTCCATCCTCCGTCAGATTTCTTCACCATGACGGGATTCGCAACCCAAGTGGGGTATTTTGCTTCTCGGATTATATCAGCTTGGAGTAATTCTTCGACCTCTTTGCAAGCAGCCTCATCTCTCTCGCTGGCGAGGTTTCTTTTCTTCTGAAGTATCGGCTCTAGGTGCCTGTATTCGTTGAGCTTATGCTCTGTGGAGAAGGTTGTTCCATCGATACTGAGCGTTCGAGGGATGCCGGTCATATCTCCGTATTCCCAAGCGAAGATATCAATGTTGGCTTGTAGAAGCTTGGGAAGCTTTTTCTTCGTTTCCATAGGTAGTGAACCTCCGATGGTCACTTTTTGCTCAGGGAACAGAGGGTTAATGGAGATTTTCTCTTCGCTCAAATCTTCTTCTCTAGTTTCAAGGATACATTCCCCTGGCCTTTCCTCTGTTTCCCTGATAGCCATGATTACCTTTTCTCGATCATAGGTCGAAGCTAGGGTACCAATCCCTTCGGGCGTGTAGAACTTTACTAATTGGTGTATAGTAGATGTAATTATTACCATTTTCATCATGGCTACTCTTCCTAGCAGAATGTTATGCTGTGAGGTGGACCGGACTACTACAAAGTCTAGTGTTTCAGTCCTAGATAACGGTGGTTCTCCAATGGTGAGATCGAGGTCTATCTCTCCGATAGGCCAGCATCTTTCCCCGGAGAATCCAACTAGAGGTACTCTTGGTGGACTTAGGCGGGCTTTAATGGCAGGGCTGAGCTGATTAAAGCAATGCTCATACATGCACTACCGCCATCCAGGTAAACTTGATGTACATCTCTCTCGCAGATCCGTCCATTGATTGTAACAGGTTTATCGGAGGGAGTGATGGTATCAAGTGCTGGGAAGGAGATCTCTTCCTAGTCTATCACTTCGCTTTTTCTTCCCCTCTTGTAGGTCCCTAGTTTCTCGACGGCGAAGCATTCTGTGACCGTCAGTATGGCGTTTTCTGCATTTGGTTTCTTTCTTCGGTCTTAGGTTCTTGCTTCGCTGTCTTCGAGTTGTGTATGCCCTTTACCAGATGCGTTAATTTTCCAGATCTGACTGCCGCCTCTATGGCCTGCCTCAACTATATGCAGTCGTCTATTTCGTGCCCGAAGTCATTGTGAAAGTCACAAAATTTGCTTGTATCCCTTATCTTCCCCTTGCTATTTATCATTGGTGGAGCTTTAAAAGTTTGGCAGTTCTTTCGGTAGCTAGGATCTCTTTAGGAGACTTCATCAATGTTCCGAGGATCTCGGGGGTGTTTTCCCTTCGGTAAGGGGAAAATTGTTCCGTTCGTTCCTTCTTCCGGGCCTCTCTTTGCGGTGACTTGCCTTTTCTTTTCACTTAAAACCTTGAGATTCTTCGTATACGAAGCTATTGGCGGTGTCTTTAGCATCTAACTAAACGTATGCCTTGTCTAGCAAAGCTTCGTAAGTGTCGGGGAGATCTCGACTATGATGCTCTACCAACGCTCGGGTCCTAAATTCGTATAAGAGTCCCGAGATTCTTTGTGACTCGGGGAGTCCTGGGATTTGTTAGGTTTCATCCGTATACTGGATGAGAAAAGCTCTCGAAGCTTCGTTATCCTTCTTCTTGATACTGTGAGCAGCAACATGGTTCTTCTTGTGTTTCTTTTGCTGGCTGAACTTCGACCTGAAAAGTCATTTAAGGTCCTCGAAACTCGAGATGGAATCCTTTGATAAAGAGTCGAACCAGATTCTTGCATCGCTTTTGAGCACGTATGAGAATGCATGGCAAGCTACGGCAGTGTCCCATCTTGACATTCGAGCCGCACCTTCGAAGACATTCATAAAATCATCAGGGTCATCTTTCCCCTCGTAATATCTCAGATGGGAAGGTATCTTCATCCCAAAAGGTAGCGGGTGGTTTTGTATTGAAGATACAAAAGGGGTTTTCTGACTTTTCCAGGATTGGTCAATGTATCCACCAACGTTTCCATTAGCTTCATGGTGAAGATTGTTCGCTACGAGGGCACCTCCACAATACACATTTTAGTAGGGTAAGCTAACCCACGGATTACCTCCGTTCCATATTTGCGGCCCCATAGGCAACGAAGCGTTTTGATGAGTCACCATGGGAATAACTCCTGTGGCTGGTGGGACCGTGCTGGTGTTAGGCATGTTTTGCGAAACAACAAGAAACGGACTCCCGAAGGTATATTGCTACGTAACTAGTCCTCTGGTGTTGCCCAACGAGGCACTGGTGGTTATCATTGAATGAGCCGGTTGCGAAGGCACCGGCTGAAGAGTGATGTTCGGAGGGATTGCCAGTTGTAAGATCTGGGGTTGGTTGGTAAGAGGGATACTTCTTGTTGGTCTTGCCTCCATTTCTATTTCTTCGTCAACGTCCTCGCTATCATACGTGAGGGTTCGCCGACTGAGGTGCCCCTCTTCTCGTATGTAACAACCCTGATTTTTCCGTTACTTCGATTAACCTTCCGTTAGTTTATTTAACGGCGATTATTTAACTTTTGTGCGTTTACGTGTAATAAATGCATACTTGATCTTCGGAGGGTTAAAATAATTAATATGGGTTGATATTAATTCAAATAAATATTTCGGATAATGAAATATGATAAAAACGATACGATTTTGATAATAGCTTTTTGAGCAACAAAACGCTCGGGTTTATTTTAATAATTAATTTTTATTAATTATTAACTTTTTAAAATATTTAATTTATTGATTTTTTAATAAATTAAGCGATTGTTTGCGTTTAACGATCGGGTTAGCATTCTGGGCCTTCGGTACGACTAAACGACACTTAAAACGGACCACGAATACGCGCTTTTGCAAAACGATAGCCCGGGATACCCATAGAGGGCCCCATTCGGCCGACCCCCTCCCCTCTCCCCTTATTTTGTTAAACTTTGACTACTTGAGGGACCTAAGTGCTAGATTGGTGAAACTAGGGCTAGATATAAATACTTGTGATTAACCTAAACTAATTAAACCCTCACAAACACATCATACCAGTCGACTTTTTTGGCTCCTCCCTCCCTTTGGCTACCGTCGACCTTCATCACCACAACCACCATCAATTTTCAATTTTTGATAAAACCTTGAACACGAAAGTTGCAATTCTCGATCTCCTCTACGCGTTGGTATAATTCTTTTAGCGATCTAAGGTACAATTACATGAACCCTAATTCTTAAAATCTGATTTTTATAAGAGTTTCATAGTTATGTTGTCAATTGCTCAAGTCTATACGCGTACGTGTTAATTGTTATCGTTATTTTAATTGTTTGATGCCCTAGGGTTTAAAAACGAATTTGTTTATGCATGATCAGAAAAATTAAGTTTTTAAAATGTTAATTATTATGTTATAATCAGATTCCTTGCGAAAAACTATTGAATTTAGGCTTTGGATTCGCTTGATTTTGTTTCCGTATGATTAAGTTATCTCGATTTGAATTATCGTTGTATTTTTGTTGCTTGATCAGAAATCTGGTATTGATAGACAACTAATTGGCATGTGAGACTTATACCACTGGAAATATAATTTAAAAACACTCAATTTAGACTAGGATATCATGTCGTTTGCTTATGTATAACCTGAGATATGCTTGAATTAGTGTAAAAGTAGTTTTATACAGCACTTGCATGAAAATAACCTTGTATGATAAAATGTGGTAACTTCTGTGATTAAATCTTTACATATTTGAAAATTATACAAAAATTACTTCACTTTGCATGGATATCATAGGCTAATTGTATCTAGATCTTCGGATAATCATGTGTGAATGTGACTAACTAAATGAGAATCGAATCTGTAACTTGCTCATGATTTTGTACTCTGTGGATTGTGTGTATTTCATGAGCATGTATGCTTCTGGAAAATGAAACTTAACATGATATTTGACTTATTGTTAGTTTATGTCAATCTCTGAAACCTTATGCATTGGGCACAATATAGCCATACTTTATGTGAATTCTGATTTGAGCTGAAAACTGAATGTTCAAGTTGCACGAATAAACTGTACAAATTGGCTAAATAAAATTTTCTAGATTTTTGATATGTGTTAATTTGATTTATATTTGAACTATGGCCACTGGTATTGTATCAATTTCATGTTCCTAACTCCGGTTATAGCCAAAATGAAATCAGTGCGCGGTCAGAAACTGAATTGGCAAACCCCAAATGTATCCCTTCTGATTCCTGACTTTTAATTGTCGTATGAGTCCCTGGATGGAATTTTTAGAATCGATTTTAAGTATATTTATGATCTGGAGTTTTTCATGTTTACTTGAATTTTTTACTATGAGATAATGTGCTAAGTATGCTACGTGTTCATGAACTTTGTGCATAACGATAAACTGAAATTGTGAAAATGATCATTCATGACCTAAAATGTATTGTTTGACTTAGGTTTGACATGTTGACCAATATTTGACATGAACCTACTGATGTTGACTTTAGTTGACCACATTGACCAAGTTTGACTTTCAGTTTGACTTCGGTTGACTTTGTTTGACTTGCATGATATAGTTGACTTTTACTTTGAAACGCGTCGAGTCGAGCAATAAGACAACGTACACTATGAAACAACACTTATTTAAGATACATATATTGACCAACCTAAATACGTATACTTCGGTTGCATTACTCGGCTATAAACCGTACAAGTTAATTGATCACTTTTCAATCCGAGCTTTATTCAAAGGTGAGTCTACAGTCTCACTTTTTACATGTTTTTAGGGATGAGAATACACGCCGTTATATTTACGTTTTCAAATGCTTTTGTATTGACATGAGTACTATATATTCATATTGAGTTTGTTCAAAAAGCCTCTAGCTTGTATACTTTTAATACCATTGGTGTAAGCACAATTTAGATGGACGGATCCGTTAGGTTGACAACCTCGCCCAAACAATATTAACTGTGGCGCATTTACTTTGAACATTAAATATATTTGAACAAGTGTATAACATTTTAGGAGGTAAAGGCGGGTATAGTGGCTTCTATACTCGGGTCATTGCTAGTATTCAGGTGCTCATATTATGCAAACATTTTGCGACTTTGTGTTGTACTTGTAAACTCTCGTGGTTAAAGAAATTAAACTAATTTTCTGATAACTGCTTTTCAGATACTGTTATACTTTTAAACCTGTAGATTCACCAACATTATTTGTTGACCTGTTTTTGCGTGTTATTATTCTCAGGTCCTTAAGAGGTATGCTTCCGCTGTGTTTGCTGCATGACTGGCCAAGGAGTCAGCATTTGATTTTAAAGAACATTATTTACTTTCGCATTTAAAACTTTTATACTGTTTAAATACTGTTGGCTAGTGGTTACGATCACAACAATGTTTCTATTTTGGGATTATTGACTTATGTTTTTGAAAGTTAACTTTTAATAAAATTAAATGCGATTGCTTTAAACGTCTTATATAGATGGCGTAACTATTAACTGTGAGACCTGTATTAACACGCCGTCAGATGATAATTTGGCGGGGTGTTATAGTTGGTATCAGAGCCAGGTTCGTAGGGAAACTAGGACTTGCATTAGTGTGTCTGATTTGGTCATTAGGACACCTTGATGAGTCTAGACTATGACCGGGACTTAGTCATTACATGAGTACTTTGTGAATAACGTTATTTACTTGATTAATCTGTTTTTCATGTGTTCTTGTACTATGAGTTAGATGTCACAGGATTCAGGAAACAGTGACAGCGACTCCAGTGTGGCTGAGGTGAATGCTCCTGCCCCAGCACCAGCACCTGCTCCGTATCAGATACCTAACCATCCCGTGAACCTTTATGCATTGGATTTGGTTCATACTAACCGTAACAAGGATATTGTTGATCGTGTTAACGCTTTGAGCGATATTGCAAGGATATATCCGCACCCCGATGATCTTGATAGGTTGGACGAAAGGGTCACATGTATAAATACTTATACGTACGAGGCTGAAGCAAGGTTCGTTGAGATGGCGGGATTGATAGCAGCCTTGACTGCCAGGGTTGCTGCGTTGGAGGCGGAACGTAATAGGCCGAGGAATGATGGACCTGCCTCCCATACCCGACAGAAGAGGAAGTGAAGGGTCGTTGACCATGAGCTTCTTTTCCTTTTTCATCCGCCATACTTTCTTTAATTGGTTATATAAGACTTACCGGGTGTTATAAACCGGGCTACTAGTACATGATGCTTATTGGTTGGTTTACTACTTTGGAATTTGGTTTATCACTCTTGGATTTTATTTATTATAATGGTGGTTTATGCTATTAGTAACTATTATCTATGCGGTAATATTCAATACTTAGTAACTTTGTATGATCATAATACTTGTGTTATGTTATACTACTACTATTGCTATTAATGTTACTACCTAGTGCTACTACCACTACTATCACTAAATAACACTAGTACCACTACTACTACCACTAGTGTTACTACTAACACTACTATCACTACCATCACTACTTACACTACTTCTCACTACTAGCGAATCTTTTCGTACTATTATTATTTACTAGTCTTCAACTCTCGTTGATATTATATTTTCATATATAGCGTTGTTTTGACACTGACCTGGTGTGTTTTTTTGTGTTGAAGATGCCTCCGAAGGAATCAACCGCCGCTCAAATCAGGAGAATGGTCGCCGAAGGAATCGCGGCTGAAAGAGCTGAACTACTGAGATAATTCAACAACGCTCGAAATAGTAATGATCGTGGTGGTTCGAGCAACACCAATGGAAACGGCACTCAAGGCCGTAATGGATGTTCTTACAAAACATTCACTAGTTGCAACCCACATCCTTTCAATGGAACTGAGGGACCAGTTAGTCTCACTAGGTGGTTTGAGAAGCTCGAGTCGGTTTTTCACATTGGTGGGTGTAATGATAACGACAGTGTAGGCTTTGCAACGGGCACACTGGCAGACAGTACGCTCACCTGGTGGAACAACGATGCTCAATCCCTGGGTCATGATCAGGCTTATGCCCTACCTTAGGACACTCTGAAGCAAAGAATGATAGAGGAGTATTGTTCGAGGAACGAGATTAAGAAAATGGAATGCGAGTTCCGAGGGCTGAAGTTAGTAGGCAACGATCTCACCGCCTATAACAAGAGGTTCTTTGAGCTGGCATTACTATGTCCTGAAATGGTTACTCCGAAAAGGCGTAAAGTGGAACTGTACATTAAAGGTCTGAGTGAGAATATTCAAGGCGGGGTCACTACTTTAAAACCCGCAAATGTGCAGGAAGCTATTGACATGGCTAGTTTACTATTAGATCAGATTGCCCAGAGAGGGAAGGGCACTACAGTGAATGAGAATAAGTCAAATGATGGTAAGAGGAAGTAGAACGGTGGTCAGGATAAAGATTCTAATCAACAGCCGTTCAAAAAGCAAGATTCTTATCGTAACAACACTCGAGTCACGGGGGCTAACTCCGGATACAAGGGTAAAAAGCCACAATGTCAGAAGTGTGGCAGGCATCATACCGGAAACTGCACTGTTCTCGTTTGTGACCGTTGTAAGAAGCTTGGCCACATGTCAAAAGATTGCAAGGTTAATCTCAACGGCCACACTAACAATAACAGCACTGCAAGCAACGCAAACAATGCTAATAATGGTAAGAACTGTTATGGTTGTGGACAGCCGGGTCATTTCAAGAAGGACTGTCCTAAGAACAACAATGGGAATGCTCGAGGTAGGGCGTTCAACATCAATTCTGCGGAAACTCGTGATGATTCGAAGCTAGTCACGGGTACGTTTTCACTCGATGATCAACCTGTTTATGTTTTGTTTGATACTGGCGTCGATAGAAGTTTTATATCTAAGGATATTTGTCACCTTTTTAAGAATCATGTTTCTTCCTTAGATAACGTGTATTCCATAGAACTAGGAAATGGTAACTTGATGAGAGCTGATAAGATTTATCGTGATTGTCCATTGACGTTAGAAAGTAATCCTTTTAACATCGATGTGATACCTATTAAACTGGGAAGTTTTGACCTTGTGGTTGGAATGGACTGGTTAGCTGATAACAAGGCCGAGATGGTCTGTGACCAAAAGGCTATTCGTATTCCTATTGCTGACAGTTAATCTATGATGATTTATGGTGAAAAGTATGGTTCACAATTACATCTCATTAACTGCTTGAAAGTCCAGAAGTATGTGAGAAAGGGATGTATCACGTTCTTGGCTCATGTAAGCCAAATTGTACCAGAAGAAAGGAGACCCGAAGACGTTCCTATAGTTAAGGAATTTCTTGAAGTTTTTTCGGAGGAATTACCTGGTCTCCCACCGCATTGAGAAATTGAGTTTCAGATAGACTTAGTGCCAGGAGCGGCACCGGTGGCTCACGCACCGTACAGACTCGCACCCCCAGAGCTTCAAGAGTTGTCTAGTCAATTGCAAGAGTTGTTAGGCAAGGGATTTATTCGACCGAGTTCTTCGCCTTGGGGAGCTCCGGTCCTGTTTGTTAAGAAGAAGGATGGGTCAATGAGATTGTGAAGTTTGTTCGACTACAGAGAGTTGAACAAGTTGACAATCAAGAATCGGTATCCGCTATCGAGAATTGATGACTTATTTGATCAGCTGCAGGGATCCAGTTGTTATTCGAAGATTGATTTGAGATCCGGTATCACCAATTGAGAGTCAAAGAAGCTGATGTCCCAAAGACAGCGTTTAGAACACGTTATGGAAATTACGAGTTTACAGTGATGTCGTTTAGTTTGATGAACGCACCAGCAGTGTTCATGGACCTTATGAACCGTGTGTGTAAGCCATACCTAGATAAATTCGTCATTGTGTTTATTGATGATATATTGGTGTACTCCAAGAACAGAGAAGAGCACGAGCAGCATCTACGTTCGATATTGACTATGCTTAGAGAAGAGCAGTTGTATGCAAAGTTCTCTAAGTGTGACTTTTGGTTACCGGAAGTAAAATTTCTTGGCCATGTTGTAGGGGCAAATGGAATACATGTCGATCCAGCAAAGATTGAGTCGGTTAAGAATTGGGAAACTCCAAAGACGCCAACACAGATTAGGCTATTTTTGGGTCTAGCTGGTTTCTACAGAATATTCATTGAAGGATTCTCTAAGATCGCCCGACCATTAACCGTGTTGACTCATAAGGGCAAGAAGTTTGAGTGGTCGGAACCGCAAGAGACCGCATTTCAGTTGTTGAAGGAGAAGGTAACAACTGCACCAGTATTGTCTCTACCCGAGGGAAGTGAAGATTTTTTTGTTTATTGTGATGCCTCACCTCAAGGAATGGGTTGCGTGCTTATGCATCGAAACAAGGTTATTGCTTATGGATCGCGTCAGTTAAAGATTCACGAGCAGAACTACACTACGCACGACCTTGAGTTAGGAGCTGTTGTCTTTGCACTTAAAATGTGGAGACACTACCTGTTTGGAACCAAGTTCACTATCTTCACTGACCATAAGAGTTTACAGCACATATTCGATCAAAAACAGCTCAACATCTGACAACGATGTTGGATGGAACTACTTAACGATTATAACTGCGAACTTCAATACCATACGGGCAAGGCGAATGTTGTGGCGGATGCTTTAAGCAGAAAAGAGTGAGAGAGACCTCTTAGGGTTAAAGCGCTTAACATAGTTGTCCGTACGAATCTCACATCACAAATCCGTGAAGCACAACAAGAAGCCATGAAACAAGAAAATGTCGATGTTGAATTTCTCAGAGGAATGGATAAGAAATTTGACATCAAAGAGGACGGAACATGGTACTTTCCTAACCGAATTTAGGTACCAAAGTTTGGTGGATTGAGAGAACTAGTGTTGGAGGAAGCACATAATTCGAGATACTCAATTCATCCGGGATCAGATAAAATGTACCAAGATTTGAAGGCGTTTTATTGGTGGCCGAATTTGAAAGCTGACATTGCTACCTATGTCGGGAAGTGCTTGACTTGCGCTAAAGTCAAGGCTGAACATCAAAATCCATCAGGATTATTAACTCAACCATAGATTCCCCAGTGGAAGTGGGAAGGTATTTCCATGGACTTCATTACGAAACTACCAAGAACGATGGGAGGTCACGATACTATTTGGGTTATCTTGGATCGTCTCACTAAGTCTGCACACTTCTTACCGATAAGGGAAACTGATAAAATGGAGAAGTTGACTCAGATTTACATTAAGGAAGTCATCTCTAGGCATGGAGTGCCTATGTCTATTATATCCGATCACGACAGAAGATTTACTTCTAGGTTTTGGCAATCATTACAGAAAGCAATGGGAACCCGTCTAGATATGAGTACAGCATATCACCCCCAGACGGATGGCCAGAGCGAACGAACTATTCAGACTTTTGAGGACATGTTGAGAGCGTGTGTTATTAATTTCGAAAACGGATGGGATAAGTATTTACCCCTAGCTGAGTTCTCATACAATAACAGCTACCATGCAAGCATTAAGGCTGCACCTTTCGAAGCATTGTATGGAAGGAAGTGTAGATATCCCGTTTGTTGGAGCGAATTGGGAGATAGTCAATTGACAGGTCCTGAGATTATTCAGGAGACAACTGAGAAAGTCCTAGAGATTCAGGAACGATTGAGAACGGCTCGAAGTCATCAAAAGAGTTACGTCGATGTTAGACGGAAGGACATAGAGTTCCAAGTTGGTGACAAGGTTATGCTTAAGGTATCACCTTGGAAGCGTGTTGTACGATTTGAGAAACGAGGTAAACTGAGTCCTAGATATGTTGGACCGTTTGAGATAACTGAAAGAGTTGGACCGGTAGCTTACAGATTGGAACTGCCACAAGCACTCAGCGGTATTCATGACGTTTTCCATGTATCCAATCTAAAGAAGTGCCTAACCGATGATAATTTGATTATTCCCTTAGAGGAACTACGTATCGACGGAAAACTTCATTTCATTGAGGAACCTGTTGAAATATTGGGCCGTGAGGTCAAACAGTTGAAGCAAAGCAGAATTCCTATCGTTAAAGTTCGGTGGAACGCGAGAAGAGGACCAGAGTTCACGTGGGAGCGTGAAGACCATATGAGACTGAAGTATCCGCAATTGTTTCCCGAGGAAACTACTTCAGCGGACGATCACTAAAATTTCAGGATGAAATTTTCAATAACTGGTGGGTAATGTAACAACCCTGATTTTTCTGTTACTTCCATTAATCTTCCGTTAGTTTATTTATAGGCGATTATTTAACTTTTGTGCATTTACGTGTAATAAATGCATACTTGATCTTCGGAGGGTTACAATAATTAATATGGGTTGATATTAATTCAAATAAATATTTCAGATAATGAAATACGATAAAAACGATACGATTTTGATAATAGCTTTTTGAGCAACGAAACGCTCGGGTTTATTTTAATAATTAATTTTATTAATTATTAACTTTTTAAAATATTTAATTTATTGGGTTTTTAATAAATTAAGCGATTGGTTGCGTTTAACGATCGGGTTAGCGTTCCGGGCCTTTGGTACGAATAACAACACTTAAAACGGACCACGAATACGCGCTTTTGCAAAACGAGAGCCCAGGATACCCATATAGGGCCCCATTCGGCCAACCCCCTCCCCTCTCCCCTTATTTTGTTAAACTTTGACTACTTGAGGGACCTAAGTGCTAGATTGGTGAAACTAGGGCTAGATATAAATACTTGTGATTAACATAAACTAATTAAACCCTCACAAACACTTCATACCAGTCGACTTTTTTGGCTCCTCCCTCTCTTTGGCTGTCGTCGACCTTCATCACCACTACCACCATCAATTTTCAATTTTTTATAAAACCTTGAACACGAAAGTTGCAATTCTCGATCTCCTCTACGCGTTGGTATAATTCTTTTAGCGATCTAAGGTATAATTACATGAACCCTAATTCTTAAAATCTGATTTTTATAAGAGTTTCATAGTTATGTTGTCAATTGCTCAAGTTTATACGCGTACGTGTTAATTGTTATCGTTATTTTGATTGTTTGATGCGCTAGGGTTTAAAAATGAATTTGTTTATGCATGATCAAAAAAATCAAGTTTTTCAAATGTTAATTATTATGTTATAATCAGATTCCTTGAGAAAAACTATTGAGTTTAGGCTTTGGATTCACTTGATTTCGTTTCCGTATGATTAAGTTATCTCGATTTGAATTATCGTTGTGTTTTTGTTGCTTGATCAGAAATATGGTATTTATAGACAATGAATTGGCATGTGAGACTTATACCACTGGAAATATAATTTAAAAACACTCAATTTAGACTAGGATATCATGTCGTTTGCTTATGTATAACCCGAGATATGCTTGAATTAGTGTAAAAGTAGTTTTATACAGTACTTGCATGAAAATAACCTTGTATGATAAAATTTGGTAACTTATGTGATTAAAGATTTGCATATTTGAAAAGTAGACAAAAATTAATTCGCTTTACATGTGGATATCATAGGCCAATTGTATCTAGATCTTCGGATAATCGCATGCGAATGTGACTAACTAAATGAGAATCGAATCTGTAACTTGCTCACGGTTTTGTACTCTGTGGATTGTGTGTATTGCATGAGCATGTATGCTTCTGGAAAATGAAACTTAACATGATATTTGAATTATTGTTATTTTATGTCAATCTCTGAAACCTTATGCATTGGGCACAATAGAGCCATACTTTATGTGAATTCTGATTTGAGCTGAAAACTGAATGTTCAAGTTGCACGAATAAACTGTACAAATTGGCTAAATAAAATTTTCTAGATTTTTGATATGTGTTAATTTGATTTATCTTTGAACTATGGCCACTGGTATTGTATCAATTTCATGTTCCTAACTCCGGTTATAGCCAAAATGAAATCAGTGCGCGGTCAGAAACTGAATTGGCAAACCCCAAATGTATCCCTTCTGATTCCTGACTTTTAATTGTCGTATGAGTCCCTGGACGGAATTTTTAGAATCGATTTTAAGTATATTTATGATCTGGAGTTTTTCATGTTTACTTGAATTTTTTACTATGAGATAATGTGCTAAGTATGCTACGTGTTCATGAACTTTGTGCATAACGATAAACTGAAATTGTGAAAATGATCATTCATGACCTAAAATGTATTGTTTGACTTAGGTTTGACATGTTGACCAATATTTGACATGAACCTACTGATGTTGACTTTAGTTGACCACATTGACCAAGTTTGACTTTCAGTTTGACTTCGGTTGACTTTGTTTGACTTGCATGATATAGTTGACTTTTACTTTGAAACGCGTCGAGTCGAGCAATAAGACAACGTACACTATGAAACAACACTTATTTAAGATACATATATTGACCAACCTAAATACGTATACTTAGGTTGCATTACTCGGCTATAAACCGTACAAGTTAATTGATCACTTTTCAATCCGAGCTTTATTCAAAGGTGAGTCTACAGTCTCACTTTTTACATGTTTTCAGGGATGAGAATACACGCCGTTATATTTACGTTTTCAAATGCTTTTGTATTGACATGAGTACTATATATTCATATTGAGTTTGTTCAAAAAGCCTCTAGCTTGAATACTTTTAATACCATTGGTGTAAGCACAATTTAGATGGACGGATCCGTTAGGTTGACAACCTCGCCCAAACAATATTAACTGTGGTGCATTTACTTTGAACATTAAATATATTTGAACAAGTGTATAACATTTTAGGAGGTAAAGGCGGGTATAGTGGCTTCTATACTCGGGTCATTGCTAGTATTCAGGTGCTCATATTATGCAAACATTTTGCGACTTTGTGTTGTACTTGTAAAATCTCGTGGTTAAAGAAATTAAACTAATTTTCTGATAACTGCTTTTCAGATACTGTTATACTTTTAAACCTATAGATTCACCAACATTATTTGTTGACCTGTTTTTGCGTGTTATTATTCTCAGGTCCTTAAGAGGTATGCTTCCGCTGTGTTTGCTGCATGACTGGCCAAGGAGTCAGCATTTGATTTTAAAGAACATTATTTACTTTCGCATTTAAAACTTTTATACTGTTTAAATACTGTTGGCTAGTGGTTACGATCACAACAATGTTTCTATTTTGGGATTATTGACTTATGTTTTTGAAAGTCAACTTTTAATAAAATTAAATGCGATTGCTTTAAACGTCTCATATAGAAGGCGTAACTGTTAACTGTGGGACCTGGATTAACACGCCGTCAGATGGTAATTTGGCGGGGTGTTATATCGTAATTTTTTGATAACGGCGCGTATGTTATCGTAGTTGTTGAGTATGAAAGTTTTCGATTAACGGCGGTGGCCCAGAATCACTCCGATCTGTGGTTATTGGCATAATAGGAGTGATAGGCGTCCGTGTCCTGGTTTCATGCTGGTCTACCTCAGATGGTAAAGAGAAACCGGGTGGTGGGTGATCAGATTCTGCCATGATCTTGTGTTTTTCTCAAACAAAGTGAATATTGAAGTGGGGTCCCACGGATGGCGCCAATTGTTTGTACAATTCTTGGCAACCCTTGTTAACGAAACAAGGATATTGAGATCTGATCGTTGAATGGACGATATAGCAGGATATTGTGATGAATGTATGATTGTTGGCGATTCCCCGAAGGTAGTACGAAGGTATCGTACTTTACGCCACCAAGATACGAAGGTAACTCATTGAGAGTATTGTATGTGAGTAATTATGACTTAGAGTAAATGTGTTCTCCAGAGATCATGTTCTCCTTTTTATAGGGTTAGGCAATAGCTCTATCACTAGCTTTCTAGGTAGATTCAGTCTTCGAGGCGATTTCTGATGAGACAAAGGGGACTTTCCCTTCGGCCGACTGCAGCTCCTGCTGGTTCAACAAAGCTACCCTGCAACATTCCTCTTTTGTCATTTGGATGTTAGTGTAAGCATATTTGGTTAACCCGCTTACTTCTCTCCTTCAGTTTAGGTAATCTTGCGACTTTAGGAGAAGTCCTTGTCCATTGATAACCGTGATCTCTTCGTCACTGTGTTCCTTCGTTACCATTGCTTTGTATAACGGAAGTGGTTCCGTACTGACTCTGAATATTGGGATTCTTCTTTGGTAGCATTCTTCTTTTATCATTTGGGCGCATTTATTTGAGTTTGAGGATATCCCGCCCTTTGTTTGTATTTGACATATGTGTTCTTGTGATCCATTCTTATGTCATTTATCCTCGTTAGGCGCGATATCTCCGTTAGCTTAGCTTCGTTTATCTTGTCGGGGGATACACTATCACTTGTGTAGCGATCAAAATTTTGTGGAGGTGGCTGAACAATCAATTGAGTGAGTTCAACTAGATGTTGAAAATTCAAGTGTAGAAAGATAAAGTTTATGTGAGATAATACATGTAATAATTGAGATAACTGATAACAGAAGTTCAATATCACTAGTGTCTATAGTAACCGAGTTTTACAATTATGATGAGTTATGAGTATAATGTAATATTTATGGACAAATATTAAGATTTGTACTTGATTAATTTAATCATGCTCACGTGTGATCATTTGATAAATGACAAGTTAGCTAACATTAGCTATTGAGTCTGTCACCAATGAAAATTGAGTATGAACCATTTAGTCCTAAGACAATTATATTTCTATTGACGCTTCACTTTTTTTCGTCACTTATGTGATATTTCATGTAGCACTAACTAACGTCCACTGACACAAATAATGAGGTGTCATTTTTTACGGAATAGGGGGTCAGTTCTACTGAACAAATAAAAGTATCACCTTTTTCTTTATCATTTAGATTTCACTAAATTATTTTATATATTATTAATATATTTATTTTATTCTCAACTTCCAATTACATTTTGTCACATCACCCACCATAAATTTAACACTCAAAAAAGTGAAGTCCTATTATTGACCTTCACTCGAGAGCCTGTGGTTGTAGGTGAACCAGTGCTTTACAGATGTTGAAAGAGAAAAATGAGATGCTTAACCAACACGCCTTTGGTGCTCTCTATTTCTCTAAGTAGTACTTGATCCCGAAAAAAGGTCATGAATCGAACCAGATCGAAACATTCAGCTGTCGACGGACAGACGTTGCCGGAATGTCGACCGCAAACGAACCTTGGCACATCACCCAAAAAGTGTACCCACTACTTGTGATATCACCGCCACGGTGAGAAATGGTTTAGCGTATAAGTTGGTGTGGCCTATGATAATGCTAAAAACGAACATATATTTCATAGCATTATCGTTCAAGAAAGACAAGCTTTTAGTTGCAATTGTTCTATTTACAAGTGATATTCGTTTAAATAATAAAAGGTGAAGACAAAAGACAGATTCGACGAATTGAAGACGCAAATAACCAAAAAGCTAAAAAGTACAAAGTACAATCCAAGTGGTTCAAATTATTGATGAGAAACGTCTAAAAATTACAAGAGTACAAGCTGTGAAACACAAAGTACAAGATATTAAATCGTACGAAAAGACGTTCGAAAATCCGGAAACGGGACCTGAGTCAATTATCAACGCACGACGCAACGGACCTAAAATTACAAATTAACTATGCACATAAATATAATATAATATATAATTAATTCTATAAAATTATATATATATTATATTTATATATTAAAAACCGTCGGCAAGCTAGGATCCAAAGTATGTGAGCTGGAAATGGAACCTCCGTACTCGCGGAGGTGTAAAGAACAAAAGCTCAGCACTCGCGGAGCTGTACAGTGAAACGTGGGCCTATAAAAGGCCGCGCATTCTGATCGATTTCAACATCTTTTTCTATCTATCTATCTACGATATATTTATATTTATATTTTATAATTTTAATTTTAATTTAAGTTTAATAATAATAAAAGGTTATAATGGAGAATGTTTTAAGTTTGTAAGTCAAAATTCTGTCCGTGTAACGCTACGCTATTAATACTCATTGTAAGTTATGTTCAACCTTTTTAAATTAATGTCTAGTAGCTAAGTTATTATTATCCTTATTTAAATCGAAGTAATCGTGATGTTGGGCTAAATATTAAGATTGGGTAATTGGGCTTTGTACCATAATTGGGGTTTGGACAAAAGAACGACACTTGTGGAAATTAGACTATGGGCTATTAATGAGTTTTATATTAACTAAACGATACCTCGTTAATTTAATATTAAAGGTTACAATTCGACGTATCTATAAATAACCACATACGCTTAATCGGGTACGGTGGGCGGGATATCTATAAATACCAATTATTGTTCATTTTACCGGATACGGGGATGGATTAATGGTCAATGGACTCGTTGAAACAGGGGTGGATTACATTAAAGGGTAATTGGTGTAATTGTTAACAAAGTATTGAAATCTTGGATTACACGCAGTCGATAACCTGGTGTATTCATTAAACAAAGTATTAAGACCTTGTTACAGTTCGAATCCCCAATTAGTTGGAATATTTGACTTCGGGTATAAGGATAATTTGACGAGGACTCTCGCACTTTATATTTATGACTGATGGACTATTATGGACAAAACCGTATGGACATATCGAATAATCCAGGACAAAGGGCAATTAACCCATGGTAATAAATTAAAATTAACACGTCGAACATCATGATTACGGAAGTTTAAATAAGCATAATTCCTTTATTTTATATCTTATTGCATTTTTAATTATCGTACTTTTTAATTATCGCAATTTTATTTATCGTCATTTGATTTATCGCACTTTAAATTATCGCACTTTTATTATTGTTATTTACTTTACGATTTAAATTAAGTCATTTATATATTTAATATTTTACATTAGGTTTTAATTGCGACTTAAGACATAAAATCGACAAACCAGTCATTAAACGGTAAAAACCCCCTTTTATAATAATAATAATATTACTTTTATATATATATATATATATATATATATATATATATATATATATATATATACAAATATAGTTTTTTTTAAAAAATATATAGCGTTAAACTTGGCTAGCTCCCTGCGGAACGAATCGGACTTACTAAAAACTACACTACTGTACGATTAGGTACACTGCCTATAAGTGTTGTAGCAAGGTTTATGTATATCCACTCTATAAATAAATAAATAACTTGTGTAAAATTGTATCGTATTTAATAGTATTTCGCAATAAAAATATAACTATTTCGTATACTACCTCGCACACATCAAGTATTTTTGGCGCCGCTTTCAGGGAAAAATTCAACGCCGAAGCGAAACGCTATATAAAAAAAAGATTTTTATTAAGTTTTAATCTATTTTTGTAAAAATATAAGTTTTAAATATTAAAAACAAAAATATAAAAAAATAAATATAAAAACATAAATATATATATATATATATATATATATATATATATATATATATATATATATATATATATATATATATATATATATATATATATATATATATATATATATATATATATATATATATATATATATATATAACTCTATTTACGTGTTTTAATTAAAAAGTTTTTTTTTTTGTAGAATTATAAAAATCTAACAAGTAATTGTTAAAATATAAGTTTTATTTAAGTTATATTTTATAAAAAAACAAAACAAAAAATTAAAATAAAAAAAATACTAAACCTGCGTAATTTGAACCTGCACATCATCTGAATCTGGATCCTCCACACTCGCGGAGTTATTTGGCTGAAGAAATCCAGACTCGCGAAGATGTCTGACAACTGAAACCTGGTACAGCATTTAATACGATTTAGGGTTTAATTTAATTTTTATTATTATTAATTAAATCATTTAGGGTTTAATTAAAATATTAATTAGTTTAATTTAGTTTTATTTTTAGTTTCAATTAGTATTATTAAGTCTAATTAGTTTTATTAAATATAAAATTAATACTTTTATTAAATAATAATAAAAAAATAATATTTTTATAAATATTGTATTTTTTATAACTTTAGTTTTATTTTTTAAATTTTGAATCTTTTTAATCGTTTAATTGTAATTTGTGTTTTTATCGTTCGTAATTAGTTTTAAGTTAGTTTTTGCCGTAGTTTATTTTTATTGTTAGATTTCTAAGATTTGCCGTAAAATCCCTTAAGTGCTTTTCCTTTAGATTAAGATTTAGACGCCTTAGAATTTTACGATGTCGCTTATCGCTTTAATATTTTATAGATTTTAGTGCCTAATTAAGTTATTGCCGTTTTGGATATAGAATTCCTTTTAAGCTTTAATACCTTTAGACGCAACTTATAGTCTTAAGTTTTTTTTAGAATTTTAAGTTTCAACGCTTTACTTTCTTATTATTATTTTTCGACCTTTTATTTTTCGATGTTTTCCGACGCACTCTTTTTCTTTCTTATTTCTCGAAGATCTAGTTTTTAGGACATAGATTTTTATTTCAAATTATTTTAAGCGGTTAAATTGATAGACATCCAAAATTTTCTGGTTCGTAGTAATAGTTGGATTTGTTAGTGGCGAGTTGTGGGCTTCCGATTTAAAGGGTCCTGGCTACCTGCTTCATCTATTGGCTATTCGAAACGTGGGCAAAATCAGAAAAGTCTATTAATTTGATAATTTATATAAATTTTATTTTTATAACTAATAGGATATTCAGTGAATGCACCGAGCAAAACGTTCACCACCTTTCATACGTTCACCACCTGTAACTCGATCAAGACATCTAGCCAATATTGTCGCCGTTGATTTTTCTTTAGAATCGTTATCTAGTCGACCAAGTACTCCACTTCAAATTTCCGATAATCCATATTTTGAACCCGACCCGGAGGATATTCAGGGACAATTCAGAGATCCTGAACCACTAATCATTCCTCCTGAACCACAAATCACTCATCCATAGTTTGTCGAGGAAGAAACCATTAATTCAGAATCATCTAGTGATTCAGATTTAACAAATTCAATCATGGAAAATCTGGAACCTCTAAATATGGAAGACCGAATGAGAGCTAAACGCACTGGCCAAGGTCACGCAATTACTCAACCAGACATTAATGCGCCAGATTATGAAATCAAAGGACAAATCCTACACATGGTAACTAATCAATGCCAATTTAGTGGTGCGCCGAAGGAAGATCCAAATGAACATCTTCGAACCTTTAATAGGATCTGTACACTATTCAAAATCAGAGAAGTTGGGGATGAACAGATCTATCTCATGTTATTTCCTTGGACTTTAAAGGGAGAAGCCAAAGATTGGTTAGAATCGTTACCTGAAGGGGCGATTGATACATGGGATGTTTTAGTTGAAAAATTTCTTAATTAATTCTTTCCGGCATCTAAAGCTGTGAGACTTCAAGGAGAAATTGTTACGTTCACGCAAAAGCCAAATGAAACTCTACATGAGGCGTGGAAAAGATTTGGAAAGTTGTTAAGAGGATGTCCGCAACATGGTTTAGACACTTATCAAATAGTACAAATATTCTACCAAGGATGCGACATCACTACACGAAAAGAGATAGATATAGCAGCTGGTGGTTCCATTATGAAGAAAACCGCAACTGAAGCTTACAAAATTATTGATAACACTGCTTCCCACTCACATGAGTGGCATCAAGAAAAAGATATCGTTAGATAATCTAAAGAGGCTAGAGCCGATTCTAGCCATGACTTTGATTCCATGTCCGTAAAGATAGATGCTTTCGAGAGACGAATGGAAAAAATGACTAAAGATAATCACGCAATACGAATTAGTTGTGAGCAGTGTGGAGGACCACATTTAACAAAAGATTGTCTCGGTATTGAACAAACAATGGAACAACGAGAGAATGTTTCATACACGAACCAAAGGCCTGGAAATAATTATCAGAATAATTATCAACCGCCAAGACCAAACTACAATCAAAATTATAACTAAAATGTTCCATACAACAATCAACAAGGTCCTAGCAATCAACAAGTATCCAATAATACTTACAATCAGCAAAGACCTATTTTTCCAATTAAACCACCACAAACCGATGATAAAAAGCCAAATTTAGAAGATATGATGTCAAAGCTAGTTGAATCTCAAACTCAATTTTTCACATCTCAGAAACAAACTAATGAACAAAATGCTCAGGCATTTAGAAATCAACAAGCTTCTATTCAAAATTTGGAACAAGAAGTAAGCAACCTAGCAAGGTTGATAGGTGAAAGAAAACCGGGAAGTCTACCCAGCGATACAAATGCTAACCCCCGGAATGAAACAGCTAAAGCCATTACCACGAGAAGTGGTATTACACTTAAACCACCTGAAATGCCTGTAATTTCTGATGATGTTATTCCCACTCCACAGGCACCACAGCCTGAGCAAGATAAGGAAACAGAACCGGTAGTTGAAAAGGTTAATGAAGATAACACGGTTAAGGATAAACCTTTTGTTAAACCATACCAACCACCACTTCCTTATCCAAGTAAAATGAGAAAAGAAAGACTTGAAGTCGAGCAATCCAAATTCTTGGATATGTTTAAACAAATAAATGTCAATCTTCCTTTCATTGATGTGATTTCAGGAATGCCTAGATATGCTAAATTTCTAAAAGATCTAATCACAAATAGAAAAAAAATGGAAGAACTCTCGGCTGTTACTATGAATGCAAATTGTTCTGCAATGCTGTTGAATAAACTACCAGAAAAACTTTCAGATCCAGGAAGTTTCACAATTCCATGTTTTCTGGGTAGTCTTAGTTCAATAGAAGCATTAGCAGACTTAGGTGCTAGTATAAATTTAATGCCGTATTCACTATATGCTAAACTAGACCTTGGAAAATTGAAACCAACCCGAATAAGCATACAACTAGCAGACCGATCAGTAAAATATCCTAGAGGGATAATGGAGAACATGCTAGTTAAAGTTGGTACTTTAGTATTTCCAGTAGATTTTGTTATTCTGGACATGGAAGAAGATTCTCGAGTTCCTCTCATACTAGGAAGACCATTCTTAAACACGGCTAAAGCAATAATAGACGTATTTGGTAAGAAACTAACCCTAAGTATAGAGGACGAGAGTGTTACCTTTTCTGTTAATAGAGCCATGCAACAACCGCAATCTGCAGATGATACATTTTATTATATTCAAACTATAGATTCACATGCAGAATTGTTAGAAGAATTCCCAGAATTACAAGGAACAGGAGAATGTTCTTTAGGAGAAGGAACTGAACCAATTGATGAAGCTGAAATGTTAGCCGCACTCATGGATAATGAATACGAACCAACAACAGAAGAACTTCAAATGTTAAAAGAGGAAGACAGATATCGATACAAATCATCGATAGAAGAACCACCGACATTAGAGTTAAAGCCACTTCCAAACCATTTGGAATACGCTTATTTACATAGTGAATCTGAATTACCTATAATAATATCGTCTTCTCTTACGGAAAATGAAAAATCTCAACTCATTTCTGTGCTAAAAGCTCATAAACCAGCTATTGCATGGAAGATTCATGACATTAAAGGCATAAATCCTTCGTATTGCACACATAAAATACTTATGGAAGAAGACCATAAAACCTATGTGCAATGCCAATGAAGACTAAATCCTAATATGCAAGATGTTATTAAGAAAGAAATTATTAAACTGCTAGATGCAGGTTTAATTTATCCAATCTCTGATAGTTCATGGGTAAGCCCAGTTCAATGCGTACCTAAGAAGGGTGGCATGACTGTCATCACAAATGAAAAAAATGAGCTTATTCCTACTAGGACTGTAACAGGATGGCGTGTTTGTATTGATTATAGAAAATTAAATGACGCCACCAGAAAAGATCACTTTCCCTTACCTTTCATTGATCAAATGTTGGAAAGGTTAGCTGGAAACAGTTACTATTGTTTTCTTGACGGTTTTTCCGGATATTTTCAAATTCCAATCGCACCCGAGGACCAAGAAAAAACCACGTTCACGTACCCTTATGGTACTTTTGCTTATAAACGCATGCCATTTGGACTTTGCAATGCCCCTGCAACCTTTCAAAGGTGCATGATGGCAATTTTTCATGACATGATAGAAGAATGCATGGAAGTTTTCATGGATGACTTTTCAGTCTTCGGTGATACTTTTGAAACATGTCTAGTTAATCTTGAACGAATGCTTATTAGATGCGAACAATCAAATCTAGTACTTAATTGGGAGAAATGCCATTTCATGATTAAAGAAGGCATCGTTCTTGGTCATAAAATTTCAAAGGAAGGAATTGAAGTGGATAGAGCTAAAGTAGATGTAATTGCTAAACTTCCACATCCCACCAATGTTAGAGGAGTTAGGAGTTTTCTAGGGCATGCCGGTTTTTACCGACGTTTCATAAAAGATTTTTTTAAAATTGCCACTCCTATGAATAAACTCCTAGAAAAGGATGCTCCATTCATCTTTTCGGATGAATGCATCAAATCTTTTAATATTCTTACAGAAAAACTCACTAATGCGCCGATCATGATAACTCCAAATTGGAATTTACCATTTGAACTTATGTGCGATGCAAGTGATTTTGCAATGGGAGCCGTTTTAGGACAAAGGATTGAAAAACGATTTCAACCTATTTATTACGCTAGTAAGACGTTACAAGGAGCACAAACGAATTACACAACTACTGAAAAAGAACTCCTTGCTATTGTCTTTGCTTTTGACAAATTTCGTTCATATCTCGTTTTAGCTAAAACGGTGGTCTATACCGACCATTCTCCTCTTAGATATCTATTTTCAAAATAAGATGCCAAACCACGATTAATCTGTTGGATCTTACTCTTACAAGAGTTCGATATTGAAATCCGAGACAAAAAGGGAGCATAAAATCTCGCCGCTGATCATCTTTCTCGTCTTGAAAATCCTGAATTAGAAGTTCTAAACGAATCGGCTATACAAGATAACTTTCCTGATGAATATCTCTTGAAAATCGATTATAGTGAAATTCCATGGTTTGCAGACTATCCAAACTATTTAGTATGTGGATCCCTTGAAAAAGAGTTGTCGTACCAAAAACGAAAGAAATTCTTTAGTGATATAAAACACTATTTTTGAGAAGATCTACATTTGTTTAAAAGTTGTCCCGATGGAATAATCTGCCGATGCGTATTCGGGGATGAAGCTAGTCAAATCTTAAACCATTGTCACACAGGACCAACAGGAGGGCATTATGGGCCTCAACTCACAGCAAGAAAAGTTTACGACGCTGGATTCTATTGGCCTACAATTTTCAAAGACGCACACCTTCTTTGTAAATCCTGTGATGCTTGTCAAAGGGCCAAAAAAATAAGTCAACGTGATGAAATGCCACAAAATGTCATTCAAGTATGTGAAGTATTTGACGTTTGGGGTATTGACTTTATGGGTCCGTTTCCAAAATCTCATAATAATCTCTATATTCTCGTTGCCATTGATTATGTATCTAAATGGGCAGAAGCACAAGCTCTCCCAACTAACGATGCACGAGTTGTAGTCAACTTCTTAAAACGTCTTTTTGCTAGGTTCGGAACACCGAAAGCTTTAATAAGTGATCGGGGTACTCATTTTTGTAACAATCAACTTGAGAAAGTTCTCAAAAGATATGGAGTAACTCATAAAATCTCAACCGCTTATCATCCACAAATAAGTGGACAAGTTGAAAATACCATCCGAGCTTTAAAACGTATTCTAGAGAAAACTGTAGGATCAAATCCAAAGGAAATGGTCCATGAAATTGGAGGATGCACTCTGGGCTTTTAGAACAGCCTACAAAACTCCAATTGGAACCACACCTTTTAAACTCGTTTATGGAAAAGCATGTCATCTTCCAGTAGAAATTGAGCATAAAGCATTTTGGGCTTTGAAGACATGTAATCTTGATTTGCATGAAGCCGGACATCTACGGTTAAGTCAACTAAACGAATTAGAAGAATTAAGACATGAAGCATATGAAAATTCGTTAATCTATAAGGAAAGAATGAAGAAATGGCATGATAAAAGAATTAGAAGTTCAAAAGAATTTAAAGAAGGAGACAGAGTTCTTCTTTTCAATTCACGATTCAAGCTATTTCCTGAAAAATTGAAATCAAGATGGTCTGGACCATTCATAGTCAAAAGAGTTTTCCCATACGGAACAATAGAGTTAATAAATTCAAATGGGATTGAATTTAAAGTTAATGGTCACAGAGTTAAACATTACATACATGGTCCAATGGAAGTTGATAATGAAGTTAATCACAATTTCAACACCACAGCTAACTAAGTGTGAGAAGATTCGAATCTTTTAAGGATAATATGTATTTCTGTTAGAATTAGATTTTTTGTTTTCGTGTAGTTCTCGAGAATGGAATCCTAATGGTCTTTCCCTAGCAGACCCTAAAGAACTAGTCTTCTCCCTCCATTCTGAATTTTTATTTCTTTTAGGTTTTACAAGATGAAGAATTCCTTTGATCTGAACCATGGTCTACTACTACACGCTATGTAATAATAACACTTTTCCGAGTGAACTGGTATCATTCATAAGAGGCAAAATGGACGAAGTAAGGAAAGAACTCAGGAAAAATCATCATAAGATACATTTTGGTAAAGGAAAATCAAAATCCGCAACAAAAAGAAGAGCATGACACCTTGAAAGATGTCATAAATGCGAAAAATGGTCACACGAAGGTAAATGTTCGAACAATCAAACATACTCAAATACCGAATTTGTTACTCTATGCAGAGAAGGACCGTTCATATGTTTAGAAGAAAAGTTATTAAAGAATCGAGGTTACGCTTATGTAGCTATGGAAACCAAATCACACGACTCTCCTATGAGTCAGCTAAAGCAGGTCTCTGAGAGTTCTTTCTCATAGGTAAGTATGTACAGTTTTTATTTGTTTTTCTTTATTGTTTTTAACCTTTTGATAATAAGCGCTGAATCGTTCGCTATAAAGTATTAAATTGATATTCAATAAAATTAGGTATGCGAAACCGAAATTATTGATATCATACAAAAATTTATTACATAACTGCGAAATTTACCGTTTATTCTTAAGGTATAAATATCTTTAATCAATCAATCCAAAATATTTCAGAAATTCGCCAGGAGTAAAACTAGGTAATATAGCAGAAATTACTTTACCCAAAAGAGGGGCGTATATTTTTGATAATATTTGATTGATTAAAGTGGGATAAAAGACCAAAAAGATTTTTAATTTTAATTTTGAGTTAATTACACTGATGGTCCCTGTGTTCTTGGTTAAATTACGTCGCTAGTCCCTAACTCTTAAAAATTATATGTTTCGTCCCTGTGGTTTTAAGTTCAAACGGCGGTGGTCCATATGGTCTTGATTAAATTACGCCGCTAGTCCCTAACTCTTGAAAATTATATGCTTCGCCCCTGTGGTTTTAAGTCCAAACGGCGGTGGTCTATGTGGTCTTGTAGTAAATGTGTTTTTTATTTCTTTTAAATTATCTTCGCAAAAATTGAAGACCTAGTAATCTAGCATTAGAAATATGCCCTAGATACGGAGAAAAGAGATTTTTATCCAAATTTTTGTAGAACTAAAGACTTGAAGTACTAAAAAGCTCTTTCCATTCGAAACATGAATATTCTATCTGTTTACACTGAAGTGTGTTATACTTCTGTAGATTATTTGTTTAATTATGAATGTTATATTATATATTATATGTCTCTTTGGGCTGATACCATCTGACCGACCTGACCATTAAGAAGCCTTTTACCAAGCCACTAACTTGTGTTCTACAAAATACAATTCAAGTTATCAGATTAGTCACTATTACTAATCCCAGGCAGTTTCAATTGATGTAACAAGGGAATATTTTCTAATCCAAGGAGTATAATTTAACTTCATTCTAAAATGTTGGTCCATTAATTTGCTTACATTCATTATATCTGTTAGGTTTGTTATTGCACTTTTGTTAATTACAATGTGGTCAGGAGGACTTATATACCTCATGAATGTTAGTACTATGTACATCAAGTATAGAAAAAATTGCAGTTGTGACCCGTATACCGAGTCTTCTTTTAGGTTTACCTTTTAGGTGGCGAGCCAGGAAAACTAATGACCATGATCCGTAGCATTAGTTTATATCATGTGATCATCACGTGTTTTCACGTGTTTGACGAAAGTTTAACAAAGGACTACCGCCGTTTGAATTTAAAATCACAGGGACGAAGCATATAATTTTTAAGAGTTAGGGACTATCGACGTAATTTAACCAAGATCACAGGGACCACATCCGTTTGGACTTAAAACCACAGGGACGAAACATATAATTTTTAAGAGTTAGGGACTAGAGACGTAATTTAACCAAGATCACAGGGACCATCGGTGTAATTAACTCTACTATATTTATTACTGAATAATTTGATATACGAATTTCATTTTATATACGAATTGCATTTACCTAAAATATTAGTCCTTTTTATCTATTAATCATATTTCAATTACGGATTACATGTAATATATGTGATTGCATTTTCCTAATATATTAGTCCTTCACATCTATTAATTATATTTCAATTACACATTGCATCTAATGTACGGAATGTACATTTGTTTCATTGTATTGAATTTTTTTTGTTTAGTTTATATCATGCAAAGCATAGAATCTTCCATAAAGGATTATCATGTAACGAGTCTATTTTATTTACGATTTCATATTCTTAATTATAGTCTACATTTGATCGATAACATATGTAATTATCGTCAATACTAAGAATTTTAAAACTAAATTTACAATTTCCGTCCAACGGACGGGCTCATAAAACTAAAACTAGTATATTGGAGTAACAATTACTCTCTAGGTCTCAATATATATCTGTTTTATCTATTCAATAAATGTAAATTTCACAAAAGGTAAGATTTCAGATGTAACTTTCACTAAAGGCTTAAGAACAAGTCTCACAATCACACGGGGGTAAACCATTCCCGTGATTTACCTACCATCTCCATTATTACTGTGTCACAACTTTAATTATGTCTCAAAACTTTAATGAACTTTTCTAATGACAACGCTAAGGGTTATCATTAAGAAATATATATGTGCATAAATAAGTGATACATGGAGGTGGTTTTTTACAGGAAGTGGGTAGTTATATTCATTGTACAACTGTTTAATGCGTGTCTGAATGTGTTAAAGGCAGCCCTTAGGGCTGTCATTAGAAATTTTCTTATAATATTAACTCTCTCCACCTCTCTTATTTCCTTTCCCTCTAAATTTTTGGTAAAATGGCGCATCCCCTCCTCCTTTTTTTCCTTATTTTTTGTGAGTGCTTTTGGGTAATGAGTATGATGTGGTAAAGTTTGAGGTTATAATTGAGAAGTTGTCAATTTTGTAAGTGATGTAACAAAATATAATTGAAGGTTCAGTTAAAAAAGTGATAAAAGAAAGGAAAAGGAAAGAAAAAAAAAAAAAAAAAATCAAAAACGCCACTCATCTCCTTCATTTCTCAAACTCCAACGGCTTAATATTTTTAACCACAAACGCCCTATTACAAATGTCTATGAAGCGTTTCTCATGCAACCTAGGCGTGATTTTGGGCAGAAACGCTTCGTAATCTGTAGTCTAAGTGACCACAAATTTTTCCGTTTTACGTTTCTTAGTATGTTATTTCGTCATTACTCGTCATCTTTTGTCACTTTTTTTTTTTAAGCCATGAAGTGTGGAAGTTAACTAACATTTTTATTGGAATATCGAGGGTTTTCAAAGTCCGCGCGGTTAAGTACTTATTACTTCTTGGGTTGTAAATGTTAAGAGTATAATAGATAGAGGATAATTGATATATTATTGTCTTGATCCACAAATATACATTAGGCATATATATAACCAATGCAAGTACATCAACACACTACGGACATAAATGATATGGAATACCAATAGCCAACATAACCTATAGCACATAATTAACCTAACCATAATATCCGTCTAACATTCCCCTGCAGTTTGAGCGGGAGTACGCTGAATGCTCAAACTGGATATGAACTCGTCAAATAAAGCAAACGGGAGACCATTGGTGAAGATGTAGGCAAACTGATACCTGGATGGAACATGTAAAACTTGAACATGTCTCTTAGCAACCAAGTCTCGAACAAAGTGAATGTCAAGCTCAATGTGTTTGGTCCGCTGGTGTTGGACCGGGTTGAAGAGAGATAAACCATTATCACAGTAAACCAAAGTAGCTGTGGTGAGAGGGCACTGAAGCTCATGGAGAAGATTGCAGAGCCAATATGTTTCGGCAACGACGTTAGCAACCCCACGGTATTCAGCCTCAGCACTAGAACGGGATGGCGTGAATTGACGCTTTGAGGACCATGATAGAAGGTTGTTGCCGAGAAAAATACAGTAGCCGGAAGTAGAGCGTCTGACGGTGGGGCAACCAGCCCAATCAGCATCAGAGTATGCAAGCAATGTGGTGGGAGATGACGCATACAGTTGCAGGCCAAGATTGATTGTTCCCTTAATGTAGCGAAGGATCCGTTTGAGAGCATGTAAATGTTGTTCTCGAGGATCATGCATGAAAAGACATATCTGCTGAACTTCATATGAGATATCCGGGCGAGCGAAAGTCAAGTACTGTAAAGCTCCTGCAAGACTGCAATATAGAGTCGGATCGGGCACAGGAGGGCCGTGAGTGGTGAGCTTGGCCCCTGGTTCGATGGGGGTCCTGCAAGGGTGACAAGTGGTCATATCAGCCCTCTCGAGAATCTCTGTAGCGTACTGTTTATGGAACAGGAACATGCCAGAAGTAGTACGGGTGGCGGAGATGCCGAGAAAGTAGTTCAACGGACCTAAATATGTCATAGCTTGATGTAAGGAAGCGATGTTCCGCTGAAGTAAAGATGTTGATGATGCAGTCAAAACAATGTCATCAACATATAATAGCAAGTAGGCTATATCAGATCCCTGGCGATAAATGAAGAGAGAGGTGTCACATCGGCTATGATGAAAACCAATCCGCTGAGCATACCCTGCAAAACATTTATACCATGCACGAGGAGCCTGTTTAAGGCCGTATAGAGATTTCTGCAATAAGCAGACATGATCGCGGTACCGAGGATCCCGAAACCTTGGAGGCTGGTGCATATATATAGTCTCAGTAAGCTTTCCATGTAGAAATGCATTCTTGACATCTAACTGATGAACTGGCCAGTTTTGAGTAATCGCTAAGCTGAGAACAGTACGAATGGTAGCTGGTTTGACAACCGGACTGAAAGTCTCATCACATTCAATGCCAACCTGTTGACTACGACCGTTTGCAACCAGTCTAGCCTTATACCTGCTCAAGTTACCATCTGCATTAAACTTGTGCTTAAAGAGTCACATGGATCGAACAATGTTCGTGTCCGATGGACGGGGCACAAGTTTCCAAGTACTATTGTTAATTAAAGCATTATATTCATCAGCCAGAGCTTGTTTCCAGTTGGGGTCATGAAGAGCATTAGAGTAAGAGTGTGGAATGGGAGATATGACAGAAGTGTGTAGATTAAGACGTTTTATGGGTATGATGGTGCCCGTACGGGTAAGGGTGATAATGGTATGAGTAGACTGAGTAGTGGGAGGAGCAGTAGCCTCAATCATCGGAGGAGGCTGTGTCTCCGTGGACGATGTAAAAGGAGGGTGTGTATTTGTTGTAGCCTCAATAGGAGAAGGTTGTGTCTCCGTGGATGATGTAGAAGAAGGGTGGGTATTTTTTGTAGCCTCAACAGGAGGAGGCTGTGCCTTCGTTGATGATGTAGAAGAAGGGTGGGTATTTGTTGTGGCCTTAGTAGGAGGAGATTGTGTCTCCGGGAGAGTGGTAGAAGGAGCAGTGTCAGATATATGAAGGAATCTGGAGAAAAGATTGGGTGGAGGATCGAGAAAGTCGTAAGATGGTGGTTGAGTGGGTGTCATGGAATCAAAGGAAAATGAAGTCTCGTCAAAGGTGACATGATGAGACAAAATGATTTTGTTGGTGGTTAGATCGAGACAGCGGTAACCCCGATGATTAGAAGGGTACCCGAGGAAGATACATGGAGTAGATCGTGGATCAAGTTTGTTTGTAGTGTTGAGATGAGGATAACAGAGACAACCGAATAAATCGGTGGAAGGTGAGCTTGAAACAGGAGGGTGCGTATCAGATTATTGATGGTCCGGAGCATGCATTCCGACTTCCCGTTCTGCTGAGATGTGTGGGGACATGGAATCGAAATTGAATGCCATTAGAGAGAAGTAGTTGATGAAAGGCGGTATTATCAAATTTGTTGCCGTTATCACATTGGAATGCTTTGATTTCTTGATTAAATTGAGTTTTTACAAATGTACGAAATTGTATAAATGTAGCAAGTGCATCATATTTGTTTCGTAACAAAAATACCCACACATAATGTGAATAATGGTCAAGAAATATAATATAATATTTTAAGCCACTTATACTAGAAACGAAGAAGTCCATAAATAAGAATAAATAATATCGAAGGTTGCATTAACATTAGAACTAGAAACAGAAAAAGAAAGACGCACGTGTATTCCAAGTTTACACGCATGACAAAGAACGGGAGACGGAGTTTTAGTACAAATAATATCTTTATCGGATAAAAGTCTACGAAAAACATCATGCCCTGGGTGTTCAAGACGTTGATGCCAGGTAACATAACTGGTGAGGAGAGCTTGTGGTGAAGATTGCGAGAAGGTGGAGGTGACGGGGTAAAGATCCCCGCTGCTATCACATCGGAGAAGGATACGACGCGTCAGGTAATCTTTCACAGAAAATCCAAAAGGATCAAATTCAACGGAAACAATTTTATCACGCGTAAATTGACGAACAGAAATGAGGTTTTTAACGATGTTAGGGGTAACAAGCACATTATGTAAGTGTAATGGACGGTGGACAGTAGGTAACAAACTATCGCTGGTATTGGTTATGGGGATAGTGTTCCCGTTACCAACGCCGACTGACGGATACCTACGATTATTAAAAATAGTACTAAGATTATTAATGCAAGAGGTAAGATGTGTAGACGCACCAGTGTCCATGTGTCAGCCAGGGTTGTCAAAACTCTGTAACGAACATGTGTTAAACGCGTGCGGAGGATATTGTGCAGGAACCCGAGAAGCCCACACGTTGACTTTTGAGATGTCCCACTATTAGTTGGGTCTAATTGTTGCTATAAATTGTTGTGATACATATACGTCATGAATCCCGAAGTCCGTGATATAGCTTGAGATAGATTCTAATTAATCAAACGTTGTTGGTGGATAATTATTTGCATTAATTGGGCTTGAGAATAAGTAGTGCCATGGATCTTACCACGATTGTTGAATGATGATTGAACCGGGTTCACCATCATGAATACTACTGACGACAGTAGGTTTTCGTACAAGAACAACTCGATGAATGCAAAAATATTATTCTTGAATGCTGCCAACAAAAAATTTTGAGATATAAATGACTTCACAGTAAGATGCAAATAAAGATATTGGCAATAATTGTTTAACTTAGTTTTTGTTGCTTTTTTTTAAGTGGTGTCGAGAGGTAGGAGCAAGATATAGAAATTATCAACTTGCTTGACTTTCTGAGAATGACGACTATGATTTATTGAGTAGAGATACAAAATAACAAGAAGACAAAAAGAAAGAATAGTAGGCTAGGATAAATGGAAATAGATGGAAAACTTGCGATGGTGGAGGCGGCTACTAATAATCTGATACCATGTTAAGAGTATAATAGATAGAGGATTATTGATATATTATTGTCTTGATCCACAAAGATACATTAGGCATATATATATAACCAATGCAAGTACATCAAAAGACTACGGATGTGATGACCCGTACAAAACCATCGTGTACGAATCATCAACAACAGGATCATTACAAGGTTAAGTACTATATGCTGTAATTAAAGAAGTTGCATTCACGATAAAAAGGTGATGTCATAACCGACATCAAATGTTTTACATTTCAAAAGCATGCTTCACTAAGTAGAAGCAAATAATAAGTGTATGTGACCACAATGGTCGTTACAAATCATAGTTCAAAAGTACAAATGTTTGAATGCAAAATAAAGTAGTTCATGCGATGACAACTCTAAGCAGCGGGTGTCTACAGCACGACTAGTACACAGCGGAAGCTAACTTCAAGCACCTGAGAAAAACATGCTTAAAAACGTCAATACAAAGGTTGGTGAGCTATAGTTTAAGTATAACAGTAAGTAAGGTAGGCCACGAGATTTCAGTGCTACAAAGAGCGTTTCAAAACAGTATGATAAAGTATATGTTAACCGTGGGCACTTGGTAACTAACTTAACGTTTATACCCCCTGAAAGTACACTTGGCAAGTGCGTATGTCTACGAAGTATTAAACACTCGTTAAATGCTAGTGCTACTAGCCCGAGTGGGGATGTTAAACCCTATGGATCCATATCTAAGATTCGCGTTCATGGTTCAAAAACCAATGATTAAACGTTACCGAGCTAAAGGGAATGTTTCTGCCGTTATATAACCCACACATATATAAGTTTAAGTACTTGTGCCTAGTATGTAAAACGTAAAATCCGCATGTATTCTCAGTTCCCAAAATAAGTTAAAGTAAAAAGGGAATGCTATAACTCACAATGATAATGTAGTCGTAAGGTCGGTCCGGTAAAGGTGTGCAAGTAAACGGTCCGAAAGTCCTCAACCTAAGTCAAATAGTACTAAGTCACTAAAACGTCTTAATAGGTTTAAAAGTATGTAAATAAGGTCTTAAGGGTCATCATCATTCATCATTCATCATTAAACAAAAGGCGTAAAGTAGGTTTCGTTTATGAAAGTAGTTTAAAACAAAGTCTGACTTCAGTCAGTCACCACGGCCTCTACCCTTACTGAATTAAGGTGAGACCAGTGGCCATGGCTCCGTCTATGAGTCCCTTAAGTGTGGTAAAAATTTCAGAAGCAAAATCGTCTTCGTTTGACCGTGGCGACGGTCTAAGTGCGAGTAGGTCAGAAATTTCTGCACAACGTTAAAGGACATAGTGACGATCGGAGGGCCATAAATCCTAAACCGTAACTCGGATTAAGACGAGTCCTATATGAAAAGTTATCTAATCGAAAAGTTATATCTAAAAATAAAGGTTAGAACAGCCCAGGTCTACTGGTCTGTTACAGAAACATCAGATCAGTAGCTTTTGGACAGAAACAGTAAGTTTAAAAGGGTTCCGGTGGTCTTGGTGCTTGATGTTCATCATGGTTCTCATCCTTGATGCATATAGCTTCAAGTGTACAACTCATTGATGTATCTACATCATCTTAACTAAGTCTTGACCATCATAACCCTAGTGCAAGTCTAAGACATGAAGCACAACTCACTTAAGAGTTGTATGAAGTTTGATGAACCAAAGTTACATCAAAGTCTTAGATCTAACACATACATGAACTTTAAAAGAAATATTGAACTATAAACTTGAAAGTTAACTAACTAATCAAGATCTTAAAATGTAGAACATAGTTCTTAGTTAGATCTTGAAGATCCAAGACTCAAAAGTCTAGATCAAGCATAAGTATACAAAGTTATAATTAAAAAGTTTCCTTTATATGTTCTTGAACTTTAAGGTTAACTTTAAGTCCAAGATTAATGGGATCAAGACTAACTTGTAGTACTTGACCATTTAATCTAATTACATGAAATTAAAGTGCATGAAATGAAGTAGTAAACTAAATAAACAAGAAAAAGATTCATGGTTGTTCATACTTTTAAAGATTCAACCAAAGTTGATCTTTAAGTAAAGTAAACTTTAAGTTTACTTCCATGACTTAAAAGTATGATTTTATACAACCATGAACTTAAATCTTTTGATGCAACATATGTAGAACATAAACTAGTAAGCTTAGTTCTTGTTTGTTCTTGTAAATACAAGATAAAAATGAAGAATAAACTAGGTAGTTTGATTCTTGTAAACTAAGTAAGTAGGAAACATACAACAAAGACAAGTGAGTAACTAATTAACAAACAAGAAACCAAACAACAAGAACAAGTAACAAGAGATGATGATGATGATATAAGTAGCATATGCTACGGTTTTGATAAGCAAGAAAGGAAGAAGAAAGGTTCCAAGTTGCTTACAAGTATAAGAGAAAAAGAGAGGAAAGTTGAGGGGATTTCAAGTGTGTGTGTTTTTGAGAGAGGAATGTAAGTGAGATGTAATGAAATAATGAAGTCCAAACTCTCCTAATACCTCCCCAAGGCCGACGGCCTGCTGTCCATCAAGGGGAAGAGCTTTTCTCTTTGGTCACATGCAAGTAAAGCTTATAAAAGTTGGTTAAAAGGGATAATCTCATGGGGATTAAGAGAACTAGATTCCATTTGCATGTAACTAACTAGTTACCATTCAAATTAATACTTACAAGTGTAACATGGGCTAGTTTACCCATTAACATAAGTAGGGTGGGCTTGGAAGCCCAAGTTCAAGAGTCCATAACACTAATAAAGCCCAAGTACAATTAATAACAAGTTAAGCCAATTAAAGCCCAAGTAACTAACTAATAGCCATAGTTAATCAAAATGATTAATAAAACTAATCATGAATGTAAATAATACTTGAAAATATTATTCGTGCAAGTTCCGGGTGTCACAAAGACGTTTCGGGCAATTAAAGTCAAGTTCAGGCAATCATGGTAACATGTAAATGTAATAACATACATTCGTTTTATCACACGTATTAATAATAACAATTATTAATAAATAAACGTTGGAAAATCTAGGGTCGTTACATTACCCACCTGTTAAAGAAAATTTCGTCCCGAAATTTAAGCTGAGGTAGATGGAGGAGTCGGGAAAAGGTGAGGATGCTTCCGCATCATTTGATCCTCTCGCTCCCAAGTAAACTCAGGTCCTCGTTTGGCATTCCATCGCACTCGGACGATCAGAATCTTGTTGCGTTTCAAAGTTTTGATCTCACAATCCATAATTTCAACAGGTTCTTCCACGAAGTGAAGTTTGTCGTCAATTGTAAGTTCCTCAAGTGGTATGATAAGTTCAGGTGCAGCAAGACACCTCTTCAAGTTCGACACGTGGAAGGTAGGATGAACTGAGCTCAATTGTGCTGGTAGATCCAAACGGTATGCAGCGGGTCCAACACGTTCCAAGATTTTAAAAGGACCAATGTATAGTGGGTTTAACTTTCCACGTTTTCCAAAACGAATCACACCTTTCCAAGGTGCAACCTTTAACATTACACGATCACCAACGTTGAATTCAAAGTCTTTACGTTTAAGATCGGCATAACTCTTCTGACGATCATGGGCAGTCTTAAGTCTAGCTTGGATCTGAGCAATATTCTCCGTGGTTTCGTGGACTACCTCGGGTCCGGTGATTTGCTTTTCGCCTACTTCGGCCCAACAAATAGGAGATCGGCACTTACGGCCATACAATGCTTCAAAAGGTGCAGCATTAATGCTAGAGTGATAACTGTTGTTGTACGAGAATTCGGCGAGTGGCAAATGTCTTTCCCAGGCCTTTCCAAAATCAATGACATATGCACGCAACATGTCCTCCAAGGTCTGAATCGTTCGTTCACTTTGCCCGTCAGTCTGAGGATGATAAGCAGTACTCATGTCAAGACGAGTTCCCATGGCTTCTTGCAAAGAACGCCAAAATCTAGAGGCAAAACGGGGATCGCGATCGGAGATGATCGATAAAGGTATACCGTGTCGTGATACAACCTCCTTAATGTATAATTGAGAAAGTCTTTCCATCGTATCAGTTTCCTTCATCGCTAGGAAGTGTGCAGATTTGGTAAGGCGGTCAACAATAACCCAAATGGTATCGTATCCGCCCACCGTCTTTGGCAGCTTGGTGATAAAATCCATTGTGATCCTTTCCCACTTCCATTGTGGGATCTCCAGTTGCTGAAGTAATCCAGAAGGTCTCTGATGCTCAGCTTTAACCTTTGAGCAAGTCGAACACTTACCAACATAAGTCATAACGTCCTTCTTAAGATTCGGCCACCAATACTGTTCTTTAAGGTCGTGGTACATCTTTCCCGCACCGGGGTGAATCGAATATCTCGAATCGAGAGACAAGTATGTTCAAATGTTCGTGAGATATGTTCTCCTCCTTGAGAGCCTCAACTTAGGCTACTCTGATCTGGCTGTTGAGGTTCGAATGGATGGTGATGTTCAGAGCCCTAACACGAAGAGGTGCCGTCCTCTCCTTTCGGCTTAAAGCGTCAGCTACAACATTGGCCTTGCCAGGGTGATAACGGAGTTCACAATCGTAGTCATTGAGCGTCTCGATCCATCGACGCTGTCTCATATTTAGTTGCTTCTGATCAAAGATGTGCTGGAGACTCTTGTGGTCGGTGAAGATAGTGCTCTTAGTTCCATACAAATAATGTCTCCACAATTTGAGTGCAAAGACAACGGCTCCAAGTTCAAGATCATGTGTAGTGTAGTTCCGCTCGTGAATCTTCAATTGGCGGGAGGCATAGGCAATAATCTTTGATCGTTGCATCAGTACACAACCAAAACCACTCTTCGATGCATCGCAATCAACAACAAAGTCGTCACTGCCTTCAGGAAGTGATAGGATAGGTGCGGAGGTTAACTTCTTCTTCAAAGTTTGGAATGCTGATTCGTGTGCGGGTTCCCAAATGAACTTCTTGCCCTTGCGAGTCAGTGCGGTCAAAGGACGCGCAATCAGAGAAAATCCTTCGATGAATCTTCGGTAATAACCGGCGAGACCTAGGAATTGGCGAATATGCGTTGGAGTAGTGGGGGTCTCCCACTTGCTGATGGCTTCAATCTTGGCGAGATCAACTTTGATACCCTGGTCGCTCACAACATGACCCAGAAACTGTACTTCCTTCAACCAAAATTCGCACTTGGAGAATTTGGCGTAAAGTTGCTCTTGTCTTAAGAGTTCAAGCACTAATCGAAGGTGTTGCTCATGTTCTTCTTCGCTCTTAGAGTAGATGAGGATATCATTTATGAAGATGATAACAAACTTGTCCAAGTAAGGCTTGCAGACACGATTCATGAGGTCCATGAACACGGCAGGTGCATTTGTCAAACCAAATGGCATCACGAGAAACTCATAATGACCATAACGGGTCCTGAATGCAGTTTTCATCACGTCACTTTCCTTCACCCTCAGTTGGTGATATCCGGATCGCAAATCTATCTTTGAATAAACTCTCGATCCTTGTAGTTGATCAAAAAGATCATCAATTCGTGGAAGAGGATACCGATTCTTGATAGTTAATTTGTTGAGTTCACGGTAGTCGATACACATACGGAAGGATCCATCCTTCTTCTTCACAAACAACACAGGTGCGCCCCAAGGCGAGAAACTTGGTTGGATAAATCCACGGTCTAACAGCTCTTGTAGTTGACTCTGTAATTCTTGCATCTCGAAAGGTGCGAGTCTATAAGGTGCGCGAGCTACAGGTGCAGCTCCTGGCACTAAGTCAATCTGAAACTCTACCGCTCTCTGCGGTGGTAATCCAGGCAATTTCTCTGGGAAGACATCGGAAAATTCGTTCACAATTCGAACGTCATTCACGCTCTTCATCTCAGTTTCTACCGCTTTCACATGTGCTAGGACAGCAAAACGTCCCTTCTTCATAATCTTTTGCGCTTTCACACAACTAATGAGGTTCAACCTCGAGGTACATCTCTCTCCATAGATAACCAGTGGTTCGCCATCTCCTTGTGGTATGCGAAGTGCTTTATCTCCACAGATAATATCGGCCTTTATCTTGCTCAACCAATCCATACCAACGATCACGTCAAAGCTTCCCAGTTTGATAGGTATCAAATCAATTTCAAAATCTGCACCAGCTATGTTGATAATAGCTCCACGACTAATATGGTCAACCTTTTCAAGTTTTCCATTGGCTACCTCGACAAGCATACTTTCTTTTAACGGGACTAATGACCAATTAATCTTATCGCAGAAATGTCTACATACATAACTTCTATCCGCACCAGTATCAAACAAGACAGAAGCTAAAAGATTGTTGATTTTGAATATACCTGTCACCAAGTTGGGGTTATCGCGTGCATCCCTTGCATTAACATTAAAAGATCGTCCACGGGGTGGTCCGCCATCTTTTCGCTTGTTGGGGCATGCGTTTCTGAAATGGCCCGTCTGCCCGCATTCATAACACTTCTTCAGCCCATTGGTGTTTGGCTTCCCATTCAAAGTAGTGACCTTGCAGTCCTTCCCGATGTGCCCAGCCCGTTGGCACTTCTCGCAGACAACATTGCAATACCCAGTGTGGTGTTTGTAACATCGCTTGCATTGAGATAAGGTTCCTTTGTAGTTCGGGTTGGTGTTGGTGTTGTTGTTAGGATTAGGGTTTCCACCGTTGTTGTGCCTCTTGGCAGGGGTTTGATCGTAGTTTCTCCCCCTGTTGTTGTTGTTGTTGTTGTTGTTGTTGTTGTTGTTGTTGTGGTTGTTGTGGTTGTTGTCCCATTTCCTCTTTTCGCTACTACCAGCCTCAAACTTAGCCTTCTCCGGCTCATCAATAAGAATCTGATTCATGAGGGTATGCGCCATGCGCATTGCTTCGGGAACATTCGGTGGTTTGGATGAGGTGACATTTCCTTTGATGGACTTAGGGAGTCCCGAGAAGTATTTCTCCATGCGCTTGAATTCGGGGGTGACCATGGTCGGACACATCAGTGCTAACTCCAAAAACCTACGATTGTAACTGTTAAGGTCGTTCCCTACGGCCTTCAACTGCATGAATTCAATTTCCATCTTCTGAATTTCGGTTCTCGGACAATACTCATCAATCATAGCCGCCTTGAATTCCTCCCATGGCGTAGCATACGCCTCATCAATACCTTTCGCTTGAGCTAACGTGTTCCACCACGTTAGCGCGCCGTCAGATAGCGTGCAACATGCAAACTTGGTCTTATTGTCCTCCGAACAGTTGCTAACTCGGAATACTGATTCAAGTTTCTCGAACCATCTGGTGAGACCAACTGGTCCCTCGGTGCCGCTGAAGTTATGCGGTTTGCAGCTCTGGAATTCCTTGTATGCAGTGTTGTAAATCTCCCGAGACCTCCCCGAGATCTCCCCCGAGATCTCGTTTTTAGAAGGCAACCGAGACGAGATGTTCATCTCCCGAGATTTCTTGGTCAACGAGGTCAAACTTAGTCAAAGTCATAATTTCTCGGGTTTTCTTGCTAATTTGTAAGATTTTCTTGTAAAATTCCTAATTTCTAAGATTTTCTCGCTCATTTCTCGGATATTTTTGTAAAATCTCGTAAAAACGTATATAAATATACATATATTTATGTTTTTATGTATATTTTTATTAGAAAAACTATAAAGTCAACGTAAGTCAACGTCCGAGAACTCCCCGAGATTATTCCGAGATGCCGAGATCTCCCTAAAAAAGTCCAAACGAGATCTCCCCGAGATCCGAATTCTCCAACCTTGCTTGTATGTACACCCATTTCGAACGGGTGGAATAACCAGTGGTGGTGGCGGTGGAGCTTCGAGATTTCTTTCTGTTAGGGCTGCAGCGACCCGTTCGTTGATCATGTCCTCAATCTGGGCGGCGGTAGGTGTGGATCTTCCGTTAGCCATGATATTCTAAACAAAAATTTTGACCCAAGTCAAAATCCAACATTCAGTATAGTAATAATATAGTATATAGAAACCAACATGAAAATAGCACAACACATGTTGATTAAGTAACGCAACTAGATATAAGTACCACAAATCACCACATTGTAATGTAAATAGGACACTTGTGAAAAAAAAAAATAAACAACGTAAATTTCCATTAATAATAATAAGTTTCATACATCGCATAGGTTCGTACCATACATATGAAATACATGAAACTACAACTAGATTACATCATGAAATCTAAATACAAAGTCCTACGGTGAAGGCAGGTGAACTGCTCCTCGAGCCAACTGCTCCTCGAGCTCAGTGACTCGAGCTAGGAGGATCTCAACCTCCCTCATCAGTTCCTCGTTAGAGGGAGCTGGTGGGGCAGGCGGTGCAGGTGGGGCGGGTGGTGCGGGTGGTGCCGGTGGTGCTGATGTAGATGGTCCGGCTTCGGATGTAGACGGTACGTCCCTAGATGTAAGTGGTCCGTATCTAAATCTAGGTGGCACGGTTCCAGGAATAGTCAATACGTAACGGGGAACCTTACGTATCTGAGGGTCGGCAGGGTATGGCACAACCCGTTTACGGGCGGTAACCCTACGACGATGGCCAAATGCGTCAGTAAAAGCACGACCTCCATTCACCCCTGGAATGACGGTGCCGTCGAAACGGTACCGCTTCTTCGGCGGGGTGGAGGGTGCCTGAATAGGTCTATCAGCAGGATCCTCATCATCGCTGGAGTCGTCTGATGATGAAGAATCGGCGGATGATGAGTCATCCGAATCGTGTGGTGGTGGCACTGGTGGCTGAGCTGGTAGTCTGAAGCGTCCGAAGGCAGCCAACATCTGTCGGTGTCTGCCTGGCGGAATCACGACTAAACGTCCGTCGGGAGTGCGTCGGCAAGGTGTGCGCATGTGGTTACGAAACGGCCCTTCCCCGAACTCTGCGGGGATCTCAATACCACCAATGCGGGGCTGTGACCTCGAGGGTCCGGGAGCAGACACTGGGACAGGTGCACTAGTACCAGCTCCGGAAGTGGAAGCGCCGGGATCACTAGTGGGTGTCGGGGCCGGTGTATCGGCAGTAGCAGCAGCAGGTGTAGCAGTAGGTAGGGCGACGGGGTCTGAGTCTGTACTGCCCGAAATGCCAGCAGGTGGAACATCCGACATCTGAACAAGGAAAAATAAATTTTCCATGTCAGTATGTCATAAGGCAAGAAAATAATAGGCCAATAGTTTAAATCATGTATAACGGTAACTAGCATGGCAATAATAGTAATTCGTATGAAAGTAGCATGCAATCGAAAGCAAGTAGCATCATACAGTAGTGAAATCATGTAGTAGCATACGGCATATAGCGGAAAAAGTAAGCAGTAGTATGCAGTAAATTCAGTGGAAACAAGTAAACTAGCAAGTTATAGATTAGTCCTATTAGTGAATCCTACTCGGGTCGGTCTTAGACTCACTAATGCAACCTAATTCCCTATAACCAATGCTCTGATACCAAATGTGATGCCCCGTACAAAACCATCATGTACGAATCATCAACAACAGGATCATTACAAGGTTAAGTACTATATGCTGTAATTAAAGAAGTTGCATTCACGATAAAAAGGTGATGTCATAACCGACATCAAATGTTTTACATTTCAAAAGCATGCTTCACTAAGTAGAAGCAAATAATAAGTGTATGTGACCACAATGGTCGTTATAAGTCATAGTTCAAAAGTACGAATATTTGAATGCAAAATAAAGTAGTTCATGCGATGACAACTCTAAGCAGCGGGTGTCTACAGCACGACTAGTACACAGCGGAAGCTAACCTCAAGCACCTGAGAAAAACATGCTTAAAAACATCAACACAAAGGTTGGTGAGCTATAGTTTAAGTATAACAGTAAGTAAGGTAGGCCACGAGATTTCAGTGCTACAAAGAGCGTTTCAAAACAGTGTGATAAAGTATATGTTAACCGTGGGCACTTGGTAACTAACTTAATGTTTATACCCCCTGAAAGTACACTTGGCAAGTGCGTATGTCTACGAAGTATTAAACACTCGTTAAATGCTAGCGCTACTAGCCCGAGTGGGGATGTCAAACCCTATGGATCCATATCTAAGATTCACGTTCATGGTTCAAAAACCAATGATTAAACGTTACCGAGCTAAAGGGAATGTTTCTGCCGTTATATAACCCACACATATATAAGTTTAAGTACTCGTGCCTAGTATGTAAAATGTAAAATCCGCATGTATTCTCAGTTCCCAAAATAAGTTAAAGTAAAAAGGGAATGCTATAACTCACAATGATAATGTAGTCGTAAAGTCGGTCCGGTAAAGGTGTGCAAGTAAACGGTCCGAAAATCCTCAACCTAAGTCAAATAGTACTAAGTCAGTAAATCGTCTTAATAGGTTTAAAAGTATGTAAATAAGGTCTTAAGGTGAAATGTCCCGTTCTTATTGATTAAAAACGTTCCATATTAATTGATTTCGTTGCGAGGTTTTGACCTCTATATGAGACGTTTTTCAAAGACTGCATTCATTTTTAAAACAAACCATAACCTTTATTTCATAAATAAAGGTTTAAAAAGCTTTACGTAGATTATCAAATAATGATAATCTAAAATATCATGTTTACACACGACCATTACATAATGGTTTACAATACAAATATGTTACATCGAAATCAGTTTCTTGAATGCAGTTTTTACACAATATCATACAAACATGGACTCCAAATCTTGTCCTTATTTTAGTATGCAACAGCGGAAGCTCTTAATATTCACCTGAGAATAAACATGCTTTAAACGTCAACAAAAATGTTGGTGAGTTATAGGTTTAACCTATATATATCAAATCGTAACAATAGACCACAAGATTTCATATTTCAATACACATCCCATACATAGAGATAAAAATCATTCATATGGTGAACACCTGGTAACCGACATTAACAAGATGCATATATAAGAATATCCCCATCATTCCGGGACACCCTTCGGATATGATATAAATTTCGAAGTACTAAAGCATCCGGTACTTTGGATGGGGTTTGTTAGGCCCAATAGATCTATCTTTAGGATTCGCGTCAATTAGGGTGTCTGTTCCCTAATTCTTAGATTACCAGACTTAATAAAAAAGGGCATATTCGATTTCGATAATTCAACCATAGAATGTAGTTTCACGTACTTGTGTCTATTTTGTAAATCATTTATAAAACCTGCATGTATTCTCATCCCAAAAATATTAGATTTTAAAAGTGGGACTATAACTCACTTTCACAGATTTTTACTTCGTCGGGAAGTAAGACTTGGCCACTGTTGATTCACGAACCTATAACAATATATACATATATATTAAAGTATGTTCAAAATATATTTACAACACTTTTAATATATTTTGATGTTTTAAGTTTATTAAGTCAGCTGTCCTCGTTAGTATCCTACAACTAGTTGTCCACAGTTAGATGTACAGAAATAAATCGATAAATATTATCTTGAATCAATCCACGACCCAGTGTATACGTATCTCAGTATTGATCACAACTCAAACTATATATATTTTGGAATCAACCTCAACCCTGTATAGCTAACTCCAACATTCACATATAGAGTGTCTATGGTTGTTCCGAAATATATATAGATGTGTCGACATGATAGGTCGAAACATTGTATACGTGTCTATGGTATCTCAAGATAACATAATATACAATACAAGTTGATTAAGTTATGGTTGGAATAGATTTGTTACCAATTTTCACGTAGCTAAAATGAGAAAAATTATTCAATCTTGTTTTACCCATAACTTCTTCATTTTAAATCCGTTTTGAGTGAATCAAATTGCTATGGTTTCATATTGAACTCTATTTTATGAATCTAAACAGAAAAAGTATAGGTTTATAGTCGGAAAAAATAAGTTACAAGTCATTTTTGTAAAGGTAGTCATTTCAGTCGAAAGAACGACGTCTAGATGACCATTTTAGAAAACATACTTCCACTTTGAGTTTAACCATAATTTTTGGATATAGTTTCATGTTCATAATAAAAATCATTTTCTCAGAATAACAACTTTTAAATCAAAGTTTATCATAGTTTTTAATTAACTAACCCAAAACAGCCCGCGGTGTTACTACGACGGCGTAAATCCGGTTTTACGGTGTTTTTCGTATTTCCAGGTTTTAAATCATTAAGTTAGCATATCATATAGATATATAACATGTGTTTAGTTAATTTTAAAAGTCAAATTAGAAGGATTAACTTTTGTTTGCGAACAAGTTTAGAATTAACTAAACTATGTTCTAGTGATTACGAGTTTAAACCTTCGAATAAGATAGTTTTATATATATGAATCGAATGATGTTATGAACATCATTACTACCTCAAGTTTAGTAGGTAAACCTACTGGAAGTGACAAGAAATGATCTAGCTTCAAAGGATCTTGGATGGCTTGAAAGTTCTTGAAGTAGGATCATGACACAAAAACAAGTTCAAGTAAGATTTTTACTCGAATTAAGATAGTTTATAGTTATAGAAATTGAATCAAAGTTTGAATATGAATATTACCTTGAATAAGAAAGATAACCTACTATATATAACAAAGGTTTCTTGATCTTAGATGATTACTTGGAATGGATTAGAAAGCTTGGAAGTAAATTAGTAAACTTGAAGGGATTTTTGAAGTGTTCTTGAAGTGTTCTTCCTATGATGATTATAGCTTGATTCTTGAAGTGATTTTTGATGAAGATGATGATTAACTACTGGAAAAATACGTTCATAATAGTGTGTGTGTATGTGTTGAGAGAGAATTAGAAAGAGAATTGGAAGTGAAATGGAGTGAATGATGAGTGGTAATTGGTGAGTGGTGAGTGGGGTTAAAAGGAGTTCTAGTTAGTTGACTAGCTCATGGTAGAAGTTAAAATTGATTAGTCATACATGACATAATCAAGAGTGGAATCCCATGCTAGTTCCTATTAGTATATACCCATAGTAAGTACGTTTTGAAGCTGTGTATAATACGGGTAAGAATACGACTAGAATTCTTGATGAAAGAAAAGAATGGGAAAGTAACTGTAACTATTTTCGTTAAGTATGAGTGTTTTGATATATGTCTTGAAGTCTTCCAAAAGTATTTTAATACATCTAAATACACTACATGTATATACATTTTAACTGAGTCGTTAAGTCATCGTTAGTCGTTACATGTAAGTGTTGTTTTGAAACCTTTAAGTTAACGATCTCAATTAATGTTGTTAACCCATTGTTTATTATATCTAATGAGATGTTAAATTATTATATTATCATGATATTATGATATATTAATATATCTTAATATGATATATATACATTTAAATGTCGTTACAACGATAATCGTTACATATATGTCTCGTTTCGAAATCCTTAAGTTAGTAGTCCTGTTTATATGTATATAACTCATTGTTAATATACTTATGGAGATACCTACTTATCATAATCTCATGTTAACCATATGTATATCCATATATATATCGTCATGTCGTTTTTACAAGTTTTAACGTTTGTGAATCGCCGGTCAACTTGGGTGGTCAATTGTCTACATGAAACATATTTCAATTAATCAAGTCTTAACAAGTTTGATTGCTTAACATGTTGGAAACATTTAATCATGTAAATATCAATCTCCATTAATATATATAAACATGGAAAAGTTCGGGTCACTACAGTACCTACCCGTTAAATAAATTTCGTCCCGAAATTTTAAGCTGTTGAAGGTGTTGACGAATCTTCTAGAAATAGATGCGGGTATTTCTTCTTCATCTGATCTTCATGCTCTCAGGTGAACTCGGGTCCTCTACGAGCATTCCATCGAACCTTAACAATTGGTATCTTGTTTTGCTTAAGTCTTTTAACCTCACGATCCATTATTTCGACGGGTTCTTCGATGAATTGAAGTTTTTCGTTGATTTGGATTTCATCTAACGGAATAGTGAGATCTTCTTTAGCAAAACATTTCTTCAAATTCGAGACGTGGAAAGTGTTATGTACAGCCGCGAGTTGTTGAGGTAACTCAAGTCGGTAAGCTACTGGTCCGACACGATCAATAATCTTGAATGGTCCAATATACCTTGGATTTAATTTCCCTCGTTTACCAAATCGAACAACGCCTTTCCAAGGTGCAACTTTAAGCATGACCATCTCTCCAATTTCAAATTCTATATCTTTTCTTTTAATGTCAGCGTAGATCTTTTGTCGACTTTGGGCGGTTTTCAACCGTTGTTGAATTTGGATGATCTTCTCGGTAGTTTCTTGTATAATCTCCGGACCCGTAATCTGTCTATCCCCCACTTCACTCCAACAAATCGGAGACCTGCACTTTCTACCATAAAGTGCTTCAAACGGCGCCATCTCAATGCTTGAATGGTAGCTGTTGTTGTAGGAAAATTCTGCTAACGGTAGATGTCGATCCCAACTGTTTCTGAAATCAATAACACATGCTCGTAGCATGTCTTCAAGCGTTTGTATCGTCCTTTCGCTCTGCCCATCAGTTTGTGGATGATAGGCAGTACTCATGTCTAGACGAGTTCCTAATGCTTGCTGTAATGTCTGCCAGAATCTTGAAATAAATCTGCCATCCATATCAGAGATAATAGAGATTGGTATTCCATGTCTGGAGATGACTTCCTTCAAATACAGTCGTGCTAACTTCTCCATCTTGTCATCTTCTCTTATTGGCAGGAAGTGTGCTGATTTGGTGAGACGATCAACTATTACCCAAATAGTATCAAGACCACTTGCAGTCCTTGGCAATTTAGTGATGAAATCCATGGTAATGTTTTCCCATTTCCATTCTGGGATTTTGGGTTGTTGAAGTAGACCTGATGGTTTCTGATGCTCAGCTTTGACCTTAGAACACGTCAAACATTCTCCTACGTATTTAGCAACATCGGCTTTCATACCCGGCCACCAAAAATGTTTCTTGAGATCCTTGTACATCTTCCCCGTTCCAGGATGTATTGAGTATCTGGTTTTATGAGCTTCTCTAAGTACCATTTCTCTCATATCTCCAAATTTTGGTACCCAAATCCTTTCTGCCCTATACCGGGTTCCGTCTTCCCGAATATTAAGATGCTGCTCTGATCCTTTGGGTATTTCATCCTTTAAATTTCCTTCTTTTAAAACTCCTTGTTGCGCCACCTTTATTTGAGTAGTAAGGTTATTATGAATCATTATATTCATAGATTTTACTCGAATGGGTTCTCTGTCCTTCCTGCTCAAGGCATCGGCTACCACATTTGCCTTCCCCGGGTGGTAACGAATCTCAAAGTCGTAATCATTCAACAATTCAATCCACCTACGCTGCCTCATATTCAGTTGTTTCTGATTAAATATGTGTTGAAGACTTTTTTGGTAGGTATATATAATACTTTTGACCCCATATAAGTAGTGCCTCCAAGTATTTAATGCAAAAACAACCGCGCCTAATTCCAAATCATGCGTTGTATAATTTTGTTCGTGAATCTTCATTTGTCTAGACGCATAAGCAATCACCTTCGTTCGTTGCATTAATACACAACCGAGACCTTGCTTTGATGCGTCACAATAAATCACAAAATCATCATTCCCTTCAGGCAATGACAATATAGGTGCTGTAGTTAGCTTTTTCTTCAATAACTGAAACGCTTTCTCTTGTTCATCATTCCATTCAAATTTCTTCCCTTTATGCGTTAATGCAGTCAAGGGTTTTGCTATTCTGAAAAAGTCTTGGATGAACCTTCTATAGTAACCAGCTAGTCCTAAAAACTGGCGTATGTGTTTCGGAGTTTTCGGGGTTTCCCACTTTTCAAAAGTTTCTATCTTTGCCGGATCCACCTTAATACCTTTTTTGTTCACTATGTGACCGAGGAATTGAACTTCTTCCAACCAAAATGCACACTTTGAAAATTTAGCGTACAATTCTTCCTTCCTCAATACTTCTAACACCTTTCTCAAATGTTCACCGTGTTCTTGGTCATTCTTTGAGAAAATAAGTATGTCATCAATGAAAACAATGACAAACTTGTCAAGGTATGGTCCACACACTCGGTTCATAAGGTCCATGAACACAGCTGGTGCATTAGTTAAACCAAATGGCATGACCATAAACTCGTAATGACCGTAACGTGTTCTGAAAGCAGTCTTTGGAATATCAACTTCTTTCACCCGCATTTGATGATACCCGGAACGTAAGTCAATCTTTGAATAAACAGACGAGCCTTGTAGTTGATCAAATAAGTCGTCGATTCTCGGCAGTGGGTAGCGGTTCTTGATGGTAAGTTTGTTCAACTCTCAGTAGTCGATACACAACCTGAATGTACCATCTTTCTTCTAGGCAAACAAAACAGGAGCTCCCCACGGTGATGTGCTTGGTCGAATGAAACCATGCTCTAAAAGTTTTTGTAATTGGCTTTGCAGTTCTTTCATCTCGCTGGGTGCGAGTCTGTAAGGAGCACGAGCTATTGGTGCAGCTCCTGGTACAAGATCTATTTGAAATTCAACGGATCGATGTGGGGGTAATCCTGGTAATTCTTTCGGAAATACATCGGGAAATTCTTTTGCGACGGGAACATCATTTATGCTCTTTTCTTTAGTTTGTACTTTCTCGACGTGTGCTAGAACAGCATAGCAACCTTTTCTTATTAGTTTTTGTGCCTTCAAATTACTAATAAGATGTAGCTTCGTGTTGCCCTTTTCTCCGTACACCATTAAGGGTTTTCCTTTTTCTCGTATAATGCGAATTGCATTTTTGTAACAAACGATCTCTGCTTTCACTTCTTTCAACTAGTCCATACCGATTATCACATCAAAACTCCCTAACTCTACTGGTATCAAGTCAATCTTAAATGTTTCGCTAACCAGTTTAATTTCTCGATTTCGACATATATTATCTGCTGAAATTAATTTACCATTTGCTAATTCGAGTAAAAATTTACTATCCAAAGGCGTCAATGGACAACTTAATTTAGCACAAAAATCTCTACTCATATAGCTTCTATCCGCACCCGAATCAAATAAAACGTAAGCAGATTTATTGTCAATAAGAAACGTACCCGTAACAAGCTCCGGGTCTTCCTGTGCCTCTGCCGCATTAATATTGAAAACTCTTTCGCGGCCTTGTCCATTCGTGTTCTCCTGGTTCGGGCAATTTCTAATAATGTGGCCCGGTTTTCCACATTTATAACAAACTACATTGGCATAACTTGCTCCGACACTACTTGCTCCACCATTACTCGTTCTGACACCATTTGTTCCTTTCGTTCTATTAACCCCTGGTCCGTAGACCTCACACTTCACCGCGCTATGACCATTTCTTTTACACTTGTTGCAAAATTTGGTGCAGAACCCCGAGTGATACTTTTCACACCTTTGGCATAGCTGCTTCTGATTGTTGTTGTTGTTGCGGTTATTATTGTTGTTGGGATGATTGTTGTAGTTGCTGTTGTTGTTGTTGTTGTTGGGCCGTTTGTTGTAGTTGCGATTGATGTTGCGATTGTTGGGATAATTGTTGCGATTATTGTTGTAATTGCTGTTGTTGTTGTATTGGTGATTCTTATCACCGTTTTCCTCCCACTTTCTTTTGACTTGCTTCACATTGGCCTCTTCAGCAGTCTGTTCTTTAATTCTTTCTTCAATCTGGTTTACTAGTTTGTGAGCCATTCTACATGCCTGTTGTATGGAGGCGGGCTCGTGTGAACTTATATCTTCTTGGATTCTTTCCGGTAATCCTTTCACAAACGCGTCGATCTTCTCTTCCTCATCTTCGAATGCTCCCGGACACAATAGGCACAATTCTGTGAATCGTCTTTCGTATGTGGTAATATCAAATCCTTGGGTTCGTAACCCTCTAAGTTCTGTCTTGAGCTTATTGACCTCGGTTCTGGGATGGTACTTCTCGTTCATCAAGTGCTTGAATGCTGACCACGGTAGTGCGTACGCATCGTCTTGTCCCACCTGCTCTAGATAGGTATTCCACCATGTTAACGCAGAACCTGTAAAGGTATGCGTAGCGTACTTTACTTTGTCCTCTTCAGTACACTTACTTATGGCAAACACCGATTCGACCTTCTCGGTCCACCATTTCAATCCGATCGGTCCTTCGGTTCCATCAAATTCCAAAGGTTTGCAGGCAGTGAATTCTTTGTAGGTGCATCCTACACGATTTCCTGTACTGCTAGATCCCAGGTTATTGTTGGTATGTAGCGCAGCCTGTACTGCGGCTATGTTTGAAGCTAGAAAAGTACGGAATTCCTCTTCATTCATATTCACGGTGTGTCGAGTAGTCGGTGCCATTCCTTCAAAATAGTCAAATGGAACAAGTTAATCATACAGAATATTAAGAGTAGTTAATAGTATTTCGTAGCATAATATGAACTCATTTATAAAAGCTTTTTCTTCATATTAGCATTTTATAAGTTTAAATTCGGGTAGTACCTACCCGTTAAGTTCATACTTAGTAGCTAATATACAATTCAACTACTACAATTCTATATGAAAAACTGATTATAATAATATTTCGCGTTCAAACTTTTATACAATATTTTACAAACTTACAATACCGCTTATTTTACATAAAGCATGAAATATAGCACACAATAACTTTGATACAAGATAGTTGTGAAGATAATTCTAGCTAGTACACAAGTCGTTCAGCAAAGGCAATAAAGACACGTAATTCATACGTCCAGAAACAAGTCATGCATTCTGGTTTTACTAGGACTACTTCCCATCCTTGGTCTTGTGGAACATAACCGTTATGGCCGTTGATAAGACAGCGTGTTGTAACGTCGTCAAAGGGACGAGGGTTACGTAATGTCCAACAGTCCCGTAACAATCTAAAAACCTCATTTCTTACCCCAATTACCGACTCCGTCACTTGTGGGAATGTTTTGTTTAATAGTTGTAGGCCGATGTTCTTGTTCTCACTTTGGTGAGAAGCGAACATTACTAATCCGTAAGCATAACATGCTTCTTTATGTTGCATGTTAGCCACTTTTTCTAAATCACGAAGTCCAATATTCGGATATATTGAGTCAAAATAATTTCTTAACCCATTGCGTAAAATAGCATTTGGGTTCCCCGCAATATATGCGTCAAAGTAAACACATCGTAACTTATGGATTTCCCAATGTGATATCCCCCATCTTTCGAACGAAAGCCTTTTATAAACCAAGGCATTCTTGGAACGTTCTTCGAATGTCTTACAAACTGATCTCGCCTTAAATAGTTGTGCCGAAGAATTCTGACCGACTCTAGACAAGATTTCATCAATCATGTCTCCGGGTAGGTCTCTTAAAATATTGGGTTGTCTATCCATTTTGTGTTTTTATACTGTAAAATAGACAAGAGTTAGATTCATAGAAAAATACTTATTAATACAAGCAATTTTTACATATATCATAAAGCATAAGCACACTATATTATATATATTACACCACACGAATACAACTATCTTATTCCGACTCGCTTGTTTCTTCTTCTTCGGTTTTGGTTCGTTTTGCCAAGTTTCTAGGGATATATGATGTTCCCCTAATACGAGCCGTCGTTTTCCACATTGGTTTAGAAAAACCTGGTGGTTTAGAGGTTCCCGGGTCATTGGTACAACTTAAGGACTTCGGGGGTTGACGATACATATAAAGTTCATCGGGGTTGGAATTAGATTTCTCTATTTTTATGCCCTTTCCCTTATTATTTTCTTTTGCTTTTTTAAATTCAGTTGGGGTAATTTCTATAACATCATCGGAATTCTCGTCAGAATCCGATTCATCGGAGAATTGGTAATCCTCCCAATATTTTGCTTCCTTAGCGGAAACACCATTGACCATAATTAACCTTAGTCGGTTGGTTGAGGATTTTCTTTTACTTAACCGTTTTATTATTTCCCCCACCGGTTCTATTTCTTCATCCGGTTCCGATTCTTCTTCCAGTTCCGATTCTTCTTCTGGTTCCGACTCTTCTTCCGGTTCCTCTTCGGGAACTTGTGAATCAGTCCACGAATCATTCCAATTTACATTTGACTCTTCATTATTATTAGGTGAGTCAATGGGACTTGTTCTAGAGGTAGACATCTATCACATAATATCAAACGCGTTAAGAGATTAATATATCACATAATATTCACATGTTAAAAATATATAGTTTCCAACAAAATTTGTTAAGCAAACATTTTTCAAGTAAACACGGTCGAAGTCCAGACTCACTAATGCATCCTAACAAACTCGATAAGACACACTAATGCAAAATTCTGGTTCTCTAAGACCAACGCTTGGATACCAACTGAAATGTCCCGTTCTTATTGATTAAAAACGTTCCATAGTAATTGATTTCGTTGCGAGGTTTTGACCTCTATATGAGACGTTTTTCAAAGACTGCATTCATTTTTAAAACAAACCATAACCTTTATTTCATAAATAAAGGTTTAAAAAGCTTTACGTAGATTATCAAATAATGATAATCTAAAATATCCTGTTTACACACGACCATTACATAATGGTTTACAATACAAATATGTTACATCGAAATCAGTTTCTTGAATACAGTTTTTACACAATATCATACAAACATGGACTCCAAATCTTGTCCTTATTTTAGTATGCAACAGCGGAAGCTCTTAATATTCACCTGAGAATAAACATGCTTTAAACGTCAACAAAAATGTTGGTGAGTTATAGGTTTAACCTATATATATCAAATCGTAACAATAGACCACAAGATTTCATATTTCAATACACATCCCATACATAGAGATAAAAATCATTCATATGGTGAACACCTGGTAACCGACATTAACAAGATGCATATATAAGAATATCCCCATCATTCCGGGACACCCTTCGGATATGATATAAATTTCGAAGTACTAAAGCATTCGGTACTTTGGATGGGGTTTGTTAGGCCCAATAGATCTATCTTTAGGATTCGCGTCAATTAGGGTGTCTGTTCCCTAATTCTTAGATTACCAGACTTAATAAAAAGGGCATATTCGATTTCGATAATTCAACCATAGAATGTAGTTTCACGTACTTGTGTCTATTTTGTGAATCATTTATAAAACCTGCATGTATTCTCATCCCAAAAATATTAGATTTTAAAAGTGGGACTATAACTCACTTTCACAGATTTTTACTTCGTCTGGAAGTAAGACTTGGCCACTGTTGATTCACGAACCTATAACAATATATACATATATATTAAAGTATGTTCAAAATATATTTACAACACTTTTAATATATTTTGATGTTTTAAGTTTATTAAGTCAGCTGTCCTCGTTAGTAACCTACAACTAGTTGTCCCCAGTTAGATGTACAGAAATAAATCGATAAATATTATCTTGAATCAATCCACGACCCAGTGTATACGTATCTCAGTATTGATCACAACTCAAACTATATATATTTTGGAATCAACCTCAACCCTGTATAGCTAACTCCAACATTCACATATAGAGTGTCTATGGTTGTTTCGAAATATATATAGATGTGTCGACATGATAGGTCGAAACATTGTATACGTGTCTATGGTATCTCAAGATTACATAATATACAATACAAGTTGATTAAGTTATGGTTGGAATAGATTTGTTACCAATTTTCACGTAGCTAAAATGAGAAAAATTATCCAATCTTGTTTTACCCATAACTTCTTCATTTTAAATCCGTTTTGAGTGAATCAAATTGCTATGGTTTCATATTGAATTCTATTTTATGAATCTAAACAGAAAAAGTATAGGTTTATAGTCGGAAAAATAAGTTACAAGTCGTTTTTGTAAAGGTAGTCATTTCAGTCGAAAGAACGACGTCTAGATGACCATTTTAGAAAACATACTTCCACTTTGAGTTTAACCATAATTTTTGGATATAGTTTCATGTTCATAATAAAAATCATTTTCTCAGAATAACAACTTTTAAATCAAAGTTTATCATAGTTTTTAATTAACTAACCCAAAACAGCCCGCGGTGTTACTACGACGGCGTAAATCCGGTTTTACGGTGTTTTTCGTGTTTCCAGGTTTTAAATCATTAAGTTAGCATATCATATAGATATAGAACATGTGTTTAGTTAATTTTAAAAGTCATGTTAGAAGGATTAACTTTTGTTTGCGAACAAGTTTAGAATTAACTAAACTATGTTCTAGTGATTACGAGTTTAAACCTTCGAATAAGATAGTTTTATATATATGAATCGAATGATGTTATGAACATCATTACTACCTCAAGTTTAGTAGGTAAACCTACTGGAAGTGACAAGAAATGATCTAGCTTCAAAGGATCTTGGATGGCTTGAAAGTTCTTGAAGTAGGATCATGACACAAAAACAAGTTCAAGTAAGATTTTTACTCGAATTAAGATAGTTTATAGTTATAGAAATTGAATCAAAGTTTGAATATGAATATTACCTTGAATAAGAAAGATAACCTACTATATATAACAAAGGTTTCTTGATCTTAGATGATTACTTGGAATAGATTAGAAAGCTTGGAAGTAAATTAGTAAACTTGAAGGGATTTTTGAAGTGTTCTTCCTATGATGATTATAGCTTGATTATTGAAGTGATTTTTGATGAAGATGATGATTAACTACTGGAAAAATACATTCATAATAGTGTGTGTGTGTGTTGAGAGAGAATTAGAAAGAGAATTGGAAGTGAAATGTAGTGAATGATGAGTGGTAATTGGTGAGTGGTGAGTGGGGTTAAAAGGAGTTCTAGTTAGTTGACTAGCTCATGGTAGAAGTTAAAATTGATTAGTCATACATGACATAATCAAGAGTGGAATCCCATGCTAGTTCCTATTGGTATATACCCAGAGTAAGTACGTTTTGAAGCTGTGTATAATACGGGTAAGAATACTACTAGAATTCTTGATGAAAGAAAAGAATGGGAAAGTAACTGTAACCATTTTCGTTACGTATGAGTGTTTTGATATATGTCTTGAAGTCTTCCAAAAGTATTTTAATACATCTAAATACACTACATGTATATACATTTTAACTGAGTCGTTAAGTCATCGTTAGTCGTTACATGTAAGTGTTGTTTTGAAACCTTTAAGTTAACGATCTCAATTAATGTTGTTAACCCATTGTTTATTATATCTAATGAGATGTTAAATTATTATATTATCATGATATTATGATATATTAATATATCTTAATATGATATATATACATTTAAATGTCGTTACAACGATAATCGTTACATATATGTCTCGTTTCGAAATCCTTAAGTTAGTAGTCCTGTTTATATGTATATAACTCATTGTTAATATACTTATGGAGATACTTACTTATCATAATCTCATGTTAACCATATGTATATACATATATATATTGTCATGTCGTTTTTACAAGTTTTAACGTTCGTGAATCGCCGGTCAACTTGGGTGGTCAATTGTCTACATGAAACATATTTCAATTAATCAAGTCTTAACAAGTTTGATTGCTTAACATGTTGGAAACATTTAATCATGTAAATATCAATCTCCATTAATATATATAAACATGGAAAAGTTCGGGTCACTACATAAGGGTCATCATCATTCATCATTAAACAAAAGGCGTAAAGTAGGTTTCGTTTATGAAAGTAGTTTAAAACAAAGTCTGAATTCAGTCAGTCACCACGGCCTCTACCCTTACTGAATTAAGGTGAGACCAGTGGCCATGGCTCCGTCTATGAGTCCCTTAAGTGTGATAAAAATTCCAGAAGCAAACTCGTCTTCGTTTAACCCTGGCGACGGTCTAAGTGCGAGTAGGTCAGAAATTTCTGCACAACGTTAAAGGACATAGTGACGATCGGAGGGCCATAAATCATAAACCGTAACTTGGATTAAGATGAGTCCTATATGAAAAGTTATTTACTCGAAAAGTTCTATCTAAAAATCAAGGTTAGAACAGCCCAGGTCTACTGGTCTGTTACAGAAACATCAGATCAGTAGCTTTTGGACAGAAACAGTAAGTTTAAAAGGGTTCCGGTGGTCGTGGTGCTTGATGTTCATCATGGTTCTAATCCTTGATGCATATAGCTTCAAGTGTACAACTCATTGATGTATCTACATCATCTTAACCAAGTCTTGACCATCATAACCCTAGTGCAAGTCTAAGACATGAAGCACAACTCACTTAAGAGTTGTATGAAGTTTGATGAACCAAAGTTACATCAAAGTCTTAGATCTAACACATACATGAACTTTAAAAGAAATATTGAACTATAAACTTGAAAGTTAACTAACTAATCAAAGTCTTAAAATGTAGAACATAGTTCTTAGTTAGATCTTGAAGATCCAAGACTCAAAAGTATAGATCAAGCATAAGTATACAAAGTTATAATTAAAAAGTTTCCTTTATTTGTTCTTGAACTTTAAAGTTAACTTTAAGTCCAAGATTAATGGGATCAAGACTAACTTGTAGTACTTGACCATTTAATCTAATTACATGAAATTAAAGTGCATGAAATAAAGTAGTAAACTAAATAAACAAGAAAAAGATTCATGGTTGTTCATACTTTTAAAGATTCAACCAAAGTTGATCTTTAAGTAAAGTAAACTTTAAGTTTACTTCCATGACTTACAAGTATGATTTTATACAACCATGAACTTAAATCTTTTGATGCAACATATGTAGAACATAAACTAGTAAGCTTAGTTCTTGTTTGTTCTTGTAAATACAAGATAAAAATGAAGAATAAACTAGGTAGTTTGATTCTTGTAAACTAAGTAAGTAGGAAACATACAACAAAGACAAGTGAGTAACTAATTAACAAACAAGAAACCAAACAACAAGAACAAGTAACAAGAGATGATGATGATGATATAAGTAGCATATGCTACGGTTTTGATAAGCAAGAAAGGAAGAAGAAAGGTTCCAAGTTGCTTACAAGTATAAGAGAAAAAGAGAGGAAAGTTGAGGGGATTTCAAGTGTGTGTGTTTTTGAGAGAGGAATGTAAGTGAGATGTAATGAAATAATGAAGTTCAAACTCTCCTAATACCTCTCCAAGGCCGACGGCCTGCTGTCCATCAAGGGGAAGAGCTTTGCTCTTTGGTCACATGCAAGTAAAGCTTATAAAAGTTGGTTAAAAGGGATAGTCTCATGGGGATTAAGAGAACTAGATTCCATTTGCATGTAACTAACTAGTTACCATTCAAATTAATACTTACAAGTGTAACATGGGCTAGTTTACCCATTAACATAAGTAGGGTGGGCTTGGAAGCCCAAGTTCAAGAGTCCATAACACTAATAAAGCCCAAGTACAATTAATAACAAGTTAAGCCAATTAAAGCCCAAGTAACTAACTAATAGCCATAGTTAATCAAAATGATTAATAAAACTAATCATGAATGTAAATAATACTTGAAAATATTATTCGTGCAAGTTCCGGGTGTCACAAAGACGTTTCGGGCAATTAAAGTCAAGTTCAGGCAATCATGGTAATATGTAAATGTAATAACATACATTCATTTTATCACACGTATTAATAATAACAATTATTAATAAATAAAGGTTGGAAAATCCAGGGTCGTTACAACGGACATAAATGATATGGAATACCAATGGCCAACATAACCTATAGCCCATAATTAACCTAACCATAATATCCGTCTAACAGTAAATATTAAGATTTATGGACCACTAACATGACATGTAATTGATCACAATAAGAAACTGACAACAATAAATGGATTACACAAACATAAAACGATAAAGTAAAGTAAAACAACACAAAGATTTAATGTGGTTATATCCCAACTCCAAACGTATGGAGAAGGGAATAGTCCAAGGACGTAAATTGAAGATTTTTTTTTTATTATTGTGCACACCATAAAAAGGAGGCTAAGTAACTTATCTAGGAAGATAAGCAAATATAAACCAAATAAAACTCTAATAAAAAGCCCAAAAATCGAATATCAAAACTTAGAATCCAAGTCATGTAGATCTCACTGGATCACTGTGTTCCCTTAGGGATTAGAATTTCTACTTACATCCAAGTAAAATCTCTCACTTTGATCAGTGAGATCTCTTTGGGATCTTGGCTTCCAATCTTGATTTATTTATTCTAACTTCACACCATAATTATAACTATCTCCTACTTGAAGATTGAACAAAACCCAAGACTCAGATCTCCATGTCAACACTATCAAGAAACCCGTGTTATCAGAAATCAACTTTTGATAAAGAGTTCTTCAACCTCAACTTGCCGAAATCAGAAATCAACAACTGCTTCAACTGTCAATGTTGCTCATACAACCACAATAGCTCTCGATCACCTGATTAAAACACATTTTAATACTTCCAGATAAATCAGTAGAAGGATGTATTTCGACACTAAAAAAACATCGATAAGTGATAACCCAACTTCCGATTACTAGCTTGAGGCATCTTGGTTTATGCACCACCATCTACTTACACCATAAGATGACCTTCTTATACTAGAAGACACATTCTAAGTGTGTGAAACTTCAATTAGCAGGTATCTACATGAGACTAAACCACCCCACTCATCGCTCTAGCCACGTCCGATCCTACCACCGATCACTTGTACAAAATTTTCTTCTATCTCTGATTTTTCTTCCCATTAATTGTTAAGTCATGACAGATTACCTGTAGACAATTAATCAAGGCTTCCAATGAGAATGCAACCACAACCTTGAAATTTACACCTTTCAACTTTCCGCTTTCATGCTAGTACACTAACCCATCATCATAGCACTATTAATTTCATGAGCATATCTCTTAATTACTAGAACGCTCCCACTGTACAAGTAAGAAATAAATCGCAGCTACCCAAGAAGAAACTGGTTCGTACCACCGGTCAGTTGCAAATTTCTTTGTCAATGGAGGATGGAAAAAAAGTAGCGAAGTCCCTAGTGTTATCTGTAATCAACGCACCAATCATACAAAACTGGAGAACTACGTTACACAACCATCTCCACAACTCTCAATAGTCATGAACCTCCCACTAGCCGATACTTTCACCAGCTAAAGATTCTTAATTGCTCGTGCAGAAGATCCTCCCGTTTTGTCGAACCAATCAATAACCAAAACCCGAGGCCCACGCATTTTATATAGACAACCTTCTAACCAATCTATATAACGAGACAAGCTCAAACCAGTATGCATTCAAGATACCCTGGAATATTCGAACAAAACACTTTGGTCAACTTTTTCCAAAACCCACAAGTGTCAAACTTCCCCGATAACTTCCACTATCGATTTCCAAACGAATGTGTTTTCGTTTGTTAACTAACCACCCAAACCTGAAAGAAACGAACCTCCTTAGCTCACGTAATAAACCTACATGTATGAAAATCTATCACGTATCCAGAGAAGTTTCACCAAGAAACAATTGTTCACTGCTCGCGATATCAAAACTGAAAGTCCATTGGAAACTGCATCAACTTCAAAAAAACCGTATCTGCAATTCAACTATTTGATCATCGGCAAATTTTTACCACCTCTAGCTCTATGTGTCTGTCACCTCCATCAAGGCGATCCATCGGTCAACAAAACCGGTATGAATTATCTCCTCTACCTGCGCATGGACATCTGAATTTGATAGCTCAACCATCCTTTGCATGGGATCACAAAGAAAGAGAACTTTGATCCACAACCCAGATTTACCGATAAATCTCTCTGCAACCAAAATTATAGGTTCGAACCTTGACTTTGTAACCTTCGCTAACGATCACCATCATAATGCAACCGACTACTCAGTTGCATCATAATATGTCAAAACCATCGATGATCTTGGTGTGATTAACTCCCAAGATACATAGAACATACACGCTGAGTTCATCACAATTAACTAAGTCACCAGGTCTCATCACCAAAATGTACGATATTGTTTTTTCAGAGTTCAATCAAGAGAATCATCCATAAATTATACATTTTGTTATTTCTTGACGAAAGGTAACTTCAGTTTTTTATGAATGTTCTTAATCATAACTTGCAACTCGATGTATCTCGTTAGAATTTTGTTACACCAATAATTTACACTTTGTTCAGAGTTTTTGTTCTGGTAAAGAGAAAAGAATTGGAGGAAATTAAAATATTTTGATGTTTGAGTGTTTTAACGGAAATAGTAGAGAGAAGTGGAAGGATTATCATGCCTATTTTTCTTTCCAACAGTTTTTTTCAAAACGAAAAGATTCAAATATTTTCTTTTCTTTCCTCTTCTATTCACTTCTTTCCCTTCGTATAAAACTCTAGAACAAAATAGTTCTGGCGCACCCCTCATGTACTGTTGAAATAAAAATGGTGACACATAAAGTTGTGATGTAGTAGATGAATTGTGGAGTTGATAAACTAAATCAACACAATTGATGCCAAAATATTGTGAAGACTTATGGTTCACTAACTACACATAATCTCATTCTCTTCTAGTATAAATAGAGAGCAATGGAAGCACATTCAAATCATCCCAACATGTAACGACCCGTCAAAATCGCTATTGACGCGGCACGTTAATCATTGATTCCACAGTGAGGTTTTGACCTCTATATGATACGTTTTGATAAAATATTGCATTCATTAAAATAATTGACTTTCTAAACATAGAAAGTTATAAACATGTGGGTGAGTGCTTAGGTATAAGCAAAACCCCAAAATACATAAGTCTTTAATTTACAGGTTGACATCACAGTCCATTTATTTATTACACAACGCAGTTTTATTTTGAATGCAATAAACTTTGTACAAAGCATGAGAGACTCCATACAGGCAACAATCACATCACATCGGAAGCAGTCTAAGGACCTGAGAATAAAACATGCTAAAAAGTCAACACGAATGTTGGTGAGTTATAGGTTTAATTGCTCGAGTCATAAACATATATAAAGATAGACCACAAGATTTCATCAAAAGTTTATCAATAGATTCTACGTAACAGAGCACCCTGGTAACTAAACTTAACACTATAGTGATAATTATCCCATTCGTTTTAATACACGCAAACCAACGTGTCTTAAACTCAAATAACATACGTCCGTTAAAAGGCTAGCGCTCTAGCTCGGACGGGGATGTCAAGCCCTATGGATCCATATACAATTATTCGCGCCCACCAGTCCATATCCTATGTACTGGCAGCTACTAGTTACCAAAGCTAAGGGATTTTCAGTTTAACTCAGTGTAGAATTTAGTATGTACTTGTGTCTTATTGCTTTTAAAATAAATTGCATGTATTCTCAGCTTAAAAATATTTAAAGTATTTAAAAAGGGAGACTATAAACTCACAGTTCAATATTGAGACTCAATATTGTAGGCAAATTGCGTAGACGTAATGATGGTAGACGACTGTATGGTTGGCCTTGGATTCAAGAACAATACCCCGAACAATACCCAATACTTCCTTAGCTTAAAGCGGTTTGAAACCCGAATTAAAAACACCCTTGTATATACCTTATTATTATTAAACTTAAATTTAAAATTATAATTATAATATAAATATAAATATTGATTAAAGAAAAAAAAGTGTAAATAATACGTCGAGTAAACTGGCCTTTTATAGGCATGTTTCCTGATTTTGGTCCCCATGCGATCGCATGGGTTTTTTAGTGCTTTTGCCATGCGATCGCATGGCGTTTTGTTTGCTAGTTCGTCGACATAATATTTACTGTAGCAAATAGTGTTTTTGATCCCCATGCGATCGCATGGGTTTTCAGTGCTTTTGCCATGCGATCGCATGGCTAGGCTGGACAGCTCATTTCTGCTTGTTTTCTAGTTCGTCGACATCAAATAGTGACTGTAGCAATAGTGTTTACTGTAGCAAAATAGTGTGTTACTGTAGCAAATAGTGTTTACTGTAGCAAATAGTGTTTACTGTAGCATTCACTGTAGCAAAGTCGTTTTCACTGTAGCACTGTAGCAAATAAAGTTTCACTGTAGCAAATAGTGTTTTACTGTAGCAAAGTCATTTTTACTGTAGCAAGTAGTGTTTTACTGTAGGAAAGTCGTTTTTACTTGTACATATATATATATATATATATACATACATACATATAATTGTTCATGAATCGTCGAGAGTAATCAAAGGTAATTGTATATATGAAACAGTTCTAAAATTTTGAGACTCAATCTAACAGACTTTGTTTAACGTGTTAAAATAATAAATCCTATAGAGAATTGGTTTAAATAAGTCAAAAATTTTCGGGTCATCACAGTACCTCCCCGTTAAAGAAAATTTTGTCCCGAAATTTTGAGTAGTACCTGTTTCATGAGCGATATCAGTGAACAAATGTGGATACTTTTGCTTCATTTGATCTTCTCGTTCCCAAGTAAACTCGGGTCCTCGTCTTGCGTTCCAACGAACCCTATCTATCGGTATTTTACTTTGTTTTAATTGTTTGACCTCACGGTCCATGATTTCAACAGGTTCTTCGACAAAATGGAGTTTATCATTAATTCGTATTTCGTCAAGAGGAATTACGACATCCTCTTCAGCTAAACATTTCTTCAAATTTGACACGTGAAATGTGTCGTGAACACTACTAAGTTCTTGCGGTAGCTTTAATCGATAAGCAACTGCTCTAATTCTTTCGGTGATTTCAAAGGGTCCTACGTACCTAGGACTTAGCTTTCCTCATTTACCGAATCGTATAACGCCTTTCCAGGGTGACACTTTCAACATGACTTTGTCGCCCACTTGAAATTCTAGCGGTTTTCTTCTTACATCAGCATAACTCTTTTGGCGACTCATGGCCATTTTCAATCGTTGTTGTATTTGAATGATCTTTTCGGTGGTTTCGGGAATAATTTCTGGTCCAGTAAGTTGTCTTTCTCCTACTTCACTCCAACAGATAGGAGATCTGTACTTTCTACCGTAAAGTTCTTCAAATGGCGCTGCGTTGATGCACGTATGATAGCTGTTATTGTATGAAAATTCTGCCAACGGTAAGTGTCGATCCCAACTGGTTCCAAAGTCAATCACGCATGCCCATAACATGTCTTCCAATGTTTGTATTGTTCTTTCACTTTGACCATCTGTCTGTGAGTGATAAGCGGTGCTCATATCTAATCGAGTTCCCAATGCTTTTTGTAATGACTGCCAGAAACGTGATGTGAATCGGGTGTCGCGATCAGATATGATGGAGATAGGTACACCATGCCTGGAAACTACTTCCTTCAAATATAGGCGTGCTAATTTCTCCATACTGTCTGTCTCCTTTATTGGTAGAAAGTGAGCTGATTTAGTTAGACGATCAACTATCACCCAAATAGTATCATGACTACTTGTAGTCCTTGGCAATTTCGTAATGAAATCCATGGTTATTCTTTCCCATTTCCACTGCGGAATTTCCGGTTGTTGCAGTAATCCTGACCGCTTTTGGTGCTCAGCTTTGACCTTTGCACACGTCAAACATTTGCTTACATAAGTAGCAATTTCTGTCTTCATATTAGGCCACCAATAAAACTTCTTGAGATCGTGGTACATTTTCCCATTTCCTGGGTGAATTGAGTACCTCGTTTTGTGTGCTTCATCCAGTACTAGTTGCCTTAGGTTACCATGTTTTGGTACCCATATCCTACCAGCAAAATACAGGGTTCCATCGGCTTTTACTTCAAGTTGTTTTTCTAACCCTTTGCTCATTTCGCCTTTTTCGTTTTCTTCTTTTAAAGCTTCTAACTGTGCTACTTGAATTTGCTTTGTGAGATCAGTACGAATTGTAATATTCAAAGCTCGGACCCTAAGAGGTTTTACTCTTTCTTTTCAACTTAGGGCATCAGCTACAACATTAGCCTTTCAGGGGTGGTAACGGATTTCACAATCGTAATCGTTTAACAACTCTACCCAGCAACGTTGCCTCATATTGAGTTGTTTTTGATCAAAAATATGCTGAAGACTCTTATGGTCAGTGTACACTGTACACTTGGTGCCATATAGATAGTGTCTCCATATTTTGAGTGCAAAAACTACTGCTCCAAGTTCCAAATCGTGCGTCGTATAGTTCTTTTCATGAATTTTTAGTTGTCGTGAGGCATATGCGATAACTTTTGTGCATTGCATTAATACACATCCTAAACCTTGGCGCAAAGCGTCACAATAGATCACGAAATCATCATTTCCTTCTGGTAATGATAAAATGGGTGCAGACGTTAACTTCTTCTTTAATAACTGGAATGAGGATTCCTGTTCCGTGGACTAATCATACTTCTTTCCCTTTTGAGTCAATGCAGTTAAGGGTTTGGCGATTCTAGAGAAATCTTGAATGAATCTTAGGTAGTAACCAGCAAGACCTGAGAATTGGCGGATTTGTGTTGGAGTCTTCGGTGTTTCCCATTTACTAATGGCTTCGATCTTGGCAGGGTCAACTTTAATTCCATGTTTACTGACAACATGGCCCAAAAATTGTACTTCTTGTAACCAGAAATCACACTTCGAAAATTTTGCGTACAATTCTTCTTTCTTGAGTATCTCTAGTACCAGTCTTAAGTGTTGCTCATGTTCTTCCTTGTTCTTCGAGTAAATCAATATGTCGTCGATAAAAACAATGACAAATTTGTCTAAATACGGTCTACAGATGCGATTCATTAGATCCATGAATACTGCTGGAGCATTAGTTAATCCAAAAGGCATGACTAGAAACTCATAGTGACCGTAACGGGTTCTGAACGCGGTTTTAGGAACATCTTCTTCCTTCACTCTCAGCTGATGATATCCGGAGCGTAGATCAATCTTGGAATAAACACTTGATCCTTGCAATTGATCAAACAAATCATCAATCCTCGGTAATGGGTACCGATTCTTGATCGTTAATTTGTTTAATTCTCGGTAATCTATGCACATTCTCATAGATCCATCCTTCTTCTTGACGAACAGAATAGGAGCACCCCAAGGTGAAAAACTAAGACGAATAAATCCACGGTCCGATAATTCTTGCATTTCTGAAGGTGCAAGTCTATATGGAGATCGGGCTACAGGTGCAGCTCCTGGTATGAGATCAATCTGGAATTCTACACATCTGTGTGAAGGTAGCCCCGGTAATTATTCTGGAAATACTTCGGGATATTCTATTACAACCGGCATGTCATTAATGCTTCTTTCTTCAGTATCGATCTTCTTTACATGTGCCAGAATAGCATAACAACCTTTTTTTATAAGTTTCTGGGCCTTCATACAGCTGATAAAGTTCAGCTTTGAGTTGCTCTTCTCTCCATAAATCATTAATGGCGTTTCATCCTTACGAGGGATGCGGATTGCTTTCTCAGCGCAAACAACTTCCGCTCTTATTTTGGACATCCAGTCCATGCCAACGATTACGTCAAAACTTCCTAATTCTACGGGTATCAAATCGATTTTGAAGGTTTCACCAGCGAGATTTATTTCGCAACCATGGCAAATTTTATCGACTTTTATCAGTTTACCATTAGCTAATTCAATAGCATATTTATCGTCTAGAGGTAATGATGCACATTTTAGTTTAGAACTAAAGTCTTTACACATATAACTTCTATCAGCACCCGTATCAAACATAATAGAAGCTAGTTGATTATTAACGGTAAACGTACCCGTGACAAGATTAGGATCCTCACGTGCTTCACTGGTACTAACATTAAATGCCCTCTCACGTGCGGGTTCTTTGTTCTTCTCCTTATCAGGGCATTGATTTATAAAGTGACCAAGCTTTCCGCATCGAAAACATTTCTTAACATCGGTCGATTTTGTCTTTACTTCAGAAACGGTGGCATAACAATCTTTCGCCACATGTCCTTTCTTGTTGCACTTATCACAGACCACTTGGCAATAACCTGCATGATGTGTGTAACATCTTTTGCAGAACGGATGGGGTCCCTTATAGTTTGGACTTGCAATTGCCCCATCTTGTTTACCTTTAAAAGTTTCTTGTTTCTTCAGTTGAGTACTTTTGCCCTTATAGTCTTCACATTTCCTCTTTACTTCAGTTGTCTTGACTTCGGTAATTGGTGCCTTAATCGAACTCTCTGTGATCTGGTCCATGAGTTGGTGTGCCATTGTCATGGCTTCCTGCATCGTATTCGGTTTGGACGATGTAACATTTCCTTTGATATTGATCGATAAACCGTCAATATACATTTCTATCTTTCGTTTCTCGTTTGGCATCAATTCGGGACACAACAAGGCTAGTTCCATGAAACGCTTTTCATAGTTATTGAGATTCGCGCCGATAACCTTCAGATTACGTAACTCAGATTCCATTTTTCTGATCTCGTTTCGAGGACAGTACTCCTCGATTAGCATCTTTTTCAGTTCTTCCCAAGAGATATCATATGCCGTATCTATTCCTTCTGCTTTAGCATAATTGTTCCACCAAGTAAGTGCACCATCTTGCAACGTGCACGAAGCATACTTTGACTTGTCTCCGTTCGCACAATTACTGATTTTGAAAACGGACTCCATCTTTTCAAACCATCGGGTTAGACCGACTGGTCCCTCGGTTCCACTAAACGTCTGTGGTTTGCATCCTTGAAAAGTGTTGTATGAGCATCCGTTTCGTGAGTTTGTGTTTACGGCTGCTGCTTTGGCTGCTGCTTCGGCTGTTGCTTTTGCTGCCTCTGCTGTAGCAATTCTTTCATTCACACGTTTCTCGACTAGTTCCTCAAACTCAGCATCCGACATTTGAGACATGTTTCTTGAATAAATACAACAGAGATAATTTAATCATATAGAATATTATAGGTAAAATGAGTTGTCAATAGTTAATCGTAGCATATTAATAATATGAACCAATTATTATAAAAAGCCTTTTCTTCTTATTAGTATTTTATAATTATTTCTAGGGTATTACCTACCCGTTAAGTTCATACATAATAGCTAGTACAAGGAATTAACTACTAAAATCCTAATAATATTCCACTATGAAAAATTATAGCGAGTTACTACGTTATTATGTAATAATAATAATAATAATAAGTAGTAATAATACAAATAATCATTCCATGCATTTATTATTAATAAACCAAAATAATACAATACCATACAATACCGATATTTTACATATGCATATTTTACATAACAAGATAGAGTAGCACACATAAGCAATAAAATAGCGCATGGAAGATTTATGGTTGCGAGGTCGTTTATTCAGAACTATCAGAAACTTCTTCCCATTTGGTTCTCTCTGCCAATTGTTTGTGTGCACATGGTCCGACAGACATTCTGGCAGTGTATTTAAGTTTTGGTTGGGTTTTGAGGTACCCGTTGCCTCAGTGGGTTTAATACAATAAGGGTGGTTACGGATCGAATGATCCTGTTCCTTTTTAATAATTAAGGACTTTTTATTTTTGTGGTTGTTTTTCTTATCTATAAAAAGTTGGAATTTCTCCTTAGTGACTTCTTTTATTTCATTAGCGAAATCCTCCTCGTCACTGATCCCGTCTGATGACGAACTATCTGAGTCATGTGTAAGAGAATATGATGACGAACTGTCTGCATCATGTGTACGAGAATATGTACCGGTGGTCATGAACCGAAATCTGCCAGGCAATATATTCACAACCCGCCCGTCGGTGGTGTATCTGGTCCAATGTCCATGTTCGTTTAGAAATGGATGATCTTCGTTTACTTCAGGGATCATGGGTCCATGCCAACGATACTGTGGCTCCGGAAAACTATAGCTGGGTGGAGCTGGAACCTCCTCTGGGTTTACCGGGAGTTGAGATTTCCCGGCTAACACAATTTCTTCTTTAATAGGTATTGGAACGCCCTTTTCAGTTGTGGATATAATAGATTCAGTGTCCGATTCCGAGTCGTACAAAATGATAGGATTAGAAGAAGTCATCTATCACATAATTGAAACAACAATTACGTTAGCATATAAATATATCACATATAATGTTTTTGACCAAATGATAAGTAAAAATCAGTAAAAACAGATATGGTCATAGTCCAGACTCACTAATGCATCCTAACAATTACCAGTTAAACACACTAATGTAATTTCTGGTTCCCTATGACCTCAAGCTCTGATACCAACTGTAACGACCCATCAAAATCGCTATTGACGCGGCACGTTAATCATTGATTCCACAGTGAGGTTTTGACCTCTATATGATACGTTTTGATAAAATATTGCATTCATTAAAATAATTGACTTTCTAAACATAGAAAGTTATAAACATGTGGGTGAGTGCTTAGGTATAAGCAAAACCCCAAAATACATAAGTCTTTAATTTACAGGTTGACATCACAGTCCATTTATTTATTACACAATGCAGTTTTATTTTGAATGCAATAAACTTTGTACAAAGCATGAGAGACTCCATGCAGGCAACAAGCACATCACAGCGGAAGCAGTCTAAGGGCCTGAGAATAAAACATGCTAAAAAGTTAACACGAATGTTGGTGAGTTATAGGTTTAATTGCTCTAGTCATAAACATATATAAAGATAGACCACAAGATTTTATCAAAAGTTTATCAATAGATTCTACGTAACAGAGCACCCTGGTAACTAAACTTAACGCTATAGTGATAATTACCCCATTCGTTTTAATACACGCAAACCAACGTATCTTAAACTCAAATAACATACGTCCGTTAAAAGGCTAGTGCTCTAGCTCGGACTGGGATGTCAAGCCCTATGGATCCATATACAATTATTCGCGCCCACCAGTCCATATCCTATGTACTGGCAGCTACTAGTTACCAAAGCTAAGGGATTTTCGGTTTAACTCAGTGTAGAATTTAGTATGTACTTGTGTCTTATTGCGTTTAAAATAAATTGCATGTATTCTCAGCCCAAAAATAATTAAAGTATTTAAAAAGGGAGACTATAAACTCACAGTTCAATATTGAGACTCAATATTGTAGGCAAATTGCGTAGACGTAATGATGGTAGACGACTGTATGGTTAGCCTTGGATTCAAGAACAATACCCCGAACAATACCCAATACTTCCTTAGCTTAAAGCGGTTTGAAACCCGAATTAAAAACACCCATGTATATACCTTATTATTATTAACCTTAAATTTAAAATTATAATTACAATATAAATATAAATATTGATTAAAGAAAAAAAAGTGTAAATAATACGTCGAGTAAACTGGCCTTTTATAGGCATGTTTCCTGATTTTGGTCCCCATGCGATCGCATGGGTTTTCAGTGCTTTTGCCATGCGATCGCATGGCGTTTTGTTTGCTAGTTCGTCGACATAATATTTACTGTAGCAAATAGTGTTTTTAGTCACCATGCGATCGCATGGGTTTTCAGTGCTTTTGCCATGCGATCGCATGGCTAGGCTGGACAGCTCATTTCTGCTTGTTTTCTAGTTCGTCGACATCAAATAGTGTACTGTAGCAAATAGTGTTTACTGTACCAAATAGTGTTTACTGTAGCAAAGTCATTTTTACTGTAGCAAATAGTGTTTTACTGTAGGAAAGTCATTTTTACTTGTACACACACACATATATATATATATATATATATATATATATATATATATATATATATATATATATATATATATATATATATATATATATATATATACATACATATAATTGTTCATGAATCGTCGAGAGTAATCAAAGGTAATTGTATATATGAAACAGTTCTAAAATTTTGAGACTCAATCTAACAGACTTTGTTTAACGTGTTAAAATAATAAATCGTATAGAGAATTGGTTTAAATAAGTCAAAAATTTTCGGGTCATCACACAACACATTCTTCCTTCTTGTGTTCTAGTAGTCTAATAGAAAATTAGTAAGTGATAAATCTCCTAATTACAAGAGATATAAAACTTGGTACTTATCCTTGTAATTAGAGAGAAAGTGTAATTCCTATTTTTCTTATTAGTGAAACGTTCCTTTCCTTGCCCGTGGTTTTTTTACCCTATTGGGGTTTTCCACGTTAAATCTTGGTGTTCCTTTATTGTCATTATTTCAAGTATTACTAGCGGTTTGCTATAATTCGGTGTCACTTTTCTCAACAAGTGCTATTAGAGCTAAGGTTCTAATATCTAGTGTGTATTAATCTACTTATCATATGCACTGTGGTTGCCACAGGAGTGGATCGTCCACATCAGAAAATAAGTAAGATTAATTTCACTCGATAAAAGTTCTCGGGTACTATTTCTCAGAAAAATAGTATTGTCGAAAAGAAGATTGTGATTATACCAATGTCTACGATTTTCGAAATTGAAAAGTTCAACGGGAGTAACTTCTCGTTATGGAAACTAAAGATGAAAGCTATCCTGAGAAAGGATAAGTGTTTGGCGGCCATTAGTGGACGGTCCATCGAAGCCACTGATGAAAAATAGGAAGAGATGGACGGCCAGGCAATCGCAAATCTTCATATGGCACTAGCAGATGGCGTTTTGTCTAGCATTGAAGAAAAGAAGACGGAAAAAGAGATTTGGGATCACCTCATAAAATTGTACGAGACCAAATCACTCCACAACAAGATATTCCTTAACAGGAACTTTATGCATTATGCATGAATGAATCTACTTCAGTTAATGAGCACATTAATTCTTTGAATACTCTATTTTCTCAACTCGCTTCTTTAAGTTGCAATATAGAGCCAAAAGAACGTGTTAAACTTATACTTCAGAGTCTACCTTACTCGTATGATTAACTCATTATTAACTTAACCAATAATGTTCTCTCGGAGTATCTAGTCTATGATGAAGTTGCGGCTACTATTCTAGAAGAAGAAAATCGGCGCAATAACAAGGAGGACAAACAGGCCAGTTCATGACAAATGGAGGCTTGGTGGTTTCAGGAGGGAGATCAACGGAACGTGGACAAAGTGGGAGTCACAATCATGGTATACCGAAGTCTAAAAAGAAGAAGACCTATACATGCTAAAATTGTGGCAAGAAAGGTCACCTGAAGAAGGATTATCGGAGTTTAAATAACTCAAATCCTCAAGGAAATATTGCAAGCACTTCAGATGATGGGACTGCTTTGGTTAGTGAGGGAGTGGTAGCAAATGAAAGCAGAAAGACATTTGTTGATGTCTGGTTATTTGACTCAGGAGCTACTTTTCACATGACCCCTAGGAGAGAATGGTTCAAATAATATGAACGTATCTCAGGAGGATCTGTATACAGTTGCAATGATCATGAACTAAAGATCATTGGAATCGGAGATATCATTCTGAAGATGCACGTGGAGGGTTTGAAGAAGAACTTATTGTCTTTCGGACAATTGGATGATCTTGGTTGTAAGATGGAGATACAAGAAAAGATCATGAAAATCATGAAAGGCGCAGTTGTACTTATGAAAGGAGAAAAGGTGGGTGCTAATCTATACATTCTAAAAGGCGAGACGGTACGGGAAGCGGAAGCATCCGTTGCTTCGAATAGTTCAAGTGATAAAACTGCTATAACATGGCATCAAAAGTTTGGACACATGTCTGAACAAGGTATGAAGATTCTTGTTGAAAGAAATCTTATTCCTGGTCTTACAAAGGTATCGCTACCTTTCTGTGAGCATTGTGTAATCAGTAAGCAGCAACGCCTGAAGTTTAACACATCAAATTCTAGAAGTAAATTGGTTCTAGAATTGGTTCACTGTGATGTGTGGCAAGCGCCAGTTCAATCCCTAGGAGGAGCAAAGTATTTTGTATCATTTATTGATGATTACACTAGGAGATGTTGGGTGTGATGACCCGGAAAATTTCGACTTATTTTAAACCAAATCTCTATACAATTTAATATTTTCGACATGATAAGCAATGTATTTTGACAAGTTTTAAAACTTTTGAAAATGAGTTTTTATATAACGTTTGACCACCCTGTTTGTCCGACGATTCACGAACGTCATAACATGTATTATATATATATATATATATATATATATATATATATATATATATATATATATATATATATATATATATATATATATATATATATATATATATATATATATACATCTAACTTGAAAACATAAGAATTTAATATCTTATTAATCATTTTCACAAAGTATTATATAAACATAAGAGTTTTCAATATATACGAAATCATGCGAATAATATTTATATACGAAACGATAAAAATTTACTATTGAATGATGCAATTTCAAATTAAAACTTTTACGTATTAAATCATTTTATTTTTATGATGTATTTTATTTAATTTTTAAGAAGACACGAAGTTAAATCAAAGATGTACAAGTTGTAAAGCACAACGTACAACATCGTAACTTAAATAGTTGAATTAAAATTAATTCATTTACTATTCATGTGAATGGTAAATGAAACGTAATTAATTAATTTACTATTCACATGAAAGCGACATGATAAAAATTATTAATTATAAGTTACATAATATACCCTAAAGTATTTGAGAAATACGACTTTTAAAAAAATTTACGATTCATTTGATTCAAAATTTATTATTATATTATTATATTTTATTTTAATATTATTATATTATTATATTATATTATTATTTTATTATTATATATATAAAAAATGATGTCGACAGAGTAACTTACAAATTCGATGGCTGCTAAATAATTCGCACGTTTTAATTTTTTATTATTTTAATGCTTCATCGTGGTCATACTGGCTTATATATTCGAAGATCATTTTACTGAACACTCCGCATAATTTCATTTCAAAAACACACATATATCAATATCTATATCTCTATTTTACTCCGTATAATATTATTATTATTATTATTATTATTATTATTACCGTTATTATTATTATTATTAATAAGTATCATTATTAGTAAAATACATAAAATACTACGACGGAGTTATGTTCGGGTGATTTCTAAACGAGTTTTCAAATGGGTTAAAGCTAAGAAATTTATGGGTTATATCTAAGGAGGTTATGGGTATTGTTCGGGAGTTTTGTTCATGAATCAAAGGCCAACCTTGCACTTATCATTTACGTTGCACCTACATACATTTTCTTACAATATTGAACCACAATATTGAACGGTGAGTTTATAGATCCCTTTTTAATTGCTTTTGAAATATATATTTTTGGGCTGAGAATACATGCACTTTATTATAAATGCAATGGATACAAGTACATACTAAATTCTACACTGAGTTTGAACCAAAAATCCCTTAGCTTAAGTAATTAGTAACTGTCAGTTATAAGAACTGGTGGGCGCGAGTAGTTGTATATGGATCCATAGGGCTTGACATCCCCGTCTGTTCCAGGTATAGAAACCCTAGCCTGAACTATAAAACAGAGGAATGCTATTTGAGTTTAGTACACGTTGGATTACGTGTATTGTACATGTTGGTTGCATGTATGTTAAAACAGGGGTACTTATTATATATACGTTAAAGTTTAGTTACCAGGGTGCTCAATTTTGTAGAATATTTTGATAGACGTTTCTAGATGAAACAACTGAAATCTTGTGATCCACCTTTATATACAGATTATGCGCACTATTAAAACTATGAACTCACCAACCTTTGTATTGACACTTTTAAGCATGTTTATTCTCAGGTTCCTAGAAGTCTTCCGCTGTTTGCTTATACGTTATACAAGCTATGTGCATGGAGTCATACATGCTTTATTCGAGAAAACTTTGCATTCACAATATCATCACCATGTATCTTATTTTGACTGCATTGTCAACGGATGTATTATTGTAAACTATTATTTACGGTGATTGTCTATATGTAGAAATTATCAGATGTCGAAAACCTTGGAATTAGATATTCATTTATGGTGTGCCTTTTCAAAAAAATGCAATGTTTACAAAACGTATCATATAGAGGTCAAAACCTCACTATGAAATCAATGAATAACGTACCTCGTCAATAGCGATTTTGGTGGGTCGTTACAGTTGGTATCCGAGCTTGAGGTCATAGGGAACCAGAATTTGCATTAGTGTGTTTAACTGGTAATTGTTAGGATGCATTAGTGAGTCTGGACTATGACCGTATTTGTTTTTACCGATTTTTGCTTATCATTCCTTGTCGGAAATTATTTGCTTATCATTCTGTAAACTTGGCCTAACATCTTCCGAAGATTCCTCCGTAATTTATGGGATTTTGATATTATATATACATATGTAAATTATGTATTGAAGAATACCAATCTAAATCCTATAATCTATTTCATATCAAAAATCATTTCCCTGATTATACAAGATGGATCCCGCATCTAGTTCAAATTCAATAGATTCCGATAGCTCTTCCGATATGGAATTATACCTCCGAAAGCAGTGTGACAGGAATGGATCAGCCATCACCTATTCTGGATGAATTGGGGATGGGTTCGTAGTCTACTTAATCATTGGAGACAAGAAGAAGGTGATCCCTTCCATCCACCAAATTGTCCTATTGGCGAAGAACCTGAAGCGCTTACCGGCGAACCAGTTTGAAACACCATTTTCTCTCTCATTTCCAGAGTATCTCACCACGATCATATACTATCTCAAATTCTAGATCTTATTCATCCGCTCATCCGAACCGCCAATCATCCCGGTGTAATAGAAGAAGTCAACGAGCTTCGCGCTTGAGTAGTGACTTTGGAGAATATGATGCACAACTTGCAGGCATCACAAGCACCACCAGCATCAACAGTACCACCGACAACAACACCAACAGTACCATTATCACCACCAACAACAACCGCATCGCAAACCTCAACTTCACAATCTGTCCCACGAGCATCAACGTCATATGCCCTGTAGATACCAAGGAATACCAACAATAACAAACGATGAAATATTAATTCATAACTTCATCGAAGAAATATCCTGCAGAGAATATGTAGTTTCTAAAAGTTTTAGAGATTACTTATTCTAGTTCTAATCGTAAATCAGATGAGTAGATGGATATAGATGATAGAGGAAATCATGAGAGGAATGGTGCGCGATTTACAAGCTAGACTTGTTTTACAAGCAGCATCAACAGTACTGTCAGCATCACCAGCACGTCAGTACCGTCAGCACCAGCAGCACCTATAACATCACAAGCTCCACCAGTTCCATAATCACCAACATCATCACAAATCAACAACGCGTATATTGTATCAACGAGTTATGAAGTATTAACTCATTTCCCCTGAAAAATTATATGTATATTATATATATATATATATATATATATATATATATATATATATATGAATTTTGAAATCAAAATAATTCTTTTTGTACTAAGCTATTACGTGTGAATCTTAACTGGTAGGTACTACTGGGTTAGTTCATGTTACTAATATGCTATGATGTACATCCTTCGTTAATGACTTAACAATCATTAACTATAATCTCTGCTTCAACTTAATAGATTCCAATTCATAATAAATCAAGTGTATTATTCAAATACATGTTTGATTTTACACTTTCATTTTCGATGTACTTGAAACTTTTCAGAAAACATCATTCGTACCTTGCAAACTCACAAGAATTCCACAAGCACCAACATCATTCACCGAGGAATATCAATAAGAATAGATAATGAAGTATTGATTACATTAGTGAATACTCCGTAAAGATTATGTAATCTCTAATGTTTTAGAGATTATTCATTTCTAGTTCCAGCCGAAAATCAAATGAGTTTAATAGTATATTAACTCATTAAATCTGTATTACATCTGAAGAAAATATACATATATATATTTTCATGAAGACTGTAATAAAAATTCTCTTGTATAATATATTACTTGTGAAATTTTTTAACGGGTAGGTAATGCCCGAGAAATATTTAAGTCACAATGAAATATATTACACTGTACATACTTCAATTTTGATTCAAAAATCATTAACTATACTCACTACATTCACAATGATATACATTCTTCCATAAGAATCATAACAACCAATTTCATACAAATTCGATTACACATTCTGATTTTTGACAGATCAGAATCCGAGTCAAGATTTAACAAAAGATATCACTCTTAGATTTTCACATCTTACAAAACCATACTTTGAATTCAAAACTATGCTAGATCCTTAGACATTATTATTACCGAAAATAACTTTGCGATTCCTTTTCAAAGTAGCCAGTTTTGTCACACTTCCAGCAAATCAACTTAGATTTTTCATTCGAATAAACCTTATTATAACTTTAATATATACATTTGCCCCTTCGTCATCGTTATCGGGGAACCTTTTATATCCCGCCACATTAGCAGTAAACTTACCAGCAACTTCATTGATATTTAACTTAAATCTCTTCGAAAAATCACTATATGTATTCATTGAAACCCTATCATGTACTCATCTGCATCTTGTAACAGTAATTGCCATACCAAAAAGCTTCAATCATTATTCTCGCATTTCGCAGCGATTCTACGTCCACAGTTATATATATACATATAACATCTATCTCCTAGAATTACGTACTTCAAATTGTGAACTTCTGAAAAGCACCCCAAACTACGAATTAGTTCTCCGAATTTTGGAAAATGCTGATGAAGCAGCAAAAACTATAAACGACCTTAACAGTCAAAATTTTAATGATAAAGAGTAGTACGTTGAAAAAGCTCAGAAAATGAGAAAAATTTGGTATTGAAAAACGGATTGAGCACACCATGAAGGAGGCTGTGAACAAAACACAAAGATTAAACCTGCCTTCAAAGAATCCAAATGATTCAGTGTCTGCTGAAGTCTTTAGTGAATACCTTGCTCCTTACTCTAGGCCCTTGTGGACAAATTTCTTCATCATCCATTGATCTTAGATATTCTAAGATATCATCATATCTTTAATTATAAATATCTTCGATATTTCTGAAGATATCTTCATAACTATTATTATCCGAAATTATTTCTCTTCGCGCTATCCGTGTTACATCATAAAAGAAACTATTTTAGTTTCTAAATTCTGAAAAATTCGAAAAATGGATGTTTTTGAAGTAGTGTTGGGAATTGAAGCATGAGTTAGTATAATATAATGATACCTGATCAACGTGATTATATTACAGTAAGTCATGCTGAGTTTCTAATGGAACATGATGATTCACAGACCATACCGCCACCATGTGCCATGTTACATGACTCTTACATTCTACCTAATATCTAAACATATCAAGAACATATTTTCTTGATAGTTCTATCTTTTCCCGTGACTTCTGGTAATTTAACTAATCAAGATCGTGCTATTTCAATTTCTTCCTTAGAACATTAGCTATGTTCATTCTGAAATTCATACCTACAAATTCTGGGCCATTACTTGCTTCACACAAAGTCGAGAAGAGAAAACAATAGTACAAAGCTTCGAAATATAGGAGTATAAATCACAGCAAGCAGAAGGAATCATTAACCGTAGATGTCAATAATTATGGAAAGACAAATGCAAGGAAGGATTATAAAAACCACTACCCCAAGAGCGAAGTAGTAGTAAATAGATTCCTCCGGTGGAAGTTGGAATAGAAGGATGATTGTGGTGATAGTCAGAAAGAGATCAAGGATCAGAATGTGACGACCCGAAAATTTCTGACCAAATTTAAACTTAATCTTATATGGTTTCGACACGATAAACAAAGTCTTTTAAACCAAGTTTTAAAATTTTTGGAACTGTTTCATGTAACCTTTGACTATTCCCGATGATTCACGAATAATTGTGCGTAAATAAATGTGTGTGTGTGTGTGTGTATATATATATATATCAGTGTGTGTGAAATATATACATCAGTAATGGTATATATACAAGTAAAATATATATACAATTTATAAATATTCAATATTCGATAAGAGATATTATATAATATATATATTACATACTTATCAAATATTACATTAAATTAATTACAAGTTAAAATATAGTTTTTATATTTATTACTTTCATTTAATTATCAATAATGATATTAATATCAGTATTATTAAATATATATACATAAAATTTGATATGCATAATTTATATCATTATTACTATCAATATTAATATTATTAATAATATTAATGTTATTACTATTAGTAATATTATTATTAATATTATTAGTAATAAATATCATTATTCTTGTTATTTATATTATTAAATATCATTCTTATTATTAGTATTAGTATTTTTTCTATTATTATTAACTGTATTATTATTATTTAATATATTTATATTTATTAATTATTAATATTAATAAAAATCGGATAAAGAATCCAATATTGTTGTGCATCACCATCGAAATCTTATTCTTTGTCTGGGATCTTGAACATGTCAAAAGCAAATTCACAGAAACAATCAATTTCTGTTAGACATCAATATCAACTTTAATAATTTCCTTCCTTTTCTCTGTGCTTTCACCCCACATATGTTTTGCATAATATTCCTACTGGATTAAACATTTCTGTTTCCTTTGTATTACTTCTAGCCACACTTATCTCATTTATCTACTCTCTCTATATATTCATACATTTACATATGAAGGAAACCACCACTCTTGTGGAGCTATTACCACAATCATCGGCAGCCACTTCCAACCGTGAGCACCACCTCAAAACCACTTTAGGTTCAATACCATCGTCACCTTACATCGAACCATAAACTATCGCTTGCTCGAATTATCACTGCAACCCTACTATTAAACTATCATCCAATCCCATCATCACTATCTACTTCTTCTATATCTATTTCGATTGTGAACCCAACAAACACCCATCAAGATTGCTGCTGTTTTCTTGTTCCTTCATACAATTGTATTACTTAGTTGATGTTGCTATGGTACCTTTCGGTTGTAAACCAAAACACCATCACTCTCCCCATCATCAAGATGAAACCCAATTAACAAACATCACCATTTTCATTATAAACCACCATACTATCGCCACCATCAAACAATCATACACCATCTAATTTTCCGGTTCCATTAGCGAACTACACCACAGACCCACACACTCGATCATCAAAATCCACATACAAGATTGTTTTAGCTTATGCATCTATTTTTGCCTTACTACGAGATCAAAGGCCAACTCAAACCCAACATAAAATTTCGACTAAACTGCTGCTGCTGGTACGCTACTACTTTTACTGTTTTTACAGTAGTAAAGTGAACATAAACCACCCTCACACCATGGTTCCATCACCTTTTCTCTTGTATTCGAAAACCATCAACCATGAAACCCATATATGTTATTGTTGTCGTCAAAATCCAACAAGACCATTACTGGAGCACACTTTAATCGCCATCACCTCACCACTTTTTAATCCACACCATGAAAAACACCATCATCAATAGGAGTTGCTTGTATGTATATTTTTTAAATTACCGACAACCTCTAAAGTAGAGAAACCCCACTTATCATTATTTTTTTGTGGCTAGTGGTTTCAAGGATTATATTTAGTCAATAATGGTGGGAGCATACAACTAAAATAATAGTAAAGAAATCGGTCCTTGAATTAAATGTCTTCATTCGCCTTTTGTCTTGGACATATGATGTGCGTAGAGGTGTATACGAAATAGTTATATTTTTGTTACAAAATACTATTAAATACGATACAATTTACACAAGTTATTTATTTATTTATAGAGTGGATATACCTAAACCTTGCTACAACACTTATAGGCAGTGTACCTAATCGTACAGTAGTATAGTTTTTAGTAAGTCCAGTTCATTCCACAGGGAGCTAGCCAAGTTTAACGCTATATTTTTAAAACTATATCTGTAAATATATAAATATATATATAAGTAGTAGTATTATTATAAAAGGGGGATTTTACCGTTTAATGACCGGTTTGTCGATTTTAAAACTTTAGTCATAGTTAAAAGCTAATGTAAAATATTAAATATATAAAAGACTTAATTTAAAGCGTAAAGTAAATAACGATAATGAAATTGCAATAAATAAAAGTACGATAAAATAAAATTGCAAAAATTAAAAAGTACGATAATTAAAAGTGCAATAAAATAAAATGACAGTAAATAAAATGCGATAACTAAAAGTGCAATTAAATATGAAATAAAAGAATTATGCTTATTTAAACTTCCGTAATCATGATGTTTGACGTGTTGATTTTAGTTTATTACCATGGGTTAATTGTCCTTTGTCCTGGATTATTCAATATGTCCGTCTAGTTTTTGTCCATAACAGTCCATCAGTCATAAATATAAAGTGCGAGTGTCCTCGTCAAATTATCCTTATATCCGAAGTCAAATATTCCAACTAATTGGGGACTTAAACTGTAACAAGGTCTTAATACTTTGTTTAATAATTACACCAGGATATCGACTGCGTGTAACCCAAGGTTTTAATACTTTGTTAACAATTACGCCAAGTGTCCTTGTACATAATTCACCCCTGTTTTAATAAATCCATTAACTATTAATCCATTCCCGTGTCCGGTTAAATGAACGATTATTTGTACTTATAAATATCCCGCCTATCGTGTCCGATCGAGTGTATGTGGTTATTTATAGGCATGTCCAATCGTAAATCTTTATATTAAATTGACAAACTATCATTTAATTAAACAAATATAAAGCCCATTAATAGCCCATAGTCTAATTTCCACAAGTGTCGTTCTTTTGTCCAAACCCCAATTATGGTACAAAGCCCAATTACCCCGTCTTAATATTTTAGCCCAACATTACGATTACTTCGGCTTAAATAAGCATAATAATAACTTAGCTACGAGACATTAATTTAAAAAGGTTGAACATAACTTACAATGATTAATAATAGCGTAGCGTTACACGGACAGAATTTCGACTTACACCCTTACAACATTCGCTAACATACCCTTATTATCATTAAAATTAAAATTAAAATTAAAATTAAAATTATAATATATATATATATATATATATATATATATATATATATATATATATATATATATATATATATATATATATATATATATACGTTTGAGAGAGAGATAGATAAAGATGTGTTTTGATCGATCACAAAACTGCTTTTTATAGGGATGTGGCCAGAAAAAGTGGCCCATGCGATCGCATGGAAAATGAATTTCCAGGCCATGCGATCGCATGGCCTGCTTTTCCAGCTCACATGATTTTGTTTGCTTCTTTTGCCGACGGTTTAATAAATAAATATAATATATAAATAATTTTAAGAATTATTTATATATTATATTATATTTATGTAAATAGTTGACTTGTAATTTTTGCTCCGTTGCGTCGCGCGTTGAGAGTTGACTTTGGTCCCGGTTTCGAATTTTCGAACCTCCTTGCGTACAATTTAATATCTTGTATTTTGCGTTTTGCGTCTTGTACTCTTTTAATTTTGAGACGTTTCTTATCAATAATTGGAACCACTTTGATTGTACTTTGTACTTTTGGGCTTTTGGTCGTTTGCATCTTCAATTCTTCAAATCTGTCTTTTGTCTTCACCTTTTATTATTTAAACGAATATCACTTGTAAATAGAACAATTGCAACTAAAAGCTTGTCTTTCTTGAGGGATAATGCTATGAAATATATGTTCGTTTTTAGCATTATCAAATATTCCCACACTTGAGCGTTGCTTGTCCTCAAGCAATATAGTCTTGAAATAAAAATACTAGAATCGCTTCTTTATTCTTCACACTTTGTACATCAGTGATTTCTATACGGCGGTATAAACAATGATAGTAACGTTATGGTTTACAGTCTCACATGACTATGAAAATTTAGATCCTTAAGGAAATTGGATCTTTATGAAAACATTTGATCTTTTAAAAATTAAATCTAGCTTTTATCCTAGATAAGTTTTCCGGAATAACCCTTCACCGGTGTTTGCAAAATTGTTTTTGTAGGTTTCAGATTTGAAAATTTTGGCTCAAAACTTATGGTTTTGTGTCACCCACTTGCTAACCTTGTATTGGGAAAGCAACACGTCCAGTATACTTGCTCCGTATATTACCTTTCGGTAAACTACCGTCCGGTTGTAAAGGAAAGCGTTGAAGCAACTGTTAAGGTAATGTCCCGTGACATGCTTTTAATTATGGTCTATATCGTGTCGGATGTAATTACTATCCTTTGTAGGATCAATAGTAAAGCTCACCCTATAGTTTTTCAGTCTGGCACAAGGTCCTGTCTTCAACCATGCTATGCAACCACCGTTCTTACGGTTGACACCCGATTTGGTTCAGGTGACCTAATGAATTCCAGGTGAATTCCTAGGATTTTACGTTCAATGGTAATGAACGCATTGAAAATGGGTTTTCAGAAAACAAATCGGTTTGTAATTTGATCAAAATATTTTCTCGTTCAAGCTCGAGTTTAGATATTATCGAATTCCATGAGTTTGTAATTCTCAATCTTTAAGGTCAATCTCAAGGATTGAGTAATATCAGGCTTAAAAGCTGATTTTTGATCTTTAAGGAGATTATCCTTTCTGGGGATCTGATTCATTAGTCTTATCAAGCTAATTTGCACGGCGCCCTCCCCATTTTACGAGACAGATCCTCTCATGGTTAGGATAAGTCTGACCACTTGACGACCCTGTTTGATGCTGAGGTCCGTGGATTTCCTGCTGATTTTAGAGATGACTTTTCTAGATTTTTCGTCAACCTACAGCTGGTCTGGACGACAACTTCATGACCTAAATCAAGAAGCGCGTATCTTTTTCGGAAGACTTTACTTCCTTTTAATGATGGAATTGATTCATCGTGTAGATCCATCTTTCTTTCAAATATATTATAAGAAATTGGGTAAAACTGATAAAATTGTCCAAAACAAAAGTATCTTCAGTTATTTGTACAAAAATATGTGATATATGTTTTAAATAACTTGGTAAATTTTTCCACACTTGGCTTTTATTTTCCTTTCTTTGCCTTTTTATTGTTCTCTATTCCATTTTAAATGAATTCTAACATTTTGGGTTGTTTCTCAATTTATGTCCTTTCCGAGGTAACAATAATTTCGGTGTTAACACCTAGTTTTATCGTTCATAAATATGTATAAACATGATTTTGAATTCATTTATTTGAAAATTTTGAAAATTTTTACTAGAATTGGGTAGTCAGTATATAAGACTAGGGCTATTCTTTATTATCAGAGAGCACTAGATTCTAATACAACTACTGCGTTACTAGTATTTTTAATGGTAACCAAGTGTATAAGTTAAAATTTTTTAAAAATCCGAAAGAATTTAACCCCTTCCCACACTTAAGATCTTGCAATGCCCTCATTTGCAATAAATCAGTAACAATTTAAATTATTGAGGGTGATTAGCGTAGAAAAATGATTAAATTTTACTAAAGTTTCCAAACATATTGGCGTTTGTTTGCTGAATGATAAATGGTGCTCATCATTTGTTCATTCCGTCTTGTTGTTACATCACATTTATTTTTTGTTTTGTCGTCAAAATTAGTAGCTTTTGCTGAACTTAATGGCAGTTTTTGAAAATGCGCTGTTTTACCCTGTTATATACAATTGACAATATACATACATACAAATATAAACATGCATGGTAATTTGAAATGGGACTTAACATCCCACTTTCAAATCAAATATGAAATATTAGTACAAAATAATAAAAATGTTAAAACTTACATAAAAGTATCAATATTTGTATGTTTAAACATAAATAAATAAAAATAATAAAAAGATAAAAATCGTAAAAATACCAACGGAACTATATCAATCTGGATAGGGGTTCCAGTTCATGTCATCGGTCGGGTTCCATGATTGGTGATAGGTGTACTGATAGGCCTGGTTAGGGTCGTAGAGAGTATATGGTGGTCTCATCTCGGGCTGGTGTGGAGGATAGTAAGCAGGTCGGGTCGGTACGTAGTGATCCTGAGGTGACAGCCGGCTCATGATCTGATGCTGATGATAGTGCCATCTATCATGCTGTCATTGCCTGGAATGCTCGTAATCATTCCGGGCTTGCCACTGCTCGTACCGTCTATGTCTCTCCTCGTTTGTCATTTCTACCTCATCTATATGCTGGTAGACGTCAGTCATAGCCTACCTAATGCCATCTGCTTCCTCCATTTCCACATCTGAACCTCTCTCTACCTGAGGATGACTACCATCATAGGGTACTGCCTGATTGCGTCTGCTCTTTAATACCTTAGCACCCTGATAGACCCTCAATCCTAAAGGCTTAACTTGTTCCCTACATACCAAAAGTGGACCCCCTTGATCCCTATCTACACCCAAATACTCTCCAATGAGAGTAACAAAAATACCTCCTCCTATTGCTTCCCCTTCCTGTATTCCTTCCACCATCTTAGACAAATAAAAACCAACACAGTAAGGGATATTAACAAAGCCTCTTGGGTCTCGAATACACTTTAGGTAAAATAAATCATGTAAGGTCATTTTCTCCTTGTTGTGACCTCTCTGTATAATCGAGTTAGCCAGAAATCTATGAATTATACGAAGCTCGGCTCTGTGAATATGTAAGTAGGTATGTGTTCCCGCCCGCCCAAAAACATTAAAATATGACATACGCCTCCAGACGGCGTTAGCATCAAAATTTCTATCTACCCTTTCACCATGATAAATCAAGTTTGTACAATCGGGTAATAGTAATTCAGCGGGCGTATATATCTGTAAAGCCCTGGCCATGTCCAGCATGGAAATCCTGTACATCCTTCGACCAAGTATAAATCTAAGAAAACTTCTATCATCTAACCTATCTACATCCGAATTTAATGCTATAGTACTCATAAGCTCAACGCACCATTCCTCATATACATGCCTACGAATGGTGAATAAACGTTCCCAATCGGGAAAAGAAGAGCTGCCATACCTTTGGATCAAATGCTGTCTAACTGAGTTAACTAGTTGGACCATTTCCAAAGGCTCCCAATCGATTACCCTTGGCACTTCTACATTTTTCGGTGACAGTTTGAATTTGTTACTTTGATATGTTGGGCAATCTTTCCAACTTCGATCAAATCTCAGATTGGGATGCAACTGTTCTTCATGAATCGTCGGATGTGCTACAATCGGATGCATCAGAAATACTATGTAGGCAACAACATATTCTTGTTGCGGATCATAATAAGGTACGTGTTGATCAGGTTGTTGTTGTTGTTCCTGTTGTTGCTCTGGTTCAGGTTCATATTGCATTTCTGGTTCAGGCTCTGGAGCAGGTTGTCTAGATGATGATGATGCACCATCAGTATCGGTATTTTTCTGCAAAACACATTAAACACAAAATTTGTGCATCCAAATATGCATTAGTGTTAGCAAAATAACAACTTGAAACAATTACAATAACATGTTCAATCAAAATTAAACTTATACACATTTTCACAATTTTTACAATTCTACACTTTTTTAAATAAGCATATATGAAAATGTTTACAAAGTTCATAAGCATTTAACTCAACTAACATGTTAAAACAACCATTACTAGCAATTAAACAAGTTTCAAATGGCATTTATATCAATTTAATCAAGTTCATGAATTTTATACCTAAAAAGTTCACTTTAATTCTCAAAAATCATGTTTAGGATCAAAGTTTGGATCATTTAGCTACCTAAACATGTTACACTACTTAATTTAGCAATAATTCATGACAAAAATCGACCATAACCTGCTTATATCAAAAAGCCCCAAATTGCTCAAGAACACAAACTCTAGATTCCTAAAAATTTTGAAGTTTTTGGCTTCAAATCATGTCAAATAGCATCAATCTAGGTTATACATGCATAATATACTAACAATTTAACTCTAATTACACTAGAAATTAACAAAATCAAATTAGGTAAAATATTGGTAAATATCACAAAAATTAAGAAATTTAAGAGTTTAGGGGTGTAATTTTTACCTTCTTGCTGAAAAATCCGAACCTAGGCATGATTGTAGCGAAGTTTTGTGAAAAATTTGAAGTAATTTGGTGAATTTTTGAGAGAGTTTGTGTGTGTGTTCGTGATATGTGTGTGTGGTGGAATGGGACAGAGAGCAGCTCGTTGGGAATTTTGATCCTGACCAAAATTTGGGCCTCATGCGATCGCATGAGGTTGAAGGCCAAACCCCATGCGATCGCATGGGGGTCTGGCTTTTTTTTTTTTTAATTATAGAAACCTTTAACTTAAAAACAAATAAATTAATTTTAAAATTTTGTTTTCCTTTTTCTTTAGGACGAGGTCGTTTCGGTGCGACGTCCTAGTCCGTCCCTCGACAAAATTTCAAAATTTTTCATTTTTAAGCGCCGTTTTAAAAGCAAAGATTTTTGGGTTTTTTAATGTTTTTGGCATACTTTAATTCAATAAGATTAAAAATAATGATAATAAAAGTTCTCGTTCCTCCCTTGGGTAGAGCAATTTCGGTTCAACGACCTAGTTTTCAACTCACGACGAATTTTAAAAATCATATTTTTAATTTAGTGAAATAAAGTAAATTTTTGTTTTTAAATTCACATCAAACTATAATTTAAAATGCATAAAATTAAAAATTCATATTATTAAAATTAAAAATTTATACTAAATTTATATTATATTTTTGTTTTTATACATACAAACTTATATTAAAAATATTAATTTTTCAAATATTTACAAACTTAAATATATTTTTAAAAAGTTTACAATAATAATTTAATATTAATTTTAAAAACAAAGTAAAAATAAAATTAAAAATCTTTTTAGTCTTTTATCCCACTTTAATCAATCAAATATTATCAAAAATATAAGCCCCTCTTTCCGGTAAAGTAATTTCGGCTATATTACCTAGTTTTACTCCTGACGAATTTCTAAAATATTTTGGGTTGATTGATTAAAGATATTTATACCTTAAGAATAAACGGTAAATTTCGCAGTGATGTAATAAATTTTTGTATGATATCAATAATTTCGGTTACGCATACCTAATTTTATTGAATACCAATTTGATACTTTATAGCGAACGATTTAGAGTTTATTATCAAAAGGTTAAAAACAATAAAAATAAAAATAAGAATAAAAACTGTACATACTTACCTGTGAGAAAGAATTCTCAGAGACCTGCTTTAGCCGACTCATAGGAGAGTCGTGTGTGATGACCTGTCCTAATTCTCCTGGACGAAGTCTTCAACATTTGGTTCCATTGAGAGGTACTGACTTAAATATGCCATAAACGACTCCATGTAATATGAGCAAATGCACAGCGGAAGATTTCTTTCATATCTGAGAATAAACATGCTTAAAAGTGTCAACCTAAAGGTTGGTGAGTTCATAGGTTTATCATAATAATCATTTCAATATATTAATAGACCACAAGAATTCCGTTTATAAATATATGTACACTCGCAAGTGTATAAAAGTATTCTATAAGTTGTAGGCACCCGGTAACAAGCCTTAATGTTCATGTTTTACCCTCTGAAGTACACCAGATCAGGTGTGTTTAAAATAACCTCTAAGTACTAAAGCATCCCATAGTCAGGATGGGATTTGTCAGGCCCAATGGATCTATTTTTAGGATTCGCGCCTACCGTACATAGACAAGTAGTTTAATGTTACCAGGCTAAGGGTATATTTTTGGTTTAAACCCACATAAAATTAGTTTTAGTACTTGTGCCTATTTCATAAAATATTTATAAAACAGCGCATGTATTCTCAGCCCAAAAATATATATTACAAAAGTAATTAAAAAGGGAGCAAATGAAACTCACGATACAATATTTTGTAGTAAAAATATTCATAAGATGATACTGAACAATGCAAGGTTGGCCTCGGATTCACGAACCTATATCATTTATATATATATATATATATATATATATATATATATATATATATATATATATATATATATATATATATATATATATATATATATATATATATAACACATATAATGGTAATCGAACAAATTTATGTATTATTAGTGAATTAATTTTAATTATGTGTTTCATTAATGATCTAATTAATTACATTTAGTAATATTTATTATAAAAAAATTATTAATATAGTTATGTTGTATGTAGTAAATATGGTTTTATATAACTAATAGTTATTTAATAGAATAATATTATTAATAATAAATAAAAAGTTGTTTCATCCTATAATAATAACAATAATAGTTATAGTAATAAAAATGATAATTTTTATAAAAATGATACTTTTAATATTAATGAATACTAATAATAATAACTATAAAAAATAATGATTTTACTAATAATAATACTATTATCTTATATTAATAAATGATAATAATATTGCTAATAATAATACCAATACTCATGATAATAATAATAAAAATAATAATGATAATAATAATAATAATAATAATAATAATGATAATAATAATAATAATAATAATACTCCAATAATAGTAATAATAATAATATGTATTTGTAATATGTTTAATCATACTTCTATATTATTTTCATAATATTAACATTCTTTAAATCACATACTTAACTTAAATCTTATCATTTTAGTAATGTAACATTGACATAATAATAATAATAATAATAATAATAATAATAATAATAATAATAATAATAATAATAATAATAATAATAATGATAATAATAATAATAATAATAATAATAATAATAATAATAATAATAATAATAATAATAATAATAATAATAATAATAATAATAATAATAATAATAATAATAATGATGATGATGATGATGATAATAATAATAATAATAATTAATAATAATAATAATAATAATAATAATAATAAATATAAACACTACCTTAAATATGTTGTAGCTTCCATGGTTGATAAAAAAAATTTGTGTCATTGCCTAGATTCATACCCATGACCTTTCATTTAACAAACATCCACCCAAACCACTTAACCTCTAGTTCATTTTTGATTTAATTCTTGCCTTTAATTATATTAACTCGCATATACATCTTGTTTTCTCATCCTTATCATAATCATCATACGTATCATAACCATAATCATTCGTGTTCATCTATATATTATCATCAATAACGTCTCACCATCATTATCATTATCAAGTCATCATCTATATCATTTTGTTTACCTCATCATCATTGATATTATCAACCGTCACCATTACTTAAAATAATCACTTAGGTAATTTAGCAAAAATCACGAGCCCATCCTACAACCTTACGAGCCCAACAATAGTTTGGTAATTCAATATAACATGTTCGGCCCAAAAAGCCATAAAGGAACTCGGCCCAAATATTAAAACGTATGAAAAATGGGAAGATTGGTGTACATGCAAGTGGTTTGTTTTTGTCAGCCATTATGTTACATCTTGTCTCACCAATTCATTTCACTCGTGATTCTTGAAACATAAAAGTATAAATGCAGCAGTGCTGCAGTGACCATCGTGAATCAAAAAGGAAAAGAAATATAAGTGTTGCCGGTTAACAGCTGAAACAGCGACACACGAGTAAAAGTGAGGTTTTGTAGTAGTTTTCAATTGTTTATAGCAGCTGAAGTAGCTCATGAGGCTGCAAAACAGACTGGTTTCGATGTTGGTGAGGGTTTGAATAAGCAACAAACAGTTAATGGTAAACAGAAGTAATCCTTCGAACTTGGGTTGGGCTGATCGAACAGAAGTATAACACGGCAATAGTAGCAGTATTAAAAAATATATCGAGTAGCAGTAATATTATATATAGTGGTTGTAAGTGGCGGTTGTTATGGTGTTGGTGGTTAAATGGTTATGTTTTATCAATAAAAGTAAAGACAGAAAAAAAATGAAACAAGAAAGGTGGTTCATGGTGAAATCATGGTGGTTTATGTGGTTTTACGATTATGGTGATGGAAGAAATAGAAGTATTAAACGCGTAGCAAAGTGAAGGTTGTAAACTGGAAATGGGTTTGATGGTGTGTGAAGATGGTGTAGTGGTTGTATAGTGGTTCGAAAGGAAACCAGATACAAACCGTTGTGGGTTTATTGGAACTAATATAACTATGTGATGGGTGAAGCTTTGGTTAATATCAACACAAGGAAAGTTTCGATCTTGATGATATTCGAATGCAAGCAGAAAAAGATATAGAAGAAGATAGTCATTGAGAATTTTAGATTTGGTGGTTTGATGGTGATTAAAATGGAGAATAAGAGAAATGAAAGAAGTTGTCTATTTAAACAGAAAAGAAACGAGTAGTGAGTAGTGGGTTTGTTCTGGTTTTGATGTTAACTAATATAAAGAATGATATATAATTAAAAGTTGGGCAAGTGATGATTGTAGAAAGCATTATGGGATCCAGTTGGTGATTCAACGGAGAGAATAAAACAAGATGATGGGATATCTACCTATATCTTATGCTATGTATATATTTATATTAAATGTGAAAATGTCAAGAAACAATTGGTAGCAAATTTCAATCACAATAACAATCATATTACTATTTAACTTTTACGGATGCAATGAATTTAAGCAAATGGATGTATAATAAAATAAGAGATTTAAACAAACGTGTATAATCATTTTTTTAGCAGCAACAATTATTCTACCGACAGTTTTCACGGAGTGCTAATTCGTGCTCCGTGATAAATTCTGTGGCGAATAAAAGTATTCAGAAAAATCTCATATTTTTAAATTAACTATAATTATTGATTTTAGTCAATATGGTATAAAATTTAGTCATTAACTATTAAACAAAATTTTACTCACTGTCCACTCCCGATCCCAGGTAAAATATGAAAAGTGTTCAAATTTAACAATTAGCTCATAAATACATTTTTAATAAGCCTATAATTTATATAACTCATTTTCGGATCACCGTTTATTTTAAAATCACATAAGTTCAAATTAAACTTGCTTAATATTAATCGGAATATCAAACGAGTACTATGATCCTTTAATATTTATTTTTAATATGCATTATACATATATATATATATATATATATATATATATATATATATATATATATATATATATATATATATATATATATATATATATATATATATATATTCATTTTAAGATACAACATTATTATATCTTATCTTATTTTATTTTATTTTACAAAATTAATTCTAATAAATAACTCATATAATATTTCAAATTATATTTCAAATTAATATTTTTTTTAAATATATACGTATCTATTTACAAGTAGTTGTTCGTGAATCGTCGAGAACATTCGAAGGTCAATTGAATATATGAATCAGTTCAAAATTTTTGAGATTCAACCTAACAGACTTTGCTTATCGTGTCGAAATCATATAAAGATTGTATTTAAATTTGGTCAAAAATTTCCGGGTCGTCACAGTACCTGCCCGTTAAAGAAATTTCGTCCTGAAATTTGAGTGAGGTGGTCATGGCTAACAATAAATATGTTTTCATGACTCATAAAAGCTGATAATTTGAGTTTTATTACCATTGAGTAATAAGGATAAAATAATTCAATTATTCGAAGAGCACGAATGAAACTATCATAAAAGAGTGAAATGAATAAATAAGGTTTCGTCTTAACTTTTGACGTTGTCCTGGTTGAATTCCGAAATTCAAGGGATATAAAGAAAATCTTCGAAATCTAAAAGATTTGATCCTTCGGCGAATAAGGAAATTAAGATCTCTATAATAAATACGGTGATCTGCCTCGATTCCTCTGTCTGATATTTTCATTATAAATTAAGCTCTTCCGTTCCATTATTCTCACCATTCCTATATTTTCTTTCTTAGTTCATACATCCAAAAGATAGTGAAAATGCTTAATCCAGTTCTGATCCTTGTCCTTCTCCTTTCTATTGCTACAATCATTCTCCTTTTTCAACTTCCACCGAAGGAATCTGTTTACTTCTATTATGCTCTTGGGTTTATAGTGTTTTTAGTTCTCTCAAGTCTTTATATTGCTATACGCATTGATATACACGGTTTGTAATTTCTGTGTTTGTGATCGGATTTATATTTCTTGTTATGTTTCGAAGCTCCATGCTCTTGTTTTCTCTTCCCGACTTCAAGTCAAGCGAATAATGGTCCAGAACTCTTAGATATACAGCTTCGAATGATTATAACGTTCTAAGCATGAAGGAGCGTATTCTCACAATTTGATTGGTTAAATTACTAGAATCACTGAGAATGGAACTATCAAGAATATATTTTCTTGATATGTTCGGAGGTTGAACAGATTAAATGAGTCGTGTAACATGGCACATGATGATGGTATGATATGTGAATCATCATATTTCAATAGAACTTCCAGCATGACTTACTGTAATATAATCACATTGGCCAAGTGTCATTATATTATACTAACTCATGCTCTAATTCTCAACACTTCTCCAGAATTTATTCATAATTTATACTTACATTTTACAGAAGTGTCCAATATAATGAAATACAGTAAGCACGAAGAGGTATATAATTTTGGACAAGAATACTTATGAAAATATCCTCAAAAATGTCGAGGATATTTATGATAATATTTTGGAATTTCTAAGTTCGAAGGTTGATGAAGAAAAATTTTCCGCAAGATTTTAACATGAGTATGGAGCAAGATATTCGTTGAAGGTTTCATCGAATCTAGAATTACTTGGATTCTTTGAATATATGGTATGGTCCTTGTATTTGGCTTTGGTCTCCTTCATGGTTTGCTCAATCCGTTTTTCAGTACCAAATTTTCTATTGAGCGTTCCATTCTTTATCGTCAACTTTTGGCCATTAAGACCTTCTTCAACATGCTGCTTCGTCAGTATTTTCAAAGTTAACGGATCTGGATCATCGGTTATCAAACCGAGGGTTTTCAAGAATATCGAAGGTTTTTAGATGATTAAACGCTGATTGTGATCGTCAAGATTCAAAGGATGTTTAAGATGAAATCAAGTGGCAAACTTGAAGAAATGTTTAGTTTCATATATTATAATCAATATTTTAATTCATTTTAATTGTCCAATGTTATTAGTCCACTGTCGATAGTCCACAGTTAACAGTCCAATATTTCATATATAGTTTAATATATAATATTTGAATTAATTAATACGTATCGTGACCCGTGTACATGTCTCAGACTCGATCACAACTCAAACTATATATATTATTGTAGAATCAACCTCAACCTTGTATAGCTAACTCCAGCATTACTGCATATAGAGTGTCAATAGTTATTCCAAATAATATATATAGATGCGTCGATATGATATGTCAAAACCTTGTATACGTGTCCCGATATTTAAAGTGCGTAAAATAAATAACAGAAATTAAATGATGATAAATAAAATTGCGAGAATTAAAATTGCGATAAATAAAATGCAATAAATAAATTGCGATAAATAAATTGTGATTAATAAAAGGTAATACGGAATTAAAGTTAGCTAGGAACAGTTAGCTAGGAACAGTTAGCGTGGATTCTTAACAAAATTTCTCATAGTTAATTTGTTTGTTTCTAACAAATTTTATTTTGTCCAATGTTTTCTTCATTATGTCACTTGTTAAATTCTAGGTCAAAATCCAAATATGAAATTGAATGAAAATGGTTATTCTGTGACGAACGGATTCGTACTTCTGTGGTTGTAAGTAGGATAGTAAATGACTATTGAATCAGATTCGAAGAATGTACAGTGTAACTTATTAATGTGAAATTCAAATATTTCTAGGGTATTACCTACCCGTTAAAATATTTTCACCATTAACAGTTTGTACAAAAAAAATTTTAATTACAATCTTTATGAAAATATACTTACATATATATTTTCTTCAGATGTAATCATGGATTTAATGAGTAAATATAATATTAACTCATTTGATTTACTGTTTGAACTAGAATACATAATCTCTAAATAATCATCATGAAGAACGAAGATAACCGATGTAGAACGAAGATTATGTTCGAGGTATAGATTGCGATGTTGAGGCGTGTGATGTTGAGGCTTATGTTATTGGTGGTACTGGTGTTGCCGATGCTGTTGCTGAAGCTGGTAGGTTTTACACCATGTTTTTTTTCCAAATTGATTACTCGAGCGCAAAGCTCGTTGACTTCTTCGATTACTCCGGGATGATTGTCGGTAGGAACGAGCGGATGAATAAGGTTTAGAATTTTTGATAGAATATAATCGTGACGAGATATCCTGAAAATAAGAGTGAAAATGGTGTTTCGGACTGATTCGCCGGTAAGTGTTTCAGGTTCTTCACCAAGAGGTGAATTTGGTTGATGGAAACTTTCGCCTTCTTCGCGTCTCCATGGATTAAGTCGACTACGAACCTATCCTTAATTCATCTAGAATAGATGATGGCTAAATGGTTGATCAATTCTGGTTATACTGCTTTCGGAGCTCGAGTGAAAATCCATGTCGGAATAGCTTTCGGAATAACTATCGGAATAGCTATCGGAATCTGAGGGACTCGAACTGGGTGCAGAATTCCTCTCGTACGATTAGACGAAGGATTTTCGATAAGAAATAGATTATAGGATGTAGATTAGTACCCTGCAATACATAATTTACATATGCATATATAATACTAAAATCCCATAAGTTACGGAGGAATCTACGGAATATGTTAGGCAAAGTTTACAGTAACAGATATGCTAAGATATGAATTAGCAGATACGCTAAGATATGAATTTATCTATACACTATCTATCAAATAAGTGCAGGTAGTCGTGTCTAGACTTAGGAATGATAAGCAAGTAATTTCCGACAAGAAATGATAAGCAAAATTTTGACATGCAGCTAAGGTCGAAGTCCAGACTCACTTAATGCATCCTAACAACTATCAGTTAGATACACTAATGCAAGACCTGATTCGCTAGGACCAACGCTCTGATACCACCTGTGATATAGTTGGGGACAACCACCGTCCCACCCAGTGCCTTCCCAGCTAACTGCCTGGTGACCACTGAGTGTACCTCAGACACTGATTTTAGGGCCTGCCTCTCGGCTACTGCCAACCCTCATAAGGGATCGCAAGGAGTAAGAGCCAATGCTTCGTCACAGGTAACACTGTGAGAACCTCCTTTACGACTAACCCGCTACACATGGACGGCGTTATACTAGCTCTGATACCACCTGTGATGACCTGTCCTAATTCTCCTGGACGAAGTCTTCAATATTTGGTTCCATTGCGAGGTACTGACTTAAATATGCCATAAACGACTCCATGTAATATGAGAAAATGCACAGCAGAAGATTTCTTTCATACCTGAGAATAAACATGCTTAAAAGTGTCAACCAAAAGGTTGGTGAGTTCATAGGTTTATCATAATAATCATTTCAATATATTAATAGACCACAAGATTTCCGTTTATAAATATATGTACACTCGCAAGTGTATAAAAGTATTCTATAAGTTGTAGGCACCCGGTAACAAGCCTTAACGTTCATGTTTTACCCTCTGAAGTACACCAGATCAGGTGTGTTTAAAATAACCTCGAAGTACTAAAGCATCCCATAGTCAGGATGGGATTTGTCAGGCCCAATAGATCTATCTTTAGGATTCGCGCCTACCGTACATAGACAAGTAGTTTAATGTTACCAGGCTAAGGGTATATTTCTGGTTTAAACCCACATAGAATTAGTTTTAGTACATGTGCCTATTTCGTAAAATATTTATAAAACAGAGCATGTATTCTCAGCCTAAAAACATATATTGCAAAAGTAATTAAAAAGGGAGCAAATTAAACTCACGATACAATATTTTGTAGTAAAAATATTCATAAGATGATACTGAACAATGCAAGGTTGGCATCGGATTCACGAACCTATATCATTTATATATATATATATATATATATATATATATATATATATATATATATATATATATATATATATATATATATATATATATATATATATATATATATATATATATATTAACACATATAATGGTAATCGAACAAATTTATGTATTATTAGTGAATTAATTTTAATTATGTGTTTCATTAATGATCTAATTAATTACATTTATTAATATTTATTATAAAAAAAATATTAATATAGTTATGTTGTATGTAGTAAATATGGTTTTATATAACTAATAGTTATTTGATAGAATAATATTATTAATAATAAATAAAAAGTTGTTTCATCCTATACAAGGTTGGAGAACTCGGATCTCGGGGAGATCTCGTTTGGACATTTTTGAGGAGATCTCGGCATCTCGAAAAAATCTCGGGGAGATCTCGGACGTTGACTTACATTGACTTTTTAGTTTTTTTGGTATAAATTTATATATATAAATAAGTATATGTATAGTCATATACATTTTTACATGATTTTACAAGAAAATCCCGTAAATGAATGAGAAAATCCGAGAAATTACGAGATTTTAAGAAAAAAAATCGAGAAATGAGCAAGAAAATTCGAGAAATCGTGGCTTTGACCAAGTTTGACCTCGTTGATCGGGAAATCTCGGGAGATGGACATCTCGTCTCGGATGCCTTCTAAAAAGGAGATCTCGGAGAGATCTCGGGGAGAAATAAGGAGATTTACAACACTGATCCTATAATAATAACAATAATAGTTATAGTAATAAAAATGATAATTTTTATAAAAATGATACTTTTAATAATAATGAATACTAATAATAATAACTATAAAAAAATAATGATTTTACTAATAATAATACTATTATCTTATATTAATAAATGATAATAATACTGCTAATAATAATACCAATACTCATGATAATAATAATAAAAATAATAATGATAATAATAATAATAATAATAATAATAATAATAATAATAATAATAATAATAATAATAATAATAATAATAATAATAATACTCCGTAATAATAGTAATAATAATATGTATTTGTAATATGTTTAATCATACTTCTATATTATTTTCATAATATTAACATTCTTTAAATCACATACTTAACTTAAATCTTATCATTTTAGTAATGTAACATTGACATAATAATAATAATAATAATAATAATAATAATAATAATAATAATGATAATAATAATAATAATAATAATAATAATAACAATAATAATAATAATAATAATAATAATAATAATAATAATAATAATAATAATAATAATGATGATGATAATAATAATAATAATAATAATAATAATTAATAATAATAATAATTATAAAAATAATTAATAATAATAATAATAATAAATATAAACACTACCTTAAATATGTTGTAGCTTCCATGGTTGATAAAAAAAATTTGTGTCATTGCCTAGATTCATACCCATGACCTTTCATTTAACAAACATCCACCCAAACCACTTAACCTCTAGTTCATTTTTGATTTAATTCTTGCCTTTAATTATATTAACTCGCATATACATCTTGTTTTCGCATCCTTATCATAATCATCATACGTATCATAACCATAATCATTCGTGTTCATCTATATATTATCATCAATAACGTCTCACCATCATTATCATTATCAAGTCATCATCTATATCATTTTGTTTACCTCATCATCATTGATATTATCAACCGTCACCATTACTAAAAATAATCACTTAGGTAATTTAGCAAAAATCACGAGCCCATCCTACAGCCTCACGAGCCCAACAATAGTTTGGTAATTCAATATAACATGTTCGGCCCAAAAATCCATAAAGGAACTCGGCCCAAATATTAAAACGTATGAAAAATGGGAAGATTGGTGTACATGCAAGTGGTTTGTTTTTGTCGGCCATTATGTTACATCTTGTCTCACCAATTCGTTTCACTCGTGATTATTGAAACAGAAAAGTATAAATGCAGCAGTGCTGCAGTGACCATCGTGAATCGAAAAGGAAAAGAAATATAAGTGTTGCCGGTTAACAGCTGAAACAGCGACACACGAGTAAAAGTGAGGTTTTGAAGTAGTTTTCAATTGTTTATAGCAGCTGAAGTAGCTCATGAGGCTGCAAAACAGACTGGTTTCGATGTTGGTGAGGGTTTAAATAAGCAACAAACAGTTAATGGTAAACAGAAGAAATCCTTCGAACTTGGGTTGGGCTGATCGAACAGAAGTATAACACGGCAGTAGTAGCAGTATTAAAAAAAATATCGAGTAGCAGTAATATTATATATAGTGGTTGTAAGTGGCGGTTGTTATGGTGTTGGTGGTTAAATGGTTATGTTTTATCAATGAAAGTAAAGACAGAAAAAAATGAAACAAGAAAGGTGGTTCATGGTGAAATCATGGTGGTTTATGTGGTTTTACGATTATGGTGATGGAAGAAATAGAAGCATTAAACGCGTAGCAAAGTGAAGGTTGTAAACTGGAAATGGGTTTGATGGTGTGTGAAGATGGTGTAGTGGTTGTATAGTGGTTCGAAAGGAAACCAGATACAAACCGTTGTGGGTTTATTGGAACTAATATAGATGGGTGAAGCTTTGGTTAATATCAACACAAGGAAAGTTTCGATCTTGATGATATTCGAATGCAAGCAGAAAAAGATATAGAAGAAGATAGTCATTGAGAATTTTAGATTTGGTGGTTTGATGGTGATTAAAATGGAGAATAAGAGAAATGAAAGAAGTTGTCTATTTAAACAGAAAAGAAACGAGTAGTGAGTAGTGGGTTTGTTCTGGTTTTGATGTTAACTAATATAAAGAATGATATATAATTAAAAGTTGGGCAAGTGGTGATTGTAGAAAGCATTATGGGATCCAGTTGGTGATTCAACGGAGAGAATAAAACAAGATGATGGGATATATACCTATATCTTATGCTATTTATATATTTATATTAAATGTGAAAATGTCAAGAAACAATTGGTAGCAAATTTCAATCACAATAACAATCATATTACTATTTAACTTTTACGGATGCAATGAATTTAAGCAAATGGATGTATAATAAAATAAGAGATTTAAACAAATATGTATAATCATTTTTTTTAGCAGCAACAATTATTCTACCGACAATTTTCACGGAGTGCTAATTCGTGCTCCGTGATAAATTCTGTGGCGAATAAAAGTATTCAGAAAAATCTCATATTTTTAAATTAACTATAATTATTGATTTTAGTCAATATGGTATAAAATTTAGTCATTAACTATTAAACAAAATTTTACTCACTGTCCACTCCCGATCCCAGGTAAAATATGAAAAGTGTTCAAATTTAACAATTAGCTCATAAATACATTTTTAATAAGCCTATAATTTATATAACTCATTTTCGGATCACCGTTTATTTTAAAATCACATAAGTTCAAATTAAACTTGCTTAATATTAATCGGAATATAAAACGAGTACTATGATCCTTTAATATTTATTTTTAATATGCATTATACATATATATATATATATATATATATATATATATATATATATATATATATATATATATATATATATATATATATATATATATATATATATATATATTCATTTTAAGATACAACATTATTATATCTTATCTTATTTTATTTTATTTTACAAAATTAATTCTAATAAATAACTCATATAATATTTCAAATTATATTTTGAATTAATTTTTTTTTAAATATATACGTATCTATTTACAAGTAGTTGTTCGTGAATCGTCGAGAACATTCGAAGGTCAATTGAATATATGAATCAGTTCAAAATTTTTGAGATTCAACCTAACAGACTTTGCTTATCGTGTCGAAATCATATAAAGATTGAGTTTAAATTTGGTCAAAAATTTTCGGGTCGTCACATCGTGTGATTTGATTTTCCATAGCTACGTAAGCATAATCTCGAATCTTCAATATCTTTTCTTCTAAACATATAAACGGTCCTTCTCTGCATAGAGTAACAAATTCGGTATTTGAATATGTTTGATTATTTGAACATTTACCTTCATGTGACCATTTTCCGCATTTATAACATCTTTCAAGGTGTCGTGCTCTTCTTTTTGTTGCGGATTTTGATTTTCCTTTACCAAAATGTATCTTATGATGATCTTTTCTTAGTTCTTTCCTTACTTCGTCACATCTGCTTCTTATTACTGACACCAGATCACTCGGAAGTGTGTCATTATTACATTTAGTAATCAAAGCATGTAGCATTAGACCATGGTTCAGATCAAATGAATTCTTCATCTCGTAAAACCTAAAAAAAATAAAAATTCAGAATGGGGGGAGAAGACTAGTTCTTTAGGGTCTGCTAGGGAAAGACCATTCGGATTCCATTCTCGAGAATTACACGAAAACAGAATATCTAACTCTAACAGAAATACATATTACCCTAAAAAGATTCGAACCTTCCCACACTTAGTTAGCTGTGGTGTCGAAATTGTGATTAACTTCATCTTCAACTTCCATTGGATTATCTATGTAATGTTTAACTCTGTGACCATTAACTTTAAATTCAATCCCATTTGAATTTATTAATTCTACTGTTCCGTATGGGAAAACTCTTTTGACTATGAATGGTCCAGACCATCTTGATTTCAATTTTCCAGGAAATAGCTTGAATCGTGAATTGAAAAGAAGAACTCTGTCTCCTTCTTTAAATTCTTTTGAACTTCTTATTCTTTTATCATGCCATTTCTTCGTTCTTTCCTTATAGATTAACGAATTTTCGTATGCTTCATGTCTTAATTCTTCTAATTCATTTAGTTGACTTAACCGTAGACGTCCGGCTTCATGTAAATCAAGATTACATGTCTTCAAAGCCCAAAATGCTTTATGTTCAATTTCTACTGGAAGATGACATGTTTTTTTGTAAACGATCTAAAAGGTGTGGTGCCAATTGGAGTTTTGTAGGCTGTTCTAAAAGCCCAGAGTGCATCCTCCAATTTTATGGACCATTCCTTCGGATTTGATCCTACGGTTTTCTCTAGAATACGTTTTAATGCTCGGTTGGTATTTTCAACTTGTCCACTTGTTTGTGGATGATAAACAGTGGAGATTTTATGAGTTACTCCATATCTTTTGAGAACTTTCTCAAGTTGATTATTACAAAAATGAGTACCCCGATCACTTATTAAAGCTTTCGGTGTTCCGAACCTAGCAAAAAGATGTTTTAAAAAGTTGACTACAACTCGTGCATCGTTAGTTGGGAGAGCTTGTGCTTCCGCCCATTTAGATACATAATCAATGGCAACGAGAATGTAGAGATTATTATGAGATTTTGGAGATGGACCCATAAAGTCAATACCCCAAATGTCAAATACTTCACATACTTGAATGACATTTTGTGGCATTTCATCACGTTGACTTATTTTTCCGGCCCTTTGACATGCATCACAGGATTTGCAAAGAAGGTGTGCGTCTTTGAAAATTGTAGGCCAATAAAATCCAGCATCGTAGACTTTTATTGCTGTGAGTTGAGGCCTATAATGCCCTCCTGTTGGTCCTGTGTGACAATAGTTTAAGATTTGACTGACTTCATTCCCGAATACACATCGGCGTATTATTCCATCGGGATAACTTTTAAACAAATGTGGATCTTTCCAGAAATAGTGTTTTATATCACTAAAGAATTTCTTTCGTTTTTGGTACGACAATCCTTTTTCAAGGAATTCACATACTAAGTAGTTTGCATAGTCTGCAAACCATGGAATTTCACTATAATCTATCTTCAATAGATATTCATCAGGAAAGTTATCTTGTATAGCCGATTCATTTAGAACTTCTAATTCAGGATTTTCAATTCGAGAAAGATGATCAGCGGCGAGATTCTCTGCTCCCTTTTTGTCTCGAATTTCAATATCAAACTCTTGTAAGAGTAAGATCCAACGGATTAATCGTGGTTTGGCATCTTGTTTCGAAAATAGGTATCTAAGAGCAGAATGGTCGGTATAGACCACCGTTTTAGCTAGAACGAGATATGAACGAAATTTGTCAAAAGCAAAGACAATAGCAAGGAGTTCTTTTTCAGTAGTTGTGTAGTTCGTTTGTGCTCCTTGTAACGTCTTACTAGCATAATATATAGGTTGAAATCGTTTTTCAATCCTTTGTCCTAAAACGGCTCCCATTGCAAAATCACTTGCATCGCACATTAGTTCAAACGGTAGATTTCAATTTGGAGTTATCATGATCGGTGCATTAGTGAGTTTTTCTTTAAGAATATTAAAATATTTGATGCATTCATTCAAAAAGATGAATGGAGCATCCTTTTCTAGGAGTTTATTCATAGGAGTGGCAATTTTAGAAAAATATTTTATGAAACGTCGGTAAAAACCGGCCTGCCCTAGAAAACTTCTAACTCCTCTAACATTGGTGGGATGTGAAAGTTTAGCAATTACATCTGCTTTAGCTCTATCCACTTCAATTCCTTCCTTTGAAATTTTATGACCAAGAACGATGCCTTCTTTAACCATGAAATGGCATTTCTCCCAATTAAGTACTAGATTTGATTGTTCGCATCTAATAAGCATTCGTTCAAGATTAACTAGACATGTTTCAAATGTATCACCGAAGACTGAAAAGTCATCCATGAAAACTTTCATGCATTCTTCTATCATGTCGTGAAAAATCGCCATCATGCAACCTTTGCAAAGTCCAAATGGCATGCGTTTGTAAGCAAAAGTACCATAAGGGCACGTGAACGTGGTTTTTTCTTGATCCTCGGGTGCTATTGGGATTTGAAAGTATCTGAAAAAACCGTCAAGAAAACAATAGTAACTATTTCCGGCTAATCTTTCCAACATTTGATCAATGAAAGATAAGGGAAAGTGATCTTTTCTGGTGGCGTCATTTAATTTTCTATAATCAATACAAACACGCCATCCTGTTACAATCCTAGTAGGAATAAGCTCATTTTTTCATTTGTGATGACAGTCATGCCACCCTTCTTAGGTACGCATTGAATTGGGCTTACCCATGGACTATCAGAGATTGGATAAATTAAACCTGCATCAAGCAATTTAATAATTTCTTTTTTAACAACATCTTGCATATTAGGATTTAGTCTTCATTGGCATTGCACATACATTTTATGACCATCTTCCATAAGGATTTTATGTGTGCAATACGAAGGACTTATTCCTTTAATGTCATGAATCTTCCATGCAATAGCTGGTTTATGAGCTATTAGCACAGAAATGAGTTGAGATTTTTCATTTTCCGTAAGAGAAGACGATATTATTACAGGTAATTCAGATTCACCATGTAAATAAGCGTATTCCAAATGGTTTGGAAGTGGCTTTAACTCTAATGTCGGTGGTTCTTCTATCGATGATTTATATCGATATCTGTCTTCCTCTTTTAGCATTTGAATTTCTTCTGTTGTTGGTTCATATCCATTAGCCATAAGTGTAGCTAACATTTCAGTTTCATCAATTGGTTCAGTTCCTTCTCCTAAAGAACATTCTCCTGTTCCTTGTAATTCTGAAAATTCTTCTAACAATTCTGCATGTGAATCTATAGTTTGAATATAATAACATGTATCATCTGCAGATTGCGGTTATTGCATGGCTCTATCAACAGAAAAGGTAACACTCTCGTCCTCTATACTTAGGGTCAGTTTCTTACCAAACACGTCTATTATTGCTTTAGCCGTGTTTAATAATGGTCTTCCTAATATGAGAGGAACTCGAGAATCTTCTTCCATGTCCAGAATAACAAAATCTACTGGAAATACTAAAATACCAACTTTAAGTAGCATGTTCTCCATTATCCCTCTAGGATATTTTACTGATCGATCGGCTAGTTGTATGCTTATTCGTGTTGGTTTCAATTCTCCAAGGTCTAGTTTAGCGTATAGTGAATACGGCATTAGATTTATACTAGCACCTAAGTCTGCCAATGCTTCTATTGAACTAAGACTACCCAGAAAACATGGAATTGTGAAACTTCCTGGATCTGATAATTTTTCTGGTATCTTATTCAACATCACTGCAGAACAATTAGCATTCATAGTAACAGCCGAGAGTTCTTCCATTTTCTTTCTATTTGTGATTAGATCTTTCAAGAATTTAGCATATATAGGCATTCCTGAAATCGCATCAATGAAAGGAAGATTTACATTTATTTGCTTAAACATATCCAAGAATTTGGATTGCTCAGCTTCAAGTCTCTCTTTTCTCATTTTACTCGGGTAAGGAAGTGGTGGTTGGAATGGTTTAACATAAGGTTTTTCCTTAACTGTGTTATCTTCATTAACCTTTTCAACTACCGGTACTGTTTCCTTATTTTGATCAGGCTGTGGTTCTTGTAGAGTAGGAATAGCTTCATCAGAAATTATAGGTATTTCAGGTGGTTTAAGTGTAATACCACTTCTTGTGGTAATGGCTTTAGCTGTTTCATTCTGGGGGTTAGCATTTGTATCACTAGCTAGACTTCCCGGTTTTCTTTCACCTATTAACCTTGCTAGGTTGCTTACTTCTTGTTCTAGATTTTGAATAGAAGCTTGTTGATTTCTAAATGCTTGAGCATTTTGTTCATTGGTTTGTTTTTGAGATGTGAAAAATTGCGTTTGAGATTCAACTAGCTTTGACATCATATCTTCTAAATTTGGCTTTTTATCATCGGTTTGTGGTGGTTTGTTTTGAAAAATAGGTCTTTGCTGATTGTAAGTATTATTAGATACTTGTTGATTGCTAGGACCTTGTTGGTTGTTGTATGGAACATTTTGGTTATAATTCTGGTTTTGATTGTAGATTGGTCTTGGCGGTTGATAATTATTCTGATAATTATTTCCAGGCCTTTGGTTTATGTATAAAACATTCTCTCTTTGTTCCATTGTTTGTTCAATACTGAGACAATCTTTTATCAAATGTGGTCCTCCACACTGCTCACAACTAATTCGTATTGAGTGAATATCTTTAGTCATCTTTTCCATTCGTCTCTCGACAGCATCTATCTTTGCAGAAATGAAATCAAAGTCATGGCTAGAATCGGCTCTAGCTGCTTTAGATGATCTAATGATATCTTTTTCTTGGTGCCACTCATGTGAGTGGGAAGCATTGTTATCAATAATTTTGTAAGCGTCAGTTGCGGTTTTCTTCATAATGGAACCACCAGCTGCTATATCTATGTCTTTTCGTGTAGTGATGTCGCATCCTTGGTAGAATATTTGTACTATTTGACAGGTGTCTAAACCATGTTGCGGACATCCTTTTAATAACTTTCCAAATCTTGTCCACGCTTCATATAGAGTTTCATTTGGCTTTTGTGTGAACGTAACAATTTTTTCTTGAAGTCTCACGGCTTTAGATGCCGGAAAAAATTGTTTAAGAAATTTTTCAACTAAAACGTCCCATGTATCTATCGCCCCTTCAGGTAATGATTACAACCAATCTTTAGCTTCTCCCTTTGAAGTCCAGGGAAATAACATGAGATATATCTGTTCATCCTCCACTTCTCTTATTTTGAATAAAGTACAAATCCTATTAAAGGTACGAAGATGTTCATTTGGATCTTCCTTCGGCGCACCACTAAATTGGCATTGATTAGTTACCATATGTAGGATTTGTCCTTTGATTTCATAATCTGGCGCATTAATGTCTGGTTGAGTAATTGCGTAACCTTGGCCAGTGTGTTTAGCTCGCATTCGGTCTTCCATACTTAGAGGTTCCAGATTTTCCATGATTGAATTTGTTGAGTCTGAATCACTAGAGGATTCTGATTTAATGGGTTGTTCCTCGACAATCTCCGTTTGAATGATTGGTGGTTTCGGAGGAAAGATTAGTGGTTCAGGATCTCTGAATTGTCCCTGAATATCCTCCGAATTCTCAATTGTGAGGTCGGGTTCAAAAAATGGATTATCGGAAATTTGAATTGGAGTACTTGGTCGACTGGATGACGATTCTAAAGAAAAATCGACGGCAACAATATTGGCTAGATGTCTTGATCGAGTTACAGGTGGTCAACGTATAAAAGGTGGTGAACGTTTTGCTCGGTGCATTCACTGAATATCCTATTAGTTATAAAAGATAAAAATTATATAAGTTATCAAATTAATAGACTTTTCTGCTTTTGCCCACGTTTCGAATAGCCAAAAGATGTAGCAGGGAGCCAGAACCCTTTAAATCTGAAGCTTACAACTCAGCCACTAACAAATCCAACTATTACTACGAAGCAGAAAATTTGGATGTCTATCAATTTATTGAAATTTAAAGAAATTTTAGAGAAGAAATAGAAAATTCTATATCCTAAAAACTAGAGCGTCGATAAATGAGAAAGAAAAAGAGTGCGTCGAAAAACGTTGAAAAATAAAAAGTCGAAAAATAATAAAAAGAACGTAGCGCGTCGTAACTTAAAAGTCTAAAAACTAAGATTTAAAAGTTGCGTCTAAAAATATTAAAGCTTAAAAGAAATTCTATATCCAAAATGGCAATAACTTAAAAAGGTACTAAAATTTATAAAACGGCGTCACAAAATTCTAAAGCACCTAAATCTTAGTCTAAAGAAAAAGCACTTAAGGGATTTTACGACAAAGCCTAAGAGTCTAGAAATAAAAATAACTACGGCAAATACTATATTAAAACTAATTACGAGCGAAAAATACAAATATTACGTTAAAACAAATAAAAAGATACAAAATAAAAAAAACTTAAAGTTGTAAAAAGTAAAATTTTTATAAAAATATTATTTTTATATTATTTATTTTATAAAAGTATTAGTATAAATATGTAAATAATAATAACTAAAACTTAAAATACAAATTATATTAAAACTATATAATAATTAAACCCTAATAATAATAATAATTAAATATTTTAACCTAATTTCGTAATTAATGCTCGGGTCAGGTTAACCCATGCGATCGCATGGGTTTATAGCCTTTCTTTCATGCGGTCGTATGAACAATAAAACCGGGCCAGATATTGAGCTGCTACAGTACCGGGCCAATTATTTATTTATTTTTTTATTTTTTTCTGTTTTTATAATTATATAAAGTATAATAAATAAAAACTTATATTTTTTAAAAACTAAAATAAAAATAAAGAAACTTTATAATTTTATATATATTTAACAAACTATTAAAAATATATAATTTTTGTTTTTCTTTTTATATTTTGTATCTTTTTAATAATTAAAACGTATTTTTAAAAAAATCGTAATTTTACAAAAGTAAACTAAGAATCTTTTTTTTATAGCGTTTCGCTTCCGGCATTTAAGAAGTCCCCGGCAGCGGCGCCAAAAATACTTGATGTGCGTAGAGGTGTATACGAAATAGTTATATTTTTGCTACAAAATACTATTAAATACGATACAATTTTACACAAGTTATTTATTTATTTATAGAGTGGATATACCTAAACCTTGCTACAACACTTATAGGCAGTGTACCTAATCGTACAGTAGTATAGTTTTTAGTAAGTCCGGTTCGTTCCACAAGGAGCTGGCCAAGTTTAACGCTATATTTTTAAAACTATATTTGTAAATATATAAATATATATATATATATAAGTAGTAGTATTATTATAAAAGGGGGATTTTACCGTTTAATGACCGGTTTGTTGATTTTAAAACTTTAGTCACAGTTAAAACCTAATGTAAAATATTAAATATATAAAAGACATAATTTAAAGCGTAAAGTAAATAACGATAATGAAATTGCGATAAATAAAAGTGCGATAAAATAAAATTGCGATAATTAAAAAGTACGATAATTAAAAGTGCAATTAAATAAAATGACAGTAAATAAAATGCGATAATTAAAAGTGCAATTAAATATGAAATAAAAGAATTAAGCTTATTTAAACTTCCGTAATCATGATGTTTGACGTGTTGATTTTAGTTTATTACCATGGGTTAATTGTCCTTTGTCCTGGATTATTCAATATGTTCGTCTAGTTTTTGTCCATAACAGTCCATCAGTCATAAATATAAAGTGCAAGTGTCCTCGTCAAATTATCCTTATATTCGAAGTCAAATATTCCAACTAATTGGGGACTTAAACTGTAACAAGGTCTTAATACTTTGTTTAATAATTACACCAGGATATCGACTGCGTGTAACCCAAGGTTTTAATACTTTGTTAACAATTACGCCAAGTGTCCTTGTACATAATTCACCCATGTTTTAATAAATCCATTAACTATTAATCCATTCCCGTGTCCGATTAAATGAACGATTATTTGTACTTATAAATATCCCGCCCATCGTGTCCGATCGAGTGTATGTGGTTATTTATAGGTACGTCCAATCGTAAGTCTTTATATTAAATTAACAAACTATCATTTAATTAAACAAATATAAAGCCCATTAATAGCCCATAGTCTAATTTCCACAAGTGTCGTTCTTTTGTTCAAACCCCAATTATGGTACAAAGCCCAATTACCCCGTCTTAATATTTTAGCCCAACATTACGATTACTTCGGCTTAAATAAGCATAATAATAACTTAGCTACGAGACATTAATTTAAAAAGGTTGAACATAACTTACAATGATTAATAATAGCGTAGCGTTACACGGACAGAATTTCGACTTACACCCTTACAACATTCGCTAACATACCCTTATTATTATTAAAATTAAAATTAAAATTATAATATATATATATATATATATATATATATATATATATATATATATATATATATATATATATATATACATTTGAGAGAGAGATAGATAAAGATGTGTTTTAATCGATCACAAAACTGCTTTTTATAGGGATGTGGCCAGAAAAAGTGGCCCATGCGATCGCATGGAAAATGCACTTCCAGGCCATGCGATCGCATGGCCTGCTTTTCCAGCTCACATGATTTTGTTTGCTTCTTTTGCCGAAGGTTTAATAAATAAATATAATATATAAATTATTTTAAGAATTATTTATATATTATATTATATTTATGTACATAGTTGACTTGTAATTTTTGTTCCGTTGCGTCGCGCGTTGAGAGTTGACTTTGGTCCCGGTTCCGGATTTTCGAACGTCCTTGCGTACAATTTAATATCTTGTATTTTGCATTTTGCGTCTTGTACTCTTTTAATTTTGAGACGTTTCTTATCAATAATTGGAACCACTTTGATTGTATTTTGAACTTTTGAGCTTTTTGGTCGTTTGCGTCTTCAATTCGTCGAATCTGTCTTTTGTCTTCACCTTTTATTATTTAAACGAATATCACTTGTAAATAGAACAGTTGCAACTAAAAGCTTGTCTTTTTTGAGGGATAATACTATGAAATATATGTTCGTTTTTAGCATTATCAACATACAACTTTGAACTTTGATGATCATAAATGATTACTAGGACATTCAAAAGTTTATATGTATACGGTACTGATAAGTGAAAGGAAATGGGTAATGTTACATAGATGAGATTTGGAATAAACAATTAACCTCAACCATTATTTTTCCTGTTAATCGAATTGAGGCCGTGAGCATAGTTTAATAGTTGGGCCACCACATTTGTTTTATACTTTTGGGCCATTTAATGTGGCTGGACATCTGATGGGTTGAAACTGCTACGGCCCTTTTAGGCTTAGGGGAACTTCATGTTATACTGGATGTTTAGAGATTGAGAGATGAAGATTAAGGTAAGACCGAGTAGATATTAACGATAATGAAGTAAAGTTTATATTAAATGATCATGATGATCATGATACATGATAGAAGCAATGATGATGTTTATGTTGATCACAAGATAATGGGATGGTGATTCGCCATTGATGATTATGATAAACTGCATAATGATGATGATGGTTACAAAGTAACGAGTTTAAAGATGAAGATTAGGTTAGACGATGATGAAGATGAATAACAATGATTTTAAGATGTTAGATATCGATGAATATGATAACTGTGATGATTATGACGATGATGATAAATCGAAGTAATCTGATTAGGGTTCGATGCTATGTTATTAGGTTGTCCATCGAACAGCCGTTCTAAAATAAAGGGTTATCCATCGAACATATTTACAGATAAATTGTTAATGGATCAAGTAGTTTAAATGGGTTTTTGAATTGGGCTTTAGATATCAACATATTAAAACAATTAAACGTGGGCTATAGTTCAAAAGCGAAGTGCAGTTTATTAGTTTAATGTGTGTTGGTTAGACGAGAGGTCGCGGGTTCAAGTCCCGTTCGTGGCAGATTTCTTTTTAAGGCATCTTTTGAGGTAGTTATTTAATTCATTTACTTATCATTATTGTTATTTTTTATCATTATTATCATTATAGTTATTAAAATAAATGTTACTATTATTATTAGTAAAATCATTATTTTTATAGTTATTATTATTAGTAGTATTATTATCATTATCATTAATATTATTATTATTATTATTATTATTATTATTATTATTATTATTATTATTATTATTATTATTATTATTATTATTATTATTATTATTATGATTACTACTTTTATATTAACAATATTATTATAACAAATAGATATTTTCTATATAAGAGTATATATATTACAACTACTTTAATATTACATATAATTATATATATGAAGATTATTTATATAAATATTTACATATAACAAATTATTGATTTTAAATATAATATTTAACTATATAAATATTAACTATTTTAAATATATACAAATTAAATATATAAGATATATAATTTAAGATATAATATATGAATTTATTTGATTACAATTATATGTGTTAATATATATATTAATGATATAGGTTCGTGAATCCGAAGCCAACCCTATACTTGTTCAATGTCGTTCTATGTATTTTTACTACAAAATACAGTATTGTGAGTTTCATTACTCCCTTTTTAAATGCTTTTGCAATATATATTTTTGGGACTGAGAATACATGCGCTGCTTTTATAAATGTTTTACGAAATAGACACAAGTAATTGAAACTACATTATATGGTTGAATGATCGAAGCCGAATATGCCCCTTTTGCTTGGTAGCCTAAGAATTAGTAAACCAGTCTACTAATTGACGCGAATCCTAAAGATAGATCTATTGGGCCTAACAAACCCCATCCGTTGTAGCGGATGCTTTAGTACTTCGATGTTGTTTTATCATGTCCGATGGATGTCCCGAAATGATAGGGGATATTCTTATATGCATCTTGTTAATGTTGGTTACCAGGTGTTCAATCCATATGAATGATTTTTGTCTCTATGCATGGGACGTATATGTATGAGAAATGAAATTCTTGTGGTCTATTAAAAAGATGGAAATGAATGATTATGATAAACTAATGAACTCACCAACCTTTTGGTTAACACTTTAAAGCATGTTTATTCTCAGGTATGAAAGAAATCTTCCACTGTGCATTTGCTCATTTTAGAGATATTACTTGGAGTCATTCATGACATATTTCAAAAGACGTTGCATTCGAGTCGTCGAGTTCATCGAGATTATTACTAAGTCAATTATAGTTGAATATATTATGAAATGGTATGCATGCCGTCAACTTTCGATGTAAAGAAAGTTTGTCTTTTAAAAACGAATGCAATGTTTGTAAAATGTATCATATAGAGGTCAAGTACCTCGCGATGTAACCAAATGTAATGTATTCGTCCAGATGGATTAGGACGGGTCATGAATCAGAACTGGATAAAGTATTTTCACAATCTTTTGAAAATATGAAATGAGGAAGAAGATATAGGAATGATGAAAATAATGGAACGGAAGAGGTTGATTTATAGCAAAATAACGAACATAGCAATCGAGGCAGATTACGCATTTAATCAAAGAAAATCATAATTTCCTTAATCACCGAAGAATCAAATATTATATAGATTTCGAAGATTTTCTTTAATTTTCTTGAATTTCAGAAATCAACCATGATTACGTCACCGGTTAAGACGAATCTGCATTTACTCATTTCACTCTTTTATGATAGCTTCACTCGTACTCTTCACATAAACGAATTGTTTTATCCATACTACTCACTGATGATAAAACTCTAATTTTCAACTCGTATTCTTCATGAAAACATACTTATTGTCAGTCATGACGATCCCAATCAAATTTCGGGACGAAATTTCTTTAACGGGTAGATACTGTGATGACCCAAAAATTTTTGACTTATTTTAAACCAAATCTCTATACAATTTAATATTTTCGACATGATAAGCAATATATTTTGACAAGTTTTAAAACTTTTTAAAATGAGTTTTTATATAACGGTTGACCACCCTGTTTGTCCGACGATTCACGAACATCATAACATGTATTATATATATATATATATATATATATATATATATATATATATATATATATATATATATATATATATATATATATATATATATATATATACATCTAACTTGAAAACATAAGAATTTAATATCTTATTAATCATTTTCACAAAGTATTATATAAACATAAGAGTTTTGAATATATACGGAATCATGCGAATAATATTTATATACGAAATGATAAAAATTTACTATTGAATGATGCAATTTCAAATTAAAATTTTTACGTATTAAATCGTTTTATTTTTATGATGTATTTTATTTAATTTTTAAGAAGACACGAAGTTAAATCAAAGATGTACAAGTTGTAAAGCACAACGTACAACATCGTAACTTAAATAGTTGAATTAAAATTAATTCATTTACTATTCTTGTGAATAGTAAATGAAACGTAATTAATTAATTTACTATTCATATGAAAGCGACATGATAGAAATTATTAATTATAAGTTACATAATATACCCCTAAAGTATTTGAGAAATACGACTTTTAAAAAATTTTACGATTCATTTGATTCAAAATTTATTATTATATTATTATATTATATTTCAATATTATTATATTATTATTTTATTATTTTATTATTATATATATAAAAAATGATGTCGACAGAGAAACTTACAAATTCGATGGCTGCTAAATAATTCGCACGTTTTAATTTTTTATTATTTTAATGCTTCATCATGGTCATACTGGCTTATATATTCGAAGATCATTTTACTGAACACTCCGCATAATTTCATTTCAAAAACACACATATATCAATATCTATATCTCTATTTTACTTCGTATGATATTATTATTATTATTATTATTACCGTTGTTATTATTATTATTATTATTATTATTATTATTATTATTAAGTATCATTATTAGTAAAATACATAAAATACTACGACGGAGTTATGTTCGGGTGATTTCAAAACGAGTTTTCAAATGGGTTAAAGCTAAGGAATTTATGGGTTATATCTAAGGAGGTTATGGGTATTGTTCGGGGGTTTTGTTCGTGAATCAAAGGCCAACCTTGCACTTATCATTTACATTGCACCTACATACATTTTCCTACAATATTGAACCACAATATTGAACGGTGAGTTTATAGATCCCTTTTTAATTGCTTTTGCAATCTATATTTTTGGACTGAGAATACATGCACTTTATTTTAAAAGCAATGGATACAAGTACATACTAAATTCTACACTGAGGTTGAACCGAAAATTCCTTAGCTTTGGTAACTAGTAACTGCTAGTTATAAGAACTGGTGGGCGCGAGTAGTTGTATATGGATCCATAGGGCTTGACATCCCCGTCTGTTCCAGGTATAGAAACCCTAGCCTGAACTATAAAACGGACGTATGCTATTTGAGTTTAGTACACGTTGAATTGCGTGTATTGTACATGTTAGTTTCATGTATGCTAAAATAGGGGTACTTATTATATATAAGTTTAAAGTTTAGTTACCAGGGTGCTCAATTTTGTAGAATATTTTGATAGACGTTTCTGGATGAAACAACTGAAATCTTGTGATCCACCCCTTTATATACAGATTATGCGCACTATTAAAACTATGAACTCACCAACCTTTGTGTTGACACTTTTAAGCATGTTTATTCTCAGGTTCCTAGAAGTCTTCCGCTGTTTGCTTATACGTTATACAAGCTATGTGCATGGAGTCATACATGCTTTATTCGAGAAAACTTTGCATTCACAAAATCATCACCATGTATCTTATTTTGACTGCATTGTCAACGAATGTATTATTGTAACTATTATTTACGGTGATTGTCTATATGTAGAAATTATTAGATGTCGAAAACCTTGGAATTAGATATTCATTTATGGTATGCCTTTTCAAAAGAATGCAATGTTTACAAAACGTATCATATAGAGGTCAAAACCTCACTATGAAATCAATGAATAACGTACCGCGTCAATAGCAATTTTGGCGGGTCGTTACAGTGGGTGTACCCAATCAAGAGGAAAGCAGATGTGTTTGAAGTTTTCAAAGTTTACAAAGCGCTGGTTGAACTTGAATCTGGTAAAAAGATCAAGTGTTTGAGGATAGATAATGGAGGAGAATACACTGGTGATGAATTTGATAAGTTCTGCAAACAAGAAGGTATCAAAAGACAATTCACGACGGCATACACTCCTCAACAGGATGGAGTGGCAGAGCAGATGAACAGGACCTTGTTAGATAGAACAAGGGTGATGTTGGCAACTGCAAGCTTGGGAAAATCATTCTGGGCAGAAGCAGTAAGTACTGCCTGTTACGTGATAAATCGATCACCATCAACTGCAATTGAGTTGAAATCGCCGATGGAAATGTGGACTGGAAAACCAGTTAATTATTATGAGCTTCATATATTTGGAAGTCCTGTTTACGCAATGTACAATTCTCAAGAAACGACAAAGTTGGATCCGAAGTCCAGAAAGTGTTTGTTCTTGGGGTATGCTGATGGAGTTAAGGGGTATCGCTTGTGGGACCCCACTGCCCACAAAGTAGTCATCAGCAGAGATGTTGTCTTTACAGAAGACAAAGATCTTGAAGATGTTAGCACTTCAAAAGAAACTATACCGATACAGGTGGATAATGAATTTCATAAAGATTCTTCTGAAGCAGTACCAGAGCACGAAGAAAATCAAGTAGTCGTTGATGAAGCTCCATCGACTCGTATTTCTAATCGGGAAAGTAAACGTCCAGGGTGGCACTCGGATTATATTATGGAAAGGAATATTGCATATTGTCTTCTAACAGAGGAAGGAGAGCCAACAACTCTTCGCGAGGCACTGAATCATTCAGATGCATCTCAGTGGAATACGGCTATGCAGGAAGAAATTGAAGCTCTTCATAAAAATAAAACATGGGAACTTGTGCCATTGCCGAAAGGTAGAAAACCTATTGGAAATAAATGGGTGTATAAGATCAAGCGAAATGGCGATGATCAAGTGGAGCGGTATCGTGCAAGACTGGTGGTTAAAGGATATGCTCAGAAAGAAGGTACAGACTTTAATAAAATATTTTCTCATGTGGTTCGACTTACAACAATTCGAGTAGTTCTAGCGATGTGTGCTACATTTGATTTGCATCTAGAACAGCTAGATGTGAAAACTGCATTTCTTCATGGAAATCTTGAAGAAGAAATTTATATGCTTCAACCAGAAGGTTTTGAACTACAAGAAAAAAAGAACTTGGTTTGCAGGTTAAAGAAATCTCTGTATGGTCTCAAACATGCGCCGAGATGCTGGTACAAGGGATTTGATTCTTTCATAATGAGCCTTGAATATAACAGACTTTATGCAGACCCTTGTGCATATTTCAAGAGGTTTGGAGACAATGATTTTATCATTTTGCTGTTATATGTAGACGACATGTTGGTTGCAGGCCCCAACAAAGATCGTATTAATAAGCCGAAGGCTCAATTGGTTAGGGAGTTTGAAATAAAAGACTTGGGTGCCGCAAACAAGATTCTAGGGATGCAAATTCACCGAGACATAGATAATAGGAAGATTTGGCTTTCTCAAAAGAATTATTTGAGGAAAATATTGGAGCATTTCAATATGCAAGATAGTAAGCCAATATCAACCCCACTTCCTACTAATCTCAAGTTATCCTCCGTTATGTGTCCTAGCAGTGAATACGAGAGAAAGGAGATGTCTCGCGTACCGTATGCATCAGCAGTGGGAAGTTTAATGTTCGCAATGATATGTACAAGACCTGACATTGCACATGCAGTGGGAGTAGTTAGTCGGTACATGGTGAATTCTGGTAAAGAGCATTGGAATGCGGTAAAGAGGATCCTTAGATACATCAAGGGAACCTTAGATGTTGCATTATGTTATGGGGAACCGGAATTTATTGTCAAAGGGTATGTTGATTCAGATTATGCAGGTGATATGGATAAAAGTAAATACACCTCCGCATATGTTTTTACACTTTGTGGTGGAACAGTAAGCTGGGTTTCAAAACTGCAGTCAGTTGTAGCCACTTCAACAACAGAGGCAGAATATGTAGCAACTACTCAAGCTACTAAAGAGGCAGTATGGTTGAAGATGTTGTTGGAGGAACTCGAACACAAACAAAAGAATATCACTCTATTTTGTGACAACCAGAGTGCCTTGCATCTTGCAAGGAATCCAGCATTTCATTCAAAGACAAAGCATATACGAGTTCAGTATCACTTCGTTCGTGAGAAAGTGGAAGAAGGAACCGTTGATGTGCAGAAAATTCATACCGACAACAATGTGGCTGATTTTCTTACAAAGTCAATCAACAGTGACAAGTTTATTTGGTGCCGTTCCTCATTCGGCCTAGTAGAAACGTAAGCAACATCATTGGCAAGGAATGATCATCGTGTGAAGATTGATTGAGCTTCAATCAAATCTTCAAGTGGGAGATTGTTGAAATAAAAATGGTGACACATAAAGTTGTGATGGAGTAGATGAATTATAGAGTTGATAAACTAAGTCAACACAATTGATGCCAAAATATTGTGAAGACTTATGGTTCACTAACTACACATAATCTCATTCTCTTCTAGTATAAATAGAGAGCAATGAAAGCACATTCAAATCATCCAAACACATTCTTCCTTCTTGTGTTCTAGTAGTCTAATAGAAAATTAGTAAGTGATAAATCTCCTAATTACAAGAGATATAAAACTTGATACTTATCCTTGTAATTAGAGAAAAAGTGTAATTCCTATTTTTCTTATTAGTGAAACGTTCCTTTCCTTGCCCGTGATTTTTTACCCTATTGGGGTTTTCCACATTAAATCTTGGTGTTCCTTTATTGTCATTATTTCAAGTATTACTAGCGGTTTGCTATAATTCGGTGCCACTTTTCTCAACATGTACTACTACCGAGGTTTAAACATGATATTTTTTACGAGGATATCAACACACGAACAACTGAGTCATCTTTTGATAGTTAATATTACATAATATAAAAATGGTATATTCGTCGCCAAAACAAAAGGGAACAAACTCCTATTCTTGAGAAACTTAACGTAACAAAATAAAATGACAAATAAAATCAACAAGCATGGTGTCAACGTGCTACGCAGCATGCGAAAAGCTTTTTGTTTACATAAATATATGTTTTCAATTAAAATTAAACTATACATAATTATAAAAACAATAATCCATTTTAATATACGAAACACCCATAATTTAGTCGTCAATAAGAGTATAATTAGATACTACATAACTTGGATTACTATTTAATAGTTAGATATTGGGAAAAGTTTAAAAAAGAATTATAAAGAAATGAATAAAAAAAGTCATAAAAAAAAGATTGTAAATAAAGTTATTATAAATTATAGGGTTAAAGCAAAAAATAGGCTACAAACTTACACAAATGTACCGATGTCGCTCACAAACTCATTTCCATCCTACTGTCGCATACAAACTTTTAAAAAGTGTACCAATGTAAACAAAAATGAATTGCTACCGGCTAAACTGGTTAAAATCAACACGTGTCGTTCGTGGATTGGATCTTAATTCTTAAAAAAAAAAAAAAAAAAAATTCAGGTTAAAATTAGTATGTAACAGGTCAAAACTATAAAATGTTGATATTAGCACATTTTTTGAAAGTTTGTAGGCGACAGTAGGACGGAAATGAGTTTGTGGGCAACATCGGTACATTTGTGTAAGTTTGTAGCCTATTTTTTCTTTAACCCTCATTTATATAACCATTGAAAAAAGTGATTTTTTTGAATAAAAAAAGGAGGAAAAGGTTATAGATAGTAACTCCGAACTTGAGTGGCTAATCCGAAACCAGCGAATCTAAGGTTAGGATTTTTTCTAATTAATATTTAACGCTGATCATTCTGTCAACCGAGACAATTGTGGTGCTGTCCCAAATCCTAAAGTTTAGAAACAAAACAAAAATAAAATACAAACTACATGAAAAAAAAGTTCATTATTTGAGCAATGTATCCTTTCATTGTAGAATTAGTATTTGTCTATTAAACATCTGTACGGCGTCGCATGATGACCAAAACATGAATATAGAAGAGGACACATTTCTGTTTAGCTTTCGTACCCTTTGTATCTTGACTTCCTAACCTCTTCTCGGATAATAAGGAGTGCCGAAACAAAAGCTTTATCAACATTTGGAGACACAGAAACTGAAAACTTATCTTCTGTTTTCACTTCTTTTTTACGCGAAACTTGAGTATGCAACTGCACAAGAGAGTGTTAAGTTAATAACGTTAAAGAAAACATTAATTATCTAAAAAGGGAATAAATTGATATGTTACCTGGGCCAGAACTGTAACTTTATCTTGAGCAAATATTATTGATGTTCCATCCTTAAAATTGTCATAAACTCTGTAATTGAAAGTACTTTCGGTCATATTTGAAGTCATGTAAACGTCATAGCGAAGTGACTTGTAGCCTCGTGTCTTCTTGACAGTGAAAAGTCGGTGGTGCTCATGGTGATCTCCCTTGTACGCTTGACGTCTTCTATGCATTGTGATGTGCTGCGTAGTTTTTCCAGATAACCAGTAAGAATTATAGTTAGCGTGGTGTTGTAAATGCTGTAAATTTCAATTTAAATTCATGTTACAATGATGGCTAACTTTAATTTTGACGAATTTTGACCGACTAAATATAGTTAAGTTGTTTAAATACTCTGAATTTCAATTTAAATTCGTTGATGATGGCTAACTTTAATTTTGACAAATTTTGACCGACTAAGGGGTGAAACTTGAACCCGGATACAGATGAGGCGAGAGTAACAATTTAATAAATTTTTTTATTGTCAGCAGGGGTAAATACTAAAAAAACTTTATTTTATGGTAAATAAAATAAAAAATTTAGTGTAAATGTTTTTTTTTTTTTTTCCGTTAAATTCAGGTGGGGCGGATACCCCTTTGGATATAACTATGTTCCGCCACTGAATATGTCTTTGACCTACTAAATTCGACTTTGGCCGACAGATTTAAATTTTTTTTAGAAATTTAGTTAATCTTTTTGTTAAAAGGGATATTAATGGAGATTTTTTTATATTACTGGGTGATTCTAGCAACATTTAGTAAATTGCAAACGTAATCATCATTTTTCCTGATCTATTTTTCAAGATTCATACTCTTTAGAACCTCAAATTTAAATATATTCATGATTCTTTTCTTCTATAGAGCTTATTAAGATAGAGCTTATTATGAGATAGTTGTCATTAACTAATTCATAGTTTATAATTCTGCAAATTTCCATTTAATATTCAATTCATTCAACCATATTTTGTTAAATAAAAAGGAAAGAAAAATTTACTTTTGTTGTGAAGGAGATGACTGGTTGATCGGATTCATCTACCATAACACGACAACCACTCTTTTTCTTCTTAGCTTTAAATAAAATATTTCCATCTTCATCAGTGATTTTAAATTTATCTTCGTCCTGACGGTTCTTCTCAAAATTTAACTGAACAGGGTAATTTGCACAATATTTTTGATCTACAATTACCACGGGGTATTCAGGTTCCTTGAAAACTCGATCAGGGGTTCCTTTTCTAGACATATCGTCATCTGACGAATAACATGGACTAGACATCGTCGAACTCGCGTATGGGCTCGACATCTTGATAATTATGATTAGTTACGATAAGCCCGGGTTAATGTTATGATCGCCGCAACATGGGATAAGGCTCAATCAGCATGAGGCCGTTGCAATGGTATGTTGTTCATGGAACTTGTTCGGTTTAGATAGATCACATGAATTAAGTTATGAATTATGGATCATCTTCCTTCAGATATAAGACATTCGTCCGAAGTTTATGGTTATTCATTAATTCTTATGGTCAATTTTAATTGTGTTTTTTATTTGATTTGATCAAAGTAATAATGTTTGCTCCATATTATCTATGCATTCAAATGTTTTAAGGATTATGTTTTTTTCTTTCTAAATATAGTAATCTAACTTTCAACTAAATATGTGCAAATTTGATCCCACAACATGAGGATTGAATAAGTAATGACCCTCCAAAACTGATTTCGTTGACAGTAGTTATAATGTAATTAAGAATACATCGTCATGCATGCGCAGAACATTCAATTTTACAAACTTGATAGTAACAAACTCATTAAAATTCAACATAACATTTATCCTGTGAATTCGTGTCCTTTATCGCTTAGTGCCGTATATTCGTGGATCTTTTGGTCCTTGGAGTGATCATCCTCTTGAGATCACGCGCGGAGTTGGTGTTTTTCACATATGTGTACCTTCTGTGAGTCTGTCGGTCATTTTGATTGTTGCGTGTTCGGCGGCTTCATTGCTTTTGTGTCAGCGGCGTTAGTCGTATTATGTGTTTGAGGGGAGGATGGCGAGGTTGTTTTGAAGATTCCGGTTTTATCAGAATGTATATCACATATTCTGCACAAAATTGAAGCGTAGATAAATATGTTCAATTAATTTTGAGTTCTATGCGAAAAGGTCATGTATAAGCGGATAACAAATACTACTATCTAAAAAGAAGTTGTAGTTAGAGGATCATTGGCCTAGCAGTATGGAGATGATCCTCTGACCTTGAAGTGATGGGTTCAAGTCTTGAGGTGAACATTATGTAAATAAGTCTGTAAACAATCGTGTTGGGTGTGCATTGCTTTTCTAAAAAATAGAAACTGTAACAGCGGTCGGGAGGTCTCTTGTGGGCTTGGTCGTGCTTGGAGGGGTATGTATTTTGATTGGATTAAGGTCTAGGCAGAGTTAGCAGTGGTTGGTATTAGCTGCGGGTTTTATCAATTTGTTGGGTGAGTGTTTGTCAATGTTGTCTCACTTGAATGTATTTTCAATTATTGTTGGTATAAGGGTGAACGTAGGTTCACGTACAACAGATCATCAGATCTGCACAATTTGTATCTTTCAACAGATCACCAGATCTGCACAATTGTAACCTGCCTGATCATTTGATCTTTATATATATATATATATATATATATATATATATATATATATATATATATATATATATATATATATATATATATATATATATATATATATATATATATATATATATATTTCGCCACAAAAAAAAAAAAAAAAAAAAAAAACAAGAAGTAATTATCTTGTGCATTTAAATCAAGAATGACTCTTTCATTGAAGAATGATTGTTTATTTGATTACAATCGTAATTATTTCTTTAATTGGTTAATATCCGTTGGAATAATTGTATTTATTCCTTCTTAGCGCCTTGCTACAAATGTCTTAATAATAAATACTACGTATATTTTTGCTGTTAAAAAAAATCAAGAATGAAATGTTTGATCCATTCATGAAGAACCTTACATTAGTAATTGGGAAATGATTTCAATTAGCAGAACTTTATGTTGGATGTGAAGGATATCAAAACAAGTCGAAAGAATCGGTTCAAGGGAGGAGGCGCACCGCGGCCTTGGAAGGCGCGACGCGACCTAACACAAGAAGTCAAGAACAGAGCATCAGTTTGAAGAAAATGTCTGTCCGGAGTTTTGCCTTAGAGGCGCGGCGCGGCCCATCTGAGCGCGGCGCGGCTAGCGTCTGACGGACATTTTCCATATTTAAGATTTTCTTGTTCTTCAAGTTGTTTTTGGCCTATATAAGCATCATATTGTAACCCTCATGCATGTGTACGAATTTAATCAATAAATCTCTCTAGTTAGGTCCGTGGATTTAAGTAATCGACATTCGATTACATATAACCACGTTAAATCTCGCGTTCTTTAATTTTCGTTTTTTATTGTCTTTCGTTTGTCGAAGTGGGTGATTAATCTCAGTGATTAATCTTATTGTGTGGATCCTATAATCCTTACAATTGGTATCTAGAGCTCAAGGTTCGAGTTGGGATCGATGGCGGAAGACGGTAAATTGAAGATTGAGCGGTTTGATGGCAAAGACTTCGCCTTTTGAAAGATGCAAATAGAAGACTATTTGTATCAAAAGAAACTTCACCAACCTTTGTTGGAGACCAAACCCGAAGGCATGGCGATGTCGATTGGATGCTCTTGGATCGTCAAGCTTTGGGTGCGGTTCGTCTTGAACTCGCCAAGAACGTTGTTGGTAATATTATGAACGAAAAGACAACGTTTAATTGTTTGAAGGCACTCTCCAACATGTATGAGAAACCTACGTCGGCGAATAAGGTTTTTCTCATGCGACAATTGTTCAACACGAAGATGAAGGAAGGTATGAGTGCAATGGATCATATCAATGAACTCAACAATCTTGTTTCAAGATTAGAGTCGGTTGAAATCAAATTTGATGATGAACTAAAAGCACTAATCTTACTTTCATCATTACCGAAAAGTTGGTCGGGTACGGTTACTACGGTTAGTAGCTCTACCGGTACTACTAAGCTTGCGTATGAAGGAATTAGGGATTTAATTCTTGGTGAAGACACTCGTAGGAGAAGTTCGGGGGAATTGTTATCTGGTTCTTTGTTGAGTACCGACAACCGTGGTAGGAAAGTTGATCACGGTGTGAAGAAGAGTAAAGGGAAGTTCAAGAAGAGGTTTCCATCGAAAGACCGAAGTGAAGCTATTTGTTGGGGTTGCAATCAAAAGTGGCATTATCAAAGAAACTGTAAAAATGCTCCGGTTAAAGATGTTAACTTGACCGCGGAAGATATGGAGGATGCATTATTGTGTAGTATTGAAAGTTCGGTGGAGTCTTGGGTCTTGGATTCGGGAGCTTCATTTCACGCCACACCCACTAAGAGCGTGATGAAGAATTTTCGGTCGTATAAAGGAAAAGTTAGATTGGCAAACAACAAAGGTCTCGAGGTTAAAGGTATAGGAGATGTTGTATTGAATACTACTCTTGGTTCTAATTGGACTTTGAAGAACGTGAGGTTTATTCCTAAGTTAAAGAGGAAGTTAATCTCAGTTGGTCAATTAGATGAAGAAGGTAATGAGGTTACTTTCAAGAATCACCAATAGGAGGTGATTAAGGGTAGTAGTGTCGTGGCACGTGGACATAAAAAGGGAACTCTTTATATGGTTGAGGTATTTGAAGAAGACACGGTGATTGCTACGGTTGACGTTGGGGCTAGTTCTACTCTATGGCACCGATGACTCGGGCATATGGGTGAGAAGGGTATGAAGGCTCTTAGTTCGAGTGGGAGAATTCCGGATTTGAAAAAGATACTGCTAGGGTTTTGCGAACCATGTACATATGGGAAGCAAAAGAAGGTGACTTTTGTTAAATCGGGGAATACACCAAAGTTAAAGAAATTGAAGCTAGTTCATACGAATGTTTTTGGGCCAACGAATGTAGACTCACATGGAGGTTCTCGTTATTATGTCACCTTCATTGACGACTCCACTCGAAAGGTATGAGTTTATTTTCTCAAAGCTAAATCCGAAGTTTTTGGTACTTTTGTGAAGTGGAAAGCTATGGTTGAGAATGAGACAAATTTAAAGGTCAAGTGCTTAAGGTCGGACAATGGACGAGAATATAGTAGTCTTGAGTTTTGATATCGACTAAAAAGTCACGTTTTTACCCCCGATATTGAGTCCCAAAAGCATAAAGTTTAAAGCTTTGTCGGCAAAGTAATCGCTTTTTCAGTTAAACTTGTAGACAAAGTAATTACAAAGACGATGCAAAAAGAATCAAGAGAAACGGAGCTAAAACGAAGATTCTAGAACGAAAACGGTGAAAGACAAGAAATCAAGTTACGATCCAGGAAATCAAGGCTGACCAGCAAGCCATACGGCCTGCCATACGACCTGCCAGTATGGAAACGGCCTTCCATATACGGGCCACCACACGAGCCACCATACGGCCTGCCTTGCATACGGCCTGCCAAAAACGGGCTGCCATACGCCCTGCCAAGCGTATGCTGGCAAATTTCAAGTCTATTTAATGGGTCTTTGTCATTCATTCCAACACACACCTCTCTTCACTCTCTCACTACAATACACTTTCTCCCACTAGAGCTTTTAAGGCCTTCTCACCTCCGAGTGGGAAATTAAGTACCCGGAGGCGAACGCCGAAGATTGTAATAGGAGCGGGCTAGAGGTTGTCAGCACTTGTAATGGTCCAGATCTAGTCTGTAAACGGTGAACGCTTTCCTTAATTTAATAAAGTTATTATCTTGAGTTGCTTTCATCTTACATGATTATCTATCTGTTACAATTGTTTATTATGTGTTGAATATTTTATCTGAAACTTATCATATTGTTATGCTGAAACCTTGACGGGTTAGAAGTTTAATTTACGGATCACCCTTTCCGCTTATTCACGTGGCTATAACCTAGTATTAGGACCTGATCAACCCTAGGATATGAGGTAAGTAGTTATATGTGCTTAACGTCACTATAGGAATATAGTACCTACGTATGAATAACCATTTGTTCATCATAGAAGAGCTACCCATTTAGATTGTGGTTAGAGTTAGCAATAGAGAGTTCAGTGAACACTAGCTTACTCAGAAGCATGATTCGCGTCAGAAGCAATGTTCTTGAGATATTGTAAGATGATCCGGGGTTGAATAAGTGATCGCAAAAGGAGAGACTTTTATCCCAATTAGCAGTACCTTAGGATATCTAAGATTGCACATCTGTTAATGTTCAGGCATAGCATAGTGATTTAGTGGTAGGATATTGCTTTAGTTAGACCAACTAGGATTAAGAAAAGCTGAGATGTTCCTTTATTGGGTAAACTACTTTGTTCATGTACCTAGGATTCCATCCATAAGGTCGTTCAAACCTTTCAGGTTAACGTTGGGAGTAGGGATACATGTCTTAGGCAGAATCTTCAATGCCTAAACTCTTAGTGAAAAATCAGTTAGGTTCACAGCCCAGTTGATTGAGGTTTAGTGTTTATCCTAGGAAGTTAAACTCTTGCGATAATTCCCCTACAGAATTCTATTCTTCATACCTATCTTTACTTTTATTGCCTCTTTACTATTTTATCTAGTTAATCTTAATCTATCACCTCTTGTCACTAGGGTTAAGTATATACGCACTTTTATCCCACATTACTGAACAAACATACAAAAATACGTACCTGAGTTATATTTACCACTTACTCGTTAAAAGGAAGACAAGTAGGTGAGTTATAGCTTGAAACCCCAGCTAAATATAAATGATAAAACAACCCACTACTTGCCCTCGTGGTAGCTGATTCTGACGTGCCGCGGCCTAACGACACCGCAAAAATAAAACCGTCCGTTTCGGCCATCTCACGAGAGTAAGTAGAGTTTTTGGGGCCACTGCCGGGGAGCTTATTTTCTGTCTGTTACAGTAATCGCTGATTCTATCAAAATATCCGAGATTCTTGAGTGGTGTCTAAGAAAGACAATTATACACGGACTTGGTTATTGGATTTTCCAAACAGTCTCCAATTATATTGGAACCAAAAGGATCCTGCCTCTCCGTTGTCTGCCAGGCCACTTGTTTCAAAAGATAAATTGAAAAGAATCACACATGCTTAACGAGCAGAGAGTTTGTCGGTATAGGATTTAAAGTCGCCATTATAATAAACCCTTTTCAAATTATAAAAACAAAATATTAATTATGGTTTTAATTTCTGTAGTTTCCAGTTCAAACTTAACCGACTACGAAGAAAGTGCGAATGGCAGTTGCTCTCCCACAACTTTGGAAACCGACGAAGTTTTCCTTTATAAACCTAAAACAAATCTAAACCCTGATGAATCTCATCAAGACTTAGTTCTTGATTCTTGTAGTCCAAGAAGCCGGATAATATCATCTGACTTGGAGATTTCATTGCTTTTGGACAAGTTTTACTCAAATACACCAGGATTCGACCCTCTTCACGATCCAAAAGGGAGGCTCAGTCTTAACGAACTCCTGATTATGGAAGATGAGATAAGGGAAGAATATCCAACTATTTTCAACTATCCAGACTTGTTCGAATTTAATCCTAAAGAGATACAGAACCCTGATAAAACAAAAGCTCCGTTTATTGGAAATATGTTAAATCCTAGCAGAAGGTTAGACGTCTATAGAGAATTCGTTAGGCACCTCTATTCCTCAGACTTCCCATTTTCAACATTTCAAATCAATCTGTTAAAAGAGCTGCGTTCTCAGACTCGTTCTCTTCACAAACTGTTAAAAGAATGTGGGGATGACCTTTTCGTCAAGTACCGGGATGCAGAAATTAATTTCAAGTTCGATTTAGAGTTATTCGTCACTTTTCTCCCTCACTTCACTAAAAAGGAAATTTCTCCAATTCACACAAACCGTTATGTCTCGGCAATGATCTCCGAATTAGAATTTTGGATAGAAAACAAGAAACCTAACCCTATTTCAACCTACGGAAACCGAGATTTCTTTTACTTTGATCCAGCATCATTTCTCATCAAAAGATTAATTGAAGCTTTTCCGGATTCTACCGAGGAAAGAATACATCAGAATTTCTTCGCAAAAAGAAAGGAAGTATATTCAGAACTCGTGCAAATCCTCACTATGTCAAAATTTCCATTTAAAACTCCGCAAAGAAAGATCATTCAAGAAATATCTTCAAACTTTAAATTTACTATCAGTGATCCTGACTGCATCTTTTATTTCAAGACACAGTGGCAAAACTTCTTTTTGAACTAAATTATAGAGATACTGGGCCAAGGGACGGAATTTCAAACACTAAGAAAGTTAAAAGGGCTTTGGTTAAACTTATGGACGATATCGGAGATTTACAGAAGCGCGAGCGTAAAATGTTAAGTGATTTCGAAATATTCTCAATACACTCCACTGATTTACTCTGGATGGTCAAAGAAGCTTTAAACTTGTCTTTCTTTCCGCGTCATTTCTGGAATTTAGTTGTAGAACCTGTGTAATTTGTGTTTTTAATAAAAATAAAATATTTTAATTTTTAGTTGTCTTTTCTTATTCTAATTAGTAATACATCTTAGAAAATATAAAAATAATATAAAAATAACCGGATCAAAATCCGAGGTTTTATTTTATTTATCTTCTCTTAAAACCCTTTAAATTTTAAAATGATAAAAATTTAAAAATTGTGCAAGTCGGGTCGGGGAAATAAGCCCGCGAGCCACACGGGCCACTTCTTTTTTTCCTTTCTTCTTTCCTTTCTTCTTCTTTTCTCTTTTATTTTTGTGTGCTTCCTCTTCCCTCTGTCCCCTTCACCGTCGCACACCACCACAACCCCAAAACCCTCAAAAATCAACCAAATCCAACGAATCAAAGCTCAAAACTTGTTCTCTCTAGCCTCCTAAACACGATTCTACTATCAATTTCGAACAAAAGGTAATCTTTCTTGATGAAAACTCAAATTTTTTCCTAGGGTCAAATTTTTGACTTTTTAGAAAAACTTTATTTTTGATTCAATTTTGGATTCCTTTATGCTTAGATAGATAATGTGATTACTTTGTATTAGTTTTTAGGCTTGATTGAGATATTTTGGATAGTTTTTGGCTCTAGACTAGTTAGTTGAGATTTTAGGGTAAAATTTGGTGAAATTCTTGGAAATTTGATGTTTTGCTAGCTTAGTTAGGCTTAGTGATTCATTAGGAACATTTAGAAACTGAATTTGGAACAAAGAAGGCTTGTTTGCTTGAACTTGGTATTTTGGTCAAACTACATGTAATTAGGACTTCGGTTTTTCCTATAGTTAAAGCGTTTTTAAAACTTAGGTTTGCCTTAGAACTAGTTCAAATGATGGAATCATTGATTTGCTCGTGAAAATGTAGCTTAATCCTTGATTTTCCTTATTTTATACGTTTTGAACAAAACGAATATTTTTCGGTCAAACGGCTCTAATCTTTGACTGTAATATGTTATAGCTCAACTTTGATGTTTAAAAATATTAAAGTAATTAAAAATGGTCGTTAGGATCATTGTATGCTTAAAAATCATCACATTTGGTTCAAAAAATTGCTTATTACGACTAAATGACTATTATTATTATTTATTGCATTATTTATTGTAATCACGGGTACACTTTGAATTTTGCCCAAAAGTAAGATTGTAGTTCATTTAAATGTTGTTTATGGTAATTTTGGCTATATTTGACTATAACAGGATTTTGGAAAGCCCCATTTTTAAAGCCCTCATTTCGAATTTTTTTCGAAAAATATAGGCATTTTTGGACTCTAAGTCTTAATTTTTGGAGCATAACCTATTTTACTTGATTTTTGCAGATGGCAAATCGTCGAAATGATGTCGAGTTGCCCCATTGTCTTCGTGGGCAGGATAACCCGGAGGAAAATGAGCCCTTTATGAGAGTTTGGGTTAAATGTAACAACCCTCACTTTTCGACTTCTAAATTACTGAATTAACCCTAGGGTTATATGTCTGACTATATGTATTAAGGGTTGTTATATACAATTAAATATTGACCGAATAGTAATTTTTAGTCAACAATGTACGCTTAAATAAATAATATATTATTAATTTATATAATTTGACATAATTTAACTAAGTATATAAACTGTGTATCACTTTTATTATTTAGTTAATGTATTATATATTTAACTATATAATATATCCAATTAAATATAAATGTAATAATATTTACAAACTTACTAAAACTATAGTTTAATAATTAAAATCATAATTATTATTAAAAATACAAAATACCAAATTATTTATTATTTTTATGCAAAATTTGTATTTATTAATTAAATAAATAAAAAATAAAAAAAATATTATTGACAAATATTCTTGGAAAAGCATTAAATCAATTTGTTTATTTATAAAAAAAATCCTTAAAATAAATGAAAAATAAATAAATAAATAAATTACTTTTTAATTAAAAATTGTAATGGAAAAACTACTTTTATTATTTTATTTTTTGCATTATCCCATGACCTAACATTTAATACTTTTTAATTTTAAAATCCCATTAAGAATTAAAATATTTCTTTTTTTTTAATTATTTTATTCTTTTTACCTAATTTTTTCAAGTATAAATACCCCTCATTTCTCATTCAAACTCACACCAAAATTCCTCTCATTCTCTCTTTGAAGAATTACTACTAGTAAGTATTCTTTTCTTACTTTTTTTTTTTTTACTTTTTACTTTTTACATTTTACTTTTTACTTTTTACTTCGGTTATTATTTTTACCGAAACATGTAAATAATGTTATAAATTATATGCTATTAAAAATAAAATAAATAACATGTATACACTATTACTATTACTAGCACCTATAACCTACTACTTATATTGTAACATAAAAACATTTTGGGATATGTATTAGAGATGCATAGATCTTCGAACTTTCTTGACGAATGGTTTCTATGAGATTCTAGGCAGAGGGTTTGGATTTCCGATTTAAAGGGTCCTATGGCTCAAGCCCCTAGATCTAAATTAGCCATTCAAAGGGAAAGGGGTGATTGGAAGCTTATCTAATACGGCAAGTATCCTAAAATGGAAAACACTGATAAAAGTAGAAACTCTCTAGTCATAGAAACTTAGTAAATAAGAAACTTTCTAAAAATGGAAACTTTATAAAAATAGTAACTTACTAGGAATAGAAACTTAGTAAAACAAACTATACTTAAACACATACTTAAACTTAAACATGGGCAAAACACTTAACTACTCTTAAATGTCAATAGGTTGACTTTCCTACTTACTCGTTCAACTCTTTATTTCGAGAAATAACTCTCTCTCTACTTACTAAGGTGAATTCATAGCCCCTCTTTATTGCTAGCAAACTTACTTACTTTACTTGGGGTGAGACACATGCTGTTTTTACTTTTTACAATTTAGACACAAGTACCAAACTGTTAAACTATGCTATACCCGGCTATGTCTGACTAAGTCCCTACAGTGATATTTTTAATTGCTGCTGCATGCTTAATTATTGGAGGTAGGCCTATCGGGAGTAACGTCCCCGATGCATTTGACTAAGTCTTTGTATTACTTGATAATGAAATTAAACCGACAAGGACAGACACAACTTGTCATGGGGAAAACTTGAACGTTTAGTCTAAATATCACGCTTTGGCATAACTTTTTGATCCTGCGGGAGATCAACTTTACAAACTAAATCTTGTGGTCTAAAACAACGGTCAAACTTTTGTTAAACCTATGAACTTCACTCAACCTTTTGGTTGACACTTTAGCATGTTTGTCTCAGGTGCTGTTTGATTCAAGCTTACTTATCTACTGCTTATGTGATGCTACTTGGACATAGGATCAAGAGATTATCACATTTATTACTATTGCATTTAAACATTTACTTTACTCCTTTGTAACGACATTTCATTTTCCGCTGCGTACTCCATAAATTTTAACTTTCTCATTTAGTATTGTTCTCGTTATTATAATATGTTGGTATGTTTTGATATTAGTGACGTTCCTTCCAGGCCCTATTGGGAGGACGTTACAGATTGGTATCAGAGCATAACCAGGCTGTTATAGAGAACCAGGGTTGCATTTTTTTGTGTGCCTTATGTGTTAGCTAGGGTGCCTTTGCAATCTAGGAAACTATAACCTTTCCTGCCTTAGACTTAAAGTAGTTAGGATTACCTTATAATCTTAACAACCTTGCTTTGATAATCTTAGCTTAAAATGCTAATCAAAGTCTCTTTCCTAATGTTAGGATGTCTAATTTTTATCAAACGAACAAAATGACTCTTTTCAAGCCGACCGAAGAAGATACTAAAGGGTCTTCCACTGAAAGACCAGCCCAAAGTCCACCTTATGGCTTTGGTGGTCCTCGTTCACCAAACTATAGTCCGGATACTTTACCTAATTCTCCTGATCACTACCCTACCCCGAAAACTGAAGACAAGGGGAAACGTCCTGAGGAAACTGGTCCGTCAAGGAAAAGAGTCCGATCTTCTTCTTATAATAATGCTGCTAAGTATGAGGGTTTGCTTCACCACATGGCGAGAGTGGAGGTCCGTATGGATGAGAAGGACTGCAAAATTAAGAAGTTGGTGGAGAAAAATGTTAACCTAAGAAAAGAATTAAGGCTCCTAAAGTACGAGGAAGAACGCGACACTCGTTGGGGAAAGCAATCACTTACTCATCTCCAGGAGGATGTTAACTCCCGAATGAAAATGGAGAGAAGCCGAGTCGACAAGCAACTTGCCCTAAGGGAATACGACATCAATGCCGTTAACAGTCGTGTTACCAACCTTTATGACAATCTCGAATATCTCTACGAAAAGCAAAAAGGGAAGAACGAGCGATATGATAAGTTTATCAAAGAGTCTCTCGACTCTCAAACAGAAAGGTTAGAGAAACTTGTGAAGAATAACATGGAAAAAGTGATGAAGCAGTTTGAGGATGAAAAGAAGAGATATGAAGATTATTTCAATCTTAATAATCTTTAGTTATCTTTCCTATTTTTCCATCTATGTAAAGGCTATGCCTTAAAACTATTTCTAATTCTGAATCGTGTATTAAGGCTTATTTAATGCCTAGTTCCTTAATAAAATAAAGTGTTTTATTTATATCATGAGTTACGATAAAACTGTTCATGTTCTATTGGAAAATGAAGAGACTCTCATCATCCAAGGTGAAAAGAGTGGTTCTAATCTCAACATCATCTCCTGTATTAAAACTCGCAAATACCTTAAGAAAGGTTATCCAACTATTCTAGCTCACTTTAAGATGATTGAATTGAAAGAGAAGCGTATTGAAGATGTACCAGTGGTTAAAGACTTTCCCGATGTGTTTCTCGAAGATCTTCCTGGTCTTCCACCTCCTCGACAAGTTGAATTTCAAATTAATTTAACTCCTGGTGCTGCTCCTATTGCTAAAGCGTTGTATCATTTAGCACCCTCCGAGATGAAGGAACTTTCCAACCAGCTCCAAGAACTATTGGATAAAGGTTTCATTCGTCCAAGCTCGTCCCCATGAGGAGCTCCTATTCTATTTGTTAAAAAGAAGGATGGTACGTTAAGGATGTGCATTGATTACTGCGAACTTAACAAGCTTACTATCAAGAACCGTTATCCGTTGCCACGTATTGATGATCTATTCGACCAACTTCAAGGGTCAAGTGTTTATTCAAAGATTGATTTGAGGTACGGATATCACCAACTTAAAGTCAAGGAATCCGATATTCCTAAGACTGCTTTTCGCACTCGTTATGGGCACTATGAATTCTGTGTCATGCCTTTTGGTTTGACAAATGATCCTGCTGTGTTCATGGATCTTATGAACCGTGTTTGCAAACCCTATCTCGATAAATTCATCATTGTATTCATTGATGACATCTTGATCTATTCCAAAAGTGAGAAAGAACATGAGCAACATTTGCGTATGATTCTTGAACTCTTACGAAAGGAACAACTTTATGATAAATTCTCTAAGTGCGAGTTTTGGCTCAAAACCGTACAATTCCTTGGACATGTTATTGATAGAAGAGGAATACATGTTGATCCTGCTAAAATCACTGCTATTCAGAACTGGGAGATACCAAAGACTGCGAAGCATATTCACCAATTTTTGGGATTTGCCGGTTACTATCGGAGATTTATAAAGGATTTTTCACTTCTTGCTAAACCTCTTACGAAGCTAACACAAAAAGGGAAGAAATTTGAGTGGTCCGAAGAACAGGAATCTGCTTTCAAGATTCTGAAGGAGAAGTTGACCACAGCCCCGATTCTATCTTTACCTGAAGGTACTGACGATTTTCTTGTTTACTGCGATGCCTCAAAGCAACGCTTTGGTTGTGTTTTAATACAACGTGAAAAGGTTATTGCCTACGCATCTAGACAGTTGAAGAAACACAAAGAGAACTATACCACACATGACCTTGAGTTAGGTGCCGTGGTATTTGCATTAAAGATATGGAGACATTATCTATATGGTACCCGGTTTACGGTGTACACTGACCATAAAAGTCTTCGACACATCTTTGATCAAAAATAGCTGAATATGAGGCAAAGCCGATGGCTCGAGTTATTGAACGATTATGACTGTAAGATGGAATATCATCCTGGCAAGGCAAACGTAGTTGCCGATGCCCTCAGTCGAAAAGATGATGTTAAACGTGTTCGTGCCTTAAACCTGAAAATCAAATCAAATCAAATCTTATATCACGAATCTGCGAAGCTCAACTGGAAGCTATTAAACCAACACTTATCGAAGGTGAAGGACCTATCGATTTTGAGAACCAACTCCAAGTGAAAGCTAATGGTACACGGTACTTTGGCAACAGAATTTGGGTTCCTCGCTTCAGTAATCTCCGTGAACTAGTCTTGGATGAAGCGCATAAGACTAGGTATTCTATTCATCCAGGTTCCAGTAAGATGTACCACGATGTGAAGGAATTCTACTGGTGGCCTAATATGAAATATGACATTGCTACTTATGTTAGTAAGTTTCTCACTTGTTTAAAAGTCAAGGCTGAACATCAAAAGCCTTCTGGTCTGTTGACACAACCCGATATTCCGCAGTGGAAGTGGGAATGTATCGCTATGGAATTTATTACTAAATTGCCCAAGACTTCTAGTGGCAATGATACTATATGGGTCATAGTAGATCGTCTTACTAAATCTGCTCATTTCTTACCGATCAAGGAGACCGACAAGATGGAGAGATTGTCACAACTGTATATCAAAGAAATTTTCTCTCGTCATGGTGTTCCTATATCAATCATATCCGATCGCGACAGTAGATTCACTTCCAGATTCTGGAAATCCTTACAAACTGCTCTTGGAACTCAACTCGACATGAGTACTGCTTATCATCCGCAAACCGATGGTCAAAGTGAACGAACCATTCAAACATTGGAAGATATGCTTCGCGCTTGTGTTATCGACTTCGGCAAAGGCTGGGATAGACATTTGCCTTTGGTTGAATTCTCTTACAATAATAGTTACCACTCAAGTATTAAGGTTGCACCTTTTGAGGCCTTATACGGACGAAAATGTAGATCCCCACTGTGCTGGGATGAATTAGAGGACAGACAGTTAACTGGTCCTGAAATCATACACGAGACAACCAAAAAGATAGTTCAGATTAAGAAACGAATAGAAACTGCCCGCAGCCGACAGAAGAGCTATGCTAATAAAGGTCGAAAAGATTTGGAATTCCAAGTTGGTGACAAAGTCATGTTGAAAGTATCCCCTTGGAAAGGCGTCGTTCATTTTGGTAAACGAAGCAAACTAAGTCCGCGTTTTGTTGGACCCTTCAAGATTACTGAAAGGATCGGACCCGTGGCTTATCGATTAGAATTACCTGCTGAACTTAGCAGCGTACACGACGTATTTCATGTCTCGAATCTTAAAAAGTGTCTCGCTGATGACACTCTCGTTATTCCTTTAGATGACATTCGCATTGATGATAAAATGCACTTCATAGAGGAACCCGTAGAAGTCATGGACCGATCTGCTAAACGCTTAAAACAAAGAACCATACCTATTGTTAAGATCCGTTGGAATTCACGACGTGGCCCCGAGTATACCTGGGAACGTGAAGACCAAATGAAACAGAAATATCCCCATCTCTTCTCAACCGCTGATGCATCCGAGAAGTCTACCTAAAACTTCGAGACGAAGTTTTTATTAACGGGGAGGTACTGTAACAACCCTCACTTTTCGACTTCTAAATTACTGAATTAACCCTAGGGTTATATGTCTGACTATATGTATTAAGGGTTGTTATATACAATTAAATATTGACCGAATAGTAATTTTTAGTCAACAATGTACGCTTAAATAAATAATATATTATTAATTTATATAATTTGACATAATTTAACTAAGTATATAAACTTTGTATCACTTTTATTATTTAGTTAATGTATTATATATTTAACTATATAATAAATCCAATTATATATAAATGTAATAATATTTACAAACTTACTAAAACTATAGTTTAATAATTAAAATCATAATTATTATTAAAAATACAAAATACCGAATTATTTATTATTTTTATGCAAAATTTGTATTTATTAATTAAATAAAAAAATAAAAAAAAAATATTCTTGACAAATATTCTTGGAAAAGCATTAAATCAATTTGTTTATTTATAAAAAAAATCCTTAAAATAAATGAAAAATAAATAAATAAATAAATTAATAAATTAATTTTTAATTAAAAATTGTAATGGAAAAACTACTTTTATTATTTTATTTTGTGCATTATCCCATGACCTAACATTTAATACTTTTTAATTTTAAAATCCCATTAAGAATTAAAATATTTCTTTTTTTTAATTATTTTATTCTTTTTACCTAATTTTTTCAAGTATAAATACCCCTCATTTCTCATTCAAACTCACACCAAAATTTCTCTCATTCTCTCTTTGAAGAATTACTACTAGTAAGTATTCTTTTCTTACTTTTTATTTTTTTTACTTTTACTTTTTACATTTTACTTTTTACTTTTTACTTCGGTTATTATTTTTACCGAAACATGTAAATAATGTTATAAATTATATGCAATTAAAAATAAAATAAATAACATGTATACACTATTACTATTACTAGCACCTATAATCTACTACTTATATTGTAACATAAAAACATTTTGGGATATGTATTAGAGATGCATAGATCTTCGAACTTTCTTGACGAATGGTTTCTATGAGATTCTAGGCAGAGGGTTTGGATTTCCGATTTAAAGGGTCCTATGGCTCAAGCCCCTAGATCTAAATTAGCCATTCAAAGGGAAAGGGGTGATTGGAAGCTTATCTAATACGGCAAGTATCCTAAAATGGAAAACACTGATAAAAGTAGAAACTCTCTAGTCATAGAAACTTAGTAAATAAGAAACTTTCTAAAAATGGAAACTTTATAAAAATAGTAACTTACTAGGAATAGAAACTTAGTAAAACAAACTATACTGAAACACATACTTAAACTTAAAAATGGGCAAAACACTTAACTACTCTTAAATGTCAATAGGTTGACTTTCCTGCTCACTCGTTCAACTCTTTATTCCGAGGAATAACTCTCTCTCTACTTACTAAGGTGAATTCATAGCCCCTCTTTATTGCTAGCAAACTTACTTACTTTACTTGGGGTGAGACACATGCTGTTTTTACTTTTTACAATTTAGACACAAGTATCAAACTGTTAAACTATGCTATACCCGGCTATGTCCGACTAAGTCCCTACAGTGATATTTTTAATTGCTGCTGCATGTTTAATTATTGGGAGTAGGCCTATCGGGAGTAACGTCCCCGATACTTTTGACTAAGTCTTTGTATTACTTGATAATGAAATTAAACCGACAAGGACAGACACAACTTGTCATGGGGCAAACTTGAACGTTTAGTCTAAATATCACGCTTTGGCATAACTTTTTGATCCTGCGAGAGATCAACTTTACAAACTAAATCTTGTGGTCTAAAACAACGGTCAAACTTTTGTTAAACCTATGAACTTCACTCAACCTTTTGGTTGACACTTTAGCATGTTTTGTCTCAGGTGCTATTTGATTCAAGCTTACTTATCTACTGCTTATGTGATGCTACTTGGACATATGTGATGCTACTTGGACATAGGATCAAGAGATTATCGCATTTATTACTATTGCATTTAAACATTTACTTTACTCCTTTCTAACGACATTTCATTTTCCGCTGCGTACTCCATAAATTTTAACTTTCTCATTTAGTATTGTTCTCGTTATTATAATATGTTGGTATGTTTTGATATTAGTGGCGTTCCTTCCAGGCCCTATTAGGAGGACGTTACATTAACTTAGATAAAGCGGGTAATAAGTACATAAATTGGACGATATTGGAACAGTGTGGTTGGACTGATGATCTCGGAAGAATGCTGACTTTCCAAGCCGAAGGTAGAACGCACCGGGCATGGAAAATGTTGTTTGAGTTAAACGAAACAACATATAACGAGCCATATGCAGAGTTTATGGCTACCTGGAGTTTTGATTCAACGATTGATCTGGCGGATTATAATAATCAAGAATGCATCCATTTTCGACATCAAAACCGAATGTATCACTTGACTCTCTCACAGTTTGCGAGACACCTAGAGTTGTACAAATCATCACAACTCACCCGGCCAATATTCAGGGATGGATTGACCACCTTGAATTACATGGATCATCAGACTTTCTGGCAAGAGCACACCACAGATAACGGGCCATGGCAGTCAAGTAAAAAGGCGTCAAAATTCGCCAACCCCGTACTCCGAATCCTCCACCACCTAATCACCAAAACCCTCCATCCTAAAGCCAGATTCGGCGGTGTTGTTACAATCAGAGACATGCGCCTGATGCACGCCATAATGAACAACCAGAATCTACAGGTGGCACATCTTCTAGCTCAGGCTATCACCAGCAAGAAGAATTCGGCAAGCACGGTTGTGCTGGTTTTAGGGGGTGTTGTGACTAAGTTGCTCAAGAGCATGCGTGTTTTAGGGGATGTTGAACGGTTTAACTATACGATTGGGGCCGTATCAGAGGAAATTGGGTATAAGTTGTTGAGCTACTGGAGATATATTCGCGTTGAGGGTGAGCAGTTGATCATCCAAGCGAACCCAGAGATACCCGGTTCCGAAAAACAGACGGTACCAGGGGTGAGAGTTCAGGGATTCAGACCTGATACTCGGACACGAGATGGTAGTAGGAGACGAGGTCCCCAGGAACCTGTGGATGAGGATAACCCCACAGCCCATGGACGACCCACTGACACTCGCCGTCACTCATCAGTTGGCAAGGGTGATCGTCCACGATATCCACCGTACGGCTACCAGTACCACATGGGGGATATACCCGGGCATGAGAGTTGGTTTTCCCAGCACGCGATCCTTGAGAATTTGGATCACTTTGCGCATTATGCGGGGAGGCAGTTCGACATCCTACCATACCCACATGAGTACCCGGTAATGACAGCCCACCGTGATCCTAGGGGAGCAGGCCCGAGCCATCAGTTTTCAGGACCTCCATCTCCACCTACTCATCACTACACGCAGCGTACAATTATCACATCTACACCTCTACCGCCACCTCCAGAGACTACAGGGGCTGAGAATTTTGTTGAAGAGTTGTTCAACGTTAACACGTCTACTGTTGGTCAGGACCCTAGGTGGGAACATGCATTGGAGCAACGTACGACTGCAGGGGTTGCGCAGGGTATCGATAGTATGGATGTGAACCAGCAGTGGGGAAGAGGTAGAGATTTACAGGATAGTATGGGTTGGCAGGCAGGGCCTATGGTTCATACGAGCACGTCATCGTTAACTGGGTTAATCGCTAGATCAGATGAGATAGAATTTAGAATATCCTCGGGTATGAATACAGCAGAGTTGGCAGACCAGTTTGCCACAGACGAGGAGATGACCATCGAGGGTCAATCTAGATTGAGGAACCCAACCAGGGCCCGTACCAGCGTAATCTACTCTCCCCCATATTCAGCACCTCAGCCGTAATCATGATTATCTTTTGGAACATTCGTACTTTTATTACTGATGCTACATTACATTATCTTATATTTCTGTACGCCCGGTTTCGGGCATAACTACTTTTATGTTTAGCATGTATGGTTGTTTTTAGAATAAATATTGCATGAAATAAACGTCACAAAGCAAACGACGATCGAGACCGTACGAGGTGGATACTGGAGCAAAGACGACTTGAACGAGGATGACGTTGGCACAAGAATTGAAGAATCCATAATCAGCGCGCCATCCGATTGCACGTCTTGAAACCATAGGGGAGTAATACGTCTTCATCACCTTTTCAAATAAGAATATACGCAAATTACTATACCACTTTAAAAACTAAGTGTGGGATTGGCAATCCCACCAACATAAACTTTTAATAACACAACGCCTCTTTTAAAAAAAAAAAAACACTAAAGTGTGGGATACTCCGTATCCTTAACATTGAGGACAATGTTATTTTAAAGTGTGGGATAGCAAATGTTGCACATAACGATTCTTGTAACATCCTCAAGTTTTTCACAAAATTTAAAACTTTTCGAATTACAAAACGCTAAGGATGATAAAATTCTATAAAAGATCAAAAAGTTTTTGCTACAAAATAGACAAAAAGGGTAAAACAAGGTTGAAAACTTTTTGCGAAAAATCAAAATCAATTCTCCCAATAGAGCATTGCATAACAAAAGGCGCAATTCGACCTGCTATAATTGTTGTGAGGCACCCTCAAATAAGGCTTTATAAGCACTCATTTTTAGTGCTTCACTATATTTCCGTTGAGCGCGCCAATGTTAACATCTCGAAATCAGAACTTGCTCTTGATCTACATTTCGGAATCACACATTTTGATGAGGATGACTAAGTGAAAACCTCAGCTATTCGTGAAGACAAAAACAACCCCCGCTACACACCTTTGTTTTCATTTTCGCTCCACAAATCCATTTCACCTTTTTCTTTTTACTTACTCTATCCGCTTCATAAATAAATAAATCCTGACTAAATCACTCTTTTTCGGGAAAAACTCCAAAATCGCACTAGAAAAATGCAAGCATCCAAGCCAAATATCAAAGAAGATCGCCCAAAAGGAGACCTCGAAGAGAAAAGCAAAAGATGCTTTCAAAAAAAAAAAAAAAAAAAAAAAAAAACTAGAGCAAAGTCTCTACGAATAAAGGCTCTGAGAAAGGGAGCAGAACCAGCAAAGATTCGAGAAAAGAACTCCTGGCAGTCAAAAAGAAGGATGCTCACCAAGAAATTCCTGACAAAAGCTGAAGGGATCGTCGAAATCAATCTTTCGAAAAAGTAACTCCTATCTATCAAAAACCCTTCGCATTCTAGAAACTTCCGAACCCCCCCCCCCCATCTCTTCACAATTTAAGCTGAGTTAATAACCGAAAATTCTCGCAAATAAGTGATGGAGATTTGAGTCTCGATCAAGCCTTTGACGAAGAATGTAAGCATGATGGCTAAGAGTGAATTCATTTCTTAGAACTTTAGGACACCCTAAACACTTTAGTGAAATGAGTGACCCGAGTGAGATAGCCTCAGTTATGTAACCTCCTCTCATGCTTGCGGGAAAAGATTCGAGAATAGCAAAAAGAATAAAAACTAAGTTTCCGCCCTTCCGTCTTGCGGAACAAAACAGCTTGATCACTACGAATTAAAGTCCTCACTGTTTTTAAGTTCAGAAGTTTGCTTGAGGACAAGCAAAGTCTAAGTGTGGGATATTTGATATCGGCTAAAAAGTCACGTTTTTACCCCCGATATTGAGTCCCAAAAGCATAAAGTTCAAAGCTTTGTGAGCAAAATAATCGCTTTTTTGGTTAAACTTGTAGGCAAAGTAATTAAAAAAGACGATGCAAAAAGAATCAAGAGAAACGGAGCTAAAACGAAGATTCTAGAGTGAAAACGGTGAAAGACAAGAAATCAAGTTACGATCCAGAAAATCAAGGCTGACCAGCAAGCCATACGGCCTACCATACGGCCTGCCAGTATGGAAACGGCCTGCCATATACGTGCCACCACACGAGCCACCATAGGGCCTGCCTTGCATACGGCCTGCCAAAAACGAGCTACCATACGCCCTGCCATACGCCTTGCTAGGCGTATGCTGGCAAATTTCAAGTCTATTTAATGGGTCTTTGTCATTCATTCCAACACACACCTCTCTTCACTCTCTCACTACAATACACTTTCTCCCACTAGAGCTTTCAAGGCCTTCTCACCTCTGAGCGGGAAATTAAGTATCCGGAGGCGAACGCTGAAGATTGTAATAGGAGCGGGCTAGAGGTTGTCAGCACTTGTAATGGTCCAGATCTCAACTGTAAACTGTGAACGCTTTCCTTAATTTAATAAAGTTATTATCTTGAGTTGCTTTCATCTTACATGATTATCTATCTGTTACAATTGTTTATTATGTGTTGAATATTTTATCTGAAACTTATCATATTGTTATGCCGAAACCTTGACGGTTTAGAAGTTTAATTTACGGATCACCCTTTTCGCATATTCACGTGGCTATAACCTAGTATTAGGACCTGATCAACCCTAGGATACGAGGTAAGTAGTTATGTGTGCTTAACATCACCATAGGGATATAGTACCTACGTATGAATAACCATTTGTTCATCATAGAAGAGCTGCCCATTTAGATTGTGGTTAGAGTTAGCAATAGAGAGTTCAGTGAACACTAGCTTACTCAGAAGCATGATTCGCGTCAGAAGCAATGTTCTTGATATATTGTAAGATGATCCGGGGTTGAATAAGTGATCGCAAAAGGAAAGACTTTTATCCCAATTAGCAATACCTTAGGATATCTAAGATTGCACATCTGTTAATGTTCAGGCATAGCATAGTGATTTAGTGGTAGGATATTGCTTTAGTTAGACCAACTAGGATTAAGAAAAGCTGAGACGTTCCTTTATTGGGTAAACCACTTTGTTCATGTACCTAAGATTCCATCCATAAGGTCGTTCAAACCTTTCAGGTTAACGTTTGGAGTAGAGATACCTGTCTTATGTAATGTCCCGTTCTTATTGATTAAAAACGTTCCATATTAATTGATTTCGTTGCGAGGTTTTGACCTCTATATGAGACGTTTTTCAAATACTGCATTCATTTTTAAAACAAACAATAACCTTTATTTCATAAATAAAGGTTTAAAAAGCTTTACGTAGATTATCAAATAATGATAATCTAAAATATCCTGTTTACACACGACCATTACATAATGGTTTACAATACAAATATATTACATCGAAATTAGTTTCTTGAATGCAGTTTTTACACAATATCATACAAACATGGACTCCAAATCTTGTCCTTATTTTAGTATGCAACAGCGGAAGCTCTTAGTATTCACCTGAGAATAAACATGCTTTAAACGTCAACAAAAATGTTGGTGAGTTATAGGTTTAACCTATATATATCAAATCGTAACAATAGACCACAAGATTTCATATTTCAATACACATCCCATACATAGAGATAAAAATCATTCATATGGTGAACACCTGGTAACCGACATTAACAAGATGCATATATAAGAATATCCCCATCATTCCGGGACACCCTTCGGATATGATATAAATTTCGAAGTACTAAAGCATCCGGTACTTTGGATGGGGTTTGTTAGGCCCTATAGATCTATCTTTAGGATTCGCGTCAATTAGGGTGTCTGTTCCCTAATTCTTAGATTACCAGACTTAATAAAAAGGGGCATATTCGATTTCAATAATTCAACCATAGAATGTAGTTTCACGTACTTGTGTCTATTTTGTAAATCATTTATAAAACCTGTATGTATTCTCATCCCAAAAATATTAGATTTTAAAAGTGGGACTATAACTCACTTTCACAGATTTTTACTTCGTCGGGAAGTAAGACTTGGCCACTGGTTGATTCACGAACCTATAACAATATATACATATATATCAAAGTATGTTCAAAATATATTTACAACACTTTTAATATATTTTGATGTTTTAAGTTTATTAAGTCAGCTGTCCTCGTTAGTAACGTACAACTAGTTGTCCACAGTTAGATGTACAGAAATAAATCGATAAATATTATCTTGAATCAATCCACGACCCAGTGTATACGTATCTCAGTATTGATCACAACTAAAACTATATATATTTTGGAATCAACCTCAACCCTGTATAGCTAACTCCAACATTCACATATAGAGTGTCTATGGTTGTTTCGAAATATATATAGATGTGTCGACATGATAGGTCGAAACATTGTATACGTGTCTATGGTATCTCAAGATTACATAATATACAATACAAGTTGATTAAGTTATGGTTGGAATAGATTTGTTACCAATTTTCACGTAGCTAAAATGAGAAAGATTATCCAATCTTGTTTTACCCATAACTTCTTCATTTTAAATCCGTTTTGAGTGAATCAAATTGCTATGGTTTCATATTGAACTCTATTTTATGAATCTAAACAGAAAAATTATAGGTTTATAGTCAGAAAAATAAGTTACAAGTCATTTTTGTAAAGGTAGTCATTTCAGTCGAAAGAACGACGTCTAGATGACCATTTTAGAAAACATACTTTCACTTTGAGTTTAAACATAATTTTTGGATATAGTTTCATGTTCATAATAAAAATCATTTTCCCAAAATAACAAATTTTAAATCAAAGTTTATCATAGTTTTTAATTAACTAACCCAAAACAGCCTGCGGTGTTACTACGACGGCGTAAATCCGGTTTTACGGTGTTTTTCGTGTTTCCAGGTTTTAAATCATTAAGTTAGCATATCATATAGATATAGAACATGTGTTTAGTTGCTTTTAAAAGTCAAGTTAGAAGGATTAACTTTTATTTGTGAACAAGTTTAGAATTAACTAAACTATGTTCTAGTGATTACAAGTTTAAACCTTTGAATAAGATAGCTTTATATGTATGAATTGAATGATGTTATGAACATCATTACTACCTCAAGTTCCTTGGATAAACCTACTAGAAATGAGAAAAATAGATCTAGCTTCAAAGGATCCTTGGATGGCTTGAAAGTTCTTGAAGCAGAATCATGACACGAAAACAATTTCAAGTAAGATTTCCACTCGAAATAAGATTGTTATAGTTATATAAATTGAATTAAAGTTTGAATATGATTATTACCTTGTATTAGAAAGATAACCTACTGTAAGTAACAAAGGTTTCTTGATCTTGGATGATTACTTGGAATGGATTTAGAAAACTTGGAAGTAAACTTGCAATCTTGGAAGTATTCTTGATTTTATGAAACTAGAACTTTTTGAATTTATGAAGAACACTTAGAACTTGAAGATAGAACTTGAGAGAGATTAATTAGATGAAGAAAATTGAAGAATGAAAGTGTTTGTAGGTGTTTTTGGTCGTTGGTGTATGGATTAGATATAAAGGATATGTAATTTTGTTTTCATGTAAATAAGTCATGAATGATTACTCATATTTTTGTAATTTTATGAGATATTTCATGCTAGTTGCCAAATGATGGTTCCCACATGTGTTAGGTGACACACATGGGCTACTAAGAGCTAATCATTGGAGTGTATATAACAATAGTACATACATCTAAAAGCTGTGTATTGTACGAGTACGAATACGGGTGCATACGAGTAGAATTGTTGATGAAACTGAACGAGGATGTAATTGTAAGCATTTTTGTTAAGTAGAAGTATTTTGATAAGTGTCTTGAAGTCTTTCAAAAGTGTATGAATACATATTAAAACACTACATGTATATATATTTTAACTGAGTCGTTAAGTCATCGTTAGTCGTTACATGTAAATATTGTTTTGAAACCTTTAGGTTAACGATCTTGTTAAATGTTGTTAACCCATTGTTTATTATAACTAATGAGATATTAAATTGTTATATTATCATGATATTATGATATATAATATATCTTAGTATGATATATATACAGTTAAATGTCGTTACAACGATAATCGTTACATATATGTCTCGTTTCGAAATCATTAAGTTAGTAGTCTTATTTTTACATATGTATTTCATTATTAATACACTTAATAATATATTTACTTATCATTTAACATAATTAACCAAGTGTATCAATATCTCAGTATGATTCATATGTACCTAGTAAGACGTTGTTATAACGATAATCGTTATATATATCGTTTTCGAGTTTCTTAAATTAATAGTCTCAGTTTTATGTATATAACTCATTGTTAAAATACCTAATGAGATACATACTTATAATAAAATCATGTTAACTATATATATAACCATATATATGTCATCGTATAGTTTTTACAAGTTTTAACGTTCGTGAATCACCGGTCAACTTGGGTGGTCAATTGTCTATATGAAACCTATTTCAATTAATCAAGTCTTAACAAGTTTGATTGCTTAACATGTTGGAAACACTTAATCATGTAAATAACAATTTTATTTAATATATATATAAACATGGAAAAGTTCGGGTCACTACATCTTAGCCAGAATCTTCAAAGCCTAAACTCTTAGTGACAAATCAGTTAGGTTCACAGCCCAGTTGATTGAGGTTTAGTGTTTATCCTAGGAAGTTAAACTCTTGCGATAATTCCCCTTCAGAATTCTATTCTTCATACCTATCTTTACTTTTATTGTCTAATTACTATTTTATCTAGTTAATCTTAATCTATCACCTCTTGTCACTAGGATTAAGTATATAGGCACTTTTATCCCACATTACTGAACAAACAAACAAAAATACGTACCTGAGTTATATTTACCACTTACTCGTTAAAAGGAAGACAAGTAGGTGAGTTATAGCTTGGAACCCCAGCTAAATATAAATGATAAAACAACCCACTACTTGCCCTCGTGGTAGCTGATTCTGATGTGCCGCGGCCTAACGACACCGCTAAAATAAAACCGTCCGTTTCGGCCATATCAAGTTTAAAGACGATTGTGCAAAGTTCGGTATTAGAATGTTGAAAATGATACCAGAGCCACCGTAACACAATGGAGTCACCGAACGTATGAATCGTACGTTGAATGAAAGGGCAAGAAGTATGAGACTACATGCTGGTTTGCCTAAGATGTTTTGGGCGAATGCGGTTAATACGGCGACTTATTTGATTAATAGGGGACCCTCAACACCATTGGGTTTTCGAATTCCCGAGGAAGAATGACTAGGTAAAAAGGTTAGTTCTGATCATCTTAGAATCTTTGGGTGTAACGTTTATGTGAAAACCAAAGATATTGATAAAGATAAACTTGAAGCTAAGTCAAAGAAGTGCACGTTCATTGGTTATGGCTCGGATGAAATGGGCTATCGTTGTTAGGATAATGAAGCTACAAGAGTTATTCGATCGCGTGATGTTACCTTTGATGAAGATTCGGTCTATGGCAAACCGATAACGGAGAGTCAAAAACCGGATCATGTTAGTCTTGATGATGTTTCTCTTGATGATCTTGCGGTTTCTAGTGGGAGTTCGTGGAATAATGAATTGCCGATTAATGGTGATGGGTCGGATCTTGACAATGATGAGGATGGTTCGGATAGCGGTGATAATTCCGAACATAGTGCGAGTTCTAGTGATGAGGAGACTACTAATGAAACCGGTCCAACCATACCGGTTGCTCCTATACTTAGACGCTCGACTAGAGTGCTCAAACCTAATCCTAGGTATTCTCCATCAATAAACTACTTGCTCTATACCGAGAATGGTGATCCCGAAATTTACTTTAAAGCAAGGAATTCCAAAGAATCCATACAATGGGAGCTTGCTATAAAAGAAGAGATGGGGTCACTTGAGAAGAACAAGACTTGGTCACCAGTGAAATTACCTCATGATAAAAAGGCGTTGCAAAACAAATGAGTGTGTAGAATAAAGAATGAGGTGGATGGTAAGAAGAGGTACAAAGCACGGTTAGTTGTTAAAGGGTTTCAACAAAGGAAAGGGGTTGATTACCAAGAGATATTTTCACCGGTGGGATGACAACTATTCGTTTGGTACTTTCGTTAGTCGCATCCGAGGACTTACATCTACAACAACTAGATGTGAAGACCGCATTCTTACACGGGGATCTTGATGAGGAGATATATATGAGGTAACCCGAGGGATTTGAGGTAAAGGGTAAAGAGAAGTGGGTTTGTATGTTAAAGAAAAGTTTGTATGGATTGAAGCAAGCACCTCGGCGATGGTACTTGAGATTTGATGAGTTTATTAAGAAGGTTAGTTTTGTAAAATGTAAAGCGGACCATTGTTGTTACTTGAAGAAATTCAAGTCTTCTTACATAATCTTATTGTTATACATTGATGACATGTTGCTTGCGGGTTCCGACATGTCCGAGATCAATAAATTGAAAGATATGCTTTCAAAATAGTTCGAGATGAAGGATCTTAGTAGTGCTAAGCAAATACTTGGAATGAGTATTGTGTGTGATCGTGCTAAAGGTGTTCTATACTTGTCTCAATCTAAATATATTGAGAAAGTAGTAGAAAAGTTTAATGTTGATAAAGCAAAGGCTCGTACTATGCCTTTGGGTAGCGCGATGAAGTTATCGAAGAATCAATCACCTAAGACGGAAGAAGACAAAGCGGAGATGGAAAAGGTTCCGTATAGATCGGCCGTGGGAAGTATTATGTATACCATGGTTTGTACCGGATATAGCTCATGCATTGGGAGTTGTAAGCTGATGTGCGTGAGGTGGTGTATAAAATAGTTATAATTTTTACAAGGAAATACTATTAAATACGATACAATTTTACACAAGAAATTTATTTATTTATAGAATGGATATACCTAAACCTTGCTACAACACTTATAGGCAGTGTACCTAATCGTACAGTAGTGTAATTTTTAGTAAGTCCGGTTCGTTCCACAGGAATCTTTAGCCAAGCTTAACGCTATATTTTTAACTTATAATTGTAAAAATACAAAAATATATATAAGTATTATTACTATTATAAAAGGGGGTTTTTACCGTTTAATGACCGGTTTGTCGATTTTAAAACTTTAGTCGCAGTTAAAACCTAATGTAAAATATTAAATATATAAAAGACTTAATTTAAAGCGTAAAGTAAATAACGATAATAAAATTGCGATAATTAAAGAGTACGATAATTAAAAGTGCAATTAAATAAAATGACAATAAATAAAAGTGCGATAATTAAAAGTGCAATTAAATATGAAATATATAAATTATGCTTATTTAAACTTCCGTAATCATGATGTTTGACGTGTTGATTTTAGTTTATTACCATGGGTTAATTGTCCTTTGTCCTGGATTATTCGATATGTCCATACGGATTTGTCCATAATAGTCTATCAGTCATAATCATAAAGTGCGAAAGTCTTCGTCAAATTATTCTTATTCCCGAAGTCAAATATTCCAACTAATTGGGGATTCGAATTGTAACAAGGTCTTAATACTTTGTTTAATGAATACACCAGGTTATCGACTACGTGTAAACCAAGGTTTTACTACTTTGTTAACAATTACACCAATTACCCTTGAATGTAATCCACCCCTGTTTCAACAAGTCTATTAACTATTAATCCAGTTCCGTGTCCGGTAAAATGAACAATTATTGGTATTTATAGATATCCCGCCCACCGTACCCAGTCAAGCTTATGTGGTTATATATAAATACGTCAAATTATAAGTCTATATATTAAATCAACGAGGTATCATTTAGTTAATATAAAACCCATTAATAACCCATAGTCTAATTTCCACAAGTGTCGTTCTTTTGTCCAAACCCCAATTATGGTACAAAGCCGAATTACCCAATTTTAATATTACGTCAAACATCACGATTACTTCGGTATTAAATAAGCATAATAATAACTTAGCTACAAGACATTAAATTAAAAAGGTTGAACATAACTTACAATGATTAAAAATAGTGTAGTGACCCGAACTTTTCTATGTTTTTATATATTAAATGAAATTGATATTTACATGATTAAATGTTTCCAACATGTTAAGCAATCAAACTTGTTAAGACTTGATTAATTGAAAGAGGTTTCATATAGACAATTGACCACCCAAGTTGACCGGCGATTCACCAACGTTAAAACTTGTAAAAACTATATGATGACATATATATGGATATATATATATATATATATATATATATATATATATATATATATATATATATATATATATAGTTAACATGATATTATGATAAGTAAACATATCATTAAGTATATTAACAATGAACTACATATGTAAAAACAAGACTACTAACTTAATGATTTTGAAACGAGACATATATGTAACGATTATCGTTGTAACGACATTTAATGTATATATATCATATTAAGATATATTAATACATCATGATATCATGATAATGTAATAATTTAACATCTCATTTGATTTAATAAACAATGGGTTAACAACATTTAACAAGATCTTTAACCTAAAGGTTTCAAAACAACACTTACATGTAACGACTAACGATGACTTAACGACTCAGTTAAAATGTATATACATGTAGTGTTTTAATATGTATTCATACACTTTTGAAAGACTTCAAGACACTTATCAAAATACTTCTACTTAACAAAAATGCTTACAATTACATCCTCGTTCAGTTTCATCAACAATTCTACTCGTATGCACCCGTATTCGTACTCGTACAATACAAAGCTTTTAGATGTATGTACTATTGGTATATTGTAGTGACCCGAACTTTTCCATGTTTATATATATTAATTGAGATTGATATTTACATGATTAAATGTTTCCAACATGTTAAGCAATCAAACTTGTTAAGACTTGATTAATTGAAATATGTTTCATATAGACAATTGACCACCCAAGTTGACCGGTGATTCACGAACGTTAAAACTTGTAAAAACTATATGATGACATATATATGGATATATATAAAGTTAACATGATACTATGATAAGTAAACATATCATTAAGTATATTAACAATGAACTACATATGTAAAAACAAGACTACTAACTTAATGATTTTTAAACGAGACATATATGTAACGATTATCGTTGTAAAGACATTTAATGTATGTATATCATATTAAGAGATATTCATACATGATAATATCATGATAATATAATAATTTAAAATCTCATTTGATATTATAAACATTGGTTTGACAACATTTAACAAGATCGTTAACCTAAAGGTTTCAAAACAACACTTACATGTAACGACTAACAATGACTTAACGACTCAGTTAAAATGTATATACATGTAGTGTTTTAATATGTATTTATACACTTTTGAAAGACTTCAATACACTTATCAAAATACTTCTACTTAACAAAAATGCTTACAATTACATCCTCGTTCAGTTTCATCAACAATTCTACTCGTATGCACCCGTATTCGTACTCGTACAATACACAGCTTTTAGATGTATGTACTATTGGTATATACACTCCAATGATCAGCTCTTAGCAGCCCATGTGAGTCACCTAACACATGTGGGAACCATCATTTGGCAACTAGCATGAAATATCTCATAAAATTACAAAAATATGAGTAATCATTCATGACTTATTTACATGAAAACAAAATTACATATCCTTTATATCTAATCCATACACCAACGACCAAAAACACCTAAAAACACTTTCATTCTTCAATTTTATTCATCTAATTGATCTCTCTCAAGTTCTATCTTCAAGTTCTAAGTGTTCTTCATATATTCTACAAGTTCTAGTTACATAAAATCAAGAATACTTTCAAGTTTGCTAGCTCACTTCCAATCTTGTAAGGTGATCATCCAACCTCAAGAAATCTTTGTTTCTTACAGTAGGTTATCATTCTAATACAAGGTAATAATCATATTCAAACTTTGGTTCAATTTCTATAACTATAACAATCTTATTTCAAGTGATGATCTTACAAGAACTTGTTTTCGTGTCACGATTCTGCTTCAAGAACTTCGAGCCTTCCAAGGATCCGTTGAAGCTAGATCCATTTTTCTCTTTTCCAGTAGGTTTATCCAAGGAACTTAAGGTAGTAATGATGTTCATAACATCATTCGATTCATACATATAAAGTTATCTTATTCGAAGGTTTAAACTTGTAATCACTAGAACATAGTTTAGTTAATTCTAAACTTGTTCGCAAACAAAAGTTAATCCTTCTAACTTGACTTTTAAAATCAACTAAACACATGTTCTATATCTATATGATATGCTAACTTAATGATTTAAAACCTGGAAACACGAAAAACACCGTAAAATCGGATTTACGCCGTCGTAGTAACACCGCGGGCTGTTTTGGGTTAGTTAATTAAAAACTATGATAAACTTTGATTTAAAAGTTATACTGAGAAAATGATTTTTATTATGAACATGAAACTATATCCAAAAATTATGGTTAAACTCAAAGTGGAAGTATGTTTTCTAAAATGGTCATCTAGACGTCGTTCTTTCGACTGAAATGACTACCTTTATAAAAACGACTTGTAACTTATTTTTCCGACTATAAACCTATACTTTTTCTGTTTAGATTCATAAAATAGAGTTCAATATGAAACCATAGCAATTTGATTCACTCAAAACGGATTTAAAATGAAGAAGTTATGGGTAAAACAAGATTGGATAATTTTTCTCATTTTAGCTACGTGAAAATTGGTAACAAATCTATTCCAACCATAACTTAATCAACTTGTATTGTATATTATGTAATCTTGAGATACCATAGACACGTATACAATGTTTCGACCTATCATGTCGACACATCTATATATATTTCGGAACAACCATAGACACTCTATATGTGAATGTTGGAGTTAGCTATACAGGGTTGAGGTTGATTCCAAAATATATATAGTTTGAGTTGTGATCAATACTGAGATACGTATACACTGGGTCGTGGATTGATTCAAGATAATATTTATCGATTTATTTTTGTACATCTAACTGTGGACAACTAGTTGTAGGTTACTACGAGGACAGCTGACTTAATAAACTTAAAACATCAAAATATATTAAAAGTGTTGTAAATATATTTTGAACATACTTTGATATATATGTATATATTATTATAGGTTCGTGAATCAACCAGTGGCCAAGTCTTACTTCCCTACGAAGTAAAAATCTGTGAAAGTGAGTTATAGTCCCACTTTTAAAATCTAATATTTTTGGGATGAGAATACATGCAGGTTTTATAAATGATTTACAAAATAGACACAAGTACGTGAAACTACATTCTATGGTTGAATTATCAAAATCGAATATGCCCCTTTTTATTAAAGTCTGGTAATCTAAGAATTAGGGAACAGACACCCTAATTGACGCGAATCCTAAAGATAGATCTATTGGGCCTAACAAACCCCATCCAAAGTACCGGATGCATTAGTACTTCGAAATTTATATCATATCCGAAGGGTGTCCCGGAATGATGGGGATATTCTTATATATGCATCTTGTTAATGTCGGTTACCAGGTGTTCACCATATGAATGATTTTTATCTCTATGTATGGGATGTGTATTGAAATATGAAATCTTGTGGTCTATTATTATGATTTGATATATATAGGTTAAACCTATAACTCACCAACATTTTTGTTGACGTTTTAAGCATGTTTATTCTCAGGTGATTATTAAGAGCTTTCGCTGTTGCATACTTAAATAAGGACGAGATTTGGAGTCCATGCTTGTATGATATTGTGTAAAAAACTGCATTCAAGAAACTTATTTTGTTGTAACATATTTGTATTGTAAACCATTATGTAATGGTCGTGTGTAAACAGGATATTTTAGATTATCATTATTTGATAATCTACGTAAAGCTTTTTAAAACCTTTATCTATTAAATAAAGGTTATGGTTTGTTTTAAAAATGAATGCAGTCTTTGAAAAACGTCTCATATAGAGGTCAAAACCTCGCAACGAAATCAATTAATATGGAACGTTTTTAATCAATAAGAACGGGACATTTCAGTTGGTATCCGAGCGTTGGTCTTAGAGAACCAGAATTTTGCATTAGTGTGTCTTATCAAGTTTGTTAGGATGCATTAGTGAGTCTGGACTTCGACCGTGTTTACTTGAAAAATGATTGCTTAACAAATTTTGTTGGAAACTATATATTTTTAACATGTGAATATTATGTGATATATTAATCTCTTAATGCGTTTGATATTATACGATAGATGTCTACCTCTAGAACAAGTCCCATTGACTCACCTAATAATAATGAAGAGTCAAATGTAAATTGGAATGATTCGTGGACTGATTCACAAGTTCCCGAAGAGGAACCGGAAGAAGAGTCGGAACCGGAAGAAGAATCGGAACCGGAAGAAGAATCGGAACCGGGTGAAGAAATAGAACCGGTGGGGGAAATAATAAAACGGTTAAGTAAAAGAAAATCCTCAACCAACCGACCAAGGTTAATTATGGTCAATGGTGTTTCCGCCAAGGAAGCAAAATATTGGGAGGATTACCAATTCTCCGATGAATCGGATTCCGACGAGAATTCCGATGATGTTATAGAAATTACCCCAACTGAATTTAAAAAGGCAAAAGAAAATAATAAGGGAAAGGGCATAAAAATAGAGAAATCTAATTCCAACCCCGATGAACTTTATATGTATCGTCAACCCCCGAAGTCCTTAAGTTGTAACAATGACCCGGGAACCTCTAAACCACCAGGTTTTTCTAAACCAATGTGGAAAACGACGGCTCGTATTAGGGGAACATCATATATCTCTAGAAACTTGGAAAAACGAACCAAAACCGAAGAAGAAGAAACAAGAGAGTCGGAATAAGATAGTTGTATTCGTGTGGTGTAATATATGTAATATAGTGTGCTTATGCTTTATGATATATGTAAAAATTGCTTGTATTAATAAGTATTTTTTTTATGAATCTAACTCTTGTCTATTTTACAGTATAAAAATACAAAATGGATAGACAACCCAATATTTTAAGAGACCTACCCGGAGACATGATTGATGAAATCTTGTCTAGAGTCGGTCAGAATTCTTCGGCACAACTATTTAAGGCGAGATCAGTTTGTAAGACATTCGAAGAACGTTCCAAGAATGCCTTGGTTTATAAAAGGCTTTCGTTCGAAAGATGGGGGATATCACATTGGGAAATCCATAAGTTACGATGTGTTTACTTTGACGCATATATTGCGGGGAACCCAAATGCTATTTTACGCAATGGGTTAAGAAATTATTTTGACTCAATATATCCGAATATTGGACTTCGTGATTTAGAAAAAGCGGCTAACATGCAACATAAAGAAGCATGTTATGCTTACGGATTAGTAATGTTCGCTTCTCACCAAAGTGAAAACAAGAACATCGGGCTACAACTATTAAACAAAACGTTCCCACAAGTGACGGAGTCGGTAATTGGGGTAAGAAATGAGGTTTTTAGATTGTTACGGGACTGTTGGACATTACGTAACCCTCGTCCCTTTGACGACGTTACAACACGTTGTCTTATCAACGGCCATAACGGTTATGTTCCACAAGACCAAGGATGGGAAGTAATCCTAGTAAAACCAGAATGCATGACTTGTTTCTGGACGTATGAATTACGTGTCTTTATTGCCTTTGCTGAACGACTTGTGTACTAGCTAGAATTATCTTCACAACCATCTTGTATCAAATTTATTGTTTGCTATATTTCATGCTATATGTAAAATAAGCGGTATTGTAAGTTTGTAAAATATTGTGTAAAAGTTTGAACGCGAAATATTATTATAATCAGTTTTTCATATAGAATTGTAGTAGTTGAATTGTATATTAGCTACTAAGTATGAACTTAACGGGTAGGTACTACCCGAATTTAAACTTATAAAACGCTAATATGAAGAAAAAGCTTTTATAAATGAGTTCATATTATGCTACGAAATACTATTAACTACTCTTAATATTCTTAACTTGTTCCATTTGACTATTTTGAAGGAAATGGCACCGACTACTTGACACACCGTGAATATGAATGAAGAGGAATTTCGTACTTTTCTAGCTTCAAACATAGCCGCAGTACAGGCTGCGCTACATACCAACAATAACCTTGGATCTAGCAGTACAGGAAATCGTGTAGGATGCACCTACAAAGAATTCACTACCTGCAAACCTTTGGAATTTGATGGAACCGAAGGACCGATCGGATTGAAACGGTGGACCGAGAAGGTCGAATCGGTGTTTTCCATAAGTAAGTGTACTGAAGAGGACAAAGTGAAGTACGCTACGCATACCTTCACAGGTTCTGCGTTAACATGGTGGAATACCTATCTAGAGCAAGTGGGACAAGACGATGCGTACGCACTACCGTGGTCAGCATTCAAGCACTTGATAAACGAGAAGTACCGTCCCAGAACCGAGGTCAATAAGCTCAAGACAGAACTTAGAGGGTTACGAACCCAAGGATTTGATATTACCACGTACGAAAGACGATTCACAAAATTGTGCCTATTGTGTCCGGGAGCATTCGAAGATGAGGAAGAGAAGATCGACGCGTTTGTGAAAGGATTACCGGAAAGAATCCAAGAAGATATAAGTTCACACGAGCCCGCCTCCATACAACAGGCATGTAGAATGGCTCACAAACTAGTGAACCAGATTGAAGAAAGAATTAAAGAACAGACTGCTGAAGAGGCCAATGTGAAGCAAGTCAAAAGAAAGTGGGAGGAAAACAGTGATAAGAATCACCAATACAACAACAACAGCAATTACAACAATAATCGCAACAATTATCCCAACAATCGCAACATCAATCGCAACTACAACAAACGGCCCAACAACAACAACAACAACAACAACAACAACAACAACAACAACAACAACAACAACAACAACAACAACAACAACAACAACAACAACAACAACATCAACTACAACAATCATCCCAACAACAATAATAACCGCAACAACAACAACAATCAGAAGCAGCTATGCCAAAGGTGTGAAAAGTATCACTCGGGGTTCTGCACTAAATTTTGCAACAAGTGTAAAAGAAATGGTCATATCGGGGCGAAGCGTGAGGTCTACGGACTATGGGTTAATAGAACGAAAGGAACAAATGGTGTCGGAACGAGTAATGGCGGAGCAAGTAGTGTCGGAGCAAGTTATGCCAATGTAGTTTGTTATAAATGTGGAAAACCGGGCCACATTATTAGAAATTGCCCGAACCAGGAGAACACGAATGGACAAGGCCTCGGAAGAGTTTTCAATATTAATGCGGCAGAGGCACAGGAAGACCCGGAGCTTGTTACGGGTACGTTTCTTATTGACAATAAATCTGCTTACGTTTTATTTGATTCGGGTGTGGATAGAAGCTATATGAGTAGAGATTTTTGTGCTAAATTAAGTTGTCCACTGACGCCTTTGGATAGTAAATTTTTACTCGAATTAGCAAATGGTAAATTAATTTTAGCAGATAATATATGTCGGAATCGAGAAATTAAACTGGTTAGCGAAACATTTAAGATTGATTTGATACCAGTAGAGTTAGGGAGTTTTGATGTGATAATCGGTATGGACTGGTTGAAAGAAGTGAAAGCAGAGATCGTTTGTTACAAAAATGCAATTCACATTATACGAGAAAAAGGAAAACCCTTAATGGTGTACGGAGAAAAGGGCAACACGAAGCTACATCTTATTAGTAATTTGAAGGCACAAAAACTAATAAGAAAAGGTTGCTATGCTGTTCTAGCACACATCGAGAAAGTACAAACTGAAGAAAAGAGCATCAATGATGTTCCCATTGCAAAAGAATTTCCCGATGTATTTCCGAAAGAATTACCGGAATTACCCCCACATCGATCCGTTGAATTTCAAATAGATCTTGTACCAGGAGCTGCACCAATAGCTCGTGCTCCTTACAGACTCGCACCCAGCGAGATAAAAGAACTGCAAAGCCAATTACAAGAACTTTTAGAGCGTGGTTTCATTCGACCAAGCACATCACCGTGGGGAGCTCCTGTTTTGTTTGTCAAGAAGAAAGATGGTACATTCAGGTTGTGTATCGACTACCGATAGTTGAACAAACTTACCATCAAGAACCGCTACCCACTACCGAGAATCGACGACTTATTTGATCAACTACAAGGCTCGTCTGTTTATTCAAAGATTGACTTACGTTTCGGGTATCATCAAATGCGGGTGAAAGAAAATGATATTCCAAAGACTGCTTTCAGAACACGTTATGGTCATTACGAGTTTATGGTCATGCCATTTGGTTTAACTAATGCACCAACTGTGTTCATAAACCTTATGAACCGAGTGTGTGGACCATACCTTGACAAGTTTGTCATTGTTTTCATTGATGACATACTTATTTACTCAAAGAATGACCAAGAACACGGTGAACATTTGAGAAAGGTGTTAGAAGTATTGAGGAAGGAAGAATTGTACGCTAAGTTTTCAAAGTGTGCATTTTGGTTGGAAGAAGTTCAATTCCTCGGTCACATAGTGAACAAAGAAGGTATTAAGGTGGATCCGGCAAAGATAGAAACTGTTGAAAAGTGGGAAACCCCGAAAACTCCGAAACACATACGCCAGTTTTTAGGACTAGCTGGTTACTACAGAAGGTTCATCCAAGACTTTTCCAGAATAGCAAAACCCTTGACTGCATTAACGCATAAAGGGAAGAAATTTGAATGGAATGATGAACAAGAGAAAGCGTTTCAGTTATTGAAGAAAAAGCTAACTATGGCACCTATATTGTCATTGCCTGAAGGGAATGATGATTTTGTGATTTATTGTGACGCTTCAAAGCAAGGTCTCGGTTGTGTATTAATGCAACGAACGAAGGTGATTGCTTATGCGTCTAGACAATTGAAGATTCACGAACAAAATTATACAACGCATGATTTGGAATTAGGCGCGGTTGTTTTTGCATTAAAGACTTGGAGGCATTACTTATATGGGGTCAAAAGTATTATATATACCGACCACAAAAGTCTTCAACACATATTTAATTAGAAACAACTGAATATGAGGCAGCGTAGGTGTATTGAATTGTTGAATGATTACGACTTTGAGATTCGTTAGCACCCGGGGAAGGCAAATGTGGTAGCCGATGCCTTGAGCAGGAAGGATAGAGAACCCATTCGAGTAAAATCTATGAATATAATGATTCATAATAACCTTACTACTCAAATAAAGGAGGCGCAACAAGGAGTTTTAAAAAAGGGAAATTTAAAGGATGAAATACCCAAAGGATCGGAGAAGCATCTTAATATTCAGGAAGACGGAACCCGGTATAGGGCTGAAAGGATTTGGGTACCAAAATTTGGAGATATGAGAGAAATGGTACTTAGAGAAGCTCATAAAACCAGATACTCAATACATCCTGGAACGGGGAAGATGTACAAGGATCTCAAGAAACATTTTTGGTGGCCGGGTATGAAAGCCGATGTTGCTAAATACGTAGGAGAATGTTTGATGTGTTCTAAGGTCAAAGCTGAGCATCAGAAACCATCAGGTCTACTTCAATAACCCGAAATCCCAGAATGGAAATGGGAAAACATTACCATGGATTTCATCACTAAATTGCCAAGGACTGCAAGTGGTTTTGATACTATTTGGGTAATAGTTGATCGTCTCACCAAATCAGCACACTTCCTGCCAATAAGAGAAGATGACAAGATGGAGAAGTTAGCACGACTGTATTTGAAGGAAGTCATCTCCAGACATGGAATACCAATCTCTATTATCTCTGATAGGGATGGCAGATTTATTTCAAGATTCTCGCAGACATTACAGCAAGCATTAGGAACTCGTCTAGACATGAGTACTGCCTATCATCCACAAACTGATGGGCAGAGCGAAAGGACGATACAAACGCTTGAAGACATGCTACGAGCATGTGTTATTGATTTTGGAAACAGTTGGGATCGACATCTACCGTTAGCAGAATTTTCCTACAACAACAGCTACCATTCAAGCATTGAGATGGCGCCGTTTGAAGCACTTTATGGTAGAAATTGCAGGTCTCCGATTTGTTGGAGTGAAGTGGGGGATAGACAGATTACGGGTCCGGAGATAATACAAGAAACTACCGAGAAAATCATCCAAATTCAACAAAGATTGAAAACCGCCCAGAGTCGACAAAAGAGCTACGCAGACAGTAAAAGAAAAGATATAGAGTTTGAAATTGGAGAAATGGTCATGCTTAAGGTTTCACCTTGGAAAGGCGTTGTTCGATTTGGTAAACGGGGGAAACTAAATCCAAGGTACATTGGACCATTCAAGATTATAGATCGTGTCGGACCAGTAGCTTACCGACTTGAATTACCTCAACAACTCGCGGCTGTACATAACACTTTCCACGTCTCGAATTTGAAGAAATGTTTTGCTAAAGAAGATCTCACTATTTCGTTAGATGAAATCCAAATCAACGAAAAACTCCAATTCATCGAAGAACCCGTCGAAATAATGGATCGTTAGGTTAAAAGACTTAAGCAAAACAAGATACCAATTGTTAAGGTTCGATGGAATGCTCTTAGAGGACCCGAGTTCACCTGGGAGCGTGAAGATCAGATGAAGAAGAAATACCCGCATCTATTTCCAGAAGATTCGTCAACACCTTCAACAGCTTAAAATTTCGGGACGAAATTTATTTAACGGGTAGGTACTGTAGTGACCCGAACTTTTTCATGTTTATATATATTAATTGAGATTGATATTTACATGATTAAATGTTTCCAACATGTTAAGCAATCAAACTTGTTAAGACTTGATTAATTGAAATATGTTTCATATAGACAATTGACCACCCAAGTTGACCGGTGATTCACGAACGTTAAAACTTGTAAAAACTATATGATGACATATATATGGATATATATATAGTTAACATGATACTATGATAAGTAAACATATCATTAAGTATATTAACAATGAACTACATATGTAAAAACAAGACTACTAACTTAATGATTTTTAAACGAGACATATATGTAACGATTATCGTTGTAAAGACATTTAATGTATATATATCATATTAAGAGATATTCATACATGATAATATCATGATAATATAATAATTTAAAATCTCATTTGATATTATAAACATTGGGTTGACAACATTTAACAAGATCGTTAACCTAAAGGTTTCAAAACAACACTTACATGTAACGACTAACGATGACTTAACGACTCAGTTAAAATGTATATACATGTAGTGTTTTAATATGTATTTATACACTTTTGAAAGACTTAAATACACTTACCAAAATACTTCTACTTAACAAAAATTCTTACAATTACATCCTCGTTCAGTTTCATCAACAATTCTACTCGTATGCACCCGTATTCGTACTCGTACAATACACATCTTTTAGATGTATGTACTATTAGTATATACACTCCAATGATCAGCTCTTAGCAGCCCATGTGAGTCACCTAACACATGTGGGAACCATCATTTGGCAACTAGCATGAAATATCTCATAAAATTACAAAAATATGAGTAATCATTCATGACTTATTTACATGAAAACAAAATTACATATCCTTTATATCTAATCCATACACCAACGACCAAAAACACCTACAAAAACTTTCATTCTTCAATTTTATTCATCTAATTGATCTCTCTCAAGTTCTATCTTCAAGTTCTAAGTGTTCTTCATATATTCTACAAGTTCTAGTTACATAAAATCAAGAATACTTTCAAGTTTGCTAGCTCACTTCCAGTCTTGTAAGGTGATCATCCAACCTCAAGAAATCTTTGTTTCTTACAGTAGGTTATTATTCTAATACAAGGTAATAATCATATTCAAACTTTGGTTCAATTTCTATAACTATAACAATCTTATTTCAAGTGATGATCTTACTTGAACTTGTTTTCGTGTCATGATTCTGCTTCAAGAACTTCGAGCCATCCAAGGATCCGTTGAAGCTAGATCCATTTTTATCTTTTCCAGTACGTTTATTCAAGGAACTTAAGGTAGTAATGATGTTCATAACATCATTCGATTCATACATATAAAGCTATCTTATTCGAAGGTTTAAACTTATAATCACTAGAACATAGTTTATTTAATTCTAAACTTGTTCGCAAACAAAAGTTAATCCTTCTAACTTGACTTTTAAAATCAACTAAACACATGTTCTATATCTATATGATATGCTAACTTAATGATTTAAAACCTGGAAACACGAAAAACACCGTAAAACCGGATTTATGCCGTCGTAGAAACACCGCGGGCTGTTTTGGGTTAGTTAATTAAAAACTATGATAAAATTTGATTTAAAAGTTGTTATTCTGAGAAAATGATTTTTATTATGAACATGAAACTATATCCAAAAATTATGGTTAAACTCAAAGTGGAAGTATGTTTTCTAAAATGGTCATCTAGACGTCGTTCTTTCGACTGAAATGACTACCTTTATAAAAACGACTTGTAACTTATTTTTCCGACTATAAACCTATACTTTTTCTGTTTAGATTCATAAAATAGAGTTCAATATGAAACCATAGCAATTTGATTCACTCAAAACGGATTTAAAATGAAGAAGTTATGAGTAAAACAAGATTGGATAATTTTTCTCATTTTAGCTACGTGAAAATTGGTAACAAATCTATTCCAACCATAACTTAATCAACTTGTATTTTATATTATGTAATCTTGAGATACCATAGACACGTATACAATGTTTCGACCTATCATGTCGACACATCTATATATATTTCGAAACAACCATTGACACTCTATATGTGAATGTTGGAGTTAGCTATACAGGGTTGAGGTTGATTCCAAAATATATATAGTTTGAGTTGTGATCAATACTTAGATACGTATACACTGGGTCGTGGATTGATTCAAGATAATATTTATCGATTTATTTTTGTACATCTAACTGTGGACAACTAGTTGTAGGTTACTAACGAGGACAGCTGACTTAATAAACTTAAAACATCAAAATATATTAAAAGTGTTGTAAATATATTTTGAACATACTTTGATATATATGTATATATGGTTATAGGTTCGTGAATCAACCAGTGGCCAAGTCTTACTTCCCGACGAAGTAAAAATCTGTGAAAGTGAGTTATAGTCCCACTTTTAAAATCTAATATTTTTGGGATGAGAATACATGCAGGTTTTATAAATGATTTACAAAATAGACACAAGTACGTGAAACTACATTCTATGGTTGAATTATCGAAATCGAATATGCCCCTTTTTATTAAAGTCTGGTAATCTAAGAATTAGGGAACAGACACCCTAATTGACGCGAATCCTAAAGATAGATCTATTGGGCCTAACAAACCCCATCCAAAGTACCGGATGCTTTAGTACTTCAAAATTTATATCATATCCGAAGGGTGTCCCGGAATGATGGGGATATTCTTATATATGCATCTTGTTAATGTCGGTTACCAGGTGTTCACCATATGAATGATTTTTATCTCTATGTATGGGATGTGTATTGAAATATGAAATCTTGTGGTCTATTATTATTGCGCTGCCCCGTACAAAACCATCGTGTACGAATCATCAACAACAGGATCATTACAAGGTTAAGTACTATATGCTGTAAATAAAGAAGTTGCATTCATGATAAAAAGGTGATGTCATAACCGACATCAAATGTTTTACATTTCAAAAGCATGCTTCACTAAGTAGAAGCAAATAATAAGTGTACGTGACCCCAAAGGTCGTTACATAACATAGTTTCAAAAGTAAATAAGTTTGAATGCAAGATAAGTATTCATGCGATAACAACTCTAAGCAGCGGGTTCTACAGCACGACTAGTACACAGCGGAAGCAACCTCAAGCACCTGAGAAATACATGCTTAAAAATGTCAACACAAAGGTTGGTGAGCTATAGTTTAAGTATAACAGTATGTAAGGTAGGCCACGAGATTTCAGTGCTACAAAGTGCGTTTCAAAACAGTATGATAAAGTATATGTTAACCGTGGGCACTTGGTAACTAACTTAACGTTTAAAATACCCCCTGAAAGTACACTTGGCGAGTGCGTATGTTTACGAAGTATTAAACACTCGTTGACTGCTAGCGCGACTAGCCCGAGTGGGGATGTCAAACCCTATGGATCCATATCTAAGATTCGCGTTCACGGTTCATAAACCAATGATTAAACGTTACCGAGCTAAAGGGAATGTTTCTGCCGTTATATAACCCACACATATATAAAGTTTAAGTACTCGTGCCTAGTATGTAAAACATAAGATCCGCATGTATTCTCAGTTCCCAAAATAAGTTTAAAGTAAAAGGGAATGCTATAACTCACAATGATATGTAGCGGTAAAGTAGTAGTCGGGAAAGGTGTGCAAGTAAATGGTCCGAAGTCCTCAACCTAAGTCAAATAGTACTAAGTCAGTAAATCGTCTTAATAGGTTTAAAAGTATGTATTTAAGGTCTTAAGGGTCATCATCATTCATCATCAAACAAAAGGCGTAAAGTAAGTTTCGTTTATGAAAGTAGTTTTCAACAAAGTCTGACTTCAGTCAGTCACCACGGCCTCTACCCTTACTGTATTAAGGTGAGACCAGTGGCCATGGCTCCGTCTATGAGTCCCTTAAGTGTGGTAAAATTTACAGAAGCAAACTCGTCTTGGTTTGACCGTGGCGACGGTCTAAGTGCGAGTAGGTCAGAAATTTCTGCACAACGTTAAAGGACATAGTGACGATCGGAGGGCCATAAATCCTAAACCGTAACTCGGATTAAGACGAGTCCTATATGAAAAGTTATCTACATGAACTGAGATATCTGAAAATCAAGGTTACATTAGCCCATGTGTACTGGTCTGTTACAGAAACCAGAAAAACAGAAACTGTACACAGAAAACAGAAAAGTAAATGAACATAGTGACGCTCGGAGGGCCGTAGACTCTAAACCGTAACTCGGATTAAGACGAGTCTTATATGAAAAGTTATCTACTCGAAAAGTTCTATCTAAAAATCAAGGTTAGAACAGCCCAGGTCTACTGGTCTGTTCCAGAATCATCAGGTCAGTAGGTTTTGGACAGAACAGTGAGTTTAAAAGGATTCCGGTGGTCTTGGTGCTTGATGTTCATCATGGTTCTCATCCTTGATGCATATAGCTTCAAGTGTATAACTCATTGATGTATATACATCATCTTAACCAAGTCTTGACCATCATAACCCTAGTGCAAGTCTAAGACATGAAGCACAACTCACTTAAGAGTTGCATGTAGTTTGATGAACCAAAGTTACATCAAAGTCTTAGGTTTGACACTTACATGAACTATAATAGAAATATTGAACTCAAAACTTGAAAATAAACTAACTAATCAAGATCATAAGTAGTAGAACATAGTTCTTAGTTTGATCTTGAAGATCCAAGACTCAAAAGTCTAGATCCAAAGTTATATTTAAAGAAAACTTGTTTGTGTGTTCTTGAACTTCCAAGGTTAACTTAATTTGTTCAAGAGATATGAGATCAAGACTAACTTGTAGTACTTGACCATATAAACTAACTACATGAAATTAAAGTGCATAAAATAAAGAAACAAGTTAATTAAACAAGTAATTAGTTCAAGGGTTGCTCATACTTTAAAGATTCAACCAAAGTTGATCTTTAAGTAAAGTAAACTTTAAGTTTACTTCCATGACTTACAAGTATGATTTCAACAACAAGAACTTTATAATCTTTGAAACTTTATATGTAGAACCTAAACTAGAGAGTTTAGTTCTTGATTGTTCTTGTTAAAACAAGATAAAAGATGAATCAAACTAGAAAGTTAGATTCTTGAAACATGTAAGTAAATAACAACAATTAACAAGACAAGTAACATTAACAACAAAGAACAACAAATGATGATGATGATTTGCATGTATGTATAAGGTTTTAAGAAGAAAAGAAGAAGAGAAAAAGATGTTCAAAATACTTACAAGAAAGAGAGAAAAGAGAGAAAATGGTTGAGAGAAAATGAGAAGTATGTGTGTGTGTTTGAAATGAGAAGAGTAATGCAAGTAAACATGTAATGTAAAAAAAGATTTGAACTCCTTTGGTGCCCCTCTAGGCCACGATTTTTGCTGCAGTATTTTGGGGGGGAGGAGTTTGTTTGGTGGTCTCTAGCATGTAAAGCTTGAAAAAGATGGATATAAGAGTTGATTTCATGGGGATTATGTGTCAACTAGATTCCAAGTCTTTCTAAACTAACTAGTTGCATGTTAAATGGTATTTACAAGTTGCAAGAGTGGGCTAAAGGTTCATTAATAAATGTAGGGTGGGCTTATAAGCCCAAGTTCAAGAGTCCATTAGCTTAAAACAAGCCCAAGTTCCAATTATAACAAGTTAAGCCAAATAAAGCCCAAGTAACTAACTAATAGCCTTAGTTAATTAAAATGATTAATAAATTTAATCATGAATGTAAATAATATCTAAAAATATTATTCGTGAAAGTTCCGGGTGTCACAAAGACGTTTCGGGCTCTTAAAAGTCAAGTACGGGCAATCAAGGCAACATGTAAATGTAATAACATACATTCGTTTAATCACACGTATTAATAATAATAATTATTAATAAATAAATGTTGGAAATTCCAGGGTCGTTACATTACCCACCTGTTAAAGAAAATTTCGTCCCGAAATTTAAGCTGAGGTAGATGGAGGAGTCGGGAAAAGGTGAGGATACTTTCGCATCATTTGATCCTCTCGCTCCCAAGTAAATTCAGGTCCTCGTTTGGCATTCCATCGTACTCGTACAATCAGAATCTTGTTGCGTTTCAAAGTTTTGATCTCACGATCCATAATCTCAACTGGTTCCTCCACAAAGTGGAGTTTGTCGTCAATCGTAAGTTCCTCAAGTGGTATGATAAGTTCAGGTGCAGCAAGACACTTCTTCAAGTTTGACACATGGAAGGTAGGATGAACTGAGCTCAATTGTGCTGGTAGATCCAAACGGTATGCAACTGGTCCAACACGTTCCAAGATCTCGAAAGGACCAATGTATCATGGGTTCAACTTTCCACGTTTTCCAAAACGGATCACACCTTTCCAAGGTGCAACCTTCAACATTACATGATCACCAACATTAAATTCAAAGTCCTTACGTTTAAGATCGGCATAACTCTTTTGGCGATCACGGGCAGTCTTAAGTCTAGCTTGAATCTGAGCAATCTTCTCTGTGGTTTCATGGACTACCTCGGGTCCGGTGATTTGCTTTTCGCCTACTTCGGCCCAACAAATAGGAGATCGGCACTTACGGCCATACAATGCTTCAAAAGGTGCAGCATTAATGCTAGAGTGATAACTGTTGTTGTACGAGAATTCGGCGAGTGGCAAATGCCTTTCCCAGGCCTTTCCAAAATCAATGACACATGCACGCAGCATGTCCTCCAAGGTCTGAATCGTTCGTTCGCTTTGTCCGTCAGTCTGAGGATGATAAGCAGTGCTCATGTCGAGACGAGTTCCCATGGCTTCTTGCAAAGAACGCCAAAATCTAGAAGCAAATCGGGGATCACGATCGGAGATGATCGATAAAGGTACACCGTGTCGTGATACAACCTCCTTAATGTATAATTGAGCAAGTCTCTCCATTGTATCCGTTTCCTTCATCGCTAGAAAGTGTGCAGATTTGGTAAGGCGGTCAACAATAACCCAAATAGTATCGTATCCGCCCACCGTCTTCGGCAGCTTAGTAATGAAATCCATTGTGATCCTTTCCCACTTCCATTGTGGGATTTCTGGCTGTTGAAGTAACCCAGAAGGCCTCTGATGTTCGGCCTTAACTTTCGAACAAGTCAAACACTTCCCAACATAAGTTGCAACGTCCTTCTTAAGATTCAGCCACCAATACTGTTCTTTAAGGTCGTGGTACATCTTGCCCGCATCGGGGTGAATTAAATATCTCAATTTGTGTGCTTCATCAAGTATCAGGTTTCGTAGATCTCCATAATAAGGTACCCAAATTCTTCCGGCATAACATCGGAGTCCAGACTCCCTAACCTCGAATCGAGAGACAAGTATGTTCAGATGTTCGTGAGATATGTTCTCCTCCTTGAGAGCCTCAACTTGGGATACTCTGATCTGGTTGTTGAGGTTCGAATGAATGGTGATGTTCAGAGCCCTAACACGAAGAGGTGCCGTCCTCTCCTTTCGGCTTAAAGCGTCAGCTACAACATTGGCCTTGCCAGGGTGATAACGGAGTTCACAATCGTAGTCGTTGAGAGTCTCAATCCATCGACGCTGTCTCATATTCAGTTGCTTCTAATCTGTAAGACCCGATTATTTATAGTGTACATAAGTGTATATAAGTGTAATGTACGGTACTTGAAACGGGGTTCTGTTGCGTGTATTTAAAATACAAAAGGAGCTGAACTGGCAGGGTTGCGCGCCGCGCGGCTTTGTGGCGCGCCGCGCCAACTGTCTGTGACAGATCCCTTTCTCTTTTTTTTTTTAAATTAGATATTTTGGGGGTATTTTGGTAAATTCACATCAAGGCCGAGTTTAATGCTTGGTTCAGTAGTTTGGGAGCTCATTTACTCCCTTGTTCACCAACCTTATCACCTCCCAATTTATTTTAGTGAGAGAGTGAGTTTTAGAGAGGGAAAGCTCACTTTGAAGAGGAAGAAGAGGGTTTCTTGCTAAAGCCCAAGTTCTAAAGTTGTTCATCTCGTCAATTGCTACATTTTGATAGTTGTGGTATGCCTTAACTTTCAACTCTTGTTTTGTTTTCGTGTATGGGTTAGGGTTTGTGTTGAAGATGAACACTAAGACCCATTTGTAGGTAAATTGGGTGTTCTTGGGTAAATTGGGTCATGTAGACTCAATTATGTGTAAGCTAGGGTTTTAAAGGTATTAATTGTTGTTATGAAACCCTAATTGGCTAATAATTTGCTAGAACACCTTAGGGAAGTGTAAATGGGTGTGATTTGGGTATAAATGACCCAAAATGGGTGTATTGACTTTTATTGAGTCAAACGGGTCAAAATGGACCAAGATTGGTTAACGTTAGTGTTTTGTGTTAAAATCTAGTGATTTAAAGTGTATGAAGGCCTTGAGTGCCAAGAGTTAGGGTTTTTGGTAAGAATGACCCAAATTAGGGTTAAGTGTCAAAATGGGTCAAGATGACCTAGGATGATGTGTGTTATGAGTTTAGGCCAAGTCGATTGATTGATTATATGCTTGTGAAATAGGTACGTTACCTCGGAATTCAAGCTTGGTTTAGTAATCACCGACGGCATAAGGTGAGTGGAATAATTATGCGTATGTGTATATAATGTATTTATTTGTGTTGCATGAATGTGGCATTGTCGCGTTGTTTAAGACACCACATTGTAAAGAAGTGGATGTCGCGTTGTTAAGACACCACATGGTATAGAAGTGGATGTCGCGTTGTTTAAGACACCACAATGTATTGGGGTGGATGTCGCGTTGTTTAAGACACCACCCATCGTATTGAATGGCATGTGGAATCGTCGCGTTGTTTAAGACGCCACATTGGAAAGGGTGAGTGAGTCGCGTTGTTTAAGACATCACCCGGGGGATTAGTGACTACGCGTTGGTTAAGTAGCACTAACGGATGTTATGAACTCCAACGGGCTCTTAAGCACCGTTTCCCTTGTTCGAATTGGTTAACCAAGGTTATGTGATTTATGTATTGAAAGTATTTAATCATGAAATATATGCTATTGTATTACTAGCTATTGTGGTATTGCGGTTATTGGTATATGCTTAGTATTGTAGCATGCTTGATGAATTGTTAAACTCGAATATGATGTTGTGTAAGTGATGCGAGTAAGTAGATTATATATGTATATGTATAATTATTTTGCTCACTAAGCTTTGCTTACCCTCTAGTTGTTTACCTTTTTATAGGTTCGTGTGTGGACAAGGGTAAGGGCATTACCTTGGATTGAGTTTCCCGCTTCGATGATTAGGAAGCACTTTTGGGTTATGGCTTGGAGTTTGACCGAGACTTGGGTAGTTTAACCCCAAACACCATGCTCGTTGTGTCGTTTGGCAATTAAACTTTTTGTGGTCGAAACTCTAATTTGTATTAAACATTGTATTTTAAACTTAGTGGCGTTTTGGGCACGTGTGGGCCCCACTTTGTAAAACTCGCTCAAACCTTAGTTATGTGCTAGTTTTACATATATGAATGTATGGTTAAAAGCGTTTTGGCTAAAAATGTCGAGAACTAGTCAAACATTTTCGTTAAATAGACTTCCGGGGACAGCGGGCTGTCCAGGTGGTTTGGCGCGCCGCGCGGCCACCTGGCGCGCCGCGCAGATGGCCTGCACCAGAAAAATTTTTTTTGTTTGCAATTTCGTCGTGTTTGGTCGGTTACGGTTTGGGTTGTTACAAGTGGTATCAGAGCATGGTCTAAGGGATTTAGGTGACTTGAGATAGGCGCCTAGACTTAGACTTTTGTGTGCGTATTGTGCGGGACTTATAGGACTTTGGGTCGGACCGGGTCTTGGTTAGTACATAGGTTTATGTGAACTAATCATGCATTATTGGTTGTGTTGTATAGTAATCATCGAGCGAAATGGACATTGTACTAGCGCGTTAGCGCGACGTGCTCGCGTAGTAATGATTAGCTACCCTTACTACGGGTGCAAATCGTGTCAAACAAGCGATGTACGATGATCGTCGAGCGAGATGAGTATTGTCATGTCTTTCGTTTCGTTATTTAATCTATTCCGTTTTATAGAATGAGGACGCGAAACGGACACGACACCGAACTTGATAATGGGGGCACGAGCGAGGACCCCGAGTTCACGGCCAAGGTTGAGGCCATCTTTGAACGCCAAAAGGCGGAGTTTCGCGAGGATGTTAAGAAGATGTTTTTAGAGACGATTGACGAACAAGTCGTCACTTTGGTTAAGGAGCAAATTAAGATTGCTCTTCAAGAAGAAAATGGGGGAAGGCGTGACTTTTTCTTCAAGAACTTTAGGGATGCTCAACCTCCTACTTTTGAGGGCGATCGGGACCCACTCAAGAGTGCCCGATTCATCTCCGATATGGAGGGGGCCTTCCGTACTTGTGAGTGTCCACCCGACAAGAAGACTAGGTATGGTTGTAGCATGTTAAGGGGTGACGCGAAATTGTGGTGGGATGCTAAGATCCAACTCTATGGTGAAGAACAATGTATGGACTTCACTTGGGAGGAATTTAAAGCGGAGTTCTTCGATGAGTACCGAACTTCGGCCGATCTTACAAGACTTAAGGACGAGCTACGTACCTTGAGGCAAGGGTCGATGGACTTGAACACTCTCAAATCCGTGTTCTTGTCCAAGACGCAATTTTGCCCGGAGTATGTCGGGAATGATAAAATGTTGAAAGAAGACTTCTATCGAACCTTGAATGACAGTTATCAAGAAAAGATTAGCGTAAATGTGGTAAAGAGCTTCGATGAGTTGTTTAATATGGCGAAAGGGTTTGAAGCGATTGTGTTGAGGAAGAGAAAGTTTGAAGGTTCTAGTCATTCAAACTTTTCAAGCAAGAAGTCAAACTTTTCAAAGAAGGGTGCAACCGAGAGTGTCGGAAGTGTCAAGAAGAGTGCGCCGGGAGAGTTTCGTTATACTTGCCATAATTGTGGGCGAAAGGGGCATATGGCCCGTGATTGCACCAATCCCTCTACTACACCCAAGTTTACTTGTTTCAATTGCGGTAAAGAAGGGCACAAACGGCCCGAGTGTCCCGAGTTGCGTAATGATAATGCTAAGCGGATAGAGAAGGCAGCGGGTACGGCTAGGGGTCGTAACTACTTGATGTCTAATGAAGAAGCTAAACAATCCAATGAAGTCGTTTCAGGTACTTTCATGATTAATTCTAATCCGGCTCGAATACTTTTTGATAGTGGTGCTAATTTGTCTTTCGTATCTCCAAGATTTGTGCCTAAGTTAAATAAACCGCTAGTAAAGTTGAGTCGTCCGATAGAAGTTGAAATAGCGGATGGCAAGACGGCGCTAGTGGTTGATGTGTGTAAAAATTGCAATGTTGTGTTTGGCGCCGAAAGTTTCGAAATTGATCTTATTCCGATGACTTTGGGTGATTTTGATGTTGTCGTTGGTATGGATTGGCTCGATCGTTATAGAGCCGATATTGCATGCCACGACAAGTTTATTCGTGTAAAGACCCCAAGTGGGGGAGAGATGATTATTCATGGTGACAAACGAAGGAGATCGGTGCCGATATGCACTTTTACTCGGACACGACGTCACGTTGTTACCGGTGGTATGGCTTTCCTTGCTCATGTTGTCGACACTCGTAATGAGCCACCACCAATTCGTGAAATTCCGGTAGTTAATGAGTTTGAAGATGTCTTTCCGGATGAGTTACCGGGTGTCCCGGCGGAAAGACAAGTCGAATTTCGCATCGAGTTGGTTCCGGGGGCTACCCCCATTGCTAAAACTCCTTATCGTTTAGCACCAACAGAGATGCAAGAGTTATTGAATCAAATTCAAGAATTGCTCGAGAAGGGTTTTATCCGACCGAGTGCTTCGCCATGGGGCGCTCCGGTCTTATTTGTGAAAAAGAAAGACGGTAGTATGCGTATGTGCATCGATTACCGTGAGTTGAATAAAGTGACGATCAAGAATCGCTATCCGTTACCTAGGATCGACGATTTGTTTGATCAACTTCAAGGCGCAACGTATTTCTCTAAGATCGACTTACGGTCCGGCTATCACCAAATGCGGGTCCGTGAGGAAGATATTGAGAAAACGGCTTTCCGAACGCGTTACGGGCATTATGAATTTGTGGTTATGCCCTTCGGTCTTACGAATGCACCGGCGGCATTCATGGATCTTATGAACCGGGTGTGCCAACCTATGTTGGACAAGTCGGTTATTGTGTTCATTGACGACATACTAGTCTACTCGAAAAGTATGCACGAACATGAACGTCACTTGCGTGAAGTTTTGAAGACGCTAAGAGAAGAGAAGTTGTATGCAAAGTTCTCTAAATGTGAATTTTGGCTAAGGGAGGTTCAATTCCTTGGTCACATTGTGAACGAAAGCGGTATCCAAGTGGATCCGGGGAAGATTGAGACGGTGAAGAGTTGGGGACGACCGACTACGCCCACGGAGATCCGAAGTTTTCTCGGATTGGCCGGTTATTATCGTCGGTTTATCCAAGACTTTTCTAAGATTGCTTCTCCATTAACAAAGTTGACGAGGAAGAGTGCTAAGTTCAATTGGGAAAACGAGCAAGAAATTGCTTTTCAATTATTGAAAGAGAAGTTGTGTCAAGCTCCGGTGTTAGTGTTACCGGAAGGCGTCGAAGACATGGTGGTTTATTGTGATGCTTCCTTAAATGGGCTCGGGTGCGTTCTTATGCAGAGGGGTAGAGTCATTGCTTATGCCTCTCGGTAATTAAAGGAACACGAAACGAGGTACCCGACTCATGATCTTGAAATGGCGGCGGTTGTGCATGCGTTGAAAATTTGGCGCCATTACTTGTATGGTGTCAAGTGTACGATATATTCGGATCATAAGAATTTGAAACATCTTTTTACTCAAAGAGATTTGAATTATCGTCAACGGAGATGGATGGATGTGGTGAAGGATTTTGATTGTGAGATACTTTACCATCCGGGTAAGGCGAATGTGGTCGCGGATGCGTTAAGTCGGAAGACTCAACATCCGGCGATACGTGTAGCATCGTTACGTTTGATTATCACTAATGACTTTCTTGAAAAGATGGGTGAAGACCAAATAGAGGCTTATGTTCACGATAAGCACGCGGAACGAATTGTGGGCCAATCGGAGTTCATTACAATGGGCCCGCGAGGTTTATTGTCGTTTCAAGGAAGGGTGTGGGTGCCTAAGACGGGTGATTACCGACGGGTGCTACTTGATGAAGCACATAAGTCGAAATATTCCATTCATCCGGGCGCGACGAAAATGTATCATGACTTGAAGAAAGATTATTGGTGGCCGGGCATGAAACGCGATGTTGTAAAATACGTTGAACGATGTGTTACTTGTTTGCAAGTTAAAGCCGAACATCAAAAGCCGTATGGTAAGTTGCAACCGTTAGAGATCCCGAAATGGAAATGGGAGCACATTACCATGGACTTCATCACTAAATTACCTAAGACGGCGAGAACTCAATATGATTCGATTTGGGTTATAGTGGATCGGTTGACGAAAAGTGCTTTGTTTCTTCCCATTAAAGAAGCAATATCGTCGGAGGCCTTGGCTAAGTTGTTTATCAAGGAAGTGGTCTCGCGACATGGCGTTCCTATATCTATTATTTCGGATCGAGATACCCGTTTTACATCTCGATTTTGGGAAAAGTTTCACGAAGATATGGGTACACAATTAAAGTTGAGCACGGCGTATCATCCTCAAACGGACGGTCAAACCGAACGTACGAACCAAACTTTGGAAGATATGTTACGGGCGTGCATTATCGATTTCGGTGGTAGTTGGGACGAGCATTTACCCTTGGTGGAATTCTCGTACAATAATAGTTTTCATACTAGTATCGGGATGCCACCTTACGAGATGCTTTATGGCCGAAGGTGTCGAACTCCCATTTGTTGGGGAGAAGTGGGTCAAAGAGAAATCGGAAGTACCGATTTGGTTTTAGAGACGAATAACAAGATTGATATTATTCGGGAGCATTTGAAGAAGGCTCAAGATAGGCAAAAGTCGTATGCCGATAAACGTAGACGAACGATCGAATTCCAAGAGGGCGACATGGTTATGCTTAAGGTCTCGCCATGGAAGGGTATTATTCGATTTCGAAAACGGGGAAAGTTAGGTCCTCGGTTTATTGGACCGTTTAAAGTCTTAGCTCGTGTTGGTGAAGTTGCATATCGATTGGAATCGCCCGAAGAGCTTGCGGGGATCCATAACACGTTTCATGTTTCTCACCTCCGTAAGTGCCTTGCGGATGATTCTTCATGGATGCCTTTAGATGAAATTGAGCTAAACAATAAGTTGGAGTATGTTGAAGAGCCAATTGCAATACTTGATGAAAAGGTCAAGAGGTTGAGGCATAAGGAGGTTAGGACTTTTAAAGTTCAATGGCGGCGGAATAAGGGTTCCGAGTTCACTTGGGAACCTGAAGAGTTTGTGTTGGTTTATCTTCCCGCTTGTCATGCGGCATGGATTGCGAGGTCGCAATCCGAATAAGTGGGGAAGAGTTGTAAGACCCGATTATTTATAGTGTACATAAGTGTATATAAGTGTAATGTACGGTACTTGAAACGGGGTTCTGTTGCGTGTATTTAAAATACAAAAGGAGCTGAACTGGCAGGGTTGCGCGCCGCGCGGCTTTGTGGCGCGCCGCGCCAACTGTCTGTGACAGATCCCTTTCTCTTTTTTTTTTTAAATTAGATATTTTGGGGGTATTTTGGTAAATTCACATCAAGGCCGAGTTTAATGCTTGGTTCAGTAGTTTGGGAGCTCATTTACTCCCTTGTTCACCAACCTTATCACCTCCCAATTTATTTTAGTGAGAGAGTGAGTTTTAGAGAGGGAAAGCTCACTTTGAAGAGGAAGAAGAGGGTTTCTTGCTAAAGCCCAAGTTCTAAAGTTGTTCATCTCGTCAATTGCTACATTTTGATAGTTGTGGTATGCCTTAACTTTCAACTCTTGTTTTGTTTTCGTGTATGGGTTAGGGTTTGTGTTGAAGATGAACACTAAGACCCATTTGTAGGTAAATTGGGTGTTCTTGGGTAAATTGGGTCATGTAGACTCAATTATGTGTAAGCTAGGGTTTTAAAGGTATTAATTGTTGTTATGAAACCCTAATTGGCTAATAATTTGCTAGAACACCTTAGGGAAGTGTAAATGGGTGTGATTTGGGTATAAATGACCTAAAATGGGTGTATTGACTTTTATTGAGTCAAACGGGTCAAAATGGACCAAGATTGGTTAACGTTAGTGTTTTGTGTTAAAATCTAGTGATTTAAAGTGTATGAAGGCCTTGAGTGCCAAGAGTTAGGGTTTTTGGTAAGAATGACCCAAATTAGGGTTAAGTGTCAAAATGGGTCAAGATGACCTAGGATGATGTGTGTTATGAGTTTAGGCCAAGTCGATTGATTGATTATATGCTTGTGAAATAGGTACGTTACCTCGGAATTCAAGCTTGGTTTAGTAATCACCGACGGCATAAGGTGAGTGGAATAATTATGCGTATGTGTATATAATGTATTTATTTGTGTTGCATGAATGTGGCATTGTCGCGTTGTTTAAGACACCACATTGTAAAGAAGTGGATGTCGCGTTGTTAAGACACCACATGGTATAGAAGTGGATGTCGCGTTGTTTAAGACACCACAATGTATTGGGGTGGATGTCGCGTTGTTTAAGACACCACCCATCGTATTGAATGGCATGTGGAATCGTCGCGTTGTTTAAGACGCCACATTGGAAAGGGTGAGTGAGTCGCGTTGTTTAAGACATCACCCGGGGGATTAGTGACTACGCGTTGGTTAAGTAGCACTAACGGATGTTATGAACTCCAACGGGCTCTTAAGCACCGTTTCCCTTGTTCGAATTGGTTAACCAAGGTTATGTGATTTATGTATTGAAAGTATTTAATCATGAAATATATGCTATTGTATTACTAGCTATTGTGGTATTGCGGTTATTGGTATATGCTTAGTATTGTAGCATGCTTGATGAATTGTTAAACTCGAATATGATGTTGTGTAAGTGATGCGAGTAAGTAGATTATATATGTATATGTATAATTATTTTGCTCACTAAGCTTTGCTTACCCTCTAGTTGTTTACCTTTTTATAGGTTCGTGTGTGGACAAGGGTAAGGGCATTACCTTGGATTGAGTTTCCCGCTTCGATGATTAGGAAGCACTTTTGGGTTATGGCTTGGAGTTTGACCGAGACTTGGGTAGTTTAACCCCAAACACCATGCTCGTTGTGTCGTTTGGCAATTAAACTTTTTGTGGTCGAAACTCTAATTTGTATTAAACATTGTATTTTAAACTTAGTGGCGTTTTGGGCACGTGTGGGCCCCACTTTGTAAAACTCGCTCAAACCTTAGTTATGTGCTAGTTTTACATATATGAATGTATGGTTAAAAGCGTTTTGGCTAAAAATGTCGAGAACTAGTCAAACATTTTCGTTAAATAGACTTCCGGGGACAGCGGGCTGTCCAGGTGGTTTGGCGCGCCGCGCGGCCACCTGGCGCGCCGCGCAGATGGCCTGCACCAGAAAAATTTTTTTTTGTTTGCAATTTCGTCGTGTTTGGTCGGTTACGGTTTGGGTTGTTACATAATCGAAGATGTGCTGGAGACTCTTATGATCGGTGAATATAGTGCTCTTAGTTCCATACAAATAATGTCTCCACAATTTGAGTGTAAAGACAACGGCTCCAATTTCAAGATCATGTGTAGTGTAGTTCCGCTCGTGAATCTTCAATTGACGGGAGGCATAGGCAATAACCTTTGATTGTTGCATCAGTACACAACCAAAACCACTCTTCGAAGCATCGCAATAAACAACAAAGTCGTCACTGCCTTCAGGAAGTGATAGGATAGGTGCGGTGGTTAACTTTTTCTTCAAAGTTTGAAATGCTGATTCGTGTGCGGGTTCCCAAATGAACTTCTTGCCCTTGTGAGTCAGCGCGGTCAAAGGACGCGCAATCAGAGAAAATCCTTCGATGAATCTTCGATAATAACTGGCGAGACCTAGGAATTGGCGAATATGCGTTGGAGTAGTGGGGGTCTCCCACTTGCTGATGGCTTCAATCTTGGCGGGATCAACTTTGATACCCTGGTCGCTTACAACATGACCCAAAAATTGTACTTCCTTCAACCAAAATTCACACTTGGAGAATTTGGCGTAAAGTTGCTCTTGTCTTAAGAGTTCAAGCACTAATCGGAGGTGTTGCTCATGTTCTTCTTCGCTTTTAGAGTAGATGAGGATATCATCTATGAAGACGATAACAAACTTGTCTAAGTAAGGCTTGCAGACACGATTCATGAGGTCCATGAACACGGCAGGTGCATTTGTCAAACCGAATGGCATCACGAGAAACTCATAATGACTATAACGGGTCCTGAACGCAGTTTTCATCACGTCACTTTCCTTCACCCTCAGCTGGTGATAGCCGGATCGCAAATCGATCTTTGAATAAACGCTCGATCCTTGTAGTTGATCAAAAAGATCATCAATTCGCGGAAGAGGATACCGATTCTTGATTGTCAATTTGTTGAGCTCACGGTAGTCGATACACATACGAAAGGATCCATCCTTCTTCTTCACAAACAGAACAGGTGCGCCCCAAGGCGAGAAACTTGGTTGGATAAATCCTCGGTCAAGTAGCTCTTGTAGTTGACTCTGTAATTCTTGCATCTCGGAAGGTGCGAGTCTATAAGGTGCACGAGCTACAGGTGCAGCTCCTGGCACTAAGTCAATCTGAAACTCTATGGCTCTCTGCGGCGGCAATCCAGGCAATTCCTCTGGGAAGACATCGGAAAATTCGTTCACAATTCGAACATCATTCACGCTCTTTACCTCAGTTTCTACCGCTTTCACATGTGCTAGGACAGCAAAGCGTCCCTTCTTCATAATCTTTTGCGCTTTCACGCAACTAATGAGGTTCAACTTCGAGGTACATCTCCCTCCATAGATAACCAGTGGTTCGCCATCTCCTTGTGGTATGCGAAGTGCTTTATCTCCACAGATAACATCGGCCTTTATCTTGCTCAACCAATCCATACCGACGATCACGTCAAAACTTCCCAGTTTGATAGGTATCAAATCAATTTCGAAATCTGCACCAGCTATGTTGATAATAGCTCCACGACTAATATGGTCAACTTTCTCAAGTTTTCCATTGGCGACCTCGACAAGCATACTCTCTTTTAATGGGACTAATGACCAATTAATCTTATCGCAAAAATGTCTACATACATAACTTCTATCCGTACCAGTATCAAACAAGACAGAAGCTAAAATATTGTTGATTGTGAATATACCTGTCACCAAGTCGGGGTTATCGCGTGCATCCCTTGCATTAACATTAAAAGCTCTAGCACGCGGTGGTCCGCCATCCTTTCGTTTGTTCGGGCACTCGTTTCTGAAATGGCCCGTCTGCCCGCATTCGTAACACTTTTTCGGCCCGTTGGTGTTCGGTCTCCCTGTCATCGTGGTAGTCTTGCAGTCTCTACCGATGTGCCCGCTCTTCTTGCACTTCTCACAAACAGCATTACAATACTCGGTGTGGTGCTTGTAGCACCGCTTGCATTGTGGTAGCGTGCCTTTGTAGTTCGGGTTGGAGTTGTTGTTGTTGGGGTTAGGGTTGTTGTTGTTTTGCCTGAACCCTTCATGTCGCTTCGCCGGGTTTTGATCATAGTTTCTACCCCTGTTGTTGTTATTGTTGTTGTGGTTGTTGTGGTTGTTATGGTTGTTGTCCCATTTCCTCTTTTCGCTACTACCAGCTTCAAACTTAGCCTTCTCCGGCTCATCAATAAGGATCTGATTCATGAGAGTATGCGCCATGCGCATTGCTTCGGGAACGTTCGGTGGTTTGGATGAGGTGACATTTCCTTTGATGGACTTAGGGAGTCCCGAGAAGTATTTCTCCATGCGCTTGAATTCGGGGGTGACCATGGTCGAACACATTAATGCTAACTCCAAAAACCTACGATTATAACTGTTAAGGTCGTTCCCTACGGCCTTCAACTGCATGAATTCAATTTCCATCTTCTGAATTTCGGTTCTTGGACAATACTCATCAATCATAGCACACTTAAACTCTTCCCAAGGCGTAGCATACGCCTCATCAATCCCTTTTGCTTGAGCTAACGTGTTCCACCACGTTAGCGCGCCGTTAGATAGCGTGCAAGATGCAAACTTGGTCTTATTATCCTCCGAACAGTTGCTAACTCGGAATACTGATTCAAGTTTCTCGAACCATCTGGTGAGACCAACTGGTCCCTCGGTGCCACTGAAGTTATGCGGTTTGCAGCTCTGGAATTCCTTGTATGTACACCCATTTTGAACGGGTGGGATAACTGGTGGTGGTGGCGGTGGAGCTTGGAGATTTCTTTCTGCTAGGGCTGCAGCGACCCGTTCGCTGATCATGTCCTCAATCTGGGCGGGGGTAGGTGTGGTTCTTCCATTAGCCATGGTATTCTAAACAAAAATTTTGACCCAAGTCAAAATCCAGCATTCGATATATAGTAATATAGTACATAGTAACCAACATGGAATCAAAACATCACATGTTATTAAATAATGCATCTAGGTACAAATACCACAGAATCATCGTACAGCAATGTAAATAGAATATCGTGCAAGAATTAAATAATGCAAAGTTCCATTCATTAATAATAATAAGTTTCATACATCTGAATAAGTTCGTACAATACATATGAAATACATGAAACTATAGCTAGATTACATCATGAAATCTAAATACAAGGTCCTACGGTGAAGGCGGGTGAACTGCTCCTCGAGCCAACTGCTCCTCGAGCTCAGTGACTCGAGCTCGGAGAGTCTCAACCTCCCTCATCAGTTCCTCGTTAGAGGGAGCTGGTGGGGCAGGCGGTGCAGGTGGGGCGGGTGGTGCCGGTGGTGCTGATGTAGATGGTCCGGTTCCGGATGTAGACGGTACGTCCCTAGATGTAAGTGGTCCGTATCTCAATCTAGGTGGTACGGTTCCAGGAGTAGTCAATACGTAACGGGGAACCTTACGTATCTGTGGGTCGGCAGGGTATGGCACAACTCGTTTACGAGCAGTAACCCTACGTCGATGGCCAAAAGCATCAGTAAAAGCACGACCTCCATTCACCCCTGGAATGACGGTGCCGTCGAAACGGTACCGCTTCTTCGGCGGGGTGGAGGGTGCCTGAATAGGTCTATCAGCAGGATCCTCATCATCGCTGGAGTCGTCTGATGATGAAGAATCGGCAGATGATGAGTCATCTGAATCGTGTGGTGGTGACACTGGTGGCTGAGCTGGTAATTCGAAGCGTCCGAAGGCGGCCAACATCTGTCTGTGTCTGCCTGGCGGAATCACGACTAAACGTCCGTCGGGAGTGCGTCGGCAAGGCGTGCGCATGTGGTTACGAAAAGGCCCTTCCCCGAACTCTGCGGGGATCTCAATACCACCAATGCGGGGCTGTGACCTCGAGGGTCCGGGAGCAGAAACTGGGGCAGGTGCACTAGTACCATCTCCGGAAGTGGAAGCACCGCGATCACTAGCAGGTGTAGCAGTAGGTAGGGCGACGGGGTCTGAGTCTATACTGCCTGAAATGCCAGCAGGTGGAACATCCGACATCTGAACAAGGAAAAATAAATTTTCCATGTCAGTATGTCATAAAGCAAGCAAATAATAGGCCAACAGTTTAAATCATGTATAACAATAAGTAGCATGGCAATATCAGTAATCGTACGAAACTAGCATGTAATCGAAAGCAAGTAATAGCATGCAGTAGTGAAATTATGTAGTAGCATACGGCATATAGCAGTAACAGTAAGCAGCAGCATGCAGTAAGTTCAGCGGAAACAAGTAAACTAGCAAGTTGTAGATTAGTCCTATTAGTGAATCCTACTCGGGTCGGTCTTAGACTCACTAATGCAACCTAATTCCCTACAACCAATGCTCTGATACCAAATGTGATGCCCCGTACAAAACCATCGTGTACGAATCATCAACAACAGGATCATTACAAGGTTAAGTACTATATGCTGTAAATAAAGAAGTTGCATTCATGATAAAAAGGTGATGTCATAACCGACATCAAATGTTTTACATTTCAAAAGCATGCTTCACTAAGTAGAAGCAAATAATAAGTGTACGTGACCCCAAAGGTCGTTACATAACATAGTTTCAAAAGTAAATAAGTTTGAATGCAAGATAAGTAGTCATGCGATAACAACTCTAAGCAGCGGGTTCTACAGCACGACTAGTACACAGCGGAAGCAACCTCAAGCACCTGAGAAATACATGCTTAAAAACGTCAACACAAAGGTTGGTGAGCTATAGTTTAAGTATAACAGTATGTAAGGTAGGCCACGAGATTTCAGTGCTACAAAGAGCGTTTCAAAACAGTATGATAAAGTATATGTTAACCGTGGGCACTTGGTAACTAACTTAACGTTTAAAATACCCCCTGAAAGTATACTTGGCAAGTGTGTATGTTTACGAAGTATTAAACACACGTTGACTGCTAGCGCGACTAGCCCGAGTGGGGATGTCAAACCCTATGGATCCATATCTAAGATTCGCGTTCACGGTTCATAAACCAATGATTAAACGTTACCGATCTAAAGGGAATGTTTCTGCCGTTATATAACCCACACATATATAAAGTTTAAGTACTCGTGCCTAGTATGTAAAACATAAGATCCGCATGTATTCTCAGTTCCCAAAATAAGTTTAAAGTAAAAGGGAATGCTATAACTCACAATGATATGTAGCGGTAAAGTAGTAGTCGGGAAAGGTGTGCAAGTAAATGGTCCGAAGTCCTCAACCTAAGTCAAATAGTACTAAGTCAGTAAATCGTATTAATAGGTTTAAAAGTATGTATTTAAGGTCTTAAGGGTCATCATCATTCATCATCAAACAAAAGGCGTAAAGTAAGTTTCGTTTATGAAAGTAGTTTTCAACAAAGTCTGACTTCAGTCAGTCACCACGGCCTCTACCCTTACTGAATTAAGGTGAGACCAGTGGCCATGGCTCCGTCTATGAGTCCCTTAAGTGTGGTAAAATTTACAGAAGCAAACTCGTCTTGGTTTGACCGTGGCGACGGTCTAAGTGCGAGTAGGTCAGAAATTTCTGCACAACGTTAAAGGACATAGTGACGATCGGAGGGCCATAAATCCTAAACCGTAACTCGGATTAAGACGAGTCCTATATGAAAAGTTATATACACGAACTGAGATATCTGAAAATCAAGGTTACAGTAGCCCAGGTGTACTGGTCTGTTACAGAAACCAGAAAAACAGAAACTGTACACAGAAAACAGAAAAGTAAATGAACATAGTGACGCTCGGAGGGCCGTAGACTCTAAACCGTAACTCGGATTAAGACGAGTCTTATATGAAAAGTTATCTACTCGAAAAGTTATATCTAAAAATAAAGGTTAGAACAGCCCAGGTCTACTGGTCTGTTCCAGAATCATCAGGTCAGTAGGTTTTGGACAGAACAGTGAGTTTAAAAGGATTCCGGTGGTCTTGGTGCTTGATGTTCATCATGGTTCTCATCCTTGATGCATATAGCTTCAAGTGTACAACTCATTGATGTATATACATCATCTTAACCAAGTCTTGACCATCATAACCCTAGTGCTAGCCTAAGACATGAAGCACAACTCACTTAAGAGTTGCATGTAGTTTGATGAACCAAAGTTACATCAAAGTCTTAGGTTTGACACTTACATGAACTATAATAGAAATATTGAACTCTAAACTTGAAAATAAACTAACTAATCAAGATCATAAGTAGTAGAACATAGTTCTTAGTTTAATCTTGAAGATCCAAGACTCAAAAGTCTAGATCCAAAGTTATATTTAAAGAAAACTTGTTTGTGTGTTCTTGAACTTCCAAGGTTAACTTAATTTGTTCAAGAGATATGAGATCAAGACTAACTTGTAGTACTTGACCATATAAACTAACTACATGAAATTAAAGTGCATAAAATAAAGAAACAAGTTAATTAAACAAGTAATTAGTTCAAGGGTTGCTCATACTTTAAAGATTCAACCAAAGTTGATCTTTAAGTAAAGTAAACTTTAAGTTTACTTCCATGACTTACAAGTATGATTTCAACAACAAGAACTTTATAATCTTTGAAACTTTATATGTAGAACCTAAACTAGAGAGTTTAGTTCTTGATTGTTCTTGTTAAAACAAGATAAAAGATGAATCAAACTAGAAAGTTAGATTCTTGAAACATGTAAGTAAATAACAACAATTAACATGACAAGTAACATTAACAACAAAGAACAACAAATGATGATGATGATTTGCATGTATGTATAAGGTTTTAAGAAGAAAAGAAGAAGAGAAAAAGATGTTCAAAATACTTACAAGAAAGAGAGAAAAGAGAGAAAATGGTTGAGAGAAAATGAGAAGTATGTGTGTGTGTTTGAAATGAGAAGAGTAATGCAAGTAAACAAGTAATGTAAAAAAAAGATTTGAACTCCTTTGGTGCCCCTCTAGGCCACGATTTTTGCTGCAGTATTTTGGGGGGGAGGAGTTTGTTTGGTGGTCTCTAGCATGTAAAGCTTGAAAAAGATGGATATAAGAGTTGATTTCATGGGGATTATGTGTCAACTAGATTCCAAGTCTTCCTAAACTAACTAGTTGCATGTTAAATGGTATTTACAAGTTGCAAGAGTGGGCTAAAGGTTCATTAATAAATGTAGGGTGGGCTTATAAGCCCAAGTTCAAGAGTCCATTAGCTTAAAACAAGCCCAAGTTCCAATTATAACAAGTTAAGCCAAATAAAGCCCAAGTAACTAAGTAATAGCCTTAGTTAATTAAAATGATTAATAAATTTAATCATGAATGTAAATAATATCTAAAAATATTATTCGTGAAAGTTCCGGGTGTCACAAAGACGTTTCGGGCTCTTAAAAGTCAAGTACGGGCAATCAAGGCAACATGTAAATGTAATAACATACATTCGTTTAATCACACGTATTAATAATAATTATTATTAATAAATAAATGTTGGAAATTCCAGGGTCGTTACATTTATGATTTGATATATATAGGTTAAACCTATAACTCACCAACATTTTTGTTGACGTTTTAAGCATGTTTATTCTCAGGTGATTATTAAGAGCTTCCGCTGTCGCATACTTAAATAAGGACGAGATTTGGAGTCCATGCTTGTATGATATTGTGTAAAAAACTGCATTCAAGAAACTTATTTTGTTGTAACATATTTGTATTGTAAACCATTATGTAATGGTCGTGTGTAAGCAGGATATTTTAGATTATCATTATTTGATAATCTACGTAAAGCTTTTTAAAACCTTTATCTATGAAATAAAGGTTATGGTTTGTTTTAAAAATGAATGCAGTCTTTGACAAACGTCTCATATAGAGGTCAAAACCTCGCAACGAAATCAATTAATATGGAACATTTTTAATCAATAAGAACGGGACATTTCATATATACACTCCAATTATCAGCTCTTAGCAGCCCATGTGAGTCACCTAACACATGTGGGAACCATCATTTAGCAACTAGCATGAAATATCTCATAAAGTTACAAAAATATGAGTAATCATTCATGACTTATTTACATGTAAACAAAATTACATATCCTTTATATCTAATCCATATACCAATGACCAAGAACACCTACAAACACTTTCATTCTTTAATTTTCTTCATCTAGTTAATCTCTCTCAAGTTCTATCTTCAAGTTCTAAGTGTTCTTCATAAATTCTACAAGTTCTAGTTTCATAAAATCAAGAATACTTCCAAGTTTGCTAGCTTACTTCCAATCTTGTAGAGTGATCATCCAGCCTCAAGAAATCTTTATTATTTACAGTAAGATATCTTTCTAATACAAGGTAATAATCATATTCAAACTTTGATTCAATTTCTATAACTATAACAATCTTATTTCGAGTGGAAATCTTACTTGAACTTGTTTTCGTGTCATGATTCTGCTTCAAGAACTTTCAAGCCATCCAAGGATCCTTTGAAGCTAGATCCATTTTTCTCATTTCCAGTAGCTTTATCCAGAAAACTTGAGGTAGTAATTATGTTCATAATATCATTCGATTCATACATATAAAGCTATCTTATTCGAAGGTTTAAACTTGTAATCACTAGAACATAGTTTAGTTAATTCTAAACTTGTTCGCAAACAAAAGTTAATCCTTCTAACTTGACTTTTAAAATCGACTAAACACATGTTCTATATCTATATGATATGCTAACTTAATGATTTAAAACCTGGAAACACGAAGAACACTGTAAAACCGGACATACGCCGTCGTAGTAACACCGCGGGCTGTTTTGGGTTAGTTAATTAAAAACTATGATAAACTTTGATTTAAAATTTGTTCTTCTGGAAAAATGATTTTTCTTATGAACATGAAACTATATCCAAAAATCATGGTTAAACTCAAAGTGGAGGTATGTTTTCTAAAATGGTCATCTAGACGTCGTTCTTTCGACTGAAATGACTACCTTTACAAAAATGACTTGTAACTTATATTTCCGACTATAAACCTATACTTTTTCTGCTTGGATTCATAAAATAGAGTTCAATATAAAACCATAGCAATTTGATTCACTCAAAACGGATTTAAAATGAAGAAGTTATGGGTAAAACAAGATTGGATAATTTTCTTGTTGTAGCAACGTGAAAATTGGTAACAAATCTATATTAATCATATCCTAGCTAACTTATATTGTATTATACATGTATTCTAATATATTATTTAATCTTGGGATACCATAGACACGTATGCAAATGTTTTGACATATCATATCGACCCATGTGTATATATTATTTGGAACAACCATTGACACTCTATATGCAGTAATGTGGGAGTTAGCTATACAGGGTTGAGGTTGATTCCAAAAATATATATACTTTGAGTTGTGATCTAGCCTGAGATGTGTATACACTGGGTCGTGGATTGATTCAAGATAATATATATCAATTTTTTTCTGTACATCTAACGTTGGACAACTAGTTGTAGGTTACTAACGAGGACAGCTGACTTAATAAACTTAAAACATCAAAATGTATTAAAAGTGTTGTAAATATATTTTGAATATACTTTGATATATATGTACATATTTGTTATAGGTTCGTGAATCGACCAGTGGCCAAGTCTTACTTCCCGATGAAGTAAAAATCTGTGAAAGTGAGTTATAGTCCCACTTTTAAAATCTAATATTTTTGGGATGAGAATACATGCAGGTTTTATAAATGATTTACAAAATAGACACAAGTACGTGAAACTACATTCTATGGTTGAATTATCGAAATCGAATATGCCCCTTTTTATTAAGTCTGGTAATCTAAGAATTAGGGAACAGCCACCCTAATTGACGCGAATCCTAAAGATAGATCTATTGGGCCTAACAAACCCCATCCAAAGTACCGGATGCTTTAGTACTTCGAAATTTATATCATATCCGAAGGGTGTCCCGGAATGTTGGGGATATTCTTATATATGCATCTTGTTAATGTCGGTTACCAGGTGTTCACCATATGAATGATTTTTATCTCTATGTATGGGATGTATATTGAAATATGAAATCTTGTGATCTATTGTTACGATTTGATATATATAGGTTAAACCTATAACTCACCAATATTTTTGTTGACGTTTAAAGCATGTTTATTCTCAGGTGAATATTAAGAGCTTCCGCTGTTGCATACTAAAATAAGAACAAGATTTGGAGTCCATGTTTGTATGATATTATGTAAAAACTGCATTCAAGAAACATATGTCGATGTAATATATTTCTATTGTAAACCATTATGTAATGGTCGTGTGTAAACAGTATATTTTAGATTATCATTATTTGATAATCTACGGAATGCTTTTGAAACCTTTATTGATAAAATAAAGGTTATGGTTGTTTTAAAAATGAATGCAGTCTTTGAAGAACGTCTCATATATAGAGGTCAAAACCTCGCAACGAAATCAATTAATATGGAACGTTTATAATCAATATGAACGGGACATTTCAGTTGGTATCCGAGCGTTGGTCTTAGAGAACCAGAAAATTTGCATTAGTGTGTCTTATCGAGTTTGTTATGATGCATTAGTGAGTCTGGACTTCGACCGTGTTTTCTTTAAAAATGATTGCTTAACATTTTTGTTGGAAACTATATATTTTTAAAATGTGAATATTATGTGATATATTAATCTCTTAACGTGTTTGATATTATGTGATAGATGTCTACCTCTAGAAAAAGTCCCATTGACTCACCTAATAATAATGAATAGTCAAATGTAAATTGGAATGATTCGTGGACTGATTCACAAGTTCCCGAAGAGGAACCGGAAGAAGAGTCAGAACCGAAAGAAGAATCGGAACCGGAAGAAGAATCGGAACCGGAAGAAGAAATAGAACCAGTGGGGGAAATAATAAAACGATTAAGTAGAAGAAAATCCTCAACCAACCGACCAAAGTTAATTATGGTCAATGGTGTTTCCGCCAAGGAAGCAAAGTATTGGGAGGATTACCAATTCTCCGATGAATCGGATCCCGACAAGGATTCCGATGATGTTATAGAAATTACCCCAACACAATTTAATAAGGCAAAAGAGAACAATAAGGGAAAGGGCATAAAAATAGAGAAATTTGATTCCAAACACGATGAACTTTATATGTATCGTCAACACCCGTATTTCTTAAGTTGTGACAATAACCCGGGAACCTCTAAACCACCAGGTTTTTCTAAACCAATGTGGAAAAAGACGGCTCGTATTAGGGGAACATCATATATCCCTAGAAACTTGGCAAAACGAACCAAAACCTAAGAAGAAGAAACGAGCGAGTCGGAATAAGATAGTTGTATTCGTGTGGTGTAATATATGTAATATAGTGTGTTTATGCTTTATGATATATGTAAAAATTGCTTGTATTAATAAGTATTTTTTTATGAATCTAACTCTTGTCTATTTTACAGTATAAAAACACAAAATGGATAGACAACCCAATATTTTAAGAGACCTACCCGGAGACATGATTGATGAAATCTTGTCTAGAGTCGGTCAGAATTCCTCGGCACAACTATTTAAGGCGAGATCAGTTTGTAAGACATTCGAAGAACGTTCCAAGAATGCCTTGATTTATAAAAGGCTTTCGTTCGAAAGATGGGGGATATCACATTGGAAAATCCATAAGTTACAATGTGTTTACTTTGACGCATATATTGCGGGGAACCCAAATGCTATTTTACGCAACGGGTTAAGAAATTATTTTGACTCAATATATCCGAATATAGGACTTCGTGATTAAGAAAAAGCGGCTAACATGCAACATAAAGAAGCATGTTATGCTTACGGGTTAGTAATGTTCGCTTCTCACCAAAGTGAGAACAAGAACATCGGGCTACAACTATTAAACAAAACGTTCCCACAAGTGACGGAGTCGGTAATTGGGGTAAGAAATGAGGTTTTTAGGTTATTACGAGACTGTTGGTCATTACGTAACCTTCATCCTTTTGACGACGTTACAACATATTGTCTTACTATCGGTCACAACGGTTATGTTCCACAAAACCAAGGATGGGAAGTGGTATTAGTAAAACCAGAATGCATGACTTGTTTCTGGACGTATGAATTATGTGTCTTTATTGCCTTTGCTGAACGCCTTATTTATTAACTAGAATTATCTTCGCAACTACTTTGTATCAAAGTTTTATGTGCTATATGTAAAAAAAGCGGTATTGTAAGTTTGCAACTTATTGTATAAAGGTTTGAATATGATTTTTTTTTTTTGTGTGATTAGTTTTTCATATAGAATTGTAGTAGTTGAAATGGTATGTTAGCTACTAAGTATGAACTTAACGGGTAGGTACTACCCGAATTAAAGAGTATAAAACGCTAATATGAAGAAAGAGCTTTTATAAATAAGTTCATATTACGCTACGAAATACTATTGACTACTCTTGATATTCTATATGATTAACTCGTTTCATTTGACTATTTTGAAGGAAATGGCACCGACTACTCGACACACCTTGAATATGAGCGAAGAGGAATTTCGTGCCTTTCTTGCTTCAAACATAGCCGCAGTACAGGTTGCGCTACATACCAACAATAACTCCGAATCTAGCAATGCAGCTAATGGCGCAAGAAATTGTGTAGGATGCACCTACAAAGATTTCACTGCCTGCAAACCTTTGGAATTTGATGGAACCGAAGGACCGATCGGATTGAAACGGTGGACCGAGAAGGTCGAATCGGTGTTTGCCATAAGTAAGTGTACTGAAGAGGACAAAGTGAAGTATGCTACACATACCTTCACAGGTACTGCATTAACATGGTGGAATACCTATCTAGAGCAAGTGGGACAAGATGATGCTTACGCACTACTGTGGTCAGCATTCAAGCACTTGATGAACGAGAAGTACCGTCCCAGAACTGAGGTCAATAAGCTCAAGACAGAACTTAGAGGGTTACGAACCCAAGGATTTGATATTATCACGTACGAAAGACGATTCACAGAATTGTGCCTATTGTGTCCGAGAGCGTTCGAAGATAAGGAAGAGAAGATCGACGCATTTGTGAAAGGATTATCGGAAAGAATCCAAGAAGATATAAGTTCACACGAGCCCGCCTCCATACAACAGGCATGTAGAATGGCTCACAAACTAGTGAACCAGATTGAGGAAAGAATTAAAGAACAGACGGCTGAAGAGGCCAATGTGAAGCAAGTCAAAAGAAAGTGGGAGGAAAACAGTGATAAGAATCACCAATACAACAACAACAGCAATTACAACAATAATCGCAACAACTATCCCAACAATCGCAACATCAATCGCAACTACAACAAACGGCCCAACAACAACAACAACAACAACAACAACTACAACAATCATCCCAACAACAATAACAACCGCAACAACAACAACAATCAGAAGCATCTATGCCAAAGGTGTGAAAAGTATCACTCGGGGTTCTGCACTAAATTTTGCAACAAGTGTAAAAGAAATGGTCATAACGGGGCGAAGTGTGAGGTCTACGGACCAGGGGTTAATAGAACGAAAGGAACAAATGGTGTCGGAACGAGTAATGGCAGAGCAAGTAGTGTCGGAGCAAGTTATGCCAATGTAGTTTGTTAAAAATGTGAAAAACTGGGCCACATTATTAGAAATTGCCCGAACCAGGATAACACGAATGGACAAGGCCGTGGAAGAGTTTTAAATATTAATGCGGCAGAGGCACAAGAAGTCCTGGAGCTTGTTACTGGTACGTTTCTTATTGACAATAAATCTGCTTACGTTTTATTTGATTCGGGTGCGGATAGAAGCTATATGAGTAGAGATTTTTGTGCTAAATTAAGTTGTCCATTGACGCCATTGGATAGTAAATTTTTACTCGAATTAGCAAACGGTAAATTAATTTCAGCAGATTATATACGCCGGAATCGAGAAATTAAACTGGGTAACGAAATATTTAAGATTGATTTGATACCCGTAGAGTTAGGAAGTTTTGATGTAATAGTTGGCATGGACTGGCTGAAGAAGGTGAAAGCAGAGATCGTATGTTATAAAAATGCAATTCGCATTGTACGAGAAGAAGGAGAACCCTTAATGGTGTACGGAGAAAAGGGCAACACGAAGCTACATCTTATTAGTAATTTGAAGGCATAAAAACTAATAAGAAAAGGTTGCTATGCTGTTCTAGCACATGTCAAGAAAGTATAAACTGAAAAAAAGAGCATCAATGATGTTCCCGTCACAAAAGAATTTCCCGATGTATTTTCGAAAGAATTACCGAGACTACCTCCACATCGATCTGTTGAATTTCAAATACATCTTGTACCAGGAGCTGCACCAATAGCTCGTGCTCCTTATAGACTCGCACCCAGCGAGATGAAAGAACTGCAAAGCCAACTGCAAGAACTATTAGGACGTGGTTTCATTCGACCAAGCACATCACCATGGGGAGCTCCTGTTTTGTTTGTCAAGAAGAAGGATGGTACATTTAGGTTGTGTATTGACTACAGAGAGTTGAACAAACTTACCATCAAAAACCGTTATCCACTGCCGAGAATTGACGACTTATTTGATCAACTACAAGGCTCGTTGGTTTATTCGAAGATCGATTTACGTTTTGGATATCATCAAATGCGAGTAAAGGAGGATGATATTCCAAAAACTGCTTTTAGGACGCGTTATGGTCATTACGAGTTTATGGTTATACCGTTTGGATTGACTAACGCACCAGCTGTGTTCATGGACCTTATGAACCGAGTGTGTGGGCTATATCTTGACAAGTTTGTCATTGTTTTCATCGATGACATACTTATTTACTCGAAGAATGATCAAGAGCACGAAGAACATTTGAGAAAAGTGCTAGAAGTATTGAGGAAAGAAAAACTGTACGCTAAGTTTTCAAAGTGTGCATTTTGGTTGGAAGAAGTTCAATTCCTCGGTCACATAGTGAACAAAGAAGGTATCCAGGTGGACCCGGCAAAGATCGAAACCGTTGAAAAGTGGGAAACCCCAAAAACTCCGAAGCATATACGTCAATTTTTAGGATTGGCTGGTTACTACAGAAGATTCATCCAAGATTTCTCCAAAATAGCAAAACCCTTGACTGCATTAACGCATAAAGGGAAGAAATTTGAATGGAAGGATGAACAAGAGAAGGCATTTCAATTATTGAATAAAAAGCTAACTACGGCACCTATATTGTCATTGCCTGAAGGGAATGATGATTTTGTGATTTATTGTGACGCATCAAAGCAAGGTCTCGGTTGTGTATTAATGCAACGGACGAAGGTGATTGCTTATGCATCTAGACAATTGAAGATTCACGAGCAAAATTATACGACGCATGATTTGGAATTAGGCGCGGTTGTTTTTGCATTAAAGACTTGGAGGCACTACTTATATGGGGTCAAAAGTATTATATATACCGACCACAAAAGTCTTCAACACATATTTAATCAGAAACAACTGAATATGAGGCAGCGTAGGTGGATTGAATTGTTGAATGATTATGACTTTGAGATTCGTTACCACCCGGGGAAGGCAAATGTGGTAGCCGACGCCTTGAGCAGAAAGGACAGAGAACCCATTCGAGTAAAATCTATGAATATAATGATTCACACTAACCTTACTACTCAAATAAAGGAGGCGCAACAAGGAGTTTTAAAAGAGGGAAATTTAAAGGATGAAATACCCAAAGGATCGGAGAAGCATCTTAATATTCGTGAAGACGGAACCCGGTATAGGGCTGAAAGAATTTGGGTACCAAAATTTGGAGATATGAGAGAAATGGTACTTAGAGAAGCTCATAAAACCAGATACTCAATACATCCTGGAACGGGGAAGATGTACAAGGATCTTAAGAAACATTTTTGGTGGCCAGGTATGAAAGCCGATATTGCTAAATATGTAGGAGAATATTTAACGTGTTCTAAGGTCAAAACTGAACATTAGAAACCATCAGGTCTACTACAACAACCTGAAATCCCGGAATGGAAATGGGAAAACATTACCATGGATTTCATTACTAAATTGCCAAGGACTGCAAGTGGTTATGATACTATCTGGGTAATAGTTGATCATCTCACCAAGTCAGCACACTTTCTGCCAATAAGAGAAGATGACAAGATGGAGAAGTTAGCACGACTGTATTTGAAGGAAGTCGTCTCCAGACATGGAATACCAATCTCTATTATCTCTGATAGGGATGGCAGATTTATTTCAAGATTCTGGCAGACATTACAGCAAGCATTAGGAACTCGTCTAGACATGAGTACTGCCTATCATCCACAAACTGATGGGCAGAGCGAAAGGACGATACAAACGCTTGAAGACATGCTACGATCATGTGTTATTGATTTCAGAAACAGTTGGGATCGACATCTACCATTAGCAGAATTTTCCTACAACAACAGCTATCATTCAAGCATTGAGATGGCGCCGTTTGAAGCACTTTATGGTAGAAAGTACAGGTCTCCAATTTGTTGGAGTGAAGTGGGGAATATACAGATTACGGGTCCGGAGATAATACAAGAAACTACCGAGAAGATCATCCAAATTTAACAACGGTTGAAAACCGCCCAAAGTCGACAAAAGAGCTACGCCGACATTAAAAGAAAAGACATAGAATTTGAAATTGGAGAAATAGTCATGCTTAAGGTTGCACCTTGGAAAGGTGTTGTTCGATTTGGTAAACGGGGGAAATTAAATCCAAGGTATATTGGACCATTCAAGATTATTGATCGTGTCGGACCAGTAGCTTACCGACTTGAGTTACCTCAACAACTTGCGAATGTACATAACACTTTCCACGTCTCGAATTTGAAGAAATGTTTTTCTAAAGAAGATCTCACTATTCCATTGGACGAAATCCAAATCAATGAAAAACTTCAATTCATTGAAGAACCCGTCGAAATAATGGATCGTGAGGTTAAGAGAATTAAACAAAATAAGATACCGATTGTTAAGGTTTGATGGAATGCTCGTAGAGGACCCGAGTTCACCTGGGAGTGTGAAGATCAGATGAAGAAGAAATACCCGCATCTATTTCCAGAAGATTCGTCAACACTTTCAACAGCTTAAAATTTCGGGACGGAATTTATTTAACGGGTAGGTACTGTAGTGACCCGAACTTTTCCATGTTTTTATATATTAAATGAAATTGATATTTACATGATTAAATGTTTCCAACATGTTAAGCAATCAAACTTGTTAAGATTTGATTAATTGAAATAGGTTTCATATAGACAATTGACCACCCAAGTTGACCGGCGATTCACCAACGTTAAAACTTGTAAAAACTATATGATGACATATATATATATATATATATATATATATATATATATATATATATATATATATATATATATATATATATATAGTTAACATGATATTATGATAAGTAAACATATCATTAAGTATATTAACAATGAACTACATATGTAAAAACAAGACTACTAACTTAATGATTTTGAAACGAGACATATATGTAACGATTATCGTTGTAACGATATTTAATGTATATATATCATATTAAGATATATTAATACATCATGATATCATGATATCATGATAATGTAATAATTTAACATCTCATTTGATTTAATAAACAATGGGTTAACAACATTTAACAAGATCGTTAACCTAAAGGTTTCAAAACAACACTTACATGTAACGACTAACGATGACTTAACGACTCAGTTAAAATGTATATACATGTAGTGTTTTAATATGTATTCATACACTTTTGAAAGACTTCAAGACACTTATCAAAATACTTCTACTTAACAAAAATGCTTACAATTATATCCTCGTCCAGTTTCATCAACAATTCTACTCGTATGCACCCGTATTCGTACTCGTACAATACACAGCTTTTAGATGTATGTACTATTGGTATATACACTCCAATGATTAGCTCTTAGCAGCCCATGTGAGTCACCTAACACATGTGGGAACCATCTTTTGGCAACTAGCATGAAATATCTCATAAAATTACAAAAATATGAGTAATCATTCATGACTTATTTACATGTAAACAAAATTACACATCCTTTATATCTAATCCATATACCAACGGCCAAAAACACCTACAAACACTTTAATTCTTCAATTTTCTTCATCTAATTAATCTCTCTCAAGTTCTATCTTCAAGTTCTAAGTGTTCTTCATAAATTATACAAGTTCTAGTTTCATAAAATCAAGAATACTTCCAAGTTTGCTAGCTTACTTCCAATCTTGTAGAGTGATCATCCAACCTCAAGAAATATTTATTATTTACAGTAAGATATCTTTCTAATACAAGGTAATACTCATATTCAAACTTTGATTCAATTTCTATAACTATAACAATCTTATTTCGAGTGGAAATCTTACTTGAACTTGTTTTCGTGTCATGATTCTGCTTCAAGAACTTTCAAGCCAACCAAGGATCCTTTGAAGCTAGATCCATTTTTCTCATTTCCAGTAGCTTTATCCAGAAAACTTGAGGTAGTAATGATGTTCATAACATCATTCGATTCATACATATAAAGCTATCTTATTCGAAGGTTTAAACTTGTAATCACTAAAACATAGTTTAGTTAATTCTAAACTTGTTCGCAAACAAAAGTTAATCTTTCTAACTTGACTTTTAAAATCAACTAAACACATGTTCTATATCTGTATGATATGCTAACTTAATGATTTAAAACCTGGAAACACGAAGAACACTGTAAAACCGGACATACGCCGTCGTAGTAACACCGCGGGCTGTTTTGGGTTAGTTAATTAAAAACTATGATAAACTTTGATTTAAAAGTTGTTCTTCTGAGAAAATGATTTTTCTTATGAACATGAAACTATATCCAAAAATCATGGTTAAACTCAAAGTGGAGGTATGTTTTCTAAAATGGTAATCTAGACGTCGTTCTTTCGACTGAAATGACTACCTTTACAAAAACGACTTGTAACTTATATTTCTGACTATAAACCTATACTTTTTCTGTTTATATTCATAAAATAGAGTTCAATATGAAACTATAGTAATTTGATTCACTCAAAACGAATTTAAAATGAAGAAGTTATGGGTAAAACAAGATTGGATAATTTTTCTTGTTGTAGCAACGTGAAAATTGGTAACAAATCTATATTAATCATATCCTAGCTAACTTATATTGTATTATACATGTATTCTAATATATTATGTAATCTTGGGATACCATAGACACGTATGCAAATGTTTTGACATATCATATCGACCCATGTGTATATATTATTTGGAACAACCATAGACACTCTATATGCAGTAATGTGGGAGTTAGCTATACAGGGTTGAGGTTGATTCCAAAAATATATATACTTTGAGTTGTGATCTAGCCTGAGACGTGTATACACTGGGTCGTGAATTGATTCAAGATAATATATATCAATTTTTTTCTTTACATCTAACGTTGGACAACTAGTTGTAGGTTACTAACGAGGACAGCTGACTTAATAAACTTAAAACATCAAAATGTATTAAAAGTTTTGAAAATATATTTTGAATATACTTTGATATATATGTACATATTTGTTATAGGTTCGTGAATCGAGCAGTGGCCAAGTCTTACTTCCCGACGAAGTAAAAATCTGTGAAAGTGAGTTATAGTCCCACTTTTAAAATCTAATATTTTTGCGATGAGAATACATGCAGGTTTTATAAATGATTTACAAAATAGACACAAGTACGTGAAACTACATTCTATGGTTGAATTATCGAAATCGAATATGCCCCTTTTTATTAAGTCTGGTAATCTAAGAATTAGGGAACAGACAACCTAATTGACGCGAATCCTAAAGATAGATCTATTGGGCCTAACAAACCCCATCCAAAGTACCGGATGCTTTAGTACTTCGAAATTTATATCATATCCGAAGGGTGTCCCGGAATGTTGGGGATATTCTTATATATGCATCTTGTTAATGTCGGTTACCAGGTGTTCACCATATGAATGATTTTTATCTCTATGTATGGGATGTATATTGAAATATGAAATCTTGTGGTCTATTGTTATGATTTGATATATATAGGTTAAACCTATAACTCACCAACATTTTTGTTGACGTTTAAAGCATGTTTATTCTCAGGTGAATATTAAGAGCTTCCGCTGTTGCATACTAAAATAAGGACAAGATTTGGAGTCCATGTTTGTATGATATTATGTAAAAACTGCATTCAAGAAACATATGTCGATGTAATATATTTCTATTGTAAACCATTATGTAATGGTCGTGTGTAAACAGTATATTTTAGATTATCATTATTTGATAATCTACGTAATGCTTTTGAAACCTTTATTGATAAAATAAAGGTTATGGTTGTTTTAAAAATGAATGCAGTCTTTGAAAAACGTCTCATATAGAGGTCAAAACCTCGCAACGAAATCAATTAATATGGAACGTTTATAATCAATATGAACGGGACATTTCAAATAGCGTAGCGTTACACGGACAGAATTTCGACTTACACCCTTACAACATTCGCTAACATACCCTTATTATTAAAATTAAAATTATAATATATATATATATATATATATATATATATATATATATATATATATATATATATATATATATTTACGCTGAGAGAAAGGAAAGAAAAAGAGGGATATATTTGCTCAAAAATTGCGAAATTTATAGGTATGGCCTGTCACCTACTGCCATGCGATCGCATGGAAAATGTACTTCCAGGCCATGCGATCGCATGGCCACTTTTTCCAGCTCACAAGAGTTTGTTTCTTTCTTTGCCGACGTTTATAATATATAATATATAATATATTAATTTTAATAATTAATTATATATTATATTATATTCATGTGCATAGTTGACTCATAATTTTTAGTCCGTTGCGTCGAGCGTTGAGAGTTGACTTTGGTCCCGGTTCCGGATTTTCGAACGTCCTTGCGTATAATTTAATATCTTGTACTTTGCATTTCGCATCTTGTACTCTTATAATTTTGAGACGTTTCTTATCAATAATTGGAACCACTTTGATTGTACTTTGTACTTTTGAGCTTTTTGGTCATTTGCGTCTTCAATTCGTCGAATCTGTCTTTTGTCTTAACCTTTTATTATTTAAACGAATATCACTTGTAAATAGAACAATTGCAACTAAAAGCTTGTCTTTCTTGAGGGATAATGCTATGAAATATATGTTCGTTTTTAGCATTATCAAATATTCCCACACTTGAGCGTTGCTTGTCCTCAAGCAATATAGTCTTGAAATAAGAATACTAGAATCACTTCTTTATTCTTCACACTTTGTACATCAGTGATTTCTATACGGCGGTATGAACAATGGTAGTAACGATGTGGTTTACAGTCAAACATGACTATAAAAATTTAGATCCTTAAGGAAATTGGATCTTTATGAAAACATTTGATCTTTTGAAAATTAAATCTAGTTTTTACCCTAGATTAGTTTTCCGGAATAACCCTTCACCGGTGTTTGCAAATTGTTTTTGTGGGTTTTGTGGGTTTCAGATTTGAAAATTTTAGCTCAAAACTTGCGGTTTTGTGTCACCCACTTGCTAACCTTGTATTAGGAAAGCAACACGTCCAGTATACTTACTCCGTATATTACCTTTCGGTAAACTACCGTCCGGTTGTAAAGGAAAACGTTGAACAAGCAACTGTTAAGGCAATGTCCCCTGACATGCTTTTAATTATGGTCTATAACGTGTCGGATGCAATTACTATCCTTTGTAGGAGCAATAGTAAAGCTCACCCTATAATTTTTCGGTCTGGCACAAGGTCCTATCTTCGACCATGCTATGCAACCACCGTTCTTACGGTTGACACCTGATTTGGTTCAGGTAACCTAATGAATTCCAGATGAATTCCTAGGATTTTACGTTCAATGGTAATGAACGCATTAAAAATGGGTTTTTCAGAAAACAAATCGGTTTGTAATTTTGATCAAAATATTTTCTCGTTCAAGCTCGAGTTTAGATATCATCGAATTCCATTAGTTTGTAATTCTCAATCTTTAAAGTCAATCTCAAGGATTGAGTAATATCAGGCTTAAAAGCTGATTTTTAATCTTTAAGGAGATTATCCTTTCTGGGGGTCTGATTCATTAGTCTTATCAAGCTAATTTGCATGTCGTCCTCCCCATTTTACGAGACAGATCCTCTCATGGTTAGGATAAGTCTGACCACTTGGCGACCCTGTTTGATGCTGAGGTCCGTGGATTTCCAGCTGATTTTCGAGAAAATTTTTCAAGGTTTTTCGTAGACTCTACAACTGGTCTGGATGAAAACTTCCTGACCTAAATCAAGAAGCGCGTGTCTTTTTCAGAAGACTTTACTTCCTTTTAATGATGGAATTGATTCATCATGTAGATCCATCTTTCTTTCAAATATATTATTACAGTTTTCCGAGTAAAACGGTTAATTTTGTCCAAAACAAAAGTATCTTCAATTATTTGTACAAAAATATGTTATATATGTTTTTAAATAACTTGGTAAATTTTTCCCACACTTGGCTTTTATTTTCTTTTTTATTGTCCTCTATTCCATTTTAAATGAATTCTAACATTTTGGTTTGTTTCTCAATTTATGTCCTTTCCGAGGTAACAATAATTTCGGTGTTAACACCTAGTTTTATCGTTTATAAATATGTATAAACATGATTTTGAATTCATTTAATTAAAAATTTTAAAAATTTTACTAGAATTGGGTAGTCAGTATATAAGACTAGGGCTGTTCTTTATTATCAGAGAGCACTAGATACTAATACAACTACTGCATTACTAGTATTTTTAATGGTGACCAAGTGTATAAGTCAAAAAATTTAAAAATCCGAAAGAATTTAACCCCTTCCCACACTTAAGATCTTGCAATGCCCTCATTTGCAAGAAATCAGTAACACTTTAAATTATTGAGGGTGATTAGTGTAGAAAAATGATTAAATTTGTACTAAAGTTTCCAAACATATTGGCGTTTGCTTGTTGAATGATAAATGGTGCACATCATTTTTTCATTCTGTCTTGTTGTTACATCACATTTGTTTTTCGTTTTGTTGTCAAAATTACTAGCTTTTGCTGAACTTAATGCCAGTCTTTGAAAATGAACTGTTTTACCCTGTTGTGTACAATTGACAATATACATACATACAAATATAAACATGCATGGTAATTTGAAATAGAACTTAAAATCCCACTTTCAAATCAAATATGAAATATTAGTACAAAATAATAAAAATATTAAACAATACATTAATGTATCACAATATCATATGTTTAAACATAAATAAATAGAAATAATAAAAAGATAAAAATCATAGAAATCACCAATAGGAACTATATCAATCTGGATAGGGGTTCCAGTTCATGTCGTCGTCCGAGTTCCATGGTTGGTGATAGGTGTACTGGTAGGCCTGGTTAGGGTCGTAGAGAGTATATGGTGGTCTCATCTCGGGCTGGTGTGGAGGATAGTAAGCGGGTCGGGTCGGTACATAGTGATCCTGAGGTGACAGCCAGCTCATAATCTGACACTGATGATAGTCCCATCTATCATGCTGTCGTTGCCTGGAATGCTCATAATCATTCCGGGCTTGCCACTGCTCCACCCGACTAAATCTCTCCCCGTTTGTCATATCTACCTCGTCTACACGCTGGTAGACGTCAGTCATAGCCTCCCTAATGACATCCCTAATGTCATCCGCTTCCTCCATTTCCTCATCTGAAACTCTCTCTACCTGAGGATGACTACCTTCATAGGGTACTGCCTGGTTGCGTCTGCTCTTTAATACCTTAGCACCCTGATAGAACTTCAATCCTAAAAGCTCAACCTGTTCCCTACATTCCAAAAGTAGACCCCCTTAGTTCCTATCTACACTTAAATACTCTTCAATGAGAGTAACAAAAATACCTCCTCCTATAATCCCCCCTTCCTGTATTCCTTCCACCATCTTAGACAAATAAAAACCAACACAGTAGGGGATATTAACAAAGCTTCTTGGGTCTCGAATACACTTTAGGTAAAATAAATCATGTAAGGTCATTTTCTCCTTGTTGTGACCTCTCTGTGTAATCGAGTTAGCCAGAAATCTATGAATTATACGAAGTTCAGCTTTGTTAATATGTAAGTAGGAGTGTTTTCCTCCCAGCGTAAAAACATTATAGTTTGACATACGCCTCCAGACGGCGTTCGCGTCAAAATTCCTATCTACCCTTTCACCACGATAAATCAAATTCATACAATCGGGTAGTAGTAATTCACCAGGAGTATATATCTGTAAAGCCCTGGCCATGTCCAGCATGGACATCCTGTACATCCTACGGCCAAGTATAAACCTAAGAAAACTTCTATCATCTAATCTATCTACATCTACATTTAACGCTATAGTACTCATCAGCTCAACACACCATTCCTTATATACAGGTCTACGGATGGTGAATAAACGTTCCCAATCGGTAAAAGAAGAACTGCCATACCTTTGGATCAGATGCTCCCTAACTGAGTTAGCTAGCTGGACCCTTTCCAAAGGATCTCAATCGATTACCCTTGGCACTTCTACATTTTTCGGTAGCAGTTTGGATTTGTTACTTTGATATGATGGGTAATCTCTCCAGCTTCTATCGAATCTCAGATTAGGATGCAACGTGTGTTTAGGAATCGTTGGGTATTCTACTGGTGGATGTATCCGAAATAGTATGAAGGCATCAACAAATTGTAGCGGATCATAATAAGGTACGTGTTGATCAGGTTGTTGTTGTGGTTCCTGTTGTTGCTCCTGTTCAGGCTCGTATTGCATTTCTGGTTCAGGTTCTGGAGCAGGTCGTCTAGATGATGATGAAGCACCATCAGTATCTGTAAATCTCTGCAAAACACATTAAACACAAAATTTGTGCATCCAAATATGCCTTAGTGTTAGCAAAATAACAACTTAAAACAATCACAATGACATGTTTAATCAAAATTAAACTTATGCTCGTTTTCACAATTTTATCAATTCTACACTTTTTCAAATAAGCATATATGAAAATGTATACAAAGTTCATAAGCATTTAACTCAAATAACATGTCAAACTAGTCATTACTAGCAATTAAACAAGTCTCAAATGACATTTATATCAATTTAATCAAGTTCATGAATTTTAGACTTAAAAAGTCCACTTTAATTCTCAAAAATCATGTTTAGGATCAAAGTTTGGATCATTCAGCTACCTAAACATGTTACACTACTTAATTTAGCAATAATTCATGACAAAAATCGGCCATAACCTGTTTATATCAAAAAGCCCCAAATTGCTCAAGAACACAAACCCTATATTCCTAAAAATTTTGAAGTTTTTAGCTTCAAATCATGTTAAATAGCATCAATCTAGGTTATACATGCATAAAATACTAACAATTTAACACTAATTACACTAGAAATTAACAAAATCAAATTAGGAAAAATATAGCTCAAGAACACTTAAAATCAAATTTAAAGAGGTTTAGGGTTAAAATTGTTACCTTTCTTGATAAACTTCTGAACAATTTCATGTTTAGAGCGGATTGTAGCAAGAAATTTGGTGAATTTTGGTGGAAAAATGATGAAATTAGGGGTGTTTTGGAGAGTATGCTCGTATATGTGTGTGTGTGTGTGTTTGTGAGAATACAGAGAGCTCGCTGGTTCTTTTGTTCCTAGCCTGAATTCCAGCTTCATGCGATCGCATGAGGCTCCAGTGCAAACCCCATGCGATCGCATGGTGTCCGGGTACAGTACCATTTTTGCTTTTTTTTTATAAAAACCCTTACTTAATAAAACATATATTTAAATTAATTTTTAAAAATTTGTTCTTTTTTTAGGAGTGAGGGCGTTTTGGAACGATGTCCTAGTCCGTCCCTCGACAAAATTTTAAAATTTGTCATTTTTAAGCGCGATTTTAAAAATAAAGATTTTTGGGTTTTTTAATGTTTTTTGCATACTTTAATTCAATAAGATTAAAAATAATGATAATAAAAGTTCTCGTCCCTCCCTTGGGTAGAGATATTTCGGTTCAACGACCTAGTTTTCAACTCACGACGAATTTTTAGAAATCAATTTTTTAATTTAGCGAAATAAAGTACATTTTTATTTTTAAATTCACACCAAACTTAAATTAAAAATGCATAAAATTAAAAATTCATATTATTAAAATTTTAAAAATTCACACCAAATTTATATTATATTTTTGTTTTTATACATACTGTGATGACCCAGAAATTTTGACTAAATTTAAACTTAATCTTTGTATGATTAACATTTCCGACACGATAAGCAAAGTCTGTAAAACTGAATCTCAAAATTTTTGAATTACTTTTATATATTTAAATACCCTTCGGTTGTTTTCGACGATTCGCGAACAATTATATGTAAATAGATACATATATACTATAACATGAAAAGGTAACAATGTATTAATTGTTTGATACCGTACATTAAACTTATTGGTTTAAATATCTATTTGAATGTATATGATAATTTGAAATATTTATTATTAAAATTTATTTATAAATAACTTCCAATGTGTATTTAAAAACTGATTTATGTATATTAAAAAGATATATACATATATATAATAAACGATAGTAACATTCGTTTATTGATTCAATTGATATTTAGATAAGTTAACTAAAGCGTTTAAGATGAACCAGTTAAACACTAATTTGTTACAGTGTTTTCAAATTGCCACATTACTCAAAATGCTACAGTGTTTTCGAAAATCACTATTTGCTACAGTGAAATTGACTTTGCTACAGTGAATTGCTACAGTAAAATTTGACTTTGCTACAGTAACTTTGCTACAGTAAAACGCTATTATAAAAATGTATTTTAACAAATAGCGAGACGATGATTTATAGAAGTAAATGACCAAAACACTCGAAAGTTTAAGATACACTTTGAGTGATGTAATTAAGGGATAATTTAAGGCTATTTATAAGGCTAAAAAGGAACATATATTTCATAGCATTATCCCCCAAGAAAGACAGGATTTTAGTTGTAATTGTTCCATATTCAAGTAATATTCGTTTATATTTAATAAGTGCGAAGACAAAAGGCGAAAACGAAGAATTGAAGACGGAAAGGTCCAAAATGCTCAAATGTACAAGATACAATTAAAAAGGTTCAAATTATTGATGAAGAACGTCTAAAAATGACAAGAGTACAAGTTGCGGAACGCAAAGTACACGATATAAAATAGTACGCAAGGACGTCTGAAAATCCGGAACCGGGACCCGAGTCAAGAAGAAACGCCCGACGCAACGGACCAAAAATATCTAGTCTACTATGCACAAGAATAAAATATAATATATAAATAATTATATTAATTATTTATATATTTATATTTATTTTATATTATGTCGACAATCTAGGAGCCAAAACAATGTGAGCTGTCCCTGGTCCTCATGCGAGTCGCATGGCCAGAAGGCCATTTCCATGCGAGTCGCATGACTCCAGATTTCAGGCCAGGTTCTATAAATTGCAACATTTTCTGCCGAGTAAAGAAAGAAAAAAAAACACACACATACATATTACTCCGTATTTATTTTATTTATTATTTATATTATTATTATTATTATTATTATTATTATTAATAAGATTATTATTAATCTTATTATTTTTTTTATTATTAGTGTTATTATTTTTGCGATACAAAAATAATAATGTACATCAAATATTACAACGGAGTGTTGTCCAAGTAATTTTCAAAATGAGTTTTCGAGCAAGCTAGAGCTAAGGAAATTATGGGTTATTGCCAAGGAGGTTATGGGTAATGTTCGGGGGTATTTTTTGTGAATCAAACCTCGTGTTAATCATCTTCGATGCGTCTACGTGCTTTCCTGCAATATTGTATATCAATATTAAACAGTGAGTTTCATTTGCTCCCATTTTAATTGCTTTTACAATATATATTTTTGGGCTGAGAATACATGCGCAGTTTTATAAACTGTTTTACTAAATGGATACAAATACTAAAACTGATTTTGTGTGAGTTTCATATGATCCCTTTTACTCAATATATTTTTGGGCTGAGAATACATGCGACTGTTTATAAATACTAAAAATACTAGATTTATATGCGTGAGTTTCATTGGCTTCCTTTTTAATTGCTTTTGCAATCTATATTTTTGGGCTGAGAATACATGCACTTTATTTTAAACGCAATGGATACAAGTACATACTAAATTCTACACCGAGTTTGAACCGAAAATCCCTTAGCTTTGGTAACTAGTAACTGCCGGTTATAAGAACTGGTAGGCGCGAGTAGTTATATATGGATCCATAGGGCTTGACATCCCCGTCTGTTCCAGGTATAGAAAGAAACTCTAGCCTGAACTATAAAACAGACGTATGCTATTTAAAGTTAGTACACGTTGGATTGCGTGTATTGTACATGTTGGTTGCATGTTAAACGAGGGGTACTTATTATAAACGTTAAAGTTTAGTTACCAGGGTTCTCAACTTTGTAGAACCGATTGATAAACGTTTCGGATGAAACAACTGAAATCTTGTGATCCACCTTTTATTTAAAACATAATGATAAACGTTTTGAATAAAACAACTGAACTTTTGTAATCCACATTGATATACGGATTATGTGTAATATTAAAACTATGAACTCACCAACCTTTGTGTTGACACTTGAAGCATGTTTATTCTCAGGTTTCTAGAAGTCTTTCGCTGTTTGCTCATACGTGATACAAGTTATGTGCTTGGAGTCATACATGCTATATACAAGAAACTTGCATTCATCAAACCATTACCATGTATCTTATTTTGACTGTATTGTCAACAGATGTATTATTGTAAACCATTTAAATGGTGATTGTCTATACGTAGGAATCATCAGATGTAAAAAAACCTGGAATTTATATATTCATTTATGAAATACCTTTTCAAACGAATGCAATGTTACAAAACGTATCACATAGAGGTCAAATACCTCGCAATGAAATCAATGAATGACGTGTTCGTCCATATGGATTTGGAGCGATCGTCACACATACAAACTTATATTAAAAATATTTATTTTTTTAAATATTTACAAACTTAAATATATTGATTTAAAAAAATTTACAATATTATTTTAATATTAATTTTAAAAACAAAGTAAAAATAAAATTAAAAATCTTTTTGGTCTTTTATCCCACTTTAATCAATCAAATATTATCAAAAATATACGCCCCGCTTTTCGGTAAAGTAATTTCGGTTCCATAACCTAGTTTAACTCATGACGAATTTTTGAAATATTTTGGTTTGATCGATTAAAGATATTTATACCTTAAGAATAAACGGTAAATTTCGCAGTGATGTAATAAATTTTTGTATGATATCAATAATTTCGGTCGCAAAACCTAATTTTATTGAATACCAATTTAATACTTTATAGCGAACGATTTAGCGTTTATTATCAAAAGGTTAAAAGCAATAAAATAAAAATAAAAACTGTACATACTTACCTGTAAGATAGAATTCTCAGTGACCTGCTTTAGCCCACTCATAAGATAGTCGGACTAATTGGTTTTCCATAGCTACATAGGCGTAACCTCGAGCATTCAAAGATTTTTCTTTGAAACATATGAACGGTCCTTCTCTGCATAAAGTAACGAACTCGGTATTGGAATATGTCTGATTCGTCGAGCATTTTCCTTCGTGTGACCATTTTCTGCATTTGTGACAACTTTTAAGGTGTCGTGCTCTTCTTTTCTCTGCGGATTTTGATTTTCCTTTACCAAAATGTAACTTATTATTTTCGTTCCTGGATTCTTTTCTTACTCCGTCCAATTTGGCTCTTATTACTGATACCAGGTCACTCGGGAGTGTGTCATTATTACGTTTAGTGATCAAAGCGTGTAGCATTAGACCATGGTTTAGTTCACAGGAATTCTTCATCTAGTAAAACCTAAAAAAAATAAAAATTCAGAATGGGGGGAGAAGACTAGTTCTTTAGGGTCTGGTAGGGAAAGACCATTCGGATTCCATTCTCGAGAACTACACGAAAACAGAAAATCTAACTCTAACAGAAATACATATTACCTTAAAAAGATTCGAACTTCCCCACACTCAGTTAGATATGGTGTTGAAATTGTGATTGACTTCATTGTCAACTTCCATCGGATCATGTACGTAATGTTTAACTCTGTGACCATTAACTTTAAATTCAATCTCATTTGAATTTATTAACTCTATTGTTCAATATGGGAAAACTCTTTTGACTATAAATGGTCCAGACCATCTTGATTTCAATTTTCCAGAAAATAGCTTGAATCGTGAATTAAAAAGAAGAACTCTATCTCCTTCTTTAAATTCTTTTGAACTTTCGATTCTTTTATCGTGCCATTTCTTCGTTCTTTCTTTATAGATTAACGAATTTTCGTATGCTTCATGTCTCAATTCTTCTCATTCGTTTAGTTGACTTAATCGTAGACGTCCAGCTTCATGTAAATCAAGATTACATGTCTTCAAAGCCCAAAATGCTTTGTGTTCAATTTCTACTGGAAGATGACATGCTTTTCCGTAAACGAGTTTAAAAGGTGTGGTTCCAATTGGAGTTTTGTAGGCTGTTCTAAAAGCCCAGAGTGCATCCTCCAATTTAATGGGCCATTCCTTTGGATTTGATCCTACGGTTTTCTCTAGAATACGTTTTAAAGCTCGGTTGGTATTTTTAACTTGTCCACTTGTTTGTGGATGATAAGCGGCGGAGATTTTATGAGTTACTCCATATCTTTTAAGAACTTTCTCAAGTTGATTGTTACAAAAATGAGTACCCCGATCACTTATTAAAGCTTTCGGTGTTCCAAACCTAGCAAAAAGACATTTTAAAAAGTTGACTACAACTCGTGCATCATTAGTCAGGAGAGCTTGTGCTTCCGCCCATTTAGATACATAATCAATGGCAACGAGAATGTAGAGATTATTATGAGATTTTGGAAATGGATCCATAAAGTCAATACCCCAAATGTCAAATACTTCACATACTTGAATGACATTTTGCGGCATTTCATCACGTTGACTTATTTTTCCGGCCCTTTGACAAGCATCACAGGATTTGCAAAGAAGGTGTGCGTCCTTGAAAATTGTAGGCCAATAGAATCCAGCATCGTAAAATTTTCTTGCTGTAAGTTGAGATCCATAATGCCCTCCTGTTGGTCCTGTGTGACAATGGTTTAAGATTTGACTAGCTTCATTTCCGAATACACATCGGCGTATTATTCCATCGGGACAACTTTTAAACAAATGTGGATCTTCCCAGAAATAGTGTTTTATATCACTAAAGAATTTCTTTTGTTTTTGGTACGATAATCCTTTTTCAAGGAATCCACATACTAAGTAGTTTGCATAGTCTGCAAACCATGAAATTTCTTTCGTTTTTGGTACGATAATCCTTTTTCATTTAGAACTTCTAATTCAGGATTTTCAAGACGAGAAAGATGATCAGCGGCGAGATTTTCTGCTCCCTTTTTATCTCGGATTTCAATATCGAACTCTTGTAAGAGTAAGATCCAACGAATTAATCGTGGCTTGGCATCTTGTTTCGAAAATAGGTATCTAAGAGCAGAATGGTCAGTATAGACCACTGTTTTAGCTAGAACGAGATATGAACGAAATTTATCAAAAGCAAAGACAATAGCAAGGAGTTCTTTTTCAGTAGTTGTATAATTCGTTTGTGCTCCTTGTAACGTCTTACTAGCATAATATATAGGTTGAAATCGTTTTTCAATTCTTTGTCCTAAAACGGATCCCATTGCAAAATCACTTGCATTGCACATTAGTTCAAACGGTAGATTCCAATTTGGAGTTATCATAATCGGCGCATTAGTGAGTTTTTCTTTAAGAATATTAAAATATTTGATGCATTCATCTGAAAAGATGAATGGAGCATCCTTTTCTAGGAGTTTATTCATAGGAGTGGCAATTTTAGAAAAATCTTTTATGAAACGTCGGTAAAAACCGGCATGCCCTAGAAAACTCCTAACTCCTCTAACATTGGTGGGATGTGGAAGTTTAGCAATTACATCTACTTTAGCTCTATCTACTTCAATTCCTTCCTTTGAAATTTTATGACCAAGAACGATGCCTTCTTCACCATGAAATGGCATTTCTCCCAATTAAGTACTAGATTTGATTGTTCGCATCTAATAAGCATTCGTTCAAGATTAACTAGACATGATTCAAATGTATCACCGAAAACTGAAAAGTCATCCATGAAAACTTCCATGCATTCTTCTATCATGTCGTGAAAAATCGCCATCATGCACCTTTGAAAGGTTGCAGGGGCGTTGCAAAGTCCAAATGGCATGCGTTTGTAAGCAAAAGTACCATAAAGGCATGTGAATGTGGTTTTCTCTTGATCTTCGGGTGCTATTGGAATTTGAAAATATCCGGAAAAATCATCAAGAAAACAATAGTAACTATTTCCGGCTAATCTTTCTAACATTTGATCAATAAAAGGTAAGGGAAAGTGATCTTTTCTGGTGGCGTCATTTAATTTTCTATAATCAATACAAATACGCCATCCTGTTACAGTCCTAGTAGGAATAAGCTCATTTTTCTCATTTGTGATGACAGTCATGCCACCCTTCTTAGGTACGCATTGAACTGGGCTTACCCATGGACTATCAGAAATTGGATAAATTAAACCTGTATCTAGCAGTTTAATAATTTCTTTCTTAACAACATCTTGCATATTAGGATTTAGTCTTCGTTGGCGTTGCACATATGTTTTATGACCTTCTTCCATAAGGATTTTATGTGTGCAATACGAAGGACTTATTCCTTTAATATCATGAATCTTCCATGCAATAGCTGGTTTATGAGCTTTCAGCACAGAAATGAGTTGTGATTTTTTATTTTTGGTAAGAGAAGACGATATTATTACAGGTAATTCAGTTTTGCCATGTAAATAAGCATATTCCAAATGGTTTGGAAGTGGCTTTAACTCTAATGTCGGCGGTTCTTCTATCGATGATTTGTATCGATATCTGTCTTCCTCTTTTAGCATTTGAATTTTTTCTGTTGTTGGTTCATATCCATTAGCCATAAGTGTAGCTAACATTTCAGTTTCATCAATTGGTTCAGTTCCTTCTCCTAAAGAACATTCTCATGTTCCTTGTAATTCTGGAAATTCTTCTAACAATTCTGCATGTGAATCTATAGTTTGAATGTAATAACATGTATCATCTGCAGATTGCGGTTGTTACATGGCTCTATCAACAGAAAAGGTAACACTCTCATCCTCTATACTTAGGGTCAGTTTCTTACCGAACACGTCTATTATTGCTTTAGCCGTGTTTAAGAATGGTCTTTCTAATATGAGAGGAACTCGAGAATCTTCTTCCATATCCAGAATAACAAAATCTACTAGAAATACTAAAGTACCAACTTTAACTAGCATGTTTTCCATTATCCCTCTAGGATATTTTACTGATCGATCGGCTAGTTGTATACTTATTCTTGTTGGTTTCAATTCTCCAAGGTCTAGTTTAGCGTATAGTGAATACAACATTAAATTTATACTAGCACATAAGTCTGACAATGCTTCTATTGAACTAAGACTACCCAGAAAACATAGAATTGTGAAACTTTCTGGATCTGATAATTTTTCTGGTATCTTATTCAAAAGTACTGCAGAACAATTAGCATTCATAGTAACAGCCGAGAGTTCTTCCATTTTCTTTATATTTGTGATTAGATCTTTCAGAAATTTAGCATATCTAGGCATTCCTGAAATTACATCAATGAAAGGAAGATTTACATTTATCTGTTTAAACATATCCAAGAATTTGGATTGCTCGGCTTCAAGTCTCTCTTTTCTCATTTTACTTGGGTAAGGAAGTGGTGGTTGATATGGTTTAATATAAGGTTTAGCCTTAACTGTGTTATCTTCATTAACCTTTTCAACTACTGGTTCTTTTTCCTTATCTTGCTCAGGTTGCGGTTCTTGTAGAGTAGAAATAGCGTCATCAAAAATTATAGGTATTTCAGGTGGTTTAAGTGTAATACCACTTCTTGTGGTAATGGCTTTAGCTGTTTCATTTCAGGGGTTAGCATTTGTATCACTAGGTAAACTTCCAAATTTTCTTTCACCTATCAACCTTGCTAGGTTGCTTACTTCTTGTTCCAGATTTTGAATAGAAGCTTGTTGATTTCTAAATGCGTGAGCATTTTATTCATTGGTTTGTTTCTGAGATGTGAAAAACTGAGTTTGAGATTCAACTAGCTTCGACATCATATCTTCTAAATTTGTCTTTTTATCATCGATTTGTGGTGGTTTGTTTTGAAAAATAGGTCTTTGCTGATTGTAAGTATTGTTGGATACTTGTTGATAGTTATGACCTTGTTGGTTGTTGTATGGAACATTTCGATTATAATTCTGATTTTGATTGTAGATTGGTCTTGGCGGTTGATAATTATTTCCAGGCCTTTGGTTTATATATGAAACATTCTCTCTTTGTTCCATTGTTAGTTCAATACTGAGACAATCTTTTGTCAAATGTGGTCCTCCACACTGCTCACAACTAATTCGTATTGAGTGTATATCTTTAGTCATCTTTTCCATTCGTCTCTCGACAGCATCTATCTTTGCGGAAATGGAATGTAAGTCATGGCTAGAATCGGCTCTAGCTGCTTTAGATGATCTAACGATATCTTTTTCTTGGTGCCACTCATGTGAGTGGGAAGCAGTGTTATCAATAATTTTGTAAGTGTCAGTTGCGGTTTTCTTCATAATGGAACCACCAGCTGCTATATCGATGTCTTTCCTTGTAGTGATGTCGCATCCTTGGTAGAATATTTGTACTATTTGACAGGTGTCTAAACCATGTTGCGGACATCCTCTCAATAACTTTTCAAATCTTGTCCACGCTTCATATAGAGTTTCGTTTGGCTTTTGCGTGAACGTAACAATTTCTCCTTGAAGTCTCACGGCTTTAGATGCCGGAAAGAATTGTTTAAGAAATTTTTCAACTAAAACATCCCATGTATCAATCGCCCCTTCAGGTAACGATTCTAACCAATCTTTGGCTTCTCCCTTTAAAGTCCAGGGAAATAACATGAGATATATCTGTTCATCCTCCACTTCTCGGATTTTAAATAGAGTACAGATCCTATTAAAGGTTCGAAAATGTTCATTTGGATCTTCCTTCGGCGCACCACTAAATTGGCATTGATTAGTTACCATGTGTAGGATTTGTCCTTTGATTTCATAATCTGGCACATTAATGTCAGGTTGAGTAATTGCGTGACCTTAGCCAGTGCGTTTAGCTCTCATTCGGTCTTCCATACTTAGAGGTTCCAGATTCTCCATGGTTGAATTTGTTGAATATGAATCACTGTAGGATTCTGATTTAATGGTAGGTTCCTCAACAATCTCTGTTTGAATGATTGGTGGTTCCGGAGGAAAGATTAATGGTTCAGGATCTCTGAATTGTCCCTGAATATCTTCCGGATTCTCAATTGTGAGGTCGGGTTCAAAAAATGGATTATCGGAAATTTGAATTGGAGTACTTGGTCGACTTGATGACGATTCTAAAGAAAAATCAACGGCGACAATATTTGCTAGATGTCTTGATCTGGTTACAGGTGGTGAACGTATGAAAGGTGGTGAACGTTTTGCTCAGTGCATTCACTGAATATCCTATTAATTATAAAAGATAAAAATTATTTAAGTTATCAAATTAACAGACTTTTCTGCTTTTGCCCACGTTTCGAATAGCCAATAGATGCAGCAGGGAGCCAGAACCCTTTAAATAGGAAGCTCGAAACTCAGCCACTAACAAATTCAACTATTACTACGAAGCAGAAAATTTGGATGTCTATCAATTCAACCGCTTAAAATAATTTTTCGTAGAAGTTTAAAGAAATTTTAGATAAGAAATAGAAAAAAATCTAAGTCCTAAAAAACTAGAGCGGCGAAAAATAAGAAAGAAAAAGAGCGCGTCGAAAAACGTCGAAAAATAAAAGGTCGAAAAATAATAGGCGTCGAAAAATAAAAATAAGAAAGTAGCGCGTCGAAACTTAAAAAGGAACTAAAAACTAAGAATTAAAAGTTGCGTCTAAAGGTATTAAAGCTTAAAAGAAAAACTATATCCCAAATGGCAATAACTTAAAAAGTACTAAAATATAAAAACGGCGTCGCAAAATTCTAAGGCACCTAAATCTTAGTCTAAAGAAAAAGCACTTAAGGGATCTTACGGCAAAGCCTAAGAATCTAGAATTAAAAGTAACTATGGCAAAATACTACACTTAAAAGTAAATACGAGCGAAAAATACAAATATTACGCTAAAACAAACAAAAAGATACAAAATATAAAAATAAACTTAAAGTTGTAAAAAGTACAATTTTTATAAAAATATTATTTTTATATTATTTATTTTATAAAACTATTAATTTTATAATTTATTAAAACTAATTAATACTAAATAATACAAATTAATAATAAAAACTAAAATAAACTATAAATTAATTAAACCCTAATTATAATTTAATTAATAATAATAATAATTAAAACCTAACCCTAATTCGTACGTCCAAGGATTCAGACCTGTCCATTCAACTCATGCGATCGCATGAGTTTTCTGTTATGGAGCCATGCGATCGCATGGGCCTCGGATCCGGTTCTGTTTTGGGCTGCTACAGTGACCAGGCCGAATAATTTTATATATATATTTTTTTTTCAGTTTTCTGTTTTATATTAATACAAAATATTTAAATAAAATTTATATTTTTACAAACTAAAAATAAAAATAAAGAAACTTTGTAAAACTTAAATATTTAACAAACTCTTAAAAATATATAAATTTTGTTTTTCTTTTTATATTTTTGAATATATATTTTTTTTTAAAACATATATTTTTATAAGAAAAATAAAAATCTTTTTTTTATTATATTTAGCGTTGCACTTTCGGCGTTTTAGCTTTCCCCGGCAGCAGCGCTAAAAATACTTGATGTGCGCGAGGTGGTGTATAAAATAGTTATAATTTTTACAAGGAAATACTATTAAATACGATACAATTTTACACAAGAAATTTATTTATTTATAGAATGGATATACCTAAACCTTGCTACAACACTTATAGGCAGTGTACCTAATCGTACAGTAGTGTAGTTTTTAGTAAGTCCGGTTCGTTCCACAGGGATCTTTAGCCAAGCTTAACGCTATATTTTTAACTTATAATTGTAAAAATACAAAAATATATATAAGTAGTATTATTATTATAAAAGGGGGTTTTTACCGTTTAATGACCGGTTTGTCGATTTTAAAACTTTAGTCGCAGTTAAAACCTAATGTAAAATATTAAATATATAAAAGACTTAATTTAAAGCGTAAAGTAAATAACGATAATGAAATTGCGATAATTAAAGAGTACGATAATTAAAAGTGCAATTAAATAAAATGACAATAAATAAAAGTGCGATAATTAAAAGTGCAATTAAATATGAAATATATAAATTATGCTTATTTAAACTTCCGTAATCATGATGTTTGACGTGTTGATTTTAGTTTATTACCATGGGTTAATTGTCCTTTGTCCTGGATTATTCGATATGTCCATACGGATTTGTCCATAATAGTCCATCAGTCATAATCATAAAGTGCGAAAGTCTTCGTCAAATTATTCTTATTCCCGAAGTTAAATATTCCAACTAATTGGGGATTCGAATTGTAACAAGGTCTTAATACTTTGTTTAATGAATACACCAGGTTATCGACTGCGTGTAAACCAAGGTTTTACTACTTTGTTAACAATTACACCAATTACCCTTGAATGTAATACACCCCTGTTTCAACAAGTCTATTAACTATTAATCCAGTTCCGTGCCCGGTAAAATGAACAATTATTGGTATTTATAGATATCCCGCCCACCGTACCCAGTCAAGCGTATGTGGTTATATATAAATACGTCAAATTATAAGTCTATATATTAAATCAACGAGGTATCATTTAGTTAATATAAAATCCATTAATAGCCCATAGTCTAATTTCCACAAGTGTCGTTCTTTTGTCTAAACCCCAATTATGGTACAAAGCCCAATTACCCAATTTTAATATTACATCAAACATCACGATTACTTCGGTATTAAATAAGCATAATAATAACTTAGCTACGAGACATTAAATTAAAAAGGTTGAACATAACTTACAATGATTAAAAATAGCGTAGCGTTACACGGACAGAATTTCGACTTACACCCTTACAACATTCGCTAACATACCATTATTATTAGAATTAAAAATAAAATTAATATATATATATATATATATATATATATATATATATATATATATATATATATATATATATATATATATATATATATATATATATGTTTACGTTGAGAGAAAGGGAAGAGAAAGATGGATATATTTGCTCAAAAACTGCGAAATTTATAGATGTGGCCTGTCACCTACTGCCATGCGATCGCATGGAAAATGTACTTCCAGGCCATGCGATCGCATGGCCACTTTTTCCAGCTCACAAGAGTTTGTTTCTTTCTTTGCCGACGTTTATAATATATAATATAATATATATATTAATTTTAAGAATTAATTATATATTATATTATATTCATGTGCATAGTTGACTCATAATTTTTAGTCCGTTGCGTCGAGCGTTGAGAGTTGACTTTGGTCCCGATTCCGGATTTTCGAACGTCCTTGCGTATAATTTAATATCTTGTACTTTGCATTTCGCATCTTGTACTCTTGTAATTTTGAGACGTTTCTTATCAATAATTGGAACCACTTTGATTGTACTTTGTACTTTTGAGCTTTTTGGTCATTTGCGTCTTCAATTCGTCGAATCTGTCTTTTGTCTTCACCTTTTATTATTTAAACGAATATCACTTATAAATAGAACAATTGCAACTAAAAGCTTGTCTTTCTTGAGGGATAATGCTATGAAATATATGTTCGTTTTTAGCATTATCATAAGCCGTTATATGTCTAACCCGGGGAAGGAGCATTGGGAAGCGGTCAAATGGTTGCTTCGTTATTTGAAAGGTACTTCTAGTATGGGATTGTGTTTCACTAAGGGCAATGTTGTACTTAGAGGTTATGCGGATGCAAATTTGGGTGGATTTGGTGATTCGGGTAAGAGTACTACGGGATATGTGTTCATGGTTGGTAAGACGGCAGTTAGTTGGATGTCTAGACTACAAAGGAGTGTTGCTTTGTCGACCACCGAGGCCGAGTACATGGCTATTGCGGAAGCTTCTAAAGAGCTTGTTTGGTTGAAGAACTTCTTGTGTGAGTTAGGTAAAAGACAAGACAATTGCGTCTTATATTGTGACAACCAAAGTGCAATCAATCTCGCGAAGAATCCGATGTTTCATAATTGTACGAAACACAATGATTTGAGGTATCATTTCATTCAAGAACGTATTGAAAATGGTACTTTGATATTAGAGAAAGTCCTTGGTATGAAGAATTCCGCGGATATGTTTACTAAGGTGATGTCAATGCACAAGTTGAAGTTTTGCATAGCCTCAACGGGTCTTCTCTTGAACTAATGAGAAGGTGGTGACCGACTGGGGAGATAGAGAGATGATGATTTGATTCTAACAAGAAGTGTTGAAGACCTTGTATCGAAAGTCTGCTTATCCGGCGTATGTGATGGGAGTGTGCGTGTCCTAAATGGAGTTTGGCGGTAAAGGGTGCTTCGGCGATCTTGGTTAGTTTGTTGATATGATGGGTTGACAAAATGAGTCATGGTTTTGACTATCTTCAAGTGGAAGATTGTTAGATGTGAAGGATATCAAAACAAGTCGAAGTAATCGGTTCAAGGGAGGAGGCGCGCCGCGGCCTTGGAAGGCGCGACGCGGCCTAACACAAGAACATAGCATCAGTTTGAAGAAAACGTTTGTCCGGAGTTTTGCCTTAGAGGCGCGGCGCGGGCCATCTGGGCGCAGCGCGACTAGCGTCTGACGGGCAGTTTCCATATTTAAGATTTTCTTGTTCTCCAAGTTGTTTTTGGCCTATATAAGCATCCTATTGTAACCCTCATGTATGTGCACGAATTTAATCAATAAATCTCTCTAGTTAGGTCCGTGGATTAAAGTAATCGACATTCGATTACATATAACCACGTTAAATCTCGCGTTCTTTAATTTTGGTTTTTATTGTCTTTCGTTTGTCTAAGTGGGTGATTAATCTCAGTGATTAATGTTATTGTTTGGGTCCTATAATCCTTACAATATACTCGCAATTAGAAACTAATCTTAAAAATATAATAGAAAATAACAGAAAATAAATTATGGAGTAATATCCATATGTGAAAGATCAAACGAAGGACTAAAACTGAGGAATGAAGTGATTGAAGTGAAGATGATTGGTGAATCAACAATCTACAACAATGGTTAAATAAAGTTGTATGATTAGAGTTAAATAGGGTAAGAGAAGGATTGTCTACGTCTAACCCTCAACTCCTCGTACTCCACACTCGTGGAATTGATTATTTTGTTGTTGTTGTTGTTGTTGTTGTTGTTGTTGTGTGATTAGAGTAAATTCGTAATGACGCAAATTTTTGAGAAAAAATGGAAGTAAATATGAGTGGGATTGAGACGAAATTATTTGAAAATTGGAGCGACTAAAAAGATTTTAGAGACTTGTTTTCTTCGAATGTAGACATGTTTTATATTAGTATGTAGACCGGTCTTTGTAGTAAATTAGAGTTAACACATATGGGCCGGTTTTATATATTTGATCTGCGAAATATAAACATATTGAGGACGTTTTATGTAGATGTGTTAAGACTTGTTAGAGGTCTCCCAACGGTGGTCGCCCTCCTCCCATCCTCGCTAGCCCTCGTGAGGATGCCATTAGCACAAACTAGTCCTGGGCTAGTCCTCATTCGCCCTCCATCTCTTCGCCCTACAATCCGCCTCATTTATATATAATTGAGGACGGAGTGATATGTTTATTTTACTTGTACTATTAGCCTAAATGCGTGTAACTTGTTTAATTAAAAAATATAGTGGTCTCAATTTATCTGTCAAAGTATGTCATGGTTGAGAGTGTTTAGTCCTGATGAGGAAGTGCTGATGTGACAGCTAGTCATGATGAAAAAGCCTGTCATGGTTGAGAGTCCTTTTAGACGTGTTAAGACCATCTGTGTGGATGTATTAACACGTTTTGTTTGCAGACGAAAGACGTAATATCTATGTGTATATTTTAGATCTCTTGAAACTTATTTTTGGCAAAACAAACTATTAAGACCTTTAAGTTCTAAACACGACTAGATGTGGGGATTGAGTAAATGTAGTAGTTACAATAATATCGAACCAGTTCGTGTCGCAACTTCAACAAAATGTACTTTTGGCTACACAATTTGCTTTACATATTTACGGCTTCGCAGGACTTCCGTCTTCGCTAGAACTTGAACTGGAACTGCTTACATCCTCTTCGTCGTCATCATATTTATCAAATTTTGGTTCCTGTTGATAACTTTCGTTGTCATAATCGTCAACATCATCATCTCCGTCTTGATCTTCTTCATCTCTGCCTCGTTCTTCATCTTCATCTTCATCTTCACTATAATCGTCTTTGTAATCATAATCATCTTCATCGTCATCATCACTTTCCTCCTCTTCTTCTTCCTCATCATCATCCTCATCGTCTTGAGCGAAATTTTCCCTTTCCAAATTTCTTTCTGTTATATTTTTCAACTTTTCATCATCATTATCGTCGCTTCTATCCCTTTTCTTTTTTCCCTTCTTTTTCTTTTTCTTGTTACTTCCATTGTAACTTTTGATTTCGGTAAGAATCACCACAAGCGCAACGATGAATACATAATCCACCTCGGGGTAGACTGTTATTCCGAAAGTGTCCCTTCCTTGAACAACATTCATAATATTTTGTTTATCGTGTACCTGCATTATTATAAAACAATAATGAAATAGGCAACTCACATCCATTTCACTTGATAATTCATATGTTACCATACCTCGGCAAGAACAGTAGAACCATCTTGCGCATAGATGGTGCATGATTTTGTCTCCCAATCTCCCATAACCTTACAGTCACAAACTGTCTCTTCCTTGTTTTCGACTAGGAACACATCTAATTCCGTCTCATATTTAGGATCAATTGACTTTTTTACATTGAACAATAAATCTTTGTGGGTTGTGCTATCTCCCTTAAAAGCTTGCCATCTTCCATGAATCGATCGAAGCTAATTCATATAGGATATTTTTTATTAGGTTGAAGCAAGAAACAGATTCTTTTGACAATTTCATGTGAAATGTTAAGTTATTTATAAAAACATTTTGGCTGAACATATCAAACTTTATCCGTTTAGAGTTTACCGTTAAAGAATCTATACATATAACAATATCATAGGCTTATTTTTTTTTTTTTTATGAAGATTAGACCTTATAAATATAACAAAAAAGTTTGAGTATTCATTTTAATAGTAAAAAGTAATATTGATCTAATTAATACCTTTTTCTTGAAAGTTAAAACAGGTTTTTCTGAGGCATCATACAGGATATGACGATCATGAAAACTGAAACGTGTATCCTTAATCTTAAACATCAAGTTTCCGTTGATATCGACAACTGTGAAGTTCCCATTGGAATTGGCCACCGATTTTCTTTGAACGGCAAGATCGACGGTATATGGCTCAATGTATTGGGCATCGACCACCACCATTATGCAAGCTGCTACAACAACGATCTCGTCGAATTGTACAAATGATCACAAAATATTTAGGAATGACAATTTTTATTTTATTCTTCTCTGTCTTCGATCTTTTTCTAGCTATTTGAAAAGTAGCAATTTTGTTTCAACAAAATTAGCGGCCATACATATCATGATTTTTTGTATAGATGTCGAAATGGATGGTTCTGTTAATTTCTATTGAAGAATGGTTAGTACCAATCTCTGCGGAAAAAGCGCTCGAAGTTAACATTTGTTAATCATTTTACTCTTTTTACTTTTATCAGTTTCTAAAGAATTTTTGGTTTATTCACAAAAAGCTGACCTTGAGGAATTGAGGAAGTAGGAATGATAGTGTTTAACAATATGCCATAAAAATGGTAATTACAAAAACACTCCATGTACACGCATCACGCACGGTGCGTAATGACCTGTGTGATGCGTGTTGCCGAGATAATCACCTAAACAACCTAATTTTTGGTGCACCACTCATCACGCACCAAACACCACGCACAATGCGTGATGCTTTATGCGTGGTGGGAGCTGCAAAGGAACTTAAGTTTAAATGATCGTATCTTTTGACTCGTAGTTCCGATTTAGTCACCGTTTTTTTTCAAAAAGGAACTCTAATTTCTGAATGAAAGTGCTAAAATATGGTTGATTTGAAAAAAATCCTAAAGGATAAGAACAACCCTAGAATTGACGGGAGCAACGATGAAAAAGGGAACCCTAATTTACTAGCAGCGAAGACAAAAAAACCCTAATTTCATAATTGGTTTGGGAACGACTATGGTTTATATTGTAGCTACTGATTTGTTAAATCTCGTAAATGCCCATCATGTGCCCATCACATGACATCTTAAACAAGCCATGATTAATTTTTTTGAAATGCAAGGTTTGGAATCAATGACGGGGATAGAAACCACTCACTCGATCATTTTTTACGCACATACGCGTTTTCTGAGGAAAACCCAAATGACATAACAGAGACCTGATTCATCAATCCATACAAGCATGTACACCAGGCCAAATTTCTGAATGCGGAACGGTATAAGTGTTGTAAATCTCCTTATTTCTCCCCGAGATCTCTCCGAGATCTCGTTTTCAGAAAGCAACCGAGACGAGATGTCCATCTCCCGAGATTTCCCGGTCAACAGGGTCAAATTTAGTTAAAGCCACAATTTCTTGGATTTTCTTACTCATTTCTCGGAATTTTTCGGAATTTCTCGAATTTTCTCACTCATTTCTCAGAAATTTTTGTAAAATCTCGTAAAATGTATATAAATGCACATATATTTATTTCTATATATAAATTTAAACTAAAAAACTAAAAAGTCAACGTAAGTCAACGTCCGAGATCTTCCCGAGATTTTTCCGAGATGCCGAGATCTCCCCAAAAATGTCCAAACGAGATATCCCCGAGATCCGAGTTCTTCAACCTTGGGTATGGGACTTCTTAGGAGGCATGATAGACCCCAAGGATCGAACTCATGACCTCTACCCACCTAATGCTCGAGGTATTGGGATGAACCACTCAGCTGCGAAGGCGGGTTCCATGAGCTAGGATAATAGACGTTAATAAATGGACCACCGATTATCTTTTCTAAAACCATATGGACTAACCGTATAGTTTTATAAAATTAAGGACGAGCGGTATCATATAGTGTAACCCACATGGACCATTGGTATGATTAACTTTAAAAAAAAAATAACATAAGATATCTTAAGAATTTTGTTAACGACGATTGGTCATTAACATGAATTAAATTATTACATATAGTGGTTAATTCTTTTTAGTTAGCTATTACTCCACATGTTTTAAAATAAGTATCCACATTACTATTTATATATGTTTTAAAATAATTGTCTAGTTTCAAAAATATTTATAAAATATTACGAGTATTAAACTCATCTATTATTATCATTTACTATTACTTTCATTTATTCATATTTTAAATAAATTCGGCTAAACTTACTTCAATATAAAGATAAAATTGATTGATATTGATCATACTTATGTTAAATAAAAAAAGGTGAGAACTATGAGAATTTTTTATTTACATGGTTTATATACATTTATAATCAACAAATTACACATAACTCTTATTTAATGTTCATATCATTGGCAATCAAATGTCCACAACCACAAATTACATGTTTAATTGTGAATTATATGAAATGTTCGCATGTTCACAAACACATTTGCACATGTGAACAAGAAATTATATATATGATTATGTAGTTAAATTATAATTTTTTTTAAATTATTTTTTGTTAAATCTTACTCTTCATTAATACTCATATGTGGTTCAACTTACTCACAGAAAATCCTTGTAATATAATAGTTTTCGTAGTTTTCGCTTTTATTTATTCTCATTTGAACTTTGTACATCAAACGAAAAGTTCTACAAGAAGCAAGACATTCCTTTTGGGAGGAGTATAGAATACAACAACTAAATAATACATAAGTGGTCTATGGAAGGAAAAAAATAAGATGTAGACAATCCTTCCTCTATTCGAGAATAAAGACAAGTTATTTCTTTACTCAGAGTGAAAACACTCTCAAAAGTAGGAAAAATTATCTCTCTCTATTTGACGGATAGAGAGATTGCTTCTGAGTGGACCTCCGGACAGGAATTTTTTTAGAAAAATTAAAAAAAATTGAGACGCTATGAAAATGATAAAATTAAATTTCCATAGGATTTAAATCATGTTTGAAATTTACTTTAGACTCTAAGAATAAGTCAAGTCATTAATAAATCAACGCTTGTTGTCGACTCAATAACTAGAGTAGTGAGTATAAAGTTATACGTTAAAGATAATCTTTTAGAATATCCTTGGCAAAAACCCATATTAATATTAATTATTAATATTAATATTAATATTATTAATACATTAATTAATATTTTAATACATATATACTAAAAGTGTTGGGTTTTTGGTCGTTTTGGCCATCCCCACCACATGAAACTACATTTTTTCAAACCCAATCTCAAAAAAGGCAAAACACCCCCCTCAACTTTTACAAGCTTATAAAAAAAACCCTGTACTTCAGGAGAGTAAAATGTCAATTCTGAAACTTAAAATAAAAACTTCCCCTAACGCCTTCGACAACCCGTGTCTTCCTCCTCGCTCCGATTCAAATTTCACCGATCACTCCGTTAAACTCGAAATATTCTTGCGAACAAAACGAGACTAACTACGTTCGAAACGGACACTTTTTAAAAAACGCTAAATACAACGACAGCCCGTATCTTCCCGCTCGCCGCGGCTTAAATTTTTCCGACAGCAGCTGTGATGACTCGAAAAATTTGGACTAATTTAAACCAATTCTCTATATGATTTAATATTATGTAAATATACATATATATATATATATATATATATATATATATATATATATATATATATATATATATATATATATATATATATATATATATTATAAGATGTACAAGTAAAACACTAATTGCTACAGTAAAATACTATTCGCTACAGTAAAATACTATTTGCTACAGTAAACACTATTTGCTACAGTGAAACCGTATTTTGCTACAGTGCTACAGTGAAAAACGACAGTGCTACAGTAAACACTATTTGCTACAGTAAACACTATTTGAAACAGTAAAACACTATTTGCTACAGTACCACTATTTGCTACGGTAAACACTATTTGGTGTCGACGAACTAGCAAACAAAAACAGAAAAGGCGGCCATGCGATCGCATGGCAAAAACACTGAAAACTTATGCGATCGCATGTGCTACAGTAAATCGAAAAGTAATATAAATACGCCAGTTTTCTGCACGATTCAGCACACAATCACTTCTTTTATTCTTCTGTAAAAGTAAATGATAATTATAATTTATAATTTATAATTTAAATAATAATAAGGTATATACGAGGGTATTTTTAATTCGGGTTTCAAATCGCTTTAAGCTAAGGAAATATTGGGTATTGTTCGGGGTATTGTTCGGGGTATTGTTCTTAAATCCAAGGCCAACCATACAGTCATCTACCATCATTACGTCTACGCAATTTTCCTACAATATTGAGTCTCAATATTGAACAGTGAGTTTATAGTCTCCCTTTTTAAATACTTTAAATATTTTTGGGCTGAGAATACATGCAATTTATTTTAAACGCGATAAGACACAAGTACATACTAAATTCTACACTGAGTTAAACCGAAAATCCCTTAGCTTTGGTAACTAGTAGCTGCCAGTACATAGGATATGGACTGGTGGGCGCGAATAATTGTATATGGATCCATAGGGCTTGACATCCCCCCGAGCTAGAGCGCTAGCCTTTTAACGGACGTATGTTATTTGAGTTTAAGACACGTTGGTTTGCGTGTATTAAAACGAATGGGGTAATTATCACTATAGCGTTAAGTTTAGTTACCAGGGTGCTCTGTTACGTAGAATCTATTGATAAACTTTTGATGAAATCTTGTGGTCTATCTTTATATATGTTTATGACTCGAGCAATTAAACCTATAACTCACCAACATTCGTGTTGACTTTTTAGCATGTTTTATTCTCAGGTCCTTAGAATGTTTCCGCTGTGATGTGCTTGTTGCCTGCATGGAGTCTCTCATGCTTTGTACAAAGTTTATTGCATTCAAAATAAAACTGCGTTGTGTAATAAATAATTGGACTGTGATGTCAACCTGTAAATTAAAGACTTATGTATTTCGGGGTTTTGCTTATACCTAAGCACTCGCCCACATGTTTATAACTTTCTATGTTTAGAAAGTCACTTATTTTAATGAATGCAAAATTTTATCAAAACGTATCATATAGAGGTCAAAACCTCACTGTGGAATCAATGATTAACGTGCCGCGTCAATAGCGATTTTGACGGGTCGTTACAGTTGGTATCCGAGATTGAGGTCATAGGGAACCAGAAATTATATTAGTGTGTTTAACTGGTAATTGTTAGGATGCATTAGTGAGTCTGGACTATGACCATATCTGTTTTTACTGATTTTTGCTTATTATTTGATCAAAAACATTATATGTGATATATTTATATGCTAATGTAATTGTTGTTTCAATTATGTGATAGATGACTTCTTCTAATCCTATCATTTTGTACGACTCGGAATCGGACACTGAATCTATTCTATCCACAACTGAAAAGGGCGTTCCAATACCTATTAAAGAAGAAATTGTGTTAGCCGGGGAATCTCAACTCCCGGTAAACCCAGAGGAGGTTCCAGCTCCACCCAACTCTAGTTTTTCGGAGCCACAGTATCGTTGGCATAGACCCATGATCCCTGGAGTAAACGAGGATCGTCCATTTCTAAACAAATATGGACATTGGTCCAGATATACCGCCGACGGGCGGGTTGTGCCGATTACGCCTGGCAAATTTCGGTTCATGACCACCGGTACATATTCTCGCAGTTTGTCATCATATTCTCCTACACATGACTCAGACAGTTCGTCATCAGACGAGATCAGTAAGGAGGAGGATTTCGCTAATGAAATAAAAGAGATCACTAAGGAGAAATTCCAACTTGCAATAGATAATAAAAATAACCACAATAATAAAAAGTCCTTAATTATTAAAAAGGAACAGGACCATTCGATCCGTAACCACCCTTATTGTATTAAACCCACTGAGGCAATGGGTACCTCATAACCCCAAACAAAAATAAAATACACTGCCAGAATGTCTGTCGGACCATGTGCACACAAACAATTGGCAGAGAGAACCAAATGGGAAGAAGTTTCTGATAGTTCTGAATAAACGACCTCGCAACCATAAATCTTCCATGCGCTATCCTATTGCTTATGTGTGCTACTCTATCTTGTTATGTAGAATAATCATATATAAAATATCGGTATTGTATGGTATTGTATTATTTTGGTTTATTAATAATAAATGCATGGAATGATTATTTGTATTATTAATACTTATTATTATTATTACATAATAACGTAGTAACTCGCTATAATTTTTCATAGTGGAATATTATTAGGATTTTAGTAGTTAATTCCTTGTACTAGCTATTATGTATGAACTTAACGGGTAGGTAATACCCTAGAAATAATTATAAAATGCTAATAAGAAGAAAAGGCTTTTATAATAATCGGTTCATATTATTAATATGCTACGATTAACTATTGACAACTCATTTTACCTATAATATTCTATATGATTAAATTATATCTGTTGTGTTTATTGAAGAAACATGTCTCAAATGTCAGATGCTGAGTTTGAGCAACTAGTCGAGAAACGTGTGAATGAAAGAATTGCTGCAGCCGAGGCAGCAAAAGCAACAGCCGAAGCAGCAGCCAAAGCAGCAGCCGTAAACACAAACTCACGAAACGGATGCTCATATAAAACTTTTCAAGGATGCAAACCACAGACGTTTAGTGGAACCGAGGGACCAGTCGGTCTAACCCGATGGTTTGAAAAGATGGAGTCCGTTTTCAAAATCAGTAATTGTGCTAACGGAGACAAGTCAAAGTATGCTTCGTGCACGTTGCAAGACGGTGCACTTACTTGGTGGAACAATTATGCTAAAGCAGAAGGAATAGATACGGCATATGATATCTCTTGGGAAGAACTGAAAAAGATGCTAATCGAGGAGTACTGTCCTCGAAACGAGATCAGAAAAATGGAATCTGAGTTACGTAATCTGAAGGTTATCGGCGCGAATCTCAATAACTATGAAAAGCGTTTCATGGAACTAGCCTTGTTGTGTCCCGAATTGGTGCCAAACGAGAAACGAAAGATAGAAATGTATATTGACGGTTTATCGATCAATATCAAAGGAAATGTTACATCGTCCAAACCAAATACGATGCAGGAAGCCATGACAATGGAACACCAACTCATGGACCAGATCACAGAGAGTTCGATTAAGGCACCAATTACCAAAGTCAAGACAACTGAAGGAAAGAGGAAATGGGAAGACTATAAGGGCAAAAGTACTCACCTGAAGAAACAAGAAACTTTTAAAGGTAAACAAGATGGGGCAACTGCAAGTCCAAACTATAAGGGACCCCATCCGTTCTGCAAAAGATGTTACACACATCATGCAGGTTATTGCCAAGTGGTCTGTGATAAGTGCAACAAGAAAGGACATGTGGCGAAAGATTGTTATGCCACCGTTTCTGAAGTAAAGACAAAATCGACCGATGTCAAGAAATGTTATGGATGCGGGAAGTCTGGTCACATTATAAATCAATGCCCTGATAAGGAGAAGAACAAAGAACCCGCACGTGGGAGGGCATTTAATGTTAGTACCAGTGAAGCACGTGAGGATCCTAATCTTGTCACGGGTACGTTTACGGTTAATAATCAACTAGCTTCTATTATGTTTGATACGGGTGCTGATAGAAGTTATATGTGTAAAGACTTTAGTTCTAAACTAAAATGTGCATCATTACCTCTAGACGATAAATATACTATTGAATTAGCTAATGGTAAACTGATAAAAGCCGATAAAATTTGCCATGGTTGCGAAATAAATCTCGCTGGTGAAACCTTCGAAATCGATTTGATACCCGTAGAATTAGGAAGTTTTGACGTAATCATTGGCATGAACTGGATGTCCAAAACAAGAGCAGAAGTTGTTTGCGCTGAGAAAGCAATCCGCATCCCTCGTAAGGATGAAACGTCATTAATGATTTATGGGGAGAAGAGCAACTCAAAGCTGAACTTTATCAGCTGTATGAAGGCCCAGAAACTTATAAGAAAAGGTTGTTATGCTATTCTGGCACACATAAAGAAGATCGATACTGAAGAAAGAAGCATTAATGACATGCCGGTTGTAAGAGAATATCCCGGAGTATTTCCAGAAGAATTACCGGGGCTACCTCCACACAGATGTGTAGAATTCCAGATTGATCTCATACCAGGAGCCGCACCTGTAGCCCGATCCCCATATAGACTTGCACCTTCAGAAATGCAAGAATTACAAGACCAGTTGCAAGAATTATCGGATCGTGGATTTATTCGTCCCAGTTTTTCACCTTGGGGTGCTCCTATTCTGTTCGTCAAGAAGAAGGATGGATCTATGAGAATGTGCATAGATTACCGAGAATTAAACAAATTAACGATCAAGAATCGGTACCCATTACCGAGGATTGATGATTTGTTTGATCAATTACAAGGATCAAGTGTTTATTCCAAGATTGATCTACGCTCCGGATATCATCAGCTGAGAGTGAAGGAAGAAGATGTTCCTAAAACCGCGTTCAGAACCCGTTACGGTCACTATGAATTTCTAGTCATGCCTTTTGGATTGACTAATGCTCCAGCAGTATTCATGGATCTAATGAATCGCATCTGTAGACCGTATTTAGACAAATTTGTCATTATTTTTATCGACGACATATTGATTTACTCGAAGAACAAGGAAGAACATGAGCAACACTTAAGACTGGTACTAGAGATACTCAAGAAAGAAGAATTGTATGCAAAATTTTCGAAGTGTGATTTCTGGTTACAAGAAGTACAATTTTTGGGCCATGTTGTCAGTAAACATGGAATTAAAGTTGACCCTGCCAAGATCGAAGCCATTAGTAAATGGGAAACACCGAAGACTCCAACACAAATCCGCCAATTCTTAGGTCTTGCTGGTTACTACCGAAGATTCATTCAAGATTTCTCTAGAATCGCCAAACCCTTAACTTCATTGACTCAAAAGGGAAAGAAGTATGATTGGTCCACGGAACAGGAATCCTCATTCCAATTATTAAAGAAGAAGTTAACATCTGCACCCATTTTGTCATTACCAGAAGGAAATGATGATTTCGTGATCTATTGTGACGCTTCGCGCCAAGGTTTAGGATGTGTATTAATGCAACGCACAAAGGTTATTGCATATGCCTCACGACAACTAAAAATTCATGAAAAGAACTATACGACGCACGATTTGGAACTTGGAGCAGTAGTTTTTGCACTCAAAATATGGAGACACTATCTATATGGCACCAAGTGTACAGTGTACACCGACCATAAGAGTCTTCAGCATATTTTTGATCAAAAACAACTCAATATGAGGCAACGTCGCTGGGTAGAGTTGTTAAACGATTACGATTGTGAAATCCGTTACCACCCCGGAAAGGCTAATGTTGTAGCTGATGCCCTAAGTCGAAAAGAAAGAGTAAAACCTCTTAGGGTCCGAGCTTTGAATATTACAATTTGTACCGGTCTCACAAAGCAAATTCAAGCAGCACAGTTAGAAGCTTTAAAAGAAGAAAATGAAAAAGGCGAAATGAGCAGAGGGTTAGAAAAACAGCTTGAAGTAAAAGCCGATGGAACCCTGTATTTTGCTGGTGGGATATGGGTACCAAGACATGGTAACCTAAGGCAACTAGTACTGGATGAAGCACACAAAACGAGGTACTCAATTCACCCAGGAAATGGAAAAATGTATCACGATCTCAAGAAGTTCTATTGGTGGCCTAATATGAAAACAGAAATTGCTACTTATGTAAGCAAATGTTTAACGTGTGCAAAGGTCAAAGCTGAGCACCAAAAGCCGTCAGGATTACTGCAACAACCAGAAATTCCGCAGTGGAAATGGGAAAGAATAACCATGGATTTCATTACGAAATTGCCAAGGACTGCAAGTAGTCATGATACTATTTGGGTGATAGTTGATCGTCTAACTAAATCAGCTCACTTTCTACCAACAAAGGAGACAGACAGTATGGAGAAATTAGCACGCCTATATTTGAAGGAAGTAGTTTCCAGGCATGGTGTACCTATCTCCATCATATCTGATCCCGACACTCGATTCACATCACGTTTTTGGCAGTCATTACAAAAAGCATTGGGAACTCGATTAGATATGAGCACCGCTTATCACCCACAGACAGATGGTCAAAGTGAAAGAACAATACAAACATTGGAAGACATGTTACGGGCATGCGTAATTGACTTTGGAACCAGTTGGGATCGACACTTACCGTTGGCAGAATTTTCATACAATAACAGCTATCATACGAGCATCAACGCAGCGCCATTTGAAGCACTTTACGGTAGAAAGTGCAGATCTCCTATATGTTGGAGTGAAGTAGGAGAAAGACAACTTACTGGACCAGAAATTATTCACGAAACCACCGAAAAGATCATTCAAATACAACAGCGATTGAAAACGGCCATGAGTCGCCAAAAGAGTTATGCTGATGTAAGAAGAAAACCGCTAGAATTTCAAGTGGGCGACAAAGTCATGTTGAAAGTGTCACCCTGAAAAGGTGTTGTGCGATTCGGTAAACGAGGAAAGCTAAGTCCTAGGTACGTAGGACCCTTTGAAAGCACTGAAAGAATTGGAGCAGTTGCTTATCGATTAAAGCTACCGCAAGAACTTAGTAGTGTTCACGACACATTTCACGTGTCAAATTTGAAGAAATGTTTAGCTGAAGAGGATGTCGTAATTCCTCTTGACGAAATACGAATCAATGATAAACTCCATTTTGTCGAAGAACCTGTTGAAATCATGGACCGTGAGGTCAAACAATTAAAACAAAGCAAAATACCAATAGTTAGAGTTCGTTGAAACGCCACACGAGGACCCGAGTTTACTTGGGAACGTGAGGATCAAATGAAGCAAAAGTATCCACATTTGTTCACTGATATCGCTCATAAAACAGGTACTACTCAAAATTTCGGGACGAAATTTTCTTTAACGGGGAGGTTATGTGATGACTCGAAAAATTTGGACTAATTTAAACCAATTCACTATATGATTTAATATTATGTATATATATATATATATATATATATATATATATATATATATATATATATATATATATATATATATATATATATATATATATATTATAAGATGTACAAGTAAAACACTAATTGCTACAGTAAAATACTATTTGCTACAGTAAAACACTATTTGCTACAGTAAAACACTATTTGCTACAGTGAAACCGTATTTTGCTACAGTGATACAGTAAACACTATTTGCTACAGTAAACACTATTTGCTACAGTAACACACTATTTGCTACAGTACCACTATTTGCTACGGTAAACACTATTTGATGTCGACGAACTAGCAAACAAAAACAGAAAAGGCGGCCATGCGATCGCATGGCAAAAACACTGAAAACTCATGCGATCGCATGTGCTACAGTAAATCGAAAAGTAATATAAATACGCCAGTTTTCTGCACGATTCAGCACACAATCACTTCTTTTATTCTTCTGTAAAAGTAAATGATAATTATAATTTATAATTTAAATAATAATAAGGTATATACGAGGGTATTTTTAATTCGGGTTTCAAATCGCTTTAAGCTAAGGAAATATTGGGTATTGTTCTTGAATCCAAGGCCAACCATACAGTCATCTACCATCATTACGTCTACGCAATTTGCCTACAATATTGAGTCTCAATATTGAACAGTGAGTTTATAGTCTCCCTTTTTAAATACTTTAAATATTTTTGGGCTGAGAATACATGCAATTTATTTTAAACGCGATAAGACACAAGTACATACTAAATTCTACACTGAGTTAAACCGAAAATCCCTTAGCTTTGGTAACTAGTAGCTGCCAGTACATAGGATATGGACTGGTGGGCGCGAATAATTGTATATGGATCCATAGGGCTTGACATCCCCGTCCGAGCTAGAGCGCTAGCCTTTTAACGGACGTATGTTATTTGAGTTTAAGACACGTTGGTTTGCGTGTATTAAAACGAATGGGGTAATTATCACTATAGCGTTAAGTTTAGTTACCAGGGTGCTCTGTTACGTAGAATCTATTGATAAACTTTTGATGAAATCTTGTGGTCTATCTTTATATATGTTTATGACTCGAGCAATTAAACCTATAACTCACCAACATTCGTGTTGACTTTTTAGCATGTTTTATTCTCAGGTCCTTAGAATGCTTCCGCTGTGATGTGCTTGTTGCCTGCATGGAGTCTCTCATGCTTTGTACAAAGTTTATTGCATTCAAAATAAAACTGCGTTGTGTAATAAATAATTGGACTGTGATGTCAACCTGTAAATTAAAGACTTATGTATTTCGGGGTTTTGCTTATACCTAAGCACTCGCCCACATGTTTATAACTTTCTATGTTTAGAAAGTCACTTATTTTAATGAATGCAAAATTTTATCAAAACGTATCATATAGAGGTCAAAACCTCACTGTGGAATCAATGATTAACGTGCCGCGTCAATAGCGACTTTGACGGGTCGTTACAGCAGCGTCAGACTCGAAATAATTTTATGAACAAAACGATACCGACTACGTTCGAAACAGACACTTTTTAAAAAACGCTAAACACAACGACAACCCGTATTTTCTTGCTCGCCAGGAGTTAAATTTTTTCGCCAGCACCGTCAGGCTCGAAATAATTTTATCAACAAAAATAAACTAACTATGTTTGAACCGAACATATTTTAAAAAACACTAAAGACGACGACACCAACAATAACGCATAACACACGGGCCGTTTTTTTTCTGTCAATAAAACTGCGTTAAATATGAATACGCGGACCGAAAGACCCCGCTGCATCGCGCGGGCTGAACCTAACTAGTTTTAAACCATTATTTGTGCCTAATGTTGTTTATGTTATTTTATGGAAAATATTAACCTGCTTGCTTCTTCTACAGCAAACAGAAACAAATTAGAGCCTTCACTCACAATCTAAATGCTAAAATCAGTAGCTCATCACCCAAGTATTCAGATCCTCAAATCATTAAACTTCTTCCGACCACTTTCATCATCATTTTCAACTGCAATTAGAAGCAAATACCACAACTATTATCTCAGAAAACGAAGAAAATGGCCACACCCTGTTTACAAATCTCGTTGGCACCAAAAACTCACCCACCAACACGCAATGCAACATCTTCAAACATCAACTTTACAAATCAATCCCCTTACTTCACTTATCAATTCGTTTAATTTATACAATTCCACCCCCACCCCAAATTCCTATCATTTCATCCTCAAAACCCTAATTAAAACCCCATTACAATCCCACCACATTCACTCAGTCCTCAACCATCTCCAAAAGTTTGAAACTTTCGAAACACCCGAATCGATTTTTATCGATTTGATCGAGTTTTACGGCACCAACGGTATGTTTCAAGAAGCTGTTGATTTGTTTTTTAGGTTACCTGATTTTAGGTGTGTGGCTACTGTTGATTCCTTTAACTGTTTGCTTTCGGTTTTGTGTAAGCGAAAAGAGGGGTTTCGAGCTGTGCCGCAGGTTTTGTTGAAAATTAGGTTGATGAATGTGCGCGTTGAGGGTTCGAGTTTTGCGATATTGATTAAAGCGCTTTGTAGGTTCAAGAAGCCCCTAAATGCGATTGGGTTGTTGTATCATATGGTTGATGATGAGATTGAGATTGATCAGAGGTGTTTTTCGTTGATTTTGTCGATGTTATGTCGGGTAAATGATGTGGCATGTGATGAGGTTTTGAGATTGTTTGAAGAAATGAAGAAATTAGGGTTTTGTGTTGGCATGTCAGATTGGGAGAATGTGATTCGGTGTTTGGTTAAACGAGAGAAGGGTATGAAAGCGTTGGAGGCGTTTAGGAGGATGAAATCGGATGGTTTTAAAGGTGACGTTATTAGTTACACAATGGTTTTGGATGGAGTGATTTTGGAAGGGGAGTACAAGTGTGCAGACCACCTGTTCGATGAAATGCTTGTGTTGGGTTTGGTTCCGGATGTTAGTACTTATAATGTTTACTTGAATGGTTTGTGTAAACAGCAAAAATTTGGTGATGCGATTACGATGCTTTCTGTTATGGAGGAACTTGGATGCAAAGCTAATATAAGTTCTTATAATATAGTACTGAGTGCAGTATATGAGGGTGGGGAAATTGGTATGGCGAGTGACGTTTTAAAAGATGTGAGAGCGAAGGGTTTTGAGTTGAACTTGCGAACGTATGAGATAATGATGTGTAGGATGCTTAAGGAAAATGATGTTTCGAAAGCTTTAAATCTTTTGGATGAGATGGTGCATAGAAGATTAATACCTCAGCCTTCGACGTTTGATGAAATTATTTGTGAGTTGTGTGAGAAAGAATTTGTTTCGAAAGCCTTAAACTTGATGACTGAAATGCTCGGTAAGAATGTATTGCCTGGATATAGATCATGGGAAGCATTGATTAGTGGATTTCGAATTAAAAGTGATATTAAAGAGATTGATTTATGTTTTTTTTTGCTAAAAAGCTAGCAACATAACAAGCTTCTGTATACATTCTATATTGTATATATTTTTAATATGATGAATTGTATTTTTTATGTTTGATACATTAGGTTTGATAGTTTCCTTTAGCTTAACTGCCATGGTTTGTTCATTTGTTTCAGTTTTGAGAGGTGAGAAAAAGAGATTATGTGTCCTTGAAATGTGAATATGGTAATTATTTAGTTCAAAATGGTTGTTGTTGTCGACGTTCAGTTTACAAAAAACCATAATTTTAGATTTTGATGAGTTAAGTGGTTCATCGTTTAGGACTTATATCAGCCATAATTTAACGTTTGTTTGGGGCTTATTATTATGCCTATGACTTAAGAGTATTAGTTAAGCATTAACCACAGACACGTCCTCTCTTCATCTGTTGTTAACTTGTTTTATGGTATTATATGGTATTGTGCATTACTGACTTGCCAATTTCTATGACCAAATCGATCAAGCCAACGCTAAGGAAAGAATTTTGTGTTGGAACATGCTCAATAATACTCCAATATTAATATAAATTGGATTGAATTAATATAAAGGAAATTGATAGCGTACCAAATATCTCAGTCACATTATTGATATTACGGAGGTATTTTACGAAGATATTGGACCACGAAGATGTCACGATAACCAAGGCCGAAGGCCTGGAAGTAGTCACGAGATTGCATATGTTAAAGAGATATGGAAGATATTCCCTCCAAACAGTGGGTGGCGCTTCCTACATAATAGAGGAAAACATCTACCTTGCTTTCTCAACTATTGTAGCTCCGCCACTCCACTAAGGGAAAGTCCACCAACACATTGATAACCATCTTGGAACTTGATCAATGCATTGTGACCAGGGATACGCTTCTTGGTCCGGCTATAAAAAGGGAAACACAATCCCTGAATGGGACATGCTCTCAACAATCACTAATACACACACATTGAACATACTTCAATGATCATTCAAACCTTGGTGGCGTAAAGTGAGATACCTTCTCACTAGCTTTGGGGAATCGCCAACAAGCCTTTAAACACCATCTAAATCACTCAATCAATCAAATCACTCATACGTTATGACAAAATCAACCTAATCTGAAACTACTTTAAGATTATCCGAAAAAGTATACAAACATTGACGCCATCCGTGGGACACAACATACAAAATCACACTTTGTTTAGCACAAAATCACCATGGTTGATCCTGATTCACCCCCAGGATTTCCCCTGCCACAATGTAACACCCAAGCTGAAGGGAGTGCTCGAACCCCAGTCACTCCGACTGTGCCCATAACCACAAATTGTAATAACTCAGATCCACCACCCTTGTTGGATAAAACCTTCATTCTCAAAAACTATGATAACATCAGAGAAGTTAGTAGGAAGTTACAAGCTGAAGGTCACCTTCAAAGCAAATGAGTTCTCACTTACGATAGTGAGGAGTACGTCGAAGAATTGGAAATGGAATCTCCACCAAGGCAAACCCCCTTGCCAAAAACTCATGTAGTTCCTGAACCAGTTGCACCAAACAACAATGGAGGTCCCGTTATCCCTCCAAACAACAATGGAGGCCCCATTATCTTTCCATATCTCCTTGGGGGACCATTTCCTTGGTACCCTCCGAACACGCCTTACGTTAATCGTGCGATGAACCAACAGAATACAGTAGTACCTCCAGGGTCTCAAATATCTTCTTGGAACGGAGGATTTTGGGTGTATCCTCCACCACAACCAGGATACAGAGTAGGAGCAGGACCACAGAATGGTACCAAGGGCACAAACGACATTCTCCAGCCTAATGCCAGCGCAGGTGTCGATAACTTCTGGAAAAATCAGAAGACACCTTTCGTATCAAGCATACAGAACCACTCGCTCCCAAGTGGAATGAAAATACCTTCACACCCAGGGTATTACGAAGGGAAGGAGGTTCCCGATGACTATATCAACGTTTCGAAGGTGCGACAAGAATGTCCAAATGGGACATGGCTGTAGCATGTCACGTTTTCTCCTACATGCTCAAAAGTGATGCAAGAATCTGGTTCGATTCCCTGGCTAGAGATTCAATTGCAAGTTTTGACGAGCTAAAGAGACAATTCAAATCAAAATTCAGCCAGTAGAAGCGTCATAAGAAGATCCATGTAGCTGCCCACAACATCAGACAAAAAGACGACGAAGTAACCAGGGCATTCATAAGCCGATACACTGATGAAACTCAACAGATCCCCGGTTTACCTGAAACACAAAGAATTTAAGGACTCTTATATGGATGAAAAGCCCGATCCCTCGTTGAGCATCTCACCCGAGACCTCCCCGGTAGTTACGAAGTCTTGCTCAACAGAGCTTATGTCTGGCTGGATGCGAAGGATACCGCTGGAACCTTCGCATACGAAGATCCGCCAAAGACCAAACGAAGGGAAAATTCAAGTCACGGTAATGAAAGACACGGGCGAAGAGAAGACAGGGGTCGATATTCTCCTTATCGAAGAGAACCTAATACCGGAATCCTGGGCACGCTCATCAAAACTCCGAAGAACATTTTGTAATTTCTCTACGTGACCATACTTAATGGAAGTTCTAAATGCTCCTCAATGGGTAATTTAATAGACAATCATAAAAGAAAAAATTACGTCCATAGTACCTGTTGTTTGTTAAGTTTTTCACCACAACACCTAAACTCTATTTTTAACTTCGGTGGTACCTCAGATTTGTTGGACTAACGTGGATAGTACCCAAGACAAACTGCAGTCAATATTTAACCCTTAAGCTTTCACATGTGCCATGCATGTGAGGGCACTTTTGTCCGTTTACATTATTTGAAAAATAGCCTAATTAAATAAAATTTGAACACATTAATGGTACCCAAACGAGTTGATTTTTTGATGATGTGTCATATATTTCATGGTCTTCTTCAAGAAAGTATTCGACTTTAGTGGCTTTGTTTTTGTTGATCTGAACAACACCAGTTTCCCACCTGAGTATGCACATCAATATATATAAAGATGAAAACTATTTTATAAAAATAGAACCAAAATAAGTTTTTTAATACCAGAATAGCTATCCTGGATCACCAACTGCTTTCTTTTCCATCGACGATAGCAAAGAATTGATATCGTAATCTTTTCGATGACAAAAGCTAGTACAGATATTGTGATGTATAATCCCAGAAACCAAGCATTACCCATGTGGTTTTGTTACAACTGAAATGAATATGAATATGGTATTACTACTATTGAAAGGACCCGTCCTAATCCATCTGGACGAAGTCACCAACAACTGGTTCCATTGCGATGATCGACTCCAAATATTGTCTTTAAAATGAACAAATGCACAGCGGAATGTTTCTTTCATACCTGAGAATAAACATACTTTCAAGTGTCAACCAAAAGGTTGGTGAGTTCATAAGGTTATCATAAAACAATAAAATTCATCATTTTGATAGACCACAAGATTTAAATCCGGCATGGTACAAATGAGCCCGAATCCTATACCCACCTGTAATGTACATGCGATATCTTTTAAATACAGTACATCTTTCTCGTGTACGAAACCATTTTCATAAATCATAGTAACCGTACACATATCTTGTGCACAAAAACTAATACACATAACCTGTGTATAAAATCATTCTCTCGATACATATCATTCATATCAATCGGTGGCAATTATCATGTCTACATAATTCAATGGTGGCAATTATCATGTCCACATAATTCAATGGTGGCAATTATCATGTCCACATAATTCAATGGTGGCAATTATCATGTCCACATAATTCAATAATAATCCGCAGAACTTCTGTCTGCATAATAATTCATTCGAGGAATGTTTTGCTTGTGTCTATCTCGTCAAACATTTATAACAGTATTTCATGTATTCGCAGTTCAAAATATATTTCAAAAACATTTAATAAAGCAGTTGTAACAACAGCGCATGTATTCTCAGTCCCAAAAATTTAAAGAGTAAAAGGGAATCAAATGAACTCACGCATATAAATATTATAAAACAGTTAATAAAGCATTTGCATGTATTCTCAACCCAAAAATGTAAAGAGTAAAAAGGACAAATGAAACTCACAATATTGTATTTTGTAGTAAAAATACATATAACGACATTGAACAATGCAGGGTTGGCCTCGAATTCACGAACCTATATCATTTGTATATCTATTAAAACATATAATGGAGATCACATAATTTTTATTTATTAATATATGTTATTTATATATTTGTAGTTATATGAAATTTATAATAAATTCCCTTTTTAAACACGTATACTTATATTATATCTTAAGTTACATGTTATATACAGTTATTTGTTTAAATGATAGTTTTGTTAATAATGATTTACTAATAATGATAATAATAATAATAACTTTATTAATAATAATAATAATAATAATAATAATAATAATAATAATAATAATAATAATAATAATAGTAATGGTAATAGTAATACTACCTCAAAGGAGTAGTCTTAACAACAATTGTCCGAGTCCGGGTTCGAACCCGCGACATCCCGCTAACCCGATAATATTCTTAACCACTCCTCTGATCACGCTTATTCTGAATTAAATCATACACTAATTTATCTTAACCAATTTCTCTGTTTGTCATCTTCTTATATTAACCATTTCTATAATCATTCTAACTGTTATTTCCATTTATCATCATTAATTTCGTAACTTAATCAAAGTTGGGTTTCGATTCCAAATATGAACCCGAAGCAAAACAGAAGCTGCACAAAATTACCCCATCATTCATCATCATTGTATCACCTTAATAACATCAATCTAGTTTTCGTTTTCATCATTATCCTACATCAAACATTGGCCCGATAATATTCCCATGAACACGGCCTAAATAAAATCTGATGGCCCAACAGTTCTTGGTCCCAAACAAATCGATCCAGTAACAACTCCTTCTGCCCAAGTTGTTTTATACCACGAAAAGGCTCACGGTTTATATGTATACATATATTACTTCGGCCCCACGAATAAATTAAGCAATCCGATACTATTTTTGATATAATATCCTAATTGATGATCGGCCAAAATAACAAAAAAAAAAAAAAAAATGGTGGCCCAACACTTCAATCAAGAGTACCGAATAAATGGAGATGTATTTAATCAATATGGATTGTGGGGTACCAAGTAATTGAGTAGAAAGAGTGGAGTTAATTGTTTGGTTTTTGTGTGGCTTTAAACTTATTATTGGAAGAATACTTTCATTCTTATATAAACCAACATCTTAACTTACGTATTTAATTTCCAACAAAATATCGAGCTACAGCTGCAGTAAAGAAAATCGAAGTAAACATAGCATACAAACGAAACAGTAGCATAAGCAATAGCAGTGGTTTGTAGTGGTCTATGTTGCGGTTTGTTGCAGCTGAACAGAGGCAGGAGCTGTAGTAGTTTGGTGGTGGTTCTTGGTGCAAAGGTAGGGAGTGGTGATCAAACTAAACAAAGTAATCGATGATGGTTTGTTGGAGAAAGAAAACAGAAACGTTAGCAATATCGTAGGTGGGTTTGTAGGTGATAAATGATTGTGGTGTTCTTGATGAAGAAAGACAATAGAGAGAGAAGAAGACATGGTGAAGGTTTGTTTTGAAACTACAAATAAAACAGAAACTGGCTTGATTCGATTATCAGTTCAACAAGGAGGTTTTGTTTGCAAGTTTTAACATGATTTCATGATAAGGGTGTTTGTTGATTTTGTTTGAACGGAACTGAAGCAAAACAGGATGGTGATCAAGAGTGATTGTGTAGGTGAAGTGGTTTTCGAATGAGTATAAAAACATGACGAGTAGCAGTGGGTTCGATCAAGAAAAGAAAAAAAAATATATCTCTCAGAATCTGTTTTAATAATTGTATTTTTTATTGAGGGAGGAATGTTATTAACATGTAGGATTCGTTTGTTTTATGATACAGAAGAGTCGACATGCAGATTCCCTTCAAGAAGAAAATACAAAAAAATAAAGTAAAAGGGAAAGTGACCCATAACGAGATTTTTGGATTTAACTGTGATTTTTGGTTCTTAATTTGTACTAGCTAGATATAAAAAGGACAATTAAACATAGTACAAAGCTATTGCAATTGATTTGAACGTTTTGTTTTTGGATTCATGGTTTATAATATAAATTTTAATTTATTAAAGATATTATTAATATTAATAATTATTTTAATAATTATATAAATATTAATAATAAATAATAATGATAATGATATAAATAATAACAGAATGATAATAACACTGTTACTAAAGTTAGTAACCATAAAATGTAATACTTCCTAATAGATATTTAATAATAACACTATCAATTAATTATAATACTATTAGATAATAATAATAATAATGATATTAATAATAAAAATGATAATAATAATTTTATTAATGTTAATAATATTATTCGTAATAATAGAAAATCTATATCTAACCATTTTCATAATAATATTAATATAGATGTTAATAAAAAAAATTACTATAACAACCTTAATTTATAATTAAACTTATTATATTAGCTATGGATATTACTTATTATTAATTGTGAAATTATATATATAATAGTTTTATGTTGAATGTTTAATATTTAACATTACAATTTATATATTTTTACTTCTGTATAGAATTCGTATATATATATATATATATATATATATATATATTTATGTATATATATTCATTTTAGTTGTAACTTAATTATTCGGTATATTATTATAATTCAAGTACTTTAAAATGTATCTTATTAACTCAATCATATTATATATACACTTACGTTTATATTTATATATAAATATCTATATTTATTTAATTACATATTTATTTACGCATAATAGTTCGTGAATCATCGGGAACTAGTCAAAGGTTAAATGATATAATGAAATAGTTTCAAAGTTTTTTGAGACTCAATATTATAGACTTGGCTTATCGTGTCGAAATCATATAAAGATTAAAGTTTAATTTTGATCGAAAATTTCCGGGTCATCACAGTACCTACCCGTTAAAAGAAATTTCGTCCCGAAATTTGAGTGAGGTCGTCATGGCTAACAATTGAAATGTTTTCATGACGAATATGAGTTGATAAATATAGTTTTATTACCATAGAGTAATATGGATAAAACTATTTGATTTTGTGAAGAGTAAAAGTGAAGCTATTACTAAAGAGTGAAATGAGTAGGTATAGATTCGTCATATCCTTTGACGTAGATAGGATTGATTTCCAAGTTCAAGAGATTTGGAGAAAATCTTCGTAATAAGATTTGATTCTTCGGTAATCAAGAGAATTAGGATTCGCTTTAAATGCGATCGTCTGTTTTGATTGCTCTGTCTGATATTTTTCTATAAATCCACCCCCGTCGTTTCCTTAGAACTCACACCTTCTATTCTTTCTCCCTCAATTCATATTTTAAAATATTCGTCAATATGCTCCATCCCATTTTGATCCTTGATATCCTCTTAACTTTCATATCTGTCATCTTCTCTTTCATCTACCGCCAGAAGAACCTATTTACTTCTATTATACTCTTGAGTTTATAGTGTTTCTAGTCCTCCCGTGTCTTTATATTGCTATATGCATCGACATATACGGTTTAAAATTTCTGGCGGTTGTTAGGTTTTATATCTTCCCTTATACTTCGATGTCCCTGCTTCTGTCTTCTATAATCATTGTCATCCACAGTTAATACTCTCTCCTATTTGCTACGATTTATACTCCAATTTCTATTTCGGAGTTTCATTCTTTCGTTTCCTCTTCCCGTCCTCAAGTCAAGCGAATAATGGTCCAGAATTCGTAGGTATAAATTTTGAAATGAACATAGTTAATGTTCTAAGAAGAGTGATTGTAATAGCACGATCTTGATTTGGTGAATTACCAGAATATTCGAAAAGATAGAACTATCAATAAGATATATTCTTAATATGTTTAGAGATTGAGTAGAATGCAAGAGTCGTGTAAATGGCACATGATGACGGTATGTTCTGTGAATCATCACGTTCCATTAGAAACTCAGCATGACTTACTGTAATATAATCACGTTGATCAAGTGTCATTATATTATACTAACTCATGCATCAGTTCCCAACACTACTTCAATAACATTCATATTTTAAATTCGAAGGTTTCGGAATTTAGAAACTAAAACAGTTTCTTTTATGTGGTAATACAAATAACGCGGAGAGATAATTAATATCATACGAGAGTATTTATGAAGATATCTTCAGAAATATTGAGGATATTTATAATGAAAGACAGGATAATATCTTTGAATATCTAAGGTCAGAGAATGATGGAGCCTATTGTCCGCAAGGGTTTTGAGTAAGGAGCAAGATATTCGCTAAAGACTTCAGCAGGCATTGAATCATTTGAATTCTTGGAAGTCAAACTTATTCTTTGTGATTTGTCCACGACTTCCTTCATAGTTTCGCATAATCTGCTTTTCGGTACTAAATTTTCTATTGAATGTTTCCAATATAATGACACACAGAAAGCACGAAGAGGTATATAATTTCGGACGAGAATATTTATGCAAATATCCTCAGAAATATCGAAGATATTGATGATGATTTTTTTTTTTTTTAAATTTCTAAGTTCGATGGTTGATGGAGAAATATTTTTCGCAAGATTTTAACATGTTCGAAGCAAGATATTCACTAAAGATTTCAACGGATCCAGAATTATCTGGATTCTTTGAATATAGGGTATGGTCCTTGTATTTGTCCTTGGTCTCTTTCGTGGTTAGCTCAATCTGTTTTCTAGTTCTAACTTTTCTGAGCTTTTCCAACATACTAATGTTTATCATCAAACTTTCGATGATTAAGGTCGTTTACTGTTGCCTACAGTTTCTGCTGCTTCATTCAGCTTTTTCTACATTCAGAGTATCGATTCGTAAACTGGGTATCTTTTCAAAATTTCATATTTGAAGATCGTAATTCTAGGAGATAATTGTTATATGTATACATATAACTATTGATGTAGAAATGCTACGAGATTCGAAATACTGATTGCTGATTCCCGGTAATTGGTATGGCAATTATTGTTACAGGGTATAGATGAATACAAGGTGGGGTTTCAGTGAATATAATGATTTTTCGTAAAGTCCAAATTCATTGAAGTTGCTGGTAATTTTACTGCTAATGTGGTGAAATATAAACGGTTCTCCAGTAACGATGATGAAATAACAACGTAGATATCGAGGTTATAATAAGGCTAATCTGAATGGAAGTCAAAGTTGATTTGATGGAGTTGTGACAAAATTGGCTAATTTAGAAAAGGATTGTGAAGTTATTTTCGGTAATAACAACGCCAAAGGAGCTAGCATAGATACGCGTTAAACGTTTATTCTGTTTTCGAGAGTTTTTAGGTGCATAACTATATGCATCGATCTTTTCTTTCGTAGATGAAGTTCGGTTGGTTCATCCTCTCGATTGAGGTGTTTTCAAGAATCATGAAAGGTTTGAACGCAGATTGTAATCGTCAAGATACAAATGAGGTTTAAGTTGAGATCAAGTGGCAGACTTGAAGATTTGTTTAGTTTCATATGTTATAATCAATATTTTAATTCATTTTAATTGTCCAATGTTGGTAGTCCACAGTCGATAGTCCACGGTTGGCAGTCCAATAATTCATATATAGTTTAATATATAATATTCGGATTAATTAATACGTATCGTGACCCGTATGCGTCTCAGACTCGATCACAACTCAGACTATATATATTATTATAGAATCAACCTCAACCCTGTATAGCTAACTCCCGCATTACTGCATATAGAGTGTCCATGGTTATTCCAAATAATATATATAGATGCATCGATATGATATGTCAAAACCTTGTATACGTGTCCCGATATTTAAAGTACGTAAAATAAATAACAGAAAATAAATGACGATAAATAAAGTGCGTAAAGTAAATAACAGAAATTAAATGACAATAAATAAAATTGCGAGAATTAAAATTGCGATAAAATAAATTGCGATAATTAAAATGTAATTACGGAATTAACAGTTAGCTAGGATTTTGTTAGCGTGGATTCTTAACAAAATTTCTCATAGTTAAATTTTTTGTTTCTAACAAATTTTTATTTTTGTCCAATGTTTTCTTCATTATGCCACTTGTTGGATTCTGGTAATTCAAAATCCAAATATGAAATTGAATGAAAATAGTTATTCTACGGTGAACGGATTCGTATATCTGTGGATGTAGATAGGATAGTAAATGACTGTTGAATCAGATGGAAAGAATGTACAGTGTAACTTATTAATGTGAAATCTAAATATTCTTCGGGTATTACCTACCCGTTCAAATATTTTCATCATTAACAGTTTGTACGAAAGAATTTTTAATTATAATCTTTATGAAAATATACTTGTATATATATATATTTTCTTCAGATGCAATCATGGATTTAATGAGTTAATATGATATTAAACTCATTTGATTTACCGTTAGAACGAGAATATATAATCTCTAAAGCATTAAGGATTATATATCGCTATGTTGAACGAAGATAGATAATGTAGAATGATACGTAGAACGATGATTATAATCGAGGTACAGAATGAGATGTTGAGGCATGGATTGTTGATGGTACTGGTGCTGTTATTGATGGTACTGTAGATGCTGGTAATGTTGCTGAAGCTGGTACATTTTGCACCATACTCTCCAAATTGATTATTCGAGCGCGAAGTTCGTTGACTTCTTCCATTATTTCGGAGTGATTGTCAGTTGGAACGAGCGGATGAATAAGGTTTAGAATTTTGAGATAGTATTTAACCGTGACGAGATACTCTGGAAATGAGAGAGAAAATGGTGTTTCGAATAGGTTCGCCGGTAAGTGCTTCAGGTTCATCACCAAGAGATGATTTCGGTTGATGGAAAGGATCACCTTCTTCTTGTCTCCATTGATTAAGTCGACTACGAACTCATCAGATAAATTGGGGATGAATGATTGGTTGATTCATTCTAGTGGCGTATGCTTTCGGAGTTCAGGTGAACATCCATGTCGGAATAACTGTCGGAATAACTATCAGAATAGCTATCGGAATCTGAGAGACTCGAACTAGTTGAGGGATTCATCTCGTATGATTAGATGAAGGATTTTTGATAAGAAATAGATTATAGGATATAGATTAGTATCCTGCAATACATAATTTACATATGCATATAAAATACTAAAATCTCATAAATTACGGAGGACTCTACGGAATCTGTCAGGCAAGGTCTACAGTATCAGATACGCTAAGATATGAATTATCAGATACGCTAAGATATGAATTTTGTCTATACACGATTCATGCAATCAATGCAGTAAGATGTGTTTAGACTAAGAATGATAAACAGATAGTTTTCGACACGAAATGATAAGCAAAACATTTGACATGCAGACACGGTCAAAGTCCGGACTCACTAATGCATCTAAACAACTATCAGTTAGACACACTATTTCAAGACCTGATTCGCTAAGACCACCGCTCTGATACCAACTAAAAGGACCCGTCCTAATCCATCTGGACGAAGTCACCAACAACTGGTTCCATTGCGATGATCGACTCCAAATACTGTCTTTAAAATGAACAAATGCACAGCGGAATGTTTCTTTCATACCTGAGAATAAACATGCTTTCAAGTGTCAACCAAAAGGTTGGTGAGTTCATAAGGTTATCATAAAACAATAAAATTCATCATTTTGATAGACCACAAGATTTAAATCCGGCATGGTACAAATGGGCCCGAATCCTATACCCACCTGTAATGTACATGTGATATCTTTTAAATACAGTACATCTTTCTCGTGTACGAAACCATTTTCATAAATCATAGTAACCGTACACATATCTTGTGCACAAAAACTAATACACATAACCTGTGTATAAAATCATTCTCTCGATACATATCATTCATATCAATCGGTGGCAATTATCATGTCCACATAATTCAATGGTGGCAATTATCATGTCCACATAATTCAATGGTGGCAATTATCATGTCCACATAATTCAATAATAATCCGCAGAACTTCTGTCTGCATAATAATTCATTCGAGGAATGTTTTGCTTGTGTCTATCTCGTCAAACATTTATAACAGTATTTCATGTATTCGCAGTTCAAAATATATTTCAAAAACATTTAATAAAGCAGTTGTAACAACAGCGCATGTATTCTCAGTCCCAAAAATTTAAAGAGTAAAAGGGAATCAAATGAACTCACGCATATAAATATTATAAAACAGTTAATAAAGCATTTGCATGTATTCTCAGCCCAAAAATATAAAGAGTAAAAAGGGCAAATGAAACTCACAATATTGTATTTTGTAGTAAAAATACATATAACGACATTGAACAATGCAGGGTTGGCCTCGAATTCACGAACCTATATCATTTGTATATCTATTAAAACATATAATGGAGATCACATAATTTTCATTTATTAATATATGTTATTTATATATTTGTAGTTATATGAAATTTATAATAAATTCCTTTTTTAAACACGTATACTTATATTATATCTTAAGTTACATGTTATATACAATTATTTGTTTAAATGATAGTTTTGTTAATAATGATTTACTAATAATGATAATAATAATAATAACTTTATTAATAATGATAATAATAATAATAATAATAATAATAATAATAATAATAATAATAATAATAATAATAATAATAATAATAATAATAATAATAGTAATAGTAATGGTAATAGTAATACTACCTCAAAGGAGTAGTCTTAACAACAATTGTCCGAGTCCGGGTTCGAACCCGCGACATCCCGCTAACCCGATAATATTCTTAACCACTCCTCTGATCACGCTTATTCTGAATTAAATCATACACTAATTTATCTTAACCAATTTCTCTATTTGTCATCTTCTTATATTAACCATTTCTATAATCATTCTAACTGTTATTTCCATTTATCATCATTAATTTCGTAACTTAATCAAAGTTGGGTTTCGATCCCAAATATGAACCCGAAGCAAAACAGAAGCTGCACAAAATTACCCCATCATTCATCATCATTGTATCACCTTAATAACATCAATCTAGTTTTCGTTTTCATCATTATCCTACAGCAAACATTGGCCCGATAATATTCCCATGAACACGGCCCAAATAAAATCTGATGGCCCAACAGTTCTTGGTCCCAAACAAATCGATCCAGCAACAACTCCTTCTGCCCAAGTTGTTTTATACCACGAAAAGGCTCACGGTTTATATGTATACATATATTACTTCGGCCCCACGAATAAATTAAGCAATCCGATACTGTTTTTGATATAATATCCTAATTGATGATCGGCCAAAATAACAAAAAAAAAATAATGGTGGCCCAACACTTCAATCAAGAGTACCGAATAAATGGAGATGTATTTAATCAATATGGATTGTGGGGTACCAAGTAATTGAGTAGAAAGAGTGGAGTTAATTGTTTGGTTTTTGTGTGGCTTTAAACTTATTATTGGAAGAATACTTTCATTCTTATATAAACCAACATCTTAACTTACGTATTTAATTTCCAACAAAATATCGAGCTACAGCTGCAGTAAAGAAAATCGAAGCAAACATAGCATACAAACGAAACAGTAGCATAAGCAATAGCAGTGGTTTGCAGCGGTCTATGTTGCAGTTTGTTGCAGCTGAACAGAGGCAGGAGCTGTAGTAGTTTGGTGGTGTAAAGTGGTGGTGGTTCTTGGTGCAAAGGTAGGGAGTGGTGATCAAACTAAACAAAGTAATCGATGATGGTTTGTTGGAGAAGGAAAACAGAAACGTTAGCAATATCGTAGGTGGGTTTGTAGGTGATAAATGATTGTGGTGTTCTTGATGAAGAAAGACAATAGAGAGAGAAGAAGACATGGTGAAGGTTTGTTTTGAAACTACAAATAAAACAGAAACTGGCTTGATTCGATTATCAGTTCAACAAGGAGGTTTTGTTTGCAGGTTTTAACATGATTTCATGATAAGGGTGTTTGTTGATTTTGTTTGAACGGAACTGAAGCAAAACAGGATGCTGATCAAGAGTGATTGTGTAGGTGAAGTGGTTTTCGAATGAGTATAAAAACATGACGAGTAGCAGTGGGTTCGATCAAGAAAAGAAAAAAAAAATATATCTCTCAGAATCTGTTTTAATAATTGTATTTGTTATTGAGGGAGGAATGTTATTAACATGTAGGATTCGTTTGTTTTATGATACAGAAGAGTCGACATGCAGATTCCCTTCAAGAAGAAAATACAAAAAAATAAAGTAAAAGGGAAAGTGACCCATAACGAGATTTTTGGATTTAACTGTGATTTTTGGTTCTTAATTTGTACTAGCTAGATATAAAAAGGACAATTAAACACAGTACAAAGCTATTGCAATTGATTTGAACGTTTTGTTTTTGGATTCATGGTTTATAATATAAATTTTAATTTATTAAAGATATTATTAATATTAATAATTATTTTAATAATTATATAAATATTAATAATAAATAATAATGATAATGATATAAATAATAACAGAATGATAATAACACTGTTACTAAAGTTAGTAACCATAAAATGTAATACTTCCTAATAGATATTTAATAATAACACTATCAATTAATTATAATACTATTAGATAATAATAATGATATTAATAATAAAAATGATAATAATAATTTTATTAATGTTAATAATATTATTCGTAATAATAGAAAATCTATATCTAACCATTTTCATAATAATATTAATATAGATGTTAATAAAAAAAAATTACTATAACAACCTTAATTTATAATTAAACTTATTATATTAGCTATGGATATTACTTATTATTAATTGTGAAATTATATATATAATAGTTTTACGTTGAATGTTTAATATTTAACATTACAATTTATATATTTTTACTTCTGTATAGAATTCGTATATATATATTTATGTATATATATTCATTTTAGTTGTAACTTAATTATTCGGTATATTATTATAATTCAAGTACTTTAAAATGTATCTTATTAACTCAATCATATTATATATACACTTACGTTTATATTTATATATAAATATCTATATTTATTTAATTACATATTTATTTACGCATAATAGTTCGTGAATCATCGGGAACTAGTCAAAGGTCAAATGATATAATGAAATAGTTTCAAAGTTTTTCGAGACTCAATATTACAGACTTGGCTTATCGTGTCGAAATCATATAAAGATTAAAGTTTAATTTTGATCGGAAATTTCCGGGTCATCACAACTATCCACCAAACAAGATGGTAGGTTTGGCATGGGAAATGAAATATTGTAACATCAATTAAATTTTTTTATGTGGGACTAAAGTTTCTTTGACTTTTGCCATACTTTTATAAGTCAACTGGTGTCACAGGGTGTATTGAATTGAAATGTAGCAAATGAGAATTATAATGGTTCAAGAAAATCGATTGGTTCAAGAGAACAGGTGATTTGGTCCAACAATTTTTTCTCATCAAAAAAGAAATTTATTAACAAGGTTTAAAACACATCATGCTTGCACTACATCAGTGGCGGAACTTGAACTCAAAGACGGGTGGGGCGGATGCAAAAATTTAATAAATTTTTCATTTTCAGCGGGGGTAAACACTAATAAAAACTTTATTTTTTAGTAAAAAAAAAAAAATTAGTGTAAAATTTTTTTATCCGTTAAATTCAGGTGGGGCGGATACCCCCTTTGGGTTCCACTAAGATCCGCCCCTTCACTACATTCCATCATGGGTATAGATTTTCATAAATATTTGCTATCAGACATGATGAACTAAAACCAAGATTACAGTTCATTTTTTGGATTAAACTGTGTATTTGACCCACTTTGCGAGCCGACTTATCACACGGTGACCACCCTCTTTGTGGGTAGACCGGATTCGTCGTGGGTGAACATATCCTACCTCAAAGGAATATATTTTGTTTTGCTCATGGGATTCGCATCTAGGACCTTTAGATATTTCACTCATAGAGAGTACGTATTTATATGAAATTACGCACATAGTACCTATGGTTTGTATGGAATAGCTTTTATATGGAGCAAATTATGTAAACGGACAAAAGTGCCCTCACATGCATGGCACATGTGAAAGTTTAAGGGTTAAATATTGACTGCGTTTGTCTTGGGTACTATCCACGTTAGTCCAACAAATCTAAGGTACCAACAAAGTTAAAAATAAAGTTTAGGTGCTGTGGTGAAAAATTTAACAAACCACAGGTACTATGGACGTAATTTTTTCATCATAAAATTAGTGTAAGAAAAAATTACGTCGTTGGTACTTGTCGTTTGTAACCATTTTCATCACAACACCTAAAGTTTAATTTTTGCATCGTTGGTACCTAAGTTTAGCATATATTACGTGGTTAGTACCTCAGATTAACTGTCGTCATCTTTTAAAAGTTAACCCCTCACATGTGCCATGCAAGTGAGGGTAATTTCATCCATTTGTTTAATTTTTAGCTCATATAAAATCACATCACTTGCACCAAATCGACGAGTACGATTGGCATCTTAACCCTAATTTCTAATTCAATTACTCCATCTTTAAAACTAATTTTACTTTGGGTTTATTCAATGCATTTGATGACCCTAGTTTAAAAATTACACCCAGATTCCTTAAATTTTTTAAGCTGATGAAAATATGTTCGTGAGTTAACTTTCACATGATTCCGACACATCACTTTTGTGTTAAAATTTTTAGTCACAGTACACAATCTTCATATGATAATTACTACTTATAAGAACTTTGTGCATAGTTAATTGTGGTTTTTAGAATTTGAAATCCAAACTTTCGCCAGTTTAAGAATTGATGTATAAATATGAGGTTTCATAGAGCATCAGAGCATGAAACGTGATTTAAGCAAAATATAGTCGGAAGAAGCAGGACACGTAATAATGAAGAGTTTAGCTGGTAAAATTTGTTTCTATTTGCACACTTACCAAAGGAAAACGAAAACTTCCTAAATTAACTATAACCGCAGAAACAAGCATGGTTTTACAATCGTGGGCATGCCATAAACCTCCCATAACAGGGCATTTTACAATTGTAAAAATAACAGACGAAAACAACTAATGCGATTCTCATATTACCACTTTAGAATTTAGGCTTACAAATACAATAACAGAGGCCACCATCCATGCACTCCCTTCGAGGTTGTAAAGATTCCCTTCAAATTTTACTGCACACAAAAAGTCAAACGCTTATCATTACCGAAAAAGTCAAATTAGAACTGATGTATAACAGCAAAGCAAAAAAATCTTTACTACATTAGTAATTATCATATGCTCTAACGCCAGTTGATTGCTTAGTTTTGAAGATGCAGTTATTTGAATTAGAAATTAGGGTTAAGATGCCAAACGTACTGGTAGATTTGGTGCAAGTGATGTGATTTTATATGAGCTAAAAATTAAACAAATGGACGAAATTACCCTCACATGCGTGGCACATGTGAGGGGTTAACTTCTAAAAGATGACATAGTTAATCTGAGGTACCAACCACGTAATTCAAGCTAAACTTAGGTACCACCGACGCAAAAAATAAACTTTAGGTGTTGTGATGAAAATGGTTACAAACCACAGATACCAACGGCGTAATTTTTTCTTAGTGTAATTTAATAACAATCATGAGTTAATGAATGGTTTTCCTAACGTGTGCCCCTATAACACATGTTTAACTTTAAACTACATTTAACGAAGTTGATATCACTTAAAATTATGATGTAATCATCTAACACTCATAAATTTAATCTGAAAGTTGACTTATATATTCATGCATAAATTACATCTTCTGATATATATAAAGCAATTTCGGCTTCTTTAAATGCAGTTTAATATGTTTCAGACACACGTGAGCAAAACCCTTTAATGAAATCGCGGACACTACTAAATTAATGGTGAATTATCAATTCAATATATAATTATTAATAATAAAATAATACGGGCGATTGAGATAATTTAATAAAAAATAGATCTGATCTAGTCTTAAAATAATTTCCTGAAATGGCTACTGTGAAGGATAAAGTACCATATGATTGGTTATTCTTGGGCTTGGTTTCAGACTCCAAGGCCTGGCCCAGAACAAGACCAGTGTACCTGAATGGCTGGATTTATAAAACATCTGGGTATTTCACTTGGGCCTCAGATCTTTATATTAGGTAGTCAACATGTTATACGGTCAAGGCCCTACGTAAGTTTCTGATTGAACAGGATGTGGAGTGGATGTGGTCACCTCAAGATTCAAGTCAAAGAAATGATTATTCTCATGTGGAATAATGATAAATTGAAAATTAATAAGCATGGCGATTCAATGATCAAAATTCAGTGGAGTCTCTTCAGTTATAATTATATTTGAATGTTACGTTAGTCATTGTTTACTTTAAAAAAACTACATATTCGATAAATATATGTAGTTTGAGTAGTTAAATCAGTAGTGTCTAAGTACAATTTAAAAGAAAAACTATAAATTTCAAAAAATATAAGGGGTCATGTAGTTAAATTTAATGGTGTCTTATACAATTTAAAGAGTATTTTCTACATAAAAATTTTAAACTAGTAATATCCATGACTGTACAAAATAAGTGCTAGAGTCGCCGCTGCTAATAAGGCTTACCTTTTTTTTTTTTTGGAAAAAAAACTAAAACTATATAAAACACGGGACATTCACAAAAAAATGAAGCCCCGAAACAAAGATACAAGCAAGGCTTACCTATCATACCAATTATTATTATTATTATTATTATTATTATTATTATTATTATTATTATTAATTATTGTTATTTATCTATCTTGCCTTTTCTCTCTATTCTCCCTTATATTAGTTACATTACTCCCTTTATTTCTTATTGATAGCCTAGTATTTTATTTTGGAGTTTAATTTACTCAATAATCATATACTTATTCATTTGTTTCAGTGTAGACTATATACCTAAAAAAATGTTAATGTAAATCACATACTTTGAAAAAGTGTATCCATGTATATAAAAGGTAACTTCCTACCTGCTAAACCGGTCATCTTCATCTTCATTAACCTGCTCATGTTCTTCATCAAACATCAATAATCGTCAATTCATCAAACAGAAGCATATTCAAGATTCTCAAACATCAATAAACGTTCGTTTATCATCAATTCATGATCTATAACAACAAATTGAAATAATGAACGTGCACTAGTTCAAGTGTGAAGAATATTGCAGTCTCCGGAATGATTCAGACTAATTCAGGACATATTGATATTATATTCAGGTCTATAATCGTTCATTTAAGCTTCGTGAGGAATCATACCAAGTTGAAATTCATCTCTGAATCCAAAATCTGAAAGTTAACTGTTGAAGTTTTCTGGTCAAAGATTCAATTGAAATGAATTAGCAATTTTAAAATGATAAAAACGATTTTCAAGCATTCATGAAGTGTTTTTGTACATCTTTGCTTCAGATATTAACATCTGATTCTATACAGAAATCGAAATCAGTGTTGAAGTTCATACGAAGATGGTGTTCACTATTCATACTTCATATTCAGATTTTGATGTTGTATATTCTTATGAATCTTCATAGATCAACTAGTCGTTGCACCAGAACCATCATCTAATCTTTTTTTCAAGTGTAATTCGTAAAAATCGAATGAATTCGAATCCGGTGTTCATGAATACCATTTTTTCTTACTTCAAGGTTAACAAGTTTAGTAAGTTTACATTGATAAATCACTTGAGAGTTTATGACCATACATTGATATTTTTTGGGCTATATTGCTTACATTGGAACAAATGAAAAAGTATATGACTATTGAGTAGCTTAAACACTTTACTTTAACATGTTCTAAATTAATAGTTCACTTCTATAAATAGATAAATATAATAATCTAAAGTGGTTATGCCTCTTAACTTTTGAATATAAGACAAAAAGATCTATGTAAAAAGTAAAGGATAAAACTGTAAAGTAAAGAAAAAATACAATGTAATTATGAAATTTCTTAAATTGTTTGTCGTTCATTTGAGTGCTATTAATATGGGACGAACAGAGTAATAAAATCTCTATATTTTTGTATATGACAATAATGAGTAATGAATAATAACGAGCTTAAGCTCGGGATTTTCTTAAAAGAATATGAAAAAATAAAGTAATGAAGTCAAAAGTGGAAAAAAATAAAAAAAGAATTTTGTGAAATTAAAAAAGTAAAAAGAAGAATTTTAAGAAGGTGGCTTCGTTGGCAGGAAGATTCTTATTCTTTGAAGTTAATAGTTAAGTACCGTTATCTTCGGGACGTGTGCATAGCCACACACTCTAAGAAGATTATTTCTTTTAATGATCATGTTAAGATCAATGCAGTTGATGTTGAGATTATGTTTCAGGAGGTTGGCACGTGGTGTTTTGATTTAGACGCCACTATAGATGCTAACTCAGAAACTTCTAACGAGTCGGGATTTAACAGTAACCAAGATGTACATTCAGACTCTGAATCTGTGGTAAAAGATGAACATTCAGACCCGTTTAAAGAGTTTGAGGGGATTCAACTAGATGCAGAGTCTAAGGGTGAGGCTTCGGTCGATTCGGGTCATGAACAAAACAGAGAGGAACAACCAGTCGATTCAGTAACGAGTACTAAATCTATACCTGCAGCAAGTTCAAGTGTTCATACACCACCTGGTTTTTCGAAGGCTATTCCAAAAAAGTCAAAAAATAATTCTGTTGCTTCAGTTAATTGTTGTACTTCCTCACAGTTTTCAAATCCTTTGATCAGGGATATGGCTAACAAACAATGTTTTATGGATCAAGATAATTTACTAGATATTGGGGCAATGCTTGGTTATGACTTGACAAACTGCTCGAAATTTGTGGGACGATATCGTGATGTTTTTGGTTTCCAATGAAGATAATGTCCTTAAATAGTTGCGGGTCAAAAGTGTACGTGAAACATAAATGGATTCGTGATTTGTGTATTTCATCTAACATTCAATTTCTTGGTCTTCAAGAGTCTAAAATGACGAGGTTACAGTTGTTTCGTTTAAAGTCGATGTGGGGTAACAGTCAATTCGTTTATGCCATTTCTTTGTCTCGAGGTTTCTCGGGAGGTATCATCTCTATGTGGGATCCTAACGTATTTGTTAAAGATCAGATTTGGTGTAAATTTCACCTTGTTATAGTTAAAGGTCGATGGATTAAAGAAGACATGGTTGTTTATATGGTGAATGTTTATGCACCTCAAAACGTTCATGACAAACTTGTTCTTTGGAATAAAATTTCTGATTTTATGGCTAATAATGTTGGGGATTACATTCTTTTTGGTGATTGGAACGCGGTTCATTTGGCTAATGAAAGAAGTGGAACGGAGTATTGTGCCACAGATGCTTTTAATTTTAATAACTTTATTTATAATAATGTTCTCCATGGGGTTCCTCTCGGCGGTTTACAATTCACTTGGCGCATAAAAGCGGGTAATAAACTAAGTAAACTCGATAGATTTTTTGTTACTAACAATGTGTTGATGTGTGTTGACCATTTAAAAGGTGTGGTGCTTCCTCGCGGGTTTTCGGATCATTCGCCCATTTTACTTTTTCAAGATAAAGTGGATTATGGACCTACGTATTTTAAAGTTTTCGATTCTTGGTTTGAAAGAGCAGGTTTTGATGATACGGTGCGTAAAGAATGGTCTGAGATTAATGCTAATAATGACCAGCATGTCACTATCAAGCTGAGGTTACTTAAATCTAAGCTTAAAGACTGGATTTCACAATCCAGGAAGATTGATTCGGTCCGTTTAAAAGAAGTTGTGGAAAAATTAAATGGGCTTGACGTGTTAATTGATGTGGGCTCGGCTACAGAATCGCAGGTTAATGATCGAAATGTTCTGTTCCAGGAACGTGAAGTATTGTCCAAGCTTGAATCTCTTGATTTATTACAAAAGTCTCGCATAAAATGGGATGTTGAGGGAGATGAGAATTCAAAGTTTTTTCACTGTTCTGTTAATCACAAACGCAAACAACAATTAATTCAAGGTTTAATGATTAATGGGTCTTGGGTAGTTGATGCTACGGTGGTCAAGAATAAATTTTTCGATTATTATCTTAATAAGTTTGATGAGGTTAAATCAGGTGCTTCTTTTAACCAAGTTAAGCCTAGAGTTACTCTTACGTCAGATGATAATGTTTTTCTTGAACGTGATTTCGATGAGATTGAAATTAAAAATGCGGTTTGGGCTTGTGGTAGTTCAAAGGCTCCGGAACCAGATGGGTATTCCTTTAAATTCATTAAACTTTTTTGGGATATATTGGGGGCTGATTTTTGTAGAGACGTCCGCAGTTTTTTCGAGTCGGCCACTATGCCACATGGGGCAAACTCGGCTTTTTTTACTTTGATTCCTAAGGTAAAGAATCCGGTTCTTGTTACTGATTTTCGACCAATTTCATTGATTGGTGCTTTCTACAAGATCATCACTAAACTTCTTACAAATCGCCTAGCCAACATTATTGATAAGATTATTTCTCCGACGCAATCGGATTTCATATCGGGTAGACAGATTCTTGATGGTCCGATGATGTTGAGTGAAATCATTGTGAGGTTTGAGAAAACTAATCGTAAGATGCTTCTATTTAAAGTTGATTTCGAAAAAGCTTATGATTCGGTTAATTGGGATTACTTGTTGTTCTTGTTAAATTCTCTGAGATTTGGTTCTCGATGGTGCGGGTGGATCTTGGGTTGTCTTAAGTCGGCTAGAACTTCAGTTCTTGTTAATGGCAGTCTTACTCGAGAGTTTCCGTTAAAAAGGGGGTTACGTCAAGGTGATCCTCTTAGTCCGTTCTTATTTATTATCGTGATGGAGGGTTTACATTTGGCTTTTAACCAAGCTAAGGAGGCAAATTATATTCGGGGCATTAATCTTGGTTCAAACGATCTTAAGCTCTCTCATTTTTTTTATGCAGACGATGTTATTATTATGTCCGAATGGAGAAGACGGGAATTAGGTAATATTCTTCGTATCCTTGAAGTTTTTTATCTAGTTTCGGGTCTCAAAATTAATGCTTCGAAGTCCCACGTTTTTGGTGTTGGTGTCAACCCTGTCATTGTTAACTTGGTGGCGGCGAGATTCGGTTGTAGGTCGGGGTCATTTCCTACTAAATATTTAGGGATTCCAATTGGATTGAACATGAAAAGGGTGTCGAGTTGGGATGATCTCATGCGGAAATTTTAATAATTGGCTCGCTACATGGAAGGCGGGTTTATTGTCTTCGGGTGGTAGACTTACTCTTCTAAAGTCGGTTATGGGGAGTCTTGGGATCTATTCTATATCTCTTTTTAAATGCCCGGAAACGGTTATAAAAAATCTTGAAGTTATTCGTACCAGATTTTTTTGGGGTAGCAATAACTCAAAGAGAAAAATGGCATGGATTAAGTGGGATCAAGTTCTCAATTCGTTTTCTCGAGGCGGGTTGAACATTGGTAGTTTGAAGGCTTTCAATTTAACCTTAATTATCAAATGGCGGTGGCGTTATCTTTCATCTCCGGACGATATGTGGGTCAAGGTTATTAAGGCCATACATGGTAACTACTTCGATTGCACTACTGGTTCTAGTCCATGGTGTTCTATTGTCCATGCGTGTCAAAAAGTTGTAACTGACAGTGTTCTTTCTCAAAATTATATTCATTTGGAGGTTGGAAACGGAAGAAATGTGAGTTTCTGGCATGACTCGTGGTGCGGTTCTTCTCCGTTAGTGTCCCGGTTTAACAGGTTGTACCATCTTGACATTAACAGACTCGACTCAGTGGCGGATAAGTGGGTAGAAGGAGAATGAAGATGGGTTTGGTCAAGAGAAGAAATTGGTAGCAGAAACTTGACTTCATTGTTGAACTTGTTGAAATGTCCCGTTCATATTGATTATAAACGTTCCATATTAATTAATTTCTTCGCGAGGTTTTAACCTCTATATGAGACGTTTTTCAAAGACTGCATTCATTTTTAAAACAACCATAACCTTTATTTTATCTATAAAGATTTAAATAGCATTACGTAGATTATCAAATAATGATAATCTAAAATATACCGTTTACACACGACCATTACATTATGGTTTACAATAAGAATATATTACATCAAAAATAAGTTTCTTGAATGCAGTTTTTACATAATATCATACAAGCATGGACTCCAAATCTTGTCCTTATTTTAGTATGCAACAGCGGAAGCTCTTAATAATCACCTGAGAATAAACATGCTTAAAACGTCAACAAAAATGTTGGTGAGTTATAGGTTTAACCTATATATTATCAAATCATAATAATAGACCACAAGATTTCATATTTCAATATACATCCCATACATAGAGATAAAATTTATTCATATGGTGAACACCTGGTAACCGACATTAACAAGATGCATATATAAGAATATCCCCATCATTCCGGGACACCCTTCGGATATGATATAAATTTCGAAGTACTAAAGCATCCGGTACTTTGGATGGGGTTTGTTAGGCCCAATAGATCTATCTTTAGGATTCGCGTCAATTAGGGTGTCTGTTCCCTAATTCTTAGATTACCAGACTTAATAAAAAGGGGCATATTCGATTTTGATAATTCAACCATAGAATGTAGTTTCACGTACTTGTGTCTATTTTGTAAATCATTTATAAAACCTGCATGTATTCTCATCCCAAAAATATTAGATTTTAAAAGTGGGACTATAACTCACTTTCACAGATTTTTACTTCGTCGGGAAGTAAGACTCGGCCACTGGTTGATTCACGAACCTATAACAATATATACATATATATCAAAGTATGTTCAAAATATATTTACAATACTTTTAATACATTTTGATGTTTTAAGTTTATTAAGTCAGCTGTCCTCGTTAGTAACCTACAGCTAGTTGTCCACAGTTAGATGTACAGAAATAAATCGATAAATATTATCTTGAATCAATCCACAACCCAGTGTATACATATCTCAGTATTGATCACAACTCAAACTATATATATATTTTGGAATCAACCTCAACCCTGTATAGCTAACTCCAACATTTACATATAGAGTGTTTATGGTTGTTCCGCAATATATATATAGATGGGTCGACATGATAGGTCGAAACATTCTATACGTGTCTATGGTATCTCAAGATTACATAATATACAATATAAGTTGATTAGGTTATGGTTGGAATAGATTTATTACTAACTTTCACGTAGGTAAAATGAGTAGTTTTTATCAATCTTGTTTTACTCGCCATTTCTTCGTTTCTAATCCGTTTTGAGTGATTCCAGTGGCCATGGTTTCGTATTGAACTTATCTTTATGAATCTAAATAGAAAAAGTATAAGTTTATAGTCGGAAATACAAGTTACAAGTCATTTTTGAAATAGGTAGTCATTTTCGTCGAAAGAACGACATCTTGATGACCATTTTGAAAAACATACTTTCACTTTGAGTTTAACCATGATTTTTGGATATAGTTTCATGTTCATAAGAAAAATCATTTTTCTAGAAGTATAGCTTTTAAATCAAAGTTCTTCTTAGCTTTTAATTATCCCAACCAAAACAGCCCCCGGTTTTACTACGACGGCGTATATCCAGTTTTATGGTGTTTATCGTGTTTTCGGATTTTAAATCATTAAGTTAGCATATCATATAGATATAGAACATGTGTTTAGTGGATTTTAAAAGTCTAGTTAGAAGGATTAACTTTATTTGCGAACAAGTTTAGAATTAACTAAACTATGTTCTAGTGATTACAAGTTTATAACGTTGAATAAGACAGCTTTTTATGTATGAATCGAATGATGTTATGAACATCATTACTACCTCAAGTTCCTTGGATAAACCTACTGGAAATGATAAAAATGGATCTAGCTTCAAAGGATCCTTGGATGGCTTGAAAGTTCTTGAAGCAGAATCATGACACGAAAACAATTTCAAGTAAGATTTCCACTCGAAATAAGATTGTTATAGTTATAGAAATTGAATTAAAGTTTGAATATGATTATTACCTTGTATTAGAAATATAACCTACTGTAAGTAACAAAGGTTTCTTGATCTTGGATGATTACTTGGAATGGATTTAGAAAACTTGGAAGTAAACTTGCAATCTTGGAAGTATTCTTGATTTTATGAAACTAGAACTTTTGGAATTTATGAAGAACACTTAGAACTTGAAGATAGAACTTGAGAGAGATCAATTAGATGAATAAAATTGAAGAATGAAAGTGTTTGTAGGTGTTTTTGGTCGTTGGTGTATGGATTAGATATAAAGGATATGTAATTTTGTTTTCATGTAAATAAGTCATGAATGATTACTCATATTTTTGTAATTTTATGAGATATTTTATGCTAGTTGCCAAATGATGGTTCCCACATATGTTAGGTGACTCACATGGGCTGCTAAGAGCTGATCATTGGAGTGTATATACCAATAGTACATACATCTAAAAGCTGTGTATTGTACAAGTACGAATACGGGTGCATACGAGTAGATTTGTTGATGAAACTGAACGAGGATGTAATTGTAAGCATTTTTGTTAAGTAGAAGTATTTTGATAAGTGTCTTGAAGTCTTTCAAAAGTGTATGAATACATATTAAAACACTACATGTATATACATTTTAATTGAGTCGTTAAGTCACCGTTAGTCGTTACATGTAAATGTTGTTTTGAAACCTTTAGGTTAACGATCTTGTTAAATGTTGTTAACCCAATGTTTATAATATCAAATGAGATTTTAAATTATTATATTATCATGATATTATGATGTACGAATATCTCTTAATATGATCTATATACATTAAATGTCGTTACAACGATAATCGTTACATATATATCTCGTTTCAAAATCATTAAGTTAGTAGTCTTATTTTTACATATGTAGTTCATTGTTAATACACTTAATGATATATTTACTTATCATTTAACATAATTAACCAAGTGTATCAATATCTTAATATGATTCATATGTACCTAGTAAGACGTTATAACGATAATCGTTATATATATCGTTTTCGAGTTTCTTAATTTAATAGTCTCATTTTTATATATATAACTCATTGTTAAAATACCTAATGAGATACATACTTATAATAAAATCATGTTAACTATATATATATAACCATATATATGTCATCGTATAGTTTTTACAAGTTTTAACGTTCGTGAATCACCGGTCAACTTGGGTGGTCATTTGTCTATATGAAACCTATTCTAATTAATCAAGTCTTAATAAGTTTGATTGCTTAACATGTTGGAAACACTTAATCATGTAAATAACAATTTCATTTAATATATATATAAACATGGAAAAGTTCGGGTCACTACACTTGTTACAAGAATTACAGAACGTTAATGTCTCGAACCGCGAGGATTGTTGGAAGTGCTCAATGGAGATGGTTTATTCACGGTAAAAGATACTAGAGAGCACATTGATAGATCGATTCAGTATTCTCATCATGTTCCTACGTCATGGGTAAAGACTCTCCCAAAGAAAGTGAATGTTTTTTGGTGGAGTTTCAAGTTAGATGCTCTTCCGTTACGTTCGAACTTATCCACAAAAGGTATTATGTTGGATTCACAGAATTGCCCGGTTTGTGACACTGACGTAGAACGGTTAAAACATCTTTTTTCGAGTGTACGTTTGCAACCGACATTTGGAGGTTGGTTCGTATTTGGCTAGATTGTGGGTTACCTAGCTTCTCGTGTTGGTTGGATGTTGAAAATTGGATCGAAGACGCAAGGATGTCGACTTCTACTAAGCTCCGGATTTCTTCTATCGTTGTTAATCTCTTGTGGGCTATTTGGAGGTATCAGAACGGTGTAGTTGTTAATGATAGTGTAATTCGTAAATGTAATTTATTTGATGTCATTAAACTTTTTTCCTTTCGTTGGCTTAAAAACCGAGGTCATGAAGTTTCAAATTGGAACTCGTGGCTTCAAAGGCCGTTGTGACCTTCTCTTTTTAGCGCCTTGCTAGGGAGCGTTTTTTTTTTCTTATTTATATATCGTTTATTGCCGTAAAAAAAACAAAAAATATACGAAGTAATAAAGAAGAGGCATTAGAAAAACAAAAGTTTAAAAAGAGAGAATAAAAACAAATAAAAGTAAGAAGAAAAAAACTTGTTGGCTTGAATCGACGACCTTATGTTGAATGAGGGTGGACGCTAATCACGGGCTACATGAATGATTGTTCTATAAATACAAAGTTTATTACTGTATAAAATTATTTGTAAAAAAGTTTTGGAAAATTAATAATTTAGACATTGAATAGTACTCCGACCTTTTTCAAATGGCTATGTATACACCGTCGCCCTCACTTATGTTGAAAAAGCACGAAAAATGAGGGCGAGCTGCACCAGGGTGGATTAGGGCGTGGTCACTGGTAACGGTACCCTCGAGGGCGCAAGATAGGGCGGAGAGGACGAGGCACTGTTGAGACTGCTCTAATGTTGATGGCGTAACCTGAATTTTTATATTGAGGGGGCAATTTAATCTTTTATTTCTTCATATTACACGGTTTAAACATTCTTAATGGGCAATTGTGCATCCTATTAATCAATCTGTCTGAAATATGGAGCTCTAGATTGACTCCATAAGTTTTCTCTCGAACCCATTCAGAAATTAAACTCGGTCCGTCTGGCCCTCGGGTTTGTTTAAGGATCAGATTCCTACAATGCGATTCGGGTTTCCTCTTGAAAGCTTGTGCATGACATATGATCGCGAATGTGGTTAGATTTCCTGGGTGATGCCGATAACTTTATTATTTTATTTTTTTTAAAAAGAAATTTTAGATGAATATAAACGTATCTAGTCTCTCAATTTGACCATGCTGCAAATACTTATCCAATTAAAAGCACGTATGATTTTCTCTTCGTTTATAGTTATTTCCTTAAAATTAAAACGAGTGAAGTGGTACCTTTTTAAATTATGCGAGGAGGTCGAGTAACTATACTCTGTTACATGTTACGTAATTGAGTTATCTCGGAACGATTTTTGACTTTTTCTCATAGCCACTCCAAGATACGGTATTAATACGGTTTGAACCTAATACTTCTTGTAATGATGCGTTCTCCTAAATTACTAAAGTACCATAAGATAGTTACTTCGTAATAATATATGTTGGAGTTGGCTATTAAAACTCACGTTGTTCACCTTTTAAAGGTATATATAAACATAAAACAAACCATTTTGGAACGATTCTTACCCCAATTATGACATTCAATACCAACAAATAAATCAAGTTAGATAAGTAGTCACTTTCGTTAAAATATCATAAGACATGAAAAAATAGGACATGAGTACATGACATTTGATTAGTAACATGTACTATGTACTATGTACTAAGCGGTCTCAAATGTATTTCCACATACACGTCAGCTTTTCTTTAACGATGAGGAGTGATATGTACATAGTAAAGTAATTTTTGTTATATACACTAAAATACACAATCAATTATATCTTATAGTGTTGTACAATACAACAACGAAAACTAATATTGGTTATGCATATATAATCTTTTCTCTTAAACGCAACCTTAATTATTACTCCATCCATTTTAATTCTATAGTCTACTATTTTTTTTTTTTTGTTTTTTTTTTTTTTTGAGATGTCTTAAATTAATTATCCACTTTCATAAATGAACACTTTCATAAAGAGATAAGAATAATGTGATAGTTCTTTTGTGTCCCTTCTTTATACATGTAAAACAAAACGATATGGAAAAAGTAAGATGTAAAATTGAAAAGTTCACAAAAAACTCATGTAACGGTCACTTTTTCTTAAATTGTGTGTTTATCCAGGGACATAAGATTTGGGACGGATGGAGTAGCAAATAGTATGTTTGGACGAGTTGGTTGAAAGTTGAATTTAGAATTTGTAGCTGGAGCTGGAAGCTAAAACTTATTTATCAAGTTGAAAGCTGTAGTTTATTTTTAATAAGTGTTTGATAAAGTAGCTAAAGTTCAAAGCTTATATTGTTATGAGTTGACTTAAAAATATAAAATATAAAAATGTAAAATAATATATTAAAGAGTTTTTTTTATATTTCACGAGCTATAAATCAACTTATGTTCGGCGCACCAACTTATTGGAGCTTTTGGGAGCTTATACGAGTTTGAGTTTATGATTTAATAAGCTCTAATTCATCATTTCGCTCGGTAGACATGAAAAATAGAGCGTATATTATTAATTATTAATTAATATTATAAGGCCTTAAAAAAGCTCTTCATAATTAGTTTATGAAAAAAACAGAGCTTATGAATTGAAAAATTACTAATAGTGTGTTTGAGTGTGAACCTTATTATAGCTCATAGAAGTTTGAGTTTATTTTTTTCTATAAGTTCAAGATAGTAGCATTTTTTGGGTGATAAATTTTTTATAGCTTATGAAAAAAATAAGTTCTAGAAAAGAAGTTACTTTAACTAAATTAAAAAAATAAGCTCGTAGCTTATGAAATATGACATTACATAATTAACCTTTTTATAATTACTTATCATTAAATTTATCGTCATTTTTAGTCAATTTACTACTAAATAAGCTTTCAACTCCAACTACTTTGCCAAACACTTATAAAAAATAGCTCCCGCTTACAACTTAAAAAATAAGCTCCATCTACCAGCTCCAGCCTAAAGCTTCAGCTCCAACTCCATGTACAAGCTCCAACTAGTTGCGCCAAACACACCCTAAAATGTTCTTTATTATATTATTTTACATATTATTATTATTATTATTATTATTATTATTATTATTATTATTATTATTATTATTATTATTATTATTATTATTATTATTATTATTATTATTATTATTATTGTCATTGTAAATAACTAGGAGGGTGGTGAATAATTACTTGGTGGTTTCTTAAAACTTTTTCAATGCGGTTAACGTTCTAAGCATAAGTTTTAAGAGCGGTAGAGTTGGTGTTTGTTAATGCAGTATGTAAAGAATGTAAAGCGCAACAAACATAAGGATTTATAGTGGTTGAGGAGGATGTTAACTAATCCTGCTTAATCCACTCCTCGACACGTCATGTCGAGAGTTTAGTTTCACTAAGCTTGTGACAACCCGGAATTTTTCAACCAAATTTAAACTTTGTCTTTATATTATTCCGACACGATAAGCAAAGTTTGTTAAGTTAAATCTCAAGAATTTTAAATTGTGTTCATACATTCATTATAACCTCGATCAAATTCCGACGATTCACGAACCGTTATATATAAATAAATATGTATATATATGTATATACATATTATAACTTGAGAATATTAATAAAGTATTAAACGTATAATACTTTACATGAACGTATTTGTTTCAATATGTTTATCGATGGAATTAGAAGATAATATCAAATGATTGATTTATCAGATACATTGTGATATGATTACGGGTCTATGTTATGAGGTCCAATGTGATTTAAGAAATCTATTCTTTTTGACAACATTCGGAAAATGGTAAAGTGATTTATAAGTAAGAACGTGGAGTGTAAATAACTTAGATTTTGGATATCGACAAGTTAAGTAACTCGACATTTTTCATTAAGATGATTTCATACGTTTATTTAACGTTTGAACTTTATCCCATGCTTCACCAACAGACTGTAATTTAAAAACTTGAAACCTATTATGAATATATATGATTCTACTTTTCTAAAACGTTTTATGATATAACGATTTCCATTATTTTAACCTTTAAACAAAATGATTCTTAAATATATTTAGTTTTGGAAAACAAAATTATCATATTTATTTAATTTAGTTTCAAACGTACAAAAATGTTTTCAGTTTTAAAAGAACTTTATTATTAAAACGTATATAACTTTTATAAATATCTAGAACCACTTTTGACAACTCATTACTTAACCAGTATGATAAAGATAACGATATTTATATTTTATTTTATTAAATATATATAACGATTTAAATTAATATTATATATATTTATACGCGTATTATACGTACATAGTTTTATACTTTTACTATACTTAAACTTTACCTTTACTTTATTTTTACTTTACTTTAACTTTAATAATTCACTTTAATAATTTATACTTTAATAATTCACTTTAATAATTTATACTTTAATAATTCACTTTAATAATTCATACTTTAATAATTCACTTTAATAATTCATACTTTAATAATTCAAAAATCTATTATAAATAGAATTCAATAGGTTTCATTATTTTATAGAAACTTGAAAATATTTTTCTCTAAACTCTCTCAATCGATTTACATATATGTATTTACTCCGTATTATTTCAAGATATTATTAGTATACATAAAATATTACGACGGAGTGCTATCCGAGTGATTTTGAAATTATTTTTCGAGCGGGATAGAGCTAAGGAAATTATGGGTTATAGCTATGGAGATTATGGGTATGGTTCGGGAGTATTGCTCGTGAGTCAAACTAGTGTTTATCATCTCCGTTGCATCTACGTACTTTTTCTACAATATTGAATCTCAATATTGGTACGTGAGCACTCATAACTTAACTTTTATATATTATTAGTGTATCCCTGACTAGTGCTCGGGTATATAGGATTATGCATGCTTATACGTTCGTTATTGTCGTTAGATAGGTTATGTCGAATCTTGAATTAAATACATATGCTATTAAGATAAGGTATATGATATGCATGTCATTGGAAAGCTAGCGAAAAATTGAGAACTTTTCATTTAGATATCGAAAGGTTTCGATGAACGGTTTAGAAGTTATAGTTAATTGAATTTTTGTATTATAATTATTAAAAATGATTATTATTATCGTCGTTATAATCTAATTATTATTATTATTATTATTATTATTATTATTATTATTATTATTATTATTATTATTATTATTATTATTATTATTATTATTATTATTATTATTATTATTATCATTGTCGTTATTAATAAAAGATATTATTGTTATTTTTATTATTTTATTATTAATATCGTTATTATCGTTAAGTTTATTATTATTATTATTATTATTATTATTATTATCATTCAAATAGTTATTAGTATTATCATTAATATTATTATCATTAGTATTATTATAATTAAAACTAATATTAGTAACATCTAATTATTATGATTACTATTATTATTATTAATATGAACGCGATATAAAAGACGACTAAAAGCTATTAAACGAAGCGATTCGGAAATAATGAGTATGAGTATCATGATGAAATTAAGATATTGTAAGATATTGATTTAAAGGAAAAATATCGTTTTCATTATTTTACTATTATTATTATTAAAAGTATTATTAATATTAAAACTATCATTTTTACTAAAATTATTATTTTTAATAAAAATATCATTGTTAATATGAAACATCATTATTATTATCATTTTAGTACTATTGTTAATAAAAATTATCATTTTATCATTTTTAGAAAATATAATTATTGTTATTTGAATAATAATAATTATTACAAAATAATACAACTTTTACTTATTATTATTATTATCAATATTATTTTATCAAATAAATATGTGATACAAAGATATTTTACTACGTATAATATAATTACATTAATAATACCTATTACATTATTTTTATGATATTAAATGAACTTTATAAATTTTATTACTTAAGATATATAGAAGTATATTTTTATTATATAAATTTTAATATAAAATTTTATTTATTAATAAAAGAACTATATTCTTTACTTTAATAAAATCTATTAAAAATATTTAAATAAATAAAACGACTATATTTAAATTATATAATAATCATGTATAAATTTTGGAAGACATTTTGGTCAATATGACTTTTGTTGACTATTGCATATTTAGTCTCGAGCATTAGGATTGTGACACACTACGACTTGACCTAAATTGTTAGACAGATATTGATCAAACATATAAATATATATAATTAATATAGGTTTGTGAATCCAAGGCCAACATTGCACTTGTTCAATGACGTCATATGTATTTTTACTACAAAATACAGTATTGTGAGTTTCATTTGCTCCCTTTTTAAATGCTTTTGCAATATATATTTTTGGGACTGAGAATACATGTGCTGTTTTTTATAAATGTTTGACGAAATAGACACAAGTACTCAAACTACATTCTATGGTTGGATTATCGAAATCGAATATCACCCCTTTAGCTTGGTAACATAAGAATTAGGGAACAATACCCCTAATTGACGTGAATCCTAAAGATAGATCTATGGGCCTAACAAACCCCATCCGAGGTACGGATGCTTTAGTACTTCGATTTTTATACAGACGAGAGGATTCTGTTATACAGACGAGAGGATTCTGTTTTGGCGATATTCTATATGCATCTTGTTAATGTCGGTTACCAGGTGTTCACCATATGAATGATTTTACCTTAATGCAGACAAGAGGATTCTGCTTGAGGATTATGTTTATGAAAAATGAAAATCTAGTGGTCTATTATATTATTGGAAATGATTTTACCTTTATGCAGACGAGAGGATTCTGCTATGGGAATTATGTTTAATAAAAATCTTGTGGTTTATTAAAATAATGGAAATGAATGATTATGATAAACTAATGAACTCACCAACCTTTTGGTTGATAATTGAAAGCATATTTATTCTCAGGTTTGAAAGAAATCTTCCGCTGTGCATTAGCTCATTTTAAGGATATTACTTGGAGTCATTCATGGCATATTTCGAAAGACGTTGCATTCGAGTCATTGATTCCATCAAGATTATTATTAAGTCAATTATAGTTGGATGTATTATGAAATGGTATGCGTGCGGTCAACTTTAGATGTGAATAAAGTTTGTCTTTTAAAAACGAATGCAATGTTTGTAAAATGTATCATATAGAGGTCAAATACCGCGCGATGTAATCAACTGTTGTGAATCGTTTATAATGTATATGAACGGTTCCTTTCAGTTGGTATCAGAGCGGTGGTCTTAGTGAACCAGGTCTGCATTAGTGTGTCTAACTGATAGTCGTTAGGATGCATTAGTGAGTCTGGACTTCGACCGTGTCTGCATTGTCAAAAGTTTTGCTTATCATTTTTGTCGGAAATTACCTGCTTATCATTCTTAGTCTAGACACGTCTTACTCCATTGATTGCATGAATAGTGTATAGACAAAATTCATATCTTAGCATATCTGTTACTGTAAACTTTGCCTGACATATCCCGTAAATTCCTCCGTAATCTACGAAATCTTTTGCGCTATATATATATATATATATATATATATATATATATATATATATATATATATATATATATATATATATATATATATTCTATGTAATTAGAATACCACCTGATAGCTGGAAAATCATTTCATATCGAAAAATTCTTTATTCAATCGAACGAAATGGAATTCGTCATTAGTTCAAGTCCCTCGAATTTCGATATGGAATCCCACTCAAGCTCCGAAAGCAGTGTGACTCGAATGGATCAACCAATTAGCCATCATCTATTTTGGATGAATTGGGGATGGGTTCGTAGCCTCCACAATCATTGGAGACAAGAAGAAGGTTATCTTTTCCATCCACCACATTGCCCTCTTGGCGAAGAACCCGAAGCACTTACCGGCGAACCTGTCCGAAACACCATTTTCTCTCTCATTTCCAGAGTATCTCGTCACGATTATATACTACACCAAATTCTAGATTTTATTTATCCGCTCGTCCGAACTGACAATCACCCCGGTGTAATAGAAGAAGTCAACGAGCTTCGCGCTCGGGTAGTGGCTTTGGAGAATATGGTGCAAAGGTTACAAACACCAGCAGCAGCACCATCAGCATAACCAGTACTACCATCATCAACGCCAACAGTACCATTACCACCCCCAACCACAACCGCATTGTAAACCTCAACTTTATAATCTGTCCCACGAACACCAATGTCATACGCCCTGTAGATACCAAGGAATACCAACAACAACAAATGATGAAGTGTTGATTCATAACTTCATTGGAGAAACACTCCGCGGTGATTATGTAATCTCTAAAGTCTTAGAGATTATCTATTCTAACCCTAACCATAAATCAGATGAGTGAATTGAAATGATAGAAGGAAGAGTAGAAACCCTGACAAGAATGATGCGTGATTTATAAGCTAGACTTGTTTTACCAACAGCATCAACAGTACCGTAGCATCACCATCACAGTCAGTGCCGTCAGTGTCATCAGAATCAGCAGCACCTATAACATCACAAACTCCGTCAGTTCAAGCTAGAATCACCGTAGACATCATTACGAATCAATAACGTGTATATTGTATCAACGAGTTATAAAGTATTAACTTATTCCCTCTGAAGAAATTATATGTATATTATATTATATTATATATATATATATATATGTATATGTATATGTATATATATATATATATATATATATATATATATAAATTTTGAGTTCAAAATAAATCTTTCGTACTAAGCTATTATGTATGAATTAAATAAGGGTAAATACTACTCGATTGAATTCATAATATGCTAAGATGTACATCCTTCCTTAACAACTTAACCATCGTTAACTACAATCTCTGTTTTAATTCAATAAATTCCATCTCATAATAAATCAAGTGTATTATTCAAATATATGTTTGATTTTACACTTTCATCATCGATGTACTCAAACTTTTCAAATAACATCATTCGTACTTTGCGAAATTCACAAGAATTCCACGAACCGAACATCATACATCAACAAATAACGAAGTATTGATTCATAATTTCAATGTCATTAAAGAAATACTCCGTAAAAGTTATGTAATTTTTAAAGCCTTTAGGGATTATTCAATTCTAGTTTCAACCGTAAATCAAATGAGTTTAATTAAACATTAACTCATTAAATCATTAAATCTATGTTACATCTGAAGAAAATATACATATATATATTTTCATAAAGACTGTAATAAAATTCTTTTGTACAAAATATTAATTGTGAAATTTTTTTTTAACGGGTAGGTAATACCCGAGAGATATATAAATTCACAATTAATATGTTACATTCTTCGAATCTGATTCAGCAAATCATCCATTATACTCCATACTTTCACAACAATATACATTCTTTTATAGAAATCAAAAAACCATACTCATTCAAAATTTAATTACATATTCCGATTTTGAAATCTCAGAATTTAACTCGAGATATGACCAAAATCATCACTCTTAAATCCTTACATCTTTCACAAGCTATACTTTGACTTCAAAACTGTGTTAGAACATCATATGTATATTAACGATTACAATCCGTGTTCAAAACCCTTCGAAATTCCTGAAGACACTTCAAATAATGAACAATCGAGATGATGATCCAACCACATATTTAACCACAGTCTTGCATCTGAAAAGCTCTCGAAACCAGAGTCATAATTTAACACGTATCCGTGTCAGACCCTTTAGCATTTATTAGCAAAAATAACTTTGCGATTCCTTTTCAAAATAGTCAGTTTTGTCACAGCTCCAGCAAGTCAACTTCGACTTTTCAGTTGAAACAGTCTTATTATAACCTTGATATAGACGTTGCCCTTTCGTCATCGTTACCGGAGAACCTTTTATGTCTCACCACATTAGCAATAAACTTACCAACAACTTCACTGATCTTTGACTTTCCGAAAAATCATTATATTTATCGAAATCCCATCATTTACTCATCCGCATCTTGTAACAAGAATTGTCATGCCAATTACTAGGAATCAGCAATCAGTATTTTGAAATCTTGCAGCATGTCTCCGCTAACGGTTATAGATGTATATATAACGTCTATCTCCTAGACTTATATACTTTGAATGTGAAGTTTCTGAAAAACACCCTAAACTGCGAACTAGTTCTCCGAAGTTTGGAAAATGCTGATGAAGCAGCAAAAACTGTAAATGACCTTAATAGTAAAAAGTTTGATAATAAAGAATAGTGTGTTGGAAAAGCTCAGAAAAAGAGAAGGTTTGGAACTGGAAAACGGATTAAGCAAACCATGAATGAGGTTGTGGACAAATCACAAAGACTAAACCTGCCTTCAAAGAATCCAAATGATTCAGTGTCTGCTGAAATTATTATCAAATACCTTACTCCCGACTCTAAACCCTCGTGAATAATATTCTTCATCATCCTCTGATCTTAGATATTCTAAGATATCATCACATCTTTCATTATAAATATCTTCAATGTTTCTGAAGATATTTTCATAACTATTGTTATTCGAAATCATTTATCTCTTTGCGCTATCTGTGTTACATCATAAAAGAAACTATTTTAGTTTCTATATTCTGAAAAATTCGAATTTAAAATATGTATACTATTGAAGTAGTGTTGGGAACTGAAGCATGAGTTAGTATAATATAATGACACTTGATCAATGTGATTATATTACAGTAAGTCATGCTGAGTTTTTAAATGAAACTTGATGATTTACAGATCATAACATCATCATGTGCCATGTTACACGACTCTTGTATTCTATTTAACCTCTAAAATATTAAGAAAATATTTCTTGATGATTCGGTCTTTTCCAGGGTATTCTGGTAATTTAACAAATCAAGACTGTGCCATTACTATTTCTTTCTTAGAACATTAACAATGTTCATTCCGAAATTTATATCTGTGAATTATGGACCATTACAAGCGATGCTTAATCGCAAGAAGAAGAAACGAAAGGACAAAGCTCCAAAATAGAAATTGGAGTATAAATCGCAGCAAATAGGAGGGAGTATTAACTGTGGATGACAATGATTATAGAAGACAGAAACAGGGACTTTGAAGTATAAGGGAAGATATAAAACCCAACAACAACCCAGAAATTACAAACCATATATATCGATGCATATAGCAATATAAAGACACGGGAGAACTAAAAACACTATAAAACCAAGAGTATAGTAGAAGTAAATAGATTCTTTCGGCGGCAGATGAAAAAGAAGAATGACAGATATGAAAGTTAGGAGTATATCAAGAATCAGAACTGGATGGAGCATATTAGCGAATGCTATAAAGTATGAATTGAGGGAGAGAGAATAAAAGGTGTGAGTTGTGGAAATAAGGAAACGAAGGGGGTGGATATATAGTAAAATATCCAACAGAGCAATCAAAACAGATTATCGCATTTAATCAAAGCGGATCCTAAGTTCCTTAATTACCGAAGAACCAAATCTTATTACGAAGATTTTCTCTAAATTCCTTGAATTTCGGAAATCAACCATGACTATGTCATTGGTAAAAAGAATGTGCAATTACTCATTTCATTCTTTTGTGATAACTTCATTCGTACTCTTCACAAAAATCAAATTGCTTTATCTAATTACTTGATGATAATAAAACTCTAATTTCCAACTCGTATACGTCATGAAAACATACTTATTGTCAGCCATGATCATCCCATTCAAATTTCGGGACGAAATTTCTTTAACGGGTAGGTACTGTGACAACCCGGAATTTTCCAACCAAATTTAAACTTTATCTTTATATTATTTCGACACGATAAGCAAAGTTTGTTAAGTTAAATGTCAAGAATTTTAAATTGTGTTCATACATTCATTATAACCTCGACCAAATTCCGACGATTCACGAACCGTTATATATAAATAAATATGTATATATATGTATATACATATTATAACTTGAGAATATTAATAAAGTATTAAACGTATAATACTTTACATGAACGTATTTGTTTCAATATGTTTATCGATGGAATTAGAAGATAATATCAAATAATTGATTTATCAGATACATTGTGATATGATTACAGGTCTATTCTATGAGGTCCACTGTGATTTAAGAAATCTATTCTTTTTGACAACATTCGGAAAATGGTAAAGTGATTTATAAGTAAGAACGTGGAGTGTAAATAACTTAGATGTTGGATATCGACAAGTTAAGTAACTCGACATTTTTCATTAAGATGATTTCATACGTTTATTTAACCTTTGAACTTTATCCCATGCTTCACTAACAGACTGTAATTTAAAAACTTGAAACCTATTATGAATATATATGATTCTACTTTTCTAAAACGTTTTATGATATAACGATTTCCATTATTTTATCCTTTAAACAAAATGATTCTTAAATATATTTAGTTTTGGAAAACAAAATTATCATATTTATTTGATTTAGTTTCAAACGTACAAAAACGTTTTCAGTTTCAAAAGAACTTTATTATTAAAACGTATATAACTTTTATAAATATCTAGAACCACTTTTGACAACTCATTACTTAACCAGTATGATAAAGATAACGATATTTATATTTTATTTTATTAAATATATATAACGATTTAAATTAATATTATATATATTTATACGCGTATTATACGTACATAGTTTTATACTTTTACTATACTTAAACTTTACATTTACTTTATTTTTACTTTACTTTAACTTTAATAATTCACTTTAATAATTCATACTTTAATAATTCACTTTAATAATTCATACTTTAATAATTCACTTTAATAATTCATACTTTAATAATTCACTTTAATAATTCAAAAATCTATTATAAATAGAATTCAATAGGTTTCATTATTTCATAGAAACTTGAAAATATTTTTCTCTAAACTCTCTCAATCGATTTACATATATATATTTACTTCGTATTTGTAACGACCCTGGATTTTCCAACGTTTAATTATTAATAATTTATTATTAATGCTTGTGTTTTAATAAACGTGTTCTTATACGTGTTACTTGTTACCATATTTAACTTTTCATGGCCCGACTTGTCTTTGTGACACACATACTTTACACGGATAATATTTTGAATATTATTTACGTTCATGATTAATTATTATTAATCATTTTTAATTAACTAGTGTAAGTAGTTAATTACTTGGGCTTTTATTTAATTTGTTGCTTACTTGGGCTTGGGCTTGTATTAATGGACTTGGAAGCCCACCCTACTTCTCTTGATGGACTATTAGGAGCCCAACATTATGTTAATGACTTGTTAAGGCTTAACTTGAATTAATTAACTTAAGTATGAAGAGACTTGTCACAAGCATGCTAGTAACCCTTTCACCATACACTTAACTTTATCTATTCTAAGCTTACACCTTCACCCCATGCTAGAAAGTTGGCTTGTGACCTTCCCCTTTGAGCCTCCTTGGACCGTCGGCCACCTAAAGAGAAAAGAGAGTTCAAATCTTTTTCTTTTTTTTGGTTACTTATTTGCTAGCATTACTTCAGTTTCTCACATGCAAACTTACACCACTTTGTTTTTCTCTCAATTTTCTCTCTATTTGTAAGTATTATATCTTTTATTTCTTTCTTTTTCTCCTTTGTAAAACCGAATTCATCATCATCAATCTTACTTGTCTTGTTACTTGTGTTGTTTGTTGTTGTTTACTTACTAGTTGTTAAGAATCAAACTTTCTAGTTTATTCTTCATATTACCTTGTTTATACAAGAACATACAAGAACCAAGGAGGATCAAGTTTATAGTTTGATTCCTCCATAAAACTTGTTAAAAAGAAAAGTTCATGAGCTTTATAAATCATACTTGTGTTCATGTTTGTAAACTTAAGGTTTACTTTCTTAAAGATCAAAGCCTTGGCTTGAATCTTTCTAAGTATGAACAACCATGAACTTATTACTTGTAGATTTAATTTATTTCTTCCTTTGTACATGTTTCAAAGTCGTGATGCTTGTTTTGTTGGTCAAATGTTACTAATTAATCTTGATCTCATTTTTCTTGAACTAAAGTTAAACTTGTAAGTTCAAGAACATGGAAGTTTAACTTTCTAGTTATAACTTCATACACTTATGTTGGATCTAAGTTTCTATAGCTTATGGTCTACTTATTTTGTTGTAAACAAAAGCTTATAACCTTATATACATTTTACAAGATGAAAATCTAAATTTCATAACTTATGGTTTCATTAAAGTAAAGATCCAAGTCTTATAAATTAAGATCTAACTTAAGAACACTAGATCTAGACTTTCTAGTTTAGAATCTTTAAGATCTAACTAAGAACTAAGTTCTACAACTTAATATCTTGTTTATTTAGTTTACTTTCAAGTTTATAGCTTAATATTACTTTTATAACTCATGTATGTGTCGGATCTAAGATCTTGATGTAACTTTGGTTCATCAACCTACTTACAACACTTAAATGAGTTGTGCTACTTATCTTAGACTTACACTAGTGTTATGATGGTCAAACCTTGGTTAAGATGATGCAAACCCATCAACAAGTTGTACACTTAAAGCTATACGCATCAAGGATGAGAACCGTGATGAGCATCAAGCACCAAGAACCCACCGGAACACTTTTCTCACTGTTTTTTGGGTCTGATCAGACCACCTGTGAAATTTCCCGTTCTTATTGATTAAAAACGTTCCATATTAATTGATTTCGTTGCGAGGTTTTGACCTCTATATGAGACGTTTTTCAAAGACTGCATTCATTTTTAAAACAAACCATAACCTTTATTTCATAGATAAAGGTTTTAAAAAGCTTTACGTAGATTATCAAATAATGATAATCTAAAATATCCTGTTTACACACGACCATTACATAATGGTTTACAATACAAATATGTTACAACAAAATAAGTTTCTTGAATGCAGTTTTTACACAATATCATACAAGCATGGACTCCAAATCTCGTCCTTATTTAAGTATGCGACAGCGGAAGCTCTTAATAATCACCTGAGAATAAACATGCTTAAAACGTCAACAAAAATGTTGGTGAGTTATAGGTTTAACCTATATATATCAAATCATAATAATAGACCACAAGATTTCATATTTCAATACACATCCCATACATAGAGATAAAAATCATTCATATGGTGAACACCTGGTAACCGACATTAACAAGATGCATATATAAGAATATCCCCATCATTCCGGGACACCCTTCGAATATGATATAAATTTCGAAGTACTAAAGCATCCGGTTCTTTGGATGGGGTTTGTTAGGCCCAATAGATCTATCTTTAGGATTCGCGTCAATTAGGGTGTCTGTTCCCTAATTCTTAGATTACCAGACTTAATAAAAAGGGGCATATTCGATTTCGATAATTCAACCATAGAATGTAGTTTCACGTACTTGTGTCTACTTTGTAAATCATTTATAAAACCTGCATGTATTCTCATCCCAAAAATATTAGATTTTAAAAGTGGGACTATAACTCACTTTCAAAGATTTTTACTTCGTCGGGAAGTAAGACTTGGCCACTGGTTGATTCACGAACCTATAACAGTATATACATATATATCAAAGTATGTTCAAAATATATTTACAACACTTTTAATATATTTTGATGTTTTAAGTTTATTAAGTCAGCTGTCCTCGTTAGTAACCTACAACTAGTTGTCCACAGTTAGATGTACAGAAATAAATCGATAAATATTATCTTGAATCAATCCACGACCCAGTGTATACGTATCTCAGTATTGATCACAACTCAAACTATATATATTTTGGAATCAACCTCAACCCTGTATAGCTAACTCCAACATTCACATATAGAGTGTCTATGGTTGTTCCGAAATATATATAGATGTGTCGACATGATAGGTCGAAACATTGTATACGTGTCTATGGTATCTCAAGATTACATAATATACAATACAAGTTGATTAAGTTATGGTTGGAATAGATTTGTTACCAATTTTCACGTAGCTAAAATGAGAAAAATTATCCAATCTTGTTTTACCCATAACTTCTTCATTTTAAATCCGTTTTGAGTGAATCAAATTGCTATGGTTTCATATTGAACTCTATTTTATGAATCTAAACATAAAAGTATAGGTTTATAGTCAGAAAAATAAGTTACAAGTCGTTTTTGTAAAGGTAGTCATTTCAGTCGAAAGAACGACGTCTAGATGACCATTTTAGAAAACATACTTCCACTTTGAGTTTAATCATAATTTTTGGATATAGTTTCATGTTCATAATAAAAATCATTTTCTCAGAATAACAATTTTAAAATCAAAGTTTATCATAGTTTTTAATTAACTAACCCAAAACAGCCCGCGGTGTTACTACGACGACGTAAATCCGGTTTTACGGTGTTTTTCGTGTTTCCAGGTTTTAAATCATTAAGTTAGCATATCATATAGATATAGAACATGTGTGTAGTTAATTTTAAAAGTCAAGTTAGAAGGATTAACTTTTGTTTGCGAACAAGTTTAGAATTAACTAAACTATGTTCTAGTGATTACGAGTTTAAACCTTCGAATAAGATAGCTTTATATGTATGAATCGAATGATGTTATGAACATCATTACTACCTTAAGTTCCTTGGATAAACCTACTGGAAAAGAGAAAAATGGATCTAGCTTCAACGGATCCTTGGATGGCTCGAAGTTCTTGAAGCAGAATCATGACACGAAAACAAGTTCAAGTAAGATCATCACTTGAAATAAGATTGTTATAGTTATAGAAATTGAACCAAAGTTTGAATATGATTATTACCTTGTATTAGAATGATAACCTACTGTAAGAAACAAAGATTTCTTGAGGTTGGATGATCACCTTACAAGATTGGAAGTGAGCTAGCAAACTTGAAAGTATTCTTGATTTTATGTAACTAGAACTTGTAAAATATATGAAGAACACTTAGAAGTTGAAGATAGAACTTGAGAGAGATCAATTAGATGAATAAAATTGAAGAATGAAAGTGTTTGTAGGTGTTTTTGGTCGTTGGTGTATGGATTAGATATAAAGGATATGTAATTTTGTTTTCATGTAAATAAGTCATGAATGATTACTCATATTTTTGTAATTTTATGAGATATTTCATGCTAGTTGCCAAATGATGGTTCCCACATGTGTTAGGTGACTCACATGGGCTGCTAAGAGCTGATCATTGGAGTGTATATACCAATAGTACATACATCTAAAAGCTGTGTATTGTACGAGTACGAATACGGGTGCATACGAGTAGAATTGTTGATGAAACTGAACGAGGATGTAATTGTAAGCATTTTTGTTAAGTAGAATTATTTTGATAAGTGTCTTGAAGTCTTTCAAAAGTGTATGAATACATATTAAAACACTACATGTATATACATTTTAACTGAGTCGTTAAGTCATCGTTAGTCGTTACATGTAAATGTTGTTTTGAAACCTTTAGGTTAATGATCTTGTTGAATGTTGTTAACCCATTGTTTATTATAACAAATGAGATGTTAAATTGTTATATTATCATGATATTATGATATATAATATATCTCAGTAAGATGTATATACAGTTAAATGTCGTTACAACGATAATCGTTACATATATGTCTCGTTTCGAAATCATTAAGTTAGTAGTCTTATTTTTACATATGTATTTCATTGTTAATACACTTAATAATATATTTACTTATCATTTAACATAATTAACCAAGTGTATCAATATCTTAATATGATTCATATGTACCTAGTAAGACGTTGTTATAACGATAATCGTTATATATATCGTTTTCAAGTTTCTTAAATTAATAGTCTCATTTTTATGTATATAACTCATTGTTAAAATACCTAATGAGATACATACTTATAATAAAAACATGTTAACTATATATATAACCATATATATGTCATCGTATAGTTTTTTTACAAGTTTTAACGTTCGTGAATTACCGGTCAACTTGGGTGATCAATTGTCTATATGAAACATATTTCAATTAATCAAGTCTTAACAAGTTTGATTGCTTAACATGTTGGAAATATTTAATCATGTAAATATCAATCTCAATTAATATATATAAACATGGAAAAGTTCGGGTCACTACAGTACCTACCCGTTAAATAAATTTCGTCCCGAAATTTTAAGCTGTTGAAGGTGTTGACGAATCTTCTGGAAATAGATGCGGGTATTTCTTCTTCATCTGATCTTCACGCTCCCAGGTGAACTCGGGTCCTCTACGAGCATTCCATCGAACCTTAACAATTGGTATCTTGTTTTGCTTAAGTCTTTTAACCTCACGATCCATTATTTCGACGGGTTCTTCGATGAATTGAAGTTTTTCATTGATTTGGATTTCATCTAACGGAATAGTGAGATCTTCTTTAGCAAAACATTTCTTCAAATTCGAGACGTGGAAAGTGTTATGTACAGCCGCGAGTTGTTGAGGTAACTCAAGTCGGTAAGCTACTGGTCCGACACGATCAATAATCTTGAATGGTCCAATATACCTTGGATTTAATTTCCCTCGTTTACCAAATCGAACAACGCCTTTCCAAGGTGCAACTTTAAGCATGACCATCTCTCCAATTTCAAATTCTATATCTTTTCTTTTAATGTCAGCGTAGCTCTTTTGTCGACTTTGGGCGGTTTTCAACCGTTGTTGAATTTGGATGATCTTCTCGGTAGTTTCTTGTATAATCTCTGGACCCGTAATCTGTCTATCCCCCACTTCACTCCAACAAATCAGAGACCTGCACTTTCTACCATAAAGTGCTTCAAACGGCGCCATCTCAATGCTTGAATGGTAGCTGTTGTTGTAGGAAAATTCTGCTAACGGTAGATGTCGATCCCAACTGTTTCCGAAATCAATAACACATGCTCGTAGCATGTCTTCAAGCATTTGTATCGTCCTTTCGCTCTGCCCATCAGTTTGTGGGTGATAGGCAGTACTCATGTCTAGACGAGTTCCTAATGCTTGCTGTAATGTCTGCCAGAATCTTGAAATAAATCTGCCATCCCTATCAGAGATAATAGAGATTGGTATTCCATGTCTGGATACGACTTCCTTCAAATACAGTCGTGCTAACTTCTCCATCTTGTCATCTTCTCTTATTGGCAGGAAGTGTGCTGATTTGGTGAGACGATCAACTATTACCCAAATAGTATCAAAACCACTTGCAGTCCTTGGCAATTTAGTGATGAAATCGATGGTAATGTTTTCCCATTTCCATTCTGGGATTTCGGGTTGTTGAAGTAGACCTGATGGTTTCTGATGCTCAGCTTTGACCTTAGAACACGTCAAACATTCTCCTACGTATTTAGCAACATCGGCTTTCATACCCGGCCACTAAAAATATTTCCTGAGATCCTTGTACATCTTCCCCGTTCCAGGATGTATTGAGTATCTGGTTTTATGAGCTTCTCTAAGTACCATTTCTCTCATATCTCCAAATTTTGGTACCCAAATCCTTTCAGCCCTATACCGGGTTCCGTCTTCCCGAATATTAAGATGCTTCTCCGATCCTTTGGGTATTTCATCCTTTAAATTTCCCTCTTTTAAAACTCCTTGTTGCGCCTCCTTTATTTGAGTAGTAAGGTTATTATGAATCATTATATTTATAGATTTTACTCGAATGGGTTCTCTGTCCTTCCTTCTCAAGGCATCGGCTACCACATTTGCCTTCCCCGGGTGGTAACGAATCTCAAAGTCATAATCATTCAACAATTCAATCCACCTACGCTGCCTCATATTCAGTTGTTTCTGATTAAATATGTGTTGAAGACTTTTGTGGTCGGTATATATAATACTTTTGACCCCATATAAGTAGTGCCTCCAAATCTTTAATGCAAAAACAACCGCGCCTAATTCCAAATCATGCGTCGTATAATTTTGTTCGTGAATCTTCAATTGTCTAGACGCATAAGCAATCACCTTCGTTCGTTGCATTAATACACAACCGAGACCTTGCTTTGATGCGTCACAATAAATCACAAAATCATCATTCCCTTCAGGCAATGACAATATAGGTGCCGTAGTTAGCTTTTTCTTCAATAACTGAAACGCTTTCTCTTGTTCTATTCCATTCAAATTTCTTCCCTTTATGCGTTAATGCAGTCAAGGGTTTTGCTATTCTGGAAAAGTCTTGGATGAACCTTCTGTAGTAACCAGCTAGTCCTAAAAACTGGCGTATGTGTTTCGGAGTTTTCGGGGTTTCCCACTTTTCAACAGTTTCTATCTTTGCCGGATCCACCTTAATACCTTCTTTGTTCACTATGTGACCGAGGAATTGAACTTCTTCCAACCAAAATGCACACTTTGAAAACTTAGCGTACAATTCTTCCTTCCTCAATACTTCTAACACCTTTCTCAAATGTTCACCGTGTTCTTGGTCATTCTTTAAGTAAATAAGTATGTCATCAATGAAAACAATGACAAACTTGTCAAGGTATGGTCCACACACTCGGTTCATAAGGTCCATGAACACAGCTGGTGCATTAGTTAAACCAAACGGCATGACCATAAACTCGTAATGACCGTAACGTGTTCTGAAAGCAGTCTTTGGAATATCATCTTATTTCACCCGCATTTGATGATACCCGGAACGTAAGTCAATCTTTGAATAAACAGACGAGCCTTGTAGTTGATCAAATAAGTCGTCGATTCTCGGTAGTGGGTAGCGGTTCTTGATGGTAAGTTTGTTCAACTCTCGGTAGTCGATACACAACCTGAATGTACCATCTTTCTTCTTGACAAACAAAACAGGAGCTCCCCACGGTGATGTGCTTGGTCGAATGAAACCACGCTCTAAAAGTTCTTGTAATTGGCTTTGCAGTTCTTTCATCTCGCTGGGTGCGAGTCTGTAAGGAGCACGAGCTATTGGTGCAGCTCCTGGTACAAGATCTATTTGAAATTCAACGGATCGATGTGGGGGTAATCCCGGTAATTCTTTCGGAAATACATCGGGAAATTCTTTTGCAATGGGAACATCATTGATGATCTTTTCTTCAGTTTGTACTTTCTCGACGTGTGCTAGAACAGCATAGCAACCTTTTCTTATTAGTTTTTGTGCCTTCAAATTACTAATAAGATGTAGCTTCGTGTTGCCCTTTTCTCCGTACACCATTAAGGGTTTTCCTTTTTCTAGTATAATGTGAATTGCATTTTTGTAACAGACGATCTCTGCTTTCACTTCTTTCAACCAGTCCATACCGATTATCACATCAAAACTCCCTAACTCTACTGGTATCAAATCAATCTTAAATGTTTCGCTAACCAGTTTAATTTATCGATTCCGACATATATTATCTGCTGAAATTAATTTACCATTTGCTAATTCGAGTAAAAATTTACTATCCAAAGGCGTCAATGGACAACTTAATTTAGCACAAAAATCTCTACTCATATAGCTTCTATCCGAACCCAAATCAAATAAAACGTAAGCAGATTTATTGTCAATAAGAAACGTACTCGTAACAAGCTCCGGGTCTTCCTGTGCCTCTGCCGCATTAATATTGAAAACTCTTCCGCGGCCTTGTCCATTCGTGTTCTCCTGGTTCGGGCAATTTCTAATAATGTGGCCCGGTTTTCCACATTTATAACAAACTACATTGGCAAAACTTGCTCCGACACTACTTGCTCCGCCATTACTCGTTCCGACACCATTTGTTCCTTTCGTTCTATTAACCCCTGGTCCGTAGACCTCACACTTCGCCGCGCTATGACCATTTCTTTTACACTTGTTGCAAAATTTGGTGCAGAACCCCGAGTGATACTTTTCACACCTTTGGCATAGCTGCTTCTGATTGTTGTTGTTGTTGCGGTTATTATTGTTGTTGGGATGATTGTTGTAGTTGCTGTTGCTGTTGTTGTTGTTGTTGTTGTTGTTGGGCCGTTTGTTGTAGTTGCGATTGATGTTGCGATTGTTGGGATAATTGTTGCGATTATTGTTGTAATTGCTGTTGTTGTTGTATTGGTGATTCTTATCACCGTTTTCCTCCCACTTTCTTTTGACTTGCTTCACATTGGCCTCTTCAGCAGTCTGTTCTTTAATTCTTTCTTCAATCTGGTTCACTAGTTTGTGAGCCATTCTACATGCCTGTTGTATAGAGGCGGGCTCGTGTGAACTTATATCTTCTTGGATTCTTTCCGGTAATCCTTTCACAAATGCGTCGATCTTCTCTTCCTCATCTTCGAATGCTCCCGGACACAATAGGCACAATTCTGTGAATCGTCTTTCGTACGTGGTAATATCAAATCCTTGGGTTCGTAACCCTCTAAGTTCTGTCTTGAGCTTATTGACCTCGGTTCTGGGACGGTACTTCTCGTTCATCAAGTGCTTGAATGCTGACCACGGTAGTGCGTATGCATCGTCTTGTCCCACTTGCTCTAGATAGGTATTCCACCATGTTAATGCAGAACCTGTGAAGGTATGCGTAGCGTACTTGATAATGCTAAAAACGAATATATATTTCATAGCATTATTCCTCAAGAAAGACAAGCTTTTAGTTGCAATTGTTCTATTTACAAGTGATATTCGTTTAAATAATAAAAGGTGAAGACAGAAGACAGATTCGACGAATTGAAGACGCAAACGACCAAAAAGCTCAAAAGAACAAAAGACAATCAAAAAGGTTCCAATTATTGATAAGAAACGTCTCGAAATCACAAGAGTACAAGATTCAAAACGCAAAGTACAAGATATTAAATTGTACGCAAGGACGTTCGAAAATCCGGAACCGGGACTAGAGTCAACTCTTAACGCTCGACGCAACGGACTAAAAATTACAAGTTAACTATGTATATAAATATAATATAATATATAATTAATTATATTAATTATATATATATATTATATATATATATTAAAAACCGTCGGCAGCAAGAAACTCCAAGGGTGTGAGCTGTAAATACATCTCCGCGACTCGCGGAGTTTTAAGGGCATTTTGCCGCGAGTCGCGGAGCCCCAATTTTCAACTCTGGCTATAAAGCCAACCGAATTCTGATCAAATTTCATATCTTTTTTCTTCCTCTTCATACGTAAAACTTATATATATATATATAATTTATATTTTAATTTTAATTTTAAATCCTAATAATAAGGGTATGTTAGCGAATGTTGTAAGGGTGTAAGTCGAAATTCTGTCCGTGTAACGCTACGCTATTTTTAATCATTGTAAGTTATGTTCAACCTTTTTACATTAATGTCTCGTAGCTAAGTTATTATTATGCTTATTTAAAACGAAGTAATCATGATGTTGGGCTAATTACTAAAATTGGGTAATTGGGCTTTGTACCATAATTGGGGTTTGGACAAAAGAACGACACTTGTGGAAACTAGACTATGGGCTATTAATGGGCTTTATATTTGTTTAACTAAATGAAAGTTTGTTAATGTTAATATAAAGATTTATAATTGGGCGTCCCTATAAATTACCATATACACTCGATCGGACACGATGGGCGGGGTATTTATATGTACGAATAATCGTTCATTTAACCGGACACGGGAATGGATTAATAGCCACTAGAATAATTAAAACAGGGGTAAAATTACATTCAAGGGTAATTGGTGTAATTGTTAACAAAGTGGTAAAACCTTGGTTTACACGCAGTCGATAACCTGGTGTATTCATTAAACAAAGTATTAAAACCTTGTTACAATTCGAATCCCCAATTAGTTGGAATATTTAACTTCGGGTATAATAATAATTTGACAAGGACACTTGCAATTTATATTTATGACTGATGGACTGTTATGGACAAAAACCAGACGGACATATTGAATAATCCAGGACAAAGGACAATTAACCCATGGGCATAAAACTAAAATCAACACGTCAAACATCATGATTACGGAAGTTTAAATAAGCATAATTCTTTTATTTCATATTTAATTTCCTTTATTTTATATTTAATTGCACTTCTAATTATCGCACTTTTATTTATTTTATTTTATCGCACTTTTAATTATCGTACTTTTTAATTATCGCAAGTTTATTTTATCGCACTTTTATTATTCGCAATTTCATTATCATTATTTACTTTACGCTTTAATTTAAGTCTTGTATTTATTTTATATTTTACATTAGGTTTTAACTGCGACTAAAGTCTTAAAATCGACAAACCGGTCATTAAACGGTAAAAACCCCCCTTTATAATAATAATATTACTTATATATATATTTGTATTTTTATAAAAGTAAACTAATATAGCGTTGAGCTTTGTTTAAAGATTTCCCTGTGGAACGAACCGGACTTACTAAAAACTACACTACTGTACGATTAGGTACACTGCCTATAAGTGTTGTAGCAAGGTTTAAGTATATCCATTCTATAAATAAATAAATATCTTGTGTAAAATTGTATCGTATTTAATAGTGTTTTCCTAGTAAAATAATAACTATTTTATATACACCTCGCTTTGACATCAAGTATTTTTGGCGCCGCTGCCGGGGAACTATCTTAAAAGCCGGAAGCGCAACGCTAATAATAAGAAGAAAAAAAAAAAAAATTTTTAGTTACTTTTATTAAAAGTCGTTTTTGTAAAAATACGTTTTAATTATTCGAAAAATATAAAAAAAGAAAAAAAACAAAAATATAAGCATTTTTAAGATTTTGTTAAATATTTAAGTTTTATAAGTTTCTTTATTTCTATTTTAGTTTATAAAAATATAAGTTTTATTTTAAAATCTTTTATTTATTTAAAAAAAAACAGAAAACATAAAATAAAAAAAAAAAAATAAAGAAAACGCGTAAAAATTTCAAACCTGTCAACAGAATTTCTGAACCCAGCGACTCGCGGGGTTTTCTTCAATAATTGCCGCGACTCGCGGAGACCTTCTGACAGGCGACAGGAAGCCCTAAACCTGCATTAATTACGGTTATTATTAATTAATTATTATTAAAACCTAATTATTATTATTATTATTATTAGTTTTAGTTTTATTTTTACTTTTTATTTAATTTGTTGTATTTAGTATAAATTAGTTTTATAAAATTGTAAAATTAGTAGTTTTATTAAATAAATAATATAAAAATAATATTTTTATAAAAATTGTACTTTTTACAACTTTTTGTATATTTTTATATTTTGTACCTTTTTAATCGTTGTAGCGTAATATTTGTATTTTTAGCTCATATTTAATTTTAAACTTAGTTTTTGCTATAGTTATTTTTACTCCTAGATTTTTAGGCTTTGCCGTAGAATTCCTTAAGTGCTTTTTCTTTAGACTAAGATTTAGGTGCTTTAGAATTTTGCGACGCCTTTTTAAATTTTAGTTTCTTTTTAAGTTATTTCCATTTGGAATTTAGTTTTTCCTGTAAGCTTTAATATTTTTAGACCTTTTACTATGTACCAATTATCATTCCAATTAGTAATTTCAATTTGCGATTATAATTTTAAGTTAGTTGTAGTAATAAGGTTAGGTTAGTTAAGTATTTTTAAGTTTTTATAAGTTTTTTTTTATTTTTCCGTCACCTTTTATTTTTCAACCATTTTTTTTTTCTTTTTCGACCTTTTGCGACAAACTCTTTGTCTTTCTTATTTCTCGCTATTCTAGTTTTTAGGACTTAGAATTTTTTCTACTTCTTATCTAAATTTCTTAAAATTACGAAAATTTATTTTAAGTGGTTAAATTGATAGACATCAAAATTTTCTGGTTCGTAGTAATAGTTGGATTTTTACGTGGACCGGGTTATTGGAGCCAAACAGTCCTCAATTATATTGAGACCAAACGAATCCTGCCCCTCTGCTGCATCTTTTGGCTATTCAAAACGTGGGCAAAATCAGAAAAGTCTATTGATTGGATAACTTATTATAATTTTTCTTTCCTTTTAAAAACTAATAGGATATTCAGTGAATGCACCGAGCAAGACGTTCATCACCTTTTGTACGTTCACCACCTGTAACTCGATCAAGACATCGTTTAACAAATATAACCGCCGTTGATTTTTCTTTAGAATCGTCATCCAGTCGACCAAGTACTTCAGTTCAAATTTCCGATAATCCATTTTTTGAACCCAACCTCACAATTGAGAATCCGGAAAATATTCAGGAACGGTTCATAGATCCTGAACCATTAAACTTTCCTCCGGAACCACCAATCATTCAAACAGAGATTGTTGAGGAACGAACCATTAAATCAGAACCATCTAGTGATACCGATTCAACAAATTCAATTATGGAGAATCTGGAACCTTTAAGTATGGAAGACCGAATGAGAGCTAAACGCACTGGCCAAGGTCACGCAATTACTCATCCAGACATTAATGCGCCAGATTATGAAATCAAAGGACAAATTTTACACATGGTGACTAATCAATGCCAATTTAGTGGTGCGCCGAAGGAAGATCCAAATGAACATCTACGTACCTTTAATAGGATCTGCACACTATTTAAAATACGAGAAGTGGAGGATGAACAGATATATCTCATGTTATTTCCCTGGACTTTAAAGGGAGAAGCCAAAGATTGGTTGGAATCGTTACCTGAAGGGGCGATTGATACATGGGACGTTTTAATTGACAAATTTCTTAAACAATTCTTTCCTGCATCTAAAGCCGTAAGACTTCAAGCAGAAATTGTTACGTTCACACAGAAGCCAAATGAAACTCTATATGAGGCGTGGACAAGATATGGAAAGTTGTTAAGAGGATGTCCGCAACATGGTTTAGACACCTGTCAAATAGTACAAATATTCTACCGAGGATGCGACATCACTACAAGAAAAGACATAGATATAGCAGCTGGTGGTTCTATTATGAAGAAAACCGAAACTGATGCTTACAAAATTATTGATAACACTGCTTCCCACTCACATGAATGGCACCAAGAAAAAGATATCATTAGATCATCTAAAGCAGCTAGAGCCGATTCTAGCCATGACTTAGATTCCATTTCCGCAAAGATAGATGCTTTCGAGAGACGAATGGAAAAGATGACTAAGGATATTCACTCAATACGAATTAGTTGTGAGCAGTGTGGAGGACCACATTTGACAAAAGATTGTCTAAGTATTGAATTAACAATGGAACAAAGAGAGAATATTTCATACATAAACCAAAGGCCTGGAAATAATTATCAGAATAATTATCAACCGCCAAGACCGATTTACAATCAAAACCAGAATTATAACCGAAATATTCCATACAACAACCAACAAGGTCCTAGCAATCAACAAGTATCCAATAATACTTACAATCAGCAAAGACCGAATTTTCAAAACAAACCACCACAACAAACCGATGATAAAAAGCCGAATTTAGAAGATATGATGACGAAGCTAGTTGAAACTCAAACGCAGTTTTTCACATCTCAAAAACAAACAAATGAACAAAATGCTCAAGCATTTAGAAATCAACAAGCTTCTATTCAAAATCTGGAACAAGAAGTAAGTAACCTAGCAAGGTTAATAGGTGAAAGAAAACCGGGAAGTCTACCTAGTGATACAAATGCTAACCCCCGGAATGAAACAGCTAAAGCTATTACCACAAGAAGTGGTACAACACTTAAATCACCTGAAATACCTGTAACTTCTGATGAAACTATTCCTACTACACAAGAACCACAACCTGATCAAGATAAGGAAAAAGAACCGGTAGTTGAAAAGGTTAATGAAGATAACACAGTTAAGGATAAACCTTATGTTAAACCATACCAACCACCACTTCCTTACCCGAGTAAAATGAAGAAAGAAAAACTTGAAGCCGAGCAATCCAAATTCTTGGATATGTTTAAACAGATAAATGTAAATCTTCCTTTCATTGATGTAATTTCAGGAATGCCAAGATATGCTAAATTCTTGAAAGATCTAATCACGAATAGAAAGAAAATGGAAGAACTCTCGGCTGTTACTATGAATGCTAATTGTTCAGCAGTGCTGTTGAATAAGATACCAGAAAAACTATCTGATCCAGGAAGTTTCACAATTCCATGTTTTCTGGGTAGTCTTAGTTCAATAGAAGCATTGGCAGACTTAGGTGCTAGTATAAATCTAATGCCGTATTCACTATACGCTAAACTAGACCTTGGAGAATTGAAACCAACCAGAATAAGCATACAACTAGCCGATAGATCAATAAAATATCCTAGAGGGATAATGGAGAACATGCTAGTTAAAGTTGGTACTTTAGTATTTCCAGTAGATTTTGTTGTTTTGGACATGGAAGAAGATTCTCAAGTTCCTCTCATATTAGGAAGACCATTCTTAAACACGGCTAAAGCAATGATAGACGTGTTCGGTAAGAAACTGACCCTAAGTATAGAGGATGAGAGTGTTACCTTTTCAGTTGATAGAGCAATGCAACAACCACAATCTGCAGATGATACATGTTATTATATTCAAACTATAGATGCACATGCAGAATTATTAGAAGAATTTCCAGAATTACAAGGAACAGGAGAATGTTCTTTAGGAGAAGGTAATGAACCAATTGATGAAGCTGAAATGTTAGCTACACTTATAGCTAATGGATATGAACCAACAACAGAAGAAATTCAAATGCTAAAAGAAGAAGATAGATATCGATATAAATCATCGATAGAAGAACCTCCGAAATTAGAGTTAAAGCCACTTCCAAACCATTTGGAATACGCTTATTTACATGGTGAATCTGAATTACCTGTAATAATATCGTCTTCTCTTACTGAAAATGAAAAATCACAACTCATTTCTGTGTTGAAAGCTCATAAACCAGCCATTGCATGGAAGATTCATGATATTAAAGGAATAAGTCCTTCGTATTGCACACATAAAATCCTTATGGAAGAAGGTCATAAAACGTATGTGCAACGCCAACGAAGACTAAATCCTAATATGCAAGATGTAGTTAAGAAAGAGATTATTAAACTGCTAGATGCAGGTTTGATATATCCAATCTCTGATAGTCCATGGGTAAGCCCAGTTCAATGCGTGCCTAAGAAGGGTGGCATGACTGTCATTACAAATGAGAAAAATGAGCTTATTCCTACTAGGACTGTAACAGGATGGCGTGTATGTATTGATTATAGAAAATTAAATGACGCCACCAGAAAAGATCACTTTCCCTTACCTTTCATAGATCAAATGTTGGAAAGATTAGCCGGAAATAGTTACTATTGTTTTCTAGATGGATTTTCCGGATATTTTCAAATTCCAATAGCACCCGAAGACCAAGAGAAAACCACATTCACGTGCCCTTATGGTACTTTTGCTTACAAACGCATGCCATTTGGACTTTGTAACGCCCCTGCAACCTTTCAAAGGTGTATGATGGCGATTTTTCACGACATGATAGAAGAATGCATGGAAGTATTCATGGATGACTTTTCAGTCTTCGGTGATACATTTAAATCATGTCTAGTTAATCTAGAACGAATGTTAATTAGATGCGAAAAATCAAATCTAGTACTTAATTGGGAGAAATGCCATTTCATGGTTAAAGAAGGCATCGTTCTTGGACATAAAATTTCAAAAGAAGGAATTGAAGTGGATAGAGCTAAATAGATGTAATTGCTAAACTTCCACATCCCACCAATGTTAGAGGAGTTAGGAGTTTTCTAGGGCATGCCGGTTTTTACCGACGTTTTATAAAAGATTTTTCTAAAATTGCCACTCCTATGAATAAACTCCTAGAAAAGGATGCGCCATTCATCTTTTCAGATGAGTGTATCAAATCTTTTAATATTCTTAAAGAAAAACTCACTAATGCACCGATCATGATAACACCAAATTGGAATCTACCATTTGAACTAATGTGCGATGCAAGTGATTTTGCAATGGGAGCCGTTTTAGGACAAAGGATTGAAAAACGATTTCAACCTATATATTATGCTAGTAAGACATTACAAGGAGCACAAACGAACTATACAACTACTGAAAAAGAACTCCTTGCTATTGTCTTTGCTTTTGACAAATTTCGATCATATCTCGTTCTAGCAAAAACGGTGGTCTATACCGACCATTCTGCTCTTAGATACCTATTTTCAAAACAAGATGCTAAACCAAGATTAATCCGTTGGATCTTACTCTTACAAGAGTTTGATATTGAAATCCGAGATAAAAGAGGAGCAGAAAATCTCGCCGCTGATCATCTTTCTCGTCTTGAAAATCCCGAATTAGAAGTTCTGAATGAATCGGCCATACAAGACAACTTTCCTGATGAATATCTATTGAAGATAGATTATAAAGAAATCCCATGGTTTGCAGACTATGCAAACTACTTAGTTTGTGGATTCCTTGAAAAAGTATTATCGTACCAAAGACGAAAGAAATTCTTCAGTGATATAAAACACTATTTCTGGGAAGATCCACATCTGTTTAAAAGTTGTCCCGATGGAATAATACGCCGATGTGTATTTGGAGATGAAGCTAGTAAAATTTTAAACCATTGTCACACAGGACCAACAGGAGGGCATTATGGGCCTCAACTAACAGCAAGAAAAGTTTATGAAGCTGGATTCTATTGGCCTACAATTTACAAAGACGCACACCTTCTTTGCAAATCCTGTGATGCATGTCAAAGGACCGGAAAAATAAGCCAACGTGATGAAATGCCACAAAATGTCATCCAAGTATGTGAAGTATTTGACATTTGGGGTATTGACTTTATGGGTCCATTTCCAAAATCTCATAATAATCTATATATACTCGTAGCCATTGATTATGTATCTAAATGGACGGAAGCACAAGCTCTCCCAACTAACGATGCACGAGTTGTAGTCAACTTTTTAAAACGTCTTTTTGCAAGGTTTGGAACACCGAAAGCTTTAATAAGTGATCGGGGAACTCATTTTTGTAATAATCAACTTGAGAAAGTTCTTAAAAGATATGGAGTAACTCATAAAATCTCCACCGCATATCATCCACAAACAAGTGGACAAGTTGAAAATACCAACCGAGCTTTAAAACGTATTCTAGAGAAAACCGTAGGATCAAATCCGAAGGAATGGTCCATTAAATTGGAGGATGCACTCTGGGCTTTTAGAACAGCCTACAAAACTCCAATTGGAACCACACCTTTTAGACTTGTTTATGGAAAAGCATGTCATCTTCTAGTAGAAATTGAACACAAAGCATTTTGGGCTTTGAAGACATGTAATCTTGATTTACATGAAGCTGGACGTCTACGATTAAGTCAACTAAATGAATTAGAAGAATTAAGACATGAAGCATACGAAAATTCGTTAATCTATAAAGAAAGAACGAAGAAATGGCATGATAAAAGAATCAGAAGTTCAAAAGAATTTAAAGAAGGAGACAGAGTTCTTCTTTTCAATTCACGATTCAAGCTATTTCCTGGAAAATTGAAATCAAGATGGTCTGGACCATTCATAGTCAAAAGAGTTTTCCCATACGGAACAATAGAATTGATAAATTCAAATGGGATTGAATTTAAAGTTAATGGTCACAGAGTTAAACATTACATACATGGTCCGATGGAAGTCGACAACGAAGTTAATCACAATTTCGACACCACAGCTAACTAAGTGTGGGGAGAATCAAGTCTTTAAAGGATAATATGTATTTCTGTTAGAGTTAGATTGTCTGTTTTCGTGTAGTTCTCGAAAATGGAACACGTATGGTCTTTCCCTAGCAGACCCTAAAGAACTAGTCTTCTCCCCCCATTCTGAATTTTTATTTTTTTTAGGTTTTTACGAAATGAAGACTGCCTGTGAACTAAACCATGGTCTAATGCTACACGCTTTGATCACTAAACGTAATAATGACATACTACCGAGCGAATTAGTATCAGTAATCAGAGAAAGAATGGACGGAGTTAGAAAAGGATCCAGATGCGACGATAATAAGTTACAATTTGGTAAAGGAAAATCAAAATCCGCAGCGAAAAGAAGAGCACGACACCTAGAACGATGTCACAAATGCGGAAAATGGTCACATGGAGGTAAATGTTCAAATAATCAAACCTATTCAAATACCGAATTTGTTACTTTATGCAGAGACGGACCGTTCATATGTTTAGAAGAAAAGACAATGAATGCTCGAGGTTACGCCTATGCAGCCATGGAAAACCAATTAAACCGACTATCTTATGAATATAATAGATCATATAACTAAGAAATCTATTTCACAGGTATGTCTGTACAGTTTTTATTTTTATTTTTATTTTTAACCTTTTGATAATAAACGCTAATTTGTTCGCTAAAAAGTATTAAATTGGTATTAAATAAAATTAGGTTTGGCGACCGAAATTTTTGATATCATTCAAAAATTTATTACATCACTGCGAAATTTAACGTTTATTCTTAAGGTATAAATATCTTTAATCAATCAATCCAAAATATTTCAAAAATTCGTCATGAGTTAAATTAGGTCTTGGAACCGAAATTACTTTACCGAAAAGAGGGGCGCATATTTTTGATAATATTTGATTGATTAAAGTGGGATAAAAAGACAAAAAGATTTTTAATTTTATTTTTACCATGTTTTTAAAATTAATATTTAAATCTTAAATTAATATTGTAAACTTTGTAAAAACAATATTTTTAAAATTGTAAATATTTGAAAAATTAATATAAGTTTGGTATGAATTTATGAATTTTTAAATTAAGTTTGGTGTGAATTTTTAATTTTTAAAATATGAAATTTTAATTTTATGCATTTCAAATTTTAAGTTTGGTGTGAATTTTTAATTTTTAATTTTTAATTTTGAATTTTATATTTAAGTTGTGTGAATTTAAAAACAAAAATTTACTTTATCTCATTAAGTTAAGAATATGATTTTTAAAATTCGTCGTAAGTTGAAGACTAGGTCTTTGAACCGAAATTGCTTTACCCGAGGGAGGGACGAGAACTTTTATTATCATTATTTTTAATCTTATTGATTTAAAGTATGCCAAAAACATTGAAAAAACCCAAAAATCTTAGCTTTTAAAACAATCGCTACAAAAAGACAAATTTTAAAATTTTGTCGAAGGACGGACTAGGACATCGATCCGAAACGACCTCGTCCTAAATAACAAGGGAAACAAAATTTTAAAATTAATTTCTTAATTGTTTTATAAGTTAAAGATTAAAAAAAAAAAAAAAAAAAAGAGCAAACTCCGCGACTCGCGGAGTTTGCAGTGCAAAACCTCCGCGACTCGCGGAGGGACCAAAACCCAGAAAAAAATAAAAACAGCTGAAACGATCAGTACACTCAACAACACAAAAACAACCCGAAAAATACTGCGATATACTGCCGAAAAAAACCCGAAAATCACCCCCAAAAATCTCAATTTTTAACCGTTAATCACCAAATCTTTTGCTAAAATCATGTTGAGAAGGATGATATCTAAGAATTACTCAAGAAAAACGGTAAATTTCTACACCTAAACACCATTTAATTCGAAATTAGGTGTTCTTGAGCTAATTTTTCCCCAATTTGATTTTGATGCTTTTTAGTGTAATTAGATTTAAATTGTTTATGTATTATGCTTGTATAACCTAGATTGATGCTGTTTAACATGATTAGAAGCCTTAAACTTCAAATTTTGAGTAATCTAGGGTTTGTGTTCTTGAGCAAATTTGGGGCTTTTTGATATAAACAGGTTATGGCCGATTTTTGTCATGAATTATTGCTAAATTGAGTAGTGTAACATGTCTAGGTAGTTAAATGATCCAAACTTTGAGCCTAAACATGATTTTGAGAATTAAAGTGGACTTTTTCAAGTCCAAAATTCATGAACTTGATTTTTGAAAGATAATGCCATTTGAGACTTGTTTATTTGCTAGTAATGATTATTTTGACATGTTATTTGAGTTGAATGCTTATGAACTTGGCGAAAATTTTCGTATATGCTTATTTGAAAAAGTATAGATTTGATAAAAATGTGAAAATGAGCTTAAGTTTGATATAAATTGATAATGTCATTGTAATTATTTTGATTGATGATTTTGCTGACACTAATGCATATTTGGATGCACAAAATTTGTGTTTGATGTGTTTTGCAGAATGAAAGGGGTGAATCTTCATCCCAAGCCCGCCATGCTCCTGCTGAGAATTTGGAACAACAGGAGGTAGATAACTACTACAAGCAGGATGTACCTCATCCAGTCATGACCTTTTCCGATATGCATTTGGAAGAGTTGCACCCGAACCTGAGATTTGACAGACTTTGGATAGATTATCCAAAATATCAACGGGGTTTGCATACTCTTCATTCCAAGGTTGTTGAGGTACCGAGGGTCATAGAATGGGGACCCTTAGAAGCTGTAGAATTGGCCGGGCCAATTAGGGAATTACTAGTACAGAGGTATGGTAATTCTTCTTTTAATGACTGGATATGTTTATTCACCATACGCAGACCTGTATATAAAGTATGGTGTGAAGAGTTGTTATGTAGTATAGAGTTGAATGATCGGGTAGCTAGTTTAACCGATCGTTCTTTTATTAGATTTTTGTTAGGCGGTTCGATGCGCCACATGTCTTTACTGGACATGGCTCAGGCTTTACGTATATATACGCCTGAGGAGTTAGCGTCTGCCGATTGTAGAGGATTGATACTAAACGGTAGAAGGATAGATGAGAATTTTGATACACACGGTGTGTGGAGTCAAATGACAAGCCATCACCATTTCAAAGGGGGAAACTACTCTTATTTGGATATAGATAGAGCCGAATTAAGAGTAATACATAGGTTTTTAGCTAATTCGATTACACAAAGGGGTAAAAACAAAGAAAAGGTAAATGAACAAGATTTGTTTTACCATATGTGTATTCGAGACCCACAGAGCGCTGTAAGTATACCATATTGTGTGGGTTATTATTTATCAGCTATGGTTCGGGGGATGCGACCACATAGCATAATAGGAGGTGGTATTTTTATTACTTTGATTGGTGAATATCTCGGTGTGGATATAAGTCGGGGGGGGGGGATTATTACTAGAAGAGCCGGAACCCCGCGACACTATAGGTTTAAATGTATACCATGGTGCGAAAGTTTTGAAGCGGCGAAATAACGCCGCAGTACGATACCATGGTAGACATCCACAGGTGGAGAGAAACCAGGAACAAGGTAATGTAGGAGGGGGGAATGAGATGCAAGAAATGCATAGGTTTATAGCTTCTCAGGAATACGAAAATGCTAGACAGAGAGCATTTGAAGATTGGCAAGTTCATCAGAACCAGATCATAGCGCATTGCCAACATATAGGTAGAAACTATATTCCTACACCGAAACCCGTCTTCCCTCCTTGGTCGATAGAGATGCAGCCACCATATCCTACGTATGATCCTGCCGAAGCATTCTATAGCACGTATGGTTATGCCTGGAACCCCTATTGGTACCAATATCATCCTTAGTTTACTTATTATTATTTTTTTTATTTTGTAATTTGTAATTATTGATATGTTTAATACTTTTGTTAATATTGTAATCATTTTTATAATTATCTAACTTTTATTCTTAGATTTTAATAATTTTTGAATGTGGGGTAATAAACCAAACTTCAAAAATATGTATATATGTTTGCAGTTTATCTTATGTACACAACAGGGTAAAACAACGCATTTTCAAAGACTGGCATTAAGTTCAGCAAAAGCAACTAATTTTGACGACAAGATGCAAAATATATGTGAAATAACAACAAGACGGAATGAACAAATGATGTGCACCATTTATCATTCAGCAAACAAACGCCAATATATTTGGAAACTTTGGTAAAAATTTAATCATTTTCACGCAAATCACCCTCAATAATTTAAATTGTTACTGATTTCTTGCAAATGAGGGCATTGCAAGATCTTAAGAGTGGGAAGGGGTTAAATTCTTTCGGATTTTAAAAATTTTTACTTTATACACTTGGTTACCATTAAAAATACTAGTAAAGCAGTAGTTGTATTAGAATCTAGTGCTCTCTGATAAAAAAGAACAGCCCTAGTCTTATATACTGACTACCCAATTCTAGTAAAATTTTTCAATTAAATGAATTCAAATCATGTTTATACATATTTATGAACGATAAAACTAGGTTTTAACACCGAAATTATTGTTACCTCGGAAAGGACATAAATTGAGAAACAAACTAAAATGTTAAAATTCATTTAAAATGGAATAGAGGACGATAAAAAGAAAAATAAAAAGCCAAGTGTGGGAAAATTTACCAAGTTATTTTAAACATATGCCACATATATTTGTAACAAATAACTGAAAATACTTTTGCTTTGGACTAAACTAAACTGTTTTACCCAATGAAAGAAAAGAAGAGATGGATCTACACGATGAATCAATTCCATCATTAAAAGGAAGTAAAGTCTTCAGAAAAAGACACGCGCTTCTTGATTTAGGTCATGAAGTTGTCGTCCAGACCAGCTGTAGGTTGACGAAAAATCTAGAAAAGTCATCACTAAAATCAGCGGGAATTCCACGGACCTCAGCATTAAACAGGGTCGCCAAGTGGTCAGATTTATCCTAACCATGAGAAGGATTTATCTCGTACAATGGGGGGGCACCATGCAAATTAGCTGGATAAGACTAATGAATCAGATCCCCAGAAAGGATAATCTCCTTAAAGATTAAAAATCAGCTTTTAAGACTGATATTACTCAATCCTAGAGATTGACCTTAAAGATTGAGAATTCAAACTCATGGAATTCGATGATATCTAAACTCGAGCTTAAACGAGAAAATATTTTGAAAAAAAAAAAAAATTACAAACCGATTTGTTTTCTGAAAACCCTATTTTCAATGCGTTCATTACCATTGAACGTAAAATTCTAGGAATTCACCTGGAATTCATTAGGTCACCTGAACTAAATCGGGTGTCAACCGTAAGAACGGTGGTTGCATAGTGGTCAAAGACAGGACTTTGTGCCAAACCGACAAATTATAAGGGTGAGCTTTACTATTGCTCCTACCAAGGATAGTAATTGCGTCCGACACGTTATAGACCATAATCAAAAGCATGTCACGGGACATTGCCTTAACAGTTGCTTGTTCAACGCTTTCCTTTACAACCGGACGGTAGTTTACCGAAAGGTAATATACGGAACAAGTAAACTGGACGTGTTGCTTTCCAAATACAAGGTTAGCAAGTGGGTGACACAAAACCGCAAGTTTTGAGCTAAAATTTTCAAATCTGAAACCCACCAAACCCACAAAAATATTTTGCAAACACCGGTAAAGGGTTATTCCGGAAAACTTATCTAGGGTAAAAACTAGATTTAATTTTCAAAAGATCAAATGTTTTCATAAAGATCCAATTTCCTTAATGGATCTAAATTTTTAGAGTCATGTGGGACTGTAAACCATATCGTTACTACCATTGTTTATACCGCCGTATAGAAATCACTGATGTACAAAGTGTGAAGAATAAAGAAGTGATTCTAGTATTTCAAGACAATATTGCTTGAGGACAAGCAACGCTCAAGTGTGGGAATATTTGATAATGCTAAAAACGAATATATATTTCATAGCATTATTCCTCAAGAAAGACAAGCTTTTAGTTGCAATTGTTCTATTTACAAGTGATATTCGTTTAAATAATAAAAGGTGAAGACAGAAGACAGATTCGACGAATTGAAGACGCAAACGACCAAAAAGCTCAAAAGAACAAAAGACAATCAAAAAGGTTCCAATTATTGATAAGAAACGTCTCGAAATCACAAGAGTACAAGATTCAAAACGCAAAGTACAAGATATTAAATTGTACGCAAGGACGTTCGAAAATCCGGAACCGGGACTAGAGTCAACTCTTAACGCTCGACGCAACGGACTAAAAATTACAAGTTAACTATGTATATAAATATAATATAATATATAATTAATTATATTAATTATATATATATTATATATATATATTAAAAACCGTCGGCAGCAAGAAACTCCAAGGGTGTGAGCTGTAAATACATCTCCGCGACTCGCGGAGTTTTAAGGGCATTTTGCCGCGAGTCGCGGAGCCCCAATTTTCAACTCTGGCTATAAAGCCAACCGAATTCTGATCAAATTTCATATCTTTTTTCTTCCTCTTCATACGTAAAACTTATATATATATATATAATTTATATTTTAATTTTAATTTTAAATCCTAATAATAAGGGTATGTTAGCGAATGTTGTAAGGGTGTAAGTCGAAATTCTGTCCGTGTAACGCTACGCTATTTTTAATCATTGTAAGTTATGTTCAACCTTTTTACATTAATGTCTCGTAGCTAAGTTATTATTATGCTTATTTAAAACGAAGTAATCATGATGTTGGGCTAATTACTAAAATTGGGTAATTGGGCTTTGTACCATAATTGGGGTTTGGACAAAAGAACGACACTTGTGGAAACTAGACTATGGGCTATTAATGGGCTTTATATTTGTTTAACTAAATGAAAGTTTGTTAATGTTAATATAAAGATTTACAATTGGGCGTCCCTATAAATTACCATATACACTCGATCGGACACGATGGGCGGGGTATTTATATGTACGAATAATCGTTCATTTAACCGGACACGGGAATGGATTAATAGCCACTAGAATAATTAAAACAGGGGTGAAATTACATTCAAGGGTAATTGGTGTAATTGTTAACAAAGTGGTAAAACCTTGGTTTACACGCAGTCGATAACCTGGTGTATTCATTAAACAAAGTATTAAAACCTTGTTACAATTCGAATCCCCAATTAGTTGGAATATTTAACTTCGGGTATAATAATAATTTGACAAGGACACTTGCAATTTATATTTATGACTGATGGACTGTTATGGATAAAAACCAGACGGACATATTGAATAATCCAGGACAAAGGACAATTAACCCATGGGCATAAAACTAAAATCAACACGTCAAACATCATGATTACGGAAGTTTAAATAAGCATAATTCTTTTATTTCATATTTAATTTCCTTTATTTTATATTTAATTGCACTTCTAATTATCGCACTTTTATTTATTTTATTTTATCGCACTTTTAATTATCGTACTTTTTAATTATCGCAAGTTTATTTTATCGCACTTTTATTATTCGCAATTTCATTATCATTATTTACTTTACGCTTTAATTTAAGTCTTGTATTTATTTTATATTTTACATTACGTTTTAACTGCGACTAAAGTCTTAAAATCGACAAACCGGTCATTAAACGGTAAAAACCCCCCTTTATAATAATAATATTACTTATATATATATTTGTATTTTTATAAAAGTAAACTAATATAGCGTTGAGCTTTGTTTAAAGATTTCCCTGTGGAACGAACCGGACTTACTAAAAACTACACTACTGTACGATTAGGTACACTGCCTATAAGTGTTGTAGCAAGGTTTAAGTATATCCATTCTATAAATAAATAAATATCTTGTGTAAAATTGTATCGTATTTAATAGTGTTTTCCTAGTAAAATAATAACTATTTTATATACACCTCGCTTTGACATCAGTACTTCACTTTGTCCTCTTCAGTACACTTACTTATGGCAAACACCGATTCGACCTTCTCGGTCCACCGTTTCAATCCGATCGGTCCTTCGGTTCCATCAAATTCCAAAGGTTTGCAGGCAGTGAATTCTTTGTAGGTGCATCCTACACGATTTCCTGTACTGCTAGATCCAAGGTTATTGTTGGTATGTAGCGCAGCCTATACTGCGGCTATGTTTGAAGCTAGAAAAGTACGGAATTCCTCTTCATTCATATTCACGGTGTGTCGAGTAGTCGGTGCCATTTCCTTCAAAATAGTCAAATGGAACAAGTTAATCATACAGAATATTAAGAGTAGTTAATAGTATTTCGTAGCATAATATGAACTCATTTATAAAAGCTTTTTCTTCATATTAGCATTTTATAAGTTTAAATTCGGGTAGTACCTACCCGTTAAGTTCATACTTAGTAGCTAATATACAATTCAACTACTACAATTCTATATGAAAAACTGATTATAATAATATTTCGCGTTCAAACTTTTATACAATATTTTACAAACTTACAATACCGCTTATTTTACATAAAGCATGAAATATAGCACACAATAACTTTGATACAAGATAGTTGTGAAGATAATTCTAGCTAGTACACAAGTCGTTCAGCAAAGGCAATAAAGACACGTAATTCATACGTCCAGAAACAAGTCATGCATTCTGGTTTTACTAGGACTACTTCCCATCCTTGGTCTTGTGGAACATAACCGTTATGGCCGTTGATAAGACAGCGTGTTGTAACGTCGTCAAAGGGACGAGGGTTACGTAATGTCCAACAGTCCCGTAATAATCTAAAAACCTCATTTCTTACCCCAATTACCGACTCCGTCACTTGTGGAAACGTTTTGTTTAATAGTTGTAGCCCGATGTTCTTGTTCTCACTTTGGTGAGAAGCGAACATTACTAATCCGTAAGCATAACATGCTTCTTTATGTTGCATGTTAGCCGCTTTTTCTAAATCACGAAGTCCAATATTCGGATATATTGAGTCAAAATAATTTCTTAACCCGTTGCGTAAAATAGCATTTGGGTTCCCCGCAATATATGCATCAAAGTAAACACATCGTAACTTATGGGTTTCCCAATGTGATATCCCCCATCTTTCAAACGAAAGTCTCTTATAAACCAAGACATTCTTGGAACGTTCTTCGAATGTCTTACAAACTGATCTCGCCTTAAATAGTTGTGCCGAGGAATTCTGACCGACTCTAGACAAGATTTCATCAATCATGTCTCCGGGTAGGTCTCTTAAAATATTGGGTTGTCTATCCATTTTGTGTTTTTAAACTGTAAAATAGACAAGAGTTAGATTCATAAAAAAAATACTTATTAATACAAGCAATTTTTACATATATCATAAAGCATAAGAACACTATATTACATATATTACACCACACGAATACAACTATCTTATTCCGACTCGCTCGTTTCTTCTTCTTCGGTTTTGGTTCGTTTTGCCAAGTTTCTAGGGATATATGATGTTCCCCTAATACGAGCCGTCGTTGTCCACATTGGTTTAGAAAAACCTGGTGGTTTAGAGGTTCCCGGGTCATTGTTACAACTTAAGGACTTCTGGGGTTGACGATACATATAAAGTTCATCGGGGTTGGAATTAGATTTCTCTATTTTTATGCCCTTTCCCTTATTATTTTCTTTTGCCTTTTTAAATTCAGTTGGGGTAATTTCTATAACATCATTGGAATTCTCGTCGGAATCCGATTCATCGGAGAATTGGTAATCCTCCCAATATTTTGCTTCCTTGGCGGAAACACCATTGACCATAATTAACCTTGGTCGGTTGGTTGAGGATTCTCTTTTACTTAACCGTTTTATTATTTCCCCCACCGGTTCCGATTCTTCTTCCGGTTCCGATTCTTCTTCCGGTTCCGATTCTTCTTCCGGTTCCGACTCTTCTTCCGGTTCCTCTTCGGGAACTTGTGAATCAGTCCACGAATCATTCCAATTTACATTTGACTCTTCATTATTATTAGGTGAGTCAATGGGACTTGTTCTAGAGGTAGACATCTATCACATAATATCAAACACGTTAAGAGATTAATATATCACATAATATTCATATGTTAAAAATATATAGTTTCCAACAAAAATGTTAAGCAATCATTTTTAAAGAAAACACGGTCGAAGTCCAGAATCACTAATGCATCCTAACAAACTCGATAAGACACACTAATGCAAATTTTCTGGTTCTCTAAGACCAACGCTCGGATACCAACTGAAATGTCCCGTTCTTATTGATTAAAAACGTTCCATATTAATTGATTTCGTTGCGAGGTTTTGACCTCTATATGAGATGTTTTTCAAAGACTGCATTCATTTTTAAAACAAACCATAACCTTTATTTCATAGATAAAGGTTTTAAAAAGCTTTACGTAGATTATCAAATAATGATAATCTAAAATATCCTGTTTACACACGACCATTACATAATGGTTTACAATACAAATATGTTACAACAAAATAAGTTTCTTGAATGCAGTTTTTACACAATATCATACAAGCATGGACTCCAAATCTCGTCCTTATTTAAGTATGCGACAGCGGAAGCTCTTAATAATCACCTGAGAATAAACATGCTTAAAACGTCAACAAAAATGTTGGTGAGTTATAGGTTTAACCTATATATATCAAATCATAATAATAGACCACAAGATTTCATATTTCAATACACATCCCATACATAGAGATAAAAATCATTCATATGGTGAACACCTGGTAACCGACATTAACAAGATGCATATATAAGAATATCCCCATCATTCTGGGACACCCTTCGGATATGATATAAATTTCGAAGTACTAAAGCATCCGGTTCTTTGGATGGGGTTTGTTAGGCCCAATAGATCTATCTTTAGGATTCGCGTCAATTAGGGTGTCTGTTCCCTAATTCTTAGATTACCAGACTTAATAAAAAGGGGCATATTCGATTTCGATAATTCAACCATAGAATGTAGTTTCACGTACTTGTGTCTACTTTGTAAATCATTTATAAAACCTGCATGTATTCTCATCCCAAAAATATTAGATTTTAAAAGTGGGACTATAACTCACTTTCAAAGATTTTTACTTCGTCGGGAAGTAAGACTTGGCCACTGGTTGATTCACGAACCTATAACAATATATACATATATATCAAAGTATGTTCAAAATATATTTACAACACTTTTAATATATTTTGATGTTTTAAGTTTATTAAGTCAGCTGTCCTCGTTAGTAACCTACAACTAGTTGTCCACAGTTAGATGTACAGAAATAAATCGATAAATATTATCTTGAATCAATCCACGACCCAGTGTATACGTATCTCAGTATTGATCACAACTCAAACTATATATATTTTGGAATCAACCTCAACCCTGTATAGCTAACTCCAACATTCACATATAGAGTGTCTATGGTTGTTCCGAAATATATATAGATGTGTCGACATGATAGGTCGAAACATTGTATACGTGTCTATGGTATCTCAAGATTACATAATATACAATACAAGTTGATTAAGTTATGGTTGGAATAGATTTGTTACCAATTTTCACGTAGCTAAAATGAGAAAAATTATCCAATCTTGTTTTACCCATAACTTCTTCATTTTAAATCCGTTTTGAGTGAATCAAATTTCTATGGTTTCATATTGAACTCTATTTTATGAATCTAAACAGAAAAGTATAGGTTTATAGTCAGAAAAATAAGTTACAAGTCGTTTTTGTAAAGGTAGTCATTTCAGTCGAAAGAACGACGTCTAGATGACCATTTTAGAAAACATACTTCCACTTTGAGTTTAATCATAATTTTTGGATATAGTTTCATGTTCATAATAAAAATCATTTTCTCAGAATAACAATTTTAAAATCAAAGTTTATCATAGTTTTTAATTAACTAACCCAAAACAGCCCGCGGTGTTACTACGACGGCGTAAATCCGGTTTTACGGTGTTTTTCGTGTTTCCAGGTTTTAAATCATTAAGTTAGCATATCATATAGATATAGAACATGTGTGTAGTTAATTTTAAAAGTCAAGTTAGAAGGATTAACTTTTGTTTGCGAACAAGTTTAGAATTAACTAAACTATGTTCTAGTGATTACGAGTTTAAACCTTCGAATAAGATAGCTTTATATGTATGAATCGAATGATGTTATGAACATCATTACTACCTTAAGTTCCTTGGATAAACCTACTGGAAAAGATAAAAATGGATCTAGCTTCAACGGATCCTTGGATGGCTCGAAGTTCTTGAAGCAGAATCATGACACGAAAACAAGTTCAAGTAAGATCATCACTTGAAATAAGATTGTTATAGTTATAGAAATTGAACCAAAGTTTGAATATGATTATTACCTTGTATTAGAATGATAACCTACTGTAAGAAACAAAGATTTCTTGAGGTTGGATGATCACCTTACAAGATTGGAAGTGAGCTAGCAAACTTGAAAGTATTCTTGATTTTATGTAACTAGAACTTGTAAAATATATGAAGAACACTTAGAACTTGAAGATAGAACTTGAGAGAGATCAATTAGATGAATAAAATTGAAGAATGAAAGTGTTTGTAGGTGTTTTTGGTCGTTGGTGTATGGATTAGATATAAAGGATATGTAATTTTGTTTTCATGTAAATAAGTCATGAATGATTACTCATATTTTTGTAATTTTATGAGATATTTCATGCTAGTTGCCAAATGATGGTTCCCACATGTGTTAGGTGACTCACATGGGCTGCTAAGAGCTGATCATTGGAGTGTATATACCAATAGTACATACATCTAAAAGCTGTGTATTGTACGAGTACGAATACGGGTGCATTAGAATTGTTGATGAAACTGAACGAGGATGTAATTGTAAGCATTTTTGTTAAGTAGAAGTATTTTGATAAGTGTCTTGAAGTCTTTCAAAAGTGTATGAATACATATTAAAACACTACATGTATATACATTTTAACTGAGTCGTTAAGTCATCGTTAGTCGTTACATGTAAATGTTGTTTTGAAACCTTTAGGTTAATGATCTTGTTGAATGTTATTAACCCATTGTTTATTATAACAAATGAGATGTTAAATTGTTATATTATCATGATATTATGATATATAATATATCTCAGTAAGATGTATATACAGTTAAATGTCGTTACAACGATAATCGTTACATATATGTCTCGTTTCGAAATCATTAAGTTAGTAGTCTTATTTTTACATATGTATTTCATTGTTAATACACTTAATAATATATTTACTTATCATTTAACATAATTAACCAAGTGTATCAATATCTTAATATGATTCATATGTACCTAGTAAGACGTTGTTATAACGATAATCGTTATATATATCGTTTTCAAGTTTCTTAAATTAATAGTCTCATTTTTATGTATATAACTCATTGTTAAAATACCTAATGAGATACATACTTATAATAAAAACATGTTAACTATATATATAACTATATATATGTCATCGTATAGTTTTTTTACAAGTTTTAACGTTCGTGAATCACCGGTCAACTTGGGTGGTCAATTGCCTATATGAAACATATTTCAATTAATCAAGTCTTAACAAGTTTGATTGCTTAACATGTTGGAAACATTTAATCATGTAAATATCAATCTCAATTAATATATATAAACATGGAAAAGTTCGGGTCACTACAACCTAGGCTACTGGAAATTTTATTTTCAGTTAGTTTGGTTCGATTAGATGATTTTCCGTTTAGACCTCGTCTTAATCCGAGTTACGGTTTAGGATCTATGGCCCTCCGAAAGTCACTACACCCTATTAACGTTGTGCTGAAATTTCTGACCTACTGGCACTTAAACCGTCACCACGGTCAAACGAAGACGAGTTTGGTTCTAGAAATTGGTCAGTACCTAGGGAGCTCATATACGGAGCCATGGCCACTGGTCTCACCTAATTTCAGTTTGCATAGAGGTCGTGGCGACTGAACGAATTCAGCCTTTATTTCAAACTCTATTCTTGATTGAAACTTACTTTACCCTTTTTGATAAATGATGAATGATGATGATACTTAAGACCTAATTTACATACTTTTAAACCTTTGGGAACTATTTACTGACTTAGTAACTTTTGACTTAGGTTGAGGACTTTCCGGACCAACCACTTGCTTACTATTTTCCCGCGTATCGACTTTTACTACTTTCCACTGTGAGTTATAGCATCCCTTTTTACTTTAACTATTTTGGGACTGAGAATACATGCGTATTTTACATTTTACATACTAGGAACAAGTACTTAAACTTTATATATGTGTGGGTTATACAATGGCATAAACTTTCCCCTTAGCTCGGTAACGTTTAGTCATTGGTCATTGAACCGGTGAACGCGAATCTTTGATATGGATCCATAGGGTTTGACATCCCCACTCGGGCTAGTAGCGCTAACATTTAACGGGTTTTTAATACTTCGTAAACTTACGCACTCGCCAAGTGTACTTTTAGGGGGTGTTATTTACGTTAAGTTAGTTACCAAGTGCCCACGGTTATACATATACTTTTCATACTGTTTTGAAACACTGAAATCTCGTGGCCTACCTTACATTACTGTTATACTTAAACTATAGCTCACCAACCTTTGTGTTGACGTTTTTAAGCATGTTTTTCTCAGGTGCTTAAGGTTTGATTGCTTTCGCTGTAGTTGTCATGCTTTGTAGACTCCCGCTGCGCTTATTAGAGATGTCTTCGCATGAAATGTTTATTTTGCATTCAAACTTTATTATTTTTGAACAATGAATTTGTAACGACCTATGGGTCATGTACTATTATTATCGCTTTCTATTCGTAGAAGCACACTATCGGTTGTTAAACACTTGACGTTGGTTATGACGTCACCTTTTCTTATGAATGCAAACTTATTTTGAAATAACATATAGTATTTGACCTTGTAATGATCCTGTTGTTGATGAACCGTACACGATGGTTTTGTACGGGGCGTTACATTTGGTATCAGAGCATTGGTTGTAGGGAATTAGGTTGCATTAGTGAGTCTAGACCCGACCGAATAGGATTCACTAATAGGATTAATCTACAACTTGCTAGTTTACTTGTTTCTGCGGAACTTGCTGCATGTTGCTGCTTACTTTTACTGCTATATGCCGTATGCTACTACATGATTTCACTACTGCATGCTACTATCTGCTTTCGATTGCATGATACTTGTCGTTATTGCCATGCTACTTACTGCTATAGTTGATCTAGACTGTCGTAGATACTTTGCCTAATACGTGCTTGCTTTATGACTTACTGACATGGAAAAAATTATTTTTCCTTGTTCAGATGTCGGATATCCCGTCCGTTATCATTTTGGAGAGCGACTCAGACTCATCCGCCACATCGCCTGCCATTATTGCCGATTCACAGATCCCGTCCTCTTTACCCTCCAGCGACTCTGGCACTTCGTCCTCTGGAGCCAGTAGCCATGCACCCGACCCAGTGATCATCTCAGACGGACATGAGGATCCACAGAAGATTCCAGCTCCACTCATCCCAGGACCCTCGGAGCCACAACACCATTCCGGTGGTGCTATGATTCCTGGGGAATAAGGGGATGTTCCGTTCCGTAATGAGCATAATCATTGGGCTAGACGCCTTCCTGATGGACGTGTTGTGCCGATTCCACCCGGCAGATACCGACTGATGACTACTGGCCGATCACATCCACCTTCCGATGATTCTGACGACTAATCATCCGACGACTCATCATCTGACGATTCCAGCGACGAGGATTCCGACGAGGACGCTGAGGAGACACCCGTGCAGCCACCCTCTTCCCCGCCGAAGAAGCGGTATCGTTTCGACGGTACTGTTATTCCAGGGGTTAACGGAGGTAGGTCGTTCGTTAACGCACATGGACTGAAGGTTAGAGTTACCGCCCGTAAGTGGCTTGTGCCGTATCCTGCTGATCCATTCATAAGTAAGGCTCCCCGTTATGCAGCATCTACTTCTGGTGCCGGACCGTCTGCACCACCCGCTCCACCAGCATTGTCTGCACCACCAGCTCCACCTGTACTATCAGCACCGCCTGCTCCATCAGCCTCTCCCTCTGTCGAGAAACTGACGAGGGAGGTGGATATCCTCCGTGCTCAGGTAACTGAGCCCGAGGACCAGGAGTCCCACATAATGGACATCCTTTACCCACCGTCACCATAGTGCTTTTTGTATTAGATTTCTTTATGTAATCCCGTTTGTAGTTTCATGTTTCACTCATGTATTGTACGAATCTTATGCGAATGTATGCAACTCTTTATTAATGAATGGAACTTAGTGTTGTTTAATCTTTGTACGGTGTTCTATTTACGTTACCGTATGATGATTTTGTGGTATCTGAATCTATTTGCGTTACTTAATTAACATGTGTTGTGTTGATTCCATGCTGGTTACCATATAATGTATCATTATTATTTGAATACTGGATTTTGACTTGAGTCAAAAATTTTGTTTAGAACATTAATGGCCAACGGAAGATCAACGCCCACAGCAGCACAGATCGAAGAAATGATCACTGAACGAGTAGACGCAGCTTTAGCGGAAATGAACCCCCAAGCCCCACCAGTTAACCAGCCCATTCGTAATGGGTGTACGTATAAGGAGTTCCAAAGCTGCAAGCCCCACAACTTTAGTGGTACTGAGGGGCCAGTTGGTCTCACTAGGTGGTTTGAGAAATTAGAATCTGTGTTCCGCGTAAGCAACTGCTCAGAGACGAACAAAACCAATTATGCCTCATATACGCTGTCGGACGGCGCCCTAACCTGGTGGAACACACTTGCTCAAGCTAAGGGTATTGATGAGGCGTATGCTAACCCGTGGGAGGAATTTAAGGGGGCCACGATTGAAGAGTATTGCCCCAGAACGGAGATACAGAAGATGAAAACTGAGTTTTGGGGACTAAAAGTGGTAGGAAACGATCTTGATAGTTATAACCGTAGGTATCTGGAATTAGCCCTGATGTGTCCCACGATGGTTACCCCAGAGTTTAAGCGAATGGAAAGGTACTTGTGGGGACTTCCTAAGACCATTAAGGGAAATGTCACCTCTTCAAAACCAGCTGACGTCCCAGAAGCTATGCGCATGGCGCACACCTTAATGAACCAAATTATCAGCGATGAACCGGAAAAGGCAAAATCCGAATCGGGGGTTAGCAGTGAGAAGCGTAAGTGGCACAACAATAAGGGGAGAGCCTATGATCAAACCCCCGCTAAGAGGCACAACGATGGGAGGAACCCCAACCCGAACACTAGCTCGAACTCTAACTACAAGGGTAGTCTGCCGCAGTGCAAGAGATGCTACAAGCATCACACCAGGTACTGTAACGTGGTCTGCGAAAAATGTAAAAGGACTGGGCATATTGGCAAAGACTGCAAGATCACCACCCTGAATGTGAAGACAAACCCTACTGGACCGTGAAAGTGCTATGAATGCGGACATACGTGCCACTTCAGAAATGAGTGTCCCAACAAGCAAAAGGATGGCGGACCACCGCGTGGCAGAGTTTTCAACGTAAATGCAAGGGATGCCCGTGAGAACCCCGACGTGGTTACAGGTATATTCACTATCAACAATCTATTAGCTTCTGTCCTATTTGATACTGGTGCCGATAGAAGTTATGTATGTAGACACTTTTGCTCTAAGATAAATTGGTCGTTAGTTCCTTTAAAGGAGAATATGCTTGTAGAGGTAGCTAATGGAAAACTTGAGAAAGTTGACCAAATTAGCCGAGGAGCTATTATCAATATAGCTGGTGTGGATTTTGAGATTGACTTGATACCCATTAATTTGGGAAGCTTTGATGTTACTGTCGGTATGGACTGGTTGACCAAGATAAGAGCCGACATTATCTGTGGAGATAAAGCTCTTCGTATACCACACGGAGACGGTGAGCCACTGATTATTTACGGAGAGAGATGTAGATCGAAACTAAATCTCATTAGCTGCATGAAAGCCCAAAAGATCATGAAGAAAGGACGTCTTGCTGTTTTAGCACATGTGAAAACGTTAGAAACTGAGATGAAGAGCGTGGATGACGTGCGAATTGTGAACGAATTTCCCGATGTCTTTTCGGAAGAATTGCATGGATTACCACCACCGAGAGCAGTGGTGTTTCAGATCGATTTAGTGCCAGGAGCTGCACCTGTAGCTCGCGAACCTTATCGACTCGCACCTTCTGTGATGCAAGAGTTGCAGAGTCAACTACAAGAACTGCTAGACCGTGGATTTATCCAACCAAGTTTCTCACCTTGGGGCGCACCTGTTTTGTTTATGAAGAAGAAGGACGGATCATTCCGCATGTGTATCGACTACCGTGAACTCAACAAATTGATGATCAAGAATCGGTATCCTCTTCCCCAAATTGACGATCTTTTTGATCAACTACAAGGATCGAGCGTTTACTCTAAGATCAATTTGCAATCCGGTTATCACCAGTTGAGGGTGAAAGAGAGCGATGTGATGAAGACTGCATTCAGGACTCGTTATGGTCATTATGAGTTTCTCGTGATGCCATTCGGTTTAACCAACGCACCTGCCGTGTTCATGGATCTCATGAATTGTGTATGCAAGCCTGATGTGTGCGAGGTGTACTAGGAAATAGTATTATTTTAACAACGAAATAATATTAAATACGATACAATTTTACACAAGATATTTATTTATTTATAGAATGGATATACCTAAACCTTGCTACAACACTTATAGGCAGTGTACCTAATCGTACAGTAGTGTAGTTTTTAGTAAGTCCGGTTCGTTCCACAGGGAAAATTAAACAAGCTTAACGCTATATTTTTAAAACTATATTTGTAAAAATACAAAAATAAATATAAGTAATATTATTATTATAAAAGGGGGTTTTTACCGTTTAATGACCGGTTTGTCGATTTTAAAACTTTAGTCGCAGTTAAAACCTAATGTAAAATATTAAATAAATAAAAGACTTAATTTAAAAAAAAAGTAAATAACGATAATGAAATTGCGATAAATAAAAATGCGATAAATAAAAAGTACGACAATTAAAGAGTACGATAATTAAAAGTGCAATTAAATACAATGACAATAAATAAAAGTGCGATAATTAAAAGTGCAGTTAAATATAAAATAAAGGAAATTAAATATGAAATAAAGGAATTATTCTTATTTAAACTTCCGTAATCATGATGGTTGACGTGTTGATTTTTAGTTTATTCCCATGGGTTAATTGTCCTTTATCCTGGATTATTCGATATGTCCATACGGATTTGTCCATAATAGTCCATCAGTCATAAATATAAAGTACGAAAGTCTTCGTCAAATTATTCTTATTCCCGAAATCAAATATTCCAACTAATTGGGGATTCGAATTGTAACAAGGTCTTAATACTTTGTTTAATGAATACACCAGGTTATCGACTGCGTGTAAACCAAGGTTTTACTACTTTGTTAACAATTACACCAATTACCCTTGAATGTAATCCACCCCTGTTTCAACAAGTCTATTAACTATTAATCCAGTTCTGTGTCCGGTAAAATGAACAATTATTGGTAATTATAGATATCCCGCCCACCGTACCCAGTCAAGCGTATGTGGTTATATATAAATACGTCAAATTATAAGTCTATATATTAAATTAACGAGGTATTGTTTAGTTAATATAAAACCCATTAATAGCCCATAGTCTAATTTCCACAAGTGTCGTTCTTTTATCCAAACCCCAATTATGGTCCAAAGCCCAATTACCTAATTTTAATATTTAGTCTAACATCATGATTACTTCGGCATTAAATAAGCATAATAATAACTTAGCTACGAGACATTAATTTAAAAATAACATTAACCATAACTTACAGTGATTAAAAATAGCGTAGCGTTACACGGACAGAATTTCGACTTACACCCTTACAACATTCGCTATTATATCCTTATTATTAGAATTTAAAATAAAAATAAAAATTAAAATATAATATATATATATATATATATATATATATATATATATATATATATATATATATATATATATATATATATATATATATATATATATATATATATCTTTACGTATGAATGAGAAGAGAAAAAGATGATGGATATTGAACCAAAACACGTGAATTTATAGCAATGTGGGCTGTCACCTACTGCCATGCGATCGCATGGCTTTTTGCCTTCCAGGCCATGCGATCGCATGGCCCCTTTTTCCAGCTCACAAGACTTTGTTTCTTTGCTTGCCGACGGTTTATAATAATATATAAATAATTTTAAGAATTATTTAAATATTATATTATATTCGTGTGCATAGTTGACTTGTAATTTTTAGTCCGTTGCGTCGAGCGTTGAGAGTTGACTTTGGACCCGATTCCGGATTTTTGAACGTCCTTGCGTATAATTTAATATCTTGTACTTTGCGTTTTGCGTCTTGTACTCTTGTAATTTTGAGACGTTTCTTATCAATAATTGGAACCACTTTGATTGTATTTTGTACTTTTGAGCTTTTTGGTCGTTTGCGTCTTCAATTTGTCGAATCTGTCTTTTGTCTTCACCTTTTATTATTTAAACGAATATCACTTGTAAATAGAACAATTGCAACTAAAAGCTTGTCTTTCTTGAGGGATAATGCTATGAAATATATGTTCGTTTTTAGCATTATCAAATATTCCCACACTTGAGCGTTGCTTGTCCTCAAGCAATATAGTCTTGAAATAAAAATACTAGAATCACTTCTTTATTCTTCACACTTTGTACATCAGTGATTTCTATACGGCGGTATAAACAATGGTAGTAACGATGTGGTTTACAGTCCCACATGACTATAAAATTTTAGATCCTTTAAGGAAATTGGATCTTTATGAAAATATTTGATCTTTTGAAAATACAATCTAGCTTTTACCCTAGATAAGTTTTCTGGAATAACCCTTCACCGGTGTTTGCGAAATGTTTTTGTGGGTTTGGTGGGTTTCAGATTTTAAAATTTAGCTCAAAAATTGCGGTTTTGTGTCACCCACTTGCTAACCTTGTATTTGGAAATCAACACGTCCAGTATACTTGCTCCGTATATTACCTTTTGGTAAACTACTGTCCGGTTGTAAAGGAAAGCGTTGAACAAGCAACTGTTAAGGCAATGTCCCCTGACATGCTTTTAATTATGGTCTATAACGTGTCGGATGCAATTACTATCCTTGGTAGGAGCAATAGTAAAGCTCACCCTTATAATTTTTCGGTCTGGCATAGAGTCCTGTCTTTGACCATACTATGCAACCACCGTTCTTACGGTTGACACCCGATTTGGTTCAGATGACCTAATGAATTCCAGGTGAATTCCTAGGATTTTACGTTCAATGGTAATGAACGCATTGAAAATGGGTTTTCAGAAAACAAATCGGTTTGTAATTTTGATCAAAATATTTTCTCGTTCAAGCTCGAGTTTAGATATCATCGAATTCCATGAGTTTGTAATTCTCAATATTTAAAAGTCAATCTCAAGGATTGAGTAATATCAGTCTTAAAAGCTAATTTTTGATCTTTTAACGAGATTATCTTTTTCTGGGGGTCTGATTCATTAGTCTTATCAAGCTAATTTGCACGGCGTCCTCCCCATTTTACAAGACAGATCCTCTCATGGTTAGGATAAGTCTGACCACTTGGCGACCCTGTTTGATGCTGAGGTCCGTGGATTTCCTGCTGATTTTAGAGATGACTTTTCTAGATTTTTCGTCAACCTACAGCTGGTCTGGACGACAACTTCATAACCTAAATCAAGAAGCGCGTTTCTTTTTCTGAAGACTTTACTTCCTTTTAATGATGGAATTGATTCATCGTGTAGATCCATCTTTCTTTTAAATGTATTACAGTAAATTGGGTAAAACTGTTTAGATTAGTCTAAAGCAAAAGTATCTTCAGTTATTTGTTACAAAAATATGTGACTTATGTTTTAAATAACTTGGTAAATTTTTCCCACACTTGGCTTTTATTTTCCTTTCTTTGCCTTTTTATTGTCCTCTATTCCATTTTAAATGAATTCTAACATTTTGGTTTGTTTTTCAATTTATGTCCTTTCCGAGGTAACAATAATTTCGGTGTTTAACACCTAGTTTTATCGTTCATAAATATGTATAAACATGATTTTGAATTCATTTAATTGAAAATTTTGAAATTTTTTACTAGAATTTGGTAGTCAGTATATAAGACTATGGCTGTTCTTTATTATCAGAGAGCACTAGATTCTAATACAACTACTGCTTTACTAGTATTTTTAATGGTAACCAAGTGTATAAGTTTAAAATTTTAAAAATCCGAAAGAATTTAACCCCTTCCCACACTTAAGATCTTGCAATGCCCTCATTTGCAAGAGATCAGTAACAATTTAAATTATTGAGGGTGATTAGCGTAGAAAAATGATTAAATTTTACCAAGGTTTCCAAACATATTGGCGTTTGTTTGTTGAATGATAAATGGTGCACATCATTTGTTCATTCCATCTTGTTGTTACATCACATTTGTTTTTCGTTTTGTCGTCAAAAGTACTAGCTTTTGCTGAACTTAATGCCAGTCTTTGAAAATGCGCTGTTTTACCCTGTTGTGTACAATTGACAATATACATACATACAAATATAAACAAGCATTGTAATTTGAAATGGGACTTAAAATCCCACTTTCAAATCAAATATGAAATATTAGTACCAAATAATAAAAATATTAAACAATACATTAATGTATCAAAATATAATGTGTTTAAACATAAATAAACAGAAATAATAAAAATAAAAGTCATAAAAATTACCAACAGGAACTAAATCAATCTGGATAGGGGTTCCAGTTCATGTCATCGTCCGGGTTCCATGGTTGGTGATAGGTATACTGGTATGCCTGGTTAGGGTCGTAGAGAGTATAAGGTGGTCTCATCTCGGGCTGTTGTTGAGGATAGTAAGCGGGTCGGGTCGGAACGTAGTGATCCTGAGGTGACAGTCGGCTCATAATCTGACGATGATGATAGTCCCATCTATCATGCTGTCGTTGCCTGGAATGCTCGTAATCATTCTGGGCTTGCCACTGCTCCATCCGACGAAATCTCTCCGCGTTTGTCATATCTACCTCATCTACACGCTGGTAGACATCAGTCATAGCCTCCCGAATGACATCCCTAATGTCATCCGCTTCCTCCATTTCCTCGTCTGAGCCTCTTTCTACCTGAGGATGACTACCTTCATAGGGTATTTCCTGGTTGCGTCTACTCTTTAATACCTTAGCACCCGCATAAACCCTCAATCCTAAAAGCTTAACCTGCTCCCTACATTCCAAAAGTGGACCCCCTTGGTCCTTATCTACACCTAAATACTCTCCAATGAGAGTAACAAAAATACCTCCTCCTATAATCCCCCCTTCCTGTATTCCTTCAACCATCTTAGATAAATAAAAACCAACACAGTAAGGGATATTAACAAAGCCTCTTGGGTCTCGAATACACTTTAGGTAAAATAAATCATGTAAGGTCATTTTCTCCTTATTGTGACCTCTCTGTGTAATCGAGTTAGCCAAAAATCTATGAATTATACGAAGCTCGGCTTTGTTAATATGTAAGTAGGTATGTGTTCCTGCCCGCCCAAAAACATTATAATCTGACATACGCGTCCAGACGGCGTTTGCGTCAAAATTCCTATCTACCCTTTCACCACGATAAATCAAATTCATACAATCGGGTAGTAGCAATTCAGCGGGCGTATATATCTGCAAAACCCTGGCCATGTCCAGCATGGACATCCTATACATCCTACGGCCAAGTATAAATCTAAGAAAAATTCTATCATCTAATCTATCTACATCTACATTTAACGCTATAGTACTCATAAGCTCGACACACCATTCCTTATATACAGGTCTACGAATAGTGAATAAGCGTTCCCAATCAGTAAAAGAAGAGCTGCCATACCTTTGGATCAAATGCTCCCTAACACGGTCAGCAAGTTGGACCCTTTCCAAAGGATTCCAATCAATTACCCTAGGCACCTCTATATCTTTCGTTACTAATTTGAATTTATTACTTTGATATGCTGGGTAATCTCTCCAGCTTCTATCGAATCTCAGATTAGGATGCAATGTATGTTCAGGAATCGTTGGGTATTCTACTGGCGGATGCATCGGAATTACTATGAATTCATTAGCAAACTGTAGCGGATCATAATAAGGTACATATTGATCAGGCTGATGTTGTTGTTCCTGTTGTGGTTCTTGTTCGGGTTCTTGCTCGTATTGCGGTTCATATTCAGGTTCAGGTTCTTGTTGTGGTTGTCTAGATGACGATGAAGTACCAGCGGTATCGGTTTTCTGCAAAACACATTAAACACAAAATTTGTGCATCCAAATATGCATTAGTGTTAGCAAAATAACAACTTAAATTAACCACAATAACATGTTCAATCAAAATTAAACTTATACACATTTTTACATTTTTTACAATTCTACACTTTTTCAAATAAGCACATATGAAAATGTATACAAAATTCGTAAGCATTTAACTCAAATAACATGTCAAAATAGTCATTACTAGCAATTAAACAAGTCTCAAATGGCAATTATATTAAATTAATCAAGTTCATGAATTTTAGACTTAAAAAGTCTACTTTAATCTCCAAAAATCATGTTTAGGATCAATGTTTGGATCATTTAGCTACCTAAACATGTTACACTACTTAATTTAGCAATAATTCATGACAAAAATCGGCCATAACCTGTTTATATCAAAAAGCCCCAAATTGCTCAAGAACACAAACCCTAGATTTCTAAAAATTTTGAAGTTTTTGGCTTCAAATCATGTTAAATAGCATCAATCTAGGTTATACATGCATAAAATACTAACAATTTAACACTAATTACACTAGAAATTAACAAAATTGCATTAGGTAAAATATTAGTAATTATCACAAAAACTAGGAAATTTTAGAGTTTAGGGGTGTAATTTTTACCTTTTTGTTGAAGAATCCGAACCTAGGCATGATTAGAGCAAGAAATTTGACGAATTACGGTGAAAATTTGGTGAAATTTGGTGAGGATTTGAGAGATTTTCGTGTATGTGTGTGTGTATTGTGGAGAGAGCAGAACTCGCTGGAGCTCTTGTATCTGGCTTGTTTACCAGCTCCATACGATCGCATGGCTCCAAAGGCTAAACTCCATGCGATCGCATGGAGTCCGGGTGCAGTGACTTTTCCCGTTTTTTTTATTTTTATTTTATAAAATCTTATAACTTATAAAACATATATTTAATAAAATTTTAAAAATTTATTTCTTTTTAGGATGAGGGCGTTTCGGATCGTTGTCCTAGTCCGTCCCTCGATAAAATTTTAAAATTTGTCAATTCAAAGCGCGGTTTTAAAAGTAAAAATTTTTGGGTTTTTTAAATGTTTTTGGTATACTTTAGTTCAATAAGATTAAAAATAATGATAATAAAAGTTCTCGTCCCTCCCTTGGGTAGAGCAATTTCGGTTCAACGACCTAGTCTTCAACTCACGACGAATTTTTAGAAATCAATTTTTTTAACTTAACGAAATAAAGTAAATTTTTGTTTTTAAATTCACACCAAACTTAATTTAAAATGCATAAAATTAAAAATTCATATTATTAAAAATTTACACCAAACTTAAATTATATTTTTATTTTTATACAACAAACTTATATTAAAAATATTAATTTTTCAAATATTTACAAACTTAAATATATTGATTTTAAAAAGTTTACAATAATAATTTAATATTTAAATATTAATTTTAAAAACATAGAAAAATTAAAAATTAAAAATCTTTTTGGTCTTTTATCCCACTTTAATCAATAAAATATTATCAAAAATATACGCCCCTCTTTTCGGTAAAGTAATTTCAGCTATATTACCTAGTTTTACTCCTGACGAATTTCTGAAATATTTTGGGTTGATTGATTAAAGATATTTATACCTTAAGAATAAACGGTAAATTTCGCAGTGATGTAATAAATTTTTGTATGATATCAATAATTTCGGTTACGCATACCTAATTTTATTGAATACCAATTTAATACTTTATAGCGAACGATTCAGCGTTTATTATCAAAAGGTTAAAAATAATAAAAATAAAAATAAAAATTGTACATACTTACCTGTGAAATAGAATTCTTAGTGACCTGCTTTAGCCCACTCATAAGATAGTCGGACTAATTGGTTTTCCATAGCTACATAGGCATAACCTCGAGCATTCAACGTTTTTTCTTCGAAACATATGAACGGTCCATCTCTGCATAAAGTAACGAATTCGGTATTGGAATATGTCTGATTCGTCGAACATTTTCCTTCGTGTGACCATTTTCCGCATTTGTGACATCTTTCAAGGTGTCGTGCTCTTCTTTTCGCTGCGGATTTTGATTTTCCTTTACCAAACTGTAACTTATTATTTTCGTTCCTGGATTCTTTTCTTACTCCATCCAATTTACCTCTGATTAATGATACCAATTCACTTGGAAGGGTATCATTATTGCGTTTAGTGATCAAAGCGTGTAGCATTAGACCTTGGTTTAATTCACAGGAAGTCTTCATCTCGTAAAACCTAAAAAAAATAAAAATTCAGAATGGGGGGGAGAAGACTAGTTCTTTAGGGTCTGCTAGGGAAAGACCATTCGGATTCCATTCTCGGAAACTACACGAAAACAGAACATCTAACTCTAACAGAAATACATATTATCCTTTAAAAACTTGATTCTCCCCACACTTAGTTAGCTGTGGTGTCGAAATTGTGATTAACTTCGTTGTCAACTTCCATTGGACTATCTATGTAATGTTTAACTCTGTGACCATTAACCTTAAATGCAATCCCATTTGAATTTATTAATTCTACAGTTCCGTATGGAAAAACTCTTTTGACTATAATTGGTCCAGACCATCTTGATTTCAATTTTCCAGGAAATAGCTTGAATCGTGAATTGAAAAGAAGAACTCTGTCTCCTTCTTTAAATTCTTTTGAACTTCTGATTCTTTTATCATGCCATTTCTTCGTTCTTTCCTTATAGATTAACGAATTTTCATATGCTTCATGTCTTAATTCTTCTAATTCGTTTAATTGACTTAACCGTAGACGTTCAGCTTCATGTAAATCAAGATTACATGTCTTCAAAGCCCAAAATGCTTTGTGTTCAATTTCTACTGGAAGATGACATGCTTTTTCGTAGACGAGTCTAAAAGGTGTGGTTCCAATTGGAGTTTTGTAGGCTGTTCTAAAAGCCCAGAGTGCATCTTCCAATTTAATGGACCATTCCTTCGGATTTGATCCTACGGTTTTCTCTAGAATACGTTTTAAAGCTCGGTTGGTATTTTCAACTTGTCCACTTGTTTGTGGATGATAAGCAGTGGAGATTTTATGAGTTACTCCATATCTTTTGAGAACTTTCTCAAGTTGATTATTACAAAAATGAGTACCCCGATCACTTATTAAAGCTTTCGGTGTTCCGAACCTTGCAAAAAGACATTTTAAAAAGTTGACTACAACTCGTGCATCGTTAGTTGGGAGAGCTTGTGCTTCCGCCCATTTAGATACATAATCAATGGCTACGAGAATGTATAGATTATTATGAAATTTTGGAAATGGACCCATAAAGTCAATACCCCAAATGTCAAATACTTCACATACTTGAATGACATTTTGTGGCATTTCATCACGTTGACTTATTTTTCCAGCCCTTTGACAAGCATCACAGGATTTGCAAAGAAGGTGTGTGTCTTTGAAAATTGTAGGCCAATAGAATTCAGCGTCGTAAACTTTTCTTGCTGTAAGTTGAGGCCCATAATGCCCTCCTGTTGGTCCTGTGTGACAATGGTTTAAAATTTGACTAGCTTCATCTCCGAATACACATCAGCGTATTATTCCATCGGGACAACTTTTAAACAAATATGGATCTTCCCAGAAATAGTGTTTTATATCACTAAAGAATTTCTTTCGTTTTTGGTATGATAATCCTTTTTCAAGAAATCTACATACTAAGTAGTTTGCATAGTCTGCAAACCATGGAATTTCATTATAATCTATCTTCAATAGATATTCATCAGGAAAGTTGTCTTGTATGGCCGATTCATTTAGAACTTCTAATTCGGGATTTTCAAGACGAGAAAGATGATCAGCGGCGAGATTTTCTGCTCCCTTTTTATCTCGGATTTCAATATCGAACTCTTGTAAGAGTAAGATCCAATGGATTAATCTTGGTTTGGCATCTTGTTTTGAAAATAGGTATCTAAGAGCAGAATGGTCGGTATAGACCACCGTTTTAGCTAGAACGAGATATGATCGAAATTTGTCAAAAGCAAATACAATAGCAAGGAGTTCTTTTTCAGTAGTTGTATAGTTCGTTTGTGCTCCTTGTAACGTCTTACTAGCATAATAAATAGGTTGAAATCGTTTTTCAATCCTTTGTCCTAAAACGGCTCCCATTGCAAAATCACTTGCATCGCACATAAGTTCAAACGGTAGATTCCAATTTGGAGTTATCATGATCGGTGCATTAGTGAGTTTTTCTTTAAGAATATTAAAAGATTTGATGCATTCATCTGAAAAGATGAATGGAGCATCTTTTTCTAGGAGTTTTTTCATAGGAGTGGCAATTTTAGAAAAATCTTTTATGAAACGTCGGTAAAAATCGGCATGCCCTAAAAAACTCCTAACTCCTTTAACATTGGTGGGATGTGGAAGTTTAGCAATTACATCTACTTTAGCTCTATCCACTTCAATTCCTTCCTTTGAGATTTTATGTCCAAGAACGATGCCTTCTTTAACCATGAAATGGCATTTCTCCCAATTAAGTACTAGATTTGATTGTTCGCATCTAATAAGCATTCGTTCAAGATTAACTAGACATGTTTCAAAAGTATCACCGAAGACTGAAAAGTCATCCATGAAAACTTCCATGCATTCTTCTATCGTGTCATGAAAAATCGCCATCATGCACCTTTGAAAGGTTGCAGGGGCATTGCAAAGTCCAAATGGCATGCGTTTGTAAGCAAAAGTACCATAAGGGCACGGGAATGTGGTTTTCTCTTGATCCTCGGGTGCTATTGGAATTTGAAAATATCCGAAAAAACCATCAAGAAAACAATAGTAACTATTTCCGGCTAATCTTTCCAACATTTGATCAATAAAAGGTAAGGGAAAGTGATCTTTTCTGGTGGCGTCATTTAATTTTCTATAATCAATACAAACACACCATCCTGTTACAGTCCTAGTAGAAATAAGCTCATTTTTCTCATTTGTGATGACAGTCATGCCACCCTTCTTAGGTACGCATTGAACTGGGCTTACCCATGGACTATCAGAAATTGGATAAATTAAACCTGCATTAAGTAGTTTAATAATTTCTTTCTTAACAACATCTTGCATATTAGGATTTAGTCTTCGTTGGCGTTGCACATATGTTTTATGACCTTTTTCCATAAGGATTTTATGTGTGCAATATGAAGGACTTATTCCTTTAATATCATGAATTTTCCATGCAATAGCTGGTTTATGAGCTTTTAGCACAGAAATGAGTTGTGATTTTTCATTTTCAGTAAGATATTATTACAGGTAATTCAGATTCACCATGTAAATAAGCGTTTTCCAAATGGTTTGGAAGTGGCTTTAACTCTAATGTCGGTGGTTCTTCTATCAATGATTTGTATCGATATCTGTCTTCCTCTTTTAGCATTTGAATTTCTTCTGTTGTTGGTTCATATCCATTAGCCATAAGTGTAGCTATCATTTCAGTTTCATTAATTGGTTCAGTTCCTTCTCCTAAAGAACATTCTCCTGTTCCTTGTAATTCTGGAAATTATTCTAACAATTTTACATGTGAATCTATGGTTTGAATATAATAACATGTATCATCTGCAGATTGCGGTTGTTGCATGGCTCTATCAACTGAAAAGGTAACACTCGCGTCCTCTATACTTAGGGTCAGTTTCTTTCCAAACACGTCTATCATTGCTTTAGCCGTGTTTAAGAATGGTCTTCCTAATATGAGAGGAACTCGAGAATCTTCTTCCATGTCCAAAATAACAAAATCTACTGGAAATACTAAAGTACCAACTTTAACTAGCATGTTCTCCATTATCCCTCTAGGATATTTTACTGATCGATTGGCTAGTTGTATACTTATTCTTGTTGGTTTCAATTCTCCAAGGTCTAGTTTAGTGTATAATGAATACGGCATTAAATTTATACTAGCACCTAAGTCTGCCAATGCTTCTATTGAACTAAGACTACCCAGAAAACATGGAATTGTGAAACTTCCTGGATCTGATAATTTTTCTGGTATCTTATTCAACAACACTGCTGAACAGTTTGCATTCATAGTAACAGCCGAGAGTTCTTCCATTTTCTTTCTATTTGTGATTAAATCTTTCAAGAATTTAGCATATCTAGGCATTCCTGAAATTACATCAATGAAAGGAAGATTTACATTTATTTGTTTAAACAAATCCAAAAATTTAGATTGCTCGGATTCAAGTCTCTCTTTTCTCATTTTACTCGGGTAAGGAAGTGGTGGTTGGTATGGTTTAACATAAGGTTTAGCCTTAACTGTGTTATCTTCATTAACCTTTTCAACTACCGGTTCTTTTTCTTTATCTTGATCAGATTGTGGTTCTTGTGGAGTACGAATAGCTTCATCAGAAATTTCAAGTATTTCAGGTGGTTTAAGTGTAATACCACTTCTTATGGTAATGACTTTAGCTGTTTCATTTCGGGGGTTAACATTTGTATCACTAGGTAGACTTTCCGGTTTTCTTTCACCTATTAACCTTGCTAGGTTACTTACTTCTTATTCCAGATTTTAAATAGAAGCTTGTTGATTTCTAAATGCTTGAGCATTTTGTTCATTGGTTTGTTTCTGAGATGTGAAAAACTGCGTTTGAGATTCAACTAGCTTCGACATCATGTCTTCTAAATTTGGCTTTTTATCATCGGTTTGTGGTGGTTTATTTTGAAAATTAGGTCTTTGCTGGTTGTAAGTATTATTGGATACTTGTTGATTACTTGGACCTTGTTGGTTGTTGTATGGAACATTTTGGTTATAATTCTGATTTTGATTGTAGATTGGTCTTGGCGGTTGATAATTATTCTGATAATTATTTCCAGGCCTTTGGTTTATGTATGAAACATTCTCTATTTGTTCCATTGTTAGTTCAATACTGAGACAATCTTTTGTCAAATGTGGTCCTCCACACTGCTCACAACTAATTCGTATTGAGTGGATATCTTTAGTCATCTTTTCCATTCGTCTCTCGACAGCATCTATCTTTGCAGAAATGGAATCTAAGTCATGGCTAGAATCGGCTCTAGCTGCTTTAGATGATCTAACGATATCTTTTTCTTGGTGCCACTCATGTGAGTGGGAAGCAGTGTTATCAATAATTTTATAAGCGTCAGTTGCTGTTTTCTTCATAATGGAACCACCAGCTACTATATCGATGTCTTTTCTTGTAGTGATGTCGCATCCTTGGTAGAATATTTGTACTATCTGACAAGTGTCTAAACCATGTTGCGGACATCCTCTCAATAACTTTCCAAATCTTGTCCAAGCCTCATATAGAGTTTCATTTGGCTTTTGTGTGAACGTAACAATTTCTCCTTGAAGTCTCACGGCTTTAGATGCCGGAAAGAATTGTTTAAGAAAATTTTCAACTAAAACGTCCCATGTATCAATCGCCCCTTCTGGTAACGATTCTAACCAATCTTTGGCTTCTCCCTTTAAAGTCCAGGGAAATAACATGAGATATATCTGTTCATCCTCCACTTCTCGGATTTTAAATAGTGTACAGATCCTATTAAAGGTACGAAGATGTTCTTTTGGATCTTCCTTCGGCGCACCACTAAATTGGCATTGATTAGTCACCATATGTAGAATTTGTCCTTTGATTTCATAATCTGGTGCATTTATGTCTGGTTGAGTAATTGCGTGACCTTGGCCAGTGCATTTAGCTCTCATTCGGTCTTCCATACTTAGAGGTTCCAGATTCTCCATAATTGAATTTGTTGAATCTGAATCACTAAAGGATTTTGATTTAATGGTTGGTTCCTTTACAATCTCTGTTTGAATGATTGGTGGTTCCGGAGGAAAGATTAGTGGTTCAGGATCTATGAATTGTCCCTGAATATTCTCCGGATTCTCAATTGTGAGGTCGGGTTCAAAAAATGGATTATCGGAAATTTGAGTTGGAGTACTTGGTCGACTGGATGACGATTCTAAAGAAAAATCAACGGCGACAATATTTGCTAGATGTCTTGATCTGGTTACAGGTGATAAACGTACAAAAGGTGGTGAACGTTTTTCTCGGTGCATTCACTGAATATCCTATTAGTTTTTAAAAAGAAAGAAAAATGATGTCGTAGGGGGTGTATACAAAATAGTATTAAATACGATACATTTTTACACAAGATATTTATTTATTTAGAGAACGGATATACTTAAACCTTGCTACAACACTTATAGGCAGTGTACCTAATCGTACAGTAGTGTAGTTTTTAGTAAGTCCGGTTCGTTCCACAGGGAATCTTTTTTAAACAAAGCTCAACGCTATATTAGTTTACTTTTATAAAAATACAAACATATATATAAGTAATATTATTATTATAAGGGGGGGGGGGGGTTTTTACCGTTTAATGACCGGTTTGTCGATTTTAAAACTTTAGTCGCAGTTAAAACCTAATGTAAAATATTAAATAAATAAAAGACTTAATTTAAAGCGTAAAATAAATAACGATAATGAAATTGCAATAAAAGTGCGATAAAATAAAATTGCGATAATTAAAAAGTACGATAATTAAAAGTGCGATTAAATAACAATAAATAAAAGTGCGATAATTAGAAGTGCAATTAAATATAAAATAAAGGAAATTAAATATGAAATAAAGAATTATGCTTATTTAAACTTCCGTAATCATGATGTTTGACGTGTTGATTTTAGTTTTTCTGCTCATTGGTTAATTGTCCTTTGTCCTGGATTATTTAATATGTCCGTCTGGTTTTTGTCCATAACAGTCCATCAGTCATAAATATAAAGTGCGAGTGTCCTCGTCAAATTATTCTTATACCCGAAGTTAAATATTCCAACTAATTGGGGATTCGAATTGTAACAAGGTTTTAATACTTTGTTTAATGAATACACCAGGTTATCAACTGCGTGTAAACCAAGGTTTTACTACTTTGTTAGCAATTACACCAATTACCCTTGAATGTAATTTCACCCCTGTTTTAATTATTCTAGTGGCTATTAATCCATTCCCGTGTCCGGTTAAATGAACGATTATTCGTACATATAAATACCCCGCCCATCGTGTCCGATCGAGTGTATATGGTAATTTATAGGGACGCCCAATTGTAAATCTTTATATTAACATTAACAAACTATCATTTAGTTAAACAAATATAAAACCCATTAATAGCCCATAGTCTAATTTCCACAAGTGTCGTTCTTTTGTCCAAACCCCAATTATGGTACAAAGCCCAATTACCCAATTTTAGTAATTAGCCCAACATCATGATTACTTCGTTTTAAATAAGCATAATAATAACTTAGCTACGAGACATTAATGTAAAAAGGTTAAACATAACTTACAATGATTAAAAATAGCGTAGCGTTACACGGACAGAATTTCGACTTACACCCTTACAACATTCGCTAACATACCCTTATTATTAGAATTATAATTAAAATTAAAATTAAAATATAAATTATATATATATATATATTTACGTATATATGAGAGAAGAAGAAAAAGATTATGATTTGCGATCATAATTCGGTTGCTTTTATAGGAAAAGTCGACTTTTGGGGCTCCGCGACTCGCGGCATTTTTGCCTTCAAACTCCGCGAGTCGCGGAGAATGAAATTACAGCTCAGTCCCTTGGAGTCTTTCTCTGCCGACGGTTTTTATTTATAAATATAATATATATATAATTAATATAATTAATTATATATTATATTATATTTATATACATAGTTAACTTGTAATTTTTAGTCCGTTGCGTCGAGCGTTAAGAGTTGACTCTGGTCCCGGTTCCGGATTTTCGAACGTCCTTGCGTACAATTTTATATTTTGTACTTTGCGTTTTGAATCTTGTACTCTTGTAATTTCGAGACGTTTCTTATTAATAATTGGAACCTCTTTGATTGTCTTTTGTTCTTTTGAGCTTTTTGGTCGTTTGCATCTTCAATTCGTCGAATCTGTCTTTTGTCTTCACCTTTTATTATTTAAACGAATATCACTTGTAAATAGAACAATTGCAACTAAAAGCTTGTCTTTCTTGAGGAATAATGCTATGAAATATATGTTCGTTTTTAGCATTATCAAATATTCCCACACTTGAGCGTTGCTTGTCCTCAAGCAATATCGTCTTGAAATACTAGAATCACTTCTTTATTCTTCACACTTTGTACATCAGTGATTTTTTTATACGGCGGTATAAACAATGGTAGTAACGATATGGTTTACAGTCCCACATGACTATAAAAATTTAGATCCATTAAGGAAATTGGATCTTTATAAAAACATTTGATCTTTTGAAAATTAAATCTAGTTTTTACCCTAGATAAGTTTTCCGGAATAACCCTTTACCGGTGTTTGCAAAATATTTTTGTGGATTTGGTGGGTTTCAGATTTGAAAATTTTAGCTCAAAACTTATGGTTTTGTGTCACCCACTTGCTAACCTTGTATTTGGAAAGCAACACGTCCAGTTTACTTGTCCCGTATATTACCTTTCGGTAAACTACCGTCCGGTTGTAAAGGAAAGCGTTTGAACAAGCAACTGTTAAGGCAATGTCCCCTGACATGCTTTTAATTATGGTCTATAACGTGTCGGACGCAATTACTATCCTTGGTAGGAGCAATAGTAAAGCTCACCCTTATAATTTTTCGGTATGGCACAAGGTCCTGTCTTTGACCACTATGCAACCACCGTTCTTACGGTTGACACCCGATTTGGTTCAGGTGACCTAATGAATTCCAGGTGAATTCCTAGGATTTTACGTTCAATGGTAATGAACGCATTGAAAATGGGTTTCAGAAAACAAATCGGTTTGTATTTTTGATCAAAATATTTTCTCGTTCAAGCTCGAGTTTAGATATCATCGAATTCCATGAGTTTGAATTCTCAATCTTTAAGGTCAATCTCAAGGATTGAGTAATATCAGACTTAAAAGCTGATTTTTAATCTTTAAGGAGATTATCCTTTCTGGGGATCTGATTCATTAGTCTTATCAAGCTAATTTGCACGGTGCCCCCCATTGTACGAGATAAATCCTTCTCATGGTTAGGATAAATCTGACCACTTGGCGACCCTGTTTGATGCTGAGGTCCGTGGATTTCCTGCTGATTTTAGTGATGACTTTTCTAGATTTTTTTGTCAACCTACAGCTGGTCTGGACGACAACTTCATGACCTAAATCAAGAAGCGCGTTTCTTTTTCGGAAGACTTTACTTCCTTTTAATGATGGAATTGATTCATCGTGTAGATCCATCTCTTCTTTTCTTTCATCGGGTAAAACAGTTTAGTTTAGTCCAAAGCAAAAGTATTTTCAGTTATTTGTTACAGATATATGTGACATATGTTTAAGATAACTTGGTAAAATTTCCCACACTTGGCTTTTATTTTCCTTTTTATCGTCCTCTATTCCATTTTAAATGAATTTTAACATTTTGGTTTGTTTCTCAATTTATGTCCTTTTTGAGGTAACAATAATTTCGGTGTTAAAACCTAGTTTTATCGTTCATAAATATGTATAAACATGATTTTTAGTTCATTTAATTGAAAATTTTGAAAATTTTTACTAGAATTGGGTAGTTAGTATATAAGACTAGGGCTGTTCTTTTTTATCAGAGAGCACTAGATTCTAATACAACTACTGCTTTACTAGTATTTTTAATGGTAACCAAGTGTATAAAGTAAAAAAAAATTTAAAATCCGAAAGAATTTAACCCCTTCCCACACTTAAGATCTTGCAATGCCCTCATTTGCAAGAAATCAGTAACAATTTAAATTATTGAGGGTGATTTGTGTGAAAATGATTAAATTTTTACCAAAGTTTCCAAATATATTGGCGTTTGTTTGCTGAATGATAAATGGTGCACATCATTTGTTCATTGCGTCTTGTTGTTATTTCACATATATTTTGCATCTTGTCGTCAAAATTAGTTGCTTTTGCTGAACTTAATGCCAGTCTTTGAAAATGCGCTGTTTTACCCTGTTGTGTACATAAGATAAACTGCAAACATATATATATATTTTTGAAGTTTGGTATATTACCCCACATTCAAAAATTATTAAAATCTAAGAATAAAAGTTAGAAAATTATAAAAATGATTACAATATTAACAAAAGTATTAAACGTATCAATCATTACAAATTACAAAATAAAAAAATAATAATAAGTATACTAGGGATGATACTGGTACCAATAGGGGTTCCAGGCGTAACCATAGGTGCTATAGAATGCTTCGGCAGGGTTATACGTAGGATATGGTGGCTGCATCTCTATAGACCAGGGAGGGAATATGGGTTTCGGTGTAGGAATATAGTTTCTACCTATATGTTGGCAATGAGCTATGATTTGGTTCTGATGAACTTGCCAATCTTCAAATGCTCTCTATCTAGCATTTTCGTATTCCTGAGAAGCTATAAACCTTTGCATTTCTTGCATCTCATTCCCCCCTCCTACATTACCTTGCTGTTGGTTTCTCTCCACCTGTGGATGTCTACCATGGTATCGTACTGCGGCGTTATTTCGCCTCTTCAAAACTTTCGCCCCATGGTATACATTTAAACCTATAGTATCGCGGGGTTCTGGTTCTTCTACTAATAATCCCCCCCGACTTATATCCACACCGAGATATTCACCAATCAAAGTAATAAAAATACCACCTCCTATTATGCTATGCGGTCGCATCCCCTGAACCATAGCTGATAAATAATAACCCACACAATATGGTATACTTACAGCGCTTTGTGGGTCTCGAATACACATATGGTAAAACAAATCCTGTTCATTTACTTTTTCCTTGTTCTTACCCCTTTGTGTAATCGAATTAGCTAAAAACCTATGTATCACTCTTAATTCGGCTCTATCTATATCCAAATAAGAGTAATTTCCCCCTTTGAAACGGTGATGGCTTGTCATTTGACTCCACACACCGTGTGTATCAAAATTTTCATCTATCTTTCTACCGTTTAGTATCAACCCTCTACAATCAGCGGATGCTAACTCCTCAGGCGTATATATACGTAAAGCCTGAGCCATGTCCAGTAAAGACATGTGGCGCATCGAACCGCCTAACAAAAATCTAATAAAAGAACGATCGGTTAAACTAGCTACCCGATCATTCAACTCTATACTACATAACAATTCTTCACACCATACTTTATATACAGGTCTACGCATGGTGAATAAACGTACCCAGTCATTAAAAGAAGAATTACCATACCTCTGTACAAGTAATTCCCTAATTGGCCCGGCCAATTCTACAGCTTCTAAGGGTCCCCATTCTATGACCCTTGGTACCTCAACAACCTTAGAATGAAGAGTCTGCAAACCCCTTTGATATTTTGGATAATCTATCCAAAGTCTGTCAAATCTCAGGTTCGGGTGCAACTCTTCCAAGTGCATATCAGAAAAGGTCATGACTGGATGAGGTATATCCTGCTTGTAGTAGTTATCCACCTCCTGTTGTTCCATATTCTCAGCAGGAGCATTGCGGGCTTGGGATGAAGATTCACCCCTTTTAGTCTGCAAAACACATCAAACACAATTTTTGTGCATCCAAATATGCATTAGTGTCAGCAAAATCATCAATCAAAATAATTACAATGACATGATCAATTTATATCAAACTTAAGCTCATTTTCACATTTTTATCAAATCTACACTTTTGCAAATAAGCATATACGAAAATGTTCGCCAAGTTCATAAGCATTCAACTCAAATAACATGTCAAAATAATCATTACTAGCAATTAAACAAGTCTCAAATGACATTATCTTTCAAAAATCAAGTTCATGAATTTTAGACTTGAAAAAGTCCACTTTAATTCTCAAAATCATATTTAGGCTCAAAGTTTGGATCATTTAACTACCTAGACATGTTACACTACTCAATTTAGCAACAATTCATGACAAAAATTGGCCATAACCTGTTTATATCAAAAAGCCCCAAATTGCTCAAGAACACAAACCCTAGATTACTCAAAATTTGAAGTTTAAGGCTTCTAATCATGTTAAACAGCATCAATCTAGGTTATACAAGCATAATACATAAACAATTTAAGCCTAATTACACTAAAAAGCATCAAAATCAAATTGGAAAAAAAATGACTCAAGAATACCAAATTTCGGATTAAATGGTGTTTAGGTGTAGAAATTTACCGTTTTTCTTGAGTAATTCTTAGATAGCATCCTTCTCAACATGATTTTAGCAAAAGATTTGATGATTAACGGTTAAAAATTGTGATTTTGGGGGTTTTTTTCTCGGGTTTTTTCGTGCAGAATTCGCAGTATGTTTTTGTTTTGGGTTGGGACTGATCTGTTATGCGTTTATATTTTTTTTCTGTATTTTGATCCCTCCGCGACTCGCGGTGAATTACTCTTCAAACTCCGCGAGTCGCGGAGTTTGATATATATATATATATATATATATATATATATATATATATATATATATATATATATATATATATATATATATATATATAATTTTTTTTTATAATCATTAATTTATAAAACAAATAATTACTTAATTTTAAAATTTTGTTTCCTTTGTTATTTAGGACGAGGTCGTTTCGGATCGATGTCCTAGTCCGTCCCTCGACAAAATTTTAAAATTTGTCTTTTTGTAGCGATTGTTTTAAAAGCTAAGATTTTTGGGTTTTTTAATGTTTTTGGCATACTTTAATTCAATAAGATTAAAAACAATGATAATAAAAGTTCTCGTCCATCCCTTGGGTAAAGCAATTTCGGTTCAAAGACCTAGTCTTCAACTTACGACGAATTTTAAAAATCATAATTTTAACTTAATAAGATAAAGTAAATTTTTGTTTTTAAATTCACACAACTTAAATATAAAATTCAAAATTAATATTAAAAATTCACACCAAACTTAAAATGCATAAAATTAAAAATTCATACTTTAAAAATTCACACCAAACTTATATTAATTTTTCAAATATTTACAATTTTAAATATATTATTTTTACAAAGTTTACAATATTAATTTAAGATTTAAATATTAATTTTAAAAACATGGTAAAAATAAAATTAAAAATCTTTTTGTCTTTTTATCCCACTTTAATCAATCAAATATTATCAAAAATATGCGCCCCTCTTTTCGGTAAAGTAATTTCGGTTCCAAGACCTAATTTAACTCATGACGAATTTTTGAAATATTTTGGGTTGATTGATTAAAGATATTTATACCTTAAGAATAAACGTTAAATTTCGCAGTGATGTAATAAATTTTTGAATGATATCAATAATTTCGGTCGCCAAACCTAATTTTATTCAATACCAATTTAATACTTTTTAGCGAACAAATTAGCGTTTATTATCAAAAGGTTAAAAATAAAAATAAAAATAAAAACTGTACAGACATACCTGTGAGATAGATTTCTTAGTTATATGATCTATCCCATTCATAAGATAGTCGGTTTAATTGGTTTTCCATGGCTACATAGGTGTAACCTCGAGCATTCAGTGTCTTTTCTTCTAAACATATGAACGGTCCGTCTCTGCATAAAGTAACAAATTCGGTATTTGAATAGGTTTGATTATTTGAACATTTACCTCCATGTGACCATTTTCCGCATTTGTGACATCTTTCTAGGTGTCGTGCTCTTCTTTTCGCTGCGGATTTTGATTTTCCTTTACCAAATTGTAACTTATTATCTTCGCATCTGGATTCTTTTCTAACTCCGTCCATTCTTTCTCTGATTACTGATACTATTTCACTTGGTAGTATGTCATTATTTCTTTTAGTGATCAAAGCGTGTAGCATTAGACCATGGTTTAGTTCACAGGCAGTCTTCATTTCCTAAAAACCTAAAAAAAATAAAAGTTCAGAATGGGGGGAGAAGACTAGTTCTTTAGGGTCTGCTAGGGAAAGACCATTCGGGTTCTATTTTCGAGAACTACATGAAAACAGACAATCTAACTCTAACAGAAATACATATTATCCTTTAAAGACTTGATTCTCCCCACACTTAGTTAGCTGTGGTATCGAAATTATGATTAACTTCGTTGTCGACTTCCATCGGACCATGTATGTAATGTTTAACTCTGTGACCATTAACTTTAAATTCAATCCCATTTGAATTTATTAATTCTATCGTTCCGTATGGGAAAACTCTTTTGACTATGAATGGTCCAGACCATCTTGATTTCAATTTTCCAGGAAATAGCTTGAATCGTGAATTGAAAAGAACTCTGTCTCCTTCTTTAAATTCTTTTGAACTTCTGATTCTTTTATCATGCCATTTCTTCGTTCTTTCTTTATAGATTAACGAATTTTCGTATGCTTCATGTCTTAATTCTTCTAATTCGTTTAGTTGACTTAATCGTAGACGTCCGGCTTCATGTAAATCAAGATTACATGTCTTCAAAGCCCAAAATGCTTTGTGTTCAATTTCTACTGGAAGATGACATGCTTTTCCATAAACAAGTCTAAAAGGTGTGGTTCCAATTGGAGTTTTGTAGGCTGTTCTAAAAGCCCAGAGTGCATCCTCCAATTTAATGGACCATTCCTTCGGATTTGATCCTACGGTTTTCTCTAGAATACGTTTTAAAGCTCGGTTGGTGTTTTCAACTTGTCCACTTGTTTGTGGATGATATGCGGTGGAGATTTTATGAGTTACTCCATATCTTTTAAGAACTTTCTCAAGTTGATTATTACAGAAATGAGTACCCCGATCACTTATTAAAGCTTTCGGTGTTCCAAACCTTGCAAAAAGACGTTTTAAAAAGTTGACTACAACTCGTGCATCGTTAGTTGGGAGAGCTTGTGCTTCCGCCCATTTAGATACATAATCAATGGCTACGAGTATATATAGATTATTATGAGATTTCGGAAATGGACCCATAAAGTCAATACCCCAAATGTCAAATACTTCACATACTTGGATGACATTTTGTGGCATTTCATCACGTTGACTTATTTTTCCGGCCCTTTGACATGCATCACAGGATTTGCAAAGAAGATGTGCGTCTTTGTAAATTGTAGGCCAATAGAATCCAGCTTCATAAACTTTTCTTGCTGTTAGTTGAGGCCCATAATGCCCTCCTGTTGGTCCTGTGTGACAATGGTTTAATATTTTACTAGCTTCATCTCCAAATACACATCGGCGTATTATTCCATCGGGACAACTTTTAAACAGATGTGGATCTTCCCAGAAATAGTGTTTTATATCACTGAAGAATTTCTTTCGTCTTTGGTACGATAATCCTTTTTCAAGGAATCCACAAACTAAGTAGTTTGCATAGTCTGCAAACCATGGGATTTCTTTATAATCTATCTTCAATAGATATTCATCAGGAAAGTTGTCTTGTATGGCCGATTCATTCAGAACTTCTAATTCGGGATTTTCAAGACGAGAAAGATGATCAGCGGCGAGATTTTCTGCTCCTCTTTTATCTCGGATTTCAATATCAAACTCTTGTAAGAGTAAGATCCAACGGATTAATCTTGGTTTAGCATCTTGTTTTGAAAATAGGTATCTAAGAGCAGAATGGTCGGTATAGACCACCGTTTTTGCTAGAACGAGATATGATCGAAATTTGTCAAAAGCAAAGACAATAGCAAGGAGTTCTTTTTCAGTAGTTGTATAGTTTGTTTGTGCTCCTTGTAACGTCTTACTAGCATAATATATAGGTTGAAATCGTTTTTCAATCCTTTGTCCTAAAACGGCTCCCATTGCAAAATCACTTGCATCGCACATTAGTTCAAATGGTAGATTCCAATTTGGTGTTATCATGATCGGCGCATTAGTGAGTTTCTCTTTAAGAATATTAAAAGAATTGATACACTCATCTGAAAAGATGAATGGAGCATCCTTTTCTAGGAGTTTATTCATAGGAGTGGCAATTTTAGAAAAATCTTTTATGAAACGTCGGTAAAAACCGGCATGCCCTAGAAAACTCCTAACTCCTCTAACATTAGTGGGATGTGGAAGTTTAGCAATTACATCTACTTTAGCTCTATCCACTTCAATTCCTTCTTTTGAAATTTTATGTCCAAGAACGATGCCTTCTTTAACCATGAAATGGCATTTCTCCCAATTAAGTACTAGATTTGATTGTTCGCATCTAATAAGCATTCGTTCAAGATTAACTAGACATGATTCAAATGTATCACCGAAGACTGAAAAGTCATCCATGAAAACTTCCATGCATTCTTCTATCATGTCGTGAAAAATCGCCATCATACACCTTTGAAAGGTTGCAGGGGCGTTACAAAGTCCAAATGGCATGCGTTTGTAAGCAAAAGTACCATAAGGGCACGTGAATGTGGTTTTCTCTTGGTCCTCGGGTGCTATTGGAATTTGAAAATATCCGAAAAATCCATCTAGAAAACAATAGTAACTATTTCCGGCTAATCTTTCCAACATTTGATCTATGAAAGGTAAGGGAAAGTGATCTTTTCTGGTGGCGTCATTTAATTTTCTATAATCAATACACACACGCCATCCTGTTACAGTCCTAGTAGGAATAAGCTCATTTTTCTCATTTGTAATGACAGTCATGCCACCCTTCTTAGGTACGCATTGAACTGGGCCTACCCATGGACTATCAGAAATTGGATATATCAAACCTGCATCTAGCAGTTTAATAATCTCTTTCTTAACTACATCTTGCATATTAGGATTTAGTCTTCGTTGGCGTTGCACATACGTTTTATGACCTTCTTCCATAAGGATTTTATGTGTGCAATACGAAGGACTTATTCCTTTAATATCATGAATCTTCCATGCAATGGCTGGTTTATGAGCTTTCAACACAGAAATGAGTTGTGATTTCTCATTTTCAGTAAGAGAAGACGATATTATTACAGGTAATTCAGATTCACCATGTAAATAAGCGTATTCCAAATGGTTTGGAAGTGGCTTTAACTCTAATTTCGGAGGTTCTTCTATCGATGATTTATATCGATATCTGTCTTCTTCTTTTAGCATTTGAATTTCTTCTGTTGTTGGTTCATATCCATTAGCTATAAGTGTGGCTAACATTTCAGCTTCATCAATTGGTTCATTACCTTCTCCTAAAGAACATTCTCCTGTTCCTTGTAATTCTGGAAATTCTTCTAATAATTCTGCATGTGCATCTATAGTTTGAATATAATAACATGTATCATCTGTAGATTGTGGTTGTTGCATTGCTCTATCAACTGAAAAGGTAACACTCTCATCCTCTATACTTAGGGTCAATTTCTTACCGAACACGTCTATCATTGCTTTAGCCGTGTTTAAGAATGGTCTTCCTAATATGAGAGGAACTTGAGAATCTTCTTCCATGTCCAAAACAACAAAATCTACTGGAAATACTAAATTACCAACTTTAACTAGCATGTTCTCCATTATCCCTCTAGGATATTTTATTGATCTATCGGCTAGTTGTATGCTTATTCTGGTTGGTTTCAATTCTCCAAGGTCTAGTTTAGCGTATAGTGAATACGGCATTAGATTTATACTAGCGCCTAAGTCTGCCAATGCTTCTATTGAACTAAGACTACCCAGAAAACATGGAATTGTGAAACTTCCTGGATCAGATAGTTTTTTTGGTATCTTATTCAACAGCACTGCTGAACAATTAGCATTCATAGTAACAGCCGAGAGTTCTTCTATTTTCTTTCTATCTGAGATTAGATCTTTCAAGAATTTAGCATATCTAGGCATTCCTGAAATCACATCAATGAAAGGAAGATTTACATTTATCTGTTTAAACATATCCAAGAATTTGGACTGCTCGGCTTCAAGTTTTTCTTTCTTCATTTTAATCGGTCTTGGCGGTTGATAATTATTCTGATAATTATTTCCAGGCCTTTGGTTTATGTATGAAATATTCTCTCTTTGTTCCATTGTTAATTCAATACTGAGACAATCTTTTGTCAAATGTGGTCCTCCACACTGCTCACAACTAATTTGTATTGAGTGAATATCTTTAGTCATCTTTTCCATTCGTCTCTCCACATCATCTATCTTTGCGGAAATGGAATCTAAGTCATGGCTAGAATCGGCTCTAGCTGCTTTAGATGATCTAACGATGTCTTTTTCTTGGTGCCACTCATGTGAGTGGGAAGCAGTGTTATCAATAATTTTGTAAGCATCAGTTTCGGTTTTCTTCATAATAGAACCACCAGCTGCTATATCTATGTCTTTCCTTGTAGTGATGTCGCATCCTTGGTAGAATATTTGTACTATTTGACAGGTGTCTAAACCATGTTGCGGACATCCTCTTAACAACTTTCCATATCTTGTCCATGCCTCATATAGAGTTTCATTTGGCTTCTGTGTGAACGTAACAATTTCTGCTTGAAGTCTTACGGCTTTAGATGCAGGAAAGAATTGTTTAAGAAATTTGTCAACTAAAACATCCCATGTATCAATCACCCCTTCAGGTAACGATTCTAACCAATCTTTGGCTTCTCCCTTTAAAGTCCAGGGAAATAACATGAGATATATCTGTTCATCCTCCACTTCTCGGATTTTAAATAGTGTGCAGATCCTATTAAAGGTACGTAGATGTTCATTTGGATCTTCTTTCGGCGCACCACTAAATTGGCATTGATTAGTTACCATGTGTAGAATTTGTCCTTTGATTTCATAATCTGGCGCATTAATGTCTGGATGAGTAATTGCGTTTCCTTGGCCAGTGCGTTTAGCTCTCATTCGGTCTTCCATACTTAAAGGTTCCAGATTCTCCATAATTGAATTTGTTGAATCGGTATCACTAGATGATTCTGATTTAATGGTTCGTTCCTCAACAATCTCTGTTTGAATGATTGGTGGTTCCGGAGGAAAGTTTAATGGTTCAGGATCTACGAACCGTTCCTGAATATTCTCCGGATTCTCAATTGTGAGGTCGGGTTTAAAAAATGGATTATCGGAAATTTGAACTGAAGTACTTGGTCGACTGGATGACGATTCTAAAGAAAAATCAACGGCGGTTATATTTGCTAAATGTCTTGATCTAGTTACAGGTGGTGAACGTACAAAAGGTGTTGAACGTCTTGCTCGGTGCATTCACTGAATATCCTATTAGTTTTAAAAAGGAAAGAAAAATTATAATAAGTTATCCAATCAATAGACTTTTCTGATTTTGCCCACGTTTCGAATAGCCAAAAGATGCAGCAGAGGGGCAGGATTCGTTTGGTCTCAATATAATTGAGGACTGTTTGGCTCCAATAACCCGGTTCACGTACAAATCCAACTATTACTACGAACCAGAAAATTTTGATGTCTATTAATTTAACCACTTAAAATAAATTTTCGTAATTTTAAGAAATTTAGATAAGAAGTAGAATAAAAATCTATGTCCTAAAACTAGAATAGCGAGAAAAAAGAGTTCGTCGGAAAAAGGTCGAAAAAGAAAAATGGTTGAAAAATAAAACTTAAAAATACTTGACTAACCTAACCTTATTACTACAACTAACTTAAAATTATAATCGCAAATTGAAATTACTAATTGGAATGATAATTGATACATAGGTAAAAGTCGTCTAAAAATATTAAAGCTTACAGGAAAAACTATATCCCAAATGGAAATAACTTAAAAAGAAACTAAAACTTAAAAAGGCGTCGCAAAATTCTAAAGTACCTAAATCTTAGTCTAAAGAAAAAACACTTAAGGAATTCTACGGCAAATCCTAAAAATCTAGGAGTAAAAATGACTATGGTAAAAACTAAGTTTAAAATTAAATATGAGCGAAAAAATACAAATATTACGCTACAACGATTAAAAAGGGACAAAATATAAAAATATACAAAAAGTTGTAAAAATTACAATTTTTATAAAATATTATTTTTATATTATTTGTTTATTAAATCTATTAATTTTATAATTTAATTAAACTAATTTAACTAAAATATAAATTAAATAAAACTTAAATTAAAAATAAACTTAATTATAATAATAATAATAATTAGGGTTAATAATAATAATAATTAATAATAATCCGTAATAAATGCAGGATTAGGGTTTCTGTCGGTGTCAGAGAAACTCCGCGAGTCGCGGTTCTCAAAGCTGCAAACCCCGCGAGTCGCGGGGTTCAGAAATTCAACTCTGAAACAGTTTAAAATTTACGCGTTTTTTTTTTTTTTAATTTCTGTTTTTAATTTTCTGTTTTAATAAAAGTATTTATATATTAAAAACTTATATCTAAAAACTAAAATAGAAATATTTTATAATTTTATAAATAAAAATCTTAAAACTAGATTTATATATATATATTTTTTTATATATGTTTTTAAATAAAAACAAAATGCTTAAATAAAACTTATATAAAAAATAAAGAAACTTTATAAAACTTAAATATTTAACAAAATCTTAAAAATACTTATATTTTTTTTTTGTTTTTGTTTTTATAATTTGAATAATTAAAACGTATTTTTACAAAAACAAATTTTAATAAAAGTTAACTAAAAATCTTTTTTTTTATATAGCGTTGCGCTTCCGGCTTTTAAGAAGATGTTCCCCGACAGCGGCGCCAAAAATACTTGATGTCGTAGGGGGTGTATACAAAATAGTATTAAATTTTTGCAGGAAATACTATTAAATACGATAAATTTTTACACAAGGTATTTATTTATTTAGAGAACGGATATACTTAAACCTTGCTACAACACTTATAGGCAGTGTACCTAATCGTACAGTAGTGTAGTTTTTAGTAAGTCCGGTTCGTTCCACAGGGAATCTTTTTTAAACAAAGCTCAACGCTATATTAGTTTACTTTTATAAAAATACAAACATATATATAAGTAATATTATTATTATAAAGGGGGGGTTTTTACCGTTTAATGACCGGTTTGTCGATTTTAAAACTTTAGTCGCAGTTAAAACCTAATGTAAAATATTAAATAAATAAAAGACTTAATTTAAAGCGTAAAATAAATAACGATAATGAAATTGCAATAAAAGTGCGATAAAATAAAATTGCGATAATTAAAAAGTACGATAATTAAAAGTGCGATTAAATAACAATAAATAAAAGTGCGATAATTAGAAGTGCAATTAAATATAAAATAAAGGAAATTAAATATGAAATAAAGAATTATGCTTATTTAAACTTCCGTAATCATGATGTTTGACGTGTTGATTTTAGTTTTATGCTCATTGGTTAATTGTCCTTTGTCTTGGATTATTTAATATGTCCGTCTGGTTTTTGTCCATAACAGTCCATCAGTCATAAATATAAAGTGCGAGTGTCCTCGTCAAATTATTCTTATACCCGAAGTTAAATATTCCAACTAATTGGGGATTCGAATTGTAACAAGGTTTTAATACTTTGTTTAATGAATACACCAGGTTATCAACTGCGTGTAAACTAAGGTTTTACTACTTTGTTAGCAATTACACCAATTACCCTTGAATGTAATTTCACCCTTGTTTTAATTATTCTAGTGGCTATTAATCCATTCCTGTGTCCGGTTAAATGAACGATTATTCGTACATATAAATACCCCGCCCATCGTGTCCGATCGAGTGTATATGGTAATTTATAGGGACGCCCAATTGTAAATCTTTATATTAACATTAACAAACTATCATTTAGTTAAACAAATATAAAACCCATTAATAGCCCATAGTATAATTTCCACAAGTGTCGTTCTTTTGTCCAAACCCCAATTATGGTACAAAGCCCAATTACCCAATTTTAGTAATTAGCCCAACATCATGATTACTTCGTTTTAAATAAGCATAATAATAACTTAGCTACGAGACATTAATGTAAAAAGGTTGAACATAACTTACAATGATTAAAAATAGCGTAGCGTTACACGGACAGAATTTCGACTTACACCCTTACAACATTCGCTAACATACCCTTATTATTAGAATTATAATTAAAATTAAAATTAAAATATAAATTATATATATATATATATATATTTTACGTATATATGAGAGAAGAAGAAAAAGATTATGATTTGCGATCAGAATTCGGTTGCTTTTATAGGAAAAGTCGACTTTTGGGGCTCCGCGACTCGCGGCATTTTTGCCTTCAAACTCCGCGAGTCGCGGAGAATGAAATTACAGCTCAGTCCCTTGGAGTCTTTCTCTGCCGACGGTTTTTATTTATAAATATAATATATATATAATTAATATAATTAATTATATATTATATTATATTTATATACATAGTTAACTTGTAATTTTTAGTCCGTTTCGTCGAGCGTTAAGAGTTGACTCTGGTCCCGGTTCCGGATTTTCGAACGTCCTTGCGTACAATTTTATATTTTGTACTTTGCGTTTTGAATCTTGTACTCTTGTAATTTCGAGACGTTTCTTATTAATAATTGGAACCTCTTTGATTGTCTTTTGTTCTTTTGAGCTTTTTGGTCGTTTGCATCTTCAATTCGTCGAATCTGTCTTTTGTCTTCACCTTTTATTATTTAAACGAATATCACTTGTAAATAGAACAATTGCAACTAAAAGCTTGTCTTTCTTGAGGAATAATGCTATGAAATATATGTTCGTTTTTAGCATTATCAAAACATTATATAAGTTATCCAATTAATTGACTTTTCTGATTTTGCTCATGTTTCGAATAGCAAAAAGATGCAGCAGAGGGGCAGGATTCGTTTGGTCTCAATATAATTGAGTACTGTTTGGCTCCAATAACCCGGTCCACGTACAAATCCAACTATTACTACGAACCAGAAAATTTTGATGTCTATCAATTTAACCACTTAAAATAATTTTTCGTTTAAATTTAAAGAAATTTTAGATAAGAAATAGAAAAAATCTAAGTCCTAAAAGCTAGAGCGTCGAGAAATAAGAAAGAAAAAGAGCGCGTCGAAAAACGTCAAAAAAAATAAAAGGTCGAAAAATAATAGGCGTCGAAAAATAAAAATAAGAAAGTAGCGCGTCGAAACTTAAAAGGAATTAAAACTAAGAATTAAAAGTTGCGTCTAAAAATATTAAAGCTTAAAAGAAAAAATATATCCCAAATGGCATTAACTTAAAAAGGGTACAAAAATATAAAAACGGCGTCGCAAAACTCTAAAGCACCTAAATCTTAGTCTAAAGAAAAAGCACTTAAGGGATTTTAAGGCAAATATTAAAAATCTAGAAATAAAAATAACTATGGCAAAAACTATATATTAAAACTAAAACGAGCGAAAAATACAAATATTACGCTAAAACGAATAAAAAGATACAAAATATAAAAAATAAACTTAAAGTTGTAAAAAGTAAATTTTTTTTTATAAAAATATTATTTTTATATTATTTATTTTATAAAACTATTAATTTTATAATTTAATAAAACTGAATTAAAACTAAATAATACAAATTAAGTAAATAACACTAAACTAAATAATAAATAAATAAAACCTAATTAGGGTTTTAATAAATTATAATTAATAATAATACTCCGTTATGATTGCTATTGGAGTCAACTGTGGCGTGTCAGAGACCCTCATGCGATCGAATGAGAATTTGCCTTCGGGCTCATGCGATCGCATGGGCTAGGTTTTTGGGCCAGAGAGTGGGCTGCTACAGTACCGGGCCGTTTGATTTCTTTTATTTTTTTTTTCTGTTTTTTTGTTTTATATTAATACAAAATATTTAAATAAAATTTATATTTTTACAAAATAAAAATAAAGAAACTTTATAAAACTTAAATATTTAACAAACTCTGTAAAAATATATAATTTTTGTTTTTCTTTTTATATTTTCGTATATTTAAAACGTATTTTTACAAAAATGTATTTTTACAAAAGGAAACTAAAAATTAATAAAAATCTTTTTTTATATATTTAGCATTGCGCTTTCGGCGTTTATGTGTTCCCCGGCAGCGGCGTCAAAAATACTTGATGTGTGCGAGGTGTACTAGGAAATAGTATTATTTTAACAACGAAATAATATTAAATACGATATAATTTTACATAAGATATTTATTTATTTATAGAATGGATATACCTAAACCTTGCTACAACACTTATAGGCAGTGTACCTAATCGTACAGTAGTGTAGTTTTTAGTAAGTCCGGTTCGTTCCACAGGGAAAATTAAACAAGCTTAACGCTATATTTTTAAAACTATATTTGTAAAAATACAAAAATAAATATAAGTAATATTATTATTATAAAAGGGGGGGTTTTTACCGTTTAATGACCGGTTTGTCGATTTTAAAACTTTAGTCGCAGTTAAAACCTAATGTAAAATATTAAATAAATAAAAGACTTACTTTAAAGAGTAAAGTAAATAACGATAATGAAATTATGATAAATAAAAATGCAATAAATAAAAAGTACGACAATTAAAGTGTACGATAATCAAAAGTGCAAATTAAATACAATGACAATAAATAAAAGTGCGATAATTAAAAGTGCAATTAAATATAAAATAAAGGAAATTAAATATGAAATAAAGGAATTATGGTTATTTAAACTTCCGTAATCATGATAGTTGACGTGTTGATTTTTAGTTTATTCCCATGGGTTAATTGTCCTTTGTCCTGGATTATTCGATATGTTCATACGGATTTGTCCATAATAGTCCATCAGTCATAAATATAAAGTGCGAAAGTCTTCGTCAAATTATTCTTATTCCCGAAGTCAAATATTCCAACTAATTGGGGATTCGAATTGTAACAAGGTCTTAATACTTTGTTTATTGAATACACCAGGTTATCGACTGCGTGTAAACCAAGGTTTTACTACTTTGTTAACAATTACACCAATTACCCTTGAATGTAATCCACCCCTGTTTCAACAAGTCTATTAACTATTAATCCAGTTCCGTGTCCGGTAAAATGAACAATTATTGGTAATTATAGATATCCCGCCCACCGTACCCAGTCAAGCGTATGTGGTTATATATAAATACGTCAAATTATAAGTCTATATATTAAATTAACGAGGTATTGTTTAGTTAATATAAAACCCATTAATAGCCCATAGTCTAATTTCCACAAGTGTCGTTCTTTTATCCAAACCGCAATTATGGTCCAAAGCCCAATTACCTAATTTTAATATTTAGTCTAACATCATGATTACTTCGGCATTAAATAAGCATAATAATAACTTAGCTACGAGACATTAATTTAAAAATAACATTAACCATAACTTACAATGATTAAAAATAGCGTAGCGTTACACGGACAGAATTTCGACTTACACCCTTACAACATTCGCTATCATATCCTTATTATTAGAATTTAAAATTAAAATTAAAATTAAAATTAAAATATAATATATATATATATATATATATATATATATATATATATATATATATATATATATATATATATATATATATATATATATATCTTTACGTATGAATGAGAAGAGAAAAAGATGATGGATATTGAACCAAAACACGCGAATTTATAGCAATGTGGGTTGTCACCTACTGCCATGCGATCGCATGGCTTTTTGCCTTCCAGGCCATGCGATCGCATGGCCCCTTTTTCCAGCTCACAAGACTTTGTTTCTTTGCTTGCCGACGGTTTATAATAATATATATAATATATAAATAATTTTAAGAATTATATAAATATTATATTATATTTGTGTGCATAGTTGACTTGTAATTTTTAGTCCGTTGCGTCGAGCGTTGAGAGTTGACTTTGGTCCCGGTTCCGGATTTTCGAACGTCCTTGCGTATAATTTAATATCTTGTACTTTGCGTTTTGCGTCTTGTACTCTTGTAATTTTAAGACGTTTCTTATCAATAATTGGAACCACTTTGATTGTATTTTGTACTTTTGAGCTTTTTGGTCGTTTGCGTCTTTAATTTGTCGAATCTGTCTTTTGTCTTCACCTTTTATTATTTAAACGAATATCACTTGTAAATAGAACAATTGCAACTAAAAGCTTGTCTTTCTTGAGGGATAATGCTATGAAATATATGTTCGTTTTTAGCATTATCAAAGCCATACCTGAATAAGTTCATTATCGTCTTCATAGATGGTATCCTCATCTACTCCAAAAGCGAAGAAGAACATGAGCAACATCTTCGTCTAGTGTTAGAACTCTTGAGACAAGAGCAACTTTATGCAAAATTCTCCAAGTGTGAGTTTTGGTTGAAGGAAGTCCAATTTTTGGGTCACGTTGTGAGTGATCAAGGTATCAAAGTTGATCCCGCAAAGATCGAAGCTATCAGCAAGTGGGAAACCCCCACTACTCCGAATCATATCCAACAATTTTTAGGCCTCGCTGGTTACTACCGAAGATTTATTGAAGGTTTCTCTCTGATTGCGCATCCTTTGACCTCACTGACTCACAAAGGGAAGAAGTTCATTTGGGAACCCGAACAGGAATCAGCATTTCAAACCTTGAAAAAGAAGTTAACCACCGCACCTATCTTATCACTTCCTGAAGGCAGTGACGATTTCGCCGTTTATTGCGATGCTTCAAAGAGTGGTTTTGGTTGTGTACTGATGCAACGCACAAAGGTTATCGCTTACGCCTCCTGACAACTGAAGATTCACGAACGAAATTACACAACGCACGATCTCGAGCTTGGAGCCATTGTCTTTGCACTAAAGCTATGGAGACACTATCTTTATGGAACTAAGAGCACTATTTTCACCGAACATAAAAGCCTCCAACACATCTACGATCAGAAGCAACTGAATATGAGACAGCGTCGATGGATCGAGACGCTGAATGACTATGACTGTGAACTTCGTTATCACCCTGGCAAGGCCAATGTTGTAGCTGACGCCTTGAGCCGAAAGGAGAGGATGGCACCTTTTCGTGTTCGGGCACTGAACATCACCATTCGTTCGAACCTCAATAGCCAGATCCGAGCAGCCCAAGATGAGGCTCTCAAGGAGGAGAATATATCTCATGAATACTTGAACATTCTCGTTTCTCGATTCGAAGTTAAGGAGACTGGACTTTGATGCTATGCCGGAAGAATTTGGGTACCCCGTTATGGAGATCTACGGAACCTTATATTAGATGAAGCCCACAAGTCGAGATATTCGATTCATCCAGAAGCCGGTAAAATGTACCACAATCTCAAGGAACAGTGCTAGTGGCCTAATCTTAAGAAGGACGTTGCAACTTATGTTGGTAAGTGTTTGACTTGCTCGAAAGTTAAGGCCGAACATCAGAGGCCTTCTAGGTTACTTCAATAACCGGAAATCCCGAAATGGAAGTGGGAAAGGATAACAATGGATTTCATTACGAAGTTACCAAAGACGGTGGGCAGATACGATACCATCTGGGTTATCGTTGACCGTCTTACCAAATCTGCACACTTCTTAGCCATGAAGGAAACGGATACGATGGAGAGACTCGCTCAACTATACATAAAAGATGTTGTATCTCGTCATGGTGTGCCCTTATCGATCATCTCAGATCGCGATCCCCGTTTTGCTTCCAGATTTTGGCGTTCTTTGCAAGAAGCCTTGGGGACTCGTCTTGACATGAGTACTGCGTATCATCCGCAGACCAACGGACAAAGTGAACACACGATTCAGACTTTGGAAGACATGTTGCGTGCATGTGTCATTGATTTCGGAAAGGCTTGGGAAAGGCATTTGCCGCTAGCCGAATTCTCTTGCAACAACAGTTATCATTCGAGTATTAATTCCGCACCTTTTGAAGCGTTGTATGGCCGCAAGTGCCGATCTCCTATTTGTTGGGCCGAAGTAGGCGAAACGCAAATCATCGGACCCGAGATATTCCATGAAACAATGGAGAAGATTGTCCAAATTCAAGTGAGACTCAAGACGGCTCGTGATCGCCAAAAGAGTTATGCCGACCTTAAATGTAAAGACTTTGAATTCAACGTGGGTGACCGTGTAATGTTGAAGGTTGCACCTTGGAAGGGTGTAATCCATTTTGGAAAACGTGGGAAGCTCAACCCGCGATACATTGGTCCTTTTGAAATCTTGGAGCGTGTTGGACCCGTTGCTTACCGTTTAGATCTTTCAACTCAATTGAGCTCAGTTCATCCTACCTTTCATGTATCGAATTTGAAGAAGTGTCTTGCTGAACCGGAACATGTCATACCATTGGAAGAACTTACAATTGATGACAAACTCCACTTCGTGGAAGAGCCTGTCAAAATTATGGACCGTGAGGTCAAAACTTTGAAACACAACAAGATTTCGATCGTTCGAGTACGATGGAATGCCAAACGAAGACCTGAGTTTACCTGGGAACGAGAGGATCAAATGATGCAGAAGTATCCTCACCTTTTCCCAGCTCCTCCATCTACCTCAGCTTAAAATTTCGGGACGAAATTTTCTTTAACAAGTGGGTAATGTAACGACCCTGGATTTTCCAACGTTTAATTATTAATAATTTATTATTAATGCTTGTGTTTTAATAAACGTGTTCTTATACGTGTTACTTGTTACCGTATTTAACTTTTCATGGCCCGACTTGTCTTTGTGACACACGTACTTTACACGAATAATATTTTGAATATTATTCACGTTCACGATTAATTATTATTAATCATTTTTAATTAACTAGTGTAAGTAGTTAATTACTTGGGCTTTTATTTAATTTGTTGCTTACTTGGGCTTGGGCTTGTATTAATGGACTTGGAAGCCCACCCTACTTCTCTTGATGGACTATTAGGAGCCCAACATTATGATAATGACTTGTTAAGGCTTAACTTGAATTAATTAACTTAAGTATGAAGGGACTTGTCACAAGCATGCTAGTAACCCTTTTCCCATACACTTAACTTTATCTATTCTAAGCTTACACCTTCACCCCATGCTAGAAAGTTGGCTTGTGACCTTCCCCTTTGAGCCTCCTTGGACCGTCGGCCACCTAGGGAGAAAAGAGAGTTCAAATCTTTTTCTTTTTTTTGGTTACTTATTTGCTAGCATTACTTCAGTTTCTCACACGCAAACTTACACCACTTTGTTTTTCTCTCAATTTTCTCTCTATTTGTAAGTATTATATCTTTTATTTCTTTCGTTTTCTCCTTTGTAAAACCGAATTCATCATCATCAATCTTACTTGTCTTGTTACTTGTGTTGTTTGTTGTTGTTTACTTACTAGTTGTTAAGAATCAAACTTTCTAGTTTATTCTTCATATTACCTTGTTTATACAAGAACATACAAGAACCAAGGAGGATCAAGTTTATAGTTTGATTCCTCCATAAAACTTGTTAAAAAGAAAAGTTCATGAGCTTTATAAATCATACTTGTGTTCATGTTTGTAAACTTAAGGTTTACTTTCTTAAAGATCAAAGCCTTGGCTTGAATCTTTCTAAGTATGAACAACCATGAACTTATTACTTGTAGATTTAATTTATTTCTTCCTTTGTACATGTTTCAAAGTCGTGATTCTTGTTTTGTTGGTCAAGTGTTACTAGTTAATCTTGATCTCATTTTTCTTCAACTAAAGTTAAACTTGTAAGTTCAAGAACATGGAAGTTTAACTTTCTAGTTATAACTTCATACACTTATGTTGGATCTAAGTTTCTATAGCTTATGGTCTACTTATTTTGTTGTAAACAAAAGCTTATAACCTTATATACATTTTACAAGATGAAAATCTAAGTTTCATAACTTATGGTTTCATTAAAGTAAAGATCCAAGTCTTATAAATTAGGATCTAACTTAAGAACACTAGATCTAGACTTTCTAGTCTAGGATCTTTAAGATCTAACTAAGAACTAAGTTCTACAACTTAAGATCTTGTTTATTTAGTTTACTTTCAAGTTTATAGCTTAATATTACTTTTATAACTCATGTATGTGTCGGATCTAAGATCTTGATGTAACTTTGGTTCATCAACCTACTTACAACACTTAAATGAGTTGTGCTACTTATCTTAGACTTACACTAGTGTTATGATGGTCAAACCTTGGTTAATATTATGCAAACCCATCAACGAGTTGTACACTTGAAGCTATAAGCATCAAGGATGAGAACCGTGATGAGCATCAAGCACCAAGAACCCACCGGAACACCTTTCTCACTATTTTCTGGGTCTGATCAGACCACCTTGACTACTGTAAAGTTGATTTTCAGTTAATTTGGTTCAATTAGATGTTTTTCCATTTAGACTCGTCTTAATCCGAGTTACGGTTTAGGATCTATGGCCCTCCGAAAGTCACTACACCCTATTAATATTGTGCTGAAATTTCTGACCTACTCGCACTTAAACCGTCACCACGGTCAAACGAAGACGAGTTTGGTTCTAGAAATTTGGTCAGTACCTAGGGGACTCATATACGGAGCCATGGTCACTGGTCTCACCTCATTTCAGTTTGCATAGAGGTCGTGGCGACTGAACGAATTCAGCCTTTATTTCAAACTCTATTCTTGATTGAAACTTACTTTACCCTTTTTGATAAATGATGAATGATGATGATACTTAAGACCTAATTTACATACTTTTAAACCTTTGGGAACGATTTACTGACTTATTAACTGACCTTCCGGGCCAACCACTTGCTTACTATTTTCCCGCGTATCGACTTTTACTACTTTCCACTGTGAGTTATAGCATCCCTTTTTACTTTAACTATTTTGGGACTGAGAATACATGCGCATTTTACGTTTTACATACTAGGCACGATTACTTAAACTTTATATATGTGTGGGTTATACAACGGCATAAACTTTCCCCTTAGCTCGGTAACGTTTAGTCATTGGTCTTTGAACCGGTGAACGCGAATCTTAGATATGGATCCATAGGGTTTGACATCCCCACTCGGGCTAGTAGCGCTAGCATTTAACGGGTGTTTAATACTTCGTAAACTTACGCACTCGCCAAGTGTACTTTTAGGGGGTGTTATTTACGTTAAGTTAGTTACCAAGTGCCCACGGTTATACATATACTTTTCATACTGTTTTAAAACACTGAAATCTCGTGGCCTACCTTACATTACTGTTATACTTAAACTATAGCTCACCAACCTTTGTGTTGACGTTTTTAAGCATATTTTTCTCAGGTGCTTAAGGTTTGATTGCTTCCGCTGTAGTTGTCATGCTTTGTAGACTCCCGCTGCGCTTATTAGAGATGTCTTCGCATGAAATGTTTATTTTGCATTCAAACTTTATTATTTTTGAACAATGAATTTGTAACGACCTATGGGTCACGTACTATTATTATCGCTTTCTATTTGCAGAAGCACACTATTGGTTGTTAAACACTTGACGTTGGTTATGACGTCACCTTTTCTTATGAATGCAAACTTATTTTGAAACAGCATATAGTATTTGACCTTGTAATGATCCTGTTGTTGATGAACCGTACACAATGGTTTTGTACGGGGCGTCACAGTATTATTTTAAGATATTATTAGTATACATAAAATATTACGACGGAGTGCTATCCGAGTGATTTCGAAATTGTTTTTCGAGCGGGATATAACTAAGAAAATTATGGGTTATAGCTATGGAGTTTATGGGTATGGTTCGGGAGTATTACTCGTGAGTCAAACTAGTGTTTATCATCTCCGTTGCGTCTACGTACTTTTTCTACAATATTGAATCTCAATATTGATACGTGAGCACTCATAACTTAACTTTTATATATTATTAGTGTATCCCTGACTAGTGCTCGAGTATATAGGATTATGCATGCTTATACGTTCGTTATTGTCGTTAGATAGGTTATGTCGAATCTTGAATTAAATACATATGCTATTAAGATAAGGTATATGATATGCATGTCGTTAGAAAGCTAGCGAAAAATTGAGAACTTTTCATTTAGATATCGAATGGTTTCGATGAACGGTTTAGAAGTTATAGTCAATTGAATTTTTGTATTATTATTAAAAATGATTATTATTATCGTCGTTATTATCGTCGTTATAATCTAATTATTATTATTATTATTATTATTATTATTATTATTATTATTATTATTATTATTATTATTATTATTATTATTATTATTATTATTATTATTATTATTATTATTATTATTATTATTATTATTATTATTATTATTATTATTATTATTATCATTGTCGTTATTAATAAAAGATATTATTGTTATTTTTATTATTTTATTATTACTATCGTTATTATCGTTAAGGTTATAATTATTATTATTATTATTATTATTATTATTATTATTATTATTATTATTATTATTATTATTATTATTATTATTATTATTATCATTCAAATAGTTATTAGTATCATCATTAATATTATTATTATTAGTATTATTATAATTAAAACTAATATTAGTAACATCTAATTATTATGATTACTATTATTATTATTAATATGAACGCGATATAAAAGACGACTAAAAGCTATTAAACGAAGCGGTTAGGAAATAATGAGTATGAGTATCATGATGAAATTAAGATATTGATTTAAAGGAAAAATATCGTTTTCATTATTTTACTATTATTATTATTATTAAAAGTATTATTAATATTAAAACTATTATTTTACTAAAATTATTATTTTTAATAAAAATATCATTGTTAATATGAAACATCATTATTATTATCATTTTAGTACTATTGTTAATAAAAATTATCATTTTATCATTTTTAGAAAGTATAATTATTGTTATTTGAATAATAATAATTATTACAAAATAATACAACTTTTACTTATTATTATTATTATTATTATCAATATTATTTTATCAAATAAATATGTGATACAAAGATATTTTACTACGTATAATATAATTACATTAATAATACCTATTACATTATTTTTATGATATTAAATGAACTTTATAAATTTTATTACTTAAGATATATAAAAGTATATTTTTATTATATAAATTTTAATATAAAATTTTATTTAATAATAAAAGAACTATATTCTTTACTTTAATAAAATCTATTAAAAATATTTAAATAAATAAAACGACTATATTTAAATTATATAATAATCATGTATAAATTTTGGAAGACATTTTGGTCAATATGACTTTTGTTGACTTTTGCATATTTAGTCTCGAGCATTAGGATTGTGACACACTACGACTTGACCTAAATTGTTAGACAGATATTGATCAAGCATATAAATATATATAATTAATATAGGTTCGTGAATCCAAGGTCAACATTGCACTTGTTCAATGACGTCATATGTATTTTTACTACAAAATACAATATTGTGAGTTTCATTTGCTCCATTTTTAAATGCTTTTGCAATATATATTTTTGGGACTGAGAATACATGCGCTGTTTTTTATAAATGTTTGACGAAATAGAAACAAGTACTCAAACTACATTCTATGGTTGGATTATCGAAATCGAATATCACCCCTTTAGCTTGGTAACCTAAGAATTAGGGAACAGTACCCCTAATTGACACGAATCTTAAAGATAGATCTATGGGCCTAACAAACCCCATCCGAGGTATGGATGCTTTAGTACTTCGATTTTTATACAGACGAGAGCATTCTGTTATATAGACGAGAGGATTCTGTTTTGGGGATATTCTATATACATCTTGTTAATGTCGGTTACCAGGTGTTCACTGAAATGTCCCGTTCATATTGATTATAAACGTTCCATATTAATTGATTTTGTCGCGAGGTTTTGACCTCTATATGAGACGTTTTTCAAAGACTGCATTCATTTTTAAAACAACCATAACCTTTATTTTATCGATAAAGGTTTAAAAAACATTACGTAGATTATCAAATAATGATAATCTAAAATATACCGTTTACACACGACCATTACATAATGGTTTACAATAAGAACATATTACATCAAAAATAAGTTTCTTGAATGCAGTTTTTACATAATATCATACAAGCATGGACTCCAAATCTTGTCCTTATTTTAGTATGCAACAGCGGAAGCTCTTAATAATCACTTGAGAATAAACATGCTTAAAACGTCAACAAAAATGTTGGTGAGTTATAGGTTTAACCTATATATTATCAAATCATAGTAATAGACCACAAGATTTCATATTTCAATATACATCCCATACATAGAGATAAAATTCATTCATATGGTGAACACCTGGTAACCGACATTAACAAGATGCATATAAGAATATCCCCTATCATTCCGGGAAATCCTTCGGACATGATAAAAATGAATTCGAAGTACAAAAGCATCCGGTACTTCGGATGGGGTTCGTTAGGCCCAATAGATCTATCTTTAGGATTCGCATCAATTAGTAGATCGGTTTACTAATTCTTAGGTTACCAAGCAAAAGGGGCATCTTCGGCTTCGATCATTCACCCATATAACGTAGTTTCAATTACTTGTGTCTATTTCGTAAAACATTTATAAAACTGCATGTATTCTCATCCCAAAATATTAGATTTTAAAAGTGGGACTATAACTCACTTTCACAGATTTTTACTTCGTCGAGAAGTAAGACTTGGCCACTGGTCGATTCACGAACCTATAACAAATATGTACATATATATCAAAGTATGTTCAAAATATATTTACAACACTTTTAATACATTTTGATGTTTTAAGTTTATTAAGTCAGCTGTCCTCGTTAGTAACCTACAACTAGTTGTCCACAGTTAGATGTACAGAAATAAATCGATATATATTATCTTGAATCAATCCACGACCCAGTGTATACACGTCTCAGGCTAGATCACAACTCAAAGTATATATATTTTTGGAATCAACCTCAACCCTGTATAGCTAACTCCAACATTACTGCATATAGAGTGTCTATGGTTGTTCCAAATAATATATATACATGGGTCGATATGATATGTCAAAACATTTGCATACGTGTCTATGGTATCCCAAGATTACATAATATATTAGAATACATGTATAATACAATATAAGTTAGCTAGGATATGATTGTATAGAATTGTTAATATTTCCCGTAGCTACAAAAATCAAAAAATATCCAATCTTGTTTTACCCATAACTTCTTCATTTTAAATCCGTTTTGAGTGAATCAAATTGCTATGGTTTCATATTTAACTCTATTTTATGAATCTAAACAGAAAATGTATAGGTTTATAGTCGGAAATATAAGTTACAAGTCATTTTTGTAAGAGGTAGTCATTTCAGTCGAAAGAATGACGTCTTGATGACCATTTTGAAAAACATACTTCCACTTTGAGTTTAACCATGATTTTTGGATATAGTTTCATGTTCATAAGAAAAATCATTTTCCCAGAAGAACAAATTTTAAATCAAAGTTTATCATAGTTTTTAATTATCAAACCCAAAACAGCCCGCGGTGTTACTACGACGGCGTATGTCCGATTTTACGGTGTTTTTCGTGTTTCCAGGTTTTAAATCATTAAGTTAGCATATCATATAGATATAGAACATGTGTTTAGTTGATTTTAAAAGTCAAGTTAGAAGGATTAACTTTTGTTTGTGAACAAGTTTAGAATTAACTAAACTATGTTCTAGTGATTACAACTTTAAACCTTCGAATAAGATAGCTTTATATGTATGAATTGAATGATGTTATGAACATCATTACTACCTCACGTTTTCTGGATAAAGTTACTGTAAATGAGAAAAATGGATCTAGCTTCAAAGGATCCTTGGATGGCTTGAAAGTTCTTGAAGCAGAATCATGACACGAAAACAGTTCAAGTAAGATTTTCACTCGAAATAAGATTGTTATAGTTGTAGAAATTGAATCAAAGTTTGAATATGAATATTACCTTGAATTAGAAAGATAACAAAGGTTCCTTGATCTTAGATGATTACTTGGAATGGATTAGAAAGCTTGGAAGTAGACTTGCAAACTTGGAAGTATTCTTGATTTTTATGAAACTATACTTATGGAATTTATGAAGAATACTTAGAACTTGAAGATGGAACTTGAGAAAGATCAATTAGATGAAGAAAATTGAAGAATGAAAGTGTTTGTAGGTGTTTCTGGTCGTTGGTATATGGATTAGATATAAAGGATATGTAATTTTGTTTTCATGTAAATAAGTCATGAATGATTACTCATATTTTTGTAATTTTATGAGATATTTCATGCTAGTTGCCAAATGATGGTTCTCACATGTGTTAGGTGACTCACATGGGCTGCTAAGAGCTGATCATTAGAGTGTATATACCAATAGTACATACATCTAAAAGATGTGTATTGTACGAGTACGAATACGGGTGCATACGAGTAGAATTGTTGATGAAATTGAACGAGGATGTAATTGTAAGCATTTTTGGTAAGTAGAAGTATTTTGATAAGTGTCTTGAAGTCTTTCAAAAGTGTATGAATACATATTAAAACACTACATTTATATACATTTTAACTGAGTCGTTAAGTCATCGTTAGTCGTTACATGTAAATGTTGATTTGAAACCTTTAAGTTAACGATCATGTTAAATGTTGTTAACCCAATGTTTATTATATCTAATGAGATGTTAAATTATTACATTATCATGATATTATGATATATTAATATATCTTAGTATGATATATATACAGTTAAATGTTGTTACAATGATAATCGTTACATATATGTCTTGTTTCGAAATCATTAAGTTAGTAGTCTTGTTTTTACATATGTAGTTCATTGTTAATACACTTAATGACATGTTTACTTATCATTTATCATGATTAAACATAGTGTATCAATATCTTAATATGATTCATATGTACCTAGTAAGACGTTGTTATAACGATAATCGTTATATATATCGTTTTCGAGTCTTTTTAATTTAATAAACTCAATTTTATGTATATAACTCATTGTTAAAATACCTAATGAGATACTTACTTATCATAATATCATGTTAACTATATATATAATCATATATATGTCATCATATAGTTTTTACAAGTTTTAACGTTCGTGAATCACCGGTCAACTTGGGTGGTCAATTGTCTATATGAAACCTATTTCAATTAATCAAGTCTTAAAAAGTTTGATTGCTTAACATGTTGGAAACACTTAATCATGTAAATATTAATTTCATTTAATATATATAAACATGGAAAAGTTCGGGTCACTACAGTACCTACCCGTTAAATAAATTTTGTCCCGAAATTTTAAGCAGTTGGAGGTGTTGACGTATCTTCTGGAAATAAGTGCGGGTATTTCTTCTTCATCTGATCTTCTCATTCCCAGGTGAACTCGGGTCGTCTACAAGCATTCCATCGAACCTTAACAATTGGTATCTTGTTTTGTTTAAGTCTTTTAACCTCACGATCCATTATTTCGATGGGTTCTTCGATGAATTGAAGTTTTTTGTTGATTTGGATTTAGTCTAATGGAATAGTGAGATCTTCTTTAGCAAAACATTTCTTCAAATTCGAGACGTGGAAAGTGTTATGTACAGCCGCGAGTTGTTGAGGTAACTCAAGTCGGTAAGCTACTGGTCCGACACGATCAATAATCTTGAATGGTCCAATATACCTTAGATTTAATTTCCCTCGTTTAATTTCAAATTCTATATCTTTTCTTTTAATGTCGGCGTAGCTCTTTTGTCGACTTTGGGCGGTTTTCAACTGTTGTTGAATTTGGATGATCTTCTCGGTAGTTTCTTGTATTATCTCCGGACCCGTAATCTGTCTATCTCCCACTTCACTCCAACAAATCAGAGACCTGCACTTTCTACCATATAGTGCTTCAAACGGCGCCATCTCAAAGCTTGAATGGTAGCTGTTGTTGTAGGAAAATTCTGTTAACGGTAGATGTCGATCCCAACTGTTTCCGAAATCAATAACACATGCTCGTAGCATGTCTTCAAGCGTTTGTATCGTCCTTTCGCTCTGCCCATCAGTTTGTAGATGAAAGGCAGTACTCATGTCTAAACAAGTTCCTAATGCTTGCTGTAATGTCTGCCAGAATCTTGAAATAAATTTGCCATCCCTATCCGAGATAATAGAGATTGGTATTCCATGTCTGGAGACGACTTCCTTCAAATACAGTCGTGCTAACTTCTCCATCTTGTCATCTTCTCTTATTGGCAGGAAGTGTGCTGATTTGGTGAGACGATCAACTATTACCCAAATAGTATCAAAACCACTTGCAGTCCTTGGCAATTTAGTGATGAAATCCATGGTAATGTTTTCCCATTTCCATTCTGGGATTTCGGGTTGTTGAAGTAGACCTGATGGTTTCTGATGCTCCGCTTTGACCTTAGAACACGTCAAACATTCTCCTACGTATTTAGCAACATCGGCTTTCATACCTGGCCACCAAAAATGTTTCTTGAGATCCTTGTACATCTTCCCCGTTCCAGGATGTATTGAGTATCTGGTTTTATGAGCTTCTCTAAGTACCATTTCTCTCATATCTCCAAATTTTGGTACCCAAATTCTTTCAGCCCTGTACCGGGTTCTGTCTTCCCGAATATTAAGATGCTTCTCGGATCCTTTGGGTATTTCATCCTTTAAATTTCTCTCTTTTAAATCTCCTTGTTGCGCCTCCTTTATTTGAGTAATAAGGTTATTGTGAATCATTATATTCATAGATTTTACACGAATGGGTTCTCTGTCCTTTCTGCTCAAGGCGTCGGCTACCACATTTGCCTTCCCTGGGTGGTAACGAATCTCAAAGTCGTAATCATTCAACAATTCAATCCATCTGCGCTGCCTCATGTTCAGTTGTTTCTGATTAAATATGTGTTGAAGACTTTTGTGGTCGGTATATATAATACTTTTGACCCCATATAAGTAGTGCCTCCAAGTCTTTAATGTAAAAACAACCGCGCCTAATTCCAAATCATGCGCCATATAATTTTGCTCGTGAATCTTCAATTGTCTAGACGCATAAGCAATTACCTTCGTTTGTTGCATTAATACACAACCGAGACCTTGCTTTGTGGCATCACAATATATCACAAAATCATCATTCCCTTCAGGTAATGACAATATAGGTGCCGTAATTAACTTTTTCTTCAACAATTGAAATGCTTTCTCTTGTTCATCCTTCCATTCAAATTTCTTCCCTTTATGCGTTAATGCAGTCAAGGGTTTTGCTATTTTGGAAAAATCTTGGATGAATCTCCTGTAATAACCAGCCAGTCCTAAAAATTGGCGTATGTATTTCGGAGTTTTCGGGGTTTCCCACTTTTCAACGGTTTCGATCTTTGCTGGATCCACCTGAATACCTTCTTTATTCACTATGTGACCGAGAAATTGAACTTCTTCCAGCCAAAATGCACACTTTGAAAGCTTACCGTACAGTTTTTCTTTTCTCAGCAACTCTAGCACTTTTCTCAAATGTTCCTCGTGCTCTTGATCATTCTTCGAGTAAATAAGTATGTCATTGATGAAAATAATGACAAACTTGTCAAGATATGGCCCACACACTCGGTTCATGAGGTCCATGAACACAGCTGGTGCGTTAGTCAATCCAAATGGCATAACCATAAACTCGTAATGACCGTAACGCGTCCTAAAAGCAGTCTTTGGAATATCATCATCCTTCACCCGCATTTGATGATATCCAGAACGTAAATCGATCTTCGAATAAATAGACGAGCCTTGTAGTTGATCAAATAAGTCGTCGATTCTCGGTAGTGGGTAGCGTTCTTGATGGTAAGTTTGTTCAACTCTCGGTAGTCGATACACAACCTAAATGTACCATCCTTCTTCTTGACAAACAAAACAGGAGCTCCCCACGGTGATGTGCTTGGTCGAATGAAACCACGCTCTAAAAGTTCTTGTAATTGGCTCTGAAGTTCCTTCATTTCGCTAGGTGCGAGTCTGTATAGAGCACGAGCTATTGGTGCAGCTCCCGGTACAAGGTCTATTTGAAATTCAATGGATCGGTGTGGAGGTAGTCCCGGTAATTCTTTCGGAAATACATCGGGAAATTATTTTGTGACGGGAATATCATTGATGTTCTTTTCTTCGGAATTGACTTTCTCGACGTGTGCTAGCACAGTATAGCAACCTTTTCTTATTAGTTTTTGTGCCTTCAGGTTACTAATAAGATTTAACTTCGCGTTGTTCTTTTCTCCGTACACCATTAAGGGTTTTCCTTTTTCTCGTATAATGCGAATTGCATTTTTGTAACAAACGATCTCTGCTTTCACTTCTTTCAACCAGTCCATACCGATTATCACATCGAAACTCCCTAACTCTACTGGTATCAAGTCAATCTTAAATGTTTTGCTAACCAGTTTAATTTCTCGATTCCGACATATATTATCTGCTGAAATTAATTTACCATTTGCTAATTCGAGTAAAAATTTACTATCCAAAGGCGTCAATGGGCAACTTAATTTAGCACAAAATTCTCTACTCATATAGCTTCTATCCGCACCCGAATCAAATAAAACATAAGCAGATTTATCGTCAATAAGAAACGTACCCGTAACAAGCTCCGGGTCCTCCTGTGCTTCTGCCGCATTAATATTGAAAACCCTTCCACGGCCCTGCCCATTAGTATTCCCCAATGTGGCCCGGTTTTCCACATTTATAACAAACAGCGTTGGTATTACTTGCTCTGACACTATTCGTTTCGGCATTACTTGTTCTGACATTATTTGTTCCTTTAGTTCTGTTAAACTTTGGTCCGTAGACCTCACACTTTGTCGCGCTATGACCATTTCTTTTACACCTGTTGCAAAATGTTGTGCAAAACCCCTGATGATTTTCTTCACACCTATGACATGGCTGTTTTTGGTTTTTGTTGCCGTTGTTGTTATTGAGGTTGTTGTTGGGATTGTTATTGTTGTTGAAACGGTTGTTGTAGTTGTTGTTGTTGTTGGAATGTTTGTTGTAGTTATTGTTAAGATTGCAGTTATTGTTGCGATTGTTGTTGCGGTTGTTGGGATAGTTGTTGCGATTGTGGTTGTAATTGTTGTTGTTGTTGTACTGGTGACTCTTGTCACCGTTTTCCTCCCACTTCCTCTTGAGTTGTTTTGTGTTGGCTTCTTCGGCCACCTGCTCTTTAATTCTTCCCTCAATCTGATTTATGAGTTTATGAGCCATTCGACTTGCCTTCTATATAGAAGCGGGCTCGTGTGAACTCACATCTTCTTGAATCCTTACTAGTAACCCTTTTACAAACGCGTCGATCTTCTCTTCTTCATCTTCGAATGCTCTCGAACACAATAGGTACAACTCTGTGAATCGTCGTTCATATGTGGTAACGTCGAACCCTTATGTTCGTAACTCTCTAAGTTCTGCCTTGAGTTTATTGACTTCGTTTCTAGGACGGTACTGCTCGTTCATCAATTGCTTGAATGCCGACCACGGTAGTGCATAAGCAGCATTTTGTCCTACCTGTTCAAGATAGGTGTTCCACCACTTTAACGCAGTACCTGTGAAGGTATGCGTAGCGTACTTAACTTTGTCCTCTTTAGTACACTTACTTATGGTAAACACCGATTCGACTTTCTCGGTCCACCGTTTCAATCCAATTGGTCCTTCGGTTCCATCAAATTCCAAAGGTTTGCAGACAGTGAATTCTTTGTAGGAGCATTCTACACGATTTCTTGCGCCGTTAGCTGCATTGCTAGATTCAGAGTTATTGTTGGTATGTAACGTAGCCTGTACTGCAGCTATGTTTGCAGCAAGAAAGGTACGAAATTCCTCTTTGCTCATATTCATGGTTTGTCGAGTAGTCGGTGCCATTTCCTTCAAAATAGCCAACTGAATCGAGTTAATCATACAGAATATTAAGAATAGTCAATAGTATTTCGTAGCATAATATGAACTCATTTATAAAAGCTTTTTCTTCATATTAGCGTTTTATAAGTTTAAATTTGGGTACTACCTACCCGTTAAGTTCATACTTAGTAGCTAATATACAATTCAACTACTACAATTCCATATGAAAAACTGATTATAATAATATATCACATATAAATATTCTTCAAACTTACAACATCGCTATATTACATATAACATGAAATATAGTACACTTTGATACAGGACAGTTTTGAAGATAAACCTAGTTAATACGCAAGTTGTTCAGCAAAGGAAATAACGACACGTAATTCATAAGTCCAGAAACAAGTCATGCATTCTGGTTTTACTAAGACGACTTCCCATCCTTGGTCTTCTGGAAAATAACCGTTATGACCATTGGCTAGGCAGCATGTTGTAATGTCGTCAAAAGGATGAGGGTTTCGTAATGTCCAACAGCCCCGTAATAATCTAAAAAACTTGTTTCTCACCCCAACTACTGAATCCGTCACTTGTGGGAAGGTTTTATTTAAAAGTTGCAATCCGATGTTCTTTTTCTCACTTAGGTAAGAAGTGAACATCACTAACCCGTAAGCATAACATGCTTCTTTATGTTGCATGTTAGAAGCTCTTTCTAATTCATGAAATCCTATGTTGGTATATGTTGAGTCAAAATAGGTTCTTAACCCGTAGCGTAAAATTGCATTTGGGTTCCCCGCATTTAATGCTTTAAAGAAAACACGGCGTAACTTACGTTCTCCCCAATGTAATATACCCCACCTATCAAAGGAAAGCCTTTTATAAACTAAGGCATTTCCGGAAAGTCTTTCAAATGTTTGACAAGTTAATTTCGCCATAACTAAATGTGCTGATGAATTCTGGCCGACTCTAGACAAGATTTCCTCAATCATATCCTCTGGTAGGTCTTCTAAAATATTCGGTTGTCTACCCTTAACGTCCATTTTGTTTTTATACTGTAAAATAGACAAGGATTAGATTCGTAAAAGATAATTATCAAACAATACAAGCAATTTTTTACATAGAATATAAAAGTACAAGCACAGTACAATACATATAATACACAACATGATTACAACCTTCTAATCTGAATCACTGGTTTCTTCTTCTTCGGACTTGGTTCGTTTTCCTAATGTTCTAGGAATATATGATGTTCCTCTAATACGAGCCGTCGTTTTCCATAATGGTTTAGAAAAACCTGGTGATTTAGAGGTTCCCGGGTCATTGTTACATTTTAGGAAATACGGATGTTGTCGATACATATAAAGTTCATCGGGGTTGGAATCGGGTTTCTCTATTTTTATACCTTTTCCCTTATTATTTTCTTTCGCTTTATTAAATTGGGTCAAGGTAATTTCTATAACATCATCGGAATCCTCATCGGGATCCGATTCATCGGAAATTTGGTAATCCTCCCAATATTTTGCTTCCTCGGCGGAAACACCATTGACCATTATTAACTTTGGTCCGTTGGTTCAGGATTTTCTTTTATTTAATCTATTTACTATAGGTATCAATATTTCTTCCTCCGGAACCTCTTCTTCTTCTGGTTCCTCCTCTTCCGATTCCTCCTCTTCTGGTTCCTCTTCTTCCGGTTCCTCCTCTTCCGGTTCCTCCTCTTTCGGTTCCTCTTCGTGAATTTGTGAATCTTTCCAAAATATATTTGATTCTTCATTATTATTAGGTGAATCAATGGGATTTGTACTAGAGGTAGACATCTATTACACAATATCAAACACATTAAGAGATTAATATATCACATAATATTTACATGTTAATAATATATAGTTTCCAACAACAAAAATGTTAAACAATCGTTTTTTGAAGAAAAACACGGTCGAAGTCCAGACTCACTAATGCATCCTAACAAACTCGGTAAGACACACTAATGCAATTTTCTGGTTCTCTAAGACCAACGCTCGGATACCAACTGAAATGTCCCGTTCATATTGATTATAAACGTTCCATATTAATTGATTTCGTCGCGAGGTTTTGACCTCTATATGAGACGTTTTTCAAAGACTGCATTCATTTTTAAAACAACCATAACCTTTATTTTATCGATAAAGGTTTAAAAAAGCATTACGTAGATTATCAAATAATGATAATCTAAAATATACCGTTTACTCACGACCATTACATAATGGTTTACAATAAGAACATATTACATCAAAAATAAGTTTCTTGAATGCAGTTTTTACATAATATCATACAAGCATGGACTCCAAATCTTGTCCTTATTTTAGTATGCAACAGTGGAAGCTCTTAATAATCACCTGAGAATAAACATGCTTAAAACGTCAACAAAAATGTTGGTGAGTTATAGGTTTAACCTATATATTATCAAATCATAGTAATAGACCACAAGATTTCATATTTCAATATACATCCCATACATAGAGATAAAATTCATTCATATGGTGAACACCTGGTAACCGACATTAACAAGATGCATATAAGAATATCCATATCATTTCGGGAAATCCTTCGGACATGATAAAAACGAATTCGAAGTACTAAAGCATCCGGTACTTTGGATGGGGTTCGTTAGGCCCAATAGATTTATCTTTAGGATTCGCGTCAATTAGTAGATCGGTTTACTGATTCTTAGGTTACCAAGCAAAAGGGGCATATTCGGCTTCGATCATTCACCCATATAACGTAGTTTCAATTACTTGTGTCTATTTCGTAAAACATTTATAAAACTGCATGTATTCTCATCCCAAAATATTAGATTTTAAAAGAGGGACTATAACTCACTTTCACAGATTTTTACTTTGTCGGGAAGTAAGACTTGGCCACTGGTCGATTCACGAACCTATAACAAATATGTACATATATATCAAAGTATGTTCAAAATATATTTACAACACTTTTAATACATTTTGATGTTTTAAGTTTATTAAGTCAGTTGTCCTCGTTAGTAACCTACAACTAGTTGTCCACAGTTAGATGTACAGAAATAAATCGATAAATATTATCTTGAATCAATCCACGACCCAGTGTATACACGTCTCAGGCTAGATCACAACTCAAAGTATATATATTTTTGGAATCAACCTCAACCCTGTATAGCTAACTTCAACATTACTGCATATAGAGTGTCTATGGTTGTTCCAAATAATATATATACATGGGTCGATATGATATGTCAAAATATTTGCATACGTGTCTATGGTATCCCAAGATTACATAATATATTAGAATACATGTATAATACAATATAAGTTAGCTAGGATATGATTTGTATAGAATTGTTAATATTTCCCGTAACTACAAAAATCAAAAAATATCCAATCTTGTTTCACCCATAACTTCTTCATTTTAAATCCGTTTTGAGTGAATCAAATTGCTATGGTTTCATATTGAACTCTATTTTATGAATCTAAACAGAAAAAGTATAGGTTTATAGTCAGAAATATAAGTTACAAGTCATTTTTGTAAGAGGTAGTCATTTCAGTCGAAAGAACGACGTCTTGATGACCATTTTGAAAAACATACTTTCACTTTGAGTTTAACCATGATTTTTGGATATAGTTTCATGTTCATAAGAAAAATCATTTTTCCAGAAGAACAACTTTTAAATCAAAGTTTATTATAGTTTTTAATTATCAAACCCAAAATTGCCCGCGGTGTTACTACGACAGCGTATGTCCAGTTTTACGGTGTTTTTCGTGTTTCCAGGTTTTAAATCATTAAGTTAGCATATCATATAGATATAGAACATGTGTTTAGTTGATTTTAAAAGTCAAGTTAGAAGGATTAACTTTTGTTTGCGAACAAGTTTAGAATTAACTAAACTATGTTCTAGTGATTACAAGTTTAAACCTTCGAATAAAATAGCTTTATATGTATGAATCGAATGATGTTATGAACATCATTACTACCTCAAATTTTCTGGATAAAGCTACTATAAATGAGAAAAATGGATCTAGCTTCAAAGGATCCTTGGATGGCTTGAAAGTTCTTGAAGCAGAATCATGACACGAAAACAGTTCAAGTAAGATTTTCACTCGAAATAAGATTGTTATAATTGTAGAAATTGAATCAAAGTTTGAATATGAATATTACCTTGAATTAGAAAGATAACCTACTGTAAATAACAAAGGTTCCTTGATCTTAGATGATTACTTGGAATGGATTAGAAAGCTTGGAAGTAGACTTGCAAACTTGGAAGTGTTCTTGATTTTTATGAAACTATACTTATGGAATTTATGAAGAACACTTAGAACTTGAAGATGGAACTTGAGAAAGAAAATTAGATGAAGAAAATTAAAGAATGAAAGTGTTTGTAGGTGTTTTTGGTCGTTGGTATATGGATTAGATATAAAGGATATGTAATTTTGTTTTCATGTAAATAAGTCATGAATGATTACTCATATTTTTGTAATTTTATGAGATATTTCATGCTAGTTGCCAAATGATGGTTCTCACATGTGTTAGGTGACTCACATGGGCTGCTAATAGCTGATCATTGGAGTGTATATACCAATAGTACATACATCTAAAAGTTGTGTATTGTACGAGTACGAATACGGGTGCATACGAGTAGAATTGTTGATGAAACTGAACGAGGATGTAATTGTAAGCATTTTTGTTAAGTAGAAGTATTTTGATAAGTGTCTTGAAGTCTTTCAAAAGTGTATGAATACATATTAAAACACTACATGTATATACATTTTAACTGAGCCGTTAAGTCATCGTTAGTCGTTACATGTAAATGTTGATTTGAAACCTTTAAGTTAACGATCTTGTTAAATGTTGTTAACCCAATGTTTATTATATCTAATGAGATGTTAAATTATTATATTATCATGATATTATGATATATTAATATATCTTAATATGATATATATACATTTAAATGTCGATACAACGATAATCGTTACATATATGTCTCGTTTCGAAATCATTAAGTTAGTAGTCTTGTTTTTACATATGTAGTTCATTGTTAATACACTTAATAACATGTTTACTTATCATTTATCATGATTAAACATAGTGTATCAATATCGTAATATGATTCATATGTATCTAGTAAGACGTTGTTATAACGATAATCGTTATATATATCGTTTTCGAGTTTTTTTAATTTAATAAACTCAATTTTATGTATATAACTCATTGTTAAAATACCTAATGAGATACTTACTTATCATAATATCATGTTAACTATATATATAATCATATATATGTCATCATATAGTTTTTACAAGTTTTAACGTTCGTGAATCACCGGTCAACTTGGGTGGTCAATTGTCTATATGAAACCTATTTCAATTAATCAAGTCTTAACAAGTTTGATTGCTTAACATGTTGGAAACACTTAATCATTTAAATATCAATTTCATTTAATATATATAAACATGGAAAAGTTCGGGTCACTACATTCACCATATGAATGATTTTACCTTAATGCAGACGAGAGGATTCTGCTTGAGGATTATGTTTATGAAAAATGAAAATCTTGTGGTCTATTATATTATTGGAAATGATTTTACCTTTATGCAGACGAGAGGATTCTGCTATGGGAATTATGTTTAATAAAAATCTTGTGGTTTATTAAAATAATGGAAATGAATGATTATGATAAACTAATGAACTCACCAACCTTTTGGTTGACACTTAAAAGCATGTTTATTCTCAGGTTTGAAAGAAATCTTCCGCTGTGCATTAGCTCATTTTAAGGATATTACTTGGAGTCATTCATGGCATATTTCGAAAGACGTTGCATTCGAGTCATTGATTTCATCAAGATTATTATTAAGTCAATTATAGTTGGATGTATTATGAAATGGTATGCATGCTGTCAACTTTAGATGTGAATAAAGTTTGTCTTTTAAAAACGAATGCAATGTTTGTAAAATGTATCATATAGAGGTCAAATACCTCGCGATGTAATCAACTGTTGTGAATTATTTATAATGTATATGAACGCATCCTTTCAAAGTGTAGTGACCCGAACTTTTCCATGTTTATATATATTAATTGAGATTGATATTTACATGATTAAATGTTTCCAACATGTTAAGCAATCAAACTTGTTAAGACTTGATTAATTGAAATAGGTTTCATATAGACAATTGACCACCCAAGTTGACCGGTGATTCACGAACGTTAAAACTTGTAAAAAAACTATATGATGACATATATATGGTTATATATATAGTTAACATGATATTATGATAAGTAAACATATCATTAATTATATTAACAATGAACTACATATGTAAAAACAAGACTACTAACTTAATGATTTTGAAACGAGACATATATGTAACGTTTATCGTTGTAACGACATTTAATGTATATATATCATATTAAGAGATATTCGTACATCATAATATCATGATAATATAATAATTTAAAATCTCTTTTGATATTATAAACATTGGGTTAACAACATTTAACAAGATCGTTAACCTAAAGGTTTCAAAACAACACTTACATGTAACGACTAACGATGACTTAACGACTCAGTTAAAATGTATATACATGTAGTGTTTTAATATGTATTTATACACTTTTGAAAGACTTCAATACACTTATCAAAATACTTCTACTTAACAAAAATGCTTACAATTACATTCTCGTTCAGTTTCATCAACAATTCTACTCGTATGCACCCGTATTCGTACTCGTACAATACACAGCTTTTAGATGTATGTACTATTGGTATATACACTCCAATGATCAGCTCTTAGCAGCCCATGTGAGTCACCTAACACATATGGGAACCATCATTTGGCAACTAGCATGAAATATCTCATAAGATTACAAAAATATGAGTAATCATTCATGACTTATTTACATGAAAACAAAATTACATATCCTTTATATCTAATCCATACACCAACGACCAAAAACACCTACAAACACTTTCATTCTTCAATTTTCTTCATCTAATTGAACTCTCTCAAGTTCTATCTTCAAGTTCTAAGTGTTCTTCATAAATTCCAAAAGTTCTAGTTTCATAAAATCAAGAATACTTTCAAGTTTGCTAGCTCACTTCCAATCTTGTAAGGTGATCATCCAACCTCAAGAAATCTTTATTTCTTACAGTAGGTTATCATTCTAATACAAGGTAATAATCATATTCAAACTTTGGTTCAATTTCTATAACTATAACAATCTTATTTCAAGTGATGATCTTACTTGAACTTGTTTTCGTGTCATGATTTTGCTTCAAGAACTTTGAGCCATCCAAGGATCCATTGAAGCTAGATCCATTTTTCTCTTTTTCAGTAGGTTCATCCAAGGAACTTAAGGTAGTACTGATGTTCATAACATCATTCGATTCATACATATAAAGCTATCTTATTCGAAGGTTTAAACTTGTAATCACTAGAACATAGTTTAGTTAATTCTAAACTTGTTCGCAAACAAAAGTTAATCCTTCTAACTTGACTTTTAAAATCAACTAAACACATGTTCTATATCTATATGATATGCTAACTTAATGATTTAAAACCTGGAAACACGAAAAACACCGTAAAACTGGATTTACGCCGTCGTAGTAACACCGCGGGCTGTTTTGGGTTAGTTAATTAAAAAAAACTATGATAAACTTTGATTTAAAAGTTGTTATTCTGAGAAAATGATTTTTATTATGAACATGAAACTATATCCAAAAATTATGGTTAAACTCAAAGTGGAAGTATGTTTTCTAAAATGGTCATCTAGACGTCGTTCTTTCGACTGAAATGACTACCTTTACAAAAACGACTTGTAACTTATTTTTCCGACTATAAACCTATACTTTTTCTGTTTAGATTCATAAAATAGAGTTCAATATGAAACCATAGCAATTTGATTCACTCAAAACGGATTTAAAATGAAGAAGTTATGGGTAAAACAAGATTGGATAATTTTTCTCATTTTAGCTACGTGAAAATTGGTAACAAATCTATTCCAACCATAACTTAATCAACTTGTATTGTATATTATGTAATCTTGAGATACCATAGACACGTATACAATGTTTCGACCTATCATGTCGACACATCTATATATATTTCGGAACAACCATAGACACTCTATATGTGAATGTTGGAGTTAGCTATACAGGGTTGAGGTTGATTCCAAAATATATATAGTTTGAGTTGTGATCAATACTGAGATACGTATACACTGGGTCGTGGATTGATTCAAGATAATATTTATCGATTTATTTCTGTACATCTAACTGTGGACAACTAGTTATAGGTTACTAACGAGGACCGCTGACTTAATAAACTTAAAACATCAAAATATATTAAAAGTGTTGTAAATATATTTTGAACATACTTTAATATATATGTATATATTGTTATAGGTTCGTGAATCAAACAGTGGCCAAGTCTTACTTCCCGACGAAGTAAAAATCTGTGAAAGTGAGTTATAGTCCCACTTTTATAATCTAATATTTTTGGGATGAGAATACATGCAGGTTTTATAAATGATTTACAAAATAGACACAAGTACGTGAAACTACATTCTATGGTTGAATTATCGAAATCGAATATGCCCCTTTTTATTAAGTCTGGTAATCTAAGAATTAGGGAACAGACACCCTAATTGACGCGAATCCTAAAGATAGATCTATTGGGCCTAACAAACCCCATCCAAAGTACCGGATGCTTTAGTACTTCGAAATTTATATCATATCCGAAGGGTGTCCCGGAATGATGGGGATATTCTTATATATGCATCTTGTTAATGTCGGTTACCAGGTGTTCACCATATGAATGATTTTTATCTCTATGTATGGGATGTGTATTGAAATATGAAATCTTGTGGTCTATTGTTACGATTTGATATATATAGGTTAAACCTATAACTCACCAACATTTTTGTTGACGTTTAAAGCATGTTTATTCTCAGGTGAATATTAAGAGCTTCCGCTGTTGCATACTAAAATAAGGACAAGATTTGGAGTCTATGATTGTATGATATTGTGTAAAAACTGCATTCAAGAAACTGATTTCGATGTAACATATTTGTATTGTAAACCATTATGTAATGGTCGTGTGTAAACAGGATATTTTAGATTATCATTATTTGATAATCTACGTAAAGCTTTTTAAACCTTTATTTATGAAATAAAGGTTATGGTTTGTTTTAAAAATGAATGCAGTCTTTGAAAAACGTCTCATATAGAGGTCAAAACCTCGCAACGAAATCAATTAATATGGAACGTTTTTAATCAATAAGAACGGGACATTTCAGTTGGTATCCGAGCGTTGGTCTTAGAGAACCAGAATTTTGCATTAGTGTGTCTTATCGAGTTTGTTAGGATGCATTAGTGAGTCTGGACTTCGACCGTGTTTACTTGAAAAATGATTGCTTAACAAATTTTGTTGGAAACTATATATTTTTAACATGTGAATATTATGTGATATATTAATCTCTTAACGCGTTTGATATTATGTGATAGATGTCTACCTCTAGAACAAGTCCCATTGACTCACCTAATAATAATGAAGAGTCAAATGTAAATTGGAATGATTCGTGGACTGATTCACAAGTTCCCGAAGAGGAACCGGAAGAAGAGTCGGAACCGGAAGACGAATCAGAACCGGAAGAAGAATCGGAACCGGAAGAAGAAATAGAACAGGTGGGGGAAATAATAAAACGGTTAAGTAAAAGAGAATCCTCAACCAACCGACCAAGGTTAATTATGGTCAATGGTGTTTCCGCCAAGGAAGCAAAATATTGGGAGGATTACCAATTCTCTGATGAATCGGATTCCGACGAGAATTCCGATGATGTTATAGAAATTACCCCAACTGAATTTAAAAAGGCAAAAGAAAATAATAAGGGAAAGGGCATAAAAATAGGGAAATCTAATGCCAACCCCGATGAACTTTATATGTATCGTCAAACCCCGAAGTCCTTAAGTTGTAACAATGACCCGGGAACCTCTAAACCACCAGGTTTTTCTAAACCAATGTGGATCACGACGGCTCGTATTAGGGGAACATCATATATCCCTAGAAACTTGGCAAAACGAACCAAAACCGAAGAAGAAGAAACAAGCGAGTCGGAATAAGATAGTTGTATTCGTGTGGTGTAATATATGTAATATAGTGTGCTTATGCTTTATGATATATGTAAAAATTGCTTGTATTAATAAGTATATTTTTTTATGAATCTAACTCTTGTCTATTTTACAGTATAAAAACACAAAATGGATAGACAACCCAATATTTTAAGAGACCTACCCGGAGACATGATTGATGAAATCTTGTCTAGAGTCGGCCAGAATTCCTCGGCACAACTATTTAAGGCGAGATCAGTTTGTAAGACATTCGAAGAACGTTCCAAGAATGTCTTGGTTTATAAGAGACTTTCGTTTGAAAGATGGGGGATATCACATTGGGAAACCCATAAGTTACGATGTGTTTACTTTGACGCATATATTGCGGGGAACCCAAATGCTATTTTACGCAACGGGTTAAGAAATTATTTTGACTCAATATATCCGAATATTGGACTTCGTGATTTAGAAAAAGCGGCTAACATGCAACATAAAGAAGCATGTTATGCTTACGGATTAGTAATGTTCGCTTCTCACCAAAGTGAGAACAAGAACATCGGGCTACAACTATTAAACAAAACGTTTCCACAAGTGACGGAGTCGGTAATTGGGGTAAGAAATGAGGTTTTTAGATTATTACGGGACTGTTGGACATTACGTAACCCTCGTCCCTTTGACGACGTTACAACACGCTGTCTTATCAACGGCCATGACGGTTATGTTGCACAAGACCAAGGATGGGAAGTGGTCCTAGTAAAACCAGAATGCATGACTTGTTTCTGGACGTATGAATTACGTGTCTTTATTGCCTTTGCTGAACGACTTGTGTACTAGCTAGAATTATCTTCACAACTATCTTGTATCAAAGTTATTGTGTGCTATATTTCATGCTTTATGTAAAATAAGCGGTATTGTAAGTTTGTAAAATATTGTATAAAAGTTTGAACGCGAAATATTATTATAATCAGTTTTTCATATAGAATTGTAGTAGTTTCATTGTATATTAGCTACTAAGTATGAACTTAACGGGTAGGTACTACCCGAATTTAAACTTATAAAACGCTAATATGAAGAAAAAGCTTTTATAAATGAGTTCATATTATGCTACGAAATACTATTAACTACTCTTAATATTCTGTATGATTAACTTGTTCCATTTGACTATTTTGAAGGAAATGGCACCGACTACTCGACACACCGTGAATATGAATGAAGAGGAATTCCGTACTTTTCTAGCTTCAAACATAGCCGCAGTACAGGCTGCGCTACATACCAACAATAACCTTGGATCTAGCAGTACAGGAAATCGTGTAGGATGCACCTACAAAGAATTCACTGCCTGCAAACCTTTGGAATTTGATGGAACCGAAGGACCGATCGGATTGAAACGGTGGACCGAGAAGGTCGAATCGGTGTTTGCCATAAGTAAGTGTACTGAAGAGGACAAAGTGAAGTACGCTACGCATACCTTCACAGGTTCTGCGTTAACATGGTGGAATACCTATCTAGAGCAAGTGGGACAAGACGATGCGTACGCACTACCGTGGTCAGCATTCAAGCACTTGATGAACGAGAAGTACCGTCCCAGAACCGAGGTCAATAAGCTCAAGACAGAACTTAGAGGGTTACGAACCCAAGGATTTGATATTACCACGTACGAAAGACGATTCACAGAATTGTGCCTATTGTGTCCGGGAGCATTCGAAGATGAGGAAGAGAAGATCGACGCGTTTGTGAAAGGATTACCGGAAAGAATCCAAGAAGATATAAGTTCACACGAGCCCGCCTCCATACAACAGGCATGTAGAATGGCTCACAAACTAGTGAACCAGATTGAAGAAAGAATTAAAGAACAGACTGCTGAAGAGGCCAATGTGAAGCAAGTCAAAAGAAAGTGGGAGGAAAACGGTGATAAGAATCACCAATACAACAACAACAGCAATTACAACAATAATCGCAACAATTATCCCAACAATCGCAACATCAATCGCAACTACAACAAACGGCCCAACAACAACAACAACAACAACAACAATAGCAACTACAACAATCATCCCAACAACAATAATAACCGCAACAACAACAACAATCAGAAGCAGATATGCCAAAGGTGTGAAAAGTATCACACGGGGTTCTGCACCAAATTTTGCAACAAGTGTAAAAGAAATGGTCATAGCGCGGCGAAGTGTGAGGTCTACGGACCAGGGGTTAATAGAACGAAAGGAACAAATGGTGTCGGAACGAGTAATGGCGGAGCAAGTAGTGTCGGAGCAAGTTATGCCAATGTAGTTTGTTATAAATGTGGAAAACCGGGCCACATTATTAGAAATTGCCCGAACCAGGAGAACACGAATGGACAAGGCCGCGGAAGAGTTTTCAATATTAATGCGGCAGAGGCACAGGAAGACCCGGAGCTTGTTACGGGTACGTTTCTTATTGATAATAAATCTGCTTACGTTTTATTTGATTCGGGTGCGGATAGAAGCTATATGAGTAGAGATTTTTGTGCTAAATTAAGTTGTCCATTGACGCCTTTGGATAGTAAATTTTTACTCGAATTAGCAAATGATAAATTAATTTCAGCAGATAATATATGTCGGAATCGAGAAATTAAACTGGTTAGCGAAACATTTAAGATTGATTTGATACCAGTAGAGTTAGGGAGTTTTGATGTGATAATCGGTATGGACTGGTTGAAAGAAGTGAAAGCAGAGATCGTCTGTTACAAAAATGCAATTCGCATTATACGAGAAAAAGGAAAACCCTTAATGGTGTACGGAGAAAAGGGCAACACGAAGCTACATCTTATTAGTAATTTGAAGGCACAAAAACTAATAAGAAAAGGTTGCTATGCTGTTCTAGCACACGTCGAGAAAGTACAAACTGAAGAAAAGAGCATCAATGATGTTCCCATTGCAAAAGAATTTCCCGATGTATTTCCGAAAGAATTACCGGGATTACCCCCACATCGATCCGTTGAATTTCAAATAGATCTTGTACCAGGAGCTGCACCAATAGCTCGTGCTCCTTACAGACTTGCACCCAGCGAGATGAAAGAACTGCAAAGCCAATTACAAGAACTTTTAGAGCGTGGTTTCATTCGACCAAGCACATCACCGTGGGGAGCTCCTGTTTTGTTTGTCAAGAAGAAAGATGGTACATTCAGGTTGTGTATCGACTACCGAGAGTTGAACAAACTTACCATCAAGAACCGCTACCCACTACCGAGAATCGACGACTTATTTGATCAACTACAAGGCTCGTCTGTTTATTCAAAGATTGACTTACGTTCCGGGTATCATCAAATGCGGGTGAAAGAAGATGATATTCCAAAGACTGCTTTTAGAACACGTTACGGTCATTACGAGTTTATGGTCATGCCGTTTGGTTTAACTAATGCACCAGCTGTGTTCATGGACCTTATGAACCGAGTGTGTGGACCATACCTTGACAAGTTTGTCATTGTTTTCATTGATGACATACTTATTTACTCAAAGAATGACCAAGCACACGGTGAACATTTGAGAAAGGTGTTAGAAGTATTGAGGAAGGAAGAATTGTACGCTAAGTTTTCAAAGTGTGCATTTTGGTTGGAAGAAGTTCAATTCCTCGGTCACATAGTGAACAAAGAAGGTATTAAGGTGGATCCAGCAAAGATAGAAACTGTTGAAAAGTGGGAAACCCCGAAAACTCCGAAACACATACACCAGTTTTTAGGACTAGCTGGTTACTACAGAAGATTCATCCAAGACTTTTCCAGAATAGCAAAACCCTTGACTGCATTAACGCATAAAGGGAAGAAATTTGAATGGAATGATGAACAAGAGAAAGCGTTTCAGTTATTGAAGAAAAAGCTAACTACGGCACCTATATTGTCATTGCCTGAAGGGAATGATGATTTTGTGATTTATTGTGACGCATCAAAGCAAGGTCTCGGTTGTGTATTAATGCAACGAACGAAGGTGATTGCTTATGCGTCTAGACAATTGAAGATTCACGAACAAAATTATACGACGCATGATTTGGAATTAGGCGCGGTTGTTTTTGCATTAAAGACTTGGAGGCACTACTTATATGGGGTCAAAAGTATTATATATACCGACAACAAAAGTCTTCAACACATATTTAATCAGAAACAACTGAATATGAGGCAGCGTAGGTGGATTGAATTATTGAATGATTACGATTTTGAGATTCGTTACCACCCGGGGAAGGCAAATGTGGTAGCCGATGCCTTGAGCAGGAAGGATAGAGAACCCATTCGAGTAAAATCTATGAATATAATGATTCATAATAACATTACTACTCAAATAAAGGAGGCGCAACAAGGAGTTTTAAAAGAGGGAAATTTAAAGGATGAAATACCCAAAGGATCGGAGAAGCATCTTAATATTCGGGAAGACGGAACCCGGTATAGGGCTGAAAGGATTTGGGTACCAAAATTTGGAGATATGAGAGAAATGGTACTTAGAGAAGCTCATAAAACCAGATACTCAATACATCCTGGAACGGGGAAGATGTACAAGGATCTCAAGAAACATTTTTGGTGGCCGGGTATGAAAGCCGATGTTGCTAAATACGTAGGAGAATGTTTGACGTGTTCTAAGGTCAAAGCTGAGCATCAGAAACCATCAGGTCTACTTCAACAACCCGAAATCCCGGAATGGAAATGGGAAAACATTACCATGGATTTCATCACTAAATTGCCAAGGACTGCAAGTGGTTTTGATACTATTTGGGTAATAGTTGATCGTCTCACCAAATCAGCACACTTCCTGCCAATAAGAGAAGATGACAAGATGGAGAAGTTAGCACGACTGTATTTGAAGGAAGTCGTCTCCAGACATGGAATACCAATCTCTATTATCTCTGATAGGGATGGTAGATTTATTTCAAGATTCTGGCAGACATTACAGCAAGCATTAGGAACTCGTCTAGACATGAGTACTGCCTATCATCCACAAACTGATGGGCAGAGCGAAAGGACGATACAAACGCTTGAAGACATGCTACGAGCATGTGTTATTGATTTCGGAAACAGTTGGGATCGACATCTACCGTTAGCAGAATTTTCCTACAACAACAGCTACCATTCAAGCATTGAGATGGCTCCGTTTGAAGCACTTTATGGTAGAAAGTGCAGGTCTCCGATTTGTTGGAGTGAGGTGGGGGATAGACAGATTACGGGTCAGGAGATTTTACAAGAAACTACCGAGAAGATCATCCAAATTCAACAACGGTTGAAAACCGCCCAAAGTCGACAAAAGAGCTACGCTGACATTAAAAGAAAAGATATAGAATTTGAAATTGGAGAGATGGTCATGCTTAAAGTTGCACCTTGGAAAGGCGTTGTTCGATTTGGTAAACGAGGGAAATTAAATCCAAGGTATATTGGACCATTCAAGATTATTGATCGTGTCGGACCAGTAGCTTACCGACTAGAGTTACCTCAACAACTCGCGGCTGTACATAACACTTTCCACGTCTCGAATTTGAAGAAATGTTTTGCTAAAGAAGATCTCACTATTCCGTTAGATGAAATCCAAATCAACGAAAAACTTCAATTCATCGAAGAACCCGTCGAAATAATGGATCGTGAGGTTAAAAGACTTAAGCAAAACAAGATACCAATTGTTAAGGTTCGATGGAATGCTCGTAGAGGACCCGAGTTCACCTGGGAGCGTGAAGATCAGATGAAGAAGAAATACCCGCATCTATTTCCAGAAGATTCGTCAACACCTTCAACAGCTTAAAATTTCGGGACGAAATTTATTTAACGGGTAGGTACTGTAGTGACCCGAACTTTTCCATGTTTATATATATTAATTGAGATTGATATTTACATGATTAAATGTTTCCAACATGTTAAGCAATCAAACTTGTTAAGACTTGATTAATTGAAATAGGTTTCATATAGACAATTGACCACCCAAGTTGACCGGTGATTCACGAACGTTAAAACTTGTAAAAAAACTATATGATGACATATATATGGTTATATATATAGTTAACATGATATTATGATAAGTAAACATATCATTAATTATATTAACAATGAACTACATATGTAAAAACAAGACTACTAACTTAATGATTTTGAAACGAGACATATATGTAACGTTTATCGTTGTAACGACATTTTATGTATATATATCATATTAAGAGATATTCGTACATCATAATATCATGATAATATAATAATTTAAAATCTCTTTTGATATTATAAACATTGGGTTAACAACATTTAACAAGATCGTTAACCTAAAGGTTTCAAAACAACACTTACATGTAACGACTAACGATGACTTAACGACTCAGTTAAAATGTATATACATGTAGTGTTTTAATATGTATTTATACACTTTTGAAAGACTTCAATACACTTATCAAAATACTTCTACTTAACAAAAATGCTTACAATTACATTCTCGTTCAGTTTCATCAACAATTCTACTCGTATGCACCCGTATTCGTACTCGTACAATACACAGCTTTTAGATGTATGTACTATTGGTATATACACTCCAATGATCAGCTCTTAGCAGCCCATGTGAGTCACCTAACACATGTGGGAACCATCATTTGGCAACTAGCATGAAATATCTCATAAGATTACAAAAATATGAGTAATCATTCATGACTTATTTACATGAAAACAAAATTACATATCCTTTATATCTAATCCATACACCAACGACCAAAAACACCTACAAACACTTTCATTCTTCAATTTTCTTCATCTAATTGAACTCTCTCAAGTTCTATCTTCAAGTTCTAAGTGTTCTTCATAAATTCCAAAAGTTCTAGTTTCATAAAATCAAGAATACTTTCAAGTTTGCTAGCTCACTTCCAATCTTGTAAGGTGATCATCCAACCTCAAGAAATCTTTGTTTCTTACAGTAGGTTATCATTCTAATACAAGGTAATAATCATATTCAAACTTTGGTTCAATTTCTTTAACTATAACAATCTTATTTCAAGTGATGATCTTACTTGAACTTGTTTTCGTGTCATGATTTTGCTTCAAGAACTTTGAGCCATCCAAGGATCCATTGAAGCTAGATCCATTTTTCTCTTTTTCAGTAGGTTCATCCAAGGAACTTAAGGTAGTAATGATGTTCATAACATCATTCGATTCATACATATAAAGCTATCTTATTCGAAGGTTTAAACTTGTAATCACTAGAACATAGTTTAGTTAATTCTAAACTTGTTCGCAAACAAAAGTTAATCCTTCTAACTTGACTTTTAAAATCAACTAAACACATGTTCTATATCTATATGATATGCTAACTTAATGATTTAAAACCTGGAAACACGAAAAACACCGTAAAACTGGATTTACGCCGTCGTAGTAACACCGCGGGCTGTTTTGGGTTAGTTAATTAAAAAAAAACTATGATAAACTTTGATTTAAAAGTTGTTATTCTGAGAAAATGATTTTTATTTTGAACATGAAACTATATCCAAAAATTATGGTTAAACTCAAAGTGGAAGTATGTTTTCTAAAATGGTCATCTAGACGTCGTTCTTTCGACTGAAATGACTACCTTTACAAAAACGACTTGTAACTTATTTTTCCGACTATAAACCTATACTTTTTCTGTTTAGATTCATAAAATAGAGTTCAATATGAAACCATAGCAATTTGATTCACTCAAAACGGATTTAAAATGAAGAAGTTATGGGTAAAACAAGATTGGATAATTTTTCTCATTTTAGCTACGTGAAAATTGGTAACAAATCTATTCCAACCATAACTTAATCAACTTGTATTGTATATTATGTAATCTTGAGATACCATAGACACGTATACAATGTTTCGACCTATCATGTCGACACATCTATATATATTTCGGAACAACCATAGACACTCTATATGTGAATGTTGGAGTTAGCTATACAGGGTTGAGGTTGATTCCAAAATATATATAGTTTGAGTTGTGATCAATACTGAGATACGTATACACTGGGTCGTGGATTGATTCAAGATAATATTTATCGATTTATTTCTGTACATCTAACTGTGGACAACTAGTTATAGGTTACTAACGAGGACAGCTGACTTAATAAACTTAAAACATCAAAATATATTAAAAGTGTTGTAAATATATTTTGAACATACTTTAATATATATGTATATATTGTTATAGGTTCGTGAATCAAACAGTGGCCAAGTCTTACTTCCCGACGAAGTAAAAATCTGTGAAAGTGAGTTATAGTCCCACTTTTAAAATCTAATATTTTTGGGATGAGAATACATGCAGGTTTTATAAATGATTTACAAAATAGACACAAGTACGTGAAACTACATTCTATGGTTGAATTATCGAAATCGAATATGCCCCTTTTTATTAAGTCTGGTAATCTAAGAATTAGGGAACAGACACCCTAATTGACGCGAATCCTAAAGATAGATCTATTGGGCCTAACAAACCCCATCCAAAGTACCGGATGCTTTAGTACTTCGAAATTTATATCATATCCGAAGGGTGTCCCGGAATGATGGGGATATTCTTATATATGCATCTTGTTAATGTCGGTTACCAGGTGTTCACCATATGAATGATTTTTATCTCTATGTATGGGATGTGTATTGAAATATGAAATCTTGTGGTCTATTGTTACGATTTGATATATATAGGTTAAACCTATAACTCACCAACATTTTTGTTGACGTTTAAAGCATGTTTATTCTCAGGTGAATATTAAGAGCTTCCGCTGTTGCATACTAAAATAAGGACAAGATTTGGAGTCTATGATTGTATGATATTGTGTAAAAACTGCATTCAAGAAACTGATTTCGATGTAACATATTTGTATTGTAAACCATTATGTAATGGTCGTGTGTAAACAGGATATTTTAGATTATCATTATTTGATAATCTACGTAAAGCTTTTTAAACCTTTATTTATGAAATAAAGGTTATGGTTTGTTTTAAAAATGAATGCAGTCTTTGAAAAACGTCTCATATAGAGGTCAAAACCTCGCAACGAAATCAATTAATATGGAACGTTTTTAATCAATAAGAACGGGACATTTCACAAAGCTTTTCTTCAAATTTGGTGGAGATCCGATTACATCAATTGTCCTTTATTAAGCCACACCAATAATCTTTCGGTCACACTAAAAAATTAAAGCTTATTTGGTTAACTCATATCTCTAATGAGATACGGATTGTTCCCACCAAAAGAACAATCATTTTTCTAAGTCCCTTTAAGAAAATTAGTTAGCTAAGTAAGATGGTGTTCTTATTACAAAAACAAAGCTGCTAACTTGATCACCCTATATTAGAAGCTCACAATCACACTCCAGGTTAATACAAGTTATGATCTATGTTACTTCTTCGACTAATTCAAACAAGTAGCTTACAATGAAAACTAGCTAATTATAAGAATTAAGTATATAGTTAACATTGATTCTATCTTGGGCACAAGATAGAATGTCCCTCTAGCTCGTCACATATCTAATCGTATGTCATGAAGCTCTATGTGATCTTGCTATATTTGAATGAAGTTCTAGAGAGCTCGACCATCTTAAAGCTTTATATATGTCTTCCTTTTATAACTGAAGAGATGAACTTGACAGATGACTAACGGTCATGTTCACGACCGACTGTTGCATCGACCGTCTGCAATAGTCCAAATAAAGTAACCGTTTATGCAACGGTTCTTTTTCTTTAAGTGAGTTGGTCTATTGCTAAATCAGTTTTACCTGCAGAAAGTGTGCAATAGCCTAGAAAAATGCTTTACGCATAAAGTGTTTGAATTAGCTTGGACCTAGATTTATGAGAGAGACTTGTCACAAACACTTTGGATAAGTCTTTTTTTCTTGTCATTCCATCATGAATTACCAATTAAGCTAAGTGCAGATTTGGATCATATCCAATATGTAATTAAAACTTTGGCCAAGATCTAGTCGTTTGAGTTTAGATTGACAAAACATCTTTTGCTTTAATCATAAACTCGATAATCGATGTAAAGAACAAACGGCCATAGGCATTAAGCATTGACTTTAAACTTAAGCACACATTTAATCTTATAATCCTAACTGATTTATATGTATTAGTCATTCATGCAGTAAGTGTCACAAGTACGTACACATGTTAATGACTACGGTTACGCATATTAAGATTACTTACTTAAACCAACATACACTCACTAATCATGTAATTAAGTAGGCAACATATATTTATCATTTAAGTGCAAAGCAAATAGCATGCATTGATCGTTTAAGCATTAAGCAAAAAACATGTGCTTAGTATATTAAGATTTAGACAGTAGACATATATGATTTTGCTTATGAAGTAACATACAATTTTCTAGGCGTTTATAATCTCCTAATCATGTATCTATATAAGCATTTAAATTAGCACACTTAGATTAATATTAATGTTTGATAAAACCATGTTCTTAATGTGTACAAAAAATAGTGCCGTATGGTTTTATCTTAGTTTATCATGTCTTTACTCAAGTACTTTTACTAGAGATAGTTTGATTTTAACAAATCAATAAAGACACGATTTGAAATTATAACAAGTGATCAAACCACATCATATGTTACTTAATTCCATATGGTTTGATCTTAGGGTAAGTATTCATTTAAGCATGCATACTTGTAACATTTGTGCTAGACATATTAGCTAAGCATGTTAGTTCTAAGCTTATAGCATTTAAGTTTACATTGCAACTAATCATGTCAGTTCCTATGCATATAGTAACTAATAATGTTAATGTATGAGCGCGAATAAACTAATCTCTAAATATATAGATGTATAAGTCTACAATAATGTACAACTCATGTTTAGGAAGGAGCTTCTTCTAATTGGGACGTGATGATCATTCTTAAGATGTCTAGATAGATTCTAAGATTGCAAAAGTTATCAAAAACTTATGTGTTTTTGTGATGATTAGTTTTAAGTTGTATGACTATTACCGGTGATAAATATGTTCAAATATGTATGATACCGAACTTCATTAATTATCTTTTAGAAACTCATGCAATATGAATTAGATGCATTTTCAACCATTAATAATGTCAAACTGTTTGATAATCGTTTTGAAAAGCATAGTTTTACTTTCCAAGATTACGGTCAATGCATGGCTTAGCCGTGATGTTGACCGTGCATATCTAAATCTGTTTGGACTTAGGAATGTGAGTATAGAGCATGAATGGTAACTCATATGGTCTAACAGTGGTGTTTCACCGTATTCATGCTCTTTGTGAAAATGACACATTTAGATTTAGACATTGTGTGTTATGGTCATTTGCTAGAGAAAATGTAGGTTCATGAACTTGCATTTTTTACTTTATCATTACTTGTCATTGCTCATGATTATTGTCATCATCAAAACCTGAATTAATGTTGAATATTAAGGTTGGATCATAAACCAACATTCTCCACCTTTTTTATAATGACAAACATATAAGTGATGACAAGAAATATGCCATAAAACTGCAAGTGTTAACATCACTTACCAATACTCTTTCTCCCTCTTTTGTTGAAGCAAAAAATTTTAGCTCCCCCTGGAACTAAGCTTTCCTTTTGAGAATGCTCCCCCTTAAATTATTATCAATATACGAGTCAATACTCACGTAAGCATTAATGGGATTGAAAGCCGATTTATTATCAAGTAGCAAATAACATTAATGCATATAGATGCATATAAGCAAGTAGCACGTTGCATTTAGGTGAGCATATAATTGTAACACATAATGAATGCATATAGCAAGCAATAATTATTGATCACGGATGTGTAAAATCGTGTATATAAATTTAATTGAAAAAGTACCGGTTTAATGGACTATTACATACTAATGGGCAGTGTACTCAATCGTGCAACAATATAGAAATTGGTAATTTCAAGTATCATTCCAAAGAGAGTGTTCACGTAATTCAAGATTATAAACTAATTTTAATTAACTAAACAAATAAAAAATTAAATGAAGGAAATAACATATATTTTGTTTTGGTTATTTAACGATTAACCAATCAAGAGACCTATAAATTAAAAGACAATATATTTGTGTTTTATGTTAATAAAACAAATTACAGATGATTTAAATTAAATGATGGAAAATATGTCCAGCTATGATTTCTTCACTATGTTGTGTGTATCTAAGTTTAAGTCATGATTAACAACCACACAAATGCAATTCGACTCACCGGTTCACCAAGAGTTCTCTTTAGTGAACAGGACAATTCAGATTACACTGAAATGTCCCGTTCTTATTGATTAAAAACGTTCTATATTAATTGATTTCGTTGCGAGGTTTTGACCTCTATATGAGACGTTTTTCAAAGACTGCATTCATTTTAAAACAAACCATAACCTTTATTTCATCAATAAAGGTTTAAAAAGCTTTACGTAGATTATCAAATAATGATAATCTAAAATATCCTGTTTACACACGACCATTACATAATGGTTTACAATACAAATATGTTACAACAAAATAAGTTTCTTGAATGCAGTTTTTACACAATATCATACAAGCATGGACTCCAAATCTCGTCCTTATTTAAGTATGCGACAGCGAAAGCTCTTAATAATCACCTGAGAATAAACATGCTTAAAACGTCAACAAAAATGTTGGTGAGTTATAGGTTTAACCTATATATCTCAAATCATAATAATAGACCACAAGATTTCATATTTCAATACACATCCCATACATAGAGATAAAAATCATTCATATGGTGAACACCTGGTAACCGACATTAACAAGATGCATATATAAGAATATCCCCATCATTCCGGGACACCCTTCGGATATGATATAAATTTCGAAGTACTAAAGCATCTGGTACTTTGGATGGGGCTTGTTGGGCCCGATAGATCTATCTTTAGGATTCGCGTCAATTAGGGTGTCTGTTCCCTAATTCTTAGATTACCAGACTTAATAAAAAGGGGCATATTCGATTTCGATAATTCAACCATAGAATGTAGTTTCACGTACTTGTGTCTATTTTGTAAATCATTTATAAAACCTGCATGTATTCTCATCCCAAAAATATTAGATTTTAAAAGTGGGACTATAACTCACTTTCACAGATTTTTTTACTTCGTCGGGAAGTAAGACTTGGCCACTGGTTGATTCACGAACCTATAACAATATATACATATATATCAAAGTATGTTCAAAATATATTTACAACACTTTTAATATATTTTGATGTTTTACGTTTATTAAGTCAGCTGTCCTCGTTAGTAACCTACAACTAGTTGTCCACAGTTAGATGTACAGAAATAAATCGATAAATATTATCTTGAATCAATCCACGACCCAGTGTATACGTATCTCAGTATTGATCACAACTCAAACTATATATATTTTGGAATCAACCTCAACCCTGTATAGCTAACTCCAACATTCACATATAGAGTGTCTATGGTTGTTCCGAAATATATATAGATGTGTCGACATGATAGGTCAAAATATTGTATACGTGTCTATGGTATCTCAAGATTACATAATATACAATACAAGTTGATTAAGTTATGGTTGGAATAGATTTGTTACCAATTTTCACGTAGCTAAAATGAGAAAAATTATCCAATCTTGTTTTACCCATAACTTCTTCATTTTAAATCCGTTTTGAGTGAATCAAATTGCTATGGTTTCATATTGAACTCTATTTTATGAATCTAAACAGAAAAGTATAGGTTTATAGTCGGAAAAATAAGTTACAAGTCGTTTTTGTAAAGGTAGTCATTTCAGTCGAAAGAACGACGTCTAGATGACCATTTTAGAAAACATACTTCCACTTTGAGTTTAACCATAATTTTTGGATATAGTTTCATGTTCATAATAAAAATCATTTTCTCAGAATAACAACTTTTAAATCAAAGTTTATCATAGTTTTTAATTAACTAACCCAAAACAGCCCGCGGTGTTACTACGGCGGCGTAAATCCGGTTTTACGGTGTTTTTCGTATTTCCAGGTTTTAAATCATTAAGTTAGCATATCATATAGATATAGAACATGTGTTTAGTTGATTTTAAAAGTCAAGTTAGAAGGATTAACTTTTGTTTGCGAACAAGTTTAGAATTAACTAAACTATGTTCTAGTGATTACAAGTTTAAACCTTCGAATAAGATAGCTTTATATGTATGAATCGAATGATGTTATGAACATCATTACTACCTTAAGTTCCTTGGATAAACCTACTGGAAAAGAGAAAAATGGATCTAGCTTCAATGGATCCTTGGATGGCTCGAAGTTCTTGAAGCAAAATCATGACACGAAAACAAGTTCAAGTAAGATCATCACTTGAAATAAGATTGTTATAGTTATAGAAATTGAACCAAAGTTTGAATATGATTATTACCTTGTATTAGAATGATAACCTACTGTAAGAAACAAAGATTTCTTGAGGTTGGATGATCACCTTACAAGATTGGAAGTGAGCTAGCAAACTTGAAAGTATTCTTGATTTTATGAAACTAGAACTTTTGGAATTTATGAAGAACACTTAGAACTTGAAGATAGAACTTGAGAGAGATCAATTAGATGAAGAAAATTGAAGAATGAAAGTGTTTGTAGGTGTTTTTAGTCGTTGGTGTATGGATTAGATATAAAGGATATGTAATTTTGTTTTCATGTAAATAAGTCATGAATGATTACTCATATTTTTGTAATTTTATGAGATATTTCATGCTAGTTGCCAAATGATGGTTCCCACATGTGTTAGGTGACTCACATGGGCTGCTAAGAGCTGATCATTGGAGTGTATATACCAATAGTACATACATCTAAAAGCTGTGTATTGTACGAGTACGAATACGGGTGCATACGAGTAGAATTGTTGATGAAACTGAATGAGGATGTAATTGTAAGCATTTTTGTTAAGTAGAAGTATTTTGATAAGTGTATTGAAGTCTTTCAAAAGTGTATAAATACATATTAAAACACTACATGTATATACATTTTAACTGAGTCGTTAAGTCATCGTTAGTCGTTACATGTAAGTGTTGTTTTGAAACCTTTAGGTTAACGATCTTGTTAAATGTTGTTAACCCAATGTTTATAATATCAAATGAGATTTTAAATTATTATATTATCATGATATTATCATGTATGAATATCTCTTAATATGATATATATACATTAAATGTCTTTACAACGATAATCGTTACATATATGTCTCGTTCAAAAATCATTAAGTTAGTAGTCTTGTTTTTACATATGTAGTTCATTGTTAATATACTTAATGATATGTTTACTTATCATAGTATCATGTTAACTATATATATATCCATATATATGTCATTATATAGTTTTTACAAGTTTTAACGTTCGTGAATCACCGGTCAGCTTGGGTGGTCAATTGTCTATATGAAACATATTTCAATTAATCAAGTCTTAACAAGTTTGATTGCTTAACATGTTGGAAACATTTAATCATGTAAATATCAATCTCAATTAATATATATAAACATGGAAAAGTTCGGGTCACTACAGTACCTACCCGTTAAATAAATTTCGTCCCGAAATTTTAAGCTGTTGAAGGTGTTGACGAATCTTCTGGAAATAGATGCGGGTATTTCTTCTTCATCTGATCTTCACGCTCCCAGGTGAACTCGGGTCCTCTACGAGCATTCCATCGAACCTTAACAATTGGTATCTTGTTTTGCTTAAGTCTTTTAACCTCACGATCCATTATTTCGACGGGTTCTTCGATGAATTGAAGTTTTTCATTGATTTGGATTTCATCTAACGGAATAGTGAGATCTTCTTTAGCAAAACATTTCTTCAAATTCGAGACGTGGAAAGTGTTATGTACAGTCGCGAGTTGTTGAGGTAACTCAAGTCGGTAAGCTACTGGTCCGACACGATCAATAATCTTGAATGGTCCAATATACCTTGGATTTAATTTCCCTCGTTTATCAAATCGAACAACGCCTTTCCAAGGTGCAACTTTAAGCATGACCATCTCTCCAATTTCAAATTCTATATCTTTTCTTTTAATGTCAGCGTAGCTCTTTTGTCGACTTTGGGCGGTTTTCAACCGTTGTTGAATTTGGATGATCTTCTCGGTAGTTTCTTGTATAATCTCCGGACCCGTAATCTGTCTATCCCCCACTTCACTACAACAAATCGGAGACCTGCACTTTCTACCATAAAGTGCTTTAAACGGCGCCATCTCAATGCTTGAATGGTAGCTGTTGTTGTAGGAAAATTCTGCTAACGGTAGATGTCGATCCCAACTGTTTCCAAAATCAATAACACATGCTCGTAGCATGTCTTCAAGCGTTTGTATCGTCCTTTCGCTCTGCCCATCAGTTTGTGGATGATAGGCAGTACTCATGTCTAGACGAGTCCCTAATGCTTGCTGTAATGTCTGCCAGAATCTTGAAATAAATCTGCCATCCCTATCAGAGATAATAGAGATTGGTATTCCATGTCTGGAGATGACTTCCTTCAAATACAGTCGTGCAAACTTCTCCATCTTGTCATCTTCTCTTATTGGCAAGAAGTGTGCTGATTTGGTGAGACGATCAACTATTACCCAAATAGTATCAAAACCACTTGCAGTCCTTGGCAATTTAGTGATGAAATCCATGGTAATGTTTTCCCATTTCCATTCCGGGATTTCGGGTTGTTGAAGTAGACCTGATGGTTTCTGATGCTCAGCTTTGACCTTAGAACACGTCAAACATTCTCCTACGTATTTAGCAACATCGGCTTTCATACCCGGCCACCAAAAATGTTTCTTGAGATCCTTGTACATCTTCCCCGTTCCAGGATGTATTGAGTATCTGGTTTTATGAGCTTCTCTAAGTACCATTTCTCTCATATCTCCAAATTTTGGTACCCAAATCCTTTCAGCCCTATACCGGGTTCCGTCTTCCCGAATATTAAGATGCTTCTCCGATCCCTTGGGTATTTCATCATTTAAATTTCCCTCTTTTAAAACTCCTTGTTGCGCCTCCTTTATTTGAGTAGTAAGGTTATTATGAATCATTATATTCATAGATTTTACTCGAATGGGTTCTCTGTCCTTCCTACTCAAGGCATCGGCTACCACATTTGCCTTCCCCGGGTGGTAACGAATCTCAAAGTCGTAATCATTCAATAATTCAATCCACCTACGCTGCCTCATATTCAGTTGTTTCTGATTAAATATGTGTTGAAGACTTTTGCGGTCGGTATATATAATACTTTTGACCCCATATAAGTAGTGCCTCCAAGTCTTTAATGCAAAAACAACCGCGCCTAATTCCAAATCATGCGTCGTATAATTTTGTTCGTGAATCTTCAATTGTCTAGACGCATAAGCAATCACCTTCGTTCGTTGCATTAATACACAACCGAGACCTTGCTTTGATGCGTCACAATAAATCACAAAATCATCATTCCCTTCAGGCAATGACAATATAGGTGCCGTAGTTAGCTTTTTCTTTAATAACTGAAACGCTTTCTCTTGTTCATCATTCCATTCAAATTTCTTCCCTTTATGCGTTAATGCAGTCAAGGGTTTTGCTATTCTGGAAAAGTCTTGGATGAACCTTCTGTAGTAACCAGCTAGTCCTAAAAACTGGCGTATGTGTTTCGGAGTTTTCGGGGTTTCCCACTTTTCAACAGTTTCTATCTTTGCCGGATCCACCTTAATACCTTCTTTGTTCACTATGTTACCGAGGAATTGAACTTCTTCCAACCAAAATGCACACTTTGAAAACTTAGCGTACAATTCTTCCTTCCTTAATACTTCTAACACCTTTCTCAAATGTTCACCGTGTTCTTGGTCATTCTTTGAGTAAATAAGTATTTCATCAATGAAAACAATGACAAACTTGTCAAGGTATGGTCCACACACTCGGTTTATAAGGTCCATGAACACAGCTGGTGCATTAGTTAAACCAAACGGCATGACCATAAACTCGTAATGACTGTAACGTGTTCTGAAAGCAGTCTTTGGAATATCATCTTCTTTCACCCGCATTTGATGATACCCGAAACGTAAGTCAATCTTTGAATAAACAGACGAGCCTTGTAGTTGATCAAATAAGTCGTCGATTCTCGGCAGTGGGTAGCGATTCTTGATGGTAAGTTTGTTCAACTCTCGGTAGTCGATACACAACCTGAATGTACCATCTTTCTTCTTGACAAACAAAACAGGAGCTCCCCACGGTGATGTGCTTGGTCGAATGAAACCACGCTCTAAAAGTTCTTGTAATTGGCTTTGCAGTTCTTTCATCTCGCTGGGTGCGAGTCTGTAAGGAGCACGAGCTATTGGTGCAGCTCCTGGTACAAGATCTATTTGAAATTCAACGGATCGATGTGGGGGTAATCCCGGTAATTCTTTCGGAAATACATCAGGAAATTCTTTTGCGACGGGAACATCATTGATGCTCTTTTCTTCAGTTTGTACTTTCTCGACGTGTGCTAGAACAGCATAGCAACCTTTTCTTATTATTTTTTGTGCCTTCAAATTACTAATAAGATGTAGCTTCGTGTTGCCCTTTTCTCCGTACACCATTAAGGGTTTTCCTTTTTCTCGTATAATGCGAATTGCATTTTTGTAACAAACGATCTCCGCTTTCACTTCTTTCAACCAGTCCATACCGATTATCACATCAAAACTCCCTAACTCTACTGGTATCAAATCAATCTTAAATGTTTCGCTAACCAGTTTAATTTCTCGATTCCGACATATATTATCTGCTGAAATTAATTTACCATTTGCTAATTCGAGTAAAAATTTACTATCCAAAGGCGTCAATGGACAACTTAATTTAGCACAAAAATCTCTACTCATATAGCTTCTATCCACACCCGAATCAAATAAAACGTAAGCAGATTTATTGTCAATAAGAAACGTACCCGTAACAAGCTCCGGGTCTTCCTGTGCCTCTGCCGCATTAATATTGAAAACTCTTCCACGGCCTTGTCCATTCGTGTTCTCCTGGTTCGGGCAATTTCTAATAATGTGGCCCGGTTTTCCACATTTATAACAAACTACATTGGCATAACTTGCTCCGACACTACTTGCTCCGCCATTACTCATTCCGACACCATTTGTTCCTTTCGTTCTATTAACCCCTGGTCCGTAGACCTCACACTTCGCCGTGCTATGACCATTTCTTTTACACTTGTTGCAAAATTTGGTGCAGAACCCCGAGTGATTCTTTTCACACCTTTGGCATAGCTGCTTCTGATTGTTGTTGTTGTTGCGGTTATTATTGTTGTTGGGATGATTGTTGTAGTTGCTGTTGTTGTTGTTGTTGTTGTTGTTGTTGTTGGGCCGTTTGTTGTAGTTGCGATTGATGTTGCGATTGTTGGGATAATTGTTGCGATTATTGTTGTAATTGCTGTTGTTGTTGTTGTTTTGGTGATTCTTATCACCGTTTTCCTCCCACTTTCTTTTGACTTGCTTCACATTGGCCTCTTCAGCAGTCTGTTCTTTAATTCTTTTTTCAATCTGGTTCACGAGTTTGTGAGCCATTCTACATGCCTGTTGTATGGAGGCGGGCTCGTGTGAACTTATATCTTCTTGGATTCTTTCCTGTAATCCTTTCACAAACGCGTCGATCTTCTCTTCCTCATCTTCGAATGCTCCCGGACACAATAGGCACAATTCTGTGAATCGTCTTTCGTACGTGGTAATATCAAATCCTTGGGTTCGTAACCCTCTAAGTTCTATCTTGAGCTTATTGACCTCGGTTCTGGGACGGTACTTCTCGTTCATCAAGTGCTTGAATGCTGACCACGGTAGTGCGTACGCATCGTCTTGTCCCACTTGCTCTAGATAGGTATTCCACCATGTTAACGCAGAACCTGTGAAGGTATGCGTAGCGTACTTTACTTTGTCCTCTTCAGTACACTTACTTATGGCAAACACCGATTCAACCTTCTCGGTCCACCGTTTCAATCCGATCGGTCCTTCGGTTCCATCAAATTCCAAAGGTTTGCAGGCAGTGAATTCTTTGTAGGTGCATCCTACACGATTTCCTGTACTGCTAGATCCAAGGTTATTGTTGGTATGTAGCGCAGCCTGTACTGCGGCTATGTTTGAAGCTAGAAAAGTACGGAATTCCTCTTCATTCATATTCACGGTGTGTCGAGTAGTCGGTGCCATTTCCTTCAAAATAGTTAAATGGAACAAGTTAATCATACAGAATATTAAGAGTAGTTAATAGTATTTCGTAGCATAATATGAACTCATTTATAAAAGCTTTTTCTTCATATTAGCGTTTTATAAGTTTAAATTCGGGTAGTACCTACCCATTAAGTTCATACTTAGTGGCTAATATACAATTCAACTACTACAATTCTATATGAAAAACTGATTATAATAATATTTCGCGTTCAAACTTTTACACAATATTTTACAAACTTACAATACCGCTTATTTTACATATAGCATGAAATATAGCACACAATAAATTTGATACAAGATGGTTGTGAAGATAATTCTAGCTAGTACACAAGTCGTTCAGCAAAGGCAATAAAGACACGTAATTCATACGTCCAGAAACAAGTCATGCATTCTGGTTTTACTAGGATTACTTCCCATCCTTGGTCTTGTGGAACATAACCGTTATGGCCGTTGATAAGACAGCGTGTTGTAACGTCGTCAAAGGGACGAGGGTTACGTAATGTCCAACAGTCCCGTAACAATCTAAAAACCTCATTTCTTACCCCAATTACCGACTCCGTCACTTGTGGGAACGTTTTGTTTAATAGTTGTAGCCCGATGTTCTTGTTCTCACTTTGGTGAGAAGCGAACATTACTAATCCGTAAGCATAACATGCTTCTTTATGTTGCATGTTAGCCGCTTTTTCTAAATCACGAAGTCCAATATTCGGATATATTGAGTCAAAATAATTTCTTAACCCATTGCGTAAAATAGCATTTGGGTTCCCCGCAATATATGAGTCAAAGTAAACACATCGTAACTTATGGATTTCCCAATGTGATATCCCCCATCTTTCGAACGAAAGCCTTTTATAAACCAAGGCATTCTTGGAACGTTCTTCGAATGTCTTACAAACTGATCTCGCCTTAAGTAGTTGTGCCGAAGAATTCTGACCGACTCTAGACAAGATTTCATCAATCATGTCTCCGGGTAGGTCTCTTAAAATATTGGGTTGTCTATCCATTTTGTGTTTTTATACTGTAAAATAGACAAGAGTTAGATTCATAAAAAAAAATACTTATTAATACAAGAAATTTTTACATATATCATAAAGCATAAGCACACTATATTACATATATTACACCACACGAATACAACTATCTTATTCCGACTCGCTTGTTTCTTCTTCTTCGGTTTTGGTTCGTTTTGCCAAGTTTCTAGGGATATATGATGTTCCCCTAATACGAGCCGTAATTTTCCACATTGGTTTAGAAAAACCTGGTGGTTTAGAGGTTCCCGGGTCATTGTTACAACTTAAGGACTTCGGGGGTTGACGATACATATAAAGTTCATCGGGGTTGGAATTAGATTTCTCTATTTTTATGCCCTTTCCCTTATTATTTTCTTTTGCCTTTTTAAATTCAGTTGGGGTAATTTCTATAACATCATCGGAATTCTCGTCGGAATCCGATTCATCGGAGAATTGATAATCCTCCCAATATTTTGCTTCCTTGGCTGAAACACCATTGACCATAATTAACCTTGGTCGGTTGGTTGAGGATTTTCTTTTACTTAACCGTTTTATTATTTCCCCTACCGGTTCTATTTCTTCATCCGGTTCCGATTCTTCTTCCGGTTCCGATTCTTCTTCCGGTTCCGACTCTTCTTCCGGTTCCTCTTCGGTAACTTGTGAATCAGTCCACGAATCATTCCAATTTACATTTGACTCTTCATTATTATTAGGTGAGTCAATGGGACTTGTTCTAGAGGTAGACATCTATCACATAATATCAAACGCGTTAAGAGATTAATATATCACATAATATTCACATGTTAAAAATATATAGTTTCCAACAAAATTTGTTAAGCAATCATTTTTCAAGTAAACACGGTCGAAGTCCAGACTCACTAATGCATCCTAACAAACTCGATAAGACACACTAATACAAAATTCTGGTTCTCTAAGACCAACGCTCTGATACCAACTGAAATGTCCCGTTCTTATTGATTAAAAACGTTCCATATTAATTGATTTCGTTGCGAGGTTTTGACCTCTATATGAGACGTTTTTCAAAGACTGCATTCATTTTAAAACAAACCATAACCTTTATTTCATCAATAAAGGTTTAAAAAGCTTTACGTAGATTATCAAATAATGATAATCTAAAATATCCTGTTTACACACGACCATTACATAATGGTTTACAATACAAATATGTTACAACAAAATAAGTTTCTTGAATGCAGTCTTTGAAAAACGTCTCATATAGAGGTCAAAACCTCGCAATGAAATCAATTAATATGGAACGTTTTTAATCAATAAGAACGGGACATTTCATACACAGTGCAGGGTTCCCTGACTCTAAAGACATATAAAATGTGGCAAGCTAAATTGACTGACTTAAAGACTTGAACTGTGACCCAGAGTTCTCTGTAGTCAAAAATTGTGCCAATGTTCCTTGTGCACAATCAACCTATATTTCTACCAATTAAGAAATTAATTCAGTTCTTTGTTCCAGATATTGCTCAGTTGACCTAACCCAGATAACCACTTGTGATGATTATGACAGACTCCAATATGTGTCACTGAATTGGATAACCACAACCACAAGCAATTAAGTAATATATGATTAAGCAATTAAAAACATACACAATAGAATTCAATGAATCCTCACTTGATTGGACAATCACATACATTAATCAATTTTCATACTAGTATCAATAAGAATTTTAGATTACTCAAACATCAAATCATCATATGTATAATTATAAATCAATCGAAAATAATATCCTACACACTATTTAGTGTAGATGAACATAAAGATTTAGCCTACAATCATACTTGAAACCGAAATCAAATCAAAAGTACTAACCATGTTACTGAACAAAAGATTAAACCTAATGAAATAAGAGTTCTTGAATGATGAAGGAATCACCACGTATTTCTTGAATGATTGGATTGATTAGATGATGATGGAGTTCTCCAAAAATAACCGGGATTCGTTCCTTGGAGCTCTAAAAACGTCTAAAGTTAAGATGATATGATAAATGACCTAAACATGGCTTAAATACCCCAAAAATGCTCCAGAGGGGTTGCGCGATGCACAGTTGTACATGAAAGCTTCAATACTAATTTTTCTTTATTTGGAGTGTCGTGCAAGGATTTTTCGCAGCACACCGTTTCACTATTTCAACAAACATTTATTTTGTAAGTTGTAGAGCTTTGAGTTACGGACATCTGGACTTTTGATTCATCTTAATCCGGGTTTTTAGGAGTGAGATATGGCTGAAATCGTGCCGGCGCATAAATTTTGCAAAACTTCTCAATTCTTTAACCAAACTGCCCGAATACAAGATTGATCAAACATACCATGTAAAGGAAGCTTAGAACTCTCTAACTTCGTGATATTAATCAACAATATGAACCAGAATAAACTTTGCTGATAATTGAGCTTCAAATCACGTGTAAACCAACACCAAAACTCCAAAACCTGCTCTATAACTCATATCTTCAATCTACAGAAAATATATACAATTAATCTTCAATATTTGCAGGAAACTAACCAAAGAAGGATTGATATTGCGACTGAAAATGTGAACGATTTGAGCAATGTGTTATAGACATATTATTTAGGCATATTTGGTGAGATCATAAAACCTATAGGTAGGTGTTGATATTATTCTAAAAAATTTATATTTAACTCCTTATGTGTTACATCATTCATATATCAAGGTATTCCTAGTAAGCATTCAAGTTGTGCATTGCGAACTTAATAGGTAACCTACAACTACTTAAAGTGGATGACTATCAGGCAGTCCTTAGATAAGAGTGTAATAAGGCATCATATTCCTATCCTAAGCTTTTAAGCAGAGTGAGCCTAAAGCTACTTCATATGTTTTCATTAAGCATTTTCTCAAAAGAATCACAAAACAAGGATATGAAGCATATCTCTACTTTGTCACTAGACTTTTATGAAGGTAAGCAGACTATTGTTGACCTAATCATTACTATTCTTAGCAGGCAGTCTATAGTCTAAATGCATCTAGTTGAATATCTTCATATACTAAGGAATTGTAAGCATATAATCACATAAGTATGCAGAAGAAACAAGTATAAGATACACTTCTAAATAAGTAGTCATGCACATGCGTAAGCATAAATCAGATAAGCATCTTATCAAAGTAGTGGTTTTCCTTTATCTCAAGAGTCAAGAATTTTAGTTGTTTGAGATTAAACATATGAGTTGTCCTTTTAAATGAGTCAACTTTTGATAGACTTAATTGATTAATTCAATGTTTATAGCACATATTCATTTTGTGATGGTCACTGAATAATTTTGATGATTTATTTTATCATTTAGATTCTAATAGAGAATGTCTTAGTTGACTGTATTTTGAATGTCTTTGTCTTGTTTTAGCTTTGGATTTATTACTGTCATACTTTATAGTACTGACACTTTTTTGATTTTGTTGATTTGAGATTTTTTTATCTTGTTTTGGTTAAAATAGTTTTTATGGTCAACTCTATCGATTAGTTGTTTGGTTGACCGTGGGATAGTTTTATATAAATTGCGGAATGTAAAACATATGCAAAACAGTGTATACAAAAAAAAACCCCTTTAACATTCCTAAAAGGATTACATCATAGGGGTTACAATCTAAATTTATTCAGATACATCATCGTCTTCGGTCAATGAAGATTAGTCAAGGTAGCCAATGCTTCTCAGGGAGATAAGTTCATTGGCAATTGCCGCTCTTGGAATGTCAGGAGATATAGCGTGATAGTGGCAGAAGAGGTGATTGAGAAGAGTCCCATATGGAAGCGACCTCGTTCGAGCTACAGGAAGACACCAAATTCTCCAGGCCACCAATTGCACCATACAAACCTTAACATGGTGATTTTGGCACCAGAGTAGGGCAACCTCGATGTCATCCAAAATAGGGCAATTACCTTCTCTGAAGAATACATTTCTAGGGATGAACGCATTCCTCTTTCTGGCGAGATCAGAAAGATCACCTTCTCGAATTCCTCGCCTCCATGCTTCTTTCTTTGGAATGTGGGGACATAGATGATCAACAATTACTTTCCATGGAAGGTTCCTTAGTTGACATAGAGTTTCTTCATAGAAAGGAATGTTGAGCACCTTTCTGAAATTGAGAAGACCCAAGCAGAACTCTTTTTGCGAATAGTTGAATGGTAAGGAACTTATTTTCAACAAGTTCGAAGTTAGCATATAACTCACGAATGAGCTAAGGGTATTTTGGTCTAGAAACCTTTAGAAAGGAGAGCCATCTCATGGATGTGAAGTCATCAAGGACTAGAGGAAATTCTTCCTTGATGATACTTAGACAACTGGAGATTGGTCGACTCCTCAGCATCACTAGGTTGCACACCTCACATTGTTCTAATGAAGATGTATGGGTAAAGCTGAAGCGAATGGTGTTCATGATTTTAGATAGGAATGAAGAAGATGATTTTGAAAGTTTTTGGTTTTAAAGAGAATGAATTTCAAGATTAAATTAATTCTATAAATAGATGTAGAAAATTTTCTTTCCAATCAAGTGATTTATTTCTTCAAAAACCGTTGAAGAAAATGAAAACTCAAAGGACGGTCTTGTCACACAATCGGCGGTCGATTTGTGTGGCATCAGGTTAGACACGTCTAGAGGCCTTCTTGAATTAATGATTTGTGATAGATATAAATCATTACCAAGTTTGGAATACCCTTCAAGAGATGATGACTTGTATTGGAAAGGGTTGTGATGATTGTTTGGAAGAGGATGAGTTGACTTGTCTGTAATTAATCTTTATTTTAGTAATTTAGTTACGAATTTCATGAATTCTCACATAGTTATTCAGTATTTATTCGTTTATCTTTTAAATTAGTTAAATTTTAGAGAACTTGACTAGTCATTTTGGGAGGTTATATGTTTCAATGATACACGGTTGGACTGATGGAATAACCGTGTATTTGACCGTGATATTGTGACTCTGAATTTTGATCAGCACATCACATGGTTAACATACAGTATCAGCTGTGCTCCTGCCATGGCTTCTGCTGAATGATTTAACTATCTTTTTACTAGAACACTTGCTTCTTAATCGCATACTGATTTGAGCCATGGTTCATTGAATTAATACTTTAAACTTTTTACTATTTAGTTAAGGGGATGACCTGAGGCAAAGAGTTTATTTCCGTATAATTCTTTAGTTATTGATCATGTTATGTTTGAGGTCAAACACTCGTTTTAAATCATGAATATAGTTCATTCTTCATTTGAACTTGTATTAAACCACTTACTAGTTAACCAAATTAATTACTTGAGCTGAAGATTTAATGTAATCATGTAACTATGCTTTTACTATTTATCCACAAAGTGATTTGAGCCAAAAGCTTATCGATCATTTTAGAAGTGTTGAGCACTTTGTTTTGCAAACTTTAGGACAAGATTTCCTGGAGTTAGATTTAATTGATGTTTAGAGAATTCAAATTACTGCTTATGATGCTTAATATACTTGCTTAACATAGTTTCAACACATAACAAGTTTAGTATGCAACTCATTCTAAATTAATGATTCATTCAAGAATTGAAGGCATACTTAATCTAACTATTATTTTGTTTAAGGTTCTTAATTTAAAATGAAAACTTAGCTCGCCATGAAAATGGTGGATTTATTCTCAAAGCCTTACGGTGGAAAAGGTAGACTTAGAGCACTTCTTGTATATCCCTTGACTCCTCTTCATAAGAGTGCTTCTATATTTGTCAAGATCTATCTTTATTATCCTTCTTCACAGGCCCTTCCTTCTTCTAGTCTTGATCATATCTTTTAAATTGACATGATTTATGTGAATCAGGACTAATTCATCTCAGATTTCCTTTGCATTCTCTAGATGTATAACTCCAGTGAGATTCTTTTGACAGAGCTTTGCAAAGGAGAGGTTTTGGTCGTTGTTTGGAGCTCATCATATGTGATCATACCCTTTCTTATGATCTATGATCCTTGAAGATTTCTCATTTGAAGTGATGAGATCTTTAATCGTATATTGTCATCTTCAGATGAGTAAGAGCTTAGCTCCAAGATCGTTGACTCTGGTTCTAGTACCAAAATGTTTCAAAATATTTAAACCGAGATTGAAACACCATTTTTGGCAAGGATTAGAGCAACGCTCTGATATTAATTGTAAGCATGTAACACCGTACTTTTTACATACACATTTTTTTAAAGACACTCACAGCGGAAGACTTATTAATTACAATTACACATCATATATTAAATACAGTAATATATGATTACACAATCACATGTGTTACGTTATTATTACAAACCATTTAAACATATTGTGTATTACAAAACATCAGAGTATCACTGTGTCAAACATCTGCAGCTGCCCGACAATACCCACCAAAAGCTATTATTACACACCTGCAGGGCAAAACACTGTGGGGGAATTAGCATAACGCTAAGTGAATGACAATATCTTGGTGGACATCACTATAAGCATCAAACACAGCTTAAATGCACTGGTCACTAGATCACTTAAAGCCATACACAAGAGGACCGTCAACCCATAATTGATCAAGCTAGAATATACCGATAGCCCCTATTACTGAATCACTGGTATAGTCCTCCAGACGTGACGCACTCGTCATTCACACTATACCACCAATCAGTAATCACAGACCCAACACTATTACCCGACACTAAGGTAAATATGGTTGACCTCCTACGTCGGAATTACACCATCGACGTAGCACTGGGTGCGCACATAATCACATATAGTCACTGAACTGGTCACAGACTCATAAACAGTCTAATTAAAAGCATGGCACTAATCACTACACTCTTCACTGTATAATCATTCCCATAAAGATAGTCCTACTCACCTGGAATCACAAGTACTCAATTGTCTTATATCACTGAGCCTTCACCTTTCCGTTTATCACCTGAGAATATCATACCTCTAGTTAGTACACTTTTCAATCAGGTTACACATCTGAAAAAATAAACACAGTAACATAGTATAAGGGGTCAGAATTGCACTTGGCCCAAACATACAAACACTGTCACTCGCACGGATGAGGTCTCCCTCGTGCGGCTGACTAGCTCACTCGTACGGGTGAGTATCCTCACTCGCACAACTAATCTATCACTTGTACGAGTGATTTTCAAACTCACTCACACAGTTTAGTGTCTCACTCGCACGGATGGACACTTCACTCGTACGGGTGAGTGCCTCAAACGCAAGGTTAAGTAACAGCAACAGATATGTAATTTGAGCTTTTTACACCCAACCCAAATTTTGATTTAGTGTTTTAAAACCTTATCATTGGAAAGTAGACCTCAAGATGATTCCAACGATAGTTTATTTGTCAAAAACGGGGTTACGGTCTGAAAGTTACACCCTTTTCAATTTTACCAAAAGCTGACCACTGCTCAACCGCGTGGTTGATCCCTGCTCAACCACGTGGGTGAGTCCTCAAAAGTGTGCTCAACTGCATGGTTGAGCTGTCACTCATACAGATGCTGAAGAACAGCATCAGGTCGCTGTTTTTGAGTTTTTGATACCTAAAACTCGATTTCTGCTTGTTTTGATCAATCCAATGGCACAAGAATAACACATAATACATATATAACTTATTTCTAGTCTCAATCAAGCATAACAAACACATTCAAAGCAGGAATTAACCATAAAAAGCTTACTTTAATAAAACCCACTTACTACCCAACTTAATTCACCAAAATCTGAGATTTTTACCTTGATTTGATAATTGAAAACACTTGAATTGGATGCACGAAATCACAAGCTTTGAACTATAATTTTTGATTTTAGGATTTAAAGAGCAAAGGTGTGTTTAGGGTTTATGTTTTACTAAAATTAGAAAGTAAGGAACGAGCTGAACATATATAGGTTTCTTCATTGTGAGGAAACCCTATTTCGTATAACACACATGTATTTACCAGTTATCTGAAACCCAAAATCTTTAATAACTTATTTATTCTAAGTCCAATTCACAAAAGGAAATATGTTTTGTGACCCTAGTCACAAAACGCACATTATCCCATACACAATAATTATAAAACACATAATTATTAAGATCACTATAATAACACAGAAAGGTAAATAGGTCATTACCACTAGGCCCAAAGCTAGACTGTTACAAATCTACCCCCTTAAGAAGATTCTGTCCTTGGAATCTGATCACGGTTAAACAGATGGGGGTATCTAGAGGTCATCAACTCCTCGGTCTCCCATGTCAGATTGGTGCCTAAACTATGCTTCCATTCCACAAGCACCTTGGGAATCTGTTTTTTGTGTAACTTAGTCACTTTTCTGTCGACGATCCTCACTGGTTCTTCCACCAATTTCTTACTAGAATCTACTTTCAGATCTTGTAGAGGAAGAATTGGACTTTCGTCGTCCACTTTACACTTACGAATGTAGCAGATGTTGAACATATCATGAATACCTGCTAACTCTGGAGGAAGATCTAACACTACAGTTTTATTGTTTAGCACTTGACGGATTCTAAAAGGACCAATGTACCTTTGAGCTAGTTTTCCAAGTTTGCCGAACTGAATTACACCCTTCCACGGTGACACTTTTAAATACACACGTTCACCCACGATAAATGTCAGTGGTCATCAACTAGGATCTGCATACATCTTTTGTCGATCTCTAGCAGCTTTCAGCTTTTCACGTGCGACAGCCACTTTTTCCACAGTCTGCTGCACAATTTCTGGACCAGCAAATTGTTTCTCACCTGCCTCCAATCAACACGATGGAGTTCGACACTTTCTACCATACAACATTTCGTAAGGCGGCATGACAATACTTGAATGGTAGGAATTGTTGTAAGCAAATTCTATCAATGGCAAATGATAATCCCACGATCCACCATATTTTAACACACAAGCCCTTAACATATCCTCTAAAGTCTGAATAGTTCGTTCACTTTGACCCTAGGTTTGAGGATGATAAGATGTACTAAGGTTGACACGAGTACCCAAATTCTCTTGTAGACTATTCCAGAAACTAGACACAAATCTCGAATCTCTATCTGACACAATAGACAATGGTATCCCATATCGTGATACTATTTCATTTAGGTACAACTGAGCTAATTTGGTCAATGAAGTTGTTTCACTAGTAGCTAGAAAATGCGCACTTTTGGTTAAACGGTCCACTATTACCCAAATCATGTCATTTCCTTTCTGGGTTCTGGGTAGTTTTGTCACAAAATCCATGGTGATATGTTCCCATTTCCACTCTGGAATCTCTAATTGATGCAAAGACCTATACAGTTTCTGGTGTTCTGCCTTCACTTAGGTGCAAATATGACATTTTTCCACGTATTGCGCGATGTCTGCTTTCATAGTTGGCCACCAATATAACACTTTCAGATCATGGTACATTTTTGTACTACCGGGATGCACAGATAATCTCGATTTATGTGCTTCATTTAATATTAAATCCCTCAATCCTCCAAGTAATGGCACCCAAACCCGTTCACGATAAGTCTTTAATCCTCGAGAATCATTCATCAATTCTTCTTTTCTTTTCACCATTAACTCAGATATCAAATATTCATCTTGTAATGCTTCGAGTTAAATTATCTTTAGTCGATCCACTAAGTCGGACACAATCTTAATTCGCAAAAAGTTTACACTGTCAGCGAATTTCTTACGACTTAACGCATCAGCCATGGCGTTTGCCTTTCCAGGATGATATCTGATCTCACAGTCATAATCCTTAATTAGTTCTTGCCACCGTCTCTGGCGCATAATCATCTTTTTCTGTGAAAAGATATACTGTAAACTTTTATGATCGGTGCAGATAACACAATGGGTACCATAAAGATAATATCTTCATAGCTTTAATGCAAACATTACTGCAGCCATTTCTAGGTCATGTGCTGGATAATTCTTTTCACTTGGTTTTAATTGTCGAGACACATATGCAATTACACGATCTCTTTGCATTAATACACAACCCAAACCGGATAAGGACGCATCGCAGTACACAATGAAGTCGTCGGATCCCTCATTTAAGGCTAACACTGGTGCTTGACACAACAAACTTTTCAAGGTCTGAAACGCAGTTTCATGTTCATTACCCCACTGAAAAGACACATCCTTTCTAGTTAACTTTGTCAAAGAACTTGCAATCTTTGAAAAATCTTTAATAAATCATCTGTAGTAACTGACTAATCCTAGAAAACTCTTGATTTCTGTCAGATTCTTTGGTGAATTTCAATTCATCACAGCTTCAATTTTAGATGGATCCACTTTTATACCTTCCACACAAATAATATGACCCAAAAATTGAACTTCACGTAACCAGAACTCACACTTGGAAAATTTTGCATACAGTTGTTCACGTTTCAAAAGTTCCAACACTTGTCTTAAATGCTCAGCATGCTCAGATTCAGTTTTGGAGTACACTAAGATGTCATCAATGAACACGATAATAAACTTATCCAAAAACGGTTTACACACCCTATTTAAGAGATCCATGAAAATTGCTCGAGCATTAGTTAACCCAAACGGCATCACTAAGAACTTATAATGACCATAACGAGTACGAAATGAAGTCTTAGGAATATCAGATTCAGCAACACGAACCTGGTGATATCCCGAACGTAAATCTATTTTTGAAAAGAACGAAGCTCCTTGAAGTTGATCGAATAAGTCATCTATCCTCAGAAGCGGATACTTATTCTTCATTGTTCTTTTATTTAGCTCACGATAATCTATACACATTCAGAGTGTACCATCTTTCTTTTTCACAAATAACACTGGTGCACCCCTTGGCGAAAAACTCGGACGAATGAACCCGCGGTCCAACAGTTGTTGAATTTGAGACATCTTTTCACAAATTTCTGAAGGAGCTTATCTCTACGGAGCTTTGGAAACTGGCGTAGCCCCTGGCAATAACTCGATCTTATATTCAACTTCCCTGATCGGCGGTAAGACTGGAAATTCATCTGGGAACACTTCTGGGTATTCAGACACCATAGGAATATCGGACACTACTTTCTTTTCCTTCTTTACATCGATCACATAAGCTAAGAAAAAATCACATCCCTTGGGCAAAGATTTCTGAACTTTCATCATCGATAATAATGGACAACGGAACCCGCCGCAATCACCACGAGCCACGAGCCACGACCCGTTTCCCACCGGCCACCGGAAAAGTGATAACTTTCATATCGCACTTAATACTGGCCTTATGGTCACTAATCCAATTAATTCCTAACACTACATCAAAGCTTGGTATAGGCATCACTAGATAAGTCACAGGGAAAAGACTACCCTCTATGTCAATAGTAATTCCAAAAACAAACTTTGTGACTGGAACACCTCGACACTTAAGGGTTCATTAATTACCTTAACAGGCACATTTAAATTAGCGCAAAATCTAGTTGACACAAACGAGCGATTTGCTCCACAGTCATATAGTACACGAGCCAGCAGAAAGTTTACTAAGAACATACCGTTGATTGCATCGTCAGTAGCAGTGGCAGCGTCTACTGACATCTGAAAGGCTCTAGCTTCAGGTGGTGGAGGATTCATGTGCTTCTGTCCCACAGAGGAAGCAGATGATCCCCCAGCTGACACAACAAGTACCCCTGACCTGGACACCGCCTTGGAATAACTCTTTCTTGCAGCTGGACACTCTGCAGATCTATGACCCTCTTTCTAACTGTTCCAACACACATTATTCTTAAATGAACAATCTTGAGGCTCATGTCTCACTATACCACAACGTAAACACCATTTCGTTAATGTTGAACACTGTCCACTGTGTGAAGACTTACACATTCTATAACATGTCTTCTGACTGCTTGACACTGATCCGCCCTGACTAGATTGTCTTTTTTGGCTTAAACCGACTTGATTTCTTTGATTGCTGGCTAGACTAACTTACCGTTGGTTTCACTTGCGACACACTTTCCATTTTCACACTTTTGGACACCTTAATATCACATTCGGTAACCTTTGCCAACATATTAGCTTGTGACAAAGTAGTAGCAAGTCTGGTGATCGTTCGGTATTCAGGTCGCAATACTTCCACAAACTGTTGCACTCTGGACTGTTCATCAGGTATCCACTGATGCACGAACCTTAACTTGTCTATAAATTTCTCAAAAACTTCATCGACTATCATGTCTCCACTCATCGTCATTTGAATGAAATCTTGCTTTAATCGGTTAATATCAAATGCAGTGCAGTACTGCTCCTGGACCTTTACAGCAAATTGTTCCCAAGTGACCTGATTGAGTTGCTCTTCTGACAATGGAGCAGTGATTGTATCCCAGCATACCATAGCTCGATTCTTTAACAGTCGGCTGGCATAAGTCACCCGCAATTCTGGTTCACATTGATTGGCCTTCAATGCTCATTTTACTTCTCTTAACCAATTAATTGTCATAATCGGATCATGATGACCCAAATACTCAGAGGGATTGCAGTCTAAAAACTGCTTAAAATGTACACTTTTTCTTCTCCTTCACTACTTGCTGAAACACGGGAATTTGAAATGGATTTGTGGTCGCATACTGATATTGCTGAGGAAACTGATATTGTTGGGAAAATTGATATGGCACTTGAAGTGGAACTTGAGGCTGAGACTGGAACGGTTAAGAAGCACTACCCAATGGTCCAGATGTATACTGAGTACCAGTAAACCCTGGAGGTATCGATGGATCACTAGCTTCAGACACCACAGTTGAATGCCTGATTTGGGCCTCTAATTCCTTCACTTTTTCTCGAGATTCCTGTAAATGACTTTCTAACTGTTAAACATACTCATCTGGATCACTTTCTGGACTATGTTCCACTGATGTCGCTCTAAATTTTGGGTTCGAGAGTCAAAGGGGCATCGTTATTTCTGGTCTGGTCGGCCATACCTTTCTGCAAACACATCATCTCACAAAAGCTTAGTTGATAACCTGTTAGCACCTATCACTAAGCACAATCACCTAGGCACATATCTCTACATTCATTTATTCCCCACTCGGATGTTTGACATGACAGATTCATAAGTTTGGGAGTAAGTCACTTATACAGTGCACATACTGCCAAACCTATGCTCTGATACCAACTTGTAACACCATACTTTTTACATACACATTTTTTTAAAGATACTCACAACGGAAGACTTATTAATTACACATCATATATTAAATACAGTAATATATGATTACACAAATCACAAGTGTTACGTTATTATTACAAACCATTTAAACATATTGTTTATTACAAAACATCAGAGTATCACTGTGTCTAACATCTGCAGTAGCCTGGCAATACCCACCAAAAGCTATTATTACACACCTGCAAGGAAAAACACTGTGAGGGAATTAGCAAAACGCTAAGTGAATGGCAATATCTAGGTGGACATCACCACAAGCATCAAGCACAGCTTAAAGACACTGGTCACTAGATCACTTGAAGCCATACACAAGAGGACCGACAATCCATAGCTGATCAAGCTAGAATATACCGATAGCCCCTATTACTGAATCATTGGTATAGTCCTCCAGACGTGACGCACTCGTCATTCACACTATACCACCAATCAGTAATCACGGACCCAACACTATTACCCGACACTAAGGTAAATAGGGCTGACCTCCTACGTCAGAATTACACCATTGACGTTAGCACTGGGTGCGCACATAATCACATATAGTCACTGCACTGGTCACAGACTCATAAACAGTCTAATTATAAGCATGTCACTAACCACTACACTTGTTACTGTATAATCATGCCCATAAAGATAGTCTCACTCACCTGGAAGCACAAGTACTCAGTTGTCTTATATCACTGAGCCTTCACCTTTCTGTTTATCACCTGAGAATATCATACCTCTAGTTAGTACACTTTTCAATCAGGTTACACATCTAAATAAATAAACACAGTAACATAGCAAAAAGGGTTAGAATTGCACTTAGCCCGAACATACAAGCACTGTCACTCGCACGGATGAGGTCTCACTCGTGCCGCTAACTAGCTCACTCGTACGGGTGAGTATCCTCACTCGTACGACTGATCTATCACTTGTACAAGTGATTTTCAAATTCACTCACACGGTTTAGTGTCTCACTCGCACGGATGGACACTTCACTCGTACGGGTGAGTGCCTCAAACGCACAGTTGAGCAAGAACAGCAGCATATCTGCAATTCGAGCTTTTTACATCCAACCCAAAGTTTGATTTAGTGTTTTAAAACCTTATAGTAGACTTCAAGGCGATTCCAACAATAGTTTATTTGTTAAAAACGGAGTTACGATTTGAAAGTTACACCTTTTTTTAATTTTACCAAAAGCTGACCACTGCTCAACCGTGTGGTTGAGCCCTTGACCGTACGGTTAAGCCCTCAACCGTGTGGTTGAGCCCTCAAAAGTTTTCTCAACTGCGTGGTTGAGCTGTCACTCGTACGGATGCTGAAGAACAACATCAGGTCGCTGTTTTGAGTTTTTGACACCTAAAACTCGATTTCTGCTTATTTTGATCTATTTAAAGGCTCAAGAATAACACATAATACACATATAATTTATTTCTAGCCTCAATCAAGCATAACAAACACATTCAAAGCGTGAAATTAACCATAAAAATCTTACTTTAATAAAACCCACTTACAACCCAACTTAATTCACCAAAATCTGAGGATTTTACCTTGATTTGATCCTTGAAAACACTTGAATTGGATGCACGAAATCACAAGCTTTGAATTACAATTTTTGATTTTAGGATTTAAAGAGCAAAGGTGTGTTTAGGGTTTAGGTTTTACTAAAATTGGAGAGTAAGGAACGAGCTGAACATATATGTAATATGGGTTTCTTCATTGTGAGGAAACCCTATTCCGTATAATACACGGGTATTTACTAGTTATCTGAAACCAAAATCTTTGATAACTTATTTATTCTAAGTCCAATTCACAAAAGAAAATATGTTCTGTGACTCTTGTCACAAAACGCACATTATCCCATACACAATAATTATAAAACACATAATTATTAAAATCACTATAATAACACAAAAGGGTAAATAGATCATTACCACTAGGTCCAAAGCGAGGCTGTTACAAAGTAACTCAGAAGGGTGGGGGTCAATAGTTACCTAGTAATTTCTTAAAACTTTTTTAATGTGTTTAACATTCTAAGCATAAATTTTAAATGTGAAAGCATTTGTGTTTGTTACTGCAATATGTAAAGAATGTAAAACGCAAAAAACATAAGGATTTATAGTGGTCAGGGAGGATGTTAACACATCATGTCGAGAATTTAGCTTCTCTAAGACTTTCTCCAAATACGGTGGAGATCTGATTACACCACTTGTCTTTTAATAAGCCACCCAACAATATTTCGGTCCCATTGAAAGATTAAAGCTTACTTGGTTAACTCATATCTCCACTTAGATACGGATTGTTCACAGTTTCACACCAAAAGAACAATCAATTTCCTAAGTCCTTAAAAAAAATTAGTTAGATAAGTAAGATGATGTTCTTATTAGAAGAACAAAGCCGCTAACTTTACTCCAAGTTAAAAGCTCACACTGTCACTCAAGGTTATTACAAGTGATGATCTATGCTACTTATTTATGTCATGAAGCTCTAGAATGTCCATCTAGCTTGTCACATATCTAACTATATGTCATGAAGCTCTATGTGATCTTGATGTACTTGAATAAAGTAGACGTTTATGCAACAATTCTTTTTCTTTAAGTGTGTTTGCTGACTTGGTGTTGCTTGCAGAAAGTGTGCAATAACCTAGGAAAATGCTTTGGGCTTAAAGTGTTTCGATTATCTTAGATGTAGCTTTATGAAAGTGACTTGTCACAAACACTTTGGGTAAGTCTTTCTTTCTTGGAATTCCATCATGAACTATTAATTAAGCTAAGTGCAGATTTGGATCATATCCAATCTATAATTCAGACTTTGATCCAGATCTAGCCCTTTGAGTTTGGGTTGGCAAATCAACTTTTGCTTTAATCAGAAACTCGATAATTGATGTAAAGAACATATGCTATACGCATTAAGCTTTGACTTTAACCCCATGCACACATTTAATCTTATAATCTTAGTCATTCATGCAGTAAGTGTGACTTGTACGCGCATATGTTAATGACTACGGTTAGGCATATTAAGAATACTTACTTATACCAACATACACTTGCTGATCAAGTAATTAAGCAGGGAACATATATTGATCGTTTAAGTGTAAAGAAAATACCATGCATTGATCATTTAAGCATTAAGCAGAAATCATGTTATTTGTATATTAAAATGTAGACACATACGATTTTGCTTATAAAGTATCATGCAATTTGCTAGGCGTTTTTTATCTCCCAATCATGTATTTATATAAACATATAGATTAGCACACTTAGATCAATATTAGTATTTGATAAAACCGTGTTCTTAATGTGTACGACAAATAGTGTCGTATGGTTTTATCTTGATTTATCATGTCTTTATTTAAGTACTTTTACTTGAGATAGTTTGATTTCAACAAATCAACTATAACCACGACGGCTAGTAGGATTCCGTATGCTGCTTATCTTCTTTCCTGATCTATCATTGTTGTGTGAATGTGATAAGATGTGTAATTGTTGATAATATTTTTTTGTAGTAATTCAGATCTATAGATTTAAATGTGCTTACTGAAATCGTTTATTAATAATACAAGTTATTAATTAGTAGTTGAAGTGGAACTAATTTATGAACGTGTGGCAGTAATGATAACTGGGAATGACACATAATGTAGTAGTTGTAGTAGCAGTAGTGACCCTAAAATCCTAATTAAGTTGTAAGATACAAACCACGCTTCCTAATTTGAGATTGAAGAAATGGGTTTTTCCTTTATTAGGGATTGCAGAGTTTTTTCTGATGAACAAATTAGGGTTTTTCCTTTTTTATAGATAAAGGATGAAAGTAAATGATGATGAAAAGGATAAAGATGATAATGTGAATGAAGATGTTAATGAACATGATAAAGCGGACATTTGGTGCAATTTTTTAACAAACTTCAAGGGCCAACCGTGTATTTTTGACTAGCGATCGTTAAGGAATTTGACGATGTTACCCAATTTCACACTTTTTCAAATCATAGATCCTTTTGGTGCTAAATTAAAAAACGTAATCTTTTTCGGGCATTAGCAAGATCTATATTACCTTTATCGACAAATTAGGTAATTTAAGTTATTTTTTCGAGCTATTTGCCCTTATTTTTTATATATAAAAAAGAAAGAAATAGTCAATGTTACTTATCAATATGGAGCATGTGATAAGCTCTTACTTGTTCTCACTAATCTTCATTCACAACGCATCCATCTTTAACTTAATTATATGCATCTAGCTTTCCCAACACCTAATATGTCATCTTAAATCTTGTGGTAGATAAACCGTATAAAAATATTAAAGGGCCTTTGGCTTAACAATTCAAGGCAACTTTTTAAATTTGAGTTTGTGAGCTCAAATTTCGTAGTGGACTATGTATAACATGGGTGTGTGTTTCATCTAGAAATAATCAATCACGTATAATTGGTTTTTCAGGTACCTCGATCAATATCATTATTAGTTAATCATTTGTCTACCAAAATGTAAATTAAATGTCGGGGCTGTACGTATAGTAATTTTGGTACTATAAGAGTTAACGATATGTGTTGGAAGTTAAGAATTAGATGGAAAATTGTTGGGTACTCGGAAAGTGATTGATACTTAAAGTCTCAAATCATGACAAATGATAAGCAATGTTGGTACTATAATAGTTGATCACGACCGGACTTCATAAGTATACGGATCATTGTAGTTGTGACACGAAATGAATGGGTCATGTGGGTTGGATATTTGGATTTGGATTACAAATTAAGACGAGGCAACGGAAATCGAGACTCTGAACGATTGCAATAACGAGGGAGCAAAAAACATTGATTTAACTATCCTAAGGTAGTCAAGTAATTGGGGCCCTAATATCTTTGCAACTTGTCTCAGGTATGAGATTGAATTACTCATCCTCTCGAGTCTCGAGCAACCTGAAATGGGAAACCTTACAACCTTTACAACGTGATGTTGAATGTGGTACTTCACATGTGTTTATAGTTGTATATTGTACGCACAAAAAAACGGGCATTGGTGTTTACGATGATGCTTAAAGTTTGAAACCTGAAATGAAGAACGCTAAGGGGATTTAAGCCTGGTGAATGCGAAATATATCAACATAAATGAAATGAATTAAGTCTCATATAAAAAAACAACTCTACAATGGAGTGGAGAAAGGGAGAACTTTTTCTCCGTGGGTGGAGAATTCTTTTTCTACACATGGGTGGAGAAACGACTTCTCTTCTATTCAAGGGAATATGAAGGATTTTCTACATTTCACCTCCCCATATCTCGCGAACGCGGGATTGAGTATTGTTGTTGTTATTGTAGAAAAAAACAAAACAGACAGGTAAACAAATGTTGTAAAATAAGTGTCTGAAAATGTAAGAAACTATGAAAAAACTCTTATTTATAGAGTAAATTATAATGATGGGTACAAAACTACGATATCGATGTAATAACTAATCATCTTGAGGTTATGAGTTTGAATTCCGTTGTCGAGTATTTGTAATTGAGTGTGTGTATGTTTGCCGGTCTAAAAAAATAAAGTTATAAGTATGATCCCTACACTACAATTATGAATAAGTTTTTCACGCTTAAAAGTGTAAATATAAGTTTGAAGCATGAAAAAAATATAGCGTCAAAACTTTTAAAACGTGAAAAATATGGTGTTAAAAACTTTAAAGTGTTATTAACTTTTTTACAATTTTAAGTGTCATCAATTTTTCCTTTGTGACATTCTAATTGTCAACAACTGTTAGGATTTATGCATTTGTGGAAGCGGTTTCATTAACAAACATAATCAGTTGATCACCCTAAATAAGTTGTTAGTAATATTCAACCTACACAACAACAAATAGATAATTGAACAATCATAAATAAGATAGATATATGATAATGCTAAAAACGAACATATATTTCATAGCATTATCCCTCAAGAAAGACAAGCTTTTAGTTGCAATTGTTCTATTTACAAGTGATATTCGTTTAAATAATAAAAGGTGAAGACAAAAGACAGATTCGACGAATTGAAGACGCAAACGACCAAAAAGCTAAAAAGTACAAAGTACAATCAAAGTGGTTCAAATTATTGGTGAGAAACGTCTCAAAATTACAAGAGTACAAGCCGCAAAAAGCAAAATACAATATATTAAATTGTACGCAAGGACGTTCGAAAATCCGGAACCGGGACCAGAGTCAACTCTCAACGCTCGACGCAACGGACTAAAAATTACAAGTCAACTATGCACATGAATATAATATAATATTTAAATAATTTTATAAATTATTTATATATTATATTATTATTAAAAAAACCGTCGGCAAGAAAGAAACAAGCTCATGTGAACTGGAAAAGCAGGCCATGCGATCGCATGGCCTGGCAGTTATAATACCATGCGATCGCATGGTGAACAGTAGTTGGCCACACTCCTATAAATTTCGCAATTCGGTGATCAACTTAACACATCTTTTTCCTTTTCATCTCTCACTCGTATTATATATATATATATATATATATATATATATATATATATATATATATATATATATTAATATATATATATATATATTAATTTTAATTTTAATTTTAATTTTAATTTTAATTTTAATTTTAATTTTAATAATAAGGGTATGTTAGCGAATGTTGTAAGGGTGTAAGTCAAAATTCTGTCCGTGTAACGTTACGCTATTTTTAATCATTGTAAGTTATGTTCAACCTTTTTAAATTAATGTCTCGTAGCTAAGTTATTATTATGCTTATTTAAGCCAAAGTAATCGTGATGTTGGGCTAAATATTAAAATTGGGTAATTGAGCTTTGTACCATAATTGGAGTTTGGATAAAAGAACGACACTTGTGGAAATTAGACTATGGGCTATTAATGGGTTTTATATTAACTAAATGATACCTCGTGAATTTAATATATAGACTTATAATTTGACGTATTTATATATAACCACACACGCTTGAATGGGTACGGTGGGCGGGATATCTATAAATACCAATAATTGTTCATTTTACCGGACACGGAACTGGATAAATAGTTAATAGACTTGTTGAAACATGGGTGGATTACATTCAAGGGTAATTGGTGTAACTGTTAACAAAGTAGTAAAACCTTGGTTTACACGCAGTCGATAACCTAGTGTATTCATTAAACAAAGTATTAAGACCTTGTTACAATTCGAATCCCCAATTAGTTGGAATATTTGACTTCGGGAATAAGAATAATTTGACGAAGACTTCCGCATTTTATGATTATGACTGATGGACTATTATGGACAAATCCGTATGGACATATTGAATAATCCAGGACAAAGGACAATTAACCCATGGTAATAAACTAAAAATCAATACGTCAAACATCATGATTACGGAAGTTTAAATAAGCATACTTCCTTCATTTCATATTTAATTGCACTTTTAATTATCGCACTTTTATTTACTGTCATTGTATTTAATTGCACTTTTAATTATCGTACTTTTTAATTATCGCAACTTTATTTATTGTCATTTTATCGCAATTTCATTATCGTTATTTACTTTACGCTTAAAATTAAGTTATATTTATTTTTATACATTAGGTTTTAACTACGACTAAAGTTTTAAAATCGACAAACCGGTCATTAAACGGTAAAATCCTCCTTTTTATAATAATAATACTACTTATATATATTTATATTTTTACAATTATTAAGTTAAAACTAATATAGCGTTAAACTTGGCTAAGATCCCTGTGGAACGAACCGGACTTACTAAAAACTACACTACTGTACGATTAGGTACACTGCCTATAAGTGTTGTAGCAAGGTTTAGGTATATCCACTCTATAAATAAATAAATAACTTGTGTAAAATTGTATCGTATTTAATAATATTTCCTAGCAAAAATTAATACTATTTCATATACCCCTCGCATAACATCAAGTATTTTTGGCGCCGCTGCTGGGGACTGTTAAACGCCGAAAGCGCAACGCTATAAAAAAAATTTTCTAAAGTTTTTATTCAGTTCTTTTGTAAAAATATGTTTTAAATATTAAAAATACAAAAATATAAAAAGAAAAACAAAATATATATATTTTTAAGAGTTGTTCAAAATATAAAAAAAAATTTAAAAGTTTGTATTTTCTTTTAGTTACAAAAACTAATAGGTAGTTTTTTTTTGTAAAAATATAAGTTTTTATTTAATTATATATTTTATATAAATATTAAAACAGAAAATTAAAAACATAAATATATATATATATATATATATATATATATATATATATATATATATATATATATATATATAGTTAACATGAGATTATGATAAGTAAATATCTCACCAAGTACATTAACAATAAGTTATATACATAAAGATGAGACTAGTGAATTAAGAAAACTCAAAACGATATATATAACGATTATCGTTATAACAACGTCTTACTAAATACATATGAATCCTATTAAGATATTGATACACTATGTTTAACATGATAAAATGATAATTAAATATATCATTAAGTGTGTTAACAATAAACTACATATGTAAAAACAAGACTACTAACTTAAGAATTTCGAAACAAGTTATATATATAACGATTATCGTTGTAATGACATTTTAATATATATATCATATTAAGATATATTCATACACTATTATCATGATGATATGATAATTTAACATCTCATTAGACATAATAAACAATGGTTAACTACATTAAATAAGATCGTTAACTTAAAGGTTTCAAACCATTAAATAAGTACTCGGCCCAGAACTGTAGCAGTCCAATTTTTGAACTGGATCCGAGGCTCATGCGATCGCATGAGATTTTAACTATCAACCCATGCGATCGCATGGCTTGATTTGACCCGCCTGGTAACCTCTGCCGACTGCATTAATTACGGGTTAATTATTATTATTATTATTAAAACCCTAATTAGGGTTTATTAGTTAATTAATTTCTAATATTAATTTAGTTTTTAGATTTAATTTGTATTTTAAGTTATAATTAGTTTTAATAAATATATAAATTACTACTTTTATAAAATAAATAATATAAAAATAATATTTTTATAAAAATTGTACTTTTTACAACTTTAAGTTTATTTTTATTTTGTATCTTTTTATTTATTTTAGCGTAATATTTGTATTTTTTTTCGTTCGTAATTAGTTTTAAGTCATAGTTTTTTGCCATAGTTATTTTTATTTCTAGATTTTTAGGCTTTGCCGTAAAATCCCTTAAGTGCTTTTTCTTTAGAATAAGATCTAGGTGCTTTAGAATTTTGCGACGCCGTTTTAAGATTTTAGTACTTTTTAAGATATTGCCGTTTTGGATATAGTATTTCTTTTAAGCTTTAATACCTTTAGACGCAACTTTTAATTCTTAGTTTTTAGACTTTTTCGACGCGATACGTTCTTTTTATTATTTTTCGACCTTTTATTTTTCGACGTTTTTCGACGCGCTCTTTTTCTTTCTTATTTCTCGCCGCTCTAGTTTTTAGGACTTAGATTTTTTTCTATTTCTTCTCTAAAATTTCTTTAAACTAAAACTAAAAATTATTTTAAGTAGTAAAATTGATAGACATCCAAATTTTCTGCTTCGTAGTAATAGTTGAATTTGTTAGTGGCTGAGTTGTGAGCTTCCGATTTAAAGGGTTCTGGCTCCCTGCTGCATCTATTGGCTATTCGAAACGTGGGCAAAAGCAGAAAGGTATATTAATTTGATAACTTATATAATTTTTATCTTTTATAACTAATAGGATATTCAGTGAATGCACCGAGCAAAATGTTCACCACCTTTTATACGTTCACCACCTGTAACTCGATCAAGACATCTAGCCAATATTGTCGTCGTTGATTTTTCTTTAGAATCGTCATCCAGTCGACCAAGTACTCCAATTCAAATTTTCGATAATTCATTTTTTGAACCCGACCTCACAATTGAGAATCCGGAGGATATTCAGGGACAATTCAGAGATCCTGAACCATTAATCTTTCCTCTGGAACCACCAATCATTCAAACAGAGATTGTCGAGGAACAACCCATTAAATCAGAATCTTCTAGTGATTCAGATTCAACAAATTCAATCATGGAAAATCTGGAACCTCTAAGTATGGAAGACAGAATGAGAGCTAAACGCACTGGCCAAGGTCACGCAATTACTCAACCAGACATTAATGCGCCAGATTATGAAATCAAAGGACAAATCCTACACATGGTAACAAATCAATACCAATTTAGTGGTGCGCCGAAGGAAGATCCAAATGAACATCTTCGTACCTTTAATAGGATATGTACTCTATTTAAAATAAGAGAAGTGGAGGATGAACAGATATATCTCATGTTATTTTCTTGGACTTTAAAGGGAGAAGCCAAAGATTGGTTAGAATTGTTACCTGAAAGGGCAATTGATACATGGGACGTTTTAGTTGAAAATTTTCTTAAACAATTCTTTCCGGCATCTGAAGCCGTAAGACTTCAAGAAGAAATTGTTACTTTCACATAAAAGCCAAATGAAACTCTATATGAGGCATGGACAAGATTTGGAAAGTTATTAAGAGGATGTCTGCAACATGGTTTAGACACTTGTTAAATAGTACAAATATTCTACCAAGGATGCTACATCACTACACGAAAAGACATCGATATAGCAGCTGGTGGTTCCATTATGAAGAAAATCGCAACTGACGCTTACAAAATTATTGATAACACTGCTTCCCACTCACATGAGTGGCATCAAGAAAAAGATATCATTAGATCATCTAAAGCAGGTAGAGCCGATTCTAGCCATGACTTAGATTCCATTTTCGCAAAGATAGATGCTGTCGAGAGACAAATGGAAAAGATGACTAAAGATATTCACTCAATACGAATTAGTTGTGAGCAGTGTGGAGGACCACATTTGACAAAAGATTATCTCAGTATTGAACAAAAAATGGAACAAAGAGAGAATGTTTCATATCTAAACCAAAGGCCTGGAAATAATTATCAGAATAATTATCAACCGCCAAGACCAATTTACAATCAAAACCAGAATTATAACCGAAATGTTCTATACAACAATCAACAAGGTCCTAGCAATCAACAAGTATCCAATAATACTTACAATCCGCAAAGACCTATTTTTCAAAATAAACCACCACAAACCGATGATAAAAAGCCAAATTTAGAAGACATGATGTCAAAGCTAGTTGAATCTCAAACTCAGTTTTTCACATCTCAGAAACAAACGAATGAACAAAATGCTCAAGCATTTAGAAATCAACAAGCTTCTATTCAAAATTTGGAACAAGAAGTAAGCAACCTAGCAAGGTTGATAGGTGAAAGAAAATCGGGAAGTCTACCTAGTGATACAAATGCTAACCCCCGGAATGAAACAGCTAAAGCCATTACCACAAGAAGTGGTATTACACTTAAACCACCTGAAATACATGTAATTTCTGATGACTCTATTCCTACTCCACAAGAACCACAGTCTGAGCAAGATAAGAAAACAGAACCGGTAGTTGAAAAGGTTAATGAAGATAACACAGTTAAGGCTAAACCTTATGTTAAATCATACCAACCACCACTTCCTTACCCGAGTAAAATGAGAAAAGAGAGACTTGAAGCTGAGCAATCCAAATTCTTGGATATGTTTAAACAAATAAATGTAAATCTTCCTTTCATTGATGTGATTTCAGGAATGCCTAGATATGCTAAATTTCTGAAAGATCTAATTACAAATAGAAAGAAAATGGAAGAACTCTCGGCTGTTACTATGAATGCTAATTGTTCTGCAGTGCTGTTGAATAAGATACCATAAAAATTATCAGATCCAGGAAGTTTCACAAATCCATGTTTTTTGGGTAGTCTTAGTTCAATAGAAGCATTGGCAGATTTAGGTGCTAGTATAAATTTAATGCCGTATTCACTATACGCTAAACTAGACCTTGGAGAATTGAAACTAACACGAATAAGTATACAACTAGCCGATCGATCAGTAAAATATCCTAGAGGGATAATGGAAAACATGCTAGTTAAAGTTGGTACCTTAGTATTTCCAGTAGATTTTGTTATTCTGGATATGGAAGAAGATTCTCGAGTTCCTCTCATATTAGGAACACCATTCTTAAACACGGCTAAAGCAATAATAGACGTGTTTGGTAAGAAACTGACCCTAAGTATAGAGGACGAGAGTGTTACCTTTTCAGTTGATAGAGCAATGCAACAACCGCAAGCTGCAGATGATACATGTTATTATATTCAAACTATAGATTCACATGCAGAATTGTTAGAAGAATTTCCATAATTACAAGGAACAGGAGAATGTTCTTTAGGAGAAGGAACTGAACCAATTGATGAAACTGAAATGTTAGCTACACTTATGGCTAATGAATATGAACCAACAACGAAAGAAATTCAAATGCTAAAAGAGGAAGACAGATATCGATATAAATCATCGATAGAAGAACCACCGACATTAGAGTTAAAGCCACTTCCAAACCATTTGGAATACGCTTATTTACATGGTGAATCTGAATTACCTGTAATAATATCGTCTTCTCTTACAAAAAATGAAAAATCTAAACGAATTTCTGTGTTAAAAGCTCATAAACCAGCTATTGCATGGAAGATTCATGACATTAAAGGAATAAGTCCTTCGTATTGCACACATAAAATCCTTATGGAAGAAGGTCATAAAACGTATGTGCAATGCTAACGAAGACTAAATCCTAATATGCAAGATGTTGTTAAGAAAGAAATTATTAAACTGCTTGATGCAGGTTTAATTTATCCAATCTCTGATAGTCCATGGGTAAGCCCAGTTCAATGCGTGCCTAAGAAGGGTGGCATGACTGTCATCACAAATGAGAAAAATGAGCTTATTCCTACTAGGACTGTAACAGGATGGCGTGTTTGTGTTGATTATAGAAAATTAAATGACGCCACCAGAAAAGATCACTTTCCCTTACCTTTCATTGATCAAATGTTGGAAAGATTAGCCGGGAACAGTTACTATTTTTTTCTTGATGGTTTTTCCGGATATCTTCAAATTCCAATAGCACCCGAGGATCAAGAGAAAACCACGTTTACGTGCCCTTATGGTACTTTTGCTTACAAACGCATGCCATTTGGACTTTGCAACGCCCATACAACCTTTCAAAGGTGCATGATGGCGATTTTTCACGACATGATAGAAGAATGCATGGAAGTTTTCATGGATGACTTTTCAGTCTTCGGTGATACTTTTGAATCATGTCTAGTTAATCTTGAACGAATGCTTATTAGATGCGAACAATCAAATCTAGTTCTTAATTGGGAGAAATGCCATTTCATGGTTAAAGAAGGCATCGTTCTTGGTCATAAAATTTCAAAGGAAGGAATTGAAATGGATAGAGCTAAAGTAGATGTAATTGCTAAACTTCCACATCCCACCAATGTTAGAGGAGTTAGGAGTTTTCTAGGGCATGCCGGTTTTTACCGACGTTTCATAAAAGATTTTTCTAAAATTGCTACTCCTATGAATAAACTCCTAGAAAAGGATGCTCCATTCATCTTTTCAGATGAATGCATCAAATCTTTTAATATTCTTAAAGAAAAACTCACTAATGCACCGATTATGATAACTCCAATTTGGAATCTACCGTTTGAACTAATGTGCTATGCAAGTGATTTTGCAATGGGAGCCGTTTTAGGACAAAGGATTGAAAAACGATTTCAACCTATTTATTATGCTAGTAAGACGTTACAAGGAGCACAAACGAATTACACAACAACTAAAAAAGAACTCCTTGCTATTGTCTTTGCTTTTGACAAATTTCGTTCACATCTCGTTCTAGCAAAAACGGTGGTCTATACCGACCATTCTGCTCTTAGATACCTATTTTCAAAACAAGATGCTAAACCAAGATTAATCCGTTGGAACTTACTCTTACAAGAGTTTGATATAGAGATCGGAGACAAAAAGGGAGCAGAAAATCTCGCCGCTGATCATCTTTCTCGTCTTGAAAATCCTGAATTAGAAGTTCTAAATGAATCGGCCATACAAGACAACTTTCCTGATGAATATCTATTGAAGATAGATTATAGTGAAATTCCATGGTTTGCAGACTATGCAAACTACTTAGTATGTGGATTCCTTGAAAAAGGGTTGTCGTACCAAAAACGAAAGAAATTCTTTAGTGATATAAAACACTATTTCTGGGAAGATCCACATTTGTTTAAAAGTTGTCCCGATGGAATAATACACCGATGCGTATTCGGAGATGAAGATAGTAAAATCTTAAACCATTGTCACACAGGACCAACAGGAGGGCATTATGGGCCTCAACTCACAGCAAGAAAAGTTTACGATGCTGGATTCTATTGGCCTATAATTTTCAAAGACGCACACCTTCTTTGCAAATCCTGTGATGCTTGTCAAAGGGCCGGAAAAATAAGTCAACGTGATGAAATGCCACAAAATGTCATTCAAGTATGTGAAGTATTTGACATTTGGGGTATTGACTTTATGGGTCCATTTTCAAAATCTCATAATAATCTCTACATTCTCGTTGCCATTGATTATGTATCTAAATGGGCGGAAGCACAAGTTCTCCCAACTAACGATGCACGAGTTGTAGTCAACTTTTTAAAACGTCTTTTTGCTAGGTTTGGAATACCGAAAGCTTTAATAAGTGATCGGGGTACTCATTTTTGTAATAATCTACTTGAGAAAGTTCTTAAAAGATATGGAGTAACTCATAAAATCTCAACCGCTTATCATCCACAAACAAGTGGACAAGTTGAAAATACCAACCGAGCATTAAAACATATTCTAGAGAAAACCGTAGGATCAAATCCGAAGGAATGGTCCATGAAATTGGAGGATGCACTCTGGGCTTTTAGAACAGCCTACAAAACTCCAATTGGAACCACACTGTTTAGACTCGTTTACGGAAAAGCATGTCATCTTCCAGTAGAAAGTGAACATAAAGCATTTTGGGCTTTGAAGACATGCAATCTTGATTTACACGAAGCTAGACGTCTATGGTTAAGTCAATTAAACGAATTAGAAGAATTAAGACACGAAACATACAAAAATTCATTAATCTATAAGGAAAGAACGAAGAAATGACATGATAAAAGAATCAGAAGTTCAAAAGAATTTAAGGAAGGAGACAGAGTTCTTCTTTTCAATTCACGATTCAAGCTATTTCTTGAAAAATTGAAATCAAGATGGTCTGGACCATTCATAGTCAAAAGAGTTTTCCCGTACGGAACAGTAGAATTAATAAATTCAAACGGGATTGAATTTAAAGTTAATGGTCATAGAGTTAAACATTACATAGATAATCTAATGGAAGTTGAAGATGAAGTTAATCACAATTTCGACACCACAGCTAACTAAGTGTGGAAAGTTTCGAATCTTTTTAGGGTATTATATATTTCTGTTAGAGTTAGATATTTTGTTTTCGTGTAGTTTTCGAGAATGGAATCCGAATGGTCTTTCCCTAGCAGACCCTAAAGAACTAGTCTTCTCTCCCCATTCTGAATTTTTTATTTTTTTTAGGTTTTACGAGATGAAGAATTCCTTTGATCTGAACCATGGTCTAATGCTACACGCTTTAATTACTAAACGTAATAATTACACACTTCCGAGTGACCTGGTGTCAGTAATAAGAAGCAGATGTGACGAAGTAAGGAAAGAACTTAGGAAAGATCATCATAAGATCCATTTCGGTAAAGGAAAATCAAAATCCGCAACAAAAAGAAGAGCACGACACCTTGAAAGATGTTACAAATACAGAAAATGGTCACACGAAGGTAAATGTTCAAATAATCAAACATATTCAAATACCGAATTTGTTACTCTATGCAGAGAAGGACCATTTATATGTTTAGAAGAAAAGATATTAAAAATTCGAGGTTATGCTTACGTAGCTATGGAGAACCAAATCACACGACTCTCCTATGAGTCAGCTAAAGCAGGTCTCTGAGAATTCTTTCTCACAAGTAAGTATATACAGTTTTTATTTTTATTTTTATTTCTTTTAACCTTTTGATAATAAACGCTGATTCGTTCACTATAAAGTATTAAATTGGTATTCAATAAAACTAGGTATGCGTAACCGAAATTATTGATATCAAACAAAAAATTTTATTACATCACTACGAAATTTACCGTTTATTCTTAAGGTATAAATATCTTTAATCAATCAACCCAAAATTTTTCAAAAATTCGTCAGGAGTAAAACTAGGTTATGGAACCGAAATTACTTTACCGAAAAGAGGGGCGTATATTTTTGATAATATTTGATTGATTAAAGTGGGATAAAAGACCAAAAAGATTTTTAATTTTTAATTTTTACTTTATTTTTAAAAATTAATATATAAATATTAAATTATTATTGTAAAATTTTTAAAATCTATATAATTAAGTTTGTAAATATTTGAAAAATTAATATTTTTAATATAAGTTTGTATATATAAAAACAAAAATATAAATTTGGTGTGAATTTAAAAACAAAAATTTACTTTATTTTCACTAAGTTAAAAATATGATTTTTAAAAAATTCGTCGTGAGTTGAAAACTAGATCGTTGAACCGAAATTGCTCTACCCAAGGGAGGGACGAGAATTTTTATTATCATTATTTTTAATCTTATTGAATTAAAGTATGCCAAAAACATTAAAAAAAACCCAAAAATCTTTGCTTTTAAAACCGCGCTTAAAAATGACAAATTTTAAAAATTTTGTCGAGGGACGGACTAGGACAACGATCCGAAACGCCCTCATCCTAAAAAGAAACAGAATTTTAATTTTTAAATTAATTATATGTTTTAAAAAGTGTAAGGTTTTTATACAAAAAAAAAATTACAGGGACCCATGCGATCGCATGGGATTTACCCTTGTAAGCCATGCGATCGCATGGAAAGGGAATTCAGGTCAGGAACAAAAGCTCCAGCGAGTTGTTCTGTCTCCACACTTTCACACACACAACTACACGAACACATACACACAAACACCCCTAAATTCGCCATTTTTTCACCAAATTCAACCAAATTTCTCACAAAACTTCACTACAATCATGCGTAGGTTCGGATTTTTCAACAAGAAGGTAAAAATTACACCCTTAAACTCTTAAATTTTCTAGTTTTTGTGATATTTAACAATATTTTACCTAATTTGATTTTGTTAATTTCTAGTGTAATTACAGTTAAATTGTTAGTATATTATGCATGTATAACCTAGATTGATGCTATTTAACATGATTTGAAGCCAAAAACTTCAAAAAATTTAGGAATCTAGGGTTTGTGTTCTTGAGCAATTTGGGGCTTTTTGATATAAATAGGTTATGGCCGATTTTTGTCATGAATTATTGCTAAATTAAGTAGTGTAACATGTTTAGGTAGCTAAATGATCCAAACTTTGATCCTAAACATGATTTTTGAGAATTAAAGTGGACTTTTTAAGTCTAAAATTCATGAACTTGACTAATTTGATATAATTGCCATTTGAGACTTGTTTAATTGCTAGTAATGACTATTTTGACATGTTATTTGAGTTAAATGCTTATGAACTTTGTATACATTTTCATATATGCTTATTTGAAAAAATGTAGATTTTTATAAAAATATGAAAATGAGCATAAGTTTAGTATAGATTAAACATGTCATTGTGATTGTTTTAGTTTGTTATCTTGCTAACACTAATGCATATTTGGATGCACAAATTTTGTGTTTAATATGTTTTGGAGAAATATACTGAAACTGGAGGTGCATCATCATCATCTAGACAACCACAACCGGAACCTGAGCCAGAATTGCAATACGAGCCAGAACCCGAACAAGAACCACAACAGGAACAACAACATCAACCTGATCAACACGTACCTTATTATGATCCGCTACAATTTGTTGATGCCTTCATAGTATTTCTGATGCATCCACCAGTAGAATACCCAACGATTCCTGAACACACGTTGCATCCTAATCTGAGATTCGATAGAAGTTGGAGAGATTACCCGACATATCAAAGTAACAAATTCAAACTGATACCGAAAAATGTAGAAGTGCCGAGGGTAATCGATTGGGAGCCTTTAGAAAGGGTCCAACTAGTTAACTCAGTTAGGGAGCATCTGATCCAAAGGTATGGCAGTTCTTCTTTTCCCGATTGGGAACGTCTATTCACCATTCGTAGGCCTGTATATAAGGAATGGTGTGTTGAGCTTATGAGTACTATAGCGTTAAATGCAGATGTAGATAGATTAGATGATAGAAGTTTTCTTAGATTTATACTTGGTCGTAGGATGTACAGGATGTCCATGCTGGACATGGCCAGGGCATTAGAGATTTACACTCCTGGTGAATTACTACTACCCGATTGTATGAATTTGATTTATCGTGGTGAAAGGGTAGATAGGAATTTTGACGCGAACGCCGTCTGGAGGCGTATGTCAGATTATAATGTTTTTACGCTGGGAGGAAAACACTCCTACTTACATATTAACAAAGCCGAGCTTCGTATAATTCATAGATTTTTAGCTAAATCGATTACACAGAGAGGTCACAACAAGGAGAAAATGACCTTACATGATTTATTTTTACCTAAAGTGTATTCGAGACCCAAGAGGCTTTGTTAATATCCCTTACTGTGTTGGTTTTTATTTGTCTAAGATGGTGGAAGGAATACAGGAAGGGGGAATAATAGGAGGAGGTATTTTTGTTGCTCTCATTGGAGAGTATTTGGGTGTTGATAGGGATCAAGGGGGTCCATTTTTAGTATGTAGGGAACAGGTTGAGCCTTTAGGATTGAAGGTCTATCAGGGTGCTAAGGTATTAAAGAGCAGACGCAACCAGGCAGTACCCTATGAAGGTAGTCATCCTCAGGTAGAGAGAGGTTCAGATGAGGAAATGGAGGAAGCGGATGACATTAGGGATGTCATTAGGGAGGCTATGACTGACTTCTACCAGTGTGTAGATGAGGTGGAAATGACAAACGAGGAGAGATTTAGTCGGATGGAGCAGTGGCAAGCCCGGAATGATTACGAGCATTCCAGGCAACGACAGCATGATAGATGGGACTATCATCAGCGTCAGATCATGAGCCGGTTGTCATCTCAGGATCACTACGTACCGACCCGACCCGCTTACTATCCTCCACACCAGCCCGAGATGAGACCACCATATACTCTCTACGACCCTAACCAAGCCTACCAGTACACCTATCACCAACCATGGAACCCGAACGACGATATGAACTGGAACCCCTATCCAGATTGATATAGTTCCTGTTGGTGATTTCTATGATTTTTATCTTTTTATTATTTCTATTTATTTATGTTTAAACACATTATATTTTGATACTTTTATGTAAGTTTAATATTTTTATTATGTTGTACTAATATTTCATATTTGATTTGAAAGTGGGATTTAAAGTCCCATTTCAAATTACCATGCATGTTATTATTTGTATATATGTATATTGTCAATTGTACACAACAGGGTAAAACAGTGCATTTTCAAAGACTGGCATTAAGTTCAGCAAAAGCTACTAATTTTAACGACAAAACGAAAAACAAATGTGATGTAACAACAAGATGGAATGAACAAATGATGTGCACCATTTATCATTCAACAAACAAACGCCAATATGTTTGGAAACTTTGGTAAAATTTAATCATTTTTCTACGCTAATCACCCTCAATAATTTAATTTGTTACTGATTTCTTGCAAATGAGGGCATTGCAAGATCTTAAGTGTGGGAAGGGGTTAAATTCTTTCGAATTTTTAAAATTTTTAACTTATACACTTGGTTACCATTAAAAATACTAGTAATACAGTAGTTGTATTAGAATCTAGTGCTCTCTGATAATAAAGAACAGCCCTAGTCTTATATACTGACTGCCAATTCTAGTAAAAATTTTCAAAATTTTCAATTAAATGAACTCAAAATCATGTTTATACATATTTGTGAATGATAAAACTAGGTGTTAACAACGAAATTATTGTTACCTCGGAAAGGACATAAATTGAGAAACAACCCAAAATGTTAGAATTCATTTAAAATGGAATAGAGGAAAATAAAAAGGCAAAGAAAATAAAAGCCAAGTGTGGGAAAAATTCACCAAGTTATTTAAAACATATGTCACATATTTTTGTACAAATAACTGAAGATACTTTTGTTTTGGACAATTTTATCAGTTTTACCCAATTTTTTATAATATTTTTGAAAGAAAGATGGATCTACACGATGAATCAATTCCATCATTAAAAGGAAGTAAAGTCTTCCGAAAAAGACACGCGCTTCTTGATTTAGGTCAGGAAGTTGTCGTCCAGACCAGCTGTAGGTTGACGAAAAATCTAGAAAAGTCATCTCTAAAATCAGCAGAAAATCCACGAACCTCAGCATCAAGCAGGGTCGCCAAGTGGTCAGACTTATCCTAACCATGAGAGTATCTGTCTCGTAAAATGGAGAGGGCGCCGTGCAAATTAGCTTGATAAGACTAATGAATCAGATCCCCAGAAAGGATAATCTCCTTAAAGATTAAAAATCAGCTTTTAAGACTGATATTACTCAATCCTAGAGATTGACCTTAAAGATTGAGAATTATAAACTCATGGAATTCAATGATATCTAAACTCGAGCTTGAACGAGAAAATATTTTGATTAAATTTACAAACCGATTTGTTTTCTGAAAACTCATTTTCAATGCGTTCATTACCATTGAACGTAAAATCCTAGGAATTCACCTGGAATTCATTAGGTTGCCTAAACTAAATCGGGTGTCAACCGTAATAACGGTGGTTGCATAGCATGGTCAAAGACAGGACCTTGTGACAGACCGAAAAACTATAAGGGTGAGCTTTACTATTGCTCCTACAAAGGATAGTAATTGCATCAGACACGTTATAGACCATAATCAAAATTGCCTTAACAGTTACTTGTTCAATGCTTTCCTTTACAACCGGACGGTAGTTTTCCGAAAGAAAATATACGGAGCAAGTATACTGGACGTGTTGCTTTCCCAATACAAGGTTAGCAAGTGGGTGACACAAAACCATAAGTTTTGAGCTAAAATTTTCAAATCTGAAACCCACCAAACCCACAAAAACAATTTGCAAACACCTGTGAAGGGTTATTCCAGAAAACTTATTTAGGATAAAAGCTAGATTTAATTTTCAAAAGATCAAATGTTTTCATAAAGATCCAATTTCCTTAAAGGATCTAAATTTTCATAGTCATGTGGGACTGTAAACCACAACGTTACTATCATTGTTTATACCGCCATATAGAAATCACTGATGTACAAAGTGTGAAGAATAAAGAAGTGATTCTAGTATTTTTATTTCAAGACTGTATTGCTTGAGGACAAGCAACGCTTAAGTGTGGGAATATTTGATAATGATAAAAACGAACATATATTTCATAGCATTATCCCTCAAGAAAGACAAGCTTTTAGTTGCAATTGTTCTATTTACAAGTGATATTCGTTTAAATAATAAAAGGTGAAGACAAAAGACAGATTCGACGAATTGAAGACGCAAACGACCAAAAAGCTAAAAAGTACAAAGTACAATCAAAGTGGTTCAAATTATTGGTGAGAAACGTCTCAAAATTACAAGAGTACAAGCCGCAAAACGCAAAATACAAGATATTAAATTGTACGCAAGGACGTTCAAAAATCCGGAACCGGGACCAGAGTCAACTCTCAACGCTCGACGCAATGGACTAAAAATTACAAGTCAACTATGCACATGAATATAATATAATATTTTAAATAATTTTATAAATTATTTATATATTATATTATTATTAAAAAAACCGTCGGCAAGAAAGAAACAAGCTCATGTGAGCTGGAAAAGCAGGCCATGCGATCGCATGGCCTGGCAGTTATAATACCATGCGATTGCATGGTGAACAGTAGCTGGCCACACTCCTATAAATTTCGCAGTTTGGTGATCAACTTAACACATCTTTTTCCTTTTCATCTCTCACTCGTATTTTATATATATATATATATATATATATATATATATATATATATATATATATATATATATATTAATTTTAATTTTAATTTTAATTTTAATAATATGGGTATGGGTATGTTAGCGAATGTTGTAAGGGTGTAAGTCGAAATTCTGTCCGTGTAACGCTACGCTATTTTTAATCATTGTAAGTTATGTTCAACCTTAGTTATTATTATGCTTATTTAAGCCGAAGTAATCGTGATGTTGGGCTAAATATTAAAATTGGGTAATTGGGCTTTGTACCATAATTGGGGTTTGGATAAAAGAAGACACTTGTAGAAATTAGACTATGGGCTATTAATGGGTTTTATATTAACTAAATGATACCTCGTGAATTTAATATATAGACTTATAATTTGACATATTTATATATAACCACACATGCTTGACTGGGTACGGTGGGCGGGATATTTATAAATACCAATAATTGTTCATTTTACAGGACACGGAACTGGATTAATAGTTAATAGACTTGTTGAAACAGGAGTGGATTACATTCAAGGGTAATTGGTGTAATTGTTAACAAAGTAGTAAAACCTTGGTTTACACGCAGTCGATAACCTAGTGTATTTATTAAACAAAGTATTAAGACCTTGTTACAATTCGAATCCCCAATTAGTTGAAATATTTGACTTCGGGAATAAGAATAATTTGACGAAGACTTCCGCATTTTATGATTATGACCGATGAACTATTATGGACAAATCTGTATGGACATATCGAATAATCCAGGACAAAGGACAATTAACCCATGGTAATAAACTAAAAATCAACACGTCAAACATCATGATTACGGAAGTTTAAATAAGCATAATTCCTTTATTTCATATTTAATTGCACTTTTAATTATCGCACTTTTATTTACTGTCATTGTATTTAATTGCAATTTTAATTATCGTACTTTTTAATTATCGCAACTTTATTTATTGTCATTTTATCGGAATTTCATTATCGTTATTTACTTTACGCTTAAAATTAAGTTATATTTATTTTTAATATTTTACATTAGGTTTTAACTACGACTAAAGTTTTAAAATCGACAAACCGATCATTAAACTGTAAAATCCTCCTTTTTATAATAATAATACTACTTATATATATTTATATTTTTACAATTATTAAGTTAAAGCTAATATAGCGTTAAACTTGGCTAAGATCACTGTGGAACAAACCGGACTTACTAAAAACTACACTACTGTACGATTAGGTACACTGCCTATAAGTGTTGTAGAAAGGTTTAGGTATATCCACTCTATAAATAAATAAATTACTTGTGTAAAATTGTATCGTATTTAATAGTATTTCCTAGCACAAATTAATACTATTTCATAAACCCCTCGCATAACATCAATATAGAACACGGCACAAGGATTTTACCGGGTTATATCTAAACTCCAATCACATGGAGAAAGGTTTATTCCACGAGCGAACACAGATATTTTTTCTTAGACTTTTTTGCTCCATTGGTCCTTCTTTTATACACAAAATTGCAATCTGAGTCCCTCAAGTTTTTAAATGGAATTTCGAATCCTTTTAATTGCATATTTTGGCATCCGTGTCCATCCGTCTACCTGCCGTCTAAAATGACCGTTAACCCTTGACATGTGCTTTGCATGTGAGGGTAAATTGGTCTTTTTACTCTTTTCTTCATTAAAAATGAGGGACCACCGGCACAAAAAAATCTTTTAATCATTTTATTTTTAATCCTGATCACTTACTAGACTTGTTACCCTAAATTACAAGTTCTACTCTAAAAAAAATATTCAAAAACTAAATTAATTTCTTCTCACCTGTTTCAAAATCCCCAAATATTATAAACCCTAGAAACTTTTAAAAACACAGTTACATTATATACACATCCATCATGACTCATCTTCATCATCGTGAATCATCTTCGTTATCCATCGTCATCGTGACTCATCTTCATCATTTGTTTGAATTCAGATCATGAAACCCGAAGCAATATTGCTCGTAATCATCTTGTAAACAATCGAGACTGAATCAGAGCATCTAAAACTCATAAATTTGCTCGAATTAAATTGTTGACCAAAGAACACCAAACTCTGACTTTTAGATCTGGATTCCATTGTATGATTTGAATCAAAAATAAAGGATTTTGATGCATAAATTTGTGATTAGAACTACTGACCCGGTCTTCATTCGATCTAAATATCTTCGAATCTCTTCAGAAATTAGGACAAGTTGTAAATCTTCGAAGATGAATTCTTAGATTGACGATAAGATGTGAATCATGTCGATCTGAATATGAGATAATTTGAAGGTGTTGATTACATCGAGATTGTGACGCCCCGTACAAAACCATCATGTACGAATCGTCAACAACAGGTCTATTACACGGTATAATACTACATGCTGTTTTAAAACAAGTTTTTCATTCATGAAAAGGTAACGTTTTACAAAAGATAACGTGACACAAAGGCCGTTACAAAGCCATTAATCAAAATAACATAAGTTGTGAATGCAAAATAAAAGATCCATGATTGAGACATCTCTACGTAATGCAGCGGAAGTCTAACATAGCGAGTCTGTAACAGCAAGTCTAAAATACCAAGACAGCAAGTCTAACAGCGGAAGCAACAACGTCTAAGCACCTGAGAAATACACGCTTAAAAGTCAACACGAATGTTGGTGAGCTATAGTTTGTTTGTATTCAGTAATGTAACGTAGACCACGAGATTTCGTATTCAAAACAGTATGAAAAGTATATGCTTATCCGTGGGCACCCGGTAACTAACTTAACGTAATAATAATATCACCCCCTAAAAGTACACTTGGCGAGTGCGTATGTTCTCGAAGTATCAAACAACCGTTAAATGCTAGCGCAACTAGCCCAAGTGGAGATGTCAAACCTTATGGATCCATATCTAGTATTCGCATTCACCGGTTCAAAAACCAATGATTAAATGTTACGTGCTAAGGGGAATCTTTGTGCCATTATATCACCCCACACATATATAAAGTTTAAGTACTCGTCTCTAGTATGTAAAACATAAAAAGTGCATGTATTCTCAGTCCCAAAAATAGTTAAAGTAAAAAGGGAAGCTATAACTCACAGTGAATGTGCGGTAAAGTCGATATGAAAAGTATGCAAGTAGTAAGTCGGTCCGAAAGGTCGTCAACCTAAGTCAAATGTCACTAAGTCAATATATTGTCCCCAAAATTTTAAGAGTGAATAAATTAAGTCTTAAGTATCGTCATCATCATCATCATCATAATCATCATACGTAAAAGATAAAGTAAGTTTTCAACAAGAATAGAGATCGAAACAAAAGGCTGACTTCGGACAGCTGCTACGACCTCTATACAAAATGAAAAGACGCGTGGTCAGTGGCCAAGGCTCCGTATGTGAGTCCTCTAACCGCTGTTCAATTTCAAATCCTAACTCGATGTCGTTTGACCGTGGCGACGGTTCAAGCACGAGTAGGTCAGAACTTTTTCAGCACGTCGTTACAACAGCGTAGTGACTTTCGGAAGGCTATAAATCCTAAACCGTATATCGGATTTAGGCGAGGCCTAAACGAAAAGTCATATAATCAAAACGAACTATCTGAAAATCAATTTTCCAGAAGTCCTAGGAGTCTGATCAGACCCCGAAAAACAACAAACAAGTGCTCCAGTGGGTTTCTTGGTGCTTGATGCTCATCACGGTTCTCATCCTTGATGCGTGTAAGCTTCAAGTGTACAACTCTTTAATGTTTTAGCAACACTTTGACCAAGTTTCAACCACCAACACACAATAAGAGTAAAACTAACATTCTACAAGTTTTGAACATCAATGTTGCCTCTTTATTGCATAAACCCAATAAAGCTTCAACCTTTGTCCTTTTTACACAAGTTTATGCATCTTCATCATATGAGATGATGAAGACTTGATCTTTATCATCACAACAATCACAAAAAGTTCCAAGTAAGTGAGATCTATAATGATAACCTAGATCTCATGTATTAAGAAAACCCTAAGCTAGAAAGCTTGGATCTTTACAAGATTAATGAGACCATAAGCTAGAAAGCTAAGATCTAGTAAAAGTAATGAGACCATAAGCTAAAAAGCTAAGATCTTGAACAAAATAAGAAAATCCTAAGCTAAAAAGCTTGGATCTTTAATATTCTTGAAGATCCTTAAAGCAAAAGGCTAGATCTTCAAGCTACACGAAGATCATAAACACAAGTTTTGATCTTTTTAACAAAATAAAGGAATCATAAGCTAAAAAACTTAGATCCAACAAAAGAAATGAAGATTCAAAAATAGAAAGCTTGAATCTTTCATGTTCTTGAAGGATTCAAACCAAAGTTTGAATCTACAAGATATAACAAGATCAAGAAGCTAAAAAGCTTGATCCTTGCATGATGATGATGATGTTGAAAATGAGAAGAGAAGAAGAAGAAGAAGAAAATTTAAAACTTACACTTTTTAGAGTGAGAAAGACTAGAGAGAGAATTAGAGAGTAAGTGTGTGTAAAATGTGAATGAGATTAAGTGTGAAATGGGTGAGATTTGCTTGGTATTTATAGGGTGGTGAAGTGGTGGGGAGGCCCTTAGGCCGTCGATTTTGGGGGGACAAGTGGGGGACAACTTTTGCTTTTTGGTTAATGGTGGTCTAAAGTTGGTGCTTATGTTGGGATCCCATGCAACAATTGTGATTATGGTTAACAAAAATGCTAGTATATTCCCTCTTATAAATGGGTATTTGTCTTACATTTATATGAGTCATAAACTTAATAAAATTGGGCTAATTAAATAGTCCATTAACTAGAGTAGGGTGGGCTAAAGTCCAACAAGGTAGAAAGTCCAACAAGACTAACTAGTGACCATAAGTAAATTACTAAGCGTAATTAAGCAACCAAAAGCCCCCAAGTAATTGTTATTAGAATATAACAATTAGTATTACGTAGTCGTAATATTCCAATTACGACAAAAGTTAAACGTGTACCAAAACATATAGCTCGTTCTCAACGTCAAGTGACACTAACTGTCGTAAAAGCATTCGAGGATCAAGTTAAGTAACTAAGTACTTAATGGCATGTTGTATGGTAATAACGAAAGTAATTAATCATGAAATAAGATCCCAGAATATAAACCAACACAGTACGCACAAATACGCAGTTTCGCAGAAAGTAACAAGCACAAAAGTAAGTCGAAAAAGTCGGGTCGTTACAGAGATGATAGGAGATGGATATATGAATATGAAGATTAACATCGACTAAGGTAAGAGAAATATAAAGAAGTAAGATGTGTGAGAGGATAAGATTGAGATGTGATATTGATGATGAAGTGTTGAAGATCGATGGTGAAATTTGATGATAAGAGATGATGATGAGATAAAATGGCGATGATTATTTTTTATGTATATGAAGATGAATGAAGATGATATTTAGATCTGATGATGTATGTTGATGGATGAATGAGGAGAGATGATATGAGATGGATGACATGTAGTACATCAGATATGAAACGGTGTTTGATGACAAATTGATATATTAAAAGATTAAAAAGATTTTTTAATGAAGAAAAGAGTAAAAAGAGAAATTTACCCTCATATGCAATGCACATGTCAAGGGTTAGCGGCCAATTCAGACGACAGGTAGACAGAGGGACGCGAATTGCCAAATTATGCAATTAAAAGGATTCGAAAATCCAATTAAAAACTTGAGGGGCTCGGTTGCAATTTTGTGTATAAAGGACCAACGGAGCAAAAACGCCTTTTTCTTATAAATATGTGTGCACACCATTAACAGTAGGCTGGGGTTACAATATATAAGTGTAAAACAAATTTTATCCAAAAATAGGACACTTGATCCTCGTGAAATAAATCTCTTGATTCGGGAGGCCAAACTCAAAAACCAAGAAGGCCAAACTCGTGATTCACTTACCCTCACTATTAAGCCCTTAAATGTTCAGCGCATATTTTCGTGTTTCGATCGTGTACTTCGTGATCATTCATCTCCACTTCGCAATCCGTGAAAGCATATTTTTGCAGCTATTTTCCTTTGATCAACTTTTCACGTCTCAACAATCATCCACTTGAAGATTGGTTGAACCTCAAACACCGGATTTCTATTCCATCTACGTTAAGGAATCCTATGTATACCGCCAAAACCACTTGGGACATGCACACTCTAATCACGAGGAGCTGACACACTTTAGATAAAAAGTTCTTCAACCTCATCTTGTGGAACTTGGAAACCAAACCCCACCTCAACTTCTCAATGTTGTTTAAAAACCCACAACAACTCTCGATTAGCTGACTATAACTCTCTTTGATACCGATGGATAAACTATCTGGGTCACACCACACTTCCACACCGCTATATTATGGGGGAAGGAAGTCTTTCAAAATCAAAAACATCACTAAGTAATCAAATCTATTAATTACTATCTTGGGCCATCTCGACTTCTGGCACCATCGTCTTCTTACACCTGAAGATCATCTTCTTACACATTCATTGAAATGTGTGAGACTTCAACTACAGGGTTTTTACACCCCCTCACTAATCGCTCTAGAAACGTACAATCATGCTATCGATATGTCAACAATCACTCATGCATAATTTCCGTTTATCTCTAATTTTCCTTCCCATCAATTTGAAAAATCCCGACAGATGACCCCGTAGATTATTCATCAAGGCTTCGAGAGAAAAAGCGGTCACAACCTTGAAATCAACACCTTTCAACTTTCCATTTTTACACTGGTACATTGACCCATCCTCATAGCACTATCAATCTCACGATCACATCTTTTCATTCTTAAGCACGCTCCCTCTATGCGAGTAGGAAATAAACTGCGGCTACCAGAGAATATTTTAGTTTGTACCACTCGCTAAGTTGTAAATTTCTTTGTCATCGAAGAGTAAAACTAGTAGCCGAATCCCTATTATTATCCGAAAGCAACGCACAAAGCTTGCAAAAATTAGAGACCAGTGTCACACAACGTTCTCCATAACTTCTAATAGTCGTCAAACTCCCACTAGCTGAATATTTTCGTTAGCTACCAAACTCACATCGAGTTCTCGACACCCTCAACATTGTCCAGAAAGCTAAAGTTCTGAGACTTAAGATATTATTCATATCCTCCATCACTTAACGATTCCTAATTGGTCACCCCGAAGAAACCTCTCGCTTTGTTGAACCGACCATCAACCAAAACCCAAACACTTTTCGAACGTGTTCTATCAGGTATCCTTCTATAACCAATTTCTTTATTGAGTGTTTAGTCTCTATAATTGATAGGATTTGTTGTGACTTGGCTTAATTACATTTAAGCTTTGTTCTAGCATTGTAACCTTTTATACCTTATGTTGGAAGTGTTGGTTATGGACTATAAATAGCCAACACCTTTCTTCATAATAGCTTAGCCATTTATTCATCACTTTCCCTTGCACTTCTAAAACACACACTTAGCAAAACCCTCTAAACTTGTATCTTTTAACCCTAATGAATATGAGATTACTATATGTGTATGATTCAGTGCTTATCTTTGTTATTCATCATCATTTTAGCATTGTTGTACACATATACATACCGTTACATCCAGATTCGTAAGCATAAACATAAATTGATCTGAATTTAGAAATTTCAGTGAGAGAAGCTCAAAACTTTCGTATATAATAAGTACCTTGGAATATCTAACCAAACACTTTATTCATCTCGTTCCCAAACCCATAAGTGCTAACTTTTCCGATAACTCGCATTGTCGACTTCCAAACGGATGTGTTTCGATTTCTTAACTAACCCCTCAAACCTGAGAGAAACCCTCCTGAGCTCCCGTAACAAACCAACTTCATTATCGCTCGAAGTTTTATGAGACAAAACCTCCTAAACAATCACAACATCAAACCCGAAAAATTCCTACAAATATGCAGCATATTAGAAAATCAATATATGAACATCTAACGGTCCGATCATCAATAAAATTTTATCATTCTTAGTGTATGTCTAGTATCTCCAATCTAAATTTTAAGACGATTCAACGGTAAATGAACTCATCTTCGAATTTGATAATCGATCATTCCTTTGTATGCGATCGCAAAGAATGAGAACTCTGATCTACTACCCGAATCTCTGAAAAATCTCTTTACTTAAACAGGTCATTCGTTCACCTAATGAGTTCTAAGATTACCTCCAGAGAGTAACTTAATCATCAAACATATCTAAATAGTGCTATAATTGGCTCTCGGTTTTCAAAACTTTAAAGCTCTGATACCAGCTGTTAAGATTAATGCACTTGTGGAAGCGCTTTCACCAACTAACAAAGCTAACTAGTTGGTCATTCTAATTAATTTGATAGTAATTTAGTAATATTCAACCCAAACAACAACAAACATATAATCAAACAAGCATAAAAAAGATAGATAAAGAACACAACACAAGAATTTTTCGTGGTTATATCCAACTCCAATCACATGGTAAACGATTTAATCCACGTTCTCAAATCATAGATTTTTCTTATTAATTATTGTGCACACCATAAACAGAAGACTAAGGTTACAATATTTTGGTTAAAAATAAATTGTATCCATAAATAGGAAATGTAACATCCTCATATCGGGCCTAGATGTAAGATGACCTTTCTATCCTTAGACATAATTGTGTGACTAATTATGCATTTATTTTAATTATATGTTTAGTATTATTTTATTATTTGGTTAAGACCAGTTTGTGACAAGGGTAACAGAACAGGTTCGTTTATTTAATTTGAACTCCGTTAGGGCAGTCAAATTAATTACGAAAGTTATTAGATAACTAGTAAATACCCGTGTGTGATGGGGTATTGTATTTTAACTTAAATATATAAGCTTGAAACTAGCCTTTCCTCTCATTTTTCTTGAAGCTTCTATATTACCCCGTACCTAAAATCTTACCACTTGTAAACCCTAGATTTCTAATTTGTGTTCTAGAGCTCAAATCATTCATATCATCTTGTTCTCTACGATTTACTGAGTCTATTGAGGTAAGAATCAAAGTGTTTCAAACTCTAATCTTTGAGAAAATGAAGAGTTTGTGTTAACTTTGTTAAAAATGTAATTTTGTGTCAAAATGGTTGATTTTGATGTTGTTTGTGTCAAAATCATGTGGTTTATGTTTATTGATGTTAAGTGTACTTGATTTGGTCAGTTTAGAGGTAAGAAACGAGCTCTAGAGCAAGAATTGGTGATTTTAGGTTGAAACCCGTCAGTTTTCTGCTGCTGCACGATGAACACAACCGTACGGTTGTAGCTTGCAACCGCACGGGTACATTGTGCAACTGTACGAATGCATGTGCAACCGTACAGATGTAGTGGTGTTGGTGCAACTGGGCAGTGAGTGTGCAACCGTACGGATAGACTTGCAACCGTACGGATGCATGTGCAACCGTACGGGTGTAGATCAGAACTGCAGAGTTGTTTGATTTAGCTGTTTTCTAGCCGTTATGATGTCCGCATGACTTATGATAATCAGGATGTAAATTCTGAAAATGCATAAGTGTTAGGTAGACTTTTAGTGACACTTTTTGTGACCGATTTTCTGTACTATGCTTTTTGTGCTAAAGGACAGAAACTAACTTGATTTGCCTTATGTTCAGGTGATAAGGATAAGGAAGCCGCTCAGTGATAGATTATCTGAGCTAGTTTCTAGTATTTGGTGGGTGGGTCTATCTCCGGATAGAGTATTAAGTAGCTGACACGCTACTTGTTCAGACTCTTTACTCTTATGTTCATATCCAGTGCGATTGCCATGTGTAGTTAGATATTGTCATGCTAGTTAGGTCAATTGCATGACTGATTATCTGTGATCTTATGTGCGCACTGTTAGTTGAACACCAACAGAGACGGCAAGGTTGGGAACCCACCGAGGCGGCAAGGTAGGTTGATGTGAGGTCGACCGTGGTAGCCTGGTCGGGTCATGATGTTACTGGTTGTTCAGTATAGCATTGAAGGACGCATGTGTTGCGTCTGGACAGTTATGCAGTGGAATTAGTAAAGCGGACTATCAGTAGACTGTAGCCTGATCAGCTAAGTCGTGTGCTCGTACAAGCCGCCGATCCTCACATTGTCAGTTGTTGTTGTATGCTAGTTCAGGACGTTAACATATATGTGACACTTGCATGTTTAGTTGCTTATGTTTGGTCTATTAGATAGTATCCATTCACTTAGCAGTTGTGCTAATTTTTCCACATTAACACCCTTGCAGGTTTAGGTACTGCTGATTAGGACGGGTGTTGCGGACGGGTTGAAGATTTGTTTGACTATTAGCTGAACTCTGATGTTTTTTTATTTTGTAATGTTTTAATGTAACACCGATGTTTTGAAATATTGTAATCACGTTAACTAAGATGATTTATTAACTATGGTTTGTATACATTAACCATGGTTATTTCAGTAATTAAATGTACTTCCGCTGTGATAAAAAATCAGGATGTTACAGGAAACTTGCTCCCTACGAAATAAATCTCGCAATTCGAGAGGACAAACTCACAATCCACGAGGCCCTAGTGATCTTAAGCACTTAAATGCTCATCGTATCTATTTTCATATCGATTATCCACTTCGCGATCAGCGATCACATCTTCGCAATCTGCGAACGCATACCTTTCTAGCTATTTTCCTTCGATCAACTCTTCGCACCTCGACAAGACCTTTGTAACACTTATAAATGTCAAAAGTGTGAATTTTTTCTCACACAAAAAAAAGGCGTCACAAATAAGCTAAGTATCACAAATTGATTTTTTTCTAATGTATCATGAAGTTACACTGATCATCCTTATTCTTATAAATTATGTTAAGCTTCCTCCAATTACATAAAAATGCACAGAATTATCTTTATTTGTTAATAATTTAATAAGTTAGCCAAAATTTGGTTAACTATAGATAAAAGCAAGGTTGCAGAAATCGGTTCTCGGGGAGTTCTTGGCAGGGTCTCCAAAACGAGAACTCGGAGAACTCGGGGAGTTATGGGCGGTTGACTTTCGTTGACTTTTGAGATTTTATCGAGTTTTTTCCGAGATTTGACCGATTTTACCGAGATTTGACCGATTTTTCTGAGATTTGACCGATTTTTCTGAGATTTGACCGATTTTCCGAGATTTGACCGATTTTTCCGAAATTTGACCGATTTTTTGGAGATTTGACCAATTTTTTAACCGATTTCAAAACGAGTTCTCGCCAGGAATGAAATTCCGAGTTCTCGCCGAATTCTCTCAATTTTTGCAACCATGGATAAAAGGTAGGGTAAGTGGTTTTTTCATATAATTCATTTAATTCTATTGCAAATTTCAATAAGAGATTCTATACATTCGATTCCATTAAATGCATGACAGTATCCCTCGTTACCAACAGTTTGATTCAATCAGTGGCTAAGACTGGATACAATGCAGCGTCAGATGGGCCAGCGTCAGACGAGGTGGCGCAATCTGACGCCATTAACGGGGCGTCAGTTTTTGACGCTAGGGGGCATCAGTCGGCTTTTTAACTGAAAAAAGGGCTACAAATGGTGTGGTGGAAGCAAATGATTGGGTGGGGTAATATATCCGTTACCCAACGGATATATACCCGTTTTTTGGGTTTTTTTTTTTAAATCCATTTTTTACTCCATTTTACTCCTATTTAAACCCCAACAATCATATCATTTTTCACACAATTCATTCTTACTTACTCTATTTCTTTCTATTTTTTTTTTTTTTACAAAAGTTTATTACTCCGTAGTTTATAAATGGGTTCGAGGTTACGGGGGTCTAATTCTGACTCCGAAGATTTGCGGATTGTTCAATTAATTCAAGAAATAGAAGATGATGATTCCGAAGTCAAATCGGCACCATCTATTCCGAGAGTTAGAGGTTACATTCCTAGAGAACGGGAGGTTGCTGCACAACGTTTGTGGGATGATTATTTTTGTGAGACGCCAAAATATCCACAAAGAAAATTTAAACGCCGTTTTCGCATGCGAATACAATTATTTCTCCGGATAGTGCAAGGTATTACTACTTTTCAAAGTGATAATATGCCAGAATATTTTACTTACTTTTCTCAACGAGTTGATGCTATCGGTAGACCTACATTTACTACTTTACAAAAATGTACGTCGGCTATACGTCAATTGGCGTATGGCACCGCTCCCGATATGTGGGATGAATATTTGCAAATGAGTGAGCAAACATCAATACTATGTCTAGATTACTTTTGTATGTGTATTATTACATTGTACAAAAAGGAATACATGCGATCTCCGAATGCACACGATGTTTCTAGATTATATAGTACTCACGAGGAGAGACATGGGTTTAGGGGTATGCTCGGGAGTATAGATTGTATGCACTGGGAGTGGAGGAATTGTCCCGTTGCTTTAAAAGGACAATACACTAGGGGTGATCACAAGAAACCGACCCTTATGCTTGAAGCTGTTGCTTCTTTTGACTTGTGGATTTGGCATGCTTTTTTTGGGATGGCGGGTTCAAACAATGATATCAACGTTTTGAACCAATCACCTATATTTGATAAACTTAAGAACGAAACATTTCCATCCGTACCATTTGAGGTAAATGGGCATGAATATGGCAAAGGATATTACCTTGCGGATGGTATATATCCTGATTGGGCAACTTTAGTTAAAGGATATTCATGTCCTACTGAAGAACCAACGATTAAGTTTACAAGATTTCAAGCTAGTGCCCGAAAGGATGTAGAGAGGGCGTTTGGGGTTCTTCAAGTTCGTTTTCATATTATACGCATAGCTTCACGAAGTATGAGCGTTAACAGGATGCGAAGAGTGATGGAACGTATACGAAACAGAGGACGGGATCGAGATATCATCGCAAGAGAAATAAGGGATCGAGATCTGCACAACCAACTCACCGAGGATTTAGTTGAGCATATTTGGAACCTTCCGCCGACTTTCCGCAATGCGAATTAGTTTTTTTTTTAATCTATGTAATCGTCAATCTATGTACTTTTAAATTCTTATCAAAAATTAATTGTGTATTTTTTTTTATTAATGTTATTTATTTTATTTTGTTGTATTTATTTACTATTTTAATGTAATTTATTTTATTTTATTGTATTTATTTATCATTTTAAATCATTTGAAAAAAAATTGGTGGACCCTACTAAATTTGACACTGGCATTTGGCATTTGAGGTTATTAGTGGGTCAAAATTTGACACTGCCATGTCACAGGCAGATGCACTTTTTGAGCCAAAAAGTACAAATCTGCATGTGATGTCACATGCAGTGTTAGAAACAGTCTAAGGGGAGGTGGTTGAAGGGTTTTGTAGGAGTTTAATTAGACCCGAATGTGTCATTGTGAATGTAACTTTATTATGATACGGACGATCCATATATTTTTTTTATGCAAGTCAGAGATTAGATACAGAGTATAATTTATAGAAAAATTAGAATGAACAGTGTAACATTGTGCAAAACATAAAGATGATACTTGCAATTTACTTATTTGTACTATTAACTTTCTTACCTTTTGTTTCTTTCTTGAAAAAATATCATGGTTGGTCCATAAACTTTGTTCCAAAAATCATATTGGGACTTAAAGTGTAAATCAATTATGGTTGGTCCCATGTTTGTAACTTTGTACACGAATGATCCCAAACAATAACAGCGTTAGGTTAACATAGTTAACTTCAGGCATGTGTTTGTACATGATGGGTATTATTGACCTATTTCTATCTAATTGATTGCCTTTACCTCACCGGACATTATTACATATATAACTGTATAAGTAAACAAAGTGATCTCACAAATTCATCGTTATAAATTCAATAAGTACTGAAAATATTTCACGAACAAAATTTCTATGCCCAATCCAAAAATCCTTCAATTTATATAAAATATTTTGATCAAGTGCATCATGTCATTTAATCCTTTACCAGACAATAGAACAGAACACTTGTGTATAATACTCATCCTCAAATGTACGCGATACTAGCAAAATACTTGTTATGAGCAATTGGATGCTCAACTCATACGTTAGTGGCAGAGGATTTTAGATAGCACATGATTCATAAATTACATATACATATAGATCCTCAGAATTTACTACCTCATACTACCTCCGTCCCAATTAGATAGTCTGTTTTTCCATTTTGGGATGTCCCAAATAAATAGTCCACTTTCATAAATAGAAAGGAAATCGGATATTTGATTGGTGGATCTGGAGAGAAAAAATATTTCATTGGTGGATAAATGAAGTTAGTGAGATTTCCTAAAACTGTGTGCCATTTTGTCTGTGGACTATTAAATTGGGACGGAGGGAGTAACAAGTTTTATACAGTCGAATTGGTTTTTTACCTTCAATTTTAAAATTAGGATTTCTAAAGATACCCATACTTAAATTGGGGATGAATATGTAGGTTAAGTTTTTTTATTTTGGTCGGTTATATTTTAACAAATAAATAAGGATATCTTCCAATCTTGAAATGACCATAAGCCGATCAAGTATAAAGCAAGTGATTCACTTAGCGGCTTGAATTAACGAGCAGTTAACTATGAGACCATTCGTGTACAAAGTTGAAAATTTGAGACCAACCATGATTAATTTAAACTTTAGATCTTATCTTGATATTTTGTACAAATTTTGAGGACCAACCACGATATTTTTTATTTTTTCTTTCTTAGATTATTCCTAGTTAACTTAGTTGTTCTTTTTTAAAGATAAAATACGGAGTAGTTAATACTTGTATCTAACTTGATGGGTGTGTCACCCATATATATTAGCCCGTGACATTTGTAGATAATCTCAAATAAAAATATTTACATTAACAATAACAATAAATCTAAAATTGAATACACGAAAGGAGTTTTGAAAAAAAAAAAAAGCTCACAAACACTAACATTTGTGTCATAGTTGTTAGATTTGCAGTCATTTAGCCGGCCTTATAAGAATCTTAATTAATCAAGTCGTTGGACAGAATGAAGATCGTGAAAGTAGGTGGCACTAGGTAGTAGCGACTATTCAAGTTATTTGTTTTTCGAGTATAAATTAGAAACAAAAATAGAGTCGTAAAGGGTAATACAATTAATGTGTAAGTCTCAACCAAAACTTCTAACGGAAAAACAATGTGGGTTAATAATTAATAGACGTGGTCCTGTAATTCACAAGTTGTTTTCTACTTTTCTTGATGAATGAAAAATTATGATTACATTGATTGTGACCTAGGTACAAATGTATAAACTTAAAAGTATTTTTTTCTATACCCTAGACTAAATTAATAACTTAGTTTGATTTTGAGGGATGTAGACTATTTAGAGTTCTAGCTTCAAAATACGTCTAATATTCAAACTCAGTTGCAGCTTATTTGGAGAGACTATTGAAAAAGTCAGAAATGTTAACTTAATAATTCGATTGAGTTGTATACATATGAATAAATAAACTAGAATGATTCTGATAATCTTATTTATTTACCCATTTAAATCTTTTTAATCTATTAACCGTACTGTTTTACTGTCTAAAAAACATACTAACCCAAGTAATACAGAAACATGAAAGTTGATTAATACTTCGACATATATATTACGAAGTTGGTCATATGACAAATGGTGCGAAAGTACCGTCAAACAACCGGCACTATAATAATAATTACGTATATATTACGGAGTATAATATACATGATATACATGAAAAAGTCTTCGATTTTTAAGGAAAAGTTGACCGAAAGGCAATATTCAAATTCTAAGTAATCTAGTTGAAAATAGATTGATATATAGCTTAAGACATGTGATAACGGTGATGGGCGTGATGAGGTGTGATAGGTGTTTTTGTGGGGTATATAGTGGTGATTTGACAAAGGTAATGGTGTGATGACGTGTAGAGGCGTCTTCGAACATAGACAACATAGGCAACCGCATAGGGCCCACAATTTGAAAGGGCAAAAAAGTTTTAATATTTATTTGATAATAAAACAATTGTTTAAGAGTTAAGTAAATTAAATAAACTATTGTCGAATAAATATTTGATTATAAAAAAAAATTACGACTGTTTTGAAAACTTCTTTCGTATTGATAAATTTTAGTATAATCTTTTTATCTGTATTAAAAAAAATTAACGTGTATAATAATCTATTTTTATTTTGGACTAGGGCCTCTAAATTGTTGAGACGACTCTGATAACGTGATGGAGTTTGTAGTTGTATGGGGTGATGATTGTGTAATGGAGTTATTTATTATTTTAATTGATTTAATTAAATTATAAATGAAAATATTTAATTTTTGATTGGTTATAAACCTCATCACCTTCATGTGATGCAAGCATCACGCCACCCAAAATCACAACCCATCACGCCCCACTACGGCGTGATGGTGCAAGTATTGAGGCCACCACGTTGCACTATTTGTGATTTAAGCATGAATACTATTTTAAATTATGGAATAAAAAAACTGATGTAATAAAATATACAGAGTATAAAATATCACTCTAATAAAGAGTTAGGAGAGAATTATAATGACATGAGCTAAGAGTCTAATCAAATAACTTTACGATCTCTAAACTTAAATAACTATACAAATACAACTGTATAATAACGTATATATAATTAAATAGAACACATTATTTCTTCAACGCTTGAGCCAAAAAAGTTAGACTATTTCTGAAACCCAAAATAATTCACATTGATACGGCAAGAAATGCGTATTTTCTCTTTGATCTCGATGTTAATACACCAAGAGTCTAGCCAGTAGCTAGTGAATCCAATCGTTCCAACTAAAAAAAAATATCATTTGCGCTTACATCAAGATTCAAGCCAAACACGAAGTACTTAATCTTCAAATATCCCCAACAATATCGAAAAAAAGATACGATCAACTGATACCACGCCATGAACACAAATAGAACATAATATATATATGATTCAATCGCATAAAAAGAATGATTCAAATGAAACTAACATCATATAACTAAACTAATGAATTGATTAAACTATAATCGCCTAAGAAATACAAACTACTAGTCCCTCCGTCCCATATTAATAGTCCAATATTTCATTTTCGGATGTCCCAAATTAATAGTCCACTTCCATAAATAGAAAAGAATAAGAAACATAAGTTCTATTATGCCCTTAATGTATGTGGATATGATTAAAGGAGAAAGAAAAGGTAAGGGTAAAACTGAAAACTAAACAGAAAGTACAGTACTTTTATGATATTTTCTTAAACTGTGTGTTTTTTGTCTGTGGACTATTAATATGGGACGGAGGGAGTACTAAATAGATCTTAGATACATGATGCAATGGAGATTAAGAATAAGAACAACAAACAAATTCCCATGAATAAACAATATAGTTTGGCCATCTAAACTTTAAAATTGGAATTGGGTCGGAGCAAAGTACTTTTCTGAAAGAAAGATACATTTTAGATGGTGGTCTTGTTGCAAATGAATCAATTGATTATATGAAATCGAACAATAAAAAAGGGATTTTCTTTAACGTTGACTTTGAAAAAACATTTGATTGTTTGAATTGGGATTTTCTCATGAAAGTTATGGCTAGTATGGGATTTGGAGTTAAATGGCGGAAGTGGATCCTTGCTTGCTTGAATTCGACAAATATCTCTATCTTAATTGACGGGTCACCTACTCGAGAGTTTTCTATTAGTAGAGGTGTTCGTCAAGGTGACCTGTTGTCCACGTTTTTATTCATTTTGGTCGCGGAGGGGCTTAATATTCTCACCAAGCCGCGGTCAACCGAGGTTTATTTCGTGGTATCGAAGTAGGGAATGATAAAATCTTAGTATCTCATTTGCAATATGCGGATGATACTATGTTTAATGGAGAGTGGTCTAGAATGAACACCCGTAATGTTATCAACATCCTAAAGTATTTCGAGTTAGCCTCAGGTTTAAAAGTTAATTTCCATAAAAGTTATCTTTACGGTGTGGGTGTAGATTCAGTTGAGTTTGAGAACTTGGCTAGTCGTATGGGATACCAAGCTGGGAAATTTCCATTTGTTTATCTTAGTCTCCCAATTGGTGCTAAAATGAAAAAAATTAGTGATTGGGATCCGATAATTAATAAATCTAAATAAAGCTACCGGAATGGAAAATGAGATCGTTGTCCTTTGGTGGAAGACTATTTCTTTTAAATCGCTCCTTAATAGTCTCCCTTTAAATTACTTCGCGCTCTTTCGTGCCCCGACTTGTGTGCCTAAGCTTCTTGAGAGTGTGAGGCGCAATTTCTTATTTTTCTTTTTTTTGGGAAGGGGGGGGGGGGGGGTGTATTCTTTCGGGTTCTAAATTGTCTTGAGTTAAATGGGTTACCACTTGCTTACCTTATGGGATTGGGGGGGGGGGGGGGGGGGGGGGTGGATTAAACATTGGGTCTTTGAAAAGCAAAAATCTTGCTCTCTTGGGCAAGTGGTAGTGGAGGTTCAAAACCAAAACTAATTGCTTGTGGTCCAATAATATTCGTAGCATCTATGGAATTGACGGTGGCTTGAGTTCGGGAGGTGGGCACACCCACCTTCCGTCCTCGGGTATTTGGAACAACATTATAATTGCAGGAAATCAAATAGGAGATTTAAAGGTCCCTTTCAAGAATTCTTTCAAGAAATTAATTGGAGATGGTCGATCCACGTCCTTTTGGAATGAAGTATGGTGTGGCTCAGATTGTTTCAAGAATATATTCCCTAGGTTATATAGGCTTGAAACAAACAAAGTGGCGATGGTTAGCGATCGAGTAACTTCGGATTCAGCTCGTGCAGCAACAGATTCATTTTCAGCAACTCGTGCAGGATCAGAAAACAGTCCAGCAGCAGCAAAACTGTCGGCAACATGTTCACTGGCAGTCAATGCAAACAGTGCAACAGCAACAGTCCATGTAACAGCTCCGTTAATTGCAGAAACTCATGATCAGGTCCGTGCTATAGCAGGTTCAACTTCTAATCCAAATCGGGTTCCAGCTAGTGTTCGTTTTCTTTAGGAATGGTCGAGGAACCCAACAAGTCGAACATGTACTGAATTAGTGAAATTAGTCAATTTACTGCGGTCTATATCATTTGATTTTAACTCTCAAGAATCGTGGAGATGGTCACTTAAATCTAATGGTTTCTTTACGGTTAAAAAGCTATCTCATCTCATCAACAAAGAAATACTTGGTTGTGATATTGGTAATCATCCTCTTTAAGAAACATTGAGAAATAATCTTGTTCCGAAAAAGGTTAAAATCTTCGTGTGGAGAGCTTTAAAAAAAAGCTACCGGTTCGGACCGAACTCGACAAAAGAGGCATCGATCTTCATTTTGTTTGTTGCCCCGTTTGCGATGACGGTCTTGAATTAGTGGAACACTCTTTAATTGATTGTAAATTCTCCTTGGATGTTTGGTCTCGTGTCTTCAAATGGTGGAACTTTGGTAATACTCCCAACATGATCTTTACCGAATTTCTTCGTGGAAAGTCACCCCTTGCCATGTCTCCTCTTGGTTCGAAAATTTGGCAAGTCTTGGAGTCGACATGCGCATATTTGCTTTGGAAGAATCGAAATATGAAGGTTTTTCAAGACAAAGGTTGCATTGCTCCGGTCGTGTTAAATGAAGTTCAAGTAAAATCATTTGAATGGATTTCGTGTAGGATCAAAGGTAAAAGTATCGGTTGGCATGATTGACCTTTTAATCCCTACTTGTATTTAGATAGTTAATATTCGTGTGGGTTGCAACCTTTGCACCCTCTTTGTATTCGTGAATTCTCATTTAGGCTCGGGCCGTTAATATGGTTGTTGCCTTCCTCGTTGTATCTTGTTTAAAGTATATATAATATCACCTTGCCTTTCAAAAATAAAAAATTAAAAATTGGAGTGTGGTCTGTACAATACTAGCTAATTATTATCGGTATACTATCAAACTTGATTTATAAATTAGTGTCGATTTGAATTCCAAACCCATTTCTTCCCTGGTTGCTTTTTGCTTCCAATTTTTATCCCTGCCATTGAATTTTCTTCTTCATCTTCAATCATCTCTTCCATTATGTAGTCTTAAAGGTACGTTCCTCTTCTGGCCATCGGCATCTCGCCGGCGGCTTGGATTTTTTGTTCTCCGTCAGACCATCTTCATCCTTTTCCGGCGGGTTTTTAGTGGATCCAGTGGCTTATCACGTTTACCACCATTCTCGTGGTATGGGTGGTGTTGACGCTTGCCTCCGTATTTACTGGTTTGTTCGATTTTGTGACTGCATTCGCCGGAATCACTGGCGGCGGTCGGCGGCGGTCTACACCATGTTGGTGTCGGTTGGTTGCCTCTGTTGTTGTGTATCCGTCGTTCCGCTGCCGGATCTGGTGGTAACCACCCTGTTGGTGGTAGCTGCCGGTGATGGTGGCGGTGATGGCGGTTGTTCATGGCAGCTTTTGGTTGCCTGATTGAGTCTTCGACTGTGATTTTGTATCGTTTGGATTTTCCTTTTTGGTTGTTCTTCTGGGCTTTTCTAGGAAACGATCTCCCTATTGGAGATCTGTGGTTAGCCTTTGCGGTTTAACTAGTTGTTTGCAGGTTAGGTCCCTTTTGTGACGGTTGTGATGATGATCTGGCGTTGTTGCGGTTTCAGCGTTCTCCTGATCTCCGTTAGTGTCTGTTTGTTAAGCTTTAGTTTGTAGTAGCGATATAATATATCCGTTTGTTGTAGCTTTTAGTCTAGCTTTATTTTTTTAGTTAACGTGTCTTTTTCACCATGTTGGTGAGGCCGTTTGCTCTAATTGTTTATCTTTACTAGGGCTCATTGTTGGTTAATGTTGTATCGTTTGTACTGTTTGATCTTCGAATAAGTTATTAATGTTATCGGTTTTTAGCCCCCAAAAAAAAAGAAAAAAGGATTTATAAATTATAATAATACTTTAAAGTATGTTTAAATTAAAAGTGTACATATGGATTTTAGGATTGTTCGAATCAATTCCTTTAAAATTGATGAAATGATGATATCTTCCCTTTAAAGAACAAGTGAATATTTTTTTTATTAGTGCACTAAATAGTGTTGTCCGTCGCTTTCGAACAACCTGAGAATAGGTTTAGGTCTACGTTGTTCAACTAGGATTATATTGAACTAAAAAACTCATGTCGCAGGAGATATGTGACCAAACGTGTAATATAGGTCTGTCATGCGAGTGACTGATGTCACTCGTACGGGTGATAACTGTCATCCGTACGGTTGAATGCTCAACCTTGCGTGTGAGCTGACAGTGGGCAGACACTATAAATAGAGTTTTTCATGTTCATTTGGAGTTGAGGATTTTCCACCAAGATCACTTGAGTGTGTGTGAGGTGTGTGCTTCTCCTCTTCACCTTCATGGTGGAGAGGATCCATGGTGGATTGATGCTCCAACCACCATGGAAATGACAAAGTGATTAATCTTAATTCATGTAATTGTTTATTGTAATCATTCATCAAATTCATACATGTAATTTTGATTATTATTAGCTGATAATTATTGCTTTGTTCATTATTCATCATGTTCATCATCTTGTTCACTAGTTATGCTCAAAAATTGCTAGTCGATTCTTGTTCCTTGATCTAAAGATCCTAGCAACTGATTCAAGGGATCTAACAAATGGTATCAGAGCCTAAGATCAAACAAGATTCGATTAATCTGTTGCAATTTGTTGAATTTGTGTTTTGAATCTCGGTTTGACTTTTGTTGACTTTTTTGGGTTTTGGTGATTTAGCACGAATTGGATAAATCTATGAATTGGGAAAGCTTTGTAATCATCTAGTGATTAATTCCTCAAAGTTTCCAATCTCAATTCGTTGTAATGATCGATTTATGAAAAATTTTGTGTTCTTTGAAAAAGAAACTGAAATCGATTAGAAACTGGATTTTGGTTGTTTATTTGGGAAATTCGTTTATGGGTTTGTGCTTGACGGGTTCTAGTGCAGCTCCCTGTTATATTTCATGAGTTTTCATGAAGATTTGAGCATGTTTCCATGTGAGCCGTCGTCCACCGCCTTGCACCACAACTAGGCTGCCGAAAAACTGGAACAAGCTTGAAGAAAACCATGAATCATCACTCGTACGAGTGATTGGATAAAATGTACGGTTGATCAGTTGTGCATACGAATGGGCATGTTAAACGTACGTTTGATGTTTTGGTCGAACGTGTGAGCTTCTTTGTTTCATACGATTGATAAAATGGGAAGAAGAGCTTAATCGTACGGTCGACACCTTCATGTACATGAGTGGATGAGTAGAACGTACGAGTCAGCTGTAAACAATTTGGATTTCATGTTGAATGATGGTTGTGCGTACATTTTGGTTTAGGAAGGAAGAAGATAAACAGTAAAAGGGACGGATGGCAATATCGTAATTAAGTGGAACTTTAATGTGGACCCCACCTGGAAACCCTTCTTGTGTCGGCTGAAAAATGAGAGAGGGTGTGGCTGATGGGACCCGCCTGTCATGATATGTGTCACCTTGTCTCCCAACCCTAAACAATGAATGTGACCCTTTTCCTTAACCAAGTTCAACCCATCACACTTTGGTTCAAGATCCAACAATCCAACCAAATCCACGGATCCGACCAGGATCTAACCCGATCCGACCCAACAACATACCAATTAATATTTAACGCTATTAGTCCCCACAGTTAAATATTTTAACAGCTGTTAATTCCCAGGGACTTTCAATGCAAAATTTTGAGAACAATTTCAGAATTTTCATTTTTAGCCCCTGAAGTTTATGAAAGTTTCATTTTCAGCCCCTAAAGTTTGAAAATTTATAGTTTTGGTCCCTCAACTTTCAAAAAATTATACTGCGGTCACTGAAGTTTCAAAAATTGACAATTGTGGTCCCTGAAGTTTTGAAGTTTACACTGTGGTCACTGAACCATCCAGAATTTTCAGTGGGGGTCCTTAACTTGTGTAACTCTTTATCAATGGTCCTGGAATGTTACTTTTCAGGTGTTAATCTATGTGTTGGAGGATTAGTCAACAAAACAAAGGTAGTTATACCGATTGAGATGTGATTCAGATTTGATCGAGATGATTTGAGATGTGATTGTATCGAGAAGCGTACGAGAAGGTGATTTGTGCATGAAATACGAATTAAGCTACACGTTTAAGAATTTAGTGACTCACTGGGGTCTTGCATCATGATAATTCTGACCCGACCTTAGTTTGCACGAGAGAAGTACCAACGAGACATCATGAACCCGTGAACCTTTGCTGCTATGCGTTAAGTGATGTCACACTTATCTTAAATTCAGTCGTATAGGTTCGATCGATCTGTACGTATGAAGATTTGAACTAGTGCGAAGCTACTTTGCTTATCGTGGGGTGTAATTATAAGACGCACAATCGACAATCGACCTACTCAAGCATTATTAATAGTGATAGAAAATTTACTATTCACTGAAGCATTGATGCATAAAGTTTAGTGGACAACCTCCTTAGTCCATTGAACTTATTTAGTAAGGGTGTATGTAAAACACTTGTGTTATGCGAAGATTAGTGGGGCAGCCAGGCGCATCTGACTGTTTATGGGCCAACAACGTGTTTAATTCCGCATCATCCGTGTAAGATGAGTACACGAGACACGTGTGACGACCCAAAAATTTCTGAACAAATTTAAACTTTAATCTTTATACGTTTCCGACACGATAAGCAAAGTTTGTTAAAATGAAATTCAAGAATTTTAAACTGTGTTCATACATTCATTTAACCTCGACCAAACTTCGACAATTCACGAACCATTAGATAAACGGATATGAAAATATATGTATATGTGTATATATTATAGCTTGAAAACATTAACAAAGTATTAGACGTATAATACTTTACATAAACGTATTTGTTTCAAAATATATTCAAATAATTATCGATGGAATTAGAAGATGATATCAAATGATTGATTTATCAGATACATTGATTTATGATTACGAGTCTCTGTTAAGAGGTCCACTTTGATTTAGAAAACCTTTCCTTTTTAACAATATTCAGAATAAATGGTAAAGTGATCTTCGAGTAAGTAAAAGTGTCAAGTAGCGAGAGCAAGTCAGATTGGTGGAAATTTCTGTTAAATTTCAATACATGCCTTACAATAATTGCCTCACAATAATTGCCTCGTGACTTTTGATAAGATAAATGTTAGGACCCCGAAGTTGTATAGTGTTAATGTGAAATAAGCTTAATTGAAGGTTCCTTAGAAGAGGGCTATATAAGGAACCTAAGTAGTCCTAATTAGATAGCCATTGCATTGTAACTGAGTTCTAGAAACTGTGGAATGTAATTGTACCGATTCTCTCTAATACCGAGTCTCATGCTTACATACCGAAACTCTCTTTATCTTATCATTTCTCTCAATCTCAACATGATCTGACCTATCATTTGGTATCAGAGCTTCCAGGAAGTGATTCTACATCACTATATCGATCCAGAGATTGTAGATTACAGAATCTGAATACTCTCGGTATTTTGAATCACATTCGGTATTATTGAATTTGATAATCTGACGTTCAGATTCTTGTGATAAGTTCAGCGAAGGTGCATTAGGTATTTTAGAAAGAGTTTCGATCATCATTACAGTTTTTTAACTTCAATTATGGAGAATCAAGTTGATTTTTAGAGTTTGTGGCTAAAACTCTCGGTATTGCTTAATTCAAGCTTGATTCTGGATTTTTGTGAAGATTTAAGGATTCAGTTGTGTTCGTGAGGTGTTAAATCACATTTCTGACGGTTCAATTTCTTCAATTCATCAAGTTTTGAAGATTTGATCAACACTCGGTATCGTAACTGTCATACCGAGTCTGCTTCATTACTTAAATTTATCTTAAGTGTTGCAGATTGTGGTGTGATTGTGATTCTATCACATTCGGTTTGATTATACGCAGCTACTTGGTGTGGTTTGAGAAAGGATTCTGTCATATTTCTAAGTTTTAAACTTAGACTCGGTATTGTCAACTGCTACAGTTGACATTCGGTATCCTATACTTTCGGCATCTTTGATATTTTGTGTGATACTAACGTGTTTCCTTGTGCAGCAAGGTTACAGAATCTAATTCAAAAGGATTGAATTGAGTTTGAACTTCAAATTCATACAGAATCTGACTACCGAATCAAATACAGAATCTGAGTTTCTGTATCACTTAATCCATTGTTTTAAGTGGTTACAGGCTTCAATTCTTGTGATTATCGAATCTATACTGAATCTGGGTGTGTCTCTTGTATTTCTGATCAGTTTCTTTTACAGAATCTGATATACAGAATCTTTACCGAATCTGCTACAGTACCGAATCTGCTACAGTACCGAATCTGACACAGAATCTGACATTCTGATCAGATTGTTGTGATTTTTCATCTTAGATTTGTGTAATACAGAATCTTTACCGAATCTACCTCATTTTCAAGATGTCTACTCAAGATACTTTGATCATTGGATCAGATTCCCGTCCTCCAGTGTTGTTTGATGGAAAGTACACTCAGTGGCTTCACCGTATCACTCAGTACATAAACTATAAGGGTGAGAAAGCAAAGTACATTTGGGCTTCTCTGAGAGATGGTCCAGTTGTTGATTATCATCCGGATACTGGTATGCCAATTCCAGTCTATGAACTTTCTGGTGATAAGCGTGAGAGAGCTCAGGGTGACATAGAGGCAAAGAATATTGTTATGAAAGCTATCCCGTATGAATTGTTTGAAAATGTTGATAGCAATACGACAACAAAAGATATATGGGATGAGATCAAACGACAGCAAGAAGGTTATGACATGTCAGACGTTATTAAATTGAATAAGGCTCTGGGATTCTATGAAGATTTCAAGCAGGAAACTGATGAACCACTCAAGGATACCTATCGTCGTTTCAATGGTGTTCTCAATGAGTTGAAAAGGTTTACAATTAAATTTAGGCCTACCGAATCTATAATCTGGTTACACAAGGCTCAATACTAGCCCAATACCGAATCTGGTGAATCGTATGGGAATTTTACAGCTCTGGTCCCTGAAAGGTTTAAACTATTTTCAAGGGCAGTCCTTTACCGAATCTGGACTTCCAAAGCATATTTTTCAACAACTTTTGAGGCTCGGATTTACACGGCTTTTCTCATACACGTTCATCACGTATTTTGGAGATTTGCTGAGCACGTCAACCATTTTATACAATGACGCTCTTATTTCATACGATATTCATGCGAGCATCATTGTGGGGGAGATATGTATATGGTTGATGTGCATGTGACTTCAATACGCGTACGGTATTGGACTCGGACTTCAAAGAGACAAAATCAAAGCATTACTTATTTGACGAGTGAGCAAAGGAAAACGAAAAGGACTTCTACATCCTTGGGGGAGTATTGGAGACATTAGGAACTTCGAAGGAGCCAACGATCAAAGCCAACTATATTGATACCGGCAATATATGAATAATTGAGGCAATCAAAGATGTGATGAGTACACACTTGATTGGCCGTATGCCCCATACATTCCGGGGGGAGTTTCTCAAGTTTTTCGAGCTTACTAATCAAGTCAAGTGTTGGAGGGGAGCTAAGTGATTTCAAAGAAGATCTTTCTCCATTGGGGTTTAGTCAAAAGCCGGGACTTTAGCAATTTTCCGATAATCGTGCTAAGTTAGAAGATGCTTGTTTCAAGATCGTTCTTAGTTCACGTAGGAAAGCCCAAGTACTTTGAAGGGGGAGATTCTAAGACTTCTAGGTATTCTTCATCAACATGAAGTGATGCAATGATGAATGTCTACCTTGCGCATTCCGCTGTGCAAACTCAAAGACCGTTGAAAGAACAATGACATCAAGTTTTGAAGATTCAAGATCTTCATCAACGGCCGTACATCATTCGGGGGGGAGTTAGTTAGCAATAGTTGATTCTTTCCTTGTAATGTTGTATGTTTTACTAGGGAGTTAGTTTTTGGAAACCCGTCTCACTCCTGGGGGGAGATTGTTAGAACCCCAGGAAAGGAGTAATACGAGTTTCCCTAGCCTTAATGAGGATCCTTTATACGAGGCTATATAAATGATCTAAGGCTCCCTAGCTTAGCTAAGTTTAGCCACTGTTATGTTGAGATTTTCAAGAGAGCCGTGGAAAGTCAATCTTGACTGATTGACTTTCTCTCTCAATCTTAATGGCTATTCTTCATATTTTGTGAAAAGGTGCAAGATCATAAAAGTAAATGCTGAAGTCAACATGAAGTTTCTCAAAAAGCTCAATGCTGATTAGCTTCCTTATGGAACCATTGTTCGATCTACTAAAGAGATTGACAAGTTGACTATTCATGAGCTTGTTGGAGTTCTTATGCATTACCAACCTGAAGTGTCTAAACTTCAAAAAGGAAGGAAAGAGTCTTCTCTGGGCGATCCACTTGCCCTAATTGCCAAAAAGAAGAGCAAATCGTTGACGTCTTCCAAAAGCTTGTCCAAGAAAGTGCTTGTAGAAGAATCAACTGATTCAGAAGATTTGAATCTTTCTGATGTTGATGATTCTCACCTTGAATTAGTTAAGATGGCAGCCATGTTCACAAAAGCCTTGAACAAACACAAGTTTAAAGGCAAATCAAGCAATCAACACAAAAACTCGTCATCTTCCTCGTACTACAAGAAAGCTGATCAATCTAAACAACAACGTGCTAATGATTCCAAGAAGGAAGATTCAATTTGTTTCAATTGTGGCAAAGCTGGTCATTACTCTCGTGAGTGCAAGATGCCTAAGAAGAAGGACGCAGCTTACTACAAGAAGAAAATGTTGATGGCTAAGATTGTGGAAACTGGGGGAGAGCTAAAACCGGTTGATGATACTTGGTTTAACTGGACTGACGATTCAGATTCAGAGGTGGAACATGCAAATGTTTACAAGGTGACAAAGTTCATCAAAGCTAAGGAAGCAATGGAGAATTCTGACTCAACATCCGATGATGATGAGGTACAATCAACTGAAATCTCACCTGATTTTATAAAAATGCAAAATGACTTGATGAAGAATCTGGTCTTAATGTCAAAAGAAGTAAAAGGCTTAAAATCTGAAAACAAGGTTTTAAAAGATAAAATCAAAATGAATGAGACCAGACCTTCCTCATCCAAATTGTAAACGGATGTGCAACAATTGACTCTCCAACTCAACTCTACGGAAACTGAGTTGGAAGATCTGAAAAAGACAATTCATCCAATTAAAGTTGAAAGAACTGATTATCGTTTAAAATCAGAACGACTTGCAGAAAAAGTTCAATTTTTAAAAAAAGATCTTTCTGATTTGAAAAACCAACATGAACCCACACTTTCAAAACTAAACAAGAAAATCGTTCAATTGGAAAACACCATAATTGAAAAGAACACTGAAATTTCTTTATTGTCAAAAGAATCTTTTCAAATGAAAGCTCAACTTGCTCGATATGAGGAAAAACTCTATCGAACAGAGCAATCCAAAGCTATCATGGATATGGAACTTTCAAAACAAACGATTTTCATGAATAGACCAAAAACAATTCATGGTGAAAAGTGGGGGTTGGGTTATGAAGATCCGAAAATTTTGGAAGATGCTTCCAAAAAGATTCTAGGATTATATCATTCTGATTATTTTCAAGCCGGTTTACCATCGCATTTTGTACATGCTTCTGATGCTGATTTTGATGATATTATTGTAAATTGTAAATCTAGGAAATACCATCAAATTAGCTTAATGTATGAAAAAATCAATGCTAAGATAGGTAAATCGAATCCTGATTTCTTGAAAAATCTTGTTGAAACTGAAAAGAACATGCAACGTGAAGATTATGTGCCTAAGCGTAGACTGGTTTATATCCCAACACTCATGCTAGAGAAATACATTTTAATGCTTGAGAATGAAGTGTTTAACAAACCTAGTTCTAGTATTACTGCAATAGATGAGGTGTTTGATGAACCAATTTTTGATGTGAAACCAATTCTACCAACTTTACCTGCATGTCCAGATGATGTTTTCTGTGAAGACCTAGCACATGAACTAACTGTCTTCTTTGAGACAGATTCTCTAGGTCAAAATTCTTTAGATGAAAAAGTAGAACCTCAGGATGAACCGAACATTGAACCTTTGATAGATTTTGAAAGTCAACTTGATCCTTTGCATGATTATTACTTGCATTTACCTGCTGTACGTAATTTGAATCGTATAGTAGCTCAACTTGAACAGTAGAATATTGACTTGCAACTTAAGTGCCAATCATTAGAACAAATGCTTGCTTTGTGTGATAAATTGCCTTCACTTCCTAAGAAAGAATGTACTTATGCTTTTAAGGATGGTGAAGTGATAGTTTCTGCTAAAGAATTATGTCTTGAGATTAAAAGCTTAAAACAAAATATAATTCAAATGAAACATGCTAACACACTTAAGCAAACGTCTAATGTTGCAACCAATGTGCTTGAATGTACTGGTGGGATTACTAAGAAGGGGAAGGGAACAACTGTAGTGACCCGAACTTTTCCATGTTTATATATATTAATTGAGATTGATATTTACATGATTAAATGTTTCCAACATGTTAAGCAATCAAACTTGTTAAGACTTGATTAATTGAAATATGTTTCATATAGACAATTGACCACCCAAGTTGACCGGTGATTCACGAACGTTAAAACTTGTAAAAACTATATGATGAAATATATATGGATATATATATAGTTAACATGATACTATGATAAGTAAACATATCATTAAGTATATTAACAATGAACTACATATGTAAAAACAAGACTACTAACTTAATGATTTTTAAACGAGACATATATGTAACGATTATCGTTGTAAAGACATTTAATGTATATATATCATATTAAGAGATATTCATACATGATAATATCATGATAATATAATAATTTAAAATCGCATTTGATATTATAAACATTGGGTTAACAACATTTAACAAGATCGTTAACCTAAAGGTTTCAAAACAACACTTACATGTAACAACTAACGATAACTTAACGACTCAGTTAAAATGTATATACATGTAGTGTTTTAATATGTATTTATACACTTTTGAAAGACTTTAATACACTTATCAAAATACTTCTACTTAACAAAAATGCTTACAATTACATCCTCGTTCAGTTTCATCAACAATTCTACTCGTATGCACCCGTATTCGTACTCGTACAATACACAGCTTTTAGATGTATGTACTATTGGTATATACACTCCAATGATCAGCTCTTAGCAGCCCATGTGAGTCACCTAACACATGTGGGAACAATCATTTGGCAACTAGCATGAAATATCTCATAAAATTACAAAAATATGAGTAATCATTCATGACTTATTTACATGAAAACAAAATTACATATCCTTTATATCTAATCCATACACCAACGACCAAAAACACCTAGAAACACTTTCATTCTTCAATTTTCTTCATCTAATTGATCTCTCTCAATTTCTATCTTCAAGTTCTAAGTGTTCTTCATATATTCTACAAGTTCTAGTTACATAAAATCAAGAATACTTTCAAGTTTGCTAGCTCACTTCCAATCTTGTAAGGTGATCATCCAACCTCAAGAAATCTTTGTTTTTTACAGTAGGTTATCATTCTAATACAAGGTAATAATCATATTCAAACTTTGGTTCAATTTCTATAACTATAACAATCTTATTTCAAGTGATGATCTTACTTGAACTTGTTTTCGTGTCATGATTCTGCTTCAAGAACTTCGAGCCATCCAAGGATCCGTTGAAGCTAGATCCATTTTTCTCTTTTCCAGTAGGTTATCCAAGGAACTTAAGGTAGTAATGATGTTCAAAACATCATTCGATTCATACATATAAAGCTATCTTATTCGAAGGTTTAAACTTGTAATCACTAGAACATAGTTTAGTTAATTCTAAACTTGTTCGCAAACAAAAGTTAATCCTTCTAACTTGACTTTTAAAATCAACTAAACACATGTTCTATATCTATATGATATGATAACTTAATGATTTAAAACCCGGAAACACGAAAAACACCGTAAAACTGGATTTACGCCGTCGTAGTAACACCGCGGGCTGTTTTGGGTTAGTTAATTAAAAACTATGATAAACTTTGATTTAAAAGTTGTTATTCTGAGAAAATGATTTTTATTATGAACATGAAACTATATCCAAAAATTATGGTTAAACTCAAAGTGGAAGTATGTTTTCTAAAATGGTCATCTAGACGTCGTTCTTTCGACTGAAATGACTACCTTTACAAAAACGACTTGTAACTTATTTTTCTGACTATAAACCTATACTTTTTCTGTTTATATTCATAAAATAGAGTTCAATATGAAACCATAGCAATTTGATTCACTCAAAACGGATTTAAAATGAAGAAGTTATGGGTAAAACAAGATTGGATAATTTTTCTCATTTTAGCTACGTGAAAATTGGTAACAAATCTATTCCAACCATAACTTAATCAACTTGTATTGTATATTATGTAATCTTGAGATACCATAGACACGTATACAATGTTTCGACCTATCATGTCAACACATCTATATATATTTCGGAACAACCATAGACACTCTATATGTGAATGTTGGAGTTAGCTATACAGGGTTGAGGTTGATTCCAAAATATATATAGTTTGAGTTGTGATCAATACTGAGATACGTATACACTGGGTCGTGGATTGATTCAAGATAATATTTATCGATTTATTTCTGTACATCTAACTGTGGACAACTAGTTGTAGGTTACTAACGAGGACAGCTGACTTAATAAACTTAAAACATCAAAATATATTAAAAGTGTTGTAAATATATTTTGAACATACTTTGATATATATGTATATATTGTTATAGGTTCGTGAATCAACCAGTGGCCAAGACTTACTTCCCGACGAAGTAAAAAATCTGTGAAAGTGAGTTATAGTCCCACTTTTAAAATCTAATATTTTTGGGATGAGAATACATGCAGGTTTTATAAATGATTTACAAAATAGACACAAGTACGTGAAACTACATTCTATGGTTGAATTATCGAAATCGAATATGCCCCTTTTTATTAAGTCTGGTAATCTAAGAATTAGGGAACAGACACCCTAATTGACGCGAATCCTAAAGATAGATCTATTGGGCCTAACAAACCCCATCCAAAGTACCGGATGCTTTAGTACTTCGAAATTTATATCATATCCGAAGGGTGTCCCGGAATGATGGGGATATTCTTATATATGCATCTTGTTAATGTCGATTACCAGGTGTTCACCATATGAATGATTTTTATCTCTATGTATGGGATGTGTATTGAAATATGAAATCTTGTGGTCTATTATTATGATTTGATATATATAGGTTAAACCTATAACTCACCAACATTTTTGTTGACGTTTTAAGCATGTTTATTCTCAGGTGATTATTAAGAGCTTCCGCTGTCGCATACTTAAATAAGGACGAGATTTGGAGTCCATGCTTGTATGATATTGTGTAAAAACTGCATTCAAGAAACTTATTTTGTTGTAACATATTTGTATTGTAAACCATTATGTAATGGTCGTGTGTAAAGAGGATATTTTAGATTATCATTATTTGATAATCTACGTAAAGCTTTTTAAACCTTTATTGATGAAATAAAGGTTATGGTTTGTTTTAAAATGAATGCAGTCTTTGAAAAACGTCTCATATAGAGGTCAAAACCTCGCAACGAAATCAATTAATATGGAAAGTTTTTAATCAATAAGAACGGGACATTTCAACAACAACATCTAAGGATGTAAAACCCATTATTATTCTTAAAAATCCTCTACGTTCTCAATTTGGCAATCATGGTTCGAAAGTTGTTTCTACAACTCAGTATATTGTTAAAAATGTTCATTCTCCAAATGGTTCTGTGTTAACTGAAAAGATTCCTATGATTCCTATGACAAAAATTTCAAAAGCGAGTCTTTTAAAGAAATCAGTTAAGTCCACAACACACACAAGTTCTAAATCTGATTTAAGTGAGTATGATGCAAAATAACGTACAATCAAATTGGAAATTCTGCAAAATCAGTCATCTCATGTGTCAACTGAATAGTTTGGACGTCTAACTAACAAAGGTGTTTTTCGTGTCACAGGTCATAATCCAAACTTGAATTACAAATCTGTATGGGTTCCTAAGTCCACGACTAAGAAAGTAGCAACCAAACCAAAGCAATCTGCTAGTCGGCCTAGGAAATCATCTCATGTTTTTCAATTTTCGTCTGTGAACAAAACATCTACTTGGAATAAATTGTGTGTTAAGACTTCTGATAACGATGTAAAGATTGATATTGCGTATGATGCTTCATGTAATGTGGTTTTAAATGATGCTTTATTGTCTAAACTGCATGATGCTTTACGTGATTATTTCATCATTGATCCAAAGTTTGTTGTTAATCAAAAGTTTATTGCTGGTACTAACCGAAAAGGACCCAAGAAACTTTGGGTACCTAAACTCTAGGGAATTCACATTTACAGGGTTTCGATGTCTGTGTTTGGTATATCGATTCCGGTTGTTCTCGACACATGACGGGCGATAAATCCTTGCTTGTCAACTTCATTGTCAAATTCCTAGGAACGGTTACATTCGGAAATGATGAGATTGTAGCAATAACGGGTTACGGAGATTTTGTGCAAAATGGCATAACAATCAAACGGGTTTCATATGTTGAGGGTTTGGGGTGCATTTTATTTAGTGTGAGCCAATTCTGCGATGGAGATCTCAAAGTTTTGTTTGAACGTCGACAATGCTCGGTGCAATCCACCGAAGGGAATGATCTTCTTGTTAGTAAACGTTGTGCTTCATTATATACTATTGACCTCAATGATGCACCATCACATGCAACCATGTGTTTGACCACTCGTTCTACCAAAGAAAATTCATGGTTATGGCATCATCGGTTGTCACACCTGAATTACAAGGGTATCAATCGATTAGTCTCTAAAGATTTAGTTGATGGTATTCCAACCTTTCAATATGATAAGCATCATGTGTGTCTATCATGTGCGATGGGTAAGCTGAAATGGATTAATCATCCGCTTAAGCAAAACCCCAGTACTTCATCGTCTTTGCAATTATTGCATATGGACTTATGTGGACCCATGCGTATTTCTAGCCTCGGTGGCAAGAAACATGTGCTTGTCATTGTTGATGACTATACCCGGTTTACATGGATTTTTCTTTTGCGAACTAAGTCAGAAACCCCCGCCATTATCATTGAATTCATTAAAAAGATTCAACGCTCTTTTAACAAACATGTTAAGAGCATCAGAACTGATAATGGGACGAAATTTAAGAATGACCCGCTTGATAGTTATTTGAAAGACCAAGGCATTGAACATCAGTTCTCTGCTGCTCGGACCCCCCCAACAAAATGGAGTAGTCGAACGACGTAATCGTACGTTGTGCGAAGCAGCACGAACGATGCTTGCATACTCCAAATTACCTCCAAAAATGTGGGGGGAGGCCATTTCAACTGCATGCTATACCCAAAATCGTTGTATTGTAAACAAACATTTTGATAAAACTCCATATGAGTTATTATATGGTAGACGCCCGAATGTCAAATATTTCCGTGTTTTTGGTTGTATATGCTATGTGCTTAACGATTTTGACAGCCCCGAAAAGTTTGATCCTCATGGCGATCAGGCCATATTTCTTGGTTATTCCTCGAACAAAGTTGCTTATCGTGTTTATCATAAGCGGACAAAGATGATTAAAGAGAGCATTAACGTCAAGTTCGATGAATTTTCGGGAATGGCTTTTGAACAACTCTGTTCAAAACCCGATCCTAACCTGGCTACTACTTCTTCCGCGCAAAACTCAATTTTCTCGAAGAAGGGTGTTCCTACGGTTACATCAGAGGAACTGGATATCTTGTTTGATAGTCTTTATACTCCTCAACGGGATTCAAATGTTCAAACCGTACCGGTTACACCATCATAGTCAACTACTGTGGAGACTCTTCAAAGTCTTTTTGATGAAGATTCAACACCAACTGATTCACCTGTTGCTTCTTCATCCTCCCTCCAACCTCCTGTTATTGATAATCTTGAACAAGATCAAGATTCATCATTTGATACAACTCCAGCTGTTTCTCCAGATACTCTATTGAATCCATTAGATACTGTTACATCAGATTAAGCAGATCAAGGCTCAACGTCAACAACGGTTGATGTTCCGATGTATACAATTGATGTACAATCTCTTCCACACACCCGATGGACTAAAAGTCATCCAATAGATCTTATTATTGGTGACGCATCTACTCCAGTTTCAACTCGAAGGGCTACTCAGAATATGTGTCTATTCACAGCCTTTCTTAGTAAGATTGAACCAACAACGGTTGCTCAAGCTTTACTAGATCCATACTGGGTAGTTGCAATGCAAGACGAGATCAATCAATTTAAACGATTGAAAGTATGGCGATTAGTTCCAAGACCAACGGGTCAACGACTAATAGGGGTTAAGTGGATTTTCAAGAACAAGAAGGATTCTGATGGAATTGTGGTTCGAAATAAGGCACGTCTTGTGGCCAAAGGATATCGACAACAAGAGGACATTGATTATGACGAAACGTTTGCTCCAGTTGCTAGGATTGAGGCAATTCGTCTTTTCCTTGCATTTGCTTCTCATATGAAGTTCACGGTGTTTCAAATGGATGTCAAAACTGCTTTTCTGAATGGTTATCTTCAAGAGGAAGTCTATGTTGATCAACCAGAAGGCTTTGTCGATCCCATTCATCCAAACCACGTTTACTACTTGGAGAAAGCTTTATACGGTCTGAAGCAAGCACCGCGTGCATGGTACGAGACCTTAAAAAAGTATTTGCTGGACAATGGCTTCTCTCGTGGAACGATTGATACAACGCTATTCATCCGTAAAAACCACGGTCACATTCTCTTGGTTCAAATTTACGTTGATTATATTATTTTTGGTTCCATGTCCCCGGCCTTATGCAAAGAATTTGGTGACCTTATGGCCAGCAAATTCGAAATGAGCATGCTTGACCAGTTAACTTTCTTCTTGGGGTTACAAGTAAAACAATTACCAAATGGGATTTTTATCAGTCAAACAAAGTATATCAATGATATGCTAAAACGTTTTTAAATGACTGCTTTAAAACCAATGAGGACTTTACTGGATGCTGATACTAATGGGGAACCCTTTGATATTACGCTTTATCGAAGCATGGTTGGTTCTTTAATGTATCTGACTGCGAGTCGACCAGACATTACACTTGCCGTAACTGTCTGTGCCCGCTTTCAGTCCAACCCTAATAAATCTCACTCCAAAGCGGTTGTTAGGATTTTTCAATACCTTAAAGGTACACCTAACCTTGGGATCTGGTATCCTCATGGATCCGATTTCAATCTCACTGCTTATACTGATGCGGATCATGGTGGTTGCCATGTTGATAGAAAGAGCACATCTGGATCAATTCAGATGTTGGGGAATATACTAGTTGGTTGGTCATCCAAAAAGCAGAACTGTGTGTCTTTATCAACAGCTGAGTCTGAGTACATTGCTGCTGCTCACTGTTGTTCACAAGTTTTGTGGATGCAAACTCAACTCTTGGACTATGGCTTTAAGATTTCTAAGACCCCGATCTATTGTGATTCACAAAGTGCTATTGCAATAACAAGCAACCCGGTTCAGCATTCTAAAACTAAACACATAGATATTCGTTATCATTTCATTAAGGACCATGTAGAGAAAGGGGATATAGAGTTATACTTTGTGCCTACTAAAGTGCAATTAGCTGACATGTTCACTAAACCTTTAGATGAACTTAGGCTAAATTTCTTGATCACAGATTGGCATGGTAGAGTATAGTGCTTGATATTCCTTAGATCTGTTGGAACTTATTTTTGGGATCTTGTGTTTAGGGGGAGTAGATACTTTCTAGGGGGAGCAACTAAGTTTCAGTGCTTTAGATAATTTTTCTTTAAGGGAATGCCTTTAGATTAATGATAACTTCCTAGATATATTTGTTCATTGGTTACGCAAGGAGGAGGTAACTCATTGATATCCTATTTCAAGGGGGAGTTAATTCATTTTTTTGGGAATATAATCAAAATGCTGATTTACTTTCTTGTATATCACATTTTGAGGGGGAGAAAAGGGAGAAAATGAGAAAATAATTCAAAAATATTGTTTTTCAAAAGTGAATTCAAAATTTCTTTGTTTTTATCTGAAATAATTCACTATGGCTTGTATACATCTCAGTATACAACCCGTGTCAACAATTGGTATCACTGAAGATTTGTACTTTGTATAAAATTCAAAGTTCTTTTAAGTACAAATCTTATTTTGAAAAATTCATAAAAATTGGAAAAGATAAAATCCAAAAATATTTAAATTTTACTGAATAAATGCTATTTTTAGCATTTTACCGAGTCTGACAACCAACAGTACAGATTCGGTAAGTTCAAAGTTTTCAGAAATTGTCTCAGAATTGTTTTTCATGAAAAGATTGAAATGGATTTCAAGAGGAAAAATCAATTTGTCAAAATTTGGAGTTAAATTGTTAAAGTTTTGAAAAATTGGACTGTATTCGGTATATTAAGCCCATTCTGTAAAGCCCATTCGGTATTTTACTTTCGGTATCTATAAAAGGAGAGTCAAAGTCAAACATTACTCTCTTACTGTTATTAATTACCTACCGAGTCTGTTGATTATACCGAATCTGCCTAATTCTATCGAGTCCGTCATTCTGTTTCTTCAAATTCTTGGTAATTGTTCATTTTAATCAATGTTTAAGATATATAATTGTAGATCTGAGATAATTAAGTTTTTATCAACCAGAAAAGATCAAAATAACTGGATTATGACCTTTAATTTTTGAAATCTTGTTGATTATACCGAGTCTGAGTCGATTTCAATTAATCTTTGATTAAACTCAATTGATTTGGAAAATCAACATGAAATCTTGTCTAATCTGAGTTAAATTGACTGATCTATCATTTGACCGAGTCTGATTACATGTTTAATTGCTTATTTGATGAATTCAGTATCTACCGAATGTGTTCTTATCCTGATACCGAGTTTGTTCATACAATTAACATATTAATAAACTTGTAATTGAATGGTTAATTGATCATGGTTGTGATATTACTTGATATGTGATAGAATATGCATGTTTGAGTAACTTTCTGTTCATTGTTGAAGATATCGAATTTGGTTTTCTTTCTTGATACCGAGTCTGAAATTTGGTACCTTGAAATTTTCTGATTTTTATCTTCAAACACTTAACATGTTTATTCTATATCTTTCTGATATGAAAACTCAAGCTTATTTGGTTACAGAATCTAAAGTTTTCATAACTACCGAATCTGCTTGAAATGTGTTTAAAAATGGACTAGGTGTTATTCTGAGTCCTTGTGTTATATAATTGACTTTGCATGATGATTTTGTACTAAGATGAATATCATATGAATGTCATGGTTGTCAATTATTTGTTCATATTTGAGAATAAAAGACTTTTATATTTTTGAAAAACCATAAAAATCTTAAAATTTAAAAATATAAAAAGGATTTCAAAGGCAAATAAGAATAGAGATATATGCTTTTTGTTAAATATCTTGTGGTCTTCTATTTCTTATTTATACAGCTAAATGGTGAACAATCACTTCATCAACTCTGAAACCAGTATACCCTGCAACTACTGGACAGCAATTCTAGAGAGGCACACACTCTGGCCTGCTCTCAATACTACTGCCAGTGTAGCTGTAACAGATCTGGAGTTACTTAACAGAACAATTAGGTTTGTGGAAGCTACATAACCTACTACTGTAAATCCAGAGGGAACACAAGCTCGTTTTGAATTTCAACTAAGAGGAGTTCAAGGGAGGAGGAGTTTCACTAAAGCTGATTTCAGGAGGGTCTTCAGACTTCCTCTTGTACAGAATGCTCCTGCTTTTCCTGCTACTCAGAAAATAATGACTTCTGTCTTTGATCTTGGTTATGTTGGAGCTACCAACGTTCCACCAGCTAAGTTTCAGAAGAAATATCTGCACTCAAGGTGGTATGTGATCTTCTCAATCATCAACACATGCTTGCTGATGACAACGAGTGGATCTGATAGCTTGACTGTGCCAATGCTGAAAGTATTCTACTCTTTCATAAGAGTAGAGGCTCCTGACTATGCTGAGCTTTTATGGGATCTGGTTCAAGCTCAAGTTGATAAGCCAAGGGGTTCATACATCCCTTGCGAAAGGTTTTTCTGTATCTTTATCCATGATGCTATAAATGCTTGCAGAAATGCAAATATATTTGTACCAGGTACACATGGATTACAGATGAAAAGGTTTGGAGAGCTGAAGATGAACACCCCTATGGTGTCTGATAATCAATTCACTGCGCCAATTCCAAATTGGCTAGTGAGGCTAGCTGAACCCCAAGACGCTCGTATGCGTTCTTATTTTCAGGCTGTAGGAATACCTCTTCCGAACCCGGTACAACAAGAACAAGTTGAACCTGCCGTGGTTCCAGCCCCAGAGGTTGTAGAGGAACCTGTAGTTCAACCACCCGGGCCAGCTAATCCTCCACTTAGGGTGAACCTCAAACGATCTAGGGTAGCACACCAAGCTCAACCCGTGAGGATCAGGGAACCTAGTCCAACTAGGATTGAACCAACCCTTTCCACAACACCCGAAGTAAGCAGTGACACTTCAGCAACAGCATCTGAATCATCTCCTGAACATTCTCCTAAGAGAACTCGATACATGTCTGATGAGATGATTCAGGCTCCGCCAACCCAACGAGTAACTAGATCTAGGACTTCGACACCCATCGTCCGCCAAACAGTTACTCCAACCATTGGTGATACGGACCAAGACCAAGATCCAATTAGGTCACCCTCACCTATCTCCGTATCACATCCAAGAATAACAGTAAGCCCTACGCTAAATGAAGCGCAAGCTTTGGTAGGCAAGAGATCTAAACGCACGGATGGTAAAAAGACCACTAAGCCCATCCAATCTAAACAGGACTTAATAATAAATCCTACAAAGCAAGGTGCTTCGGCATCTAAGGAAGTAAAGTCTTCCTCTGCAGTAAAGTCTGCGTTGACTCAATCGATTGAGGAAACTCAATCATTGAAGTCCAGAACGGCCGAAGGGGAGCCGAAAAATCTTGAAAAGGCACCCTGCGTATCGGCTGGAAATCCTCATGTACCTCAACGTACAACAGGGTCTCGAGGTCCGGCTTATCTTGATGAGGAAGATCTGCCGCGTCCCATGGAAACGAGTCAACATGACAATCCTTTGGGATATTTATCAGACTTCCAGCAGACTGTTCCCTTGGTTCATGAAAGTGATCCATTGGTTCAAACCACTTCTCTTCTGGATTCTGAATCTCAGGGTCTGGAGGAAGAGTCTTTAACTGAAAGAGATGTGCCACCTCATGGTATATCAATGATTTCAGGAGTCGGGGATAGCAATATCTCTGCGAGAACTAAACTGACGGGTAGTCCTGCTACTTTGTCAGAGTCCCATGAGACCAAAGTCATGGAGGCGGATGCTTCGAAAGAAACTTCGCCGGTGACAACTCCGGTTGTTACCCAACCTCCATCAGAAGGGGATATTACGAATCTGACTAGTAGTATGTATAGCCCTACATATAAGAATAATACCGCACAATCATCCTTACCTGCCCTCACGGCAACTCAAACACTTCCACCAACATCGCCTTCAACAGTTGCTGCTGCTGGTGTTCCTATTGTTACTTTTCCACCATCACCTTCTCGTTTACCACATTTCTATGATGCTTTGGAGCAAGAATATTTCGGTCGTATGTTTTCTAGAGTCAATCTAGATGTTCTTCGACGCACTTCGCTTCAAGCATTGTTTCGTGCTTGTGTTCGATATCCACTTAATTCCTGCTCTTCTCCGTTGAGTCCTCACCGTGATGATGAACATGACGATTCTGATCCTCAGAATAGCCATGAGGGGGAGATAGGAGTAGATGGAGAATATCTAACGGTAAACATTTCAACTAAGGGTGGTGGTGTAAGGTCTTCATCAGCTTCACAAGCTCAACAAGTTCAGATGGAATCAGAAATGGTTACTACACATGATGAAATTGATGATAAGGAGCCTGAGCAAGTTATAATTCCAATTGTTCATAATGAGGCTGATAGTGGACTGGTAGATGAGGATTTGAACTTGAGTGATTTCTATCTTGAAGAGACGGATGACGATGGATTTGTCATTCTAAGCAAGTTATCATCAGTATCTTCAATTCCGGAAGATGTAGAGATTGTAGATGAAGAGAATCCTGAACCAGTAATAGAAAGTGATGATGAAATGGATTCTTCTGATGACGATGAAGACAATCTTTATGTTAATCCAAATGAAGATGAGATCTTTGATCATATTGAAGATGATGATGTTCCAAATAATGATGCAACAAATCCTACTGGTCATTCATCAAATTCTACACCCTCATCGAGTTCAAATCCAACAAATGCTAATGAAAGTTCAACTTCTGGTACATCTACATCAAGTGAAACAGTGAATTCCAGATTCAAATACAATCATGGAATATTCTTTAAGAATCAGGAGCAAAGATTATTGTTGGGAGTAGAACATGATTTTATAACGTTACGAAACACATTCATCGAAGAAAATGCTTACAAGATCTTCCGCATCAATGAATTACCAAGGAGTAAATGGTTTACTTATATAGGTTCACGATTGCTTCCAGCAAGTGAAAGGAATTGGTATGAGTTTATGTGGAGGAAACATATCAACAAAGATGAAGATGATTTGTGGCTTCAAAGAAAATATCGTATTTTAGAAGTGTTGAATATTACTCGAGTCGGAGTAGAGATAAGCGAAAAGAAAGACGTCATCAGTCAGTTCCACGTTATCAGAGAAGATGAGAAAGAGTACAAGTTCACTGAAACAGATTTTCGTAATCTAGATATGCTTGACATCATTCACATCTACAACTACCTCAGTATCATCACCATACAACCTTTTGCTAAGGCTCAAGCTTTGGAAGCTGTGAAAAGATACATGATGGTGACAATTGAACTGATGAGACGTGAAGATTTTCAAATAGGTCTCGAAGCAAAAAGGAAAAAGATTCGAATTACGTGTTCGAATCAATTTACAGAGGGACTGAAGGATATGAGGATGTTTCAAATGCAATTCGAACCCGAAGGGTTTGTTTTTGTAAATTCTCAAAAAGAAAAGGTGTTCATTCGTACTGAAGAGCTAAACAAATATTCTGATGGAACACTTAAGGCTGCACTGAAGTATCTTAAGATTCATCAAAGCAAGTTCCATGACATTGACAAGATAATGGGTCTTGGAGAATTCATAAAGCATATAAGAGATCGTCTGAAACTCTGGGTTCGTACAAGACAGTTTGAGATACTTCGTGGACAGAGAAAGAGAAGATATTTCAAGGAAATGGATGAATATCCATTATATGAGGGAGATCCAAGAAAAGCGTGGGGTGTCTGGAAACCTTCTAAGCAAATTTCAGAAAATCAAGTAGAAGTTTCAAAACCAGATGGCACACGATGGAAACTAACGTTTGGACCTCTCAAGATTACAAAATAGGATTACGTTGTAAAGTTCACATTTAACACTAAGAGGGAGATTGTTAGGACCCCGAAGTTGTATAGTGTTAATGTGAAATAAGCTTAATTGAAGGTTCCTTAGAAGAGGGCTATATAAGGAACCTAAGTAGTCCTAATTAGATAGCCATTGCATTGTAACTGAGTTCTAGAAGCTGTGGAATGTAATTGTACTGATTCTCTCTAATACCGAGTCTCATGCTTACATACCGAAACTCTCTTTATCTTATCATTTCTCTCAATCTCAACATGATCTGACCTATCAATAAATTAATTAACCTTCATATTAGGTATTGTGAAAGTAAAATTAGGGAATATAGGTAAATTAGAAAATAGATATTAACAAGTTAAATAGATCGACATTTTACATTAAGATGATTCCTTACGTTTGATTTTTCCTTTAGACTTAATCCTACGAGTCATGATTAAACTAGAAGTTAAAACCATGAAACCTGATATGATTCATATATGATTTTACGTTCATAAACGAAAACGTCATTTCGATATAATAGACTTTTTAAGAACGTCTTATGACATAACAACTTCTACTATTATAACCTTTGTGATAAAATGATTTGAAATATAAAGTAATTGGAATATTAAAATGTCTTTGTAAACATTTTTTTTTATAAATAAAGTATATCAATTTTTAACCTTTAAAAATACAAATGTTACGAAATAATATTTCTTATTACTTAAACGATTTCAAGATATATAAATTTGAATATTATTAGTTTTGAAAACTATATATTATATATTGTCCCAAATTTATATTTCGAAATGAAAATATAAAAATATATATAACTTAGTCATAAAACGTCCTGATTTAAAATAATATATTTTGATAAACAACGAGTCACTGATTTATAGAAGCAAATGACCACAACGCTCAATTTCATAAATTACATTTTTTTATAAGGTAATTTATTGATGAGTAAGTCAAATTATTAATAAGGGTACACGTCGCGTAACGTAAAAGGCTAGTTTTCTAAACGTACGAAAGTGCGTTCGAAAAACCGAAAGTGGTACATAAGTCGAGTGACAACATACAACTCATTGGAACTAAAATTACAAATTAACTATGCACGAGAATATAATATAATATAATATTTAATTAATTCTAAAGATTAAATATATTATATATTAAATAATATATAAATATAACATATATTACAAACAATCGTCGGTGGAAGAAAGAATGCGTTTGAGCTGTAAAGTTGTTGCCATGCGATCGCATGGCTATAAAGGAGAGACACCATGCGATCGCATGGTGTGTTTGGTGAGCTCCCATTTCCTTTAAAACGCGTTTTTGGTCCGGATGGAATTCATTCTATCTATCTCTCGATCTCACACATATACGGAGTAAAAATTATATATTATTATTATTATTAATTATTAAAATTATTATTATTAATCTTACTATTATTATTATAAGTATTAGGAGTGATATTAGTAGTAATATACATAAAATACAACGACGAGGTTCTGCTCACGTGATTTCAAAAATGAGTTTTTCGAGTAGGATAGGGCTAAGGAAATTATGGGTTATAGCTATGGAGGTTATGGGTATGGATCATGGGTATGCTCGTGAGGTTAACATAGTGTTTATCATCTCCATTGCGTCTAGGTACCTTTCCTGCAATATTGAATCTCAATATTGATACGTGAGTACTCATAATTTTATCCCTGACTAGTGCTCGAGTATATAGGATTATGCATGCTTGTACTTTTGATATTGCGTTAGATAGGTTATGTTAAATTCTGAATTAGTTACATATGCAGTTGAGATGAGGTATAAGATATGCATGTCGTTAGAAAGCTAGCGAAAAATTAAGAACTTTTCATTTAGAACTCGAATGGATTCGATGAACGGATTTGAAGTTATAGTCAATTTAATTTTTGTATTATTATTAAAAATGATTATTATTATCGTCGTTATTATCGTCGTTCTAGTTTTTATCTATTTATTATTATTATTATTATTATTATTATTATTATTATTATTATTATTATTATTATTATTATTATTATTATTATTATTATTATTATTATTGTTGTTGTTATTATTATTATTATTATTATCATTATCAATAAAAGGTATTATCATTAAAAATTGTTATTTTATTATTATTACTATTGTTACTATCGTAAAAGTTATAATTAGTATTATTATTATCATTAAAATAGTTATTAGTATTATCATTAATATTACCATAATATTTATTATTATTAATATTATTATAATGAAAACTAATATTAGTAACACCTAATTATTATGATTACTATTATTATCATTAATATGAACGCCATATAAAAGACGATTAAAAGCAATTAAATGAATCGATTGCGAAATAATGAGTATGAGTATCATGATGAAATTAAAATATTGTAAGATATTGATTTAAATAAAATTATCGTTCTTATTATTTTCATTCTTACTATTATTATTAAAAGTATCGTTAATATTAAAACTATCATTTTAACAAAAATTATCATTTTAATAGAAATGTCATTGTTATTATAAAATATCATTATTATTATAATTTTAAATAAAATTATTATTTTAAAGTTAATATTAAAAAGTATAGTAAATATTAAAGTTATCATAATTAGAATTACCATTTATCATAATATCATTTTTTTAGTAAATATAAATATTGATATTTTTATTAATATAATAATAATAATCATTATTACAAAATAATACAACTTTTACTTATTATTATTATCAATGTTATTTTATCAAATAAATATGTAATACATATAATATAATTACCTTAATAGAATCTATCATTATATTTTTATGATATTAAATGAACTTTATAAATTTTATTACTTAAGATATATAAAAGTATATTTTTAAATTAAATTTTATTTATTAATAAATGAATTATATTATTTACTCTATTAAATCTTTTAAAAATATTTAAAAATATAAAACGACGATATTTAAACTATATAACAGTCATGTATAAATTTTGGAAATCATTTTGAGTCAAATTGACTTTTGTTGACCTTTGCATATTAGTCTCGAGCATTAGGATTGGGGTACACTATGACTTGACCTAAATTGTTAGACAAATATTGACCAACATATAAATATATATAATTAATTTAGGTTCGTGAATCCGAGGCCAACCTTGCACTTGTTCAATGACGTTATATGTATTTTACTACGAAATACAGTATGGTGAGTTTCATTTGCTCCCTTTTTAAATGCTTTTGCAATATATATTTTTGGGACTGAGAATGCATGCGCTGCTTTTATAGATGTTTTATGAAATAGACACAAGTAATCGAAACTACATTCTATGGTTGGATTATTGAATCGAATATCACCCTTTTTAGTCTGGTAATCTAAGAATTAGGGAACAGAAACCCTAATTGACGCGAATCCTAAAGATAGATCTATTGAGCCTAACAAACCCCATCCGGGTTACGGATGCTTTAGTACTTCGATTTTATCATGTCCGATGAGAGTCCCGGAATGATGGGGATATTCTAGACGCGTTTTGTTAATGTTGATTACCAGGTGTTCACCATATGAATGATTTTTATCTCTATGCAGTTTTTGCGAAATGCCTGATATGAGATGATGTTTATGAAAAATGGAAATGAAAATCTTGTGGTCTATTAAAATGATGGAAATGAATGTTTATGATAAACTAATGAACTCACCAACCTTTTGGTTGACACTTGAAAGCATGTTTATTCTCATATTTGAAAGAAATCTTCCGCTGTGCATTTGCTCATTTAGAGATATTACTTGGAGTCATTCATGACATATTTCAAAAGACATTGCATTCGAGTCGTTGAGTTCAACAAGATTACTATTAAGTCATTTATAGTTTGGATATATTAAGAAATGGTATGCATGCCTGTCAACTTTCGATGTAATGAAAGTTGTCTTTTAAAACGAATGTAATGTTTGTAAAATGTATCATATACAGGTCAAATACCTCGCAGTGTAATCATATGTTATTGTATTCGTTCTTATGGATTAGGACGGGTCTTTACATGTGGTATCAGAGTGGTGGTCTTAGCGAACCAGGTCTGCATTAGTGTGTCTAATTGATAGTCGTTAGAATGCATTACTGAGTCTGGACTTCGACTGTGTCTGCATGTCAAAAGTTTTGCTTATCATTTTCGTCGGAAAATTATCTGCTTATCATCCTTAGTCTAGACACGTGTTTGCTGCATTGATTGCATGAATAGTGTATATACAAAATTCATATCTTATCATATCTGCTAAATCATATCTTATCGTATCTATTACTGTAAACTTTGCCTGACATATTCCATAAATTCCTCCGTAATCTACGAAATCTTTTGATCTATATATATAGATATTCTATGTAATTAGAATACCACCCGATAACCGGAAAAATCATTTCATATCGAAAAATCCTTTATTCAATCGTACAAAATGGAATTCGTCATTAGTTCAAGTCACTCGGATTCCGAAATGGAATCCCACTCAAGCTCCGAAAGTAGTGTGACCGGAATGGATCAACCAATCAGCCATCACCTATTCTGGATGAATTGGGGATGGGTTTGTAGTCTCCTCATTCATTGGAGACAATAAGAAGGTGATCCCTTCCATCCACCACATTGCCCTCTTGGCAAAGAACCTGAAGCACTTACCAGCGAACCTGTCCTAAACACCATTTTCTCTCTCATTTCCAGAGTATCTCGTCACGATTATATACTACATCAAATTCTAGATTTTATTTATTCGCTTGTCCGAACCGACAATCACCCCAGTGTAATAGAAGAAGTCAACGAGCTTCACGCTCGGGTAGTGGCTTTGGAGAATATGGTGCAAAGGTTATAAACACCAGCAGCAGCACCAGCAGCATAACCAGTATCACCATCATCAACTCCAACAGAACCATTACCACCACCAACAACATCCACATTCCATGCTTCAACAACATAAACTGTCCCACGAGCATCAACGTCATATCCCCTGTAGATACCAAGGAATACCAACAACAACAAACGATGAAGTATTGATTCATAACTTCATTGGAGAAACATTCTATGGTGATTAGGTAATCTCCAAAGTCTTAGAGATTATCTATTCTAGCCCTAACCATAAATCAGATGAGTGAACCAAAATGATAGAAGGAAGAGTAGAAACTCTGACAAGAATGGTGCGTGATTTACAAGCTAGACTTGTTTTACCAACAGCGCCAACAATACCGTTAGCATCACCAGCACAGTCACTACCATCAGCATTGTCAGAATTAGCAGCACCTATAACATCACAAGCTTCGCCAGTTCAAGAACCACCGTGGACATCATTAGGAATCAATAACGCGTATATTGTATCAACGAGTTATGAAGTATTAACTCATTCCCTCTGAAGAAATTATATGTATATTATATATATATATATATATATATATATATATATATATATATATATATATATATATATATATATATATATATATATATAAATTTTGAAATCAAAATAAACCTTTCCGTACTTAGCTATTATGTGTGAATCTTAACTACTCAGTTAATTCATATTACTAATATGCTATGATGTACATCCTTCATTAGTAACTTAACCACCGGTAACTACAATCTCTATCTCAATTCAATAAATTCCAATCCATAATAAATCAAGTGTATTATTCAAATATATGTTTGATGTTACACTTTCATCATCGATGTACTCGAACCTTTTCAAATAACATCATTCGTACCCTGCGAAGTTCACAAGGATTCCACAAATACCAACATCATGCATCAACAAATAACGAAGTATTGATTCATAATTTCAATCACATTGAAGAAATACTCCGTAAAAGTTATGTAATTTCTAAAGTTAGGGATTATTCAATTCTAGTTTCAACCATAAACCAAATGAGTTTAATTTAATATTAACTCATTAAATCTATGTTACATCTGAAGACAATATACATATATTATCATAAAGACTGTAATAAAATTCTTTTGTACAAAATATTAATTGTGAATTTTTTTTAACGGGTAGGTAATACCCGAGAGATATATAAATTCACGATTAATATGTTACAATTCTTCGAATCTGATTCAGTCATCATCCCCTATATTCATAACAATTTACATTCTTTCATAGAAATCAAAACAACTATACTCATTCAATTTCAATTGCATATTTTGATTTTAAAATCGCAAAATTCAATTCGAGATGTAACCGAAATCATCACTCTTAGATCCTTACATCTATGAAAGCTATACTTTGACTTCAAAACTATGTTAGAACATCATATGTATATTAACGATTACAGCCTGTGTTCAAACCCTCCGAAATTCCTGAAAATACTTCAAATAATGAACAATCGAGATGATGATCCAACCACATGTTATCCCCAGTTATGTACCTGAAAAACTCTCGAAAACAAAGTCATAGTTTAACACATATCCGTGTCATACCCTTTGACATTTATTAGCAAAAATAACTTTGCGATTCCTTTTCAAAATTAGTCAGTTTTGTCACAGCTTCAGCAAATCAACTTTGATTTTCATCAGGAGTAGTCTTATTATAACCCTGACATACACGATAACCGGAGAGCCTTTTATATTCCACCACATTATCAGCAGATGTACCAGCAACTTCATTACCCTTTGACTTTAGCCTCTCCGAAAAGTCATTATATTTATTCATTAAAACCCCATCATTTACTCGTCCACATCTTGTAACGAGAATTGTCATACGAATCATCGGGAATTAGCAATCAGTATTTTGAAATCTCGCAGCATATCTACGCCAACAGTCATATGTGTACGTATAACGTCTATCTCCAAGACTTACATACTTCGAATGTGAAGTTTCTGAAAAACACCTTGAACTGTGAACTAGTTCTCGAAATGCTGATGAAGCAGCAAAAACTATAAACGACCTTAACAGTAAAAAGTTTTATGATAAAGAGTAGTGTGTTGGTAAAGCTCAGAAAAAGATAAGATTTGGTACTGAAAAATGGATTGAGCAAACCATGAAGGAAGCTGTGGATAAATCACAAGGATGAAATATACCTTCAAAGAATTCAAATGATTCCGTGTCTGCTGAAGTCATTAACGAATACCTTACTCCTGACTCTAAACCCATGCGAACAATATTCTTCATCATCCTCTGATATTAGAAATTCTAAGATATCATCGTATCTTTCATTATAAATATCCTCCATATTTCTGAAGATATTTCCATAATTATTCTTATCTGAAATCATTTATCACTTCGCACTATCTGTATTATATCATAAACGAAACTATTTTAGTTTCTAAATTCTGAAACCGTCAAGTTTAAATTATGAATGTTTTGAAGCAGTGTTGAGAACTGAAGCATGAGTTAGTATAATATAATGACACTTGATCAACTTAATTATATTACAGTAATTCATGCTGAGTTTCTAAATGGAACGTAATGATTCACAGATCATAACGACATCATGTGCTATGTTACACGACTCTTGTATTCTATTTAACCTCTAAAATATCAAGAAAATATTTTCTTGATAATTCGGTCTTTTCTGAGGTATTCTGGTAATTTGACAAATCAAGATCGTGCAACTACGATTTCCTTCTTAGAATATTAACTATGTTCATACCTAAAATTCTGGACCATTAATTGCTTGACTTGAAGTCGGGAAGAGGAGACAAAAGTATGGAACTCGTGAATATAAAAGAAGATATAAAGCTCGACAACAACACATAAATTACAAACCGTGCAAATCAATACGTATTGCCACGTAAAGGCACGGGAGAATTAAAAGCACTATAACCCCAAGGTAATAGTAAAAGTAAATAAAATCCTCCGGTGGTAAATGAAAGAGAAGAATGACAGATACGAAAGTTAGGAGTATATCAAGAATCAGTATTGGATGGAGCATATTGATGAATGCTTTAAAATATGAGTTGAGGGAGAAAGAATAGAAGGTATGAGTTGTAAGGAAACGAAGGAGGTGGATTTATAGTGAAATATCCGACAGAGAAATCAAGATGGATTATCGCATTAACTCGAAGAGGATCATAATTTCCTTAATCGCCGAAGAATCAAATCCAATATAGATTACAAACATTTTCTTTAAATTCTGAGATCAATTGTGATGACGTCAAAGGATATGACGAATCACTATAATCTTATTTCATTCATTTACGATGATTTCCCTCATACGCCTCGAGTAATCAAATTATTTTATCCATACTTCTTAAACGCGATAAAACGCTATAATCATCATAATAACATTCTCATTGTTAGCCATGACGACCTCTATCAAATTTCGGGGACGGAATTTCTTTAACGGGTAGGTACTGTGACGACCCGGAAATTTCCGTACAAATTTAAACTTTAATCTTTATACGTTTCCGACACGATAAGCAAAGTTTGTTAAAATGAAATTCAAGAATTTTAAACTGTGTTCATACATTCATTTAACCTCGACCAAACTTCGACGATTCACGAACCATTAGATAAACGGATATGAAAATATATGTATATGTGTATATATTATAGCTTGAAAATATTAACAAAGTATTAGACGTATAATACTTTACATAAACGTATTTGTTTCAAAATATATTCAAATAATTATCGATGGAATTAGAAGATGATATCAAATGATTGATTTATCAGATACATTGATTTATGATTACGAGTCTCTGTTAAGAAGTCCACTTTGATTTAGAAAACCTTTCCTTTTTAATGATATTCGGAATAAATGGTAAAGTGATCTTCGAGTAAGTAAAAGTGTCAAGTAGCGAGAGCAAGTCAGATTGGTGAAAATTTCTGTTAAATTCCAATACATGCCTTACAATAATTGCCTCGTGACTTTTGATAAGATAAATTAATTAACCTTCATATTAGGTATTGTGAAAGTGAAATTAGGGAATATAGGTAAATTAGAAAATAGATATTGACAAGTTAAATAGATCGACATTTTACATTAAGATGATTCCTTACATTTGATTTTTTTCCTTTAGACTTAATCCTACGAGTCATGATTAAACTAGAAGTTAAAACCTTGAAACCTGATATGATTCATATATGATTTTAGGTTCATAAACGAAAACGTCATTTCGATATAATAGACTTTTTAAGAACGTCTTATGACATAACAACTTCTACTATTATAACCTTTGTGATAAAATGATTTGGAATATAAAGTAATTGGAATATTAAAATGTCTTTGTAAACATTTTTTTTATAAATAAAGTATATCAATTTTTAACCTTTAAAAATACAAATGTTACGAAATAATATTTCTTATTACTTAAACGATTTCAAGATATATAAAATTGAATATTATTAGTTTTGAAAAACTATATATTATATATTGTCCCAAATTTATATTTCAAAATGAAAATATAAAAATATATATAACTTAGTCATAAAACGTCCTGATTTAAAATAATATATTTTGATAAACAACGAGTCACTGATTTATAGAAGCAAATGACCACAACGCTCAATTTCATAAATTACATTTTTTATAAGGTAATTTATTGATGAGTAAGTCAAATTATTAATAAGGGTACACGTCGCGTAACATAAAATGCTAGTTTTCTAAACGTACGAAAGTGCGTTCGAAAAACCGAAAGTGGTACATAAGTCGAGTGACAACATACGACTCATTGGAACTAAAATTACAAATTAACTATGCACGAGAATATAATATAATATAATATAATATTTAATTAATTCTAAAGATTAAATATATTATATATTAAATAATATATAAATATAACATATGTTACAAACAATCGTCGGTGGAAGAAAGAATGCGTTTGAGCTGTAAAGTTGCTACCATGCGATCGCATGGCTATATAGGAGAGACACTATGCGATCGCATGGTGTGTTTGGTAAGCTCCCATTTCCTTTAAAATGCGTTTTTGGTCCGGATGGAATTCATTCTATCTATCTCTCGATCTCACACATATACGGAGTAAATATTATATATTATTATTATTAATTATTAAGATTATTATTATTAATCTTACTATTATTATTATAAGTATTAGGAGTGATATTAGTAGTAATATACATAAAATACTACGACGAGGTTCTGCTCGCGTGATTTCAAAAATGAGTTTTTCGAGTAGGATAGGGCTAAGGAAATTATAGGTTATAGCTATGGAGGTTATGGGTATGGATCATGGGTATGCTCGTGAGGTCAACCTAGTGTTTATCGTCTCCGTTGTGTCTACGTACCTTTCCTGCAATATTGAATCTCAATATTGATACGTGAGTACTCATAATTTAATTTTACATACTAATAGTGTATCTCTGACTAGTGCTCGAGTATATAGGATTATGCATGCTTGTACTTTTGATATTGCCGTTAGATAGGTTAAGTTAAATCCTGAATTAGTTACATATGTGGTTGAGATAAGGTATAAGATATGCATGTCGTTGGAAAGCTAGCGAAAAATTAAGAACTTTTCATTTAGAACTCGAATGGATTCGATAAAAGGATTTGAAGTTATAGTCAATTGAATTTTTATATTATTATTAAAAATGATTATTATTATCGTCGTTATTATCGTCGTTCTAGTTTTTATCTAATTATTATTATTATTGTTATTATTATTATTATCATTATCAATAAAAGGTATTATCATTAAATATTGTTATTTTATTATTATTATTACTATTGTTACTATCGTAAAAGTTATAATTAGTATTATTATTATCATTAAAATAGTTATTAGTATTATCATTAATATTATCATAATATTTATTATTATTAATATTATTATAATGAAAACTAATATTAGTAACACCTAATTATTATGATTACTATTATTATCATTAATATGAACGCCATATAAAAGACGATTAAAAGCTATTAAATGAATCGATTGGGAAATAATGAGTATGAGTATCATGATGAAATTAAAATATTGTAAGATATTGATTTAAATAAAATTATCGTTCTTATTATTTTCATTCTTGCTATTATTATTAAAAGTATCGTTAATATTAAAACTATCATTTTAACAAAAATTATCATTTTAATAGAAATGTCATTGTTATTATAAAATATCATTATTATTATCATTTTAAATAAAATTATTATTTTAAAGTTAATATTAAAAAGTATAGTAAATATTAAAGTTATCATAATTAGAATTACCATTTTATCATAATATCATTTTTTTTAGTAAATATAAATATTGATATTTTTATTAATAGAATAATAATAATCATTATTACAAAATAATACAACTTTTACTTATTATTATTATCAATGTTATTTTATCAAATAAATATGTAATACAAATAGTATAATTACCTTAATAGAATCTGTCATAATATTTTTAAGATATTAAATGAACTTTATAAATTTTATTACTTACGATATATAAAAGTATATTTTTATATAAAATTTTATTTATTAATAAATGAATTATATTATTTACTCTATTAAATCTTTTAAAAATATTTAAAAATATAAAACGACGATATTTAAACTATATAACAGTCATGTATAAATTTTGGAAATCATTTTGAGTCAAATTGACTTTTGTTTACCTTTGCATATTAGTCTCGAGCATTAGGATTGTGGTACACTATGACTTGACCTAAATTGTTAGAAAAATATTGACCAACATATAAATATATATAATTAATTTAGGTTCGTGTATTCGAGGCCAACCTTGCACTTGTTCAATGACGTTATATGTATTTTACTACGAAATACAGTATGGTGAGTTTCATTTGCTCCCTTTTTAAATGCTTTTGCAATATATATTTTTGGGACTGAGAATACATGCGCTGCTTTTATAGATGTTTTATGAAATAGACACAAGTAATCGAAACTACATTCTATGGTTGGATTATTGAATCGAATATCACCCTTTTTAGTCTGGTAATCTAAGAATTAGGGAACAGAAACTCTAATTGACGCGAATCCTAAAGATAGATCTATTGGGCCTAACAAACCCCATCCGGGTTAAGGATGCTTTAGTACTTCGATTTTATCATGTCCGATGAGAATCCCGGAATGATGGGGATATTCTAGACGCGTTTTGTTAATGTCGATTACCAGGTGTTCACCATATGAATGATTTTTATCTCTATGCAGTTTTTGCGAAATGCCTGATATGAGATGATGTTTATGAAAAATGGAAATGAAAATCTTGTGGTCTATTAAAATGATGGAAATGAATGTTTGTGATAAACTAATGAACTCACCAACCTTTTGGTTGACACTTGAAAGCATGTTTATTCTCAGGTTTGAAAGAAATATTCCGCTGTGCATTTGCTCATTTAGAGATGTTACTTGGAGTCATTCATGACATATTTCAAAAGACGTTGCATTCGAGTCGTTGAGTTCAACAAGATTACTATTAAGTCATTTATAGTTTGGATATATTAAGAAAGGGTATGCATGCCTGTCAACTTTCGATGTAATGAAAGTTGTCTTTTAAAACGAATGTAATGTTTGTAAAATGTATCATATAGAGGTCAAATACCTCGCAATGTAATCATATGTTATTGTATTCGTTCTTATGGATTAGGATGGGTCTTTACAACACTAGTGTTATGAAGAGTTTTTGTGGGGTAATCAGATCCTTCTGATTATTTATGGGCCGAAACGTTTTAAATTCCCAATTTAGAGAGTTCCATTGTGTGATGGAAGCTGGTTATGGAAATTTCACTGGATATAGAGCATTTGTTTGAGAAGATTCCACTCTGTCAAGGGAATTGTTGAGAGTGATGCGCAATCATGAGATACCAGATTGACGACGTGTGATGAATCAGATAAACTATGGATCGGATTTCTCTGAATATTTTGCCCATTACAGTCGGCAAGTCATGATGAAGACGTTTATGCTTGAGCAAATTGTTGAGAGAATGGGATACATTGAATGCTGAGAAAGAAGATTCTACAGTCAAGATACTTTGAGAGTGTCTTTTATCTGAAGAGTTCGTCAGAGATATCAGTGTCGTGAGATGGTAATCTGAATGACTGGTTAAGTTAGAGATTCGAAGAAGTTTCTACATCATATGGGGAGTTTGACGATCAAGCTACCAAACCAATAGCCACTGATCGACTACGAAATCATTGGGACTACCTGCTGGAGCCAATGATCAAGCTTTAAAGATGAGCCCATGTACTTTTTAAGGGGAAGCTTCAGAGTTTCGACACTTCAACTCAAGTCAGACAAAGATTGATCTCATTTCAGTCTTAGGGGGAGTCTTGCTGCAAATTGGTGTTGTGGGTAAGATGCAAGTGGATTTGAAGTTTCTTACAGAATATCAAACGACAATTCGTAAAGGCGGATGATAGTGCTCCAAATGAACATATATTTAGGCACAATATCCTTCCAATATGTAAAGCTTTTAGTTGTAATTGTTCTATTTTTATGTAATATTCGTTTAAATAAATAAGTGCGAAGACAAAAGAAGAAAACGACGATTTAAAGACACAAATGACCAAAAAGCTCAAATGTACAAGATATAATTCAAGTGGTTCAATTTAATGATGAGAAACGTCTAAAAATTACAAGAGTACAAGCCGCGAAACGCAAATTACAAGATATCTCCGCGTACGAAAGGACGTTCGAAAATCCGGAACCAGGACATGAACCAACTATCAACGCGCGATGCAACAGAGCTAAAATTACAAGTCAACTATGCACATAAATATAATATAATATATAAATAATTCTTAAAATTATATATATTATATTATATATTAATAAAACGTCGACAAAACTAGAAAACAAAGTGATTGGGCTGGATCCAGCTGGCCATGCGATCGCATGGCCTGGCTGCCTTATTCCCATGCGATCGCATGGCAGGGAATTGGTGGCCAGGTCCTATAAATTCAGCATTTTTCGGACGAGTTGAAACATCTTTTTCTTTTCCTTTCTATGTAACGTAAAAATATATATATATTTATAATATAATTTTAATTTTAAGTTAATAATAATAAGGTTATTTTAAGAATGTTTTACGGGTTTTAAGTCGAAATTATGTCCGTGCAACGCTACGCGATTAATCACCACTGTAAGCTATGTTCTTCCTTTTTAAATTAATGTATCGTAACTAAGTTATTATTATGCTTATTTGAGCCGAAGTAATCGTGATGTTGGACTAAAAATTAAGATTGGGTTATTAGATTTTGTACCATAATTAAGGTTTGGACAAAAGACCGACACTTGTGGACATTGGACTATTGACTATTAATAGATAGGGGGTATTGTCTAATCGAATGACAGCTCATTAGAATCTGTCGAACCTATCTTCAAATTAGTTAATCTTTTTTTTTTCAAATTAGTTAATCTAATAATTATTAAAATGATTATGTATGTTCTATTTAGTGACGTTTATACGACATCTTTTACGATCATTTAATTAATTATTCGGGTTGGGTAATTGATTATTCATTCTGATCAAGTGGGTAAATTAATATTCATATCTCATTAAAACAGGGGCGGATTACATACAAGGATAATTGGTGTAATTGTTAACAAAGTATTAAAACCTTGGATTACACGCAGTCGATAACCTGGTGTAATTATTAACAAAGTATTAAAACCTTGTTACAGTTCGAATCCCTAATTAGTTGGAATATTTGACTTCGGGAATAAGGTTAATTTGACGAGCATTTTATAATTATGACCGATGGACTATTATGGACAAAAATCAGATAGGTATCAAATAAACCAGGACAAAGGACAATTAACCCGGGTAACAATTAATTAAAATCAAAACGTCAAACATCATGATTACGGAAGTTTAAATAAGCATAATACTTTTATTTCATATTTCATCGTACCTTTATTTACTGTCATTTTAATTACTGCAATTTACTTTATCGCAATTTAAATTCTGTCATTTATATTATCATCATTTATCTTTACGCTTTATTTAAAATCGACAAACCGGTCATTAAACGGTAAAACCCCCTTTTATAATAATAATAATACTACTTTTATATATATATATTTATAAAAATATAGTATAAAAATATAGCGTTAAACTTGGCTAGCTCCCCGCGGAACGAACCGGACTTACTAAAAACTACACTGCTGTACGATTAGGTACACTGCCTATAAGTGTTGTAGCAATGTTTAGGTATATCCACTCTATAAATAAATAAATAACTTGTGTAAAATTGTATCGTATTTAATAGTATTTCGCAATAAAAATATAACTATTTCGTATACGCTACTGCACACATCAGCGGAATCTCAATGACCAAAAATCATTGAGGTTACGAAGTTCTGTATTACATGCATTCAAGAAGATCTTTAATGAAGCCTGAAGATTCTGAAGACCCGGTACTACTGCAGAGACTGACTGAAGATTGTAAGAGGTGTTTTCAACGACCTATCGACAGCAACGGATTCGCCAGCAATGTCCAGGGGGGAGTTGTTAGTGCACTAAATAGTGTTGTCCATCGCTGTCGAACAACCTGAGAATAGGTTTAGGTCTACGTTGTTCACCTAGGATTATATTGAACTAGAAAACTCATGTCGAGGAGCATATGTGACCAAACGTGTAATATAGGTTTGTCATGCGAGTGACTGATGTCACTCGTACGGGTGATAACTATCATCCGTACGGTTGAATGCTCAACCGTGCGTGTGAGCTGACAGTGGACAGACGCTATAAATAGAGTTTTTTTATATTTATTTGGAGTTGAGGCTTTTCCACTAAGATCACTTGAGTATGTGTGAGGTGTGTGCTCCTCCTCTTCACCTTCATGGTGGAGAGGATCCATGGTGGATTGATGCTCCAACCACCATGGAAATGACAGAGTGATTAATCTTAATTCATGTAATTGTTTATTGTAATCATTCATCAGATTCATACATGTAATTTTGATTATTATCAGCTGATAATTATTGCTTTGTTCATTATTCATCATGTTCATCGTCTTGTTCACTAGTTATGCTCAAAATTGCTAATCGATTCTTGTTCCTTGATATAAAGATCCTAGCAACTGATGCAACATCGATTACCCTAGGGGTACTAAACCACACGTTGCGATCATCTTCCGTTTCGACTATGCCGATGTAGCGATAATAACCCCGCCCCTATCGCTGCCCGGGAGGAAACCTTCAAACCAATTCAAGGGCACGGTCAAGTAAAACCCCCTCCCCTTTACCCCCCAAACGATATGGGAAAGGTGCCATGAGTGGATACTTCATGGTAGGGATGAAATTGTGTTTTTAATATGGAGCCAACGGGGGTCGAACTCCTAACCTCCCTTAAAAGAGGCAGACCACCAACCGCTGGACCACATCATAATTTCAAAAAAACAAGTGAATATTGAGAAGGAGTTTTAAACTCCTTTTACTAAATCACAATGGGCTAGTAATTAAGTCGCCTAACCATAATTGATCCTAAATTCTTTGATTAGCAAAGTGTTAAATATAAGGAGCATTCAAAACGTGGGCCCTTGTTTCTATATCAAAAAAATCTAACTTAGATTAACTGATTACAAAGTATATACATTTCATAGTAATTAGTTTTTCTTATTTAAATCTGGTAAAAATATTTATTCATGGTAAACATTAGTTATAAATTTAGTATCAGAATGAATATGATAAGCTTAACCACAGGATTAAAGGCTGTGGCCGGTTAACATTTTCCTAAATACAAATACTAATGTGACAATAAACATTGGCAAAATTCCATCTACCTATATATAATTTAACTGTTAACACAACATAATTCTGTATCGTAAAACATTATTTGTTGTAAATCATCTAGTTTAATGCATTTGGGTATAGCACGATATTATACCAAGATTCTGACATCAAATATTTTGAAATGCCGATCATTTTGCAAAATTTTGCCAACATTTAATTACAAAAATATTAAAAACAAAATGAAATTCACTTGATAAATGGTAGAACATCTTTACCACATATAACTCAAGTTATAGGTAAGTCAGTTATGTCGTAAATAGTTTGATAATATATTGTTTAAGCAACACAACAAAATCGAAAAACCTAGCAATTAGCAAATGATTATCTAGTTGCTAATTAAAAAGAATGCTTCTGTTAAAGTTGTGGTCTTTAATTATTTGCCTAACATAGAGTGGATAAAGTTTTCACCTGAAGAAGTTAACTGCATGAAGATGTGAAGTACTTGCAACATTGATGTGATCAGATTCAGAACCGAAATTAAGGTTAGCATAATGTTGAACAAAATAATTAAGGTATGGAAGGTCATGATGGCGAAGATGGGCACATGAAGCACCAACTCATATACGAACCTGGGCTCGATCCAGATCACTCTCAGAATTGAACAATCGAACGAGCTGATTGAACCCTCATGAGTACATTTGCATGATGATATGCTATGATCACAATGAGTTGGTAATACACGTGCCCTGCTTCTCCATCTTGCTCACTACCCACCTTCATCTGATCAGCAATAATCTACTACCATTAATTTTCTTTATGACATCATATGACATATTAATTACGTACACATATACAGAATAATAGAGAGCGCTGAGGGGGCCGGGTAAGATAATTTAGAAATTGATCTACTACTTTGTGCCTCATTTATAACAAAGGAATTAAAGTGGAGTTTGTTGTGTTAATGAGATGAGCAAAGGTTAGTGAAACATTGAAATTTTTCACTCCAAACATCTTGTGACAACAACGTACCCGTCCACCTAGGACCACATTCTAGCCTTCAACTTGAGTATCTATATCTATATCTATATACTAATTTTACGAGTCCGTTCGTTGCACAGTATTTTTATATTTATTAATTATTAGTCGATAACGTTAGTATTGATACTTATCAAATGTATAATACAATTATAATAAAAAATTCTTTTATTACTAGTATTAATTAATAACGCATAGATTATGAGCTCAGTCCGTTAGAATCATTTTAACTTGATTGACAAATAATCGATAAAATACCAAACATGAGCCCCTAAAAATTTGTTTAAAACCGATCGTTAAAAATAATATTTTATATACATCCTTAATTGTATATGTTTTTAATACAAACTCACTACACTACGATATTGATCATTGAACTCCCGATTCATGAGCATTTATATATATATATATATATATATATATATATATATATATATATATATATATATATATATATATATATATATATATATATATATATATATATATATATATATATATATATTGGTTTAATTCATGGCTAAGCAACTTTAGTGGTTAAGTGGAGATAAGCAAAAAAAAAAAAAAAAATAAAAAATTATTTTTTTAGATTCATAAATCTGCATCAAAATGATGTCCTAATCGTGATGTTAATTAATCATCATCACGATAATTATCATTCATCATCGATTTTTTAACGATTTCGTTATTTTTTTTTAATTTTTGCGTTTTCATCCATCTGCATATTAAGAGACTCTAAAAAGATAATTTTTTCAATTTTTTTTTTTTAGAAATTTTACTTATCCATTCTTAGCCGTTTTTAAGCTTATCCATGCTGGAGTGATTTCTTAGCCGGACTTCACGTGAGTGTCGGACCACGGTTTAAAAATGCAATCTTGGGAAATTTTGGCCAGACCTACTGAGATGGGTACCGGATCCAGTACCAATGGGTACAGGTCCGGAGATGTGGGTGCCGAAACTAGTACCTGTAGGTGTCGGTCCGGAGATGAGGGTTTCGGAACCAGTACATGTGGGTTTCAGTCCGAAGATGAGGGTGTCGGAACCGATACCGAGTGTTGGTGTCAGTCCAGAGATCAGGGTTCCAGAACCAGTAAGGTCCACCCGGTCCGACCGGTCCCTTAGTCTACTCGGTATCCTAGTGCCGGTCCGGTGATGGCGGTGCCAGATCCGGCTACGTCCTACAGGATCCGAGTATGGGTACCATACTAGGGCTCGTTTTCTCGATCGTGCTCTGTTTTGCCTCTGGTTTCTTCGTTACAGCTTCTTTTTCTTTAATTTCTACGCCATTGTCTTCGTTTTTCCAAGATCTTCAAAATGAACTAATAAAAGTTTATATTAAGACAAATCTATATTTTTATGGTTTAAATAAAAGAGCTAACAAGAATAAAAAACATGACTTTTACGTGTTATCAATCTTCAAAGTGGTGCTTAGCCATTGATTTCTCTCTCTCTCTGGCATTGGTTTATATACATTGAACTTGCCACTAATTTATTGACAAGTGTACACTAGAAATGAGGATATATTCAATATAATAATAATAATAATAATAATAATAATAATAATAATAATAATAAAGGGTACTCTGATAAAACGTGAATTACATAAAATTTGATTTTTTAGTTATTTTAATTTTCTATTTAACTTAAATAATCTGAAAAGTGGGACCTGGACTATAATTTAGCAACTCCTTCCATGATTATTGGATTGTTAATGTTTAAATAACAAAACTGCTCATAAAAACCACAAAGAAGCGTATTGCCTATTACTCATAATATTAATATTATTATTAATAATATTTTCATGGCTAATATCAATAAAAATTATAATACGGAGTACAAGTTTACCTGAATTTAATAATATGTACGAAAATCATATATATTTTTTTATAGTTAATGTATCAAATATACATGTATACATCAAATTTTTATAGTTAATATTTTCATGGATAATATGTACACTCTGCATTTAACAATTTACGGTAAATAGGTAGTGATTTAATTTTCTTTTGAATTCTATCTCAAGCAAATAAAAGATAACCAATGCCTATGCATCATTGTATCAACTTTCTACAACGCTCGTATCAAATTGTATGAATTGTGTATTATTTTTCTAAAGTTATAGATTAATAGGATACTATAGATTTTTCATCGTTATGTATCAAATTTTCAATACAAAATTATTTTAATTTTTTGACATTTACATTATTTTTTGATAGCATAAATATGAATAATTTGACTTGTTTTTAATACCTATAAGTGTCATAAAATTATTGACACTTAAAAGCATCAAAAAAGAAAATCAAATAACACTTAAAAGGTCACAAGGTTTAAATTTTTTGATATCATATTTTTTCACAATTCATATTTTTGACACCGAATTGTTTCACATTTTCAATTTTGTGACACCTTATATATGTCAAAAAGCATATCAAGTTATTTATGTATTCAAGAGTCAAAAATAATAGAAGTGTCAAAAAAATTAAACTTTTATTGTAGTGTTTGACATTAATAGGTATATTGTGGTGTATCATTGTATCAAAAAATATTCTCGTGCATCATTTTTTCTCAATATGGTGTATCATTATTTCAAGGTTTGTGTTTTATGTTGTAGATTCATGCGTCAAAATATGTTGTTTGTGTTGTGTGTGCGCTGTGCGCATCAATGTTTATGTAAAGCACATGCATAAAAAAAAATTGTTTGTGTATCGTCAACTTAATTGAATTTATATCAAAATAGCTAAAAAATAAATAAACTAATGAAGTATATCAAAAAATTAGAACGATCATTCAATTTTCACAAAATTGATAGTTTATAATGTATACTGAATATATAAGTTCAATATTATCTCATATATGATACACATGAATTGCCGTCATATTATTCTCAAGTATTGTGAAGTTTATTAAATTAATATTTATTATATTTTATCTCATTGATTTAAAGTTTAAACACATGAATAATCAATTGTTTTCAAAATTCTCCCTATATTTCTGGATGTTATACGTTAAATAAAAAGAAACAATTGTTTTTACTAATCTAATTACCATTTACTTCTATAAAAATAACAATAATGCCACCATTTTAATAGGATTATATTGATACAATGAATGGCTAAGATTTCATCATACCTTATGTATTTTAAGCTCCTATGTATCTTAACCTAACCCTATATATATATATATATATATATATATATATATATATATATATATATATATATATATATATATATATATATATATATATATATATATATATATTGAAATGATCTTAAAAAAACTAATTCAGGAAGAAAGATTATTTAGGAAGAAAACTCCGGGCATTTCTTTTCTATTTGTACGTATGAGGCTCGGTCGTATGTTTGAGTTTGAGTTTATCTGTATGATGGTGAGTTTATCTATGTAATGTTGTATGAAACCGATTATTTAATAAAATTCTCATCTAATTTTTCATAATAAAGAAAGAGATTAGATGCAGTGACGGAACTTGAATCCGGACACAGATATGGTGGGTGTAAAAATTTAATAAATTTTTCATTTTCACCATGGTTAAATACAAAAAAAAAAAAAACCTTATTTTTTGATTAAAAAAAAAATTTAGTGTAAAATTTATTTTCCGTTAAATTCAGGTGGGGCGATACCCCTTTTGGGTATAACTATGTTCTGCCGCCACTGAGTAGATGGATTTAATAGGAAACACGGAGTATTATAGTTATATGTGTTTTCGAGATATATTTTTATTTTTTTTTATATGGAGAGAGGAGAAATTAAGGGTAAGAACGATTATATTCAATTTGTTACTCCAATTCTAATAATTAACACGATTTTCTCCCCGGATGTCAAGTATCTTTTCCCTTGACCCATCATTAATTTTAATTCTAGAATTCTTAATTCTATTCTATCAAATACTAATCAGTTTTAGAGCGTTTGTCGTATGAAGGATCATATTTTATTCGGCTTTTTGGTGAGTAAAGAATGGGGGATGATTCTAACACACCCTTTTTTGATCCTCACACACCTATTTTAACCTTTTACTCTTCTAATAATACTCCATTTCTTTAAATTGGTGTGTGAGGATCAAAAAAGTGTGTGTGAGAATCATCCCCTGTAAAGAGTATGGTGGTACAATTGAATAAAATATCTTTATGGGCCACACATAGGCTTGATTTTGTAAAACGACTAGTGCCGGACACATTTTATATGCATTTAAAATTGTGGTGTCCACAAGCCCGTGTTATTTTTGACAAATTATTTTAGGCACCTTATGCCCTTAGTGTATTTGCGCGCATGGCATTTTGACGTTTAAAGAGGCTCTCAACCATGACAAAATTTTTTTATTATGATTATTAACTGTCACATAAGCGTCACATTGTACTTTTTCACCAGGACTAAACAATTTTAACCATGACATAAATCTCTATATTTTAAAATATTTTTATATATTATCTTTTTTAAATTATAGTAATCAAATAAAAATACTTATTTGAATAAACCTACAACTTTTAAATATTAAAAACATTACAATAATCTAAATAATTTAACTACTCGTGCTTGTGCAACTCTTCCAATTGCTTCACATATTATCCAATTGCTTCACATATTATCATTTTTTATTTTCTTCCGAGCCCTCATTAGCATCGCGTATTCACGGGAGGTAAGCCACGTGAACCAGTTTGAAAAGAAGCTTGAAACCTTTAAACATTATACGCATCCATCTTTCTTCACATAGTTTTTTCATGGTATTTTGAGTAACTTGTTGTGAAGCTTAGGCGGATAGAGTTATCTTTAATCGTGCTTCATCAGACGATATACAGCTCGCGGCATTGGATGAGTACGAATTCCTTTGACTTTTAGGTTGACTTGGTGGACGTCAGATTAGGTCTTGATCCTTAAATAAATTTTTAAATTGGCCTGGGTTCGGGTTCGGGTTCGTGTTTGTGTTCGGGACGGAACTTTCATCTTCCAAATCAATTGAAAAATCTTTGGCTTGTTTTCTTTTGTTGGTTCCCCAAATACCTTCACCTGTTAAAAACTTCGGGCAATCTTTTAGAAATCGCCATGCATCCTTATAATTAAATGGCCTTTTTGTTTGTTTCTTGAACATTTTTCGTGCATTGTTCATAAGATCTTCCCCCCGCATCCACTTTGCCAGTATGTCGAAAGCTTTGAGTATATTGCAATAAATTGTTTAACATCCTTTGCCATTTTACTCCATTTTCCGCTAATTTGATCTACACATCTTTGCTTCGGAACTAGCAAACTATAGTGTCTTCGTACTTCACCCAAAATGAATCCTTCATTTGTGAGTTTCTCGTGTCCGGATGTTCGAAAATATGAGCCAAACGCTTGGCCAAAATCTACATTCCATTTCTGTCCACGAAACTTTCAGATACTTCACTTTCTTTCCTTTCGGATCGACGGACAGTTCAGGTTTGGGTTGCGTCTCTTGAATCTCTTCTTCTTCTGAATCATCGGGGTAGTGTTGGAATATAAGGTGTCTGGTTTGGTGTTGGAATATAAGGTGTTGTCAGCTTTGGTAGTTGATTCGGTAGTATGAAAGTTGTTGTTGTTATTGTTGAGCTTGTTGAAACATACACAAAAATAGGTTGACATTTGCAATTTGCGAAAATCTGACCGAATAAATATTGAAACTATTTTGCTCGATGGAGTTTCGATCTTGTACATTTTTTTGCCTTTCCCTTTAGTATTTTTCTTAGCTCATTTTGAATGATATGTAGACGAAATTGGTGTGGAATGTATCGTGATATGAGTTGAATAAGTGTGGAATGAGTTGTGATATGAGTTGATGAGTGTGGAATGTGTGTGGATATATATATATATATATATATATATATATATATATATATATATATATATATATATATATATATATATATATATATATATATATATATATATATAATGTAAAATAAGTTAGAAAAAAAAGAAATTAAAATTTGAAACATAGCCGTTACTTTTGTTTATTTGCTTTTTTATCCTAAATAGTTACATTTGTGGCCGTTACTCCGTGATTCAATGTGTGTGAGAAAGAAAAATCGGAGGGCGAGCAGGCTGGCGGATCGAGGGCGGTGGGCTGGACGGTTTGATGTCATCAACGCTCTAGAGGGAGGTGGCCTGAGCGGTGGTCAGGACGGTACTGTTGGGAGGGCTCTTAGGATGTAAACTTAATTCGGAGCCCGACAGAACGTTACCAAAGTCAAACTGTAACACCGTACTTTTTACATACACTTTTTTTAAGACACTCACAGCGGAAGACTTATTAATTTACATATCATATATAAGTACATACTTATAAACTCACATGTGTTACGTTATTAATACAAGCCATTTAACCATATTGTTTATTACAAAACACATCAGAGTGACACTGTGTCAAACATCTTCACTTGCCTTGCAAAACCCACCAAAAGCTGCTAATCTATACCTGCAGGGCAAAACACTGTGGGGGAATTAGCATAACGCTAAGTGAATGACAATATCTAGGTGAACATCATTACAAGCATCAAGCACAACTTAAAGGCATTGGTTACTAATCACTTAAAGCCATACACAAGAGGACCAGCAACCCATAGCTGATCAAGCTAGAATATACCGATAGTCCACACTACTGAGTCACTGGTATAGTCTTCCAGACGTGACGCACTAAAACAACCCAACCCGTATTCCATACGATAATAATTTTTTTTAAATAATACACATTTACGCGCCAATTAAATGTGTAAACCATTCCACACGTTTCGTTAAAACATACACAAGTTTAGTGTTTACAAAAGGCACAAAGGCCATTAACGAATGTGATACAAGTTTGACCAATACAAAATGATAGTTTTAAACCAAACAACACATCGAGCATGGTTTGGGACTAAACTACCCAACGCTAGGCCAACTTCCAAAAGCTCCAACATAACATCATCAAGGGACACCTAGTGCCCAACAACCCCCTTGCCCTTGTCCACACCTGCATCTAAAAAGATAAACAACGAGAGGAGTAAGCTAATGCTTAGTGAGTGCAACAATTATACGTGTACATACACAACCTACTTACTTGCAATCACTTGCACATTTACCGCATACATGCTAGCAATATAAATAATCATACCATCCCAAGTATATTACCAAACCTTCCACCATACGAGCTAGCATAACAATAGCATATAGTTTAAACAATATAATATGCTACAATCCACACACAACCATGGTTAACCAATCGAACGAGGGAACGGTGTTTAAAGATCGTCGGAGTTCATAACAACCATTAGTGCACTTAACACCTCGTACACTAACCCCACGGGTGGCATCTTAACACTTCGATACTTCACCCAGAGTGGCATCTTAACACCTCGATGCTTCACCCATCTATTCTACGGAGTGGTGCCTTAACACCTCGACACTTCACCCCTAGGTGGCATCTTAACACCTCGATGCTTCACCCGTCACGTGAGAAGTGGTGTCTTAACACCTCGACACTTCACAACTCATACTACACAAATAAATACATCATATATGCACGCATATAATTATTCCACTCACCTTAACACCTCGGTGGTGATTTAATGCTTCCGAAGGCTTCAAAGCAAAGTACCTATTACATAAGTACACATTCAATTACACAACTAGTGGAATTAACCACATTACACATACTTGAGCATTTAATGACCCGATTCGCATTAAATGACTCAACCACACCAAAACCGACCTTAAATGGCCAAGACCCGACTTAAATCACTAAAGCTAGTGAATTAAAGTCTACTAACTTCAACTAACACAAACTTATGGCATTTCATACCCATTTCACCCAATTAGGTCAACTAGTACATTTTTTACCCATTTTAATTACTTAGACTCACAATCAAGTCAAACTCACCCATTAACACTTCTTTCATTAATCTAAAAGTGCATTAGTGACTAACAACACCATTTGACACTTACAACCTCAAATCACAAGACCAAAACCCTAAATTGTGGCTAGTAGGGTTTCATTATAACAACATAACCCAAATTCACCCATTTTACCCTCAAATGGGTCATACAAGTCTCTAGTAACCAAAACCCTAGCCATTAACCAATTAAAACTTAAAACATAAAGTTAGAACTTACCAAGACTATCCTCTTGTAGCTAGTAACAAGGAGAACAACTTTAATTCTTGCTCCTAGGTTTGATTCACAAATCTCCAACTCCAAATCTTAAGTTTAATCTAAATGGGTTTTGTGTTTTGGGAGAGAAAATGGAAAGAAAAGAGAAAAGAAATTGCATTAAATGAATAAGTGGCTGTGATTTAATGCTCCAATCTGATCTATACGCAAAAAGACCAAATTACCCCTAAAACCCTTTTATATTGAGTAGAAATCGGAGTCAGAACAGCAGAGATGCCGCGGCGCGGCCCTTTTGTCGCGGCGCGACGTATCGAAGGAAAAACGACCCCTTTTAACCCCCTTCCTGATCTGGAATTGCTTTATATGCCGCGGCGCGGACCCCTTTGTCGCGTCGCGGCGCGGCTTAAGGCTGCATCTGAACAGCTCGATCGCCTTAAACAATTTTCGATGTTATTTAATTTGTACATTCCAAACCCGCTTCCTACATTCACTTAGACCTCATATCTAAGTCTCACAAGACTTAATGCTAACCGAACTCATTTATAACTTACGTACACACACATTAACAAGTACATATATATATATATATATATATATATATATATATATATATATATATATATATATATATATATATACATATATATATATACATATATATATACATATATATATACATATATATATACATATATATATATATATACATATACATATATATATATATATATATATATATATATATATATATATATATATATATATATATATCTACACAATTACGCATAATCTAACGAGTTACAAATGTACAAATGATTAAGTATGTACCTTTCAATGCGTACAGGAAAAACGGGATGCTACACGCACTCGCCATTCACACTATACCACTAACCAGTAACACTTGAACCCAATACTATTACCCTAAATACACAAGGTAAATAGCATTGACCTCTTACGTCGCACAAAACACCTCAACGAGGTCACTAGGTGCGCACATAATCAAATATAGTCACTGTACTGGTCACAGACACCTAAATAGTCTAGTCATAAGCATGGCATAGATCACTATACTTGTCACTGTATAATCACATCTATAAAGATAGTCCCACTCACCTGGAAGCACAAGTACTCAGTTGTCTTATATCACTGAGTCTTCTCCGTTCCTTTATTACCTGAGAATATCATATCTCAAGTTAGCACATATCCAATTAATAATATCATCAATTTATACTCTAAACAACATCATATAGCCTAATATATCAATATATGACAAGTTTACATGATTTCCCATTCAATTGCAACTATCACACGCGTGCAAAACGAGGCATACACGCTATTCCATCATTTTGACCAAAATTAAAATCTGATTCAGTATTTTAAAACTTTACCATTAGAAACTAGACCTCATAACGTTTCCAACGGTAGTTTATTCATCAAAAACGGAGTTACGGTTTGAAAGTTACGGCCAAAACAAGTTTTTCAAAAAGCTGACAGACTGCAACCGCCCGGTTGCACCCAAAATGACCCGGATACACCCCGTAACCGTACGGATGCATCCTACAACCGTACGGGAGCTGTTCATCAGCACCAGGTCACTGTTTTCGCTATTTTGAGCTCCAAATCTTTTTTTTGCACTGTTTTGACTCTAAAAATCACTTAGAGAACATACATAACTCATATACAAACTTTTTCTAACATCAATTTGACATAAACAATACTTCAAATACACGATTTGATTCAAAAACCCACTATAACCCAAAAGCTCATAAGAACTAAAAATTAGATTGATTTAACACTTGAAATCACTTGTTAAATACCTTATGATGTTACTGAAATCACAAGACACGAATTCCAGTTAAAAAACTTGATCAAGAACACAGGATTTAGGTTAGGGTTTTTAGGGTTTGTGTGTGAATGTTCGATGTGTAGATATTTCCAAAAATGGAAATAAAGAAGAAGTATAAGCATATAAGGCAGGGGTTTCCTTCATGTGAGGGAAACCTACTCCGTGTATCACACGAGTATTTACCAGTTATCTGAAATACGAAGTCCTTAATAATTTATTCATTTTAAGTCCAAATCACAAAAGAAAATATGTTCTGTGACCCTTGTCACAAAACGCACATTATCCTATATACAATAATTATAAAACACATCATTATTAAAATCACTATATTAGCACAGAAGGGTAAATAGGTTATTACCTACTAGGCCAAAGTGAGGTTGTTACACAAACAAAGCCACCACTATGCAAGGAGGTCAAATCTATTAGATCATGGGTTAGGTTCAAGTTCAATATGTCGACTTAGACTTTAAAACATTTTAGAGTTTTCAAATTCTTTTGTAATCTATAAATACGTTATTAATAATAAAATTCTCCTATGAATTCTCATATTTGATTTGGCTATAACCTATCTGATGTGTACGAGGTGTAGTACGAAATACTATTATAGTTTACTACGAAATACTATGAAATATGATACAAGTTTTAGTTAATTTACGGATGAGATATACCTAAACATTGCTACAACACTATAGGCAGTGTACCTAATCGTAGAGTAGTGTAGTTTTTAGTAAGTCCGGTTCGTTCCACAGGGAGACGGCTTATTTTACACTATATATATATATATATATATATATATATATATATATATATATATATATATATATATATATATATATATATATATATATATATATATATATATATATATATATATATATATATTACAATTATTATTATTATTATAAAAAGGGAGGTTTTACCGTTTAATGACTGGTTTCTAGATTTTATATTTTAAGCGAAGCGTAAAGTAAATGACGATATTTAACTAACGATAAAATAAATAACAATAATTAAAATAACAATAAATAACAGTACGAGAAAATATGAAATAAAATATACTATGCTTATTTAAACTTCCGTACTCATGATGTTTGACGTTTTGATTTTAATTTATTACCCTGGGTTAATTGTTCTTTGTCCTGGATTATTTGATAAGTCCATCTGGTTTTGTCCATAATAGTCCATCGGTCATAATTATAAAGTGCGAGGGACTTCGCCAAATTAACCGTATACCCGAAGTCAAATATTTCAACTAATTGGGGACTTAAACTGTAATAAGGTTTTAATACATTGTTAATGATTACACCAGGTTATCGACTGCGTGTAATACAAGGTTTTAATACTTTATTAACAATTACACCAATTACCCTTGAATGTAATTCACCCCTGAATTTAATAAGTCCATTGACTATTAATCCATCCCCGTGTCCGGTCAATTGAATAATTATTAGTATTTATAAATATCCCGCTCACTGTACCCAGTTAAGCGTATGTGGTTATATATAAATACGTCAAATTATAAATCTCTATATTAAATTAACGAGATATCATTTAGTTAATATAAAGCCCATTAATAGCACATAGTCCAATTTCCACAAGTGTCTGTCTTTTGTCCAAACCCCAATTATGGTCCAAAGCCCAATAACCCCGTCTTAATATTTCGTCCAACATCACGATTACTTCGGCTCAAAGCATAATAATAACTTAAGTACGATACATAATTAAAAAGGGAGAATTTAACTTACAATGATTAATTATCGCGTAGTGTTACACGGACAGAACTTCGACTTCTAAACCCGTAAAATAACCTTTACATTACCCAAACTAACTAATATAAAACTAAACTAATATATATCGTAAATATATATATAATTATATATATTATAGAGAGAGTAAGAGATTGATATTTTGTGTGTGTTTTTCGTTCGACAAACTGGCCAATTTATAGAACCTGACCAGCATTTCTCTTCCATGCGATCGCATGGATTTGCTTCCTCTTGGCCATGCGATCGTATGGCCGCCTTGCCCAGCTCACATGTCTTTTGTTTTCTTGTTTGCCGACGTTTTATTTAATAATATAATATAATATATATAATTTTATATAATTATATATATTATATTATATTCATGTGCATAGTTGACTTGTAATTTTAGGCCCGTTGACTCGCGCGTTGATGCTCGGTTTATGTCTCGATTCCGGATTTTTGAACGTCCTTTCGTACGCGTAGATATCTTGTACTTTGCGTTTTGCAATTTGTAATTTGCACAAAAAATTATTTTCCTTAACTCCCAAAATCCGCGCAAGTCTTTAAATCACTTTTAGTGGCACTTTTGAGTGCACTATGGCTTTAGTGGCACTCTTCAGGCTTTAGTGGCACTTTTTCTTCAATTCTTTAATCTTCGTGCTTCGTCTTCACATTTATTTATTTAAACGATTACAACTTAAAAATAGAATAATTACAACTAAAAACTTTACATATTGGGATGATATTGCGACTAAATATATGTTCATTTGGAGCACTATCACTATCATTTAATAAACTCTCGAGCACAAATCACACATGGATCATTGGATCAATGTGTTGAGATCATGGTGAGCTCGGACATCATTTCCACTTAGGAGACACGAAACCATGCCACAGTGACGACCTAACTCGTACCGGTCATAAGTCCCCTCGGCGAGACCACAAGGAGCTGCCACAACATATCTCGAGATCATATCCCATCGTTGATCTCCCCGATTTGACCAAGATGAAATACTGCAATGAAAGTTGAGCTTTTAATCCTTTTATCAAATTTTGATCTTCGCTTTCGAGAGATCAACATGAACATTCTCAATGGAGAATTAGCTCGTACCCACCCTGCTCTCGGGGTCATATCGAGATTGGACGATATTCCCATCAAAGAATTGAAAACCACTTGCCCAATACTTGAAAAATAGCTTTAGAAAATTATACGTTGGAGATGTTGTTATTGAAATTTATGTATGGTCCAACATTCAAATAGTCGTAAAAGCTATTGTCAAAAAATGTGAAAACTATTCAAATCTTGTTAGAATCATGTTTTTGTCAAACATTTCCACTAAAGAATATGTGAGCCCCGTCTAATCAAGTTTTAACTCATACGACTAACATCTAAGAGCACCGGGTGTGGTACGCGTCGGCTCGGCATCGCCACCCCTAATTTTTCGGACTGACCGTCGCCCCACAACCTTCTGGCGTTGGTGCAGCGTCGAGTGGGCCTGCGTCGATGTCAAGACTCCGGTTTCTTGTATGTGTAAGTGGCCCCGTTTTCAAATTTATATCCGTTAAGTGTCGTTGCTTTTTTTTTTTAAATCATTTCTTTATCCCTATATACAACCCAACAATTGCATTATTTACACACACAACAAATTTTCTATTTTCTTCATTATTTTACACAAAAAAATTTCTATTTTCTTCACAAACAATATGGCCAATCGTTGCTTGTTCAACCTCGAAGTCCACCACAACGGTGAGCTTTCCGATAACCGCCAATATTTGTACGACGGGAACACACAATCGTTTGAAGCTCTAGATGTTACCGGCTTCGATATAGAACGCGTTGTAAGCTTTATACGCGATAGGGTAGATTGCGAAGCCGCCGACTTTTTGGTACTGTGACGAGGTCACGGATTTTTTCAAGGAATTTCAATCTGAAGCCGTGTGGGAACGAATGGCCGGAAAGGCCAAACTGACGAACAAACGTATCACGTTGTACTGTAGGAACGTGTGGAGCCTTCCGGCTTCGAACGGTCGAGATGATGATACGTCTTCGCATGAATCCGGATCTTCGACTCGCTATGGCCGTTAAATTGTTGTTATTTTTAATAAGTAATTTTTAGGATTTAATAAGTAATTTTAGGATTAATAAGTAATTTTAGGACTTTTTTATTTTTTGCAAATTTTAATTTTCGGTTTTTAATTGTAATCCTTTTAGGACTTTTTTTTTAATAATAGTGTATTTTAGGACTTTTAATGTATTTTTTAATTTAATATTTGTTCGTATTTTTATTAATTCTATTTAATAATGTGTTAAAAGTATATAAGAAAATGTATAAATAAATAATTGGTGGACCCTATCTTTTCTCTTCAAGACACTGAACTGACATTCTTTCCAATTTCCCTGTTTTTCACCAATGTCAGTTTTCAGTGTCAGTCCAATCAGAGTCCAGTCATCAGCAAGGCACTGAACTAACGCGTCACCACACCCAGTGCTCTAACAATGTAAGAAAAATTTAGAATAACAAAACTTTACCGTATTATGTTAAATGAGTTACTAACGGACTTATAGTCTAGCGGTATGTGAGACGCTTTTTCAATCAAGAAGTTGGGAATTTAACCTTCATATTAAACATGTATATAGTGAATATATTCGCATAGTGAATATATTCGTGTTGAGAGTGTAAGTTTGTTTTAAAAAGATGAGTTAGACTTGTTATTACCTATTACCCTTACATACTAAAAGTTATGCCAGTTTTGGTCGTTTCACTGTAAAATACGACACCCACCCTCTTTTTTGCCCTACATTAAATACCTTTCACTCTCCTTCCAGATTAATCACCAACCTTCACACCACCCACCACCGACCATCACCGTCGTTACCACCATCATCGTCATCACCGTCGTCACCGTCATCAACGTCGTTACCGCCATCACGACCGCTCCTACAAAACTGGTTGCTCCAGCTTACGATCCCTCCAAACGACGGAATCTATAAATTAGGTGGAATATGGAGGTATATTTGGAGGTCGATTCAGATATGGTTCTTTGTGATTCAGGGTATGGAACTTTCTGATTCATATATGTTTTTTGTTTGTGAATTCTTGATTTTTTTCCCCCATTTTTTTGGCTAGAATTTGGAGGCCGATTGGAAGTCGATTTTGGAGTTAAAGGACTCTCTAAACAGTCCTAAAGTACAAATTAATCATGTCTTTCTTCCAAATTAATGTGTGTGCAACAAAGAGAATTGCATATGTCTTTATTGTTAGTGTCATTTGATCATTATGTTACAATAGTTTACTTTATGTAGAGTTTTATGTATAAAGGATGTAAAGTGATCAAACAGATAATGATTTTTAAGAGAATTAACTGCTAAAAGATTAGTATTTTTCATAGTTAGTAAAATTTGGCACCTTCTTCAAAAATCATAGATGTTATGCAGCGTTAAAACTAGCCTTAAACTGCTTTCAAGATTGAAATTTAATCATTATTATGAGATTTGTTCATTTTCATCGTGAGTATTTGAAGGTCACAATGTCGCATCTTAGTGATTATGGTTGTCATTTATAGTTATTTCTGGTGTTTTTCTATCTTTTGAGAAAAAAGTATTAAGGCTGCAATGGGTCTGGTGTTCATTTATAGTTATTTCTGGTGTTCATGAGCCGGATGAAATGGGTCTGGTCATATCGACCCAATCGCTTTTTAGTCATTTTCTCAGTTGAAGTTGAAGATGTCATTGACGATATAAATTTTTGACAAAAGAGTTAATATGTCATTGACAATATAAATTTTCGACTACTAATGATTTAAATGGTTTTATGTATTGGGTTCGAAATTGTCTCATATACCTAGAACTTATATACGGTTTGTCAATCTAATACCTTATAGTCTAAATAACATATTCCAGACCCATGGGATCTTACTTGACTCGTTAACCCGTTTCATGGACTCACAACTTTTAACCCTAAGTTAATGCATGTTAACTGACACCATGAATAAATGCAATAACTTTCTAATCATATTTTGAGTTATGCACACTTTATAGGGATGGTAAGTAACTAAGGCTTCTGCAAAATTGACAACATATCAAGAAATCATATTCAACATAGAATGTCAGTTGAAAGAACTAACAACACCACCATCATATTTTTCAGAGTTGACTAGCGATAAAAAGTCAAGTAAATATTCAGCGTTACTTGATGCCGATATGAAACTCTTAGATTCATTATGTTTGCAAATATTTTAGGCGAGTAACTTAGGTTAGATAATATACTGTATCTATAATATGGGTGCATCGGATCATATGCTTGAAGAAATTTGTTTTCTCATTGAATTCATTTTAGCAATCTTAATAAGTGTATGCATTGAACTGATCTGCAGCTATTATGTATGGAATAGATTTTGGGTTGCTTATGATTCATATTTTACTTTATGTATACTAATATATTTGTTGTATAGCATGCTTCATATATGTTATCAATACACCTGAATTTTTTTATTTATATTCTGGAACAGCGCACAATACACTTGAATATGGGCTGATTTGGGGATTTTATGTCAAATAGGTGAATTTTAACTTATCAAGTATGCTACTACAATATGAAACTGCTTAAGTGGATTAATGGATAACTGAGCTGCTTTCGTTAAACTACACTTTGCAAAAAAAGCACGCCTAGAAGCCGGGGCGTTTCAAATAGATGGTATGGGCCTTTTGTTTACAGTCAAAAAAATTTTAATTTTTTTTTTGTCTAAATCTACGCAATGAATCCTATTTTAAGAAGAAAAAAAAATTTTAAATTGGAGCTCTAGAACTAAAGATATAAAAAAGTAAAATCACTTATCCCCTTATCCCAAAATTAATGTTTATATATATATATATATATATATATATATATATATATATATATATATATATATATATATATATATATATATATATATATATAACAGAAAGATTCTGCCATATGTCATCTTCTCATTACTCATTGCCACATGTCACTATCTCAAATTTAATTTCAATTTATCATCTTTTATTGAATTAAATTCAACAATATATTCTCTAAAAATAAAATAATAAAATATGCAACTTAAAATCAATAAAGTTTAATTCCACGTGTCATCTTTTATATATCCATTGATTTATTTTCTAAAACTAATCTAAGAAAATATACATAGTACAACATAAATAAAACGACTAAAAAATTATATTCTTATTAAATTATTAAAACATTCTCTGCTATTAAAACTTCAGTAGTACATTTGACATTGGTATCAAATTGATGTTTCTTATTACAATATTATTTTACATCCTTGATGATACGTGTCATTTTATCAATTCAATTTATTACTTTTATTTGTGAATTTTTGATCAAATAACTAATAGTAAATTTCTAATTTTTACTAACCAAATATTTTATAGTTAAAGTTTTTTCGCTCATAAACAGTCATTTATTGTAGGGGCTCAAAGCCCGATATTCACATTTACAAATTCATAAAATTACATGCAACGCACGGGCTCATAACATCACATATATATATATATATATATATATATATATATATATATATATATATATATATATATATATATATATATATATATATATATATTGAAGAGATCAAGAGAGAACTAAGGGTGAGAGAGAACTCATGAAACTCACATATTGAGCTCAATCTGCACACAGATTAAGCTAAATCTGCAAACAGATTGGCTCAATCTACCAACAGATTAGCTCAATATGTCAACAAATTACCTAACTCTGCACACAGATTGGCTCAATCTGCACACAGATTGAGTTTAGTCTTTAAGTTCTCTGAGTTCTCTCCTACCCTTGGTTCTCTCTAGATCCTCACCATATATATGAAATGAAATATCTCACCATTAACAATAAGAAATATTGAAAATTTAATGCAATAAATAGTGAAGGATTTTGTATAAGTTTCATGAAATACTATATATATATATATATATATATATATATATATATATATATATATATATATATATATATATATATATATATATATATATATATATATATATATATATATATATATATAATTAAGAGTAATTATAGTGATATAATTAGAAGTTGTGATGTGGTCCAGCGGTTGGTGGCATGCCTCCTTTAGGGGAGGTCATGAGTTCGATCCCCATTGGCTACATATTAAAAACACAATATCATCCCTTCTATGAAGTATCCATCCATGGCACTTTTTCCATATCGTTTGGGGGGGGGGGGGGTGGTAAAGGGGAGGGGATTTTACTTGGCCGTGCCCTTGGATCGGTTTCAAGGTTTTCTCCCTGGCAGCGATGGGAGCGGTGTTATTATCGCTGCATCGGCATAGTCGAAACGGGAGATGATCGCAACGGGTGGTTTAGTCTCCCTCGGGTGATCCTAATCGCTGTCCAAAAAAAAATTATAGTGATATAATTATATTTGTATATTACATGTTTATAAATTTAAGCATTCGGGTGAATTCGATTTCATCCATGGATTATAAATTGTCATCTAAATTCAATCCAATATACGTGCATATCCAATATTCATTCAGTTACATCATTCATATCTGCTTTAAGCGGATCAGATCGTATGAAAATTCATCGAATCAGATGTTAATTGTCATTCCTAGGGTGGACCCCCCAACCTTTTTAGCAATTTCCTAGTTTTTCCCATATAACCCCCCCCCCCCACACACACACATAAAAAAAAAGAAAAACAAACAAACACACATACACACTCACCTACTCTCTCTCTCTCACACACACACACACACACACACTTTTTATTAATTTTTCATTTTAAACCCTCTCATTTTTTTTATAAAGTTTTTCTCGACATTTTCTACAATCTTTTTTTACATTTTCTTTTACTTTCTGTACAAATTTTTACCTATTTTTTTATCAACATTTTATTTTATTTTTTATTTAAATTTTTCCTTCAAATATTTTTACAATTTGTTTGCCCTTTCTACACAATTTTTTTTTGATTACCAACATTCTATTGTTAATTACCATAAGTATTTATTATTAGTAATTTTAATTTTTTTTATTGAAGATTAAATTGTGAGTAAGTTTTGTTGAAACGAATTATTGTCTTTTTGATTATTTTACGCGCATTAAAAGTAAATTGTTTTAACTATAAATATATAACTATGTACAACGAAAGGTTGCCTGCTCACAGCGGAACGCGTTTGACCCTTTACATGTTTTTATCTAGGTCTTATCAATATCATAAGTTACAAGATAAAGAGAAAAAAAAATCTTAAATAATCTATGTGTTTTCACTTGATTTCTCATTTGGTCTGTGTCAATTCTAACTACACAATTAATCTTTAATGTCGTTATTTAGTCCCAAATATATCAATGGCGAGTTTAAGTGTTAACCTCTGGGGTCCCGTGACACTTTCGTTTATGTTAGTTCATTACACCACTACAAAGTGGATGTATTTTATTCAGTCATTGATATGCAACTTCGAGAGCTCAACAATCGTTATAATGAGGTGAATAATGATACGCGTACCTCTACGCATAGCACTCGTGCGTATCACGTGCTGGAGGCACGTCAATCCGAAATAAATTAACTCAAGAATAAATAACGTATCTAGTGATACGCATATCCGCAAGACTATGCGGACTACGCATCCAAAGCCCTGAACCGCGCACAAATTGCCATGTAAGATATATGGTACGGGTATAGTCGCACTCTATGCGCTTATACCATCTGATGCGAGTTTCGTATACTTGCATAGGGGTCCAGTATATTCTAGAAGAATGTACGGAATAATCAATTCGGATTCTTTTTCTTAAATAACGAAAGTTAGTTGGAATAAGATTGCATTTAATTAGGGAAGAGATTCTATTGAAACCCTAATTCGTGAGCCTATAAATACATAGCTCATAAACCCTAAAAATATACTCATTACTCATACGTAACAACAACATACATATCTTCATCGTACGAACAAATCTTCATACGATCTTTAAGACTTTCAGGTATGACTCGAACTATAAATCCTTCATGTCTTTAGGCCACTTAGCCCCGTATGCTGGGTTGTTGGTGGACTCTCAAATCGGCCACCCCATCGGAATTGATACGATACCGATGTGGGTTATCCACGACTAAGCGTCGGAGGTTCGAATGTTGTTAGTCCTTAAACCCTATCATGCACTCAAGTGTAGGTTCACCTTGACCTCGTGAAAATATGCTTGATCATTTGGCGCCATCCGTGGGACCTGTTATACGAAACAAATAAGATTGGAATCTATGTTGTGTATGATTTATTATAAGTATATTTTTTCCGTAAAACTTTTTTGTTTAATTAATCGGTTACTTTCAGGTTTTCAAAATTGTCAGCAAGAATGGGTGGAGGAAGTAAGAGTGCCAAAAATCAGGGGCGATTGGATTCTCCAGTAAGTCCAGGGTTTCAAACACCTATAACAACTGTCACGAATACACCGTCGACGCCGCCTACACCAGTCAAAGGCACATCAAAGCCTCCATCAACATCAAACGTTGAAACAGGACCAGTTACATCGGAAACGGTCCTGAAAGAATCATCTAAGAGTTGGTGGCACTCTCCCGATGGAAGCTTACTGGAAACAGGAACTAGCTTCAAACCATTCGAGGATCTGCCTCCAAAAAATCTGAGCTTCGGTTCTCCAAGCGAAACCTTTCCACCAGGTTTCACAGTTAAAACTACCTGTGTGGGTACCATACCAATCATTACCTCGATTGAACCCGAAACTCCTATTGAAAGGGTTACTACCGAGAAGGCTCAGGAAAGAATCAGGCAGATGGGTCTGAGAAATCCGGATGGTTCTTATATTACGCTATCACCGCAATGAGGGTCAACGACGTATGCGTCTTCGCAACCAATCCCCGCTATTGCAAGCAACCAGTATAGTGGGAAGCATTATGTTGCGACCCAGTCAAACAGCTTTATATCTCAATTGCAGCAAGTCGCGCCACCACACTTGGCACCAGCTTTCAATGAGCCAGCGCGAGTACTAGAATTTATGAGCAATTGGTTCACAGTGATGCAAGGGAAAAGCTAAGCAAAGTCTTGAGCTAGCTCCCACAACGGAAAAGTTTGTGCCACACATTCCAAATCATCCCTTCACAGTAGCACCCGTGTTGTCACACCCCCTAAATGGGACCGGGGGTCATATGTGACTAACCAACATCATAACATAAGTGTAAAGCGAGAACAACTCTAAATGAGACATTTTAATAAAAACCAATGTATTTATAGCAGCGGAATTAAAGTCATTACAAATGAATCCTTAAAAATGTAAATGTAAACTTAAATGTTTTAATGGAATAATATGAATATAAAAATGCGAACTCCAAAAGCAGCAAAGTCCAAATAGCAAACAATCTCTAGCAAGCTTCACCTGAGACAAAACATGCTTAAAGTGTCAACCAAAAATGGTTAAGTGAACAACATATGTTTATAATTATTTTAGACCACAAGATTTAGTTATCAAAAGTAGTGCTGAAGTTATGATATCGAAACTAAACAAAGTTACCCCAGGACACCTTGAACTGTCAGTGTCTTTGAAATCATTATTATGTAACCAAAGATCAACGGTCAACTGGTTAGAGACGTCGCTCTCAATAGGCCTACTCACAATAACTAAGTTTGCGTTTATACGTAGCAATTAACGATATCATGGCAGGAATTTAGCATGAAACAAAGCATGTCAGCACAGTTAAACAGTTTTCGGGTACTTGTGTCTAAGCGTAAAACAGTTTGAAAGCAAGCATGTGTCTCACCCCAAAATTCAAAATAAGTATATAAAGCAAGTTAAAAAGCGGGGCTATGAAGTTCACCTTAGTAGCAAGTAAGTAATTCCACGCAAGTAGTATGAACGGAGTATGTAATCGGAGATCTCAGCCTAGAGATATCACGTTTAATTAGTTAATGTCTAACAGACATAAAGTTAGTTTATTAATATAGCAAACTATATTAAAGGTGACGGTTTTCAAGAAAAATTCCTATTTCTCAAAAGTTTCTATTTTTGGAAACCTACTATTTATGGAAAGCTTCCACTTATAGTAAGCTTCTAGTTTAAGAAGTTAGGGTTATAATTCTTAACAAAGATGTTGTACAATCTCGCCCAAACTTCGTTGCTATCATGCAAGTCACTCGAATGATCTGTTGTTACCGGGCGTCCAGGATTCTTGACCAGAATCTAAGTCATGGCATTCGAAATCCACAAGTGGTTCCCATAAGGCAACAAGGATCACCCTAGGCCACAAGTAGCGGTGATGTTTATAGTCTTTGTAAGTTATCTTTGATTACAACCTTCACGTTATAGGTGTACACATAACAAATTATTAATATACTTAGTAATTATATATATATATATATATATATATATATATATATATATATATATATATATATATATATATATATATATATATATATATATATATATAATTAGTGTAATTAAAGTGTTACCATATAGATAGGTTTATAAGTTATAATAATACTATTATTCATTAATTAATCAACTATAATGTAATCTTATCATAATATGTGTTACATATATATATCCATACCTACATGTTACATATACATATACTCTTTATTATTATATTATGTATATGTTTATAGTTATAATATATGTATATATTTTATGTATGTGTTACATATACATTAGTGTAAAGGTGATACATATAAATACATACATACTCATACATACACACACATACATATACATACATATATACTCATATAGATACACGTATGTATACATCTAAATATATACACACGCATATACGTACCTATATATATGTACATACATATGTATGCATGCATGCATGTATGTATCGTTATCATTATTTATTAATCAACATCACATAAAATCATATCTTTCTATCATATTCATCAACCCTAATCTTATTAACCATAAACTCTTAACTATTTACATCATACTTAACCTTATACTTAATCTTTTAATCATTATTATCTCATTAATATCCATAATACTTTTGACTTCATGTTAGATCATAATTATAACCTAATAACATTAATCATTAACATAATCTCATTAACCAACTTTTGTCAATCTTTTTAAACCTTATTCATAATACTTCATGATCATACATAATTCACAATATTATATTAATTAGTTTATTAATCAATAATCATAATCTTTCATGCACAATATTTATAATCATACTTCTTTAACCATTATTAATTTATTCATACCCTATATCATAATCATATTCTTATAATCATACTTTTAACTTTAATCATAATTATTATTCATACAAGATTCATGTTCAATATCTTTAAGTTATTAAACTAGTTTTATAACTTCTTAAACCATAACTTAACAACCTTACTTATATCAATTAAAAGTATAATTAACACTAGGGTTTTAGGTATACCTTAGGAGGTTAGAGATCAAGAAGATGAGGATGAATGTGGACTGAAATAGCAGCAGATATCTAGCAGGAAATCACGACCCAAACAAGGTTTCTTGGGTCTGATTTGTCACAACAAAAACAGCAAAACACAGCCGTAATTTCGACCCAAAACAGTGGGTTTTCTTGGACTGTTTGATCACGAAAATCAACAGGAAAACCCAAAAGAAAAACGCAACAACAATGGTTGATGTGGGGCTGTTTTGGCTCGCAAACAAGCAGAAGAACAGCAGGTTGTTGGGCTATTATGGTGGTCGAAACAAGAGGCTGAACAGCAGGCAGAAAGATGGCGAAAAGGGCTGTTGAAGGGTGGCGGTTAAGGTCGATGCAGGTGGGCTGTGGAGGGCTATTTTTGGTCGAATGCAAGGGTGGGTTTAAAGGCTGTTTAGTCGACAAAAAAAGAGGGAAAGCAGGCTGCAAAGTATCGACTAAATCAAGGATGGGAAGATTTTTTTTCTCTGGCGATGAAATTGTGATGCAACAAAAGAAAATTTGAGGCCTTTTTATAGATGAGTTCTATTTTCCTAATCACACTAAAATTGTTTGGAGATCAAGGATAAGAGTTAGAGTTTGGCTAGGACTAGTTGCTTTGTGATTACGTCTTTTCTTATATATCTTTTTTTTAAACCGACCCATAATTATTTATACCTAATATTTATATTTTTTTATAATCGGCATTATTACATAATTATATATTTTATATATTTTTTTTTATTAAAGTTACATTTTATTTAAATTACATTTTATTTAATCATTTACATTTTTTCCATGTCTTTTATTTATTTTTACTTAGTCCTAATTAGTTTTAAATTTACAATTTGTCACCACTTAATATTATATATAGTTTATATACATAATTCACATAAACACATAAACTTATATTAACAGGAAATATTGATCAAAAATTACTATTTAATCAAAGTTTTGTTAACAAAGTTTATGAATACAATAGTCCTAATAACGGAACAGTAGAAACAGAAATGGAAAAATTGAGGGTCGTTATAGTACCTCCCCGTTAATAAAATCTTCGTCCCGAATTTTAGGTAGACTTCTCGGATGCATCTGCGGTTGAGAAGAGATGGGGATATCTCCGTGTTATCCGGTCTTCGCGTTCCCAGGTATACTCGGGGCCTCGTCATGAATTCTAACGGACTTTGACAATAGGTATAGCGCTTTATTTCAAGCGTTTTTCAGTTTGATCTACTACCTCAATTGGTTCTTCTATGAAGTGCATCTTATCATCAATGCGAATGTCATCCAAAGGAATAACGAGCGTGTCATCAGCAATACACTTTTTCAGAATTGAGACGTGAAATACGTCGTGTACATTACTAAGCTCAGCAGGTAGTTCTAATCGATAAGCCACGGGTTCGATCCTTTCGATAATCTTGAAAGGTCCAACAAAACGAGGACTTAGTTTGCTTCGTTTTCCAAAACAAACGACGCCTTTCCAAGGGGATACTTTCAACATGACTTTATCACCAACTTGGAATTCTAAATATTTCTGACGTTTATCAGCATAGCTCTTCTGTCGGCTGCGGGCAGTTTCTAATCGTTTCTTAATCTGAACGATCTTTTCGGTTGTTTCATGAATGATTTCTGGAGAAGTTAATTATCTGTCCTCTAGTTCATCCCAGCACAGTGGCAATCTACATTTTCGTCCGTACAAGGCTTCAAAAGGTGCAGCCTTAATACTTGAATGATAGCTGTTATTGTAAGAAAATTTAGCCAAAGGCAAGTGTCTATCCCAACCTTTGCCGAAATTGATAACACAAGCACGAAGCATATCTTCCAATGTTTGAATAGTTCGTTCACTTTGACCATTAGTTTGCGGATGATAAACATTACTCATGTCGAGTTGAGTTCCAAGAGCAGATTGTAAAGTTTTTTAAAACCTAGAAATGAATCGACTGTCGCGATCAGAAATGATTGAAATAGGGACTCCATGACGTTAGACAATCTCTTTGATAATAAGTTGTGACAATTTCTCCATCTTGTCGGTTTCTTTGATAGGTAAGAAGTGTGCAGATTTAGTAAAACTATCCACTATGACCCATATGGTATCATTGTCGTTTGAAGTCTTAGGCAACTTGGTAATGAAATCCATAGTGATACATTCCCACTTTCACTACGGAATATCCGGCTGTTGAAGTAAACCAGACGGCTTTTGATGCTCGGCCTTAACTTTCAAACAAGTAAGGTACTTGCTCACCTAATCGGCAATATCAGATTTAAGATTAGGCTACCAATAAAATTCTTTCACATCGTGATACATTTTACTAGAGCCTGGGTGAATAGAATACCTAGTCTTATGTGCTTCATCCAAGACTAGCTCTCGAAGATTTCCGAAGATTGGGACCCAGATTCGGTTATTGAAATACCTTATTCCGTTTCCCCTGAGTTCAAGTTGCTTTACGAGACCTTTAAGTCCCTCGAGTTGGACATTCTCTTCCTTCATTGCCTCAAGTTGTGTTTCACGGATTTGAGATGTAAGATTCGTACGAATACATATATTTAAAGCTCGGACTCAGATCGGTTTAGCACGATCCTTTCTACTAAGGGCATCGGCAATTACATTCGCCTTACCAGGATGATATTTAAGCTCACAGTCATAGTCATTTAATAACTCGACCCAACGCCTTTGTCTCATGTTCAGTTGCTTCTGGTCAAAGATATGTTGAAAACTTTTATGATCGGTAAACACCATGAATTTAATCCCGTAGAGATAATGTCTCCACATCTTCAATGCGAATACCACAACTCCTAACTCTAGGTTATGCGTGGTATTGTTCTTCTCATGTTTCTTCAATTGTCTAGATGCATAAGCTATAACTTTGTTACGCTGCATTAAGACACATCCGAAACCTTGGTTCGAGGCATCACAATAGACTACAAAATCGTCATTGCCATCGGGTACTGATAGAATCGGGGCTGTGGTCAATTTATCCTTTAGAATCTTAAAAGCAGATTCCTGTTCTTTAGACCACTCAAATTTCTTCCCCTTGTGAGTTAACTTGGTGAGAGGTTTGGCTAGAATAGAAAAATCTTTGATGAACCTTCGGTAATAACCAGCAAGTCCCAAAAATTGGCGAATATATTTCGCACTCTTAGGTACTTCCCAGTTTCGAATAGCAGTGATTTTCACCGGATCGACATGTATACCTTCACTATCAACTACATGTCCGAGAAATTGTACGGTTCGCAGCTGATGTTATGCGAGGTGTATATAAAATAGCTTAAATTTTAGCAGGAAATGCTATTAAATACGATACAATTTTACACAAGATATTTATTTATTTAGAGAATGGATATACTTAAACCTTGCTACAACACTTATAGGCAGTGTACCTAATCGTACAGTAGTGTAGTTTTTAGTAAGTCCGGTTCGTTCCACAGGGAAAATCTCTAAACAAAGCTTAACGCTATATTAGTTTACTTTTATAAAAATACAAATGTATATATAAGTAATATTATTATTATAAAGGGGGGTTTTTACCGTTTAATGACCGGTTTGTCGATTTTAAAACTTTAGTCGCAGTTAAAACCAAATGTAAAATAATAAATAAATACAAGACTTAATTTAAAGCGTAAAGTAAATAACGATAATAAAATTGCGAATAATAAAAGTGCGATAAAATAAACTTGCGATAATTAAAAAGTACGATAATTAAAAGTGCAATTAAATACAATAACAATAAATAAAAGTGCTATAATTAGAAGTGCAATTAAATATGAAATAAAGGAAATTAAATATGAAATAAAAGAATTATGCTTATTTAAACTTCCGTAATCATGATGTTTGACGTGTTGATTTTAGTTTTATGCCCATGGGTTAATTGTCCTTTGTCCTGGATTATTTAATATGTCCGTCTGGTTTTTGTCCATAACAGTCCATCAGTCATAAATATAAAGTGCGAGTGTCCTCGTCAAATTATCCTTATACCCGAAGTTAAATATTCCAACTAATTGGGGACTTAAACTTTAACAAGATTTTATTACTTTGTTTAATAATTACACCAGGATGTCGACTGAGTGTAACTCAAGGCTTTAATACTTTGTTAACAATTATGCCAAGTGTCCTTGTACATAATTTCACCCCTGTTTTAATAATTCTAGTGGCTATTAATCCATTCCCGTGTCCGGTTAAATGAACGATTATTCATACATATCAATATCCCGCCCATCGTGTCCGATTGAGTGTATATGGTTATTTATAGGGACGCTCAATTGTAAATCTTTATATTAACATTAACAAACTATCATTTAGTTAAACAAATATAAAGCCCATTAATAGCCCATAGTCTAATTTTCACAAGTGTCGTTCTTTTGTCCAAACCCCAATTATGGTACAAAGCCCAATTACCCAATTTTAATATTTTTAGCCCAACATCATGATTACTTCGGATTAAATAAGCATAATAATAACTTAGCTACGAGACATTAATGTAAAAAGGTTGAACATAACTTACAATGATTAAAAATAGCGTAGCGTTATAGGGACAAAATTTCGACTTACACCCTTACAACATTTGCTAACACACCCTTATTATTAGGATTTAAAATTAAAATTAAAATTAAAATATAAATATAAATACTTTACGTATGATGAAGAGAAGAAAAGATGTGTTTATTTTGGCCAAAACGCGTTGAATTTATAGGACCTGGGCTGGATTTTAGAGCCATGCGATCGCATGGCTTTTGTGCCTCCAGGCCATGCGATCGCATGGCCAGCTGGGAGAAGTCACATATCTTTATTTTCTTTCTTGCCGACGTTTATAAATAATAATATAATATATAAATAATTATAAGAATTATTTAAATATTATATTTTATTTATGTGCATAGTTAACTTGTAATTTTTAGTCCGTTGCGTCGAGCGTTGAGAGTTGACTCTGGTCCCGGTTCCGGATTTTCGAACGTCCTTGCGTACAATTTAATATCGTGTACTTTGCGTTTTGAATCTTGTACTCTTGTAATTTTGAGACATTTCTTATCAATAATTGGAACCTCATTGATTTGTATTTTGTACTTTTGAGATTTTTGGTCGTTTACGTCTTCAATTCGTCGAATCTGTCTTTTGTCTTCACCTTTTATTATTTAAACGAATATCACTTGTAAATAGAACAGTTGCAACTAAAAGCTTGTCTTTCTTGAGGAATAATGCTATGAAATATATGTTCGTTTTTAGCATTATCAAATATTCCCACACTTGAGCGTTGCTTGTCCTCAAGCAATATAGTCTTGAAATACTAGAATTACTTCTTTATTCTTCACACTTTGTACATCAGTGATTTCAATACGGCGGTATAAACAATGGTAGTAACGATGTGGTTTACAGTCCCACATGACTATAAAATTTAGATCCATTAAGGAAATTGGATCTTTATGAAAACATTTGATCTTTTGAAAATTACATCTAGTTTTTTAACCTAGATAAGTTTTCCGGAATTACCCTTCACCGGTGTTTGCAAAATATTTTTGTGGGCTTGGTGGGTTTCAGATTTGAAAATTTTAGCTCAAAACTTGTGGTTTTGTGTCACCCACTTGCTAACCTTGTATTAGGAAAGCAACACATCCAGTATACTTGCTCCGTATATTACCTTTCGGTAAACTACCGTCCGGTTATAAAGGAAAGCGTTGAACAAACAACTGTTAAGGCAATGTCCCCTGACATGCTTTTAATTATGGTCTATAACGTGTCGGACGCAATTACTATCCTTTGTAGGAGCGATAGTAAAGCTCACCCTTATGATTTTTCGGTCTGGCACAAGGTCCTGTCTTCGACCATGCTATGCAAACACCGTTCTTACGGTTGACACCCGATTTGGTTCAGATGTTCTAATGAATTCCAGGTGAATTCCTAGGATTTTACGTGCAATGGTAATGAACGCATTGAAAATGGGTTTTTAGAAGACAAATCGGTTTATAATTTGATCAAAATATTTTCTCGTTCAAGCTCAAGTTTAGATATCATTGAATTCCATGAGTTTGAATTCTCAATCTTTAAGGTCAATCTCTAGGATTGAGTAATATCAGTCTTAAAATCTGATTTTTAATCTTTAAGGAGATTATCCTTTCTGGGGATCTGATTCATTAGTCTTATCCAGCTAATTTGCATGGTGCCCCCCATTGTATGAGATAAATCCTTCTCATGGTTAGGATAAATCTGACCACTTGGCGACCCTGTTTAATGCTGAGGTCCGTGGATTTCCTTCTGATTTTAGTGATGACTTTTCTAGGTTTTTCGTCAACCTACAGCTGGTCTGGACGACAACTTCATGACCTAAATCAAGAAGCGCGTTTCTTTTTCGGAAGACTTTACTTCCTTTTAATGATGGAATTGATTCATCGTGTAGATCTATCTCTTCTTTTCTTTCATCGGGTAAAATAGTTTAGTTTAGTCCAAAGCAAAAGTATTTTCAGTTATTTGTTACAGAAATATGTGACATATGTTTAAGATAACTTGGTAATTCTTCCCACACTTGGCTTTTATTTTCCTTTTTATTGTCCTCTATTCCATTTTAAATAAATTTTAACATTTTGGTTTGTTTCTCAATTTATGTCGTTTCTGAGGTAACAATAATTTCGGTGTTAACACCTAGTTTTATCGTTCATAAATATGTATAAACATGATTTTGAGTTCATTTAATTGAAAATTTTTGAAAAATTTTACTAGAATTGGGTAGTCAGTATATAAGACTAGGGCTGTTCTTTATCATCAGAGAGCACTAGATTCTAATACAACTACTACGTTACTAGTATTTTTAATGGTAACCAAGTGTTTAAGATAAAAATTTTAAAAATCCGAAAGAATTTAACCCCTTCCCACACTTAAGATCTTGCAATGCCCTCATTTGCAAGAAATCAGTAACAATTTAAATTATTGAGGGTGATTAGCGTAAAAATGATTAAATTTTACCAAAGTTTCCAAACATATTGGCGTTTGGTTGCTGAATGATAAATGGTGCATATCATTTGTTCATTTCGTCTGTTGTTACATCACATTTATTTGTCATCTTGTCGTCAAAATTAGTAGCTTTTGCTGAACTTAATGCCAGTCTTTGAAAATGCGCTGTTTTACCATGTTTTGTACAATTTACAATATACATACATACAAATATAAACATGCATGGCAATTTGAAATGGGACTTAATATCCCACTTTCAAATCCTAAATGTGAAATATTAGTACACAATAATAATAAAAATGATAAAGATTACATAAGTATATTCAATAACAAAAGTTTAAACATGAATAAGTAAAAAGATAAAAACATAAAAATCATATAAATAACCAAATGGAACTAAATCAGTCTGGATATGGGTTCCAGTTCATCTCGTCAGGTGGGTTCCATTGTTGGTTATAGGTGTTTTGATAGGTTTGGTTATAGTCATACCGGTTAAAGGGTGGTCGGATATCGGGGCTATGTGGCGGAAAATGAGCAGGTCGAGTAGGTACATAGTTATTTGGTACCTGATATGATAGCTGGCTCATGATTTGGTGCTGATGAACTAACCAGTTATCGTGTTGGCGTCGCCTATAATCCTTGTATACTCGCTCGGAGTTCCACTGCTCATACATACTATGTCTGGCCGCGTTCGTCATTGCTTCCTCATCTATACGAACGTGGACGTCAAGAATAGCATCTCGAAAGACATCCCTAATGTCTTCCGCCTCCTCCATTTCCTCGTCTGAGCCTCTCTCTACCTGAGGATGAGATCCCTCATAGGGTACTGCCTGGTTACGTCTACTTTTTAATACCTTAGCACCCACATAAACTTTCAATCCTAAGGGCTCAACCTGTTCTCTACAAAGCTGTAATGGACCCCCTTGGTTCCTATCAACACCTAAATACTCTCCAATGAGAGTAACAAAAATACCTTCTCCTATTATACTCCCGTCCTGCATTCCCTCTACCATTTTAGATAAATAAAAAGCAACACAGTAAGGGATATTGATAAAGCTTCTAGGATCCCGAATACACTTTAGGTAGAATAAATCATGTAAGGTAATTTTTTCTTTATTATGACCTCTCTGTGTAATCGAGTTAGCCAAAAATCTATGAATAATATGAAGCTCGACTCTGTCAATATGTGTATAGGAGTGTCCCCCTGCTCGTGTAAAAACATCAAAATGTGACATACGCCTCCAAATGGCGTCAGCGTCAAAGTTACTATCTACCCTTTCACCATAATGAATCAAATTTGTACAATCGGGTAATAGCAACTCACCAGGAGTATATATCTGTAAGGCCCTGGCCATGTCCAGCATGGACATTCTGTACATCCTACCGCCAAGGATAAACCTAAGAAATCTTCTATCATCTATTCTAACTATATTTGTATCAAGTGATACAGTACTCATCAACTCAACACACCATTCCTTATATACAGGTCTACGAATGGTGAAAAGACGTTCCCAATCTGTAAAAGAAGAACTGCCATACCTTTGAACTAAAAGCTGTCTAACACGGTCAGCTAGATGGACCGTTTCCAAAGGGGCCCAATCGATTACCCTTGGCACCTCTACATTTTTTGTTATCAATTTGAATTTGTTCCTTTGATATGTCTCGTAATCTCTCCATCTCCTATCAAATCTCAGATTAGGATGCAGAGTGTGCTCAGGAATCGTTGGGAATTCTACTGGCGGCCTCATTGGGAATACTATGAATTCATCAACAAACTATACCGGATCATAATAAGGTATGTGCTGATCAGGCTGTTGTTGTGGTTCTTGTTCGTGTTGCATTTCTGGTTCTGGTTCTGGTGCTGGTGCTGGTCGTCTAGATGATGATGCTCCTGAACCTCCAGTATCGGCTTTCTGCAAAACACATTAAACACAAAATTTGTGCATTCAAATATGCATTAGTGTTAGCAAAATAACGACTTAAAACAATCACTATAACATGTTAAATCAAAATTAAACTTATACACATTTTCACAATTTTTCACAATTCTACACTTTTCAAATAAGCACATATGAAAATGTATATAAAGTTCATAAGCATTTAACTCAAATAACATGTCAAAATAGTCATTACTAATAATTAAACAAGTCTCAAATGGCAATTACATCAAATTAATCAAGTTCATGAATTTTGGACTTAAAAAGTCCACTTTAATCTCCAAAAATCATGTTTAGGTTCAATGTTTGGATCATTTAACTATCTAAACATGTTATACTACTCAATTTAGCAATAATTCATGACAAAAATCGGCCATAACCTGTTTATATCAAAAAGCCCCAAATTGCTCAAGAACACAAACCCTAGATTTCTAAAAATTTTGAAGTTTTTGGCTTCAAATCATGTTAAATAGTATCAATCTAGGTTATACATGCATAAAATACTAACAATTTAACACTAATTACACTAGAAATTAACAAAATTGCATTAGGTAAAAAATTGGTAATTATCACAAAAACTAGGAATTTATAGAGTTTAGGGGTGTAATTTTTACCATTTTGCTGAAGAATGAGAATCTAGGCATGATTAGAGCAAGAAAAATGACGAATTACGGTGAAAAATTGATGAAATTTGGTGAAGATTTGAGGTATTTTCGTGAATGTATGTGTGTTGTGGTGAGGAAGACAGCTCGCTGGCTGTTTTGTATCAGGCCTGCATTTGGTCCCCATGCGATCGCATGGGTTCCAAGTGCAAACCCCATGCGATCGCATGGGGTGCCGGCTACAGTGATTCAGTTTTTTTTTTTTTTTTTTTTTAAACCTTATACTTTATAAAACTTATAATTAATTAAATTTTAAAAATTTTGTTTTCCTTTAGGAGCGAGGGCGTTTCGGATCGTTGTCCTAGTCTGTCCCTCGACAAAATTTTAAAATTTGTCAAATCAAAGCGCGGTTTTTAAAAGTAAAGATTTTTGGGTTTTCTAATGTTTTTGGCTTACTTTAATTCAATAAGATTAAAAATAATGATAATAAAAGTTCTCGTCCCTCCCTCGGGTAAAGCAATTTCGGTTCAAAGACCTAGTCTTCAACTTACGACGAATTTTAAAAATCATATTTTTAACTTAATGAGATAAAGTAAATTTTTGTTTTTAAATTCACACCAAACTTAAAATAAAAATACATAAAATTAAAAATTAATATTAAAAATTCACACCAAACTTAAAATTTGAAATGCATAAGATTAAAAATTCATATTTTAAAAATTAAAAATTCACACCAAACTTAATTTAAAAATTCAAATTATAAAATTACACCAAACTTATATTAATTTTTCAAATATTTACAATTTTAAATATATTGTTTTTACAAAGTTTACAATATTAATTTAAGATTTATATATTAATTTTAAAAACATGGTAAAAATAAAATTAAAAATCTTTTTGGCTTTTATCCCACTTTAATCAATCAAATATTATCAAAAATATACGCCCCTCTTTTCGGTAAAGTAATTTCGGTTCCATGACCTAATTTAACTCATGACGAATTTTTGAAATATTTTGTGTTGATTGATTAAAGATATTTATACCTTAAGAATAAACGTTAAATTTCGCAGTGATGTAATAAATTTTTGTATGATATCAATAATTTCGGTCGCCAAATCTAATTTTATTCAATACCAATTTAATACTTTATAGCGAACAAATTAGCGTTTATTATCAAAAGGTTAAAAATAAAAATAAAAACTGTACAGACTTACCTATGAGATAGTATTCTTAGTTATATGATCTATCCCATTCATAAGATAGTCGGTTTAATTTGTTTTCCACCGCTACATTGGCGTAACCTCGAGCATTCAGTGTTTTGTCTTCTAAACATATGAACGGTCCATCTCTGCATAAAGTAACAAATTCGGTATTTGAATAGGTTTGATTATTTGAACATTTACCTCCATGTGACCATTTTCCGCATTTGTGACATCTATCTAGGTGTCGTGCTCTTCTTTTCGCTGCGGATTTTGATTTTCCTTTACCAAATTGTAACTTATTATCTTCGCATCTGGATTCTTTTCTTACTCCGTCCAATCTTTATCAGATTACTGATACTATTTCACTCGGTAGTGTGTCATTATTACGTTTAGTGATCAAAGCGTGTAGCATTAGACCATGGTTTAGTTCACAGGCAGTCTTCATTTCGTAAAAACCTAAAAAAATAAAAATTCAGAATGGGGGGAGAAGACTAGTTCTTTAGGTTCTGCTAGGGAAAGACCATTCGCGTTCCATTTTCGAGAACTACACGAAAACAGACAATCTAACTCTAACAGAAATACATATTATCTTTTAAAGACTTGATTCTCCCCACACTTAGTTAGCTGTGGTATCGAAATTGTGATTAACTTCATTGTCGAATTTCATCGGACTATCTATGTAGTGTTTAACTCTGTGACCATTAACTTTAAATTCAATCCCATTTGAATTTATTAATTCTATCGTTCCGTATGGGAAAACTCTTTTGACTATGAATGGTCCAGACCATCTTGATTTCAATTTTCCAGGAAATAGCTTGAATCGTGAATTGAAAAGAAGAACTCTGTCTCCTTCTTTAAATTATTTTAAACTTCTGATTCTTTTATCATGCCATTTCTTCGTTCTTTCTTTATAGATTAATGAATTTTCGTATGCTTCATGTGTTAACTCTTCTAATTCGTTTAGTTGACTTAATCGTAGACGTCCAGCTTCATGTATATCAAGATTACATGTCTTCAAAGCCCAAAATGCTTTGTGTTCAATTTCTACTGGAAGATGACATGCTTTTCCATAAACAAGTCTAAAAGGTGTGGTTCCAATTGGAGTTTTGTAGGCTGTTCTAAAAGCCCAGAGTGCATCCTCCAATTTAATGGACCATTCCTTTGGATTTGATCCTACGGTTTTCTCTAGAATACGTTTTAAAGCTCGGTTGGTATTTTCAACTTGTCCACTTGTTTGTGGATGATATGCGGTGGAGATTTTATGAGTTACTCCATATCTTTTAAGAACTTTCTCAAGTTGATTATTACAAAAATGAGTACCCCGATCACTTATTAAAGCTTTCAGTGTTCCAAATCTTGCAAAAAGACGTTTTAAAAAGTTGACTACAACTCGTGCATCGTTAGTTGGGAGAGCTTGTGCTTCCGCCCATTTAGATACATAATCAATGGCAACGAAAATGTAGAGATTATTATGAGATTTTGAAAATGGACCCATAAAGTCAATACCCCAAATGTCAAATACTTCGCATACTTGTATGACATTTTGTGGCATTTCATCACGTTGACTTATTTTTCCGCCCCTTTGACATGCATCACAGGATTTGCAAAGAAGGTGGGCGTCTTTGTAAATTGTAGGCCAATAGAATCCAGCATCGTAAACTTTTCTTGCTACTAGTTGAGGCCCATAATGCCCTCCTGTTGGTCCTGTGTGACAATGGTTTAAAATTTTACTAGCTTCATCTCCAAATACACATCGGCGTATTATTCCATCGGGACAACTTTTAAACAGATGTGGATCTTCCCAGAAATAGTGTTTTATATCACTGAAGAATTTCTTTCGTTTTTGGTACGATAATCCTTTTTCAAGGAATCCACATACTAAATAATTTGCATAGTCTGCAAACCATGGTATTTCATTATAATCTATCTTCAATAGATATTCATCAGGAAAGTTGTCTTGTATGGCTGATTCATTTAGAACTTCTAATTCGGGATTTTCAAGACGAGAAAGATAATCAGCGGCGAGATTTTCTGCTCCTCTTTTATCTCGTATTTCAATATCAAACTCTTGTAAGAGTAAGATCTAACGGATTAATCTTGGTTTAGCATCTTGTTTTGAAAATAGGTATCTAAGAGCAGAATGGTCGGTATAGACCACCGTTTTTGCTAGAACGAGATATGAACGAAATTTGTCAAAAGCAAAGACAATAGAAAGGAGTTCTTTTTCAGTAGTTGTGTAATTCGTTTTTGCTCCTTGTAACGTCTTACTAGCATAATATATAGGTTGAAATCGTTTTTCAATCTTTTGTCCTAAAACGGCTCCCATTGCAAAATCACTTGCATCGCACATTAGTTTAAATAGTAGATTCCAATTTGGTGTTATCATGATCGGCGCATTAGTGAGTTTCTCTTTAAGAATATTAAAAGATTTGATACATTCATCTGAAAAGATGAATGGAACATCTTTTTCTAGGAGTTTATTCATAGGAGTGGCAATTTTAGAAAAATCTTTTATGAAACGTCGGTAAAAATCGGCATGCCCTAGAAAACTCCTAACTCCTCTAACATTGGTGGGATGTGGAAGTTTAGCAATTACATCTACTTTAGCTCTATCCACTTCAATTCCTTCTTTTGAAATTTTATGTCCAAGAACGATGCCTTCTTTAACCATGAAATGGCATTTCTCCCAATTAAGTACTAGATTTGATTGTTCGCATCTAATAAGCATTCGTTCCAGATTAACTAGACATGATTCAAATGTATCACCGAAGACTGAAAAGTCATCCATGAAAACTTCCATGCATTCTTCTATCATGTAGTGAAAAATCGCCATCATGCACCTTTGAAAGGTTGCAGGGGCGTTGCAACGTCCAAATGGCATGCGTTTGTAAGCAAAAGTACCATAAGGGCACGTGAATGTGGTTTTCTCTTGATCTTCGGGTGCTATTGGAATTTGAAAATATCCGGAAAATCCATCTAGAAAACAATAGTAACTATTTCCGGCTAATCTTTCCAACATTTGATCAATGAAAGGTAAGGGAAAGTGATCTTTTCTGGTGGCGTCATTTAATTTTCTATAATCAATACATACACGCCATCCTGTTACAGTCCTAGTAGGAATAAGCTCATTTTTTTCATTTGTAATGACAGTCATGCCACCCTTTTTAGGTACGCATTGAACTGGGCTTACCCATGGACTATCAGAAATTGGATAAATTAGACCTGCGTCTAGCAGTTTAATAATTTCTTTTTTAACTACATCTTGCATATTAGGATTTAGTCTTCGTTGGCGTTGCATATACGTTTTATGACCTTCTTCCATAAGGATTTTATGTGTGCATTACGAAGGACTTATTCCTTTAATATCATGAATCTTCCATGCAATGGCTGGTTTATGAGCTTTCAACACAGAAATGAGTTGTGATTTCTCATTTTCAGTAAGAGAAGACGATATTATTACAGGTAATTCAGATTCACCATGTAAATAAGCGTATTCCAAATGGTTTGGAAGTGGCTTTAACTCTAATTTCGGAGGTTCTTCTATCGATGATTTGTATCGATATCTGTCTTCTTCTTTTAGCATTTGAATTTCTTCTATTGTTGGTTCATATCCATTAGCTATAAGTGTAGCTAACATTTCAGCTTCATCAATTGGTTCATTACCTTCTCCTAAAGAACATTCTCCTGTTCCTTGTAATTCTGGAAATTCTTCTAACAATTCTGCATGTGAATCTATAGTTTGAATATAATAACATGTATCATCTGCAGATTGCGGTTATTGCATTGCTCTATCAACTGAAAAGGTAACACTCTCGTCCTCTATACTTAGGGTCAATTTCTTACCAAACACGTCTATCATTGCTTTAGCCGTGTTTAAGAATGGTCTTCCTAATATGAGAGGAACTTGAGAATCTTCTTCCATGTCCAGAACAACAAAATCTACTGGAAATACTAAAGTACCAACTTTAACTAGCATGTTCTCCATTATCCCTCTAGGATATTTTATTGATCGATCGGCTAGTTGTATGCTTATTCTTGTTGGTTTCAATTATCCAAGGTCTAGTTTAGCGTATAGTGAATATGGCATTAGATTTATACTAGCACCTAAGTCTGCCAATGCTTCTATTGAACTAAGACTACCCAGAAAACATGGAATTGTGAAACTTCCTGGATTAGATAATTTTTCTGGTATCTTATTCAACAGCACTGCTGAACAATTAGCGTTCATAGTAACAGCTGAGAGTTCTTCCATTTTCTTTCTATTCGAGATTAGATCTTTCAAGAATTTAGAATATCTAGGCATTCCTGAAATCACATCAATGAAAGGAAGATTTACATTTATCTGTTTAAACATATCCAAGAATTTGGATTGCTCGGCTTCAAGTCTTTCTTTTTTCATTTTACTCGGGTAAGGAAGTGGTGGTTGGTATGGTTTAACATAAGGTTTAGCCTTAACTGTGTTATCTTCATTAACCTTTTCAACTACCGGTTCTTTTTCCTTATCTTGATCAGGATGTGGTTCTTGTGGAGTAGGAATAGCTTCATCAGAAGTTACAGGTATTTCAGGTGGTTTAAGTGTTGTACCACTTCTTATGGTAATGGCTTTAGCTGTTTCATTCCGGTGGTTAGCATTTGTATCACTAGGTAAACTTCCCGATTTTCTTTCACCTATTAACCTTGCTAGGTTACTTACTTCTTGTTCCAAGTTTTGAATAGAAGCTTGTTGATTTCTAAATGCTTGAGCATTTTGTTCATTAGTTTGTTTTTGAGATGTGAAAAACTGCGTTTGAGTTTCAACTAGCTTCGTCATCATATCTTCTAAATTCAGCTTTTTATCATCGGTTTGTTGTGGTGGTTTGTTTTGAAAATTAGGTCTTTGCTGGTTGTAAGTATTGTTAGATACTTGTTGATTGCTAGGACCTTGTTGGTTGTTGTATGGAATATTTCGGTTATAGTTCTGGTTTTGATTGTAAATCGGTCTTGGCGGTTGATAATTATTCTGATAATTATTTCCAGGCCTTTGGTTTATGTATGAAATATTCTCTCTTTGTTCCATTGTTAATTCAATACTGAGACAATCTTTTGTCAAATGTGGTCCTCCACACTGCTCACAACTAATTCGTATTGAGTGAATATCCTTAGTCATCTTTTCCATTCGTCTCTCGACAGCATCTATCTTTGCAGAAATGGAATCTAAGTCATGGCTAGAATCGGCTCTAGCTGCTTTAGATGATCTAACGATATCTTTTTCTTGGTGCCACTCATGTGAGTGGGAAGCAGTGTTATCAATAATTTTGTAAGCATCAGTTTCAGTTTTCTTCATACTAGAACCACCAGCTGCTATATCTATGTCTTTCCTTGTAGTGATGTCGCATCCTTGGTAGAATATTTGTACTATTTGACAGGTGTCTAAACCATGTTGCGAACATCCTCTTAATAACTTTCCAAATCTTGTCCACGCCTCATATAGAGTTTCATTCGGTTTCTGTGTAAACGTAACAATTTCTCCTTGAAGTCTTACGGCTTTAGATGCAGGAAAGAATTGTTTAAGAAATTTTTCAACTAAAACATCCCATGTATCAATCGCCCCTTCAGGTAACGATTTCAACCAATCTTTGGCTTCTCCCTTTAAAGTCCAGGGAAATAACATGAGATATATCTGTTCATCCTCCACTTCTCGGATTTTAAATAGTGTGCAGATCCTATTAAAGGTACGAAGATGTTCATTTGGATCTTCCTTCGGCGCACCACTAAATTGGCATTGATTAGTCACCATGTGTAGAATTTGTCCTTTGATTTCATAATCTGGCGCATTAATGTCAGGATGAGTAATTGCGTGACCTTGGCCAGTGCGTTTAGCTCTCATTCGGTCTTCCATACTTAAAGGTTCCAGATTCTCCATAATTGAATTTGTTGAATCAGAATCACTAGAGGATTCTGATTTAATGGTTCGTTCCTCAACAATCTCTGTTTGAATGATTGGTGGTTCCGGAGGAAAATTTAATGGTTCAGGATCTATGAATCGTCCCTGAATATTCTCCGGATTCTCAATTGTGAGGTCGGGTTCAAAAAATGGATTATCGGAAATTTGAATTGGAGTACTTGGTCGACTGGATGAAGATTCTAAAGAAAAATCAACGGCGGTAATATTTGCTAAATGTCTTGATCTAGTTACAGGTGGTGAACGTACAAAAGGTGGTGAACGTCTTGCTCGGTGCATTCACTGAATATCCTATTAGTTTTTTTTAAAAGGAAAGAAAAATTATATAAGTTATCCAATCAATAGACTTTTCTGATTTTGCCCACGTTTCGAATAGCCAAAAGATGCAGCAGAGGGGCAGGATTCGTTTGGTCTCAATATAATTGAGGACTGTTTGGCTCCAATAACCCGGTCCACGTACAAATCCAACTATTACTACGAACCAGAAAATTTTGATGTCTATCAATTTAACCACTTAAAATAAATTTTCGTAATTTTAAGAAATTTAGATAAGAAGTAGAATAAAAATCTATATCCTAAAAACTAGAATAGCAAGATATTTCTTAAAATTAGAATAGCGAGAAATAAGAAAGAAAAAGAGCGCGTCGAAAAAGAAAAGAAAAATTGAAAAAGGAGTTGAAAAATAAGAAATAAAAAGAGTGACTTATAAAACTTTAAAACATTCGCCTAACCCAACCTTATTACTACCATTAACTTAAAATTATAATCGCAAACTGAGATTACTAATTGGAATGATAATTGATACATAGGTAAAAGATGTCTAAAAATATTAAAGCTTACAAGAAAAACTATATTCCAAATGACAATAACTTAAAAAGAAACTAAAACTTAAAAAGGCGTCGCAAAATTCTAAAGCACCTAAATCTTAGTCTAAAGAAAAGGCACTTAAGGGATTTTACGGCAAAGCCTAAAAATCTAGAAGTAAAAATAACTATGGCAAAAACTATGAATTAAAACTAAATACGAGCGAAAAATACAAAAGTTACGCTAAAACTATTAAAAAGGGACAAAATATAAAAATATATAAAAAGTTGTAAAAATTACAATTTTTATAAAAATATTATTTTTAAATTATTTATTTTATAAAACTATTAATTTTACAATTTAATTAAACTAATTAAACTAAATAATACAAATTAAATAAATAACACTAAATTAAATTATATATTATATAACCCTTATTAGGGTTTAAATATAATATTAATAATTATAATCCGTAATTAATGCAGGTTGCAGTCAACTGTGGCGTGTCAGACGGGCTCATGCGATCGCATGAGTCCTAAGCTATCCGGCCATGCGATCGCATGGGCTAGGGTTTCGGGCCACAGAGTGGGCTGCTACAGTACCGGACTCGAGTTTTAATATATTTTTTTTCTGTTTTTGCTGTAAAATATATTTATAAAATATATTTATAAATTAAATAAAACTTATATTTTTACAAACTAAAAAAATAGAAATAAAGAAACTTTATAAAACTTAAATATTTACCAAACTCTTAAAAATATTTATATTTTTGTTTTTCTTTTTATATTTTCGAATATTTAAAACGTATTTTTACAAAAGCATACTAAAAATAAAAATCTTTTTTTTTTGTGTGTGGCGTTTCGCTTCGGCGTTCCCCGGCAGCGGCGCCAAAAATACTTGATGTTATGCGAGGTGTATATAAAATAGTTTAAATTTTAGCAGGAAATGCTATTAAATACGATACAATTTTACACAAGATATTTATTTATTTAGAGAATGGATATACTTAAACCTTGCTACAACACTTATAGGCAGTGTATCTAATCGTACAGTAGTGTAGTTTTTAGTAAGTCCGGTTCGTTCCACAGGGAAAATCTTTAAACAAAGCTTAACGCTATATTAGTTTACTTTTATAAAAATACAAATGTATATATAAGTAATATTATTATCATAAAGGGGGGTTTTTACCGTTTAATGACCGGTTTGTCGATTTTAAAACTTTAGTCGCAGTTAAAACCAAATGTAAAATAATAAATAAATACAAGACTTAATTTAAAGCGTAAAGTAAATAACGATAATGAAATTGCGAATAATAAAAGTGCGATAAAATAAACTTGCGATAATTAAAAAGTACGATAATTAAAAGTGCAATTAAATACAATAACAATAAATAAAAGTGCTATAATTAGAAGTGCAATTAAATATGAAATAAAGGAAATTAAATATGAAATAAAAGAATTATGCTTATTTAAACTTCCGTAATCATGATGTTTGACGTGTTGATTTTAGTTTTATGCCCATGGGTTAATTGTCCTTTGTCTTGGATTATTTAATATGTCCGTCTGGTTTTTGTCCATAACAGTCCATCAGTCATAAATATAAAGTGCGAGTGTCCTCGTCAAATTATCCTTATACCCGAAGTTAAATATTCCAACTAATTGGGGACTTAAACTGTAACAAGGTTTTATTACTTTGTTTAATAATTACACCAGGATGTCGACTGAGTGTAACTCAAGGTTTTAATACTTTGTTAACAATTATGCCAAGTGTCCTTGTACATAAGTTCACCCCTGTTTTAATAATTCTAGTGGCTATTAATCCGTTCCCGTGTCCGGTTAAATGAACGATTATTCATACATATAAATATCCCGCCCATCGTGTCCGATTGAGTGTATATGGTTATTTATAGGGACGCCCAATTGTAAATCTTTATATTAACATTAACAAACTATCATTTAGTTAAACAAATATAAATCCCATTAATAGCCCATAGTCTAATTTCCACAAGTGTCGTTCTTTTGTCCAAACCCCAATTATGGTACAAAGCCCAATTACCCAATTTTAATATTTTTAGCCCAACATCATGATTACTTCGGATTAAATAAGCATAATAATAACTTAGCTACGAGACATTAATGTAAAAAGGTTGAACATAACTTACAATGATTAAAAATAGCGTAGCGTTACACGGACAGAATTTCGACTTACACCCTTACAACATTTGCTAACACACCCTTATTATTAGGATTTAAAATTAAAATTAAAATTAAAATATAAATATAAATAGTTTATGTATGATGAAGAGAAGAAAAGATGTGTTTATTTTGGCCAAAACGCGTTGAATTTATAGGACCTGGGCTGGATTTCAGAGCCATGCGATCGCATGGCTTTTGTGCCTCCAGGCCATGCGATCGCATGGCCAGCTGGGAGAAGTCACATATCTTTGTTTTCTTTCTTGCCGACGTTTATAAATAATAATATAATATATAAATAATTATAAGAATTATTTAAATATTATATTTTATTTATGTGCATAGTTAACTTGTAATTTTTAGTCCGTTGCGTCGAGCGTTGAGAGTTGACTCTGGTCCCGGTTCCGGATTTTCGAACGTCCTTGCGTACAATTTAATATCTTGTACTTTGCGTTTTGAATCTTGTGCTCTTGTAATTTTGAGACGTTTCTTATCAATAATTGGAACCTCATTGATTTGTATTTTGTACTTTTGAGATTTTTTGTCGTTTGCGTCTTCAATTCGTCGAATCTGTCTTTTGTCTTCACCTTTTATTATTTAAACGAATATCACTTGTAAATAGAACAGTTGCAACTAAAAGCTTGTCTTTCTTGAGGAATAATGCTATGAAATATATGTTCGTTTTTAGCATTATCAGCAGCCAAAATTCACATTTAGAGAACTTGGCATACAGTTGTTCCTTCTTTAAGAGCTCTAGAATCAATCGCAGATGTTGCTCATGCTCTTTCTCGTTCTCGGAATAGATTAGAATATCATCGATGAAAACGATCACGAATTTATCAAGATAAGGTTTGCATACACGGTTCATAAGATCCATGAATACAACAGAGCATTGGTTAAACCAAAAGGCATGACAAGAAACTCATAGTGTTCATAATGAGTAAGAAAGCAGTCTTAGAAACATCAGCTTCCTTGACTCTCAATTGATGATAACCTGACCTAAGATCAATCTTCGAATAAATTCTTAACCCTTGCAGTTGGTCAAACAGGTCATCAATGCACGAGAATGGATAACGATTCTTGATGGTTAGCTTGTTGAGTTCTCGGTAATCAATACACATTCTCAACGTGCTATCTTTCTTCTTAACAAATAGAACGGGTGCTCCCTACGGAGGCGAGCTAGGACGAATGAAACCTTTCTCCAAAAGTTCTTGGAGTTGGCTGGATAATTCTTTCATTTCAGATGGAGCTAAACGGTATGGTGCCTTAGCAATAGGTGCAGCACCTGGCGTGGATAACTTGATAGCAAAAGATAATATAATATCTAGGGTTGATATTTTTTTTAGTTGACAATATAGAGATAAGGAGTAGGTAACGGTACACAATAGTCCTAAGGTTGATCAGACCTTATTTCCATCATGATCCATTAGGATTTTTGCATGACTTATCATAATATAACTACGTTAATCAGGCGTCATTATATTATACTAAATCATACTTCTATCACTCCATAAAGTTACTACTATGTCATCTAGTCAATATTTATCTCCTTCGAGGTGAATGATTTAATGGAAAATGAAAGAAAAGAAAATAACACCATTCATTCATTTTAAAGAAAATAACCAGAGTATTACAGAAACTTAACGAAATCCTCCAAATTATTGAAGTACTAACTGGTAACATTAAGAACACTATGAAAATGAGAAATTTAAATGATTCTAGTGGTTTCCAAAAACTCTTCATTCTTCTTCTTATCCGAACATTAATTTTTGAAATGCCCTACTCCTTCACATTTATAGCAAGTAGGAACGGTTGCATTTGCCTTTGTGGCTGGAGTTTTTGTTACAGGAATAACAACTTTACAATTCTTGACTATGTGACCTACCTTCTTACACTTGGTGCACTTAGCCTTACACCATCCTTCACGATGTTTCTCACATCTCTTGCAATACGAATGGTTTCCCTTATAAAGCTTGTTGAATTTTCCCTTAGAATTTTCTTGCTCCATTCCTTCCCTCTTCCTTTTTGCACCTTCTTTCTTCTTATGTTCGTCGATGAAATAGCTTGCCATGCAAGCGGCTTCTTGTATGGTGCTTGGGTTCGTCAAGGTAACATCTCTCCGGATGCTATCAGGTAATCCATTGATGTAGCATTGGATCCCTAGATACTCGGAAGTAGTCATGTGAGGATTCATGAAAGCAAATTCTTGAAATAGGTTGGTGTAGCTCATTAGATCAACATTCACCATTTCCATATTTCTAAACCTAGGTCTTTTAGTACTCTTGTATGTAGGGGGCTGGTAGTTCATGAAATTTTGATGTGAACAAATAGTCGAAAGATTTTGCGGTGCGCCATTCTTGCCATTGCCTTGCGCGGCAGCCAACAACAGTTGTTGAAATTGTGCGGGAGTCAGAGTAACATTTGGAAGAGCATTAGCACCACGAGTTGATTAAGCCATTGATCTTCAATACATAAAACAATATTAGTCGAAGAGTTAATGGTGCTAGTAAATTTATAAATTTGCTAAATAAATGCGTAAGATTCACAAAACGCGTAAAAGGATAAATAGGGGAAGCAACGAGATGTATCAAAAACACTTGAATTTCATTAAACATCATAAATATAACTAACATCTTTTATTAAACACGAAACGAAACAAGAATAAGCACGAAACAAAACAAAGATAGTAGTTTTAGGCAAAGCCTTTACAATGAACGAAAACTAATACGGAAATAGAAAAAGAAATCCTAAGATCTAATTCTTCTTAGGAGATGGGGGTTGGGTCTTGAATTTTTCCCCACAAAAGATCCTTGAGAAATTGCACTTCCTTCTCCAGTTCCTCAATCCTTTGATCTTGCAGCTCAATTTCTCTATCATGTCTCTTAGCAGTCTTTCTGAAGATGTTATACACATCTTATGAGTATGTTCATAATTCCTCTTGTTGATCTTCAAGCGTACTATAGTGACTATCAAGAAGTTCCATTAACTTACCAAACTCTGTCTTTACTTCATGTAAATCACTCTTTACCATAGCATGTTCAACAGAGTTGGTGCAAAATACGGGAATAGTGGTAAGACGGGGTTCTTTAGATGAACTTGAACTCTCAGTTTTTGATGTCTCGAGTTCATTTCTTTTTAAAGAAGGAGCTATGACAACAGGAGGTTCTGGCTCAGGCTGAGTCTCTTCTTCGGGCTCCTCTTCCTCAATAATTTCTTCCACAACTTCTTCCTCTTCATCATCCCATCGTAATTAGTATTAGTGTGGAATTCTTCCATAAGAGGGGAGTGTGGTGGAGTAGCAGGAATATAATATGGTTGAGTTGGTTATAATGGTGGGGAAACGGGTCTATAAGTCAGTTTGCGGACAGATCTTTCAGAGTCGGATCCCTCGGAGTCAGAAATGACGATTGGGTTACGGCGAGACATCCTAAGTGGAAAGAAAGAGAGAAGATTAGGTAGGTTCTAAGGATGACGCAAAAGCACGAATAAAATGTAAGGAAAAAAAGCACTAGAAACTAAAACAGGAAAGGTTATAGACCTATAGATTGCTAAAGCACCTAACTAACATATAAGGCACACATAAAATGCAATCCTGGTTCTCTATAACAACCTGGCTCTGATACCAATCTGTCACATCCCCTAAATGGGACCGGGGGTCATATGTGACTAACCAATATCATAACACAAGTGTAAAGCGAGAACGAATCCAAATGAGACATTTTAATAAAAACCAATGTATTTATAGCAGCGGAATTAAAGTCATTACAAATGAATCCTTAAAAATGTAAATGTAAACATAAATATTTTAATGCAATAATATGAATATAAAAATGCGGACTCCAAAAGCAGCAAAGTCCAAATAGCAAACAATCTCTAGCAAGCTTCACCTGAGACAAAACATGCTTAAAGTGTCAACCAAAAATGGTTGAGTGAATAACATAGGTTTATAATTATTTTAGACCACAAGATTTAGTTATCAAAAGTAGTGCTGAAGTTATGATATCGAAACTAAACAAAGTTACCCCAGGACACCTTGAACTGTCAGTGTCGTTGAAATCATTATTATGTAACCAAAGACCAACGGTCAACTGTTTAGAGACGTCGCGCTCAATTGGACTACTCACAATAACTAAGTTTGCATTTATACGTAGCAATTAACGATATCATGGCAGGGATTTAGCACAAAATAAAGCATGTCAGCATAGTTAAACAGTTTTCGGGTACTTGTGTCTAAGCGTAATACAGTTTGAAAGCAAGCACGTGTCTCACCCCAAAAGTTCAAAATAAGTATATAAAGCAAGTTAAAAAGCGGGGCTATGAAGTTCACCTTAGTAGCAAGTAAGTAATTCCACGCGAGTAGTATGAACGGAGTATGTAATCGGAGATCTCAACCTAGAGATATAACGTTTAATTAGTTAATGTCTAACAGACATAAAGTTGGTTTATTAATATAGCAAACTATATTAACGGTGACGGTTTTCGAGAAAAATTCCTATTTCTCAAAAGTTTCTATTTTTGGAAACCTACTATTTATGGAAAGCTTCCACTTATAGTAAGCTTCTAGTTTAAGAAGTTTGGGTTATAATTCTTAACAAAGATGTTATACAATCTCGCCCAAACTTCGTTGCTATTATGCAAGTCACTCGAATGATCTATTGTTACCGGTCGTCCAGGATTCTTGACCAGAATCTAAGTCATGGCATTCGAAATCCACAAGCGGTTCCCATAAGGCAACAAGGATCACCCTAGGCCACAAGTAGCGGTGATGTTTGTAGTCTTTGTACGTTATACTTAATTACAACCTTCACGTTATAGGTGTATACACATAACAAATTATTAATATACTTAGTGTATATATATATATATATATATATATATATATATGTATATATATATATATATGTATATATATATATATATATATGTATATATATATGTATATATATATATATATATGTATATATATATGTATGTATATATATATATATATATGTATATATATATATATATATATATATATATATATATATGTATATATGTATATATATATATGTATATATATGTATATATATATATATATGTATATATATATATGTATATATATATGTATATATATATGTATATATATATATATATATATATATATACATACATATGTATGCATGCATGCATGCATGCATGTATGTATCGTTATCATTATTTATTAATCAATATCACATAAAATCATACCTTTCTATCATATTCATCAACCCTAATCTTATTAACCATAAACTCTTAACTATTTACATCATATTTAACCTTATACTTAATCTTTTAATCATTATTATCTCATTAATATCCATAATACTTTTGACTTCATGTTAGATCATAACTATAACCTAATAACATTAATCATTAACATAATCTCATTAACCAATTTTTGTCAATCTTTTTAAACCTTATTCATAATACTTCATGATTATACATAATTCACAATAATATATTAACTAGTTTATTAATCAATAATCATAATCTTTCATGCATAATATTTATAATCATACTTCTTTAACCATTATTAATTTATTCATACCCTATATCATAATCATATTCTTATAATCATACTTTTAACGTTAATCATAATTATTATTCATACAAAATTCATGTTCAATATCTTTAAGTTATTAAACTAGTTTTATAACTTCTTAAACCATAACTTAACAACCTTACTTATATCAATTAAAAGTATAATTAACACTAGGGTTTTAGGTGTACCCAAGGTTGGAGAATTCGGATCTCGAGGAGATCTCGTTTGGACTTTTTAGGGAGATCTCAGCATCTCGGAATAATCTCGGGGAGATCTCGGACGTTGACTTACATTAACTTTATAGTTTTTTTTAATAAAAATATACATAAAAACATAAAATGTATATTTATATATGTTTTTACGAGATTATACAAAAATATCCGAGAAATGAGCGTGAAAATCTTAAATATTATGAATTTTACAAGAAAATCTTACAAATTAGCAAGAAAATCCGAGAAATCGTGGCTTTGACTAAGTTTGACCCCGTTGACCGAGAAATCTCGGGAGATGAACATCTCGTCTCGGTTGCCTTCTAAAAACGAGATCTCAGGGGAGATCTCGGGAGATTTACAACACTGGGTATACCTTAGGAGGTTAGAGATCAAGAAGATGAGGATGAATGTGGACTGAAATAGCAGCAGATATCCAGCAGGAAATCACAACCCAAACAAGGTTTCTTGGGTCTGATTTTTCACGACAGAAATAGCAAAACACAGCAGCAATTTCGAACCAAAACAGTGAGTTTTTCTTGGACTGTTTGATCACGAAAATCAGCAGGAAAACCCAAAAGAAAAATGCAGCAACAATGTTTGATGTGTTACTGTTTTGGCTCGCAAACAAGCCGAAGAACAGCAGGTTTTTGGGCTGTTATGGTGGTCAAAACAAAAGGCTGAACAGCAGGCAGAAATATGGCGAAAAGGGCTGTTGAAGGGTGGTGGTTAAGGTCGATGAAGGTGGGCTGTGGAGGGCTGTTTTTGGTTGACTGCAAGGGTGGGTTTAGAGGCTGTTTAGTCGACAAAAAAAGAGGGAAAGCAGGCTGCAAAGTATCGACTAAATCAAGGATGGGAAGATTTTTTTTCTCTGGCGTGGAATTTGTGATGCAACAAAAGAAAATTTGAGGCCTTTTTATAGATGAGTTCTAGTTTCCTAATTACACTAAAATTTTTTGGAGATCAAGGATAAGAGTTAGAGTTTGGCTAGGGCTAGTTGCTTTGTGATTAAGTCTTTTCTTCTATATCTTTTTTTTTAAACCGACCCATAATTATTTATTCCTAATATTTATATATATTTTTTTATAATCGGCATTATTACATAATTATATATTTTATATATTTTTTTTTATTAAAGTTACATTTTATTTAAATTACATTTTATTTAATCATTTACATTTTGTCCATGTCTTTTATTAATTTTTACTTAGTCCTAATTAGTTTTAAATTTACAATTTGTCACCACTTAATATTATATATAGTTTATATACATAATTCACATAAATACATAAACTTATATTAACAGGAAATATTGATCAAAAATTACTATTTAATCAAAGTTTTGTTAAAAAAGTTTATGAATACAATAGTCCTAATAACGGAACAGTAGAAACAGAAATGGAAAAATTAAGGATCGTTATACGTGTTACCTTTAACACTCGGAAGTTACTATGGATTATCAGATCCAGATGATTTTTTCAAAAATTTGAAGAAACTGCAAGAACACACAGCTGGGGCGATGCAGTAGCATGCCATATGCTACTAATAGTGCTGCAAGGAGTAGCAAGGGAGTGGTTCAATAATTTACCAGCCCAAAGCGTTACAGGTTTTGCGGATTTGCGCTCAAGATTTTTGTTAAACTTTCATAACTTACGCGCCCGCAAAAGAACACATGTCGAATGCCACGACATTAAGCAGAAACCGAAAGAAAGCTTGGGAGAGGTAATGGACATGTACACCAAGGAGGTGTCCAAAATACAAGACTTGCCCGAAAGCCAGAAGGTGTCCGGCTTTATACATTGTATAGATACGGACAGACACCTATCTTTATGGCAGCGGTTACGTAGAAGAGTGTCAGAAACTTTCACAGAAGCTATAAAAGAAAAGCATGATTACATGCGTGCACAAGAAGACATAAAGCAAAATTGTGAAAATGCCTCTTCAAGCATGGATATTGATGACGATTACTATCGAATGCAGGGAAGAGGATCAGAGTCTGGCAAGCGCTATGGTAGTAGTGGGCCACCCAGGAGTGGTAATTACAATAGTGATAAATATCGCAAGTTTAATAACAACAAAGGGGGGAGGAAGTCAGAGGTTTAAAAGCAACCACGCCGATAATGCTGCATTAATAAAAGACCTCACAAAAACACCAAAAGAAATTTTAGCTACAGAGGCAGTATGCAAAAGCTTCGACCCCCCAGTACCTTTGTCAAAATATGGGAATAGAGACAAAAGAAAATTTTACAATTTTCATGCCGATTATAGTCATGAAACCAACGAATGTCGGCATCTAATCGAAAAGGTAGTTGCTGAACTTAAAATAGGAAGATTGCAACACTTGAAGAAAAGTGGAAAAACATCAAGTGAGAAGCCGAAAGGGAAAAAAGAATATCCGTGGCAAAAGAAGAATGATGGAAGGGAAATGGATAAAACCATTAATATGGTAACCAGCGGACGAGCAAATCAGAGACGCAAGTTAGAAGTATTTGAAGAGTGGGAAAACACTCCCATCATGTCAGGAACCCTCGGATGCGCCCATCACAATTAAAGGAGCGTTAAAAGCTGCGGGTACATCATAAAGCGATTGCATGTAGACACCAGCTGCGGTGTTGATATAATGCACGAGCATTGTTTCTGTTTGTTGCCAGGAGCGGTGCTAGCCAAGCTAGTAGCTCCTAGCACCGCATTATCAGGATTTTCTGGGGAGTCCGCATGGCCAATTGGGATCATCGAATTAGAACTAGAACTGGTAGATGATGATAATAAGGAGTTTGTAAGAAGTACAACAGTAGAATTTGCTGTAGTAAGGTCTTACTCGAAATTATAATGCGCTTTTAGGATGCACAACCTTGCAAAAGTTGGCAGCTATCCCTTCCACAGTGCATGGCCTTATCAAATTCCCAACACCATTAGGAATCGCGACGATAAGGTTTTAAAATCAAGACGCAAGTGTTGCAGCTGTAGAACAAGCAGAAAAACAGCCAAGTGAAGAAGAACAGCTTCGAAGCTGCATGATTATCGCAAACCCGCGATATCCAGAGCAAAAAATTAAAATTGGTGGAAGATTGTATGATGAAACAAAGTTTAAGCTTCATAACATATTAACTTCTAATACGGATATCTTTGCATGGAAAGAAGCAGGCATGACTGGCGTACCAAGAGAAATTGCTGAGCATAAACTTAATGCAAATCCAAGTCTGACGCCAGTGCAACAAAAGAAACGCGGTATGGCACCGGAAAGAAGCAAATGGTTGAAGGTGGAAGTTGACAAGTTGGTCAAAGCAAACATATTACGAGAAGTAAGGTACCAAACGTGGGTGGCAAACCCGGTACTGGTAAAAAAGAATGATGGGTCTTGGCGCATGTGTGTTGACTTCACAGACATTAACAAAGCCTGTCCCAAAGATAATTATCCTCTACCATAAATAGACTGGAAAGTTGAGTCGCTAGCCGGTTTCTGATATAAATATTTTATGGATGCGAACAAAGGATACGATCAGATACAGATGGCAGCAGACGATGAGGATAAAAATGCCTTTCACACAAGCCAGGGCATATACTGCTATACCAAGATGCCATTTGGTTTAAAGAATGTCGGAGCAACATACCAACGCGTAATAGACGAAGCTTTCAAAGGTCATATTGGCAGAAATTTAGAAGCATATGTTGATGATTTGGTGATAAAAAGCACAACAGAACAAGGTTTGTTGGAAGATATATTAGAAACGTTTGCAGCGTTGGGAAAGATAAATATGAAGCTCAATCCGTCGAAGTGCAGTTTTGGAGAAGAGGAAGGAAAATTTCTTGGTCATATAATAACTGAGCGCGGGATACGCGCAAATCTAAAGAAAATAGAGGCAATTGAAAATATGTCGTCGCCCAGAAATAAAAAAGAGGTACAAAGTTTAACGGGTAAATTGGCGGCATTAACAAGGTTCTTATCAAAATCCGCAGAGCGATCGCTCCCCTTTTTCGGGACGTTAAAGAATTGCTTAAAGAAAATGAATTTCAAGTGGACAGAAGAAGCAGAAGTGGTGTTTCAAGAAATGAAAAAATTGTTGAAAGAATTGCCGACAATGACTGCGCCGATTGCGGGAGAAACGTTGATACTTTACTTAGCAGCATCGAAAAAAGCGATAAGTTCAGTAATGATAGCAGACAGAGGACAGGTACTCACTATAAACTTAAATATTGTTACTTTTAATCAATAGACATTTAAAATTATATGATTATGTTGTGCGGACAGGTACAAATGCCTGTATATTTTGTTAGCAAAGCTTTAACAGGAAGCGAATTAAATTACCCTGCAATTGAAAAACTGGTTTATGCACTCGTGCATACGGCTAGACGCTTAAGGAGATATTTCCAAGCGCATCCAATAATGGTCCTAACAGACCAACCAGCAGGTATGGCAAAAAATAAAATATTGTCAAAAAAACTCAAAATTGCTTGTAAATCCTAGCAAATATACATTCGCTGATACTCGTTGAGCAGGTGCTATACAAACCAAAAAATTCTGGTCACATGGCCAAATGCGCTATTGAGTTAGGTGAGTATGAGATAAGCTTCTCACCAAGAAGTGCGGTAAAAGGGCAAGTCCTAGCGGATTATCTGGCTGAAACAGCCGGAGATATCGAAGTCTCGCATTAGTCAAAAGAATTACCACCTCCGCCCGAACAGCTGTGGGAAATGCATACAGATGGGGCTTATGGTTCAGAAGGCGCAGGGGCAGGAATAGTCCTGAAAAGTCCAGAAGGAGAAGAATATACCTTCGCGCTGCGTTTTAGCTTCCCTGTAACAAACAATGAAGCTGAGTACGAAGCGTTGTTATCTGGAATGCGAGTAGCAAAATATTTGGAGGTAAAAGAACTGTCAGTATATGTTGGCTCGCAGCTAGTTGCAAACCAATTCAATGGGATATTTGAAGAACATGATGAAACGATGCAAAAATTGATGCAAAAATATCTGAAACTTGTGCAAGAGCTTGCGGTAGACTTTGATTTATTCCAGATAACTCAGGTTTCAAGAACATTAAATAAAAAGGTGGATGCGCTCAGTAAGCTAGCTGCCTTAACATTCAGCCATTTTAAGAAAGAAATTTGGGTCGAGGAAGTGAAAGTTAAATCCATTTACACAGGCAGTGTATCCGCCGCAGTTGAGGAAGAGGAGCAGAGTTGGATGACACCGATAGTGGAGTTTCTGAATAAAGGTACATTTCCAATAGATTCAATGGAAGCAAGAAAGATTAAAATGAAAGCACCAATGTATTTTTTAGACAAAGGAATTCTATATAGAAAGTCTTTCTTGGGACCCCATTTGCAGTGTCTTAATCCAACTCAAGCAGAGTCAATCATACGGGAAGTGCACGAGGGAATGTGCGCTTTGCACTCAGGGCACAAAACAATGGCGTCCAAAAATAATGCGGCTAGGATACTATTGGACGTCAATGTACAGAGATGCCGCAGAGGTAATACGCAAATGTCAGTCGTGCCAGCTGCACGCACCAGTAAGCAAAGCCCCCGCGACATCCAATAATACCGCTCGCGTCTCCATGGACATTCTGTAAATGGGCAATTGATATAGTGGGGCCATTCCCCGCAGGACCAGGAGGTGTAAAGTTTTTGGTAGTGGCCATTGATTATTTTACAAAGTGGGTATAAGCCAAACCGCTGAAAACAATTTCGGGCAAACAAATCCAAAATTTTGTATGGGAAAATATCATCTGTCGGTTTGGAATACCAAATGAAATAGTAAGTGACAATGGTACACAGTTTGAAGGTAATCCATTTAGTGATTGGTGCCAAGATCTGAACATAAAGCGAACATTCACATCAGTTGCACACCCCCAGGCGAACGACCAGTGTGAGGTCACAAATCGGGATATCGTGTTAGGAATCAAAGCAAGACCTGGATTGTACCGAAGGGGTTGGATAGATGAACCGCCGAATGTATTATGGGCACACCGCACAATCCCAAAAGGCGCGACCAATGAAACACCTTTCAGTCTGGTGTACGGGTCTGAGGCTGTAATACTCGCGGAAATAAACATGCCAACTATGCGCATAGCTTCCTTCGATGAAAGTAGCAATAGCGAACAACTGCATGAAAATCTAAACTTAGTAGAAGAGCGCAGGGAAATGGCGGCCATAAAAGAAGCAATCAACAAACAAAGAATAGCGAGCTACTACAATAAGCGCGTACAGCCATTATCTTTCCAATTGAATGATTTGGTGTGGCGAAAAAATGAAGCAAACAGTGAAATGTCCCGTTCATATTGATTATAAACGTTCCATATTAATTAATTTCGTCGCGAGGTTTTGACCTCTATATGAGACGTTTTTCAAAGACTGCATTCATTTTTAAAACAACCATAACATTTATTTTATCGATAAAGGTTTAAAAAGCGTTACGTAGATTATCAAATAATGATAATCTAAAATATACTATTTACACACGACCATTACATAATGGTTTACAATAAGAATATATTACATCAAAAATAAGTTTCTTGAATGCAGTTTTTACATAATATCATACAAGCATGGACTCCAAATCCTGTCCTTATTTTAGTATGCAACAGCAGAAGCTCTTAATAATCACCTGAGAATAAACATGCTTTAAACGTCAACAAAAATGTTGGTGAGTTATAGGTTTAACCTATATATTTATCAATCGAAATAATAGACCACAAGATTTCATATTTCAATACATCCAATACATAGAGATAAAAATCATTCATACGGTGAACACCTGGTAACCGACATTAACAAGATGCATATAGAATATCTCCATCATTCCGGGACACCCATCGGACATGATAATTTTGAAGTACTAAAGCATTCCAAATTCCAGAATAGGGCTTGTTGGGCCCGATAGATCTATCTTTAGGATTCGCGTCAATTTGGGGGTCTGTTCCCAAATTCTTAGGCTACCAAGCTAAAAAGGGGCATATTCGGCTTCGATCATTCACCCATATAAAGTAGTTTCATTTACTTGTGTCTATTTCATAAAACATTTATAAATTTGCATGTATTCTCATCCCAAAATATTAGATTTTAAAAGTGGGACTATAACTCACTTTCACAGATTTTTACTTCATCGGGAAGTATGACTTGGCCACTGGTCGATTCACGAACCTATAACAAATATTTACATATATATCAAAGTATGTTCAAAATATATTTACAATATTTTTAATACGTTTTAATGTTTTAAGTTTATTAAGTCAGCTGTCCTCGTTAGTAACCTACAACTAGTTGTCCATAGTTAGATGTACAGAAAATAAATTGATATATATTATCTTGACCCAATCCACGACCCAGTGTATACACGTCTCAGGCTAGATCACAACTCAAAGTATATATATTTTTGGAATCAACCTCAACCCTGTATATCTAACTCCAACATTACTGCATATAGAGTGTCTATGGTTGTTCCAAATAATATATATAGATGGGTCGATATGATATGTCAAAACATTTGCATACGTGTCTATGGTATCCTAAGATTACATAATATATTATAATACATGTATAATACAATACAAGTTAGCTAGGATATGATTTGTATAGAATTATTACAATATTTCCCGTAGCTACAAAATTAAAAAATATCCAATCTTGTTTTACCCATAACTTCTTCGTTTTAAATCCGTTTTGAGTGAATCAAATTGCTATGGTTTCATATTGAACTCTATTTTATGAATCTAAACAGAAAAATTATAAGTTTATAGTCAGAAATATAAGTTACAAGTGATTTTTGTAAGAGGTAGTCATTTCAGTCGAAAGAACGACGTCTTGATGACCATTTTGAAAAACATACTTCCACTTTGAGTTTAACCATGATTTTTGGATATAGTTTCATGTTCATAATAAAAATCATTTTCCTAGGAGAATAACTTTTAAATCAAAGTTTATCATAGTTTTTAATTATCAAACCCAAAACAGCCCGCGGTGTTACTACGACGGCGTATGTCCGGTTTTACGGTGTTTTTCGTGCTTCCGGGTTTTAAATCATTAAGTTAGCATATCATATAGATATATAATATGTGTTTAGTTGATTTTAAAAGTCAAGTTAGAAGGATTAACTTTTGTTTGCGAACAAGTTTAGAATTAACTAAACTATGTTCTAGTGATTTCAAGTTTAAACCTTCGAATAAGGTAGTTTTATATATATGAATCGAATGATGTTATGAACATCATTACTAACTCAGGTTTTGTGGATAAACCTACTGGAAATTAGAAAAGTAGATCTAGCTTCAAAGGATCCTTGGATGGCTTGAAAGTTCTTGAAGCAAAATCATGACACGAAAACAAGTTCAAGTAAGATTTCCACTCGAAATAAGATTGTTATAGTTATAGAAATTGAATCAAAGTTTGAATATGAGTATTACCTTGTATTAGAAACATATCTTACTGTAAATAAGAAAGATTTCTTGAGGTTGGATGATCATTTTACAAGATTGGAAGTAAGCTAGCAAACTTGGAAGTATTCTTGATTTTATGAAACTAGAACTTATAGAATTTATGAAGAACACTTAGAACTTGAAGATAGAACTTGAGATAGATCAATTAGATGAAGAAAATTGAAGAATGAAAGTGTTTGTAGGTGTTTTTGGTCGTTGGTATATGGATTAGATATAAAGGATGTGTAATTTTGTTTACATGTAAATAAGTCATGAATGATTACTAATATTTTTGTAATTTTATGAGATATTTCATGCTAGTTGCCAAATGATGGTTCCTACATGTGTTAGGTGACTCACATGGACTGCTAAGAGCTGATCATTGGAGTGTATATACCAATAGTAAATACATTTAGAAGCTAGGTATTGTACGAGTACGAATACAGGTGCATACGAGTAGAATTGTTGATGAAACTGAACGAGGATGTAATTGTAAGCATTTTTGTTAAGTATAAGTACATTGATAAGTGTCTTGAAGTCTTTCAAAAGTGTATGAATACATATTAAAACACTACATGTATATACATTTTAACTGAGTCGTTAAGTCATCATTAGTCGTTACATGTATATGTTGTTTTGAAACCTTTATGTTAACGATCTTGTTAAATGTTGTTAACCCATTGTTTATTATATCTAAAGAGATGTTAAATTATTACATTATCATGATATTATGATATATTAATATATCTTAGTATGATATATATACAGTTAAATGTTGTTACAACGATAATCGTTACATATATGTCTCGTTTCGAAATCATTAAGTTAGTAGTCTTGTTTTTACATATGTAGTTCATTGTTAATACACTTAATGACATGTTTACTTATAATTTATCATGATTAAACATAGTGTATCAATATCTTAATATGATTCATATGTATTTAGTAAGACGTTGTTATAACGATAATCGTTATATATATCGTTTCGAGTTTCTTAATTCAATAAACTCAATTTTATGTATATAACTCATTGTTAAAATACCTAATGAGATACTTACTTATCATAATATCATGTTAACTATATATATATAATCATATATATGTCATCATATAGTTTTTACAAGTTTTAACGTTCGTGAATCACCGGTCAACTTGGGTGGTCAATTGTCTATATGAAACCTATTTCAATTAATCACGTCTTAACAAGTTTGATTGCTTAACATGTTGGAAACATTTAATCATATAAATATCAATTTCATTTAATATATATAAACATGGAAAAGTTCGGGTCACTACAAGCAGAGCAGAGGACACGGGTAAACTCGAACCTAAATGGGAAGGACCATACAAGGTTATTGGCGTAAGCGATACAGGGGCGTATCAGTGTTGTAAATCTCCCGAGATCTCCCCCGAGATCTCGTTTTTAGAAGGCAACCGAGACGAGATGTTCATCTCCCGAGATTTCTCGGTCAACGGGGTCAAACTTATTCAAAGCCACGATTTATCGTATTTTCTTGCTAATTTATAAGATTTTCTTGTAAAATTCATAATTTCTAAGATTTTCTAGCTCATTTCTCGGATATTTTTGTAAAATCTTTTAAAAACATATATAAATATACATATATTTATGTTTTTATGTATATTTTTTATTAAAAAAACTATAAAGTCAACGTAAGTCGACGTCCTAGATCTCCCCGAGATTATTACGAGATGCCGAGATCTCCCTAAAAAGTCCAAACGAGATCTCCCCGAGATCCGAATTCTCCAGCCTTGGGGCGTATCGACTAGCAAGTTTAGATGGAAAAGCAATAAAATGCACCTGGCATGCACAAACACTATAACGGTGCTACATATGAAAAAACTACAGAGGGATTGATCACCCCAGACAACTGTTTAAAGTTTTTATTATGTAAATTTTTTTCATTGTAAACATGACAACTAAGTGTTGGTCAAATAATATGTTTGAAATAAATTGAATCATGCAATTTAAGCTAATAACTTGTGCATTTTTACATTTGTTGATTGCATGCCCCTTAAGCTGCACAGGGACACACTTCGAGTCTCAAGTGGCATAGTTTAGTTTGGTTACTAATACTATTTTTAATGGTGACAGTAGTAAAACATTGGTTTGTTTCAAAAGCTCGTACACCACGTAAGACGGAGACTTGCACAATCTAGACTATAAAACACAAGTTTGGTTTACTTGTTTAAATAACCCGGACATTGGCGTGACCGGAAGACTCTTGAGTATAGACATTGGTTTGTCTATAGTACGGGTAAATTACATTGGATTGTATATGCGTACACACTTATAAATTTTTTATAAAAGTCTTGAGTATAAACTTATAAGCATTTGTTTGCTTACTTTTGCGTATAACATTGGATTGTTAGCGCAAGAATAAAAAGATCATGAAACGATTAAAGGGTCGCTCCCGTCATGAAGTCATGGCATTTATTCTAAATAAGAGTTATTGCATGCGTAATGAATCATTATAACTGCCATAGTGACTTCATAAAAACACAATAATTGCACTTTAATCAAAAGAGATATCCGATTACATTCAATCGAACCTAACAAATTACAGTTAGGATAAAAAAATATAAGGTCAACCGCTTAGCATAAAAGAGTGACATATACCAAAATTTGACCTAATATATGCTAATATAAAAAAATATAAAAAAGGGGGTGGCATTGGCTGGAACGATTGCCCTACACTAAGGAGAATATGCCATCCTCGCATGCAGCGATCAGACGCATACTCTGCTTTAAACATAAAAGAAAAATATAATATAGGGATGCGAAACCTTCAAGGTTTCAAGGCCCATCCCTCACTAGCAAAAAACGCTACCCAAGCATGGATAAATAATATCTATCCTGGGTAGCTTAACAAACTCAGTCGAGTTTGTCATTGATTATCTCCTGCGCGGAGATGGTGGGATCATTGATTAGAAATTGTAGACGGGGGATCGAGATTTGTTCAAGTCGGGCACAAGCTTCTTCACACCTTTCCTTGGCTCCATTAGTGAGCAGTTCAGCAACGTTCGGGGGAATCGCGGGGGGTACGTACATTTTCTGGCAGCTGACATTCCAAAAAAGGGTACGCTCATAAGCGCGAACAGCAACCATAGCTGCGCCAAAACGCTGCTCGACCACTTTACAGTCAAGCGAATGCTGGATTGTCATTGGAAGACCCTTTCGGAGAATGTCGTACTCCGCCTTTACAGCATCATGCTTCGCACCCCACGATTCTTGGGCTGAAATCCAATCGCTGAAGCTTTCGTTCAAAAACACGACATGACTCTCTGCTTCTTTCAGTTTCGCAGACAATGACGCAATCTCAGACTCCATAAACCTTTTTTCAGCAACATGTTGGTCCTCCTCTTGCTGCCTTTTAAACATCAGGACATTTATGCGCTCTTCTGCTTGCACATGCGCAGTCACAGCAACTGCAAGTTGGGCAGTCAGCTTTGCATTGTCCTCTTACAAGGCATTTATTTTATATGTTTCTGTTGTTGAGGGCGGTGGTGGATGAGCAAGCGCAGCAGATTTCTGTTGCAGATGATTCAGATCTTTGGCGAAGTTGAAAAGCGTCGACTGTGCGTCCATATAAAGTTCTTTGGAAGGAGAAAGTGAGGAGAATTTCTGCACTAACTGCTGAGGGGCACAAGATTGTAAAAAAGAGAACTGTTCTTCAAATACTGGAAGGGGAACCTTCATGAACTCATTCACGTTCGGAATCAGTAAAGATAAATCCTCAGGATTCGGGCATACGCGCTTAGAATGATGGAATACACCACTTGGACCTGCAAATACGATAAAAATGGCGTATAAAAACTTAAAGTCGAGGTTCTATAAAAAGTCAGACGGTCAAAATTAATACCTTCATCATGTAACCTTTTGTGGTTACCCAAGATTCTGGCATCAGGAGTTCGGTATAGTGAAGGTATTGTGTTCGAATGACTGACCGACGAACTGGAGTGGTTACCGGAATCAGTGGTAGGAATGGGTGCATAAGATTCCATCTTCATCTACAATATAAAAATCAGAACAACATATGAGTCATACATAAAATATGTAACTAGGGTTACATAATATAATGCATAGTATAAGAGTATGATATATACCTTTTTTACAATCAGGTACAGGGTTTAGCAGAGAAGATGAAAAGGGTTGAATGACTAAAAAGGGAAAAGATTGTGAGATACGAAAAAGCCAAAATCCTATTTGTAGAGAAAATACGGGAGTCAAAAGGTAACAAGGGTATAATGGTAGTCGTACACGTGTATCAATCTTAGGCTAAACACTTTGTTAAGATGTCCGGTGCATGTTAGCATCAACAGGCGGTTGTATTATTACAATCATTACCTTTTCGGTAAACAGTGACAGTTGTCACCTCGGGTGCAGGAAATGCAGTCGAAAAGACAGTTTGGTGACTGTACGCATACATTGCATTTAATGCTAATACAGTATTCGGTTACGCATATATATTTAAATAATCTTATGCACTGTCCGGTTACATTTAGAATCCAACTAGGATTTTTAGCGGAAATATTAAGCATGCTAATTCGGTTCAAGGGTGTTGTTGTGGTTCATTATGTGTACACTTTCTTACTAGTTCGATGTCATACACTAATTTTCATTGTATATAACATCGAATTGGGGGGACTTAATGATACGCATATCCTCAAGACTATGCGGACTACGCATCCAAAGCCCTAAACCGCACACAAATTTCCATGTAAGATATATGGTACAGATATAGTCGCACTCTATGCATCTATACCATCTGATACGAGTTTTGTATACTTGCATAGGGGTCCAGTATATTCTAGAAGAATGAACGGAATAATCAATTCGGATTCTTTTCCTTAAATAACGAAAGTTAGTTGGGATAAGATTGCATTTAATTAGGGAAGAGATTCTATCAAAGCCCTAATTCGTGAGCCTATAAACACATAGCTCATAAACCCTAAAAATATACTCGTTACTCATACGTAACAACAGCATACATATCTTCATCGTACGAACAAAGCTTCATACGATCTTAAAGACTTTCAGGTATGACTCGAACTATAAAACCTTCATATCTTTAGGCCACTCAACCCCGTATGTTGGGTTATTGGTGGACTCTCAAATCGGCCACCCCATCGGAATTGAAACGATATCGATGTGGGTTATCCACGACTAAGCGTCGGAGGTCCGAATGTTGTTAGTCCTTAAACCCTATCATGCACTCAAGTGTAGGTTCACCTTGACCTCGTGAAAATATGCTTGATCAGTATCTTTTAATTTATTAAGTGAACGCGTAGAAGATCTTATCCTTAATTAAGCATAGTATCTTTCCAACCGCCAACCCTTTATTTATGGGGAATATTCGAGAAGAATCTAGAAAGAATTAAGGAGTATTTAGGGTTATGGTTTCACTATAAATATAACCCTAAACCTCATGCAAACACTCAACACATTTTCTGCATTACTCGAATTACAATTGCATCCAGAAAACATCTTTACGGTAATAGGATTGTTCTTATGAACTGTAACCCTATGAAACCTCCCAAGTGGCCATTATTGCGGCAACGACCATTAATGGTGGACTAGGTTTTAATCACCCTTTCGTAGATCATCATCTCAATGAGGGTTACCCACGGTAAACTAGACTGGATATTAAAACCATGAAGTCCTTAAACACTCTCATCTGGCACTCAACGTAAATCTCGTCCTCGTTGCAGATTTATGTTCGATCAAATGGCGCCATCCATTGGACCGTGAATAAAACTGCATGAGAAGTTTGTGTGTTTTAACGATTAAAAGACTATCAAAGTTCTTAAATTTTGTTTATTGATGTTCTTGTGTAACAGGTAACAATGGCAGGTAGTCATAAAACTGGGCAACAATCAACCATCCCGTTACCAATCAACTAGACCAACAGGGCCGAAACAATCAAATCAAGAGAAGACACCTTCTCAAAGGCTACCACAGGAATAGATAAACCTCGTGAAAAATCAAAAACTGTTACTCCTTCGACATCGCGGGAGGTACCGCCAAAAGTCCAAAAAGAATATTGGGCATCCGGTGATTCAGATGACAGTGATGGTTATGAAGAGACCATGTTAACAACTGCGGGATCAGTTCCAGTGTATTATACGCCAAAGTCAACAGTTCATACCCGACGTACAATGACACCAGTAAGTGCATGCAAATACCTGGCACGAAAGCACATCAATGTAGGGGAACCAACTAGCATTCAAACCCCCTGGATAATGTGCGCCGGTGGCATGATACTTCGCCTATCCGTAGGATTTCTTCTTTCTTTACTCCGACTCCTTCCGCCGGACGCACCGATGGTTCATCGGAATAAGATAAGAAAAAGAGCCAGGATGACTTACTTACGATATTGGCTCAAGCAGCGCCAGAAAAATATGCTTCGGCATTAAGGGTTACTGATAAGAAGGATGAAGTGTTATATAACTTCTATGCAGGCATAATGGGACGCAAGGTTAAACTCTTTATGGAAATTGGATCTGCTAATGAGAAGTTCGCACCCCACAATGCTAACTACGGGCCCTCGCCTCCACCTATTATTCTGTTAACCATGGGGTGGTACGATGGAACCATAGATCCAGATGACTTCTTACAAAGATACGAAGGCACTGCACGAGTACAGGCTTAGGATGATGAAACCAAGTGCTTGGAATTCCAAGCTATTTTGCAAGGTGTTGCTAGAAAATGGTCAGTAATTTGACAGCACCATTAATCAGTTCTTACAGTGATCTCCGATCGCGTTTCTTATCAAACTTTCATAACATGCACACTCGAAAAAGAACGCATGTTGAATGCCATGATATTAGGCAGGGGCAAAGGAATCTCTGGGGCAATTTTTCGATCAGTAGACCAAAGAGGTCGCAAAGATGTCAGGGTTTCCCAAAAGTTAGAAAGTATCAAGTTTCATACATGGGTTGTGCAAAGAAAGACATCTTGCTTTGTGGAGACGTTTGCGCACGAAAGTCCCGAATACACTCGCAGAGGCAATTAGAGAAGCGCACAAGCGTATGCACGCACGAGAAGACACCAGCGTAATAGTGAAAAGGCTCTAACTATAGAGAAGGTAGAGATGATGATTCGTATCACGGGCAATCTGGTAGTTCGAAACGTAAAAGTGATAACCACGGCCAGGGTTCTGGCTCGTCCAGATATGGTAATAGCAAGTTCGCAAATCAAGTGACAATGGGGTCAAGGAAATGGACACTTCCCAAATCAGGACTTCGCAATCATGTGCGAACTAACTAAGACACCTAAATCCTGGCAACCAACCCAATTTGTTTGACATTCTCAGCACCTGCAAAAATGTCAGATTATGCCAGGGGAGATAAGTCTAAGTTCTTCGAGTTCCATGACGATTATAGGCACGAGATTGATCGGTGCAAATCGTTCATAGAAAAAGTGATTCAGTGTCTCATAAACGGGGAGCTTAACCACCTCAAACCACCAAAGAAGCAAGGGTCTGCCTCACAAAACAATGTATCTGAAAAATCCTCTTCTGGTGGTAAAAAAGGGAATAACAAAAGTGTAGATAAGACTATAAATATGGTACATGCTTGGCATACTGGCCAAAGGCGCAAGGCAGAACAGTTCAAAGAATGGGAGATACAGCCTATATATTTTCCTCCCACACAGAAGACAAATCTTTCGCATGCACCTATTATCATCAAAGGTCGCATAACTGACTACGGATACAATGTTAAAAGATTGAATGTTGATACGAGAAGTAGTGTCAATGTGATGTATGTGCATTGGTTTAGGAAGCTTCCAGAAATAATTAAGTGTAAGATACGCGCTTCGACTACAGTCCTATCAGGATTCTCTGGTGAATCAGCATGGCTGTTGGGGTGCATTAAGATTGAATTAGAGCTCGCAGACGATAACGATATGGCTCGTTGCAGATTCGTGCCAGTTAAATTTTCTATGGTGCTTTCTTATTCCTTTTATAAGGCACTACTTGACAGAATAACCTTGCAGAATTTTGGTGCGATACCTTCAACAGTGCACGGTATGATTAAATTTCCTACTAAGAAAGGCATCACTACTGTCATATCAGAATCAGGAAGAGCACTATGCATATCAATAACACCACATGAACCTCTCCCAATAATTGATGTACATGTAAAAAGTTGCTCTATTCTGGTTAATCCAAAGCACCCTGACAAGTGAATCCAAATTGGGGGCAACTTGTCTAAAGAAATTAAGGTCAAGTTACACGATATTTTGATTGCATTCCGCATGGATTGAAGAGGATATGACGGGTTCTGCGTGAAGTGGCAGGACATAAGCTTAATGCTAATCCCATGTGTGCTAGAAGAAGCGACCAATGGCCCCAGAAAGAAGCGAGTGGCTAAGGATGGAAGTAGATAAGTTAGTTCATGCTAACATACTAACGGAAGTCCACTACCAAACTTGGGTATAAAATCCTATGTTGGTCAATAAAGCAGGCGATTCATGGCGCATATACGTCGATTTTAAAGATATTAATAAGAAATGCCCAAATATTAATAAGAAATGCCCAAAGGATAATTACCCACTGCTAGAAATTGATTGGAAGGTTGAATCGCTCTCAGGTTTCAGATTCAAGTGCTTTTTGGATGCGTACAAGGGGTACCACCAAATTCAAATGGCAAAGAAGCAATGATGTTGTATCTTACGACTTCAAAGGAAGCAATTAGTTTCTTACGAGAGTTGCCTACCTTGACAGCTCCTATTGCGGGAGAGACATTGATGTTGTATCTTGCGACTTCAAAGGAAGCAATTAGTTTCATTCTAGTTGCAGATAGGGGGCAGGTACATCTAATGCTTATATTTGTTTACATTTATGATAATTGTAATATGGTATATGCATATATGTTCTCCATTGATACAACGCAGGTACAAATACCTATATACTTTGTTAGTAAAGTACTCAGTGGAAGTGAAGTTAATTATCCACCTATTGAAAAGCTGGTCTACGCACTTGTACATACAGCTCGACGGATGCACAGATATTTTCAGGCGCATCCTATTGTGGAATTAACTGATCAACCAATAAGACATGTACAAGTCCTGATGCGCACATCCTAGAAACATCTTATTTATGTAAATCTTAATGTACGCGCTATTAAATCACAATTCATTGATAAAGTGCTATGATAAACAAAAAAGTTGATGTACAAGCCTGAGATTTTGGGTCGATTGGCTAAATGGGCCATAGAGTTGGGAGAACAAGAGATTAACTACTCTCTGTGCAGGGCAATCAAAGGCCAAATGCTGGGACATTATCTTGCTGAAATAACAACTGAAAATAGAAGCATTCTCGAAAGCAGAGAAACAGATCCCATTGAAAGCAAGGCATGGGAATTATACACAGATGGTGTCTGTGACCCAGAAGGCGCGGGTGTGTAACAACCCTGCTTTTTCCATCACTTCCGTTAACTTTCTGTTAATTAATTTAACGGCGATTACTTGACTTTTATGTGTTTATGTGTAATAAATACATACTTGATCCTTGGAGGGTTACGATAATTAATATGGGTTAATATTAATTTGAAAATATATTTCAGATAAAGAAATACGATAAAAACGATACGGTTTGGATAACTACTTTTTGAGCAACAAAACGCTCGGGTTTATTTTAATAATTATTTTAATAATTATTAACTTTTTAAAAAAATATACATTAAATTTATTGGGTTTTTAATAAATTAAACGTTTGGTTGCGTTTTAACGATCGGTTTAGCGTTCTGGGCCTTCGGTACATCTAAACGGCACTTGAAACGAACCACGATTACACAGTACTAGAAAACGAGAGCCCGGGACACCATGGTGGACCATGTTCGGCCGAACCCCATGCCCCTCACTGTGATGACCCGGAAATTTCTGACCAAATTTAAACTTAATCTTTAACGTTTCCGACACGATAAGCAAAGTCTATGAAGTTGAATCTCAAAATTTTAAACTATTAAAATACCCTTCGATTTTTCTCAACGATTCGTGAACAATTATATGTAAATAGATACATATATATACTATAACTTGAAAACGTAACAAAGTGTTATGAAAATGATACTGTGCATTAACCTTATTAGTTTGATTATCTGATTGATATTTAGATAAGTTAACTAAAACGTTTAAGATGAACCAGTAAAACACTAATTTGCTACAGTATTTTCGAATTGCTACAGTACCCGAAAAGCTACAGTGTTTTCGAAAATCACTATTTGCTACAGTAAAAAAACTTTGCTACAGTAAAACACTATTTTAAAATGAAAATGTATATATGTATATGTATATAACGAGACGATGATTTATAGAAGTAAATGACCAAAATAAGAAAGTTTAAGATATACTTTGAGTGGTATAGTTTATGGATAATTTAAGACTATATATTGACAAGAGTACGAGTCACGAAACGTAAAATGCAAGTTTTCTAAGTGTACGAAAGGACATTCGAAAAAACAAAACCGGGACATAAGTCGCGTGATGACGTACGACTTATCAGAACAAAAATTACAAATTAACTATGCACGGGAATAAAATATAATATATTATTATTATTATTATTATTAATATTAAGATTAATATTATTATTAATCTTATCATTATTAGCAGTATTGGTATTATTATTATTTATACATAAAATACTACGACGAGGTCATGAGCGTGTCACTTTCAAAATGGATTTTCAAACGGGATAGAGCTAAGGAAATTATAGGTTATAACTATGGAAGTTATGGGTAATATTCATGGGTATTGTTTGCAAATCAAACCTAGTGTTTATCATCTCTGTTGCGTCTACGTACTTTCCTGCAATATTGAATCAGAATATTGATACGTGAGTATTCATATCTTATCTTTTATATATTAATTGTGTATCCATGTCTAGTGCTCGAGTATTTATATTTATGCATGCTTGTATGCTAAATTTCGTCGTTAAACAGTTTATAATGAATCTCGAATTAAATACATATATTACTGGTAAAAGGTATATGATATACATGTTTTTGGAAAGCTGGCGAAAAATCAATGACTTTTCATTTACATATCGAATAGTTTCGATGAACGGATTAAAATATATGATCAACTGAATTATGATTGACGTTAATTGAAATTGCTTTTGAATCTGCAATTAAGATTTAAACAACTTGTTTACGAGATTGATAAATTGGATTTTTGAATATTACCAACCGAGTAAATGAATCCTTATATAAGGTACGTCTCGTTTTGTTAAACAACTATCAAAATTGACTTTTTGAAACGACTTTGGATAACTTTTGTATGTCGATCTCGAGCATTAGGATTGTGATACACTATGACCTGACCTAGCTTGATAGACATTTATTGACCAACATATGTTCTCTAGGTTGAGATCTACGATTATTTGGTAATCCGAGTTTCGGTCACATTACGATGAACAACTTTATGTGCTGCTAAGGTGAGTTTCATTGCTCCCTTTTTAATTGCTTTTGCAATCTATATTTTTGGGCTGAGAATACATGCAATTTATTTTAAACGGAATGGATACAAGTACATACTAAATTCTACACTGAGTTTGAACCGAAAATCCCTTAGCTTTGGTAACTGTTAACTGCCAGTTATAAGAACTGGTGTGCGCGAGTAGTAGTATGTGGATCCATAGGGCTTGACATCCCCGTCTGTTCCAGGTATAGAAACCCTAGCCTGAACTATAAAAAAGACGTATGCTATTTGAGTGTATTGTACATGTTGGTTACATGTTAAACACAGGGGTGCTTATTATATAGACGTTAAAGCTTAGTTACCAGGGTGCTCAATCTTATAGAATAATTTGACAAACGTTTCTGGATGAAACAACTGAAATCTTGTGATCCACCTTTACATACAGATTATACGAAACAATAAAACTATGAACTCACCAACCTTTGTGTTGACACTTGTTAGCATGTTTATTCTCAGGTTTTCTAGAAGTCTTCTGCTGTTTGCTTATATGTTAGACAAGTTATGTGCATGGAGTCTTACATGACATATTTTTCAAGGAAACGTTACCAAATCATCACCATGTATCTTATTTTGACTGCATTGTCAATGGAAGTATCATTGTAAACTATTATATTACGGTGATTGTCTATATGTAGAAATCATCAGATGTCGAAAACCTTTGATTTAAATATTCATTTATGGTGTGCCTTTTCAAAAGAATGCAATGTTTACAAAACATATCATATAGAGGTCAAATACCTCGCAATGAAATCGATGAATGAAGTGTTCGTCCATATGGATTTGGAGCGATCGTCACAGTTGGTATCAGAGCGTTGGTCCTAGTGAACGAGGTCTTGCATTAGTGTGTCTAACTGATAGTTGTTAGGATACATTCGTAAGTTTGGACTTCGACCGTGTATGCATGTCAAAAGTTTTGCTTATCATTTCTTGTCGGAAATTAACTGTCTATCATCTTATGTCTAAACGCGTCTTATTGCATTGATTGCATAGATAGTATAGACAAAATTCATATCTTGGCACATCTATTACAGTAAACTTTGCCTGACATCTTCTGTAAAATCCTCCATAACTTATGGAATTCTGGTATTATAAATACATATGTAAACTATGTATTGAGGAGTACCAAATTAGTCCTATAATCTATTTCATTCCAAAAATCTTTCCTTTGATTACACAAAATGGATCATGTATCTAGTTCAAATTCCTTAGATTCCGACAGCTATTCCGATATGGATTTCCATTCGAGCTCCGAAAGCAGCGTAACTGGAATGGATCAACCAATTAGCCATCATCTATTCTGGATAAATTGGGGATGGGTTCGTAATCTACTTAATCATTGGAGACAAAAAGAAAGCAATCCCTTCCATCCACCACATTCACCTCTTGGCGAAGAACCTGAAGCACTTACCGGCGAACCCGTTCGTAACACCATTTTCACCCTCATTTCCAGAACAGCTCGCAACGACTACGTAATATCCAATATTCTAAATCTTATTCATCCGCTTATCCGAACCGCCAATCATCCTTTTGTAATAAAAGAAGTCAACGATCTTCGCGCTCGGGTAGTGGCTTTGGAGAATATGGTGCAAAGGTTACAAGCACCAGCAGCAGCACCGGCAGCAACAGCACCACCATCAGCAACACCAACAGTACCATCACCACCACCACCAACAACATCCTCATCCCACACCTCAACATCACAATCTGTACCTCGAGCATCAACGTCATACGCACCATAGATACCAAGGAATACCAACAACAAACGATGAAGTATCGATTCATAACTTCATTGAAGAAATATTCTACGGCGATTATGTAATATCTAAAGTTTTAGAGATTATATATTCTTGTCCTAATCGAAAACCAGATGAGATTAATATTATTAAATCCATGATTACATCTAAAGAAAATATATATATGTAGGTATATTTTCATAAAGATTGTAATTAAAAATTCTTTTGTACAAACTGTTAATGGGAGAATATTTTAACGGGTAGGTAATACCCGAAAGATATATATAAATTCACAATGAATATCTTACATTCTTCAATTCTAATTCAACAAATCATCAACTATACTCACTACTTTCACAACGAGATATATTCTTTCATAGAAATCAACACAACCATACTCATTCAAATTCAATTACATATTCTGATTTTAACATATCAGAATCCAAGGCGAGATATAACCGATATCATCACTCATAGATTTCTACATCTTTCAAAGCTGTATTTTGATTTCAAAACTGTGCTAGAACATCATATGTATATTAACGATTACGATCGGTGTTCAAACCCATCGAAATTCCTGAAGACACTTCAAATAATGAACAATCGAGATGATGATCCAACCACATGTTACCCACAGTTATGTACCTGAAAAACTCTTGAAACCAAAGTCATAGTTTAACACGTATCCGTGTTAGACCCTTTGGCATTTATTAGCTAAAATAACTTTGCAATCCCTTTACAAAGTAGTCAGTTTTGTCACAGCTCCAGCAAGTCAACTTCGATTCTTCAGTCGAAACAGCCTTATTATAACCTTGATATATATGTTGCCCCTTTCGCCATCGTTATCGGGGAACCGTTTATGTTCCACCACAAATAAACTTACCAACAACTTCACTGATCTTTGACTTTCCGAAAATTCATTATATTTATCGAAGCCCCATCATTTACTCATATGTATCTTATAACAAGAATTGTCTTGCCAATTACTGGGAATCACCAATCAGTATTTTGAAATCTCGCAGCATGTCTACTCCAACAGTTATATGTGTACATATAACATCTATCTCCTATACTTACGTACTTTGAATGTGAAGTTTCTGAAAAACACCCTAAACTGAGAACTAGTTCTCGAAATTTTGGAAAAATGCTGATGAAGCAGCAAAAACTGTAAACGACCTTAACAGTCCAAAGTTTGATGATAAAGAATAGTATGGTGGTAAAGCTGAGAAAAAGAGAATGTTTGGACCTGGAAAACGGATTGAGCAGACCATGAAAGAGGCTGTGGACAAATCACAAAAACGAAATCTACCTTCAAAGAATACAAATGATTCAGTGTCTGCTGAAATCCTTAGCAAATACCTTGCTCCTTACTCTAAAACCTTTGCGGGCAATATTCTTCATCATCATCATCTTATCTTAAATATTCTAAGATATCATCGTATCTTCCATTATAAATATCCTCCATATTTCGGAAGATATTTTTTTATAACCATTCTTATCTGAAATCATTCATCTCTTCGCGTTATCTGTGTTACATCATAAAAGAAACTATTTTAGTTTCTAAAATCTGAAAAATTCGAAAAATAGATGTTTTGAAGTAATGTTAGGAATTGAAGCATGAGTTAATATAATATAATGACACTTGATCAACGTGATTATATTACAGTAAGTCATGCTGAGTTTCTAATGAAACGTGATAAAGGTTCACAGATCACACCCTCATCATGAACCATGTTACATAACTCTTTCATTCTATTTAATCTCTAAATATATCAAGAAAATACTTTTTTTGATGATTCGGTCTTTTCCAGATATTTTGGTAATTTGACAAATCAAGATCGTGCCATTACAATTTCTTTCTTAGAACATTAACTATAATCATTCTGAAATGTATAGCTACGAATTCTGGACCATTATTCGCTTGACTTGAAGTCGGGAAGGAAAAACGAAAGCATGGAGCTCCTAAATATAAGGGAAAATATAAAGTCTGACAACAACACATATATCACAAACCGTGTATATCAATGCGTATAGCAATATAAAGACACGGGAGAATGAAAAATACTATAACCCCAAGGTAATAGTAGAAGAAAATAACTTTCTCTGGTGGCAGATGAAAAAGAAGAATGAAGGATACGATAGCCAAGAAAATATCAAGAATCAGAACTGGATTAAGCATTTCACAATCTTTTGGAAGTATAAAATAATGGAAAAGATAATAGGAGTGGTGAAAATAAATGAAACGGAAGAGGTCAATTTATAGCGAAATATCAGACATAGCAATCGAGGCAGATTACACATTTAATCAAAGAAAATCCTAATTTCCGCAAATTCAGAAGAATCAAATCTTATTTAGATAATGAAGATTCTCTATTCCTTAAATTCCGGAAATCAATCGTTACTAAGTCAAGAGATAAGACGCATCTCTATTCTCCATTTCACTCTATTACGATAACTTCCCTCATACGCTTCAAGTAATTGGATTGTTTTATCCATATTATTCAACGGTGATAAAAATTCTATTTATCAACACATATTCGTCGTGAAAACATTTTTATTGTTAGCCATGACGACCTCACTCAAATTTCGGGACGAAATTTCTTTAACGGGGAGGTACTGTGATGACCCGGAAATTTCTGACCAAATTTAAACTTAATCTTTAACGTTTCCGACATGATAAGCAAAGTCTATGAAGTTGAATCTCAAAATTTTAAACTATTCAAATACCCTTCGATTTTTCTCAACGATTCACGAACAATTATATGTAAATCGATACATATATATACTATAACTTGAAAACGTAACAAAGTGTTATGAAAATGATACTGTGCATTAACCTTATTGGTTTGATTATCTGATTGATATTTAGATAAGTTAACTAAAACGTTTAAGATGAACCAGTAAAACACTAATTTGCTACAGTATTTTCGAATTGCTACAGTACCCGAAAAGCTGCAGTGTTTTAGAAAATCACTATTTGCTACAGTAAAAAACTTTGCTACAGTAAAACACTATTTTAAAATGAAAATGTATATATGTGTATAATGAGACGATGATTTATAGAAGTAAATGACCAAAATAAGAAAGTTTAAGATATACTTTGAGTGGTATAGTTTATGGATAATTTAAGACTATATATTGACAAGAGTACGAGTCACGAAACGTAAAATGCAAGTTTTCTAAGTGTACGAAAGGACATTCGAAAAAACAAAACCGGGACATAAGTCGCGTGATGACGTACGACTTATCGGAACAAAAATTACAAATTAACTATGCACGGGAATAAAATATAATATATAATTAATTAATTTAAATTATATATTATATATATATTATTTAATTATGTCGGCAAGCATTAGGACAAAACATTGTGAGCTGGAATCCCTAGCCATGCGATTACATGGCCACAAAGGGTTAACCCCATTCGATCGCATGGGGTACTGTTTCAGGCCAAAGTACTATAAAAGCTCGATCTGGTTCTTTGTTTTCTCAATCATTTTACTCCGTATATATTTAAATTATATATTATTATTATTATTATTATTATTAATATTAAGATTAATATTATTATTAATCTTATCATTATTAGTAGTATTGGTATTATTATTATTTATACATAAAATACTACGACGAGGTCATGAGCGTGTCACTTTCAAAATGGGTTTTTAAACGGGACAGAGCTAAGAAAATTATGGGTTATAACTATGGAAGTTATGGGTAATATTCATGGGTATTGTTTGCAAATCAAACCTAGTGTTTATCATCTCTGTTGCGTCTACGTACTTTCCTGCAATATTTAATCACAATATTGATACGTGAGTATTCATATCTTATCTTTTATATATTAATTGTGTATCCATGTCTAGTGCTCGAGTATTTATATTTATGCATGCTTGTATGCTAAATTTCGTCGTTAAATAGTTTATAATGAATCTCGAATTAAATACATATATTACTGGTAAAAGGTATATGATATACATGTTTTTGGAAAGCTGGCAAAAAATCAATGACTTTTCATTTAGATATCGAATAGCTTCTATGAACGGATTAAAATATATGATCAACTGAATTATGATTGACGTTAATTGAAATTGCTTTTGAATCTGCAATTAAGATTTAAACAACTTGTTTACGAGATTGATAAATTGGATTTTTGAATATTACCAACCGAGTAAATGAATCCTTATATAAGGTACGTCTCGTTTTGTTAAACAACTGTCAAAATTGACTTTTTGAAACGACTTTGGATAACTTTTGTATGTCGATCTCGAACATTAGGATTGTGATACACTATGACCTGACCTAGCTTGATAGACATTTATTGACCAACATATGTTTTCTCGGTTGAGATCTACGATTATTTGGTAATCCGAGTTTCGGTCACATTACGATGAACAACTTTATGTGCTGCTAAGGTGAGTTTCATTGCTGCCTTTTTAATTGCTTTTGCAATCTATATTTTTGGGCTGAGAATACATGCACTTTATTTTAAACGGAATGGATACAAGTACATACTAAATTCTACACTGAGTTTGAACCGAAAATCCCTTAGCTTTGGTAACTGTTAACTGTCAGTTATAAGAACTGGTGGGCGCGAGTAGTAGTATATGGATCCATATGGCTTGACATCCCCGTCTGTTCCAAGTATAGAAACCCTAGCCTGAACTATAAAACAGATGTATGCTATTTGAGTGTATTGTACATGTTGGTTACATGTTAAACATAGGGGTACTTATTATATAGACGTTAAAGCTTAGTTACCAGGGTGCTCAATCTTATAGAATAATTTGACAAACGTTTCTGGATAAAACAACTGAAATCTTGTGATCCACCTTTACATACAGATTATACGAAACAATAAAACTATAAACTCACCAACCTTTGTGTTGACACTTGTTAGCATGTTTATTCTCAGGTTTCCTAGAAGTCTTCCGCTGTTTGCTTATATGTTAGACAAGCTATGTGCATGGAGTCTTACATGACATATTTTTCAAGGAAACGTTGCATTCACCAAATCATCACCATGTATCTTATTTTGACTGCATTTTCAACAGAAGTATCATTGTAAACTATTATATTACGGTGATTGTCTATATGTAGAAATCATCATATGTCAAAAACCTTTGATTTAAATATTCATTTATGGTGTGCCTTTTCAAAAGAATGCAATGTTTACAAAACATATCATATAGAGGTCAAATACCTCGCAATGAAATCGATGAATGACGTGTTCATCCATATGGATTAGGAGCGATCGTCACACTCCCCTAATTTGACTAACTTTTGGGACTTAAGTGTAACTTATGGAAATTTAGGGCTTTAATTATAATTAACTAGTAACATAACACTACACCATCCCTAAACCTAATCAAAAAACATGACAGCCTCTCCTATCCCTCTGATCATTCACATCAACACACACCCTCACACAATCCATATTCAATTTTACGTTTTGATCAATCTTGCTTCACAAACGTTGTAATTCCCGTTGTCCTCTACGCGTGGATATAATTCTTTTCACGATCAAAGGTATAATTGCATAAACCCTAACTTTTAAAATCCGATTTTTTTGATTTTTCATAGTTTAGGTTGTCAATTTCGCAAGTCTATACGCGTTATTGTTGATTGGTGTCGTTAATTTGATCGTTTGATGCGTTAGGGTTAAAAACCGAATTTGATTGGTGTGTGTACAGAAAATTGACTTTGCTAAATGTTAATTATTATGATGTATTTAGAATCCACATGAAAAGCTATTGATTTTAGGCTTTGGATTCACCCGATTTCGTTTCCGTATGATCAAGTTATGACCATTTGAATTAACGTTGTGTTTTTGTTGCTTGATCAGAAAACTAGTATTGAAAGTCACGAATTGGCTTGTGAATTTATTACCATTGGATAGATAATTCAAAAATACTCAGGTTACACTAGGATATCATGTCATTTGCTTGAGTAAAACTTGTGATATGCTTAATTTAGTGAAAATGTAGATTTTTCCAGCACTTGCATGAAAACTGACTTGTATACTAAAATGTGTTCACTTCTGAGTTTAAAGCTTTGCATATCTAAAATTCATACAAAAAGTACTTCACTTTTCATGTAGATATCATGGTCTAATTGTATCTATATCTTCGGATTATTGCATGCGAATGTGACTAGCTAAACTAGGATCGAATCTGCCATTTGTTCTCTGATTTGTACTCCGTGGTTTGTGTTTTGTGAATTAGCATGAATGCTTATGGAATATGAATCTTGACATGATATGTGATGTATGTTTAGTTTGTTGCAACCTCTAAAACCTTATGCATTGGGCACACTAGGGCCATATTTTTGGTAAATTCTGAATTGAGCTGAAAACAGGACACCCAACTTTATTGAATAAACTGTATAAATTGGCTAAACCAAATTTTCTTATCTTTGGATATGTGTTAGTTTGACTTGTTCTTGAACCATGAACACTGACGTTGTATTAATTGCATGTCCCTAGCTCCGGTTATAGCCAATACGAGATCAGTGCGCGGTCAGAAACTGATTTGGCAAACCATAAATGTATCCCTTCTGATTCCCGACTTATAGACATCGTATGAGACCCTGGCCTGACTTTTTAGAATCAATTTTGAGTATACTTATGATCTGGAGTTTGCCATGTTACCATGAATTTTTTACTATGAGATATTATGCGAAGTTTGCTACATGTACATGAACTTTATGCATGATGATAAACTGTGATTGTGTAATTGACCATTTATGATCTAAAACGTGTTGTTTGACTTTTGGTTTGACTTTGGTTGACTTGCATGAACTAGTTGACTATATGTTGACTTTTACTTTGAAACGCGTCGAGTCGAGCAATAAGACAACTTACTCTACGAAACCACATTTGTATAAGACTTATATGTTGACCAACCTAAATACGTATACTTAGGTTGCACTTCTTGATACTAAATTGCACAAGTTAATTGTTCACTTTTCAATCCGAGCTTTATTCAAAGGTGAGTCTACAGTCCTGCTTTTTACATGTTTCCAGGGATGAGAATACACGCTGTTGTACTTACATTTTCAAATGCTTTTATGTTAACACGAGTACTATTATACATATTGAGTTTGATCACAAAGCCCCTAGCTTGAATACTTTTATTACCATTGGGTAAGCACAATTTAGAAGGATGGATCCGTTAGGTTGACAACCTCACCCTACTTTATAACTTTGGTGCATTTACTTTGAACATTAGATACACTCGATCAAGTGTATAACATTTTTATGGGGTAAAGGGAGTGTAGTGGATTCTATACTCTGGTCATTGCTAGTATTCAGGTGCTCATATATTATGTAAACGTTTCGCAACTTGGAGTTGTACATTTGAAATCTCGTGGTCAATGAACTTGAAATAATTTCTGATAACTATTTTTCAGATACTATACAACGTTATTTAAAATTGTGGTTTAAGAACAAATGAGATAAAACTTGACATGGTATTGTCTACAGATATTTGAAACTTGACATGGTATTGTCTACAGATATTTGAAACTTGACATGGTACTGTCTACAAATATTTGAAACTTAACATGGTAGTGTCAACAAAATTTTGAAACGGGACACGGTGTTGTCTACAAACTTTTAACATTGAACCTTGGTAGTCTTCCACTAAAAAACATTTTCGGAATATTATTTCTTAAACATACTGTATTGTTTACCTAAAACCTGTAGATTCACTCAACATTATTGTTGATCCATTTTGCGTGTTTTATTCTCAGGTATTAATTGCTTCCGCTGTAAAATATTGCTATTACGTAGAAGTCAAGCCAAGCACTGGGACCAGAGTTAACATTCTGTTAAAGAGATTTTTGACGGGGTGTTACAGATTGGTCCTCATATGTGACGATCGCTCCAAATCCATATGGACAATACGTCATTCATCAATTTCATTGCGAGGTATTTGACCTCTATATGATACGTTTTGTAAACATTGCATTCTTTTGAAAAGGCACACCATATATGAATATTTAAATCAAAGGTTTTCGGCATCTGATGATTTCTACATATAGACAATCATCGTAATATAATAGTTTACAATGATACTTACGTTGATAATGCAGTCAAAATAAGATACATGGTGATGATTTGGTGAATGCAACGTTTCCTTGAAAAGCATGCAAGACTCCATGCACATAGCTTATCTAACATATAAGCAAACAGCGGAAGACTTCTAGGGAACCTGAGAATAAACATGATAATAAGTGTCAACACAAAGGTTGGTGAGTTCATAGTTTTAGTGTTTCACATAATCTGTATATAAAATTGGATCACAAGATTTCAGTTGTTTCATCCAGAAACATTTATCAAAATATTCTACAAGATTGAGCACCCTGGTAACTAAGCTTTAACGTTAAAATAAGTACCCATGTTTTAACATACATGCAACCAACATGTACAATACACGCAAACCAACGTGTACTAAACTCAAATAGCATACGTCTGTTTTATAGTTCAGGCTAGGGTTTCTATACCTAGAACAGACGGGGATGTCAAGCCCTATGGATCCATATACAACTATTCGCGCCCACCAGTTCTTATAACTGGCAGTTACTAGTTACCAAAGCTAAGGGATTTTGGATTCAAACTCGGTGTAGAATTTAGTATGTACTTGTATCCATTGCGTTTAAAATAAAGTGCATGTATTCTCAGCCCAAAAATATAGATTGCAAAAGCAATTAAAAAGGGAGCATATGAAACTCACCTTAGCAGCACATAAAGTTGTTCATCGTAATGTGACCGAAACTCGAAATATCAAATAATCGTAGATCTCAACCTAGAGAACATATGTTGGTCAATAAATGTCTATCAAGCTAGGTCAGGTCATAGTGTATCACAATCCTAATGCTCGATTTCGACATACAAAAGTTATCCAATGTTGTTTCAAAAAGTCAATTTTGACAATAGTTCAACAAACGAGACGTACCTTATATAAGGATTCATTTACTCGGCTGGTAATATTTAAAAATCCATTTTATCAATCTTGAAAACAAGTTTAAATCTTAATTGCAGATTCAAAAGCAATTTCAATTAACGTCAATCATAATTCAGTTGATCATATCTTTTAATCCGTTCATCGAACTTATTCGATATCTAAATGAAAAGTTATTGATTTTTCGTCAGCTTTCCAAAAACATGTATATCATATACCTTTTACTAGTAATATATGTATTTAATTCGTGATTCATTATAAACTGTTTAACGATGAAATTTAGCATACTGGCATGCCTAAACATATATACTCGAGCACTAGACATAGATACACAATTAATATATAAAAGATAAGATATGAAAGCTTACGTATCAATATTGTGATTTCGTATTGCAGGAAAGTACGTAGATGCAACAAAGATGATAAACACTAGGTTTGACTCATAAATATACCCCCGAACATTACCCATAACCTCCTTGGCAATAACCCATAATTTCCTTAGCTCTATCCCGCTCGAAAACCCATTTCAAAAGTGACCCGTTCTTGGCCTCGTCGTAGTATTTTATGTACTAATACTACTAATAATAATAGGATTAATAATAATATTAATCTTATTAATAATAATAATAATAATAATAATAATAATAATAATAATAATAATAATAATAATAATAATAATAATAATAATAATAATAATAATAATAATAATAATAATAATAATAATAATAATAAATTAAATAAAATAAATAATATACGGAGTAATGATGGTGTAACACTCAACTGAAATTCAATGCTTTTATAGGATGTGGCCTGCAACAGTACCCCATGCGATCGCATGGGGTTTAGCCTCCTTGGCCATGCAATCGCATGGCTAGAGGATCCAGCTCACAAATTTTTGTCTCATTGTTTGTCGACATATTATTTAATTATAAATATAATATAATTAATTTATATAATTAATTATATATTATATTAAATTCACGTGCATAGTGGACTTGTAATTTTTGTTCCGATAAGTCGTACGTTGTCACTTGACTTATGTCCCGGTTCCGGTTTCTCGAACGCATTTTCGTACGCTTAGAAAACTAATGCTTTACGTTTCGTGACACGTACCTTTGTCAAAATATAGCCTTAAACTGTACCACTCAAAGTATATCTTAAACTTTCGAGTGTTTTGGTCATTTACTTCTATAAAGCATTGTCTCGTAGTATATACATATACATATATACATTTTCATTTTAAAATAGTGTTTTACTGTAGCAAAGTTTTTTTACTGTAGCAAATAGTGATTTTTGAAAACACTGTAGCTTTTCGGGTACTGTAGCAATTCGAAAATACTGTAGCAAATTAGTGTTTAACTGGTTCATCTTAAACGTTTTAGTTAACTTATCTAAATATCAATCAGATAATCAAACCAATAAGGTTAATACACAGTATCATTTTTATAACACTTTGTTACGTTTTCAAGTTATAGTATATATATGTATCTATATAATTGTTCGCGAATCATTGAGAACAATCGAAGGGTATTTGAATAGTTCAAAATTTTGAGATTTAACTTCATAGACTTTGCTTATCGTGTCAGAAACGTTAAAGATTAAGCTTAAATTTGGTCAGAAATTTCCGGGTCATCACATCATAGGTCCAGAGGGAGAGGAGCACACTTAGGCACTCAGGTTTACGTTTGCAGAAACAAACAATGAGTCAGAGTATGAGGCACTATTGTCAGGGTCTCAGGGATGCTCATTGCTCAGCAATTAGGAGTAAAGTGTTTAGATGCGTATGTTGAATCGCAGCAAGTAGCTAACCAAGTGAATGGGTTGTTCGAAGCACATGATGCCTCCATGTAAAGTTATCTATAGCTAGTGCGTAGGTTGGCTAATGAATTTGACATCTTTCGATTAACAAAAGTTCTTATGGGCCAGAATAAGAAGGCAGACGCACTTAGCAAGATGGATGCCTTAGCATTTGATCATCTGCATAAAAACGTATGAGTTGAGGTGCTAGTAGAAAAATCTGTTGATGAAAAACTCATGGTCGCACCCATTGAAGAAGAAAGTCCAAACTTGATGACACCCTTTGTGCAATTTTTAACAGATGGAGTGCTCCCTGCAGATGAGAAAGAAGCACGAAAGATTCACATGAAAGCCCCCATGTATGCGCTAATAGATGGGGCGCTTTATAGAAAGTCCTTTTTGGATCCTAGCTTATTGTGTATTGGTCCAAATCAAGCTAATGAGGTGCTCAGGGAAGTTCATGAGGGATATTGTGCATTACATTCAGAATACAGGATTATCGCTGCGAAGGTATCGCGTATAGGGTATTACTGGCCCACAATCCACAATGACATGACATAAGTGGTGAGGACATGTCAATCATGTCAACAACACACACCTATTAGTAGAGCACCGAGGCAACCAATTATACCAATCACAACAGCGTGGTCATTTTGTAAATGGGCCATCGACATTGTCGGTCCAATTACTGCGTGCTCAGGTACTCTGACAACAATTTACTTGTACAATACTTTGCATGATACGCACGTTCATAGTATTTATACAGTCATTGCTTATTCAGGTGGGATTAAATTCTTGGTGGTGGCAATTGATTACTTCACTAAATGGGTAGAGGCAAAACCAATGGTAACAGTTACCAGCACGCGCATCTGAAACTTCTTTTGAGAAGATATTGTGTGCAGGTTTAGTATCCCCAAGGAAATCGTTAGTCATAACGGTACTCAGTTTGCAGGAGAACCTTTTAAGTCCTGGTGTCAAGAACTGAACATCAAACAATCATTCACTTCAAAGGCACATCCCCAAGCTAATGGGCAATGTGAAGTAACCAACCAAGATATTGTAAGGGGCATTAAAGCGCTTTTGGGTCTGTATGGAAATGAATCGGTAGATGAGCTCGCAAGTGTTTTATAGGCACGTCGCACTACTCATAAGAAGAGCACAGGGGAAACACCGTTCAGCCTTGTTTACGGAATGAAGGTTGTGATTCCTGCAGAATTGCTAGTTCCAACCCAGCACATTACTGCTTTTAATGAGTCAATCAATGGGAAGAATTCTTCGCGCCAAGCTAGACTTACTAGAGGAGCACAGAGAAGTAGCTGCCATACGAGAAGCAATTAACAAAAAGAAAATTTCCAAGTACTATGACAAACGCGTCAAGCCCATCTCATTTAAGATTAGAGAATATGTATGGCACAACAATGAAGCAAGTCGAGCAGAGAATATGAGAAAGCTAGGACCTAACTAGGAAAGTCCCTATGAAGTTATTAGTATAAGTGCAACCACATCTTATATCCTTGCAGAAATCACTGGAGAACGAGTGTCGCGCACTTGGCATGAAACCAATTTGAAAAGATGTTACATTTAATTGTCAGGCTGCAGCACTAAGGGATTTATCACCCTATACTATCAAGAATTTACATTTTCTATTTACTTTAGAATGTTTCTATATCTTGTAAAGACAATTGGTACTTCTTTTTATTGGTTATATTGAATAGTCATGTGGTCACCACATGAAAGCTATATTTATTTGATATAAATAAGTATGTTTGATTAGAAATGTTTGTTTACGTTTTGACGCACATCATTGAAACAATTACGTGCACCTGCCTTTTAAGGGATGATCTCTAGCTCCCGCGTGGCAGAAGCCTGTTTGGTTACAAGGCCATATTTTATGGTGGGTAACAGACATTAGTTTGTCTAGACCAACACACTCTCGCAGACTAGAAGACTACAAGTCATGATAATAAACGCCAAGCATTGGAATTGCTTTCCCAAAACCCTAAGTGTTGGTTCACTTGGAAGACTCTAAATATTTTACTTAATAATGAAATGAAAAGCGCATGTTATGTGCACAATAACACGTTGTCAGTTAACATTATTAAATTTGGAGTATAAATGAAGTATACATTGGTTTGTGTACATACAAAATTATTTCTAAGTCTTAAACAAACTTGGAATTAGTAAAATTTATCAAAGGCATATAATTACGATCAAAGCATAGCAGAGTTATTCAAAATACATCAAACCATGAAAGTTTGTTAAAATTGCAGCAATTACAAATGTGCACACTGCACTAAATTCCATTGGCACGCAGGCCAGTACGAGAAAGTAAAACCTAAACTAAAGAAATAAAAGTAAAGGGGTGGCTTTTTAGTAGGTGCCCTATACTAATGGTAGCAATTCTTCGAACCCTCACCCGCAGCGATCAGGTGAATTGCCCCATGTAAACAGGAAAAAAAATGTGACCTATGATGGTCATGTACATAAAAGTGGGGGCACACCTTACATGTTAAATGCACCTCACGAAGCACGCATCCAACAGGTGCACCCCTCGGGAGCATTGAGTACAAGGGGACAAAAGCATCTAACGAAGCGTGCAAGTAGCGCACCTAAGACCCCTATTCTCCAAACAAAAAAATTACAAAGGTGTCGACAAAGCACACCCAAAAACCTACCAACAATGGCACTTGGCCCTCCAACAACTTACCATTTCATCCTCAAAAGATCCTGCACAGAAATAGCAGGATCATTGCTTGCATCCACCAAGGTTTGAATTGTAATGTTTTCAAGAGCTATGCTTATTTATTTTGCCTTGGTGAAGGCATCATCTTCAAGCTGGCTATTGATTTCTTCAGGAATGGGAGAAGGAATTTCAAGGTGTTCCAAGATGAGTGACCAAAACCTAACCCTTTCAAGAAAACGTGATGCTTTAAGGGCATGACCATAGATCTCATTGACAACTCTAGCAATGAGAACATTATTGTCAATAGTGGGGAGACCGGATTTAAGATCAAAAAGATCTTTCTTTACAGCATCACAGTCTGCAGCAACCTCGTCGATATGCATCGTAAGGTTATTGTTCGCGTAGCAGAGCTGGTCAATTTTTGAATTAGCCGCAGCTAACTCATCTCGGAGGGACCCATTCTCCTCTTAGTAATCGGTATTATGACCAAGTGCATCATCTTTCTCCTTGTTTATCGATTGAATAGCAGCCTCAGCTGTCTTCAATGCTTCATTGGCCACTTTGAGCTGGTTCTCCAATACCTGCACCCTCTTTTGTAACTTCCCAGTTAAATGCAGACCAGCATGATAAGTGCGCTCGTTGTTCAGTCTGTCGCAGTCCCTTTCCCATTTTAGGAAGGATAGTTGTGTATCGAAGCATAATTTTTCCTTGGCGTTCATTTTTTCCAACTCCATTCTTATCCCAGCAGGAGCACAACTTTGCATGTATGAGTTCCGCTCTTGAGGAGCCCAATTAGACACTTTTAGAATAGCATCAAGATTGTCCATCTTGATGTTGCCATAGGGTGTTGTTTTTAGATTGGGGCCAAGTGCACAGAACCACTAGCTGCAAGAACCACTAGCTGCAGCTTCGTTGAAAACGGGCGTTGAAGGCAAAAGGGCAACAACGGCAAGGGGCGCATGGTCTGGCTGAAGGATAGGAATAACAGCAGTAGTAACGATATCTGTGGTGCAGTTAATAGAGGCACGACCTCTTCATCAAGATTCACAACTGGCAAACGAAATACACGATAAGTTTAAATTAATGCACAAGTAACAGATGATGTGTGCACAATAACAGCATAAGAAGTAAAGTTGATGAAAGTATACCTTCAGATGTTGTGCTATGAGTGGTGATTCTCATGCTCTTCTTTGATAGCGGGTGAAGGCGCACAGACGCTCTGCGCTTCAACAGGGTTATATCATCCTTTTCAGCCGTTACATCATTTGCAGCATTAACAGACTCAAACTCGCTAGCAGGCACTTTCTTACATAATAACTCTTGAAGTCTTCTTTAATAATGCAGTTCTCAACCTTCATAACTGTGAGACAAATAGAGTGCTGGTTAGCATGCATGACAAAAAACTATTCAACGAAAATATATTTAAACAAACAAAGAATTTGTACCATTCCTCTCAGAACAATGACCAGATGATAACCATCGAAGGGCCAGAAAGATGAAATATTGGTGAGATACAGTAATTCGTTGGGATACGTGAGCAGAGGGAGCTTCGTACCAGTGCAGAGATCGAATTACTTGGTTTCTGATAGAGTCAGTGTAGAGGGTTTGTTTAAAGAAGTGTTGGAACCAGTATGCTGAAATGTCCCGTTCTTATTGATTAAAAACGTTCCATATTAATTGATTTCGTTACGAGGTTTTGACCTCTATATGAGACGTTTTTCAAAGACTGCATTCATTTTAAAACAAACCATAACCTTTATTTCATCAATAAAGGTTTAAAAAGCTTTACATAGATTATCAAATAATGATAATCTAAAATATCCTGTTTACACGCGACCATTACATAATGGTTTACAATACAAATATGTTACAACGAAATAAGTTTCTTGAATGCAGTTTTTACACAATATCATACAAGCATGGACTCCAAATCTCATCCTTATTTAAGTATGCGACAGCGGAAGCTCTTAATAATCACCTGAGAATAAACATGCTTAAAATGTCAACAAAAATGTTGGTGAGTTATAGGTTTAACCTATATATTATCAAATCATAATAATAGACCACAAGATTTCATATTTCAATACACATCCCATACATAGAGATAAAAATCATTCATATGGTGAACACCTGGTAACTGACATTAACAAGATGCATAGTTAAGAATATTCCCATCATTCCGGGACACCCTTCGGATATGATATAAATTTCGAAGTACTAAAGCATCCGGTACTTTGGATGGGGTTTGTTAGGCCCAATAGATCTATCTTTAGGATTCGCGTCAATTAGGGTGCCTGTTCCCTAATTCTTAGATTACCAGACTTAATAAAAAGGGGCATATTCGATTTCGATAATTCAACCATAGAATGTAGTTGCACGTACTTGTGTCTATTTTGTAAATCATTTATAAAACCTGCATGTATTCTCATCCCAAAAATATTAGATTTTAAAAGTGGGACTATAACTCACTTTCACAGATTTTTTACTTCGTCGGGAAGTAAGACTTGGCCACTGGTCGGTTCACGAACCTATAACAAATATGTACATATATATCAAAGTATGTTCAAAATATATTTACAACACTTTTAATACATTTTGATGTTTTAAGTTTATTAAGTCAGCTGTCCTCGTTAGTAACCTACAACTAGTTGTCCACAGTTAGATGTACAGAAATAAATCGATATATATTATCTTGAATCAATCCACGACCCAGTGTATACATATCTCAATATTGATCACAACTCAAACTATATATATTTTGGAATCAACCTCAACCCTGTATAGCTAACTCCAACATTCACATATAGAGTGTCTATGGTTGTTCCGAAATATATATAGATGTGTCGACATGATAGGTTGAAACATTGTATACGTGTCTATGGTATCTCAAGATTACATAATATACAATACAAGTTGATTAAGTTATGGTTGGAATAGATTTGTTACCAATTTTCACGTAGCTAAAATGAGTAGTTTTTACCAATTTTGTTTTGCTCTCCATTTCTTCGTTTCTAATCCGTTTTGAGTGATTTAAGCGGCCACGGTTTCGTATTGAACCTGACTTTATGAAACTAAACAGAAAAGGTATAGGTTTATAGTCGGAAATACAAGTTACAAGTTATTTTTGAAAGAGGTAGTCATTTCCGTCGAAAGAACGACATCTTGATGACTGTTTTGAAAAACATACTTTCACTTTGAGTTTAACCATGATTTTTGGATATGGTTTCATGTTCATAAGAAAAATCATTTTCCCAGAAGTATAGCTTTTAAATCAAAGTTTTTCATAGTTTTTAATTATCCAAACCAAAACAGCCCCCGGTTGTAACTACGACGGCGTAAATCCGGTTTTATGGTGTTTATCGTGTTTCCGGGTTTTAAATCATTAAGTTAGCATATCATATAGATATAGATCATGTGTATAGTTGATTTTAAAAGTGTATTTAGAAGGATTAACTTTATTTGCGAACAAGTTTAGAATTAACTAAACTATGTTCTAGTGATTACTAGTTTACCACTTCGAATATGATAGCTTTTTATGTATGAATCGAATGATGTTATGAACATCATTACTACCTTAAGTTCCTTGGATAAACCTACTGGAAAAGATAAAAAATGGATCTAGCTTCAACGGATCCTTGGATGGCTCGAAGTTCTTGAAGCAGAATCATGACACGAAAACAAGTTCAAGTAAGATCATCACTTGAAATAAGATTGTTATAGTTATAGAAATTGAACTAAAGTTTGAATATGATTATTACCTTGTATTATAATGATAACCTACTGTAAGAAACAAAGATTTCTTGAGGTTGGATGATCACCTTACAAGATTGGAAGTGAGCTAGCAAACTTGAAAGTATTCTTGATTTTATGTAACTAGGACTTGTAGAATTTATGAAGAACACTTAGAACTTGAAGTTAGAACTTGAGGGAGATCAATTAGATAAATAAAATTGAAGAATGAAAGTGTTTGTAGGTGTTTTTGGTCGTTGGTGTATGGATTAGATATAAAGGATATGTAATTTTGTTTTCATGTAAATAAGTCATGAATGATTACTCATATTTTTGTAATTTTATGAGATATTTCATGCTAGTTTCCAAATGATGGTTCCCACATATGTTAGGTGACTCACATGGTCTGCTAAGAGCTGATTATTGGAGTGTATATACCAAGAGTACATACATCTAAAAGCTGTGTATTGTACGATTACGAATACGGGTGCATACGAGTAGAATTGTTGATGAAACTGAACGAGGATGTAATTATAAGCATTCTTGTTAAGTAGAAGTATTTTGATAAGTGTCTTGAAGTCTTTCAAAAGTGTATGAATACATATTAAAATACTACATGTATATACATTTTAACTGAGTCGTTAACTCATCGTTAGTCGTTACATGTAAGTGTTGTTTTGAGACCTTTAGGTTAACGATCTTGTTAAATGTTGTTAACCCAAAGTTTATAATATCAAATGAGATTTTAAATTATTATATTATCATGATATTATGATATATTAATATATCTTAATATGATATATACATTTAAATGTCGTTACAACGATAATCGTTACATATATGTCTCGTTTCGAAATCTTTAAGTTAGTAGTCTTGTTTTTACTTATGTAGTTCATTGTTAATACACTTAATGATATATTTAATTATCATATTATCATGTTATATATAATATAACAATGTATAAATATGCTTCATATATATTTAGTAAGACGTGGTTATAACGATAATCGTTATATGTATCGTTTCGAGTTTCATACGTCAATAGTCTCCTTTTTAAGTATATAAATTATTGTTACTATTTTTAATGAGATACATGATGATCATTATATCATGTTAAACATATATATTTATTCATTTATGTATCATCATGTCATATACAACTTATAGCGTTCGTGAATCATTGGTCAAACTGGGTAATCAGACGTTTACAAAATTTCTGTTTCAATTAACCAAGTCTTAACAAGTTTGATTGCTTAACACGTTGGAAACATTTAATCATGTAAATATAGTTTTCATTAAACATATAATCATAGAAAGGTTCGGAAAAGTTCGGTTCACTACAGTACCTACCCGTTAAATAAATTTCGTCCCGAAATTTTAAGCGATTGGAGGTGTTGGCTCATCTTCTGGAAATAAGTGCGGGTACTTCTTCTTCATCTGATCTTCTCATTCCCAGGTGAACTCGGGTCCTCTACGAGCATTCTATCGAACCTTAGCAATCGGTATCTTGTTTTATTTATGTCTCTTAACCTCACGATCCAATATTTCAACGGGTTCTTCAATAAATTGAAGTTTTTCATTGATTTGGATTTCGTCCAACGGAATAGTGAGATCTTCTTTAGCAAAATGAGGTTATGCGAGGTGTATATAAAATAGCTTAAATTTTAGCAGGAAATACTATTAAATACGATACAATTTTACACAAGATATTTATTTATTTATAGAATGGATATACTTAAACCTTGCTACAACACTTATAGGCAGTGTACCTAATCGTACAGTAGTGTAGTTTTTAGTAAGTCCGGTTCGTTCCACAGGGAAAATTTTTTAATCAAAGCTTAACGCTATATTAGTTTAATTTATAAAAATACGAATATATATATAAGTAATATTATTATTTTAAAGGGGGTTTTTACCGTTTAATGACCGGTTTGTCGATTTTAAAACTTTAGTCGCAGTTAAAACCAAATGTAAAATATTAAATAAATAAAAGACTTAATTTAAAGCGTAAAGTAAATAACGATAATGAAATTGCGATAAATAAAAGTGCGATAAAATAAACTTGCGATAATTAAAAAGTACGATAATTAAAAGTGCAATTAAATACAATAACAATAAATAAAAATGCGATAATTAGAAGTGCAATTAAATATAAAATAAAGAAAATTAAATATGAAATAAAAGAATTATGCTTATTTAAACTTCCGTAATCATGATGTTTGACGTGTTGATTTTAGTTTTATGCCCATGGGTTAATTGTCCTTTGTCCTGGATTATTTAATATGTCCGTCTGGTTTTTGTCCATAACAGTCCATCAGTCATAAATATAAAGTGCGAGTGTCCTCGTCAAATTATCCTTATACCCGAAGTCAAATATTCCAACTAATTGGGGACTTAAACTGTGACAAGGTTTTATTACTTTGTTTAATAATTACACCAGGATGTCGACTGAGTGTAACCCAAGGTTTTAATACTTTGTTAACAATTATGCCAAGTGTCCTTGTACATAATTTCACCCCTGTTTTAATAATTCTAGTGGCTATTAATCCATTCCCGTGTCCGGTTAAATGAACGATTATTCGTACATATAAATATCCCTCCCATCGTGTCCGATTGAGTGTATATGGTTATTTATAGGGACGTTCAATTGTAAATCTTTATATTAACATTAACAAACTATCATTTAGTTAAACAAATATAAAGCCCATTAATAGCCCATAGTCTAATTTCCACAAGTGTCGTTCTTTTGTCCAAACCCCAATTATGGTACAAAGCTCAATTACCCAATTTTAATATTTTTAGCCCAACATCATGATTACTTCGGATTAAATAAGCATAATAATAACTTAGCTACGAGACATTAAATTAAAAAGGTTGAACATAACTTACAATGATTAAAAATAGCGTAGCGTTACACGGACAGAATTTCGACTTACACCCTTACAACATTCGCTAACACACCCTTATTATTAGAATTTAAAATTAAAATTAAAATTAAAATATAAATTATATATACATATACTACGTTGAGTGAAGAAGAAAAAGATGTGTTTTTGTGGTGCACCAAAGCTCGATTTTTATAGGCATGTGGGCTGGAACTGGAGCTCATGCGATCGCATGGATTTATGCCTTCCAGGCCATGCGATCGCATGGCCAGCTGGGGAGGCTCACATTTGGTTGTTTTCTTCTGCCGACGGTTTTATAATATAATATAATATATATATATTAATTTTAAGAATTAATTATATATTATATTATATTTATGTGCATAGTTGACTTGTAATTTTTAGTCCGTTGCGTCGAGCGTTGAGAGTTGACTCTGGTCCCGGTTCCGGATTTTCGAACGTCCTTGCGTACAATTTAATATCTTGTACTTTTCGTTTTGAATCTTGTACTCTTGTAATTTTGAGACGTTTCTTATCAATAATTGGAACCTCTTTAATTGTATTTTGTACTTTTGAGCTTTTTGGTCGTTTGCGTCTTCAATTCGTCGAATCTGTCTTTTGTCTTTACCTTTTATTATTTAAGCGAATATCACTTGTAAATAGGACAATTGCAACTAAAAGCTTGTCTTTCTTAAGAAATAATGCTATAAAATATATGTTCATTTTTAGCATTATCACAAAACATTTCTTCAAATTCGAGACGTGGAAAGTGTTATGTACAGCCGCGAGTTGTTGAGGTAACTCAAGTCGGTAAGCTACTGGTCCGACACGATCAATAATCTTGAATGGTCCAATATACCTTGGATTTAATTTCCCTTGTTTACCAAATCGAACAACACTTTTCCAAGGTGCAACCTTAAGCATGACCATCTCTCCAATTTCAAATTCTATATCTTTTCTTTTAATGTCGACGTAGCTCTTTTGTCGACTTTGGGCGGTTTTCAACCGTTGTTGAATTTGGATGATCTTCTCAGTAGTTTCTTGTATTATCTCCGGACCCGTAATCTGTCTATCCCCCACTTCACTCCAACAAATCAGAGACCTGCACTTTCTACCATAAAGTGCTTCAAACGGCGCCATCTCAATGCTTGAATGGTAGCTGTTGTTGTAGGAAAATTATGCTAACGGTAGATGTCGATCCCAACTATTTCCGAAATCAATAACACATGCTCGTAGCATGTCTTCAAGCGTTTGTATCGTCCTTTCGCTCTGCCCATCAGTTTGTGGATGATAGGCAGTACTCATGTCTAGACGAGTTCCTAATGCTTGCTGTAATGTCTGCCAGAATCTTGAAATAAATCTGCCATCCCTATCAGAGATAATAGAGATTAGTATTCCATGTCTGGAGACGACTTCTTTCAAATACAGTCATGCTAACTTCTCCATCTTGTCATCTTCTCTTATTGGCAGGAAGTGTGATGATTTGGTGAGACGATCAACTATTACCCAAATAGTATCAAAACTACTTGCAGTCCTTGGCAATTTAGTGATGAAATCCATGGTAATGTTTTCCCATTTCCATTCCGGGATTTCGGGTTGTTGAAGTAGACCTGATGGTTTCTGATGCTCAGCTTTGACCTTAGAACACGTCAAACATTCTCCTACGTATTTAGCAACATCGGCTTTCATACCCGGCCACCAAAAATGTTTCTTGAGATCCTTGTACATCTTCCCCGTTCCAGGATGTATTGAGTATCTGGTTTTATGAGCTTCTCTAAGTACCATTTCTCTCATATCTCCAAATTTTGGTACCCAAATCCTTTCAGCCCTATACCGGATTCCGTCTTCCCAAATATTAAGATGCTTCTCCGATCCTTTGGGTATTTCATCCTTTAAATTTCCCTCTTTTAAAACTCCTTGTTGCGCCTCCTTTATTTGAGTAGTAAGGTTATTGTGAATCATTATATTCATAGATTTTACTCGAATGTGTTCTCTGTCCTTCCTGCTCAAGGCGTCGGCTACCACATTTGCCTTCCCCGGGTGGTAACGAATCTCAAAGTCGTAATCATTCAACAATTCAATCCACCTACGCTGCCTCATATTCAGTTGTTTCTGATTAAATATGTGTTGAAGACTTTTGTGGTCGGTATATATAATACTTTTGACCTCATATAAGTAGTGCCTCCAAGTCTTTAATGCAAAAACAACCGCGCCTAATTCCAAATAATGCGTCGTATAATTTTGTTCGTGAATCTTCAATTGTCTAGATGCATAAGCAATCACCTTCGTTCGTTGCATTAATACACAACCGAGACCTTACTTTGATGCGTCACAATAAATCACAAAATCATCATTCCCTTCAGGCAATGACAATATAGTTGCCGTAGGTAACTTTTTCTGTAACAATTGAAACGCTTTCTCTTGTTCATCTTTCCATTCAAATTTCTTCCCTTTATGCGTTAATGCAGTCAAGGGTTTTGCTATTCTGGAAAAATCTTGGATGAACCTTCTGTAGTAACCAGCTAGTCCTAAAAACTGGCGTATGTGTTTCGGAGTTTTCGGGGTTTCCCACTTTTCAACAGTTTCTATCTTTGCCGGATCCACCTTAATACCTTCTTTGTTCACTATGTGATCGAGGAATTGAACTTCTTCCAACCAAAATGCATACTTTGAAAACTTAGCGTACAATTCTTCCTTCCTCAATACTTCTAACACCTTTCTCAAATGTTCACCGTGTTCTTGATCATTCTTTGAGTAAATAAGTATGTCATCAATGAAAACAATGACAAACTTGTCAAGGTATGGTCCACACACTCAGTTCATAAGGTCCATGAACACAGCTGGTGCATTAGTTAAACCAAATGGCATGACCATAAACTCGTAATGACCGTAACATGTTCTGAAAGCAGTCTTTGGAATATCATCTTCTTTCACCCGCATTTGATGATACCCGGAAAGTAAGTCAATCTTTGAATAAACAGACGAGCCTTGTAGTTGATCAAATAAGTCGTCGATTCTCGGTAGTGGGTAGCGGTTCTTGATGGTAAGTTTGTTCAACTCTCAGTAGTCGATACACAACCTGAATGTACCATCTTTCTTCTTGACAAACAAAACTGGAGCTCCCCACGGTGATGTGCTTGGTCGAATAAAACCACGCTCTAAAAGTTCTTGTAATTGGCATTGCAGTTCTTTCATCTCGATGGGTGCGAGTCTGTAAGGAGCACGAGCTATTGGTGCAACTCCTGGTACAAGATCTATTTGAAATTCAACGGATCGATGTGGGGGTAATCCCGGTAATTCTTTCGGAAATACATCGGGAAATTCTTTTACGACGGGAACATCATTGATGCTCTTTTCTTCAGTTTGTACTTTCTCGACGTGTGCTAGAACAGCATAGCAACCTTTTCTTATTAGTTTTTGTGCCTTCAAATTAATAATAAGATGTAGCTTCGTGTTGCCCTTTTCTCCGTACACCATTAAGGGTTCTCCTTCTTCTCGTATAATGCGAATTGCATTTTTATAACATATGATCTCTGCTTTCACCTTCTTTCAACCAGTCCATACCGATTATCACATCAAAACTCCCTAACTCTACTGGTATCAAATCAATCTTAAATGTTTCGCTAACCAGTTTAATTTCTCGATTCCGACATATATTATCTGCTGAAATTAATTTACCATTTGCTAATTCGAGTAAAAATTTACTATCCAAAGGCGTCAATGGACAACTTAATTTAGCACAAAAATCTCTACTCATATAGCTTCTATCCGCACCCGAATCAAATAAAATGTAAGCAGATTTATTGTCAATAAGAAACGTACCCGTAACAAGCTCCAGGTCTTCTTGTGCCTATGCGGCATTAATATTGGAAACTCTTCCGCGGCCTTGTCCATTCGTGTTCTCCTGGTTCGGGAAATTTCTAATAATGTGGCCCGGTTTTCCACATTTATAACAAACTACATTGGCATAACTTGCTCCGACACTACTTTCTCCACCATTACTCGTTCCGACACCATTTGTTCCTTTCGTTCTGTTAACCCCTAGTCCGTAGACCTCACACTTCACCGCGCTATGACCATTTCTTTTAAACTTGTTGCAAAATTTGGTGCAGAACCCCAAGTGATACTTTTCACACCTTTGGCATAGCTGCTTCTGATTATTATTGTTGTTGCGGTTGTTATTGTTGTTGGGATGATTGTTGTAGTTGCTGTTGTTGTTGTTGTTATTGTTGTTGGGCCATTTGTTGTAGTTGCGATTGATGTTGCGATTGTTGGGATAGTTGTTGCGATTATTGTTGTAATTGCTGTTGTTGTATTGGTGATTCTTATCACCGTTTTCCTCCCACTTTCTTTTGACTTGCTTCACATTGGCCTCTTCAGCCGCCTGTTCTTTAATTCTTTCCTTAATCTGGTTCACTAGTTTGTGAGCCATTCTACATGCCTGTTGTATGGAGGCGGGCTCGTGCGAACTTATATCTTCTTGGATTCTTTCTGGTAATCCTTTCATAAATGCGTCGATCTTCTCTTACTCATCTTCGAACGCTCTCAGACACAATAGGCACAATTCTGTGAATCGTCTTTCATATGTGGTAATATCAAATCCTTGGGTTAGTAACCCTCTAAGTTCTGTCTTGAGCTTATTGACCTCGGTTCTGGGACGGTACTTCTCGTTCATTAAGTGCTTGAATGCTGACCACGGTAGTGCGTAAGCATCATCTTGTCCCACTTGCTCTAGATAGGTATTCCACCATGTTAACGCAGAATCTGTGAAGGTATGCGTAGCGTACTTCACTTTGTCCTCTTCAGTACACTTACTTATGGCAAACACCGATTCGACCTTCTCGGTCCACCGTTTCAATCCGATCGGTCCTTCGGTTCCATCAAATTCCAAAGGTTTGCAGGCAGTGAATTCTTTGTAGGTGCATCCTACACGATTTCCTGTACTGCTAGATCCAAGGTTATTGTTGGTATGTAGCGCAGCCTGTACTGCGGCTATGTTTGAAGCAAGAAAGGCACGAAATTCCTCTTCGCTCATATTCAAGGTGTGTCGAGTAGTCGGTGCCATTTCCTTCAAATAGTCAAATGAAACAAGTTAATCATACAGAATATTAAGAGTAGTCAATAGTATCTCGTAGCATAATATGAACTCATTTATAAAAGCTTTTTCTTCATATTAGTGTTTTATAAGTTTAAATTCGGGTAGTACCTACCCGTTAAGTTCATACTTAGTAGCTAATATACAATTCAACTACTACAATTCTATATGAAAAACTGATTATAATAATATTTCGCGTTCAAACTTTTACACAATATTTTACAAACTTACAATACCGCTTATTTTACATATAGCATGAAATATAGCACACAATAACTTTGATACAAGATAGTTGTGAAGATAATTCTAGCTAGTACACAAGTCGTTCAGCAAAGGTAATAAAGACACGTAATTCATACGTCCAGAAACAAGTCATGCATTCTGGTTTTACTAGGACAACTTCCCATCCTTGGTCTTGTGGAGCATAACCGTTATGGCCGTTGATAAGACAGCGTGTTGTAACGTCGTCAAAGGGACGAGGGTTACGTAATGTCCAACAGTCCTGTAACAATCTAAAAACCTCATTTCTTACCCCAATTACCGACTCCGTCACTTGTGGGAACGTTTTGTTTAATAGTTGTAGCCCGATGTTCTGGTTCTCACTTTGGTGAGAAGCGAACATCACTAACCCGTAAGCATAACATGCTTCTTTATGTTGCATGTTAGCCGCTTTTTCTAAATCTCGAAGTCCTATATTCGGATATATTGAGTCAAAATAATTTCTTAACCCGTTGCGTAAAATAGCATTTAGGTTCCCCGCAATATATGCGTCAAAGTAAACACATCGTAACTTATGAATTTCCCAATGTGATATCCCCCATCTTTCAAACGAAAGCCTTTTATAAACCAAGGCATTCTTGTAACGTTCTTCGAATGTCTTACAAACTGATCTCGCCTTAAATAGTTGTGCCGAGGAATTCTGACCGACTCTAGACAAGATTTCATCAATCATGTCTCCTGGTAGGTCTCTTAAAATATTGGGTTGTCTATTCATTTTGTGTTTTTATACTGTAAAATAGACAAGAGTTAGATTCATAAAAAAAATACTTATTAATACAATCAATTTTTACATATATCATAAAGCATAAGCACACTATATTACATATATTACACCACACGAATACAACTATCTTATTCCGACTCGCTCGTTTCTTCTTCTTCTTCGGTTTTGGTTCGTTTTGCCAAGTTTCTAGGGATATATGATGTTCCCCTAATACGAGCTGTGATGACCCAAAAATTTCTGACCAAATTTAAACTTAATCTTTGTATGATTAACATTTCCGACATGATAAGCAAAGTCTGTAAAACTGAATCTCAAAATTTTTGAACTACTTTTATATATTTAAATACCCTTCGGTTGTTTTCGACGATTCGCGAACAATTATATGTAAATAGATACATATATACTATAACTTGAAAAGGTAACAATGTATTAATTGTTTGATACCGTACATTAAACTTATTGGTTTAAATATCTATTTGAATATATATGATAAGTTGAAATATTTATTATTAAAATTTATTTATAGATAACTTTCAAGGTGTATTTAAAAACTGATTTATATATTAAAAAGATATATACATATATATAATTTCAAGTTATTTAGTAAACGATAGTAACATTCGATTCGATTGATATTTAGATAAGTTAACTAAAGCATTTAAGATGAACCAGTAAAACACTAATTTGCTACAGTATTTTCAAATTGCTACAGTACCCAAAAATGCTACAGTGTTTTCGAAAATCACTATTTGCTACAGTGAAATTGACTTTGCTACAGCAAATTGCTACAGTAAACACTATTTCAAAATAAATAAATAAAATATACATATGTATATGTATATACTGTGAGACGATGATTTATAGAAGCAAATAACCAAAACACTTAATTGATTAAAGCTACACTTAGAGTGACATAGTTATCAATGATTAAATTTAATTTTTGATAAAGGTACACGTTACGTAACGAAAATTGCTAGTTTTCTAAGCGTACGTAAGGACGTTCGAAAAATCGGAACTGGGACATAAGTCGAGTGACGATGTACGACTTATCGGAACAAAAATTACAAGTTAACTATGCAAGTAAATTTAATATAATATATAATTAATTATATAAATTAAATATATTATATTTATATTTATATTAAATAATTATGTCGACAAACAAAAAGTTAAAAGTTTGTGAGCTGTCATACCTTCCCATGCGATCGCATGGGAAATGGCTTGGGAAGCCATGCGATCGCATGGCACCCTTTTGCTGGCCACATCTATAAATTCGCGATTTATGTTTCTGATTCAATTCATTATTTTTACTCCGTATTTATTATATTATTTATTATTATTATTATTATTATTATTATTATTATTATTATTATTATTATTAATAAGATTATTATTAATCTTATTATTTTTATTATTAGTATTATTATTTTTGCGATACAAAAATAATAATGTACATAAAATATTACGACGGAGTGCTGTCCAAGTAATTTTCAAAAACAAGTTTCCGAGCGAGCTAGAGCTAAGGAAAATATGGGTTATTGCCAAGGAAATTATGGGTAATGTTCGAGGGTATTTTTGAGAATCAAACCTCATGTTTATCATCTCCGATGCGTCTACGTGCTTTCCTACAATATTGTATATCAATATTAAACAGTGAGTTTCATAAGATCCCTTTTACTCTCTACATTTTTGGACTGAGAATACATGCAAATGCTTTATTAACCGATATACAATATTTATATGCGTGAGTTTTATTTGCCCCATTTTTAATTGCTTTTGCAATATATATTTTTGGGCTGAGAATACATGCACTTTATTTTAAATGCAATGGATACAAGTACATACTAAATTCTACACTGAGTTTGAACCGAAAATCCCTTAGCTTTGGTAACTAGTAACTGCTAGTTATAAGAACTGATGGGCGCGAGTAGTAGTATATGGATCCATAGGGCTTGATATCCCCGTCCGAGCTAGAGCACTAGCCTTTTAACGGACGTATGCTATTTGAGAAGCGTACACGTTGTTTTGCGTGTATTATTAAGATGATTATACAAAGGGTACAAATTATATATACGTTAAGTTTAGTTACCAGAGTGCTCAATTTCGTAGAATATTTTGATAAATGTTTCTGGATGAAACAACTGAAATCTTGTGATCCACCTTTATATGCAGATTATACGAAACATTAAAACTATGAACTCACCAACCTTTGTGTTGACACTTGTTAGCATGTTTATTCTCAGGTTTCCTAGAAGTCTTCCGCTGTTTGCTTATATGTTAGACAAGCTATGTGCATGGAGTCTTACATGGCATATTTATCAAGGAAACGTTGCATTCACCAAATCATCACCATGTATCTTATTTTGACTGCATTGTCAATGGAAGTATTATTGTAAACTTATTTACTGTGATTGTCTATATGTAAAAATCATCAGATGTCGAAAACCTTTGATTTAAATATTCATTTATGGTGTGCCTTTTCAAAAGAATGCAATGTTTACAAAACGTATCATATAAAGGTCAAATACCTCGCAATGAAATCGATGAATGACGTGTTCGTCCAAAGGGATTTGGAAGGATCGTCACACGAGCCGTCGTTTTCCACATTGGTTTAGAAATACCTGGTGGTTTAGAGGTTCCCGGGTTATTGTGACAACTTAAGAAATACGGGTGTTGACGATACATATAAAGTTCATCGGGTTTGGAATCAAATTTCTCTATTTTTATGCCCTTTTTCTTATTGTTCTCTTTTGCCTTATTAAATTGTGTTGGGGTAATTTCTATAACATCATCGGAATCCTTGTCGGGATCCGATTCATCGGAGAATTGGTAATCCTCCCAATACTTTGCTTCCTTGGCGGAAACACCATTGACCATAATTAACTTTGGTCAGTTGGTTGAGGATTTTCTTCTACTTAACCGTTTTATTATTTCCTCCACTGGTTATATTTCTTCTTCCGGTTCCGATTCTTCTTCCGATTCCGATTCTTCTTCCGGTTCCGACTCTTCTTCCGGTTCCTCTTCGGGAACTTGTGAATCAGTCCACGAATCATTCCAATTTACATTTTACTCTTCATTATTATTAGGTGAGTCAATGGGACTTGTTCTAGAGGTAGACATCTATCACATAATATCAAACACGTTAAGAGATTAATATATCACATAATATTCACATGTTAAAAATGTATAGTTTCCAACAAAATTTGTTAAGCAATCATTTTTCAAGTAAACACGGTCGAAGTCCAGACTCACTGATGCATCCTAACAAACTCGATAAGACACACTAATGCAAAATTCTGGTTCTCTAAGACCAACGCTCTGATACCAACTGAAATATCCCGTTCTTATTGATTAAAAACGTTCCATATTAATTGATTTCGTTGCGAGGTTTTGACCTCTATATGAGACGTTTTTCAAAGACTGCATTCATTTTAAAACAAACCATAACCTTTATTTTATCAATAAAGGTTTAAAAAAGCTTTACGTAGATTATCAAATAATGATAATCTAAAATATCCTGTTTACACGCGACCATTACATAATGGTTTACAATACAAATATGTTACAACGAAATAAGTTTCTTGAATGCAGTTTTTACACAATATCATACAAGCATGGACTCAAAATCTCATCCTTATTTAAGTATGCGACAGCGGAAGCTCTTAATAATCACCTGAGAATAAACATGCTTAAAATGTCAACAAAAATGTTGGTGAGTTATAGGTTTAACCTATATATAATCAAATCATAATAATAGACCACAAGATTTCATATTTCAATACACATCCCATACATAGAGATAAAAATCATTCATATGGTGAACACCTGGTAACCGACATTAACAAGATGCTTATTTAAGAATATCCCCATCATTCCGGGACACCCTTCGGATATGATATAAATTTTGAAGTACTAAAGCATCCGGTATTTTGGATGGGGTTTGTTAGGCCCAATAGATCTATCTTTAGGATTCGCGTCAATTAGGGTGTCTGTTCCCTAATTTTTAGATTACCAGACTTAATAAAAAGGGGCATATTCGATTTTGATAATTCAACCATAGAATGTAGTTTCACGTATTTGTGTCTATTTTGTAAATCATTTATAAAACTTGCATGTATTCTCATCTCAAAAATATTAGATTTTAAAAGTGGGACTATAACTCACTTTCACAGATTTTTTACTTCGTCGGGAAGTAAGACTTGGCCACTGGTCGATTCACGAACCTATAACAAATATGTACATATATATCAAAGTATGTTCAAAATATATTTACAACACTTTTAATACATTTTGATGTTTTAAGTTTATTAAGTCAGTTGTCCTCGTTAGTAACCTACAACTAGTTGTCCACAGTTAGATGTACAGAAATAAATCGATATATATTATCTTGAATCAATCCACGACCCAGTGTATACATATCTCAGTATTGATCACAACTCAAACTATATATATTTTGGAATCAACCTCAACCCTGTATAGCTAACTCCAACATTCACATATAGAGTGTCTATGGTTGTTCCGAAATATATATAGATGTGTCGACATGATAGGTCGAAACATTGTATACGTGTCTATGGTATCTCAAGATTACATAATATACAATACAAGTTGATTAAGTTATGGTTGGAATAGATTTGTTACCAATTTTCACGTAGATAAAATGAGTAGTTTTTACCAATTTTGTTTTGCTCACCATTTCTTCGTTTCTAATCCGTTTTGAGTGATTTATGCGGCCACGGTTTCGTATTGAACTTGACTTTATGAAACTAAATATAAAAGGTATAGGTTTATAGTCAGAAATACAAGTTACAAGTCGTTTTTGAAAGAGGTAGTCATTTTCGTCGAAAGAACGACATCTTGATGACTGTTTTGAAAAACATACTTTCACTTTGAGTTTAACCATGATTTTTGGATATGGTTTCATGTTCATAAGAAAAATCATTTTCCCAGAAGTATAGCTTTTAAATCAAAGTTTTTCATAGTTTTTAATTATCCAAACCAAAACAGCCCCCGGTTGTAACTACGACGGCGTAAATTCTGTTTTATGGTGTTTATCGTGTTTCCGGGTTTTAAATCATTAAGTTAGCATATCATATAGATATAGATCATGTGTATAGTTAATTTTAAAAGTGTAGTTAAAGGATTAACTTTATTTGCGAACAAGTTTAGAATTAACTAAACTATGTTCTAGTGATTACTAGTTTACCACTTCGAATATGATAGCTTTTTATGTATGAATCAAATGATGTTATGAACATCATTACTACCTTAAGTTCCTTGGATAAACCTACTAGAAAAGAGAAAAAATGGATCTAGCTTCAACGGATCCTTGGATGGCTCGAAGTTCTTGAAGCAGAATCATGACACGAAAACAAGTTCAAGTAAGATCATCACTTGAAATAAGATTGTTATAGTTATAGAAATTGAACTAAAGTTTGAATATGATTATTACCTTGTATTAGAATGATAACCTACTGTAAGAAACAAAGATTTCTTGAGGTTGGATGATCACCTTACAAGATTGGAAGTGAGCTAGCAAACTTGAAAGTATTCTTGATTTTATGTAACTAGAACTTGTAGAATTTATGAAGAACACTTAGAACTTGAAGTTAGAACTTGAGGGAGATCAATTAGATGAATAAAATTGAAGAATGAAAGTGTTTGTAGGTGTTTTTGATCGTTGGTGTATGGATTAGATATAAAGGATATGTAATTTTGTTTTCATGTAAATAAGTCATGAATGATTACTCATATTTTTGTAATTTTATGAGATATTTCATGCTAGTTGCCAAATGATGGTTCCCACATGTGTTAGGTGACTCACATGGGCTACTAAGAGCTGATCATTGGAGTGTATATACCAAGAGTACATACATCTAAAAGCTGTGTATTGTACGAGTACGAATACGGGTGCATAAGAGTAGAATTGTTGATGAAACTGAACGAGGATGTAATTGTAAGCATTTTTGGTAAGTAGAAGTATTTTGATAAGTGTCTTGAAGTCTTTCAAAAGTGTATGAATACATATTAAAACACTACATGTATATACATTTTAACTGAGTCGTTAAGTCATCGTTAGTCGTTACATGTAAGTGTTGTTTTGAGACATTTAGGTTAACGATCTTGTTAAATGTTGTTAACCCAAAGTTTATAATATCAAATGAGATTTTAAATTATTATATTATCATGATATTATGATATATTAATATATCTTAATATGATATATACATTTAAATGTCGTTACAACGATAAACGTTACATATATGTCTCGTTTCGAAATCTTTAAGTTAGTAGTCTTGTTTTTACTTATGTAGTTCATTGTTAATACACTTAATGATATATTTAATTATCATATTATCATGTTATATATAATATAACAATGTATTAATATGCTTCATATATATTTAGTAAGACGTGGTTATAACGATAATCGTTATATGTATCGTTTCGAGTTTCATACGTCAATAGTCTCCTTTTTAAGTATATAAATTATTGTTACTATTTTTAATGAGATACTTGATGATCATTATATCATGTTAAATATATATATTTATTCATTTATGTATCATCATGTCATATACAACTTATAGCGTTCGTGAATCATTGCTCAAACTGGGTAATCAGACGTTTACAAAATTTCCGTTTCAATTAACCAAGTCTTAACAAGTTTGATTGCTTAACATGTTGGAAACATTTAATCATGTAAATATAGTTTTCATTAAACATATAATCATAGAAAGGTTCGGAAAAGTTCGGGTCACTACATATGCCATTGGAGAATGTTTTGAAATTGGGGAGGAACGAATTATTGTTGACAAAATAAAAAGAATCCTTCCAGTTTTCTGCAAGCCTTTTTTCATGCCTGCTCTAAAAGACACTCGATCGGAAAAGGAATACGAATCGTGTTCACTCACTTGATAACGAAAGATGTTTTAGAAAAAATTGAATAAAGTATCTTGATTGTTCACCCTACACCACATCCCGAATAAAGATACACGAGTGGCGAAATAAGGATGCAATTTCCCGAACCCTATGTTGTCGGTGGATAACACTTGCATGAAAAACTGGGTCAGTGGTATGCGAGTGTTCCCTACTTCAAGGGTTTGATCATAAACACTGATCATGTTAGGGGGTGGTTTGTAGGTTCATTGATTTGATGATGGTATGGTTGGTGAATAATTGACCATCGGAGGGTATCAATCGATGATACACTTGATGGATTCTTCATCAAGTGTAGATGAAATTGAGTGAACGTGAAAGACGGTTGAAGATAATGAAGAAGTGGCCATGATTAACAGAAATGAACAAAAAAGAATTTAAACTGACCTGAAAGATATATCGTTGCCGAAAGTCTTGATCCGAAATGTTTGAGAACGAGGAAGGAGAGAAGAAGATTTTGGATTTTTACCTAATTCGGTAAAAAAAAAAAAAAAAAGGTTTTCATTTATAATATAGAATTAGGGCTCCAAACACATAGAGTTAATTTGCTAACCGTACAAATATCCTCATCTTAACGGTTTGGAAAGAAAATGTGTGGTGCATGATAGGGAAACCCAACCGTTTACTATAGCATGGGGCAGGATAGCAAACCCTTGGATTGGTGATTTGACAGGTTGTCATCATTAGATGATTCCCATCGTATTAACATCATCATTAGCAAACGTTTGATTGACAATGTCTGCTCAACATTTAACGCTAAATTGAGTGAGAATCTTTCTTAATTGATTAGTTCTTAGAAAATCATATGAGATTTTTTTATGTACGAAGCTTATAGAAAATTTATTATTCGTAAGAGTTTAATGTCATGCGCACATTGGTAGTGCACATAACATTATACTGGGGGGCTTAATGATACGCGTACCTTTGAACATAGTGCTCGTGCGTATCATGTGTTGGGCGCACGTCAGTCCGGAATAAATTAACTCAAAAATAAAAAACGTGACATTTAATTTCTTAAGTGAACGCGTAGAAGATCTTATCCATAATTAAGCATGATCTTTTTCCAACCGCCAACCCTTTATTTATGGAGAATTTCGGGAAGAATCTATAAAGAATTAACCAGTATTTAAGGTTAGGGTTTCACTATAAATATAACCCTAAACCTTGTGCAAACACACAACACGTTTTCTGCATTACTCGATGAATCCAGAAAACATCTTTACAGTAACAGGTATGTTATTTATGAACGGTAACCCTATGAAACCACCCAAGTGGCCATTATTGCGGCAACGGCCATTAATGGTGGACTAGGTTTTAATCACCATTTCGTAGATCATCATCTCAATAAGGGTTACTCACGGTAAACCAGGCCGACGATTAAAACCATGAAGTCCTTAAACACTCCCATCTGGCACTCAACGTAAATCCTGTCCTGGCTACATATTTATGTTCGATCAGTAAACACAACATTACTTATTTCTATGGCTTCTTTGAACCCAAGTAAGTCGTTTAAAGCATTTAAAGTAGAAGATCTTATGAGATTGGATGATTCCTATCCTTCTGAGTTTCCAAAACACGAGCTTGGATTTTTCAGAGAACAACTTATGAATTACATTAATGATGTACGTGGTGATGAAAGGTAAGGTTTAGTCATATGAAAGATTTTGGGCAACTTGTAAAGATGATGGTTGTAACAAACAAGAGTATAATATATCTGAAGGTATATCTTATTTTGAAACTTGCATTGATTTTTCCCGTTGCAATAACTACAGTGGAGTGTGCTTTTTCAGCAATGAAGTTAATAAAGAACGATTTGCGAAACAAATTGGGAGATCAATTTATGAATGATTATCTACTCACATGTATTGAGAAGGATGTGTTAGATGGTATTAGCAATGATGCAATTATGGATGAATTTTTCGATATGAAACCTCATAGACAACAGTAAAAGCTTACCTTTAGTATTTAGTGGATTGAATATATGATATTTTTGTACAGGGGCTAATATTTGTGGAAATATCAATTCCCATTTTGTATAAATAATATTTTTTTGTATGATGGTTTTTGTAATGAGAATAATAATCTTATTTTTTGAGAGTAATATCTAATTTTATGTTTTCTTTGGGTGTGACTCGACCCGTACCGATTTGACCCGACACATTCAATATTTTTTTTGCAAGTAAGTTATCGAATAAATTTTTTGGGACCCTATTGGGTTTTGATCCTAGAATCGTCATTGAAATATATCCTCATTTGTTTATTTAAAAAAATAAACTGTAATAGATAACTAAATAAGTCGATTCAACAAAACGACTAAAGCCTAGCGGGAAAACAAATGTAGTGAACAAACACAAGACCAAAACCAATCCCTCGCAAATAGACAAGAACAACTCGGTCAAGAGACACCGAATCAACATAACTAAGAACTAAAAAAGCAACTAGAAAAACACGACCATACCTAAAAATAGAGACAACAAAGTCGAAAAGTTACCAACACATCAAGCCGAGGACATGCAACCAACAAGGATCAGGTGACTTCGAGGGCAAAAGCATCTACTTAATGAAATATGTGTCATCATCATTCATATATTTACCATTCAATATAAAGAACTTTCAAATAATCGTTTAATATTATAATATAACTGAATAGAGTTAATATGGTAGCGCTTCGCTCATTTTGACTCGAAATCTCGATGTCCTTAATTTATAAGTTATTAATATCAATATCAAGAATCAATCAAGTTATAATTAATCTATATGAATATTTTTAACAGTTTTCGCTTACAAACATAAAACAATTGTACATAGCCATTATTTACTAAGTTTTGATGTCGGTTACCTAATTGTACAATAACTTTATGCATATTAACGACAATCTTAAGATATGTCATTAGAAATTCCAAGTAAAATTATGATATTTTAAAATCAAAAGATAACTATTGCGTATGCAATTTTTTTGGGAGACAATCGAAAAGTCAAAAACTATCATAAGGTAATCCCGTTAGGTTGCTTTAGATGTACACGGTCTAATCAGATTCACCCACGCCGCCTAATCAAGTTATCACGTGACCGTTTTCGACAAATTCTCTGTTCACCTGAAAAGTTAAGATATTTTACTCGTAAATTTTTTCAGGACCTCAACTATTAGACTATCTTGAATAGTTTGTATCAACAAATCAATATAAACTAAATTAAATTAATATTCCAAGTTGCAAACATTAATTTCACGTAAAAATTAAGCATAAAGGTTTTTTTGTTTTGTTAACTTTTACATTAAGATGTCACGGTTGGCGGTTTATTACATCTAAAGTAATGGTAATTTCAATAATGTATTACATAGTATATATAATCATCTTTTGCTAAGGTCGATTACTTTCGCATATATTTATTGCACAATAAAAAATATATTAGAACAATGGACCAAAACGCTCATTTTCACAATGAATTATAACGATTCTTCCTAAAATAAGATATTACTAAAATGCCTTCGCAAGTCGTAAGGTGACCATGCGACCATGCGACTCGCCATTTGCTTGGTGATGTCCGAGGAAATTCAACTCGCGAACCGAAACTTAGACTCATACCGAGACTACACGAGTCGCGATGTCGCATGGTGCTATTGCGAGTTGTGTCTGACCGTGATTTATGATTCATACGATGGTGATGAACGAGTCTCAAGGCACACAAGGGTTACCTTGCAACTAACTTGGCACTTATTTTAATAAGATCTTCGATAAGATTGTTTGACAGATTTGAGATTTTTAAGCCAAAAGTGGGGTCCAATTGCTTCACGAGTTTCACTGTTAAACCTCCACATATACTAGTCACTTACCACCATCAACATCACCAAGTACCAACATCATTATTCACCTAGAAAGCTGCATATATCAACGTCAACATTCATCACCACCAACATCAACACCAACATCAACACCATCGTCAATCACCACTAACCCCACCTCATCACCACCACCACACCTATCACCACCATCGTTCATTACCACTAACATCACCACCATTGTTTGTCACTGCGAACCGCATCATCATCATCACCAACAGTATACCACTATCACCACCACCACCAACAGTCTATACCACAACACCATCACCATCACCATCACCATCACCATCACCACATGAATCACCACCTTGCGACTGTGCATAACCTGTGCGACTAGTGATCTAACACTAGTCACAAGGTTCGTAGGTAAGAAAATATGACCTTCTGACTGCTAATGATCTAACTCTAGTTGCAGAGTTCGCTTGTCAAATAATTTGACCTTGTGACTGTGCATAATTGGTGATACTAATGATCTAACACTTGTCGCAAGGTTCGCATGTAAGATAATCTAACCTTCCAACTTAATTCCAACAAGCTGCACCAACAACAGTCGTAACCAACCTACTATTCTTGATTATAGAACACAAAATAATATGTTTCAAGGGCTTAATACAGCTCATCACCTGAATCTTGAATTTTCAGGATTATTGTTCATCTACTTTATTTTTTAGGGTAATTGATCTTGTTGAAGACTGTTTTTTAAGTTCTTGAAGATCTACCATTTGTTGCAAGACTTTATCATCCTTGTTCACAATATTCACCTGTTGTGGTCTTCTAGATAAGCTTTCAACCGGTGGCCATTGACTTTGAAGTTTTCGGTGGGTCCTTCTAATTCTACGGCTCCATGCGAAAAAGTATGTATTACTTTAAATGGTCCAGTCCATCGTGATCAGAATTTACCAGCGAATTTCTTGAATCGAGAATTGAAGAGTAGAACTTTATCTCCGCGAGCGAACTTTGTTGGTATCAGTTTTGCATCATCTGTCAGCTTCATTCGTTCCTTGTAGATATACGATATCTCATATGCTTGGTCTCTTAAATCAGCGAGTTCATTCATTTGCATCTTCAGATGCCTAGCGATTACTGAAGGATCGAGGTTACAGGTCTTCAATTCCCAGAGAACTTTGTATTCGAGTTCTAGTGGAAGGTGACATGCTTTTCCATAGATCATGCGGTAGGGTGTAGTTCCTAGAGGATTCTAGTAAGCAGTCCGGAATTCCCACAAAGCATCATCTAGTTTTTTGTCCCATTTATTCCCATGATGGCCGACGGTTCGTTCTAGAATTCTTTTAAGTGCTCTGTTAGTGACTTCTGCCTGTTCGTTGGTCTACGGATGATATGCAGTGGACATCTTGTGGGTAACTCCGTATTGTTGCTCACCTTCATGAATTGAGTATTACAGAAGTGTGTGCCTCTATCATTTATTATAGCGCGGGGAGCTCCGAATCGGCAGAAGAGTCTTTTCAGGAAATTGGTGACGACCTTGGCATCATTAGTTGGAAATGATTGGGCTTCGGCGCATCTGGAGACGTAATCTACTACTACGAGGACATATTTTTCCCCATTAGACTTGGGGAACGGCCCCATAAAGTCTAATTCCCATATATTAAAGATTTCACAAGCTTGGATATTAGTCCGAGGCATCTCATTCTTCATAAAGATACTCCCTTGTCTTTTACAAGCATTGCAACGCTTTACAAGCTCTTGCGCATCTCGGAATATAGTAGGCCAATAAAATTCTGAATCGTAGACTTTTCTTGCAGTTAAGTTTGCTCCATGATGACCTCCAGTTGGTCCGTGATGACATTGGTGAAGAATCTCTGTTGCTTGTTTCTCATCTACGCATCTCCTGATTATCTGATTAGGGCAAATTCTGAATAGATACGGATCTTCCCAGTAGTAGAACTTAGCATCCCTGAAGAACTTCCTTCTTCGGGAGGTGCTCATTCCTTTTTGTACTACTTCGTCAACTAGGTAGTTGGCTATGTCAGCGTACCAATGGGTATCAGTGAATTGTGATCCTATGTTGGCTTTTCCTAAGCTCATAAACTGTTCTTCCGGAAATTTGTCTCTAATATCTTGTTCAGCAAGTTGTTCCATCGCTGGATTCTCCAAACGACTAAGATGAACTGCTGCGACGTTCTCTGCTCCTTTCTTATCTTTAATCTCAATATCAAATTCTTAAAGGAGTAAGATCCATCGTAGGAGTCTTGGCTTAGCATCTTGCTTAGTAAACAGATATTTTAGGGCTGAATGATCTGTGTAAACCGTAGTTTTGGACAGAATGAGATAAGAACGAAATTTTTCGAAGGTGAAACTACTTCTAGCAGCTCCTTTTCCGTAGTGGGGTAATTCTCTTGTGCTCCGGTTAAGGTTTTGTTGGCGTAATAGATCTAATGGAAATGCTTATCTTTCCGTTGTCTTAGTACAGCTCCAACTGCGAAGTCACTAGCGTCACACATGATTTCGAATGCTAAGCTCCAATCAGGAGCTATCATGATGGATGCATGTGTGAGCTGTTCCTTTAGATAGTTGAACGCTTGAACACATTCTTCATTAAAGGCGAACATAACTTACTTTCCGAGGAGATGAGTAATAGGTCGTGTGACCTTTGAAAAATCTTTGAAAAAACGTCGGTAGAGTCCGGCGTGTCCAAGGAAACACCTCACAGCTTTTACTGTGGTAGGTTCTGGAAGTTTGGTTATGGTTTCGATCTTAGCCTTGTCAACTACTATTCCTGACTTTGATATCTTATGTCCTAAAACTATTCATTCTCTTACCATGAAGTGAAATTTTTCCCAATTTAGAGCTAAGTTCGAATCTTCGCACATGGTGAGCATCTTGTCAAGGTTAGAAAGGCATGACTTAAAGGTACTACCGAAGACGAATAAGTCATCCATGAAGAGTTCCATACAACGTTTAATCATGTCATGGAATATAACTACCATACACCTCTGAAATGTAGCAGGTGCATTGTATAACCCAAAGGGCATGCATCGATAGGCAAATGTTCCGTAAGGACAGGTGAAGGTTGTCTTTTTTTGGTCCTTTAAATCGAGGGGAAATTGAAAGTAGCCAGAAAAACCGTCAAGGAAACAATAGAACTCATTTCCTGATAGGCGTTCCAACATTTGATCAATGAACGAAAGTGGAAAATGATCTTTTCGAGTTGCATCGTTTAATTTACGATAATCTATGCAAACCCTCTAACCGGTGACCTCCCGTGTTGGAATAAGTTCATTATTCTCATTTTTTATTACGGTCATTCCTTCTTTCTTGGGTACCACTTGAACAGGACTGATCCATGGCGAATCGGAAATAGGATAGATCAGATCGGCATCCAGAAGTTTGATTACTTCCTTCTTGACGACTTCTTGAATCATTGGATTGACCCTTCTTTGCCTCTGAACTTATGGATTGAAATCATCTTCCATGAAGATCATGTGGGTGCAATAGTTTGGACTGATTCCTTTTATGTCAGAAATCTTCAAAGCAATTGCTTTCCTATGTGATTTCAGAACCTTAATCAATTCTGTCTTCTCGTGTGGCGTGAGATCTTTATAAATGATTACAGGGAGTTGCGATTCTCCTTCTAAGAATGCATACTCCAGATGTTTGGGTAACTTCTTCAACTCAAATTTCGGAGGTTCCTCGATAGATGGCTTTATTCTTGATATTTCATTTTTGTCTAACGAGTCATATCACTCCTAGAATTCTGATTCTTCTTCCTTAATAGCGGTCACTGATGTTATATATTCTTTGGTTCTGGAAATTTTCCTTCTTAATGCTTCATCTTTAGAAACTTCTTCTTTAGTTTCGAAGGTTGGCTCAGGAATTTCATCACAGTCCTCTTTTAACTGCGGTTCCTGGAATGCCGGAATGAAATCTATTTTCTTATTCGGTCTTCTCCTTAATAGAGGTAGGGAAATGCCTTGACCTAGCGGTGTTATACGGATAGTTTTGCTGAGTAAGTTACTTTTGGAGAGAGAAGATTTATATTGACCAGGATCTATAGCTAAATGGTTGTCGAGATTTTCTTCAGGAGGTATAAAGAACAGATCCTTAGAAATTTAATCTTGACTGCATATAGCCATGGTATCCTCCAGATATTCGTTGACGAGTTCTTGAAAAGAATCAGCGAGATTGAGATCTTCTTCGCGAGGATGGCTCATGAGCCGGTCGACATTAAATGTGACTTCATCATTTCCAACTCTTACTTTCAGTGATTTCTCGTGTACGTCAATTATGGCCTTGGCAGTATTCAAGAATGGTTTGCCAAGTATGAGTGGGACCTTCGTGTCTTCCTCAATATCCATAATGACGAAATCAACTACAAATGCAAACTTATCCACTCTTACTAGGAAATTCTCAGTTATTCCTCGAGGAATCTTAACTAATTTGTCCGCGAGTTGGATAGTCATTCTGGTAGGTCTTAAGTCATTAAGTCCTAGCTTTTTGAATAATGAATAGGGCATTAGGTTTACACTGGCTCCTAAATCTACTAATGCATTGATGATCTGGACATCTTGCAGATAGCAAGGTACGGTAAATCTTCCTGTATCTCCTAACTTAGGGGGAATACCATGTTGTAACACTAATGAACATTCCTCACTTAAGGGTAAGCTAACTATCTCTCTTTGTTTGAAAGTAATTCTTTGAAAAATTTAGCAGAGTTTGGCATCTCTACTAAAGCATCTACTAGTCGTACATTCAAATGCAGCTTTTTAATAATATCCCAATACTTAGCGAATTGCGCTTCTTGTTTTTTCTTCCTAAGGTATGCAGGCTCGTGGAATAATTTTTGGAGCTTTAGGAGAGATAGGTTCCGGTGGATTGACAACTGGGTCAATTGGCACAGGTTCCGTATCGGAAAAATCTTGTACGGGTATATTAACAGTTGTATCCTTCCCACCTATAGTTACTACTTGGGCATCAAACTCACTACAATTTGTTTCAACTTTAGTGATTAATCGTTTAAGAGTAAGCTGAAAATTAGTTATTAACTCTTCAAAAGTCTCTATCAAAGTATCAAACTTATTTTGGCATTCTATGACTTGAATGTTTATTATGTATTGCTTTTTTATAAAGTCGACTAAAGTTTCCTTAGAGTGGAGAATAGGTTGATGTAATGGGAAAATTATATTAGAGTCCAAGCTATTTTGCTGTTTATATGCCCATCTAGGGTAAGGATACCTTAGACTGGTTCTAGTAGCATCGAAACTTTTAGGAATTGATAAACTTTGAAGAGTGAGAGTGAGATCTTGTAACCTGGTTTCTAGCACTTTTACCATTTGAGTGAAAATGTCATCCTTCTCAGCAGCTTCATTGCTCCAATCTTCCTGTTGTGCAGTTATTGTTTCTAAAAGATTTCATGCTTCGTCTATTGTTCGTGACATAAAATTGCCTTGCGAGGCCATGTATAGGAAAGACTTATCATCCTTGGTCAAACCATTGTAAAGTGTACAGATTATATCTACCCGACTTAACGAATGATTCAGACATCTTTTAAGCATCACCTTTACTCTATTCAATGCTAGACACAATGACTCGCCTTCTTTTTGAGAAAAGTTTGTGATGTCATTTCTTAAACAGGTTTGTAGGGAAGGTGGATAGAATTTGTTTAAAAACTTTGTGGCTAATTCCTCCCATGAATGTATTGAATTTGGTTTAAGCTTATCAAACCATGTTAAAGCGCGTGTAGATAAAGAATATTGAAAAGCTGAAGTTTCAAAGTGTTTTTCTCGTTTTCTTCCTTCTTAAAAGAGTCAGCTAGACTGATAAATTTATTCATGTGAAAGTTTGGATCGTCAGTCGAAAATCCTTGAAATTTACAGATCATACTTACCAATTTGATCATGTGTCAACTGATTTCAGGAATTTCTTTAGTTCCTAAGGTGATTGATCATCCTCTTTCTTCTAAGCATGACTTTTGCATAGAAGCAAGGGTGTTTTGTTGTTACATTTTTTAGGTTTTCTGTTTAAAAGACTATAAAAAATATCTTTTATAAAATATTAATTAACTAAAAGGATCGATAATTTAATTAAAACAATTACTCTTGAAATTCGGTCGCTAACCTTATCGGATATTCTAATTGATAGGATTTCTTACAGATTACTTTGTACCTAAGTGGTCAGATCGACTGCGGAGAGGTAGGATCCTTTTGGTTCCAATATAATTGGAGAATGTTCGGAAAATCCAACAATCAAGTCCGTATATAATTGTCTTTCTTAGACACCACCAAATAATACTTTTGTCTGTTTAAAATATTTCTCAATCAAAATATTCGATCCTCGGCAGCGGCGCCAAAAACTTGTTATTCCTATGTTATGACCGAAACGGACGGTTTTATTTACGCGGTGTCGTTAGGCCTTAAGGTGTCAGAATCAGCTAATTGAGAGGGAGAACAGTGGTTTATTATTTATATTTTGCGGGGCCTAAATTTACTTTTAACTTTCTAAGGTAGAAGGTGTAAGTTAACATAGGGTCATACTTTTGAATGGTTTAATGAATTGAAGATCAAGTGGATAATTTTCTTTGGTTAAATTACCTAGATAAAAGATAGTAGTTGGTTTTAAGCTAATGATCCTAATTACAAAAAATTAAAGGTGGTGGAGGGTATCCGGAGTATGCAGATCAGGGAAATATTGACCAAGATATCGGTTTGGGCTAGGGAAAGGTAATTATGTTTATGTTAAAGCTATTATTAGAATGGTGTAGATCTGGTTGGATGGGCCAATTACACAGACCTACTTATCTCTAAACTCTCGGAGTTCTCGTTGAGCAGTGAAAGTATGTCACTTGGTTGTATAATTGAAAGGTGACTATACCTCGGAGGTTATCCTCAGTAAAGAACTAGGTTTATTAGTGAGTTGAGTTCTAATCCTAACACTCGTTATCAGTTCGGGTAACTGAATAATAACATGCCGTGTTGAGTGAACACTGATCACAAACGGAAGGAGTCCGTCGGGTCAAGTTGACAAAACATTAATGTAAACTAACAACCATTTCATCATACTAATGAGATCAAACCAATTTAATACAGCATTACAGTTGATATACTGAAAGTAAAGCAGATAGAAACCTAATAGATACCTAAACAGTTGATATGACTTAATCTTAGGGCAACAATCAAACATGAACATGCAATAGGTTTAGGTCACACAGTTAAGAATCAATAGGTATACTAGGTCATTCATGTCTCAATTCCTAAGTTCTGTGTCCTAAAAGCGTATTAGATGCCTCTCAGGAACTCTGGCCATACCGAGTTCATAGAATCTTCAGGTACAGTATAATCAGGGGTCTTAATCCTATGAAGTATCTATGTTCATATAGGTGGACAAGTCCTGATCACAACCTAGGTTGGTCAATCCTTAAGATGCTAGCATACGAATCTATCGGGGTTACAGATTCAGTATAACAATAGTAACCATACGAATTTAACATAATTACGCTAACCCAAACTTCTATCATGGTAACATACAGATTAATTAAGCTAACATGGTAATATCGGAACGCATTATTAAACATAAATGATAACAATACATGTTTAATTAATAAGAAAAGCGTTTCGGATAAAAACCTGAAAAGGTCGAAGAAATCTGCCCGAGATCACAGGGACTCGCCGGGATATCCTCCGAAAAATAAAAGCTAAGCTAGATACTAATAAAAACTAACTAAAATACTTGAAAATCTAAATTGAATTACAAATTGAGTATGTGTAAAAATAATGCAAAAAGCTCCTTAAATAGGCAAAGTTCCACCCATTTTGCACTTGACCAAACTTGCCACAAGTCAAAACACCCATAATCACTAATAGCTAGTGATTATGCCTCTAATATACATATTTACACAATTTTAAGTACTTACATACATAATTCCCCAAAACAAGTCTCAAAACACCCATTTGATCCATTTCAAAGTCAACACCTAAATTTAAGTTAATAACAAGCTCAAACAACAACATACTGACTAATACACAAGTGTTATAGTGATTATGCCCAAACTCAAGACTCACATTAGTAAAAGAATTCGTCATTAAGCCATAGACCACGACATTAGAGTTTACATATCCAATTTACTAACTAAAGCCCCCAAATTTTACAAGAAAAGAGGTTTATAACCCATTATCAACCCAAACCATAACCCTAGATCAAAATAACACTAAAGATTCAAATTACGGTTTTACCTTAAGTGCAAAATCGAGCTAGATGGCTGCAACATAAGGATTGTGTTTCAATTTGGGTGACAAAAACACCTTCATCACTAATTTGAGCTTCCTCTCTCCAGAACTTGTTTCTCACACTAAGTTGGGGTGTTTAAAGATGAAGAAATCTGGATAAGTGAAGTTCTAGATCCATTTTGAGGTCTTGTACCTGTCATGCAAAAGTTAAACTTAATACCCCCTTATTTACAAACTTCACAGAACTGCACAAAACTCATTTCTAGAAACAGGTGCAGCGCACCTTAAGGTGGTGCGGCTCACCTAGGTGCTCCAAATTCTGATTCTTACACCATACGTCACTTTTGTGGGATTGTAATTTGTTGTTGTTGATATATATATATATATATATATATATATATATATATATATATATATATATATATATATATATATATATATGTGTGTGTGTGTGTGTGTGTGTGTGTGTGTGTATGTGTGTGTGTGTGTGTGTGTGAAGGATCCAACGCTAACAGCTTTTTTTTGGATAAAAGGATAAGCAATTCTCAGTAACACATTTTCAGCTTGTTAACATATATGACATGTATGCTAATATTTTTAATTAATGTTAACGTGAAAAATAATTGTTATGAAGTATGATGATAATTAAAATGAATGTTAATGTGTAAAATTAATATTAAATGAATTTAACAGATAAAAATATTATCATACATCTGATGTATGTTAACGGTCTAAAAATATGTTGTTAAGAACTGTTTATCCCTTTATCCTCAAATTAGTGCTTATCCGTTAATCTCTCCCATATATATATATATATATATATATATATATATATATATATATATATATATATATATATATATATATATATATATATATATATATATATATATATATATATATATATATATATATATATAGGGGCATGTTCAGATGAGAACTACAAAAATAGTGAGAACTGCGAGAACTCTTTAATTAACTGGATTATGCATTTATATTCAACAAATTGCATATAAGTGTTATCCAATGTTCATGTCATTGGCAAAAAATTGTTCACAACCACAAATTACATGTTCAATTGTGAGTTATATGAAATGTTCACATGTTACACAAACACATATGCGCATGTGAACGAGAAATTATATATTTGATTATATAGTTAAAATTATAGGTTTTTTCAAACTACTTTTTGTTCAACCTTACTCTCCATAAACATTTATATGTGATTCAACCTACTAAAATTTGAAAAATCCTTGTAATTTCTTAGTTTTCGCCCTTTTGTTAGTTCTCGTTTGAACTTTTGGCTATATATATATATATATATATATATATATATATATATATATATATATATATATATATATATATATATATATATATATATATATATATATATAGGCGAGATCCATGAATAAGCTTAAAAAGGTATAAACCGAATAAGCAAATTTTCAAAAAAAAAAATTCTTTATAATTTTTTTTTTTTTATCTTTTTAGAGTTTCTTAATATGCAAATAGAAGTAATAGAAAAAATAATAAAAAAAATTAACAAAATCGGCGATGAATGATAATTATCGTGATAATGATTAATTTATCATTCATCAAAGGAGTGATGAATGATTAATTTATCATTAATCACTCGTTTTGATGAATGATAGATTAATCATTCATCGCGATTATTATCTTTCACACCGATTTTTCAACGATTTCGAATATTTTTGGCTTATAAAAATATAAAATACGTGTCATTATCAGAGTTGATCTCTTTATATATATATATATATATATATATATATATATATATATATATATATATATATAAAAGGTTATTCTTGATTGTGGTTGAAAGATATATTATTATATATTATTATTATTATTGTTAATATATTATATATATATATATATATATATATATATATATATATATATATATATATATATATATATATATATATATATATAATGTATTTCGTATTTTACTATACTTAAAATATTAGGAATATATTATTATATATATTATTATATATGTTATATATATTATTATTATATATTATTATATTAGGAATATATATTAAAACCCACTAATTTTTTTAACGAATTTATCTTTCTGTTCGTCGCGAGTTAGGTTCCACTGCCATCACCGTTCAACTCGAAATAATTTTACGAACAAAATGCAATAAACTGTATTCGAAATGGAGCTTCGATGCACTACTAACGGAGCATTTCTTTTTAGCAATAAATATGGAAGTGATTTGAATTACAGTTTAATTCCTTAAAATATTTATAAACACGCGATATAACTATTATAATATTAATTATACATGACGCCTCCCCCGAGTACCATTATTTTGCTAAAATTACTTACAATTTTTTTAATATTAAACTCGCGGGTTACACTTTTATTCAAAAATAATTGTATATAATAATTCTAAAATAATATAAATTATACTTTACTAATGTTACGTTCCATGACAAATTTTCAATGTACTCTAAATATTACGTAATATATAATTTATATATTAAAAAGATATTAATAATGAGAAAACAAAATTGTAGACATTAAATTAGTAGCACCACCCAAAACAACTTTTAAAATTTGTCAACACCACGTACTCTTAAACTCAAAAAACTTTTAAAATTTTTCAACACCACAGGCTCTTAAACTCAAAAAGAGTTTTTAAACTTTGTCAACACCACGGGCTCTTGAACTGAAAAGAATTTTTAAAATTTGTCAACACTACGGGTTCTTAAACAATTCTTATATTTTTTTCTATTTTTTTAGTATCGCTATTTACATACCAATATGAACTGCAAATTACATTTTTGCACAGTTTTTTATACAACCGTGCAACGCACGGGCTTAAAAAACCTATATATATATAAACCAAAATTTTTTTGTGAATTGTGGTTGAAAGTTATTTTAGGATGTTTGTATCTATATATTATATCTATATATCTATATTTATATATATTATTAAAAATAAGAAATTACTCTGTAAACAAGAAATTAACAGGTCGGAAAATTATCTGTAACTTCTAATTGCAATGGGATTATAATAAATATAATAAATAATAAATCACGGGCTCTTATTAAAGTGGCCAATTTTATCCTAATAGTTCAATATAATAATTTCCTAATTTAAAGGATAAAATTTATGATTTGATGTTGAAATATTAATCCAATACGATACATACTAATAGTAATAGTAATTCAAATGAAATTAAATTATTAAATAATCTAAGTGAACTAGAAATAAAAAAATATATATATATATATAATTAATAAGTTACTAACACCACCTAAAACTACTTTTAAATTTTTTTAACACTACGGACTATTTAACTCAAAAGAATAATTATTTAAAAAAAATAATTAATTTTGCATGATTATTTTACCCATCGTGTAACACACGGGCTCTAATAATTTTGCACGGTTGAGAAATAAAAAAAAATTGTAACCGTTAAGTTATTAACACGACACAACCACTTTTAAAATTTGACAACTCCACCGGCTCTTAGACTCAAAAGAATAATTTTTTGAAACAATCAATTGATTTTGCACGATTATTTTACTCACCGTGCAACACACGGGCTCTAATAATTTGCACGGTTTTTTATCCACCCGTGCAACGCACGAGCTCTAAAACCTAGTATATATATATATATATATATATATATATATATATATATATATATATATATATATATATATATATATATATATATATATATATATATAATATGAGAGTATCCAGAAGAACTAAGGGTGAGAGAGAACTCAAAGAACCCACACATGAATGCATATGCACCTACTATATACACTTATTCTTTGAAAAAAAATCTCAAATTTTTTTTTTTTTTTGAAAACATTTTTTTTAAAATTTTTTTTAAATTATTTTAAGCTAGCGCAGACTGGCTGCCATGTCAGCGCAAACTGACACGTGGCTCAGTCTCTGCCACACAGACTGACACGTGTCAGTCTGCGCTGACGTGAAATAATTTTTTTTTTTCTAATTTTCGAAAAATATTTTGACAATTAATTTTTTTTCCAGTATCTGAACCGATAGAAAAAAAGTAATTTTTTAATCTGTGTGCAGATTGAAGGTGAATCTGTGTGCAAGTTGAAGGTGAATCTGTGCAGATTGAAGGTTAATATGTGAGTTCTATGGTTCTCTCCCACCCATAGTCCTCTGTAAAAGAACACAGATATCTTACAATAGTGTAGAATCAAGTTTTTGGTGTTTGATTAAATATGTACTTAAGATCTGTGGTTTAAGTAATTAATGATAATAATAATAATAAAGAAAGAAATTAGAATTTTTATCAGGACTAATAGAAAATCATGTTTTATTTGTAGAATATTATCTAAATACACGAGCTCATGTTTGTCATTTGAAGTTAAAATAGTGACGAACGGGTCCATGTTTGTCAATTGAAGTTAAAATAGTTATTTGATAACCCTTAAAGATATTTAGATCTACGTATGTTCTGCTTCATTTGGGATTTTTACATGATAAAATTAGTTTGTACTAAAAACATATACATTTAGATATATACATAAATAATTGTTCTTAACCATAAAACCACTTTTAAAATCTGTCAACAACACGTGCTCTTAAATTCAAAAGAATAATTGTTTGAAAAAATCAATTAATTTTGCACGATTATATTACCCGCTGTGCAACGCACAGGCTCTAATTTACAAAGATTTTCACATGTGAGTAGATTGAATCACTCATAAATATCGATGGAGAGTATGAATGAACATAAAATAGCTTGAAAAAACTTATATTATACCTATATAATCAAATATATAGTTTCTCATTCACATGTGCATATTTGTTTGTGATACATGTGAACATTTTATATAATTAACAATTTAACATGTAATTTGTATTAATAAACACATGTTTGTTAATGATATGAGCATTAATTAACATTTGTATGTAATTTGTTGCATTTAAATGCATAAAAACTATAAATTTAGAAAAGTTCTTGCAACTCTCGCCCTTTTTGTGATTCTCATTTGAACCTGCCCCTATATATATATATATATATATATATATATATATATATATATATATATATATATATATATATATATATATATATATATATATATACACACACACACACACACACATATATATAAACCAAAAGTTTTTTGTGAATTGTGGTTGAAAGTTATTTTAGAATGTTTGTATCTATATATTATATCTATATGTTTTTTGTTGATTGTGGTTGAAAGTTATTTATGGATGTTTATATATATGTATATATTTTATATATATAAATATATAAATTATAATATTAATCCATTTATTATATTACGGATTATCAATTATACAAACACATTTAAGATACACATGCCATTTCAATTTTCTTTAATTAGCACACTTTGAGGAACAAATATTTTTTTAGTTACCATTATCGTTCTTATTTATCTTTCTATTCATCGCGAGTTAGGTTCCACCGCCATCACCGTTCAACTCGAAATAATTTTACGAACAAAACGCAATAAATTGTATTCAACACGGAGCTTCAATGTACTACCAACTGAGCATTTCTTTTTAACAATAAATATGAAAGTGATTTGAATTTACAGTTTAAATCCTTAAAATATTTATGAACACGCAAATATAACTATTATAATATTAATTATACCTGATGACTCCTTCGAGTACGATTATTTTCCTGAAATGACTAACAAGTTTTCTAAATTTAAACTCGCGAATTACACTTTTATTAAAAAAAATTTATATAATAATTCTAAAATAATATAACTTAGAATTTACTAACGTTACGTTCCATGACAAATTTTCAATATACTCATATTTTCTCTAAATATTACGTAGTATATAATTTATATATAATTAAAGAGACATTAAGTTACTAACACCACATAAAACCACTTTTAAAATTTGTCAACACCACCAGCTTTTAAACTCAAACGAATTTTTAAAATTTGTCAACACCACGGGCTCTTAAAATAAAATAAAAACGGTTTACCACGTGCTCTTAAACTTAAAAGAATTTTTTAAAATTGTCAACAACACGGGCTCTGATATAATTCTTATAATTTTCCTATTTTTCTTTAGTATCGCTATTTACATGGTAATATGAACTGCAAATTAAATTTTTTTTGCACGATTTTTTACACACCCGTGCAACGCACGGGCTCAAAAACCTAGTATATATATATATATATATATATATATATATATATATATATATATATATATATATATATATATATATATATATATATATATATATATATAATGATCTCCATCTAAACATTGTGCAAGTATTAGTACAAAATCAAGAAACTGACACGCATGCTTTGCCCTACTTCTATATTATTTAATCACTATCTTGAATAGGATATCGAAATATGGTCGAAGGAAAAAATTTCTATTTGATAGGGCTTCTTCCTATACCTATGAATTCCGTTGGACTCAGAAATAATACATTGGAAGAATCCAGTCTTCGAATATCAATAGGAAGCCTCTTCTGCTTTGTTAGTTGCTGCGTTGATAATTCATTGTACGTTATTTTCCTGTGATCATTCCATACTTAATTTCAATCGACCAATTTTATTGCTAGGTTTCTTTGATAAAGAAGAAATTTAATTCTATCATGATTTCTCTGTTAAATAATTGATTATGGTTTAGCAAATAACCTAACTTACATAAGAAGATGCCTTATCTCTAAAATATTCTGTAATAATTGCAAGGTTTCTCTATTAAAGAAGAAATTGATCATGATCCAAAAATTTGATTTAGGGTGCGTTTATTTACTTCTTAACTGAATGATTCAGTGCTAAATGTTGAACAATCTTGTATTCAGCGTGCTTGTTTATGACCTCTGAATAATATATGATGATGAACGTTTAAACATTTAGTGTTGAACCATTCAGAGTTGAACACTCTTTTAACCATCAAACACATAAATTTTATGTAATATCCTCTTTAAACTAGAACACTTAACGAACAAGTATATTGAATTTTTTATTCGTATAGCACGTTAATAAAGTAATTTTACGCATTTTATATCGTTCATTCAAAATGATTAATAAACAATTTATTTTCATTCAGAATCAAGTTTATTAAGAGACTCTAAATTATTCAGATTATTAATCATTCAACGCTAAATCATTCAGTTTTATCAATCGCGACCTTAGACACAAGTGTATGCGTAAACATTGTGTTGTAGCTCATGTGGTTGTGGTCTGTCTCTCTTAGCTAGAGGTCAGGAGTTCGACTCCCGTGGGGTGCAGTATTGCACACAATGTTGTCCCTTTACCCTTGAATTTCACCCAAGGGTGCCTTTCGCACATCACGTTGCGGGGGGCAGAGGGGGAAGGGGTTTTACCGCCCATGCCCTCCGATTGAGCCGGGTTTCCTCCTGAACAGCAGTTGAGGGCGGGTTATGCAACTGCAAGGAGATGAACGCGTTGATGTTTAAGTCCCCGTTGGTAATCCCTTACTACTGTTAAAAAAAAAAAAAAAAAAAAAAAAAAAAAAAAGTGTATGCGTAGTTGGTAAAAAAAATAGGAGTAATAATAGTGTAAAGTCTTATTTGATATAGACATAAGTAATGTCGTAGTTGGTTGAAATTTAAAAAGGGTGTAAAGTCTTGTTACTTTAATCACCAATGTGATCCTAATCATGCCAATATGGACCATTAACCATACTAATACTAATACTAATTAATTGTCTGTAATATTATCTCTTATTTACATGCTTTTCGAATTTATTATATTTCAAGAAGTCAACAAGGTAAAATCTGCCACTAACATTTGTTTGTAAATTTTTATTTAAAAAAAAGTCAATGGTAAATTGTCGTACGCGACAGTGTAGTAATAAGCTAAAATTCCAGTTCGCCTTTTGAATAATTCAACACTCACAAGTCATATGTATTCAAATCACATCCTCTTTCTAGTGTTTTACTTTCTTAAAAGCACAAAGAGTAGAATCATTAACGTTCAAAAATCGGTCTTAGTGAGAGCAAAAAAGTAAAACCTTGAAAGTGATTTAGTAAGGGAATAGTTCAGAGTATCTAAATAGAGAAACTATTTTTTTTATCATCTATTATTAATATTAATATATTTTTGTTTCTAATTAAATGTTTAAATAATTAAAATAAATAATTAAATAAATTATAATAAACTAAACTAAACTTTGATTGATATTTAAAAAATACAAGACTTAAAAATAAAATTAAAAACAAATAAAACTCGTTACAAATAAAATAAAAACGCTAAATACTAAATTATATAAAATCAAACTACTCGTAGTCTGAATTAGTCACGGCCATCTCACGTCGAATCTTCATCTTCTTCTTTTCAATTACACTCCGATCTTCTTCATGCAAGTAGGCCTTCTCAATTGGCAAAATCCTAATTTGTGGTTCAAGGACCTTGTGCGCTTGATAGCTTTCTTTGTTTTTTGAAAAATAATCATTGTTCACTGACTCTTCAAAGAACTCGCGAGATGTAAGCATGGAACTACAGGACATTTTATGAGATTTTCTTGATTTTCCAGGAGGCATGGGAGCCGATCATCACCATATAAATCTTCGTTCAGGAATGGGGTTTGGTTGTTGATCATCATTCAAATCAAAAGCTTCAATTTCTTCAACCGGTTGTTCACGTTGCTGGTTTCTCCTACCAACAACACTGATCAAAAGTTTGCCACTTTCACATGTCATTTAAAAAGCTCTACTCTTGATAACTCTGGAGTATCTTGTATCTCAAGCCTAAATTGTTCGTCACAACAAGCCCATAAGTCATCATCCTTTTCTTCACTACACCACTCATTATTCAAGTGACGAACAATTCCACCATAATTATGGTAATCATGATTTAGTTTCGTCTATTTTTACGACAAAACATCCTTTGAACGTATAAATGGAGGATCAAGAGAGTTGTATTCATTCATAACCAAGTACCAAAATGTTTTCCCTATAAGACCACTCCCATTACTTACACATTGCTACAAATTAACATACTATCACATCAACATCACATTAACATTTAATTCTCATCGCTAACCTATCACATTTCTCTATCATCCATAACACACTGCTACAAATTAACATGGACCCAACTTTAATTATGTTAATATTTAACTTTTTATTGTTATTATTTATAATATTGTTATATTATAAGTTATATTATATATGAATAAACTGAGTATTATTTTAAATAATATATAAATAATATATTAATATCTCTATTATACATTATTTTTAATTATTTAAAATAAAAGCTATTTCATTAATGAAAAACTATAAAGTAATCAAAACGATCAAACTATTCTTCTTCATCGAAAGAATTAAACGCCTTGGCATATTTCTTTTGAGGCTTCGTCTTAGCTTTCATCACACGATCAAACTATTCTTCGTGAGTTGTGTTTGGGTCATATCTGTTAGTTTTTAGTTTTCGTGAGTATTATGACATAGTTTCTACTATAGTTTCTATGCCTTTTTTTTTAAGTTTTCTCTTGTATCCCATACGTTTTGTTGTATATGTTGTACCCTTTTTTTATTTTTATGAAAAAAATCAAACTATTCTTTGTCATCGAAGAATCAAATGCCAATTGGCTATTATTTCCATTGTTTTTTATAGCATTTGTGGAATCGGCAATCGATTGTCGGGCTTTCTTCGATGTTCTGATAATCAAATACAATAGATGTTATAAACATAATAATATAATAAAATATTTTGAAGTTAGGTATATATATATATATATATATATATATATATATATATATATATATATATATATATATATATATATATAAGAAAAAGTTTTTGTTGATTGTGGTTGAAAGTTATTTGTGAATTGTTATATGTATAGATTATATATATTATTTACAATTATTACTTTTATATTATATAAAATATAAAATAATAAATATAAAATCTAATTAGTACTCCGTAATTAATAATTGAGGGATTAACTTGTCAAGATTACATGTGACCTTGAAATATTTTTCCGGCTAACAACATGGGTATATTTACACTCAACAATTACAATTTCCTTTTATTTCTCATAATTTTAATACGGAGTAATTAAATAATGATAAAAGATTGTGAGCTTAATATATGTTATTGGGTAAAAATGAAATATTTGTAAACCTATATTTTATATTGTTCCATAATACCTTTTATTTCATATTATAATATAATTATTAATTGTAATTTAATATATACGTATAGACGTATAGATATATACATAAGATATACATTACAATTAATATTTAATACATAAATAGATATATATTACATAATATAATATTATATATTATACATGTGACAATTCGAGTTTAAGCAAATAAACTCACTTTTAAAAAATTTTAACACTACGGACTCTTAAACTCAAATCAACTTTTAAAATTTGTTAACACCACACGCTCTTAAACTCAAAATAATAATTATTTAAAAAAATCAATTCATTTTGCACTTTTATTTTACCCACATGTGCAACACACATTCTCTAACGTTTTATTTACCTTCACTATTTACATACTTGAATAATATAATCTGTTACGATTTTTGCACGGCTTTTTACACACCCGTGCAACGCACGGGCTCTAAAACCTAGTGTGTGTGTGTGTGTGTATGTATGTATATATATATATATATATATATATATATATATATATATATATAGGGGCAGGTTCAAACGAGAACTACAAAATAGTGAGAACTGCGAGAACTCTTTAAATATCTAGATTATGCATTTATATTCAACAAATTGCATATAAGTGTTATTCAATGTTCATATCATTGGCAAAAATGTGACACCACTAAATTTTTTTTTTTTTTTTTTAACGTGGCGGAAGCATTAGTATTAGTTAACCATTACAATAACATAAACATATTTAATTACATATCCAAATCATTTAACGACTAATATTGAATAATAATTCTAGTGTCACGTGACATTACAACCAAAATTCAGTTTTAACCGAAAAGACACATCAGAGTTTCTTCATAGTCAAACATAACAACACCATGCCCGTCTTCTTCCCAAAATGCATAATTTACAAAAGCTAACAACCTACAGGGAGGAGATGGAGGGGAATTAGCACGAAGCTAAGTGAGTACGACTAACTACAGGCAATAGTATACAGGAACCGTTATACTAATCATGTCACAAAGGCTAACACACAAACATCACCCAAGTGCCGTCTATAGAGACTCTGGCGACTCGGCCAAACCATTAACCACCAGCTCATCGGACTGGGGCTTACCAGAAGTTCCTCCACCACCGTGTGTATATATATAATCCACACGCGACGAACGCGTCATTCACATATATATACACCTCGATTGTCTAGGTTACCACATGAGGAACCCAACCAGCGGGTTGATCTCTCCTACCGAGGCTACCACACAATAGGAACGCACTGGGCTCCAGCAGACAAGCATCAACTAACATGCAGTCATCACAACATACTAACTAACCATAGTAGCAAGTGTAACTAACAAGCATGACAATCATAATATAACATGCTACTCTATACTATATACTCCAGTTAGTCCCACTCACCAAATACCAGCAACCAGCTCAGATAATCTACTACTTAGCGACTTCCTTATCCTTATCACCTGAACATAAGGCAAATCAAGTTAGTTGTTGTCCGTTAACACCAAACAACACAATACATAAATTTTTGTATCAAAAAGCGTCCGCTAAAAATTTTTGCTTAACACTTCTGCATTTTCAAAATTTACATCCTGATCATCAATAAATAAACGGGCAACATAACGGCTAAAAACAGCTAAATTTCACTATAATGCATCACTGATCTACATCCGTACGGTTGCACATGCATCCGTACGGTTGCAAGTCCATCCGTACGGTTGCATCGTGCACGCGTACGGTTGCACACCCACTGCCCGGTTGCACAGTGTACCCGTGCGATTGCAATCTGCAACCGTACTGTTGTGTTCATCGAGCAACAGTAGCAGAAAGTGACGGGTTTCGAGCCAAAATCACCCAAATCTCGATTTCTGGACGTTTTGACACCAAAATTCGTTTAGAAAACATTTATAACACTTATAGAAACTTAAACCACAACAAATTATGCCAAAACAACACCAAAACCACAATATTTGACCAAAACCCCCATTTTGAACCAAAACCTAATTAACAATACAAAACTCACTGATTTGAACACGAATTCAGTTGAGATATACCTTGATTAACACACTGAAATCACAAAGAACTGATTACCCACAAAGATTCAACACAAAAACGAGATTTAAGAGATTAGGGTTCTTGAATTAGGTTTAAGTGTGTGTGTGTGTGAAAATGAAGAATCTGGAAGAAACATCACAAATGAGCTGGTACAAGCTTATATATTTAAGTTAAACACCATACCCCATCACACACGGGTATTTATCAGTTATCTGATATCTTTCACACATCATTTGGCAACCCAAACGAAGTCCAAAATAAATAAACAAACCTGTTATGTGACCCTTGTCACAAACTGGTCCTAACCTCATCAACAAATAATAATAAATATTAAATAAAAATAAAAGCATATAATAACACAACACCAACTTAAGGGCAATTTAGTAATCTTACAGCTAGGCCCGATTGATGATGTTACAAATCTACCCCTTAAGAGGATTTCGTCCTCGGAATCTGGTCAAGGTCAAATAATTGGGGATAGTGCGCCCTCATTAACTCCTCGGTTTCCCATGTCAAGTTAGACCCTAAACTGTGCCGCCACTATACTAATATCATAGGAATCTGCTTCTTTCTTAACTTCGTGACTTTCTTGTCCACTATTTTAATCGGCTCTTCTACTAATTTCTTGCTTAAATCCACTTTCAAATCTTTCAATGGGAGAATCTGATTTTCATCGTCTACTTTTCACTTTCCCAGATATCACACATTGAACGTGTTGTGAATTCCTACTAACTCTGCTGGAAGATCTAAAACAACGGTTTGATCATTCAATATTTCTCTGATCGAAAATGGCCCAATAAACCTCGGTGCTAGTTTACCACGTTTACCAAATCTGATCACCCATTTCCACGGCGAAACTTTCAAATACACACGATCACCTACATTAAATGTTACCGGACATCTACGCAGATCATCATACATCTTTTGTCGGTCTCTGGCTGCTTTTAACTTCTCACGTGCAATTTCAACCTTTTCTGCGGTTATCTGAACAATCTCAGGACCTGCAAATTGTTTCTCACCTGTTTCTAACCAACACGTGGGAAATCTGCATTTTTGACCATACAACATTTCATACGGCGGCATTCCGATACTCGAATGATACGAATTGTTGTAAGCAACCTCTATTAATGGAAGATGCGAATCCCAAGAATCACCATATTCTAAGACACACGCTCTCAACATGTCTTCTAATGTTTGAATCATTCGTTCACTCTGGCCGCCTGTTTGTGGGTGATATGTTGTACTTAAATTCACACGCGTACCCAGATTCTGTTGTAAACTGTTCCAGAAGTTTGATACGAACCTAGTATCCCTGTCGAAAACTATTGACAACGGTACACCATGTCGACTAACGATTTCTTTGAAGTACAACTCTGCCAAATCACTTAACGAAGCGGTTTCACGAGTAGCTAAGAAGTGAGCACTCTTAGTTAGACGATCCACTATCACCTAGATCATGTCGTGTCCTTTCTGGGTTCGGGGTAACTTAGTTACAAAATCCATCGTTATATGATCCCATTTCCACTGAGGAATTTCTAATTGTCGTAGAGACCCATATGGCTTCTGATGTTCTACTTTAACTTGCGAACAAATATGACATTTTTCGACGAAATTTGCAACATCTGTTTTCATTGTCGGTCACCAATACAATGTTTTCAAATCTCTGTACATCTTAGTACTACCTGGATGCACTGTCAATCTTGATTTATGCGCTTCAATAAGGATTAAATCCCTCAATTCTCCAAGCTTAGGTACCCAAATTCGGTCTTTATAAGTCTTTAATCCTCAAGCATCATTGCATAGGTCAAATTTTCTTTTAGTCATCTGCTCAGTCTTTAGATTTTCATCATTCAATGTTGCTAACTGAACGGTTTTCAATCGATCGATCAAGTCTGAAACTATCTCAATTCTCATAAATCTGACATTTTCGACGGTTTTCTTTCGACTCAGAGCATCTGCGACCACATTTGCTTTTCCCGGATGGTATTTAATCTCACAATCATAGTCTTTAATCAATTCTTGACATAGACGTTGACGCATATTTAATTCTTTCTGCGAAAAGATGTACTGAAGACTCTTATGAGCTGTATAAATTTCACAATGTGTACCATACAAATAGTGTCTCCAAAGCTTCAAAGCAAACACAACTGCAGTTAACTCTAAATCATGACTAGTGTAATTTCGTTCATGATTTTTCAACTGTCGTGAAGCATACGCTATAACTTTATTTCTCTGCATTAAAACACAATCCAGACCAGCTCGTGACGCATAACAGTAAACCACAAAATCTTCTGTTCCCTCTGGTAAAGCTAAAATCGACGCTTGACATAACAACTGTTTGAGAGTCTGAAAAGCTTTTTCTTGTTCATCCGTCCACCGAAAGGCTACATCTTTTCTGGTTAACTTATTCAACGGACCTGCTATTTTAGAAAAGTCTTTAATAAATCTGCGGTAATAACCTGCTAACCCCAGAAAACTCTTAATTTCTGTCGGCGTTTTCAGCGAGTTCCAATTCATTACAGCTTCTATCTTAGACTGATCTACCTTGATACCTTGTTCACAAATCACATGACCCAGAAACTGTACTTCTCGCAGCCAAAATTCTGTAACATCCTCAATCGGGCCTAGTTGTAAGATTACTATTTTGCCCTTAAGTTTGTATTGCGTTATTATATGCTTTTATTTCTATTTAATATTTATTATTATTTAATGACGTGGTTAGGACCAGTTTGTGACAAGGGTCACAGAACAGGTTTGTTTATTTAATTTGGACTTCGTTTGGGTCTCCAAATGATGTACGAAATATATCAGATAACTGATAAATACCCGTGTGTCACACAGTGTGGGAATTATCCACAATTAAGTGACTAGTCTGTGTTCTTTCTTCCCATTTCTAGAAAATTCCCAAACACACCCGTTCTTCATCTCCCTCACCTACTTCAAACCCTAATCCTTGATTCTTGTTTTAGAGCTCAAATTGTTCATATCATTGTGTTCCTTGTGATTCACTGATTCTTTTAAGGTAAGAATCACAAGCTTCCATGCTCTAATCTTTGAGAAATTTAAGGTTTTATGTTAGTTTTGTAAAAAGCTTGAATTTGTGTCAAAACAAGTGATTTAAGTGTTGTTATAGTCAAATTGTTGTGGGTTTTGAGTCTATAACAAGTAGTGTACAAGTTGTGGTCGATTTTGGTATTTAAAACGAGCTCTAGATCGAGATTTGAGGATTTCATCGTGAAGTCCGTAACCTTTGTTCAGTTTCTGATGAAGATGAACACACTCGGCCAACTGTCGGTCGACAGTCGACCGACTGAGGTAGTGGACCGACCGATTGACAGACAACCGACCGACTGGCGAGTGAACCGACCGACTGAGTTTGACTTTAGGCCGATTGTGGAAATACCAAATAAGTCAACCGACTGGGAAGGTCAATCGACCGGTTGTGTCGACAGTCGACCGACTGTAAGAGTCAGTCGACCGACTGAGTGTCCAGGGCAGAATATTTTACCTAAGTGTTAAGCAGAAAATTTTTAGCGGACAGTTTTCTGACAAAAATTTCTGTATTGTGTTTGATATTGCTCAATAACATCATATATATCTATCGCAATATCGTGTAAAATGCTCTAGAATCGAGGATAATGAAGGCGTTTCTACAAGTGATAATCCAAGATGCGCAAATTTGTATCGGAAGAGTGATTTACAAAGAGTTTTGATGATTTATGACATTGGTTGATCCCGATACGACTTAAGGTCTATTTAGTGCTCTAAAATGGTAAAACAAAGCTTCCAAGGTGTTAGGCTTCGTCCAAATAAAAGAGGATTGAAAAGAAAGCGAAACAGTGAATCTCAGCATATATGGACGCCGTCCGGGGTTACAGGACGCCGTCCAGACTCTTGAAACAGGACGCCGTCCTGGATTTATAGGACGCCGTCTAGCTCTTAAGAACGGGACGCCATCCAGCCTTTTTGGACGCCGTCCCATAGTAGGTTTCAGCCGACTTTTGTGCTTTTTACCTACTTTCTCCACTTTAAAACTACTGTTTTGAGGGACTGTTTCATAGCTTATGAACCAGAGAGTACATAGACGATTTTTAGGAGCAAAATTGGAGAACTCCAAGCTCTTGGAAGAGGCTCAACATCAAGACATCAAAGATCAAAACCTTCATCATCCAAGAACTCCTTATTCTTGTAGGTTATTCCTTGTTCTAAAACAATGATTTTAGTTGTTAATCTGATTGTTATGTTGTCTGTTACCATGATTGTTGGCTAGTTTCTTTTATGTTCATCTAGATAAATAACCGAGATGTTGAATGTTTACTTTTGATTGATAGTTACCATGTACGATAGTTTGATGTTTGAATACAAGAACCATTCTTGTTAAGTTTAATCTTTTCGATTCAACTAGTTAGTATACTTGTTCAACTAAGAAACACCATCTTGCTGATTTAGTATATTGATTTACACCTAGTGACAAGTGTTTGCCCATCTTTTACCAAAAGGGGTAAGTTGCGTTCAAACGGTTAATCTATATAGGAATGTAAGAACGACTCTTGTAGATACTCTCAGATAGCTTAATTGATATGTGTAGTTTTCTAGGTGAACGATCAATTCCCTAGAATCTGTTATACATATTTTCACTACTCAATTCCATATAACTAATAGGTGTTAGTAAATTGCCTTATCTAGTGACGTTTATAGGGATCTTATTACCACACTTAATTGTTTACTTGGGTTGGGTGAATTGAACATTTAACCAGATCAAGGGAATGAACTAAGCTAAACCATTAGTTGACATAGGAGTGGATCATGATCAACACACCATTGACTTGATCATTCTTCAAGTCTTTAGACTAGTTGAATTAGTTGATTACAAATAGGAGGTCTTAGATGACAAGAACATCACTTGCGTCGTGTAATCCCGTTTGAGCATTTATTCAAGACTACTCTTGGTAAACCGATCAATTAGTTCTCGTGCATAACCAATCAATCCGATCTTAATCCTAAATAAACATTCACACTGAGGGTAAAAAGTCTAGATGAGCATATTTCATCTCTTTGATTTAAAAACTATCTTAATTGCTTTCCTTGCACTTATAAATTTAAAAGACCAAAAATATTGTTTTTACTTTTACTCTTCTCTGATTTGGCTAATCGTTAAATAAGCCACAAAACATAAAACTTGTACCTTTAAGCTTCATTTACTTAGTTAATCATAATATAGTTTATAATTCTAGTTTGACTAATACAACTGTCCTTGGAACGATACACGGATTTTACCATTATCTATACTACTACACGATCGGGTACACTGCCCGTTAGTGTGTGTAATCTTTAAAACCGGTATTTTCCATACAACAATTCATATACCACTTTTCGCACATCAGTGTTATTTGATGTTAATGGACAAAAACTAACTTGTGTATATGTCTTTCTCAGGAGAAAAGGAGAAAGAGAAGGTTCAGGGATTAGATAGCTGAATACCTTCTCATTTGCTGGTAATCGGTGAGTGGGACTAACTGGAGAATATAGTATACAGTAGCATGTTATATTATGATTGCCATGCTTGTTAGATATACTTATTGTTGTGGATAGTTAGTACATTGTGATGACTGCATGTTGGTTGATGCTTGTCTACTGGAGCCCAGTGCGTCCCTATTGTGTGGTGGCCTCGGTAGGAGAGATCAACCTGCGGGTTGGGTTCCTCATGTGGTGGCCTAGACAATCGTGGTGTATATATATGTGAATGACGCGTTCGTCGCGTGTGGATTATGTATATACATACGGTGGTGGAGGAACTTCTGGTAAGCCCCAGTCCGATCAGCTGGTGGTTAATGGTTTGGCCGAGCCGCCAGAGTCTCTGTAGACGGCACTTGGGTGATGTTTGTGTGTTAGACTAAGTGACATGATTAGTATAACACTTTTGTATGCTATGTCCTGTAGTTAGTCGTACTCACTTAGCTTCGTGCTAATTCCCCTCCATCTCCTCCCTGCAGGTTGTTAGCTTTTGTAGATAGTGCTTTTTGGGAGAAGACGGGCATGGTGATGTTATGTTTGACAGGGTTAACTCTGATGTGGTCTTTTATAGTTTGAACTATGTTCTTTTGAAAACTTAATGTATTTACATCTTTTCCAGTTACGTATGGAATTTGTTGTAATGACACGTGACATCGGTTTGTACAAATGTTGATATCTTATTTAAGTAATATAATGCTTCCGCCACGTACGTTAAAAAAAAAAAATAGCGGTGACACAAATTCACACTTGAAAAACTTAGCCTACAACTGTTCCTGTTTTAGAAGTTCTAACACCAACCTCAGATGCGTAGCATGATCTTTATCGGTTTTCGAATATATCAAGATATCATCTATGAAGACTGTAACGACCCACCAAAATCGTCATTGACGGCGCCGTTAACTTAGGTCCCGTTACGTGGTCATAGTCCCTAAATGAGACGCGTTTGACCAAAATTATGTCGCATTCATTTGAAACGTGCATGACTTGCAAAGTTTTAAGTTACCAAATGGTTCGACAACAAGTTTAAGTTTACAAAAGTAGTAATGTATAAATGAGATAATTTGCGACATAATAAGTTGAAAATCACGATCGCTATAAATAGCGTATATATGTAAACAAATATGCTTGAATCCAAAGGTGCTATCACTAGTGTATGCATGTATGCTTGACCCCAAGCAAGTAATCAATGTATGCGGAAGCAAGTATCAAGTAGCCAAGTATGAACCTGAGAAACATATAGAAAACTGTCAACGAAAGACGTTGGTGAAATCATAGGTGTATTTGTAAACGTTGTTTTGAACCACAAGATTTAGTATTTCCATAACGTTGATTATCTAAATCGTTTGCACTTGCACCCGTACGATTGCACAGTGTACCCGTACAGTTGCAATCTGCAACCGTACGGTTGTGTTCATCGAGCAACAGCAGCAGAAAGTGACGGGTTTCGAGCCAAAATCACCCAAATCTCGATTTCTGGACGTTTTGACACCAAAATTCGTTTAGAAAACATTTATAACACTTATAGAAACTTAAACCCCAACAAATTATGCCAAAACAACACCAAAACCACAAGATTTGACCAAAAACCCCATTTTGAACCAAAATCTAATTAACAACACAAAACTCACTGATTTGAACACGAATTCAGTTGAGGTATACCTTGATTAACACACTGAAATCACAAAGAACTGATTACACACAAAGATTCAACACAAAAACGAGATTTAAGAGATTAGGGTTCTTGAATTAGGTTTAAGTGTGTGTGTGAAAATGAAGAATCTGGAAGAAACATTACAAATGAGCTGGTACAAGCTTATATATTAAGTTAAACACCATACCCCATCACACACGGGTATTTATTAGTTATCTGATATCTTTCGCACATAATTTGGCAACCCAAACGAAATCCAAAATAAATAATCAAACATATTCTGTGACCCTTGTCACAAACTGGTCCTAACCTCATCAATAAATAATAATAAATATTAAATAAAAATAAAAGCATATAATAATACAACAACCAACTTAAGGGCAATTTAGTAATCTTACAGCTAGGCCCGATTGAGGATGTTACAAAAAAATTGTTCACAACCACAAATTACATGTTCAATTGTGCAATATATGAAATGTTCGCATGTTACACAAACACATCTGCGCATGTGAACGAGAAATTATATATTTGATTATATAGTTAAAATTATAGGTTTTTTCAAACTATTTTTTGTTCAACTTACTCTCCATAAACATTTATATGTGATTCAACCTACTAAAATTTGAGAAATCCTTGTATATATGATGAGGATTTCATGAGAATACAATTAAGGAAATTAGACAATTTGGGTTGTGTTTGAACAATTTTCATTCTACAATACAAAATGTTCTAACATACACAAAATTGTTCTAAAAAACAAAAAATTGTTCTAACTACCTTTTTTTGTTCAAATTCGACGCTCGCACAAAAAAGGGGTAAGAGCGCATGATGTGTAAAATCGCGTCTATTATTTATAAAAGGAATTACCAGTTATTAAAGTTTACACACTAACGGGCAGTGTACCCGATCGTGCAGTAGTAAAGATGTTGGCAAATCCAAGATCGTTCCAAGGATAGTTTACGCGTGTGAATTAAGATTGTAACTAATGAAAATAAACTAAGTTAATCTAAGAATATGGAAAGTACGAAATAGTTTTGTTGGTGGCTATTTAACGATTAGCCAAATCTAGATTTGATTTGAAAATAAAAACAATATTTTTGAATTTTTTAGATTTATAAAACTTAAAACAAGAAAGCAATTAAGGTAGTTTTGATATCAAATGGAATGAAAATGCTCGTCTAGACCTTTTACCCTCGGAATTGAATGTTTTTTTTACTTTAGCCCGATTTAAGACTCAATACATGCAAATTACTCAGTCGACCCGCCAAGAGTTCTCTTTTGCAAGTACTTAAATTAGAATTACTAGATGTAGGGTTCCCTGGCACCTAAGACCTTTTCATTTGTGACTAATTAATTAACTAGATCAAAGATTTGAATAACAATTGCCTTTGCGTTCGCTCTCCACAATTCACCCCTATATCGTCTAACCGTTTAAACTTAATTTACCCCTTGGTCCGGTTTATCAAACAATCAATTAAGACAAATCAATTGTAAACAAGTGTATTAAATCAACAAGAGTTCTCTTTATCAAACAAATACACTAATCAATCAAGTTCATAAAGTTAAACATCAATAAGAATGATCTTTTATTCAAACTATTGAAATAAACATGCATAAGTTCATAAATCATAAATCATAACATCCAAAACCTCGATTATTAATCTAGACAAGCATTGAAAACTTAGCCAACACTCATGGCTGAAAGCAAAATCATAAATAAACAATTAAGAGAATTCATTATGTTTGATAATAATTAAACCTAGTTAAAATTGTGATCTTGAACGATTGACGAATCGAAACGCGTTCCCGGAATGATTGAATTGATTAAATGATGTTGGGATTCCCCAAAAGCCACCAAAAATCACCCCAAAGCTGCTGGAATTCATCTGGATAAAAGTGATCAAAAGTTAGGGTTTAATTCCCCTATTTATAGCCTCAAAAACCGACCAGTAACGACCCGCGCCGTGGCCTGGCCAGTCGAGCCGCGGCTTAACTCTTGCCAAAACTCCATCTTTTATCAATTAGCTCGACCTTCAAAATCAGTTTTAACCCGCGCCGCGGGCCTTCTAGCCGCGCCGCGGCTTAACGCGTGCTCAGAATCCTCCTTTGTTTTTCACCATAAAATGCCCAAAACCAACTAGTTACATCAAATTGAGGCACCGATAATAAAATAATGTAGATCATACCTCAAAATGATCTAAAAAGCATACAAAAGATCTTCTCGGCTCTCGAAACCCAAATCTAACAGATGTCTTCCAAAATAGCTCCAATTCGTATCCAATGGACCAAAATGCGATCGATATTGCGTGAATAAATATGTGTAAATTAAGCAATATCAGCGCACAATTTGGGTTGTGTTAGAACAATTCTCGTGACAACACAAAATTTTCTAATAACATAAAATTTTATTTTAATTCACTTTTTTTTGTTCGAATTTAGTTTTTTTTCAAAATTTATTGCCGATTTTGAGTTTAGTATTTATGTTTTGAATTTAGATCCCTAAACTCAAAACCCTACATCCCAGGATTCTGATCACAAAAGAACAATTCGTAAACAACTAGATTGTGTAATTGATCAAAATCATTCGATTAAACCAACCCTTGACCGATTGAATGCATCTCGATTGCACCACAATTGTTATTGTGACTCTATGAGTTGTAGTTGTTAGTGAGTGAGATGGGGTATTAATAGTCAATTTAGCAAACAGTTCATCTAGTTTCTGGACTGAAGCTAATCATTTGTTCAATGAAGCATCCCTCAAAAGTCTAAGAAGATCAAATTAGTAAGAATGCACAAACCGAATGATGCTATAACTTGTTTTGAGTCCTGTATTCACAAGGTACCAATTTTTAATTTACTATGCATTGATCAGAGTGGCCACCGAGTTACCCAATGAAGCACACCACCCGAGTTCAATTCCTGGCTATGCCAAATTGTTCAAAAAGGGAGTGTGACTAGAGGGTGCGCATAATGTGCAATTCACCCGATACCAGGTCTCGCGCTCGGGGGACTTGATTACCCGAGGTTTTACCTTCTATGGGGGAGCCAATGTGTTCGTTCATAGGAGGGTTTCCTCGCTTACCAAAAAAAAAAAAAATATGAAGTACACGAGGTGCAGTTTGTTCTGTTATTTAGCCATTTATCATGTTACTTGACAAAATCACTTAGGGTGTTGAAACAAGTTTTCTTGTACTAAACACTACTAAACACAAATGTAATCATAAGGGGTGTGATACTAGTAGTTTTTGGCAAATTCAACTTACTATGGAAATTAATTTTTGATTTGATTTTGCCATTTAAAACATAGTTCGTGAAGTTAATTAAAATCAACGAGTGTGATTCCTCTTTTTTTTAACAACAGTACGGGATCACCAGTGGCGGATCTTGAACTTTACTACCGAGAGGGCGAAAATGTTCCAACATAAATCAAAACACATAAATATGCATATAAAGAGTTCATACATGTACCATGAATTAAGACAAAGACATTGTCACATAGACGTTAAAGCAAAACAGAAATTACAACTCGGCTCGACGGCCTTTCAGGTCTTTAAAGTCACTTATGATAGATTCTGAATCAAATCTTTCTGCAATATCTTTTTCAATGTAAACCACCAAGCTAGATGCAAGAAGTTGTTGTGACTGTACTGTTAACATGACTAACATTAATATTTAATAACCTATAATTCTTAAAGTATAAATCTAGATATATTACAATTTACAAATAAGATTTAAGAATCGAGTTTAAAAGTAAAAAGATGAATAAATTCTTTAGTTTATTAACAAACAATAAAAAAGTTGCCTTGAGGTAAAAAAAAATTTACGAAGGAAAGGAAATCTTGATTGGAAGAAGATAAAGAAGCTTGTAATTTGTGAAGTTGTAAGATGTACGCTAAGTTATGTTGAGTTATTAGTTTATTTTTCTAGCATTTTTAAAAGGGATGAGGCTACGCTAATAACTCAACTTCACATGAAGCTTGAGAGGGCTGGACTGGACTAATTATAAACTTTTGGATGGGCTAATTATAAATTTTTGGAAGCGCTAATTTATAAAAGTTTTATTTTTTTTTTAAAGTTATACAGTATCAAACTTATACTAATAATGCAAAAGGCTGGAAGGGCTAGCACACTGCCACGCCTCCCTTGAAGGTCCGCCTCTGGGGATCACCCCAGGGTACTTAACCAACCATGCACGCGTTCATCTCCCGTAGATACAAAATCCGCCCCCAACTGTTGCTCAGGAGGAAACCTGACCCAATCCGAAGAGACATAAGAAGAGACATACATTATATCCATTCCATTATAGAATAATTTGTACATAAGAAGAGACATGGCGTGGAAGTTTCAAATATGCATACATGTAACTTACTGCATATATCGATTATAGAATATATGTGTACTATGTTGAAATGAAATCAATTGATTAGATAGTGGAAAATACCAATGTTAGAATAATCCCTAATGTTTGTGGCCTTTTACCATTTACACCCTCATGTTTTTCTTAATGACATAACTAACCATAACTAACTTTTGGCAGTTATTTGATGGAAGTAACCGCCATAACCACCATAACTATAAATATTAAAGATGTGGTCATTTTCCATATGATGTCAAATTATGAGATATCTCAATAGCACCAATAACTTGAGAGAAATCCCTCCATCGGATTCATGACATTGATATTGGAATCGACACTCTTATGGCTTCATCGTTCAATCTTGAGATCGGTTCTACAATCAAGTAAGGCTACTTTCATGTTCTTATCATGATGTGATTATGGGGTAGATCATGTATCTTATATGTATTAATTTAACAATCAAATCTAACAATCAAATCTTGAAAGGCTTCATTCCAAGTCATATAATGCAACATTTTTGAACCAATGTCATATTAGATTGTAAAACATCACATGAAAAGAAGCGCCATTGAAAGATGAAGATAGTGCCTAAAGATTTGATTTTATTACACCTGAAGACGACGATCAAGATATATTAGTTCACCAATCGGCGTACCATTATTGAAACTATTTGTTGGCTTGATTGGGTAATTATTGTACCATTGTGGTTGGGTTGGTTGCTTCTGTAGTGTGTGGAACTGCGCTAGGTTATTTATTGCATCACTTTTCTAAAATTGCTCAGTTAATGACTCGCGCTGATGAGAATGAATATGTACTTTTTGACAGAGATAAAGATGTAATTGTATGTTAATTTCTAAAGTTATCTATCATTTTTTAAGTTTGCTTACTTTGATTAGATTTATATACTTAAAACAAAATTTTACTGTTGGTCCTAAACTTTGTACTAAACGATGTAGGTGACCTAAAACCTTTTTTTTTTTTTTAATTCGTTGATCTCGAACTATTAAGATATCTTATGGATGACCCTGAAATTACCGGGCCTTAAGTTAATCTTGTTAAATGAGATCACATTACAAACACATGAGGGTATTTTTATCATTTTACATGTTTCATTCTCTTTTTAACTCAGTCATTTTCATTTTCATCTTTTAATCCATGGCTTCATAACCAAATTTGAATCTGAAAACAAAATATAGGAAGAACTACGAGAATCAGATTACACCTTAGACTGAAATTCTAATCAAATGCTATTGCAACATATTAGTGTGCTCTTCTTTCTATTTTGTCTATACGGAGATAAGGATATAATGGTTATTGTACCACTCACCATGTTCATCTTACTCCTCTCTCCAAACCTATATATCACATCACTCTTCAATCCTACAGATTTCGCCACTCTTAATATTCATCGATTAAAATTTTATTTTAAACCTTTTAACTCTAGATCTAAAACCTCTGCATACAGACCGATCACAAATTATACATACATAAAACCGATGGATCTAAAACTTTTAACCAGCAACGATGACTCATAATCGATCAGAAAATAGAGCGTGAATTGTGAGTTGTACGGACGTTAATACCAGTTCTACGATGTTCAGATCCTTGGACACAAGATCAGGAAGTAATGCAATTATTGAATTTTTTCATCGTCACTGGAAACGTAACGATTATGTTTCGCGTTGTACATCATATCATAATACATAACAATCGAGAAATATAAAATTCGTTGGGCCATAATCTAATAGTATAGCCGTTAATGAGTTTTGAATAAGAATAAGAACGTAAGAAGGTTAGGGTCATGTGATGTCATTTAACGAGATAAACTTAACGTACGCTAGGTTTAGGGTCATCCGTGAGAAATCTTAATAGTTCGAGGTCAACGAAGTTAAAAAAAAAAGTTTAAAATCACCTACGTTATTTAATACAAAGTTTAAGGACCAAAAGTAAAATTGTCTATATTTAAATTGAATATGAAGCTCGAACGGTGAGGTGATTAATCCATGCTACTAACGACCGAACTAGCGGATGGGAGGCCTTCTTCATGAGATGTAGATGTGTAAATACGGTTAGCTTAAGCGAAGCTTTGTGTTTATTATGATTATAATCACTTGGTATTTTTCTAAATGAATGCTATCAGCCTATCACACTAAAATCTAAAACATTTATAAGTGTAATTAATCACATATATCATATATCATATCATATATATACACTAAAAGAGGTGTCTTTTTACGTCATTTTAGCCTCCCCGGCTTTTCAAACAACAACAACAACAAAGTTACAAAACCGTCCCTCAAACAATGTTAAATTGTCATCTTTTTAGGGATAAATAATGTAAAATTATTATCTCACTAATAAAATCTTAAACAAACTCCGCCCAAATTTTTAAAAACAGATATCTTCCCGCTCACCACACGTTAAATTTTTCTGACACCACCGTTCAACTCGAAATAATTTTACGAACACAATGTAACTAATATACGCGAAACAGACGCTTTTTAAAAAACCTAATATTTCAGGCTACCTTTTATACATATACATACACGTATAATAAACAACTCAAATTACGCGATTTTCCTGGCTCTAAAAACGTGCATGCCATTATGTATACTATGTACTAACTACGTGTATTCAAGCACACTAGCCGCAATGCGTTTTTATTTCTGTAAATACAAAATGGTTCGTTAAATATGAATATTCAACCCGTAAGGTTCCGCCACATCGCGCGGGCCAATCCTTATCTAGTTTTATTGAAAATATATGTTTAAGGTAAAATAATGATTAAAATTAAAACATTTATGTATGTAATGTTATTGAATCTAAATGACTTCATCTATGAAAAATATAATGAAATTTAAAATATCAATTGGATGTAATGTTATATAAAAAATAAAATGTTAAAGAACATTTAAATATAAATCAATCTTAAAATTATAAATTCATCACGAGTAATGTTATCGAAATGTAAATTGATAATTAATGAGAGGTCTAGATAAAAGTACAATGAAATAAAAAAACATTCATCGAGTGTAATGTTATCGAAATATAAAAAAAAATTAAAAAGGTGCAAACAAAAAATACAGTAAAATTTAAAACATCAATCGGATGTAATGTTATTTAAATAAAAAATTAATACACGTCTAAATATAAATCATTCTTAATTTTATTAAATTTATCAAGACTAATGTTATCGAAAAATAAATCGATTAATTAATGAGGAGTCTAGATAAAAAAGATAACGAAATTCAAAACATTCATCGAACGTAATTTTATCATAAAATGAAATATTATATGTTTATAGATTAATAATAATTAAAATTAATTCATTCAAATGTTATCGATTTATAAATGAATTCATACATGAAATGTCCAAGCAAAAAAAATATAATGAATTTTAAACATTAATCGAATGTAATGTTATCGAAAAATAAAATAATAATGAATGTTTAATTATATAAGGTTAAAGCCACAAATTGGCTATATACTTTCTCAAATGTCCCGATGTCGTCCATATACTTATTTGCGTCCCACTGTCGTCTACAAACTTTCAAAAAATGTACCGATGTCGCTCACTATACTTTTTTTACCTGTAACGAAAACAATTGATGATGTGACTTATAAGTAGTCATGACACGTCGTTGATACATTGGAACAAAAACTGAATATATATGGGCGACATCGGAACACAGCTGGAAATATATGGGCGACATCAGGACATATAAAATGAAAAAAAAAAGTTAAATAATTAACTTAACCGGTTCAGCAGGTAAACGGTAACGAAATGTTGACATTGGTACATTTTTTTAAAGTTTGGAGACGACAGTGGGACGCAAATGGGTATATAGGCGACATCGGGACATTTGAGAAAAATATATAGCCAATTTGTGGTTTTAACCCAAATATATATGCAGAATTAATCATAGTTTGAGGAGGAAAATGAGAGAAAGACCAAAAATGATTGAACAAAGTTAAAATTTGTAAATATGAGTGAAAAAAATCAAATAGAAGTATTTTTGTTGATTAATTCAATATGACTTGTATACATCTGAGTATATATATGCAACCCGATTTTAGCGTTGAAATCACAAAAGTATGTACAAAATTGAAAACATTTTGTGTACAAACTCTTATGAAAAATTCTAAAAAAGTGAAAATATAAAAGACAAAAATTTTAATGTTTACTATTTGTCAAGAAAGCAAATAAACCTCTGTTGACCTCGGCCCCCTTAATAATTAATACTAAAGTTCAAGTTCTACCGCTGCTAATATCCTGTGAAAAGGTCATTAAGGTTCAAGCCTCACTAGAGACATATTATGAATTGGTCGGGGAAAGGGTAAAAAAAAGTCACAGTATAACTCGCGGAATTAGCCGCGAGCCTAAACAGAAAAACTTTATCCGTTTATATTAACATTAACATTAACATTAACATTAACATTAACATTAAGTTCTAATGCTAATAATTAATTACTGTTCAGTAAATGAGTTTACATAGTGGATGGAATATATTTAGAGGTGAAAGTAAAGAAGATTCGGATTTAATATTTAGCACCAGAACACCAAAAGTGTTTCGGTCTAAGACGGTGCACATGTTCTTGGCAAACAAAACGAGTAGTAAACACGACGTACTTGTGATTTCAAGATCACATGTAGTTGGTCTAACAGAAGTTGCACTATTTGTTTAGGAGATTCTTCAACGTCAATAGCACTAGTAAAGTATACATTTGGGTAATTTGAATTTTGTGTATGAATTACTGTATGTTTTGTGGAGAACATGTTGGGAAATAAAATAAGAACAATACACAACACAAGATTTAACATGGAAACTTCAAAACAGGAGAAAAACCACCGGTCCCCAAAGAGAGAAATACACTATATCACAAATTGTTACAATGATATAGACGACTTTCTTAAGCCAACTACACTCTCCAAAATATTTAACTAATGCAACTCTCAAACAAGGGTAAGAAAGAAAGAAAGAAATAATCAAATACTTAAAGTGTATTGATTGGTGCAATTTGGAATGAAGACTTAACCCCTCTTTTATAACCAAGCAAGTCCCCTCCAACTTTTTCCTCCCACCTATGTGGGATAACATCCTTCACAAATACTATGCAACCATATCCAATTCTTCTAACCAAAACTATACCCAACAAATCTCCACCTTTTGGATAGAAGAAGATAACCATGCTTCCATATTGCAAGGATAACCGATGTAGACGCTTTCTCGACGACAACTTCAACATCCTCATCTTCATGCCGTTGACATTATCTCCCAAGAGACAAAACTTGCATCTTCATCGAACATTGTCAAGACCCGACAATCATTGTCATAATAGACAATCATAATTCTAAACAGAATTATCATACCCCACCATAAAGAGTATCACACTTAGAATATCACATTCCAAGCATTTCATCTCGGCACATGTTGTATAACCAGCTGAACAGTTATGGTGCAACTTCTTGTTTGGCTTTCCCTGGAAGTTTCATCAGCTACAACATCAGTTTTCATCACACAACCTGCACCAATGCCAAACCAGTGACCATGTGCAATTGTGGAACCGCTAACAAACATCTCTTTCTATGGTGGCGCGGACACACCACGAGGATGACGTGACTTCAGAAGAATTTGTCACTCTCCGTAACGACGGAGACAATGTTAGCATCTTTGGAGTCATTTGCCGGATTAGCTCCACTTGGACAATTAACCCTTACATGCCCAGTCTTCCCGCACTTCCAGCATGTCAGATTCTTTCTAGAGTTTCTCCTCTGCCTATCCGAACACAACAGTACCGTAACTTCTGATGACGAGACCCCGTTACCTTTCAATCTTTTCTTCTTGGATAGGAGCTTGCTAGTAACATCTTCAAACTTCAACGTTTCTTTCCCGTACATTAGAATAGGTTTCATATGCTCATAGGATGATGATAAAGATAATATCAACCTCAAAGCTTTATTTCATCATCCGTTTTAACTCCAATAGCCTCCAGTTCCGAAATAATACCGTTAAGAATACTTAGATGATCTGAAATCTTTGAACCCCCATCCATACGCAGAGTATGAAATTATTCTTTAAGACACAACTGATTTGAGATGCCCTTGCCCTGGTACAACTGCTCTAGTTTAACCCAAAGCTCCTTTGCCATTGATAACCCGTGCACATTTGCAAGCACGTTCTTTGCAAGACACAAAAGAATCGCACTTGCTGCCCTCAAATCCATATCATCCCATTCTTCTTTATCGAACTTACTCCTAGAATCACTGCCAGGAACAAGGGTGGGTTTATGATAGTGCTCCAAATGAACATATATTTAGTAGCAATATCGTTCCAATATGTAAAGTTTTTAAATGTAATTTCCTTATTTTTAGTTGTAATAGTTAAATAAATAAGTACGAAGACGAAAGACGCAAATCGCTCGAAAATGAAGATTTAAAGACAAAAACGAAGATTTGAAAGACCAAAACGTCCAAAATGGTCAAACGTACAAGTTACACTCCAAGTGGTTCAATATATTGATGAGAAACGTCTCAAAATTACAAAAGTACAAGCCGCAAAATGCAAAGTACAAGATATTAAATTATACGAAAAGGCGTTAGAAAATCCGGAACCGAGACATGAACCAACTTTCAACGCTCGACGCAACGGAGCTAAAATTACAAGTTAACTATGCTCAAGAATATAATATAATATTTAAATAATTCATAATAAGAATAATAATAAATAATAAAAAGTTGTTAATTGAGCATAGTTAAGGGGTCATAAGTGAAAATTTCAAATCACCAATTGCCTATAAAATGGAATTCACGGAGTAATGAAAAAATACACCTTTCTTCATATTTCTTTCTCTCTTCTGTAATATGTAATATATATTTATATTATAATTTTAATATAAGTTAATTTTAATAATAAAGTTATGGTTTAGTTGGGTTATTGTAAGAAATGTTTTACGGGTTTTAAGTCGAAATTCTGTCCGTGCAACGCTACGCGATTAATCACCACTGTAAGCTATGTTCTTCCTTTTTAATTTAATGTCTCGTAACTAAGTTATTATTATGCTTATTTGAGCCGAAGTAATCGTGATGTTAGGCTAAAATATTAAGATGGGGTTATTGAACTTTGGACCATAATTAAGGTTTGGGCAAAAGACCGACACTTGTGGAAATTGGACTATTGACTATTAATAGATGGGGGGTATTGTCTAATTGAGTGACAACTCATTGGAGTCTGTCGAACCTATCTTCAAATTAATTAACCTAATAATTAATAATGATTATGGTTGTCCTATTTAGTGACGTTCATATGGAATCTGTTATAATCATTTAATTAATCAATTGGGTTGGGTAATTGATTATTCATTCTGATCAAGTGGATGAATTAATATTCATAAACTAATTAAAACAGGGGTGGATTACATACAGTGATAACTGGTGTAATTGTTGACAGAAGTGATAACTGCGTCACAGTTTAAATTCTTAATCAGTTGGAATATTTGACTTCGGGTATAAGGATAATTTGACGAGGATACTCGCACTTTATATTTATGACCGATGGACTATTATGGACAAAAACCAGATAGACGTATCAAATAATCCAGGACAAAGGACAATTAACCCGAGTAACAATTAATTAAAATCAAAATGTTAAACATCATGATTACGGAAGTTTAAATAAGCATAATTCTTTATTTACTACTTATATAATTATATATATTTTGTATAAATATAGTTGTTAAAAATATAGTAAGTATCACCAGCTCCCTGTGGAACGAACCGGACTTACTAAAAACTACACTACTCTACGATTAGGTACACTGCCTATAGTGTTGTAGCAAGGTTTAGGTATATCCCATCCGTAAATTAATAAAACTTGTGTCATATTTTGTAGTATTTCCTAGTAAAATTATACTATTTCGTACCCTCACGCTACATCATCAAGTTTTTGGCGCCGCTGCCGGGGAGCGCTAAAACGCTATATTTTTAATTTATATCTGTAAAAATATAGTTATAAAAAAAGTAATTTCGGGGACACTTTTTGTGTTTTCACGGGGTATTTAAGTTTTTTTTTAGTTTTTGATTGATTAAAGATATATTAATTTAAATATAATAATTTAATAAATATAATAATATAATAATATTGAAATAAAATATAATAATATAATAATATTTTAGAATCAAAATACGTAAAAAGTTTTAAAAGTTTTAAAAAGTCATATTTATTAAATATTTCAGGGGTATATTATGTAACTTATAATTAATAATTTCTACAATGTCGCTTTCATGTGAATAGTAAATTAATTAATTTCTTTCCTTTACTATTTTGAATCGTAAAAGTTTTAAAAAGTCGTATTTATTAAATATTTCAGGGGTATATTATGTAACTTGCAATTAATAATTTATATCGCTTTCATGTGAATAGTAAATTAATTAATTTCTTTTCATTTACTATTCATGAATAGTAAATGAGTTAAAAAAAAATTTAAAAAAAATAATAATAATAAAAAAATTATTAATTCCTTTAAAAAAAAATTGGGTAAAAAAAATCGTTTTTTTAAAAAAAAAAAAATTTCGTTTTAAAAAAAAAAATTGTAAAAAAAAAATCGTTTTTTAAAGAAAAAAAATCGTTTTTTTTAAAAAAAAATTCGTTTTAAAAAAAAATTGTAAAAAAATCGTTTTTTTAAAGAAAATTTTTTTTTAAAAAAAAAAAGTTTTAAAAAAAAATTATATAAAAAAAATTTTTAAAAATAAAAAAATTTTAAAATCCTTAAAAAACGAAATATAAAAAAAAATAAAAAAAAAGTTTTTTTTTTATTACCTTTAGATTTTTAGACTCTAGTTACAATTTTTAGTATTAAGTTTAGTTTTGCCATAGTTATTTTTATTTCTAGAATTTTTAGGTTTGCCGTAAAATCTCTTAAGTGCTTATTCCTTAGACTAAGATTTATGTGCTTTAGAATTTTGCGACGCCGTTTTTCGCGCTACTTTCTTATTTTTATTTTTCGACGCCTATTTTTCGACCTTTTATTTTTCGACCTTTTTCGACGCGTTTTTTTTTTCTTTCTTATTTCGCTATTCTAGTTTTAGGATAAGATTTTTATTCTACTTCTTATCTAAATTTCTTAAAATTACGAAAATTTATTTTAAGTGGTTAAATTGATAGACATCAAAATTTTCTGGTTCGTAGTAATAGTTGGATTTGTACGTGGACCGGGTTATTGGAGCCAAACAGTACTCAATTATATTGAGACCAAACGAATCCTGCCCCTCTGCTGCATCTTTTGGCTATTCGAAACGTGGGCAAAATCAGAAAAGTCTATTAATTGGATAACTTATATAATTTTTCTTTCCTTTTAAAAACTAATAGGATATTCAGTGAATGCACCGAGTAAAACGTTCACCACCTTTCATACGTTCACCACCTATAACTCGATCAAGACATCTAGCCAATATTGTCGCCGTTGATTTTTCTTTAGAATCATCATCTAGTCGACCAAGAACTCCAACTCAAATTTCCGATAATCCATCTTTTGAACCCGACCTCACAATTGAGAATCCGGAGAATATTCAGGGACAATTCCAAGATCCAGAACCACTAATCATTCCTCCTGAACCACAAACCATTAAATCAGAATCTTCTAGTGATTCGTATTCAACAAATTCAATTATGAAAAATTTGGAACCTCTAAGTATGGAAGACCGAATGAGAGCCACACGCACGGGCCAAGGTCACGCCATTATTAAGCCAGACATTAATGCGCCAGATTATGAAATCAAAGGACAAATCCTACACATGGTAACTAATCAGTGCCAATATAGTGGTGCGCCGAAGGAAGATCCAAACGAACATCTTCGTACGTTTAATAGGATCTGTACACTATTTAAAATCCGAGAAGTTGAGGATGAACAGATCTATCTCATGTTGTTTCCCTGGACTTTAAAGGGAGAAGCCAAAGATTGGTTAGAATCGTTACCGGAAGGGGCGATTGACACATGGGATGTTTTAGTTGAGAAATTTCTTAAAAGATTCTTTCCAGCATCTAAAGCCGTGACACTTCAAGGAGAAATTGTTACGTTCACACAAAAGTCAAATGAAACTCTATATGAGGCGTGGACAAGATTTGGAAAGTTGTTGAGAGGATGTCCTCAACACGGTTTAGACACTTATCAAATAGTACAAATATTCTACCAAGGTGTCAACGTTGCTACACGAAAAGACATCGACATTACAGCTGGTGGTTCCATTATGAAGAAAACCGCAACTGAAGCTTACAAAATTATTGATAACACAGCCTCCCACTCTCATGAGTGGCACCAAGAGAAAGATATATATCGTTCATCTAAAGCGGCTAGAGCCGATTCTAGCCATAACTTTGATTCCGTTTCCGCAAAAATAGATGCTTTCGAGAGACGAATGGAAAAGATGAATAAAGATATTCACGCAATACGAATCAGTTATGAGCAATGCGGTGGACCACACTTAATGAAAGACTGTCACATTGAACAAACGATGGAACAACGTGAGAATGTTGTCTACATGAACCAAAGGCTGGAAAATAGTTATCAGAATAATTATCAACCGCCAAGGCCAAACTTCAATCGAAATCAAAACATTCTTTACAATCCAAAAGGACCCGACAATAACTCGTATAACCAACAAGGTCCGAATAACCAACCAACTCAAAACAACACTTTCAATCAACAAAGACCTGGCTTGTATAAACCACCACAACAAACCGAAGAGAAAAAGTCAAATCTGGAAGAAGTGGTATTTAAGCTAGTTGAATCTCAAACACAATTTATTGAAACTCAAACTCAAACGAATGAGAGGTTTGATCAGTCATTTAGAACTCAACAAGTTTCTATTTTGAATCTAGAAAAACAAGTAGGTACTCTTGTTAGATTGATGAGTGAAAGGAAACAAGGAAAGCTACCGAGTAATACTGAAGTAAATCCTCGGAATGAAAATGTTAATATGGTTTCAACAAATTCTGAAAAACCAGCATCAGAAGATGGGGAGGTTTTAGATGTAAGTAACAATGAAGAAGTTACACCACCACCACCACCCGAGTATGTAAAGCCAGTGGTGGCACCATACAGACCACCCATCCCGTTTCCAAGAAAAGAAGTTGAGTATGAGCAAGTAATAGGTAATAAAGTTTGTGATACCTCTGGAAAGAAGAAGAAGAAGAAGAATAAAAAAGTGCAAGAAACAAAAACAGTAGAAGTAAACCCGGTGAAGACAGTTCCACCAAATCCTCCACCTAGGGTAGGTGATCCGGGTGAATTTATTGTTCCTTGTCTACTTAGTGACTGTGTCATGTATGATGCACTAGCAGATTTAGGTTCAAGTGTGAGTGTTATGCCTCTTTCATTATATAAGAGATTAGGTGTAGGTGAGTTAACTCCAACGGATATGAGTGTTCGACTCCTTGATCAAACCATTAAGCACCCAGTTGGAATTGCTGACAACCTACCCGTTCAAGTAGGTAATTTAACCTTTCTAGTCGAATTCATTGTCATTGACATAGAAGAGGACTCAAACGTTCCTCTAATTTTAGGTCGACCATTCTTAGCATCCACCGGGGCGTTATTTGATGTAAGAAAGGGTAGAATGACACTTAGTAATGATGAGAAATCGATCACCTTTATGATTCGAAAGTCTAAATATCCACAAACCAAAACCGTTGAACCGACAAAAACGATTGGTAAGAACCATGTTGTTTTACCAAATCCAACGGTAATGCTTAACAATAATAGAACACCTAAGTGTGGGGAAAATGAAGTAACACCTAATGATGACTTGATAATAAAGAACCCCATAGTTGATACGAAATTAAATGACCCCGTTATTAACAGTTCAATGAAGAAACTTTTTAAACGGGTTATTGATGCTAAAAGTAAGGGGAACTTTAAGTTATATAACCGGTTAGTATCCAATCTGTCGCCTAAAGAAAAGGCGAAGCTAGTTGAATTTGTGGATATTACGGAAAAAGCTGGTCACTGGCTTAAAGCAAAAGTCACAGATATGCAAGTTGATTATGGTCCAAGAGAAATTGACGATGAAGTTAATCACAATTTCGACACCACATCTACCTAAGTGTGAGGAGATTCAAATATTCTAAAAAGAAAATGCTGTTTGGAGTTAGTTGTTCTGTTCTCGTGTAGTTCCGAGAATGAAATCCGATTGGTCTTTTCCACTAGCAGACACTAAAGAACTAGTTTTCTCCCCCCATTCTGAATTTTTTTGTTTTTTAGGTTTTATATGAAATTAATATGTTTTCTTTTTAAGTTTTGTGTGAATTTAAAAACAAAAATTTACTTTATTTCATTAAGTTGAAAAAAATGATTTCTAAAATTCGTCGTGAGTTGAAGACTAGGTCGTTGAGCCGAAATTACTTTACCCGAGGGCGGGGCGAAAAATTTTGTCATCATTATTTTTAATTTTATTGATTTAAAGTATGCAAAAAAAAAATATTTGATTTTATAAATTTTTGAACGTGGGGTAATATACCCAACTTTAAAAATATGTATATATGTTTGTATTTTATCATGTAAACAACAGGGTAAAACAACGCACTTTCAAAGACTAACATTAAGTTCAGCAAAAGCTACTGATTTTGACGACAAGATGCAAAACAACAAATGTGATATAATAAATGAAGGAATGAACGATGAGGCGCGCCATCTATCATTCGACGAGCTTTGTAATTACAAACTGGGTATTTTTAATCACTTTCCTACACTAATCACCCTCATGAATTTATAATTATAGTCTGATTTCATGCAAATGAGGGCATTGCATGATCTCAAGTGTGGGGAAGGGTTATAAATTCTCTCGGGTTTATACTTGGCTTATTTTCTAAATATTATGAAAATTTTAAAATTTTTTAACTAAATGAATTCAAAATCATGTTTATACATATTTATGAACGATAAAACTAGGTGTTAATGCCGAAATTATTGTTACCTCGGAAAGGACATAAATTGAGAAACAACTAAAACGCTTGAATTTATTTATTAAGATATAAAAAGACGCATAAAAAAAGCCAAGTGTGGGGAGAATATACCAAGTTATTCAATTAAAAACTATCTATCACATGTTTTTGTAAAGTTATTGCAGGTGCTTTTACTTTGGACTAAATTAACTGGTTTACCCGATTTACTGTAAGAAAGATGGATCTACACGATGAATCAATTCCATCATTAAAAGGAAGTAAAGTCTTCCGAAAAAGAAACGTGCTTCTTGATTTAGGTCATGAAGTTGTCGTTCAGACCAGCTGTAGGTTGACGAAAAATCTAGAAAAGTCATCTCTAAAATCAGCAGGAAATCCACGGACCTCAGCATCAAACAGGGTCGCCATGTGGTCAGATTTATCCTAATCATGAGAAGGATTTATCTCGCATAATGGGGGGCACCGTGCAAATTAGCTTGATAAGACTAATGAATCAAATCCCCAGAAAGGATAATCTCCTTAAAGATCAAAAATCAGCTTTTAAGACTGATATTACTCAATCCTAGAGATTGACCTTAAAGATTGAGAATTACAAACTCATGGAATTCAATGATATCTAAACTCGAGCTTGAACGAGAAAATATTTTGATCAAAAATAAAACCGATTTGTTTTCTGAAAACCTATTTTCAATGCGTTCATTACCATTGAACGTAAAATCCTGAGAATTCATCAGAATTCATTAGGTCACCTGAACCAAATTGGGTGTCAACCGTAAGAAACGGTGGTTGCATAGCATGGTCGGAGACAGGACCTTGTGCCAGACCGAAAAATCATAGGATGATCTTTACTATTGCTCCTACAAAGGATAGTACTAGCATCCGACACGTTTTAAGACCATAATCATATGCATGTCATTAGACATTGCCTTAACAGTTTCTTGTTCATCGCTTTCCTTTACAACCGGACGGTAGTTTACCGAAAGGTAATATACGGAACAAGTAAACTGGACATGTTGCTTTCCCAATACAAGGTTAGCAAGTGGGTAACACAAAACCACAAGTGTTGAGCTAAAATTTTCAAATCTGAAACCCACACAACCCACAAAAAAATATTTTGCAAACACCGGTGAAGGGTTATTCCGGAAAACTTATCTAGGGTAAAAGCTAGATTAAATTTTCAAAAAGATCAAATGTTTTCATAAAGATCCAATTTCCTTAAGGATCTACATTTTCATAGTCATGTGGGACTGTAAACCACCTTTCAAATGTGCACTTTGCTTTGGAAACCGAAAGTAAATCGGCTATTTGATTGCAAGTGTCGTTGACCTAAACCCGAGGCAACTGTGGATGACACACCCACCTTTAACCATCGTTACTGTCATTGTTTATACCGCTATATCAAAATCACTGATATACAAAGTGTGAAGGATAAAGAAGTGACTCGTGTGATGTATTATATTATTTCAAGACTGTATTGCTTGAGGACAAGCAACGTTCAAGTGTGGGGATATTTGATAGTGCTCCAAATGAACATATATTTAGTAGCAATATCGTTCCAATATGTAAAGTTTTTAAATGTAATTTCCTTATTTTTAGTTGTAATAGTTAAATAAATAAGTACGAAGACGAAAGACGCAAATCGCTCGAAAATGAAGATTTAAAGACAAAAACGAAGATTTGAAAGACCAAAACGTCCAAAATGGTCAAACGTACAAGTTACACTCCAAGTGGTTCAATATATTGATGAGAAACGTCTCAAAATTACAAAAGTACAAGCCGCAAAATGCAAAGTACAAGATATTAAATTATACGAAAAGGCGTTAGAAAATCCGGAACCGAGACATGAACCAACTTTCAACGCTCGACGCAACGGAGCTAAAATTACAAGTTAACTATGCTCAAGAATATAATATAATATTTAAATAATTCATAATAAGAATAATAATAAATAATAAAAAGTTGTTAATTGAGCATAGTTAAGGGGTCATAAGTGAAAATTTCAAATCACCAATTGCCTATAAAATGGAATTCACGGAGTAATGAAAAAATACACCTTTCTTCATATTTCTTTCTCTCTTCTGTAATATGTAATATATATTTATATTATAATTTTAATATAAGTTAATTTTAATAATAAAGTTATGGTTTAGTTGGGTTATTGTAAGAAATGTTTTACGGGTTTTAAGTCGAAATTCTGTCCGTGCAACGCTACGCGATTAATCACCACTGTAAGCTATGTTCTTCCTTTTTAATTTAATGTCTCGTAACTAAGTTATTATTATGCTTATTTGAGCCGAAGTAATCGTGATGTTAGGCTAAAATATTAAGATGGGGTTATTGAACTTTGGACCATAATTAAGGTTTGGGCAAAAGACCGACACTTGTGGAAATTGGACTATTGACTATTAATAGATGGGGGGTATTGTCTAATTGAGTGACAACTCATTGGAGTCTGTCGAACCTATCTTCAAATTAATTAACCTAATAATTAATAATGATTATGGTTGTCCTATTTAGTGACGTTCATATGGAATCTGTTATAATCATTTAATTAATCAATTGGGTTGGGTAATTGATTATTCATTCTGATCAAGTGGATGAATTAATATTCATAAACTAATTAAAACAGGGGTGGATTACATACAGTGATAACTGATGTAATTGTTGACAGAAGTGATAACTGCGTCACAGTTTAAATTCTTAATTAGTTGGAATATTTGACTTCGGGTATAAGGATAATTTGACGAGGATACTCGCACTTTATATTTATGACCGATGGACTATTATGGACAAAAACCAGATAGACGTATCAAATAATCCAGGACAAAGGACAATTAACCCATGGTAATAAATTAAAATCAACACGTCAAACATCATGATTACGGAAGTTTAAATAAGCATAATTCTTTTATTGTATTTCTCATCGTATCTTTATTTCCTATCATTTTATTACTCGCAATTTTATTTACTGTCATTTTATTTATTGTCATTATTTTACGCACTTTAATTATCGTCATTTATCTTTGCGCTTAAAATATAGAATCAACAAACCGGTCATTAAACGGTAAAAACCCCCCTTTTATAATAATATTACTACTTATATAATTATATATATTTTGTATAAATATAGTTGTTAAAAATATAGTAAGTATCACCAGCTCCCTGTGGAACGAACCGGACTTACTAAAAACTACACTACTCTACGATTAGGTACACTGCCTATAGTGTTGTAGCAAGGTTTAGGTATATCCCATCCGTAAATTAATAAAACTTGTGTCATATTTTGTAGTATTTCCTAGTAAAATTATACTATTTCGTACCCTCACGCTACATCATCAGTTTACCCTTCAAAGCCTTGTGTAAACCAGACTGAATCAATACATCCTTGACTTGAACCTGCCATAAGCCAAAATTGATCCTCCCATCAAATTTCTCAACATCAAACCTCATTGGACTGAACTTCGACATCATATCAGTATCCTATAAACAACACTTTCTCTGATTTTGCTTACGTTTCGACTGGCCGACAGATGTAATGGAGTGGCGCACAGGATCCGTTAAATTGAAAAATCCAACACCCGGTCCACTACAAATTCTAGACACCACTTACTCCGAATTAGAAAAAATATTGTCTAACCAGATACCCTATATGATCAATAGAACTCGTTTCTGATGTGGACGATCCACTCCCGTGGCAACCACAGAGCATACTCCGACTCCTATAACCGAGACCCCCCTGTCAAACCTGACGCTCTGATACCAGTTGTTAGGAAATTACGGTCTCACTAATTCCCACCACCCAGCCCAACAATAATAGTAAAGAAATAAGAACAATACACAACACAAGATTTAACGTGGAAACTCCAAAACATGAGAAAAACCACCGGCCCCCAAAGAGAGAAATACACTATATCACAAATTGTTACAATGATATAGACGACTCTCTTAAGCTAACTACACTCTCCAAAATATTTAACTAATGCAACTCTCAAACAAGGGTAAGAAAGAAAGAAATAATCAAATACTTAAAGTGTATTGATTGGTGCAATTTGGAATGAAGACTTAACCCCTCTTTTATAACCAAGCAAGTCCCCTCCAACTTTTTCCTCCCACCTATGTGGGATAACATCCTTCACAAATACTATGCAACCATATCCAATTCTTCTGACCAAAACTATATCCAACAGAACAAACTTAAACTATTGAGTGGACGTACTTGTTCTTGTAGATGCACAACTGCACAAGATGTAACAGACAAATTGTTGGGAATTTATGGACCCAAACAACAATCACCAATTCAGATTTGGTGATCCCGCAAACAACAAACGAACGATAATAAAGAAAAGTAGAGAAACGACACAAGAATTTACGTGGTTAGATGCAATCGGTTAGATTGCTTTAGTCTACGACCAACTAGAGTGATTTTTATTGATATTTTCGTACATACACTTTAGGGTTACAATAAGATGTATTTATAGGCATAAACTAACAAAGAAATAACTTAAGGAGTCGTCAGACTCCTGGATTCGCTTAAGCTGCGCCGCAGATAAAGGAGCCGCGTCGTGGCTTAAGGCATGATTTTGACCCCGAAAGCTTTACACTTTAGAACCTCAATCCAAGTGTTAAGCCGCGCCGCAGTTTGAGGAGCCGCGTCGTGGCTTAAAGCTTCAGCGAAAATTTTCTTTGTTTTTGATATCCTTCACACATCCAACAATCTTCCACTTGAAGATAGTAAAAAAAACATGACTCAATTGTCAACCCAAAGCTAACCATCTCAACCAAGAACGTCAAACCACCTTTTATACCGCCAATCAAACATAGGACACTCAAACTCAACATCGCAGGAGGAGCAGACTTTCGATACAAGATCTTCAACACTACTTGTCGAAATCTAACATCAATAACCCTTTATCACTCTAGTAGACGTCTTCTATTTTCAGTTAACAAGAAGACCAGTTGAAGATATGCAAAACTTCAACTTCCCGATCGTAACCACCTTAGTACACATATCAGCAGGATTCTCAGTACCAGGAATTTTCGTAACAACTAAAGTACCATCTTCAATGAGTTCACGAATTTTATGATACCTTAGCTTTATGTGTTTCGTACGACCATGAAACACCGGGTTCTTCCCTAAATGGACAGCACTTTGATTATCACAGTAAAGGACCTAATTTTGTTGAACTCGCCCCAACTCCATCAAAAAATTCTTCAATCAAACTTGTTCTTTGCTTGCTTCGGCAGTGGCCATATATTCAGCCTCCGTTATTGATAATGCAACACATCTTTGGAGTCTAGATAACCAACTAACCGCATCTTTCCAACCGTGAAAACATAACCCGTAGTGCTTTTTCCCGAATCATCACATCCACCAAAATCAGCATCAACGTACCCTCTTAAAATGGAATCACCTTTAGTGAATTGCAACCCCATTTTAGAAGTACCTTTTAAGTAGCACAAAAGCCACTTCATTCCTTCCCAATACTCAATACCTGGATTCGACATAAACCGACTCACAACTCCCACTGCATGAGCTATGTCGGGTCTTGTACATACCATAGCATACATAACACTTCCAACCGTTGATGCATAAGGGACTTGAGCCATTGTCTCTTTCTTTTTATCCGTTGTAGGTGATTGACTCTTCGATAACTTCAAAGTACCGCCTAAAGGCAAGGATCGTGCATTTGAATCTTCCATGTTGAACCGCTCTAACACTTTCTCAATATACTTGGTTTGAGACAAAGTTAAAGTATCTTCAACCCGATTCCTTGTAATACTCATCCCTAGTATTTGTTCAGCAGCACCCAAATCTTTCATTTCGAACTCAAGAGATAATTCTATCTTCAAATTATTGATCTCCGACATGTACGATCCTTCAATCAGCATATCATCAACATATAGTAACAATATAACATAGGAGGACTTGAATTTCTTCAAGTAACAACAATGATCGTAATTGCTTCTCATGAAGCCTTTCCTAGTCATAAAGTCATCAAACTTCAAGTACCATTGCCGAGGTGCTTGTTTCAACCCATACAGACTTTTTTTTAATTTGCAAACCTACTTCTCTTTACCAACTACCTCGAAGCCCATATGTTGCATCATGTAAAACCCTTCATTAAGATCCCCATGTAAAAACGCGGTCTTAACATCTAACTATTCTAGATGTAAGTCATTAGCAACAACAATACTCAAAACCAACCGAATAGTAGTCACCTTCACAACTGGCGAGAAAATCTCTTTAAAATCGACCCCTCCCTTTGTTGAAATCCTTTAACTACCAATCGAGCCTTGTACTGCTTTTCCCGTCTAACTCATCTTTGACCCGAAAGACCCATTTATTGTGCAACGCATTTTTATTTGGAGGTAATTTCACTAATGACCATGTCTTGTTCTTTATTAGTGACCCCATCTCTTCTTTCATAGCAAGCTCCCATTGTATGAATTCTTTAGAATGTCTTGCTTCAAAATAACTCTCGGGTTCACCATTTTTGGTATAGAGTAAATGGTTTATCGATGGAGAAAACCTAACATTAGGTTTGGACGTTCTACTTGAACGTCTCAATGGTGGTGTAACGGGTTGTAGTGATTGAGTTACATCGCCACTATCTCCACCATTAGAGCTCCCACTACTTTCAGAGCTTTCATCACTCTCTGAATCATCCCCATCGTTTTGATCCTCACCGTTAATCGGCAATTCAATGGTTTTCGAACTCCCACTAGAACATGTATTCACATCAACAAACTCATCAAACATAACCGGATCATCATTGGAATTAACCGTTACCTTAGTGCTATACAATGAGTTTTCATCAAATATAACATCTCGACTACGAATCACCTTCCTAGCCTCATTGTCCCAACACCTATAACCCATGTCATCCAAACCATACCCGATAAATGTACATCTTCTTGATTTTGCATCAAGCTTGTATTTGTCAATGTCTTTGATCTTCACATAAACATTACAACTAAAAACCCTTAAGTGAGCCAAACTCACCTTTTTACCGGTCCATTTTTCTTCATGAATTCGAAACTCTAACTGTGTCGAGGGTCTCCTATTAATAAAATAAGCTGTTGTGTTCACGGCATCTGCCCAAAACATCTTTGGTAGACCCGCATGTAACCGCATACTCCTAGCCCGCTCATTGAGCGTCCGTTTCATGCGTTCAGCAACCCCATTGTGCTGTGGTATTTCCGGAACTGTTTTCAACATACGAATACCATGTTCCGCACAATAGTCTTTAAGCTCTTTGCTGCTGTATTGTCCTCCATTGTCAGATTTCAAGCACTTAACTTTCAAGTTAGTCTCGTTTTCAACAGCAGCTCTCCACACTTTAAAAGTAGCAAATACATCAGATTTATCCTTAAGAAAGTAAACCCATACCTTCCTTGTGGAGTCATCAATGAAGGTGACATAGTAGCGGGAACCACCATGTGACTCGACTGTTGTAGGTCCATAAACATCGGAATAAACAAGTTCAAGCTTCTACTTCTTTGGCGCAATTCCCGATTTCCCAAAAGACACTTTCTTTTACTTCCCCAAAGTACATGGTTCGAAAAACCCGATATTCACTTTCTTTAAATCCGGAATCTTCCCATTAGAAACTAGCAACCTCATCCCCTTCTCACTCATATGCCCTAACGACGGTGCCATAGAGTAGAATCGGCCCCTACATTACTCGTCACATTAACCTCATCATCATCGAATACCTCGACCATGTATAAAGTTCCCCTTTTATGTCCCGATGCGACGATACGACCATCCCTTTTAACTTACCACTGGAGATCACTAAAGGTAGTGTGATTACCTTTTTCATCCAACTGACCAACTGAGATAAGCTTCCGTTTTACACATCTTTCAACGTCCAATTGGATCCTTTGGATGTTTTTAATATCACGTCTCCAATGCCTCTTATGTCTAGGCGTTTGTCATTCGCCAATCTTGTGACGACCCGGAAATTTCCGACCAAATTTAAACTCAATCTTTTAATGATTCCGACACGATAAGCAAAGTCTGTAAAGTTGAGTCTAAAAATTTTGAACTATTATCATGAATGCATTTAACCTTGACTATTCCCGACGATTCACGAACAAATGTTTGTAAATAAATAGGATATAAATATAAATATAGGTATATATAATAAATTAAAATAACAAGATACAATTTGATAATTCAGATTAAGTATGTAAAATAATATAAAAAAAATAATAATAAGTGGATATTAAAATAAAGCTATATATAAATATATGTGATTTCTATAAATAATTATTATGATATGTATATAGGAATATATATCAAAGGTATAGATATTATGTTATTATATATATATATATATAATTATTAAATAATACATGATTAATAATATGTAATATTAATAGATTAAACATAATTGCAAATTAAAAATATAGTTGTTATATTAATGTTATTACTTTCATTATTGTTATTGATATTAGCATTAATGTTAATATAGGTACTATTGATATTATTAGATATAATATATATATATAAAATTAGATACATTTATTAGTTATATTATTATTAAATCTTATTATTATCATTATTAATATCATTATTATTATGATTTTAATTATTATTATGATTATTATTATCATTTTTATTTAAAATTATTATTTTCATTATTTTCATTAATTTTATTAATTTTATCATTATCATATTATTATTAATATTATTTTAATTAATATTATTATTATTTCTATTATTATAATTATTATTAGTATTTTTGTATTATTAATAAAATTATCCATATAATTATTATTAATATATTTATTAGTTAATAACATTAATTAAATATAAATAATAAAATTATAAAAAAAACCGTACCAGTCTGTTACGAGTCTCAATCGGCTTTTCTTTTATTTGTTTGTATATCAATAAATTGATTCTTCATGTCGATGATCCTCAATACAAACAAAAACCAATCACCTCATATTATTGCATTGTACATTCGATTATTCTCTTTATATACAGCTATCCACAAACGAAAAACAGAAAAGAAAAACGTTCCTGCCCTGTTCTTGCATCCTATAATCAAAATCTAGATTTCGAATGAATTTTCAAAAAATAACAATGCTGTTCTATTAGGAATGATCTAAGTAAACTATCTGTAAGTTTTCATTATCCAATTCCTTCTATTAATTTCGAATTTTGAAGTCAAAGCTAAAATTTAAAAAGTCAAAGATTTTGTTCATCGTAAAATTAGAGTTCGTTTTGATGATTATGAATCAAATTATGATTCAGAAAGCTTCTATAAATGATTTAAAACATAATTCATGTTATATGTTTAACCTAAAACGATCAAAAACTAGAAATTCGATTTTGAGTTCATAGTGTTCTTGACCATGATATGCAATAACTTGAATTCGAAACAATTTTCAAAAACTAGAAATGTGGAGTTGTTAGAAATCTTATAGTGAAACTTTATTTAAATTCTCAAACCTTAAATTTTTATATCGATTGTTAATTTCAGAGTCAAAGTATAAATTGAAAAAGTCAACTGAATTAATCTTCATGAAATTAGGAGTTCTAATTAATATTTCTGGTTCAATTTATAATTTTGAAGTATTAGGATTATGATTTGGAAGATATTTCAAGTAGGAATGGTGGTCTAAAAACTGTCAAAACTCAAGATCAATTTTGTTGTTCATCGTTTTATTTTTTTTACTTACAGCACCTGCTTCGGTTTTAAAGTTTTTTTTTTTTTATCAAACATTCATAGCAGTTGAATATGATTAGAATATGACTCTTAAAACATATTGAATAAGTCATTTTATTGCTTTCGTTTGAACACTGGTTGAATTGGATTTTGAAGAAGAAAAAGGAAATTAAGAAAAAACGTGTTAAATATAATTAGGTTCATATGATATCAGGAAAAACAGAATCAGACGGATGGTTTGGAGTGTTAACGGGTTAGCATGAGGTCACGGGTTCGAGCCCGGGCGTGGGCATTTTTTTTAAGACTTATCACAATGAGGTAGTTTTTCTAATATTTCTATTATTATTATTATTATTATTATTATTATTATTATTATTATTATTATTATTATTATTATTATTATTATTATTATTATTATTGTTATTATTATTATTAGTGATTATTATTAATACAAGTATTATAGTTATAGTTATTATTATTATTATTATTATTATTATTATTATTATTATTATTATTATTATTATTATTATTATTATTACTAAAAAAAGTAGTTACCATTTATTGTTATTATCATAATTATAATTACAAATATGATTATTATTATTATTATTAATGTTGTTACTAATATTATTATCGTCATTTAAAATATAATCTTATCATTTTTATGTATTATTATTATTATTATTATTATTATTATTATTATTATTATTATTATTATTATTAAGAGTATTGTTATTATATATTCATTAATATTGTTACTATTATTATTGTTATCTATATAAAAATCAATAAATGTAGTTTTATTAAAATCTTAAAAATTATTAGTATTATCATTACTAATATTATTATTATTATTAGTGCTATTATTATTGTATTATTACTGCTCGCATTATTATTATTATAAATATTATCATTTATATTATTATTATGAATTTTCATTATAGGTATTGTTACTACTAAAAGTTATTATCTTTAATATTATTTTTACTAAAACTATCTTTTTGTAATCCTTAAAAACTATCATTTTCATTATTATCAGTAATATCTATATTATTATTATTAAAATAATTATAATTATGAAAATAAAAGTTTAAAAGACATGGTTAAGATTATAAGTATAAAAATTGAACGTTATATATATAAAGATATATTTAATATACACAACTTAATTATATTAAAATTATTATGTACAAAAATGAAAATATATAAATAAACAATGAAATTTATAAAGTAATACATATAACAGTTATATTACTAATAATAATATATATATTTTTTCGATTACAAGTATATGTTTTAATATATATATATACAAATGATATAGGTTCGTGAATCTGAGGACAACCCTGCATTGTTCAGTATCGTCGTATGAATATTTTTACTACAAAATATTGTATTGTGAGTTTCATTTGCTCCCTTTTAAATGCTTTTACAATATATATTTTTGGGACTGAGAATACATGCGCTTTTATGAATGTTTTACGAAATAGACACAAGTAATCGAAACTACATTCTATGGTTAGATTATCGAACCGAATATGCCCCTTTTTAGCTTGGTAGCTGAAAGGACCCGTTCATATACATTATAAAAGATTCACAATAGTTGATTTCATTGTGAGGTACTTGACTTCTATATGATACATTTTACAAACATTGCATTCGTTTTTAAAAAGACAAACTTTCATTACATCGAAAGTTGACGGCATGCATACCATTTCATAATATATCCAACTATAATTGACTTAATATTAATCTTAATGAACTCAACGACTCGAATGCAACGTCTTTTGAAATATGTCATGAATGACTCCAAGTAATATCTCTAAAATGAGCAAATGCACAGCGGAAGATTTCTTTCATACCTGAGAATAAACATGCTTTCAAGTGTCAACCAAAAGGTTGGTGAGTTCATTAGTTTATCATAAACAATCATTTCTATTAATTTAATAGACCATAAGATTTTCATTTCATTTCTCATAAACATCATCTCATATCAGGCATTTCGCAAACTGCATATAGATAAAAATCATTCATATGGATTGAACACCTGGTAACTGACCTTAACAAGATGCATATAGAATATCCCCCAGTATACAGTGCGTAGCTAATATACTAAATAATACCTCAAAGTACTAAAGCATCCATACCCTGGATGGGGCTCGTTGGGCTCGATAGATCTACCTTTAGGATTCGCGTCAATTAGGGGTCATTTTCCTAATTCTTAGGTTACCAGACTTGAAGGGCGATATTCAGTTTAATAATACAACCATACAATGTAGTTTTAAGTACTTGTGTCTATTTCGTAAAACAGTTATAAAAGCAGCGCATGTATTCTCAGTCCCAAAAATATATATTGCAAAAGCATTTAAAGGGGAGCAAATGAAACTCACAATATTGTATTTTGTAGTAAAAATACATATGACGATATTGAACAACTGAACAATGCAGGGTTGGCCTCGGATTCACGAACCTATATCATTTGTATATTTATTAATATACATAGTTGTAATCGAACAATATATATAAATTTATTAGTTATATACTTTTTATTTTAATATCTATGTTTCATATATTTATTTTGTTATATAAAATATTACTTTTCGTTATGTTATATGTATTAAATATATTTTTATATATGTATATATCATTTGTTTGTGAAAAATAGTAATTTTAGTAATACTACAATAAAAATGATAAAAATCATAATACTTAATATTACTAACTAAGGTATTATTGTTAATAATTATATTAATGATATTACAATGATATTTATAATAATAACTGTAAAATATAAATTTTTTCAGTAAATGATACTTATAATAATGATTTTAGTAATTACATATTAATAACACTCATTATAATATAAATAATCATACTTATAATGATAATAATAAAAATAATGATTATGATACTTATAATGATAATTGTATTACTAATACTAATTATAATACTAGTAATAATACTAATAATAATGTTATCATTCATAAAATGATACAAGTATTAATTTTTAATGATAGAAATATTAATGATAATAATAATAATCATAACCCTAATAATGATATTAATACTATATTAATAATAATAATAATAATAATAATAATGATACTTATCAATACTAATGTTAATATTGTTCCTAATGTTTATATATATAATTATGATATTTGTAGTAATAATAATTATAATATTTAACAATAACAATAACAATAACAATAACAATAACAATAACAATAACAATAACAATAACAATAACAATAACAATAACAATAACAATAACAATAACAATAACAATAACAATAACAATAACAATAATAATAATAATAATAATAATAATAATAATAATAATAATAATAATAATAATAATAAAGAGAACTACCTTATAAGCCATGTTTTAAAAAAAAATGCCATTGCCCGGGCTCGGGGCCCGAGACCTCTCGGTTAACCACACATCCACTTAACCATCGAGCCATTTAAGCTTTTCTGATTTAAAACCCTCACTTATAACTATATAACTGATATATCTGTAAAACCTGTTTCATCTTCCTCTTGAACTTGACCAAAGTTCTAATCCCACTAATCGTTATTAGTTTCTTTAATTTAAGTTTTGAAAATAATACAGAATCACTTATAGATTTAGTGAATTAATTAAAGCATCAAAATATTAAAAAAAAAATCTGTAACAGAATGAAAAGCTCGATATGATACCAAAATTCAAATTCGCAAATTAAATGTGTTTTAGACCAAAATCAAAACATGAAAAAGATGCTAAATCCTTATTAAAACTTTCTGTAACCTTAATTGAATCTAAAACATCGATTTGAATTCGAATTTGATGATGAACAAAAAGTTTGACTTTTTGAAATTTAAAGTTTGACTTCGAAATTGAAGCTCGATAGGACGAATTGAGCTATGAGACTTTGTGTATAGTTTGAGAAGAAGGTTTCAAACACAACTGCACTTTTACTTTTTGAAAGTTATTGTGAAATTGAACTTTTGGAAAATTGAACCAATAACAGGAAACCCGACGGTATTTTTTAATATTTTCAGTTTATTTAAAATCTGTGAAATCAGTTGTGATTGAAATTGGTAACAATGGTGATATAATTGAATGGTGTATGTCTGCTATTGTGATTAAACTAATTGTTTTATAGTAAAGAGCTCGACCAGTGAGTCAATCAAGAAGGACGAAGGGAAATAAAATAAAATAACACGCAAAGTTGTGACAACCCGGAAATTTTCGAGTTGATTTAAACAAAAAACTTTATATAATTTCATTAAATTTCGACTGTTTCCGACGATTCACGAACAATTATTTGTAAATAATTACGCATTAATTTGATATATTAATATTATTATTATTAATATCCTTTTTAAACAAGATATCAATAATTAATATCTTTATTATCAGTATTGTTATTATGAATAAAAAAAATATTGACAAATATTCTTGGAAAAGTAGTAAATCAATTTGTTTATTTTAAAAAAAATATATAAAAAAAATCCTTAAAATAAATGATTTTTTTAATAAAATAAATAAATAAATTACTTTTTAATTAAAAATTATAATGGAAAACTACTTTTATTATTTTATTTTGTGCATTATCCCATGACCTAACATTTAATACTTTTGAATTTTAAAATCCCATTAAAAATTAAAATATTTCTTTTTCTTTTAATTATTTTATTCTTTTTACCTAATTTTTTCAAGTATAAATACCCCTCATTTCTCATTCAAACTCACACCAAAATTTCTCTCATTCTCTCTTTGAAGAATTACTACTAGTAAGTATTATTTTCTTACTTTTTACTTTTTACTTTTTACTATTTACTTAGGTTTATTTTTTTTTATCGAAACATGTAAATAATGTTATAAATTATATGCAATTAAATTAAAATAAATAACATGTTATAATTAGTAATATATGTTACTAAAAATTATAAAAGTATTTTTATGAATTAATATATAGGAGTTATAATTAAAATCGAATTAATGAATATATATGTATATACGCACCTAACGTGAAGGTTATAATTAAAGATAGCGTACAAAGACTACAAACATCACCGCTACTTGTGGCCTAGGGTGATCCTTGTTACCATTATGGGACGCTTGTGGATCTCGAATGCCAAGACTTAGATTCTGGTCAAGAGATCCTGGGCCGCTCGGTAACAATAGATCATTCGAGTGACTTGCATGTTAGCGACGAAGTTTGGGCGAGATTGTACAACATCTTTGTTAAGAATTATAACCCTAACATTCTTAAACTAGAAGCTTACTATAAGTGGAAGTTTTTCACAAATAGTAGGTTTCCAAAAATAGAAACTTTTGAGAAATAGGAACTTTTCTCGAAAACCGTCACTGTCAATATAGTTGCTATATTAATAAACATACTTTATGTCAAGTTAGACATTAACTAATCAAACGTTATACCTCAAGGTTGATATCCAGATCACTTACTTGCTTTACTTTCCTTCTTGCGTGGAATACTTCAACTGCTATTTAATGTGAGTTCATCTGCTCCCTTTTTATATATTTTTGGGCTGAGAATACATGCGCTACTTTTATAATTATTTTTATGAAATGAATACAAATACTAAAACTGATTTTTCGTGAGTTTCATATGATCCCTTTTACTCTTTACATTTTTGGGCTGAGAATACATGCGCAACTTTTATAACCATTTTACACGTATCAACTATTAAACTGTGATATGTTGGGCTATGACCAGCAAGTCCCCAACCGACAAGTATAAACGATAACTTGTTACGGGGCAAACTTGAAAGTCTAGTCTAAATACAAGTATCAACTATTAAACTGTGATATGTTGGGCTATGACCAGCAAGTCCCCAACCGACAAGTATAAACGATAACTTGTTACGGGGCAAACTTGAAAGTCAAGTCTAAATATCAGTACCAACTGTTAAAACTATGCTATACCCGGCTATGTCCGACTAAGTCCCTACAGTGATATTTTTAAATACTGCGGCATTCTTAATTATTGGGGATAGGCCTATCGGGAGTAATGTCCCCGATACATTTGACTAAGTCTTTGTATTACTTGATAATGAAATTAAACGACAAGGACAGAACAACTTGTCACGGGGCAAACAACGTTTAGTCTAAATATCACGCACTGGCATAACTTTTTAATCCTGCGGGAGATCAACTTGACTGGATCTGAGTGATCTACTTATGAAAAACAAATCTTGTGGTCTAACACTATTACTGAAATCATTATTTATGACAAACCTATGAACTCACTCAACCTTGTGTTGACTTTTTAAGCATGTTTATTCTCATGTACTTAAATATTGCTTCCGCTGTATATCTACTGCTTTGATGATGATTGTTTGCTATGCTTGGAGTCTTCATTACATATCATATCAATTAAAGACATATTTATCTTCCGCTGCAAAAACTCAACAAAACGTCACATGTAGAGTCGTTCTCGTTTATACAACCGTGATTTGATATAATTAGACACAAATACCCCAGGCCCTATTTGGGGGTGTCACAAAAGTAGATTAGGACATTCAACGGATCTTGTTGGGTTCCTAATCTGATTTGTACGATCTTGAGATAGAAAACACAATTTGATACAGTCTGAAAGCTATGTGTAACTGATTTGAATTCCAAAAATCATGTGTATAACTTTATATAATTATTTTTAATAATTAATAATTATAATTATATTAATAATAATCTAAATATAAATAATAATAATAATAATAATATATTTAATAATAATAATAATAATAATAATAATAATATAATTAATAATAATAATAATAATATAATTAATAATAATAATAATAATAATAATAATAATAATAATAATAATAATAATAATAATAATAATAATAATAATAATAATATTAGTATTATCAATTAATGCTAATAATATAATGATATAAATAATAAAGATAATAATAATATGGTAACATTAGAATGGCAATTTTAATAAGTTTCATAAAATGATAAGAATGATAATAATAATATTATTAATGATACTAATAAATTGTATTATTTCTAATAACTATAATAATAATGATAATAATAATAATTTATAATAATAATTATTCTTAATGAAAAAGGTAATAATAATATTTAATAATATTACTAATATTAATCATAATAACTAAAATTATAACTTTATTACTAGTTATAATAATAATGATATTAACAATGATAACAAAAATATTAACAAATTAAATGTATCAATTTCTGTATTAAAACTTTTAATAATATTGATATAAATATTAATAATAATAATGAATGTAATAATAATCATATAATAATTATAATTAAACTTGTAATTACATTTAATATGTTTATATTAAAAATTATATCATATATTGTATGAATACATTTATTGAATATTTAATATAATAGTTATTAGTAGAAATCTTTTATATGTATAACTATATAGATTTATAATCATATCATATAGTTATTTATATATATTCATTTCAATATTAGCCTAATTATTTTGTTTATTATTTTATATTTTTAATTCTAATTGATTAGAGCATACTTTATTAATTCAAAATTTTATATATATACTTATATTTATATTTATATATATTTACATATTTTTATACACAATTGTTCGTGAATCATCGGAAACAGTCAAAGGTCAAATGAACACATGAAAATAGTTCAAAAATTTTGAGACTCAACATTATCGACTTTTTATATCATGTCGAAATCATATAAAGATTAAGTTTAAATTTGGTCGGAAATTTCCGGGTTGTCACAGTAGCCTAAGAATTGGTGTTTATGATAATTGCCACCAATTGACGCGAATCCTAAAGATAGATCTATTTGGCCCAACAAGCCTCATCCGAATTACGGATGCTTTAGTACTTCAATTTATCATGTCCGATGAGAGTCCCGGAATGATGGGGATATTCTATATGCATCCTGTTAAGGGCGGTTACCAGGTGTTCAATCCATATGAATGATTTTTATGCAGATGCATGATATTTATGAGAAATGAAATGAAAATCTTGTGGTCTATTAAATTAATGGAAATGATTGTTTATGATAATCTAATGAACTCACCAACCTTTTGGTTGACACTTGAAAGCATGTTTATTCTCTGGTTTGAAAGAAATCTTCCGCTGTGCATTAGTTCATTTTAAAGATATTACTTGGAGTCATTCATGACATATTTCAAAAGACGTTGCATTCGAGTCGTCGAGTTCATCAAGATTATTATTAAGTCAATTATAGTTGGATATATTATGAAATGATATGCATGCTGTCAACTTTCGATGAAATGAAAGTTTGTCTTCTAAAAACGAATGTAATGTTTGTAAAATGTATCATATAGAGGTCAAATACCTCGCGATGTAATCAACTATTGTGAATCGTTTATAATGTATATGAACGGGTTATTTCAGTTGGTATCAGAGCAGTGGTCTTAGCGAACTAGGTCTTGCATTAGTATGTCTAACTGATAGTTGTTTAGATGCATTAGTGGGTCTGGACTTCGACCGTGTCTGCATGTCAAAAGTTTTGCTTATTATTTCATGTCGAAAATTACCTGCTTATCATTCTTAGGGAATCACTTGCTTATCATTCTTAGTCTAAACACATCTTACTGCATTGACTGCATGAATAGTGTATAGACAAAATTCATATCTTAGCGTATCTGTTACTGTAAGCTTGTCTGACGTATTCCGTAAATTCCTCCGTAATCAACGAAATCTTTTGTTCTATATATATATATATATATATATATATATATATATATATATATATATATATATATATATATATATATATATATATTCTATGTAATTAGAATACCATCCGATAGCCGAAAATCATTTCATATCAAAAAAATCCTTTATTCAATTGTACGAAATGGAACTCGTCACTAGTTCAAGTTCCTCGGATTCCGACAGCTATTCCGATATGGAAACACACTTGAGCTCCAAAAGCAGTATAACCGGAATGGATCAATAAATCAATCATCACCAATTCTAGATGAATTGGGGATGGGTTCGTAGTCGACTTAATCAATAGAGACGAGAAGAAGGCGATCCTTTCCACCAACCAAATTCACTTCTTGGTGAAGATCCTGAAGCACTTACCGGCGAACCTGTCCGAAACACCATATTAACCCTCATTTCCAGGATATCTCGCAATGATTATATGATATCCAAAATTTTCAACCATATTCATCCGCTTGTTCCAACCGTCAACCATCCCGGGGTAATGGAAGAAGTCAACGAGCTTCGCGTCCGATTTGTAGCCTTGAAAAATATGGTGCAAAACGTACCAGCTTTAGCAACATCACCGGCACCAATAGTACCACCAACATCAATACCAGTACCACCAACAACCCAAGTTTTAACATCACATGCCTCAACATCTCATTCTGTACCTCGAGTATAATCATCGTTCTACATGACGTTCTACATCATTTATCTTTGTTGGACATGATGATTATGTAATTTCTAATGTTTTAGAGATTATGTACTCTAGTTCTAATGATAAAGCAAATGAGATTAATATCATATTAACTCATTAAATCCATGATTGCATCTGAAGAAAATATATATGTATATATATTTTCATAAAGATTGTAATTGAAAATTCTTTTGTACAAACTGTTAATGAGGAAAATATTTTAACGGGTAGGTAATACCCGAGAAATATTTAGATTTCACATTAATAAGTTACACTGTACATTCTTCCAATCTGATTCAACAGTCATTACTATCCTACTTACATCCACAGATATACGTATCCGTTCACCACAGAATAACCATTTTCATTCAATTTCATATTTGGATTTTGATTTATCAGAATCCAACAGGTGGTACAATGAAGAAAACATTGGACAAAATAAAATTTGTTAGAAACAAACAAATTAACTATGAGAAATTATGTTAAGAATCCACGCTAACAAAATCCTAGCTAACTGTTCCTAGCTAACTGTTAATTCCTTATTACATTTATTTATCGCAATTTATTTATCGCAATTTTATTTCTCGCAATTTTATTTATCGTCATTTAATTTCTGTTATTTATTTTACGCACTTTATTTATCGTCATTTAAATACTGTTATTTACGCATTTTAAATATCGGGACACGTATACAATATTTTGACATATCATATTGACATCATCTATATATATTATTTGGAATAACCATAGACACTCTATATGCGGTAATGCTCGAGTTAGCTATACAGGGTCGAGGTTGATTCTAAAATAATATATATACTTTGAGTTGTGATCGAGTCTGAGGCATGTATACAATGGGTCACAATACGTATTAATTAATTCGAATATTATATATTAAACTACATATGAATTATTGAATTACTAACTGTGGACTATTAACAGTGGACTACTAACATTGGACAATTAAAATGAATTAAAATATTGATTATAACATATGAAACTTAACATTTTTTCAAATTTGCCACTTGATTTCATCTTAAACCTCATTTGTATCTTGACGATTACAATCTGCGTTCAAACCTTTCATGATTCTTGAAAACACCTCAATCAAGAGGATGAACCAACCGCACTTCATCTACGGAAGAAAAGACGGATGCATATAGTTATGCACCTGAAAAACACTCGAAACCTGAGTAAACGTTTAACACGTAACTGTGCTAGCTCCTTTGGCATTGTTATTACCGAAAATAACTTTGCAATCCCTCTCTAAATTAGCCAATTTTGTCACAGCTCCATCAAATCAACTTCGACTTTTCGTTCGAATCAACCTTATTATAACTTTGATATATATGTTGCAATTGTTATTGTTACCGGGAAACCTTTTATATTCTGTAATATTACCGACAGATGTACCAGCAACCTCGTTGATCCTTGGCTTAAATCTCTCCAAAAAATTTCTATACTTATTTATTGAAACCCTATCATGTACTCATCGACATCTTGTAATGATAGTTGGCATACTGAATACCGGGAAGCATTAATCATTAATTCTCGAATTTCGCAGCGTTCCTACGTCAACAGTTATATATCTATATATAACGTATATCTTCTGGACTGATGAATTTCAATTCGGAATCTCTGAATTCCTGAAAAGCACTCTAGCTTACAAATCAAATCTCTGAGTTCTGAAAAAGCTGATGAAGCAGTGAAAACTGAAGACTGTTTAAACAGTCAAAAGTTTGATAATAAAGAGCGCCATACTGAAAAAGCTCAAATTTTGATACTGAAAAACAAATTGAACAAACCATGAAGGAGACTGTGGACAAATCACAAAGACTAAACCTGCCTTCAAAGAATCCAAATGATTCAGTATCTGCTGAAGTCATTAACGAATACCTTGCTCCTGACTCTAAATCTTTACGGACAAATCTTCTTTAACATCCTCCGATATAAGAAATTCTAAGATATCATCGTATCTTTCATTATAAATATCCTCGATATTTCTGAAGATATTTTCATAAATATTTTATCTGAAATCATTTATCTCCTCGCGTTATCTGTATTACATCATAAAGAAAACTGTTTAGTTTCTATATTCTGTAAACCTTCGAGTTTAAATTATAAATATTTTTGAAGTGGTGTTGGAAATTGAAGCATGAGTTAGTATAATATAATGACACTTGATCAACGTGATTATATTACAGTAAGTCATGCTGAGTTTCCAATGAAACGTGATGATTCACAGACCATAACGTCATCATGTACCATGTTACACGACTCTTACATTTTATCTAATCTCCAAACATATCGAGAACATATCTTCCTGATAATTCGATCTTTTCTCTTGAATTCTGGTAATTTAACAAATCAAGATCGTGCTATTACAATTTCTCTCTTAGAACGTTAGTCATGTTCATTCGAAACTTCATACCTACGAATTCTGGACCATTGTTCGCTTAACTTAAAGTCAGGAGAGAAAGAGTAGAAGGTATGAGCTGTGAAAATAAAGGAAATGAAGAGGGTGGATTTATAGCAAAATATCTGACAGAGCAATCGAGACAGATAATCGCATTTAACCAAAGAAGATTCTAATTTCCTTAATTACCGAAGAATCAAATCTTATTACGAAGATTTTTTCTAAATCCCTTGAATCCCGAAAATCAACCTTGACTACGTCACCGGTTAAGTCAAATCTGCATTTACTCATTTCACTCTTTTGTGATACCTTCACTCGTACTCTTCACATAAACGAATTGTTTTATCCATATTACTCTATAGTAATAAAACTCTATCTATCAACTCATATTTGTCATGAAAATATTCTTATTATTAGCCATGACGACCTCGATCAAATTTCGGGGACGAAATTTCTTTAACGGGTAGGTACTGTGACGACCCGGAAATTTTCGACCAAATTTAAACTCAATCTTTTAATGATTCCGACACGATAAGCAAAGTCTATAAAGTTGAGTCTAAAAATTTTGAACTATTATCATGAATGCATTTAACCTTTACTATTCCCGACGATTCACGAACAAATGTTTGTAAATAAATAGGATATAAATATAAATATAGATATATATAATAAATTAAAATAATAAGATACAATTTGATAATTCGAATTAAGTATGTAAAATATTATAAAAAAATAATAATAAGTGGATATTAAAATAAAGCTATATATAAATATATGTGATTTCTATAAATAATTATTATGATATGTATATTGGAATATATATTAAAGGTATAGATATTATGTTATTATATATATAAAATTATTAAATAATACATGATTAATAATATGTAATATTAATAGATTAAACATAATTGCAAATTAAAAATATAGTTGTTATATTAATTTTATTACTTTCATTATTGTTATTGATATTAGTATTAATGTTAATATCGGTAGTATTGATATTATTAGATATAATATATATATGAAATTAGATACATTTATTAGTTATATTATTATTAAATCTTATTATTATCATTATTAATATCATTATTATTATGATTTTAATTATTATTATGATTATTATTATCATTTTTATTTAAAATTATTATTTTCATTAATTTTATTACTTTTATCATTATCATATTATTATTAATATTATTTTAATTAATATTATTATTATTTCTATTATTATAATTATTATTAGTATTTTTGTATTATTAATAAAATTATCCATATAATTATTATTAATATATTTATTAGTTAATAACATTAATTAAATATAAATAATAAAATTATAAAAAAAAACCGTACCAGTCTGTTACGAGTCTCAATCGGCTTTTCTTTTATTTGTTTGTATATCAATAAATTGATTCTTCATGTCGATGATCCTCAATACAAACAAAAACCAATCACTTCATATTATTGCATTGTACATTCGATTATTCTCTTTATATACAGCTATCTACAAAAGAAAAACAGAAAAGAAAAACGTTCCTGCCCTGTTCTTGCATCCTATAATCAAAATCTGGATTTCGAATGAATTTTCAAAAAATAACAATGCAGTTCTATTAGGAATGATCTAAGTAAACTATTTGTAAGTTTTCATTATCCAATTCCTTCTATTAATTTCGAATTTTGAAGTCAAAGCTAAAATTTAAAAAGTCAAAGATTTTATTCATCGCAAAATTAGAGTTCGTTTTGATGATTATGAATCAAACTATGATTCAGAAAGCTTCTATAAATGATTTAAAACATAATTCATGTTATATGTTTAACCTAAAAAGATCAAAAACAAGAAATTCGATTTTGAGTTTATAGTGTTCTTGACCTTGATATTCAATAACTTGAATTCGAAACAATTTTCAAAAACTAGAAATGTGGAGTTGTTAGAAATCTTATAGTGAAACTTTATGTAAATTCTCAAACCTTAAATTTTTATATCGATTGTTAATTTCAGAGTCAAAGTATAAATTGAAAAAGTCAACCGGATTAATCTTCATTGAAAAAGTCAACCAAATTTTTATATATAACTTAATGTGCATATATATATATATATATATATATATATATATATATATATATATATATATATATATATATATATATATATATATATATATGATTTCAAGTTATTTAGTAAACGATAGTAACATTCGATTATTAATTTGTTTGATATTTAGATAAGTTAACTAAAACGTTTAAGATGAACCAGTAAAACACTAAATCGCTACAGTATTTTCGAATTTCTACAGTACCCGAAAAACTACAGTATTTTCAAAAATCACTATTTGCTACAGTAAAAACATGCTTTGCTACAGTAACTTTGCTACAGTAAAACATTATTTTAAAATGAAAATGTATATATGTATATATGTATATACTACGAGACGATTCTTTATAGAATCAAATAACCAAAACACTTAATTGATTAAAGCTACACTTCGAGTGACATAGTTTATCAATGATTAAGTTTAATTTTTGATAAAGGTACGACTCACGAAACGTAAAGTAAAAGTTTTCTCAGTGTACGAAAGGACGTTCGAAAAACCGGAACCGGGACATAAGTCGAGTGATGACGTACGACTTATCGGAACAAAAATTACAAGTTAACTAGGCATGAGAATATAATATAATATATAATTAATTAATATAAATTATATAAATTATATATTAATAAATAAATATGTCGATGAGGACGAGTTAAAATACATGTGTGAGCTGGAAAAGGGATCCATGCGATCGCATGGAATCCCCTCACATTAGCCATGCGATCGCACGGCAAGGGATTTCAGGACATCTATAAAAGCTCGATCTGGTTCCAGTTTCTTTCCCCATTCATTTTACAACGTATCATTTAAATTATTTAAATTATTATTATTATTATTATTATTATTATTATTATTATTATTAAGATTAATATTATTATTAATCCTATTATTATTAGTAGTATTAGTAGTATTAGTACATAAAATACTACGACGAGGCCATGAGCGGGTCACTTTTGAAATGGGTTTTCGAACGAGATAGAGCTAAGGAAACTATAGGTTATAGCTATGAAGGTTATGGGTATTGCTTGGGGGTTATGACCATGAGTCAAAGATCAAAACTAGTGTTTACCATCTCTGTTGCGTCTACGTACTTTCCTGCAATATTGAATCACAATATTGATACGTGAGCATTCATATCTTATCTTTTATATATTAATTGTGTATCCATGTCTAGTGCTCGAGTATATATATTTATGCATGATTGTATGCTAAATTCGTCGTTAAACAGTTTATGATGAATCACAAATTAAAGACATATATTACTGATAAAAGGTATATGATATGCATGTTTTTGAAAAGCTAGCGAAAAATCAATAACTTTTCATTTAGAAATCGCGTAATTTCGTTGAACGAATTAAAAGATATGATCAACTGAATTATGATTGACATTAATTAAAATTGCTTTTGAATCTGCAATTGATATTTAAACAACTTGTATGTAAGATTGATAAATTGGATTTTTGAATATTACCAGCCGAGTAAATGGATCCTTATATAAGGCACGTCTTGTTTTGTTGAACAATTGTCAAAATTGATTATTTTTTCATATTTTAAAGCCTTATAAAAACTATAGTCTAATTTTACAAGAATTGGGAAACTATGTGAAATGTTAAAATGTTTCGATTATCATAATCATTCAACTATAGTATTGAATCAGATTGACTATTTGAAATGACTTTTGATAACTTTTGTATGTCAATCTCGAGCATTAGGATTATGATACACTATGACCTGACCTAGCTTGATAGACATTTATTGACCAACATATGTTCTCTAGGTTGAGATCTACGGTTATTTGGTAATCCGAGTTTCAGTCACATTTTGGTGAACGACTTTATATGCTGCTAAGGTGAGTTTTATTTGCTCCCTTTTTAATTGCTTTTGCAATCTATATTTTTGGGCTGAGAATACATGCACTTTATTTTAAACGCAATGGATACAAGTACATACTAAATTCTACACTGAGTTTGAACAGAAAATCCCTTAGCTTTGGTAACTAGTAACTGCCAGTTATAAGAACTGGTGGGCGCGAGTAGTAGTATATGGATCCATAGGGCTTGATATCCCCGTCCGAGCTAGAGCGCTAGCCTTTTAACGGACGTATGCTATTTGAGAAGCGTACACGTTGGTTTGCGTGTATTATTAAGATGATTATACAAAGGGTACAAATTATATATACGTTAAGTTTAGTTACCAGGGTGCTCAATTTCGTAGAATATTTTGATAAACGTTTCTGGATGAAACAACTGAAATCTTGTGATCCACCTTTATATACAGATTATATGATACATTAAAACTATGAACTCACCAACCTTTGTGTTGACACTTGTTAGCATGTTTATTCTCAGGTTTCCTAGAAGTCTTCCGCTGTTTGCTTATATGTTAGACAAGCTATGTACATGGAGTCTTACATGGCATATTTTTCAAGGAAACGTTGCATTCAACAAATCATCACCATGTATCTTATTTTGACTGCATTGTCAACGGAAGTACTATTGTAAACTATTATTTACGGTGATTGTCTATATGTAGAAATCATCAGATGTCGAAAACCTTTGATTTAAATATTCATTTATGGTGTGCCTTTTCAAAATAATGCAATGTTTACAAAACGTATCATATAGAGGTCAAATACCTCGCAATGAAATCGATGAATAACGTGTTGTCTATATGGATTTGGAGCGATCGTCACAGTTGGTATCAGAGCGTTGGTCCTAGCGAACCAGGTCTTGCATGAGTGTGTCTAACTGATAGTTGTTAAGATGCATTAGTAAGTCTGGACTTCGACCGTGTCTGCATGTTAAAAGTTTTGCTTATCATTTCTTGTCGGAAATTACATACTTATCATTCTTAAGTCTAGACACGTTTTCCTGCATTTATTGCATAAATAGTGTATAAACAAAAATTCATATCTTAGCGTATCTGTTACTGTAAACTTTTCCTGACATCTTCCGAAAATTTCTCCGTGATTTATGGAATTTGGTATTATATATACATATGTAAATTATGTATTGAAGAATACCAAACTAAATTCTTTAATCTAATTCATATCAAAAATCATCTCCCTAATTATACAAGATGGATCCCGTATCTAGTTCAAATTCCTTAAACTCCGATAGCTATTCCGATATGGATATTCACCTGAATTCCGAAGACAGTGTAACCAGAATGGATCAACCAATCAGCCATCACCTATTCTGGATAAATTGGGGATGGGTTCGTAGCCTGCTTAGTCATTGGAGACAAGAAGAAGGTGATCCCTTCCATCCACCACATTACCCTCTTGGCGAAGAACCTGAAGCACTTACCGGCGAAACTGTTCGAGACACCATTTTCTCTATCATTTCCAGAGTATCTCGTCACGATAATATACAATCTCAAATTCTGAATCTCATTCACCCGCTCGTCTGAACCGACAATCATTCCGGTGTAATAGAAGAAGTCAACGAGCTTCGCGCTCGGGTAGTGACTTTGGAGAACATGGTGCAAAGGTTACAAGTGTAGTGACCCGAACTTTTCCATGTTTATATATATTAATTGAGATTGATGTTTACATGATTAAATGTTTCCAACATGTTAAGCAATCAAACTTGTTAAGACTTGATTAATTGAAATAGGTTTCATATAGACAATTGACCACCCAAGTTGACCGGTGATTCACGAACGTTAAAACTTCTAAAAAAACTATATGATGACATATATATGGTTATATATATAGTTAACATGATATTATGATAAGTAAACATATCATTAATTATATTAACAATGAACTACATATGTAAAAACAAGACTACTAACTTAATGATTTTGAAACGAGACATATATGTAACGTTTATCGTTGTAACGACATTTAATGTATATATATCATATTAAGAGATATTCGTACATCATAATATCATGATAATATAATAATTTAAAATCTCTTTTGATATTATAAACATTGGGTTAACAACATTTAACAAGATCGTTAACCTAAAGGTTTCAAAACAACACTTACATGTAACGACTAACGATGACTTAACGACTCAGTTAAAATGTATATACATGTAGTGTTTTAATATGTATTTATACACTTTTGAAAGACTTCAATACACTTATCAAAATACTTCTACTTAACAAAAATGCTTACAATTACATTCTCGTTCAGTTTCATCAACAATTCTACTCGTATGCACCCGTATTCGTACTCGTACAATACACAGCTTTTAGATGTATGTACTATTGGTATATACACTCCAATGATCAGCTCTTAGCAGCCCATGTGAGTCACCTAACACATGTGGGAACCATCATTTGGCAACTAGCATGAAATATCTCATAAGATTACAAAAATATGAGTAATCATTCATGACTTATTTACATGAAAACAAAATTACATATCCTTTATATCTAATCCATACACCAACGACCAAAAACACCTACAAACACTTTCATTCTTCAATTTTCTTCATCTAATTGAACTCTCTCAAGTTCTATCTTCAAGTTCTAAGTGTTCTTCATAAATTCCAAAAGTTCTAGTTTCATAAAATCAAGAATACTTTCAAGTTTGCTAGCTCACTTCCAATCTTGTAAGGTGATCATCCAACCTCAAGAAATCTTTGTTTCTTACAGTAGGTTATCATTCTTATACAAGGTAATAATCATATTCAAACTTTGGTTCAATTTCTATAACTATAACAATCTTATTTCAAGTGATGATCTTACTTGAACTTGTTTTCGTGTCATGATTTTGCTTCAAGAACTTTGAGCCATCCAAGGATCCATTGAAGCTAGATCCATTTTTCTCTTTTCCAGTAGGTTCATCCAAGGAACTTAAGGTAGTAATGATGTTCATAACATCATTCGATTCATACATATAAAGCTATCTTATTCGAAGGTTTAAACTTGTAATCACTAGAACATAGTTTAGTTAATTCTAAACTTGTTCACAAACAAAAGTTAATCCTTCTAACTTGACTTTTAAAATCAACTAAACACATGTTCTATATCTATATGATATGCTAACTTAATGATTTAAAACCTGGAAACACGAAAAACACCGTAAAACCGGATTTACGCCGTCGTAGTAACACCGCGGGCTGTTTTGGGTTAGTTAATTAAAAACTATGATAAACTTTGATTTAAAAGTTGTTATTCTGAGAAAATGATTTTTATTATGAACATGAAACTATATCCAAAAATTATGGTTAAACTCAAAGTGGAAGTATGTTTTCTAAAATGGTCATCTAGACGTCGTTCTTTCGACTGAAATGACTACCTTTACAAAAACGACTTGTAACTTATTTTTCCGACTAGAAACCTATACTTTTTTTGTTTAGATTCATAAAATAGAGTTCAATATGAAACCATAGCAATTTGATTCACTCAAAACGGATTTAAAATGAAGAAGTTATGGGTAAAACAAGATTGGATAATTTTTCTCATTTTAGCTACGTGAAAATTAGTAACAAATTTATTCCAACCATAACTTAATCAACTTGTATTATATATTATGTAATCTTGAGATACCATAGACACGTATACAATGTTTCGACCTATCATGTCGACACATCTATATATATTTCGGAACAACCATAGACACTCTATATGTGAATGTTGGAGTTAGCTATACAGGGTTGAGGTTGATTCCAAAATATATATAGTTTGAGTTGTGATCAATACTGAGATACGTATACACTGGGTCGTGGATTGATTCAAGATAATATTTATCGATTTATTTCTGTACATCTAACTGTGGACAACTAGTTGTAGGTTACTAACGAGGACAGCTGACTTAATAAACTTAAAACATCAAAATATATTAAAAGTGTTGTAAATATATTTTGAACATACTTTGATATATATGTATATATTGTTATAGGTTCGTGAATCAACCAGTGGCCAAGTCTTACTTCCCGACGAAGTAAAAATCTGTGAAAGTGAGTTATAGTCCCACTTTTAAAATCTAATATTTTTGGGATGAGAATACATGCAGGTTTTATAAATGATTTACAAAATAGACACAAGTACGTGAAACTACATTCTATGGTTGAATTATCGAAATCGAATATGCCCCTTTTTATTAAGTCTGGTAATCTAAGAATTAGGGAACAGACACCCTAATTGACGCGAATCCTAAAGATAGATCTATTGGGCCTAACAAACCCCATCCAAAGTACCGGATGCTTTAGTACTTCGAAATTTATATCATATCCGAAGGGTGTCCCGGAATGATGGGGATATTCTTATATATGCATCTTGTTATTGTCGGTTACCAGGTGTTCACCATATGAATGATTTTTATCTCTATGTATGGGATGTGTATTGAAATATGAAATCTTGTGGTCTATTGTTACGATTTGATATATATAGGTTAAACCTATAACTCACCAACATTTTTTGTTGACGTTTTAAGCATGTTTATTCTCAGGTGATTATTAAGAGCTTCCGCTGTCGCATACTTAAATAAGGACAAGATTTGGAGTCCATGCTTGTATGATATTGTGTAAAAACTGCATTCAAGAAACTTATTTTGTTGTAACATATTTGTATTGTAAACCATTATGTAATGGTCGTGTGTAAACAGGATATTTTAGATTATCATTATTTGATAATCTACGTAAAGCTTTTTAAACCTTTATTGATGAAATAAAGGTTATGGTTTGTTTAAAAATGAATGCAGTCTTTGAAAAACGTCTCATATAGAGGTCAAAACCTCGCAACGAAATCAATTAATATGGAACGTTTTTAATCAATAAGAACGGGACATTTCAGTTGGTATCCGAGCGTTGGTCTTAGAGAACCAGAAAATTTGCATTAGTGTGTCTTATCGAGTTTGTTAGGATGCATTAGTGAGTCTGGACTTCGACCGTGTTTTCTTTAAAAATGATTGCTTAACATTTTTGTTGGAAACTATATATTTTTAACATATGAATATTATGTGATATATTAATCTCTTAACGTGTTTGATATTATGTGATAGATGTCTACCTCTAGAACAAGTCCCATTGACTCACCTAATAATAATGAAGAGTCAAATGTAAATTGGAATGATTTGTGGACTGATTCACAAGTTCCCGAAGAGGAACCGGAAGAAGAGTCGGAACCGGAAGAAGAATCGGAACCGGAAGAAGAATCGGAACCGGATGAAGAAATAGAACCGGTGGGGGAAATAATAAAACGGTTAAGTAAAAGAAAATCCTCAACCAACCGACCAAAGTTAATTATGGTCAATGGTGTTTCCGCCAAGGAAGCAAAATATTGGGAGGATTACCAATTCTCCGATGAATCGGATTCCGACGAGAATTCCGATGATGTTATAGAAATTACCCCAACTGAATTTAAAAAGGCAAAAGAAAATAATAAGGGAAAGGGCATAAAAATAGAGAAATCTAATTCCAACCCCGATGAACTTTATATGTATCGTCAACCCCCGAAGTCCTTAAGTTGTAACAATGACCCGGGAACCTCTAAACCACCAGGTTTTTCTAAACCAATGTGGACAACGACGGCTCGTATTAGGGGAACATCATATATCCCTAGAAACTTGGCAAAACGAACCAAAACCGAAGAAGAAGAAACGAGCGAGTCGGAATAAGATAGTTGTATTCGTGTGGTGTAATATATGTAATATAGTGTTCTTATGCTTTATGATATATGTAAAAATTGCTTGTATTAATAAGTATTTTTTTATGAATCTAACTCTTGTCTATTTTACAGTTTAAAAACACAAAATGGATAGACAACCCAATATTTTAAGAGACCTACCCGGAGACATGATTGATGAAATCTTGTCTAGAGTCGGCCAGAATTCTTCGGCACAACTATTTAAGGCGAGATCAGTTTGTAAGACATTCGAAGAACGTTCCAAGAATGTCTTGGTTTATAAGAGACTTTCGTTTGAAAGATGGGGGATATCACATTGGGAAACCCATAAGTTACGATGTGTTTACTTTGACGCATATATTGCGGGGAACCCAAATGCTATTTTACGCAACGGGTTAAGAAATTATTTTGACTCAATATATCCGAATATTGGACTTCGTGATTTAGAAAAAGCGGCTAACATGCAACATAAAGAAGCATGTTATGCTTACGGATTAGTAATGTTCGCTTCTCACCAAAGTGAGAACAAGAACATCGGGCTACAACTATTAAACAAAACGTTTCCACAAGTGACGGAGTCGGTAATTGGGGTAAGAAATGAGGTTTTTAGATTATTACGGGACTGTTGGACATTACGTAACCCTCGTCCCTTTGATGACGTTACAACACGCTGTCTTATCAACGGCCATAACGGTTATGTTGCACAAGACCAAGGATGGGAAGTAGTCCTAGTAAAACCAGAATGCATGACTTGTTTCTGGACGTATGAATTACGTGTCTTTATTGCCTTTGCTGAACGACTTGTGTACTAGCTAGAATTGTCTTCACAACTATCTTGTATCAAAGTTATTGTGTGCTATATTTCATGCTTTATGTAAAATAAGCGGTATTGTAAGTTTGTAAAATATTGTATAAAAGTTTGAACGCGAAATATTATTATAATCAGTTTTTCATATAGAATTGTAGTAGTTGAATTGTATATTAGCTACTAAGTATGAACTTAACGGGTAGGTACTACCCGAATTTAAACTTATAAAACGCTAATATGAAGAAAAAGCTTTTATAAATGAGTTCATATTATGCTACGAAATACTATTAACTACTCTTAATATTCTGTATGATTAACTTGTTCCATTTAACTATTTTGAAGGAAATGGCACCGACTACTCGACACACCGTGAATATGAATGAAGAGGAATTCCGTACTTTTCTAGCTTCAAACATAGCCGCAGTACAGGCTGCGCTACATACCAACAATAACCTTGGATCTAGCAGTACAGGAAATCGTGTAGGATGCACCTACAAAGAATTCACTGCCTGCAAACCTTTGGAATTTGATGGAACCGAAGGACCGATCGGATTAAAACGGTGGACCGAGAAGGTTGAATCGGTGTTTGCCATAAGTAAGTGTACTGAAGAGGACAAAGTGAAGTACGCTACGCATACCTTCACAGGTTCTGCGTTAACATGGTGGAATACCTATCTAGAGCAAGTGGGACAAGATGATGCGTACGCACTACCGTGGTCAGCATTCAAGCACTTGATGAACGAGAAGTACCGTCCCAGAACCGAGGTCAATAAGCTCAAGACAGAACTTAGAGGGTTACGAACCCAAGGATTTGATATTACCACGTACGAAAGACGATTCACAGAATTGTGCCTATTGTGTCCGGGAGCATTCGAAGATGAGGAAGAGAAGATCGACGCGTTTGTGAAAGGATTACCGGAAAGAATCCAAGAAGATATAAGTTCACACGAGCCCGCCTCCATACAACAGGCATGTAGAATGGCTCACAAACTAGTGAACCAGATTGAAGAAAGAATTAAAGAACAGACTGCTGAAGAGGCCAATGTGAAGCAAGTCAAAAGAAAGTGGGAGGAAAACGGTGATAAGAATCACCAATACAACAACAACAGCAATTACAACAATAATCGCAACAATTATCCCAACAATCGCAACATCAATCGCAACTACAACAAACGGCCCAACAACAACAACAACAACAACAGCAACTACAACAATCATCCCAACAACAATAATAACCGCAACAACAACAACAATCAGAAGCAACTATGCCAAAGGTGTGAAAAGAATCACTCGGGGTTCTGCACCAAATTTTGCAACAAATGTAAAAGAAATGGTCATAGCGCGGCGAAGTGTGAGGTCTACGGACCAGGGGTTAATAGAACGAAAGGAACAAATGGTGTCGGAACGAGTAATGGCGGAGCAAGTAGTGTCGGAGCAAGTTATGCCAATGTAGTTTGTTATAAATGTGGAAAACCAGGCCACATTATTAGAAATTGCCCGAACCAGGAGAACACGAATGGACAAGGCCGTGGAAGAGTTTTCAATATTAATGCGGTAGAGGCACAGGAAGACCCGGAGCTTGTTACGGGTACGTTTCTTATTGACAATAAATCTGCTTACGTTTTATTTGATTCGGGTGCGGATAGAAGCTATATGAGTAGAGATTTTTGTGCTAAATTAAGTTGTCCATTGACGCCTTTGGATAGTAAATTTTTACTCGAATTAGCAAATGGTAAATTAATTTCAGCAGATAATATATGTCGGAATCGAGAAATTAAACTGGTTAGCGAAACATTTAAGATTGATTTGATACCAGTAGAGTTAGGGAGTTTTGATGTGATAATCGGTATGGACTGGTTGAAAGAAGTGAAAGCGGAGATCGTTTGTTACAAAAATGCAATTCGCATTATACTAGAAAAAGGAAAACCCTTAATGGTGTACGGAGAAAAGGGCAACACGAAGCTACATCTTATTAGTAATTTGAAGGCACAAAAACTAATAAGAAAAGGTTGCTATGCTGTTCTAGCACACGTCGAGAAAGTACAAACTGAAGAAAAGAGCATCAATGATGTTCCCATTGCAAAAGAATTTCCCGATGTATTTCCGAAAGAATTACCGGGATTACCCCCACATCGATCCGTTGAATTTCAAATAGATCTTGTACCAGGAGCTGCACCAATAGCTCGTGCTCCTTACAGACTCGCACCCAGCGAGATGAAAGAACTGCAAAGCCAATTACAAGAACTTTTAGAGCGTGGTTTCATTCGACCAAGCACATCACCGTGGGGAGCTCCTGTTTTGTTTGTCAAGAAGAAAGATGGTACATTCAGGTTGTGTATCGACTACCGAGAGTTGAACAAACTTACCATCAAGAACCGCTACCCACTACCGAGAATCGACGACTTATTTGATCAACTACAAGGCTCGTCTGTTTATTCAAAGATTGACTTACGTTCCGGGTATCATCAAATGCGGGTGAAAGAAGATGATATTCCAAAGACTGCTTTCAGAACACGTTACGGTCATTACGAGTTTATGGTCATGCCGTTTGGTTTAACTAATGCACCAGCTGTGTTCATGGACCTTATGAACCGAGTGTGTGGACCATACCTTGACAAGTTTGTCATTGTTTTCATTGATGACATACTTATTTACTCAAAGAATGACCAAGAACACGGTGAACATTTGAGAAAGGTGTTAGAAGTATTGAGGAAGGAAGAATTGTACGTTAAGTTTTCAAAGTGTGCATTTTGGTTGGAAGAAGTTCAATTCCTCGGTCACATAGTGAACAAAGAAGGTATTAAGGTGGATCCGGCAAAGATAGAAACTGTTGAAAAGTGGGAAACCCCGAAAACTCCGAAACACATACGCCAGTTTTTAGGACTAGCTGGTTACTACAGAAGGTTCATCCAAGACTTTTCCAGAATAGCAAAACCCTTGACTGCATTAACGCATAAAGGGAAGAAATTTGAATGGAATGATGAACAAGAGAAAGCGTTTCAGTTATTGAAGAAAAAGCTAACTACGGCACCTATATTGTCATTGCCTGAAGGGAATGATGATTTTGTGATTTATTGTGACGCATCAAAGCAAGGTCTCGGTTGTGTATTAATGCAACGAACGAAGGTGATTGCTTATGCGTCTAGACAATTGAAGATTCACGAACAAAATTATACGACGCATGATTTGGAATTAGGCGCGGTTGTTTTTGCATTAAAGACTTGGAGGCACTACTTATATGGGGTCAAAAGTATTATATATACCGACCACAAAAGTCTTCAACACATATTTAATCAGAAACAACTGAATATGAGGCAGCGTAGGTGGATTGAATTATTGAATGATTACGATTTTGAGATTCGTTACCACCCGGGGAAGGCAAATGTGGTAGCCGATGCCTTGAGCAGGAAGGACAGAGAACCCATTCGAGTAAAATCTATGAATATAATGATTCATAATAACATTACTACTCAAATAAAGGAGGCGCAACAAGGAGTTTTAAAAGAGGGAAATTTAAAGGATGAAATACCCAAAGGATCGGAGAAGCATCTTAATATTCGGGAAGACGGAACCCGATATAGGGCTGAAAGGATTTGGGTACCAAAATTTGGAGATATGAGAGAAATGGTACTTAGAGAAGCTCATAAAACCAGATACTCAATACATCCTGGAACGGGGAAGATGTACAAGGATCTCAAGAAACATTTTTGGTGGCCGGGTATGAAAGCCGATGTTGCTAAATACGTAGGAGAATGTTTGACGTGTTCTAAGGTTAAAGCTGAGCATCAGAAACCATCAGGTCTACTTCAACAACCCGAAATCCCGGAATGGAAATGGGAAAACATTACCATGGATTTCATCACTAAATTGCCAAGGACTGCAAGTGGTTTTGATACTATTTGGGTAATAGTTGATCGTCTCACCAAATCAGCACACTTCCTACCAATAAGAGAAGATGACAAGATGGAGAAGTTAGCACGACTGTATTTGAAGGAAGTCGTCTCCAGACATGGAATACCAATCTCTATTATCTCTGATAGGGATGGCAGATTTATTTCAAGATTCTGGCAGACATTACAGCAAGCATTAGGAACTCGTCTAGACATGAGTACTGCCTATCATCCACAAACTGATGGGCAGAGCGAAAGGACGATACAAACGCTTGAAGACATGCTACGAGCATGTGTTATTGATTTCGGAAACAGTTGGGATCGACATCTACCGTTAGCAGAATTTTCCTACAACAACAGCTATCATTCAAGCATTGAGATGGCGCCGTTTGAAGCACTTTATGGTAGAAAGTGCAGGTCTCCGATTTGTTGGAGTGAAGTGGGGGATAGACAGATTACGGGTCCGGAGATTATACAAGAAACTACCGAGAAGATCATCCAAATTCAACAACGGTTGAAAACCGCCCAAAGTCGACAAAAGAGCTACGCTGACATTAAAAGAAAAGATATAGAATTTGAAATTGGAGAGATGGTCATGCTTAAAGTTGCACCTTGGAAAGGCGTTGTTCGATTTGGTAAACGAGGGAAATTAAATCCAAGGTATATTGGACCATTCAAGATTATTGATCGTGTCGGACCAGTAGCTTACCGACTTGAGTTACCTCAACAACTCGCGGCTGTACATAACACTTTCCACGTCTCGAATTTGAAGAAATGTTTTGCTAAAGAAGATCTCACTATTCCGTTAGATGAAATCCAAATCAACGAAAAACTCCAATTCATCGAAGAACCCGTCGAAATAATGGATCGTGAGGTTAAAAGACTTAAGTAAAACAAGATACCAATTGTTAAGGTTCGATGGAATGCTCGTAGAGGACCCGAGTTCACCTGGGAGCGTGAAGATCAGATGAAGAAGAAATACCCGCATCTATTTCCAGAAGATTCGTCAACACCTTCAACAGCTTAAAATTTCGGGACGAAATTTATTTAACGGGTAGGTACTGTAGTGACCCGAACTTTTCCATGTTTATATATATTAATTGAGATTGATGTTTACATGATTAAATGTTTCCAACATGTTAAGCAATCAAACTTGTTAAGACTTGATTAATTGAAATAGGTTTCATATAGACAATTGACCACCCAAGTTGACCGGTGATTCACGAACGTTAAAACTTGTAAAAAAACTATATGATGACATATATATGGTTATATATATAGTTAACATGATATTATGATAAGTAAACATATCATTAATTATATTAACAATGAACTACATATGTAAAAACAAGACTACTAACTTAATGATTTTGAAACGAGACATATATGTAACGTTTATCGTTGTAACGACATTTAATGTATATATATCATATTAAGAGATATTCGTACATCATAATATCATGATAATATAATAATTTAAAATCTCTTTTGATATTATAAACATTGGGTTAACAACATTTAACAAGATCGTTAACCTAAAGGTTTCAAAACAACACTTACATGTAACGACTAACGATGACTTAACGACTCAGTTAAAATGTATATACATGTAGTGTTTTAATATGTATTTATACACTTTTGAAAGACTTCAATACACTTATCAAAATACTTCTACTTAACAAAAATGCTTACAATTACATTCTCGTTCAGTTTCATCAACAATTCTACTCGTATGCACCCGTATTCGTACTCGTACAATACACAGCTTTTAGATGTATGTACTATTGGTATATACACTCCAATGATCAGCTCTTAGCAGCCCATGTGAGTCACCTAACACATGTGGGAACCATCATTTGGCAACTAGCATGAAATATCTCATAAGATTACAAAAATATGAGTAATCATTCATGACTTATTTACATGAAAACAAAATTACATATCCTTTATATCTAATCCATACACCAACGACCAAAAACACCTACAAACACTTTCATTCTTCAATTTTCTTCATCTAATTGAACTCTCTCAAGTTCTATCTTCAAGTTCTAAGTGTTCTTCATAAATTCCAAAAGTTCTAGTTTCATAAAATCAAGAATACTTTCAAGTTTGCTAGCTCACTTCCAATCTTGTAAGGTGATCATCCAACCTCAAGAAATCTTTGTTTCTTACAGTAGGTTATCATTCTTATACAAGGTAATAATCATATTCAAACTTTGGTTCAATTTCTATAACTATAACAATCTTATTTCAAGTGATGATCTTACTTGAACTTGTTTTCGTGTCATGATTTTGCTTCAAGAACTTTGAGCCATCCAAGGATCCATTGAAGCTAGATCCATTTTTCTCTTTTCCAGTAGGTTCATCCAAGGAACTTAAGGTAGTAATGATGTTCATAACATCATTCGATTCATACATATAAAGCTATCTTATTCGAAGGTTTAAACTTGTAATCACTAGAACATAGTTTAGTTAATTCTAAACTTGTTCACAAACAAAAGTTAATCCTTCTAACTTGACTTTTAAAATCAACTAAACACATGTTCTATATCTATATGATATGCTAACTTAATGATTTAAAACCTGGAAACACGAAAAACACCGTAAAACCGGATTTACGCCGTCGTAGTAACACCGCGGGCTGTTTTGGGTTAGTTAATTAAAAACTATGATAAACTTTGATTTAAAAGTTGTTATTCTAAGAAAATGATTTTTATTATGAACATGAAACTATATCCAAAAATTATGGTTAAACTCAAAGTGGAAGTATGTTTTCTAAAATGGTCATCTAGACGTCGTTCTTTCGACTGAAATGACTACCTTTACAAAAACGACTTGTAACTTATTTTTCTGACTAGAAACCTATACTTTTTTTGTTTAGATTCATAAAATAGAGTTCAATATGAAACCATAGCAATTTGATTCACTCAAAACGGATTTAAAATGAAGAAGTTATGGGTAAAACAAGATTGGATAATTTTTCTCATTTTAGCTACGTGAAAATTAGTAACAAATTTATTCCAACCATAACTTAATCAACTTGTATTATATATTATGTAATCTTGAGATACCATAGACACGTATACAATGTTTCGACCTATCATGTCGACACATCTATATATATTTCGGAACAACCATAGACACTCTATATGTGAATGTTGGAGTTAGCTATACAGGGTTGAGGTTGATTCCAAAATATATATAGTTTGAGTTGTGATCAATACTGAGATACGTATACACTGGGTCGTGGATTGATTCAAGATAATATTTATCGATTTATTTCTGTACATCTAACTGTGGACAACTAGTTGTAGGTTACTAACGAGGACAGCTGACTTAATAAACTTAAAATATCAAAATATATTAAAAGTGTTGTAAATATATTTTGAACATACTTTGATATATATGTATATATTGTTATAGGTTCGTGAATCAACCAGTGGCCAAGTCTTACTTCCCGACGAAGTAAAAATCTGTGAAAGTGAGTTATAGTCCCACTTTTAAAATCTAATATTTTTGGGATGAGAATACATGCAGGTTTTATAAATGATTTACAAAATAGACACAAGTACGTGAAACTACATTCTATGGTTGAATTATCGAAATCGAATATGCCCCTTTTTATTAAGTCTGGTAATCTAAGAATTAGGGAACAGACACCCTAATTGACGCGAATCCTAAAGATAGATCTATTGGGCCTAACAAACCCCATCCAAAGTACCGGATGCTTTAGTACTTCGAAATTTATATCATATCCGAAGGGTGTCCCGGAATGATGGGGATATTCTTATATATGCATCTTGTTATTGTCGGTTACCAGGTGTTCACCATATGAATGATTTTTATCTCTATGTATGGGATGTGTATTGAAATATGAAATCTTGTGGTCTATTGTTACGATTTGATATATATAGGTTAAACCTATAACTCACCAACATTTTTTGTTGACGTTTTAAGCATGTTTATTCTCAGGTGATTATTAAGAGCTTCCGCTGTCGCATACTTAAATAAGGACAAGATTTGGAGTCCATGCTTGTATGATATTGTGTAAAAACTGCATTCAAGAAACTTATTTTGTTGTAACATATTTGTATTGTAAACCATTATGTAATGGTCGTGTGTAAACAGGATATTTTAGATTATCATTATTTGATAATCTACGTAAAGCTTTTTAAACCTTTATTGATGAAATAAAGGTTATGGTTTGTTTAAAAATGAATGCAGTCTTTGAAAAACGTCTCATATAGAGGTCAAAACCTCGCAACGAAATCAATTAATATGGAACGTTTTTAATCAATAAGAACGGGACATTTCAACAAGCACCAGCAGCAGCACCAGTACCACCATCAGCAACACCAACAGTACCATCACCACCACCAACAACAACATCCGCATCTCACACCTCAACATCACAATCTGTACCTCGAACATTAACGTCATACGCACCATAGATACCAAGGAATACCAACAACAACAAACGATGAAGTATTGATTCATAACTTCATCGAAGAAATATTCTGCAGAGAATATGTAGTGTCAAAAAGTTTTAGAGATTACTTATTCTATTTCTAATTGTAAACCAGATGAATGAGCGAATAGAAATGATGAAATAAAACCCTGATCGGAATGGTGCATGATTTACAAGCTAGATCTGTTAGCAGCAGCACCGTCAGTACCATCAGCATCGTCAGCATCAGCAGCATCTACAATAACCACAAGCTCCGCCAGATCCATAATCACCGCAAACATCATCACTAATCAACAATGCGTTTATCGTATCAACGAGTTATGAAGTATTAACTCATTCCCTCTAAAGAAATTATATGTATATTTTATATATATATATGAATTCTGAGATCAAAATAAATCTTTTCGTACTAAGCTATTACGTGTGAATCTTAACTAGTAGGTACTACTCGGTTAATTCATATTACTAATATGCTAAGATGTACATCCTTCGTTAACGAATTAACCATCGTTAACTACAATATCTGTTTCAACTCAATAAATTCCATTTCATAATGAACTTAGTGTATTAATCAACTATATGTTTGATTTTACACTTTTATCTTCGATGTACTCGAAACTTTCTAGAAAACATCATTTATATCTTATGAAGTTCATAAGAATTCCACGAGCCCTAACATCATTCACCGAGGAAATATCAATAAAAATGAATAACGAAGTATTGATTCATAATTTCATTTACGTTGAAGAGATATTCCACGAAGATTACGAAATTTCTAAAGTTTTAGAGATTATTCATTTCTAGTTCCAGCTGAAAATTAAATGAGCTTAATATGATATTAACTCATTAAATCTGTATTACATTTGAAGAAAATATACATACTAATATTTTTATAAAAATTGTGATAAAATTCTCTTGTACAAAATATTATTTGTGAAACTTTTAACGATAGGTAATACACAAAAGATATATAAATTCACAAATAATATGTTACATTCTTCGAATCTGATTCAGCAATCATCAACTATATTCACTAATTTCACAACAATATACATTCTTTCATAGAAATCAAAACAACCATTCGCATCCAAATTTGATTACATATTCTGATTTTGAAAAAAAAATCAGAATCCAAGCCCAGATTTAACAGAAAACATCACTCTTAGATTTTTACATCTTTCAAATGCCATACTTTGAAATCAAAACTATACTAGAACATCATATGTATACATATAACATTCATCTCTTAGAATTATGAGCTTTCATTCTGAAATTCTGAAAAGCAACCAGTCTACGAATCAATACCCTGAATGTTGAAAAAGCTGATGAAGCAGCAAAAACTGTAAAGGACTTTAACAGCCAAAAGTTTGATGATAAAGAATTGTGTGTTGGCAAAGCTCAGAAAAAGAGAAGGTTTGGAACTGGAAAACGGATTGAGCAAATCATGAAGGAGGCTGTGGAAAAATCACAAAGACTAAACCTGCCTTCAAAGAATCCAAATGATTCAGTATCTGCTGAAGATATTAACGAATACCTTGCTCATGACTCTAAACTTTTAAGGACAAATTTTCTTCATCATCCTTCGATATTAGAAATTTTAAGATATCATCGTATATTTCATTATAAATATCCTCGATATTTCTGAAGATATTTTCATAACTATCCTTATCTGAAATCATTTATCTCCTAGTGTTATCTGCATTACATCATAAAGGAAACTGTTTAGTTTCTATATTCTGTAAACCTTCGAGTTTAAATTATGAATATTTTGAAGCAGTGTTGGGAAATGAAGCATGAGTTAGTATAATATAATGACATTTAATCAACGTGATTATATTACAGTAAGTCATGCTGAGTTTCTAATGGAACGTGATAAAGGTTCACAGATCATACCCTCATTATAAACCATGTTACATAACTCTTTAATTCTATTTAACCTCTAAACTATCAAGAAAATATTTTCTTAATGATTCGGTCTTTTTCGAGGTATTCTGGTAATTTGACAAGTCAAATTGCGCTATTACCATTTCTTTCTTAGAACATTAATTATGATCATTCCGAAATTCATACCGACGAATTATGGACCATTATTCGCTTGATTTGAAGTCGGGAAGATAAAACAAAAGCATGAAGCTTTAAAATATCAATGGGAGTATATATATAAATCACAGTAAATTGGAGAGAGTATTAACTGTGGATGTCAATGATTATGGAAAGACAGAAGCAGAGACATCGAAATATAAGGGAAGATATAAAACCCAACAACCACCCAGAAATTATAAACCGTATATATCGATGAATATAGCAATATAAAGACAAGGGAGGACTAAAAACACTATAAAACCAAGAGTATAGTAGAAGTGAATAGATTCTTCTGGCGGCAGATGGAAAAGAAGAATGACGGATATGAAGGTTAGAAGTATATCAAGAATCAGAACTGGATGGAGCATATTGACGAATGCTTTAAAATAAGAATTGAGGGAGAAAGAATAAATGGTATGAGCTGTGGAAAATAAGGAAATGAATGGGGTAGATTTATAGTATAATATCAGACAGGAAAATCGAGACAGATCATCGCATTAAATAAAAAAGAATCATAATTTTCTTAATTACCGAAGAATCAAATCTTATTACGAAGATTTTCTCCAAATCTCTTGAACTCCGGAAATCAACCCATCTACGTCAAAAGATATGACGAAACTTACTTTTTCTCATTTCACTCTTTTGTGATAACTTCACTCGTACACTTCACATAAACAAATTGTTTTATCCATATTACTCAATGATGATAAAACTCTAATTTTCAACTCGTATGAGTCATGAAAACATACTTATTGTCATCCATGACCATCCCAACCAAATTTCGGGACAAAATTTCTTTAACGGGTAGGTACTGTGACAACCCGGAAATTTTTGACCAAATTTAAACTTTATCTTTAAATGATTTAATGTTTTTGACACGATAAGCAAAGTCTGTAATGTTAAGTCACGAAAGTTTTGGAACTATATTCATGTAATCAATTATTCTTTGACTGTTCTCAAAAATTCACGAACAATATATATATAACTTAATGTGCATATATATATATATATATATATATATATATATATATATATATATATATATATATATATATATATATATATATATATATATATATATATATATATATATATATATATATATATATGATTTCAAGTTATTTAGTAAACGATAGTAACATTCGATTATTAATTCATTTGATATTTAGATAAGTTAACTAAAACGTTTAAGATGAACCAGTAAAACACTAATTTGCTACAGTATTTTCGAATTTCTACAGTACCCGAAAAGCTACAGTGTTTTCGAAAATCACTATTTGCTACAGTAAAAAAAACTTTGCTACAGTACCTTTGCTACAGTAAAACACTATTTTAAAATGAAAATGTATATATATATATATATATATATATATATATATATATATATATATATATATATATATATATATATATATATATATATATATATATATATATATATATATATATATATATGTGTGTGTGTATACTACGAGACGATGCTTTATAGAAGCAAATAACCAAAACACTTAATTGATTAAAGCTACACTTCAAGTGACATAGTTTATCAATGATTAAGTTTAATTTTTGATAAAGGTACGACTAACGAAACGTAAAGTAAAAGTTTTCTCAGTGTACGAAAGGACGTTCGAAAAATGGGAACCGGGACATAAGTCGAGTGACGACGTACGACTTATCGGTACAAAAACTACAAGTTAACTAGGCACATGAATATAATATAATATATAATTAATTAATATAAATTATATATATTATATATTAATAAATAAATATGTCAACGAGGAAGAGTTAAAATACATGTGTGAGCTGGAAAAGGGATCCATGTGATCGCATGGAATCCCCTCACATTAGTCGTGCGATCGCATGGCAGGGGATTTCAGGACATCTATAAAAGCTCGATCTGGTTCCAGTTTCTTTCCCCATTCATTTTACTACGTATCATTTAAATTATTTATATTATTATTATTATTATTATTATTATTATTATTATTATTATTATTATTATTATTATTATTATTATTATTATTAAGATTAATATTATTATTAATCCTATTATTATTAGTAGTATTAGTACATAAAATACTACGACGAGGCCATGAGCGGGTCACTTTTGAAATGGGTTTTCGAGCGGGATAGAGCTAAGGAAACTATGGGTTATAGCTATGAAGGTTATGGGTATTGCTTGGGGTTATGACCATGAGTCAAAGGTCAAACCTAGTGTTTACCATCTCTGTTGCGTCTACGTACTTTCCTGCAATATTGAATCACAATATTGATACGTGAGCATTCATATCTTATCTTTTATATATTAATTGTGTATCCATGTCTAGTGCTCGAGTATATATATTTATGCATGCTTGTATGCTAAATTCGTCGTTAAACAGTTTATGATGAATCACGAATTAAATACATATATTACTGATAAAAGGTATATGATATGCATGTTTTTGGAAAGCTGACGAAAAATTAATAACTTTTCATTTAGAAATCGCGTAATTTCGGTAAACGAATTAAAAGATATGATCAACTGAATTATGATTGACATTAATTAAAATTGCTTTTGAATCTGCAATTAGTATTTAAACAACTTGTATGTAAGATTGATAAATTGGATTTTTGAATATTACCAGCAGAGTAAATGAATCCTTATATAAGGCACGTCTTGTTTTGTTGAACAATTGTTAAAATTGATTATTTTATCATATTTTAAAGCCTTATAAAAACTATAGTCTAATTTTACAAGAATTGAGAAACTATGTGAAATGTTAAAATGTTTCGATTATCATAATCATTCAACTATAGTATTGAATCAGATTGACTATTTGAAATGACTTTTGATAACTTTTGTATGTCAATCTCGAGCATTAGGATTATGATACACTATGACCTGATCTAGCTTGATAGACATTTATTGACCAACATATGTTCTCTAGGTTGAGATCTACGGTTATTTGGTAATCCGAGTTTCAATCACATTTTGGTGAACGACTTTATATGATGCTAAGGTGAGTTTCATTTGCTCCCTTTTTAATTGCTTTTGCAATCTATATTTTTGGGCTGAGAAAACATGCACTTTATTTTAAACACAATGGATACAAGTACATACTAAATTCTACACTGAGTTTGAACCGAAAATCCCTTAGCTTTGGTAACTAGTAACTGCCAGTTATAAGAACTGGTGGGCGCGAGTAGTAGTATATGGATCCATAGGGCTTGATATACCCGTCCGAGCTAGAGCGCTAGCCTTTTAACGAACGTATGCTATTTGAGAAGCGTACACGTTGGTTTGCGTGTATTATTAAGATGATTATACAAAGGGTACAAATTATATATACGTTAAGTTTAGTTACCAGGGTGCTCAATTTCGTAGAATATTTTGATAAACGTTTCTGGATGAAACAACTGAAATCTTGTGATCCACCTTTATATACAGATTATACGATACATTAAAACTATGAACTCACCAACCTTTGTGTTGACACTTGTTAGCATGTTTATTCTCAGGTTCCCTAGAAGTCTTCCGCTGTTTGCTTATATGTTAGACAAGCTATGTGCATGGAGTCTTACATGGCATATTTTTCAAGGAAACGTTGCATTCACCAAATCATCACCATGTATCTTATTTTGACTGCATTGTCAACAGAAGTACTATTGTAAACTATTATTTACGGTGATTGTCTATATGTAGAAATCATCAGATGTCGAAAACCTTTTATTTAAATATTCATTTATGGTGTGTCTTTTCAAAAGAATGCAATGTTTACAAAACGTATCATATAGAGGTCAAATACCTCCCAATGAAATCGATGAATGACGTGTTCGTCCATATGGATTTGGAGCGATCGTCATAACTTATCACATTGAGGTAGTTTTTCTAATATTTCTATTATTATTATTATTATTATTATTATTATTATTATTATTATTATTATTATTATTATTATTATTATTATTATTATTATTATTAGTGATTGTTATTAATACAAGTATTATAGTTATAGTTATTATTATTATTATTATTATTATTATTATTATTATTATTATTATTACTAAAACAAGTAGTTACCATTTATTGTTATTATCATAATTATAATTACAAATATGATTATTATTATTATTCATGTTGTTACTAATATTATTATCGTCATTTAAAATATAATCTTATCATTTTTATGTATCATTTTTATGTATTATTATTATTATTATTATTATTATTATTATTATTATTATTATTATTATTATTATTATTATTATTATTATTATTATTATTATTATTAAGAGTATTGTTATTATATATTCATTAATATTGTTACTATTATTATTGTTATCTATATAAAAATCAATAAATGTAGTTTTATTAAAATCTTAAAAATTATTAGTATTATCATTACTAATATTATTATTATTAGTGCTATTATTATTGTATTATTACTGCTTGCATTATTATTATTATAAATATTATCATTTATATTATTATTATGAATTTTCATTATAGGTATTGTTACTACTAAAAGTTATTATCTTTAATATTTTTTTTACTAAAACTATCTTTTTGTAATCCTTAAAAACTATCATTTTCATTATTATCAGTAATATCTATATTATTATTATTATTAAAATAATTATAATTATGAAAATAAAAGTTTAAAAGACATGATTAAGATTATAAGTATAAAAATTGAACGTTATATATATAAAGATATATTTAATATACACAACTTAATTATATTAAAATTATTATGTACAAAAATGAAAATATATAAATAAACAATGAAATTTATAAAGTAATACATATACAATTATATTACTAATAATAATATATATATTTGTTCGATTACAAGTATATGTTTTAATATATATACAAATGATATAGGTTCGTGAATCTGAGGCCAACCCTGCATTGTTCAGTATCGTCGTATGAATATTTTTACTACAAAATATTGTATTGTGAGTTTCATTTGCTCCCTTTTTAAATGCTTTTGCAATATATATTTTTGGGACTGAGAATACATGCGCTTTTATGAATTTTTACGAAATAGACACAAGTAATCGAAACTACATTCTATGGTTGGATTATCAAACCAAATATGCCCCTTTTTAGCTTGGTAGCCTAAGAATTGGTGTTTATGATAATTGCCACCAATTGACGCGAATTCTAAAGATAGATCTATTTGGACCAACAAGCCACATTCGAATTACGGATGCTTTAGTACTTCGATTTATCATGTCTGATGAGATCCCGGAATGATGGGGATATTCTATATGCATCCTGTTAAGGTCGGTTACCAGGTGTTTAATTCATATGAATAATTTTTATGCAGATGCATGATATTTATGAGAAATGAAATGAAAATCTTGTGGTCTATTAAATTAATGGAAATGATTGTTTATGATAAACTAATGAACTCACCAACCTTTTGGTTGACACTTGAAAGCATGTTTATTCTCAGATTTGAAAGAAATCTTTCGCTGTGCATTTGCTCATTTTAAAGATATTACTTGGAGTTATTCATGACATATTTCAAAGACTTGCATTCGAGTCGTCGAGTTCATCAAGATTATTATTAAGTCAATTATAGTTGGATATATTATGAAATGGTATGCATGCTGTCAATTTTCGATGAAATGAAAGTTTGTCTTCTAAAAACGAATGCAATGTTTGTAAAATGTATCATATAGAGGTCAAATACCTCGCGATGTAATCAACTATTGTGAATCGTTTATAATGTATATGAACGGGGCATTTCAAATCTTACTTTCTCCTGATACGGTTTAAAATTCTTCATCATCTCCTTACTAGGATTAGCGTGGAATGATGCACCTGAATCCATGATCCAAGCTTCAACCGAATTTTCAACGCAACACACCAAAGCGTCATCCGTATCTCCAGAAGTAAAGTGCACCCTAGCGATATCCGCTTTTGGATTCTTACATTGAATGCTAAAGTGACCCTTTTGATTGACATTCCAACAAACCGCCGATTCTCGGTCCCTAGAGTTATACCTATTCTTGAATTTTTTTACCCTTATTCGTACCATTATCGTTCTTCCTGCCCCTGTTGTCAGTATTCAAGAGTGACCCTGACGATTCCCCGGGATTCCTCCTACGAGTATCTTCTCCAAGAATCAAATCCCGAATCCCCTCAAACTTGAGTTTGGAAGTTCCCATAGAACTACTAACGGCCGTAACAGTACCCAGCCAACTTTCAGGCAAAGACGAAAGCAAGATCAGTGCCTGAAGTTCATCATCAAATACAATCTCCACCGAAGCAAGTCTTGAGATGAGATTGTTAACATCATTGATATGATCCATAGCACTAGCACCCTCCTTCATCTTTGGTTGAACAATTGACACATGAGAAAAACATGATTGGCAGCATTAGGTTTCTCATACATGTTTGTAAGTGCGTTAATGCACCCAAACGTAGTCTTCTCGTTAATAACGTTATAAGCAACGTTTCTGGCAAGAGACATCCTAACCGCCCCCAAAGCTTGGCGATCTAGTAGATCCCAATCCTCTTGTTTAACATCATCAGGTTTCTTCTCCTTTAAAGGTAAGTTCAGTTTTTTTTATACAAATAATCCTCTATTTGCATCTTCCAAAACTCGAAATCCTTCCCATCGAACCGATAAAATCTAAACTTTCCTTCGTCCGCCATTGTGACCTTTAATCGAACCTATGCACTAGATACCAGTTGTTGGGAATTTATGGACCCAAACAACAATCACCAATTCAGATTTGGTGATCCCACAAACAACAAACGAACGATAATAAAGAAAAGTAGAGAAACGACACAAGAAATTACGTGGTTATATGCAATCGGTTAGATTGCTTTAGTCCACGGCCAACTAGAGTGATTTTTATTGATATTTCCGTGCATACACTTTAGGGTTACAATAAGATGTATTTATAGGCATAAACTAACAAAGAAACAACGTAGGGAGCAAGAAAACGCATTTTTCCTCGTCAGACTCCCGGATAGGCTTAAGCCGCGCCGCGGCTAAAGGAGCCGCACCGTGGCTTAAGGCATGATTTCGACCCCGACAGCTTTGCACTTTAGAACCTCAATCCAAGTGTTAAGTCGCGACGCGACTTGAGGAGCCGCGCCGTGGCTTAAAGCTGCAGCAAAATTCTTCTTTGTTTTGGATATCCTTCACACATCCAACACAAATAAATCAACAAATAAATCAATGTTTATGAAGGACAAATTCATGGTGACAATTAATTTATCTAAACTTTGATTATGCATTCGTGGTTGCGCTTATTGAGATTATTGAAGCTATGAAGACCTTTGATGATGTAAATGATGAAGATGTAGATAACATTGTTTAAACCATTGGAGTTATGGATCAAGGTATTAGTACAACCTTTTCATAGTGGTTAATGCGTATACAAGAAGATGCAGTCTTGTTGGTTGCAATCAAGCAATAGTCTAAATTGTATCATAAGTGTATCAATAATCCTTTACATAGTGCATTAGTGCTTAGGTAAACTTTTACTTAGTGGTTACGTGTGAATATGGCTATCAAAGCTTAGAATTTCATTAAGATTATTTAGGATGCAAGTAAACTTGAGTATTTCACAATTAGAATGGGAGTCAACTCCTAGAAGATTTGGTTTCTGTGTATTTGTAAATGGAATTAAGTCGTGTTAATTATGTTCTGATTTCATGATGAAAATTCAGACGATGATGCATATCATAAATTAATCGAATGTTAACCACCGATATATGGTTGAAAAACAAATTACAAACACCAAAATTCAATAAACGAAACTTGTTTATATTATTCCGAAAAGATTGGGTCCTTTTTAATTTAGTTAATGTATGCTTGTTCAAGTTATTTGGAGAGTAGCATATTTTTACTCGAATGATGGCGTTATTGTGTCATTTCATTATCATTTTCGACCACCCTAAGATATACTACTAGCAAAGTTTGAATCTTTAACTCACCCTAAGATATACTACTAGCAAAGTTTGAATCTTTAACTCTTGTGAAAATATACCCCAACTACTATATACTACTCGTAGATGATTACATATCAAAACTAATAAAACTAAATTTACAAATGCCAAATAGTATATCCATTGTTTTTTTCTTTTTGTACTAATAATATACAGTAGTACGATATATCTTGTTTGACATTATTATTAAAAGAGGCAGTTAGTGGGCAAATGGAAACAAGATTGTGATTGCAAGTAAAACACTTGTTTGTGGAGTTGGGTTCGGATTTCTATCCACCACAATTTTAATGAAATCTTCAAAGCAAAGATTGCATAATGACATACCTACAACAAGAATCGCATTACTTGATTTCTTAATTTATTCATTTATTTTTCTGTTTAACAGTTGTTTCATTTCAAATAAAGTGCATAATCATTTGTTAATATCAAATGGGTGTATATATGTATATAGGTTTATTTACTGTTTTGTATGTACATGGCTTTTATTGTTATGGACCTTATGGTACATCTTTCATGGTTTATTAGGTACCTTGTGGTTTATCTTTATCAAATTCCAAAATTCATCAAATTACTTTTTTAGAAAAACATAATATATTTATTTTTCTATAATTATGCGATAGTATAGACTATAGAGTACGTCAAACAAGGTATATACAATCCATCTATAATGCATTTTTTTACCTGATATACAGTAATGATATTTGATAACTTAATACACGAACACTACGTTTATACACTATGCGAGTACTAACTCCATACACGAACACTGCAAAAACTCGACACTTCCAAAGCCAATTATCAAACTATTACATCATCACTTCACCACAATACTCTATAGTTTTACAGCTATTGCTTCTTTGCTTGTTGTAACAACTTACATAGGTATATAACCTACTAAAATAAGGACTAGAAGCATCATTCAATTTATCTTTATTACTCCCCGTTGTCCTATTATAAGTGTACTATTTTAACTTTTGAAAATTTTTCTACGTTCTTCACTCTACATGTCCTTTATTGGTTCCAAATTCCAATTAGCGACTAAGCTGGAATTTACTAATTTAGGTATATGGACTTTGTGATCATAAAGTTTTTCTACTTTGTTCACTCTACATGCCTTTATTGGTTCGAATACATCATAAGTTTTTTTTTTTTTTTTTTTTTTTTTTTGTAATATTCATGGGATCCTCACCATCAAGTTCCTCTATTTGAGTCAACTACAGTTTATTTATTTATTTGATCATCTGATTTGTTGAGGAATCGGGTGAATAAATGTGGTCAAGCTATTTCTACTTATATAGATCGAGAATTTAATAAGAACTAGGTTTAGATTGAAATATCTTTAAAAAAAAAAAGGTTTAGATTGAAACGAGTGAAAAAATAATTCACACGTTGCTTTGAGAAATGATTTCGTTCGGTAATATTACCTTATTATTTTTACCTATTTATTGAATCAGAATATTAATTTGGGTCAATTCAAAAAGAAAAATTGAACTATTAAATTACGACGAACATAATACAATATTTAAATGTAGAGTATGAAAAAAAGAGAAGTTATTATTCTATATTATTATTATTATTATTATTATTATTATTATTATTATTATTATTATTATTATTATTATTATTATTATTATTATTATTGTTATTTTTTCCAATTATTATTATTGTTATTGTTATTTTTTCCAAAGGTAAGAATATATTAATATCACTAATTATATACACATGAAGAGTATATCCTTACCCAACATGACTTCAAACATACCTATACAATAAAAAACAACAACTAACACTAAATCAACTGCAATTTGTGATCAACCGACTTCAAATCACACATGGATGCAGCCTTTGTAACATTCTTATTATTTTTAACCTTCAAGTTGGTCATCTTAACCCGAATAAAATCCGTAACCTCCTGGCATACAACATCCACAAACTTCTTCAAATTCATGAACAGTCTCTTATTTATTTTTTTCATCCAGACAAAATATACAGTTGCAACAACGTCTATTCAGAACATTCCTTATATCCTTCAAAGCATGGTATCTTGCAATGTTATTGTTATTATTTATTTTTTAGCATTATTGATTTTTATTAGTATAAAATAAATTGTACCCCAACTTTTGTAACTAAAATTAACCAAGCACGGTGTGAACCGTCAATATTATCACAATCGAAAATATTCACAATAACCGTTACTTTAAGGGCTAAAACGTCATTTGACAAAAGTACAAGGGCATAAACAGATTTAAAATCATACACAAATAAAATAAAAATACAGTTTTTTCACCGAGAAATCATTCCTTCTCTCTCTATACATATAGCTGTATATTCATTCCACAATCCACACCCTTCACTCTACTTTCTCTCTCTAAAAAAATTCCTTCAATTCTTAAACATTTATGAACTAATTGAAATGCATTCTAACAATTGATCAACATAATGATATATACATGTATATATGCGTACACATGTAGATATAGCCTGTGATTATCGAAACTGTATAGACATTAAAGATGCCGATGACTAGATACGAGATAAGAAATGTATATAGTTTAGCTGATCCAGAGCTTGTCAAAGCAGCTGATAAAGATGATCCTGAAGCTTTGCTTGAAGGTGTTGCCATGGCCGGTCTCGTTGGCGTTCTTCGTCAACTCGGTGACTTAGCAGAGTATGTACTAAATAATTTTAATTTCATTTCTTATCGATATTATGTTATACGTGTATCATTGCAGTAATTTGTTTCGTTTTGATAATTTATATAACATTGCAATGGAGGCGTGAAACTAGGGTTTTATTTCTGTTATTGAGTAAATAGAATTCAGTTTGCTTAACGTTCGTCAAATTTACGGTGAGAAATTGGAGTTGAAGTAAGATATATTCGAATTTGAACGTAATGCGATTTAGTTTCGATATAAAATCATGAATGACGTGAATGAGGAATTTGTGATATGGAGTTCTAAGTTCTTCCTTTAGTGATACGAATTTAGCTAAAATAGTGATATATAATTAAGTAGAATCAAGTGTCGGATTTAGGTACGAAAATCTGTTAATTATGTTTAATCAAGTCTACTTAGTATTTAAGTTCTCACTAATGGAAATACAATTGAGCTGACAAACATTTTAACTGTAAGATCAAGCTCAGAATTGTTGTCTTGTAGGTAGAAATTCTGCTAATATATTGAATTAAGTCATTATTTGGATTTCACGTTTTGAAGTGTACTGAACTAAATGTAGCTGAATGTTGAATGACATGGTATGTTAAAGGAAATAATCGTACTTTTGATTTATAAGTCTGGATGTGTGTTAGGGTTCATATCTTGTATGAAATCAGAATCGTGAGAGACATTTGGTGAATCGAATTATGTTTCATGTAGAAAGCTATTTTGATACTCTTTAATTGGACTCGAGATTGGGGAGTGTAGCAGCTTATGGTATTTCGTTTTCTCATAGCCTTTGTGTATCGAAATGAGGTAATATTAGCGTTACAGTGTGAGGTTGTAGATTTCAGATATTAACATGGATATAATAAATTAGATGTAGCTTTAAACTCCTCCGTTCTCTTGGTACGGTATTCTACAAAAAGTCCATTTCTGATTAGTAAGTAGAAGAATGATATAACTGATTGTTCTTCGTTACAATTGCTTTCCCCCAAGAAATTGCACGTGAGTATAAAGCTTGACGACTTTACTAAAGATGATAATGAGTATCTATTGTTTAATAACAATGGACTTACTATATCATCAAAAGATTTTTGGAAATTTATGGTAGCTAAATCAGGCAAACCATGCTTCTTAAAACCAAAAATTGAGTATCGTGATTAGGAAACAGTTCTTGGGGATCGTAAGGTCAATGTATACTAATGTTAAGAAACCAAAGAACTCTAATGGTTGGGGTGTATACTCTAGATAGAAACAATTGTCAAGGTACACACATAGTGCATCTAAACTTAATACTCCATGTTTAACAACCCCAAGGGGTGGCCTAGTGGTTGGATGCTTGAAAATTCAAAGGAGACCCAGGTTCAATCCCCACTAACTACACTTTGGGGTCTTGCTTTTCAAATAAATAATAAATAAATAAATCCATTTTTAACATCATGTAGCTTGGCTCAATTTGAAAGCATTAACAGAAGCATTAGTGCACTCTCATGGAAAAATCAGTGGGGCACAAACTTGCTGCAACTTCTATAGGGCTCCTGATTATAGCCTTTGTAGGTGCTAGTACAAAGTTGTAGCAGACTTGCGACAAATTATAGTTTTTATAAGATTGTAGTCACACTAGACTGAGATTGTAGTCACACTAGACATCATATGAGTATGAGTGTTGTGGCCTTTGTTAGTAATATGTTACTGTTAATCTTACGTAAGACATTGTAAAAGAGCTGCAATGAGGAAATGTGGTGTGGGGTCAAACATTAATCCAAGAGTGTATGTAATTACTACAAGCCTGATTGTGTTTTAGAGATGTTAAATATACTTTTATCATTTACTGTACTTTCATTTATCCTATGAGTCTAACAAAAGCTCACATCAATTTCTGGAGGTTTGCTGCTGAAATTTTTCATGGCTTGCATGAAGAAGTTATGGCAACAGCCATTAGGGGCCATGGTCTACTGGCACGTGTTCAGAAGCTTGAGTCCGATATCCCTTCAATTGAAAGGGAATTTCTGTCCCAAGCACCTCATTCAGACTTCTTTCTCAATTCAGGTAAGATAGTTGCTCCCAAATTTCTCATATACCGTCTTATCTTGAAGTGCCACCTCCAACTCTCATATTTTTCTACTGCTATTTCTACCAACTTCATCGTTAAGGATGTGCGCTTATCTTCTTATTTCTAAATTATGTAGTAACTTCAAATAAGTGGATCAATGTCTTTGCTTTCTTACAAATGAAATCATGTTTAAAACAATTTGTAGTTGGTTACTACTAAAATAATCTAATATTTACTGATCATATCAGACACACTTCTTAATTATAAGAACTTCAAAAAGTTGACAAAAGTTGTTTCTGGTCAACGAACCCTACCCAACCTATTTTGACCCGTATTAAATATTGCTGGTTTTGACTCGCCACTCGACCCACCCATTTTACCACCTCAACCTAAAAACTGCCTAGTATTTAGCATTACCAGGATGCTGAGCCATTTGATGTGAAAAATTTACTTAGTTAAAAGGCCATACTTTACGTGACCAATTCCTGTGAAAATTTTATGCTACAGGTATTGATTGGCATCCTAACCAACAGTCACAACAAAATCTTATCACTAAGGGAGATGTACCTCGATTTATCTTGGACTCTTATGAAGAATGTCGTGGTCCACCTCGATTATTTCTTCTAGACAAGTACAGTCATTGCCCCTTGAATATTCTGGCATGCCTTCTACACCTTGCCAAATTTACCAACTTATGCGGCTCTTAAACAGGTTTGATGTTGGTGGTGATGGGGCATGCTTAAAACGCTACACTAATCCTTCGGTGTATAAAGTGGACCCATCTTATGAAAATGAAACTGCCGCATATCAAAGTGATAAAAGGATCAGAAAGACAGAGGTAAGTTCAGTTGAAGTCAATATTTTGTCTTGGACTTGCTGGGAACGGGAAATTATTCATAGTCTTGCTTCTTATTTTATCTGTGAAGCTAAGCATTAGGTAGCTATGGAAGCTTCCACGCATTCAGGCATTCACTTATGACCGGGGTCTATTTTCGTTTTGATCACTCTAATCGGTCAAATGGCTAAAAATAACAGTCAAACAGGGATAGTTCAAACGTCCTCCAAAACGTATATTCAATTCCTAGTAATGCAATCCTACAGTTATACCTAATATCCATAGCTACCTAATTAGTTAAATAATTGCTTGGAATGCCTATCAGTCGTTTTTTAGTGAAAGCATTTTACAGAAACAACTATTTATCTCATACTCAAGTATTTATTAATACTGAACAGAAAAAAGGATCAAGATGGATTGGGGGAGAGACTTCAGATGCTTCACATGCCAAGTAAGACTTTTATTTTCATATTTTCATTATCCCCAATCAATTTTGCTACTCAAGTTTATGTTTCATCTCAGTGGATCAAGTATAAGAGCTTAACTTTAAAGGAAACAAGTCAAATGGGTCAAATATCCCACAAAATGTTTTTAATGCATAAAACCCCCTAAATCTTTTCATCCGAGTAATTAGAATAATGTTTAATATTATATCTATATGATAATACCTTGATGGACTAAGTTTTTGTTGAAATATTTTGATTTTGGACATATGTATTGTTGGTCAGCCCATCTTGACCTGTTAACTCGCCTGCATGATCCAATCAATTATTTTTAGTATTTTATGATCTACAAGTCTTCCTGCATGAACCTAACTTATTTGGAATTGCAATATAGCAGACTCCATCAGTTATTCCTAGAGGAACGAGTGCAGACTGGTCCAACCGTACCTGCACGTCGTGTAAAACTGAAGAGAAGGACGCACAAATCTCCATTGGAATCTGAGTGTGGAGAAAGTTATGTGAACAAGTTACAAAGTTCTCCATTAGACTCTGAAAATGGAGAAAGTTGCATAAAAAAGTTATTCAACTCTCCATTAGACTCGGGAAGTGGAGAAAGTAGAATAAACATGCAATCAAAATATCCGTTGGACGATAAACATGTCCATGCTGTTCCTTTTGGTGAATCATCTTTGACGTTAGCTTCTGATGCTATTAATGAATCAAGGCCTGGAGTACTTGATAATATGATGAGTGCAGCTTTGGGTTCACCAATGCAAAGTAGAAGTCCATGTGTGTTCTCAAATCTGCAGAAAGCTGCATGTGAGGGTTCTACTAAAAATCATCAGAACATTAAAATTCAGGAAGAGGTAGATGAGAAGCAAATAGTAGTTGAAGAGGAAATTAAAGCAGATGCTCTTCAAAATGGTTTCTCATCTGATGATGTAGCAAGTGAGACGGATAATTACATGGATGCACTAGCTACAATGGATTCAGATACTGAAACGAGCATGAATCAGGGAACATGTTCTGATGCATACAAAGATCAACTTCAGTCTCAGTTATCAGATTCTAAATTTACAGAAGACTTGACTGCATCTGAGGTCGGGAATAACTCAATCAAGCAGAGAATAACTCTGTCTGTGGATTCTGATACAACAAGCACTTCAACTGATATTGCATCCCCAGTTGGTACTGAATCTCCTCCACGACCCTTTGCATGTTCCGAAATTCCTTTCCATCCACGAGTTCCTCCACTTTCTGAAAATACTCCAAAAACCAAACTTTCAGAGGGTGATGTCATGTTAGATACATGTAATGATGCAAGAAAGGAGCCAAATGTTAGCTCGGATATTGGTTCAGCTCCTGAAATTGATCAACTAGCTATTTTGGAAGAAGTTACATCAAATGAAAGAGATTCAAATCCAGTGTCCTTAAACCATAATGAAACTATTTTCAGTCCTAGAAGAAGTGAAGGTCATCAAGCAGATCATAAAGGAACTTCCGATTGTACATCTGAACAGTCAGAATGTCTTCCAACAGCTGTTCATGGTCTATCTTCATTCTCATTTGTTAGAAATCTCAAAGGCGATGTAGACAACAAGCTTCTTAAGGACACCTCTATCCCTATGATTCCTATTCCCCACATTTTGGACCCAGATAAAGTTGATTATGCAGAGAAGAATCATAGTACTGGTTCCGTTGTCAGTAAATGTAGTCCACCGCATGCAATTATTTCACATGAGCATCCTAGAGACGTTCATGATGCAGATGTAGAACCTAATGGAACTTCATTTACTGATGATGTTCCTGTAGCTGAAGAGAATGCAAAAAATTCTGACATGTATCCTCTACCTGAGTTGCAGATAAGAGAAACGGGTGATGGGGTCTTGTGTGAATCTGACTCGGTGGAAGAAACAAAGTCAAATAACTCAGAAATTGAAGTTGTCACTCGTGCTGTTTCTGGTCTTGCTGTCGAAGTGGAAACAGAATTAGATTTGAATGAAACAGAATCAGTCAACATTGTGTCTGTCCCTAATAATGTTGATAAAAATGATGGTAAAGATCTTGAAGAAGATGCAGAATTGAAGAGGGTAGATGAAGACTCAATTAACTCGGAAATGGAAGCTGTTGTTCTTCTCTCTAGTGATTTTGATAAGGATGAGGATAATGGTCATTCTACTTTTGAGGATCACTCAGTTATTAACCAGTTATGTATCATTCAAGAATCCATTGAATCCGGTGAACAAGTCAAAGGCAACAAGCTTTTGGTTCCTTCTGAGACTTGTGATGATCTGAATAATGTTGTGCATGTTCCTGATAATGTCGGTAAATATGATGGTGAGGATCTTGAAGACGACACGGAATTGAAGAGGAGAGAAGAAGACTCTGTTAAGTCGGAAATGGAAACGAGTGTTATGGTTCTTCTACCGGTTGATATTGATAAGAATAAGGGTAATGATCATTCTACTTTTGAGAATCACTCAGTTATCAATCAGTTATGTATTCATGAATCCATTGAATCTGGTGAACATGTCGAAGGCAACAAGCTTTTGGTTCCTTCTGATACTTGTGATGATGATTATGTCCTTAGTAATGTTGATAAAATTGATAATAAGGATCTTGAAGACGGTACACATTTGAAGGGTGGTGTAGATGAAGACCCTCTTAAATCGGAAATGGATACGAGTGTTGTAGTTCTTCTACCAGTTGATATCCCTAAGGAGGATGATGGTCTTTCTACTTTTGAGAGTCACTCAGATATCAATCAGTTCTGTACTTTTCAAGAATCCACAGAATCTGGTGAACATGTTGAAGGCAACAAGCTTTTGGTCCCCTCTGATGTTTGTGATAATCTGAATAATGATGTTAGTAGCCCATCTTCAAATCAAAAAATCCTGTTGGGAGATGGTCGCTCCTTTTTTGCTGATACAGAACAGGTTGTTATAAATGATTTGGGCTCTCAACCTGTTGACATTACACCTTGTGATGTTTCAAATGTCAAATTGATTGATAGTACTTCTGAATCAACTTTGTTCAATGAAGCCGATCATAACGTAGAATCTAAGTATCTGGAAGATAAGATTGACCAACCAAATGATCAGATTGATAATATTGAGGCTCTAGAGTCATCCCCTCTAGAAGGTATAGTTGACCAACCCAATGGTCAACTTTGTGCTGGGGGCTCTCAGCTATCCCAGTTGGATTCTCCGGACCATTTTGTTTCTCATATGAAGGGTATAGAAGAAGTCACTCTTAAATCGGAAAAGGAAGCGAGTGTCGTGGTTCTTCTACCAGTTGATATCTGTAAGGAGGAGGATAATGGTCTTTCTACTTTTGCGTCTCACTCAGATATCAGCCAGTTCCGTACTGTTCACGAATCCGATGAATCTGGTGAACATGTTGAAGGTGACAAGGTTTTGTTTCCCTCCGATGTTTGTGATAATCTGAGTAATGATGTTGATAGCCCATCTTCAAATCCAAGAATCCTGCAGGGAGATAGTCATTCCTCTCTTGCCGAAACAGAACGCGTTGTTTCACATGATTTGTGCTCTCAACCTGTCGACATTACACTATGTGATTCTTCAAGTGTAAAATTGATTGATAGTACCTCTGAATCAACTATCTTCACCGCTGCCGATCATAACTTAGAATCCAAGTCTCTGGAAGTTAAGATTGACCAACCAACTTATCAGTTTAATATAATTGAGGCTGCAGAGTCATCCGACAAACCCAATGATCAACCTTATGCTGGGAGCTCTCAGTTATCACATTTGGATTCTCTGAACCATTTTGATTCTCATACCGACTTGGAACTTACAAGCCAACATCTAGTACAGAATGATAATCAAGTGATACCGATACATGAAGAAGACTTGCAATCCACTCCTGAATCTTATTCAGTACCAGTTTCTGAAATGCCACCTACAATGGAGTTGTGTCAACCAGGCAGTCATGACATCAACCTCTCTGATCAAGCCAAAAGACAATCAACTCCACCATTTTTGGGTTTTGGCATACTTCCTCAGATAGCTCCAGTCAAACGGGTCAATATGCCACCATCACCCCCTCTTCCACCTGTGCAATGGAGGATGAGAACACACCCAACAGATGGTGATCAACATTGTGATGATCCATTCGCATCAACCAACGTAGAGCCTCAAGAGGTAGGTCACTCAAAAGTAGACGAGATTGGAAGCCTGTATGGCGACAGTCAGAAATCTCAACATGATGTGGTGATATCGAGTCAAATGTCATCACCAGTGTCTTGCTTACATACAGAAGATCATGACAACTCATCTGTATCATCTGAAGCCATGGCCCCACAAACAGACTCATGTAGCATCCCAACAACTTGTGAAGGAAAAGTATTTTCGCCATCTGCGAACACTTATTCACCTCCCGTTGCTGATAAAAAACCTGATAACATCCCGCCAATTTATCCATCTACACCCAATGAACATCCCGAAGTGGTTGATCACTCAACAGAAAATCAGACATTTGAACATGGTGAAGGCAGTTCCAGTAAAATGTCAGTGCCCAACTCCAGCTTACTCACTGGAGATCATGGTAATTCATCTGTTTCATCAGAAGCCAAGGTGATACAAGCAGCAGTTAAAATCGAGCACTCTAGTATCATTACAACATCTGACCAAGAAGTGTTTTCGCCTTCCTCTAACCCTAGTTCACTTCTTCCTGTTGTAAATAAAATGCATCATAACCTCTCACCAGTTTTTTCATTTCCACCCGCTGAAGATCCCCAAGTAATTGCTCGCGCAACAGTAAATCAGATTAGTAATCTGGATACAAAAAATCAGAAATCTACCAGTCTCATGTCATTACCCAAGCCCAGGGTGCATACCGAAGTTCATGACAGGCCATCTGCATCATCAAAAGCAAAATTTGCTGAAAACTCGGTGCTGCAAGCAGCTGTCTCAACCACCTGGGGACAGGAAAATATTTCGCCGTCATCAAACCCATATTCATCTCATCCCGTCATTGATGAAATGCCAAATAATATTCGTCTTATGAAGATACAGCAACCTCGTAGTCCTCTCATTGTCGACAAAAACCAAGTAATACCAATTTTTTTAATAGTCAACAAGCTAATATTTAGTAATAGATCTTAAACTAGTTTGCTTTGATATGAACAGTTGAAGAAGGTCACAGATGGAGCCATGACACTGACACCACCAAAGGTAGAGGAACATGACTCGATACTGGATCAGATACGAGCAAAGGTTAGAAACAGTTGGAAAACTCGTTTCATTCTTTCTAGAGGTGGAAATAATGACCCATTAAGTTATGAATGAAAGTATTGACTTGTTTTTTTTCTCTTTAACTGCTCAAAGGGACAAACCAACTTACATACAAGAGTAGACCAAAACCGTAATTTTAATGTATTACTGCTCATAGATCATTTCATTCATAATTTTAGATTATTTTCCAAATATACTTTTTAGTCACATTTATCACTCTAACTATTTGTTGGGGTCAACTCAACCTCTTTTGAAAAGTTACCCACCCGTCCAAGGAAACTTGTTCATTATTTTCTTTTCTCTCTTTAAAGGCTGCTGTTTTTGTTTATTTGTTGTTTCCTTAGTTTTGATTTGATTCTGACAGTCCTTCAAGTTGAAACCGGCAGTCCAGACTAGGCCAACAAACATTCAGAGTCCTAGGACCAATTTGAGAGTAGCTGCTATTTTGGAGAAAGCAAATGCGATTCGCAAGGTATGTTTCTCTCTATTTAATACTATTGGTATGGCTCCACAGAGTGGCGAAAGATGGTGCAGAATGGAGGCCCCCCCCCCACCCCCCCCTCCCAAAACCCACCCACCTACCCAAACACACAAATAATTTAGTAAGTTTTTGAGACAGCTGATTGACTCTTTGAACCATTGTGCTTGCCTTTTTGTTGTAAAATGTACAAAACTTGTGAAAACTGAGGAAGTTAGAAATGTACAAGACATTGAACTTGGGAATTGGATAATTTGTTTTCCAGTGTCACAAAAAATAAAGGTTGCTTTCTATGAAAAGTAAGTGTGATGAAAACCTCAACTTGTTCTTAACTTGAGGCTCAGTAGCATTAGGTTTGTCTGGTTTATGTTTTTCCCTTTTGGTGAAAACTAGTTTTCGAACCCTCGCCAGAGGTTCAGTTTTCAATGTATTTTATTGCGTTTAGTTTATAAAATTATTTCGTGGCTAACGATGATGTCGTTGAACCGCAACTCGGGTCGAACTAAAAGGTATAACCCGTGAAAGATTTAAATGTTATTTTAAATTAACAATATATGTGCATCTCCGCGTTTCGCTATGGAATTGTCGACTTTTAAAAATTTAACGCAAAATCAACGTGTATGAAAAGTACACCAAATATTTAGCGTTTTTTAAAAAGAATCCGTTTTGCGTATAGTTAGTGACATTGTGTTCGTAAAATTATTTCGAGTTTAACGATGATGCCGGAAAAATTTAACTCGTTGCGATCGAGAAGATATGACCCGTTGAATATTTGAGTGGAGTTTATTTAAGATTTTTTATGAAAATATTGATTTGGCAATTTACCCCCCTGTTTGGGGGCCGATTTTAATGTTTGAACAAAGTGTGGGGTTTTTATTGACAAAGAGGAAGTTAGTTAAAAAAAAGGCAAAATGAAGAAAAATACCCCTTATACTATTCAGCATTTTTGTCTAATAGTTAATTTGGTAATTTTGACCCGCTTGATTACAGATGGGTTTTACTGCATACGACCTAAAACTTCTTTCTTCAAAATATTAGATTATACTATTGCAACAGAATAATTTGTTAAAGCTTGTGTGTGTGACCATAAAGTATCAACCTGACGTCAACCCATTTGACCTGCACAAATATTACCTGCTTTTATTTGCGCAAAGAAATATAACAACAAGAATATATATGTTTCATTTACAGGCATTTGCTGGAAGTGATGATGATGACAGTGATGATTGGAGTGACTGATGAAAAGAAACATCAAGTGTCGTTCTCAAGTCTGCAAGTATTCGCACCATTAAATTCCATCAATTTTTACAGGTTACCACAATATCTAATATTCTCAATGGCAGTTTGAGGTACGCTGCCTGCACCGTTTTCCTGATCTACCGCTTCTCTTACTGTGTTTAGTACAGTGTTCTACGTTTCTTATAGATATAATTCTCAATTCTCATATACATGTCAATAAGTAATCTGTGAGTCTAGTGTGTGTATGAACGATGTCGTTTCATTTAGCTGTATATGTGCATTATGGTAAACTCGATAATGATGCAAAGCTGTGTTGGAGTAGTCACCTGGTTTAATGGTTTAGTACTTGTGTTGCGTGCAAATATTATGTTTCAACTAGAATTTCAAGTGATGTGGTATGAGATCTTATTGCTTGTTACTATCATAACTGGCGGTGCTGTAATGTCAGGTTTGCAACAATTTTGATATCAGTCATAGATCATAGATGTTTGATAAACAAACAATTTGGACCTATTTACTTCTAATCTAATATCTAATACTACATGTACATCTTAATTTGAAGTTGCTTTTTTGCTCCTTTGGATTCATGTTTAGATGAAGATGAATCAACGATCTTATAGAAACTGAATGCAGATGATATAAATTCGAATAAATGAATTGTATATGGAAATTCGATCCCAAAAAAAAAAGGCAAGAAGCCTCACAAACACTCACTAATAAGTAATAAGGCTCGGTAGAAGCAAGCCTAATACAGATGCATCGACCAAAATAGCAGTTCCATACACACATGACACACACAAATCACAAAACACCAATAAAACGCCAAATAAAAGACCTAAACGCCTATACACCTTTTAGGAGATGAGTGCTAGCTGTCCAGATCACCCAACACTTACGCCTCAATCTTATTCTCTTTAATTTTAAATATGTAATTTTAGGGAGTATTTTTCACTCTCACTCTCATTAGCTGGAACGGCAAAGTAGATTATGGCTTTTAGATAATGACTCTTACAACATTATGTAACAAACATAATGATAGCACACACTACGCAATTTTTCCACTGTGAAGGGCGGTTAACTATCTCTTATTTAGCTTCATTAACCGAAAAAAAATGTTGATAAGCATAGATTGGATCCCAAGGATTCGGTCTATACTTGTCGACGAACGAGGGGGATTTGATGGTCTTTCGAGTTTAACTCTCCGGTTCGATGCACCGTGAATAACCCCGATGTGAGATGATGAAGATCTCAACAGAAACGTCGACCCATCATCATCGGGCTAGCCGGCGTTGATGGCTCAAAGGGAATGTTAGAGTTTATGTTCATAGAACGTTAAATTAAGTAGAGCTTAAGAAGCTGTTAAGATAGCGTGGGTTAATTGTTGGGTGATGATGATACCGTAATATGTTAAGTATATTCCGTGATATATAAATGCCATTGTGTGTGTGTGTGAAACACGTGAGAATCCTGCTCTTGAATGAGGGTTTAATGTTCTATTTATAGTCAATAATCTTTGTCCCATAGTGTCATGTAATAGGACAAATGTAACATGTTCTTGCCATGTCGTACTATTTGACCTGTAGAGTTGAAAAAGTGCAAGTGGTCCCCTCGCAGTTTGTCACCTGTCTTCCACATTTGTCGTGTAGACTGACGCACGATTTGGTGATCATACAGTGTTGGGATCGTGCCAACCACATGTATCTTTTGTTGGTTTGTGCTCTGCATGTAAACTATACGTTATATGATCATATACATAACATTGTATATGTATATTTTATTCGTTTAAGGCTAAAAACAGAAGGTAAGCGAAGTATATTCGAAAGCTTTGGAATATTTGCTGAAATTAAAGATAGCGGGTGGTCATTTTCAGCGTAAATAAAAGATCGCGGTTTACTCCGCTAAGTTTTCGCGGATAGTAGAACAATTCGCAGACCGCGGATATTTCGAGTACTATAAATAGGGAGCATGACCTCTCATTTATGGGTTGTTGATTCTCTGCCATTTGCCCAAGCCTTTGTGATTTTCACTTGTGACTTTGCCCAAGGAATTTCTACATTGTGCTAAGGTGAATTATGCTAATTGACAATCAAGACCGGGTCGGGGTGGTTGATCACTTGATTGATAAAGTGAAAGACGATCATCAGGGCCCAAAATAATCATCAAATATCCCATCCTCCATCTTAATCTCATTGCACTCAATCAATAATTAAGTAACTTATTAGGGATTGATCAATTGGCGTCATCCGTGGGACACGTTTAGAGAATTAAACTTGAAATTTTTTGTTTTGTGCTATCAAACGATTAATTGGCTTGTTTAATTCTAATCGTGTGTTATTTTGATGATTCACAGGCGAATACGTTTGTAATTGGCGGTAAATTGCTTGATTAATTGAAATAATGAGCAATATCGGAATTGATAGTGGTATTGCTGTCGCTGTGCAAGCAAATGCCCAAAAAAGAGGAAGAAAGCGAAAGTCGGCAAGAATGTTTCAAAATTGGCAGTTTGCGCCGATTAGTTTTCCAAAAATGCAGAGCGAAGATTTCTCCGAAATGCCGATAGTAGTATCGTGCAAAGTCGCGGAAACTGGAATCACAATCATGAAAGTTCATGTTGATAATGGCAGTAGTGTTGACATTGTTTATGAACAATGTTTTGTTCAACTGCCGGAGAGTATTAGAGCAACTTTACAACCAACCGCAGCCTTGCTAACCGGTTTTTCGGGAGAATCCTCATTGCCTATGGGCGTATTACCTTTAGATGTTGAGCTTTTTGATAAAAATGATGATAGTTTAGTGCGGCGAGCACGGCTAGACTTCTATGTTATGCGGACCTCATCTCGCTATAACATGTTGTTAGGCCGAACTGCCTTAGGTAAATTCGGAATTGTCCCATCTACAATTCATGGCATGATTAAATTCGCAACGCATAAAGGTGTTGCGACAATAAGTTCAACGAGCATCATGCCCATCTGTGCGGCTGTTAATGTAAAAAGTGCAGTGCAAGAAACCGCTGATGCCGCGGACAACATGGTAGTGGTTAATCCTGCATATCCCGAGCAAAAAATTAAAGTGGGATGCAATGTTAGTGCGGATACTAGGAAACAAATTGTGCAGTTACTTGTGCAGTACATGGATGTTTTTGCATGGTGCGAAAATGATATGACTGGTGTTCCGCGTCATATTGCGAAACACAGACTTAATGTAAATCCAGCTTTAAAACCTGTAGTACAGAAGCGTAGAGGCATGGCCCCAGATCGCGTGAAGTGGCTGTGTGAAGAGGTAACAAAATTGGTGAGAGCTGGAATTTTATGCGAAGCTCAATACCAATCATGGATTGCGAATCCAGTTTTGGTGAAAAAGCCTGATGGCTCATGGAGAACGTGTATTGACTTCAAGGATTTAAATAAAGCGTGCCCTAAGGATAACTATCCACTTTCAGAAATTGATTTGAAAGTGGAATCTTTGCATGTTTTTCCATATAAATGTTTTTTGGATGCGGCAAGGGGATATCATCAGATCCCAATGGCTAAAGAAGATGCAGATAAAACCGCTTTTCATACGGGCAAAGGCATATTCTCTTATATAATGATGCCCTTTGGATTAATCAATGCGGGTGCAACATATCAACGCTTAATTGACACTGCGTTTGAAAAAAAAATTGGGCGAAATCTTGAAGCTTATGTAGATGATTTAGTAATTAAAAGCACAGCACAAGAGCGAATTGTTGATGATATGCGGGAAACATTTGACACATTGCGAAGGATAAACATGAAGCTTAATCCGCTAAAATGTAGTTTTGGCGAAACTGAATGAAAGTTTTTGGGATATCTTGTTACTGAATAAGGTATTCAAGCTAATCCAAAGAAAATTGCGGCTATTGAAAATATGACAGCACCAAAAACGGTCAAGGAAGTGCAAAGTTTGACGGGAAAATTGGCCGCATTAACGCGTTTCTTGTCTAAAGCCGCTGAAAGACAGTTACCGTTTTCAAAACTTTAAAAGGCTGCTTGAAGCAAAAAAAGTTTTGTTTGGACAAATGAAGCTGAGACTGCGTTTCAGGAAATGAAGAAGTTATTAAAAACTTTGCCTACGCTAACTGCGCAATTGATGGCGAAATTCTTTACCTTTACATATCGGTAGCAAATGAAGCTTTTGGCTCAGTTCTAGTTGCGGAAAGGGATAAAATACAAAAACCTGTGTATTTTGTCAGTAAAGCTCTTACAGGGAGTGAAATAAACTATGCGCCGATTGAGAAATTTGTGTATGCGCTCATATTAACATCGCGAAGGTTAAGAAGATATTTTCAAGGGCATCCAGTGTACGTGCTAACTAATATGCCGATCAAGCAAGTCTTAACAAAACCAGAGATATCTGGTAGACTCGCATTATGGGCAGTAGAGTTAGATGCTTATCAAATTTCTTACCTTCCGCGCAGTGCTGTAAAGGGCCAGGTTTTGGCGGATTATCTCGCTGAAATGACTGGGCAGTTGGAGGTGATTAATGAGCGAACAGAGTTAAAACCAGCGGTTGGAGAAACTTGGGATTTATTTACCGATGGAGCTTCATGTGCAGAAGGCGCTGGTGCAGGTTTAGTGTTAGCAAGCCCAAGTGGTGAAGAGCATACATGAAATGTCCCGTTCTTATTGATTAAAAACGTTCCATATTAATTGATTTCGTTGCGAGGTTTTGACCTCTATATGAGACGTTTTTCAAAGACTGCATTCATTTTAAAACAAACCATAACCTTTATTTCATCAATAAAGGTTTAAAAAGCTTTACGTAGATTATCAAATAATGATAATCTAAAATATCATGTTTACACATGACCATTACATAATGGTTTACAATACAAATATGTTACAACAAAATAAGTTTCTTGAATGCAGTTTTTACACAATATCATACAAGCATGGACTCCAAATCTCGTCCTTATTTAAGTATGCGACAGCAGAAGCTCTTAATAATCACCTGAGAATAAACATGCTTAAAACGTCAACAAAAATGTTGGTGAGTTATAGGTTTAACCTATATATATCAAATCATAATAATAGACCACAAGATTTCATATTTCAATACACATCCCATACATAGAGATAAAAATCATTCATATGGTGAACACCTGGTAACCGACATTAACAAGATGAATATATAAGAATATCCCCATCATTCCGAGACACCCTTCGGATATGATATAAATTTCGAAGTACTAAAGCATCCGGTACTTTGGATGGGGTTTGTTAGGCCCAATAGATCTATCTTTAGGATTCGCGTCAATTAGGGTGTCTGTTCCCTAATTCTTAGATTACCAGACTTAATAAAAAGGGGCATATTCGATTTCGATAATTCAACCATAGAATGTAGTTTCACGTACTTGTGTCTATTTTGTAAATCATTTATAAAACCTGCATGTATTCTCATCCCAAAAATATTAGATTTTAAAAGTGGGACTATAACTCACTTTCACAGATTTTTACTTCGTCGGGAAGTAAGACTTGGCCACTGGTTGATTCACGAACCTATAACAATATATACATATATATCAAAGTATGTTCAAAATATATTTACAACACTTTTAATATATTTTGATGTTTTAAGTTTATTAAGTCAGCTGTCCTCGTTAGTAACCTACAACTAGTTGTCCACAGTTAGATGTACAGAAATAAATCGATAAATATTATCTTGAATCAATCCACGACCCAGTGTATACGTATCTCAGTATTGATCACAACTCAAACTATATATATTTTGGAATCAACCTCAACCCTGTATAGCTAACTCCAACATTCACATATAGAGTGTCTATGGTTGTTCCGAAATATATATAGATGTGTCGACATGATAGGTCGAAACATTGTATACGTGTCTATGGTATCTCAAGATTACATAATATACAATACAAGTTGATTAAGTTATGGTTGGAATAGATTTGTTACCAATTTTCACGTAGCTAAAATGAGAAAAATTATCCAATCTTGTTTTACCCATAACTTCTTCATTTTAAATCCGTTTTGAGTGAATAAAATTGATATGGTTTCATATTGAACTCTATTTTATGAATATAAACAGAAAAAGTATAGGTTTATAGTCAGAAAAATAAGTTACAAGTCGTTTTTGTAAAGGTAGTCATTTCAGTCGAAAGAACGACGTCTAGATGACCATTTTAGAAAACATACTTCCACTTTGAGTTTAACCATAATTTTTGGATATAGTTTCATGTTCATAATAACAATCATTTTCTCAGAATAACAACTTTTAAATCAAAGTTTATCATAGTTTTTAATTAACTAACCCAAAACAGCCCGCGGTGTTACTACGACGGCGTAAATCTGGTTTTACGGTGTTTTTCGTGTTTCCAGGTTTTAAATCATTAAGTTAGCATATCATATAGATATAGAACATGTGTTTAGTTTATTTTAAAAGTCAAGTTAGAAGGATTAACTTTTGTTTGCGAACAAGTTTAGAATTAACTAAACTATGTTCTAGTGATTACAAGTTTAAACCTTCGAATAAGATAGCTTTATATGTATGAATCGAATGATGTTATGAACATCATTACTACCTTAAGTTCCTTGGATAAACCTACTGGAAAAGAGAAAAATGGATCTAGCTTCAACGGATCCTTGGATGGCTCGAAGTTCTTGAAGCAGAATCATGACACGAAAACAAGTTCAAGTAAGATCATCACTTGAAATAAGATTGTTATAGTTATAGAAATTGAACCAAAGTTTGAATATGATTATTACCTTGTATTAGAATGATAACATACTGTAAGAAACAAAGATTTCTTGTGGTTGGATGATCACCTTACAAGATTGGAAGTGAGCTAGCAAACTTGAAAGTATTCTTGATTTTATGTAACTAGAACTTGTAGAATATATGAAGAACACTTAGAACTTGAAGATAGAACTTGAGAGAGATCAATTAGATGAAGAAAATTGAAGAATGAAAGTGTTTGTAGGTATTTTTGGTCGTTGGTGTATGGATTAGATATAAAGGATATGTAATTTTGTTTTCATGTAAATAAGTCATGAATGATTACTCATATTTTTGTAATTTTATGAGATATTTCATGCTAGTTGCCAAATGATGGTTCCCACATTTGTTAGGTGACTCACATGGGCTGCTAAGAGCTGATCATTGGAGTGTATATACCAATAGTACATACATCTAAAAGCTGTGTATTGTACGAGTACGCATACGGGTGCATACGAGTAGAATTGTTGATGAAACTGAACGAGGATGTAATTGTAAGCATTTTTGTTAAGTAGATGTATTTTGATAAGTGTATTGAAGTCTTTAAAAAGTGTATAAATACATATTAAAACACTACATGTATATACATTTTAACTGAGTCGTTAAGTCATCGTTAGTCGTTACATGTAAATGTTGTTTTGAAACCTTTAGGTTAACGATCTTGTTAAATGTTGTTAACCCAATGTTTATAATATCAAATGAGATTTTAAATTATTATATTATCATGATATTATCATGTATGAATATCTCTTAATATGATATATATACATTAAATGTCTTTACAACGATAATCGTTACATATATGTCTCGTTTAAAAATCATTAAGTTAGTAGTCTTGTTTTTACATATGTAGTTCATTGTTAATATACTTAATGATATGTTTACTTATCATAGTATCATGTTAACTATATATATATATATATATATCCATATATATGTCATTATATAGTTTTTACAAGTTTTAACGTTCGTGAATCACCGGTCAACTTGGGTGGTCAATTGTCTATATGAAACATATTTTAATTAATCAAGTTTTAACAAGTTTGATTGCTTAACATATTGGAAACATTTAATCATGTAAATATCAATCTCAATTAATATATATAAACATGGAAAAGTTCGGGTCACTACAGTACCTACCTGTTAAATAAATTTCGTCCCGAAATTTTAAGCTGTTGATGGTGTTGACGAATCTTCTGGAAATAGATGCGGGTATTTCTTCTTCATCTGATCTTCAAGCTCCCAGGTGAACTCGGGTCCTCTACGAGCATTCCATCGAACCTTAACAATTGGTATCTTGTTTTGCTTAAGTCTTTTAACCTCACGATCCATTATTTCGACGGGTTCTTCGATGAATTGAAGTTTTTCGTTGATTTGGATTTCATCTAACAGAATAGTGAAATCTTCTTTAGCAAAACATTTCTTCAAATTCGAGACGTGGAAAGTGTTATGTACAGCCGTGAGTTGTTGAGGTAACTCAAGTCGGTAAGCTACTGGTCCGACACGATCAATAATCTTAAATGGTCCAATATACCTTGGATTTAATTTCCCTCGTTTACCAAATCGAACAACGCCTTTCCAAGGTGCAACTTTAAGCATGACCATCTCTCCAATTTCAAATTCTATATCTTTTCTTTTAATGTCAGCGCAGCTCTTTTGTCGACTTTGGGCGGTTTTCAACCGTTGTTGAATTTGGATGATCTTCTCGGTAGTTTCTTGTATAATCTCCGGACCCGTAATCTGTCTATCCCCCACTTCACTCCAACAAATCGGAGACCTGCACTTTCTACCATAAAGTGCTTCAAACGAAGCCATCTCAATGCTTGAATGGTAGCTGTTGTTGTAGGAAAATTCTGCTAACGGTAGATGTCGATCCCAACTGTTTCCGAAATAAATAACACATGCTCGTAGCATGTCTTTAAGCGTTTGTATCGTCCTTTCACTCTGCCCATCAGTTTGTGGATGATAGGCAGTACTCATGTCTAGACGAGTTCCTAATGCTTGCTGTAATGTCTGCCAGAATCTTGAAATAAATCTGCCATCCCTATCAGAGATAATAGAGATTGGTATTCCATGTCTGGAGACGACTTCATTCAAATACAGTCGTGCTAACTTCTCCATCTTGTCATCTTCTCTTATTGGTAGGAAATGTGCTGATTTGGTGAGATGATCAACTATTACCCAAATAGTATCAAAACCACTTGCAGTCCTTGGCAATTTAGTGATGAAATCCATGGTAATGTTTTCCCATTTCCATTCCGGGATTTCGGGTTGTTGAAGTAGACCTGATGGTTTCTGATGCTCAGCTTTGACCTTAGAACACGTCAAACATTCTCCTACGTATTTAGCAACATCGGCTTTCATACCCGGCCACCAAAAATGTTTCTTGAGATCCTTGTACATCTTCCCCGTTCCAGGATGTATTGAGTATCTGGTTTTATGAGTTTCTCTAAGTACCATTTCTCTCATATCTCCAAATTTTGGTACCCAAATCCTTTCAGCCCTATACCGGGTTCCGTCTTCCCGAATATTAAGATGCTTCTCCGATCCTTTGGGTATTTCATCCTTTAAATTTCCCTCTTTTAAAACTCCTTGTTGCGCCTCTTTTATTTGAGTAGTAAGGTTATTATGAATCATTATATTCATAGATTTTACTCGAATGGTTTCTCTGTCCTTCCTGCTCAAGGCATCGGCTACCACATTTGCCTTCCCCGGGTGGTAACGAATCTCAAAGTCGTAATCATTCAATAATTCAATCCACCTACGCTGCCTCATATTCAGTTGTTTCTGATTAAATATGTGTTGAAGACTTTTGTGGTCGGTATATATAATACTTTTAACCCCATATAAGTAGTGCCTCCAAGTCTTTAATGCAAAAACAACCGCGCCTAATTCCAAATCATGCGTCGTATAATTTTGTTCGTGAATCTTCAATTATCTAGACGCATAAGCAATCACCTTCGTTCGTTGCATTAATACACAACCGAGACCTTGCTTTGATGCGTCACAATAAATCACAAAATCATCATTCCCTTCAGGCAATGACAATATAGGTGCCGTAGTTAGCTTTTTCTTCAATAACTGAAACGCTTTCTCTTGTTCATCATTCCATTCAAATTTCTTCCCTTTATGCGTTAATGCAGTCAAGGGTTTTGCTATTCTGGAAAAGTCTTGGATGAACCTTCTGTAGTAACCAGCTAGTCCTAAAAACTGGCGTATGTGTTTCGGAGTTTTCGGGGTTTCCCACTTTTCAACAGTTTCTATCTTTGCCGGATCCACCTTAATACCTTATTTGTTCACTATGTGACCGAGGAATTGAACTTCTTCCAACCAAAATGCACACTTTGAAAACTTAGCGTACAATTCTTCCTTCCTCAATACTTCTAACACCTTTCTCAAATGTTCACCGTGTTCTTGGTCATTCTTTGAGTAAATAAGTATGTCATCAATGAAAACAATGACAAATTTGTCAAGGTATGGTCCACACACTCGGTTCATAAGGTCCATGAACACAGCTGGTGCATTAGTTAAACCAAACGGCATGACCATAAACTCGTAATGACCGTAACGTGTTCTGAAAGCAGTCTTTGGAATATCATCTTCTTTCACCCGCATTTGATGATACCCGGAACGTAAGTCAATCTTTGAATAAACAGACGAGCCTTGTAGTTGATCAAATAAGTCATCGATTCTCGGTAGTGGGTAGCGGTTCTTGATGGTAAGTTTGTTCAACTCTCGGTAGTCGATACACAACCTGAATGTACCATCTTTCTTCTTGACAAACAAAACAGGAGCTCCCCACGGTGATGTGCTTGGTCGAATGAAACCACGCTCTAAAAGTTCTTGTAATTGGCTTTGCAGTTCTTTCATCTCGGTGGGTGCGAGTCTGTAAGGAGCACGAGCTATTGGTGCAGCTCCTGGTACAAGATCTATTTGAAATTCAACGGATCGATGTGGGGGTAATCCCGGTAATTCTTTCAGAAATACATCGGGAAATTCTTTTGCAATGGGAACATCATTGATGCTCTTTTCTTCAGTTTGTACTTTCTCGACGTGTGCTAGAACAGCATAGCAACCTTTTCTTATTAGTTTTTGTGCCTTCAAATTACTAATAAGATGTAGCTTCGTGTTGCCCTTTTCTCCGTACACCATTAAGGGTTTTCCTTTTTCTCGTATAATGCGAATTGCATTTTTGTAACAAACGATCTCTGCTTTCACTTCTTTCAACCAGTCCTTACCGATTGTCACATCAAAACTCCCTAACTCTACTGGTATCAAATCAATCTTAAATGTTTCGCTAACCAGTTTAATTTCTCGATTCCGACATATATTATCTGCTGAAATTAATTTACCATTTGCTAATTCGAGTAAAAATTTACTATCCAAAGGCGTCAATGGACAACTTAATTTAGCACAAAAATCTCTACTCATATAGCTTCTATCCGCACCCGAATCAAATAAAACGTAAGAAGATTTATTGTCAATAAGAAACGTACCCGTAACAAGCTCCGGGTCTTCCTGTGCCTCTGCCGCATTAATATTGAAAACTCTTCCGCGGCCTTGTCCATTCGTGTTCTCCTGGTTCGGGAAATTTCTAATAATGTGGCCCGGTTTTCCACATTTATAACAAACTACATTGGCATAACTTGCTCCGACACTACTTGCTCCGCCATTACTCGTTCTGACACCATTTGTTCCTTTCGTTCTATTAACCCCTGGTCCGTAGACCTCACACTTCACCGCGCTATGACCATTTCTTTTACACTTGTTGCAAAATTTGGTGCAGAACCCCGAGTGATACTTTTCACATCTTTGGCATAGCTGCTTCTGATTGTTGTTGTTGTTGCGGTTATTATTATTGTTGGGATGATTGTTGTAGTTGTTGTTGTTGTTATTGTTGTTGTTGTTGTTGGGCCGTTTGTTGTAGTTGCGATTGATGTTGCGATTGTTGGGATAATTGTTGCGATTATTGTTGTAATTGCTGTTGTTGTTGTATTGGTGATTCTTATCACCATTTTCCTCCCACTTTCTTTTGACTTGCTTCACATTGGCCTCTTCAGCAGTCTGTTCTTTAATTCTTTCTTCAATCTGGTTCACTAGTTTGTGAGCCATTCTACATGCCTGTTGTATGGAGGCGGGCTCGTGTGAACTTATATCTTCTTGGATTCTTTCCGGTAATCCTTTCACAAACGCGTCGATCTTCTCTTCCTCATCTTTGAATGCTCCCGGACACAATAGGCACAATTCTGTGAATCGTCTTTCGTACGTGGTAATATCAAATCCTTGGGTTCGTAACCCTCTAAGTTCTGTCTTGAGCTTATTGACCTCGGTTCTGGGACGGTACTTCTCGTTAATCAAGTGCTTGAATGCTGACCTCGGTAGTGCGTACGTATCGTCTTGTCCCACTTGCTCTAGATAGGTATTCCACCATGTTAACGCAGAACCTGTGAAGGTATGCGTAGCGTACTTCACTTTGTCCTCTTCAGTACACTTACTTATGGCAAACACCGATTCGACCTTCTCTGTCCACCGTTTCAATCCGATCGGTCCTTCGGTTCCATCAAATTCCAAAGGTTTGCAGGCAGTGAATTCTTTGTAGGTGCATCCTACACGATTTCCTGTACTACTAGATCCAAGGTTATTGTTGGTATGTAGCGCAGCCTGTACTGCGGCTATGTTTGAAGCAAGAAAGGCACGAAATTCCTCTTCGCTCATATTCAAGGTGTGTCGAGTAGTCGGTGCCATTTCCTTCAAATAGTCAAATGAAACAAGTTAATCATACAGAATATTAAGAGTAGTCAATAGTATCTTGTAGCATAATATGAACTCATTTATAAAAGCTTTTTCTTCATATTAGCGTTTTATAAGTTTAAATTCGGGTAGTACCTACCCGTTAAGTTCATACTTAGTAGCTAATATACAATTCAACTACTACAATTCTATATGAAAAACTGATTATAATAATATTTCGCGTTCAAACTTTTACACAATATTTTACAAACTTAAAATACCGCTTATTTTACATATAGCATGAAATATAGCACACAATAACTTTGATACAAGATAGTTGTGAAGATAATTCTAGCAGTACACAAGTCGTTCAGCAAAGGTAATAAAGACACGTAATTCATACATCCAGAAACAAGTCATGCATTCTGGTTTTACTAGGACAACTTCCCATCCTTGGTCTTGTGGAACATAACCGTTATGGCCGTTGATAAGACAGCGTGTTGTAACGTCGTTAAAGGGACGATGGTTACGTAATGTCCAACAGTCCTGTAACAATCTAAAAACCTCATTTCTTACCCCAATTACCGACTCCATCACTTGTGGGAACGTTTTGTTTAATAGTTGTAGCCCGATGTTCTTGTTCTCACTTTGGTGAGAAGCGAACATCACTAACCCGTAAGCATAACATGCTTCTTTATGTTGCATGTTAGCCGCTTTTTCTAAATCACGAAGTCCTATATTCGGATATATTGAGTCAAAATAATTTCTTAACCCGTTGCGTAAAATAGCATTTGGGTTCCCCGCAATATATGCGTCAAAGTAAACACATCGTAACTTATGGATTTCCCAATGTGATATCCCCCATCTTTCAAACGAAAGCCTTTTATAAACCAAGGCATTCTTGGAACGTTCTTCGAATGTCTTACAAACTGATCTCGCCTTAAATAGTTGTGCCGAAGAATTCTGACCGACTCTAGACAAGATTTCATCAATCATGTCTCCGGGTAGGTCTCTTAAAATATTGGGTTGTCTATCTATTTTGTGTTTTTATACTGTAAAATAGACAAGAGTTAGATTCATAAAAAAAATACTTATTAATACAAGCAATTTTTACATATATCATAAAGCATAAGCACACTATATTACATATATTACACCACACGAATACAACTATCTTATTCCGACTCGCTTGTTTCTTCTTCTTCGGTTTTGGTTCGTTTTGCCAAGTTTCTAGGGATATATGATGTTCCCCTAATACGAGCCGTCATTTTCCACATTGGTTTAGAAAAACCTGGTGGTTTAGAGGTTCCCGGGTCATTGTTACAACTTAAGGACTTCGGGGGTTGACGATACATATAAAGTTCATCGGGGTTGGAATTAGATTTCTCTATTTTTATGCCCTTTCCCTTATTATTTTCTTTTGCCTTTTTAAATTCAGTTGGGGTAATTTCTATAACATCATCGGAATTCTCGTCGGAATCCGATTCATCGGAGAATTGGTAATCCTCCCAATATTTTGCTTCCTTGGCGGAAACACCATTGACCATAATTAACCTTGGTCGGTTGGTTGAGGATTTTCTTTTACTTAACCGTTTTATTATTTCCCCCACCGGTTCTATTTCTTCATCCTGTTCCGATTCTTCTTCCGGTTCCGATTCTTCTTCCGGTTCCGACTCTTCTTCCGGTTCCTCTTCGGGAACTTGTGAATCAGTCCACGAATCATTCCAATTTACATTTGACTCTTCATTATTATTAGGTGAGTCAATGGGACTTGTTCTAGAGGTAGACATCTATCACATAATATCAAACGCGTTAAGAGATTAATATATCACATAATATTCACATGTTAAAAATATATAGTTTCCAACAAAATTTGTTAAGCAATCATTTTTCAAGTAAACACGGTCGAAGTCCAGACTCACTAATGCATCCTAACAAACTCGATAAGACACACTAATGCAAAATTCTGGTTCTCTAAGACCAACGCTCTGATACCAACTGAAATGTCCCGTTCTTATTGATTAAAAACGTTCCATATTAATTGATTTGGTTGCGAGGTTTTGACCTCTATATGAGACGTTTTTCAAAGACTGCATTCATTTTAAAACAAACCATAACCTTTATTTCATCAATAAAGGTTTAAAAAGCTTTACGATTATCAAATAATGATAATCTAAAATATCCTGTTTACACACGACCATTACATAAAGGTTTACAATACAAATATGTTACAACAAAATAAGTTTCTTGAATGCAGTTTTTACACAATATCATACAAGCATGGACTCCAAATCTCGTCCTTATTTAAGTATGTGACATCGGAAGCTCTTAATAATCACCTGAGAATAAACATGCTTAAAACGTCAACAAAAATGTTGGTGAGTTATAGGTTTAACCTATATATATCAAATCATAATAATAGACCACAAGATTTCATATTTCAATACACATCCCATACATAGAGATAAAAATCATTCATATGGTGAACACCTGGTAACCGATATTAACAAGATGCATATATAAGAATATCCCCATCATTCCGGGACACCCTTCGGATATGATATAAATTTCGAAGTACTAAAGCATCCGGTACTTTGGATGGGGTTTGTTAGGCCCAATAGATCTATCTTTAGGATTCGCGTCAATTAGGTTGTCTGTTCCCTAATTCTTAGATTACCAGACTTAATAAAAAGGGGCATATTCGATTTCGATAATTCAACCATAGAATGTAGTTTCACGTACTTGTGTCTATTTTGTAAATCATTTATAAAACCTGCATGTATTCTCATCCCAAAAATATTAGATTTTAAAAGTGGGACTATAACTCACTTTCACAGATTTTTACTTCGTCGGGAAGTAAGACTTGGCCACTGGTTGATTCACGAACCTATAACAATATATACATATATATCAAAGTATGTTCAAAATATATTTACAACACTTTTAATATATTTTGATGTTTTAAGTTTATTAAGTCAGCTGTCCTCGTTAGTAACCTACAACTAGTTGTCCACAGTTAGATGTACAGAAATAAATCGATAAATATTATCTTGAATCAATCCACGACCCAGTGTATACGTATCTCAGTATTGATCACAACTCAAACTATATATATTTTGGAATCAACCTCAACCATGTATAGCTAACTCCAACATTCACATATAGAGTGTCTATGGTTGTTCCGAAATATATATAGATGTGTCGACATGATAGGTCGAAACATTGTATACGTGTCTATGGTATCTCAAGATTACATAATATACAATACAAGTTGATTAAGTTATGGTTGGAATAGATTTGTTACCAATTTTCACGTAGCTAAAATGAGAAAAATTATCCAATCTTGTTTTACCCATAACTTCTTCATTTTAAATCCGTTTTGAGTGAATAAAATTGCTATGGTTTCATATTGAACTCTATTTTATGAATCTAAACATAAAAAGTATAGGTTTATAGTCAGAAAAATAAGTTACAAGTCGTTTTTGTAAAGGTAGTCATTTCAGTCGAAAGAACGACGTCTAGATGACCATTTTAGAAAACATACTTCCACTTTGAGTTTAACCATAATTTTTGGATATAGTTTCATGTTCATAATAACAATCATTTTCTAAGAATAAAAACTTTTAAATCAAAGTTTATCATAGTTTTTAATTAACTAACCCAAAACAGCCCGCGGTGTTACTACGACGACGTAAATCTGGTTTTACGGTGTTTTTCGTGTTTCCAGGTTTTAAATCATTAAGTTAGTATATCATATAGATATAGAACATGTGTTTAGTTGATTTTAAAAGTCAAGTTAGAAGGATTAACTTTTGTTTGCGAACAAGTTTAGAATTAACTAAACTATGTTCTAGTGATTACAAGTTTAAACCTTCGAATAAGATAGCTTTATATGTATGAATCGAATGATGTTATGAACATCATTACTACCTTAAGTTCCTTGGATAAACCTACTGGAAAAGAAAAAAATGGATCTAGCTTCAACGGATCCTTGGATGGCTCGAAGTTCTTGAAGCAGAATCATGACACGAAAACAAGTTCAAGTAAGATCATCACTTGAAATAAGATTGTTATAGTTATAGAAATTGAACCAAAGTTTGAATATGATTATTACCTTGTATTAGAATTATAACCTACTGTAAGAAACAAAGATTTCTTGAGGTTGGATGATCACCTTACAAGATTGGAAGTGAGCTAGCAAACTTGAAAATATTCTTGATTTTATGTAACTAGAACTTGTAGAATATATGAAGAACACTTAGAACTTGAAGATAGAACTTGAGAGAGATCAATTAGATGAAGAAAATTGAAGAATGAAAGTGTTTGTAGGTGTTTTTGGTTGTTGGTGTATGGATTAGATATAAAGGATATGTAATTTTGTTTTCATGTAAATAAGTCATGAATGATTACTCATATTTTTGTAATTTTATGAGATATTTCATGCTAGTTGCCAAATGATGGTTCCCAAATGTGTTAGGTGACTCACATGGGCTGCTAAGAGCTGATCATTGGAGTGTATATACCAATAGTACATACATCTAAAAGCTGTGTATTGTACGAGTACGAATACGGGTGCATACGAGTAGAATTGTTGATGAAACTGAACGAGGATGTAATTGTAAGCATTTGTTTTAAGTAGATGTATTTTGATAAGTGTATTGAAGTCTTTAAAAAGTGTATAAATACATATTAAAACACTACATGTATATACATTTTAACTGAGTCGTTAAGTCATCGTTAGTCGTTACATGTAAGTGTTGTTTTGAAACCTTTAGGTTAACGATCTTGTTAAATGTTGTTAACCCAATGTTTATAATATCAAATTAGATTTTAAATTATTATATTATCATGATATTATCATGTATGAATATCTCTTAATATGATATATATACATTAAATGTCTTTACAACGATAATCGTTACATATATGTCTCGTTTAAAAATCATTAAGTTAGTAGTCTTGTTTTTACATATGTAGTTCATTGTTAATATACTTAATGATATGTTTACTTATCATAGTATCATGTTAACTATATATATATCCATATATATGTCATCATATAGTTTTTAAAATTTTTAACGTTCGTGAATCACCGGTCAACTTGGGTGGTCAATTGTCTATATGAAACATATTTTAATTAATCAAGTCTTAACAAGTTTGATTGCTTAACATGTTGGAAACATTTAATCATGTAAATATCAATCTCAATTAATATATATAAACATGGAAAAGTTCGGGTCACTACAATTATGCGGATGAGTTACTTTTGGCCATCCCTATATCGCGATGTTGCAAAGATTGTTAAGTGTTGTAAAAGTTGCCAAAGGCATGCTCCGCAAAATCGGATGCCAAGGCATGATATGATTCCTGTTAATTCACCATGGCCATTTCACAAGTGGGCTATTGACATTGTAGGGCCATTTCCCGTAGGACCTGGTAATGTCAAATTCCTGATTGTGGCAATTGACTATTTTACAAAATGGGTTGAAGCTAAGGCGGTTCGCACTATCACTGGTGTGCAAGTGCGAAATTTTGTGTGGGAGTATATTGTTTGCAGATTTGGTATTGTACGTGAATTAGTTAGCAATAACGGTGCTCAAATAGCGAAAGATCCTTTTAAAACATGGTGCACTGATTTAAATATAATCCAAAAGTTTACATCAGTGGCACATCCACATGCTAATGGCTTAAGCGAAGTAACCAACCGTGATATTGTAAGCGGTATTAAAAAGAGGTTATGCGAAAAGCGTACTGGTTGGGTGGTTGAATTACCCAATGTTTTATGGGCACATCGCACTACTTTCAAGAAAAGCACTGGGGAAACACCCTTTAGTTTGGTGTATGGCTCTGAGGCAGTAATACCCGCTGAAATTCTTGTGCCAACGCATAGAGTCGCTAACTTTGAGGAAGAAGCAAACGATGATGCATTGGGCGAGAATTTGAATTTCATTGATGAGCGAAGGTTAATGGCTGCTATCAGAGAGGCAAATAATAAACAGCAAATTACCAAGTATTATAACAAAAGAGTGCGCGCTTTATCTTTTGATGTAGGCGAGTGGGTAATGCGAAATAATGATGCAAGTAGAGCAGAAAAACTTGGCAAATTAGGACCTAACTGGGAGGGTCCTTATCAAATTGTGACAATTAATGCAGCAGGTTCATATAAGCTCGCAGATGTGGAAGGACGACCTTTACCTAATGCATGGCATGCCGCTTTATTAAAGCAATACTATGCGTAATTCTGCGAAAATAACATGAAGGCCAAAATGTATATGTATAAAGTGCGGAATTTGTTGCAAGGCCTATACTTGATATTCTTTCTATGTGTTTTTATTTTTAATTTTTGCAAGTCTTGATCACACTTGTGAGAGTATAAAACGTGGACACTTGTAAGAATATGCAAAAAGTTTGTTTGAGAAATGCCAAAAGTTCATGAAATGTTTTGTATTTTGTTTCATAGTGCTGAGGTGTTTCGCAACAATTACGTGGCGAAGTGATGAAATTGCCCACTTTCGCAGAAAATAACTATTGGGAAAGGAACTTAAAATCCTAAGTATTTGATTTTGCCAATACTTAGATGCTTCGCAATGCTAATTGATTGCCTAAGGATCGCTTTGGCGGACTTAGAAGATTCATAACATATAAGCATACACGCATACAGATTGTTTCGCAAAAGTACATACTTATTATGTGCAAAGGACAAGTCCGTGTTATGAATATTAATTGATGAAAGCGCTATATAAATAAAAGTACTTGCAAATATAAGAACAGCGAAAATTTTATTAATAAGGACGCAGAGGCAGCTGCGCGCTGTTATACAAAGCGAAATTCTATTCCTTAGATAAGTCAAGCTTGATGATGTCATCTGCAGTGGCATCCTCCTGCTCGCTTATCGCTGTTATCTTAGGGAGGGGAATTTCGGCTATGCCTTCTTGAGCGACAGAAAATGCTGATTGCGCCTCTTCTAACAAACAAAGGCGATCAGCTATTGCAGTTGGTAGTGGTTCTGGCAATAGGCAGTTGATAGCAATCTGATCCATAAACTCTACCCTCTCGCGTAGTTTTAACGCGGCAGCGAACGTTGAAAAATTCGCAGAAACAGGCTTGGAGTTGAGAATTTTCCTAGCCAAATCGGGGAGATGTTGGCGGAGCTTGGTGAACTCAACCTTCGCAGAAGCTTTAGAAGCTAGAGCGTTGTCCCGCTCTGCCGTTAGCTTCGCCACATCCTCTGACAGCGCTTTAATAGTGGCCTGAAAATTGTTTTCTTTCTCGGCCGTAGTAGAAACTGTTGGTCCCTTGATAACAACATGAGTATTGTAGAGGGGGGGGGGGGGGGGGTGAATACAATTTCTTTTCAATTAACTAAACAGTTAAACTCGATTAGTATTCAAGCATGCAAATAAATAGAGTCACAGGTAAATTTCAACAGTTATTCTTTATTGATTGAATCACAAAGAATCACAACTATCCTTGGCGGAATGATAGTTGGTTGATACAGATTACCTAGATTATAGCTAAGAGGTAAACTAACAGCTATTACACGTTTTGACTCTATAAAATAAACCCACACCACTAGTTGTAACAATAGTGGATACAACAATTTATAGTAGTCCTATTAACCGTGTAATGGTTCTATTGTCCACTGGTATATAGGATGTCTGTACTTATGGAGACAACTATATCAGAGAGCATGCTCTCTTCTTTCCTCTTTGGTAGCTATTTGTAGGAACACCCCAATTCGGTTTGGCACCACTATTTGATTAAACAAATAGAATGTTGTGTTCCCTAGGTGATGACAAAGTATAACCCATGTCTGCACATGCGTTAACCTTCTGCATTCCCACGTGGTCTTGTAAGGTCACTTGTCAGCCGCCGACGCGTATCCTTTTCTGTTCAACTTTGTCTTTGACTTCTGTTGAATAGTACCATTGATGTAGACCACTCGGGAAAACGACTATGCTTATAATGGAGCATAGCTATCTTGTGTAGTGAGCTGCATTCCAGCTATGCTGGTTCTTCATTGCTGAGCCACTTCATGTTCTTAATTTGCTGAGTACACATTCTGTGCTGATTGAAGAACACTGTCTACCTTGTGCTGGTAGACTGAGCAGCAAACTAAACACTCGACACAGCTACATCTGCTGTCTATACATGAACAAACTTGTGCTTACTGCACATAACACTTTAGTGCAAATAAATTACAGTTTTGTCATAATTAAATCCTTAATTATTTTGGGGACTCAACAATCTCCCCCTATTTGATGATGACAAAACCTATGACATGTAGAGAAAACACTAAAGTCAGCACGGAGGGACAAAAAAAAATAGGCAGTAAATTTGTCCCTTTTTAATTTGTTTTGGGATCTTTTGCTAAGTTATCCATATCTTATAATTTGATATGATTTTGAAGATAAACTCATTTCACTTTCATTGTAACACAATATGTACAGTAATTACACCAACAGCAGAATGAAAAGTGAATTAAACAAAAGCTACAATTTGATCACATAGGCGACTATCTATCTTTATCTTTTTCTCGTTCTTCTTCAGATAGCTCCTCTTGTTTGATTCTCCAGGCTTCAGGGAACAGATAAGGTACATCAGCAGGGTCAAACACAGGGATATGAGGAGGTAGAATGATGGGGCCTTTTTCGGTTGGTCCTTCACCAGTGGATTGCTTTCCTTTAGGTTTTTGAGAGAGGACTTCATCTACATTCACCACTGGTGCATTCCCAAACCTTGTTGCTTTCTGGAAGAGCTGTTGGAGTTCAGATTTAAGTGTATTTTTGATAGCACTTTCACCTTTACCAATGAAATACTCCAAGATCTCCATCCATTCACTAAATCCAAGGGATCTTAACTCATCATAGTTTATTCTTTCTTGAACTTTATTCTCCCTTACAATATTGAACGCTCTTTTTGACCCTCTGTTTACTTTGATGATCCTGCTGGGATTGGATCTTTTATTCATCACATCACCATACCTACTTCTATAATAATGATCAGGAAATTCACTGGTACGAACAGATTCTATAGGAGCAGTAGCAGGTGCTTTCTCAGCAGCTTCAATCTTATCAAATGCCTTATCCTGTTCTTTGACAATGGCTTTGGCTAATTCTAGGGACTCAGCCTCTTGCTTTCTATCAGCAGCCAATTTGTCTTCTATATCCTGGAGCCTTACCCTCTCAGCGAGTTCAGCATCAGCAGCCTCCCTTCTTTGAATTTCAGCTTGTAGACCCAACAAATACTCGTTGGCAGTGATTTTTAGGGATTTGGCTGTTTCAATCATCTTTCTACCCTCTTCAGTTCTAAGGGCAGCACGACACTTCCTTAGATCCATACCCAGCTGGTGAGCCTCTTGAAATTGAGCTTTCTCCTCATCAGTAGAGAGCCTTTGACCACTGTTGTTTAAGAATACACCAATTTCAATGCCATAAGTCAAGGCAGTGATGTAGAGTGGCTGATCAAGGGGATGATGCAGCAACCTAACTTGGCGTATCCTTTCATTGATAGCAGCTTGTCTTTGCTCAAGTAATTCCTGTACAGTGATCTCCAGCCGGTAAGCATTTCTTTCATCTGGATTCATTTTAAATAAGTCTGGCTCACCATGGGTAACTGAATCATCTTCCCAAGTTCTGTGTTTACCATGACGTTTTGGGGAAGATGGAGGATACATGATTGATTCACCTATGCCAGATGAATTCACTGGAAACTGATTGACACGATTATCCTTTGTTCTGTTAAAATAGGTGAGAGTCTGGGGAGAGATAGGTGATTGAACAAATAAATGATCTCCACTACCCCAGACTGTAAAGTCAGCAGGATTAACCGTATCATCATCTTGATTAGCACCCAGCTCAACCACCTTGGCTGGGTCTTCAACACTTGTAACACCCAGCAGCACACTTCTGGCTGGGTCTTCATTCACAGCACTCCTTGTTGTGTCTTCAGTACCAGCTGACTGATTAGTATCAGCTGGTACAACCACCTCAGTATCTTCATCAGCTGCCTCAAATAAGGGTCCTTTCCTTAGGGGTTGATTGTCCCTAGGAGCAGATTTCACCCTTTGTTTATCTATGGGCATGGGTTCAGCTGATGGTTCTTGTGTTGATACTGGCTCAAGTGGAGGCAGGTAGGGAACGATAGCAAGATGCTCCCCCTGAATATCATCATCATCAAGATTGATTGTTTCTGCTGGCTTATGTTGTGTAGCTGGCTGTGTAGAAGATGTTGGGCGGGAAGATGAGCTGGTTTCTAACATAGCATCTAACCACTTCATAAAAATGTCAGCTCTAACTCCTCTCCCTGACTCAGTAGATGCAAGATAATCTTTCATTTCTTCGGGAGTCATCCGTTTGATCCTATCTGCTCACTCAGCATACAGTTTTTCCCTCTTTTTGTCGTATTTGACCATGAATTTGGCATTTCTTTTTCGTGTATCCTTTTTGAATTTATCAATGCCAATCAAGTCATCATCAATGTCCCTCTTTTTCGGGGTCAGCCATCTCCTATGCTCAATTCTATGGCGTTTAAGAGCAACATAGGCATTCCATTTGACATTGAAGGTATCATTTAATTCTTACTGTCTCTTCTGATGTCTCTCCAGTTTTCTTTTCATTCTTCTTTCAATAGTTTGAGAAACAACAAAAGCTTCAGCAACAGCCAGTGCAGAAACATCTCTAGGCTTACTGCCAGAACCAATATCATCCATTGATGTGGCAGACACACTGGGTTGAGATTCACCAGCTGCCTATACACCAGCTTCAGTATGAGCGTTGCTGGGCTTAGTGCCAGAGTCTTGACCAGTAGAACCACCATCACCATCACCATCACCATCACCATCACCATCTCTCCTTGGTTGTTTTGGAGCCTTTTCATGCTCATGCTCCCCCTCTGATTGTTTTCTCTTTTTGAGTTTCTTTTTAGATTTCTTCTCCCCCTTTTTGTCATCAGCAGGGGCAGAAAGGTGAACAGGGGAGACCTGTGCATCAAGGTCACTATCTGAATCTGGAACAGAGAATGCAAAATTGTTCCAGTCAGCAACTTCAGGAGTAAGATGGGCACCAGGATCCACGCCAAATTGTCGAAGAAGGAGGTTGGAAGACCTAACTTCATTCCTTGCAACACCCATAGCCATCTGCTCAACCATGGCCCTAACATCACCCTGTAGGGTAGCCAGTCGATGCATATTTTCAACCATTTGAACATAGGCAGAAGTAGGAATCATGTTAGCCATTTGCTGCTCCTGTGAATCCAATCTCTCATGTAACACTGCATTTTCTTCATTAAGAAAAAGAATTCTGCGATTAGCAGCATCTAAATCAGCTTGAAGACGGGTAATGTCCTCAGTATATTCATTGTGAGATATGATTCGTTTCTTTAAGTCCTCCTCCTCTTCATGTTGTTTAACAATGGCAGCCACCGTAAGATCTGCAAAGGTACATACTTGTTTGAGCTAGGCTTCAATGTTGGAAGTGGTAACTTGCCCAGCGTTACGTATGGCTTCAGTCACACTATCAATAATAGCAGTGCGAATGGTGGCCTGTAGATCCGGTGTAACCTCGGCGAGTGTCATATAGACAGCCAGGGTGGAGATGTCAGCCACCTCATCAGCATTAAATTTAACATAGCTGGTTGAGGGGTGGTCAGAAGCAGCTAATATAGAACTACCTCCGTGGGGTGGTGGAGGTGGAAGGTCATAATCTGACTCGTCACCATGATCACCATCATTTTTACCTTCACCCGAAGGTTTAGAACCACTGATATTCTTGTTAGCATCATGAACAGCATCATCAGTGAGATCCACTGGTTTATCTTTGGTACCAGTCACATTATCATGAGTGACTGGTTTATCCTTACCAGTACCTTTATCAGCATCACCATCAGAAGAAGATGATGAGGAAGAAGCTGATGAATCAGAAGGTACTGGTGAATCAGGAATATTCTGCATAATATATTTACCAGTAGAGGGATCTCTGATGAACTTGAGAGGCCTCCATGTACCAGGCCATGGAGAAGCAGCTGGAGCCTTGCCAAAAAAAATGATAATATGGCTGCTCGTTGATCTATTCTAAAGTAGCCAACCTCTCATAAACTTCTTCTCTAGCTGGTCGATCAAGCTGAAACAATAGTTCAGCCAGCTCTTCGCGAGGCAATTTGCTGGCTGAGACTATGGCAGTTTGAGGATCAATAGTTAGCTGATCCACCAGCAGAGCAACTCTGGGAGTAATAGACGCTCCTCGATAGATGAAGTTAGGGACAACTTCATCAGGATCTGGCACCTGGCACACATAAGGTTTCTTCTCAGCAGAAACAGTAGCCCGAGAAGAGTCAGTAGTGGCAGAAACAGAGGTACCAGCATCCATAACGGATTCCGTAGAACTAGTAGCAGCGGTAGGTAACTGTGCAGTAGGTGAAGAAGCATCATCTTCAGTAGTAGCAGCAGTATCCACCGTTGGCTCTGTGGGAACATAGCCAACATAGCCAGCATTAATAAAATCAAGACCCTCCAGAATAGTATCACCCTGTGAACCAGAATCTGATGGAAAAGTATCACTTTTACCAGCATCCATGACAACATCAGATGGAAAAGTAGCACTTGTACCAGCTTCCATGATAACATTTTGTGCATCGGTAGCAGCAGCAGACGCAATGTCACCCTTTGGTTCAGTGACAGGTTCATCAAGTAGAACATCCTTGACAATATTGTCAATTACCTTTTTAAGAACAGGAGGATCCACTATGATTTCATCTTCCACTTCAGGTGTAGTAGTGGAAGCAGCAATACTGGGAGCAGTAACACCAGCAGCTGTAGAAGCAACAGTACTAGCATCAGCACCACCAGTAGGAGAAACAGTAGCACCAATACCAGTAGCAGAGGCAGCAATTTGCTCAGTAGGAATAATATCATCTTTAACTTGCTCCCCCTCTGCCTGTTCATCTACCCTGCTAAGAACTGAAACAATAGAACATTTTATGTTAACAACTGTAGAACCAAATAAATTTGACTCAACAATTGCATCTGTTGTTGGTCTCTGGGGACAGACTGGTGATTTGGTAAGCCCTTCGAATGAGACAGAATAAGGTGTCTGTAAGTACAGCTATGACTCTGCTGACTCGTTGGCGACACATGTTGACCCAGATAGTGTAAGAGATCTGCCTGGTAAAGATGTAGGAGTGAGACTCTTATCATGATCCGAGTAACATAATGGTTGTGCAGTATCCTGAGCTGGTTCAACACGATGAGGACCCAGCTCAAGTTTGCTTTGGGGGACAGGTATGTGCTCTGTTGATTGTACTGGCAGCAAAGGATATAGCATTAAGTTCAATTTTAAAAAATGTGGAAGTGTCTAGCTAGAAGAGTATGGGTTGCTACTCTTCTCAACACTAGTTTTAAAACCAGTCAGCTTGGGAGCCAGGGTTATACCTTAAACTCCACATTCATTTTTCAAGTCAGTAGATAAAAGATTTTTAATTATGTTAGAATTTTCTGCTGTTTGGTCTAGAAACGCACCAGGTTCTATAGCCACATCCTTTGCAGGAGCAGCAGTTGAGACTGGTGCAATCTCCTATGTGGTGAGCCTGGAGCCAGCTTTTGCTCGTTTGGATTTGCCTGTTACCAAGAAATAGTTAAGCAACGGATTCCAATACTAGAAGTGGATAGTCAGTATATAAGACTAGGGCTGTTCTTTATGATAAGAGAGCACTAGATTCTAATACAACTACTGCTTTACCAGTATGTGAGACGGTGGTTGTACTAGTTGAGGTAGTTGGCTTCTTCCTTTTTACTGCTGGCTTTCGCTGAGGTCCCTCCCCCTCAGCTGGTGCAGCACCAGAGGTAGCCGGTTGGTTCACTCCACCTCGAGCAGCAAGATACTCAAGCATGCCTGGTGTCAGGACATTATATGGAGCAGCAGGAGTATCTTTTGGCATTCCCCCTTGTTTTGGTGGCAGGTCGAATGATTCATCAGCAATCTGCTGGTAAGCTTCACCCAGCTCATTTTCAAAAGCAAGGCTCAAAAACCTTGGAAAGGGTATTAAGTGTGTTCGTTTAGGTGCAAGCACCATTTCCCTTAGCCTTAAGTAAATTTCACCGGCATAATCAATATTTCGATTGAACAACATCCCATGACCAATCTTCAGCTCAAAATCTGAGTACTGATCAAAGCTCCCGGACTTCTGACTGATGCAATGAGTCAGCAAGCCAAAGAAATAGTTCCACAGAGGTGGCATCTGCCTCCTTAAGGGCGTATGAGCCACTGGTCCATCAAACCCTATAATCTCCAGTACCTCTCTTCTAAACTCATCACTGGTTGGTGAATTAACGAACGGACCAATGGGTAATTGGAGAGCACGTCGGATGACATCAAAAGTGATGGAGCAGGCTAGGGTTTCAGTCACCATGCCACGAATACATGGAACGTTCTGTTGAGTGGTGGCCGTGGTGGCAGTATACCAGAATCTAGCCAAACAAGCCGGATAAAGACGAGAAGGTACGCCGGTAATTGCTCGAGCCAGTGGTGATTGTCTTATGTAATCGATAAGCGCATCATAACCCAAGTTGGATTTGGTTTTGGGAATTGAAAGGGCATGAGCAGCATTTCCTCTTGATAGGCGAATGGAAGAGTGTTCTGGTGCATTTGCAGCCCTAACAAGGCTTGGGTGCAGGCTGAACAGAGGGCCCTGCACCACATGTTCTTCGATGACCGGTGGTGGTTGCTGTTCCGATTGTTGTGGTGCTACCGGTTGTTGTTGCTGTGGTTGTTGTTCCTCTGGCTGGTTTGTAGCAGGTGGTGATTGATGTTGTTGTTGTTTTGCCATTGATGATTTCGTAGAAGATGGATGTATGAATTGATTTGAAGATTTGGGGATTTTTAGAGAGAAGAGTGTGAATTTGAAAACTGAATAACCGAAGGTTATTATGGAAGATAAAACACTCTTTTAATCGTTGTGATTGGGTGAAAAAGGCAGGAGAGAGAAAATGACAACTGCCATTAGCAGGCGCGTGGGCAGATGTGACAGACTGGCACACTCGAGGGGACACAGACTGATGATTTGACGTATATACGGCTTGAACACTCATACCTCCCATTCAACATTAAATGCAGCAGGTTTTAATTTTTAAAAAAAAAAAATTAAACACCATAAAATAAGTTTTGTATTAAATACAAAATACTTTGTTACATTTAATATGTCATGAATTTAATTTAAATCATTGGAAGTAAATGAGTTTCAGATTTAAGGAATCATTTAATTTTGTGAGCTATTTATTATTTCAATTAAAAATATTTTGAGTAACCAAAATATAAAAGACCTTGTTGTGCTGAGTGTTTTATATGTAGGCAGTAAATTAACAAAAATGGCTTACTGGTTTGCCTTACATGTTGTAGAGCCAGCACACCAACAAAAATTGTCTTTTATTTAAAGTTCAAGTATACCCAGCTCAGAGATGAGATAGTTAAAACGTTTCTCATCTAAGGGCTTTATGAATAGATCTGCTAACTGCTGGTCTGTTGAAATAAAATGTAGCTCCACATCTCCTTTTTGAACATGATCCCTTATGAAGTGATATCAAACGTCAATGTGCTTTGTTCTTGAATGCATCACAGGATTGTTGGTGATAGCTATTGCATTTGTGTTGTCACAGTAGATTGGAGTCTTTATAACATGAACACCATAGTCTTTCAGCTGGCTTTGCATCCACAGTACTTGAGCAGTACAACTACCAGCAGAAACGTATTCTGCCTCAGCAGTAGATGTGGACACAGTATTTTGCTTTTTGCTCGTCCAGCTGACTAGCCTACCACCCAGTAACTGGCAACCACCAGTAGTACTTTTCATGTCTATTTTACACCCTGCAAAATCAGCATCTGAATACCCAATTAGCTCAAAATCCTGGTCTTTAGGATACCAAAGACCACGTTTAGCAGTAGCTTTCAGATACCTAAATATCCTTTTTACTGCTAGCAAGTGTGACTCTTTAGGATCAGCTTGATATCTGGCACAGAGACATGTGGCAAACATAATTTCTGGTCTGCTGGCTGTGAGATAAAGTAGGGATCCAATCATACCTCTATATTCAGTGATATTGACTGGTTCACCATTGGGATCAGCATCTATTTTAATAGTTGCTGCCATTGGAGTCCCTATATCTTTTAAACAGGTCAGACCAAATTTCTTTAGCATATCTTTGATATATTTATCCTGACTTATAAAAATTCCATCATCAAGTTGTTTAATTTGCAATCTCAAAAAGTATTGCAAGTCTCTTTGTAAGCTCATTTCATATGTCTTTGACATAAGTTTTGAAAAATCTTGACAGTGTTTCTCATTTTTAGATCCATAAATAATATCATCCACATATATCTGTACCAGTAAGAGATCACCATCTGTCTCTTTTGAGAACAGAGTGGTGTCAATTGTTCCAACTTTAAAACCTATACCAGTGAGATACACATGAAGTGTCTCATACCATGCTCTTGGAGCCTGTTTGAGGCCATAAAGAGCTTTGTCTAGCTTGTAGACAAGGTCTGGATATTTACTGCTTACAAAACCAGGAGGTTGTTTGACATAAACTTCTTCTTGCAGCTTCCCATTTAGAAATGCAGATTTAACATCCATCTGGAAAACCCTAAAGTTTATCTTAGCAGCATACGCCAAGAACAGTCTGATAGCTTCCATCCTAGCCACTGGAGCATAAGTCTCTCCATAATCCAATCCTTCTTCCTGTTTAAAACCTTGAGCTACCAATCTAGCTTTGTTTCTGATCACAATCCCATCTTCATCCATCTTGTTCTTGAAAACCCACTTGGTACCAATGATTTTCTTAGTTTCATCATCAGGTTTAGGTACCAATGTCCAAACCTTACTCCTATCAAACTGGGAGATCTCTTCTTGCATAGCTCCTGCCCAGCTTGGATCTTTGATTGCTTCATCAGGACATTTAGGTTCAATGGTAGACACAAAATTTACATGCATACAGAAATTGCTGGTTGCATGCCTTCTTGTTTTAACACCACTAGCCAGATTACCAATTACTTGCTTAATTGGATGCTCTTTTGTCCATCTAGTGTTATGAACAGGTGAGCTTGTCGTGAAACACACAGCATCTTGATCATCAGCTGGTTCAAAGGTATGAGCAGCAATTGGAGACAGCTGTTCAGTATTATTGTAACCAGTACCAGCTTGTGATCCTTCAGAACCAGTAGACCTATGCTCAAGTTGTAGGACTTCAGTAGAGCGAGTAGGTCCACTTGGTTTACACACAGATGGAACAGAGTGTTCCATCTCATCATCAGAGAACCCAGCAACATGGATTGGTGAGGGATTTGCAGCTGGTTCCTCTTCATCATCGAGACCTTGCTGAGTAGGCTCTTCAAACAATAACTCTTCATCTTCTTGACTGGAAGATGAGGCTGGGGCAGTTTCATCAAATGTAACATTAATCGATTCTTCAAAACAACCCCTTCTTTTATTGAAAACCCTATATGCCTTTGACATGTTGGAATATCCTAAGAATATACCTTCATCAGCCTTAGCATCAAACTTGCCCAACTGATCCCTATTATTTAGAATGAAACAGAGAGTGCCAAATACATGAAGAAATGAGATTGAGGGTTTTCTTCCTTTGAGAACTTCATAAGCAGTTTTCTGATGTCTTTTCACGATTAGAGATCTATTCTGGGTAAAACATGCAGTGTTCACAGCCTCTGCCCAATATGAATTTTTCATCCCAGACTCAGCTAACATAGATCTTGCTGCTTCAATGAGAGTTCTGTTTCTTCTTTCTGCAGTACCATTTTGTTGAGGTGTTCTCACAGCAGAAAAGTTATGTGAAATACCTTTATCAGCACAAAATTCTTCTAATGTAGCATTTCTGAATTCTGTACCATGATCACTTCTTAGCTGTTTCACCAGTTGCCCATTTAAAAGCTCCATTCTTTTGATAAAATTGATAATTTTATCAGCAGCTTCACTCTTTTGCTTCAAAAAGAATACCCAGGTGTATCTGGAATATTCATCAACAATAACCAGTGTATACTTCTTCCCACTACAGCTAGCCACATTAACAGGACCAAAAAGATCCATATGAAGTAAATGAAATGGTTTCTCAACAGATGAGATTTGCTTTGATTTGAATGAGGCATGGTGATGTTTTCCTTTTTCACAACCAGGACACAGTCTGTCCTTTACATAAGACATGGTGGGTAGCCCAGACACCAAACTTCTACTGGATAATTTGTGAATATCTTTGAAGTTGAGATGTGAGAGTCTCTTGTACCATAACCATTTTAGGTTGTTTGCTACCTTCGAATAGAAGCAAGTATCAGTTGTTGTGACTGCTGTGTTCATGTCAATTTGATACATGTTTTCATGACGTTTTGCAGTCTGCAGTGGCTTCCATGTCTTATCAAAAATAGTGCCAATTTTCTTTATGAATTGGACTATCTTGTTCTTGCTTGTCAGTTGGCTTATGCTGAGTAAATTATGTTTAAGCCCAACTACATATGCAACATTTGAGAATGTGACATTCCCATTAGTCAAAGTACCAAAACCCTTTGTGTAACCCAACGAATTATCTCCATACGAAACAACTGGACCATCTTTTTCTTGATAGTCCATTAGCAGGGACTTACATCCAGTCATATGTCTCAAATATCCACTATCGAGATACCAGATTTGCTTGTTTTGAATGCCCTGCACAGTAGCTAAGAGATTAGTTCTTTTTGGGAACCCATCCAAGGATGGGTTCTGGAAGGGTCATCTTTGATGATCTCTTCCTGTCTGCTGGTTTGCTTGAAGAAGCATCAGTAGGCGGGGTTGGGGTAAAAGGACACCGATTGGCTAAGTAAAACTTGCTGCCACATTTGTAGCATTTTCTCACATTTGGTATCGGTGATGGGTCATACACATTGTAAAAGGGATCGGGGCGATGTTTGGTTACTGCCTCAATAAGCTGGTCAAGTTTGACTGTCATAATCTAAGTGATAGACAGCTCTTCATTCGAGTCCACTTTTGCTTTTCCCTTAAGGGCAGCTTTCTTCTTGGAACCAGTATCATAGTCATGACGTATTGCTTTGCCTTTATCATTTGACGAGCCAGCGTGGGAAGTTACTGGCTTGTCTACTGAAGCTGATGAACTAGAAGATGTTTTTCCTGCTGCCTTGGACTTGCCAGTATTATGTTTGACTGGCTTGTCTGCAGCTACTGGTTGACCAGTAAGTTTGTCATCAGCTGGCTCAGCACAATTGGAACTCGAACACGAAGGGGAATCAGTAGATTTAATTTTTCTAAGATTATTTTCAGTGATTTCCCTTTTGATACGTCTTTCTTTTGGAGTCATGTAGTAGTTGCTTGAGGGGTCAGTAGTCTCATCAATTGAGGTACTGGCTTCTCTTGCTCTAACCTCATCCTCCAAAATCTCTTTCATGGCAGGTGATGGGGACACTGTAGCAGGTCTAACAAATTTATTTATCAAGACCTTTTTACCTTTAACTATCTTGGCAAAAGTATTTGGCAAGACAGCTTCAGGATCTTTTTCAAGAATTGGGTCCATAAAAGTAACCTCTGCAATAGCAGCGGCAGCAGCATAGTCACCAGCAAAGAAAGCTTCAACTTGGGCAGGCACCTGCTCGTTAACACACTTGGCTGTGCGTTGAGCAGATGTACACCATGAAGCGACAACCTTTTTAAGATTATCCAGCTGGTTCTTGACTTCTGCTGCCTCAGGGTGAAGAGACCTTAAAGCAAAATTTTGTTTTTCGAGTTTTGAAATATCATCTTTCAAGATTTTAACTTCATCATTTTTGCATTTAAGTTTCTTATTTAAAGATTTGTTGTCTGATATCAAAACTTCTTCACGTTTGCTGCCTCTAAATAAGTCAACTCTTAGCTAGTCAAACATTTCGGCCTTTTCATCATCAGTATAAGTTCGAAAATTATCAACCTTATACATCAATTCAGTTTTCCATTGAGGAGAATCTCTTTTCTGATCAGCTTCCCTCATATCAGCCAAAAACTTGCTACCACTATCATCCTCATCAGACTCCCTGACCTCCTTGGCCACTAAACACAGCTTCTTTTCTGGAGCATAACCAGCACCATCATCATCAGTATCACTATCAGAGGAAGACGACGAGCTGGTTTCATCCCAATCATGATGCTCAGCAACTAGAACCTTTTCTGGCTTTTTACCCTTCTTATCAGTCTTAGCACTTTCCTTCATCTGAGCTTTCATAGCTTTGTACTTGTTTTTGTACTTGTCAGCTTTTGAGAAAGAGTTAGCATGTGAAGTTGAAGGTTTCCTGGACATGCATTCAGCAGTAAAATGTCCAACCTTTCCACAATTATAACACTCAGATTTATGATTCTTGACTGACTTGTTGCTATACCTAGCACTCGGTTTCTTACTCCCTTTGTATGACTTGCTAGTTCTATTACGATTGAACCTTTTGAACTGCCTAGCCAGCAAAGCCATACCTTCAGCAAACCCTTCTGCATTACTTTCATCATCACTGCTTTCTTCAGACTCAGTACCACTATCCACATCACTCCCAGCTAACTCTTCTTCTGCCAGTAACTTTTGAACCAGTAAAGCCTTTTGAGCTTTCTTTTTAGCAATAGCAATAAGAGCAGTATCATCTGTTTTAGAAGATTTTGAAGTGGTGGGGGCAGACCTAAAGTTTTCTTTCAAGTTAAGTTCAAATTTAGCCTCTGCCTTCTCATGGTTCCAAAGTGAACTGTAGAGAGAAGACATGTTAAAGTTCTTTAGGGTCTGAGTGGTTCTTAAGGGGTTAGTAACAGATTTCCATTTAGTGGGCAGTGAATCTATAAATTTGTTAACTTGTTCAAACTCAGTATAGGTGACATTCAGAGTGATCAGGTCAGCAACCAAGGAGTTAAACCTAATGAAGGGTTGCTTAAGGGTTTCGTTTTTGTAGGCAAAGAACATTTCATATTCTCGTTTTAAAGCAATTATTCTGTTCTGCCTAACTTCTCCCATACCCTCATAGGTAACATCTAGATAGTCTAACATAAGCTTGACATTTTCTTTTCCCTTAATCAGTTTGAACAGTGGGTTAGGCAAAGTTATAGCTAACAAGGTTCTGATTTTAGGGTCAAGTCCAACACGACGTTTATCCTCAGCATCCCATCTAGAAGGATTGAGAATAACCTCTCTGCCAGGAACAGTAGGAGTGTCAGCTGTAGCTGGTGCACTACTAATAGTCTCAGTAGGCACAAATGGACCATCTGTGGTGATACCAGGCATGAGTGTGTCAATAGACTCAAGGTGAAGCATGAATCTTGCCTTCCAAGTTTCATACTCATCTTCATCAAATTTGGGTGGTCTATTGGATGAGCCATTTTCAAGGTAAGCTGTATTAGTATATGCAGCCATGAGAGAATTCAGATCCAAGATATTAATTATCAAGACTGATGCTCTGATATCAGTTGTTGGTCCCTTGATAACAACAGGAGTATTGTAGAGGGGGAGTGAATACAATATCTTTTCAATTAACTAAACAGTTGAACTCGATTAGTATTCAAGCATGCAAATAAATAGAGTCACAGGTAAATTTCAACAGTTATTCTTTATTGATTGAATCACAAAGAATCACAACTATCCTTGGCGGAATGATAGTTGGTTGATACAGATTACCTAGATTATAGCTAAGAGGTAAACTAACAGCTATTACACGTTTTGACTCTATAAAATAAACCCACACCACTAGTTGTAACAATAGTGGATACAACAATTTATAGTAGTCCTATTAACCGTGTAATGGTTCTATTGTCCACTGGTACATAGGATGTCTGTACTTGTGGAGACAACTATATCAGAGAGCATGCTCCCTTCTTTCCTCTTTGGTAGCTATTTGCAGGAACACCCCAATTCGGTTTGGCACCACTATTTGATTAAACAAATAGAATGTTGTGTTCCCTAGGTGATGACAAAGTATAACCCATGTCTGCACATGCATTAACCTTCTGCATTTCCATGTGGTCTTGTAAGGTCACTTGTCAGCCGCCGACACGTGTCCTTTTCTGTTCAACTTTGTCTTTGACTTCTGTTGAATAGTACCATTGATGTAGACCACTCGGGAAAACGAATATGCTTATAATGGAGCATAGCTATCTTGTGTAGTGAGCTGCATTCCAGCTGTGCTGGTTCTTCATTGCTGAGCCACTTCATGTTCTTGATTTGCTGAGTACACATCCTGTGCTGATTGAAGAACACTGTCTACCTTGTGTTGGTATACTGAGCAGCAAACTAAACACTCGACACAGCTACATCTGCTGTCTATACATGAACAAACTTGTGCTGACTGCACATAACACTTTAGTGCAAATAAGTTACAGTTTTGTCATAATTAAATCCTTAATTATTTTGGGGACTCAACAGAAACCTGTTGTTTTAAGTCATCAACGATGGTTTTTGCTGCGGTGAGTTCGTAAGAGAGGTCAACAAAGCGTTTTTCGCTGTCCGCAACTTTGGCCTTCTCGGTGTGGTACTTTGCTTTTTTAGCCTCAAGAACATTAAAGAATTGTTCTTGGCGGCAGATCATGTCATAAGCAGAATTGAAGGACATGTAAAAATTCTGCACAAAACTGTTATGCGCATCAAGCGCAGATAGTTTTGAAAATTCGTGGCGAAGCTCGCATGGGATTACCATCTTCATTTGTTGACGCTGATCCAGTGATGCAGCAGAAGAGTTATAAGTGTATCCCGATAAACCGTCAATCCTTACTCCATAAGAGTCGGGTGGAGTGCAGAACAACTCTGTGATTTGGTCAAGAGTGTTTGGGCTCGCAAAAATGAGGTCACCAGTGGAACCGCCTGCAAAAATAAGATCCGCAGAAAAATACGAGCATTACAAATGTTGTAATTATGTGATAATGTTCAGGACTTACCCGTTTGCTGATTCGCTTCATAATCCGATATAATCATATTATCGTAAATAGTGGTGTCGGGTTGCTTTAATTTTTTACTTTGTGATTGTGGCGGCGTCTGGTATGGTCGTTTGGTGGAGCTTGGCTTCGTTAGGGTAGATTTGGAGGTCAAGTCGACGACCGGAATTGTTTGCTTCTCTTTTAACGCCGTCGATTTCGCCTCCGGGTTTGTTAATGGCTTCGTGATCAAGGTTTTTGGGTTAACCTTGCTATCAACTTTGTCGAATTTCATTTTCGATTGGAAAAGAGTTGCGAGTAAAGTACAAAGTTGTAAAGGTTGATTGAGAATTTGAATGACTGCGAAATATCTCAGAGAAGCGAGTAGGAAGTTTGTGATTATGGATAACGATATATATAGGGGGAGTAAGAGTGACAATTAATTGTGTTTAAGTATCCGTTGTGGTAATTCAAACGGTAATATTTTAGACAACGGATAAAACACGGTAACTTTGCTTGCTGTAACGGTAACAAAGGCAAAGCGAGAACGTTTTAATGCGGATAATGTTCAAGTTAACTGCGAATTTTTTGAGTTTATCATGACACATTTACTTTGCAGAATGTATCATAATAAACTGGGGGGACTTGATCATATACATAGCATTGTATATGTATATTTTATTCGTTTAAGGCTAAAAATAGAAGGTACGCGAAGTATATTCGAAAGCTTTGGAATATTTGCTGAAAATAAAAATAGCAGGTCATTTTCAACGTAAATAAAAGATCGCGGTTTACTCCGCTAAGTTTTCGCGGATAGTAGAGCAATTCGCAGACCGCGGATATTTTGATTACTATAAATATGGAGCATGGCCTCTCATTTATGGGTTGTTGATTCTCTGCCATTTGCCCAAGCCTTTGTGATTTTCACTTGTGACTTTGCCCAAGGAATTTCTACATTGTGTTAAGGTGAATTATGCTAATTGACAATCAAGATCGGGTCGGGGTGGTTGATCACTTGATTGATAAAGTGAAAGACGATCATCAGGGCCCAAAATAATCATCAAACATCACATCCTCCATCTTAATCTCAATGCACTCAATCCATAATTAAGTAACTTATTAATTAAGGATTGATCATTATAGTCCTCAATTCAGCCTTTCTGGCATGATAATCTGTGTGGACCTGGATGGTATACTTACGTTTTTTGATTAATAAACCGTTGATTATGCATTGTTAATTATGTGCCACCCACGTGTGATTAGTGCATGTAAAGCATGTGATTATAAGCATATTAATTAAATATATATTTAAGAAAATAGCTTTATGAATACTTTGATTTAACGTTTAGTCATTTTTTAATCAATAAAAATATAAGAAATTGCTGATTTCGGTCTGCTTGTGAAATAACTAAAATAGTGAGCTATGTTTAGAAAATTATTTGTTGTAGAATTAGGGGTGTTCTTAACACCGTCAAATCGTGAAAACTGGTCGGGCCATATTATTTTAATTGGTTCGGTTCAGTTTTAGATGTTACCACTCCGGTCGCCGGTTTGAACATCACCAAACCAAAAAACTTAATCCGGTTTACAGTGTTAGTACGCCTCCAACCGATTTAACCGGATCGGACCGGACTCATATTGAGTGTTTATATTTATCAATTATGGCTCATTGAATAAATAATACACCACATGATTGTATAATTTATATAATATAGCATCAAATCACCAATCGAATGTGTACCATTTATATATAATTTGTAAAACAACGCAGTATGAATGTATATTAAACAAATCGCCTCTTGTACTGAGGTGCACTAAGAAATTAGTTAATGATCTTAAATAAACCACTTTTAATTAGCAAAACAAACTATTTAACTAAACTTAGTTAACATTTTAGCATAACCAATATTTAGTTATTATTTCAAACTTGTAGTCGAGCCAATGCTAGGAGATTAGTCCTCAAATTCTTGACATAAACCAAGACAATATACACAATTTTATAGAAACAAAATAACGAAAAAAAGAAATCAAAACTGTTAAACTGGTCAAACTGGACCGTGTCAAACCGGACTAAACCGGTCCAATCAGACAATTACTTGGTCTAATCTGGTTTGATATATATTCAAACCGAGTATGCCGGTTTGGTTCGAGATTTAGTAAAACCGGACCGTGAACACCCCAATGTAGAATCACGATGTTTTCAATTGTGATAGACCACAGATAATGGTGACGCCTACGTGAAGTGAAAGAGGTGCACTTTTTGGGGCATGCCAGTGACTGGACCATGCCATTTTAGGGGGAGCTGTTAGGTGAAAGGACCCGTTCATATACATTATAAACGATTCACAATAGTTGATTACATTGCGAGGTATTTGACCTCTATATGATACATTTTACAAACATTGCATTCGTTTTTAAAAGACAATCTTTCTTTACATCGAAAATTGACAGGCATGCATACCATTTCATAATATCCACTATCCAATTATAAATTGATTTAATAATAATCTTTGATGAACTCAATGACTCGAATGCAACGTTCTTCGAAATATGCTATGAAAGACTCCAAGTAATATCTTTAAAATGAGCAAATGCACAGCGAAAGATTTCTTTAACACCTGAGAATAAACATGCTTTAAAGTGTCAACCAAAAGGTTGGTGAGTTCATTAGTTTATCATAATCATTTATTTCCATCATTTTAATAGACCACAAGAATTTCATTTCCAGTTCTCATAAATATACGTCCCATGCGTAGAGACAAAAATAATCATTCATATGGTGAACACCTGGTAACCGACATTAACTAGATACATATAAGAATATCCCCTATCATTCCGGGATCCTCCTTCGGACATGATATAAATTTCGAAGTACTAAAGCATCCGGTACTTTGGATGGGGTTTGTTCGGCCCAATAGATCTATCTTTAGGATTCGCGTCAATTAGGGTGTCTGTTCCCTAATTCTTAGATTACCAGACTTTAATAAAAAGGGGCATATTCGATTTCGATAATTCAACCATAGAATGTAGTTTCAATTACTTGTGTCTATTTCGTCAAACATTTATAAAAGCGCGTGTATTCTCAGTCCCAAAAATATAAAAGGTAAAAAGGCAAATGAAACTCACCATACTGTATTTCGTAGTAAAAATACATATAACGTCATTGAACAAGTGCAAGGTTGGCCTCGGATTCACGAACCTAAATTAATTATATATATTTATATGTTGGTCAATATTTGTCTAACAAATTAGGTCAAGTCATAGTGTACCACAATCCTAATGCTTGAGACTAATATGCAAAAGTCAACAAAAGTATATTTGACTCAAAATAATTTCCAAAAATCTATACATGATTAATATATAGTTTAAATATCGTCATTTTATATTTTTAAATATTTTTAAAAGATTTATTAGAGTAAATAATATAATTTATTTATTAATAAATAAAATTTTATATTAAATTTATATAATAAAATATACTTTTATATATATTAAGTAATAAAATTTATAGGGTTCATTTAATATTATAAAGATAATATGATAGGTATTATTAAAGTAAGTTATTACACGTAGTAAAATATGTTTGTATCACATATTTATTTGATAAAATAATATCTATAATGAAAGTAAGTAAAAGTTGTATTATTTTGTAATAATAATAATTATTATAAAAATATCAATATTTATAATTACTAAGATGACATTATGATAAAACGATAATTCTAATTATGATAACTTTAATATTTACGATAATTTTTAATATTATCTTTAAAATAATAATTCTATTTAAAATAATAATAATAATGATATTTTATAGTAACAATGACATGTCTATTAAAATGATAATTTTTGTTAAAATAATAGTTTTAATACTAACGATACTTTTAATAATAATAGTAATGATAAAAATAATAAGAACGATAATTTTATCTAAATCAATATCTTATAATATTTAATTTCATCATGATACTCTTACCCATTATTTCCTAATCGTTTCGTTTAATAGCTTTTAATCGTCTTTTATATCGTGTTCATAATAATGATAATAATAGTAATCAAAATAATTAGGTGTTACAAATATTTGTTTTAATTACACTAATATTAATAATGATAGTTACTATAACATTATTAACGATAATACTATTAATTATCTTAATGATAATATAGTAATAATAATAATAACAATAACAATAACCATTTTTAAATAATGATATATATATTAATAATGATAATAATAATAATAATAATACCAATAATAATAATAATAATTGGATAATAATAATAATACTAATTATAACTTTAACGATAATAACGATAGTAATAATAAAAAAATAACAATTTTTAATGATAAATTCCTTTTATTGATAAAGATAATAATAATGATAATAATAAGATAAAACTAGAACGAAGATAAAAACGACGATAATAATAATCATTTTTAATAAAAATATCGAAAATTCAATTGATTATAACTTCTAATCCGTTCATCGAAACCATTCGATATCTAAAGGAAAAGTTCTTAATTTTTCGCTAGCTTTCCAAGGACATGCATATCTTATACCTTATCTCAACCGCAAGCAGAGGCGAAAATGATGAAGGGCAAGGGGGGGCGGGCGTCCCCGGTGGATTTTTTTTTTCAGTGTAAAAATTTTGGGTTTTTCGACTTTGCCCCCGGTGGAATTTTTTTTTTTTTGCCCCAAACCTACATATTTTGCCCCAAAACCTTCAAATTTTGCCCCAAATTCTCCAACTTTAGCCCCAAAATCTTCAAATTTTGCCCCAAAATCTCCAACTTTTGCCCCAAAATCTTCAAATTGTATCCAAAAAAATTGCTACGGTTTAAAAATTTTTTTTTGCCCCCGGTCAAAAAAATCCTAGTTTCGCCTCTGACCGCAAGTGTAACTAATTCAAGATTCAACCTAATCTGTCTAAGGGCAATATCAAAAGTACAAGCATGCATAATCCTGAATACTCGAGCACTAGTCAGGGATACACTATTAGTATGTAAAAGTTAAATTATGAGTACTCACGTATCAATATTGAGATTCAATATTGCAGGAAAGGTACGTAGACGCAACGGAAATGATAAACACTATATTGACCTCACGAGCATACCCATAAACCATACTCAATCACCTCCATAGCTATAACCCATAATTTCCTTAATCATATCCCACTCGAAAAACAATTTCGAAATCACTCGGACAGCACTCCGTAGTAATATTTTATGTATACTAATAATATCTTGAAATAATACGGAGTAAATATATATATGTATATCGATTGAGAGAGTTTAGAGAAAAATATTTTCAAGTTTCTATGAAATAATGAAACCTATTGAATTCTATTTATAATAGATTTTTGAATTATTAAAGTGAATTATTAAAGTATGAATTATTAAAGTGAATTATTAAAGTATGAATTATTAAAGTGAATTATTAAAGTATGAATTATTAAAGTGAATTATTAAAGTATGAATTATTAAAGTGAATTATTAAAGTTAAAGTAAAGTAAAAATAAAGTAAAGGTAAAGTTTAAGTATAGTAAAAGTATAAAACTATGTACGTATAATACGCGTATAAATATATATAATATTAATTTAAATCGTTATATATATTTAATAAAATAAAATATAAATATCGTTATCTTTATCATACTAGTTAAGTAATGAGTTGTCAAAAGTGGTTCTAGATATTTATAAAAGTTATATACGTTTTAATAATAAAGTTCTTTTTAAACTAAAAACGTTTTTTGTACGTTTGAAACTAAATAGATCAATCGAGTCTTTATGAAATTCAATCTTCCACTATCCTTTGTCTAGTTCTCAATGATTGACAATTTGTTCTTATTTATAAATCACTTTACCATTTTTCGAATATTGTTAAAATGGAAAGATTTCTCAAATCAACGTGGGCCTTTCAACAGAGACTTGTAATCATAATTCAATATATCTGATAATTCAATCATTTGATCTTATCTTCTAATTCCATTGATAAACATTTTGAAACAGATACAATCATATAAAGTATTTAATCTAATATTTTATTTACGTTTCAAGTTATAATATATATACACATATACATATATAATCATATTCGTTTAATGGTTCGTGAATCGTTGGAACTTGGTCGAGGTTGAATGAATGTATGAACATAGTTTAAAATTCTTGAAATTTAACTTAACAAATATTGCTTATTGTGTCGGAAACATATAAAGATTAAAGTTTAAATTTGGTTGGAAATTTTCGGGTTGTCACAGTACCTACCCGTTAAAGAAATTTCGTCCCGAAATTTGAGTGGAAAGGTCGTGAATGATAATAAATATGTTTTCTTGATGCATACGGGCTTAAAATTAGAGTTTTATCATCAGCGAATAATTTGGATAAACAATCCATTTATATGAAGAGTACGAATGAAGCTAACATAGAAGAGTGAAATGAGTAAGTGTAGATTCATCTTATCATTTGACATAGATATGATTGATTCCCAGATTTCAAGGGATTTGAAGAAAATCTTCTTAATAAGATTTGACTCTCCGGTAATCAAGGGAATTAGGATCCGCTTTAAATGCGATCGTCCATTTTAATTGTTCTGTCGGAGATTTTCTTATAAATTCACCTCCTTCGTTTCCTTACAACTCACACCTTCCGTTGATGCATTTTATGCAAGTCCCTAGACATCTACCCACGTCCATTGCAGGTACAACAGTTTACAGGCCACCATGATTGCTCGTTATTTTCTTATCCGTGTTTGTATGTGGTTACAAGAACCGCAGGAACGAGATTTAGATGTTTGACTATATTAGACTTAGTCAGACGTACGAGTGAAGCCTCACTAGTACGACTGACAGGCTCATACGCACAGTTGATGCTGAGCTAAGTCACAATTACAACCTAAATGAGAAGACACGAGTGAGTGATCACCCGTACGGCTGATGAAGCCAACTCGTACGTGTGATGAATGAATCGTATGGATGAGTCAACAGCAGGGGTATATAAAGTCTTATGTTCTTCATTTTAGGTTAAGCCTCTCATTTGTTACACACACTCAGATCTAGTGAGCTCCTCCGATTCTCTCTCAGTCCAAATCACCCAGGTGGTGAATAATAGCTCTAGGTGTTGATCTAATCACACTTGATTTAGTTGTGGTTTGACTAAATTAATCAAAAAAAAAAAAAAACTTAACCTATTCACTAGAGGGTTTGATTCACTTATTCCGCCATTGTGTGAGTTAAATCTGTTGATTTCTAAGTTCCTAGTCATGTTTCATCACCTTCTATTCTTTCCCCCTCAACTCATACTTTAAATTATTCATCAATATGCTCCATCCAGTTCTGATTCTCGATATACTTCTAACTTTCATATCGGTCATTCTTCTTTTTCATCTACCGCCGGAAGAATCTATTTACTTCTACTATACTCTTGGGTTTATAGTGTTTCTAGTTCTCCCGTGTCTTTATATTGCTATATGCATCGATATATACGGTTTATAATTTCTGGTTTATCGTTGAGCTTTATATGTTCCCTTATATTTCAAAGTCTCTGCTTCTGTCTTCTATAATCATTATCATTCACAGTTAATGCTCTCTTTTATTTGCTGCAATTTATACCCCAATTTCTATTTCGGAGTTTTGTCCTTTCGTTTCTTCTTCTTGCGATTAAGCACCGCTTGTAATGGTCCAGAATTCACAGATATGAATTTCGGAATGAACATTGTTAATGTTCTAGGAAGGAAATTGTGATGGCACGATCTTGACTTGTCAAATTACTAGAATACCTTGGAAAAGGCCGAATCATCAAGAGAATATTTTCTTGATATTTTAGAGGTTAAATAGAATACAAGAGTCATATAACATGGCACATGATGATGTTATGATCCGTGAATCATCATGTTCCATTTAGAAACTCAGCATGACTTACTGTAATATAATCACGTTGATCAAGTGTCATTATATTATACTAATTCATGCTTCAGTTCCCAACACTACTTCAAAATATTCCTATTTTAAACTTGAATGTTTCAGAATTTAGAAACTAAAATAGTTTCTTTTATGATGTAATACAGATAGCGCGAAGAGGTAAATGATTTCAAATAAGAAAAATTAAGAAAATATCTTCTGAAATATGGAGGATATTTATAATGAAAGATATGATGATATTTTAGAATTTCTAATATCAGAGGATGATGAAGAATATTGTCCGCAGGGGTTTAGAGTCAGGAGCAAGGTATTCGTTAATGACTTCAGCAGGTACTGAATCATTTGGATCCTTTGAAGTCAGGTTCAGTCTTTGTAATTTGTCCACAGCCTCCTTCCTACTTTGCTCAATCCGTTTTCCAGTTCCAAAACTTCTCTTTTTCTGCGCTTTGCCAGCACACTTCATTATTATCATCCAACTTTTACCGTTTAAAGTCGTTTATAGTTTTTGCTGCTTCATCAGTATTTTTTTTTTCCATTTTCGGAGAACCAATTAGTAGTTCGGAGTGTTTTTCAGAAACTTCACATTCAAATTAAGTCCAGAAGATAGACGTTATATATACACATATAACTGTTGGCGTAGACATGCTGCGAGATTTCAAAATACTGATTGCTAATTCCCAATGATTCGTATGGTAATTCTCATTACAAGATGCGAATGAGTAAATGATGGGGTTTCAATAAATAATTATAATGACTTTTTGGAGAGGCTAAAGTCAAAGGGTAATGAAGTTGTTGGTACATCTGCTAATAATGTGGTGGAATGTAAAAGGTTCCCTGGTAACGATGGTGTATATCTCAAGGTTATAATAAGGTTAGTCTGACTGAAAAGTCGAAGTTGACTTGCTGGAGCTGTGACAAAACTGGCTACTTTGAATAGGAGTCGCCAAGTTATTTTTGCTAATAAATGCCAAAGAATCTGACGCGGATACGTTGTTTAAACTTTTACTTTGGTTTCAAGAGTTTTTTGGGTACATAACTATGGGTAACATGTGGTTGGATCCTCATCTCGATTGCTCATCATTCGAAGTGTCTTAAAAAATTTTCGAAGGGTTTGAACACAGATTGTAATCGTTAACATACATTTGATGTTCTAACACAGTTTTGAAGTCAAAATATAGCTTGTGAAAGATGTAAGGATCTAAGAGTGATGATTTTGGTCATATCTCGAGTTGAATTTTGAGATTTCAAGATCAAAATATGTAATTAAATTTTGAATGAGTATGGTTGTTTTGATTTCTATAAAAGAATGTATACTGTTGTGAAAGTAGGGAGTATAATGGATGATTTGCTGAATCAAATTCGAAGAATGTAACATATTATTTGTGAATTTATATATCTCTTGGGTATTACCTACCCGTTAAAAAAAATTTTCACAATTAATATTTTGTACAAAAGAATTTTATTACAGTCTTTATGAAAATATATATATGTATATTTTCTTCAGATGTAACATAGATTTAATGAGTTAATGTTAAATTAAACTCATTTGATTTACGGTTGAAACTAGAATTGAATAATCCCTAAAGGCTTTAAAAAGTACATAACTTTTACGCAGTATTTCTTTAATGAAATTGAAATTATGAATTAATACTTCGTTATTTGTTGATGTATGATGTTCGGTTCGTGGAATTCTTGTGAATTTCGCAAAGTACGAATGATGTTATCTGAAAAGTTTCGGGTACATCGATGATGAAAGTGTAAAATCAAATATATACTTGATTTATTATGAATTGGAATTTGTTGAATTGCGACAGAGATTGTAGTTAACGCTGGTTAAGTTGCAGCCGAAGGACGTACATTATTGCATATTTGTAATATGAATTAACCGAGTAGTTAAGATTCACACACAATAGCTTAGCACGGAAAGATTTATTTCAAAATATATATATATAATATACATATAATTTCTTCAGAGGGAATGACTTAATTCTTCATAACTCGTTGATACAATATACACGTTATTGATTCGTAATGATGTCCACAGTGATTCTTGAACTGATGGAGTTTGTGATGTTATCGGTGTTGTTGATTCAGATGTTGACTGTACTGACGATGCTGGTAACGCTGACGGTACTGTTGATGATGTTGGTAAGGCAAGTTTAGCTTGTTAATCACACACCATTTTTGTCAGGGTTTCTACTCTTCCTTCTATCATTTTGGTACACTTAACTGATTTATGGTTAGGGCTAGATTAGATAATCTCTAAGACTTTAGAGATTACATAATCACCGCGGAATGTTTCTCCAATGAAGTTATGAATTAATACTTCGTCAGTTATTGTTGTTGGTACTCCTTGGTATCTATGGTGCGTATGACGTTGATGCTCGTGGGACAGATTGTGAAGTTGAGGTTTACGACGCGGTTGTGGTTGGAGGTGGTAATGGTACTGTTGGCGTTGATGATGGTGGTACTGGTTATGCTGCTGATGCTGCTGCTGGTGTTTGTAATCTCTGCACCATATTCTCCAAAGCCACTACCCGAGCGCGAAGCTCGTTGACTTCTTCTATTACACCGGGTTGATTGTCGGTTCGGACGAGCGGATAAATAAAATCTAAAATTTGATGTAATATATAATCGTGATGAGATACTCTGGAAATGAGCGAGAACACGATATTTCGGGCAGGTTCGCTGGTAAGTGCTTCAGGTTTTTCGTCAAGAGGGCAATGTGGTGGATGGAAGGGATCACCTTCTTCTTGTCTCCAATGATTGAGGAGGCTACGAACCCATCCCCAATTCATCCAGAATAGGTGATGACTGATTGGTTGATCTATTCCGGTCACACTGCTTTCGGAGCTTGAATGGGATTCCATTTCGGAATCTGAGTGACTTGAACTGATGACGAATTCCATTTCGTACGATTGGATAAAGGATTTTTTTTTATATGAAATGATTTTGGCTAACGGATGGTATTTTAATTACATAGAATATATATATATATATATATATATATATATATATATATATATATATATATATATATATATATATATATATATATATATAGATCAAAAGATTTCCTAGATTACGGAGGACTTTGCGGGATATGTCAGGCAAAGTTTAAAGTAACAGATACGATAAGATATGATTTAGCAGATATGCTAAGATATGAATTTTTGTCTATACACTATTCATGCAATCAATGCAGCAAGACGTGTCTTAGACTAAAAATGATAAGCAGGTAATTTCCTGAGGATGATAAGTAGTTAATTTTCAACACAAAATGATAAGCAAAACTTTTGACATGCAGACACGGTCGAAGTCCAGACTCACTAATGCATCCTATCGACTTATCAGTTAGACACACTAATGCAGACCTGGTTCGCTAAGACCACCGCTCTGATACCAACTGAAAGGACCCGTTCATATACATTATAAACGATTCACAATAGTTGATTACATTGCGAGGTATTTGACCTCCATATGATACATTTTACAAACATTGCATTCGTTTTTAAAAGACAATCTTTCTTTACATCGAAAATTGACAGGCATGCATACCATTTCATAATATCCACTATCCAATTATAAATTGATTTAATAATAATCTTTGATGAACTCAATGACTCGAATGCAACGTTCTTCGAAATATGCTATGAAAGACTCCAAGTAATATCTTTAAAATGAGCAAATGCACAGCGGAAGATTTCTTTAACACCTAAGAATAAACATGCTTTAAAGTGTCAACCAAAAGGTTGGTGAGTTCATTAGTTTATCATAATCATTTATTTCCATCATTTTAATAGACCACAAGAATTTCATTTCCAGTTCTCATAAATATACGTCCCATGCGTAGAGACAAAAATAATCATTCATATGGTGAACACCTGGTAACCGACATTAACTAGATACATATAAGAATATCCCCTATCATTCCGGGATCCTCCTTCGGACATGATATAAATTTCGAAGTACTAAAGCATCCGGTACTTTGGATGGGGTTTGTTAGGCCCAATAGATCTATCTTTAGGATTCGCGTCAATTAGGGTGTCTGTTCCCTAATTCTTAGATTACCAGACTTTAATAAAAAGGGGCATATTCGATTTCGATAATTCAACCATAGAATGTAGTTTCAATTACTTGTGTCTATTTCGTCAAACATTTATAAAAGCGCATGTATTCTCAGTCCCAAAAATATAAAGGGTAAAAAGGTAAATGAAACTCACCATACTGTATTTCGTAGTAAAAATACATATAACGTCATTGAACAAGTGCAAGGTTGGCCTCGGATTCACGAACCTAAATTAATTATATATATATTTATGTGTTGGTCAATATTTGTCTAACAAATTAGGTCAAGTCATAGTGTACCACAATCCTAATGCTCGAGACTAATATGCAAAAGTCAATAAAAGTAAATTTGACTCAAAATAATTTCCAAAAATCTATACATGATTAATATATAGTTTAAATATCGTCATTTTATATTTTTAAATATTTTTAAAAGATTTATTAGAGTAAATAATATAATTTATTTATTAATAAATAAAATTTTATATTTAATTTATATAATAAAATATACTTTTATATATATTAAGTAATAAAATTTATAGGGTTCATTTAATATTATAAAGATAATATGATAGGTATTATTAAAGTAAGTTATTACACGTAGTAAAATATGCTTGTATCACATATTTATTTGATAAAATAATATCTATAATGATAGTAAGTAAAAGTTGTATTATTTTTTAATAATAATAATTATTATAAAAATATCAATATTTATAATTACTAAGATGACATTATGATAAAACGATAATTCTAATTATGATAACTTTAATATTTACGATAATTTTTAATATTATCTTTAAAATAATAATTCTATTTAAAATAATAATAATAATGATATTTTATAGTAACAATGACATGTCTATTAAAATGATAATTTTTGTTAAAATGATAGTTTTAATACTAACGATACTTTTAATAATAATAGTAATGATAAAAATAATAAGAACGATAATTTTATCTAAATCAATATCTTATAATATTTAATTTCATCATGATACTCTTACCCATTATTTCCTAATCGTTTCGTTTAATAGCTTTTAATCGTCTTTTATATCGTGTTCATAATAATGATAATAATAGTAATCAAAATAATTAGGTGTTACAAATATTTGTTTTAATTACACTAATATTAATAATGATAGTTACTATAACATTATTAACGATAATACTATTAATTATCTTAATGATAATATAGTAATAATAATAATAACAATAACAATAACCATTTTTAAATAATGATATATATATTAATAATGATAATAATAATAATAATACCAATAATAATAATAATAATTGGATAATAATAATAATACTAATTATAACTTTAACGATAATAACGATAGTAATAATAAAAAAATAACAATTTTTAATGATAAATCCCTTTTATTGATAAAGATAATAATAATGATAATAATAAGATAAAACTAGAACGACGATAAAAACGACGATAATAATAATTATTTTTAATAAAAATATCGAAAATTCAATTGATTATAACTTCTAATCCGTTCATCGAAACCATTCGATATCTAAAGGAAAAGTTCTTAATTTTTCGCTAGCTTTCCAAGGACATGCATATCTTATACCTTATCTCAACCGCAAGTGTAACTAATTCAAGATTCAACCTAATCTGTCTAAGGGCAATATCAAAAGTACAAGTATGCATAATCCTAAATACTCGAGCACTAGTCAGGAATACACTATTAGTATGTAAAAGTTAAATTATGAGTACTCACGTATCAATATTGAGATTCAATATTGCAGGAAAGGTACGTAGAAGCAACGGAAATGATAAACACTATATTGACCTCACGAGCATACCCATGAACCATACTCAATCACCTCCATAGCTATAACCCATAATTTCCTTAATCATATCCCACTCGAAAAACAATTTCGAAATCACTCGGACAGCACTCCGTAGTAATATTTTATGTATACTAATAATATCTTGAAATAATACGGAGTATATATATATATGTATATCGATTGAGAGAGTTTAGAGAAAAATATTTTCAAGTTTCTATGAAATAATGAAACCTATTGAATTCTATTTATAATATATTTTTGAATTATTAAAGTGAATTATTAAAGTGAATTATTAAAGTATGAATTATTAAAGTGAATTATTAAAGTATGAATTATTAAAGTGAATTATTAAAGTTAAAGTAAAGTAAAAATAAAGTAAAGGTAAAGTTTAAGTATAGTAAAAGTATAAAACTATGTACGTATAATACGCGTATAAATATATATAATATTAATTTAAATCGTTATATATATTTAATAAAATAAAATATAAATATCGTTATCTTTATCATACTAGTTAAGTAATGAGTTGTCAAAAGTGGTTCTAGATATTTATAAAAGTTATATACGTTTTAATAATAAAGTTCTTTTTAAACTAAAAACGTTTTTTGTACGTTTGAAACTAAATAGATCAATCGAGTCTTTATGAAATTCAATCTTCCACTATCCTTTGTCTAGTTCTCAATGATTGACAATTTGTTCTTATTTATAAATCACTTTACCATTTTTCGAATATTGTTAAAATGGAAAGATTTCTCAAATCAACGTGGGCCTTTCAACAGAGACTTGTAATCATAATTCAATATATCTGATAATTCAATCATTTGATCTTATCTTCTAATTCCATTGATAAACATTTTGAAACAGATACAATCATATAAAGTATTTAATCTAATATTTTATTTACGTTTCAAGTTATAATATATATACACATATACATATATAATCATATTCGTTTAATGGTTCGTGAATCGTTGGAACTTGGTCGAGGTTGAATGAATGTATGAACATAGTTTAAAATTCTTGAAATTTAACTTAACAAATATTGCTTATTGTGTCGGAAACATATAAAGATTAAAGTTTAAATTTGGTTGAAAATTTCCGGGTTGTCACATTAGGGGGGGGGGGGGGGGGCTTTTGTCATGGGATGACAGTGACGTGACATTTACTTTTTATTTTATTTTTTAGTTATTTTAATTAGTTTTTATTTATTAAATAAGATAAAATGTAACATTTTTCATATATATAAAAAAATATAAGTTACATAAAAAAAGTTACATTAATAAAAAAAGTTACATTAATAAAAATAAAAGTTACAATAATAAAAATAAAAGTTACATTAATAAAAAATAAAGCTTAAATAAAAAAAAAACATTACAAGAATTAAAAAAATAAAAGACTAGTTTGTAGATCGAAAGTTCGGTGTGAGGTCCCAAATATGAGCCGTTAAATCTTCACGTAGTTGATCGTGTACGGCTCGATCACGAATTTCCTTTTCTCGTGATCTTCGATCTTTGACTCTTCTCCTAATATTACGACGGGGCCTGTTTTCTGGTTTATCTAACCATTCTTGTTCCCAAGTACTCAAGGCAAAACCGTTATCTTCTTGTATCATGTTGTGCATAACAATGCAACTGTACATTATCCTTCTCATCTTGTTAACGCTCATAACTCGTGCCGGAGTTTTCAAAATTGCAAACCTACCTTGTAAAACACCAAATGTACGCTCAACATCCTTTCGAGCACTCGCTTGAAATCTAGTAAATTTGACTCGTGGCTCATCAATAGGCGTCGAGTATCCCTTTATTAACGTTGTCCAATCAGGATATATCCCGTCCGCCAAGTAGTAACCAAATGGATACACGTGTCCGTTTACTTCAAACGGTGATGGTGCAGCTGTATCCTTTTTTAGTGAATCAAACAACGGAGAGTGATTCAACACATTTATGTCGTTGTTTGAACCAGCCATCACAAAAAACGAATGTCATATCCACATATCGTATGAAGCAACCGCTTCAAGCATGATCGTAGGGTGACCATGATCACCTCTAATATACTGACCTTTCCATCCAACGGGGACAATTTTTCCAAGCCCAATGCATACAGTCAATACTACCCAACATTCCTTTAAAACCATGTTTCTCCTCGTGCGCCGAATACAACCGAGCAACGTCAGTTGCCGTCGGCTTCCGCAAATATTCTCGGCCATATAAATCAATTATACACTTGCAAAAATTATTTAAGCAAACATATCCCGTTTTCTCCGCCATTTTTATATATTCATCAAAAATATCAGCGGATGTTCCATACGCCAATTGGCGTAACGCACAAGTTATTTTTTGATACGTAGTAAAACCAAGACGTCCGAGTGCATCCGGATGTTGTTGGAAAAATACAAAGTGTTTAGGAGCATTATTAGTATAAGAGTGATTGAGAATACCTTCTTTGATACGTATAAATAAATTAATTCGCATCCGAAACCGTCTCTTTAAAACGTCGTCTGGAAACGTCGGATTTTGCGAAAAGTAGTCGTTCCACAAAAGAACACCCGCAGCTTCACGATCTCTATTAATAAAACGTCGTGGGTTCCGTTGCACCCGATTTCTTCTAGGTGGACTTTCCTCCTCTTCGTCGGACGAGGTGCTATCGAATAGCAAATCTATACTAGCGGCTAAAAACTTCATTTTTTATAACAACGAAAGTGTTTTTGTAATATAAATTAAATTGATAAAGTAGAGAGTATAAAGAAAGGTGTGGAAAAAAATGGTTAAATATGTATGTATTTATAGGGGAAAAAAAAAAAACAACGGTTATAATTTCCAACACTTTAAAAACCCAACCAATCACCACCCGCCACGTGCCAAACCCGCCCATCCTCAAGCCCGTGATCAGGCGACAAACGCCGTGGGACAAACGCCCACCGCCGCCCAGTTCCGGCGTTTGTGGTGGCGTTTGTGGCGGCATCCGGCTCTTTGCCGCCGTGATCTAAAACCCTAGCCAAATTACCATTTGTGCATCAATCATCATCTTCTTCTTCATCTTCTCCACTGGACTACCAATCATCCAGAAATTATTTAAGTAAGTCATTATTTCCTCGTGCTTGTTTAAGTCAAAGTTTGATATATTACGTATATAAAAATAAAGCTTTTATTTTATTCGGTCAAGTTTATATCATGGTTGGAAAATGGCATGAAAAGCAATAAATAAATTATGAACGTTTATACAGAGATCAAGAATCGTCTTCATCAAGGCTTCAAATCCTTGTATCACCTCAAACATGTACATGCTCGTCTTCTAAAATTCAATCTCTTAAATGATGATTACCTCGTCAACATTCTGTTACGTTCCAGTTTCCATTACACTAAAAACACGAATTACTCTCAACTTCTTTTTACTCAACTCCAACATCCCAATGATTATGTATGGAACACCTTCATCCGTGGGCTCATTACGCACGATCGGTTCAATGAATCCATTAAATGTTACCATTCGATGCGTCGAATTGGTTTCTTACCCAATTACTTTAATTTCCCCCTTGTGTTAAAAGCATGTAATATGGTTTTGGATTTGAGATTGGGTGTGGAGTTGCATACAATCATGGTGAAAGTAGGTTATGATTTGGATAAAACTGGGTTGGTTTGCTTTTATGGAAAGTGTGGGCGTTTAGATGATGCTTGTAAGGTGTTCGATGAAATGCCTGAGAAGAATGTAGTTTCGTGGACTGCGATTATTAGTGGATATATTGAAGCGGGTCGGTTTATGGATGGTCTTGATGTGTTTAAAAAGTATTTAGGGGCAAATTTAAAGCCTGATAGTTTTACGATTGTGAAAATTTTGTCGGCGTGTTGTCAGTTAGGGGATTTGAGAAGTGTAGAGTGGTTGGATGGATGTGTAAATAGTCTTGGAATTGGGAATAATATATTTATGGGAACTAAGTTTGTGGATGCCTATGCTAAATGTGGAAGCATGGAGAAAGCGCTTGTGAAGTTTGATCGAATGCTTGAAAAGGATACGGTTACTTGGAGTGCTATGATTGATGGCTATGTTTCAAATGGGAAACCAAAAGAAGCTTTGGATATGTTTGACAAAATGAAGGATGAGAACATAAAACCTGATTGTTACACCATAGTTGCAGTTCTTTCCTCTTGTTCAAGGTTAGGAGCGCTTGAATTAGGGGAACGGGCTCGTACTTTAGTTGATAAAAATATGTTCTTGTATAACCCTGTTGTGGGTACAACACTAATTGACATGTATGCTAAATGTGGTAAAATGTGTTGTGCTTGGACAGTATTTAAAGAAATGAAGGTGAAAGATCTTATTGTTTGGAACGCTGTGATAACCGGTCTTGGAATGAGTGGTCAAACCAAAATATTATTCGGTCTTTTTGGTCAACTGTTGAAATTAGGAATACACCCTGATGAGAAAACCTTTATTGGTATCCTCTGTGGGTGTACACATTCAGGTCTTGTTGATGATGGTAAACGATTTTTCGATAGTATGAAGCGACAGTTTTCATTATGTCCTGAAATTGAACACTATGGATGCATGGTAGATCTACTTGGACGAGCTGGTTTATTAAACGAAGCTCATCTTTTGATTAAACGTATGCCTATGGAGCCTAACGCGATTGTTTGGGGAGCCCTTTTGAGTGGATGTAGGTTGCATCGGGATACCCAATTAGCCGAACACGTTTTGAAAAAGTTGATTGAATTAGAACCTTGGAATTCAGGGAACTATGTACTATTATCTAATATATTTTCAGCTAATAAAAAATGGGAAGAAGCAGCAAATATAAGATCTAAAAGTATTAAAAAGATACCAGGATGTTGTTGGATTGAAATAGATGGTGTAGTTCATGAGTTCCTTGTTGGAGACACGTCTCATCCAATGTCTGAAAGAATTTATGGTAAACTTAGTGAACTAAACATGGAATTAAAACAACTTGGATACATGCCGACAACAGAATTTGTGTTGTTTGATGTTGAAGATGAGGAGAAAGAGCATTTTTTGGGTTGTCATAGTGAGAAGTTAGCTATTGCGTTTGGGTTATTAAGTACTAAACCTGGTGATGTGATTCGAGTAGTGAAAAACATTCGTATTTGTGGTGACTGCCATGCGGCAATTAAGCTGTTTTCGAAAGTTACGGGTAGAGAGATAGTATTACGTGATAATAACCGATTTCATTCGTTTATTGGTGGCTCATGTTCATGTGGAGATTATTGGTGACATAAGAAACAGTATGATTATAATTTTATCATATTAGAGGTAAATTTAGTCTTTTTGATGCATGTGTAACATAGAGGTAAAATGCAGAAGTTCATATCAGGTGTTTACAAACAAAGGCCACCCATAATAGACAAAAAAGATGAATTCATCATGTTTTATTTTGTTTAGCACTAATGTCATCTATACGAATGTTTACCGACCCACTTGTTGATGGAATAAATTTGGGCTTAGCATGCAAAAGTAGTTTGCAGACTCGTGTGTAGTTTAACAATTTTCCTACATCTGTTGTTTTTGGCAACGGTCAAAATGGGTTGGGTCGGGTTATCCTGGAACCCTGTTCTACGTTTTTATGAATACCTTTCAAGTTAAATACAGTTGTGAAAAAATATACATAATAATCTAGTTACGATTTGTAATTTAGCGGATCGTATGTCTTAAAAATATCATTCTGATGTTTTTTCATTTTGCCTGTTAGAAAACTTGAATTTATTCATTGTTATCCGTTCCTACATTTTTCATTGCTACCTCTCGGTTAAATTTGTGGTCTGATCTGTTTGGTGTGAGGAACGAATGTGTTTTGTCAGGTTATGCCGTAGGTGTAAAGATCATGATCGGTTTGTTTACCGTTTTCATGTTTTCTATCGGGTGATTTTCCTCAAGTGGTTATGTGATGTTTTTTGGTTTGGATGCTGAGATTTCTCCTTTGATTGTTGGATCTTTAACTTGCTCATTGTAATACTTTAGAGTCGTTTTGGGTCTGAATTGAGATTTAGGGTCGTAGTTTTTCCTGAGTCGGTATGGTTAGAATTATTGAGGTCTTACTGTTGGCATGTTTTATTTAATCTTTGGTTATGCAGTACGTTTTTACTTACATGTATGAAGACCAAATTCAGCTGATTATCGAGACTGGACACTGACCAAAATGCTATCTACGGTCACCGAAAGAATCGCGCGAAAGGGCAGTAGGTTCGTGGGATCATGGTGTTGGTCACGGAAATCCTGTACATATAAAGCACCAATTCTCATAGAGATGCATAAAATCAAACATAGGTCTTTTAACATTAAACAAAACCATATACCAGTATCCCGGAAATCTTTAATTCACATGGATACGAATGCAATTACCGTCATCAAATCAATTTTCAGTCATAAACAATACATAACAAAACATTAATGCTTAGAGAATTGAACTTTAACATGGCAGAGGACTATCAACTAAATAGGCATCGTAAGCAAATTTATGGATAAATTCGTGTGTTAAGTGTACGAGTCGTCATTCAAAAAAAATTTAATGAACGAAACCTGCTTGTGTTTTATCTGTTTTTTATTTTTTATTTTATTTTATTATTTTTGAACAGCGATTGGGATCACCCGAGGGGGACTAAACCACCCGTTTCGACTATGCTGATGCAACGATAATAACCCCGCCCCCATCGCTGCCCGGTAGAAAACCTTGAAACCGATCCAAGGGCACGGCCAAGTATATCTAGACAACCTTGAAACTGATTGTGTTTTATCTGATTGCTTAAATTCTAGACAATATATTTTATAAAAATTATTAACATATATGTTGCTTATGATAAGATTTTTCTTTCTACTAGATAAGTTCAATTAGAATCTTCACCCAAAATCAAATTTCATATAGTGTCAGACTTCAAGTTATTTCTAAAAAATCTTCCACTGGACCGGAATGAACCCGAAACCCGACCTGGCAAATCTTAGAACACCCCTACGTACTACGTAGACATGCCGAATGCCATTATAGAAGAATATATGCTGGTATAGTAGATGTTTTATTACGAGTATATAACATTATGATATGATTTTGAAAAGAAAAAAAAAAAAGTATTCGCCTTTCTTAAGAATAAATTACAATATTTAGGTAGAATGACAATTGACAAAAATAAATAACTATATGTAGTTGGTTATAAAAATTTACTAATACATATACATATATATTTAATTGAAAATTAATTATTGTTAGTTCTTCTAGAAAAGTTTCTATGATTAAAATGAATTATTTAATAAGTATGACTAGTTATTGTTATTTCTTCTAGAAAAGTTTCTATTTGAAAAAAAAAAATACTTAATAAGTATGACACCATATAAATTTATGCACTTGTTTATCATATCAAACATCACCCAATATGCGAAAGAAACGTCAAGGGAAAATCATACCTTACAAAAGTACAAAGATGGTACTACAATTTTCACCAAATATCTAACTTAAATGTCATTTTCTTATGTGGGGAACAATTCATCTAGTGGAGGCTGTTTCTAAGTCACTATTATCCATTTAATTACATGTCTTTTACGTGACATGGGGTATATTGAGCTTTATTAAACTCCATATCATTAACTTTGTTAATTTACACTTACATATTTTTAAAATTTACATGAAAGATGAGGGTAATAGTAGCAGTAGTAATAATAATAATAATAATAATAACCCTTGGTACTACAACAGGGTGATCCCCTTGGTCCGCTGCTTTTTGCTTTGGTCCTACAACCCTTGGTTTCTAAAATCAGAGATAATTTTGAGGTTTGTCTTCAGGCGTGGTATTTGGATGATGGTAGTATTATTGGGAACACTTTGGTGGTGGGGAAGGTTTTGCATTTGATTATGGAGGATGGGCCTCGTTTTGGGCTGCATCTCAACGTTGAAAAAACAGAAATTTTCTGGCCTACGGAGGACCCTCGCAGCAGGCAAGTAGGTGTCTTTCCTCCTAATATTGCTCGGGCTTTAAATGGTGTTAAGTTGCTTGGGGCCCCCGCAAGTTCCGATCCTGGTTTTAGTAGTGAACTGGTGATGCAAAGGGTGACCAAGTCCATTGCGCTTATGGATAAGGTTGCTAAGCTTGATGATCCTCAGTGTGAGTTGTTGTTGCTTAGGGCATGTACGGGAGTTTCTAAACTCTACTTTTCCTTGCGTACTTGTCCTCCTAGTATATTTGAGGCGGCTCAACGCGCTTTCGATGGAGCCCTTCGATCTTCCTTGGAGCGTATTGTTACTGCTTCAGGGCCTGGGTTTGGTGATTGGCAGTGGCGGCTTGCCACCTTGCCATTTGCATTTGGAGGGCTTGGTGTTTATTCTGCTGGAGATGTTCGTCATTATGCTTTTCTGGCTTCTCGATTACAGTCTGCTGGATTGCAGACCAAGCTACTTCGTCATGCGAGTATTGTTGGTCTTGGTCGTGCTTTTGAAGGTGCATTGGGTCTGTTTAATAAAACTGTTGGGTTTGATATTTTAGGTAATCCGAGTGAGGTCGCTGCCCCAATACTCATGAAGAAATTGGCAGATGTTTATTTCACAAAGGTTACCGCTTCTGCAGAATCCACTTTTTCGTTATCTCCCCGACAATCGGCCTTATGGAAATCGCAGCAGGGTGATCACACCTCTGCTTGGCTAAGGGCAGTCCCTATTTTGGGGTTGGGTCAGACGATGAACGCAAAGACTTACCGATGTGTGTTGTGCTACCGGTTGGGTGTTCCATTGTTCTCTATCTCGACGGCATGCTCTGCCTGTTCAAGGGTTTTTACTGGAGATATTTTCGGGGATCACGCGGTGTCTTGTGCTGGTATGGTGGGTATTAAGCATCGACATAATGTTGTTCGGGATTCCCTTGTTGATGTTTGTTATCGATCTGGGATTTCAGCGAGAAAGGAGGTTGACATTGGGTTGTCTGGAGGGAACGACAGGGCCCTCAGACCTGCAGATGTGTTACTTTATTCCTGGGATTGTGGTCGCGATGTTTGTGTTGACTTGACAGGGTCTTCTCCTTTGACACAGTCTGGGCTTTCTGACTTTGTCCCTGGACGTGCTGTGGTTGATGCGGCTCGTCGGAAGCGGGTCAAGTACGAATCTAGCTGTCAGACGATTGGTTATGGTTTCATTCCTTTCTCATTTTCTTCCCTTGGGGAATTAGAAAAGGATGCTGTTTCTTTGCTAAAGCGGGTTCAGAAGAGTTCGATGGCGCAAGATATTGGTGCCGGTGCTGCTGCTCATATTTTTACTAGGATAGGTTTTGCTATTGCTAGAGGTGTGGGGGCCCAGATTGTCTCTAGGCTCCCCACTAATTTTTTGTAAGTTTTAATACTTTTAAGTTTATAATAATAATAATAATAATAATAATAATAATAATAATAATAATAATAATAATAATATTTTTTTAAAAAGGGAACAAGAAATTTTATTCAATCACACAAAGTTACAAACTCAGTAATACAAACACAGAGGAATATTCATTTGAGTTCATAAATTAAGTTGAGATTCAAGGGACAAATGAGAGCGCGACATGTGTCGCGAAAATCACATGCGATTGAAAAAAAAATTAAAAATTTTTTTTTTTCGAAAAAAAATTTTTTGAATTTTTTTTCGAAATTTTTTTTCTCAAAATTTTTTTAAAGAAATTTTTTTTTTTACAATCACATGCGATTTACATGCACAATCACATGTGATTGAATTATACAATCACATGTGATTGGATTTGCCATGCATAATCACATATGATTTTAAAAAAAAAAATTCGAAAACAAATATTTCGAAAAAAAGAATTCGAAAAAATAAAAATTCGAAAAAAAAATTTAAAAAAAAAATTTTTGAATTTTTTTTTTCAATCACATGTGATTTTTGCGCCACATGTCGCGTTCTCATTGGTCCCTTTGTTTTCAAGCAAATTTATGGATGCAAGTGATTACAACTCTACAAACACAATGATACAATTACAAGAAAACTCACTATGCATTCACGAAGAAGTCCTATGGGAAGTGAGATGTGTAAGATTAGGGATGACAATGGATCGGATATGGACCGGGTGACGCCATATCCATATTCATATCCATATCCATTTAGTTTTTGTTCATCCATATCCATATCCATATCCATTTAGTTTCAGGTCATCCATCCATCTTCATATCCAGTGGATTAAGCGGGTTAATGGATATCCAATGGATATTTAAAAAATGTTATAATATTTTCTAATATGGGATTAAAACGAAAACGTAGTATAGCAAAAATAAATATAACATAACATTATTAAATTTTATCCATAAAAATGTGTAAAATTTGTCGAAGATATAACAAAGTTTTGTTAAATTTAATATAAGACATAAATTATAAAAAATTATATATGAGATTTGTAAATTTATTTTGTTAGATATACATATTTTTTTGTAATATATTATAGTTATTTCATTATAGGGTTGAAAACAAAATGTAAATCTAATGGTAAATGAGCTTGTAACAGTAAATATATAAGCATATATCTATATTCATGTATTTGTATAGGTATTTCGGGTTGTAATGGATATATCCATGGATGAAACTTTTCATCCATGTCTATATCCATATTCATTTAGGATCATCTATATCTGTATCCATATCCATTAAGGTTCATCCATATTAATCATGAAGCGGATGGATCGGGTGGATATCCATCGGATCGGGTGGCCATTGTCATCCCTAGTCAAGATAGCATCTTTACAACCATTTAGACTAGGGCCTGTTTACTTTTAGATTAATGGGCTTAATGGGCTAAAAATCTTATTCGGTCACCAAATTAGGTTGTTTACTTACGACTTATTTTATTTGATTAATTGAGTGAATGACTTTCTGATACACCATCAAAAGTGGTGTCCTCCCTGTCTTGCCATCTATTTGGCCATATTGCCCTCAAACCCTAAAGACATTATAAATCACTAATTAAAAATTCGGTAGAGCAATTCAATCAAAGCCTCCATCCTTGATTTTTTTCACCGATGAATCATAACCACGAATCTCGCATCATCAATAAAAGGTAAGTTTTTTCTTTTTAGGTTTTTAATTTGGGGTTTTTTGTTCCTTTGAAGCGAGAGCAAGGAGTTTTTTAGGAATTGATTTGGTTTTGTGTTAAAAGTGAACCAATGGATTAGCTGGGCTTTTAGTTGAAGGTTTTTTTTAACCGTAATGTATTCAGTGGGGCTTTGTATCGGAGTTTTTTTTTTTTTTTTTTTTTTTTTTTTGTTGTTGGTTATGAACTGAGTTTTCTACTCAAAGTACATGAAATGCTTGAAATGCTAATTTGTTCAGTTAACCCAATACCAAAATTGTTGACCCGTATTTACGTTTCTACATGTATTTAAGATGGATGGTTCAATTTGATGAAACATTCTTATTTATATATATTCATAGGTGAACTGAAATTGAATAAATATACAGTGTTTGTGAAATGGAGTTGTTTGGTTAATGGAGTAAATATAAATGGTTGCAAGATAGTAAACATATAAATGTGGTGATTGCTTGTTTCGCGATACACAATTTTATTAGAAAATGGAATATTTATGACAAGTATTTTATGGAGTGCGACGAAGATACTCTTTTTGACAATGATGAACAACCCGAAGGAGATGGAGAAGAAGCACCTGATGGAACATATGATGATGCTCAAAATTCGCAATATATGGCTAATTTGCGTGATGAAATTGCTCAAAATTTAGAGCAAGGGACTTGAATATTGAAGTAGTAAGTTAACTGTTAAAGTACTTCTTTGCTCTATTTTGTTGATATATATATTTGGCTACTATTTTGAAGACTGAGAAATTTAAGTTGAAGTATCTTGCAGAAGTTTTTTTAAAAGACTTTCAACTTGTATTATATAAAAAGTGTATTTTCTTTTAGTAGTGCAACTATATCTTATCATTTTTATATATGTAAAGTTATTACAACTGTATTTTGAATATTTATTGTCCTTCATTATCTCTTCATTACCTACAGCGTATATGTCATCTACCTCTGTTTCATAATTAATTTGAGGTAAAATTATAGCATAAGGGTAATATTGTCATTTTTATCATTCAGACTATTTATTCAGCAAAATAAGTAAACAGGATAATTTATTCAGTGATTATTACATATAGTCATTCAATATCCATAATGCCATCTTTATCCATATATGACTTAATGGAAAAAAAAAAGTAAACAGGCCCTGGTATATAACGATGGATTATGTAACCAATTATGCCACTCGATATTCTTCAATTTGCATCTCTTCGCGATCCACTCGAAGCTTTTAACCTGAATCTCACTAACCGCAGCCGGAACGCTCCAACACTTGTTTTTAAAAACTTTTCACTACGATTCTTCCATATTAGATACCCGCTCCTCCAAATAATCCCTTGCCAAATAGTTTTACCCAAGTCCGATATAATAATAATAATAATAATGATGATGATGATGATGATGATGATGATGATGATGATGATGATGATGATGTTAAACGTAGCTCTAAGGGCTACGTTTAAGTATTTATTGCAAAGTATTGACTTTTCGTATTATAACGTACTTTTCATACTTAAATTCAGTAGGTCATTTTATTTATCAAAATATGTAGTTTAGTTAATCTTATAATTAATGTTTACGTATAGCTCTTAGAGATATGGTTATACATTTTCTGATAAATTTATCATTATTATGAAATCTGAAAATATCAATGTAAAAAAGAAAGTTAAACAGGCCAGCTAGCTCAATGTGTAGGAGAGACACACTACTTGTCGATGATGTAATGTTTTTTTTTTTTTTTTTTGAAAAGCAAGCAAAATTATATTAATCACGAAGTTTACACCATAGTTCGGATGATCAACATCCTCGAGCACACGAAAAAAGATATTACGACGAGATATATGGTTGCAAAGTTAGCAAGCCCAATACATAAACCTAAATTGTAAAATGCACACTTGGATATTCAACCAAACAAGCCAATTGAGTCTTTTTCCTATCGATCTTTGCGAAATTCATTCAAAGAATTTGATTTGATTTGAATTGCATTTAGAGCAATCGGGGCATTCCACATGTTATCGCGAAATACCATATTGTTTCGGTTTTTTCATATGAAATAAACGCAAACTCATTCAACCGCTTGCCAAATTTTCTTGGCAAAACACGACATATGGGATGAGGCAATACTACAAAAACTTTCGAGTTTACTGCCACAAAAACTTTCAAAGCACGCACAAGTTATCAAAAAATCCTTTTGCTCGATTGATGGCTTGAAAACTTTCAAGTCATTATCATAAAAATTTTGAAATCTGATGACAAAAAGTCGTTAGATTTTTATTTATATTTTTAATCTATTTTAGAAAAAAACATTATTGAGATACATTGTGAAATAAGTAACTGATTTTGAGAAGTTAAGTTTATGTAATGCCATTTATTTTGCCTACAATACAGAGTGATTATTAATATACCATACCCTAAAATACACTGATACAGAGTGAGGGTCATAGTTATATATTATTAGAAAAAACAATTTTAATTATGCATGTCCAGATGTCCTAAAGTATTTGGAATGAGTATTATTATTTTTTGAATTTGTCTAACAACAATTCTTATATATCCAACGAATTGTTTTTTATGACATTCCCTTGAGCATATTGATCAAGCCAAAATCGACTTGAGTGCAGTGTTGTAAAGTGACTAACCTTCGGAAGGGGTTCCTCCGGTTGACGCGATGGGTGTGAAGAGTGTTGTGGTGGTTGACTTTTGCCGAGCCTCCAAGGTGAGCTTAAAAGAATGATAAGTGTGGTAAGTGTATGTTGATTGTTGCTTAAAAGCATGATTATGGTTAGTATTTATAGGCATAAGATTGACGGTTACCAATGATAACCGCCATCAATCCACTAACCCACGATTACCACTCATGAAATCCTCTAATCATGCCCACTACCTACTCCACGTTCTCCTAATTTATCGGACGGGCGATCAACTGAGTGGACCAAGTCAACAGTATCATTAACGGTACGCTCCGGGTGGCGTAGCGTAGTAATAATCGTGATTTGAAGCCAAGGTTGACTTCGCAATACTGTTAGCCAAGTTAAAAGCTAAAGAAGCCAAGTGTCCAGCTAGAAGATACGCCATGCGCCTCGCGTGACGGTCATGGCAGGACGTACGTCATTAAGTCCCCCCAGTTTGGTTGGAATCAAATTACCTTTGATTGTAACCAAACTAAGATGAGTAAAATATTATAAATAGCCATCATAACTGACATGCCTTAAACGTCAAATCATGTTCTCCCATAGGTCCCACTAGGAGATGATGTCATCAATCATCATTTTTACAGCTGTAAGAACGAAACCCCGCCGATCCAACGGCTGTAGTTTGTAGCGACCTGACAAAATCGTCATTGACGGCGTCGTTAACTTAGGTCCCATTACGTGGTCATAGTCCCTATATGAGACGCGTTTGACCAAAATTATGTCGCATTCATTTGAAACGTACAAGACTTACAAAGTTTAGTTTATCAAACGGTTCGACAACATGTATAAGTTTACAAAAGTAGTAAAATATAAATGAAATAACGTGCGACATAATATAAGTTGAAAATCACAGTTTACTATAAATAACGTAAGTATGTATGCTTAAGTTAAATCCAAAAGTGCTATCGCTAGCGTATGCATGTATGCTTGACTCCAAGCAAGTAATCAAAGTGTGCGGAAGCATGTATCAAGTAGCCAAGTATGAACCTGAGAAACATATAGAAAACTGTCAACGAAAAACGTTGGTAAAATCATAGGTGTTGCAATAAACGTTGTTTTTGAACCACAAGATTTTGTATTTCCATAACGTTGATTATACAAATCGTTTGCATTCCAAAAATATGTTATTCGCGAGCACTCAATTATCAAGACTTAACCAACGTTACCCCATCACACAGTGTTAGAACCTACACTAAATCACGAAAATATATTTCATCCACATAACGGTAGCGAACCGTCCGAATGAGGGTTTGTCAAACTCATATGGTCATACAACATAAGTTCTCGCTTACACCCTGCAAGTGTAACTAATGATAATCGAATTGAGGCTTTTTGTTCTAATTCGCACGTGGAATGTTTGTTTTCGTACTTGTGTTCAAAGTATAAAAGTAAGTAGTACAAAATGTATACAATGTATATGTTTCTCAGCCCACGTTTTAAAAGTATAAAAGTTGTTGAAAAGGTGGGACTATGATCTCACCTCGAGTGCACGAGTATAAATGTACTTCACAAAGTAAACGTGTGCATGAAAGTTGCTTAGTCTTGACCTAAACAAGTAAGTTGTATCAATTAACCGGTCACGACACAAGGTCGGGCGAAATGTGTTCAATTAGTTCTATGGCTCGTTACGACTCGATTATGTAGCATGTGAATCACGTTGTCAAGTTTCATGCAAGAATCAAGTATAAAATAAGATTAGAACGATTGTATAAGTGTTTTGTTAAGTTTTACTAAAAGTCAAACTTGGTCAAAGTCAACGAAAAAGTCAACAGGGTCGGGTATCCGACAATTTTTCTGAGGTTTTTAATCATATATAAGCATGTTGGCCAAGTTTCATGTTGATCGGGGGTGCGTAGCATAGTTAGAATTAAACGAAAATGGGCATTTTTGGACAACCGGGGCCCGGAGCGGCGCTCCAAGACCCTGAGCGGCGCTCAGTAAGTCTGTTCAGCAAGTCTGGCAGTTTTTGAACACTTAAACGAATCCAACTTCAAACAACCATAACTTATGAACCGTAAACACTCAAAACACGTATTTTATATCGTTGGAAAGGTAATTTAACGAGGAATACAACTAAACACATTTCATCAATCAAATCCATCATTAATAATAATGAAAATCTCAATAAATGATCATTATTTAACGTTTCAAGCTCAAAAATGCAAACGGTGATTCGGGAATCCAATTCACGTATACGATACGCCGTTTCGAAGGTAATTAAACATAAATTGCAACTAAACACTTACTAACAACATGTCAAAGCATTTAATGTATCAAAAGTCCATTTTAAAGTTCATCAAACCATAACCAAGAATCATGAATTCAACCATTTTGCAATTGAAGCTTTTCTAAATCAACCTACATACCAAAACAAAGCTAATGATGTTAGTAACACATTTAATACATGAACTTTAACATTTAAACAACATTTAATCATCCAAAATCAAAGATTAAGCACACCCATTTTTTATATTCAAGCTAGTTACTCAAAACAACAAATCGGGCAAACTAAACACATATTCATGTTAGACTTGAGCCATAGACACTAATTAACACCATTTCAAGTCAAAAACACTAAGAACATGAAATATAGAGTTTTAAAAATGTTACCCAGACGAGATGAAATTGGTACCAAAATGTAGAGGATGATGAGAGGATCACGAATATGTAATTTGTTTTGTTGTAAGCCTCCTAGATCGAATTTAGATGATGAATGAATTTAGATGTTTTGTTGAAATTGGTACCAAAACGTCCCGTGCATCTGATTCGACACGAGCTGAGAATCAACTGATACCTTCAGGGCTTTAATTCCCATCTTCTCAGCCATTTGTAAACCAGACAGTAACGCCTCATATTCGGCTTCATTATTGGAGGCGGGGAACTCGAAACGCAATGCGTAAGTGTGTTCCTCACCTTCCGGGCTAATCAAAATTAGTCATGCACCTGCACCGTCAGAACTTGACGCTCCATCAGTAAATAGTTCCCACGCGACGGTATTTGGTACTTCTTCGACAACCGGCTCTGGTGGCGCGGTGCATATAAATTCAATCATAAAATCTGCCATGATCTGGCCTTTCACTACGGTACGGGGGGCGTAATTGATTTCATGTTCGCCTAGTTTAATTGCCCACTTGGCTAGCCTGCCAGAAACTTCCCGTTTGCTTAGCACCTGCATGAAAAATCTGTTAGAAAAAATTTCCTCCACAATGCTCCAGTCTCAATCGTCATACCGTACCTGCTTAATGGGTGAATCAGTTAGCACCAGCATCGGGTGCGCCTGGAAGTACCGTCTCAACCGTCTCGCGGTGTGGACTAATGCAAAAATAAGCTTCTCAATCGGTTTGTAATTTTCTTCGCCATGTTGCAGCACTTTGCTAACAAAATAAACCGGCATCTATGTGCCGCCTCGTTCCGCGACGAGCACTGAGCTGATAGCTTCAGCTCCCGCTGCCAAATAAATTGTCAAAGTTTCTCCTGAAATCTCAACACGTTAACATCAAGAGATTCATACAAAAAAGATCTGTAAAAAATACCATGAAACAGATACTTTACCCGGTACCGGGGTGGTTAGTGTCGGTAACGTCCTGATTAAGGCCTTCATCTCCTGAAAGGCGTGATCCGCTTCGGGAGTCCAATCGAAATTCCGTCCAACGCTTTCCTTCAACACTTTGAAGAAGGGTAACGATCTTTCTGCCGCCTTTGACAGGAACCTAGACAGTGCCACCAGCTTGCCATTTAAGCTTTGTACCTCCTTTCTAGTTCTCGGTGCTACCATTTCATCAATAGCTTGAATTTCCTTAGGATTTGCCTTGATGCCGCGCATCGTGACAACGTGTCCTAAGAATTTCCCTTCCTCGAATCCAAATCTACACTTCTATGGATTTAGCGTCATGTTAATCTTTCATAATGAATCGAACGTTTCTTGTATGTATTTCAGAAGACCCATTTCGGTATGACTTTTGATCACGATATCGTCAACATATACTTCCACATTTCGACCGATCTGTTCTTTGAACGCGGCGTCGATTAATCGCTGGTACGTTGCGCCTGCATTCTTCAATCCAAAAGGCATCTTTTTGTAACAAAAGATACCCTGATCTGTGTGGGACGTAGTTTTGTCTTCGTCGCGTTCCACCATTTGGATTTGGTGATAACCCTTGTAGGCTTGAAACAAAAATCGGTCAACGATTCCACCTTCCAGCCAGTCTCAGGAAACGAATAATTGTCCTTGGGACAAGCTTTATTGATGTCTTTGAAGTCTACACACATCTTCCACGATCCGTTCGCTTTATTGACCAGCACCGGATTGGCAACCTACATCCGGTACTTTACTTCCCTCAATATGTCAGCTTGCACTAACTTCTCCACTTCGTTTCTAAGGAAGACACTGCGCTCCGGCGCCATACCTCGTTTCTTTTGCTGTACCGGCGTCAAACTTGGGTTAGCATTTAAACGGTGTTCAGTAACGCTACGTGGCACCCCTATCATGTCCAACTCCTGCCACGCAAATACGTCTGCGTTATTTGCCAAAAGTTCGCATAAAACGCTTTTCGTTTCGCTGGAAAGTGTGTTCCCAATTTGCACGAATTTTTCAAGAAAAGAGTGATTGATGATAACGTTCCCCCCCATTCAATCGGCGCCGTCTGATGCTTCGGTTGTTCAACCTGACCTACAATCGGTACTCGGTCAGAGAAAATGGTCACAACGCCCAATGGGGTTTGAAATTTCATCATTTCATGCACAGTGGAGACTATAGCGCCAAAGTCGCATAGCGCTTCTCGTCCCATAATAATGTTATATTTTGATTGACTCCTAACTACCACAAAATTTAGAGCCACCGTTCGTTGCCTTTCGTTTTCCTCTAGCGTAACATCAATGTCCACTCGGCCAAGAGGCCAAGTAGTTTCACCCGTGAATCCAGCAACGGGATGAAGTGGCGGCTTCAACCTATCTTGTATGTCTTGCAGTAGTTGCAAGAAACAATGCTCGTACAAGACATCGACTGCACTGCTCGTGTCCACATAAATTCTGGAAAACTTGCAGCGCCCTACCGTTGCAGTTATAGTAACGGGAAAGTCAGTTAGACAGACCTGCCAGAAAGCGGGGAACGTTATAGGGGCGCATTCTCATTCTTCCAAAACTTCTGCCTTTCGAACGTGGCCAGAATGCCACATCTGTATCATATGGATATGTTTTTCTGGAGCCTTTTCTTTCCCCCGTTACCAGGAGAATTTCTTCGTCCCGGGAGTTTTGACACGCGACGGTTTCAGATGGTCGAATTCTTCAAGCTTTAATCGTTCGACTATTACTTTCTTGAGTTCCCTGCAGCCAGCGTCGTGACCTTTATCTTCAAGGAAAATGCACCATTTGCTTTCATCGACAGCGAAGCGCGGATGCATCGGCTTCGGCGGTGGAATATGCTTGCTTACCTCTTCTATTGCCAAAATTTCCTTTGGCGTTTTTGACAAGGACTTCACCAGACTTTCATCCTCAGGTGACAACCTTTTGGAAACGTACCGTTCATACGGACGATAGCCGTTATGGTACCTCAGAATTATGGCTGGAACGTCCGTATCCTCCGCCGCTTCCTTTGTACTTGTTACCTGCATTTCCTTTACCATTACCTTTGTCATCTTTATCTCTTTGGTCCGTCGACCTGTGATCCCCAATGGCGGCGTCAACAAACTCCTCGGACCTCACATAGTCCCTTACTATTTTTACTGCCTCAACATATGTTTTTGGAAACTTACGCCGCATAGTCTTTACCAAAGATAAATGCCGAGTTTGACAGATCCCCATAATGTACACGGAGATCTGTTGCGACTCCGGTAAATCAGGAATCTTCTGGCACTCCGCCGTAAAACGGGTAGTGAAATTCATCAGAGATTCGCGTAGCCTCATCTTAATGATGTGCGCATCCAAGTGAGTTAGTTCTGTGCGTTTAAAGTTCTGGAAACATTGCACGAACTTAGTTCTGAGCTGGTTATGCTTAAGGCAGGTAATTTGGCGAACCACTCCCTCACGACGGACTGGAGCTATCCCAGGAACATGTGGCACGCCGTGGGATTATCCCAATGTTGTGTCTTGACAGCGTGTTCAAACTGTTGCAAAAAGTTCTCCGGATCCGTGCTGCCGTCATACATCCCTGGCGTGAGGGGGTAGTGAGGATTGTGGGCAATGGATGAGTAGCTATTTCTTAGGTGAACTCTTCAGACGTCGCGAAAACCTCGAATGGCCGCTTTACTTTGTCTCCTCCCATCATAGCGTACCAGTTATTTAACATATTATCTGTCACACAGGACTGCTCGACCTGAGCACTCATAGATTCCGGTGCGACTAGAATCAAGTTCTCAATTAAGTCCTTACGTGCCTTTTCCCTGGTGTTGCCGGAGATCTTACCGGTTTCGATTACCGAGCGTATAGAGCTGCGTGGCAGAGCTTTCGACATGCAAGTTGGCTTCTCACCGCCTTTGGTCATGAGCGAGGGCAGGACAAATCTCCCCTTGGCCAGAAAGCGTATGGATTCTTCACCGTTGATGGGCTTAAGTTGATTAAGGAATCCTTCTGGAGTTTCCGTCTCCTCCGCGTCACGTTGGTCAGATTCGTCTCCATCTCTGTTAAACTGCAATCTGGTGTGTGTGAGTGGTTCGTTTGGAGTTTCATAGGTGCTATCAGCGTTAGGCTTCAAAGGGTCATACGGTTCTTTTCCAACGTTGGTAGTTGGCGGTGGGTTGGAACCTTCTGTCATCTTGTACGAAAACATTGATCAAATCGGTCCCACGGATGGTGCCATGTGATCAAGCGAAAATCGAATTGAGTGTAGTGATGTAAAGTGACTAACCTTCAGAAAAACGTTCCTCCGGTTGACGCGATGGGTATGAAGAGTGTTGTGGTGGTTGAATTTTGTCGAGCCTCCAAGGTGAGCTTAAAAGAATTATCAGTGTGGTAAGCGTATGTTGATTGTTGCTTAAAAGCTTGATTATGGTTAGTATTTATAGGCATAAGATTGACGATTACCAATGATAACCGCCATCAATCCACTAACCCACGATTACCACTCATGGAATCCTCTAATCATGCCCACTACCTACTCCACGTTCTCCTAATTTATCGGACGGGTGATCAACTGAGTGGACCAAGTCAACAGTATCATTAACGGTACGCTCCGGGTGGCGTAGCGTAGTAATAATCGTGATTTGAAGCCAAGGTTGACTTCGCAATACTGTTAGCCAAGTTAAAAGCTAAAGAAGCCAAGTGTCCAGCTAGAAGATACGCCATACGCCTCGCGTGACGGTCATGGCGGGACGTACGTCATTAAGTCCCCCCAAGTTTGGTTGGAATCAAATTACCTTTGATTGTAACCAAACTAAGATGAGTGAAATATTATAAATAGCCATCATAACTGACACGCCGTAAACGTCAAATCATGTTTCCCCATAGGTCCCACTAGGAGATGATGTCAGCAATCATCATTTTTACAGCTGTAAGAACGAAACCCCGCCGATCCAATAGCTGTAGTTAAACCTCCTCAGTACACGTGTTCGATCAGGATCAAAGCCCAGCAATCAGGCCCATGATAAGTTTGTTCTCTAAATACGGTGTTTTTACCTCTTCATTTTTACACCTTTTCTCCGCCTCCTGATTATTAAAAAATTTCTTTTCTACATTCTTGATACGTGTGCCGGTTATTTTCGAAGGTAAATTCCAATTATAAAAATGTCTAAGGCAAACGTAGCTACTGAAAATACAACCGTTACGACAGAGCAGATGGAGAAATTCATAGACGAATATCCAGTACTTCGGGATGTACCGACGATGGTTGCGATTCCCGGGCAGCGTGCTGATGATCCGCCGCAAAATTACTTTACTCTATATTGGAAGGCGGTTGCCTTAGGCAACTTACGCTTCCCATTGAGCCCGTTTTTAGTGTCTGTACTAGAGCACTAGCATATTGGCATTTCACAATTACATCCGCACGCATGGCAGCGTGTTACAATTTTTGAAATGTTCTTCAAGGGACAAAATAGACCGGCGAGTTTAAACGTGTTCCGAACGACGTTCAAACTTACTTCGTCGGGAAAGGGGTGGTACACTTTCAAGAAAAAGTGTAACTTTACCACCAAGAAGTCTCCGTCCCTCCACGATTGGAGGGGCATGTTCTTCTTTGAACATACCAACTTACTGGGCGAAGAGCGTGCCCACCTCGCACAATGGCATTCTGTGCATTCGCCTGATGACTCTAAGACTCCGGACCTCGACCAGAGGGAACATGAGTTATTCAATCTATGCAAGGACGCCACGCTGGAAATGCATCCTTATGGCTAGGTGATGATGAAACTTTGCAATGTTCAGCATTATTGGCCGTGGAACGACATGGTGCCATTGATTCTATGCAACGGAAGGTGTCATGAATTATAGATGTCGGGAACTAGTCAAACTTTATTTGGTCAAAATTGTTAACAGAGAAAACTGCGGTCGCACTGCGGTTGACCGTGGTGGTGACCGTATAACTTGTTTTTACAAAACTGCATTGCAATTCAGTTTGGGGTTCTGCGGCTGGATGTGCGATCGACCGTACCTTGACCGTGTATTTAGCTGAACTTTTAATTTCATTCTTTAAGCTATGTTTGACTTGGTCATTTGCAAGATAAAGTATGGATTAGTGACCTTGCATATTTTATGTTAAGATGTCAGTCATCACTTATGCATATGTATGTATCATCATCAAAACATATTCCTTGGTTAATCATACTTAAGTTTGTCGTTTAGTTCATTAACCAACATTCAACCAACATTCTCCCCCTTTTTAATGATGACAAACATACAAGTGATGAGGGACATATTGCTATAAATACACAAGTGTTAACAATCACTTGTATCCATCTTTCTCCCCCTTTTGTCAAAGCAAAAAGGTTAGCTCCCCTAGAACTAAGCTCACCCTTAGAGCAAAGCTCCCCCTTAAATTGTGCACGTTGGAAAACATATATTAAAACATAACAAACACACATTTTATTCAAAGCAAGCAAGAAACATAGTGATGCATATACAAAAATATGCATGGAGGGTACAACAATGAATTTTATCCTAATTATACTTGAAAGCAGCTCTTTATGGAATTAAGCATGGGTGATGATGCATGAGGGAGATGTGAAGTTCAGTACGTTGAGATGCTTGAAGAGAAGCGTCAAACGACGACCATAGGGATAGGGTTACGTAGGATCTTGTTTAAGATCTTGCATCCTAGAAGCCATTATGTAGGCAAGATTTACTTGTATGGACTTGATTAAGTACCATATGAGTCCAAGTTCAGTCATGGATACTTTATCATCATCTTCTTTTCTGAAGAAGATGTTGTGACTTATGATCATTTTGCATGTCCCATACTCTGGTTGAACGTCATTGTCAAAAACTCCTTCTTGATAGAGAGTACTTAGTTTTAGTTCTGGATCAATGAAGAGTGAGGTTAGTGCTCTTCTTGGAATGAACTTGGGAAGGAGTTGTATATGATTTTTTGTATCATATAACTCAGCTCCTTTTGTCGGCACTCTAAGGATGTAGCCAAATCGCTTAAGTGTCATCACATGGTCTTGATCAAGCAGAGTGAATTTTACCCTTCGGTCAGAGGTAAATTCAAACTTTGAATAGAATTACTTGACAAGCGAAGGAAATGTGTAGGTTTTGAGTGAAAGAAATGATCCCCATCTAATTTTTTCAAACTCACTTTGAAGAGTGGGATAGTCATAGAACACTTCATAGTTCTTCTTGGATGTGTCTTGAATCATCTTGAGTGTTCTTCTTTTCATCACATGGAGGTTTGTTGAGAACTTTTATCATTTTGAGATTTGAGTGATGTTTGGAATTTGAGAAGATAAAGGGTTTTGAAGAGCTCATTGCTTTGGGGTGCAAGATGTTCTTTGAGAATTCTCAATTTAAAGAATCTTGAGTAGAGGATTTCCATCCATTTTGAGTAATTGTTTTGTTCAAGAATTTTAAAGATGGAGTTAAATTTGATTGCTTTTGGATATTGTTTGTAAGATTGTGATATTGATTTGCTATTGGTGCGTATTTAATGAACCTTGAATGAATTGCAGTCAATCTGCGGTCACTGTCAAGACAGCCGTGCCTGCAGCCGCATGTTATCTGCAATACATTTTCAGTTATTTAATCTTTTATATTTTTGAGTGAGATTAAGGCATTACAATATTCGATTGCATTATGTCTGCATTCAACCATAGATTCATAACATAATCGTCTTGCACATTCCACAACCTAATTATTTTACTGCAGGAATTTCTTAGATTGATTCACTTGAATTTTCATCCTCCATATCACTTGTCTTGCATGTTAACTTCTTCATTACTCCCTTCATCATCTTCACAATTTTTGACTCCTTCTTGAGATTCTTGATTTGTTCCTTGTAAATTTTGTCCATCTTTGCCATTATTTTACACTCTTGAACTTGTTCATTGTGACGACCCGGGAATTTCTGACCAAATTTAAACTTGATCTTTATATGATTTCAACACGATAAGCAAAGTCTGTTAGGTTGAGTCTCAAAATTTTGAACTGTTCAATTGACCATCGACCGTTCTCGACGATTCACGAACAACTATTTGTAAATAGATATGTATATATTTAAATAAATAAATATATTTTGAAATATAATTTATGATGTAATTGTTAGAAATTATTTATGTAAAAATAATAATTATTATTTAAAAAATATTTATATACAAATAAAGTATATTAAAAATAAATATTAAATAATTGTAATACTCGTTGATGTTCCGATTGATATTAAACAAGTTAAATTCGAACTTATATAATTTTTAAAATAAAAGGTGATCCGAAAATGAGTTATATAAGTTATAGGCTTATTAAAAGCATATTTAGGATCTAATTAGTTAATTTTAACACTTTTTATATTATACCCATAAATGAGAGGGACAGTTGATGTAATATTATTTAATAAATTAATGATCAAATTTTATGCCATAATGACCAAAATAAATAAATATACTTGATTTAAAAATTTTAGATTTTTTTAGGAACACTTTTATATTTTAACTGTTTAGCAATGGACACAAAATAATATCCTTTATAATATGTCGACTAACTCAAAAAAAAAAAAAAAAAAATTAAAATGGATACAGCTTGCACACGTTTTCTTTTCTCTTTATAATATCCTTATTTCTATATTATAATCTTTATATTACTTTTTCTGTTATGAGTACCTATATATCTAATCTTCTTTATTAGATATATATACATATACATACATAATGAATCCAGCTATGTCTATGCTAATCAACGATTCCATTTACCTATTCTATTTCAACTGCTCGAATTAATTTAATGTTGTTGGTTTTGTTTCTTTCATATCCACTAATTGAGTACTTAGGTATATTTAATATATATGCATACATATGGAAATATTATAGGATAGAAGAATCACACATATCATATTATTCTCCTCTTCTCTTTAGATTTCTGTCCCATGAACAAACATCCACCCAACAGCCACTTTAAAGCCACACCCATAACAGCCCACTGCTGCTACTACCTATTATGTTTTCATACACAAATAAGAGGATATATATATATTATAACTAATCGATGCAATGTAAGTTTCATTTGAACCCAGCTAGTTTTCAGTTGCAGTCTAGTACCTTGGTTGAACTTGCTATCTATCTGCTTTATTTCTCGCATTACGATCTTGTTTTATCTCTGGACTTCTCTTAAACAATAACGTAAACGATAATAAAATGTTAGAGATGATACAACAAGTAAAATGACCAGAACATTACACATTTAGTGTGCAATACACGTGATTCACGTAAATTTTACAACAATACACTAATCATGTAATCTATAGCAATACGCGTAATTTCCAGATGATTATCCTATTGTAGTTGCAGCTGCTAATTCACCTATCTAGTTTCATGACTGTAACCTACTCCAAAACCAAAACCCAATTGCTACAGTTGTATTCTTTTTATTTCGCTGTAAAATACCACTCAAACCACTCTTATCCCTCGCCATCACTACCGAGACACCACCGGCTACCATCACCATAATCACCAACATAACCACAGTCACTCCCTCGACACCATGAACACCAAAACTACCCTCATCCTTGTATGATCACCACTATCGAAGCATCTCATAACCACCTCTCTCTCTCTCTCTATATCTCACTCTATGTCTCTCTCTCTCTCTCTCTTAATTTTTTGAACTCACGCAGCCAAAACATCTCATATCCTTCTTCTATTCGATTGTTTCTTTATTACATTCGAGGTAACCCACCTCACTGCCATTGTTACTACTGCTGTTATTCTATTCTGTTTCCGTTACAACAAACGAAGAAGGTGATGATGCAGGTTTGATAAACAAGTTGAAGAATGATGATGACGCTGATGATAAATAACGTGATTATTAAACTGTGATGTTGAAGAAGATGGGTGTTAATCAAATAGATTATAATTAGTGGGATGTAAAGCTAGGGTGGGGTCTATTATTACGGACAAATTTTAAAAAAGGGGATTAAATTATCGAGCTGGGATTTGTTCTCCATAATTAGCCGTAAACTGTAATTTAGATGTTGGGCCGTGTTAGTTTATAACGTTGGGCCAATGGAAATTGGGCTTGGTGATTTGTTCCTTGGGTTTTAAGTGGACTACGGTAGAAACGGTTTAAAACTATTTAAGTTACAGACTTAATCAGAAAAATAGCAACAGATCCATGGTCTAAGGTATTTGGGTTAGCCAAGAGGTCACATGATCGAACCTGGGCTGTAACAAATATTTTTTTAAAATATAGAAGGTGAATCAGATGGCTATGGATACTGGATATATATTAATGGGTTATGTCTAAATCAGAAATGAAAGAATGGAGAGATGGTTTGGGTGTTGTGTCTGTTGACCGAGAGGTCATGGGTTCGAGCTCGGGCAATGGCAATTCTTTTTAGAAAGCTTATTTTTGAGGTAGCTATCTTATATTATTATTATTATTATTATTATTATTATTATTATTATTATTATTATTATTATTATTATTATTATTATTATTATTATTATTATTGTTATTATTATTATTATTATTATTATTATTATTATTATTATTATTATTATTATTATTATTATTGTTATTATTGTTGTTATTGTTGTTGTTGTTGTTGTTGTTGTTGTTGTTGTTGTTGTTGTTGTTGTTGTTGTTATAATTAAAATTACTTAATATTATTACTAAGACTAATAACATGATTTTTTAGTATTATCATTAAAATAAATTACGGTATTATCATTATTATTACTAGAAAAATCATTAAGTATTATTATTAGCATTATCATTTATGTTATTATTAGTAGTATCATTATGAGTAAAACCGTTATCGTTATTATATTTATCATCATTATTATTATTATTAATTCATCTAACAAAGATTTTTCTATATAAAAAATATATTTATGACATAAAACATGACTATTTTAATATTTTTGTAATAAATATTAATTATCTAATTAAAATATATAAAAATAAATATACGTAATGAGGTTATAAATAAAACATTAAAATAACAACTATATCACTAATAATATGTAAATTTGTTCGATTACCATTATATGTGTTGATATATATATAAATGATATAGGTTCGTGAATCCGAGGTCAACCCTGCATTGTTCAATTTCGTTATATGTATTTTTACAACAAAATACATTAAGTGAGTTTCATTTGCTCCCTTTTTAAATGCTTTTGCAATATATATATTTTTAGGACTGAGAATACATGCGCATCTTTTATAAATGTTCTACGAAATAGACACAAGTAATTGAAACTACATTATATGGTTGAATGGATCGAAGCCGAATATGCCCCTTTTAAACTTGGTAGCCTAAGAATTAGGGAACAGACCCCCTAATTGACGCGAATCCTAAAGATAGATCTATCGGGCCCAACAAGCCCCATTCTGGAATTTGGAATGCTTTAGTACTTTGAAATTATCATGTCCGATGGATGTCCCAGAATGATAGGGATATTCTATATGCATCTTGTTAATGTCGGTTACCAGGTGTTCACCATATGAATGATTATTTTTGTCTCTATGCATGGGACGTATATTTATGAGAACTGGAAATGAAATTCTTGTGGTGTATTAAAATGATGAAAATGAATGATTATGATAAACTAATGAACTCACCAACCTTTTGGTTGACACTTTAAAGCATGTTTATTCTCAGGTATGAAAGAAATCTTCCGCTGTGCATTAGCTCATATTAGAGACATTACTTGGAGTCATTCATGACATACTTCAAAAGACGTTGCATTTGAGTCGTCGATTTCATAAAGATTATTATTAAGACAATTATAGATGGATATATTCTGAAAGGGTATGCATGCCGTCAACTTTCGATGTTAATGAAAGTTTGTCTTTTAAAAACGAATGCAATGTTTGTAAAATGTATCATATAGAGGTCAAGTACCTCGCGATGTAACCAAATGTAATGTATTCGTCCAGATGGATTAGGACGAGTCATTATATTCATCAGCTTCTTTGTCTTCACTGTCAGGAATCACAGTACTCTCTCTACTGGTTCCTGCTTCACTTGTCGTTCTTTTTCGTTTTCGGGTGGTTACTTCTGAGGTTTTTGTTCCTTTGAATATGGCAAGTGTAGGTTGATGGAAGTTATCACTTGTGACACCCAAATAATCAAACACCTTATTGAGATGTAATCCATAGGGTAATGCACGAGTGGTTTCCGTAACAGTTCGATTCATCCTTGATGCCATGAGATAGGCCATGTTTACTTTGATGTCATTTTCTAAGCACCACATTAGAGCAAATTGAGTGGCATGGATATTTGAGTGATTACCGGATTTGCAATAGATGTTGTGGATGATGATTTTGTTCCAAGTGTCATACACATGACGAAGGTGTTTTCCTTGTACACCAGATTTCTCAATTTCAGCTCTTGGGGCATCATCCTTACGTAGTGTATCGATTAGACGAGTTTTGTCTGAAATGAAGTCAGGAAGATTCGAAAGATCATGTTGCCTATTGTAGAATTTTTCTCCCTCAGTGGGAACATCCAACATGATCCTGAAATCCTTGAGTGAATAACGATAATTAATGCCTAAAATATTGAAGAATACTTCATCATTCACAAAATTGAAGTTATCGTAAAATTCTCGAATGGGTGAGGGATGGATAGGACCGTTTAGAGTGAGAAAGGATTTCCATTTGAGTTTTTCAAACTGCCTTACGAGTTCAGGCATTTCAGTGTGAGCAACTCTTCTCCCTTCAACGATTTTTCTGTCTGTCGAAAATTCAATGTTGTAAACAATTCTTTCTTCAAGATTAGATGGTGGATCGTACGAGTCTTTTCTTTTTGCTACAACGGTCTTGCCTTTTCCTCTTGCCATTTTCTACACAATGATACTTCAAATTAATTCAAAGTGTATAATTCAATTGTAGACAACAAGTTTTGCAAACTTTAATTATCATCAATACTTAGATGTTTTGATGTTAATGTTCTTCACATTTTCAATCTTCATTAGTGTCAATGAGTTTGCAACTAGATTAAGATTTTCACAAAGTTCATATGTGTTCTAGACTTTTGAGATCATCATCAACACATGTTTTGACATCTAACATTATCACACTCAATTTGCAACAATGTTGTTTATATCATATGAACAATGTTTCTATGAAAATCTAACCTAGATGTATAATGAACCCTAGAATTGTCCAAAGTTAAATTAACGCATAGATAGGTACTACTACAATCGTTTCCAAGTTGTTCTTCAAGAACAATTTTGATTGTTTGCATCAATTTAAGTTTTGATTCTTTCTAGTTAGGGTTTCTTCATAACCTAATTCATCATACAAACACAATTGAATGCTAGGAAAGTAAGGATTAATCATACCGAAAGTAGGAATTGTGATTGAAGGAATGAGCGTTCTTCTTCGTGCGGTTGATCTCCTCAGCCGTGTGAAAAGTGCGTGTGTTTTAAAGTGAGTGGGAGTGAAAGAAAAGTGAGGGTTTTATTTAATTTAAAACTGAAGACCATGCACGGTCGAAGCACGGTCGACGGTGGTGTTAGCCGTGCAGGAATTTTCACACGTACATGACAGGGGTCTGCGGTCGGGTATACGGTCAGCCGTGATGCTGCCGTGGATTCTTCTGATCACCAATTTCTTCACTTCTTCTTTCTTCAAGCGCGTTTTGACGATTCTTAGGTTCTATAGAATACTTGAGGACAAGTTTTATTTTCCTAACATTGAATGATTACATCCTCCCGATGTTTAATCATCAATGACACATAATATACTATATTTATATGTGTGTGTGTGTGTGTATATATATATATATATATATATATATATATATATATATATATATATATATATATATATATATATATATATATATATTCAATCATGCACATAATATACACAAAACGCATTAATCTAGAATTTAGCATGCAATACATAGTTTCACATAAACACACAATCCTAATTGCAAGTAAGCTTCCTTCACTAATCTTTTAAAATCATTTTTCAAAAACACTTTTGTATTTGTGAGAAAAACCTTTCATTAATACAAAGTCTTTTTGAGAAGGTTATTTTCATTAGCGTTTTGATCATTGATTTTGATTGATATTAAGATTACCCAATCCTTGACTTATCCCTACCATTGAATTGCTAGCTTGGTCCATTTTTTCCATGTTCTCAATTTTCCTAATAATAGACAGTGGACCTTGATTACACGATTTATGTTTGCTAGAGTCGTGATGCATATTCATTTCATGTTTACCTCTTGATGAATCACAAATAATCATTCTTTCAAATTTCTTTTCAACGTGTTGTTTTCCTCAATTAAGGTTTGATAAGTTGTCTAACATTATGTAATTCTTTCTCTAAAAGTTTTACTTTGTCACGACTACTATCATACACAAATTTAATAGTCTTGTAATCATCTAACAATTCTTCATAATTAGAAGGATAGAATACATGTACCTCATTGCAATCCATGCTTGAGACATCATCTTCTTTGAAAGGAGATTCAACCTCTTCCTCACTTTGACCATCTTGATTCAAATCATTCCAAGAACTCATGAGGCAAAAGTCTTCATTTCCATTCAAACCATTTGCTTGAGAATCACCAAGCTTCTCCAAATCCTTCCCTATTCCTTTACCCTTCAAACTCCTAGAGTTTTCTTCTTCTTGAGAACATAGTGAATCCCAACATTCCTTTGAACTTTCACATAAAATTATCATTAATCTTTCTTCACTAGGAAGAATTCCATGAAGTAGTGAAATTGCATCAAATTGTTTCAAAACTTCATTGTTTTGAAATGTTGACTTCACTAGTCTTGAACTAGCTTGTGGTACAAAGTCTCCTACTTTGATTATTCTTCACAAGTAGTAATCCTTGGATTTGAGATAAGCCTCAAATCTTAATTTCCATACATCAATATCCATCTTATCAAAGATTGGTGCTTCTTTCACCAATTCTTTCAAGTATCCTATAGTTTGAGTTGATCCGAGAATCGTTGACTCAAGTTTTTGCACGAAACGAATTTTGACACCTTTAAAGATGTTTATAGAGCAATGATTTAAGCAACCGCTCTGATACCACTTGTAAGTAGGGTGAATAGTTACTTGATACATTTTTAACACTTTTTTGATTGATCACCAAATTCGATCAACTTTGATCAACCAATTCAACTCAAACTTGATGTGTGTAGTGTATATGTTCAAAATGATAAATGAAGTAATGTAAAGAACATAGACACAAGGATTTATAGTGGTTCGGGTGGATGTTAACTAATCCACCTTAATCCACTCCCCGATTACACTAATCGGGATTTGTTGTTTCACTAAGCACTTTTCTCCAAACCCGGTGGAGATCCGATTTACAAGTCTTCAACTTCTTTGGTAGACAACAAACCTAATCTTTCTATCCCTTTGAAAGATCAACTCCAACCTAGATCAACTTGTCTTTACCTTGGACAAGTATTAATCTCCAAATGAGATTAATCAACTTCCTAAGTCCCTTTAAGGAAGTAGATCACTAAGCTAGCCTATGCTTCTACTAATTGAAGTTACAAGACTTATACACTTTGTAATGATGATCCTAAGACGATACTAGGACATCCATTACACTAAGTAAACTCACAAGATTAATGATTTTGATTAGTAAGTTTACAACAACCAAATTCTATATCTATAAGATCATAGAATCTTCTCTTGCTTGATCACATTTGAGTAGTAGTTAGAGCCCTTGTGATCTCTGGAAATATGCCTTTTAAATATGCAAGAGGGTCAGCTTCAAATGCTCCTTAATGTTTGCCTTTTATAGTGGGATTCAAAAAGTAGCCGTTGACACACGGTTTCCATCACGGTCAACCGTGGTTCGACCGTGCGTGCTCCAGTCCAAAATTTGTATCCGTTGTATAGCCGTTTGACTCAAATTTGAACACCACATTTTGGCACATTTACTCCTTCTAGCACCTGTAAAAGAAACCAAACAAACTATACAAGTACTATATACATTAAGTATGTGAGATTTGGTCTTATTGCATGAAAGTGACTTAACATTCCAAAAGTGGTAAACTCAACATTCTTGGAGAAGTGTCTTGATTGATATATTGAGAAATCTCAGTTTGATCAAGACTTAGTTAGTTACATTAATGCCTTTGGTTCAATTCTAAAGACTAGTCACTATGTCATTAACTTCCTAGTTTCAATTAATCACAAGTCATGTTCCATTTGGGTTTAGGTAGAGATTAATTGAATGATGTCTTTATAAGATAATCATGAAGTATGTAGAGACATCAAAGTTAAGTCATTCTTGAATAAGCAATCACACTTAGTTACTTAGACCAAATAGACAATTGACTATAATTTCATTGTGAACCATTTTACACTTAATCTATTGGAGTAGGTTAGTTACTTGAATCATAACTAGTAAGCACATAGCAAACATATTAAACAAGTTGACAAATTTATGAGTATTAAGCATATTGGCAAGTAGCAAGTAATACTCACACATAGCAAGAGACAGTTACCACAACTTATAATTCAAGCTTTTAACAAGTTTATTTGCAATATAACATATTTCTTGATTAACGTGTAAGCACACATTAATGTCCAACACATGCACAAGGTAAGAGCAATCTCTAGTTAGGACTTGGTGACCATCCTAAATGTATCTAAGTGTATTTTAGGATTACAAGTCATTACTAGTTATACTTGAGAGCATTGTTCCTCATTTAGCCTTATTTAATCACTAAGTCATTTTCAATATCAATTATTGTTCTAGTGACATTGGGTTAAGTGTGTTGGTACTTGATGATCATACTAAGGATGTCTAGATAAGAATTAAGATCACAAGTTATTGATTAACACTTATGTGTTATGCCTAATCTTGGTTAATTTGTCATTAAGATGTCATTAGGCGTAATTAACCACAATTAGTGTTTTTATGACCAAAACTCAGTTGAGTATGGAGAAGGCATCTATTCTAAGCATGTTGAGAAAGGTTTCATGAATTATAGATGTCGGGAACTAGTCAAACTTTATTTGGTCAAAATTGTTAACAGAGAAAACTGTGGTCACACTACGGTTGACAGTGGTGGCGACCGTACAACTTGTTTTTGCAAAACTGCGTTGCAATTCAGTTTGGGGTTATGCGGCTGGATGTGCAGTCGACCGTACCTTGATCGTATATTTAGCTGAACTTTTAATTTCATTCTTTAAGCTATGTTCGACTTGGTCATTTGCAAGATAAAGTATGGATTAGTGACCTTGCGTGTTTTATGTTAAGATGTCAGTCATCACTTATGCATATGTATGTTTCATCATCAAAACATATTCTTTGGTTAATCATACTTAAGTTTGTCGTTTAGTTCATTAACCAACATTCAACCAACAGTTACTAATTTCTAACATGAATTGTCCCTAATTACACGTGAATTGAACAAACGTAAATTGTGCCAATGTCCTGTTTCTAATCTGATTAGAACAAAAATGTTAACTCAAGTCCCCTCGAGTGATCTCAACTAAATGCTGTCCAAAAAAAATATTAGTGATATATCTATCTGAAACCAATCAAATTTTTGAAGTTGTACTCAGAGTAGTTATAAAAGAGTTTTTGAAACTTTCTAAATGGATAAGGTCTTTGATTGATACTATTAAGAATCTTTTATGTTTTTGTAAATTTATTTAGAGTGCTTTCAACGGTTAGGTGATTGAAGCTGCCCTCCACGCCCCCTACAGGGCGCCAATGGCACCGGTCCACCCTACTTCGCGCCCTGCCCCGCCCTGGTCTCCTCGCCCTCTTTCCTTTCTTTCTCAAGCAGATAGCAGCACGGATCAAACGAAGTATATATGATATATTGTCACACCCCCAAAATGGACCAAGGGTAATGACTCATAATATCATAACACAAATTGTAAATACGAGACGTTTTAAAAATAACATTAAATGATTTTTTTTTTTTGCAGCGGAAATTAAATGTTTACATCAAAATGAAAATGTTAATGTTTAATAAAATAATAAATGATAAATGTGTACTCCATACAGGCAGCAAGCAATCATCAAGTATCAATCAGCTAAATCACCTGAAACAAAACATGATTAAAATGTCAACACAAAGGTTGAGTGAAATTCGTAAGTATATAAATAATAACCAAGATGTGTTTTAGACCACACGATTTAGTTATAAAGGTTGATATAAACATATCAAAAGAAAATGCCATGAGCGTATAATATCAAAGCTAAACAAGTTACCTCGTGATACTTAGAATTCGTGTCAGTAATCATTATCATGTAACCAATTGATCAGAGATCAATGGATAGAGATGTTACTCTCAATAGGCCTATTCACAATAATTAAGCTTGCATAATAAAAATCAGCAATTGACGATATTATGGTGGGGATTTAGCATTTGTAAAAACATGTAATAAGAATACTCATGTGGGTTGCATATAGTTTAAGTAGTTGTGTTCAAAGCGTAAAACAGTTTAAAACATAGCATGTGTCTCAACCCAAGTTATAAAAATAATAATAAAATAAGTAAAAGTTGAGCTATGAAATTCACCTTAAGTACCACAACGAAAAGTTATTCCTTAAAAGAAATAAGAGCAAATAAGCAGACTGGGATCTCAACCTAGAGATATAAGTTTGGTCATTAGTTGTCTAACCAACAATAAGTGTGTCAATAGAGTTTAATTGACGTTTAAGTATTTAAATAAATAATCTTTATTTAACTAGTGAGTTATTAATACAATAATTATATTAATATGTAGTTTCTATTTTTGAAAAGTTTCCACTTATAACAGGTTTCCATTTTTAGAAGGTTTTATAAGTTCGGGTTATTGACAATTCACGATAAGATGTTATACAACTAGCAACAAACTTTGGTGCTATCAAGTAAGTCACGGGATGGCCAGATGTAACCGGGGGCCAGGATTCTTTCAGTTTGACTCTAAATCACAACCTTTCGTAATCCACAACCATATCCCAAATGGTAATCTAGACACCATACGTATGACAGTAAGTAGCGGTGAAATTTGAAAGTCGTACGTTATCTTGTTGTGATTATAGTTTATATTATACCAACATATAATATATAGTTATAATATAAGTTACGTTATATTAAAAGTTTAATAATTATAATAAATATATTATACTTACTTAAGTATAATAGTATTAATATATTAAATATATATTAATAGTTTAATTATATATAACTATTCATATACCTATAATAATTACTTATTAAGTTATTAATATAATATTATGTTAATAAATGTATTATATATATATATATATATATATATATATATATATATATATATATATATATATATATATATATATATATATATATATATATATATATATATATATATAGTTGTAGAATCAAGAGGGAAGTAACCAATCGGGGGGAAGCGAGGGGAAGCAAAAACTTTTTTTTTCGTTTTTTGAAAAAACCTTGTTCACGAACATTATAGATGGGATGAAAATATGAACATTTAGTAGAGACACTTTGTGATAAATGTTTTTAATTTGGCGGGAAAACGCTCGAAGAAGTAATATATAACAATTATCGTGTTTTTCGAGCGTATGTTGAGGTTTTAGATATTGGGGTTTAGATATTAGGGTTTATAGGGTTTAGATATTAGGGTTTAGAAATAGGGTTTAGGGTTTAGATTTAGGGTTTAGATTTAGGATTTAGATTGAGTTTTTAACACGAACGGTTTGGGGTTTAGGGTTTAGGGTTTGGTGTTTTAGGTTTATGGAATAAACCCAAAACCCAAAACCCTAAACCGGGCTAAATTTTATTTCACAAAACATGAAGAAGAAAAAAAAGTTCATATTCTTCACGAACAACATTATCTTGAATGTTATTTTTGTCGATCGTTTTCCCGCCTAAATAATAACATTCATCACGAAGTGTCTCTTCTAAATGTTCATATTTTCGTGTGATCTTGATGCCGGAAAAAAAATTCCAAAAAACGAAAAAAAAAATTTGCTTCCCCCCGATTGGTTACTTCCCCATTGATCCTACCCATATATATATATATAAATATATATATATATATATATATATATATATATATATATATATATATATATATATATATATATATATATATAGGGTCATAATCAAGAGGTAAGCACTTTTTTGGGGGGGAAGGGGGAAGTAAATTATTTTTTTTATTTTTTTGTTTTTTGAAATAACTTTGTTCACGAACATTATAGATTAGATGAAAATATGAACATTTAAAAAAGACACTTTGTGATGAATGTCATTATTTTAGCGAAAAAACTCTCTAAGAAAAAAATAAAAACATTCAATGCATAGAATGTTTTGCTGCTGAGTTTATTTGCATCGTTTTGTTTCATCTTGTGTGAAGTGTTTTTTCAAATTTAGCCCGATTTAGAGTTTATGATTTTGGGTTTTGGGTTTTCGGGTCGTAAACCCGAAAACCCAAAACCTTAAACCCTAAACCCTAAACCCTAAACCTAAACCCTAAACTCTAAACCGTTCGTGTTAAAATATTCAATCTAAACCCTAATTTCTAAACCCTAAACCCTAATTTCTAAACCCAAAACCCTAATTTCTAAATCCTAATAGCTAAACCCTAATTTATAACACCCTAATTTCTAAACCCTAATTTCTAACCCCTTAAAAAAAACTCAGCAGGAAAACATTCAATGCATTGAATGTTTTTATTTTTTTTCTTCGAGCGTTTTCCTGCCAAAATAATGACTTTCATCACAAAGTGTCTTTTTTAAATGCTCATATTTTCATCTAATCTATAATGTTCGTGAACAAAGTTTTTTCAAAAAATGAAAAAAAAATTACTTCCCCCCACTACCCCCCCAAAAAAGTGCTTCCCTCTTGATTAAATATATATATATATATATATATATATATATATATATATATATATATATATATATATATATAATTGTAGATATATACTAACTACATTATATAATATAGTTGTATTTATCTATTTAGATATAATATCTTTAAATAAATTTGTATTAGTAATTTAATATATTATATTAAATTCATAATCCTTATCTTAATAATAATTTAAATATTATTATTACATATTTTTATAATCTTGATATACATATTAAGTATTTAATAAAATAATGTATTAATATTTTAATTTATAAATAATCCAATATATATATATATATATATATATATATATATATATATATATATATATATATATATATATATATATATATATATATATATATATATATATATATGAATATATATTCTCTAAATATAAAAGATATACACAATCTTTGTAATTTCAATTTAATCAACAATCTTGCAATTATATTTAAAAAAAATATAATACAAATACGTATATATACTCGACTAAAAAATATAATATATATATATATATATATATATATATATATATATATATATATATATATATAAAGCCGATTGTATTCTAGTACATATAAAATATAATCATGTTTGACAAATTATAAAATACATATAGATATATATGTATTCGATTTATGTAATATATATTTATTTATTTATGTTTTGGTTAAAAAATAAAGTATATACATTATTTTTACTAGCCGATTATATATATATATATATATATATATATATATATATATATATATATATATATATATATATATATATATATATATATATATATATATAATTTTTACTAACCGATTTATATTAAATAAAAAATATATTCTAATTAGTAAATATAAATATTTACATATTCAATTATAATTAATAAAAATTAGTTTACTTTTGTTTTTATGAAAAAAATTAATTTGATATATGTATATATATATATATATATATATATATATATATATATATATATATAACGTATATATATTCATTTTTAATATTTAATAACAAATAAATTCGAATAATAATTCTATAAATTATTTATCAATTGCTACTAAAATTTTATATAAAAAAATTTATTAATCTATTACATAATTTTATTTAATCCGAATATATATATAATATATTTTTGGTTTTAACATAAATTCGATTTATAAGTATAAAAATATTTATTAACTTGTTTTTGTAATTTATAATAATGATATGTATATAAACAATTTTTATAAATATTATATTACATATATTTAAGTATTTAATTTTTCATAATTAAAAACAATCTATAAATTATATATATGCATCGATACATATATAATTATTTTATAAATTATTTGATGTAGGTTTAATAATATTTTTAACATTACAACATTATTTATTTTTTAAGTTATCGATTTTATAAAAATTAAATAAAAAACTATTTTCGATAAATAAATAAAAAGAAACCGAAAGAAAAGAAAGAAAAAAAATTAAGAAAAATAGCTTTGAGATTTTTCCAAGACTTGAGATCTTCCAAGATTTGGTGAAAAAAATTTGTGAGGCTTAGATGTGTATTTATAGTGAAAAACAATGTTGGAGCACAGGTCACAATTTATTAAATTAAATAAAAAAGCATTTCCTTTTTTAAAAAAAAAATTCGGCCGAATGGGTTTTTTTTAAATTGATTTTGTAATTTTAATATTTATCTTATCTTTAAATTTAAATATGGAACTTTCTAGAATTATTTTTTTAATTATCTCTTTACTATTTTTATTAACCGATTTTTATTATTTAAATTAATAAATTTTAGTTTTATTAATAAACTAAATAATTCTAGAAAATTTATCATTTAATTATTTATTTTGTTACATTAGATTTTACATTTTATAAATGTGCCACAAAAATTTAATACTTTGTTATATTAACTAAAGTTATATATATAATAGATATAAATTTTAATTAACATATTGTGTCAACTGAAAATAAATATTTAGTCAACGTTGAATTTAATCTAGATTAATTACATACGGATAACAACCCTAATAATTAATATATAAACATGCATGCATAAAACCCTAGGGTAAAATAGTCATTTCAAGTATGAAAATTTGAGGGTTGTTATATATATTTTTGGTTCTTTTTGTTTGTATGCGTGTACATTTAATTAATTAAATGATACAGTGGGTCTCAATTTTTATAAAACAGTGTTGATGTGACGCTGATGTGACGACTAGTCCGGATAAGAATGCTTGTCATGGTTGGGAACCCTCTTGTTTTAATCTTTTTACTAGCATAGGGATGGCAATGAGCGGAAAAAAGCCATGATCCGCGGGTACCGTGCCCGTAATGGGAAGGTATTTGTGAAAAATGGTACCCGCGAACACGGGTCAGGTAAAATTTTGTACCCATTGACGGGTCGCGGGTATCTTGTACCCGTCGCGGGTAAAACTCAACCCGTGAATTCGTTATGCCCTTTTGAGTTATTCGTGGGTATACATGTTTACCCGCATATATATACTTAATTATATATTATATAATTTTAATTTTTTAATGTATTTTTATAATTATTCGCGGGTAAAATCCGCAGGTAGCGGGTATCCGTGACTAAAAATTATTTAAAGTGTACATTTTGTAAACCCGCGAATTTACCCGCAGGTTGCGGTTACGGGTAGAAAAATGTACCTGTCGGTGGGTAAACGTGTACCCGCGGGTAAAGACAAATCCTGGTGGACGGGTCGCGGGTACTAAGGACCCGTGCCCGTCGGGCGTCGGTCGCGGGTGCCATCCCTAAGTAGCATTATAATTTAACTCTTTTTCGGTGTTAAACATACATAAGGTAATTAAATAGACACCAATTATTTTATCAACTTTTCTAAACGTTCCAAAGCCCCGGTATATACACAAAAAAATGAAAATTCCCGAAATCGTACCAAATACAGAATTTCATTAGCTATAATGAGTTACGGAGTAATAAATATATTATATTAACACATATCGATTCCTATTGCTTAAAAATTGTAAACTTCCCCAGATTCACTTTTTTGTTTCTCAAGTGTACTGATTGCTTAAAGTTAGAGCCAATAAAAATGTTATTTAAAATGGTTATTGCACATCAGGTGAGACTTAGATATGACCTCCCCTTGAAGTGTAGTCATGAAATATATTATAAAAATGCTTATCATATAGAATCATGATCAGAATATTAGCAATTAGCAATATGCTTTATTTTAAGGTTAGAATATGATAGATATCAGACAGGTTACATTTGAAAACTTTTAGGTAACATCCATCATGGCCCACACGGGATACACACGGAAAAAACACGTACGTTTTTATGAATATGACGTACGTATAGCTATCTTATATAGTTAGTGCATCCACTCGAATCGGCATATCATTCCAATCCAATTAATGCAAACTTTATTGCTTTTTTTTCAACCAAAACAAAAGTTGGAACATGGTATATTTACGTACGTGGTGTCCTAGACTAGCAATTTCGAATATTTGTTTACTAATGACATGTATGGACTATAAACTAGCTAGTGAAGCACTTACACCCAGTCTTAATCGTGGATGATATCGAATGGTGTAGTTTGTGCAAGTACGTACCAACGGTCACCAATTTTTAATGCCTCTAACTTTTAAGTTGCACATTTAATTTGAATAATGACACACTATCTATCAAAGACAGAAAAGAGTTATTTTTGTTAGTCGTAAGAAGAGGTTTGATTCCAAAAATTGATCTAAAACGGGGTTAAAAAAAGTCTTCATACCCTAATGAATAATATAAGCTACGGAGTATTTAAAACCGACAATTAACGTCATTTCAATTAATAAACTGAAAAATATATCATTAGGAATAGATACTATAATAGTTCACCACTGATTCATGAAGCTCTCACCGCATTTTTGGTAGCAAAATGTTTAATCACCTCTTCATAATTTATATTCTCTAAGATTTCATTCTCAATAGTCATCATCGACAATTCACTCAGACTTTGTTGGGACATTGTGGATCGTATGTTAGTTTTCCATAATTTAAGTTTTGAAAAGCTCATTTCCGCATATGCCATTGAGACTCGAATAGTCAATAATATCGTTACGTAAAATTTTCTTGAGCCTAATTCAGATGCTTCAGAACATCTAGAGGATTCTTAAATTCACCGGATCCTATTATATCAAATAAATTTAAGTCCATATAAAGTTCACGACCATTGATATCCAATTTTCCTTCATACTTGAGCGTATTTTTCAGAAAATCAGAAGACAACTTTAGATCCTTATCTTTAATTCCCCTCAAGTTATGCGGAAATAAGAAACCAAAAAACTTTTCACAGTTTTTAAATTGATCAAATAGTGTTTTAAGAGAAATAACAGATTTATCAACAATCTATCAAAAATATTTTACTCAAAAAGCCTCTTCAGGTGTAAATGAAACTTCTTAGCTTATCATTTTTTCCTATGAATCAAATGTTTTTGTGAAAATATTTGGTCAACACTAATTTTAACTGCAATCTCCTGTCATCAATTGCTTATGAAAAAAATTAATTTTTCTATAATCCTTGAAGTACTCAACTAATTTGTTTATTTCTTTAATAGCAATCTCGATGTGCATATCTTTTGATTGTAACCTTTTGCTCACAATTAGGGGCGTTCATGGTCGGGGTTAGTTCGTTTTTAACTAAATTTCAAACCAAATCGACATCCCCGAACCTTCGAATCTTGGCTTGAGTGGTATGGGGTGGGATCCAACTTGGGGTACTGTCAACCCAGGTTCGATTCTCACTCGAAACAGAAAGTTTCCAACCTTTGATGGTACTGCCAACATCAATGCAATTTGGGAAGGTCTCTGGGGGTTTTTCTCAACTTTCCATAGTACTGCAAATATCGTCGCGAATTGAATTTCCTCCTAACGCGTGTATGAGTGACAAATGAGAGAATTCGATGTCGATATCACCATTCAAAAAAACCGACATCCGCGGTTTCAACATATATCAAACTAGATCAGACCAAAGTTGTCTAGATAGCTGGTTTGGTCCAGTCTCGGCCAGTCCGATTTGACGGTTTCAAGTTTTTCTTTCTTTCCTTTATTTCCATATAACATAAAGTTCGGCTATTTTCATCTTCACATATAATGTGTGCATGATATTTATTGTGCAATAAGTTCAAGTCAATATACATGCACAAAGAATATGAGGAGGTGGAGAATATCACTATTCACAACACAAAACAAGTTATTATAAAATTAAATTGTAGTTCTCTATATTTTTTTAGTTTTTGTTTGAACTTTTCTTTAAATTGATGGTTTATATTATAAAACAAGTTGAAATTTAATGAAAATAAATATAAGGTTTCGACTTAATATGCTACCTCAAACCCTCAACCAATAAACACACTCTTTTTTTTTTTAATAAAATGAAGAACTTTTATAAGCGGAAAGGAGTTTATCAAAAACATAAGACCCCTTTATCGTACAAACCCAAAGAACTACTGAGCTAAACTAAACGTTAAACTAAAGGAAAGCTCACGACACTAAACAATGCCTAAAGAAAACCTAACAACGACTAGCAAACCTAAGCCAACTACAAACTAAAAAATAGGGTAACGATTTACTTAACGGATGGAAGATTAGAAACCAACTAAATCAAAATATAACATTTGATACGAACCCTTCGAACTCGACCTCAAATATCCTTGGTAAACTCATCGAGTTGTTTTCTCTCGACCTCCTAAATCGGTTTTTTTTTTTTTTGTTGCTTTCTAGCTTTAATTTGTGCCTTAGGCGGATTGCTTAAATTGCTAAGTATAGCTTTAACTAGTTCGCCTTCCATGTTACTCATGATCTCATCAAACGCCGCAAACACCTCTTCAGACATTGGTTTCTTCCTTTTAGTTTTACCAAATTTCTGAACGATAGATGCGAAGTCATTACCCGCGATATAACACCCCACCAAAATTCAATTTGACGGCGTGTTAATCATTAGGTCCCACAGCAATGGTTACGCCCTCTATATGAGACGTTTTTCAAAAGATAAGCATTTATTTTCCAAAAATTTCCCAAAGTAGAAAGTTACCGTAAAAAGTATTCATGTAAAAGTAATACGGTACACTTATTAATGACAATAGTTTAAGATGAATGCGAATAAGATAAACTGTTTTAGAAATAACAACTGGATCTCCAGTTATGCAGCATGTGACCTCTAAGCAAACAGCAAACAACAAATCAGCTAGTACATGAGAATAAGACATTCTAAAGGTCAACATAAAGTTGGTGAGATATAGGTTTAGTTCCACAATAGTATTAAAGAATGACCACAAAATATTCATAGTTCAAAAGTTCGTAAACAACAAAATGTCTTATTTTAAATATTTGTAGACAACACCATGTCCTGTTTCAAATGTTTGTAGACAATACCATGTCTTTTTCAAATGTTTGTAGACAACAACTATGCCATAGCTCAGTTGTTTGTAGACAACAAATATGACATAGTTCAAATATTTGTTGAACATGATATTTATCAATAATAGTTTCTAAAGTATGTTCCATCTCGTGAGCACTCGAATTATGAAGCTTAACACCACGTGTAATATCCTACGCGATTTCCTTTACCCTATAACAGTGTACACCGACCAAGTGTATCGTTTACGAAGTAACATGCACCTCAGTATACATGGTGGGGTTTGTGAAAACCCAATAGATTTGTCCGTATGATTCGTGATTACATAAAGTAATTAACATATTCAAGCTAAAGGGTTTTTAGTGAACCCATGCAGTACGTAGTTTGTTTCTAAATCATCGCTCTAGTTGTAAAATCTGTTCCAAACAGTATGTATCCGCATCCCTAGTATAAACAGTAAACGTTTAAAAAGAAAGTAGGATTGTGAACTCTCGTATAATAAACTCTTGAAAAATCAGTAAGCATGTATTCTCACCCCAAAACAGTAGAGAAAAAGAGGGCTATAACTCACCTTTAGCGCAGCTACAAGTAGCACAATAGATAAGCAAGACGTAGGTCCCTGACCCGCAGACTCAGCCTAAAGAAATAAGTTGGTCAATAAGCGTATAGTAAACTAGGTCGGTCCATAGGGTGCACATAGTCCTAATGCTCAAGCACGACTAACAGTTACAACAAAAGTCAACAAATAGTTAATGCAAGTCAACGAATAGTTTATGGTTTTTGGCATTTCTAGTCGTTTACAGTAATCGTATGTGTAACCACTACCCAGATAAACATGCAGTTATACTAGAGCAATTAACATGAAAATATGATCTTTTACAGGCCTGTAACTTAGTATTTTAGTTTTCTAAAAAGTTAAGCCAGGCAATCATACGCATTACAAAAACACAGATATAGTACCGGTAGCACACAACAGTTTCAGCACGCACATCATAAATGTAAATTCCATAAATAATTCTAGAAAAATCAAAATGACATGAGGCCAGTGGGAGAATTTAGAAAACAAGCCAAATTTTAATCTACGAAAAAGATGGTGTCTTTTGATGTAGCCAATTGGTACAGTTTATTCGTACAAGTCTGACCAGCAGATTTTAAGCCAATTCAAAAATGGGTTTTCGTGTTAAGCATTTCTACCACATAGGACAACAAATCAACATACCGCCAATTAGAAGGTCTTCCTAGTCATGTTAAAGTTCATATTCCAGAAAACCATGTCAAACCATCTTATCAATTTGTCACAATCACATAACGTTCATGCAAACGTCGAATAAATTTCACAAAACGTTGTCTTGATTATACCTTGAGTTTTACAAATCAAAATCACGCAATATCTAGATAAAAACTTGTAAGTTTTCCATAAGGAATATATTTATCAACATTTCATGATTTAATTCTATAACAACCCTCAAATTTCTATACTTAAAATGACTATTTTACCCCTAGGGTTTCTGCATTCTTATTAATATTGAAATTAATAAGTAATTACTCTATTTTAATACAACGTTGACTAAATATTTATTTTCAGTTGACACATCATGTTAATATAAGTTTATATTATTTATATAATTAATTTTAGTTAATACTACAAAGTATTAAATTAATGTGGCACGTTTATAAATGTAAAACTCTATGTAACAAAATAAATAATTAAATGATAAATTATTTAATTATTTAATTTATTTATTTAAAAATCGTATTTATTAATTATTATTATTAATTTTTGAATTTAATAAAAAGATAATAAAAATGTAAATATTCTAGAAGGTTCAAAGTTAGTTATTTAAAGATAAGATATGTATTAATATTTAAAAATTATTTTTTTTTAAAAAAATGGTCAATGCATTTTTTAGGAAATAATATATTTTTTTATTTAAACTAACTTATTCACCAAGAAACTCCATCTCCTTACGTTCACTATAAATACAAACCAAAACTTCACAAATTTTTCATAAAAAAAATTTGAAACTCTCAAAAATTTAAAGAAAAGCATTTTAGGTAATTTTTTTATTTTTTTATTTGGTTTTATTATTTTATTTACCGAAACTATTATTTTTATTTATTTTTATAAATCGAAAACTTTAACAAATTAATAATATTATTATGTTATAAATTTTATTTAAATTAAATCTAAGATTTGAAATTATATATATATAAACCGAATTATATTTGTATAATTATAATTATTTATAACTTCTAAAAGAATTAATAATTTAATTATAAAAATTATATATAATGTAAACTTATAAAAAATAATCGATGTATATATTAGTTTTATAAAATATAGAAACAAGTTAATAAATATTTATATATTTATTAATCAAATTTATTTACTATTTATTTATTAAAACTGAATATATATGTATATATATTTGGATTATATTATTATTTATATAATCAAATTAATCTTTATAAAAATAGAAGTAAATAAATAATTTATTTATTATGATCAAAAATATATTTAATATTATTTATAACCAGTTCATTAATTTTTTATTATTATTATTACAGAATATAACATGTTTATATAAAATATAAATAATTAAAACAACTAAATAAGATGTATTTATTTAGTTATTAAAAGATTACAAAATTATATTTATATTTATATATAATCAGATTATTTAATACATATATATACTTTATTTTTTTATAAAACAAATATATATATATATATATATATATATATATATATATATATGTATTCGTATAAATTTTATATTTTTTTAATATGTATTATATTTTTTTATATATATATATACCAAAACTATATGCATATTTATTTTATATTTTTTATATTTATTAAATTGAAAATACAAAAATTATATATGTATTATTATGTAATCGGCTTTAATTATATATATATATATATATATATATATATATATATATATATATATATATATATATATATATATATATATATATATATATATATATATATATATATATATATTATTTATTTATTTATTCCAAACAGATATATATTTATATACGTATATTATTTTTTTTCCTTTTCGAATATATATATATATATATATATATATATATATATATATATATATATATATATATTATGTATTATATTATTGTATATTTATATAGAAAATACATATGTATTTATATATTTTTTAACCGAATATTTATGTATGTATATTTTATATATATATATACATATGAATTATATTATTATTATTTATTAATAATATTTAAACTTGTTATTAAGATAACTAATAGATTTAATACAACTCATTAAATTTATACAAATCTAATATATAGTATAATATCATCTTTATTTTACTTTATATAATATAATTCGTATATATGTATAAGTATGTATATACAATTAACTTACTTATATTAATATATTAATAATAAATTAATAACTTAAAGATAATAAACTTATTTAAATAGTAAATAATATTTGAATACTTATAAACTAAAACTATTGATATCTTTATTATTTTAATATAACATTAATTAAAACCATCAAAATATATCTATTATATTAATAAAACGATAATTAAACACGTATAATAATACTTATAACTATACAAACATTTAATATATAATATATAACGTGAACTTATATTATCTATATTTTAAGCAAGTAACGTTTATTCGTGTTGTATTCCTATACACACAACACAAAGTGAAAACTATAATCATGACGATAACATTTGACATATACAAATTTCATCGCTACTTACGATCACGTTTGGATGATGTCTAGGTTGTCATTTGGGATATGGTTGTAGATTACGAAAGCTTGTGACTTATAGTCAAACAAAAAAAATCCTGGCCCCCGGTTACATCTGGCCATCCCTTGACTTACTTGATAGCACCGAGGTTTGTTACAAGTTGTATAACATCTAATCATGGTTATGGTGGACACGCAAATATTAATAAATTAACTCATAAGTTAACTTATGAACTTTTATTGTCGATTGGACAACTAATGACCAAACTTATATCTCTAGGTTGAGATCCCGGTCTGCTTGTTTGCTCTTATTTCTTTTAAGGAATAATTCTTCGACGTGCTACTTAAGGTGAACTTCATAGCCTCACTTTTCCTCATTTTATTATTATCTTTATAACTTGGGGTGAGACATGTGCTATGTTTTTAAACTGTTTTACGCTTTAGATACAAGTACTCAAACTATATGCAACCCACATGAGTATTCTTATTACATGTTTTTACACATGCTAAATCCCCATCATAAAATAGTCAATTGCTGGTTTTTATAATGCAAGCTTAATTATTGTGAATAGGTCTATTGAGAGTAACATCTTTATCCATTGATCTCTGGTCAACTGGTTACATGATAATGATTACCGACACGAATTCTAAGTGTCACGGGGTTTAGCTTCCATATTATACGCTCATGGCATTTTTATTTGATATGTTTATATCAACCTTTATAACTAAATCCTGTGGTCTAAAACAACTTGGTTATTATTTATAAACATGTGAATTCACTCAGCCTTTGTGTTGATATTTTAAGCATGTTTTGTCTCAGGTAAATAAGCTGCTTGCTACATGATGATTGCTTGCTTCTTGCTTGGAGTCTCCATTCATTATTTCTTTTAATAAACATCACATTTACATTTATTTTGTATTAATGTTGTGACGGCCCGGAAATTTTCGATCAAATTTAAACTTAATCTTTAAATGATTTCGACACGATAAGCAAGGTCTGTAATGTTGAGTCTCAAAATTTTTTGAACTGTTTCATGAAATCATTTGACCCTTGACTATGCCGACGATTCACGAACGATTGTTGTAACTAGTTACATATTTATATATAAATATAAGTTTATATAATAAATTGAAATAATAAAATACAATTTAATCAATTGAGTTAATTATGTAAAATGTTACACAAGATAAAATGTTGTTATGAAGCTATATATAAATATATATATAATTCTATGTATAATTATATTATATATATAATGTATAAATAATAAAAATTTAATAAAAAGTTATTATTATGATTATTAAATATTACATAAGTAATTATATATGTATATATAATTATTATAATTACTTTCATTATTATTAAAATAAATATCAATATTAATAAAATTATGATACAAATACAAAATTTGTTATGTACAAACTATTATAGTATTATTATTATTAACACTATTTTAAATATATATATAACCTATAGATATGAATTATATATATATATATATATATATATATATATATATATATATATATATATTGTTATAGTATTGCTATTACTAATATGATTATTATTAGTATTATTATAATTAGCATTATTATTATTATATCAGTATTATTAAAATTATTAATTCTAATGTTTTTTTATTTGAAATATATAATCTATTATATTTAGTAATGATATTATTATTATTATTTTATTATTTCTATTATTATTATTAATATTAGTATTCTTATTAATATAAATGTTAAATTTATTATTATTATCATTAATAAATTGATAATTGTTAATATCAATTAGATTTAAATTATATATATATATATATATATATATATATATATATATATATATATATATATAAAATACAGATTTATATAATCGGATATAGATATTTATATAAATATATATACGGTTATACATAAAGGAATAACTGGATACGTTTTCTGTTGCCTATCTCGATCAATACTGTAATTGATTCTTGTTCCTATCACTAATTGGGATTACAAAACGAATTTAATCACAGTACAAAAACAAAATCAGTTGTGTGTCACAATCCTCTTTTTATTTTTCTTATCTTTTTCTCATGTCTACTATCTCTGGTCGAATAAGTAAGTTCCCCACACCATTCTTATTTAAATTGATCCAATCAAGTGTACACGAATTATTCAACCTTTCTATCATCAATTATCACTTACATTAGCGTTCAATTAGTCGAATTTAGCAAAAAGATGAGGATATTGAAACCATATCCTCTGTTATTAACCATAAACATCAAAACTCGATTTTGAATCATTTTAGAAAAAATCTAAAAGTGCAGAAGTGTTAGGAATACTGCATTCAAACTATCTACGAATTTTCAAGTCCTAATTTCTAATATAGAATACAAATTTGGGAGTCAAAGTAAATTTTCAAAAAGTCAACAAATTCGTTCATGAAGAAATTTGAAATCATTTTGATATCTCCATTTAAATTGATGATTGATAAAGTTTGTAGGTATGTTTTAAAACCTTTTTCATGTTGGAATTATGAGTTAAAATGTTCGGGAAATCAAAATCAAGTTTGAAGTTCTTGAAGTGTTCATCGCGACTGATTCTATTTTTTTTCTTTAATTTTATTTTTATTTTTTCCCAAATCCCATTGTAGTTAGGTGGTATCTGTATCATTGCAATTCCTAAATCAAATTAACAATCAATTCGTGTTATGGATAATTTACCTCTGATCGTTTGAAATTTATGAGGAAGAAGAAAAAGAGAAACAGTTAAATTTGGGTTAAATATTATTGGGTTCTGTATTATTTCGGATTATAGGCAACAGCCCAGCTGGTTTGATGTGTTGAGGTATACGAGAGATCTTGGGTTCGAGCCCGGTTCGTGGCGAATCTTTTTAGAAAAAGCTTTTAAGGGTATACCCATTTTTTTTATTTCTATTATTATTATTATTATTATTATTATTATTATTATTATTATTATTATTATTATTATTATTATTATTATTATTATTATTATTATTATTTATCATTTATTATTATTATTATTATGATTATTGTTATTATTATTGTTATTATCATTAGTTATTATTATTATTACTAGTATTATAATTATTATTATTATTATTATCATCATAATTATATGTATCATAACCATTATTAGTATTATTATTGATATTATGATCATTATTAACTATTGTTATTGTTAAGTTAATATTAATAATATGATTTTTATTATTATCATTTTAGTTATTATTAAGTAATATCATTATATATTAATAGTATTATTATTATTATTATTATTATTATTATTATTATTGATATAAGTATGATTATTATTATTATTGATATAAGTATGATTATTATTATTGTTATTACGAAAATAACACAAACTATTATTATTACCATTAATATTAGTATTAGTATCAAGTTATTATTATTATTATTATTATTATTATTATTATTATTATTATTATTATTATTATTATTATTATTATAATTATTATTATTATTAATATTAATATTAATATTATTATTATTATTAACATAAGTATTATTAATAATATTATCATTATTATTATTAATATGATTATTACTAAAATTTTTATTAAAAACTATCTTTCTATCAAAAATTAACATTTTTTTATTTTATTTTAGTTATTATATTTATTAAAATTTCATTTAGGTTAGTATTATTATTGTGAACATTATTTATATTTTCATGACACGTTCTAATCCATCTAGACGAATACATTACATTTGGTTACATCGCGAGGCACTTGACCTCTATATGATACATTTTACAAATATTGTATTCGTTTTTAAAAAACAAACTTTCATTACATCGACAGTTGACGGCATGCATACCATTTCATAATATATCCAACTATAATTGACTTAGTAATAATCTTAATGAACTCGATGACTCGAATGCAACGTCTTTTGAAAATATGTCATGAATGACTCCAAGTAATATTTCTAATATGAGCAAATGCACAGCGGAAGATTTGTTTCGTACCTGAGAATAAACATGCTTTAAAGTGTCAACCAAAAGGTTGGTGAGCTCATTAGTTTATCATAATCGATCATTTTTATCATTTTAATAGACCACAAGATTTACATTTCCATTTCTCATAAAAATACGTCCCATGCATAGAGAAAAAAATAATCATTCATATGGATTGAACACCTTGTAACCGACATTCACAAGATGCATATAATAATATCCCCATCATTCCGGGACTCCCTTCGGACATGATATAAATTTCGAAGTACTAAAGCATCCGGTACTTTGGATGGGGCTTGTTGAGCCCGATAGATCTATCTTTAGGATTCGGGTCAATTAGTAGATCGGTTTACTAATTCTTAGGCTACCAAGCAAAAGGGGCATATTCGGCTTCGATCATTCAACCATATAATGTAGTTTTAATTACTTGTGTCTATTTCGTCAAATATTTATAAAAGCGCATGTATTCTCAGTCTCAAAAATATATATTGCAAAAGCATTTAAAAAGGGAGCTAATGAAACTCACTATACTGTATTTTGTAGTAAAAATACACATGACGACATTAAACAACTGAACAATGCAGGGTTGGCCTCGGATTCACGAACCTATATCATTTGTATATTCATTAATACATATAATCGTAATCGAATGAATATGTATATAAATTTATTAGTGATATGATTTTTATATTATTAACTTATATATATTTCAACTACTTCATATATATAATCATGTTTTAAATATCAATTTTAAGTTTTCTATCTAAATCACATACTAGTTTATTAATATATTTAATTTATAATATATAATTATTTACATATATAATTATTTATATATATACCTTTCTATTTACGATTAGTGGTTCGTGAATCGCCGAGAGCAGTCGAAAGGTAATTGATTACATGAATATAATTCCAAAACTTTTCAAGACTCAACATTATAGAGTTTGCTTATCGTGCCGAAAACAAATAAGAATTTAAGTTAAATTTGGTCGAAAATTTCTGGGTCGTCACAGTACCTACTCGTTAAAGAAATTTCGTCCCGAAATTTGATTGGAATGGTCATGGCTAACAATAAAAATGTTTTCATGACGAATATGAGTTGATAAATAGAGTTTTATCATTATTGAGTAATACAGATAAAAAAATTCGATAATTAGAAGCGTATGAGTGATGTTATCACAAAAGATTGAGACAGTGATATAACTTTTGACGTGGTTACGGTAAATTTCCGGAATTCAAGGGATTTAAAGAAATCTTTGAAATCTAAATAAGATCTGATTCTTCGGGATTTACGTAAATTAAGATCCTTTTTGGTTAAATGCGATAATCTGTTTTGATTTCTCTGTCGGATATTCCACTATAAATCCACTCTCTTCATTTCCTCATTTTCACAGCTCACATCTTCTATTCTTCCTCCCTCAATTCAAACTTTTGTTTTCTCTTCTCAACTTTAAGTCAAGCGAATTATGGTCCAAAATTTGTAAGTATGGAGTTTCGAATGAACTTAATGTTCTAAACGAGAAAGAACGTAATAGCACGATTTGATTTGTCAAATTTCCAGAATCACTGAGAATAGAACTATCAAGAATATATTTTCTTGATATGTTCAGAAGTTAATCAGAATGAAAGAGTTATGTAACATGATACATGATGACGTTATAATCTGTGAATCATCATGTTCCATTTAAAAACTCAGCATGACTTACTATAATATAATCACGTTGATCAAGTGTCATTATATTATACTAACTCATGCATCAGTTCCCAACATTACTTCAATAACATTCATATTTTAAGCTCGAAATTTTACATCATATAGAAAATAACAGTTTCTATATGATGTAACACTGATAGCACGAAGAGATTAATAATTTCAGATAAGAATAGTTATGAAAATATCTTCAGAAATATGGAGGATATTTATAATGAAAGATACGATGATATCTTGGAATTTCTAATATCGAAGGATGGTGAAGAAAATTTGTCCGCAAGAGTTTGGAGTTAGAAGTAAGGTATTCGCTAAAGATTTCATCAGAAACAGAATCATTAGGATTCTTAATGTACAAGTTTAGTCCTTGTGATTTGTTCAGAGACTCCTTCGTAGTTTGCTCAATCAGTTTTTCAGTTTTAAACTTTTTCTTAGCTTTGCCAACATACAATTCTTTATCATCAACTTTTGGCTGTTGAGGTCGTTTACAGTTTTTGTTGCTTCATTCAACTTTTCAAAATTCAGAGTATTAATTCGCAGACTGGGTGCTTTTCAAAATTTCAGAATGGAAGATCATAGTTCTAAGAGATAAATGTTATATGGATACATATAACTGTTGATGTGGAAACATTGCGAGACTCACAATACAGATTTGCTGATTCCCGATAATTGGTATGGCAATTTGTGATGACCCAGGAATTTCCGACTAAATTTAAACTTAATCTTTATATGTTCTGACACGATAAGCAAAGTCTGTAATATTGAGTCTCGAAAATTTTGGAACAATTTCATGAAACCATTTGACCTTCGACTAATTCCAACGATTCACGAACCATTATATTTAAAATATGTGCATATATAATTTTATGATATATTGATAATAATTAAAGACGTTAACAAAGTATTAGATGTATAATACGTTATATGAATGTATTTATTTCAATACATGTATTAAATATATAAAACTTGATATTTAAAACATAAGTATACATAGTAGTTTGGATATATATATAATATTGATACATAACTATTACTATATGAATATTGTTAAATGTTTAAATATTAAATATATAATGTATATTATATAAATATGAAGTATTACAAAACTAATAATATATATGTAATTTTAAACTAAAATACAAGTATTACAATGAAATTGTTATTATTACATTCAATATTAAAATAAATAGTAATAGTAATATTAATACTAATATCAGTACTATGAACATTTTTATATAGATATGAAATTGGATACAGTTAATTTGTTATATATAATCATTATTATTATTATTGACATATTAACTGAATTATTGTTATTAAGATATCTATTAATAACAGTATTATGAATAATATTATTAAGATATTTTATTAGTAATATTATTAATAGTATAATCTTAATTTCTATAAATATAAGAAGAAAGTAAATATAAATATATAAAAAAAAACAAGATCATTCGCTATCTACTATCTATATCTGTTATTTTTCTTTCACCTGCTTCCCTTTTCATTTTTCTTCCCATACCCGTAAACTTATGTCTCTCCAATCACACATACAAAACCTTGTTTACTAAATTATTGTTGTAACATAAATTAGGTACTGGTATGCTCACATATTCTGCTGTCTTGAAATCAAAAGAGATTATCACAGCATAAACTATTATTTTTTTCTTCCTTCGTAAACCCACTTTTCGTCATAATCCATTTTCGAATCAAATACAAAAATCTAATAATGCAGACTTGTTAGGTTTGATCTATTTAAACTATCTTCAGAATTACAGCTTCCAAATCTTTCTATCAAGCCTTAATTTTTGAGTCAAAGTTATGAAGTCAAAAGTCAACCAAATCGTTCATGGTAAAATTCGAACTTGTCTTTATGTTTTAAGTTCAATAGATGATCCATAAAGTTTCCAAGAATCATTTAGAACATATTTCATGTAGGAATTATCAACTAAAACAATCTTATTTTCATAATCAAAAATTTGAGCTTATGTTCTTGAACTCAAAATTTAAAAAGCTTGAATTCGAAATAAATTTCAAAATGTATTAATGCAGTTTTGTTAGAAATCCTTTACTTAAACTTTCTGCAAAATTTCAAGCTCCAATTCCTCAAAACGAATTCGAATTTTGAAGTCAAAGTTTAATTTCAAAAAGTCAACTGTTTCTTCTTTCTTCAAATTCAAGAATTATATGTTGTTTTCAGCTCAATGGATGGTTCCTGGGTGTTATAAAGACAATTTGGAAAATAATTCATGAAGAGGTCATAGTCTAAAAATGCTTAAAAATCGAAAATCATTTTTTTTCAAATGTAGCGACAGCAGTAGCCGCACTCTTGCATTTTTTTATTTTTTATTTTATTTTTTTTGATTTTCAAGAACACTCTTGTTAGTTATGGTTGTTTATAAGTCATAAATGAATTTGTAAATTCGTTATTATAGTTTTCATGTTTGTTGGAACCATGGAACTCTTGAAGAAGAAGATAGAACAATATAGTTAGGGGCTAAATAATTTCGGATTGGGTAGTATTCAGAAAAACAGAAACGTTGGAGTGGTGTGGGTTGTTTACGAGTTAGCAAGAAGTCACGGGTTCGAGCCCCGTCATGGGCGATTCTTTTTAGAGGAAATTCTAAGTGTATACTTATTTATTTCTTATTATTATTATTATTATTATTATTATTATTATTATTATTATTATTATTATTATTATTATTATTATTATTATTATTATTATTATTATTATTATTATTATTATTATTATTATTATTATTATTATTATTATTATTATTGTTACTATTATTATTATTCTTATTATTGTTACTAATGTTATTTTGATTATGATTGTTATTAAATACAAAGATAAAAGGTGTAATTATTATTATCACTAATATTATTATCATTACTAGTATTATCATTAATATTATTAATTTTACCAAGTATTATTAATATAAGTATTAAGGATCAATTATTGATATTATTATTATTATTAATCTCATTAATATTAGTAATAGTATCATTTTTGTGACTATTAGTATTATTATTATTATTACTATTAAAAAAATATATTATTATTACACAATATCAGTATTATTATTAATATTATCATTTTTTAATAAAGTTATTATTATTATTAATAAATTATTAATATCATAAACAGTAACACTAATATTTTTACAAGTATTACTATTAATACCATTGATATTATTACTAATAGAGTTATTATTAATATAAGTATATTATTAATGTTATTACCATTAATTTTACTAATGTTAGCTTAATATAATTAGAACCACTATTTCGATAAATCAATGAAATACATACATATATATTTAACACATATAACATAACAAAATTTAATTTTTTATATACAAAATGAACATATAAAACATATATATTATTAACACAAAAATGATATAACTAATACACTTATACATATATGTGTTCAGTTACAACTATGAATATTAATAAATATACAAATGATATAGGTTCGTGAATCCGAGGCCAACCCTATACTTGTGCAATGTCGTTATATGTATTTTTACTACAAAATACAGTAGGTGAGTTTCATTTGCTCCCTTTTTAAATGCTTTTGCTATATATATTTTTGGGACTGAGAATACATGCGCTGCTTTTATAAATGTTTTACGAAATAGACACAAGTACTTAAAATTACATTCTATGGTTGGATTATTAACCGAATATCGCTCTTCAAGTCTGGTAACCTAAGAATTTAGGGAAATGGCCCCTGATTGACGCGAATCCTAAAGATAGATCTATGGACCTTGACAAGTCCCATTCGGTGTACGAATGCTTTAGTACTTCGAGATTATTATTATACAGATGAGAGGTTTTGTTTGGGGATATTCTATGCATTAAGTTAACGTCGGTTACCAGGTGTTCAATCCATATGAATGATATTTTTGTCTCTATGCATGGAACGTATATTTATGAGAACTGAAAATGAAAATCTTGTGGTCTATTAAAATGATGGAAATGATTATTTATGTATTAAAACATATTTTGGAGTCATTCATGACATATTTCAAAAGATGTTGCATTCGGGTCGTTGAGTTCATCAAGATTATTATTTAGTCAATTATAGTTAGATATATTATGAAATAGTATGCATGCCGTCAACTTTAGATGTAAATGAAAATTTGTCTTTTAAAACAAATGCAATGTTTGTAAAATGTATCATATAGAGGTCAAGTACCTCGCAATGTAATCAACTATTGTGAATCATTTATAATCGATGTGGACTTCGTCCGGATGGATTAGGACAGGTCATTAGACAATTCTTGTTACAAGATGCGGATGAGTACATGATGAGACTTCAATAGATAAATATAATGATTTGTCGGAGAGATTTAAACCAAGGAGCGACGAGGTTGCTGGTACATCTGCTGGTAATATGGTGGAATATAAAAGGTTCCCCAGTAACAATAAAAGAGCACGCATATATATCAAGGTTATAGTAAGGCTAGTCCGACTGAAAAGTCGAAGTTGACTTGCTGGAGCTGTGATAAATTTGGCTAATTGGGAAAGAATTACCAAGTTATTTTCAGTAATAACAACGCCAAAGGAGCTAGTACAGATACGTGTTTAAATGATTCAGGTTCCGAGTGTTTTCAGGTGCATAACTATATGCATCAATATTTTCTTCCGTAGATGAAGTGCGGTTGGTTTATCCTCTCGATTGAGGTGTTTTCAAGAATCATGAAAGGTTTGAACGCAGATTGTAATTGTCAAGATACAAATGAGGTTTAAGATGAAATCAAGTGGCAACTTGAAGAATTGTTTAGTTTCATATGTTATAATCAATATTTTAATTCATTTTAATTGTCCAATGTTGGTATTCCACAGTTAGTAATTCAACAATTCATATATAGTTTAATATATAATATTCAAATTAATTAATACGTATTCGTGACCCATTGTATACATGTCTCAGACTCGATCACAACTCAAGGTATATATATTATTTTAGAATCAACCTCATTTAACGACCCGTCCTAATCCATCTGGACGAATACATTACAATTGATTACATCGCGAGGTATTTTACCTCAATATGATACATTTTACAAACATTGCATTCGTTTTTAAAAGACAAACTTTCATTACATCGAGACGACATGCATACCATTTCATAATATATCCATCTATAAATGACTTAATAATATTCTTGATGAACTCAACGACTCGAATGCAACGTCTTTTGAAATATGTCATGAATGACTCCAAGTAATATCTCTAAAATGAGCAAATGCACAGCGGAAGGTTTCTTTCATACATGAGAATAAACATGCTTTAAAGTGTCAACCAAAAGGTTGGTGAGTTCATTAGTTTATCATAATCGATCATTTCCATAATTTTAATAGACCACAAGATTTTCATTTCCATTTCTCATAAATATACGTCCCATGCATAGAGACAAAAATAATCATTCATATGGATTGAACACCTGGTAACCGACATTAACAAAATGCATCTAGAATATCCCCATATATAAATATCGAAGTACTAAAGCAGTTCAAATTCTCTGACTGGGGCTTGTCAATGGCCCATAGATCTTTCTTTAGGATTCGCGTCAATTGGTGGCAATTATAATAAACATCAATTCTTAGGTTACCAAGTTCAACAAGGGCGATATCCGGTATAACAATTCAACCATAGAATGTAGCTTCGATTACTTGTGTCTATTTCGTAAAACATTTATAAAAGCGCATGTATTCTCAGTCCCAAAAATATATATATTTCAAAAGCATTTAAAAAGGGAGCAAATGAAACTCACAATACAATATTTTGTAGTAAAAATATTCGTATGACGATACTGAACAATGCAGGGTTGGCCTCGGATTCACGAACCTATATCATTTATATATATATATATATATATATATATATATATATATATATATATATATATATATATATATATATATATTAAAACATATAATGAACATATAGTGGTAATCAAACCAGTTTGTATATAATATATTACTTATTTAAGATAGTAATACATTTATTATTTCAATTGTTATATGTATCTATATATATGTTATGTTTATATGTTATATTAAAAATAGTAAATTAAATATATTCATATTATATATCTCAAATAATTAATTAGTTTTTATTATAAAAATGTAGTGTAATTATATTATAAACATATTTCTATATAACTAATATTTATTTGGTAAAATAATATTAATAATAATAAATAAAAGTTGTATCTTTTTATAATAATAATAATAATAATAATAATTTTAGAATACAACCTTTGAAGAAAACAAGCTCCTAAAAAAATACGCCAGTGTCCAGGCTCGAACTCTAGACCTCTTGTCTCACAAACACACTTCTAACCAATGATCTGCCCTTTGCTTTCTGTTGTAATTCGTCCATTGAATCTTTTTAACCAATCATCTCTATTATTTAATTATCATCACTGATTTATATCATAACTTCATTATTATCATAATATGCCATCATCATCATCATCATTAAACCATCGATCATAATTACATCATAGATTAATATTATTTTCATGATCATTTTCATTTACTAATTAATCATCAAAATCATTATTTATCATATTATCATTCAAAACACCATCATCATCTCCTTATCTCTTCATCATCCTTGTTTATTTTCATCCTCGTCATTCACATCATCGTTTAGAAACATATGTAAACAATCAACCGCAGGAGTAGGGATCGAAAAATGAGAAGAAGAAAAGAAGGGAAACAAATACGTACCAGTGGTATGTAACTCGGGGTACAGACAGAAAAGTTTAAGCGATGTGGGCTGTTTGTGTTAGACAATAATGAAAGTCCCAAGCCCGTTTTTATGGAAGTCCAATATGGGAGAGTTTAGCCCATATGCATATTAATCACGACCCAAGTAGACAACACAAGCCCTTTTATAATCGGTACTAAATGGAATAGGGTGCGTGCGTTTATTTGTTTGGCTCCACAACAATCAAAAGTAACATTAAATCACCAAGTGGTTATCAATTTGTCGGCCAAAGGAAAAAGAAAGAGAAGGTGCAATTCTTTTGTCATCATAGTTAAAGAGGGGTTAGGATGTTGTATGAGTTTTCAGATTCAAACAGAAAAAGATATAGCGGTAGCGACAACAATAAAAATTTAATTGCAGCAGTTGCATCATTAGAGACAAACATCAGCAGATGTATGGCAGTTTCTGGTGATGGCTGACTGGACAAGAAAACAGGTAACAGCTGTAGCAAAACAGGAGTGAACAGAAGTAGATGGTTGTTGTTGATTTCGAATAATAAAAAAAATAGAAAACTGTCGCAACGACAAATTAGTGATTGTAGGGGCGGTTTTTGGTGATATGGGTTGTCAAGGGTAGCGCTGGGTGTTCATGGTGATTGTTTATAGTGGTCTTCTTGTGAACCATAAAACAAAAGACAATGACATAATTTAAGAGCGATGGTTGTTTGATTAATATGGAATTATCAAAGTGGTAATTAGTGGTTATAAGTTGAAGATGATTAATGGGTAGCGGATTATAGTGGTTACTTACAACGACTGCAGCATTTTCTCGTGGTTATTCATGCTTTTTTTTAGCCGTAATAGGAACTCAAGAGTAATAGTAGCAGAAGTGTATTTATAACAAGGTTGGTTATCAACACAGAACACGTAGGTGAAGTGAGTTTCGTTTAGTAATTAAATAGTGTAACGATGTTGTTGTTGGTGGTTTGGTTGGGTAGTCTTACGGTAGTTGAAGATATGCAGGTGGTGGAGTATGGTGGCTGTGGTGGTTGACTATGATGGTGGCATTTATTAATGGTTGTGGTGATAGATAGATTGAAAAAGAAAGGAAAGACATGAACTTGCAGGTGAGTTGTTCGAACTGTAAAAAGGATAACAAATATACCTTGGTATTCATAGTTGTAGCCGTAACCAGAAGTAGCAGAACAACTCGATTGTTGCAGCAGTCGTCAATGGTTTGTTTTCTATTAAACAGAAATCGTAGCAGTAATAATTATAAGATATTATGGTCTGATGATGATTAGTTTGCAACGAAGAAACAGCCCACAAGAAAGAAAAAAAAATACCGAGAATGATAGTGATGGTGGTTGATGCTGTACAGGGAGAAAGAGAAGTGAGATAGATCGATGATTTGTCAGAAACTAGTCGGATTTATAAATATCTAGATATCGATCCTCTTTTCCTAAATTTTAACTTCTTCCTTGCCAAACTTAAATCATGGCAATCAGGAATAGAAATTTTACAATCAAAGGACAGGAAAATAAAAAAAAGTTGATTGAGATGTATAACAAATTGTACGATTGATTTAACTTTTAAATTTTTATCTTTAATTAATATTAATAATAATTAAGTATATTAGTAATATCAGTAATAATATGTATATTAATAATAATAGTAATTAATAATAATACTAATAATTATAAAAAGGATACTATTAATTAATAATTATTATCATATTAATAATAATTAAATTTCTAATAATAATATTAATATTAATATTATCATTTTCAAATATTACAAAAATGATATTAATATTAATAATAATAATAATAATAATAAATTGTATTATTTTTTGATAACTATAATAATAATATTATTACTGATAATAATAATAATTTTTTTTATGATGATAATAATATTGATAATGATAACAACAATAATATAACAATTTAAATTTATCAAATTTTTCTATCTATATATTTTATATCTTAATGATACTGATATTAATAATAGTAATGAGAGTAATAGTAATATTAATATAACAACTATATTTTATCTTATAATTAAATTTAATTTATTAATATTACATATTATTAATTATGTAATTCTCAATAATTATATACTCTATATTATAATAACACATATTGAATATTTATTACTTACACATTTTAATATATTACGATATACATAAAATCAATAATTATGCATAGAAATCATATATATATATATATATATATATATATATATATATATATATATATATATATATAAAATTATGTTTTAAATATCCAGCAGATAATTATATATTGAAACAAATACACTCAAAGTATAACCTTATATATTTAGTACTTTGTTATCGTTGACAAATTATGTTCGGAATCATTTATACTCAATATAGTTAAAATAACAAGTTTTAGTTATTTTAAGTTATCTTTAATAATAACTGAATCACATAATAGTTCATTAATATAATTAAACTATTATATATAATTATTTATATCTACATTTCTGTTTAAAATCAAAGGTTCGTGAATCGTTGGAAGTAGTCACAGGGTAATTGAATGCATGAACATAGTTCAAAATTTTTAAGACCTATACATTACAGACTTTGCTCATCGTGTCGACATCATAATAAGATTAGGTTTAAATTTGGTCGAAAATTTTCGGGTCGTCACACCTCAACCCTGTATAGAGAACTCGATCATTACTGCATATAGAGTGTCTATGGTTATTCCAAATAATATATATATATATATATATATATATATATATATATATATATATATATATATATATATATATATATATATATATATATATATATATATATATATATATATATGACGTCGATATGATATGTCAAAACATTGTATACGTGTCCCGATATTTAAAGTGCATAAAAATAAATAACAGAAATTAAATGACGATAAATAAAATTGCGAGAATTAAAATTGCGATAAATAAATGTAAATAGGAATTAACAGTTAGCTAGGAACAGTTAGCTAGGATTTTGTTAGCGTGAATTCTTAACAGCATTTCTCATAGTTAATTTGTTTGTTTCTAACAAATTTTATTTGTCCAATGTTTTCTTCATTATGCCACTTGTTGGATTCTGATAGGTCAAAATCCAAATATGAAATTGAATGGAAATGATTATTCTGTGGTGAACGGATTCCGATATATGTGGATGTAAGTAGGATAGTAAATGACCATTGAATCAGATTCGAAGAATGTACAGTGTAACTTATTAACGTGAAATCTAAATATTCCTCGGGTATTACCTACCCGTTAAAATATTTTCACCATTAACAGTTTGTACAAAAGAATTTTTAATTACAACCTTTATGAAAACATATATACATATATATATTTTCTTCTGATGTAATCATGGATTTAATGAGTCAATATGATATTAAACTCATTTGATTTACCGCTAGAACAAGAATATATAATCTCTAAAATATTAGAGATTACATAATCATCATGAAGAACGAAGATAACCGATGTAGAACAAGATGTAGAACGAAGATTACGCTCGAGGTATAGATTGCGATGTTGAGGCATGTGATGTTGAAACTTGGGTTGTTGGTGGTACTGCTGATGCTGGTGGTGTTGTTGAAGCTGGTACATTTTGCACCACGTTTTCCAAATTGATTACTCGGGCGCGAAGCTCATTGACTTCTTCCATTATTCCTGGATGATTGTCGGTCAGAACAAGTGGATGAATAAGGTTTAGAATTTTAGATAGAATATAATCGTGGCGAGATACTGGAAATGAATGTGAGAATGGTGTTTCGAATAGGTTCGCCGGTAAGTGCTTCAGGTTCTTTGCCAAGAGTGCAGGTTGGTGGGTGGAAAGGATCACCTTCTTCTCGTCTCCATTAGTTAAGTCGACTACAAACTCAGCCCTAATTCATCCAGAATTGATGATGGCTGATTGGTTGATTCATTCCGATGACGCTGTTTCCGGAGCTTAGGTGAACATCCATGTCGGAATAGCTGTCGGAATAACTATCGGAATGGCTATCGGAATCTGAGGAATCAAACTGGTTGAGGGATTCATCTCGTACGATCAGATGAAGGATTTTCGATAAGAAATAGATTATAGGATGTAGATTAGTACCCTGCAATGCATACTTTACATATACATATATAATACTAAAATCCCATAAGTTATGGAGGAATCTTCGGAAGCTATCAAGAAAAGTATACAGTAACAGATACGCTAAGATATGAATTTTTGTCTATACAATGTTCATGTAATCAATGCAGTAAGATGTGTCTAGACTAATAATGATAAGCAGATAATTTCCGACAAGAAATGATAAGCAAAACTTTTGACATGCAGACACGGTCGAAGTCCAGACTCATTAATTCATCCTAACAACTACTAGTTAGACACACTAATGCAAGACCTGGTTCGCTAAGACCACCGCTCTGATACCAACTTTCATGACCCGTCCTAATCCATCTGGATGAATACATTACATTTAGTTACATTGCGAGGTACTTGACCTCAATATGATACATTTTACAAACATTACATTCGTTTTTAAAAGACAAAATTTCATTACATCGACAGTTGACGACATGCATACCATTTCATAATATATCCAACTATAATTGACTTTGTAATAATCTTGATGAACTCGATGACTCGAATGCAACATCTTTTGAAATATGTCATGAATGACTCCAAGTAATATTTCTAATATGAGCAAATGCACAGCGGAAGATTTCTTTCGTACCTGAGAATAAACATGCTTTAAAGTGTCAACCAAAAGGTTGGTGAGTTCATTAGTTTATCATAATCGATCATTTTCATCATTTTAATAAACCACAAGATTTACATTTCCATTTCTCATAAAAATACATCCCATGCATAGAGACAAAAATAATCATTCATATAGATTGAACACCTGGTAACCGACATTCACAAGATGCATATAAGAATATCCCCATCATTCCGGGACTCCCTTCGAACATGATATAAATTTCGAAGTACTAAAGCATCCGGTACTTTGGATGGGGCTTGTTGAGCCCGATAGATCTATCTTTAGGATTCGCGTCAATTAGCAGATCGGTTTACTAATTCTTAGGCTACCAAGCAAAAGGGGCATATTCGGCTTTGATCATTCAACCATATAATGTAGTTTTAATTACTTGTGTCTATTTCGTCAAATATTTATAAAAGCTCATGTATTCTCAGTCCCAAAAATATATATTGCAAAAGCATTTAAAAAGGGAGCAAATGAAACTCACTATACTGTATTTTGTAGTAAAAATACACATGACGACATTGAACAACTGAACAATGCAGGGTTGGCCTCGGATTCACGAACCTATATCATTTGTATATTCATTAATACATATAATCGTAATCGAATGAATATGTATATAAATTTATTAGTGATATGATTTTTATATTATTAACTTATATATATTTCAACTACTTCATATATATAATCATGTTTTAAATATCAATTTTAAGTTTTCTATCTAAATCACATACTAGTTTATTAAGATATTTAATTTATAATATATAATTATTTACATATATAATTATTTATATATATACCTTTCTATTTATGATTAGTGGTTCGTGAATCGTTGAGAGCAGTCGAAAGGTAATTGATTACATGAATATAATTCCAAAAATTTTCAAGACTCAACATTACAGAGTTTGCTTATCGTGACGAAAACAAATAAGAATTTAAGTTTAAATTTGGTCGAAAATGTCCGGGTCGTCATATATATAAATACTTACATATAACAAACTATCGGTTTTTAAATATAATACTAAACATATATTTATATATATAGATATATTAATATAACTAAATGAATAAATATTAATTATTTCATATGTATATATACAAAATAGATATATAACATATAATTTAAAATATAATACATATAAATAAAGTATATGTATTAAATAAAATTTAGTATAAAATTTATATAACTACAAACACATAAATATTATATAATTAATAAACGAAATTATGAGACTTCCATTATATGTTTTAATAAATATACAATTGATATAGGTTCGTGAATCCAAGGCCAACCATGCACTTGTTCAGTGCCGTCATATGTATTTTTACTACAAAATACAGTATTGTGAGTTTCATTACTCCCTTTTTATATATATTTTTGGGACTGAGAATACATGCACTGCTTTTATAAATGTTTTACGAAATAGACACAAGTAATCGAAACTACATTCTATGGTTGGATTATCGAAATCGAATATGCCCCTTTTTAGCTTGGTAGCCTAAGAATTAGGGAAATGGTCCCTAATTGACGCGAATCCTAAAGATAGATCTATAGACCTTGACACGTCTCATTCAGGTTATGAATGCTTTAGTACTTCGATTATCATATCCGATGAGAGTCCCGGAATGATGGGGATATTCTATATGCATCCTGTTAGTTCGGTTATCAAGCGTTCACCATATGAATGATTTTTAATTCCCGGGTTACGCGTATTATTTTGTACTCGGGTTACGTGTACAATTAATGTGATGACCCGAAAAATTTTTGACTTATTTAAACCAATTCTGTATACGATTTATTATTTTAACACGTTAAACAAAGTCTGTTAGATTGAGTCTCAAAATTTTAGAACTGTTTCATATATACAATTACCTTTGACTACTCTCGACGATTCATGAACAATTATATGTATGTATATATATATGTACAAGTAAAAACGACTTTCCTACGGTAAAACCCTATTTGCTACAGTAAAAATTACTTTGCTACAGTAAAATACTATTTGCTACAGTAAAACACTATTTGCTGCATTAAAACACTATTTGCTACAGTGAAACCGTATTTTGCTACAGTGCTACACTATTTGTTACACACATCATGCAGGTTATTGCCAAGTGATCTGTGACAAGTGCAACAAGAAAGGACATGTGGCGAAAGATTGTTATGCCATCGTTTATGAAGTAAAGACAAAATCGACCGATGTCAAGAAATGTTATGGATGCGGGAAGTCTGGTCACTTTATAAATCAATGCCCTGATAAGGAGAAGAACAAAGAACCCGCACGTGAGAGGGCATTTAATGTTAGTACCAGTGAAGCACGTGAGGATCTTAATCTTGTCACGGGTACGTTTACCGTTAATAACCAACTAGCTTCTATTATGTTTGATACGGGTGCTGATAGAAGTTATATGTGTAAAGACTTTAGTTCTAAACTAAAATGTGCATCATTACCTCTAGACGATAAATATACTATTGAATTAGCTAATGGTAAACTGATAAAAGCCGATAAAATTTGCTATGGTTGCGAAATAAATCTCGCTGGTAAAACCTTCAAAATCAATTTGATACCCGTAGAATTAGGAAGTTTTGACGTAATCGTTGGCATGGACTGGATGTCCAAAACAAGAGCGGAAGTTGTTTGCGCTGAGAAAGCAATCCGCATCCCTCGTAAGGATGAAACGTCATTAATGATTTATGGGGAGAAGAGCAACTCAAAGCTGAACTTTATCAGCTGTATGAAGGCCCAGAAACTTATAAGAAAAGGTTGTTATGCTATTCTGGCACACATAAAGAAGATCGATACTGAAGAAAGAAGCATTAATGACATGCCGGTTGTAAGATAATATCCCGGAGTATTTCCAGAAGAATTACCGGGGCTACCTCCACACAGATGTGTAGAATTCCAGATTGATCTCATACCAGGAGCTGCACCTGTAGCCCGATCTCCATATAGACTTGCACCTTCAGAAATGCAAGAATTACAAGACCAGTTGCAAGAATTATCGGACCGTGGATTTATTCGTCCTAGTTTTTCACCTTGGGGTGCTCCTATTCTGTTCGTCAAGAAGAAGGATGGATCTATGAGAATGTGCATAGATTACCGAGAATTAAATAAATTAACGATCAAGAATCGGTACCCATTACCGAGGATTGATGATTTGTTTGATCAATTGCAAGGATCAAGTGTTTATTCTAAGATTGATCTACGCTCCGTATATCATCAGCTGAGAGTGAAGGAAGAAGATGTTCCTAAAACCGCGTTCAGAACCCGTTACGGTCACTATGAGTTTCTAGTCATGCCTTTTGGATTAACTAATGCTCCAGCAGTATTCATGGATCTAATGAATCGCATCTATAGACCGTATTTAGACAAATTTGTCATTGTTTTTATCGACGACATATTGATTTACTCGAAGAACAAGGAAGAACATGAGCAACACTTAAGACTGGTACTGGAGATACTCAAGAAAGAAGAATTGTACGCAAAATTTTCGAAGTGTGATTTCTGGTTACAAGAAGTACAATTTTTGGGCCATGTTGTCAGTAAACATGGAATTAAAGTTGACCCTGCAAAGATCGAAGCCATTAGTAAATGGGAAACACCGAAGACTCCAACACAAATCCGCCAATTCTTAGGTCTTGCTGGTTACTACCGAAGATTCATTCAAGATTTCTCTAGAATCGCCAAACCCTTAACTGCATTGACTCAAAAGGGAAAGAAGTATGATTGGTCCACGGATCAGGAATCCTCATTCCAGTTATTAAAGAAGAAGTTAACGTCTGCACCCATTTTGTCATTACCGGAAGGAAATGATGATTTCGTGATCTATTGTGACGCTTCGCGCCAAGGTTTAGGATGTGTATTAATGCAACGTACAAAATTTATCACATATGCCTCACGACAACTAAAAATTCATAAAAAGAACTATACGACGCACGATTTAGAACTTAGAGCAGTAGTTTTTGCACTCAAAATATGGAGACACTATCTATATGGCACCAAGTGTACAGTGTACACCGACCATAAGAGTCTTCAACATATTTTTGATCAAAAACAACTCAATATGAGGCAACGTCACTGGGTAGAGTTGTTAAACGATTACGATTGTGAAATCCGTTACCACCCCGGAAAGGCTAATGTTGTAGCGGATGCCCTAAGTCAAAAAGAAAGAGTAAAACCTCTTAGGGTCTGAGCAATGAATATTACAATTCGTACCGATCTCACAAAGCAAATTCAAGCAGCACAGTTAGAAGCTTTAAAAGAAGAAAACGAAAAAGGCGAAATAAGCAAAGGGTTAGAAAAACAACTTGAAGAAAAAGTCGATGGAACCCTGTATTTTGCTGGTAGGATATGGGTACCAAAACATGGTAACCTAAGGCAACTAGTACTGGATGAAGCACACAAAACGAGGTACTCAATTCACCCAGGAAACAGAAAAATATACCACGATCTCAAGAAGTTTTATTGGTGGCCTAATATGAAAACAGAAATTGCTACTTATGTAAGCAAATGTTTAACGTGTGCAAAGGTCAAAGCTGAGCACCAAAAGCTGTCAGGATTACTGCAACAACCAGAAATTCCGCAGTGGAAATGGGAAAGAATAACCATGGATTTCATTACGAAATTGCCAAGGACTGCAAGTAGTCATGATACTATTTGGGTGATAGTTGATCGTCTAACTAAATCAGCTCACTTTCTACCAATAAAGGAGACAGACAGTATGGAGAAATTAGCACGCCTATATTTGAAGAAAGTAGTTTCCAGGCATGGTGTACCCATCTCTATCATATCTGATCGCGACACCCGATTCACATCACGTTTCTGGCAGTCATTACAAAAAGCATTGGGAACTCGATTAGATATGAGCACCGCTTATCACCCACAGACAGATGGTCAAAGTGAAAGAACAATACAAATATTGGAAGACATGTTACGAGCATGCGTGATTGACTTTGGAACCAGTTGGGATCGACACTTACCGTTGGCAGAATTTTCATACAATAACAGCTATCATACGAGCATCAACGCAGCGCCATTTGAAGCACTTTACGGTAGAAAGTGCAGATCTCCTATCTGTTGGAGTGAAGTAGGAGAAAGACAACTTACTGGACCAGAAATTATTCATGAAACCACCAAAAAGATCATTCAAATACAACAGCGATTGAAAACGGCCATGAGTCGCCAAAAGAGTTATGCTGATGTAAGAAGAAAACCGCTAGAATTTCAAGTGGGCGACAAAGTCATGTTGAAAGTGTCACCTTGGAAAGGCGTAGTACTATTCGGTAAACGAGGAAAGTTAAGTCCTAGGTACGTAGGACCCTTTGAAATCACCGAAAGAATTGGAGCAGTTGCTTATCGATTAAAGCTACCGCAAGAACTTAGTAGTGTTCATGACACATTTCACGTGTCAAATTTGAAGAAAAGTTTAGCTGAAGAGGATGTCGTAATTCCTCTTGACAAAATACGAATCAATGATAAACTCCATTTTGTCGAAGAACCTGTTAAAATCATGGACCGTGAGGTCAAACAATTAAAACAAAGCAAAATACCGATAATTAGGGTTCGTTGGAATGCAAGACGAGGACCCGAGTTTACTTGGGAACGTGAAGATCAAATTAAGCAAAAGTATCCACATTTGTTCACTGATATCGCTCATGAAACAGGTACTACTCAAAATTTCGGGACGAAATTTTCTTTAACGGGGAGGTACTGTGATGACCCGTAATTTTTTGACTTATTTAAACCAATTCTCTATACGATTTATTATTTTAATACGTTAAACAAAGTCTGTTAGATTGAGTCTCAAAATTTTAGAACTGTTTCATATATACAATTACCTTTGACTACTCTCGACGATTCATGAACAATTATATGTATGTATATATATATATGTACAAGTAAAAACGACTTTCCTACAGTAAAACCCTATTTGCTACAGTAAAACACTATTTGCTACAGTAAAACACTATTTACTGCAGTAAACACTATTTGATGTCGACGAACTAGCAAACAAAAACGGAAAAGGCGGCCATGCGATCGCATGGCAAAAACACTGAAAACTCATGCGATCGCATGAGCTACAGTAAATCGAAAAGTAATATAAAAGGCCAGCTTGTTCGACGGAAAATATCACACAATTACGTTCTTTCTCTAAATATTTTATATTTATAATTATAATTATAATTTTAATTTTAAGTTTAATAATAATAAAGTATATTCGAGGGTATTTTTAATTTGGGTTTCAAACCGTTTTAAAATAAGGAAATATTGGGTATTGTTCGGGGTATTATTCTTGAATCCAAGACCAACCATACAGTCGTCTACCATCATTACGTCTACGCAATTTGCCTACAATATTGAATCGCAATATTGAACTGTGAGTTATAGTCACCCTTTTTAAATACTTTAAATATTTTTGGGCTGAGAATACATGCAATTTATTTTAAACGCAATAAAATACAAGTACATACAAAATTCTACACTGAGTTAAACCGAAAATCCCTTAGCTTTGGTAACTAGTAGCTGCCAGTACATAGGATATGGACTGGTGGGCGCGAATAATTGTATATGGATCCATAGGGCTTGACATCCCCGTCCGAGCTAGAGCGCTAGCCTTTTAATGGACGTATGTTATTTAAGTTTAAGACATGTTGGTTTGCGTGTATTAAAACGAATGGGGTAATTATCACTATAGCGTTAAGTTTAGTTACCAGGGTGCTCTGTTATGTAGAATCTATTGATAAACTTTTGATGAAATCTTGTGGTCTATCTTTATATATGTTTATGACTCGAGCAATTAAACCTATAACTCACCAACATTCGTGTTGACTTTTTATCATGTTTTATTCTCAGGTCCTTAGAATGCTTCCGCTGTGATGTGCTTGTTGCCTGCATGGAGTCTCTCATGCTTTGTACAAAGTTTATTGCATTCAAAATAAAACTGCGTTGTGTAATAAATAATTGGACTGTGAAGTCAACCTGTAAATTAAAGACTTATGTATTTTGGGGTTTTGCTTATACCTAAGCACTCGCCCACATGTTTATAACTTTCTATGTTTAGAAAGTCACTTATTTTAATGAATGCAATATTTTATCAAAACGTATCATATAGAGGTCAAAACCTCACTGTGGAATCAATGATTAACGTGCTGCGTCAATAGCGATTTTGACGGGTCGTTACAATTAAATATCTGAAAATCTTGTGGTCTATTAAAATGATGGAAATGAATGATTATGATAAACTAATAAACTTACCAACCTTTTGGTTGACACTTTTAAGCATGTTTATTCTCAGGTATGAAAGAAATCTTCCGCTGTGCATTTGCTCATTTTAGAGATATTACTTGGAGTCATTCATGACATATTTCAAAAGACATTGCATTCGAGTCGTTGAGTTCATCAAGAATATTATTAAGTCATTTATAGTTGGATATATTATGAAATGGTATGCATGCCGTCAACTTTCGATGTCATGAAAGTTTGTCTTTTAAAAACGAATGCAATGTTTGTAAAATGTATCATATAGAGGTCAAATACCTCGTAATGAAATCAACTGATATGAATCATTTATAATCGATATGAACGGGTCGTTAAAGATGTAAACAATGATTTATTTTTACGCTGCAAAACTCATTTAATGATATTTTTAAAACGTCTCATTTAGAGTCGTTCTCGTTATACGCTTGTGTTATGGTATGAATAGTCACAATTACTCCTGGTCCCATTTGGGGGTGTGAAAAATTCCCAAGTATATAAATCCATAAAATTAGAAGCACACATAAGTCTTATCGAAATCGTTTTAATCCTAACTTTCGATCCGTAAATCGAAACCATAGAATATCTAAACGCAAATTTAATAGTTTTTTGAAAGCTATTCAGTAAGAAACATGTTAAGATCAGTATCATAACATAATATCTCAGAAAAATCAGATTTAATAACGAAGTTGCATTAAAACCCTAATTGCACGTATCTTGTTAACCGTTTATCGAAATCGCGCGTTATCTATATGCAAAATTATTGATTTTTGAGAGCAATCCCATTATGTACTAATATTAATTGTATATAGCATGTAAAAGTAGGTTTCAATCAGTTTCAATTTCGTGATTTCAACAAAATTGTATAAACTATCAATAAATCACAAAATCACATGTATACAAACAAGACTTGAGCACTAGACTATAATACAACCCTATTCAAGCATTAAAAGGATGAAAACTAGAAATTGTAGTTTTTGGATCTTACCCTAATCACAAAATCGTTAGTATAGATGTGTAGAGCACGACGAGAGGATCACGAATATATAAACGATCAAGCAAGCAAGCAATTGTTGAGCTTTTGTTCCTTGAAGATGTCGAAAATGGTGGTAGGGTTGGGGCTGTTATGATTGTGAATGGGAGTAAAGAAGAAGTCGTGACTCTTTTTTTTTTGTTAAATGGTATTATGGATTGTTTAGGGCTAAATTAAAAGGCTAGGTGGATCATTAACTAAACGGGACACAATTAAAATCAAATGAATGAGCTAGTGGGTGGTGGCTGAATGGTCTTAGGAAGGAGTCCATGCACTCTTTTTAGCTAGCTAAATTAATTCTCTAAGGCTCGTTTCTAAGTGCCGTTAACAGTATCCGAGAAACGTGAACTGAACGTTCAACGAATTCTTAGCGCTTTTAATTTATAATGTTTATAATAAATCAAAAGTATTTTAAAAACTTAATAATTATATAAAATAATTATTAAAAAAAAATTATCATTCGTTTCGTTGTCTTAAAGACGTTTTCTCGATTTTCTCTAACCGTACGTTTTTCTCGCGTTTTTCACGTTTCTCGCATACTTCTAAACCAAAGTATGAAATCATATAATATGTAGCACATACTAAAATAGCATATCCCAAAAAAAAAAAAGTTCTAGCGTATAAATTCATTAGAATTTAACTAACGGTCGTTACGTATTTAACGGAAAAAGTCGGGTTGTTACACGCGACCTTGTACTCGCCAACTAAACCAGTATCCATTATCACGAAAAATAATGATCACCCCTATCGTGACTTGGGACCGAAGAAGAACCCACAAAAATCTCATTACTCGAACCAATATCATCAACTTTATCCTCTAAAATATTAACCGAGTAGAAAATCGGCGAAGAAGTAGCAGCAATCTCATCCAAAATATCCTTATAAAGGGGTTCGACGATGGTTGAACCAACATCGTGAGTCACACAATTCCCTGGAATAGGCACGACCACTTCATTAACCGCACAATTCCCTTTGCATTTTAAACCGCACGGACAAGAAAATGGCAACTTTGTGGTGTCACCATCCTTATCAACATGGTGTGGATCCATGTTAACAATAATGACATTTGATCGATCTGGTAGATTGTCAACCATGTTCATGTCTACAACGCTATTAGGCACGGTTTGGCAATTAGCTCGTAACGCTACATTGACTCTCTCAAAGTGATTGTTATAAGGTTCCAACCCAACTATGTGAACCGAAACAGTAGTACCACCATTCATCATCCATCACCACCAACATCGGATTCCACCATCGGAATAGTCTTGATGATGCGTGCATAACAATACATCATCACCCTCTAAATTTATACAAGAATTAAACACTATAAACAAGCACACACAACTAACGAGCAATTAAAACCCAGTTATTATAGCACTTCAATGTAAGTATTATTTTCAAGTTCATCCCAAGAGAGCGGTGTAAGTAGAATAATTAAAACTTATTAATTGTCCTAGGGTTTGTTTGATTGGGGGTTTTGCGATTGATTTTAACTATCAATTAAACTTTCTCAAATAAACAAACTTAAACTTAACAATCATACTAGCAACAAGTAACAAGTAACTAAGAATTGAGATTTAATCAATAAACAAAGAGTGTTCACTTACCTAATCCTCTCTATGCTTGGATTACCCTATTTTGACCAAATTGATATCGCATTAGTTGTTTGAACTATTATCTGTTTAGCATTACTACCAAACCTTAATCAAATTATATTTTTGCAAATTCACATAAGCATGATATCCTAAGATAAAGTTAAGTATGAGTTGGTTATTGAGATTATGATTGGGTTGAAATCACTTAAAACCCTTCAACTATCAACATCACTTAAGATAGTCAAACACCACTATGTTGAACAAAGGTCAATTGAAAACCAACTTAGATTAGAAACACAATCACTTGAAATCCCTATTATAGTTGTCTACATCACCTAAGGTGTTGAAGAACAAATTGATTCACTTCTCAAATCACTAAGAGAGCTACTCAATCTATGTAATCGAAGTAAGACCTATATCAAATCATAACAATGGACCTCATAGCTAACACAATAACACTTGCTCATGTATTTTCATTCAAAGCAACTTTATTCAATTAATTAAGGGCTAATCATATGCATTAGAGATTCATAGATAAGCAAACACAAACTAATTAGCCAAGCATGGCTAAGATTACACTAATAATAAGCATAGAAACACAAATAAACATCATCTTGAGTGATTAAAACTAATTAGTTCAAAACTAGATAAAGAAAAGTGGAGATTACAACCCAAAATGATAAAGAGAAGAAGATCTAGAGCTAATAATGATGAAACTTGAGCTTGCTTCCTTCAATTCACCTTCAAACTCTAATGGATGATGAAATTAGGGTTTTGTGTGTGAAATTCGGACTAAAAACTGCAGCTCTCTAACCAACACACTCAAAATGACCTAATCTCTTCCCTTTTATAGTGCTGAAAATTCTGGGCTGAATCAGCGTCAGGAGCGCCGCTTTTGTCTCAAGAGCGGCGCTTTTGGCTAAAAATAGGAGCGGCGCTTTTGTATTCAGGTGCGGCGCTATTCTTGGTAAGAGCGGCGCTTTTGTATTTATGTACGGCGCTTTTGTCCACTGGTGGAAATTGGAGCCAAAACGTGTATGAGAATGTCGCTTTTCCCTGAGGAGCGGCGCTTTGAATCATCAGGAGCGGCGCACTTTGACTAGAAGCGGCGCTTTTGGGGCTATTTCCTGCAGTTGTCATTTTCTTTGCAATTTTTGATAAGGATTTGGTCAATTTTACACCAAATCAGGCTTTTAGCCTTGAACCGACACTTTAGTGCAGAAACACAACTTCCGGGCCCAATGATCCTCTAAAATGAATGAAATGAGGGAGATATTGCAAGATAAAACGTGTATAATTGGAGTAATATCAAACCCCCTACATTTGAACATTGCTTGTCCTCAAGCAAGCAAATCAATAGAACAAGGCTTGGAGAAAAATTGCGTTCAATGATCAAAGCCAAAGTGCAATGTTTATGTAATAAATAATACCTCCAAGAATGAGCATTTTGATGGCTAGAATGAAATCCAAACGCTTGCATATGCCGAGGACCAAGCATTCTTCTTCTCTCCTTCTTCTACTACAAACACAAACTCAATTCAACGCTTCAAATAGTCTTCAATTACCACCAAAATCAACCACAATTCAAACCTAAGTCTACCCGAATCAATCATTCCCATGTCAAAGTCAACTCCATCTCCTAAGAGGTCATAAAACATCAATCATCAAGTATAAGATTTTCACAATATCAAACTTTGACCTCCTTGGCTTTGACCAATTATGTATGATTCGCGGGCTAGCCATCAACTCATCAAAATATCAATCAAATATAATCTCAACATCATTCACAATATACTCAAACTCATCAAAATAGACATAAGGTGCCTCTAAATATATGCAACAAGCTCTAATCACCATAAAAATCACAAAATGTATCCAAAATGAATAAGGGCCACGAAGATCATAAAAATTACCATTTGCCAAGGAGTCCTTCGTGTATAAAGTGTATGTCCCCAAAAAGTATGCTCCTTTAAACAACCCCGCGATGGCTATCCCTCTTCCACCTCCATGCCTCCAAAACACCAATGATTCGTCAATTCCAAAAATAATCGTCAATTCCATGTTTAGTTAAGGTGGGTGTGCCAAAGCTAGGGGACTGAGTACCCCTATCTTTATTGGCCAACCTGGGCTCGGGATGACCGACACTCATCAAGCTTTCTATCACAACTCTATAGTTTCTCTCATAGTAGGGCGAAAGCATTGACGGAGGTTCGTGGAATTAGGGCCCCATGTGGCTAAATAAAAGGGTCCATCAATTACATAATTTAGGCGGACTTTGAATTCCTTGACGAGCGGGTGTGAGCCACTCATGAGTGTTAAAGAAGAAACCTTTAACACCCGACTAGGAAGATTTACTTCGTAAAAAGTCAAACTTAACTTGGGAGACTTTACTCCCAAGCTTTGGAACAAGAGAATCACTTGGAAGACTTTACTTCCAAGTTTGGAATGCAATACAACTTAACTTGGAAGACTTTACTTCCAAGTTTGGAAGACTTAACTTCCAAAATGACAAATAGGAGGACTTGACTCTCCCAGGAGTGTCAAAGCTCGAGGCTTTTATTCACTCGTCTACTTCCCACATAACAAGCTTTTATGCTTATATTAAGAAAAGGTAGGAAGTAGTAACTACCGTTCCGTTAATTGATAGAACATAGGGTGCCATAGCTTTTGGCTATGGCGTTTGTTGTCTAGTAACACTAGCACGAAGCCATTGCTCTTCATCAAGAAGATAGCACACTATGAAGCTCAGTGGCTCCTCTTCTCTCGGCATGATACATCGGTTGAAACATCGTGAAATGATGAGACAACCAATGTCAATATAAAATGGTGTGGATTAGGAAGTCTCCCACACCAAGTAAAACGACATTCGGGAGACTTAACTCCCTACATGGATGGACTTGACTCATCCGAAAGTGTTAAAGCATCATGCTTTAAACACTTGGTTTTTGCAACAACATGCATGGAAGACTTTAACTTCCATGTAAAAGAATTGATTTTTCTTTTGATTTCATCATTTAAGCACAAATCATTTGAAAGTGGAAGACTTTACTCCCACTTGGAATTGCAATTACAAACACAAGGGGAAGACTTTACTTCCCTAATTTTGAACCACAAGGAAAAGACTTTACTTTTCCAAAAAAATTCAAGTTTTAAACCATTTTAGTGATTATGATTTGTATAAATGTAATGGCTAAAAACTTGTTCCAAAAATTGATCAACATTGCAAGCTTAATATTTGATAAGCATATATGACAAGTTAAATCCAAAAAGTTCAAAATGACTCGAAATTTACTCTCCCCCTACATTTAGTTTGATGCAATGCCCTCATTGTATTAAACGATAGAATAAGTAAAAATGAGGGGCATTTTAGAAATAGAATAGATGAGAGAAGAGAAAATAAAACCCGGATTAAATCAATTGATCTTTGTTGTCACCATTCGGATAATACTTAGTCACCAAAATTTTCATGTCGATGAGTGTAACACCCCGTTTTCCCCGTATATGATTTATAAGTGTATTGGGTATGTACGATAGGAGTTTGAAGGATTTGAGACGTGTTCGGGTGTTAAAGTCTTGTACGTGGGAGAAGGGCTCAGGTCGAGCTTTGGGTCGTGGCGAGACAAACGAAGCCGCGGCGCGGCATTCTACTGAAACAAAGATCAGAAGTTAGGTTTAAAATGATCCCAGACTTAGTCAAATGTCGCGGCGTGACATTTAAGGCCGCGGCGCGGCATACTGCACGAACTGGCACCAGATTCTTGTAATTTTAAATGAAGTTCAAGGGCAATTTGGTCTTTTCACGTTTAAGCCAGATTTGAGGATTTAACCTCATCCATTCATTTCATTTCTTATTTTCTTTTCCTTTTTCTTTCATTTTCTCCCAAGAAACTCAAATACCCAAAGTGATTCAAGTGGGATTTTGGAAAGGAAGAAGCGGGTTTTGATCTTTGGCGTAGTTGACAAGTTTGTTCTCCTCGTTCTTAGCTACACGGTGATACTAGTGGTAAGCTCTAACTCCGAATTTTATTTTCTTGTTCATCATTCAAATTTGGGGCTTTTAATTATATGATTCATAGATGGAACCCCTTTAGTTGTTAATTGAAGATTAACACCAAGATTCGAGTTTGTAAGTGTTAAAGGCGGGTTTTGGGTTGGTTAATGATTTAACCATGTTTAAGACTTGTAAATGGTGTACAATCACTAGCATTAGTGATTATTGGTGTTTTGGAGACTTTTAGGGTTTTCGTGGTTGACTAATTTTGACTAGAGTCAAAATTAGGGTTTGTTGAGGATTATGACCCGAATGTCGATTCGATGAGGTTTGTAAACTTAAAATGGATTAAGTTGATATATGAAACCGAGTTAAACATGTTTTGGTGTCAAAACTTGTAAATGGTGAGATTTTGACCTTATGGGTCAAAATTAGGGTTTATGGGCGATTTTGAGAACGATAAGTGTTTAACACTTGTGTTCGAGTTTAATTGGCATATTAGGACCATTATCACTTGTGTTAGTGATTATTGGTTAGTTTGGGCGCGGTTTATCCTTGGAAGTGCATTTGGGTCGAAATTGCACTAAGTGTCGAATTGGGTTGGTTTGTAGATCCAATCTAAGTGTGTTGTTGAATTTGTGATAATGGATTAGGTACTTTCCAATTGACGAGTTGCGGATTACTTGGAAGCTTTTCTTCAAGGCAGCAAGGTGAGTGTTAATATCCTATATGCATATGTATGTGTAGGATGGGTGCGGGTCGGGTGAAGTGATTCTCGGCTATAGAGCTCACTTCACATATAGGTGGATTTGATGAACTTTTGTATGAGTCCAATTGGCACGTTTGTGCGTTTTGGTTGACCACCTTTGGCGAGGTACACGCTTGTGTGTACGTTATAACACGTGGTTGTGATTTGGATGTTATAACCCCAATGGCGAAGGGTTAATTTGTCGTGATGTGGATAACCCTGACGTGGTGGATTTTATAATCCCGTGACCGTGGGTTTGAATTGGAGAAGTGGATCTCGTGTAGTTCGGATTCACGATGACGCGTGTAGTTCGGTCATCTTATTGGAAATGAATCTCGTGTAGTTCAGATTCATGGTGACTCGTGTAGTTCGGTCATCTTATTGAGGTAGTAATCTCGTGTGGTTTCGGATTACTAAGGCTCGTGTAGTTCGGCCAACCTCGATGTTGTGAAGATAGTAATCTCGTGTGGGTTCGAATTACTAAGGCTCGTGTAGTTTGGCCAATCTTCATTGTGGCGTTTGGTATTCGGTAATGGGTTAAGGGGTTAACCTTATTCGTTTTATATTGTTATATATATATTAATGTAATGTTGTGTTGTAGCTAACCCTCCGGGTGTAGCTTATTGGCGTTGTTCACATCGTCGTTGGTGAACTTATACTTTGTTGATATCTTTAGCTTGTTGCTTAGAGATCGTACGGTATGCTTAGTGTAGTTGCCTTATACATGGATGCTTCGGTATGCGGTATTTGATATTTGTGTGGCGTGTCCATTTTATACATATATATGTATGTAGTATATTATCATTCACTAAGCGTTAGCTTACCCTATCGTTGATGATATTTTTATAGGTTCGCATGCTTGGCGGCTCGGGTAAGCTTGGGGATTAGAGATCTTGGCTAGGTTGCTTAGAAGATCTTGCTTTTGTACTCGACTAGGATTTGGGTAGCGTAGTCTCAAATCACCATGCTCGGTTTTGTTGGAAACTAAACTAGTTGGGTCGTGTATGTCCGTTTGGACAATTAACTAATGTATTAAATGTTTTAAGGTTATTAAACCTTCTATTGTAATTAAAGATGTTTATGGAAACACAAATGGGACCTAAAGTGTTATTTAAAGCGTATTAAAAAGAAAAAATTTTATGGGTCGGTTTTAATACGGGTTGGGTCGTTACAAGTGGTATCAGAGCATGGTCTACGGGATTTAGGCGACTTGAGATAGGTGCCTAGACTTAGAGGTGAACGGGTTGGGTCGTTACAAGTGTGCTTATTTGTTGCGGGACTTGTAGGTGAACGGGTCGGAACGGGTTATAGTTAGTGCCTTGTTTGTAGGTGGAATAACTAGGATTTTTGGCTTGTGTTGTGATGCTATTCCCTTGCGTGTGTTTATATGTGGAATCGTCGTTGTGTTGGTTATATCATCGAGCGAGGCGGTCATTGTACTAACGAGTTGAGATGACGTGTGTGCATAATAAGGACTTGCAAACCTTATTACGGGTGCAAATCGTGTCTAACAAGTGATGTACGATGAGTGTTTAGCAAGATGGACCGGTGTGACGTGTGTGGTTTATTACGTTCGTGATCTAATCGCTTTGCATTCCTTAGAATGGCAACGGGAAGTGGGATCGAGACGAACAATTTGGAGTTTAACGCTAGAGTTGCGGCCGCCGTTGCGGAGCAAATGAGTGCGTTTCGAGAAGAAATGGATAGGAAGTATTCCGAATTTCGGGGTAGTAGTGAAATGGAGCGTTGTCTTAAGAGCTTCATGAGGACTAAACCCCCAATGTATGACGGGAAACCGGATCCTTTGATAAGCACAACTTGGATCTCGGATGTCGAAGGGTGTTTTTGTACCATTGAATGCCCTCCTGAGAAGAGGACAAGACTCGCTACTAGTTTGTTGCGGGGTAGGGCAAAGGATTGGTTGGATGGTAAGATTGATCTTGTCGGTGGTGAACCGTTTATGGCGTTATCATGGGACGAGTTTAAGAAGGAATTCTTCGAGGAGTTCCGAACTTCAGCCGATTTTTCGGAAATGCGTAATGAGTTGCGAAATTTGCAACAGGGTTCTATGGATTTGAATACTCTCAAGACGACCTTTATGGCGAAGGCTCGTTTTTGGCCGGAGTATTTGGGGAATGATAATTTGTTGATCCAAGATTTCTATCGAACCTTGAATGATGACTTGAAGAATAAGATTAGCCGGGGTCACGCGAAATCATTTGCGGAATTATTCGCCGTGACTAGAGGTTTCGAGTCGTATAAGCGATCAAAGATTGGTGAACCTTCAAGCGAGAGAAGGGTTGTTTCGTATGGTGCTCCGAGTAAGAGGACTAAGGGTCCGAGTGTGAGCACGGGTGGTACGCGGACGGGTATACCGGATTCTAGTGCATCTAGATGTTACAATTATGGCATGAGGGGTCACAAGTCTTGGGAATGTTCGGTACCAAAGGGAGATGGCATGGTGTGCTTCAATTGCCAAGAAGAAGGACATCGTAAGTCGGAATGTCCCAAGTTAGCGGGGACGGGTGCGGCAAGGAGACGTTAAGGTACGTTTCGTTTTAATAAATATGCCCTTTGATTATTTATTAAGTGTCGTTTGAATTTGAGTTGATTAAGTGCCTTGTGTTGTGCATATTGTTGTTATGGGTGACGTTCCTAATGGAAGTACCCTATGGTGACGTTTTGATTGTTGGGCGAAGGGCGTAAGACTTGGCGTAATCAAGCATTCCTTAGTATTTGGGAAATGTTTCTACCAAGCCATGGAAATGGGTTTTGGTGTTCGATTGTTAAGCGTGTGTTCGCTTGTATGTTAGAGTTGATGAACCATGAGGTTCGACGGGTGAGATGAAACCCTTGAAATCGAGTGTTTTGGATCTCGTTGTACGTTGGTAAAGGAGTCTACGTGATGTGCCTCTTTTATACCTACTAGCGTGGTGTTCGACTCCGATTATGTTGTGGTTACATTGTACTTAGGGTACCGAAGTGAAACCCTTAGGTACATGAGTGACAAGGTGGAAGTTGACAAACTAAAGCAATTGGATGATTACGAGGGATTTGGGTTGTGTAATTGGTGGTACACTTTTCGTTCGGAGTGTTTAAGGATAGGTTAAGATCCTTAGTATGCTCAAGGTTGGAGCAAGATATGGTGATGGGTCGTGTGAACCCAATTGTTGTAAAGTCTACCCTTGGTAGCATTATACAATTGTACTAGTTGTGGAGATGGAACGTAGTTCCAAGTGGGGGAGTTACACTCCAGCACGAGGAGGCCTTAGGGTGAGATTTCGGATGACGTTTTAGTAGGTTCGAAAATTGTGTTGGGACCTAGTTTTGGTCGGTTTGTGGTAGAGTACAATTTCGGTTAAATTGTACTTATGATTTTGGATTTTAATTATCACCGATGTGGTAATGTGGTAAATCTCGTTGAGAGATAATGGACGTGTTTGACGAGTAAGGTGAAATCCCTCGGTTAAGGGATGTGCGTATCAGATTCTCTTCTAGAGAACTTTTGTTTTGTTCCTATGTTTGATATAGGTGGTTCTTGCTCGATTGTGTGGATGGTTAGTGGTACCCGTTAGGGTTCACTATAGTGTAGCAGAGCGCGATGTTACGCTACTCGTTGTTCGAGGCCAAAAGGGCGTTGATTGGTGAAGCATGACCTTCGGGGTCCGCTGACTTCATCATGGTTATTGATTGGTGGAGCATGACTTTCGAGTCCGCTGACTTCATCATGAGCGAGGTGTTATATCAGTGAAGCATGACCGTTGACGGGGTCCGCTGACTTCATCCGGTGTTGAGATTGGTGAAGCATGATCTTCGGGTCCGCTGACTTCATCATGGTAGTGAATCGCGTGTGGTTTCGGATTCACGATGAAGCGTGTGGTTTCGGTCATCTTATTGTGGAAGTGAGTCGCGTGTAGTTCGGATTCACAAATGATTCGTGTGGTTTCGGTCATTGTATTGAGGAATGAGTCTTGTGTAGTTCGGATTCACAAATGACTCGTGTAGTTCGGTCATTCCTCCGGGATAGTGACTCTCGTGTAGTTCGGATTCACTAAGGCGCGTGTAGTTCGGCCAATCCCGATTGTTGTTGTGGTGAAGGTAGTGAGTCGCGTGTAGTTCGGATTCACTAAGGCGCGTGTGTTTTCAGCCAGCCTTCGTGTCGTGTGATCTATTGGTTATTTGATACACCAATGGTGGGGTCGTAAGGACCATGTTGTGTGAACTATCGGTTGTTTTATACGCCGATGGTGGGGTCGTGAGGACCATGTTGTATGATTAGTGACGATAGCCGCGCTTCGCTCACGTGTTGTTACGGGTGTGACAATAGTCGATTTTTTACACCTTGGGATTAACGTTACCATAGTCGTTTTGGGCGTTATCGGTCTTAACTGTTTGTTATGATGTTACGGTAGTTGCGTATTGGTCGTATTGCGCACTACAAGGTATGTTTAGTGATTAGTGTTATCTGTAAGGATTCTATTGGTTCGGTCTTCATCGCTTCGGGTTGTTGACCTTAGGTTGAGACTTGGTTGTTTTTAGCTTCGTACTCGGTAAGGGTATGCTAAGGAATTGATATCTCGATACGAGATTGGTTGAGTTTTCCCGATGTGAGGGATTGAGTTAGTGCTAGTGCTCGGAATTGGAATTTGATAAATCGCGGGTGACGATTTAGCTATTAAGGGTAACTCTTTGAGAAGAATTGTCTAAGGGATCGTTGTATACTTCGGTTGTTGCGTGTATTATACGTCTCGGGATGCGATCAAGTGTGTAATTTGTCATTGGATTAACCATTAGGTTAGCGAATTTGTGGTAGAAGTCGGTTTGAAATGCATGTTCGACGACCATTGAGTGTGGGTCCGTTTGGGTTCGTGACTAGGATCACGAGGACGTGATCGAATCTAAGTGGGGGAGAGTTGTAACACCCTGTTTTCCCCGTATATGATTTATAGGTGTATTGGGTATGTACGATAGGAGTTTGAAGGATTTGAGACGTGTTCGGGTGTTAAAGTCTTGTACGCGGGAGAAGGGCTCAGGTCGAACTTTGGGTCGCGGCGCGACAAACGAGGCCGCGGCGCGGCATTCTACTCAAACAAAGATCAGAAGTTAGGTTTAAAATGATCCCAGACTTAGTCAAATGTCGCAGCGCGACATTTAAGGCCGCGGCGCGGCATACTGCACGAACTGGCACCAGATTCTTGTAATTTTAAATGAAGTTCAAGGGCAATTTGGTCTTTTCGCATTTGAGCCAGATTTGAGGATTTAACCTCATCCATTCATTTCATTTCTTATTTTCTTTTCCTTTTTCTTTCATTTTCTCCCAAGAAACTCAAATACCCCAAGTGATTCAAGTGGGATTTTGGAAAGGAAGAAGTGGGTTTTGATCTTTGGCGTAGTTGACAAGTTTGTTCTCCTCGTTCTTAGCTACACGGTGATACTAGTGGTAAGCTCTAACTCCGAATTTCATTTTCGTGTTCATCATTCAAATTTGGGGCTTTTGATTGTATGATTCATAGATGGAACCCATTTAGTTGTTAATTGGAGATTAACACCAAGATTCGGGTTTGTAAGTGTTAAAGGCGGGTTTTGGGTTGGTTAATGATTTAACCATGTTTAAGACTTGTAAATGGTGTACAATCACTAGCATTAGTGATTATTGGTGTTTTGGAGACTTTTAGGGTTTTCGTAGTTGACTAATTTTGACTAGAGTCAAAATTAGGGTTTGTTGAGGATTATGACCCGAATGTCGATTCGATGAGGTTTGTAAACTTAAAATGGATTAAGTTGATGTATGAAACCGAGTTAAACATGTTTTGGTGTCAAAACTTGTAAATGGTGAGATTTTGACCTTATGGGTCAAAATTAGGGTTTATGGGCGATTTTGAGAACGATAAGTGTTTAACACTTGTGTTCGGGTTTAATTGGCATATTAGGATCGTTATCACTTGTGTTAGTGATTATTGGTTAGTTTGGGCGCGGTTTGTCCTTGGAAGTGCATTTGGGTCGAAATTGCACTAAGTGTCGAATTGGGTTGGTTTGTAGATCCAATCTAAGTGTGTTGTTGAATTTGTGATAATGGATTAGGTACTTTCCAATTGACGAGTTGCGGATTACTTGGAAGCTTTTCTTCAAGGCGACATGGTGAGTGTTAATATCCTATATGCATATGTATGTGTAGGATGAGTGCGGGTCGGGTGAAGTGATTCTCGGCTATAGAGCTCACTTCACATATAGGTGGATTTGATGGACTTTTGTATGAGTCCAATTGGCACGTTTGTGCATTTTGGTTGACCACCTTTGGCGAGGTACACGCTTGTGTGTACGTTATCACACGTGGTTGTGATTTGGATGTTATAACCCCAATGGCGAAGGGTTGATTTGTCGTGATGTGGATAACCCCGACGTGGTGGATTTTATAATCCCGTGACCGTGGGTTTGAATTGGAGAAGTGGATCTCGTGTAGTTCGGATTCACGATGACGCGTGTAGTTCGGTCATCTTATTGGAAATGAATCTCGTGTAGTTCGGATTCATGGTGACTCGTGTAGTTCGGTCATCTTATTGAGGTAGTAATCTCGTGTGGTTTCGGATTACTAAGGCTCGTGTAGTTCGGCCAACCTCGATGTTGTGAAGATAGTAATCTCGTGTGGGTTCGGATTACTAAGGCTCGTGTAGTTCAGCCAATCTTCATTGTGGCGTTTGGTATTCGGTAATGGGTTAAGGGGTTAACCTTATTCGTTTTATATTGTTATATATATTAATGTAATGTTGTGTTGTAGCTAACCCTCCGGGTGTAGCTTATTGGCATTGTTCACATCGTCATTCGTGAACTTATACTTTGTTGATATCTTTAGCTTGTTGCTTAGAGATCGTACGGTATGCTTAGTGTAGTTGCCTTATACATGGATGCTTCGGTATGCGGTATTTGATATTTGTGTTGCGTGTCCATTTTATACATATATATGTATGTAGTATATTATCATTCACTAAGCGTTAGCTTACCCTCTCGTTGATGATATTTTTATAGGTTCGCATGCTTGGCGGCTCGGGTAAGCTTGGGGATTAGAGATTTTGGCTAGGTTGCTTAGAAGATCTTGCTTTTGTACTCGATTAGGATTTGGGTAGCGTAGTCCCAAATCACCATGCTCGGTTTTGTTGGAAACTAAACTAGTCGGGTCGTGTATGTCCGTTTGGACAATTAACTAATGTATTAAATGTTTTAAGGTTATTAAACCTTCTATTGTAATTAAAGATGTTTATGGAAACACAAATGGGACCTAAAGTGTTATTTAAAGCGTATTAAAAGGAAAAAAATTTATGGGCCGGTCTTAATACGGGTTGGGTCGTTACAATGAGCTTGACGCCGGAACTTAATGCCAATCTTGGATCAATCATCAAAGTTTATCCTGCCACTAAGATCCACAACAAGCAAAATACCACAAGCATACACAAATGCATCCACAAACAATTGTCAAATTATTACAAGCATAATGGTGATCATGTGTGAGAGTTGCAATACAAGTGTACTACCTCACACCGAATCAATAATCCGAGATTCCACAAGACAATTCTCAAATTAAGTTAAGTTAAATGCTAAATTATTAAAATTGTTTCACAGACCATTACCAAGATGAATTACCAATTACCCATTGTGAGTTGGGTTTGCCGTTGAGGTGTGTGTCCCTAGCCAATCATCAATACCCAAACAAGGCATTGGGAGCTTCTACAAGTCATTGAAATTGACTTTTAAGAACTTTGCAATCCGAGTCACATAATGACCACCAACACTTAGATGCCTAGACTTCTCGCCACTTGCGTCGAATAGATAACTTGCGATGAGGTTGGGGATATGAAGATGTTTTTGCTTGTGAACACGATGAATCAACCAAATATCGAACAATGTCATCTTATCAACATCCTCCGTTCGGTGGAAGACCGATTGGGCGAATTCAACATTGCTAATCTTGTGTCAAACCTTCTTTGGAACAAACTCGCATGGGTTAAAGGTTTCACAACTTTTCAAGTACATGTAGGTAACATCGGGGTAGGCTTCGGAATAGAGACCTAGACTCTCCATGAATTGACACATGTTCATTTGCCTTTCTTTTCCCCTAGCCTAAATGTTAGGTAGGTGTCTAACCATGGCGAGCGGACCTTGAAATGAACCCCTAAAGTTCCCAAAAATTCACGGGTTAGTGTTGGGTAGATGTCCTCACGCATGTAAAGAAGAGGTTCCCATGGGCGCGAAACTTGATGATGGTCATTAACTATGAGTGCGTCCTGAATCTCATGCCCTTACAAAAGGATCGGACGATTAAAAGTTTAAGCCAAATATCCCACTAGCTAACCGCTCCCCGGCAGCGGCGCCAAGAAATTGATGATGCGTGCATAACAATACATCATTACCCTCTAAATTAATACAAGAATTAAACACTACAAACAAGCACACACAACTAACGAGCAATTAAAACCCGGTTATTATAGCACTTCAATGTAAGTATTCTTTTCAAGTTCGTCCCAAGAGAGCAGTGTAAGTAGAATAATTGAAACTTATTAATTGTCCTAGGGTTTGTTTGATTGGGGGTTTTGCGATTGATTTTAACTATCAACTAAACTTTCTCAAATAAACAAACTTAAACTTAACAATTATACTAGCAACAAGTAACAAGTAACTAAGAATTGAGATTTAATCAATAAACAAAGAGTGTTCACTTACCTAATCATCTCTATGCTTGGATTGCCCTATTTTGCCCAAATTGATATCGTATTAGTTGTTTGAACTATTATTTGTTTAGCATTACTACCAAACCTTAATAAAATTATACTTTTGCAAATTCACATAAGCATAATATCCTAAGATCAAGTTAAGTATGAGTTGGTTATTGAGATTATGCTTGGGTTGAAATCACTTAAAACCATTCAACTATCAAAATCACTTAAGATAGTCAAACACCACTATGTTGAACAAAGGTCAATTGAAAACCAACTTAGATTAGAAACAAAATCACTTGAAATCCCTATTATAGTTGTCTAGATCACCTAAGGTGTTGAAGCACAAATTGATTCACTTCTCAAATCACTAAGAGAGCTACTCAATCTATGTAATCAAAGTAAAACCTATATCAAATCATAGCAATGGACCTCATAGCTAACACAATAACACTTGCTCATGTATTTTCATTCAAAACAACTTTATTCAATTGATTAAGGGCTAATCCTATATATTAGAGATTCATAGATAAGCAAACACAAACTAATTAGCCAAGCATGGCTAAGATTACACAAATAATAAGCATAGAAACACAAATAAACATCATCTTGAGTGATCAAAAGTAATTAGTTCAAAACTAGATAAAGAAAAGCGGAGATTACAACCCAAAATGATAAAGAGAAGAAGATCTAGAGCTAATAATGATGAAACTTGAGCTTGCTTCCTTCAATTCACCTTCAAACTCTAATGGATGATGAAATTAGGGTTTTGTGTGTGAAATTCGGACTAAAAACTGCAGCTCTCTAACCAACACACTCAAAATGACCTAATCTCTTCCCTTTTATAGTGCTGAAAATTCTGGGCTGAATCCGCGTCAGGAGCGCCGCTTTTGTCTCAAGAGCGGCGCTTTTGGCTAAAAATAGGAGCGGCGCTTTTGTATTCAGGTGCGGCGCTATTCTTGGTAAGAGCGGCGCTTTTGTCCACTGGTGGAAATTGGAGCCAAAACGTGCATGAGAGCGCCGCTTTTCTCTGAGGAGCGGCACTTTGGATCATCAGGAGCGGCGCTCTTTGACTAGGAGCGGCGCTTTTGGGGCTGTTTCCTGCCGTTGTCATTTTCTTTGCAATTTTTGATAAGGATTTGGTCAATTTTATACCAAATCAGGCTTTTAGCCTTGAACCGACATTTTAATGCAGAAAAATAGCTTTCGGGCCCAATGATCCTCTAAAACGAATTAAATGAGGGAGATATTGCGAGATAAAACGTGAATAATTGGAGCAATATCAAGTCTCATCCTTACAAACCACCCGGTTTGAACACACTAAGAGATCCATAGGGAATCCTTTATGATGTGACCGGTTAATGTCATCGAACTTAGCCACCTCGTTCACCTGGATATGAAAGGAATCGGGGGTTAAATTGCTCATGACTTTCCTTCCCACATTCAAGATTAGTGAAAAATTTCCCATTTCCATGAACACGTGAGCGGTGCCGAGTTGATATACCTCAGATAAACACTTAGCCACATCAAGAACGTTAACAAAATTCGCAAAGATCACCGAAATATTCTTCAAAGAGAAATATCTGACCGGGATCCAGGAAATCAACAAGCATAAAATGTGCCTTATAACTCCTTTTTTGGTTAGGGGAGGACCCTCCGATGCTCATCTTCGTTCTCATATTATTCTGAAAATGTGTGTTTTTATCATTTGTCATTTTAACATTTCTCAAAGATAAATTATTGAACGGCAAATATAATGAATTTTGAAATTTAATAAACGAGGCGTATAAAATTTTATTAAAATAAACAACTAGACTAGATTAGCTGGTAACAAATGTAAAGCAATCGACCGATATATTTGTAATCTCTCACACATAATATTTAATACCTATTCATAATCATAATGAAACAGTTGACTTATAACTTATGTTTATTTACTAGTATTATTAAACTAAACCAGATTTTCAAATATTACAGTATTTATTTGGGTTTATATCATTAGCTAGGTGTATAAACTCTGTTGACTTTTGATATTTTAATGAAATTTAAATTTTAAAATTAACCCAAAATAAGGTACTTGTTCTTGGTACAATATAGTACAGGTTATACTTAACACGTCTTCAAGTCGTAATCACAAAGCTCAATTAGGGAAGAATCTATCCAGCCAACTAAATGGAGGTTGTTTGGTTATTAATTTAGAAAGTTTTCAACTATTCGTGATGCATGCCATAATACATGCCAAGTGGGGCAAAATCTATCGAAAGAATTTTTTGCTGTACTGATGGAGGTCATTTGCTTATTTTTGGTCATTTAGTTTATCTGTATAATTTTTTTTTTTTTTCTTTTTTTGGTAAAGAAATTTACCCGGTAAAAATTTTAAAGTAAAATCCGTGTAGAGCATTGGAGCTTCTACAACCTATTCTATAAATTCTCGCTTCCTATAAAGATTACTACTATTATATATATATATATATATATATATATATAGGGGCAGGATCAATGGGGAAGTAACCAATCGGGGGGAAGCGGGGGGAAGCAAAAAAAAAAAAAAAATTCTTTTTTTTTGGAATTTTTTTTTCAGGCATCAAAATCACACGAAAATATGAACATTTATAAAAGACACTTCGTGATGAATGTTATTATTTAGGCGAAAAAATAATCGACAAAAATAACATTTAAGATAATATTGTTCATAAAGAATGTTAACGTTTTTTTTCTTCATGTTTTGTGAAGTAAAATTTAGCCCGATTTAGAGTTTAGGGTTTAGGGTTTGGTGTTTTGAGTTTATTCCATAAAACCAAAACACCAAACCCTAAACCATAAACCCTAAACTCTAAATCGTTCGTGTTAAAAACTCAATCTAAATCCTAAATCTAAACCCTAAATCTAAATCCTAAACCCTAAATTTCTAAACCCTAATATCTAAACCCTATAAACCCTAATATCTAAGACCTCAATATACGCTCGAAAAACACGATAATTGTTATATATTAGTTCTTCGAGCGTTTTTCCGCCAAAATAAAAACATTTATCACAAAGTGTCTTTATTAAATGTTCATATTTTCATCCAATCTATAATGTTCGTGAACAAAGTTTTTTCAAAAAAACGAAAAAAAAAGATTTTGCTTCCCCCCACTTCCCCCGATTGGTTACTTCCCTTTTAATCATATATATATATATATATATATATATATATATATATATATATATATATATATATATGTACATATATATATATATATATATGTACATATATATATATGTATATATATATATATATATATATATATATATATATATATATGTACATATATATATATATACATATATATGTACATACATATATATATATCTATATGATATATATATATATATATATATATATATATATATATATATATATATATATATATATCATGAATTTTTAAACCAAAAGTTTTTTGTGAATTATGGTTGAAAGTTATTTATGAATTTTTATATGTATAGATTATATCTATAATATTTACAATTATTATATAAAAAACAATAAATATAAAATATATATATCGTATGTAGATTATGACATGTTCAATGGCACCTTCGTAATATTTGACAACTTGAAAGTCATCTAGAAATTATGCCTCATTTACGGCACTTAAAAAGCTCTTCTGTTTTTGTTTCATTATTCTATTTCCAATTTATATAAGTATATACTTTCTAAAGCGTTAAATGATACAGATTACTAATTAATGGTCGAATACCAATTGACAAACGGTTGTGTATTGTGTATCAATTCTTTTTTTTTAACTGAAAATGATTTGATATTTAATCAACGAAATTGATGGACAAATAATCTTTTTGTGTATATAATATGTAATTTATATATTAAAAAAATATTAATGGTGAGAGAAAAAATTGTAGACATTAAGTTATTAACATCATAGAAAACTACTTTTAAAATTTGTGAACATCACATGCTCTTAAACTCAAATATAATTTTAAAATTCATCAACACCACGGGTTCTTAAACGCAAAAGAAATTTTTAAAATTTGCCAACAACACGGACTCTTAAACTTAAAAGAATATTTTAAAATTTGTCTACATCACGGGCTCACAAAAATTCTTATACTTTTCATATTTTTTTGATATCGTTATTATATACCAATATGAACTGAAAAATTACATTTTTTGCACGGTTTTTTATACACTCGTGTAACGCACATGCTCAAAAACCTAGTGTGTATATATATATATATATATATATATATATATATATATATATATATATATATATATATATATATATATATAGTCTGAAATAAGTTGATACAATAATTTTATTTTTTTCATTTTTTTAAAGGTTATATGTTTATTATTTTTGTCATTTTCTCATAAAATTATTTAATGTTATATAAAATAGATTAGTAAGACTAAATTTGTAGGTCTAAATTCAATTAAAAGCACGATTTTATTTATAAAAAAAATTGATTGAGTGATATTAAGAGATAATAAAGATTTAATTCATACAATAAGTAAGTTTAGTTTTAGGTCTAACTTAATTACTTATAACATTACTCTGTAGACTATATTATAATTTTATTTAGATATATGAATACAGATATAGATATAATACACTACAATACATAATATTATTTTACGTAGTTTATTTTATTCTTAGAATATTCAGCATCACTTTATCTATCAAAGATATTGTTTATGACACTTAGCAGCGCTATCTAAATTGAATAGTTAATCATTATAATCCTTGATTAATTATAATTTATGTATAGTATATATGGATTCTAAACAACTTTATTTTTATATGATACAGAATTACAGATCCATTCCAACATTCTAGATCTTTTATTATGTTACTATTATTTTTTATGCTTTAGATTTGCAATACAAAATACTCTTGAAATAATAAAATGACGTTTTTAACCCCGTAAACAGTAAATAGCTCATTTTTTTGGTACAGTATATAGGATAATTGCTTACGTGTCTTTACGTAAATGCAAAACAATATACAATATACATGATTATTTTCTGAATTGAATTCTTTTCGGTTATATATTTTTCGTATCCTTATATGAGTAGTATTTTAATTAATTAATTTTAAATTTTATTATTTATTTTCTAGCTTCTAATTTTATTTTATTTTTTTATTTTTTTGAAAAGCCACGATATTTTATTAATGCATATAAACATAATACATCAAAGTCATACTTGAGAGGTATGACATAGATTTACAAAAACTATAGATCATAACAAACGAGCCTACATATGAATTAGACTAAACGAATGGCTGCTGTTGCTATGGAACAATTATCCATGATCACCGAAGACATTAGGTGTAGAGATCCATCTTTGCCACGAGAATTTGTGAGCTTTCGAACGATTAGAGATCCACTCGAAAGTAGATGTTTGAATTTCTTGAAATGCCATTGGGACCGTCCAGAATGAGTTGCGAAAAATCTTGTTATTCCTATTTTGCCATATCTTGTATGCACTCACCCAAATGATTGTCTGCCAAATGTTGCTATTTGGGTCGACATTGCTCGATTCGGTCGAACCCTTAAACAGTTCTGATATGTTCAATTTAGTTGGTTGTGATTTTCCCCACCATCGATAAACACGACTCCAAATATCCTTAGCATGTTTACATGTCAACAATATGTGTTCTAACGATTCTAAATCCTCATCGCAAACCGGACATCTTACCGAGTCTAGATCAATCCCTTTTTTGTCCAATTCTAGCCTAATCGGAAGTCTATTTCTTTGTGCCCGCCAAACTAAAATTTCTATGTTTTGAGGAAGTAACTTGTTCCGGAGTGTCTCTTCATTTCCTGCATTTGTGTTGAGTATTCTGTCATCAATGAGTTCTCGAAGAATATAGCTCGAAAAAGACCCGTTACGACTTAGTGACCAACTCCATGTATCAGTATCACTATCGGCAAATCTGAACTCGGACAATATGTTCTGCAGTTCATCGTATTCTAATGTTGTTCGGCCCATCAGTGGCCTGCACCAATTCCATGATGTACTCCAGCTCGATCCATGCTTTATAATTCTTTCTTTTACCATCACATCTATGTTGCAATCTGTTTTGAAGAGTCTTTCGAAACGAACACATAAGGCCTGCTCACCGATCCATATATCTTTTCAAAAAGGGTATCTTCACCATCACATACAACTTTATAAAAAGATTTAGCAAACTGGATACTAATGTTAGTTAAATCTATATTAATGCTTTTAATTCCATCCCAAATTGAGCCATTGTTGGTTTGTGAATATTCGCCGTCATTTAACCCCCGCCCCGAACATGTATACTTTTGACAATTTTAACCCAAAAAACACTATTTTCCTTCCGGAAGCGCCACCACCATTTTCCTAAGAGAGCTAGGTTTTTTGCCTTTAAAGATCCAATATTTAGCCCGCCCTTCCCATAAGGAGATAAAATTGTTTCCCATTTTACCCAAGCCATTTTCGATTTTCCCCCGACCCACCCTAAAAAAAATTACGTCTCAAACCTTCGAGCAAGTGGATGACACATGATGGAGCGCGGAATAGGGAGAAGGCATACAACGGGATGCTACTAAGTACCGACTTTATGAGAGTAACACGACCACCAAAAGACATCGAATTTGCTTTCCAATCGGCTAATTTTTTCTTGATTTTCTCAACAACAAGTCCCATTCTTTAAATATATTCATTTTACTTCCGATTGGCAATCCGAGATACATAGAAGGGAAGGATGCAAATTCACAACCCATTAGGTTTGCCAATTCCAAGATCGGTTCGTTTTGAATACCAACACCGTACAAGCAACTTTTGTTAAAGTTACTTTCAACACGGAGATTTTCTCAAAGCATTTTAAGAGTTTCATTAGGTTGTGTGCATTGCGTCTACTCTATTCGCCAAAGAAAATAGTATCATCCGCGTATTGAAAGTGCGATACAATAACTCTATTTTCTCCAACCTCAACACCTTTTACTAGTCCCACCTCGATCGCTTTTTTAGCCAGTAAGTTTAACCCTTCGGCGGCCATTATGAAGAGGTATGGTGATAATGGATCGCCTTGTCGAACGCTCTTACCAAGATTGAATTCTTTTGTTGGTAAGCCATTCACGAGAATTGACACCGTAGCGGATTTGAGACACTCTTTCATCCACCTTATCCATTTTAAGCCAAACCCCATGCATTCAAGAATTAAGAATAAGAACTGCCAATTTAGACTATCGAAGGCTTTTGCAAAATCGGCTTTGAACATTAAGCATTTCTTCTTTTGTCGCTTCTGATCTAACAAGGTTTCATTAGCAATGAGTATACTATCGAGAATTTGTCTCCCCTTTATAAATGCGCTTTGCTCATAACCAATTACTTTACTAATGTGTTTTAGAAGCCGGTTTGCAAGGATTTTTGCTATGATCTTGTAATAACTACCTATTAAACTAATAGGTCGGTAATCATTAAGGCTATTCGGGTTTTTCTTTTGGGGAATTAGTGTCACGAATGAAGCATTGCATCCCATTGATATCGAATCATTTTTCCAGAACCAGGTCGACTGCTTATTTAAGATCGTCCTTTATGAGCCACCAAAATTTCTTGAAGAATTTCATATTAAAACCATCGGGCCCTGGGGCTTTTGAATCCTCACAATTTTTAATCGCCTCCCATATTTCACCTTCGCTGAATTCTACTTCAAGTGTAGCAGCCTCTGCTTCTGTCAGCTTGTTGAAGTTTAGGTCTCGAAGGCTGTCTACATTGACTTCAGTGTTTTGAGTTTGTTCAAAAACTTTTTTATAGTAACCGAATATTTCATCTTTTATGGCATTCGGATTTTCTTGCCACACGCCATCTATAAACAGACCTCTAATATTACCTCTGTTATTTCGTCTTTTAATTGAGGAGTGAAAAAATTTGCTATTTTCGTCTCTCTCGATCGCCCATTTTAAACGGGCCTTTTGTTTCAACATTTCACCTTTTTCTTTTTCTTTTTGAAACCAGTCCTCTCTTGCTTTTTTCCATTCCTCATGTTCATTCTCCGATAAATTGCACTCCTCGGCTTTCTTTTCCAGTGCACATGCCTTATTTTTGGCATTTTCCAGCTCAATATCTAAGGTCCCATACTGATGTCGACTCCATTCACGTAACGATTCTTTGATATTCTTAAGTTTGTTTCTAAACTTACAATCAAGCCTCGAACCATTTACCTGTTTATTCCAGCCTTGTATTATTACCTTTTCGACCTCTTTATTTTCGAGCCAAACATTGAAGATTTTAAATGGTTTGGGCCCAAAATCTATTTGTTTGTCTCGGAGAATAGCTTCTAATTTACCATAAAAATTCATGGCTTTAAATAATAATAATTAGAAAGAAAAAAAAATATATGACCTTCCCGTGTAGAAATTACGTGGTTCGTGGTTTATAGTTCTACTCTGTTTACAACTTCCTTGGAAGATAGCTTTATACTTGTTGTTATATGTAAAGAATCTTCATATTTTTAACAAACAACATACTTTATTAAGTACAAGATTATTAATAGAGGTAGAAATAATGCTTGTTGGAACAATTGACTTTTAATGTTATTTTATTTATTTATTATTATTATTATTATTATTATTTTTGAAATCAAGAAATCTCATTAAGAGGAAGCACGAAAATTTACATTCGTGGAAGCATGGTTACATATACACATTCCATGCTACAGCCTCGGAAATATACAAGAGATAAACACGACATATTATACAAGAGAAAAAGACATACGCTATTGTAATTTGTGTTGTTTGTTTTCTTATTTTAATAAATATTTCATGATGTTCAAAAAAATTTGTTTATGTTTCTATATGTAAAAAAGAAAGAATATACAAAATTCATGATTATTTTTCAAACTGATTTCTTTTAGATTATTTATTTTTCGTATTCTTAGTAGTGGATGATAAAGAAATAAAGTTTTGGGAGGAAACGTGGCTTGGGGATTTTACACTAAAAGATAAGTTTAATAGACTATACCGCTAAGACCATGATAAAAAATACTACCGTTTTTGACCGGGTACGTTTGGAAGATAACCGTATTAATAATTATTGGTGTTGGTCCCGTAGTATCTCGGGGAGATTACTAGGGGACGTCACCAATCTTACTAATATTCTATCTAGTTTTGTCCCTTGTAGTTCAGGTCAAGAAGATTGGATATGGACTTTATCTCTAAATGGATCGTTTTCTGTAAACGCCTTCTCTACACTAATTGCTTAGAAGGATTCTGTAAATCAAGCAAATTCAATCGCCACTCTTCGAAACAATTTGGCACCACCAAAGGTGGAATTATTCATTTGGCGAGCTAGATACAATCGGGTACCAACAAGAGTAGAACTAGATAAACGCGGCATTGATTTAAGAACGGTCCGTTGTCCGGTATGTGATGATGGATTGGAAAGTGTTGAACATTCCTTGTTCCTGTAAGGCGGCCTTTGAGACTTGGGAAAAGGTGTATAACTGGTGGAAACTTGGGGGACCCGTAAATCTAAACATAGGGAATGCATTCTTAGGTATTGGTTATCCGTTTTCTTCAACTATGTAACTACCCGACTTTTTCGACTTATATTTTTTTGTGCTCTATACTTTCACGAATCTGCGTATATGTGCGTACTGAGCTAGTTTATGCTCTGGGATCTTTATTCATGATTAATTACTTTCGTTAATATCTTACAACGTGTTATTAAGTGTTTAATCACTTAACTTGATCCTCGAATGTTTTTACGACCTTTAGTGTCACTTGTCGTTTTGAACGAGCTACTTACTTTGTACACGTTTAACTTTTGTCATAATTGGAATATTATGACTACGTAATACTAATTGTTATTTTTTAATAACAATTACTTGGCTTGATGGTTTCTTAATTATGCTTAGTAATTTACTAATGCACACTAGTTAGTCTTAATGGATTTTCTACCTTAATGGACTTAAGCCCACCCTACTCTAGCTAATGGACTTTTAAGCTAGCCCAATTTTAATAGATTTATGACCCATTAAGGTGTAGGACAAAAATCCATTAAGAAGAGCCAACGTACTAGTATTTTTGTTAACCATTACTACACATGTTGCATGAGATCTCAACAACAAGCACCACCTTTAGACCACCACCATGCAAAAAGCAAAAAGTTGTCCCCTTGTCCCCCCTTGGCCTATGGTTTTGGAGACATAAAGCACCACCTCCACCACTATAAATACAAGCCTTATTCTTTCATTTCACACTTCCTTTAATTCTCATTTTACACACATTTGCTCTCTAATTCTCTCTCTAATCTTTCTCACACTAAAATTGTAAGTTCTTGAATTTTATTTCTTCTTCTTTTTCTTCTTTAATTTTTACATCATCATCATCATCAAAGGATCAAGTTTTTTAGCTTTTTGATCTTGTTATATCTTATAGATTCAAACTTTGATTTGAATCCTTCAAGAACATGAAAGATTCAAGCTTTTTAGCTTTGAATCTTCATTACTTTGTTGGATCTACATTTTGAAGCTTAAGATCACTTTATTTTGTTAAAAGATCAAAACTTGTGTTTATGATCTTCATGTAACTTGTAGATCTAGCTTTTTGCTTTAAGGATCTTCAAGAACATTAAATATCCAAGCTTTCTAGCTTAGGGTTTCATTATTTTGTTTAGATCTACGCTTTTTAAGTTTATGATCTCATTACTTTTACTAGATCTTAGCTTTCTAGCTTATGGTCTCATTAATCTTGTAAAAATCCAAGCTTTCTAGCTTAGGGTTTCTTAACACTTGAGATCTAAGTTATTATTGTAGATCTCACTTACTTGGAACCTTTTTATGATCTTTATGGTGATAAAAATCAAGTCTTCATGTAACAACCCAAACCGTAACCGACCAAACACGACGAAATTTCACACAAAAAAAAAAATTTTCTGGTGCAGGCCATCTGCGCGGCGCGCCAGATGGCCGCGCGGCGCGCCAAATCCTCTGGACAGCCCGCTGTCCCCGGAAGTCTATTTAACGAAAATGTTTGACTAGTTCCCGACATTTTTAGCCAAAACGCTTTTAACCATACATTCATATATGTAAAACTAGCACATAACTAAGGTTTGAGCGAGTTTTACAGAGTGGGGCCCACACGTGCCCAAAACGCCACTAAGTTCAAAATACAATGTTTAATACAAATTAGAGTTTCGACCACAAAAAGTTTAATTGTCAAACGATACAACGAGCATGGTGTTTGGGGTTAAACTACCCAAGTCTCGGTCAAACTCCAAAATCATCACATCCCAAAAGCGTCACTAAACAAGACGGGATCTCTAATCCAACCGGATGCCCTTACCCTTGTCCACACCGGAACCTATAAAAATAGTAAACAACGAGAGGGTAAGCAAAGCTTAGTGAGTAAAACATATATATACATGCATATACAACTTACCCACACGCGTCCACGATATCAAATAACACATAACAAATCTCGATAAGCAAGCTAGTATCACCAAACGTATCACTAGCAATAATCATAGCATAAATACTCATAACAATAATCAAATGCTAGTATGAACAACAATAAATCATGGTTAACCAATCTCTTCGCTAGGGAACGACTTCGCGAAACAAGTCATCGATGTTCATAACATTCGTTAGCTTCCAAAAACGGCTATGGCATGCTAACCCCCCGAGGTGTTCCAAAAACGGCTATGGCATCACCCCTCAAGTGTTCCAAAAACGGCTATGGCATCACTTGCTCAATGTGAGTAGAACACGGCTATTACTCACGCTTTCGTACACCAACACGGCTATGTGTACGGGTAACTCAAATAACAACGTGGGAGTAAAACACGGCTATTACTCGCCACTAAATGCACAAACACGGCTATGTGCCTTAGTACAAAACATGGACTAATACGGCTAAGTCCCACTACCTTGGTCACAAAACGGCTATGTGACACCATCAACACGGTACATAAATCATATACATACATATATAGATATTCCACTCACCTCAAAATCTCTTGTCGAAAGATAACCGAGCTTGAACACTTCAATGTAACGCACCTATTACATTTATCACAATATCAAAATCATAACTCAAGTTGGTCAACACTCTAAAGCTCACTCCTAGAGCCAATTTGACCTATGGTGCAAATCCGACCCATTTGCACCCTTAACCCTAAAATCGGGTTAACTCATCACAAAACCCTATCATTAACCAAAGTAGGTTCTTTACACATTTTAACATTAGTTTTAGGCTTCAACTACACATATTAATTAGCTTAAGTTCAATTTGACCCATTTGGCACTTTCAAAGTCAACCTACCCATTTTTGGGTCAACCACTAACCCTTTTACACCCATTTACATAAATCATGGTGTTCTAACCCTCTTACTAGCTAATTAGGGTTCTCTAACATCAATTAACACTTCCAAAACCCTAGGTAACTCAATATTGAGTCTATATGACCCAAATTACCCAAGAATACCCAAAATTAACCAAAAGTGGGTTTTATATCCACCTTTGACTCAAACCCTAGCCCTAAATCGAATTAAACAAAGGAATTAAGATTAGAGCATACCACAACTACCAAAACGAAGATAATGACGAGATGAACAACTTTAGAACTTGGGCTTTAGCAAGAAACCCTCTTCTTCCTCTTCAAAGTGAGCTTTCCCTCTCTAAAACTCACTCTCTCACTAAAATAATTTGGGAGGTGATAAGGTTGGTGAACAAGGGAGTAAATGAGCTCCCAAACTACTGAACCAAGCATTAAACTCGGCCTTGATGTGAATTTACCAAAATACCCCCAAAATATCTAATTTAAAAAGAGAAAGGGATCTGTCACAGACAGTTGGCGCGGCGCGCCACAAGGCCGCGCGGCGCGCAACCCTGCCAGTCCAGCTCCTTTTGTATTTTAAATACACGCAACAGAACCCCGTTTCAAGTACCGTACATTACACTTATATACACATATGTACACTAAAAATAATCGGGTCTTACAACTCTTCCCCACTTATTCGGATTGCGACCTCGCAATCCATGCCGCATGACAAGCGGGAAGATAAACCAACACAAACTCTTCAGGTTCCCAAGTGAACTCGGAACCCTTATTCCGCCGCCATTGAACTTTAAAAGTCCTAACCTCCTTATGCCTCAACCTCTTGACCTTTTCATCAAGTATTGCAATTGGCTCTTCAACATACTCCAACTTATTGTTTAGCTCAATTTCATCTAAAGGCATCCATGAAGAATCATCCGCAAGGCACTTACGGAGGTGAGAAACATGAAACGTGTTATGGATCCCCGCAAGCTCTTCGGGCAATTCCAATCGATATGCAACTTCACCAACACGAGCTAAGATTTTAAACGGCCCAATAAACCGAGGACCTAACTTTCCCCGTTTTCGAAATCGAATAATACCCTTCCATGGCGAAACCTTAAGCATTACCATGTCGCCCTCTTGGAATTCGATCGTTCGTCTACGTTTATCGGCATACGACTTTTGTCTATCTTGAGCCTTTTTCAAATGTTCGCGAATAATATCAATCTTGTTATTCGTCTCTAAAACCAAATCGGTACTTCCGATTTCTCTTTGACCCACTTCTCCCCAACAAATGGGAGTTCGACACCTTCGGCCATAAAGCATCTCGTAAGGTGGCATCCCGATACTAGTATGAAAACTATTATTGTATGAGAATTCCACCAAGGGTAAATGCTCATCCCAACTACCACCAAAATCAATTATGCACGCCCGTAACATATCTTCCAAAGTTTGGTTCGTACGTTCGGTTTGACCGTCCGTTTGGGGATGATACGCCGTGCTCAGCTTTAATTGTGTACCCATATCTTCATGAAACTTCTCCCAAAATCGAGATGTAAAACGGGTATCTCGATCCGAAATAATAGATATAGGAACGCCATGTCGCGAGACCACTTCCTTGATAAACAACTTAGCCAAGGCCTCCGACGATATTGCTTCTTTAATGGGAAGAAACAAAGCGCTTTTCGTCAACCGATCCACTATAACCCAAATCGAATCATATTGAGTCCTCGCCGTCTTAGGCAACTTAGTGATGAAATCCATGGTAATGTGCTCCCATTTCCACTTCGGGATTTCTAACGGTTGCAACTTACCATACGGCTTTTGATGCTCGGCTTTAACTTGCAAACAAGTAACACATCGTTCGACGTATTTTACAACATCGCGTTTCATGCCCGGCCACCAATAATCTTTCTTCAAGTCATGATACATTTTCGTCGCGCCCGGATGAATGGAATATTTCGACTTATGTGCTTCATCGAGTAGCACCCGTCGGTAATCACCCGTCTTAGGCACCCATACCCTTCCTTGAAAGGACAACAAACCCCGCGGACCCATAGTAATAAACTCCGATTGGCCCACAATTCGTTCCGTGTGCTTATCGTGAACATAAGCCTCTATTTGGTCTTCAACCATCTTTTCAAGAAAGTCGTTAGTGATAATCAATCGTAACGATGTTATACGTATCGCCGGATGTTGAGTCTTTCGACTTAACGCATCCGCGACCACATTCGCCTTACCCGGATGGTAAAGTATCTCACAATCGTAATCTTTCACCACATCCATCCATCTACGTTGACGATAATTCAAATCCCTTTGAGTAAAAAGGTGTTTCAAATTCTTATGATCCGAATATATCGTACACTTGACACCATACAAGTAGTGGCGCCAAATTTTCAACGCATGCACAACCGCCGCCATTTCAAGATCATGAGTCGGGTACCTCGTTTCGTGTTCCTTTAATTGTCGAGAGGCATAAGCAATGACTTTACCCCTTTGCATAAGAACGCACCCGAGCCCATTTAAGGAAGCATCACAATAAACCACCATGTCTTCGACGCCTTCCGGTAACACTAACACCGGAGCTTGACACAACTTCTCTTTCAATAATTGAAAAGCAATTTCTTGCTCGTTTTCCCAATTGAACTTAGCACTCTTCCTCGTCAACTTTGTTAATGGAGAAGCAATCTTAGAAAAGTCTTGGATAAACCGACGATAATAACCGGCCAATCCGAGAAAACTTCGGATCTCCGTGGGCGTAGTCGGTCGTCCCCAACTCTTCACCATCTCAATCTTCCCCGGATCCACTTGGATACCGCTTTCGTTCACAATGTGACCAAGGAATTGAACCTCCCTTAGCCAAAATTCACATTTAGAGAACTTTGCATACAACTTCTCTTTTCTTAGCGTCTTCAAAACTTCACGTAAGTGACGTTCATGTTCGTGCATACTTTTCGAGTAGACTAGTATGTCGTCAATGAATACAATAACCGACTTGTCCAACATAGGTTGGCACACCCGGTTCATAAGATCCATGAATGCCGCCGGTGCATTCGTAAGACCGAAGGGCATAACTACAAATTCATAATGCCCGTAACGCGTTCGGAAAGCCGTTTTCTCAATATCTTCCTCACGGACCCGCATTTGGTGATAGCCGGACCGTAGGTCGATCTTAGAGAAATACGTTGCGCCTTGAAGTTGATCAAACAAATCGTCGATCCTAGGTAGTGGATAACGATTCTTGATCGTCACTTTATTCAACTCACGGTAATCAATGCACATACGCATACTACCGTCTTTCTTCTTCACAAATAAGACCGGAGCGCCCCACGGCGAAGCACTCGGTCGGATAAAACCCTTCTCTAGCAACTCTTGAATTTGATTCAATAGCTCTTGCATTTCCGTTGGTGCTAAACGATAAGGAGTTTTAGCAATGGGAGTAGCCCCCGGAACCAACTCAATGCGAAACTCGACTTGTCTTTCCGCCGGAACACCCGGTAACTCATCCGGAAAAACGTCTTCAAACTCATTAACTACCGGAATTTCACGAATAGGTGGTGGCTCATTACGAGTATCAACAACATAAGCAAGGAAAGCCGTGCCACCGGTAACAACGGAACGACGTGCCCGTGCAAAAGTGCATATCGGCACCGGTCTTCTTCTCTTATCGCCATGAATAATCATTTCTCCCCCACTTGGGGTCTTCACACGAATACACTTATCATGGCATGCAATATTGGCTCTATAACGATCGAGCCAATCCATACCAACAACGATATCAAAGTCGCCCAAGGTCATTGGAATAAGATCGATTTTAAAAGTTTCGGCACCAAAAACAACATCACAATTTTTACACACATCAACCACTAGCACCGTCTTGCCGTCCGCTATTTCGACTTCTACTGGACGACTTAACTTAGCTAGCGGACTATCAAGTTTAGGCACAAATTTAGGAGACACAAACGACAAATTTGCACCGCTATCAAAAAGAATCCTTGCCGGATTAGAATTAACCATGAAAGTACCTGAAACAACTTCGTTGGATTGTTTGGCTTCATCGTTCGTCATCAAGTAGTTTCGCCCTCTAGCCGACCCCGCCGCCTTCTCAATCTTCTTAACATGATCATTATTCAACTCGGGGCATTCCGGCCTCTTGTGCCCCACTTTACCGCAATTAAAACACGTAACCGTCTTGGCCGTGCATTCACGGGCGTAATGACCCGACTTCCCACAATTAAAACAAGTGGGCGCAAAAGTACCCGTGCCACCTTTCTTCACACTATTAACGCTCTCGGTGCCTTTCTTAGACTTCTTGTTTGAAAAATTCGAATAGCTCGAACCTTCAAACTTCCTTTTCGAGAAAACAAAATCACTCTTCCTAGGCACCTCCGGCTCAAAACCCCGAGCCAACTCAAACAATTCATCGAAAGTCTTAGCCATACCCCGGCTAATCTTGCTCTTGTAGTCGGCATTCAAAGTACGATAAAAATCTTTCATAAGCTTATGATCATCACCCACATACTCCGGGCAAAAACGAGTCTTTGCCAAGAATGTAGACTTGAGGGTAACTAAATCCATGGAACCTTGTTGCAAATGATGCAACTCGTCCCGAATTCGATCAAGATCGGATGAAGTTCGGTATTCCTTGAAAAACTCTTTCTTGAACTCCTCCCACGTCAAGCCCATGCATTGCTCCTCGCCATACAAATTGATTTTATCATCCCACCACAACTTGCCTTCTTCACGTAACATGCTAGACCCAAACCTCGCCTTCTTCTCGGGAGGACACTCCGCGGTACGGAAGGCCCCCTCGATGTCCGAAATCCAACAAGTACTTTTCAACGGATCCCTCACCCCATTAAACGTCGGAGGTTGAGTATCCTTAAAATTTTTGTAGTGGAAGTCTCTCTTTCCATCACCCCCTTCACCTCGAGGATAAACGTTTCTAGCATCAAGGGCCTCTTCAATAGTGGCCTTCAATCGTTCATTTATCATTTCGGTCACTTGCCCATCGACCGACTCTTGGAAGACCCTTCGGACATCCGCAAGAAAATCCGATTTCAACTTCTTAAAGACGGCCTCGACCTTGGTCGAGAACTCGGCGTCTTCACTTGTACTCCCGTTTTCATGATCAGGACCGTTTCTCGTCTTCATTCTATAAAACGAATTAGGTTAAACCATGAAACGAAAGGACAATTATACCCAATTACATACGTATACACCACACTACCCCATCTTGCTCAACAATCGTCGTACATTGCTTGTTTGACCCGATTTGCACCCGTAGTAATGGTAGCTAGTCATTACCACGCAAGCACGTCGCGCTAACTCGCTAGTACAACGTCCATCTCGCTTGATGATTGCTAAACACAACACAAACAAATAGCGCATGATTAGTTCACATAAACCTATGCACTAATCATACCGATCCGACCCAAAGTCCTACAAGTCCCGCATAAACACGCACACAAAGTCTAAGTCTAGGCGCCTATCTCAAGTCACCTAAATCCCTTAGACCATGCTCTGATACCACTTGTAACAACCCAAACCGTAACCGACCAAACACGACGAAATTTCACACAAAAAAAAAAATTTTCTGGTGCAGGCCATCTGCGCGGCGCGCCAGATGGCCGCGCGGCGCGCCAAATCCTCTGGACAGCCCGCTGTCCCCGGAAGTCTATTTAACGAAAATGTTTGACTAGTTCCCGACATTTTTAGCCAAAACGCTTTTAACCATACATTCATATATGTAAAACTAGCACATAACTAAGGTTTGAGCGAGTTTTACAGAGTGGGGCCCACACGTGCCCAAAACGCCACTAAGTTCAAAATACAATGTTTAATACAAATTAGAGTTTCGACCACAAAAAGTTTAATTGTCAAACGATACAACGAGCATGGTGTTTGGGGTTAAACTACCCAAGTCTCGGTCAAACTCCAAAATCATCACATCCCAAAAGCGTCACTAAACAAGACGGGATCTCTAATCCAACCGGATGCCCTTACCCTTGTCCACACCGGAACCTATAAAAATAGTAAACAACGAGAGGGTAAGCAAAGCTTAGTGAGTAAAACATATATATACATGCATATACAACTTACCCACACGCGTCCACGATATCAAATAACACATAACAAATCTCGATAAGCAAGCTAGTATCACCAAACGTATCACTAGCAATAATCATAGCATAAATACTCATAACAATAATCAAATGCTAGTATGAACAACAATAAATCATGGTTAACCAATCTCTTCGCTAGGGAACGACTTCGCGAAACAAGTCATCGATGTTCATAACATTCGTTAGCTTCCAAAAACGGCTATGGCATGCTAACCCCCCGAGGTGTTCCAAAAACGGCTATGGCATCACCCCTCAAGTGTTCCAAAAACGGCTATGGCATCACTTGCTCAATGTGAGTAGAACACGGCTATTACTCACGCTTTCGTACACCAACACGGCTATGTGTACGGGTAACTCAAATAACAACGTGGGAGTAAAACACGGCTATTACTCGCCACTAAATGCACAAACACGGCTATGTGCCTTAGTACAAAACATGGACTAATACGGCTAAGTCCCACTACCTTGGTCACAAAACGGCTATGTGACACCATCAACACGGTACATAAATCATATACATACATATATAGATATTCCACTCACCTCAAAATCTCTTGTCGAAAGATAACCGAGCTTGAACACTTCAATGTAACGCACCTATTACATTTATCACAATATCAAAATCATAACTCAAGTTGGTCAACACTCTAAAGCTCACTCCTAGAGCCAATTTGACCTATGGTGCAAATCCGACCCATTTGCACCCTTAACCCTAAAATCGGGTTAACTCATCACAAAACCCTATCATTAACCAAAGTAGGTTCTTTACACATTTTAACATTAGTTTTAGGCTTCAACTACACATATTAATTAGCTTAAGTTCAATTTGACCCATTTGGCACTTTCAAAGTCAACCTACCCATTTTTGGGTCAACCACTAACCCTTTTACACCCATTTACATAAATCATGGTGTTCTAACCCTCTTACTAGCTAATTAGGGTTCTCTAACATCAATTAACACTTCCAAAACCCTAGGTAACTCAATATTGAGTCTATATGACCCAAATTACCCAAGAATACCCAAAATTAACCAAAAGTGGGTTTTATATCCACCTTTGACTCAAACCCTAGCCCTAAATCGAATTAAACAAAGGAATTAAGATTAGAGCATACCACAACTACCAAAACGAAGATAATGACGAGATGAACAACTTTAGAACTTGGGCTTTAGCAAGAAACCCTCTTCTTCCTCTTCAAAGTGAGCTTTCCCTCTCTAAAACTCACTCTCTCACTAAAATAATTTGGGAGGTGATAAGGTTGGTGAACAAGGGAGTAAATGAGCTCCCAAACTACTGAACCAAGCATTAAACTCGGCCTTGATGTGAATTTACCAAAATACCCCCAAAATATCTAATTTAAAAAGAGAAAGGGATCTGTCACAGACAGTTGGCGCGGCGCGCCACAAGGCCGCGCGGCGCGCAACCCTGCCAGTCCAGCTCCTTTTGTATTTTAAATACACGCAACAGAACCCCGTTTCAAGTACCGTACATTACACTTATATACACATATGTACACTAAAAATAATCGGGTCTTACACTTCATCATCTCATATGATGAAGATGCATAAACTTGTGTCAAAATGACAAAGGTTGAAGCTTTATTGTGTTTATACAATAAAGAGACAACTTTGATGTTCAAAACTTATAGAAAGTTAGTTTTTATTTTTAGTTGTGTGTTTATGGTTAAAATTTGATCGTAATGATGCTAAAACATCAAAGAGTTGTAAACTTGAGGCTTATACGCATCAAGGATGAGAACCGTGATGAGCATCAAGCACCAAGAAACCCACTGGAGCACTTGTTTCTATTTTTCGGGGTTTGATCATACTCCTGAGACTTCTGGAAAGCTGATTTTCAGATAGTTCGGTTTGAGTAGATGGCTTTTCGTTCAAGACTCGCCTAAATCCGATATACGGTTTGGGATTTATAGCCTTCCGAAAATCACTACGCCTTCGTAACGACGTGCTGAAATTTCTGACCTACTCACGCTTGAACCATCGCCACGGTCAAACGACATCGAGTTAGGATCTGAAAATTGGATAGCGGTAAGAGGACACACAAACGGAGCCTTGGCCACTGGCCGCGTGTCATTTCAGTTTTTATAGAGGTCGTAGAAGCTGTCCGAAGTTAGCCCTTTGTTTCTATCTCTATTCTTGTTAAAAACTTACTTTATCTTTTACAAATGATGATGATGATGATGATACTTAAGACTTAATTTATTCACTTTTAAACTTTTGGGGACAATTTACTGACTTAGCAACCATTGACCTAGGTTGAGGACCTTTTGGATCGACCAACTTACTTGTTTGGACCGACTTACTACTTGCTTACGTTTTCGTATCGATTTTACCGCACATTCAATGTGAGTTATAGCTCCCTTTTTACTTTAACTATTGTTGGGACTGAGAATACATGCGCTTTTTATGTTTTACATACTAGACACGTGTACTTAAACTTTATATATGTGTGGGTGATATAACGGCATAAAGATTCCCCTTAGCACGATAACGTTTAATCATTGGTTTTTGAACCGGTGAACGCGAATATTAGATATGGATCCATAGGGTTTGACATCCCCACTCGGGCTAGTCGCGCTAGCATTTAACGGGTGTTTAATACTTCGAGAACATACGCACTCGCCAAGTATACTTTTAGGGGGTGATATTTATTTTACGTTAAGTTAGTTACCGGGTGCCCACGGACAAGCATATACTTTTCATACTGTTTTGAATACGAAATCTCGTGGTCTACATTACATTATTGTTTACAATCAAACTATAGCTCATCAACATTCGTGTTGACTTTTTAAGCATGTATTTCTCAGGTACTTAGACGTTGTTGCTTCCGCTGTTAGACTTGCTGGTGTTATATGTACTGACCCGAACTTTTCCATGTTTATATATATTAATTGAGATTGATATTTACATGATTAAATGTTTCCAACATGTTAAGCAATCAAACTTGTTAAGACTTGATTAATTGAAATATGTTTCATATAGACAATTGACCACCCAAGTTGACCGGTGATTCACGAACGTTAAAACTTGTAAAAACAATATGATGACATATATATGGATATATATATATAGTTAACATGATACTATGATAAGTAAACATATCATTAAGTATATTAACAATGAACTACATATGTAAAAACAGGACTACTAACTTAATGATTTTTAAACGAGACATATATGTAACGATTATCGTTGTAAAGACATTTAATGTATATATATATCATATTAAGAGATATTCATACATGATAATATCATGATAATATAATAATTTAAAATCTCATTTGATATTATAAACATTGGGTTAACAACATTTAACAAGATAGTTAACCTAAAGGTTTCAAAACAACACTTACATGTAACGACTAACGATGACTTAACGACTCAGTTAAAATGTATATACATGTAGTGTTTTAATATGTATTTATACACTTTTGAAAGACTTCAATACACTTATCAAAATACTTCTACTTAACAAACATGCTTACAATTACATCCTCGTTCAGTTTCATCAACAATTCTACTCGTATGCACCCGTATTCGTACTCGTACAATACACAGCTTTTAGATGTATGTACTATTGGTATATACACTCCAATGATCAGCTCTTAGCAGCCCATGTGAGTCACCTAACACATGTGGGAACCATCATTTGGCAACTAGCATGAAATATCTCATAAAATTACAAAAATATGAGTAATCATTCATGACTTATTTACATGAAAACAAAATTACATATCCTTTATATCTAATCCATACACCAACGACCAAAAACACCTACAAACACTTTAATTCTTCAATTTTCTTCATCTAATTGATCTCTCTCAAGTTCTATCTTCAAGTTCTAAGTGTTCTTCATAAATTCTACAAGTTCTAGTTACATAAAATCAAGAATACTTTCAAGTTTGCTAGCTCGCTTCCAATCTTGTAAGGTGATCATCCAACCTCAAGAAATCTTTGTTTCTTACAGTAGGTTATCATTCTAATATAAGGAAATAATCATATTAAAATTTTGGTTCAATTTCTATAACTATAACAATCTTATTTCAAGTGATGATCTTACTTGAACTTGTTTTCGTGTCATGATTCTGCTTCAAGAACTTCGAGCCACTCAAGGATCCGTTGAAGCTAGATCCATTTTTCTATTTTCTAGTAGGTTTATCCAAGGAACTTAAGGTAGTAATGATGTTTATAACATCATTCGATTCATACATATAAAGCTATCCTATTCGAAGATTTAAACTTGTAATCACTAGAACATAGTTTAGTTAATTCTAAACTTGTTCGCAAACAAAAGTTAATCCTTCTAACTTGAATTTTAAAATCAACTAAACACATGTTCTATATCTATATGATATGCTAACTTAATGATTTAAAACCTGAAAACACGAAAAACACCGTAAAACCGGATTTACGCCGTCGTAGTAACACCGCGGGCTGTTTTGGGTTAGTTAATTAAAAACTATGATAAACTTTGATTTAAAAGTTGTTATTCTGAGAAAATGATTTTTATTATGAACATGAAACTATATCCAAAAATTATGGTTAAACTCAAAGTGGAAATATGTTTTCTAAAATGGTCATCTAGACGTCGTTCTTTCGACTGAAATGACTACCTTTACAAAAACGACTTGTAACTTATTTTTCCGACTATAAACCTATATTTTTTCTGTTTAGATTCATAAAATAGGGTTTAATATAAAACCATAGCAATTTGATTCACTCAAAACGGATTTAAAATGAAGAAGTTATGGGTAAAACAAGATTGGATAATTTTTCTCATTTTAGCTACGTGAAAATTGGTAACAAATCTATTCCAACCATAACTTAATCAACTTGTATTGTATATTATGTAATCTTGAGATACCATAGACACGTATACAATGTTTCGACCTATCATGTCGACACATCTATATATATTTCGGAACAACCATAGACACTCTATATGTGAATGTTGGAGTTAGCTATACAGGGTTGAGGTTGATTCCAAAATATATATAGTTTGAGTTGTGATCAATACTGAGATACGTATACACTGGGTCGTGGATTGATTCAAGATAATATTTATCGATTTATTTCTGTACATCTAACTGTGGACAACTAGTTGTAGGTTACTAACGAGGACAGCTGACTTAATAAACTTAAAACATCAAAATATATTAAAAGTGTTGTAAATATATTTTGAACATACTTTGATACATATGTATATATTGTTATAGGTTTGTGAATCAACCAGTGGCCAAGTCTTACTTCCCGGCGAAGTAAAAATCTGTGAAAGTGAGTTATAGTCCCACTTTTAAAATCTAATATTTTTGGGATGAGAATACATGCAGGTTTTATAAATGATTTACAAAATAGACACAAGTACGTGAAACTATATTCTATGGTTGAATTATCGAAATCGAATATGCCCCTTTTTATTAAGTCTGGTAATCTAAGAATTAGGGAACAGACACCCTAATTGACGCGAATCCTAAAGATAGATCTATTGGGCCTAACAAACCCCATCCAAAGTACCGGATGCTTTAGTACTTCGAAATTTATATCATTTCCGAAGGGTGTCCCGGAATGATGGAGATATATATATGCATCTTGTTAATGTCGGTTATCAGGTGTTCACCATATGAATGATTTTTATCTCTATGTATGGGATGTGTATTGAAATATGAAATCTTGTGGTCTATTATTATGATTTGATATATATAGGTTAAACCTATAACTCACCAACATTTTTGTTGATGTTTTAAGCATGTTTATTCTCAGGTGATTATTAAGAGCTTCCGCTGTCGCATACTTAAATAAGGACAAGATTTGGAGTCCATGTTTGTATGATATTGTGTAAAAACTGCATTCAAGAAACTGATTTCAATGTAACATATTTGTATTGTAAACCATTATGCAATGGTCGTGTGTAAACAGGATATTTTAGATTATCATTATTTGATAATCTACGTAATGCTTTTTAAACCTTTATTTATGAAATAAAGGTTATGGTTTGTTTTAAAAATAAATGCAGTCTTTGAAAAATGTCTCATATAGAGGTCAAAACCTCGCAACGAAATCAATTAATATGGAACGTTTTTAATCAATAAGAACGGGACATTTCAGTTGGTATCCGAGCGTTGGTCTTAGAGAACCAGAATTTTGCATTAGTGTGTCTTATCGAGTTTGTTAGGATGCATTAGTGAGTCTGGACTTCGACCGTGTTTACTTGAAAAATGATTGCTTAACAAATTTTGTTGGAAACTATATATTTTTAACATGTGAATATTATGTGGTATATTAATCTCTTAACGCGTTTGATATTATGTGATAGATTTCTACCTCTAGAACAAGTCCCATTGACTCACCTAATAATAATGAAGAGTCAAATGTAAATTGGAATGATTCGTGGACTGATTCACAAGTTCCCGAAGAGGAACCGGAAGAAGAGTCGGAACCGGAAGAAGAATCGGAACCGGAAGAAGAATCGGAACCGGATGAAGAAATAGAACCGGTGGGGGAAATAATAAAACGGTTAAGTAAAAGAAAATCCTCAACCAACCGACCAAGGTTAATTATGGTCAATGGTGTTTCCGCCAAGGAAGCAAAATATTGGGAGTATTACCAATTCTCAGATGAATCGGATTCCGACGAGAATTCCGATGATGTTATAGAAATTACCCCAACTGAATTTAAAAAGGCAAAAGAAAATAATAAGGGAAAGGGCATAAAAATAGAGAAATCTAATTCCAACCCCGATGAACTTTATATGTATCGTCAACCCCCGAAGTCCTTAAGTTGTAACAATGACCCGGGAACCTCTAAACCACCAGATTTTTCTAAACCAATGTGGAAAACGACGGCTCGTATTAGGGGAACATAATATATCCCTAGAAACTTGGCAAAACGAACCAAAACCGAAGAAGAAGAAACAAGCAAGTCGGAATAAGATAGTTGTATTCGTGTGGTGTAATATATGTAATACAATGTGCTTATGCTTTATGATATATGTAAAAATTGCTTGTATTAATAAGTATTTTTTTTTTTATGAATCTAACTCTTGTCTATTTTACAGTATAAAAACACAAAATGGATAGACAACCCAATATTTTAATAGACATACCCGGAGACATGATTGATGAAATCTTGTCTAGAGTCGGTCAGAATTCTTCGGCACAACTATTTAAGGCGAGATCAGTTTGTAAGACATTCGAAGAACGTTCCAAGAATGCCTTGGTTTATAAAAGGCTTTCGTTCGAAAGATGGGGGATATCACATTGGGAAATCCATAAGTTACGATGTGTCTACTTTGACGCATATATTGCGGGGAACCCAAATGCTATTTTACGCAATGGGTTAAGAAATTATTTTGACTCAATATATCCTAATATTGGACTTCTTGATTTAGAAAAAGCGGCTAACATGCAACATAAAGAAGCATGTTATGCTTACGGATTAGTAATGTTCGCTTCTCACCAAAGTGAGAACAAGAACATCGGGCTACAACTATTAAACAAAACGTTTCCACGAGTGACGGAGTCGGTAATTAGGGTAAGAAATGAGGTTTTTAGATTGTTACGGGACTGTTGGACATTACGTAACCCTCGTCCCTTTGACGACGTTACAACACGATGTCTTATCAACGGCCATAAAGGTTATGTTCCACAAGACCAAAGATGGGAAGTAATCCTAGTAAAACCAGAATGCATGACTTGTTTCTGGACGTATGAATTACGTGTCTTTATTGCCTTTGCTGAACGACTTGTGTACTAGCTAGAATTATCTTCACAACCATCTTGTATCAAATTTATTGTGTGCTATATTTCATGCTATATGTAAAATAAGCGGTATTGTAAGTTTGTAAAATATTGTGTAAAAGTTTGAACGCGAAATATTATTATAATCAGTTTTTCATATAGAATTGTAGTAGTTGAATTGTATATTAGCTACTAAGTATGAACTTAACGGGTAGGTACTACCCGAATTTAAACTTATAAAACGCTAATATGAAGAAAAAGCTTTTATAAATGAGTTCATATTATGCTACGAAATACTATTAACTACTTTTAATATTCTGTATGATTAACTGGTTCCATTTGACTATTTTGAAGGAAATGGCACCGACTACTCGACACACCGTGAATATGAATGAAGAGGAATTCCGTACTTTTCTAGCTTCAAACATAGCCGCAGTACAGGCTGCGCTACATACCAACAATAACCTTGGATCTAGCAGTACAGGAAATCGTGTAGGATGCACCTACAAAAAATTCACTGCCTGCAAACCTTTGGAATTTGATGCAACCGAAGGACCGATCGGATTGAAACGGTGGACCGAGAAGGTCGAATCGGTGTTTGCCATAAGTAAGTGTACTGAAGAGGACAAAGTGAAGTACGCTACGCATACCTTCACAGGTTCTACGTTAACATGGTGGAATACCTATCTAGAGCAAGTGGGACAAGATGATGCGTACGCACTACCGTGGTCAGCATTCAAGCACTTGATGAACGAGAAGTACCGTCCCAGAACCGAGGTCAATAAGCTCAAGACAGAACTTAGAGGGTTACGAACCCAAGGATTTGATATTACCACATACGAAAGACGATTCACAGAATTGTGCCTATTGTGTCCGGGAGCATTCGAAGATGAGGAAGAGAAGATCGACGCGTTTGTGAAAGGATTACCGGAAAGAATCCAAGAAGATATAAGTTCACACGAGCCCGCCTCCATACAACAGGCATGTAGAATGGCTCACAAACTAGTGAACCAGATTGAAGAAAGAATTAAAGAACAGACTGCTGAAGAGGCCAATGTGAAGCAAGTCAAAAGGAAGTGGGAGGAAAACGGTGATAAGAATCACCAATACAACAACAACAACAACAACAACAACAGCAATTACAACAATAATCGCAACAATTATCCCAACAATCGCAACATCAATCGCAACATCAATCGCAACTACAATAAACGGCCCAACAACAACAACAACAACAACAGCAACTACAACAATCATCCCAACAACAATAATAACCGCAACAACAACAACAATCAGAAGCAGCTATGCCAAAGGTGTGAAAAGTATCACTCGGGGTTCTGCACCAAATTTTGCAACAAGTGTAAAAGAAATGGTCATAGCGCGGTGAAGTGTGAGGTCTACGGACCAGGGGTTAATAGAACGAAAGGAACAAATGGTGTCGGAACGAGTAATGGCGGAGCAAGTAGTGTCGGAGCAAGTTATGCCAATGTAGTTTGTTATAAATGTGGAAAACCGGGCCACATTATTAGAAATTGCCCGAACCAGGAGAACACGAATGGACATGGCCGCGGAAGAGTTTTCAATATTAATGCGGCAGAGGCACAGGAAGACCCGGAGCTTGTTACAGGTACGTTTCTTATTGACAATAAATCTGCTTACGTTTTATTTGATTCGGGTGTGGATAGAAGCTATATGAGTAGAGATTTTTGTGCTAAATTAAGTTGTCCATTGACGCCTTTGGATAGTAAATATTTACTCGAATTAGCAAATGGTAAATTAATTTCAGCAGATAATATATGTCGGAATCGAGAAATTAAACTGGTTAGCGAAACATTTAAGATTGATTTGATACCAGTAGAGTTAGGGAGTTTTGATGTGATAATCGGTATGGACTGGTTGAAAGAAGTGAAAGCAGAGATCGTTTGTTACAAAAATGCAATTCGCATTATACGAGAAAAAGGAAAACCCTTAATGGTGTACGGAGAAAAGGGCAACACGAAGCTACATCTTATTAGTAATTTGAAGGCACAAAAACTAATAAGAAAATGTTGCTATGCTGTTCTAGCACACGTCGAGAAAGTACAAACTGAAGAAAAGAGCATCAATGATGTTCCCATTGCAAAAGAATTTCCCGATGTATTTCCGAAAGAATTACCGGGATTACCCCCACATCGATACGTTGAATTTCAAATAGATCTTGTACCAGGAGCTGCACCAATAGCTCGTACTCCTTACAGACTCGCACCCAGCGAGATGAAAGAACTGCAAAGCCAATTACAAGAACTTTTAGAGCGTGGTTTCATTCGACCAAGCACATCACCGTGGGGAGCTCCTGTTTTGTTTGTCAAGAAGAAAGATGGTACATTCAGGTTGTGTATCGACTACCGAGAGTTGAACAAACTTACCATCAAGAACCGCTACCCACTACCGAGAATCGACGACTTATTTGATCAACTACAAGGCTCGTCTATTTATTCAAAGATTGACTTACGTTCCGGGTATCATCAAATGCGGGTGAAAGAAGATGATATTCCAAAGAATGCTTTCAGAACACGTTACGGTCATTACGAGTTTATGGTCATGCCGTTTGGTTTAACTAATGCACCAGTTGTGTTCATGGACCTTATGAACCGAGTGTGTGGACCATACCTTGACAAGTTTGTCATTGTTTTCATTGATGACATACTTATTTACTCAAAGAATGACCAAGAACACGGTGAACATTTGAGAAAGGTGTTAGAAGTATTGAGGAAGGAAGAATTGTACGCTAAGTTTTCAAAGTGTGCATTTTAGTTGGAAGAAGTTCAATTCCTCGGTCACATAGTGAATAAAGAAGGTATTAAGGTGGATCCGGCAAAGATAGAAACTGTTGAAAAGTGGGAAACCCCGAAAACTCCGAAACACATACGCCAGTTTTTAGGACTAGCTGGTTACTACAGAAGGTTCATCCAAGACTTTTCCAGAATAGCAAAACCCTTGACTGCATTAACGCATAAAGGGAAGAAATTTGAATGGAATGATGAACAAGAGAAAGCGTTTCAGTTATTGAAGAAAAAGCTAACTACGGCACCTATATTGTCATTGCCTGAAGGGAATGATGATTTTGTGATTTATTGTGATGCATCAAAGCAAGGTCTCGGTTGTGTATTAATGCAACGAACGAAGGTGATTGCTTATGCGTCTAGACAATTGAAGATTCACGAACAAAATTATACGACGCATGATTTGGAATTAGGCGCGGTTGTTTTTGCATTAAAGACTTGGAGGCACTACTTATATGGGGTCAAAAGTATTATATATACCGACCACAAAAGTCTTCAACACATATTTAATCAGAAACAATTGAATATGAGGCAGCGTAGGTGGATTAAATTATTGAATGATTATGACTTTGAGATTCGTTACCACCCGGGGAAGGCAAATGTGGTAGCCGATGCCTTGAGCCGGAAGGACAGAGAACCCATTCGAGTAAAATCTATGAATATAATGATTCATAATAACCTTACTACTCAAATAAAGGAGGTGCAACAATGAGTTTTAAAAAAGGGAAATTTAAAGGATGAAATACCCAAAGGATCGGAGAAGCATCTTAATATTCGGGAAGACGGAACCAGGTATAGGGCTGAAAGGATTTGGGTACCAAAATTTAGAGATATAAGAGAAATGGTACTTAGAGAAACTCATAAAACCAGATACTCAATACATCCTGGAACGGGGAAGATGTACAAGGATCTCAAGAAACATTTTTGGTGGCCGGGTATGAAAGCCGATGTTGCTAAATATGTAGGAGAATGTTTGACGTGTTCTAAGGTCAAAGCTGAGCATCAGAAACCATCAGGTCTACTTCAATAACCCAAAATCCCGGAATGGAAATGGGAAAACATTACCATGGATTTCATCACTAAATTGCCCAGGACTGCAAGTGGTTTTGATACTATTTGGGTAATAGTTGATCGTCTCATCAAATCAGCACACTTCCTACCAATAAGAGAAGATGACAAGATGGAGAAGTTAGCACGACTGTATTTGAAGGAAGTCGTCTCCAGACATGGAATACCAATCTCTATTATCTCTGATAGGGATGGCAGATTTATTTCAAGATTCTGGCAGACATTACAGCAAGCATTAGGAACTCGTCTAGACATGAGTACTGCCTATCATCCACAAACTGATGGGCAGAGCGAAAGGACAATACAAACGCTTGAATACATGCTACGAGCATGTGTTATTGATTTCGGAAACAGTTGGGATCGACATCTACCGTTAGCAGAATTTTCCTACAACAACAGCTACCATTCAAGCATTGAGATGGCGCCGTTTGAAGCACTTTATGGTAGAAAGTGCAGGTCTCCAATTTGTTGGAGTGAAGTGGGGGATAGACAGATTACGGGTCCAGAGTTTATACAAGAAACTACCGAGAAGATCATCCAAATTCAACAACGGTTGAAAACCGCCCAAAGCCGACAAAAGAGCTACGCTGACATTAAAAGAAAAGATATAGAATTTGAAATTAGAGAGATGGTCATGCTTAAAGTTGCACCTTGGAAAGGCGTTGTTCAATTTGGTAAACGAGGGAAATTAAATCCAAGGTATATTGGACCATTCAAGATTATTGATCGTGTCGGACCAGTAGCTTACCGACTTGAGTTACCTCAACAACTCGCGGCTGTACATAACACTTTCCACGTCTCGAATTTGAAGAAATGTTTTGCTAAAGAAGATCTCACTATTCCGTTATATGAAATCCAAATCAACGAAAAACTTCAATTCATCGAAGAACCCGTCGAAATAATGGATCGTGAGGTTAAAAGACTTAAGCAAAACAAGATACCAATTGTTAAGGTTTGATGGAATACTCGTAGAGGACCCGAGTTCACCTGGGAGCGTGAAGATTAGATGAAGAAGAAATACCCGCATCTATTTCCAGAAGATTCGTCAACACCTTCAACAGCTTAAAATTTCGGGACGAAATTTATTTAACGGGTAGGTACTGTAGTGACCCGAACTTTTCCATGTTTATATATATTAATTGAGATTGATATTTACATGATTAAATGTTTCCAACATGTTAAGCAATCAAACTTGTTAAGACTTGATTAATTGAAATATGTTTCATATAGACAATTGACTACCCAAGTTGACCGGTGATTCACGAACGTTAAAACTTGTAAAAACAATATGATGACATATATATGGATATATATATATATAGTTAACATGATACTATGATAAGTAAACATATCATTAAGTATATTAACAATGAACTACATATGTAAAAACAGGACTACTAACTTAATGATTTTTAAACGAGACATATATGTAACGATTATCGTTGTAAAGACATTTAATGTATATATATCATATTAAGAGATATTCATACATGATAATATCATGATAATATAATAATTTAAAATCTCATTTGATATTATAAACATTGGGTTAACAACATTTAACAAGATAGTTAACCTAAAGGTTTCAAAACAACACTTACATGTAACGACTAACGATGACTTAACGACTCAGTTAAAATGTATATACATGTAGTGTTTTAATATGTATTTATACACTTTTGAAAGACTTCAATACACTTATCAAAATACTTCTACTTAACAAACATGCTTACAATTACATCCTCGTTCAGTTTCATCAACAATTCTACTCGTATGCACCCGTATTCGTACTCGTACAATACACAGCTTTTAGATGTATGTACTATTGGTATATACACTCCAATGATTAGCTCTTAGCAGCCCATGTGAGTCACCTAACACATGTGGGAACCATCATTTGGCAACTAGCATGAAATATCTCATAAAATTACAAAAATATGAGTAATCATTCATGACTTATTTACATGAAAACAAAATTACATATCCTTTATATCTAATCCATACACCAACGACCAAAAACACCTACAAACACTTTCATTCTTCAATTTTCTTCATCTAATTGATCTCTCTCAAGTTCTATCTTCAAGTTCTAAGTGTTCTTCATAAATTCTACAAGTTCTAGTTACATAAAATCAAGAATACTTTCAAGTTTGCTAGCTCACTTCCAATCTTGTAAGGTGATCATCCAACCTCAAGAAATCTTTGTTTCTTACAGTAGGTTATCATTCTAATATAAGGTAATAATCATATTAAAATTTTGGTTCAATTTCTATAACTATAACAATCTTATTTCAAGTGATGATCTTACTTGAACTTGTTTTCGTGTCATGATTCTGCTTCAAGAACTTCGAGCCATCCAAGGATCCGTTGAAGCTAGATCCATTTTTCTCTTTTCCAGTAGGTTTATCCAAGGAAATTAAGGTAGTAATGATGTTCATAACATCATTCGATTCATACATATAAAGCTATCCTATTCGAAGGTTTAAACTTGTAATCACTATAACATAGTTTAGTTAATTCTAAACTTGTCCGCAAACAAAAGTTAATCCTTCTAATTTGACTTTTAAAATCAACTAAACACATGTTCTATATCTATATGATATGCTAACTTAATGATTTAAAACCTGCAAACACGAAAAACACCGTAAAACCGGATTTACGCCGTCGTAGTAACACCGCGGGCTGTTTTGGGTTAGTTAATTAAAAACTATGATAAAATTTGATTTAAAAGTTGTTTTTCTGAGAAAATGATTTTTATTATGAACATGAAACTATATCCAAAAATTATGGTTAAACTCAAAGTGGAAGTATGTTTTCTAAAATGGTCATCTAGACGTCGTTCTTTCGACTGAAATGACTACCTTTACAAAAATGACTTGTAACTTATTTTTCCGACTATAAACCTATACTTTTTCTGTTTAGATTCATAAAATAAAGTTCAATATGAAACCATAGCAATTTGATTCACTCAAAACGAATTTAAAATGAAGAAGTTATGGGTAAAACAAGATTGGATAATTTTTCTCATTTCAGCTACGTGAAAATTGGTAAAAAATCTATTCCAACCATAACTTAATCAACTTGTATTGTATATTATGTAATCTTGAGATACCATAGACACGTATACAATGTTTCAACCTATCTTGTCGACACATCTATATATATTTTGGAACAACCATAGACACTCTATATGTGAATGTTGGAGTTAGCTATACAGGGTTGAGGTTGATTCCAAAATATATATAGTTTGAGTTGTGATCAATACTGAGATATGTATACACTGGGTCGTGGATTGATTCAAGATAATATTTATCGATTTATTTTTGTATATCTAACTGTGGACAACTAGTTGTAGGTTACTAACGAGGACAGCTGACTTAATAAACTTAAAACATCAAAATATATTAAAAGTGTTGTAAATATATTTTGAACATACTTTGATACATATGTATATATTGTTATAGGTTTGTGAATCAACCAGTGGCCAAGTCTTACTTCCCGACGAAGTAAAAATCTGTGAAAGTGAGTTATAGTCCCACTTTTAAAATCTAATATTTATGGGATGAGAATACATGCAGGTTTTATAAATGATTTACAAAATAGACACAAGTATGTGAAACTACATTCTATGGTTGAATTATCGAAATCGAATATGCCCCTTTTTATTAAGTCTGGTAATCTAAGAATTAGGGAACAGACACCCTAATTGACGCGAATCATAAAGATAGATCTATTGGGCCTAACAAACCCCATCCAAAGTACCGGATGCTTTAGTACTTCGAAATTTATATCATATCCGAAGGGTGTCCCGGAATGATGGGGATATTCTTATATATGCATCTTGTTAATGTCGGTTATCAGGTGTTCACCATATGAATGATTTTTATCTCTATGTATGGGATGTGTATTGAAATATGAAATCTTGTGGTCTATTATTATGATTTGATATATATAGGTAAAACCTATAACTCACCAACATTTTTGTTGACGTTTTAAGCATGTTTATTCTCAGGTGATTATTAAGAGCTTCCGCTGTCGCATACTTAAATAAGGACAAGATTTGGAGTCCATGTTTGTATGATATTGTGTAAAAACTGCATTCAAGAAACTGATTTCAATGTAACATATTTGTATTGTAAACCATTATGTAATGGTCGTGTGTAAACAGGATATTTTAGATTATCATTATTTGATAATCTACGTAAAGCTTTTTAAACATTTATTTATGAAATAAAGGTTATGGTTTGTTTTAAAAATGAATGTAGTCTTTGAAAAACGTCTCATATAGAGGTCAAAACCTCGCAACGAAATCAATTAATATGGAACGTTTTTAATCAATAAGAACGGGACATTTCATTATAGACTTGTTGTTACAGACTCGCTGTGTTAGACTTCCGCTACATTGTTTAGAGATGTCTCAATCATGGAACTTTTACTTTGCATTCACAACTTATGTTACATTTATACAATGGTTTTGTAATGACCTTTGTGTCACGTACTTATGTTAATGCTTTCTATTCGTAGAAGCACGTCATCTTTGTAAAACATTTGACGTTGGTAAAGACGTCATCTTTTGTAAAACATTTGACGTTGGTAAAGACGTCATCTTTTGTAAAACATTTGACGTTGGTAAAGACGTCATCTTTTGTAAAACATTTGACGTTGGTAAAAACGTTACCTTTTCATGAATGCAAAACTTGTTTTAAAACAGCATATACTATTATACCGTGTAATGAACCTGTTGTTGATGATCCGTACATGATGGTTTTGTACGGGGCATCACATTTGGTATCAGAGCATTGGTTGTAGGGAATTAGGTTGTATTAGTGTGTCTTGACCGAGTCGATTAGGATTCACTAATAGGACTAATCTATAACTTGCTCGTTTACTTGTTTCTGCGTAACTGCTGCGTGCTACTGTTATATATTACTGCATGATACTGCTTATTACTACTGCATGCTACTGGTTACATAATACTACTGCATGAAACACTATCTACTACAGTTTTGTATACTGCAATAGACTACCTAAGTTATTGTTGACGCTGTTTCTTACTACATGTCTGCTATTCGCTGTACCGACTTGAAAAATTTATCTTTCCTAGTTCAGATATTTTTCTGAACCCTTTTCCCACTTGCCTAACCCTAAGACCTAGTAAGGTAATCCACCTATTACTACCGTTCCACCGTTCCAGAGATCGAAACATTACTTCATGCAATCTAGGAAGAGTACCCCTCGGATTACACGGCCACTAAAGTTGATCCTCTGAGGAGGAGATATGTGAGGACTTGTCGGAGTAACCGCACCTCGCCCCACCCCCGAACCCACCCTAATTATCCACGTACAACGTATGAACATTAGAAGGTTTTTCAGTTTCTGCAAGTTGACCTGTATCCCGTACGCTTTCATGACTGTAACTTATCTCTTTCATCCTTCACCACTACTTGACGATCTAACGACACTTCTGGACTTAGGTCCCTAACACTCTTAGGCATTGGAGAAGTCGGGAAGGCATCTCCTTTCACAAGGTTAGAGTGGCTTCTACTGATGCTCAGCCATACCCAAAGACTTGGGAGTCGCCTCAAGACATATCGTATTACTACTTGCTACACGTACAACTCGACACGAGACCCAGATTGAATTTCTAGAAAGGAACCTAACGACATTACCTGAACCGAACATTTTGAAGAAATTTCGGGACATTTAGGCATTGATGCATGACCTACGGAACCTATGCACCCACACCGAGAAACAGTGAGATTAATTATGTAGATTTTGTTTTGAGATAGCATAGATAAAGCACTGTTAGATAAAATTGAGTAAAACTTGAAGTGATCACGTTACATTGACCATATGGAGTGATATTGGAATGAATGTACGATTTAGTACAATATAATGACACTCAGCCAGCGTGATTATATTGAAGTAAATCATGCAAAAGTTCCAATGTTACTACATAAGGAATATGAAGTGATTCAAAGAAAATTTTAGTAGGAACCACTTGAGCATACGCATTATGGTCTGTTAGAGGTAGGGAAAGAATAACCACGTAGCCCAGATACTGTATAAGAAGGGCCTTGATTGCAGAATTGATAACCCAAAAATTTGTTATAGATATAGACACCCTGGAGACTTAAGGAAAAAGTTCTCAAATAGGAAAAACTTTGGACTTACTTGCGGTAGAGCAATCTTTATCTCAGCTATGGAGACTCGCATGGATCCTAATTTTAGTTAGGGTACATTTCATCACAACGTTTTATTGTCTCGAAGTTGTTTAATACTAGAGCGATAGAAACCTTATATCTAAGAACTTTAGTGTTATGACTAATAAGCCATTAACAACCACGAGAGTTAAGTATTCTATAGGACAAGCTAATGGTAAGCTGGCAGAGATAGAGGAATAATTTAAGGTAGTACCTTAAAATTAACAGGAGGGTCATTTGGAAATGACCTCATGTCAACAAAACTTGGAATTTTAAAGTATTAGTTGGAAAGGATTAGTTACCTACGCACAAGCAGATGTTATTTGAGAAGACTGATAGAATTTTTCACGGTAGTATAATAAGATTTGGTTGGAATGAACCTAAAGATTAACTTAACACCCATCAATTTGGGAAGCTTGATGTAATAGTTGGAATGGACTTTAAGATTAACCTAATACTCATCAAGTTAGGAAACTTTGATGAAATAGTTGGAATGGATTGGCTTTCAAGGATGAAAGCGAAAGTTATCTATAGTGAGAAGATTATTCGTATACCTCACGAGAATGGTGAGCCAATAATAGTTTACGGGGAGAGAAGTAGCCCGAAGCTGAACCTTATTAGTTGCATGAAGGCACAAAAGGTCATGAGAAAAGGGCGTTGTGCTATTTTAGCACATGTGAAGAAATTGGAGACTGAGGAGAATATTGCTCAAGAACGCTTGAACATTCTCGTCTCTCGATTCGAGGTTAAATAGACCGGACTCCGATATTTTGCCGGAAGAATTTGGGTACCTAGTTATGGGGATTTACGAGGCCTTATTCTAGACGAGACCCATAAGTTGAAATGACCCGTCCTAATCCATCTGGACGAATACATTACATTTGGTTACATCGCGAGGTACTTGACCTGTATATGATACATTTTACAAACATTGCATTCATTTTTAAAAGACAAACTTTCATTACATCGAAAGTTGACGGCATGCATACCATTTCATAATATATCCAACTAATATTGACTTAGTAATAATCTTGATGAACTCAACGACTCGAATGCAACGTCTTTTGAAATATGTCATGAATGACTCCAAGTAATATCTCTAAAATGAACAAATGCACAGCGGAAGATTTCTTTCATACTTGAGAATAAACATGCTTTAAAGTGTCAACCAAAGGGTTGGTGAGTTCATAGGTTTATCATAACAATCATTTCAATATTTTAATAGACCACAAGAATTCATATTTCGAAAACAATCTGTGCAGGTCTGTTCACTGCTGTAAAAATCATTCATACAATTTGAACCCTGGTAACCGACATTAAAAAAATGCATCTAGAATATCCCCAAATATAAAAACTTCGAAGTACTAAAGCAGTTCAAATTCTCTGACTGGGGCTTGTCAAGGCCCATAGATCTATCTTTAGGATTCGCGTCAATTGGTGGCAATTATAATAAACACCAATTCTTAGGTTACCAAGCTCAAAGGGGTGATATCCGGTATAACAATTCAATCGTAGAATGTAGTTTCTAATTACTTGTGTCTATTCGTCAAATATTTATAAAAGCGCATGTATTCTCAGTCTCAAAAATATATATTGGAAAAGCATTTAAAAAGGGAGCAAATGAAACTCACAATACTATATTTTGTAGTAAATAATAAGCATCCGGGTTGATATTCATGGTGGTAGTGTAGTGTTGTTGGGTGGTGATAGTTATTGCTCAAGAAAAGAAGGAGAAGCAAGGAATAGAAGTGGGTATTCAAATGATTAGGTTAATTAGTCGATTGATTTGGTGTAAGTGTGTAAATATCAAATATGTGCATATATATGTAATATGATTTGACAGAAAGGTGATGATCAAATTGCACATATGTATAAATATATTACTCCGTTGTCATTGTTTGAAAAAAGAGAACAAAAAGAAATACAGTAAACATTTAAATATTATATAATTATATTCTCCTAATGTAAACGTGAATATACAGTAGCGAATAGTTCAGCAGCCTATTATTTTGTTTTTAACTACCGGCAGTTTTAACGGACTGTGTATCGTGCTAAATCAGTGGCGGATAAAAGTGTTCAGAAAAATTCCATATTTTTAAATTAACTATATTTATTTATTTTGGTCATTATGGTATAAAATTCGATCATTAACTATTAAATAAAAATTACATCACTGTCCTCACTCGATTCTAGGTAAAATATAAAAAGTTCTGAAATTTAATAAACAGCTCCTAAGTACATTTTTAATAAGTCTATAATTTATAGAACTCATTTTCGGATCACCGTTTATTTTAAAATCATTTAAGTTTGAATTTAGTTTGCTTAAAATCAATCGGAACATCAAACGAGTATTACAATCATTTAATATTTATTTTTACTATACATTATTTATATACAGTTATATTTTAAATAATAATTATTATAATATCCTATTTTTTTATTTTATTAATTTTAATAACAACAACATATTATACTTCAAGTTATATTTCAAATTATTATTTATATATATACACACATATCTATTTACAATTAATGGTTCGTGAATCGTCGGGCATGGTCGAAGGTCAATTGAATATATGAAACAGTTCAAAATTTTTGAGACTCAACATTACAGACTTTTCTTATCATGTCGAAATGATATAAAGATTAAGTTTAAATTTAGTCAGAAATTTCCAAGTCGTCACAGTACCTACCCGTTAAAGAAATTTCGTCCCGAAATTTGATCGTGGTCGTCATGGCTAACACTAAAAATGTTTTCATGACGAATATAAGTTGATAAATAGAGTTTTATCAACACTGAGTAATATTGATAAAATAATTCGATTACTCGAAGCGTATAACTGAAGCTATCGTAAAGGAGTGCAATGAAAAAGTAGAGTTTCATCATATCTTTTGACGTAGTCACGGTTGACTTCCGGAAATCAAGGAATTTAAAAGAAAATCTTGGAATCTATAATATCTGATTCTTCGGGATTTAAGGAAATTAAGATCTCTCTAATTAAATACGGAAATCTGCCTTGATTTCTTTATCAGATATTTCACTATAAATTAACTTCTTCTGCTCCATTACTTTTACCACTCCTATACTCAATTCCTAAATTCAAAAGATTGTGAAAATGCTTAATCCAGTTCTGATCCTTGTCCTTATCTTGACTATCGCAACAATCATTCTCCTTTTCCAACTTCCACCGGAGGAATATGTTTTCTTCTACTTCGCCCTTGGGGTTATAATGTTTTTAATCCTCCCGTGTCTTTATGTTGCAATAAACATTGATATACACGGTTTGTAATTTATGTGTTATTTTCGGGTTTTATATTCTCCCTTATATTTCGGAACTCTTTGCCTTTTTATTCTCTTCTCGACTCTAAGTACAACAAATAATGGTCCAGAATTCGTAGGTATGTGATTTCGAAATGAACCTAGTTAATGTTCTAAAAAGGAAATTGTAATGATACGGTCTTGATTTGTCAAATTACCAGAATATCCGAAAAAGACCGAATCATCAAGAAAATATTTTCTTGATATCTTTGGAGGTTAAATAGAATACAAGAGTTGTGTAACATGGTATATGATGACGGTAGGGTCTGTGAATCATCACGTTCCATTAGAAGCTCAGCATGACTTACTGTAATATAATCACGTTGATCAAGTGTCATTATATTATACTAACTTATGCTTCAGTTCCCAACACTACTTCAATAACATTCATAATTTAAACTCGAAAGTTTACAGAATATAGAAACTAACAGTTTCTTATATGATGTAATACTGATAGCGATAAAAGATAATTGATTTCAGATAAGATTAATTATGAAAATATCTTTAGAAATATCGAGGATATTTATAATGAAAGATATGATAATATCTTAGAATTTCTAATATAGATGGATGATGATGAAGATTTGTCCGTAAAGGTGTAGAATCAGGAGTACGGTATTCGTTAATGGCTTCAGCAGATACTGAATCATTTGGATTCCTTGAGGGCAGGTTTAGTCTTTGTGATTTGTCCACAGCCTCCTTCATACTTTGCTCAATTCGTTTTCCGGTTCCAAACCTTCTCTTTTTCTGAGCTTTGCCAACCCACTATTCTTTATCATCAAACTTTTGACAGTTACGGTTGTCTATAGTTTCTGCTGCTTCATTCAACTTTCAAAATTTCAGGGTATTGATTCGTAGACTGGGTGATGTTCAGAATTTCAGAATTGAAGGTAAAAATTTCCAAAAGTTACTCGTTATATGTATACATATAATTGTTGAAGTGAAAACGCTTGCGAGATTCGAGATTGATGATTGATCATTCCCGGTTGAAGGTATGGTAATTCTTGTTACAAGATGCAGGTGAATACATGATAGGGTTTCAATGAATATAATGATTTTTCAGAAGGTCAAATATCTATGAAGTTGCTGATGAGTTTACTGCTAATGCAGTGGGATATAAAAGATTCCCCGGTAACGATGACAAAAGGCATCCTTATATATCAAAGTTATAATAGAGTTTATTCGAATGAAAAGTCGAACTTGATTTGCTAAAGCTGTGACAAAATTGGCTACTTTGGAAAGGGATTGCAAAGTTATTTTCGGTAATAACAACGCCAAAGGAGCTAGCACAGATACGTGCTAAACGTTTTCTCAAGTTTCGAGAGTTTTCAGGTGCATAACTATATGCATAAATCTTTTCTTCCATAAATGAAGTGCGGTTGGTTCATCCTCTCGATTGAGGTGTTTTCAAGAATCATGAAAGGTTTGAACGCGGATTGTAATCGTCAAGATACAAATGAGGTTTAAGATGAAATCAAGTGGCAAACTTGAAGAATTGTTTAGTTTCATATGTTATAATCAATATTTTAATTCATTTTAATTGTCCAATGTTATTAGTCCACAGTTATTAGTCCACAATTAGTAGTTCAACAATTCATATATAGTTTAATATATAATATTCGAATTAATTAATACATGTCGTGACCCATTATATACATGTCTCAGACTCGATCACAACTCAAAGTATATATATTATTTAGAATCAACCTTAACCCTGTATAGCTAACTCGATCATTACCGCATATAGAGTGTCTATGGTTATTCCAAATAATATATATAGATGACGTCAATATGATATGTCAAAACATTGTATACGTGTCCCGATTTATCCGACGATATTTAAAGTGCGTAAAGTAAATAACAGAAATTAAATGATGATAAATAAAATTGTGAGAATTAAAATTGCGATAAATAAATTGCGATAAATAAAATGTATTACGGAATTAACAGTTAGCTAGGAACAGTTAGCTAGGATTTTGTTAGCGTGGATTCTTAACAAAATTCCTCATAGTTAATTTGTCTGTTTCTAACAAATTTTATTTTGTCAAATGTTTTATTCATTATGCCACTTGTTGGATTCTGATAGGCCAAAATCCAAATATGAAATTGAATGAAAATGGTTATTCTGCGGTGAACGGATACATATATCTGTGGATGTAAGTAGGATAGTAATTGACTGTTGAATCAGGTTTGAAGAATGTACAGTGCAACTTATTAATGTGAAATCTAAATATTCCTCGGGTATTACCTACCCGTTAAAATATTTTCACCATTAACAGTTTGTACAAAAGAACTTTTAATTACAATTTTTATGAAAATATACTTACATATATATTTTCTTCAGATGTAATCATGGCTTTAATGAGTTAATATGATATTAATCTCACTTGCTTTTCGGTTTGAGCTAGAATAAATAATCTCTAAGACTTTAGAGATTACATAATCGCCAATGAAGTTATAAATCAATACTTCATCAATTATTGTTATTGATACTCCTTGGTATCTATGGTGCGTATGACGTTGATGTTCGTGGGGCGTTTTGTGATGTTGAATCATGGGATGTGGATGTTGTGGATGGTGATACTTGTTATGCTGCTGCTGCCGGTGATGTTGCAGGAGCTGGTAAGTTTTGCACCATATTTTCAAGGCTACAACTCGGGCGTGAAGCTCGTTGAGTTATTACTCCGGGATGATTGTCGGTAGGAACGAGCGAATGAATAAGGTTTAGAATCTGAGTTATAATATAGTCGTAGCGAGATACTCTGGAAATGAGAGAGAAAATGGTGTTTCGCACAGGTTCGTCGGTAAGTGCTTCAGGTTCTTCGCCAAGAGGTAAATTCGGTTGATGGAAAGGATCGCCTTCTTCTCGCCTCCATTGATTAAGTCGACTACTAACCCATCAGATGAATTGGGGATGGCTTATTGGTTGATTCATTCTGGTGACGCTGCTTCCGGAGCTTAGGTGAAACACCATATCGGAATCTGAGGGACTTGAACTAGTGGTGAGTTCCATTTCGTACGATTGAATAAATGATTTTTTGATATAAAAATGATTTTCGGCTATCGAATGGTATAGAATATCTATATATATAGAACAAAAGATTTCATAGATTACGGAGGAATTTACAGAATATGCCAGGCAAAGTTATAGTAGCAGATACGCTAAGATATGAATTTTATCTATACACTATTCATGCAATCAATGCAGTAAGATGTGTCTAGACTAAGAATGATAAGCAAGTGATTCCCTAAGAATGATAAGCAGGTAATTTTTGACAAGGAATGATAAGCAAAACTTTTGACATGCAGACACGGTCGAAGTCCAGACCCACTAATGCATCTAAACAACTATCAGTCAGACACATTAATGCAAGACCTGGTTCGCTAAGACCACCGCTCTGATACCAACTGAAATGACCTGTCCTAATACATCTGGACGAATACATTACATTTGGTTACATCGCGAGGTACTTGACCTCTATATGATACATTTTACAAACATTGCATTCATTTTTAAAAGGCAAACTTTCATTACATCGAAAGTTGACGGCATGCATACCATTTCATAATATATCCATCTGATATTGACTTAGTAATAATCTTGATGAACTCAACGACTCGAATGCAACGTCTTTTGAAATATGTCATGAATGACTCCAAGTAATATCTCTAAAATGAACAAATGCACAGCGGAAGATTTCTTTCATACCTGAGAATAAACATGCTTTAAAGTGTCAACCAAAAGGTTGGTGAGTTCATAAGTTTATCATAACAATCATTTCAATATTTTAATAGACCACAAGAATTCATATTTCGAAAACAATCTGTGCAGGTCTGCTCACTGCTGTAAAAATCATTCATACGATTTGAACCCTGGTAACCGACATTAACAAAATGCATATAGAATATCCCCAAATATAAAAACTTCGAAGTACTAAAGCAGTTCAAATTCTCTGATTGGGGCTTGTCAAGGCCCATAGATCTATCTTTAGGATTCGCGTCAATTGGTGGCAATTATAATAAACACCAATTCTTAGGTTACCAAGCTCAAAGGAGTGATATCCGGTACAACAGTTCAATCGTAGAATGTAGTTTCTACTACTTATGTCTATTCGTCAAATATTTATAAAAGCGCATGTATTCTCAGTTCCAAAAATATATATTGCAAAAACATTTAAAAAGGGAGCAAATGAAACTCACGATACTGTATTTTATAGTAAAAATACATATGACGACATTGAACAAGTGTAGGGTTGGCCTCAGATTCACGAACCTATATCATTTATATATATATATATATATATATATATTAACACACATAATTGTAATCGAACAAATATACATAAAAATTTATTAGTTATATTGTTTTTATATTAATAATATATATATATATATATATATATATATATATATATATATATATATATATATATATATATATATATATATATATATATATATATATATGTTTCATATATTTAAAATATTACTTTTGTAATGTTATAGGTATTATATATCATTTATTTGTAAAAAATAGTAATTATAATAATACTAAAATAATATTAATAATGATAAAAATGATTATAACACTTAATATTAATAATAAAGATAATAATGTTAATAATTCTTTTAGTGATAATAATAATAATGATATTAATAATAATAACTGTAAAATATTAATTTTTATTGTTAATGATAAGTATGATAATGATTTTAGTAATTACATAATAATAATACTTATGATAATATAAATAATAATACTTATAATGAAAATAATAGTAATAATGATCATGGTACTTAAAATGATTATATAGTAATAATATTAATAATAATACTATTACTTATAAAATGATACAAGTATTGATTTTTAATAAGACTATTAATAAATTTTATTATTTTCATAAAAATAATAATAATAATAATAATCATAATCATAATAATAATAATAATACTAATAATAATAATAATCAAAATCATAATAATAATAATGATAATAATTAATATCCTAGTAATAATAACAATTATAATAATAATAATGATTTTTGGTATTGGAAAACTACCTTTAAAAGTCTTTCTAAAAAAATTGCCCGGAACCGGACTCGAACCCACGACCTCTCGCTAACACAACACCACATCAAACCACTCCTCTGTCTATGCGTTTCTATTTTAATTATACATTATAATCGTATAACCCGTATTATTATGTTTCCATCTTCTTCTTCCTGATCATCTTCAAATCTTCACACCCTTCATCATATCATCATCAATATAACACGATTAATCATTGTGAATCATCATCATCATTTTTATAAACCTCCGTCATCTTTAATTATGAAACAGAGAAACAAAAAAAAATGATGGATTCGGTGTGCAGCAGTGATTGAAATCACGAAGGCCCAAAAGGATGAGGGAACTCCAACCCATTATTATTTATATCCTCAGCCCAACACCCCAATAGATATCTGGCCCAAGTTATATACATTATGGAATTTATAACAAACTTTACAGCTATCCAAACCCACTAGACCTAGTCGCTATCCAATCAACTTTACAGCTCATCTCCACATCGAAATCACCATCATTATCATCGCAGCAACATCTCCGAAGAAAAAAAAATATAAAGTGCAACAGCAATTGTTTAAATCAAAACAGTATCGTGGCAGTAGTTACAGTAATAGAGAGTTGATCATTTACAGTGGAAACCAAAGATAAATAGAAGCAGTGATAGTAAAATAGCAGGTTTGCAGGTGCCTTTAATGGTGTTAAGGTGTTCTTGGTGGTGAAGGTGGTGACTAGTATTCTGGTGATGGGTGTTGAGGTGGTGATTTGAATTAAACGGAAAATAGAAAGAAAAAAATGTAGAAGAAGTTTGTAGGTTGCTTCTATGGTGGTGATGGGTTTTGGTGAGTTTTGTTTGCATGGTTTCGAATAACATTAAAACAAAAATTAGATATGGGAAATGGACTGTAGCATAGGCAGTCGACTGAAACAGAAAAATGAAAAAAAACGCAGCTTAATCAAACAGAAACAACAACGAAGTAGTATAAGCACGTATGGTGTATGGGTCTTGTGAACTATCAAGAAAAAAAATATGTAAAAAAAGTAGCAAATATGTGGGAAAAAGGATGGGTGTTTGTTCGTAGGAAGAGGAGGGAAAAAAATATCATAAGATGGTGGGTTCATGGAGAGGCGGTGTTAAGGTGGCGTTTCATTGGTGATCATGGGTTAATGAACTTTTCGAACATCAACCGACGTGTGATGGTTGTAGTGGTGATAGTTTTGGTGGTGGCTAAGAGCTGAAGACGATGATGAGGTGGTGGCATTTGTGATGGTTAATGGTGGTTGTTTGTCGAACTGCAGTAGAAGACAAGGCTAGTTTGGGTTGTTATGGGTTTAACACTATCACAAGACAGAAATAATAAGCATCCGGGTTGATATTCACGGTGGTAGTGTAGTGTTGTTGGGTGGTGATAGTTATTGCTCAAGAAAAGAAGGAGAAGCAAGGAATAGAAGTGGGTATTCAAATGATTAGGTTAATTAGTCGATTGATTTGGCGTAAGTGTGTAAATATCAAATATGTGCATATATATGTAATATGATTTGACAGAAAGGTGATGATCAAATTTCACATATGTATAAATATATTACTCCGTTGTCATTGTTTGAAAAAAGAGAACAAAAAGAAATACAGTAAACATTTAAATATTATATAATTATATTCTCCTAATGTAAACATGAATATACAGTAGCGAATAGTTCAGTAGCCTATTATTTTGTTTTTAACTACCGACAGTTTTAACGGACCGTGTATCGTGCTAAATCAGTGGTGGATAAAAGTGTTCAGAAAAATTCCATATTTTTAAATTAATTATATTTATTTATTTTGGTCATTATGGTATAAAATTCGATCATTAACTATTAAATAAAAATTACATCACTGTCCGCGCTCCATTCTAGGTAAAATATAAAAAGTTCTGAAATTTAATAAACAGCTCCTAAGTACATTTTTAATAAGTCTATAATTTATAGAACTCATTTTCGGATCACCGTTTATTTTAAAAACATTTAAGTTTGAATTTAGTTTGCTTAAAATCAATCGGAACATCAAACGAGTATTACAATCATTTAATATTTATTTTTACTACACATTATTTATATACAGTTATATTTTAAATAATAATTATTTTAATATCCTATTTTTTATTTTATTAATTTTAATAACAACAACATATAATACTTCAAGTTATATTTCAAATTATTATTTATATATATATACACATATCTATTTACAATTAATGGTTCGTGAATCGTCGGGTATGGTCGAAGGTCAATTGAATATATGAAACAGTTCAAAATTTTTGAGACTCAAAATTACAGACTTTGCTTATCATGTCGAAATTATATAAAGATTAAGTTTAAATTTGGTCGGAAATTTCCGGGTCGTCACATAAGTCACGGTATTCGATTCATTCCGAAGCTGGTAAGATGTACCACGATCTCAAGGAACAATATTGGTGGCCGAACCTTAAAAAGGACATTGCTACTTATGTTAGAAAATGTCTGACTTGTTCCAAGGTCAAAGCCGAACACCAAAAGCCATGTGGGTTACTTCAATAACCCGAAATCCCACAATGGAAATGAGAATGAATAACAATGGATTTCATCATGAAGCTACCGAAAACGGTAGGCAGTTACGACACTATCTGGGTTATTGTTGACCGTCTCGCCAAATCTGCTCATTTTCTAGCTATGAAAGAAACCGATACAATAGACAAACTTTTACAACGATACATAAAGGAGATTGTATCCCGTCACTTCAGCGATTCAAATTCTATATTAAAGACTATCCAAGAATCTTATTTGATACTCATTCTTACGCGACTCTAAATCCTAACTTATTCCGAGAGATTTCTTATTTGATGATAATCACACCATCATCCTTCTTACTTCGATATTAGTCATACCAGTTCAAAATTTTCCAAAATCAATGGGTGGTTAATTCTCATCCTCATACTCTCCCATTCGTATCTCGCTTATAAGCAACAACTTCACACTTAAGCATTTTTGGTTGAAGGACTTATGCCCTACTAATAGTCATCAACCACATTTATATTCAATAGTTTTCATTACCTCGTAACATTGTTGCTCAAATATCACCCGAAATTTTCAAAAATCTTTTACTCGATCCTCATCAATCTTTTTCCAATTTGTAACCTCCGATATATGAAAATTTTGTTTGCTAAAATTTTACACACACTATTTTACTGTGCGATCCTCTCAAAGTTTTATTAAAATAAATTTATTTTATTGCCATTCGTACAAATTTTAGAAACTGTATATGTTATATATAATAAAGTAAATAATTACTTATTTTTGACTAGTACATATGAATTTTTTTTTCACTTTTACGAATCAATTCTTTTATTCTAAAGATATTTTACTTAGAATAGTACAAATTTACTAAGAACTTCGTTTCCTTTATTACATTGTCACCTTAAACGATTTCTATAAAATTTTCGTTGCTTGTTATATAAAAATTTTCGTGTTATTCGTATCCAAGTCATCATGAAGACTTTACAACTGTCGAAACCAAGAGATTCGTGTGTGTGTGTGTGTGTGATAAAGGCACTTACTGCCACGTCATGCAGAGCCTTTGGGCATCCACTAACACTTAAACCATTCAAAATTATTGCATTACCCCAGGGATCTTATTTGCCACACCTGTTGGAACGATGCTCTTTCTTACATAACTCTAAGTCCTGACTTATTCCAAGAGATTCTCATTTAGTGATATTAACACCATCAGTATTCTGACTTTAATATTAGCCATAACATGTTTGGCATTTTGCAAAGTCAAGAAGCGATTAACTTCTCATCCTCATGCTCTATCCTTCATACCTCACTTTTTGGCAACGGCTTCGCACGTGAACATTTTTGGCCCAAAGATTTATGTCCTGGTAATTATCAAAACTACATTTAATTCATTAGTTTTCATTACCTAGTAACATGTCACCCAATGATTCAAAGATTTTTCACTCGATCTTTTTCAACTCGTAACCTCTGAATTACGAAAAACTATGTTTATCAAAAATTTTACACGTTGTTTATTTGTGCGGTCCTCACGAGATTTATGGACAAATGAAAGTAATAAAAATTTTTCTGTCACTTATGCGATTTATAAAATCATATATGTATGTATATAATTAAGTTAATAAATTTACCTTTACTTATTTTGATTAGTACATACTAAGTGATACCTTCAAATTCTTTAAAAATCACTCCTTTATTGAGTTGTTTAACTTAAGTCAAATAGTTTTGTGCAAAATGGTACACGTTGTACATACTTCTAAATTTACTAAGAACTTTGTTCCATTTATGTTGTCACATCAAATGTTTAAAGGGTTTTCAAAACTTCCTTGGTTGATTTTATTAAAGGTTTTCGTATTAGTCTACACCATGTATGGAACACACTTCTTCTCGTCCTCCGTTTGGGGATGAAGCTTACCATTAAGATCTTCGTTAAAAACTCTTGAGCCACTTTGGATGGCAGTTTTATAAAATTTGTTAAGAAGTCTTTGCGCTCATAAAATGTTCCTTTTAAGGTTAGACATGGTAAAAACGCGGACCGATAAATCAGTTTTCTGAGGTACACTTAGTGGTTACCCCATTGTAGGAAAGGCACTAGGTGGGTTTCTACACTCAATATTTCACGACTAATCGCAACACCCTCGTAAACATCATCTCTATGAATCAGTATGTTGAGGTACAAGAAATTATCTTTGAGATTCTTTTCACTTGAAGTAAACCATTCTTTATAACCAAGGGTTCACGTATCTTCTCATCCTCGCATCCCCTTAAGTATAAGGATAAATTCAGATCAACTCCCTCATTGTACGAAGAGTTCACTCTCGTTCAAAGATCACACCTTTCGTGCGATATTCTTTAAGAAATGTAATGTAAAATACTTTAAAAATCTATGAATCTTGTGATCCTCTTGGAAGGGACTGTTTAAAACATCTATAACACTGATGTGGTTACTCTATATATTTCTCCCTTCGTTGGTTGTAACTATATGTTGTAGTCGATGTTAACCATAACTTCAGCATGTAACTGAAAGCATATAGTTACATTATGGAACTGTGCTTTCATTTCAACCCAGGATAAGTTCACATGCAGTACGTTACACTGGGTGATATCTTTCATTGTTCGTTCAGACCGTCCTGAAGACACTATAAATAATTATGGCTTGCATTGCATGTAAGTCTGATTAGTCACTCTCAGCTAAAATTTCAATTCTTTTATTTAAATGAAACGTTTCTTAAATATCGGGCTCTTTATGCCTATGGTCCTCTTCCAAAATTAAGGGGTTAGTAAAATCCGTAGCTAACACTATCCAGACATCAAATCGCATGGTTGTGATCACCATGTTTTCCATTCTACCTGTCAGCTTTGTATTGCGACATAAGCGCTCAATGTTTTAGATAAGTTGGTAACATTCATGATGCATTTCATGCATCCAGTTTACTGAAGATGCCTGTAAGGTTAAAAACATCATCTTTCCTTTTGTGGATATATATTCAGATGACATACTCATGTTAACAAGAAGCGAATTCAATTTGTTGATCTCTAAGGTCAAGAGACTTAATTAATGGCATATACCTATTCTTACTTTTATATGCCCAAGTACCTTTCAAGGTAAATAGCTCACTTCTGAGCCCACGAGTCTCTCGGAACTTTGATACGCTCCTTCTTTTTCAAATTCAGTACCGTTGTTAGTCACTCCTCAAAATTTTGGGACGATATTTCTTTAACGGGTGGGTAACGTAACGACCCGACTTTTTCGACTAATATTTTTTTGTGCTCTATACTTTCACGAATCTGCGTATATGTGCGTACTGAGCTAGTTTATGCTCTGGGATCTTTACTCATGATTAATTACCTTCGTTAATATCTTACAATGTGCTATTAAGTGTTTAATCACTTAACTTGATCCTCAAATGCTTTTACGACCTTTAGTGTCACTTGTCGTTTTGAACGAGCTACGTACTTTGTACACGTTTAACTTTTGTCATAATTGGAATATTATGACTACGTAATACTAATTGTTATTTTTTAATAACAATTACTTGGCTTGATGGTTTCTTAATTATGCTTAGTAATTTACTAATGCACACTAGTTAGTCTTAATGGATTTTTTACCTTAATGGACTTAAGTCCACCCTAATCTAGCTAATGGACTTTTAAGCTAGCCCAATTTTAATGAATTTATGACCCATTAAGATGTAGGACAAAAACCCATTAAGATGAGCCAACGTACTATTATTTTTGTTAACTATTACTACACATGTTGCATGGGATCCTAACAACAAGCACCACCTTTAGACCACCACTATGCAAAAAGCAAAAAGTTGTCCCTCTTGTCCCCCCTTGGCCTACGGTTTTGGAGACAAACGCACCACCTCCACCACTATAAATATGTGACACCCCGTACAAAACCATCGTGTACGGTTCATCAATAACAGGATCATTACAAGGTCAAACACTATATGCTGTTTGAAAACCAGTTTTGCATTCATAAAAGATAGCATTTTACAAAAGATAACGTGACACAAAGGTCGTTACAAAGTCATTGTTTGAAAATAACATAAATTACGAATGCAAAGGAAAAGTTCCATGATTGAGACATCTCTAACTAATGCAGCGGAAATCTAACGCAGCGGGTCTGTAACAGCAAGTCTATGACGATCGCTCCAAATTCATATGGACGAATACGTCATTCATCGATTTTATTGCAAGGTATTTGACCTCTATATGATATGTTTTATAAACATTGCATTCTTTTGAAAAGGTATACCATAAATGAATATTTAAACCCAAAGTTTTCGACATCTGATGATTTCTACATATAGACAATCACCGTAAATAATAGTTTACAATAATACTTCCGTTGACAATGTAGTCAAAATAGATATACGATGATGGTTTTGTGAATGCAACGTTTTCTTGAATAAAGCATGTATGACTCCATGCACAAAGCTTGTCTAACATATAAGCAAACAGCGGAAGACTTCTAGGAACCTGAGAATAAACATGCTAACAAGTGTCAACACAAAGGTTGGTGAGTTCATAATTTTAGTGTTTTGCATAATCTGTACATAAAGGTGGATCACAAGATTTCAGTTGTTTCATCAAGAAACATTTATCAAAATATTCTACAAGATTGAGCACCCTGGTAACTAAGCTTTGTAACATCCCGCATTTTTCCGTTAAATTATTTTAACGCCCGTCTTTTTATTTTAATAATATCCTCAGTATCTCGATTCGTATCCTCCATTAGCTAACATTCTTAAAATATTTTCGTTATTGGATTATAACATCTCTCGTACTCTCGTGTAATTCAAAATAATTCGTTTGGTTAATTCACGCACCCGCACCCGAACTAGAGGGACTAAACATGCAAAGAGGCCAAAGATTTGACTAGGTCAACTAGTCAAACCTTCAACCTCCTCCTCTCATTTTCTCTCTTTCTCTCTTTTCATACTTCCATTTTCCTCTCAAGAACTCAAACAAGATTCATCATCTAATTTCGGATTTGGAGGCTAACATCAAAACAAATTACATATTTGGAATCCCCTCTTCGACTTGATACCAATTTCATCTCATTTGGGTAACTTTCTAAAATCACTAGATTTTGTGTTCTTGATGTTTTTGAATTATAAAAGTGTTAATTAGTGTCTATGGCTCGTGTATAACATGAATATATGTTTTGTTTGTTCGATTTGTTGTTTTGAGTAACTAGTTTGAACACTTGAAAATGGGTTTGCTTAATCTTTGATTTTGGAAGATTAAATGTTGTTAAATTGTTAAAGTTCATGTTTTAATTGTGTTACTAGTATCGCTAGCTTCATTTTGATGTGTAGGTTGATTTGTAAAACTTCAAAAACATGATTAATGATTTTGTGATTCTTGATTAGGGTTTGATCGTTCTTGAAATGAACTTTTTGATACTTGAATGCCATGAAATGTTAATTGTTAGTATTTAGTTGTAATGCATGTTTCATTACCTTCAAAACGGCATATCATATGTGTGAATTGGATTCCCGAAACTTAAAATGCATTTTGTGAACTTGAAACTTGAAAATGGACTTTAAATGATCACATGACGAGAAATTGGTTATTGAAAATGATGTTTTTGTTTGATGAAACATGTTTAGTTATGTTCCTTGTCAAAAGAGCTTTCCAACGATATAAGGTGCGAGTTCTAAATGTTTACGATTTGCATTTTGTGCTAAAACGAATTTTGGATCAAGACTTGAACATTTGAAACTGGCCAGGTACCAGCTCCCGTGTATTGTCGCGGCGCGACAATTGTGGGCCGCTGCGCTGCATAAGCCGTGTCCAGGCTCTGACCTCCTTGGTCAAAATAAGAAAAATGTTTGGCACGCTATGGACCTCCGATTCACATGAGACTTGTTCTAACATGCTTATATATGAATAAAAACCTCAGAAAAATAGTTCGAGACCCGACCCGAACGCGTTGACTTTTTCGTTGACTTTGACACCAAAGTTTGACTTTTGTCAAACTTAGCCAAATGATTATGCAATCTTTCTAACATGATTATATACTTGTATCTTGCATGAAACTTGACAATTTGATTCACATGCTTTATAATCGAGTCGTAGCGAGCCATATGACTAATTGAACATCTTTGACCTATCGTGTTTACCGTTATTGATACAACCTATATGTTTAGGTCAAGACTAGCTTTGTCTTTGCACGCGTTTACTTGTTGAAGTACTTTATTACTCTTGCACTCAAGGTGAGATCATAGTCCCACTTTTTACACTTTGAACTTACTTTTGGGATGAGAAAACATAAACGCTTCTTTTAACTAAGTGAACACAAGTACATGAAAACAAACATTCTACGTACGAGTTTAGAACAAAATCCTCAATTCGATTATCATTAGTTACTCTTGCAGTGTGTAAGTGTAGGCGTGAACTTATCTTGTATGGCCATATGGGTTTGACAAACCCTCATCTCGGACGGTTCGCTACCATCCACAGATGAAATATATTTTCGAGAAACAGTGTTGTTCTAGCACTATTAATGGGGTTCAACGGACGGAATGTTAAGCCTTGATAATTGGGTGCTCGTGAATATTAACTTTTAGAATGTACTACTATTTTATCAATGTTGCAAATCTTGTGGTTCGACTTACTTTTACTCACTTACTTACTTAAACCTATGATTTCACCAACGTTTTCGTTGACAGATTTCTATGTTTTTCTCAGGTCTTTGAACGCTATGTGAAACATGCTTCCGCTCATTATTTGATACTTGCATTGGATGTCGAGTATACATGCATTTCATGGAGCGTCTTTTGACTTTCTTTAAAACTGTGTCGCATAGGTTTCACATGTAACTATAACTTTGTAACGTAACTTTTGGATGAACAATTCTTGTAAACTTTGAAACAATCTTTATTTTTGAAAGGAATGCGACATATCTTTGGTCAAACGTCATGTTAAAGACCTATGACCACGCAATGGGACCTAAGTAGTCGACGCCGTCAATTGACGATTTGTCGGGATCGCTACAAGTATTATCAGAGCATTGGTTGTAGTGATTTAGAGTTCATTGGTGTCAACCCCGAGTCATAGGGTACATTAGTGAATCTAGACTACAACCGGCATATAGACTTGAAGTAGGAATTATTTGACTATTTGTGCATTTATACTCGAACGTTTCTACTCATAACTAACTCTCGCTTCATCTAAATCTTTCGTTGTTTAATTTGATTGACGCGCCACCTTGATTTTATAGAATAATGTCGAATGCACATATGAATCAGGGTAATATAATTGCCGGGATTATATTACGGTGACTCATATGAACGTTCCGACATTACGACACAAAGAATTTAAGGCGAGTCAAGGAAAATTTTCTCTTCATCATTATTCCATATCACGATTAGTATTGTTAAGAATACTAATCAACGATATTCTTATGTCATGAAGGAACAATGGCTTACCAAGGTCAACACAATACTCCTCTCGAAACTCTAGAACAAGCTCTTCAACGAATGATAACCACCGCCGTGGGTGCGGCCGTGGCCGATCACTTTTCCAACAACAACAATCGTGGGGCCGATAATTCAAACGAAGGTTACTCCTACAAAAACTTCATGAAGTACAATCCTCCCACTTTCGATGGAATCGGGGGACCGGTTGCTCTCACCCGATGGTTTGATCAAACGGAATCCGTTTTTAGCATAAGCGGTTGTGTAGACCGAGATAAGGTCAAATTCTCCACCCTCACTTTCACCGGTGTTGCTCTCTCATGGCGGAACACGCATGTACAATCGGTGGGTATCGATGAAGCCCACACACTCTCTTGGACCGAATTAAGAGAAAGAATGATCACCGAATACTTCCCGCGTGACGAAACTCAAAGGCTCGAACAGGGGCTAAGGAATTTAAAAACGGTCGGGAATGACCTCGAAGCTTATAATTAACGGTTTGTCGAACTAGCCTTAAGTTGCCCGAACCTCATGACTCCTGAATCCCTAAGAGTTAAACTTTACATGGAAGGCCTCCCAAAGAGCATTCACCACGAGGTAGTATCATCCAAATCCGCCAACCTACAAGAGGCTTTAATGATGGTTCGCCAATCTATAAAAACGGTGAATGAAATTGAAGCACCGACACCAATGGCCGAGGACCAACCGGGTAACAACAAAAGAAAATGGGAAGCCTCTCCATCGAGCAACTACAACAACAACTTCACCAAGAAGTCCTTCACCTCCGACGGCAAGAAAGGGTATGCCGGAAACCTGCCCTACTGTAACGAATGTCGCAAACATCATTTGGTTGAATGTGGCAAACCATTTTGCATCAGGTGTCAAAGAAGTGGCCATGTAGCCCATATTTGTAAAAGTACCATTACCGTCGCTCAAAAGACGCCCAATGCACCAAGGGCGGTTGTTTGTTTCGAATGTGGCCAACCGGGTCATTATAGGAATGCGTGACCAAAGAAGAAAGCCAACCCCAACGCACGCCGTTGAACTTTCAACATCGACACCTAGGATGCCCGAGATGACGATGGACTAGTCACGGGTACGTTTCTTCACAACAACCCGCATATTTCATACTTATTTGATTCGGTTACCGTTAGACATTTTATAACCAAGACTTTGACTCGTACTCTTTGCACTCCACACTCCCCCTAGATATTACTTAGGCCATTCAAGTGACCCACGGAAAACTATTGTGTGCCACCAAATTTATATCGGAGGATGTACGTTAAACTTATTGGGTGGATAATTTGAATTTTGACTTGACACCTATAGAGCTGAGGAGCTCAAAACCTATTCGTTAAGAAGAAATGTTTCCCTATCATCTTGTATAGATTATTGTGAACTAAATAATTTCCAGTTAAGAACCGATATTCTTTTTCCCCGTATCAATGACCTCTTGATCAAGTACGAGGATCTCGTGTGTATACCAAATCGATCTCCATCCTTGTTATCATCAATTGCGGGTTGAGGGAGACGATGTCTCCTAAACCATTTTCCGAACTCGCTACGATAGTTGTAAATATCTCTTAGTACCGTTCAGTTAATCTAAGGCTCAGTCTGTATTCATAAACCTCCGGAGCCGCGTGTGCAAACTTATTTAGACAAAATCGTTACCGTACTTATAATTGATGTTCTAAACCTATTCAAACGAAGAAGAAAACGAACAACGTCTCCGACTTACTCTCGAACACTTGAGAAAAGAGCAACTCTATACCGAATTCTCCAAGTGAGAATTTTGGTTAAACGAAGTTCAATTTTTAGACCATGTTGTTAGTGGTCAAAGTATCTCAATACATCTCGCAATCAGAACCACACGTAATCGGGAAACCCTCACGACTCAGACTTGTATTCGTAAAATCTTAGATCTTGCCGGTTATCACTGAAGATTCATTTCCAACTTTTCTCGTGTTGCACGACCTTTAAACTCGTTAACTCACTGAGGGAAAAATTTAAACCCCTCCGTGTCCGAACTTTGAACATGATCTTTCACACAAACCTTACTAGCTAAATTCGTTTAGCACACTGGAACTCAAATATGGAAATATTTCTACTTGAACGCCCGAAAGGCATACTCTCTCGACTCGAAATCAAGGAAACTGAAATTCGTTAATTTGCTCGAAAAATTTGAATACTTAATCATGGACCCGATCAACCTTCTCATCAACACATGCCACGTTACATAGCTCTGTTATTTCACCATTTTTCCGCCTGATATTACTGTAACTTAAGATAACACCCAATCCAAGGATACTTCACTCTTCTTTGACTTATCATACAACTACGTGTACTATCTCGTTATCCCACCAAGCCTCAACATTCGACCACTAAGTGCACGACATGGTTACCTCAAGGTGTGAACTCATCCTATTCTAAGTTCTCATTTCACTCCTGTCTTATCGCTCGCACTTCCGTGTAAGGAAACTTTTTATAAAACTTCTCAATGGAGAGAGAAACTCTTCACATTATATTAGTATTCGCCACGATGGTGAATAGTCCTAACAACCATTTCGGGAACCGATGGATCTTCCGCGGTGCGGACCTCTTGAGAAACGAAACATGTTCAAACGTGTATTAAAGAAAAATTCTAGCTCGACACGCCGTACCATCTCCATTAAAATTTCAGATCGGGATACTCGTCTCACTTCTAAATTCGGGATGCCTTACAAGGAACCTTAGGGACACGTTTAAACATGAGTGCCGTGTATCATCCACAACCAACGGACCAAAAAAACATACGTTTCACATCTTGGAAAGACATGTTACAAACTTGTATTGTTACCTTTAGTTGTCTCCTCTCACACAGCAGTTACCATTCGTGTATTAACGCCGCACTTCCGAAACCCTATATGACCGCAAATTTCATACCCCTATTCGTTGGACCAAAGCATGTGGCAAGCAAATCACCGAATCCGAACTCATTCAAGAAATAACAGTTGAGATCGTTCAAGTCCGAGAAGGACTCAAGACGACCCGTAGTCGCCAAAAGGGCTATACCGATATTCGACGTAAACCTCTCGAATCCCAAGTCAGTAACAGTGTAATATTGAGAACCCGCACCTTGGGAAGGTGTAATCCGTTTCAGGAATCAGGGAAAGTTAAAACTGCGATATATTAATCCTTTTGAAATCTTGGGGCGTATTGGAACCGCCTCCTACCGTTTAGATCTCCTGACTCAATTAAAGTTTCCGTTTACCTTACATTTCGTGTAACAAACTTAGAGACGTGTCCTGCGGAACAGGAACGTGCTATCCTTCTAGATAAACTCCCCTCCATGGGAAAAACCGGTTGAAATGGTGGATCGTAAACCAAGCCTTAATACAACGTGAAACCCCGACTATCCAAATTCGTGGGAATGCCCAAGGACGTATCTTCACTCATTCATAGCATTGACAACGTAAGGTCTCGAGTAAGAAGCAACGACTATTGCTTCCAACTAAATTTCGGGAGGAAATTTCTTTTAAGGTGTGGGTAATGTAACATCCCGCATTTTTCCGTTAAATTATTTTAACGCCCGTCTTTTTATTTTAATAATATCCTCAGTATCTCGATTCGTATCCTCCATTAGCTAACATTCTTAAAATATTTTCGTTATTGGATTATAACATCTCTCGTACTCTCGTGTAATTCAAAATAATTCGTTTGGTTAATTCACGCACCCGCACCCGAACTAGAGGGACTAAACTTGCAAAGAGGCCAAAGATTTGACTAGGTCAACTAGTCAAACCTTCAACCTCCTCCTCTCATTTTCTCTCTTTCTCTCTTTTCATACTTCCATTTTCCTCTCAAGAACTCAAACAAGATTCATCATCTAATTTCGGATTTGGAGGCTAACATCAAAACAAATTACATATTTGGAATCCCCTCTTCATCCTCTTCGACTTGATACCAATTTCATCTCATTTGGGTAACTTTCTAAAATTACTAGATTTTGTGTTCTTGATGTTTTTGAATTATAAAAGTGTTAATTAGTGTCTATGGCTCGTGTATAACATGAATATATGTTTTGTTTGTTCGATTTGTTGTTTTGAGTAACTAGTTTGAACACTTGAAAATGGGTTTGCTTAATCTTTGATTTTGGAAGATTAAATGTTGTTAAATTGTTAAAGTTCATGTTTTAATTGTGTTACTAGTATCACTAGCTTCATTTTGATGTGTAGGTTGATTTGTAAAACTTCAAAAACATGATTAATGATTTTGTGATTCTTGATTAGGGTTTGATCGTTCTTGAGATGAACTTTTTGATGCTTGAATGCCGTGAAATGTTAATTGTTAGTATTTAGTTGTAATGCATGTTTCATTACCTTCAAAACAGCATATCATATGTGTGAATTGGATTCCCGAAACTTAAAATGCATTTTGTGAACTTGAAACTTGAAAATGGACTTTAAATGATCACATGACGAGAAATCGGTTATTGGAAATGATGTTTTTGTTTGATGAAACATGTTTAGTTATGTTCCTTGTCAAAAGAGCTTTCCAACGATATAAGGTGCGAGTTCTAAATGTTTACGGTTTGCATTTTGTGCAAAAACGAATTTTGGATCAAGACTTGAACATTTGAAACTGGCCAGGTACCAGCTCCCGTGTATTGTCGCGGCGCGACAATTGTGGGCCGCGGCGCGGCATAAGCCGTGTCTAGGCTCTGACCTCCTTGGTCAAAATAAGAAAAATGTTTGGCACGCTATGGACCTCCGATTCACATGAGACTTGTTCTAACATGTTTATATATGAATAAAAACCTCAGAAAAATAGTTCGAGACCCGACCCGAATGCGTTGACTTTTTCGTTGACTTTGACCCGACCAAATTTTAACTTTTGTCAAACTTAACCAAATGATTATGCAATCTTTCTAACATGATTTTATACTTGTATCTTGCATTAAACTTGACAATTTGATTCACATGCTTTATAATCGAGTCGTAGCGAGCCATAGGACTAATTGAACTTCTTTGACCTATCGTGTTTACCATTATTGATACAACCTATATGTTTAGGTCAAGACTAGCTTTGTCTTTGCACGCGTTTACTTGTTGAAGTACTTTATTACTCTTGCACTCAAGGTGAGATCATAGTCCCACTTTTTACTCTTTGAACTTACTTTTGGGATGAGAAAACATAAACGCTTCTTTTAACTAAGTGAACACAAGTACATGAAAACAAACATTCTACATACGAGTTTAGAACAAAATCCTCAATTCGATTATCATTAGTTACTCTTGCAGTGTGTAAGTGTAGGCGTGAACTTATGTTGTATAGCCATATGGGTTTGACAAACCCTCATCTCGGACGGTTCGCTACCATCCACAGATGAAATATATTTTCGAGAAACAGTGTTGTTCTAGCACTATTAATGGGGTTCAACGGACGGAATGTTAAGCCTTGATAATTGGGTGCTCGTGAATATTAACTTTTAGAATGTACTACTATTTTATCAATGTTGCAAATCTTGTGGTTCGACTTACTTTTACTCACTTACTTACTTAAACCTATGATTTCACCAACGTTTTCGTTGACAGATTTCTATGTTTTTCTCAGGTCTTTGAACGCTATGTGAAACATGCTTCCGCTCATTATTTGATACTTGCATTGGATGTCGAGTATACATGCATTTCATGGAGCGTCTTTTGACTTTCTTTAAAACTGTGTCGCATAGGTTTCACATGTAACTATAACTTTGTAACGTAACTTTTGGATGAACAATTCTTGTAAACTTTGAAACAATCTTTATTTTTGAAAGGAATGTGACATATCTTTGGTCAAACGTCACGTTAAAGACCTATGACCACGCAACGGGACCTAAGTAGTCGACGCCGTCAATTAACGATTTGTCGGGGTCGCTACAAGCTTTAACGTTATAATAAGTACCCCTGTTTTAACATACATGCAACCAACATGTACAATACACGCAATCCAACGTATATTAACTCAAATAGCATACGTCTATTTTATAGTTCAGGCTAGGTTTTCTATACCTGGAACAGACGGGGATGTCAAGCCCTATGGATCCATATACAACTACTCGCGCTCACCAGTTCTTATAACTGGCAGTTACTAGTTACCAAAGCTAAGGGATTTTCGGTTCAAACTCAGTATAGAATTTTGTATGTACTTGTATCCATTGTGTTTAAAATAAAGTGCGTGTATTCTCAGCCCAAAAATATAGATTGCAAAAGCAATTAAAAAGGGAGCAAATGAAACTCACCTTAGCAGCATATAAAGTCGTTCACCAAAATGTGACTGAAACTCGGATTACCAAATAACCGTAGATCTCAACCTAGAGAACATATGTTGGTCAGTAAATGTCTATTAAGCTAGGTCAGGTCATAGTGTATCACAATCCTAATGCTCGAGATCGACATACAAAAGTTATCCAAAGTTGTTTCAAAAAGTCAATTTTGACAATAGTTTAACAAAACGAGACGTGCCTTATATAAGATTTCATTTACTCGGCTGGTAATATTTAAAAATCCATTTTATCAATCTTGTAAACAAGTTGTTTAAATCTTAATTGCAGATTCAAAAGCAATTTCAATTAACGTCAATCATAATTCAGTTGATCATATCTTTTAATCCATTCATCGAAACTATTCGATATCTAAATGAAAAGTTATTGATTTTTCGCCAGCTTTCCAAAAACATGCATATCATATACCTTTTATCAGTAATATATGTATTTACTTCGTGATTCATCATAACTGTTTAACAACAAAATTTAGCATACAAGCATGTATAAATATATATACTCGAGCACTAGACATAGATACACAATTAATATATAAAAGATAAAATATGAGTGCTTACGTATCAATATTGAGATTCAATATTGTAGGAAAGTATGTAGACGTAACGGAGATGATAAGCACTAGGTTTGATTTACCAATAATACCCACATACATTACCCATAACCTCCAAAGCTATAACCCATAATTTCCTTAGATCTATCCCGCTCAAAAACATATTTTGAAAGTGACACTCTCATGACCTCGTCGTAGTATTTTATGTATAAATAATAATACTCATACTACTAATAATAAGATTAATAATAATATTAATCTTTAATAATAATAATAATAATAATAATAATAATAATAATAATAATAATAATAATAATAATAATAATAATAATAATAATAATAATAATAATAATAATTTAAATATAATAATATGTTACGGAGTAATATTGCTATATGTATATGTAAACCGAGCCACAGATCGAGCAATTTATAGTACTTGGCCTGTCCCTGGTTGCCATGAGATCGCATGGCTTTCCAGGCTTATACCCATGCGATCGCATGGGTGAGTTTTACAGCTCACATTGTTTTAACTTTTTGTTTGTCGACATATTAAATAAATATAAATATAATTTATATAATTAATTATATATTATATTAAATTCACGTGCATAGTTGACTTGTAATTTTTGTTTCGATAAGTCGTACGTCATCACTCGACTTATGTCCCGGTTTCGGTTTTCGAATGTCCCTTCGTACGCTGAGAAAAACTTGTATTTTTCGTTTCGTGAGTCGTACCTTTGTCAAAAATTAGACTTAAATTATCCATAAACTATACCACTCGAGATGTAACTTATACATTTGAGTGTTTTGGTCATTTACTTCTATAAATCATCGTCTCGTAGTATATACATATACATATATACATTTTCATTTTGAAATAGTGTTTTACTGTAGCAAAGTTTTTTTTACTGTAGCAAATAGTGATTTTCGAAAACACTCTAGCTTTTCGGGTACTGTAGCAATTCGAAAATACTGTAGCAAATTAGTGTTTTACTGGTTCATCTTAAATGTTTTAGTTAACTTATCTAAATATTAATCGAATCAATAATCGAATGTTAATATCGTTTACTAAATAACTTGAAATCTATATATATATATATATATATATATATATATATATATATATATACATATATATATATATATACATATATATATATATATATGCACATTAAATTATATATATATATATATATATATATATATATATATATATATATATATATATATATATATATATATATATATTGTTCGTGAATCTTCGAGAACAGTAAAAGAATAATTGATTACATGAATATAGTTCCAAAACTTTGAGACTCAACATTACAGACTTTGCTTATCGTGTCGAAAACATTAAATCATTTAAAGATAAAGTTTAAATTTGGTCAAAAATTTTCGGGTCATCACAGTACCTACCCGTTAAAGAAATTTCGTCCCGAAATTTAAGTGAGGTCGTCATGGCTAACAATAAAAATGTTTTCATGACAAATATGAGTTGATAAATAGAATTTTATCACCGTTGAATAATATGGACAAAACAATCCGATTACTCGAAGCGTATGAGGGAAGTTATCGTAATAGAGTGAAATGGAGAATAGAGATTCGTTTTAACTCTTGACGTAGTAACGATTGATTTTTGAAATTTAAGGAATAGAAAATCTTCATAATCTAAATAAGATTTGATTCTTCGTTAAATTGCGGAAATTAGGATTTCCTTTGATTAAATGCGTAATGTGCCTCGATTTCTATGTCTGATATTTCGCTATAAATTAACCACTTCCGTTTCATTATTTTCACCATTCCTACATCTTCTTCCTTATTTCATACTTCCAAAAGATTGTGAAATGCTTCATCCAGTTCTGATTCTTGATATACTCCTAACTTTTATATCTGTCATTCTTCTTTTTCATCTACCACCAGAGGAAGTTATTTTCTTCTACCATAACCTTGGGGTTATAGTGTTTTTCATTCTTCCGGGTCTTTATATTGCTCTACACATTGATATACACGGTTTGTAAATTTCGGGATTATTATCGGGCTTATATTCTCCTTTATATTTCAGAGCTTCATGATTTCGTTTTCTCTTCCCGACCTTAAGTCAAGCGAATAATGATCCAGAATTCGTAGGTATGGAGTTTTGGATGAACATATTAATGTTCTAAGAAGGTAATCGTAATGGCACGATCTTGATTTGTCAAATTACCAGAATATCCGGAAAAGACCGAATCATCAAGAAAAATATTTTCTTGATATATTTAGAGGTTAAATAGAATGAAAGAGTTATGTAACATGGTTCATGACGAGGGTGTGATCTGTGAACCTTTATCACGTTCCATTAGAAACTCAGCATGACTTGCTGTAATATAATCACGTTGATCAAGTGTCATTATATTATACTAACTCATGCTTCAATTCCCAACATTACTTCAAACATCCATTTTTTTGAATTTTTCAGATTTTTGAAACTAAAATAGTTTCTTTTATGATGTAACACAGATAGCGCGAAGAGATTTATGATTTCAGATAAGAATAGTTATGAAGATATCTCCAGAAATATCGAGGATATTTATAATGAAAGATACGATGATATCTTAGAATTTCTAATATCGAAGGATGATGAAGAAGATTTGTTCGTAACGAATTTTGAGTCAGGAGCAAGGTATTCGTTAATGACTTCAGCAGAAACTGAATCATTTGTATTCTTTGAAGGCAGGTTTAGTCTTTGTGATTTGTCCACAGCCTCCTTCATGGTCTGCTCAATCCGTTTTTCAGTTCCAAACCTTCTTTTTTTCTCAGCTTTACCACCATACTATTCTTTATCATCAAACTTTTGACTGTTAAGGTCGTTTACAGTTTTTGCTGCTTCATCAGCATTTTTCCAAAATTCAGAGAACTAGTTTCGCAGTTTGGGTGTTTTTCAGAAACTTCACCTTCGAAGTAAATAAGTCTAGGAGATAGACATTATATGTATATATATAACTGTTGGCGTAGAATTGCTGCGAAATTCGAAATACTGATTGCTAATTCCCGGTAGTTGGTATGGCAATTACCGTTACAAGATGTGGATGAGTACATGATAGGGTTTCAATGAACAATTATAATGGTTTTTCGGAGAGACTTTAAGTCACAGATTAATGAATTTGCTGGTACATTTACTGTTAATGTGGTGGAACATGAAAGGTTCCCCAGTAACAAAAACGTATATGCCAAAGTTACAAGTCTAAAAGGTCGTCGTTGACTGGTTGAACGGTTGATAATACTGGATACTTTTGAAAAGGAATTGCAAGGTTATTTTCGGTAAAAACAATGCTAATGGATCTTGCACAGATTTAAAGTCAAAGTATAGCTTTGAAAGATGTAGAGATCTAAGAATGATGTCGCCGGTTCAGAGTTATGACTTGGATTCTGATCCGTCAATATCAGAATATGTAATTGAATTTGTATGAAGATGATTGTATATCATTGTGAGCATTGTTAATAATTTTTGAATCAAAGTTGAAGAATGTACAGTGTAACATATTAATTGCGAACTTATATATTTCCCGGGTGTTACCTACCCGTTAAAGATTTCACAATTAATACTTTGTACAAAAGAATTTTTATTACCGTCTTTATGAAAATATATGTATGTATATTTTCTTCATATGTAACACAGATTTAATGAGTTAATATCATATTAAGCTCATTTAATTTTCGGCTTGACTTAGAAATGATTAATCTCTAAAACAGTAAAGATTACATAATCTTTGCGGAGTATTTCGCTAATGTAATCAATACTTCATTATTTATTCTTATTCCTCGGTGAAGGATGTTGATGCTCGTGGAATTTTTGTGAATCTTACAAGGCACGGATGATGTTTTCTGGAAAGTTTCGAGTACATCGAAAATGAAAATGTAAAATCAATTATGTAATTGAATAATACACTTGGTTTATTATGAAATGGAATTCATTAAGTTGAAACAGAGATTGTAGTTAACAATGGTTAAGTTGTTAAGGAAGGATGTACATCATTGCATATTAGTAATATGAACTAACCGAGTAGTACATACCAGTTAAGATTCACGCGTAATAGCTTAGTACGAAAATATTTATTTTGATTTCAAATTTCATATATATTAAATATACATAAAAATTTTTCAGGGGAAATGAGTTAATACTTCATCGGTTATTGTTGCTGGTATTTCTTGGTAACTACGATGAAATGTCCCGTTCATATTGATTATAAATGTTCCATATTAATTGATTTCGTTGCGAGGTTTTGACCTCTATATGAGACGTTTTTCAAAGACTGCATTCATTTTTAAAACAACCATAACCTTTATTTTATCAATAAAGGTTTTAAAAACATTACGTAGATTATCAAATAATGATAATCTAAAATATACTGTTTTCACGACCATTACATAATGGTTTACAATAGAAATATATTACATCGACATATGTTTCTTGTATGCAGTTTTTACACAATATCATACAAACATGGACTCCAAATCTTGTCCTTATTTTAGTATGCAATAGCGGAAGCTCTTAGTATTCACCTGAGAATAAACATGCTTTAAACGTCAACAAAAATGTTGGTGAGTTATAGGTTTAACCTATATATATCAAATCGTAACAATAGACCACAAGGTTTCATATTTCAAAACACATCCCATACATAGAGATAAAAATCATTCATATGGTGAAGACCTGGTAACCGACATTAACAAGATGCATATATAAGAATATCCCCATCATTCCGGGATACCCTTCGGATATGATATAAATTTCGAAGTACTAAAGCATCCGGTACTTTGGATGGGGTTTGTTAGGCCCAATAGATCTATCTTTAGGATTCGCGTCAATTAGGGTGTCTGTTCCCTAATTCTTAGATTACCAGACTTAATAAAAATGGGCATATTCGATTTCGATAATTCAACCATAGAATGTAGTTTCACGTACTTGTGTCTATTTTGTAAATCATTTATAAAACCTGCATGTATTCTCATCCCAAAAATATTAGATTTTAAAAGTGGGACTATAACTCACTTTCACAGATATTTCCTTCCTCGGAAATAAGACTTAGCCACGGATCGATTCACGAACCTATACAAATATGTACATATATATCAAAGTATGATCAAAATATAATTACAACCATTTTTATTATGTTTTAAAGATTTGAGTGTATTAAGTCAGCTGTCCTCGTTAGTAACCTACAACTAGTTGTCCACAGTTAGATGTACAGAAATAAATAAATATATATTATCTTGAATCAATCCACGACCCAGTGTATACACGTCTCAGGCTAGATCACAACTTAAAGTATATATATTTTTAGAATCAACCTCAACCCTGTATAGCTAACTCCAACATTACTGCATATAGAGTGTCTATGGTTGTTCCAAATAATATATATACTTGGGTCGATATGATATGTCAAAACATTTGCATACGTGTCTATGGTATCCCAAGATTACATAATATATTAGAATACATGTATAATAAAATATAAGTTAGCTAGGATATGATTTGTATAGATTTGTTAAACATTTCCCGTAGCTAAAAAGATCAAAAATATCCAATCTTGGTTTGCCCATAACTTCTTCATTTTAAATCTGTTTTGAGTGAATCAAATTGCTATGGTTTAATATTGAACTCTATTTTATGAATATAAACAGACAAAGTATAGGTTTATAGTCAGAAATATAAGTTACAAGTCATTTTTGTAAAGGTAGTCATTTCAGTCGAAAGAACGACGTCTAGATGACCATTTTAGAAAACATACTTCCACTTTGAGTTTAACCAAGATTTTTGGATATAGTTTCATGTTCATATGAAAAATCATTTTCCCAGAAGAACAAGTTTTAAATCAAAGTTTATCATAGTTTTTAATTATCCAAACCAAAACAGCCCCCGGTTTCACTATGACGGCGTATATCCGATTTTATGGTGTTCATCGTGTTTCCAGGTTTTAAATCATTAAGTTAGCATATCATATAGATATAGAACATGTGTTTAGTTGATTTTAAAAGTCAAGTTAGAAGGATTAACTTTTGTTTGCGAACAAGTTTAGAATTAACTAAACTATGTTCTAGTGATTACAAGTTTAAACCTTCGAATAAGATAGCTTTATATGTATGAATCGAATGATGCTATGAACATCATTACTACCTCAAGTTTTCTGGATAAAACTACTGGAAATGAGAAAAATGGATCTAGCTTCAAAGGATCCTTGGATGGCTTGAAAGTTCTTGAAGCAGAATCATGACACGAAAACAGTTCAAGTAAGATTTTCACTCGAAATAAGATTGTTATAGTTGTAGAAATTGAATCAAAGTTTGAATATGAATATTACCTTGAATTTGAAAGATAACCTACTGTAAATAACAAAGGTTCCTTGATCTTAGATGATTACTTAGAGTGGATTAGAAAGCTTGGAAGTAGACTTGCAAACTTGGAAGTATTCTTGATTTTTATGAAACTATACTTATGGAATTTATGAAGAACACTTAGAACTTGAAGATGGAACTTGAGAGAGATTAATTAGATGAAGAAAATTTAAGAATGAAAGTGTTTGTAGGTGTTTTTGGTCGTTGGTATATGGATTAGATATAAAGGATATGTAATTTTGTTTTCATGTAAATAAGTCATGAATGATTACTCATATTTTTGTAATTTTATGAGATATTTCCTGCTAGTTGCCAAATGATGGTTCCCACATATGTTAGGTGACTCATATGGGCTGCTAAGAGCTGATCATTGGAGTGTATATACCAATAGTACATACATCTAAAAGATGTGTATTGTACGAGTACGAATACGGGTGTATACGAGTAGAATTGTTGATGAAACTGAACGAGGATGTAATTGTAAGTATTTTTGTTAAGTAGAAGTACTTTAATATGTGTCTTGAAGTCTTTCAAAAGTGTAAGAATACATGTCAAAACACAACATGTATATACATTCTAATGGAGTCGTTAAGTCTTCGTTAGTCGTTACATGTAAGTGTTGTTTTGAAACCTTTAAGTTAACGATATCAATTAATGTTGTTAACCCAATGTTTATTATATCAAATGAGATGTTAAATTATTATGTTATAATGATATTATGATATATGAATATCTCTTAATATGATATATTTATTAAAATATCGTTACAACGATAATCGTTACATATAAGTCTCGTTTCGTAATTCTTGAGTTAGTAGTCTTGTTTTTACATATGTAGTTCATTGTTAACACACTTAATGATATATTTAAATATCATTTTATCATGTTAAATATAGTGTATCAATATCTTAATATGATACATATGTATTTAGTAGACGTTATCATAACGATAATCGTTATATATATCATTTCGAGTTTCTTAACTTAGTAATCTTATTTCTTATGTATATCACACATTGTTAATATACTTAGTGAGATACTTACTCATCATAATCTAATGTCAACCATATATATATGTCTATGTATACCACAACATGTAGTTTTTACAAATTTGTAACGTTCGTGAATTGCCGGTCAACTTGGGTGATCAATTGTCTATATGAAACTTATTTCATTTAATCAAGTCTTAACAAGTTTGATTGCTTAACATGTTGGAAACATTTAGTCATGTAAATATCAACCTCAATTAATATATATAAACATGGAAAAGTTCGGGTCACTACAGTACCTACCCGTTAAACAAATTTCGTCCCGAAATTTTAAGCTGTTGAAGGTGTTGACGAATCTTCTGGAAATAGATGCGGGTATTTCTTCTTCATCTGATCCTCTACGAGCATTCCATCAAACCTTAACAATCGGTATCTTGTTTTACTTAAGTCTTTTAACCTCACGATCCATTATTTCGACGGGTTCTTCAATGAATTGAAGTTTTTCATTGATTTGGATTTCATCCAAAGGAATAGTGAGATCTTCTTTAGCAAAACATTTCTTCAAATTCGAGACGTGGAAAGTGTTATGTACAGCCGCGAGTTGTTGAGGTAGCACCAGTTGGTAAGCTACTGGTCCGACATGATCTATAATCTTAAATGGTCCAATGTACATTGGATTTAGTTTCCCCCATTTACCAAATCGAACAACGCCTTTCCAAGGTGAAACCTTAAGCATAACCATTTCTCCAATTTCAAACTCTATATCTTTTCTTTTACTGTCCGCGTAGCTCTTTTGTCGACTCTGGGCGGTTTTCAATCGTTGTTGAATTTGGATGATTTTCTCGGTAGTTTCTTGTATTATCTCCGGACCCGTAATCTGTCTATCCCCCACTTCATTCCAACAAATCGGAGACCTGCACTTTCTACCATAAAGTGCCTCAAACGGCGCCATCTCAATACTAGAATGATAACTGTTGTTGTAGGAAAATTCTGCTAACGGTAGGTGTCGATCCCAACTGTTTCCGAAATCAATAACACATGCTCGTATCATGTCTTCAAGTGTTTGTATCGTCCTTTCGCTCTGCCTATCAGTTTGTGGATGATAGACAGTACTCATGTCTAGACGAGTCCCCAATGCTTGTTGCAACGTCTGCCAGAACCTTGAAACAAATCTACCATCCCTATCAGAGATAATAGAGACGGGTATTCCATGTCTGGAGACAACCTCCTTCAAATACAATCGCGCCAACTTCTCCTTTTTGTCATCTTCTCTCATTGGCAGGAAGTGTGCTGACTTGGTGAGACGATCAACTATTACCCAAATAGTATCATAACCACTTGCAGTCCTTGGCAATTTAGTAATGAAATCCATGGTAATGTCTTCCCATTTCCATTCCGGGATTTCAGGTTGTTGTAGTAGACATGATAGTTTCTGATGTTCAGCTTTGACCTTAGAACACGTCAAACATTCTCCTATATATTTAGCAATATCGGCTTTCATACCCGGCCACCAAAAGTGTTTCTTGAGATCTTTATACATCTTCCCCGCTCCGGGATGTATTGAATATCTGGTTTTATGTGCTTCCTTAAGTACCATTTCTCTCACATCTCCAAACCTTGGTACCCAAATTCTATCAGCCCTATATCGGGTTCCGTCTTCCCGAATATTAATATGTTTCTCTGATCCTTTGGGTATCTCATTCTTCAACTTTCCTTCTTTTACAACCCCCTATTGCGCCTCCTTTATTTGAGTAGTAAGGTTAGTACGAATAATTATATTCATAGCTTTTACCCGTATAGGTTCTCTGTCCTTTCTACTCAAAGCGTCAGCTACCACATTCGCCTTCCCCGGGTGGTATCGAATCTCAAAATCATAATCATTCAACAGTTCAATCCACCTACGTTGTCTCATATTCAGTTGCTTCTGATTAAATATATATTGGAGACTTTTGTGGTCGGTATATATAATACTTTTGACCCCATATAAATAATGCCTCCAAGTCTTTAATGCAAAAACAACAGCACCCAATTCCAAATCGTGAGTCGTATAATTTTGCTCGTGAATCTTCAATTGTCTAGACGCATAAGCAATCACCTTCATTCGTTGCATTAATACACAACCGAGATCTTTCTTTGATGCGTCACAATAAATTACAAAATCATCATTCCCTTCAGGCAATGATAATATAGGTGCCGTAGTTAGCTTTTTCTTCAATAACTGAAACGCCTTCTCTTGTTCATCCTTCCATTCAAATTTCTTCCCTTTATGCGTTAATGCAGTCAAGGGTTTTGCTATATTGGAGAAATCTTGGATGAATCTTCTGTAGTAACCAGCCAATTCTAAAAATTAACGTATATGCTTCGGAGTTTTTGGGGTTTTCCACTTTTCAACGGTTTCGATCTTTGCCGGGTCCACCTGGATACCTTCTTTGTTCACTATGTGACTGAGGAATTGAACTTCTTCCAACCAAAATGCACACTTTAAAAACTTAGAGTACAGTTTTTCTTTCCTCAATACTTCTAGCACTTTTCTCAAATGTTCTTCGTGCTCTTGATCATTCTTTGAGTAAATAAGTATGTCATCGATGAAAACAATGACAAACTTGTCAAGATATGGCCCACACACTCGGTTCATAAGGTAAGGTCCATGAACACAGCTGGTGCGTTAGTCAATCCAAACGGCATAACCATAAACTCGTAATGACCATAACGCGTCCTAAAAGCAGTTTTTGGAATATCATCCTCCTTTACTCGCATTTGATGATATCTAGAACGTAAATCGATTTTCAAATAAACCGACGAGCCTTGTAGTTGATCAAATAAGTCGTCAATTCTCGGCAGTGGATAACGGTTTTTGATGGTAATTTTATTCAACTCTCTATAGTCAATACACAACCTAAATGTACCATCCTTCTTCTTGACAAACAAAACAGGAGCTCCCCATGGTGATGTGCTTGGTCGAATGAAACCACGTTCTAATAGTTCTTGCAGTTGGCTTTGCAGTTCTTTCATCTCACTGGGTGCGAGTCTGTAAGGAGCACGAGCTATTGGTGCAGCTCCTGGTACAAGATCTATTTGAAATTCAACAGATCGATGTGGAGGTAGTCCCGGTAAATCTTTCGGAAATACATCGGGAAATTCTTTTGCGACGGGAACATCATTGATGCTCTTTTCTTCAGTTTGTACTTTCTCGACGTGTGCTAGAACATCATAGCAACCTTTTCTTATTAGTTTTTGTGCCTACAAATTACTAATAAGATGTAGCTTCATGTTGCCCTTTTCTCCGTACACCATTAAGGGTTCTCCTTCTTCTCGTACAATGCGAATTGTATTTTTGTAACATACGATCTCTGCTTTCATCTCCTTCAGCCAGTCCATGCCAACTATTACATCAAAACTCCCTAACTCTACTGGTATCAAATCAATCTTAAATATTTCGCTACCCAGTTTAATTTCTCGATTCCGGCATATATAATCTGCTGAAATTAATTTACCGTTTGCTAATTCGAGTAAAAATTTACTATCCAACGGCGTCAATGGACAACTTAATTTAGCACAAAAATCTCTACTCATATAGCTTCTATCCGCACCAGAATCAAATAAAACGTAAGCAGATTTATTGTTAATAAGAAATATACCCGTAACAAGCTCCGGGTCTTCCTGTGCCTCTGCCGCATTAATATTAAAAACTCTTCCGCGGCCTTGTCCATTCGTGTTCTCCTGATTTGGGCAATTTCTAATAATGTGGCCTGGTTTTTCACATTTATAACAAACTACATTGGCATAACTTGCTCCGACACTACTTGCTCCGCCATTACTCATTCCGACACCATTTGTTCCTTTCGTTCTGTTAACCCCTGGTCCGTAGACCTCACACTTCGCCGCGCTATGACCATTTCTTTTACTCTTGTTGCAAAATTTGGTGCAGAACCCCGAGTGATACTTTTCACACCTTTGGCATAGCTGCTTCTGATTGTTGTTGTTATTGCGGTTGTTATTGTTGTTGGGATGATTGTTGTAGTTGTTGTTGTTGTTGTGCCGTTTGTTGTAGTTGCGATTGATGTTGCGATTGTTGGGATAGTTGTTGTTGTTTTGGTGACTCTTATCACCGTTTTGCTCCCACTTTCTTTTGACTAACTTCACGTTGGCCTCTTCGGCAGCCTGTTCTTTAATTCTTCCCTCAATCTAGTTCACTAGTTTGTGAGCCATTCTACATGCCTTTTGTATGGAGGCAGGCTTGTGTGAACTTATATCTTCTTGGATTCTCTCCGGTAACCCTTTCACAAATGCGTCGATCTTCTCTTCCTCATCTTCGAACGCTCTCGGACACAATAGGCACAATTCTGTAAATCGTCTTTCGTACGAAGTAATATCGAATCCCTGTATTCGTAACCCTCTAAGTTCTGACTTGAGCTTATTGACCTCGATTTTGGGACGGTACTTCTCGTTCATCAAGTGCTTGAATGCTGACCACGGTAGCGCGTAAGCAGCATCGTGTCCCACTTGCTCTAGATAGGTATTCCACCATGTTAACGCAATACCTGTGAAGGTATGCGTAGCGTACTTCACTTTGTCTCCTTCAGCACACTTACTTATGTTTAACACCGATTCAACTTTCTCGGTCCACCATTTCAATCCGATTGGTCCTTCGATCCCATCAAATTCTGAAGGTTTGCAGGCAGTGAATTCCTTGTAGGAGTATCCTACACGATTTCTTGCGCCGTTAGCTGTATTGCTAGATTCAGAGTTATTGTTGGTATGTAGCGCGGCCTGTACTGCGGCTATGTTTGAAGCAAGAAAGGCACGAAATTCCTCTTCGCTCATATTCAAGGTGTGTCGAGTAGTCGGTGCCATTTCCTTCAAAATAGTCAAATGAAACAAGTTAATCATACAGAATATTAAGAGTAGTCAATAGTATCTCGTAGCATAATATGAACTCATTTATAAAAGCTTTTTCTTCATATTAGCATTTTATAAGTTTAAATTCGGGTACTACCTACCCGTTAAGTTCATACTTAGTAGCTAATATACAATTCAACAACTACAATTCCATATGAAAAACTGATTATAATAATATATCACATACAAATATTCTTCAAACTTACAACTTCGCTATATTACATATAACATGAAATATAGTACACTATGATACATGACAGTTTTGAAGATAAATCTAGTTAATACGCAAGTTGTTCAGCAAAGGAAATAAAGACACGTAATTCATAAGTCCAGAAACAAGTCATGCATTCCGGTTTTACTAAGACGACTTCCCATCCTTGGTCTTGTGGAAAATAACCGTTATGACCATTAGCTAGGCATCATGTTGTAATGTCGTCAAAAGGACGAGGGTTTCGTAATGTCCAACAGCCCCGTAATAATCTAAAAACCTTGTTTCTCACCCCAACTACTGAATCCGTCACTTGTGGGAAAGTTTTATTTAAAAGCTGCAATCCGATGTTCTTTTTCTCACTTTGGTAAGAAGCGAACATCACTAACCTGTAAGCATAACATGCTTCTTTATGTTGCATGTTAGAAGCTCTTTCTAATTCACGAAATCCTATGTTGGGATATGTTGAGTCAAAATAGATTCTTAACCCGTAGCGTAAAATTGCATTTGAGTTCCCCGCATTTAACGTTTTAAAGAAAACACGGCGTAACTTAAAGTCTCCCCAATGTGATATACCCCACCTATCAAAGGAAAGCCTTTTATAAACTAAGGCATTTCTGGAAAGTCTTTCAAATGTTTGACAAGTTAATTTCGCCATAACTAAATGTGCTGATGAATTCTGACCGACTCTAGACAAGATTTCCTCAATCATATCCTCTGGTAGGTCTTCTAAAATATTCTGTTGTCTACCCTTAACGTCCATTTTGTTTTTATATTGTAAAATAGATAAGGATTAGATTCGTAAAAACAAACAATACAAGAAATTTTTACATAGAACATAAAAGTACAAGCACACTACAATACATTTATTACACAACATGCTCACACCCCTCTAATCTGAATCACTGGTTTCTTCTTCTTCGGACTTGGTTCTTTTTCCTAATCTTCTAGGGATATATGATGTTCCTCTAATATGAGTCGTCATTTTCCACATTGGTTTAGAAAAACCTGGTGGTTTAGAGGTTCCCGGGTTATTGTCACGATATTGAAAATACGGGTGTTGACGGTACATATAAAGTTCATCTGGGTCGGAATCAAATTTCTCTATTTTGATGCCTTTTCCCTTATTATTTTCTTTTTCCTCATTAAATTGGGTCGGGGTAATTTCTATAACATCATCGGAATCCTCATCAGGATCCGATTCATCGGAAAATTGGTAATTTTCTCAATATTTTGCTTCCTTAGCGGAAACACCATTGACCATTATTAACTTTGGTCCATTGGTTGAGGATTTTCTTTTATTTGACCAGTTTTCTGTGATTCCTACTATTCCCCCCTCCGGAACCTCTTCTTCTTTCGATTCCTCTTCTTCCGGTTCCTCTTCTTCCGGTTCCTCTTCTTCCGGTTCCGTTTCCTCTTCTTCCGGTTCTTCGAGAACTTGTGAATCTTGTCAATATATATTCGACTCTTCGTTATTATTAGGTGAGTCAATGGGATTTGTGCTAGAGGTAGATATCTATCACACAATATCAAACATGTTAAGAGATTAATATATCACATAATATTTACATGTTAATAATATATAGTTTCCAACAAAAATGTTAAGCAATCATTTTTAAAGAAAATACGGTCGAAGTCCAGACTCACTAATGCATCCTAACAAACTCGATAAGACACACTAATGCAAATTTTCTAGTTCTCTAAGACCAACGCTCGGATACCAACTGAAATGTCCCGTTCATATTGATTATAAACGTTCCATATTAATTGATTTTGTTGCGAGGTTTTGACCTCTATATGAGACGTTTTTCAAAGACTGCATTCATTTTTAAAACAACCGTAACCTTTATTTTATCAATAAAGGTTTTAAAACATTACGTAGATTATCAAATAATGATAATCTAAAATATACTATTTACACACGACCATTACATAATGGTTTACAATAGAAATATATTACATCGACATATGTTTCTTGAATGCAGTTTTTACACAATATCATACAAACATGGACTCCAAATCTTGTCCTTATTTTAGTATGCAACAGCGGAAGCTCTTAGTATTCACCTGATAATAAACATGCTTTAAACGTCAACAAAAATGTTGGTGAGTTATAGGTTTAACCTATATATATCAAATCGTAACAATAGACCACAAGATTTCATATTTCAATACACATCCCATACATCGAGATAAAAATCAATGAACAATTATAATGGTTTTTCGGAGAGACTTTAAGTCACAGATTAATGAATTTGCTGGTACATTTACTGTTAATGTGGTGGAACATGAAAGGTTCCCCAGTAACAAAAACGTATATGCCAAAGTTACAAGTCTGAAAGGTCGTCGTTGACTGGTTGAACGTTTGATAATACTGGATACTTTTGAAAAGGAATTGGAAGGTTATTTTCGGTAAAAACAATGCTAATGGATCTTGCACAGATTTAAAGTCAAAGTATAGCTTTAAAAGATGTAGAGATCTAAGAATGATGTCACCGGTTCAGAGTTATGACTTGGATTCTGATCCGTCAATATCAGAATATGTAATTAAATTTGTATGAAAATGATTATATATCGTTGTGAGCATTGTTAATAATTTTTAAATCAAAGTTGAAGAATGTACAGTGTAACATATTAATTGCGAACTTATATATTTCCCGGGTATTACCTACCCGTTAAAGATTTCACAATTAATACTTTGTACAAAAGAATTTTTATTACCGTCTTTATGAAAATATATGTATGTATATTTTCTTCAGATGTAACATAGATTTAATGAGTTAATATCATATTAAGCTCATTTAATTTTCAGCTTGACTTAGAAATGATTAATCTCTAAAACATTAAAGATTACATAATCTTTGCGGAGTATTTCACTAATGTAATCAATACTTCATTATTTATTCTTATTCCTCGGTGAAGGATGTTGATGCTCGTGGAATTTTTGTGAATCTTACAAGGCACGGATGATGTTTTCTGGAAAGTTTCGAGTACATCGAAAATGAAAATGTAAAATCAATTATGTAATTGAATAATACACTTGGTTTATTATGAAATGGAATTCATTAAGTTGAAACAGAGATTGTAGTTAACAATGGTTAAATTGTTAAGGAAGGATGTACATCATTGCATATTAGTAATATGAACTAACCGAGTAGTACCTACCAGTTAAGATTCACGCGTAATAGCTTAGTACGAAAAGATTTATTTTGATTTCAAATTTCATATATATTAAATATACATAAAATTTCTTCAGGGGAAATGAGTTAATACTTCATCGGTTATTGTTGCTGGTATTTCTTGGTAACAACGATGAAATGTCCCGTTCATATTGATTATAAACGTTCCATATTAATTGATTTCGTTGCGAGGTTTTGACCTCTATATGAGACGTTTTTCAAAGACTGCATTCATTTTTAAAACAACCATAACCTTTATTTTATCAATAAAGGTTTTAAAAATATTACGTAGATTATCAAATAATGATAATCTAAAATATACTGTTTACACACGACCATTACATAATGGTTTACAATAGAAATATATTACATCGACATATGTTTCTTGAATGCAATTTTACACAATATCATACAAACAAGGACTCCAAATCTTGTCCTTATTTTACTATGCAACAGCGGAAGCTCTTAGTATTCACCTGAGAATAAACATGCTTTAAACGTCAACAAAAATGTTGGTGAGTTATAGGTTTAACCTATATATATCAAATCGTAACAATAGACCACAAGATTTCATATTTCAATACACATCTCATACATAGAGATAAAAATCATTCATATGGTGAACACCTGGTAACCGACATTAACAAGATGCATATATAAGAATATCCCCATCATTCCGGGACACCCTTCGGATATGATATAAATTTCGAAGTACTAAAGCATCCGGTACTTTGGATGGGGTTTGTTAGGCCCAATAGATCTATCTTTAGGATTCGCGTCAATTAGGGTGTCTGTTCCCTAATTCTTAGATTACCAGACTTAATAAAAAGGGGCATATTCGATTTCGATAATTTAACCATAGAATGTAGTTTCACGTACTTGTGTCTATTTTGTAAATCATTTATAAAACATGCATGTATTCTCATCCCAAAAATATTAGATTTTAAAAGTGGGACTATAACTCACTTTCACAGATATTTCCTTCCTCGAAAATAAGACTTGGCCACGGATCGATTCACGAACCTATACAAATATGTACATATATATCAAAGTATGATCAAAATATAATTACAACCATTTTTATTATGTTTTAAAGATTTGAGTGTATTAAGTCAGCTGTCCTCGTTAGTAACCTACAACTAGTTGTCCACAGTTAGATGTACAGAAATAAATAGATATATATTATCTTGAATCAATCCACGACCCAGTGTATACACGTCTCAGGCTAGATCACAACGCAAAGCATATATATTTTTGGAATCAACCTCAACCCTGTATAGCTAACTCCAACATTACTGCATATAGAGTGTCTATGGTTGTTCCAAATAATATATATACATGGGTCGATATGATATGTCAAAACATTTGCATACGTGTCTATGGTATCTCAAGATTACATAATATATTAGAATACATGTATAATACAATATAAGTTAGCTAGGATATGATTTGTATAGATTTGTTAAACATTTCCCGTAGCTAAAAAGATCAAAAATATCCAATCTTGTTTTGCCCATAACTTCTTCATTTTAAATCCGTTTTGAGTGAATCAAATTGCTATAGTTTCATATTGAACTCAATTTTATGAATCTAAACAGACAAAGTATAGGTTTATAGTCAGAAATATAAGTTACAAGTCATTTTTGTAAAGGTAGTCATTTCAGTCGAAAGAACGACGTCTAGATGACCATTTTAGAAAACATACTTCCACTTTGAGTTTAACCAAGATTTTTGGATATAGTTTCATGTTCATATGAAAAATCATTTTCCCAGAAGAACAACTTTTAAATCAAAGTTTATCATAGTTTTTAATTATCCAAACCAAAACAGCCCCCGGTTTCACTACGACGGCGTATATCCGATTTTATGGTGTTCATCGTGTTTCCAGGTTTTAAATCATTAAGTTAGCATATCATATAGATATAGAACATGTGTTTAGTTGATTTTAAAAGTCAAGTTATAAGGATTAACTTTTGTTTGTGAACAAGTTTAGAATTAACTAAACTATGTTCTAGTGATTACAAGTTTAAAACTTCGAATAAGATAGCTTTATATGTATGAATCGAATGATGTTATGAACATCATTACTACCTCAAGTTTTCTGGATAAAACTACTGGAAATGATAAAAATTTATCTAGCTTCAAAGGATCCTTGGATGGCTTGAAAGTTCTTGAAGCAAAATCATGACACGAAAACAGTTCAAGTAAGATTTTCACTCGAAATAAGATTGTTATAGTTGTAGAAATTGAATCAAAGTTTGAATATGAATATTACCTTGAATTAGAAATATAACCTACTATAAATAACAAAGGTTCCTTGATCTTAGATGATTACTTGGAATGGATTAGAAAGCTTGGAAGTAGACTTGCAAACTTGGAAGTATTCTTGATTTTTATGAAACTATACTTATGGAATTTATGAAGAACACTTAGAACTTGAAGATGGAACTTGAGAGAGATCAATTAGATGAAGAAAATTTAAGAATGAAAGTGTTTGTAGGTGTTTTTGGTCGTTGGTATATGGATTAGATATAAAGGATATGTAATTTTGTTTTCATGTAAATAAGTCATGAATGATTACTCATATTTTTGTAATTTTATGAGATATTTCATGCTAGTTGCCAAATGATGGTTCCCACATGTGTTAGGTGACTCACATGGGCTAAGAGCTGATCATTGGAGTGTATATACCAATAGTACATACATCTAAAAGCTGTGTATTGTACGAGTACGAATACGGGTATATACGAGTAGAATTGTTGATGCAACTGAACGAGGATGTAATTGTAAGCATTTTTGTTAAGAGAAGTACTTTGATATGTGTCTTTAAGTCTTTTAAAAGTGTAAGAATACATATCAAAACACAACATGTATATACATTCTAATGGAGTCGTTAAGTCTTCGTTAGTCGTTACATGTAAGTGTTGTTTTGAAACCTTTAAGTTAACGATCTCAATTAATGTTGTTAACCCAATGTTTATTATATCAAATGAGATGTTAAATTATTATGTTATAATGATATTATGATGTATGAATATATCTTAATATGATATATACATTAAAATATCGTTACAACGATAATCGTTACATATAAGTCTCGTTTCGTAATTCTTAAGTTAGTAGTCTTGTTTTTACATATGTAGTTCATTGTTAACACACTTAATGATATATTTAAATATCATTTTATAATGTTAAATATAGTGTATCAATATCTTAATATGATACATATGTATTTAGTAGACGTTATCATAACGATAATCGTTATATATATCATTTCGAGTTTATTAACTTAGTAATCTCATTTATTATGTATATCACACATTGTTAATATACTTAGTGAGATACTTACTCATCATAATCTAATGTTAACCATATATATATGTCTATATATACCAGAGTTTTTACAAATTTGTAACGTTCGTGAATTGCCGATCAACTTGGGTGATCAATTGTCTATATGAAACTTATTTCATTTAATCAAGTCTTAACAAGTTTGATTGCTTAACATGTTGGAAACATTTAGTCATGTGAATATTAACCTCAATTAATATATATAAACATGGAAAAGTTCGGGTCACTACATACGATGCGTATGACGTTGATGTTCAAGGTACATATTGTGATGTTGAGGCTTGTGGTGCGGATGTTGTTGATGGTGGTAATGGTACTGTTGGTGTTGTTGTCGGTGGTACTGTTGTTGCCAGTAATTCTGCTGGTGCTTGAAACCTTTGCACCATATTCTCCAAAGCCACTACCCAAGCGCGAAGCTCATTGACTTCTTCTACTACACCGGGATGATTGGCGGTTCGGACGAGGGGATGAATAAGATCCAGAATTTAAGAGAGTATATGATCATGACGAGATATACTGGAGATGAGAGAGAAAATGGTATTACGAACAGGTTCGCCGGTAAGTGCTTCAGGTTCTTCACCAAGAGGGCAATGTGGTGGATGGAAGGGATCACCTTCTTCTTGTCTCCAATGATTAAGTAGACTACGAACCCATCCCCAATTCATCCAAAATAGATGATGGCTAATTGGTTGATCCATTCCGGTTACAATGTCTTCAGAATTCAGGTGAATATCCATATCGGAATAGCTGACGGAGTTTAAGGAATTTGAACTAGATACGGGATCCATCTTGTATAATTAGGGAGATGATTTTTGATATGAATTAGATTATAGAATTTAGTTTGGTATTCTTCAATACATAATTTACATATGTATATATAATACCAAATTTCATAAATCACGGAGAAATTTTCGGAAGATGTCAGGAAAAGTTTACAGTAACAGATACGCTAAGATATGAATTTTGTCTATACACTATTCATGCAATCAATGCAGTAAAATGTGTCTAGGCTAGGAATGATAAGCAGGTAATTTATGACAAGAAATGATAAGCAAAACTTTTAACATGCAGACACGGTCGAAGTCCAGACTTACTAATGCATCTTAACAACTATCAGTTAGACACACTCATGCAAGACCTGGTTCGCTAGGACCAACGCTCTGATACCAACTGTGACGATCACTCCAAATCCATATGGACGAATACGTCATTCATCGATTTCATTACGAGGTATTTGACCTCTATATGATATGTTTTATAAACATTGCATTCTTTTTAAAAGGTATACCATAAATGAATATTTAAACCCAAGATTTTCGATATCTGATGATTTCTACATATAGACAATCACCGTAAATAATAGTTTACAATAATACTTTCGTTGACAATGTAGTCAAAATAGATACATGATGATGGTTTTGTGAATGCAACGTTTTCTTGAATAAAGTATGTATGACTCCATGCACAAAGCTTGTCTAACATATAAGCAAACAGCGGACGACTTCTAGGAACCTGAGAATAAACATGCTAACAAGTGTCAACACAAAGGTTGGTGAGTTCATAGTTTTAGTGTTTTGCATAATCTGTACATAAAGGTGGATCACAAGATTTCAGTTGTTTCATCCAGAAACGTTTATCAAAATATTCTACAAGATTGAGCACCCTGGTAACTAAGCTTTAACGTTATAATAAGTACCCCTGTTTTAACATACATGCAACCAATATGTACAATACACGCAATCCAACGTATATTAACTCAAATAGCATACGTCTGTTTTATAGTTCAGGCTAGGGTTTCTATACCTGGAACAGACGGGGATGTCAAGCCCTATGAATCCATATACAACTACTCGCGCCTACCAGTTCTTATAACTGGCAGTTACTAGTTACCAAAGCTAAGGAATTTTTGGTTCAAACTCAGTATAGAATTTTGTATGTACTTGTATCCATTGTGTTTAAAATAAAGTGCATGTATTCTCAGCCCAAAAATATAGATTGCAAAAGCAATTAAAAATGGAGCAAATGAAACTCACCTTAGCAGCATATAAAGTCGTTCACCAAAATGTGACTGAAACTCGGATTACCAAATAACCGTAGATCTCAACCTAGAGAACATATGTTGGTCAATAAATGTCTATTAAGCTAGGTCAGGCCATAGTGTATCACAATTCTAATGCTCGAGATCGACATACAAAAGTTATCCAAAGTTGTTTCAAAAAGTCAATTTTGACAATAGTTTAACAAAACGAGACGTGCCTTATATAAGATTTCATTTACTCGGCTGGTAATATTTAAAAATCCATTTTATCAATCTTGTAAAAAAGTTGTTTAAATCATAATTGCAGATTCAAAAGCAATTTCAATTAACGTCAATCATAATTCAGTTGATCATATCTTTTAATCCATTCATCGAAACTATTCGATATCTAAATGAAAAGTTATTGATTTTTCGCCAACTTTCCAAAAACATGCATATCATATACTTTTTATCAGTAATATATGTATTTACTTCGTGATTCATCATAACTGTTTAACGACGAAATTTAGCATACAAGCATGTATAAATATATATACTCGAGCACTAGACATAGATACACAATTAATATATAAAAGATAAAATATGAGTGCTTACGTATCAATATTGAGATTCAATATTGTAGGAAAGTATGTAGACGTAACGGAGATGATAAGCACTAGGCTTGATTTACCAATAATACCCACGTACATTACCCATAACCTCTATAGCTATAACCCATAATTTACTTAGCTCTATCCCGCTCGAAAACATATTTTGAAAGTGACACGCTCATGACCTCGTCGTAGTATTTTATGTATAAATAATAATACTCATACTACTAATAATAAGATTAATAATAATATTAATCTTTAATAATAATAATAATAATAATAATAATATAAATATAATAATAAATATAATTAATAATATGTTACGGAGTAATATTGTTATATGTATGTGTAAACCGAGCCACAGATCGAGCAATTTATAGTACTTGGCCTGTCCCTGGTTGCCATGCGATCGCATGGCTTTCCAGGCTTATACCCATGCGATCGCATGGGTGAGTTTTACAGCTCACATTGTTTTAACTTTTTGTTTGTCGACATATTAAATAAATATAAATATAATATATATAATTTATATAATTAATTATATATTATATTAACTTCACGTGCATAGTTGACTTGTAATTTTTGTTCCGATAAGTCGTACGTCATCACTCGACTTATGTCCCGGTTCTGGTTTTTCGAATGTCCCTTCGTACGCTGAGAAAACTTGTATTTTTCGTTTCGTGAGTCGTACCTTTGTCAAAAATTAGACTTAAATTATCCATAAACTATACCACTCGAGATGTAACTTATACATTTGAGTATTTTGGTCATTTACTACTATAAATCATCATCTCGTAGTATATACATATACATATATACATTTTCATTTTTAAATAGTGTTTTACTGTAGCAAAGTTACTGTAGCAAAGTTTTTTTATTGTAGCAAATAGTGATTTTCGAAAACACTGTAGCTTTTCGGGTACTGTAGCAATTCGAAAATACTGTAGTAAATTAGTGTTTTACTGGTTCATCTTAAACGTTTTAGTTAACTTATCTAAATATTAATCGAATCAATAATCGAATGTTAATATCGTTTACTAAATAACTTGAAATCATATATATATATATATATATATATATATATATATATATATATATATATATATATATATATATATATATATTGTTCGTGAATCTTCGAGAATAGTAAAAGAATAATTGATTACATGAATATAGTTCCAAAACTTTGAGACTCAACATTACAGACTTTGCTTATCGTGTCGAAAACATTAAATCATTTAAAGATAAAGTTTAAATTTGGTCAGAAATTTCCGAGTCATCACAAAGTCTATAACACCAAGACAACAAATCTAATAGCGGAAGCAACAACGTCTAAGCACATGAGATATACATGCTTAAAAAGTCAACATGAATGTTGGTGAGCTATAGTTTATTTGTAATCAGTAATGTAATGTAGACCACGAGATTTCAGTGCTTCAACCAGCCGTTTAAATCAGTGTTTCAAAACAGTATGAACAGTATATGCTTAACCGTGTGCACCCGGTAACTAGACTTAACGTATGTATATCACCCCCTAAAAGTGCACTTGGCGAGTGCGTTTGTCCTCGAAGTATTAAACACCCATTGAATGCTAGCGCGAATAGCCCAAGTGGGGTTGTCAAACCCTATGGATCCATATCTAAGATTCGCGTTCACTGTTCAGAAACCAATGATTAAACGTTACCGAGCTAAGGGGAATCTTTGTGCCGTTATATCACCCACACATATGTAAAGTTTAAATACTCGTGTCTAGTATGTAAAACGTAAAAAGCGCATGTATTCTCAGTCCCAAAAATAGTTAAAAGTAATAAGGGATGATATAACTCACAGTGAATAAGCAGTAAAAGTCGATATGAAACGTATGCAGGTAGTAAGTCGGTCCGAAAGGTCGTCAACCTACGTCAAAGGTCACTAGGTCAGTATGTTATCCCCAAAAGTTTAAAGTGAATAAATTAAGTTTAAGTGTCATCATCAACATCATCATTATCATCATCATTCATCAATACTAAGGTAAGTTTAACAAGAATAGAGATCGAAACAAAAGGCTGACTTCGGACAGCTGTTATGACCTCTATACAAATCGAAAAGACGCGTAGTCACTGGCCATGGCTCCATATGTGAGTTCTCTAACTGCTGACCAATTTTTAGAACCTAACTCGTCTTCATTTGACCGTGGCGATGGTTTAAGTGCGAGTAGGTCAGAAATTTCAGCACAACGTTACAAAGGCGTAGTGACTTTCGGAAGGCTATAAATCCTAAAACGTATATCAGATTAAGTCGAGGCCTAAACTAAAAGTCATCTACTCAAAACGATATATCTGAAAATCAATTTTCCAGAAGCCCGGGAGTCTGATCAGACCCCAAAAAACAGCAAACAAGTGCTCCGGTGTGAATCTTGGTTCTTGGTGCTCATCGCGGTTCTCATCCTTGATGATTGTAAGCTTCAAGTGTACAACTCTTTGATGTTTTAGCATCACTTTGACCAAGGTTCAACCATAAATACACAACTAAGAGTAAATCTATCATTCTACAAGTTTTGAACATCAAGATTGCCTCTTTATTGCATAGATCCAATAAAGCTTCAACCTTTGTCCATTTTACACAAGTTTATGCATCTCCATCATATATGATGATGAAGACTTGATCTTTGTCATCACAACAAACACAAAAAGGTTCCAAGTAAGTAAGATCTACAATAATAACTTAGATCTCAAGTATTAAGAAACCCCTAAGCTAGAAAGCTTGAATCTTTACAAGATTAATGAGACCATAAGCTAGAAAGCTAAGATCTTTAGCAAAATAATGAAAGTAATGAGACCATAAGCTAAAAAGCTAAGATCTTTAACATAATAATGAAACCCTAAGCTAAAAAGCTTGGATCTTTAGTGTTCTTGAAGATCTTGAAGCATAAAGCTTGGATCTTTAAGATACATGAAGATTATAAACACGAGTTTTGATCTTTATAACAAAACAAAGGAATCACATGCTAGATCTAACAAGTAAATAAAGATTCAAAGCTAGAAAGCTTGAATCTTTCATGTTCTTGAAGGATTCAAACCCAAGTTTGAATCTACAAGATATAACAAGATCAAAAGCTAAAAGATTGATCCTTTAAATGATGATGATGATGATGTCGACTTTATGAAGAAGAAAAGAAGAAGAAGAAAATTTAATACTTACACTTTTTAGAGTGAGAAATACTAGAGAGAGAATTAGAGAGTAAGTGCGTGTAATTTGTAAATGAAATCAAGTGTGAAATGAATGGGATAAGCTTGATATTTATAGGGAATGAGGGTGTGGGGAGGCCCTTGTGGCCGTGGGTTATGGGAGACAAAAGGGGGGGACAAGATTTGCTTTTTGGTTAATGGTTGTCTAAAGTTGGTGCTTATGTTAGGATCCCATGCAACATTATGGATTATGGTTACCAAAAATGCTAGTATGTTCCCTCTAATAAATGGGCATTTGTCTTTCATTAATATGGGTCATAAATTTATTAAAATTCGGCTAATTAAATAGTCCATTAGCTAGAGTAGGGTGGGCTTGAGTCCAACAAGGTAAAAAGTCCAACAAGACTAACTAGTGTGTTCTAGTAAATTACTAAGCGTAATTAAGCATCCAAAAACCCAAGTAATTATTATTATAAAATAACAATTAGTATTACGTAGTCATAATATTCAGATTATGACCAAAGTTAAACGTGTACCAAGTACATAGCTCGTTTCAAACGTCAAGTAACACCAACGGTCGTAAAAGCTTTCGGGGATCAAGTTAAGTGATTACACACTTAATAGCACGTTGTAAGATATTAATGAGAATAATTAATCATTAAATAAGATCCCAGAGCATAAACTAGCTCAGTACGCACATATACGCAGTTTCGTGAAGGCACAAAGCACAAAAGCAAGTCGGAAAAAGCCGGGTCGTTACAAAATACAAGCCTTATTCTTTCATTTCACACTTCATTTCATTCTCATTTTACACACACTTGCTCTCTAATTCTCTCTCTAGTCTTTCTCACACTAAAATTGTAAGTTCTTGAATTTTATTTTCTTCTTCTTTTTCTTCTTTAATTTCGACATCATCATCATCAAAGGATCAAGCTTTTTAGCTTTTTGATCTTGTTATATCTTGTAGATTCAAACTTTGATTTGAATCCTTCAAGAACATAAAAGATTCAAGCTTTTTAGCTTTGAATCTTCATTACTTTGTTGGATCTAAGTTTTGAAGCTTAAGATCACTTTATTTTGTTAAAAGATCAAAACTTGTGTTTATGATCTTCATGTAACTTGTAGATCTAGCTTTTTGTTTTAAGGATCTTCAAGAACATTAAAGATCCAAACTTTCTAGCTTAGGTTTTCATTATTTTGTTTAGATCTAAGCTTTTTAAGTTTATGATCTCATTACTTTTACTAGATCTTAGCTTTCTAGCTTATGGTCTCATTAATCTTGTAAAAATCCAAGCTTTCTAGCTTAGGGTTTCTTAACACTTGAGATATAAGTTATTATTGTAGATCTCACTTACTTGGAACCTTTTTATGATTTTTATGGTGATAAAAATCAAGTCTTCATCATCTCATATGATGAAGATGTATAAACTTGTGTCAAAAGGACAAATGTTGAAGCTTTATTGTGTTTATACAATAAAGAGACAACTTTGATGTTCAAAACTTATAGAAAGTTAGCTTTTATTTTTAGTTGTGTGTTGATGGTTAAAACTTGGTCATAATAATGCTAAAACATCAAAGAGTTGTAAACTTGAGGCTTATACGCATCAAGGATGAGAACCGTGATGAGCATCAAGCACCAAGAAACCCACCGGAGCACTTGTTTCTATTTTTCGAGGTCTGATCAGACTCCTGGGACTTCTGGAATGTTGATTTTCAGATATTCCGGTTTGATTAGATGACTTTTCGTTCAAGACTCGTCTAAATCCGATATACGGTTTGGGATTTATAGCCTTCCGAAAATCGCTACGCCTTAGTAACGACGTGCTGAAATTTTTGACCTACTCGCGCTTGAACCGTCGCCACGGTCAAACGACATCGAATTAAGATCTGAAAATTGGAGAGCGGTAAGAGGACTCACAAACGGAGCCTTGGCCACTGGCCGCGCGTCATTTCAGTTTGCATAGATGTCGTAGCAGCTGTCCGAAGTCAGCCCTTTGTTTCGATCTCTATTCTTGTTGAAAACTTACTTTATCTTTTACAAATGATGATGATGATGATGATAATGATACTTAAGACTTAATTTATTCACTTTTAAAATTTTGGGGACAATTTACTGACTTAGCAACCATTGACCTAGGTTGAGGACCTTTTGGATCGACCAACTTACTTGTTTGGACCGACTTACTACTTGCTTACGTTTTCGTATCGATTTTACCGCGCATTCACTGTGAGTTATAGCTCCCTTTTTACTTTAACTATTTTTAGGACTGAGAATACATGCGCTTTTTATGTTTTACATACTAGACACGAGTACTTAAACTTTATATATGTGTGGGTGATATAACGGCACAAAAATTCCCCTTAGCACGGTAACGTTTAATCATTGGTTTTTGAACCGGTGAACGCAAATATTAGATATGGATCCATATGGTTTTACATCCCCACTCGGGCTAGTCGCACTAGCATTTAACGGGTGTTTAATCCTTTGAGAACATACACACTCGCCAAGTGTACTTTTAGGGGTGATATTTATTTTACGTTAAGTTAGTTACCGGGTGCCCACGGACAAGCATATACTTTTCATACTATTTTGAATACGAAATCTCGTGGTCTACATTACATTGTTGTTTACAATCAAACTATAGCTCACCAACATTCGTGTTGACTTTTTAAGCATGTATTTCTCAGGTGCTTAGACGTTGTTGCTTCCGCTGTTAGACTTGCTGTTATAGTCTTGGTGTTATAGACTTGCTGTTACAGACTCGCTGTGTTAGACTTCCGCTACATTGTTTAGAGATGTCTCAATCATGGAACTTTTACTTTGCATTCACAACTTATGTTACATTTTGAACAAAGGTTTTGTAATGACCTTTGTGTCACGTACTTATGTTAATGCTTTCTATTCGTAGAAGCACATCATCTTTGTAAAACATTTGACGTTGGTAAAGACGTCATCTTTTGTAAAACATTTGACGTTGGTAAAGACGTCATCTTTTTTAAACATTTGACTTTGGTAAAAACGTTACCTTTTCATGAATGCAAAACTTGTTTTAAAACAGCATATAGTATTATACCGTGTAATGGACCTGTTGTTGATGATCCGTACATGATGGTTTTGTACGGGGCGTCACAAACTATTGGTAAGAATCTTTGGCAAGCAATAGAGTGGGTCGCATGCTATATGATTTGGAGAAATAGGAATATGGATACTTTTTCCAAATCAAAACTAACGAGCTCCATGATTTTTAACGAAATTCAACTCAAAAGTTTCGAATGGTTCTCGAATAGAAACAAAACGATTAGCCTTGATTGGAGCTAATGGGTCTCAAATCCACTTTGTTATGATCGAGATGTAGTTAAAAGGATGGGAATTGGTTAATACCTCATGACATCTCCTTATCAGTGATACTGCTTTGTATATGCATACCACTGTTGTGTCGCGTGATATATTCCAAAAACTATCTAAATTAGGGGCGAAATGGAGCGCGTTTAGCCTGCTTTGTAACTGGATCTGTCAGTATCGTGGGCTGAGCTCGGTCCTGCTTGTGTCTTCATCAAGTCTGCTTCTCGCTTGGTTTTAGTTTCTTGGATAGTTAAGCAACATGCTTCGGGTTTAAATATTTTTGCATTTATATTCGAGTTTTATTTACATGTTTAGCTTAGCTTATGCTCAGACGATTGTACTTGTATAATTTTCTTAACTTATGCTCAGGCAAAATCTTACTTGCCTTTCAAAAAAAAAAAAAAATTTCTTGATTAATGAGATGTTACTTTTCTGCTGTTAATAAAAAATGTGTTGTATTTTAACTGAAATTTAGATATGACCTTCCCCGCGTAGAAATTTTGTGGTTTGTACTACTCTTACATTTCAATTCTACCTTGGAAGATACTCCGTAGCTATTATACTTGATATATGTAAAGAATCATCATAGCTTTTTACGTCATACGTTATAAAATACGAAATTATTATAATATTCAGTAGTACTTTAGTTTATTAGATACAGATTCACTATAACAACATTGTAGATAAAAAACATACTGATGATACTGATTATTGACACTTAATACAGTTATCCTAATTAAATAAAGAGTCATTATAAATATGTTGAAAAAGTTATTGTTAAATTAATAGCAGATTCAACTCTTTATTCTAAGTACAGTCACTCATTATAGCATCCGAGTACATTTTATTAGTATTAAAGATAAAATCATTCCATCACATTTCCTTTTGTGCTTTAATTTCCCTAATTTTGAATTATTAGTATTTAATATTAATTATTATTTGAAATTTGCTAATAAAATAATAGTTCATTTACATAAATATGTATGTTAAATGTAAAAAGTGCTTGATAATTTAGTTGGTAAAATTATAAAAATATACAGTGTAATTGAGATACCAAATAATTTTAAATGAAAAGGAAGTCATGGAGTAATTGAGATAGCAAATAAAGATGAGTGCAATTGGTTAAAACATAAGAGCTCTCGGTGTCCATGGGAAAATCGACCGTCAACCCCAAATCGACGCCGGGATCGACGGTCGGTCGACCCCGGCACGGCGTCGATCCCGCCGTCGATTTCCAACCTCCACAAACCGACGCTGGTGGCAACGGCTAGTTTTGGGGTTTTTTTTTTTTTTTTTTTTTTTTCCTTTTTTACACTATGAATTCAAATTCCACTTCTGATTTGGTTGAACATTTGTGGGATCTTCGTGACGACCTATGAATTTTATTACGTATTAGTTTATTTTATGAATTTTAATAAATGTAATGGTTTATTTTATGAATTTTAGTTAATGTAATAGTTTATTTTATGAATTTTAATCAATTATTTTGTTTTTATATTAAATTAGTTAAATACAATATTTAAAATTCAATTTAAAAAAATAAAAAATAAAAAATGGACACTGAAATCGACACTGTGGTCACCTCCACCTTACACACTGTCAGTCAATTTCAGTGTCAAAAATGAACACTGAAATTGACACTGAAAAATTGACACGGACACCTTGTGCTCTAAGGTTAAAGAGGAGTGACCTCCCCCACCGAAACAGACTCTTTATTTTGTCCCCCTTGCATTCCGTTCTTATCAGGGTAAGGCTGGTACTTGCTACCCCACACATAAGTACGGCCACCCCCGGTAATTAATATACACGCTAGCTAAATACCAAATATATATATATATATATATATATATATATATATATATATATATATATATATATATATATATATATAATAGTTTTATGAGCCCGTGCGTTGCACGACATTTGTTAAATAAATACAACAACAAAATTCAATCACACACTTGCGATGTATGGGGGAGGTGAGATGTAGACAATCTTTCTTCTACCCTAGTGTAGAAAAGAAGTCGTTTCTCTTTACCACGAGTCGAGAAAAATTCTCCACCCACAGGAAGAGAAATTCATCCCTCTCTCTACTCCAGGGCAGAGAGATTGCTTCTGTGAGAACCTCCGGCCTAAACATAAATAAATAATAGAAAAATAAATATATAAATAAAAAAATAAAAGAAAAAAAAATTAAAAGAAGGACGTTAAAAATAAAAATAAAAATAAAAATGAAACGTCATGGGAATGGTAAAAAATCAAATTTTCATGGATTTTAAAGTCTTTCTGAAATTCAACTTAGGCTCTAAGCGGCAGTCAAGTCCACTAAATCAACCCTTGCTGTTGCCTCAATAAATAGAGCCAAAATTTGTGAAATTAATAGTTGATAATATTAATATTGATACTTATAAAATGTATAATACAATTACAATAAAAAATCATTTATTAGTGATGATATTTCTATTGAAAACAATAGTGTTGATTACTAACGCATAGATTATGAGCCCGTTCGTTAGAATTACTTTAACTTCAATTGACATATAATCGATAAAACACCAAACATGAGCTCTTAACAAGTTGTTTTAATAAATCTTTTATGTACATATTTAATTGTATATGTTTTTAATACAAACCAATTCCGTTATGTCAAAATTTCAAACGAAACAATATCTATAAAGATTATCAAATAATCATTTTAACTTCAATTAACAATATGAGCCAGTGCGTTTATATAATATTATACAAATATTATATTAATGTAATTTTTCTAATTTATGCGGGAACTGTAAATAAATTTTATATTATAGAAAATATCATTCATAAATAATATTATAATTATAATATTAATAAAGAAATATCTATTTTATAATTTTTATTACAATAAAAAACATTGTAAATGATTTTCAGTATATGATCATATATATTTATAATATTATCGATCAATATTTATATTAAATCAATGTATCGTCTAAAATAATTAATAAGATAATATAATATATACTATTAATATATATTATATTATATGGTAATTGAATATACGGAGTAATATTTTAGGTAATGCAATCTGTATAATAAAATAAATTAGGAAATATAATAATTCGATTATATATGAAAATAAGTTATAGACTAACATGTGGCATGAATAAAGGAGGAGTTGATACGTGGCATGAATTAATCAGGAGTTGACACGTAGGATTATTATCACGCGCTTTATATAATGTGTGTGTGTATATATATAGATACTAAGGTTTTTTAACCCGTACATTGAATAGGTGTATAAAAATTAGTGCAAAAAATGTAATTTGTAGTTCCTATTTTTTTTTTTTTTTTGTAAATCATATTGGTTTGTAAATAGTGATACTAAAAAAAATATGAAAAGTATAAGAATTATTTAAGAACCCATGGTGTTGACAAATTTAAAAATTATGTGTTGCACGGTGGGTAAAATAATCGTGAAAAATTAATTGATTTTTTCAAACAATTATTCTTTTGAGTTTATGAGCCAGTAGTGTTGATAAATTTTAAAAGTTCTTTTAAGTTTACGAGACCGTGGTGTTGATAAATTTTAAAAGTAATTTTGGATGGTGTTATTAACTTAATGTCTACAATTTTTTCCTCACCATTAATATCTTTTTAATTATATATAAATTATATATTACGTAATATTTAAAGAAAATATGAGTACATTGAAAACTTGTCATGGAACGTAACGTTTGTAAAGTCGAATTTATATTATTTTTAAAATTATTGTATACAATTATCTTTTGAATAAAAGTGTAACTCGGTAGCTTAATTTTAAAAAAAGTTGTTAGTTATTTCAGCAAAATAATGGTACTTGGGGAGTCGTCATGTATAATTAATATTATAATAGTTATATATGCGTGTTCATAAATATTTTAAGGACTTAAACTGTAAATTCAAATCATTTCCATATTTATTGCGAAAAAATGCTCTGTTGGTAGTGCATCGAAGCTCCGTGTCGAATACAATTTATTGCATTTAGTTCGTAAAAAATTTTCAAGTTGAATGGTGATGGCGGTAGAACCTAACTCTCGGCTAAAAAAGATAGATAAATCCGTTTAAAAAAATTTGGTGGGTTTTGTTTGGTGGGTTTTATTTGTTGGGTTTATATTAAATAGTGAATTTACCTTTTATACCCATGAAGTTATCTTTTATAGTCCTGATAAATTACAATTAGTACTCAATTGTGAGGGAGTAAATTCAACTATAAAAAATTTCATATATATATAGCCAGGTTCAAACGAGAACTATAAAAAATGCGAGAACTTCTTAATTTCATAGTTTTATATATTTAAATGCAACAAATTACATGCAAATGTAAATTAATGTTCATATCATTAACAAACATATGTTAATTACCTACAAATTACATGTTAAATTGTTAATTATATAAAATGATTAAATGTTAAACAAACAAATATGCACATGTGAAAGAAAAATTATATATTTGATTATATAGGTAAATTATATGTTTTTTTAATCTATTTTTTATGTGCATTCTTACGTTCCATCAACATTTATGGTGATTCACTCTACTCACATATGAATATGTTTGTAAATTAAAAGTTCCTGCACTTCTCATTATTTTTGTAGTTCTCGTTTGAACTTTTGACTATATATATGCATACAGACACACACACACACACACACACACACACACACACACACACATATATATATATATATATATATATATATATATATATATATATATATATATATATATATATATAAATAATTCAAATTAACCACAAAATGACACGTTAGTAAGTACTTTTTTGATTTATCTATATGTATAAATATATACATATATATATATATATAATGATAATAACTATCATTATTATTAATTAATAATAATAATAACGTATGTATGATTGTTGTATCTCCACTTAATTATTTGATAAATTCACTCATACTTGTGCATTGACAATTGTACTCAAAAACAATTGTTGTACAAAACAAAATTGGATATATCAAATATTTGAGTGAATTTATTATCACCCTTTACATACTCCATATCCTACATGTGACCAAGATTGAGCATGAGATGTGTTCAAAACATGTGTAAAATATGTGATTGAACATGACTTAAAATTTTAAAATGGTTTGAATCTTGAGAATCATGTATAATAATTTATTTATTTATATATTTTTTATAAAACTATTATCAAACAATTTAATCATAAAAATTCGTTTATCAAATAATTTAAATTAAAATTCTTCTATCAACCAAATTAATAATATTATCTTTTTATATAAGTATTTAAGAATTTTACATTATAAGAGCTCATTTTTTATGCTTCTAACATGAATTCTAAAATAATAAGATGATCATGAGATTATGTACCGTTATTGTTATTGCTGATGATATAATAATAAACCATCTCAATATAAAGTTTAGTGTTGGAGTTTTGAAATTTCATAAGAAGTTCTAGGTTCAAACTCTAATAGCAACATATATTGTCAGGGGTATTTTAGAGAGTGTACGAGTTTGAGTAATTGCACAGAGCCCGAAAATTTAAAATGAACCAAAATTTTGAAAAGTTCAAAATTTTGAAAGGTCCGTATATTATCCTATCAATGATGGAGGGAAATAATACGTCAATTCTAAAATAGTTTTACGCAATACAAAGAAAAGTTGGAGGCCAACGCAAAGATTATGAAGACACAAAAGATATGTACAAATTCCGTTAATTGAAGATACATTAAGTCTTAACTCATGTACACGCCCTCAACTGTCATTTAATACTTTAATTAAAAGTCCTAACGATTGACATTAAAAACTATTATGATATATATGAGAGTATGATTAGAAAGAGTTTTAACAACTTTGCTTTCAAAAATATTAGGAGCGTTTTCTTATTCAAAGAATAGTTTATGTATAATGAGATAACAATTATTCGAGAATAAAACATTTTAATGTGTTTACTTTGAAACTTTTTTTTTTTGTTTGTTAATTACTTTTAATAATATTAAATTTTTACGTGTATTGAAAAGTTAAATTTTATAGGGGCCATTTTATATTTGAAACATGATCTTCAAATTTAATGAGACGACCTTGTATTTTGTGATCTCATATTAAAGTCTGAAACGATGAGGTGATAACACGTTTAAGCCTTACATCTTCACGAATAGTTTAAACAGATAAACTTTATCTATTTTTTAATGGTCGTTTCGACATCGAATGCTCTCATTTGTCACACGTACACACGCTAGGAGGAAACTCCTCACACACCTTCACGCAAAGCGTACCCGATGTGCTTTAGGTTAACTGCATTCCACTCATCAAAAGTGAAGTCTGAATGCACAACCTTGGAGAAAAACCCCTCCCCGGGATTCGAACCCCCGCCTATTTTTCAACGACGTGAACCCGGAATCAACACATAGCTTATACCACTCAGGCAGAACCTTGATGATAAACTTTATCTATTTATACACTATAGAATACCTATTTGTAATAATAATAATAATAAGTAATACCTTAAATATTGATAAGCATTACAAATTACAAAGTATAATACAACAATAATAATAACAAAATTCAATTTTACATAAATGAGGTACGAGGGATGTAAGATGTAAACAATTCTGTCCATATCCCAAAAGACTAAAGAGAAGTCATTTATCTACCCAGAGTGAAACACGCCAATAGTAGAGAAAATCTTCCCTCTCAATGTTCTATGGATACAGGGATTACTTCCGAATGGACCTTCGGCTAATGAGTAGGTTAAAAAATAATACTATTTGAAACTAAAATAAGATAATCACGAAAGATAAAATTATATATATATATATATGTGTGTGTGTGTGTGTGTGTGTGTGTGTGTGTGTGTGTGTAGAGTCAAAAGTTCAAACGAGAACCACACAAAAAACGAGAACTGCTTTTTTGGCCTAGCGCCCCCTGTCCTTCTCCTTAGTTTCAAAACTAGCAGAATCGCAGGACATCAAAAGTGGGAAGTTTCTTGTTGGTTTTTCATCCTCACTCTCGAATAGGTGAACTTGGTTCGTTCAATTCTTAGGGAGAAGAATTGCGCGAATGTTTATTTACAGAGATTTTCACATATGATTATGTTTAAATCACTCATAATTGTTGATAGAGAGTAAAAATGAACATAAAATAGTTTGAAAAAATATATATTTTACCTATATAATTAAATATATAGTTTTTCGTTCATATGTGCATATTTGTTTGTGTAACATGTGAACATTTCATTCCTACTTTTTGGCCGGAGGTCCACTCGGAAGCAATCTCTTTATCCGTCGAATAAAGAGAGAGATGACTTTCTCTACTGTTCTGGGTGGAGAAATGACTTGTTTTTATTCTCGGGTAAGGGAAAGATTGTCTACATCTCACCTCCCCCATACACCACTCAGGTGGTATTGGGCTTTGTTGTTGTTGTTGAGAACAAATCATATACTTAACAATTTAACATGTAATTAGTGGTAGTAATGAACGTATGTTTGTTAATAATATGAGTATTAATTAACATTTGCATTTAATTTGTTGCATTTAAATGCATAAAAACTATGAAATAAAAAAGTTCTCGCAATTCTCGCCCTTTTTGATGGCGAGAACTGCGAGAACTTTTTAATTTCATAGTTATTATGCATTTAAATAAATGCAACAAATTACAAGCAAATGTTAATTAATGTTTATATTATTAACAAACATATGTTCTTTACCACAATTTACATGTTAAAATGTTAATTATAATAAATGTTTACATGTTCACGAACAAAAATGCACATGTGAACGAGAAACTATATATTTGATAATATAAGTAAAAATATAAGTTTTTTCAAACTATTTTATGTTTTTTTTTACTCTCCATCAACATTTATGGGTGATTAAGACTAATCACATATAAAAATCTTTATAAATTAAAAGTTCTCGCAGTTCTCGTAATTTTTATAAATCGTTTAAACTTTGCTATTTAATTGATAAACTCTCATGTCTATGTTAATTTTTCATTTCCCCCTGTCCTTGTTGGATGCTTTTCTTTCAGTTAGCACCTTGTATTTGGTAGTAGTATTATTCCAAGGCTAACACCCACCCAACTTATCAACAGAATCCATATTTATATTATATTTTTAATTCTTATTTCATTGCTCTTCTCGTGAAGTCTTCGGTGTTCGAAACTTATTGTATGCCTACAGTTTCGTATTCAGTCCCTTATCTTTTCTATTTTAACAATTTTACCACTTAAGCTGTTAAGCATATTCTTAAAACTAAAAAAAATGTATTGCTAAAATATACATCCTTGATACTCAGCATGCTATCTTACATCAACAATACACTTGCACGTTTTTTGTACTAACTCGGTTATCCCTAGGGACGATTGGTCGAATTATTTATATTTTGTACAATTAAGTGTTGATAATAAATAATTTAAAATTTTTATTAGTTAACCTCAAACAAAGGCTGAAGTCAGTTCAAATTTTATATGTTGCTACTCTTAGAAAAAAAATTATTTAAAAAACAAATCATGTATTGCAGTAATTAATTTACATTTAATTTGAGTTAAATCTATTTATCGCAACAATTTTGTAAGTTACATATTTTTATCTTGTTTAGAACAACTATCACACACACTCTTATTATTCACTTTGCACTCTAACTCACAATCTAAATGTTGATGCATTTGCTTAATACCGCTAGGCCAGAAAGCTTATGGTTGCATATTAATTAAATGATGAAGATTAAAAATTTGTTCATATACAAGCCCTTCAAATCTTTGTATGTAAATATTGATTAATACTCCTTATTTTTTTTTTTTTTTTTTTTGAAAGGCAATGTTAGTGGTTAGAGTTAATTCACGAAAATCCCCCCCCCCCCCCGAGACTCGAACCCTTGGTCTCCTCGAACACCATGTTAACATGGTGACCAATGAGGCAAAGCCCCATTGGCGATTAATACTCCTTATTATTCATTTATAAATGTTTGTTACTATATTTGTAATTAATTATCATTAAATACAGGAGTACATATGATGCCATTAGATTCTATATAATTAATTGAAAATAATATAAAGTTTGATACAATAAGAGTGAAATATCGTATCGTGATTCGAAGAATCGAAGATAGGATGAATTATTAAAACGAAAATAAACTAACACTTTTTATGGAATAATAGATATGAAGTATGAAACAAGGAGGACCAAAAAAGAGAAGTTAAGAAAGAATAGGGTCGGAAGTGACATACAATAATAGAGGAAACACATATGTGTCAAATAGTCAAAGTGTTCGTACCATCCGGAAATTAAAAAGGCGTACCTCCCTCACATAGTCGCTCCACCGAATGGAACTTGTCTACGTTTCGATAGCGACTTTTTGGTGTTTCCCAAAATAACCCCGTCAACTAATGCTGTCGCTTTCTGTCCTTGCGCGTACGGCACTTTCAACTATTGTAAAATGACGTTCCTACCCTTCGTTCAAGTTTTTCAATTTCCTACCTGTCAATTCTAAATTTCTAATGCGGAGCAGTGAAACATGAAATGACCCGTAAAATTACGGGGTTGTCTAAACGAAACAATTTAATAACATGTTTTAGTATTAAGTTAATGTAAATTCTAAAGTCATTTATTTTAATGATCCGTTCGACTAAAAAACTTGTCGTTGTTTTTACAAATATATACAAACATATATTTTCGCATACGTATGTAACCAGTGGCGGATCCAGGATTTTATTTCACTGGGGGCAAAAAAAAAATTTAAAACCGTGGCAATTTTTTAAGGCAAAATTTGAAGGTTTTGGAGGCAAAATTTGAAGAATATTAGACAAAATTTGAAGGTTTTGGGGCAAAATATGTAAGTTTGAGGGCAAAAAAAAATTTCCACCGGGGGCAAAGTCGAAATATCCAAAAATTTTACACTAAAAATTTCAAATTCACCCGCCCCCCTCCTAACATACTAGATCCGCCTATGTATGTAACGTAATTAATCTTCTAAAGAGAAAACATATTTGAATATAAATAACATAATAATTATAATAATAATTTTTATAATAAAAATAAATAATAATAGTTTGTTTAAAGTTGAGTATTTATATTTTTAATAATAATAGTTATTAGTAATAATAAATGTTTTTTGAAAATTTTTTAAAAAATTAAAATATAATTATTATATAAAGGTTGTACAATATACTTTAAAATTTATAAATGTGAAAGATTAGTATTTTCTTTTATAACAAATTTTGTATTATTTTTTAAAATTAAATTAATATAAATTAATGACATCATCAAAGATGTTTTAAAAATTTTCTTTTTTATTTTGAATATTTTTATACTTAGAAAATGTTTATTTATGACATCATCATTTTAGAGATTTAATAGATATTATTATAGATTAATTTTATTATTATTATTTCGTACAGTTTTTTTTATTCATTTTAAATCATTTACATTAATTAAGATATTACATAACTACATCATCCTAGTTATTATCTTAAAATATAAATATAATTAATACGGGTGTAATGAAATAATACTAGTACTTAACAATTTATAGATTTTATTAAAGGCATATCATTGATATTTATAGATTTTATTCTTATTAATTTCCCTTTATTCAAAATTTATTTTTGAAATTAATATGTCAAGCTTGAACATATATGTATGCGCCGATAAGAAGTAATTCAAGTAGATAGGTAAATAAGATATCAACGCGATGATTTATAGTGGTTGTGAAAATGTTAATAAATCTTTCTTAATCCACTTTTTTATATATTCTATTAAAAATTTTCTGCACCAAAAATTCTTCTAAACTCGATGGAGAGCCATTTTACACACCAAGTAAATCACCACTAAGACATATTATACATTGTAATCTCTAATAAGATTGATTACAGCTAGCAATCAACTAAGATTAGTTCTTTCACAGTTGAAGGGTATGATTAGTATCTTATATTAGGAGTACTACATTTCCTACACAGTGAACTTAGTAGACTATTACAAGTAGTTCACATATATTTGAAAAGTAAACTTCTGTAAATAATTACAGTATTGCTAGAATCTATCTTGATGAATGATCGCTTTAAACACTAGTTGTAAGCTTGATCAATTTGGTAAATTTATTTGAGTTGTAGTACATATAAAAAGTAGTCTTTGAAAGTTGCAAAGTTGATAAGTATATGTATAGCTCATGTATAGATTTGAATATCAAAAGTATTTATTATTTATGTGGATTTTTGTGTAGTTAAATAAAAATATAATTTATTTTTAATGATAATTATGAGATTTTGTTGGATTATTATGATTTTAATCTTTATCTACATCTACATCAATTTTTAAATGTGACCAACAACAATAATATGTACGGAGTAATTAATAGGAGTATGTAAAACTAACTATATTTTAACACTTATTACAATTACAATTTTATACAACAACAACAACAACAAAATCCAATACCACATGAGTGGTGTATGGAAGAGGTGAGATCCTATCTGAGAAATAAAGACAAGTCATTTCTCCACCCTGAGTGAAACACTCTCGAGAGTAGAGAAAGTCATCTCTCTCTTTATTCGACGGATAAATAGATTGCTTTCGAGAGGACCTCCGGCCTTTAAGTAGGAAAAAGTTCTTTTTAAATAAATTAAAAATACAGAATAAAAATAATAATAGACGCCATGAAAATGGTAGAATCAAAATTTTTATGGGTTTTAAATCATGCCTAGAATTTAATTTAGGCTCTAAAAGTCAGTGAAGTCGCCAATAAATCGACGATTGTTATCGACGATTGTTGTCGCCAATAAATCCTGCCTACAATTACAATTTTATGTACTCTCTATTTTAGTATGTTTATCATTTTCATTTTACTAATTAATACGGAGTATATTTTCTTTATCCTGACAGTACTAGAGAAAGAGGAAAAAACAGAATATTACACATTAATAAACCTACACTAATACACCAAACAGTCCAAAATCGAAGACATGTAAAGCCATCGGTAACACGTGGTTCCTCAAAGAAAAGAATTGTGACAAGGGCAAAATTGTCTTCATAAGCACCTAAATCACCCTATCGATTTTATCAAAAGGTATGCAAAAAGGGCAATATAGTAATTCAACCAATGCCTCCATTCTTTCTTCATCTTCAACCTTTACTCAGTTATCAACTGCCACAATAACCAAACCAGCCTTTATTTCCTGTTAAACCGTTACTCACATTATAAAAACCCAATCTCATCTCTTCATTGTTTATTTTTTTTATTCAAACAAAAAATGAAGAAACAAAAAACTTGTATCCCAACACAAACCCAGATCAACCCTTTTGACTATTTATCTGAAGAAATCATTTTTACAATCTTGGATTACTTAAGACCATACCCATTTGATCGAAAATCATTTTCTTTAGTTTCAAAATCATTTTATTTGATTGAATCTCATCATAGAAAAACATTAAAACCCTTTCCTCGTACAACCAATGATCATAATCTTGATCAATTAAGAAAGCTTTTAAAAAGATACCCATTTGTAACCCATATGGATCTTACTTTATGTCCAAAAGTTACTGATGATTATTTATCATTTATATCTAATTCTTGTGGTAAAAATTTGAACTTTATTGATCTTTCTAGGTCAAGGTTCTTTACCCATGTGGGATTATCAAGTTTGGTATCAAATTGTGTTAATTTGACTGAAATTAATCTGTCAAATGGTGTGCATTTGAATGATACGGCAGCTGCAGCCGTTGCGAATTGCGCGAGTTTGGAGAGGTTGTGTTTGAGTAGATGTAAGGGTTTAAGTGATATTGGAATTGGGTGTATTGCAGTTGGATGTTTGAAATTAAAGGTTTTGAATTTGAAATGGTGTTTGGGTATTAGTGATTTAGGTGTGGCTTTGATTGGTGTTAAGTGTAAGCAGATTAGAAGCCTGGATCTTTCTCACTTGCTGGTATACTAATAGTTGCCTTATATTTCTGTTTTCTATTTTTAGTAATTATATACTATCATTAATTGATTTTTGATCTTATTTGGTTATCACTTGTTTGATGTCTTTGTTATCTTATTATGTTGAGCACTTTTGCCTAGTACTATTTTGAAGTTATACTCATATTTTCTTTCTGTTTTAACCTAGCTTGTTTTAACTTCAAAAATCAATGATAACTGTTTCATTTGTCAATGATATACTCCCTTTATGGAACTAATAATTTAACTATGTTGCAGTTTAAAAATCGAAGTAATTTATATTAAACTTGAAATATTACAGTTAAGTTTCGAAGTGTTGTTTGGAAGTCAATTTTTGAGAGTGTTAGCTGCTCCATTTGTGGGGAAGCCAGGAGTTATGAGCGTTTATACACCTTTAAGATACTTGTTATAGTTTTAATTAAAAAATGTGTTAATTATGGTGATTTTATTTAAGTTAAAATATCAAGACAAGCGATTGTAACGACTTATTTGTAAAATGTTTCTACTGTTTATGCTTATTCAGTCGTATGTTTGTCGGTCATATCGTTATCGATATTTGTTTGTTTATAAAATGGCTATTGAAGAGTTTAAAAATATATATATATATATATATATATATATATATATATATATATATATATATATATATATATATATATATATATATATGAAAAAAGTGGATTCACATATGGGGGATGATTCTCACACACTGTTTTTTGATCCTCACACACCCTTTTACCCTATTATTAGGGAGGAGTTCAAGTAAATTGGTGTGTGAGGATCAAAAAACAGTGTGTGAGAATCATCCCCTTTCACATATGGTGGAAGAAGAAAAAGAAAATTCGTGAGTTGGGTCCCACATTCGTGACGGAAGAACATATGTGGGACCCGCGATTAGAAAATCAGAAAATTTTCGTATTGTAAGATATGATATTTGGTTCTTTAATACAGTATTGGATTAAATTCTAATTCTTCTTCTTGTTTGCGATAATCTTTTGCAGATCACAGACAAATGTTTGCCTTCACTTTTGAATTTGAAATATCTTGAGGATTTGGTATTAGAAGGATGTTGTGGGATCAATGATGATAGCCTTGCATCCCTAAAACAAGGGTGGAAGTCACTTAAGGTATATTTTTTCGTTCTTGAAGCCATCGTAAAGTTACTTTCTATTTCGAAACGTTTCAAAGAAACTAAATGTCTAAGTGGTTGTTGTTTATGCTTTTGACAGACGTTGAATATGTCATGTTGCGAGAATGTTACTCATGTGGGAGTTTCTTCACTAACAAGCAGCACAAGTTGTCTTCAGAACCTTAACTTAGCATACGGGCCACTTGTAAGTCACATAATAATTAGCTATTTTGTTGTTGTATTCACACTGATCGAGTAATTATGTTCCATGAATAAAAAAGTTTTGATCTTTGATTTTTAATTCCAAAGAACGATTTAACGAGGAGGTCAAATTGGCAATTGTTTTCCTATAATTTTTGTTCATCGTGTGAAGTGACTTGTAAAGAAGAAACAGAAGCAACCAATAAATAAACTTTTCAAGAAGTAATATTCTTAGAATTTTTAAGTTGTATAACTTCACTTTAAAATGCTGCATCATTAGTTAATTAGGTACTTCATCCCTAAACAAAGCAAGAGTTTGTTGTTGTAATAAATCGATTATGTCAATTCTCGTCCACATAATTTTTATTAGACTATAATTGTGGGCTTGGGTCCGTTAGGTTTTTAGAGTGTTTTTTTTTTTTTTTTATGTTAGTATCAGATGTATAATAGAGTTGATGGGTCGGTACAGAGACGGCGGCACATGGCGGCCGCCGCTCTGATACCATGTTGAACAATGAAATCCAAATATTATTCATACAATATTAATAGACTACATAGAAATCCTAAAAGCCTAACTTAACCCTAATGGAGCTCACAATCAGACTTTGAGCAAACCTTAAACTTATAGTTTAATAATTCTTTTTTCCCCCTTTTGTTTGTGTTACAGTAAGCCATTTTTGACAATTTCACTAATATAAATACATGAAATGATTCAGGTAACTCTTGCTGTTTCTGAAAGTTTACAAAAGCTTTCACAAATTCAAAAAATCCGGTTAGATGGTTGCCAGGTTACATGTTCGGGACTCAAGGGGATTGCAAACTCGTGTGTATCGCTTAAAGAGTTGAGCCTAAGTAAGTGTTTAGGCGTAACAGATGACGGGCTTTCATCTATTGTCATGAAACACACTGATTTGCAAAAGTTAGACATCACATGTTGTAGAAAAATAACTCAAACTTCGATTGCTCACATTACAAAATCGTGTGGGTCCCTCGTTTCTCTCAAGATGGAGTCGTGTACCCTTGTTCCTTCCGAAGCTTTTGTTTTGATAGGGCAATATTGTCATTTTCTTCAAGAGCTTGATATTACTGATAATGATGTTGATGACAAAGGTATGATCATTTTCCCCAAAAATGTTATTTATTTATTTTATTTTTTAAAATGATTACAACATAGGACAAGAAATTGTTAATGGAGCATGCATGTTTGTGCAGGTCTAAAGTCAATTTCAAGATGCTCTGAACTCTCTATCTTGAAGCTTGGAATATGTCTGAATGTAACAGATGAAGGGCTTATTGTTATTGGAAATGGATGCCCGAAACTTATCGAGCTTGATTTATACAGGTTAGCAATAAAAACATTTACTTTTGATATTCTCACAATAAAAACATGTACTTTTATGCTTTGTCTATGGTTTGTGATCATGTTTATGTTGTTTTTTCAGATCAACTGGAATAACAGATAAGTGCATTTCAGCAATTGCTCATGGTTGCAGTAAACTTGAAGTTATCAATGTTTCTTACTGTGAGGATATCACCGATAGCTCGTTGATCTCGTTGTCAAATTGTTTAAAGTTGAACACTCTTGAAAGCCGAGGGTGTCCTCTTATTACATCTTTAGGAATAAAAGCGATTGCCGTTAGATGCAAACAACTCACAAAGCTAGACATTAAAAAATGTCTTAATGTGGATGACTCGGGCATGATTCCACTCGCTCAATTTTCGCAAAACCTTAGACAGGTAAACAGTTACCCAACCGTTGTGTTTCAAGAATTGCGTATTTTGACAGTAACATTTTTGACCATCAAGGGCGTCTTAGAGCGTCTTAGAGGGCGCAAGATAGGCAATCGAAATTTTGAGAGGGCCCAAAAAAAATTAAAAAAACCCTTTTTTATATACATGGTCAAAGTAGCAAAAAGAACTTACAGCGAGAGATCTCGGAAACAATGATAACTTGTTTTGCTATATATAATGATAACTTTTTAATAGTATTATCTTTTTATATGTACTGAATAATATTCAACATTTATAAGTGCTCATTTTTATATCTCGAACTGAACTTATAAATTAATGAGACGCCCTATTGACATTTTACCCAACCCTTGTGTTTCTAATGAATTATTGCATATTTGGTTTAAGTACTTATCTTTTTTGGTGTTTATTACAGATAAATTTGTCTTATACTTGTGTGACGGATGTTGGGTTGCTATACCTGGCTAGCCTCGGGTGTTTGCAGAGTATGACGATTCTTCACATGGACGGTTTAAGCCCAAGTGGACTTGCGGCTGCATTGTTGGGATGTGGAGGCTTATCTAAAGTAAAGCTTCAATCTTTGTTTAGAACATTGCTGCCCAGATTAGTTCTTGAGCACTTAGAAGCTCGTGGTTGCGTTTTTCATTGGCGAGATAAAGTTTTTCAGGCTGAATTGGATCCAAAATGTTGGAAATTACAAGCAGAGGACATTGAATAGGTGTAATTTTGATTGTGTGTTGTGTCTCATCTTCATTCAGTACTTTAAAAAAGTGTCTTGAAAAAATCTTGAAGGTGTGTAAGGTGTATATGTTCTAAGTTTTTTATAGTGTAACACATGGTGAAGTATTAGTTAGTGTGTAGCACCATTTTAGAATAAAGTAGGGGGCTTGGATCAACCATAAGAGGTATCAGGTATGCATAAAAGCATATGATGCCTTAAGGGTTCCTAATTCTAGAATCTGTTTTTTGTCATGTACGTGTATAATGCATGCTAAACAATTATGGTTTCTTCTCCATGTTGACGACACAATACACTGTACAAATCTGACAAATGTTTATTGTATTTTATCAGTTGTGTTGTATAATGTGCATTATTCCAATTTTTTTCTTTGCTATAAGATTGGATGTAACTAAGCTGGTCAAATAACACCTGTGTATCAGATAAAATAAGCTAAGATTCGAAGAGAAAAGGGTTATCGACAATATATCTGGAATTGTAACAAGCATAACTTTACAGTTTGGGAAACTATGCACCGTTGACGAAATCATTGCTTCACTGGGTTGATTAGGGTTAGGATAGCACTTTCATTAGGAGCAAAACCAAACTTATGGATGCAGTGTAGCTCTATCAACTAATTTCTTGAATAAATAAACAATGGTCAACATCTGTTCATAGTAAGTACATTCACATCTGTTTCAGTACAATTCTCTGGGTTGATGATGATAGCACTTTCAGTAAGAGCAAAACCGACATTATAGTTAAAACTAGCATATTAGTTTGATGATGAAAGCTTGAAGATGAACTCCATGTACTCCTTGGCCATTTTTTTAAACGGCGGTCAGGAGTCGCTGATGGGAAACGGAACGCGATGTCGAAATCTATTCACCCGATCATTTCCTGGGACAAACATTACAGTCCTACCGCCCCTCAGAAGGAAACCCCCACGGCGGATCTATACGGGCATTGCGTGTGGTAAAAACCTCTCGGGTGTGAGGCTCGAACGCAAGACGTCCGCAACCTCCGAGGCCCATGAAATGGGCGGGTAACCTCAAGGGAAATATTTTGCAGCTCATGGGGATCGAACCCCTGACCTCCCTTATGGGAATTCAGGTGATTACCAATACACCAACACCTTGAGGCTATTGAGCCATTTTGTAGAGTCATCAACTGCGTACTCTGCATTCTTCGACACCTCTGGAGGCATATAATTGCTTTTCGGCTTCTTCTTCTGGACGTATAAGCAATGTTCCAATGCATTGTATGCATTCACTTTCCTGTTATAGTGTTGATCCTCAATTGTGAGTTTATTGCTCGAAAAAAATGGTCAGAAAGTGTGTTTCACCAAAATTTGGACACAAATTAATATACAATCAAGTGATATATAATAATAACTATTTAGTGAGTTATTTATTCCTTGACGAAGGCTATAAAACGAGCTAAGGTGTGTCTAAACTTATTAATGATGAATGAGATATCATATCTCAAAGTTGCTTGTTTGGTGCATACATTTATGGGTCTCGTTCCCACTTCCCATATTGCCAAAGAGCTAAATTTTGAGTTGTACATAAGGTTTTGACTTCAAACCATGTTAGGATCTAGTGTGTCATGTGTTTAACTCCCACACATACGCGGGTGTTAATTAATCATGTTTAAAGGAATTGTGTCGATGTCAAACACAAGTCTCAATTCAAAAAGGTTTATGGTTTGATCGTGTTAATATGTTTACTTGTTTCAGTTTTGTATACATATTTTCTACATGGGAAATACTAAAATTACAAAGATCTTATAAATAATGAGGTGGTATGAGTCATAGCACCATAGCTAACAAGACGTTCAGTTTTAAAGGTGAATAAAATTATTCCTTTCATTTAATACTAACTATAGCATTCAGTCATTGACTCATTTCATATTTGTACTATCTTCTGTATTTGTTTGATGAACACTATAAACAAAGGAATCCAATATTCCTTACAACATGAAGTAAATTAGCAATCATAGCTAAGTTGAAAGTGTGTGAAATTCCATTTTATTTTGCTTTTTCATACTAAACACTTCTCAGTCTACACAACTCAGGATTCATTTGTACCAATCTTAAATAACCAAGCTCCATAAACACAAAACTCAAAATAGATAAGGGGTTATTTCTTCCATTTTACTCATTCTACTTTAGCCGCCATGTCTAAGTCAAACCCACAAGCTTTGACCAAAATATTTTCCACGGTCAAACTTCAAAATTTTCCTTCTTTACCTTCCCAGAACTTGACACCAAACCATCTCATATACTCCATCAGTTTTCAAATTCCATAAAAGACAATACAAATAATCATATCAATCAACTCAAACATCAAACAAACTTTGATTATTCAAACAATATCAAACAGAATCTCAATATTTTATACTCAAAATTCTCATGGCTTCTTCTGGTGGCAGCTTGAATAGTTCAACTACAACTTCACAGTATCATCCATCATTTTCTTTTTCAACATCTTTTAGTGATCTTATTGCTTCTAATAATAATAGTGAAGATACAAATACAAGTTGGGGCTTCTTTAATGGCAACAATGGTGCAACTGGTGGTATTGAAAGTCCAAAACTACCAGCAACACCATTTTCACCATCTTCTTTACTTACTACACCAACTGGTTTGAACCAAAATCAGTTCTTGGACTCACCTTTCTTCCCATTCAATTCTAGTGTAATTTTTTTGACCTTTTTATATAAAGTTTTGATTTTTATTGATGGGTTTTGGATTTTTAGTTGATGGGTGTTTTTTGTTTTCTTTGGTGCAGATTGTTCCATCTCCAACTACTGGAAACTTTCCTGGTTTGGATTATAAAGATGAAGAAAGAAAGTATACTAATTTCTCATTTCAACCACAAACAAGGCCTGTTTCTTCTATCTCTACTAACAAGATGGTATGCTACCTTCTCTGTTTTTAATTTTTATCTCCATAAAGATGTTTTCATTCACTTACCTACTCATATTTAATAAGTTACCATCTTGATTTCTATTTCTTTTGAAATAATCATTGTATTTGGGTTACTTGTTAACTTAAGATCAAGATTTCAAGATATTATTAATATACTTCCTTATAAGATATATATGTATGCACATAAACAGTTATGTTAGATAGTAGACAATTTTGCTACTGAATTGTGATTGACATGATATGAAGAAAGCCCAATTGTGACTAAATGTGATCTTATTATATGAAACAGGTAGAACAAGTGAAAAGTCAACCACAAGAATGGAGTTTGACTAAACAAGATGATTTCATGTCAGAAATCAATAAACCAAAATCAGATTCATTACAAGTTGTTCAAACTCAATATATGTCAGATCAATCTCAAGCTACTAGAGATCAAACAAAGTTAGAAGATGGTTACAATTGGAGAAAATATGGTCAAAAGCAAGTCAAAGGTAGCGAAAACCCTCGAAGTTATTACAAATGTACGTTCCCTAACTGCCCAACAAAGAAGAAAGTGGAAAGAAACTTAGAAGGACAAATAACACAGATTGTTTACAAAGGAAATCATACTCATGACAAGCCTCAAAATCCCAAAAAATCATCTTCGAACAATTACATCGAAGCCCCAATCGAGAACAATCATTTTGATTCTTCTGCTTCATTTGGAGAGGATGATTTTGAGCAAGCATCGTCGATGAGTAAATCGGGTGATGACCATGATAACGAGCCCGAAGCAAAAAGATGGTAAGAGTGATTAGAATTCAAGTGTGAGTATGATTGCGTAGATGCGAATAATCGCGCTTTTTGCTAACTTTTAAATGGCTGTTTTAGGAAAGGAGAAACTGAGAGCGAAGCTATTTCGGGTCCCGGTAACAGAACAGTTCGTGAACCGAGAATTGTGGTTCAAACGACAAGTGATATTGATATTCTTGATGATGGTTATAGATGGAGGAAATATGGACAAAAAGTAGTTAAAGGCAACCCAAATCCAAGGTACAACATTTACAAAAAACTTTCATAAAAAAGTTGTTTCATATATAAAAACATGTTATACTTACTACTGTTATATGAAAAATCTGTGTTTTTTTTTATTTTTTTTGGCAAAAATAATGAATACTATAAAAACTAGGAAACCTTCATCGAATAATGCAGGAACCTAAAACCCATACAAACAAAACAGAACGATAAGGCTCGAAAGCAGTAAACAAACACTAGAAAATGCGTTAATGATCAATCAAATTATTGTATTAGTTAGTTGTCTAACATGGAGTCTTTATTACTATTTACAGGAGTTACTACAAGTGCACATTCGTAGGGTGCCCTGTAAGAAAACACGTTGAACGAGCATCACATGATTTACGAGCTGTGATCACAACCTACGAAGGGAAACACAACCATGACGTGCCTGCACCCCGGGGTAGTGGGAGTTACGCCATTAATCGACCACCAACAACCAACAATAGTAACACAAATAACAATTATGGACTCATGGCTATTAGGCCATCAGCAAATTACTCAAGTAAAATTCAAAACACGGCGGGGTTGACCAATAACGGTAGTCAACCTCCATACACTCTGCAAATGCTGCAGAAATCTGGAAACTATGCGGTATCTGATAATTCTTACATGAGTCAAAACCGTGAAAAGGACGAGTCATTATCGAGTGCGAAGGCAGAACCTGAAGATGATTTGTTTTATGGCTCCTTTTTAAGTTAGATTAAGATCAAGAATCAAGAAAAGATAAAGTAAGAAGTAATCAAAAATCAATCACTTTGGGCACTAATTTAAAGGGGGCTTTTTAGTAGGAAATTTTAGGTGTTTGCAAAGGGGGTGGGGTGACTTTAAAATGTTGTATCATAGATAGTAGTATAGTACAATGTAACCTTTTGGTAATTCTTTTGTAATATGAAATAAAACTTTGTTCTTTGAAGTTAGATGTGTCATAAAAAAGATGAGTGCTATTAAACTTTTTTGACTAGTAGGAAATTTAGTTCTTGTTTGTACAATATCAAAGTTTGCAACTTTATACAATATTATTGTTTACAACAGCTTGTGATAGTATTTGTAGTTATGTACATTGTTTTTTCACAATACAGAAGTGCAAAAGTTAAAACAATAATGTTATAACACATTATAAATTGCATAACCAAAATGGTTCAATGTGTATGATTTACATGTGAGAGGTGACCTATGCTATATACAAATTGAATGGTTCAAAGATCTGGAAAAGAATGTGCTTTAAATTAGAAAACAAAGACACACAAAATGAGGTTCAATTCGATTAAAACGAGCTTTGTTTGACTAGTTTGTACCCAGATAACATAGCTGACAACCCAAGAATAAAAAACGCTAAAAACTCCATACTAATGCATGCAGCTGTAGCGTCTGTAAAGGTGTTATCGGCTCCTTCTCTGATTCTGTTTGTCATTGGCACCGCGGATGATGCTGCTGATATCAACAAGTATGCTGTAATCTGCAAGATGCATTTAAACCATAACTGGTTATTAAAACTACCAAAGCTAAACAATGGTGTATTGTCACAAAGGTTGAGAATAAAATGCTACATAGAATAAAAGAAGGTACCAGTTGTAAATATAGTTTGAAATAGAAGTACTGCAAGTAGCACAATGTTAAACTACAACTAAATGGACAAACACGATAGATGTAGAGGTTAGGTTATAAAAAGTTAGTAATAGTTCATTTGTAAGAACAATTTATCACGTCGTTTAGTGTGTCACAATCATTAGAAGCTTCCAACGAAGCTTTGACAGCAATAAACTTTCGAATACCCAACTGTCCCCCTAAATATAATATTGAACCAAAAAATTTTTTATAGTTTATATAAAATGGCAAAGAATGGGTCAATTAGATCATTCTTAAGCAAAAAGTTACTAGTAGTATTTATTTGAAGCAATATCAATTTTATAATACAAACTTCTAAGAAAAGTGATGATATAAAAAATTACTACGTATTTGTAAAAAGCAACATATAATCATCGCGCTTCTAGCCGAGTGATATCCTCATTTTTTGTGTTTGGGGCTAAGGTTGAGGTCATGAATTCGAGTGTCGCTCACTCTCTTAATTAATCTGCTTGAAATATGGAGCTCCAGATTGACCCTGAGGGGGGTTTTATCTCGGATCCATTCAGGATTGAAACCCCGTCAGCCTGCCCTCAGGATGGTTTAAGAATCAGGTTCATGCAATGCGATTCGGGTTTCCTCCCGAAAGTGTGTGCGTGCGTGGTAAATAATCGCGAAGCTGCTTGAAATATGAAGCTCCAGATTGAATCTGAGGGGGTTTTTATCCCGGATTCATTCAGGTTTGAAACCCGGTCCGCCTGCCCCTTGGGATGGTTTAAGGATCATGTTCCAACAATGCGATTCGGGTTTCCTCCCGAAAGTGCGTGCGTGTGTGCGTGACAAATGATCGCGAAGATGGTTAAGTCCCCTCTTTGTGATGCCGGCAACTTGTCTTTCAATTAAAAAGAAAAACAACATAAATTCTATCATTTAATGTTGGTGATTTTAGTGTCATCCAACGTACATTTTAGTTAGTTGCGATTTACTTGAATGCAGGTGTTAGCTAGCTATACTTACCAACGGGTTCGGAGAGTGTGGAGTACACGCCCGTAAGAGTTGGCTACTAACTGTCGCGTAAAATGCGGGGGTCAAGGGGGGCTGCGCCCCCTTGCGGGGTCCAAGGGGCAGCGCCCCTGGCGGGGTCCAAGGGGTAGCGCCCCTGGCTGGGGTCCCGCTCCCAGGTGAGCGGGCAGGGGTCGAGGGGGCAGCGCCCCTCGCGGGGCTCGGGGCAGCGCTCCGAAACCTCAACAGAAATTGCACTATTCGTTAACTAGAAAAGTTGCGTTCGAATAAGTGTCAGCGAACAGGTATGCCTTTTGGTATAACCGATTTTCCCGCCAAAACTGAAGGGTTACACCCTTTCGGTTTAACTGTTTTCCTATAAACAGTTTATGAACGTCTTTGTTCATTCATTCTGCATTCATAAAAACCAACAGAAACACACACATATTCTCTAACAATTTGATCAGTGATTTCGTTGCCCAAAACACTGATTGCGTTCTTGTTTGATCCCTGTAAAGATTTCGTGCAACCGTGGCAATCGTTGGGTCGAAATACTTTATAGAGATAGTGATTACACGATTCAAGAACGAATCCGGCAGTCAATTCATACCCGATTTCTAACATTTAATCTGTAATTAATTTCTAAACTTGATAATCTTCATGATTCTTATATAACTAAATAAATCCACATGGATGTCGAAGGTTTGTATTATAATGATAGGCACACAGTGGCGGAAATAGACACTTTTTTCACTGGGGGCGAAATTTTTTTAAAAGCGTAGCAAATTTTTTTTTTTTTTTTTGACAAAATACGAAGGTTTTTAGGCAAAATTTGAAGTTTTTTTGCAAAATTTGAAGGTTTTTGTGCAAAATTTGAAGGCTTTTGAACAAACATTGAAGTATTTGGGGCAAAATCTTGAGACTTTGGGGACAAAATATGAAGACCTTTAGCCAAACAAAATTTCACTGGGTTCGAAACGAAAAAATCTAAATTTTTTTCACTAAAAAAAAATTTCACTGGCGTCGGGTGACCCCATTTGCTCCATGTCATTTCCACCCCTGTAGGCACATGATTAGTACTTTGTTGGTCTTGCAAGATGGACCATTTGATAGTTGATTTTTGAGTTTGTAAAACAAACAGTCATTTTCCGAATATACCAGCTTATCATCATGTCTAATTAGACTATTTTACCTGCTTTATGGAGAATGGTAACAATAACCTTATTTGGTTGGTTTTATTTGATTTTGTTTTAGAATTTAACAGCTTAAAACCGAATAAATAACACTCCTAAAGTCTATCATATCTAACTGGTATAAATATACATATTAATATTATCTAGTTGTGGAGCACTCGCTTCGCGTCGGGGGCTCCGTTTTGAATGCGAGTTTAAAAAAAAGTCTTGATCTATTTTGTAAAAAAAAAAAATTTCGACATCTAACATTGAAGGGTTGTCCCTTTTGTGAAAGTTGCTTCTTTTAGCGTTCGTTTTTTTTTTTTTTTAAATTTAGGTGATCTATTTTGTAAAAAAGAATGTTTTTCGACATCTTTTGGTTGCCTTGAAGGGTTATTCTTTTTATGAAAGTTGCCTCTTTTATCGTTGAGGAAGTAAAGAAGGAAAAAAAAATGTTAGTTGATTTTTTTGTAAAAAAGAATTTTTTTCGACATCTTTTGGTAACATTGAAGGGTTGGTTCTTTTACGAAAGTTGCTTCTTTTATCGTTGGAGACAAAAAAAAATGAAATGACGAAAATACCCCTGATTACTATTGGTGAATAATGCTACATTGTTTTGTCTATTAAATATATAGATAATATTAATATTAAAACTAAATAAAAGGAGTCTGTAAAAAATGTAATATCCGAGTACTTTGAGATTTATTCAACCGGATGAAATATCAAATAAACAAAATTTATAATAATTAATATAAAATCACTATTATAACAGGTGACTGATGCAAAAGGTGAAAGATTTTAAGCATCTAGAAAGCCTTAGAATATTATCCGTTTATTTCAGTATTTATTATAGAACTTATTTAGCTGCTTTCATTTCAAACACGTTTAATGCAAATGCTCTGTAATTGGAAAAATCACAATAAACACGTAACCACTAAAGTAAAGTGTATACATACACCCTGGCAACCATATCAATATCAATTATCAATGGAGTATTAAAAAAGGGACTTTATACAATGCTTGCATGGTTTTCGAGGAGACCCGGGTTCGAGTCTCACCAGGGAGTTTTCCCCACCTGCCCGTTTGGATGGTGGCGGTTTCCTCCTGGAAAGTGCGATGCGATGCGATCTAACCACTAACCGTGCGATGAAAACTAACATGCATTTCAAAAAAAAAAAAAAAAAAAAAAAAAAAAAAGGGACTTTATACAAACCTGATCACCAAAGAAATCAATCAACGCCAAATTCCGTCCAGAAATTATCGCTTTTCCGGTTGACATTTCATGAATCTGTCTCCATGACTGCAATCCAGTATACAACGTAGATAATATCGCAATCGCTAAAGCATACCTATAAACACAAATAATCAAATTCATAATTCAATCAATGAATGAAATAAAAATATAAAAATTATTTGTATAAATAAAATTGAACCTGTATTCTTCGTATTCATCGAAATTTCTACCACGGCCATGTTTATTACTAGCCATAATGATAAATGCAAGTACGGAGAACAAAAAACCGAAAGCTCGTAAAGCGAGTGATATTCGTTTGAATGAGTCTTCATGTCTCCAACGTCGAAGGATTCCGGTGACGCCGTATCCAGGTGGCGGAGGGAGAGGCGATTGTGATTGGTCCACGTGTTCTGGTGGTGCTGTAGGTGGTGGTGATGACATGGAATTATATCAGGATCAAGTTGTTTTTTTTATTTTTATGAGAGTGTGTGTATAGTGGTCGATAGGTTTTTTGTGATTAGTGATTTGTATGAACGGATGGATGGAGTTCTGATGAAATTAATGGAATTTGGAGATGGTTACAATTATGAGAATGGAAATTTGCTGTTTCTGACAACTCATTAAACCTTATTATTCATATTGATTTTTTTCCTTTTAAATTATATTTAGTACACATACACATGTTACAAATGGGCTAGTTGACAAATGAAGGGATCATGGTTGACAAACGATAGATAAATGGTCTAGTTGACATATGTTAAAAGAAATACGAATTCTGTAAAGCTTAACGAGTGTCCTAAAGCACATGATAAGCACAATTGATGAAGTCTAAATTTCTCAAATTAATGTAATGTGTAATTAATATTTGTTTATAAATAGAAATGAATGAGGTTAATAAATGTATTTTAAGTTATAATTGGATATTTTAAGCGTTTTAAATCATCCTTATCGTATGTCCTTAGAGGACTCGTTAGCTAAAATTGAATTCTGTAAAGCTAACGAGTATTTGTTATTAAGTTACAAAGTACCAATGAAATTGTTTAATGAAAATATATAGTAATAAATAATACGAAGTAGCGTTTAATGAGTTGTCAAATACGACAATTCGCATGTTATTGTATTTGTTGACTAAACTAGTTTCTAATTATGTTTGTATCGATTTTGTATATGTTGATTTCCGAATTCGTAATATTTATATGATTTGTGATGATCCTTCCAAATCCCTTTGGACGAATACATCATTCATCGATTTCACAGTGAGGTACTGACCTCTACATGATACATTTTGTAAACATTGCATTCTTTTGAAAAGGCACACCATAATTGAATATCAAATTCCAAGGTTTTTGACGTTTGATGATTTCTACATATAGACAATCACCGTAATTAATAGTTTACAATACTACATCCGTTGATAATGCAGTCAAAAATAAGATACATGGTGATGATTTTGTGAATGCAACGTTTTCTCAAATAAAGTATGTATGACTCCATGCACATAGCTTGTATCATATATAAGCAAACAGCGGAAGACTTCTAGGAACCTAAGAATAAACATGCTTTCAAGTGTCAACACAAAGATTGGTGAGTTCATAGTTTTAATGTTGCGCACAATCCGTATATAAGGGTGGATCACAAGATTTCAGTTGTTTCATCCAGAAACGTTTATCAAAATATTCTACAAGATTGAGCACCCTGGTAACTAAACTTTAACTTCTATATAATAAGTACCCATGTTTTAACATACATGCAATCAACATGTACAATACACGCAATCCAACGTGTACTAACCTCAAATAGCATACGTGTGTTTTATAGTTCAGGCTAGGGTTTCTATACCTGGAACAGACGGGGATGTCAAGCTCTATGGATCCATATACAACTACTCGCGCCCACCAGTTCTTATAACTGGCAGTTACTAGTTACCAAAACTAAGGGATTTTTGGTTCAAACTCGGTGTAGAATTTAGTATGTACTTACTTGTGTCCATTGCATATAAAATAAAGTGCATGTATTCTCAGCCTAAAAATATTTAAAGCATTTAAAAAGGGAATCTATAAACTCACCTTAGCAGCACATAAGGTCATTCACCGAAATGTGACCGAAACTCGGAATGCAAAGTAACCATAGATCTCAACCTAGAGAATATATGTTGGTCAATAGATGTTTAACAAGCTAGGTCAGGTCAAAGTGTATCACAATCCTAATGCTCGAGACCGTCATACAAAAGTTAACAAAAGTCATCTCAAATGTCAACCTAACCAAATATGATCTTTAAATCTATACATGTTTATTAACATTGTATAAGTCTTGATAATTGAACGAATTTATAGTTTATCAAACTCAAAATATTATTTATTTCAGGAGCTATATTATATTTGAATTATCATGACAATCGAAAGTATTTTATTATTTCACCTAGTTTTCCAATACTTGTAAAATCAAATTATAGTGTTTATAAAGTTTTAAAACATGATAAGACAGTCAACTTTGACAATTGTTCAACAAGACGAGACGTGCCTTATATAGAAATTCCTTTACTCGATTAGTAATATTTGAAAAATTCAATTTATCAATCTTATAAACAAGTTGTTTAAAAATTAATTGCAGATTCAAAAGCAATTTCAATTAACGTTAAACATAATTCAGTTGGCCATATGTTTTAATCCGTTCATCGAAATCACGCGATTTCTAAATGAAAAGTTATTAATTTTTCGCCAGCTTTCCAATAACATGCATATCATATACCTTATATCAGTAGTATATGTATTAAATTCGTGATTCATCGTAAAACTATCTAACGCCAGCATACAAGCATGTATAAACATATATACTCGAGCACTAGACATGGATACACTATTAATATAAAAAAAGATAAGATATGAATGCTCACGTATCAATATTGTGATTCAATATTGTAGGAAAGTATGTAGACACAACGGAGATGACAAATGAAAGGTTAGCCTTAGATTCATGATCAAAACCCCCGAGTAATACCCATAACCTCCATAGCAATAACCCATAACTTCCTTAGCTTTGACTCACTCGAAAACCATTTTTGGAAGCGTTTGGACATAACCTCGTCGTAGTATTTTATGTATAATACTAATAATAATACAAATACTTCTAATAATAATAAGATTAATAATAATATTAATCTTAATAATAATAATAATAATAATAATAATAATAATAATAATAATAATAATAATAATAATAATAATAATAATAATAATAATAATAAATAAATAAATAATAATAATATTACAGAGGGGTATATGTGTGTGTAACGAGCAGAAATGATCGAGCTTTTATAGTGTGGTCTGTCCCTGGTGGCCATGCGATCGCATGGCTTTCCAGGCCATTTCCCATGCGATCGCATGGGGTGGTCTGCCAGATCACACATGTTTTGTTATCTTCGTCGTCGACATATTATTATATAATATATATAATATATTTAATTTATATTAATTAATTATATATTATATTATATTCACGTGCATAGTTGACTTGTAATTTTCGTTCTGATGTCTTGTACGTTTACGTGCGACTTTTGTCCCGGTTTCGGTTTTTCGAACATCCTTTCGTACACTTAGAAAACATGTACTTTACGTTTCGCGACGTGTACATTTATTAATAATTAGACTTAATCAATGATAAACTATATTACCCGAAGTATAACTTAATCATTTGAGTGTTTTGGTCATTTGCTTCCTTAAATCAACATCTCGTTATCAATTAAAATATAAATAATATTATCAAAACATTTTATATCTAAATTACTATTATATATTATCACATCGTAAAATATATATTATTTTGAAATATTTATTTAATTATGAAACAATAAACGAGTGCTATAAACCTTTTTTTTAAATAAATTATATATTTTGAATCCATATATATCTATATATATATATATACAATATAAACACGTTGCAAGTTATTTTATATATCTAATTCCAAATATAATCAATAGGGAAAGATTTTCTAAATCGAAGTGGACCTCACAACAGAGACCCGTAACAATCGTAATAGTTATGTGATTGTTAGATGCTATCAAAATATCTTCTACTTCGATCGTTTGATAATATCCTTTAATTCCGTCGATAAACATATAAAACATATATTGAGACAAATACGTTTAATGTAAAGTATTATACACTTAATACTTTGTTAACGTTTTCAAGTTATAATATATACATATATATACATATTTTATGTTTACAATCGTTCGTGACTCGTCGAAATTTGGTCGAGGTTAAATGAATACATGAACACAGTTCAAAATGTTTGAGATTTAACTTATCAGACTTTGCTTATCGTGTCGGAAACATTAAATTATTTAAGGATTAGGTTTAAATTTGGTCAAAAATTTTCGGGTCATCACAGTACCTACCCGTTAAAGAAATTTCGTCCCGAAATTTGATTGGAATGGTCATGGCTGACAATAAATATGTTTTCATGACGCATAAGAGCTGAAAATTAGAGTTTTATCATCATTGAGTAATATAGATAAAACAATTCGATTTTGTGAAGTGTACAAGTGAAGTTATCATAAAAGAGTGAAATGAATAAATATAGATTCGTCATATCTTTTGACGTAGATAAGATTGATTTCCGGAGTTCAAGGGATTTAGAGAAAATCTTCGTAATAAGATTTGATTCTTCGGTAATTAAGAAAATTAGGATCTTCTTTGATTAAATGCGATAACCTGTCACGATTGCTCTGTCAGATTTTTCGCTATAAATCCACTCCCTTCGTTTCTTTATTTCCACAGCTCACCTTCTATTCTTCCTCTCTCAACTCATACTTTAAAGTATTTGTCAACATGCTTCATCCAGTTCTGATTCTTGATATACTCCTAACTTTCATATCTAGCATTCTTCTTTTTCATCTGCCGCCGGAGGAATCTATTCACTTTTACTATACTCTTGGCTTTACAGTGTTTTTAGTTCTCCCGTGTCTTTACGTTGCAATACTTATTGATATACACGGTTTGTAATTTATGTTTTGTCGTCGGGCTTTATATCTTTCCTTATTTTTCAGAGTCCCTGCTTCTGCCTTTCTATAATCATTGACATTCACAGTTAATGCTCTCTCCTTTTTGCTGTGATTTATACCCCCATTTCTATTGCGGAGCTTCATGCTCTGTTTTCTCTTCTATCCATTAAGCACCGCATGTAGTGGTCCATAATTCGCAGGTATGAATTTCGAAATGAACATAGTTAATGTTCTAAGAAGAAAATTGTAATGGCACGGTCTTGATTTGTCAAATTACCAGAATACCTCGGAAAAGACCGAATCATCAAGAAAAATATTTTCTTGATATGTTTAGAGGTTAAGTAGAATGAAAAATTTATGTAACATGGTTCATGATGAGGATATGATCTGTGAACCTTTATCACGTTCCATTAGAAACTCAGCATAACTTACTGTAATATAATCACGTTGATAAAGTGTCATTATATTATACTAACTCATGCTTCAGTTCCCAACACTACTTCAATAACATTCATAATTTAAGTTCAAACTTTTCAGAATTTAGAAACTAAAACAGTTTCCTTTCTGATGTAATACTGATATCGTGAAGAGGTAAATAATTTCAGATAAAAATAGTTATGAAAATATCTTCAGAAATATCGAGGATATTTATAATGAAAGATACGATGATATCTTTGAGTTTCTAATATCGAAAGATGATAAAGAAGATTTGTCTGTAAAGGTTTAGAGTCAGGAGCAAGGTATTCGTTAATGACTTCAGCAGATACTGAATCATTTGAATTCTTTAAAGGCAGGTTTAGTCTTTGTGATTTGTCCACAGCCTCCTTCATGGTTTGCTCAATCCGTTTTTCAGTTCCAAACCTTCTCTTTTTCTGAGCTTTGCCAACACATTATTCTTTATCATCAAACTTTTGGCTGTTAAGATCGTTTACAGTTTTTGCTGCTTCATCAGCATTCAAAGTTATCATAACCGAATCGTCAGTTATCAATCCGAGGTGTTTTCAAAAGTTTGAAGGGTTTGCACGAAAATTGTAATTGTCAAGATACATATGATGTTCTAGAATTTTGAATGATACAAATATTTTTCTGGATTTTATGAATAGAAGTGATGTTCTAGCACAGTTTTGAAATCAAAGTATGGCATTTGAAAGATGTAAGAATCTAAGAGTGATGTTTTCTGTTAAATCTTGGCTTGGATTCTGATTTTTCAAAATCATAATATGTAATCAAATTTGGATGCGAATGGTTGTTTCGATTTCTAGGAAAGAATGTATATCGTTGTGAAAGTAGTGAGTATAGTTGATGATTTGCTGAATCAGAATTGAAGAATGTAACATATTAATTGTGAATTTATATATCTTTCAGGTATTACCTACCCGTTAAAAGTTTCACAAGTAATATTTTGTACCAGAAAATTTTATTACAGTCTTTATGAAAATATATGTATGTATATTTTCATCAGATGTAATACAGATTTAATGAGTTAGTATCATATTAAGCTCATTTGATTTTCGGCTGGATTAGAAATGAATAATCTCTAAAACATTAAGGATTTAATAATCTTCGCGGAGTATTTCACTAATGTAATCAATACTTCGTTATTCAGTTTTATTGATATTTCCTCAGTGAATCATGTTGGTGCTCATAGAACTCTTGCTAACTTCGCAAGGTACGAATGATGTTTTCTTAGAAAGTTTCGAATACATCGAAGATGAAAGTATAAAATCAAACATATAATTGAATAATATACTTAGTTTATTATGAAATGGAATTCATTGAGTAGAAACAGAGATTGTGGTTAACGAATAATGTACATCATAGCATATCAGTAACATGAACTAACCGAGTAGTACCTACTAGTTAAGATTCACACGTAATATCTTAGTACGAAAAGATTTATTTTGATCTCAAAATTCATATATATATAAAATATACATATAATTTCTTCAGAGGGAATGAGTTAATACTTCATAACTCGTTGATATGATATACGCGTTGTTGATTTGTGATGATGTTTGCGGTGATTATGGATCTGGTGGAGCTTATGATGTTGTAGATGCTGCTAATGCTGATGATACTGACGGTACTGACGGTGCTGGTGATGTTGACGGTACTGTTGATGCTGCTAGTAAAACAGATCTAGCTTGTAAATCGTGCACCATTCCGATCAGGGTTTTATTTCATCATTTCTATTCGCTCACTCACCTGGTTTACAATTAGAACTAGAATAAGTAATCTCTAAAACTTTTAGAAACTACATATTCTCTGCAGAATATTTCTTCGATGAAGTTATGAATCAATACTTCATCGTTTATTGTTGTTGGCATTCCTTGGTATTTATGGTGCGTATGACGTTGATGTTCGAGGTACAGATTGTGATGTTGAGGTGTGGGATGCGGATGTTGTTGTTGGTGGTGGTAATGATACTGTTGGTGTTGATGATGGTGGTACTGTTGATGCCGGTGATGCTGCTGGTGCTTGTAACCTTTGTACCATATTCTCCAAAGCCAATACTCGAGCGCGAAGCTCGTTGACTTCTGCTACTACACCGGGATGATTGTCGGTTCGAATGAGCGGACGAATAAGATCTAGAATTTGAGATAATATATAATCAAGACGAGATACTCGGAAAATGAGAGAGAAAATGGTATTACGAACAGGTTCACCGGTAAGTGCTTCAGGTTCTTCGCCAATAGGGAAATGTGGTGGATGGAAGGGATCACCTTCTTCTTGTCTCCAATAATTAAGTAAGCTACGAACCCATCCCCAATTCATCCAGAATAGATGATGACTAATTGGTTGATCCATTCCAGTTACGCTGCTTTCGGAGCTCAGGTCGAATTCCATGTCGGAATAGGTATCGGAATCTGAGGAATTCGAACTTGATGCGGGATCCATTTTGTATAATTAGGGAGATGATTTTTGATATGAGATAGATTATAGGTTTTAGATTGGTATTCTTCAATACATAATTTACATATGTATATATAATACCAAGATCCCATAAATTACGGAGGAATCTTCGGAAGATGTCAGGAAAAGTTTACAGTAACAGATATGCCAAGATATGAATTTGTCTGTTGATGTTAAAGCGAAGGGGTACAAAATACTATTAATTTTTACTACGAAATACTATTAAATACGATACAATTTTACACAAGTTATTTATTTATTTATAGAGTGGATATACCTAAACCTTGCTACAACACTATAGGCAGTGTACCTAATAGTAAAGTAGTGTAGTTTTTAGTAAGTCCGGTTCGTCCACAGGGAACTAGCCAAGTTTAACGCTATATTTTATTTTAAACTATATTTGTATATAAATATATATATATAAGTAGTATTATTATTATAAAAAGGGGGTTTTACCGTTTAATGACCGGTTTGTCGATTTCATGTCTTAAGTCGCAGTTAAAACCTAATGTAAAATATTAAAAATAAATATAACTTAATTTAAAGCGTAAAGTAAATGACAATAATTAAAGTGCGATAAATTAAAGTGCGATAAATAAAATGACGATAAATAAAATTGCGATAAATAAAAAGTACGATAATTAAAAGTGCAATAAATAAAATGACAATAAATAAAAGTGCGATAAAATATGAAATAAAGGAATTATACTTATTTAAACTTCCATAATCATGATGTTTAACGTGTTGATTTTAATTTATTAACATGGGTTAATTGTCCTTTGTCCTGGATTATTCGATATGTCCATACGGTTTTGTCCATAATAGTCCATCAGTCATAAATATAAAGTGCGAGAGTCTTCGTCAAATTATCCTTATACCCGAAGTCAAATATTCCAACTAATTGGGGATTCGAACTGTAACAAGGTCTTAATACTTTGTTTAATGAATACACCAGGTTATCGACTGCGTGTAATCCAAGGTTTTACTACTTTGTTAACAATTACACCAATTACCCTTGAATGTAATCCACCCCTATTTTAACAAGTCTATTGATTATTAATCCATCCTCGTGTCCGGTAAAATGAACGATAATTCGTATTTATAGATATCCCGCCCACCATACCCGATTAAGCGTATGTGGTTATATATAGATACGTCAAATTGTAACATTTATCTTAAATTGACGAGGTATCGTTTAGTTAATATAAAGCCAATTAATAACCCATAGTCTAATTTCCACAAGTGTCGTTCTTTTGTCCAAACCCCAATTATGGTACAAAGCCCAATTATCCAATCTTAATATTTAGCCCAACATCACGATTACTTCGGCTTAAATAAGCATAATAATAACTTAGCTACGAGACATTAATTTAAAAAGGTTGAACATAACTTACAAGGATTAATAATAGCGTAGCGTTACACAGACAGAATTTCGACTTACACACTTACAACATTCGCTAACATACCCTTATTATTATTAATCTTAAATTAAAATTAAAATTATAATATAAATATAATTATATATCGTGAGAGAGAGAGGATAGAAAAAGATGTGTGAATTTTGGCCAAAACACGCAAACTTTATAGGACCTGACCTCACTGTTGCTGCCATGCGATCGTATGGGTTTATAACTGCCAGGCATGCGATCGCATAGCCCCTGGGACAGCTCACATTCGCTTGTTTTCTTATTGCAGACGGTTTTAATATATAATATAATATATATATATATAATTTTAAGAATTAATTATATATTATATTATATTCATATGCATAGTTGACTTGTAATTTTTAGTCCGTTGCGTCGAGCGTTGAGAGTTGACTCTGGTCCCGGTTCCGGATTTTCGAACGTCCTTTCGTACTATTTAATATCTTGTACTTTGCGTTTTGCGGCTCGTACTCTTGTAATTTTTAGACGTTTCTCATCAATAAATTGAACCACTTTTATTGTACTTTGTACTTTTGAGCTTTTTGGTCGTTTGCGTTTTCAATTCGTCGAATCTGTCTTTTGTCTTCACCTTTTATTATTTAAACGAATATCACTTGTAAATAGAACAATTGCAACTAAAAGCTTGTCTTTCTTGAGGGATAATGCTATGAAATATATGTTCATTTTTAGCATTATCAAATATTCCCACACTTGAGCATTACTTGTCCTCAAGCAATATAGTCTTGAAATAAAAATACTAGAATCACTTCTTTATTCTTCACACTTTATACATCAGTGATTTCTATACGGCGGTATGAACAATGGTAGTAACGATGTGGTTTACAGTCCCATATGACTATGAAAATTTAGATCCTTAAGGAAATTGGATCTTTATGAAAACATTTGATCTTTTTGAAAATTCAATCTAGCTTTTACCCTAGATAAGTTTTCCGGAATAACCCTTCACCGGTGTTTGCAAATTGTTTTTGTGAGTTTTGTGGGTTTCAGATTTGAAAATTTTAGCTCAAAACATGCGGTTTTGTGTCACCCACTTGCTAACCTTGTATTGGGAAAGCAACACGTCCAGTTTACTTGCTCCGTATATTACCTTTCGGTAAACTACCGTCCGGTGGTAAAGGAAAGCGTTAAACAAGCAACTGTTAAGGCAATGTCCCGTGACATGCTTTTGATTATGGTCTATATCGTGTCGGATGCAATTACTATCCTTTGTAGGAGCAATAGTAAAGATCACCCTATAATTTTTCGGTCTGGCACAAGGTCCTGTCTTCGACCATGCTATGCAACCACCGTTCTTACGGTTGACACCCGATTTGGTTCAGGTGACCTAATGAATTCCAGGTGAATTCCTAGGATTTTACGTTCAATGGTAATGAATGCATTAAAAATGGGTTTTCAGAAAACAAATCGGTTTGTAATTTTGATCAAAATATTTTCTCGTTCAAGCTCGAGTTTAGATATCATCGAATTCCATGAGTTTGAATTCTCAATCTTTAAGGTCAACCCCAAGGATTGAGTAATATCAGTCTTAAAAGCTGATTTTTGATCTTTAAGGAGATTATCCTTTCTGGGGATCTGATTCATTAGTCTTATAAGCTAATTTGTATGGTGCTCCCCATTGTACGAGACAGATCCTCTCATAGTTAGGATAAGTCTGACCACTTGGCGACCCTGTTTGATGCTGAGGTCCGTGGATTTCCAGAAGATTTTCAAGAAAACTTTTCAAGGTTTTTCGTAGACTCTACAACTGGTCTGGACGACAACTTCCTGACCTAAATCAAGAAGCGCGTATCTTTTTCGGAAGACTTTACTTCCTTTTAAAATTTTATTACAATAAACTGGGTAAAACTTGATTAAAATCGTCCTAAACAAAAGTATCTTCAATTATTTGTACAAAAATATGTGTCATATGTTCTAAATAACTTGGTAAATTTTTTCCACACTTGGCTTTTATTTTCCTTTCTTTGCCTTTTTATTTTCCTCTATTCTATTTTAAATGAATTCTAACATTTTGGGTTATTTCTCAATTTACGTCCTTTCCGAGGTAACAATAATTTCGGTGTTAACACCTAGTTTTATCGTTCATAAATATGTATAAACATGATTTTGAGTTCATTTAATTGAAAATTTTGAAAATTTTTACTAGAATTGGGTAGTCAGTATATAAGACTAGGACTGTTCTTTATTATCAGAGAGCACTAGATTCTAATACAACTACTGCGTTACTAGTATTTTTAATGGTAACTAAGTGTTTAAATTAAAATTTTAAAAATTTGAAAGAATTTATCCCCTTCCCACACTTAAGATCTTGCAATGCCCTCATTTGCAAGAAATCAGTAGCTATTTAAATTATTGAGGGTGATTAGCATAGAAAAATGATTAAATTTTACCAAAGTATCCAAACATATTGGCGTTTGTTTGTTGAATGATAAATGGTGCACATCATTTGTTCATTCCGTCTTGTTATTACATCACATTTGTTTTTCGTTTTGTCGTCAAAATTAGTAGCTTTTGCTGAACTTAATGTCAGTCTTTGAAAGTTCGATGTTTTACCCTGTTGTGTATATGAGATAAAATGCATACAATACAAATATAAACATGCATGGTAATTTGAAATGGGACTTAATATCCCACTTTTAAATTACAAAAATGAAATATTAGTACAAAATAATAAAAATATTAAAAATTACATTAAAAGTATCACAATATTATATGTTTTAAACATAAAAATAAATAAAGATAATAAAAGATAAAAATCACCAACGGGAACTATAACAATCTGGATAGGGGTTCATGTTCATGTCGTCGGGCGAGTTCCACGGTTGGTTATAGGTGTACTGATAGGCCTGGTTGGGGTCGTAGAGAATAAATGGTGGTCGCATATCGGGCTGGTGTGGAGGATAGTAAGCAGGTCGGGTCGGTACGTAGTTATTTGGTACCTGGGGTGATAGCTGGCTCATGATCTGATGCTGATGATAGTGCCATCTATCATGCTGTCGTTGCCTAGAATGCTCGTACACATTCTCGGCGTGCCACTGCTCGAACTGACTATGTCTAGCCTCGTTTGTCATTTCTACCTCATCTATACGCTGGTAAACGTCAGTCATAGCTTCCCTAATGACATCCCTAATGTCATCCAGTTCTTCCATTTCCTCATCTGAACCTCTTTCTACCTGTAGATGACGACCATCATATGGTACTGCCTGATTGCGTCTGCTCTTTAATACCTTTGCACCCTGATAGACCCGCAATCCTAAAGTGTCAACCTGTTCCCTACACACTATCAGTGGACCCCCTTGATCCCTATCTACACCCAAATACTCTCCAATGAGAGTAACGAAAATACCTCCTCCTATTATTCCCCCGTCCTGTATTCCTGCCACCATTTTGGACAGATAAAAACCAACACAGTAGGGGATATTAACAAAGCTTCTAGTGTTTCGAATACACTTAAGGTAAAATAAGTCGTGTAAGGTCATCTTCTCCTTGTTTTTACCTCTTTGTGTAATTAAATTAGCTAAAAATCTATGTATAATACGTAGCTCTGCTTTGTTAATATCTAAATAGGAGTGTCTTCCTCCCAGCGTAAAAACATTATAATTTGACATACGCCTCTAGACGGCGTCCGCGTCAAAATTCCTATCTACCCTTTCACCATGATAAATCAAATTTTTACAATCAGGTAGTAGTAATTTATCAGGAGTGTAAATCTGTAAAGCCCTGGCCATGTCCAGCATGGACATCCTATACATCCTACGGCTAAGTAAAAATCTAGGAAAATTCCTATCGTCTAACCTAACTACATCCGCATTAAGTGAAATAGTACTCATAAGCTCAACGCACCACTCTTTATATACAGGCCTACCAATGGTGAATAAACTTTCCCAATCGGGAAAAGAAGAGTTCCCATACCTTTGGATCAGATGCTGCCTAACTGAGTTAACTAGTTGGACCCTTTCCAAAGGCTCCCAATCAATTACCCTTGGCACTTCTACATTTTCGTTACCAGTTTAAATTTGTTACTTTGGTATGTCGGGTAATCTCTCCAACTTCGATCAAATCTCAAATTAGGATGCAACTGTTCTTCATGAATCATTGGGTGTTCTATTATCGGATGAATTGAAAATTGTACGTAGGCATTAACATATTCTTGTTGCGGATCATAATACAGTATGTGTTGATCAGGTTGTTGTTGTTGTTCCTGTTGTTGTTCCGGTTCATATTGTGGCTCATATTGCATTTCTGGTTGTGGTTCCGGAACAGATTGTCTAGATGATGACGATGCACCATCAGTATCGGTATATCTCTGCAAAACACATTAAACACAAAATTTGTGCATCCAAATATGCATTAGTGTTAGCAAAATAACAACTTGAAACAATTACAATAACATGTTTAATCAAAATTAAACTCATACTCATTTTCACAATTTTAACAATTCTACACTTTTTCAAATAAGCATTTATGAAAATGTTTACAAAGTTTATAAGCATTCAACTCAAATAACATGTTAAAATAACCATTACTAGCAATTAAACAAGTTTCAAATGGCATTTACATCAATTTAATCAAGTTCATGAATATTAGACTTAAAAAGTCTACTTTAATTCTCAAACATCATGTTTAGGATCAAAGTTTGGATCATTTAGCTACCTAAACCTGTTACACTACTTAATTTAGCAATAATTCATGACAAAAATCGGCCATAACCTGTTTATATCAAAAAAAACTCCAAATTGCTCAAGAACACAAACCCTAGATTTCTAAAATTTTTGAAGTTTTTGGCTTCAAATCATGTTAAATAGCATCAATCTAGGTTATACATGCATAATATACTAACAATTTAACTCTAATTACACTAAAAATCAACAAAATTAAATTAGGTAAAAATTAGCTCAAGAACACTAAAACTGAAAATTTAAAGAGTTTAGGGGTGAAATCTTTACCTTTCTTGAAAAACTTCTTAACAAATTCATGATTATAGCAAGAGATTTGGTTGAATTTGGTGAAAATTTGATGATTTTAGGGGTGTTTTGGGTTATGTTCGTGTATGTGTGTGTTGAAAGTGAGGAGCACAGAGAGCTCGACCGACTTTTATGTTCCTGGCCAGATTTTAGGCCTCATGCGATCGCATGAGTTGACAGTTCAAACCCCATGCGATCGCATGGGGTTCAGTTTTTTTTTTAAACATTTACTAATAAAACATAATTTAATAAATTTTAAAAATTTGTTTCTTTTAAGAATGAGAGCGTTTCGGATCGTTATCCTAGTCCGTCTCTCGACAAAATTTTAAAATTTGTCACTTTTTAAGCGTTGTTTTAAAAGCAAAAATTTTTGGGTTTTTTTAATGTTTTTGGCATACTTTAATTCAATAAAATTAAAAATAATGATAATAAAATTTCTCGTCCCACCCTTGGGTAAAGCAATTTCGGTTCAACGACCTAGTTTTCAGCTTACGAAGAATTTTTAGAAATCACATTTTTAACTTAATGAAATAAAGTACATTTTTGTTTTTAAATTCACACCAAACTTAAATGCATAAAATTAAAAATTCATACAAATATCATTAATATTTTTATACATTAATTTTACAAACTTATATTAAAAATATTAATTTTAAAAATATTTAAAAACTTAAATATATTGATTTTAAAATTTTACATTAATAATTTAATATTTATATATTAATTTTAAAAACAAGGTAAAAATTAAAATTAAAATTCTTTTTGGTCTTTTATCCCACTTTAATCAATCAAATATTATCAAAAATATACGCCCCTCTTTTCGGTAAAGTAATTTCGATTCTATAACCTAGTTTTACTCCTGACGAATTTTTGAAATATTTTGGTTTGATTGATTAAAGATATTTATACCTTAAGAATAAATGGTAAATTTCGCAGTGATGTAATAAATTTTTGTACGATATCAATAATTTTGGTTTCGCATACCTCATTTTATTGAATACCAATTTAATACTTTGTAGCGAACGATTCAGCGTTTATTATCAAAAGGTTAAAAGCAATAAATAAAAAAATAAAAATAAAAATAAAAACTGTACATGCTTTAGCCGACTCATAAGAGAGTCGTGTGATTTGGTTTTCCATAGCTACATAAGCGTAATCTAGATTCTTTAATATCTTTTCTTCTAAACATATGAACGGTCCTTCTCTGCATAGAGTAACAAATTCGGTATTTGAATATGTTTGATTGTTTGAACATTTACCTTCGTGTGACCATTTTCCGCATTTATAACATCTTTCAAGGTGTTGTGCTCTTCTTTTTTTTGCGGATTTTGATTTTCCTTTACCAAAATGTGTCTTATGATCATCTTTCCTGAGTTCTTTCCTTACTTCGTCATATCTGCCTCTTATTACTGACACCAGGTCACTCGAAAGTGTGTCATTATTACGTTTAGTAATCAAAGCGTGTAGTAGTAGACCATGGTTCAGATCAAAGGAATTCTTCATCACGTAAAACCTAAAAAAAATAAAAATTCAGAATGGAGGGAGAAGACTAGTTCTTTAGGGTCTGCTAGGGAAAGACCATTCGGATTCCATTTTCGGAAACTACATGAAAACAGAATATTTAACTCTAACAGAAACAAATATTATCCTTAAAAGACTTGATTCTTCCCACACTTAGTTAGATGTGGTGTCGAAATTGTGATTAACTTCGTTGTCAACTTCCATTGGATCATGTATGTAATGTTTAACTCTGTGACCATTAACTTTAAATTCAATCCCATTTGAATTTATTAACTCTACTGTTCCGTACGGGAAAACTCTTTTGACTATGAATGGTCCAGACCATCTTGATTTCAATTTTCCAGGAAATAGCTTGAATCGTGAATTGAAAAGAAGAACTCTGTCTCCTTCTTTAAATTCTTTTGAACTTCTGATTCTTTTATCATGCCATTTCTTCGTTCTTTCTTTATAGATTAACGAATTTTCGTATGCTTCATGTCTTAATTCTTCTAATTCGTTTAATTGACTTAATCGTATCCGGCTTCATGTAAATCAAGATTACATGTCTTCAAAGCCCAAAATGCTTTGTGCTCAATTTCTACTGGAAGGTGACATGCTTTTCCGTAAATGAGTTTAAAAGGTGTGGTTCCAATTGGAGTTTTGTAGGCTGTTCTAAAAGCCCTGAGAGCATCCTCCAATTTTATAGACCATTCCTTCGGATTTGATCCTACGGTTTTCTCTAGAATACGTTTTAAAGCTCGGTTGGTATTTTTAACTTGTCCACTTGTTTGTGGATGATAAGCGGTTGAGATTTTATGAGTTACTCCATATCTTTTGAGAACATTCTCAAGTTGATTATTACAAAAATGAGTACCCCGATCACTTATTAAAGCTTTTGGTGTTCCGAACCTTGCAAAAAGACGTTTTAAAAAGTTGACTACAACTCGTGCATCGTTAGTTGGGAGAGTTTGTGCTTCCGCTCATTTAGATACATAATCAATGGCAACGAGAATGTAGAGATTATTATGAGATTTTGTAAATGGACCCATAAAGTCAATATCCCAAATGTCAAATACTTCACATACTTGAATGACATTTTGTGGCATTTCATCACGTTGACTTATTTTTCCGGCCCTTTGACATGCATCACAGGATTTACAAAGAAGGTATGCGTCTTTGAAAATTGTCGGCCAATAAAATCCAGCATCATAGACTTTCCTTGCTGTAAGTTGAGGCCCATAATGTCCTCCTGTTGGTCCTGTGTGACAATGGTTTAAGATTTGACTAGCTTTATCTCCGAATACGCATCAGAATATTATTCCATCGGGACAACTTTTAAACAAATGTGGATCTTCCCATAAATAGTGTTTTATATCACTAAAGAATTTCTTTCGTTTTTGGTACGACAACCCTTTTTCAAGGAATCCACATACTAAGTAGTTTGCATAGTCTGCAAACCATGGAATTTCATTATAATCTATCTTCAATAGATATTCATCAGGAAAGTTATCTTGTATGGCCGATTCATTTAGAACTTCTAATTCAGGATTTTCAAGACGAGAAAGATGATCAGCTGCGAGATTTTCTGCTCCCTTTTTATCTCGGATTTTAACATCGAACTCTTGTAGGAGTAAGATCCAACATATTAATCGTGGTTTGGCATCTTGTTTTGAAAATAAATATCTAAGAGCAGAATGGTCGGTATAGACCACCGTTTTAGCTAGAACGAAATTTGTCAAAAGCAAAGACAATAGCAAGGAGTTCTTTTTCAGTAGTTGTGTAATTCGTTTGTGCTCCTTGTAACGTCTTACTAGCGTAATAAATAGGTTGAAATCGTTTTTCAATCCTTTATCCTAAAACGGCTCCCATTGCAAAATCACTTGCATCGCACATGAGTTCAAATGGTAGATTCCAATTTGGAGTTATCATGATCGGCGCATTAGTGAGTTTTTCTTTAAGAATATTAAAAGATTTGATGCATTCATCTGAAAAGATGAATGGAGCATCCTTTTCTAGGAGTTTATTCATAGGAGTGGCAATTTTAGAAAAATCTTTTATGAAACGTCGGTAAAAACCGGCATGCCCTAAAAAACTCCTAACTCCTCTAACATTGGTGGGATGTGGAAATTTAGCAATTACATCTACTTTAGCTCTATCCACTTCAATTCCTTCATTTGAAATTTTATGACCAAGAACGATGCCTTCTTTAACCATGAAATGGCATTTCTCCCAATTAAGAACTAGATTTGATTGTTCGCATCTAATAAGCATTCGTTCAAGATTAACTAGACATGTTTCCAAAGTATCACCAAAGACTGAAAAGTCATCCATGAAAACTTCCATGCATTCTTCTATCATGTCGTGAAAAATTGCCATCATGCACCTTTGAAAGGTTGCAGGGGCGTTGCAAAGTCCAAATGGCATGCGTTTGTAAGCAAAAGTACCATAAGGGCACGAGAACGTGGTTTTCTCTTGATCCTCGGGTGCTATTGGGATTTGAAAATATCCGGAAAAACCGTCAAGAAAACAATAGTAACTATTTTCGGCTAATCTTTCCAACATTTGATCAATGAAAGGTAAGGGAAAGTGATCTTTTCTGGTGGCGTCATTTAATTTTCTATAATCAATACAAACACGCCATCCTGTTACAGTCCTAGTAGGAATAAGCTCATTTTTTTCATTTGTGATGACAGTCATGCCACCCTTCTTAGGTACGCATTGAACTGGGCTTACCCATGGACTATCAGAGATTGGATAAATTAAACCTGCATCTAGCAGTTTAATAATTTCTTTCTTAACAACATCTTGCATATTAGGATTTAGTCTTCGTTGGCGTTGCACATACGTTTTATGACCTTCTTCTATAAGGATTTTATGTGTGCAATACGAAGGACTTATGCCTTTAATATCATGAATCTTCCATGCAATAGCTGGTTTATGAGCTTTTAACACATAAATGAGTTGAGATTTTTCATTTTCAGTAAGAGAAGACGATATTATTACAGGTAATTCAGATTCACCACGTAAATAAGCGTATTTCAAATGGTTTGAAAGTGGCTTTAACTCTAATTTCGGTGGTTCTTCTATCGATGATTTGTATCGATATCTGTCTTCCTCTTTTAGCATTTGAAGTTCTTCTGTTGTTGGTTCATAATCATTATCCATAAGTGTAGCTAACATTTTAGCTTCATCAATTGGTTCAGTTCCTTCTCCTAAAGAACATTCTCCTGTTCCTTGTAATTCTGGAAATTCTTCTAACAATTCTGCATGTGAATCTATAGTTTGAATATAATAACATGTATGATCTGCAGATTGCGGTTGTTGCATAGCTCTATCAACAGAAAAGGTAACACTCTCGTCCTCTATACTTAGGGTCAGTTTCTTACCGAACACGTCTATTATTGCTTTAGCCGTGTTTAAGAATGGTCTTCCTAATATGAGAGAACTCGAGAATCTTCTTCCATATCCAGAATAACAAAATCTACTGGAAATACTAAAGTACCAACTTTAACTAGCATATTCTCCATTATCCCTCTAGGATATTTTACTGGATCGATCAGCTAGTTGTATACTTATTCGTGTTGGTTTCAATTCTCCGAGGTCTAGTTTAGTGTATAATGAATACGGCATTAAATTTATACTAGCACCTAAGTCTGCCAATGCTTCTATTGAACTAAGACTACCCAGAAAACATGGAATTGTGAAACTTCCTGGATCTGATAATTTTTCTGGTATCTTATTCAACAACACTGCAGAACAATTAGCATTCATACTAACAGCCAAGAGTTCTTCCATTTTCTTTCTATTTGTGATTAGATCTTTCAAGAATTTAGCATATCTTAGCATTCCTGAAATTACATCAATGAAAGGAAGATTTACATTTATTTGTTTAAACATATCCAAGAATTTGGATTGCTCGGCTTCAAGTCTTTCTTTTCTCATTTTACTCGGGTAAGGAAGTGGTGGTTGATATGGTTTAACATAAGGTTTAGCCTTAACTGTGTTATCTTCATTAACCTTTTCAACTACCGGTTATGTTTCCTTTTCTTGCTCAGATTGTGGTTCTTGTGTAGTAGGAATAGAGTCATCAGAAATTACAGGCATTTCAGGTGGTTTAAGTGTAATACCACTTCATGTGGTAATGGCTTTAGCTGTTTCGTTCCGGGGGTTAGCATTTGTATCACTAGGTAGACTTCCCGGTTTTCTTTCACCTATCAACCTTGCTAGGTTACTTACTTCTTGTTCCAAATTTTGAATATAAGCTTGTTGGTTTCTAAATGCTTGAGCATTTTGTTCATTGGTTTGTTTCTGAGATGTGAAAAATTGAGTTTGAGATTCAACTAGCTTCGATATCATGTCTTCTAAATTTAGCTTTTTATCATCGGTTTGTGGTGGTTTATTTTGAAAAATAGGTCTTTGCTGATTGTAAGTATTGTTAGATACTTGTTGATTGCTAGGACCTTGTTGGTTGTTATATGGAACATTTCGGTTATAATTCTGATTTTGATTGTAGATTGGTCTTGGCGGTTGATAATTATTCTGATAATTATTTCCAGGCCTTTGGTTCATGTATGAAACATTCTGTAACAACCCAAACCAACCGCCGACTAAACCTATCAAATTTCGAGACAAAAAAAAAATTTGCTGGATGACAGGTTGCGCGCCGCGCGGACACCCTTGCGCGCCGCGCAAAAAGGGGCTGTCCCCGGTGCGCTTTAATGCGAAAAAGATTAGGTGCTTCCCGACACATTTAGCCAAAACGCTTTTAACCGAACATTTATATATGTAGAACTAACACATAACTAAGGTTTAAACGAGTTTTACAAAGTGGGGCCCACACGTGCCCAAAACGCCGCTAAGTGTAAAAATACAAATTTAATACAAATTAGAGTTTCGACCACAAAAAGTTTAATTGCCAAACGACACAACGAGCATGGTGTTTGGGGTTAAACTACCCAAGTCTCGGTCAAACTCCAAGCCAAAGCCAAAAGCGCTTCCTAATCATCAAAGCGGGAAACTTAATCCAAGGTAATGCCCTTACCCTTATCCACACACGAACCTATAAAAAGGTAAACAACGAGAGGGTAAGCAAAGCTTAGTGAGCAAAATAATTATACATATACATATATAATCTACCTACTTGCATCACTTACACAACATCATACTCGGTTTAATATTTCGACAATCATACAACAATATTATGCATATACCATAAACCGCAAATCCACGAGTAGCTAATAATACAATAGCATACGATTCATAATTAAATACATTCAATACATAATTCACGCAACCTTGGTTAACCAATTCGAACAAGGGAAACGGTACTTACAAGACCGTTGGAGTTCATAACATCCACTAGTGTTACTTACACACCGCGTAATCACTAATCCCCCGGGTGATGTCTTGAACACCGCGACTAACTCACCCTTACGACAATGTGGCGTCTTAAACACCGCGACGAATCCACACTTCATTCAATACAATGAGTGGTGTCTTAAACACCGCGACAATTCCACTCCCATGACAATGTGGTGTCTTAAACACCGCGACAATACCACATGTCAATTAAACAATGAGTAGTGTCTTAAACACCGCGACAATACCATTCGTCAAACATACTATGAGTAGTGTCTTAAACACCGCGACAATACTACTCGTTACCTAGAATGTGGTGTCTTGAACACCGCGACAATGCCACATTCACGCAACACAAATAAATACATTATATACACATACGCATAATTATTCCACTCACCTTAGCACCAAGATGATGATTATGCACTTCCGAACTTCAAGGCAACGTACCTAATACATAGGTACACATTCAATTACGCAACTAGTGGAATTAACCACAATACTTACACTTAAGCATTTAAGGACCCAATATGCATTAAATAGCTCGACTATACCGAAACCGCCCATAAATGGCCAAGACTCAACTTTAATCACTAAAACTAGCGAATTATAGTCTACTAACTTCAACTAGAATAAACTTAGGGTATTTCATACCCGTTTCATCCCTTTCGGTCAACCTTGACTCATTTGACCCATTTTCAAGTCTTTCATCATTCATAAGAGTGCTAATGACTAGCAACTCAATTCAACACTTACAAAACCTCAAACACATGAATGAACTCTAGGTTAACACCCTTTGGGTCATATTTCACCAATTTAGCCCAACTAGGTCAACATTAATCATCTTGACCCATTTTAACACTTAACCCTAAAATCGGGTCATCTTTCGCCAAAAACCCTAACATTAACCAAGTTAGGTCCTAAAACAACTTTTAACGCTAGGTTTGTGCATTAATCACAAGCATTACTATCCTAGGTCCATTTTGACCCATTTGACCAATTTAAAGTCAATACACCCATTTGGGTCATCCACACCCAATTAACACCCATTTACTTATATAAATGTGTGCTAGTAATTAACTAACCTATTAGGGTTCATAAACATCAATTAGTACTATGAAACCCTAGGTTAGTTACCATTTAGTCTTCATGACACAATTTACCCAAGAACACCCCAAAATCACTAATAAATGGGTTTGATGTTCATCCTTTACTCCAAACCCTAACCCTTAAACAATTTACAACAAGGAATTAGGTTTAGAACTTACCGCCACAATCACCACGTAGCTAGTGACTAGATGAACAACTTTAGAACTCGCAATTCGACCCGAAATCGCCTCCTTCTTCCTTGATTCAAGCTTTCTCTCACTAAGTATCTCTCTCTCTCTCTAAAGTTTAGGTGGAAGGAGATAAGGTTGGTGGTAATGAAGCTATAACACTCCACAAACTGATCTTATGGACTTTAGTTCGGATTCCATGTGATTTTACCAAAATGCCCATGCCATAAATTAAATAAAAAGAGGTGAGCTGTCAGCTCGATTTCGCGCGGCGCGCGAGTGAGTCGCGCGGCGCGCACTTGCCCAGATCAGCTTCTTTCCTCGTTTTAAATTATGTAACGAAACCCCACCATCCGAATCACTTATAATTACATGTTCACAATAAAATACACGGGTCTTACACATTCTCTCTTTGTTCCATTGTTTGTTCAATACTGAGACAATTTTTTATCAAATGTGGTCCTCCACACTGCTCACAACTAATTCTTATTGAGTGAATATCTTTAGTCATCTTTTCCATTTGTCTCTCGACAACATCTATCTTTGCGGAAATGGAATCAAAGTCATGGCTAGAATCGTCTCTAGCCGCTTTAGATGATCTAACGATATCTTTTTCTTGATGCCACTCATGTGAGTGGGAAGCAGTGTTATCAATAATTTTGTAAGCTTCAGTTGCGGTTTTCTTCATAATGGAACCACCAGCTGCTATATCGATGTCTTTTCTTGTAGTGATGTCGCATCCTTGGTAAGTGTCTGCAGTTGCGGTTTTCTTGTAGTGATGTCTTTTCTTGTACTATTTGATAAGTGTCTAAACCATATTGCGGACATCCTTTTAACAACTTTCCAAATCTTGTCCATGCCTCATATAGAGTTTCATTTGGTTTCTACATGAACGTAACAATTTCTCCTTGAAGTCTCACGGCTTTAGATGCCGAAAAAAATTGTTTAAGAAATTTTTCAACTAAAACATCCCATGTACCAATCGCCCCTTCAGGTAACGATTCTAACCAATCTTTGGCTTCTCCCTTTAAAGTCCAGGGAAATAACATGAGATATATCTGTTCATCCTCAACTTCTCGAATTTTAAATAAAGTACAGATCCTATTAAAGGTTCGAAGATGTTCATTTGGATCTTCCTTCGGCGCACCACTAAATTGGCATTGATTAGTTACCATGTGTAGGATTTGTCCTTTGATTTCATAATCTGGCGCATTAATGTTTGGTTGAGTAATTGCATGACCTTGGCCAGTGCGTTTAGCTCTCATTCGGTCTTTCATACTTAGAGGTTCTAGATTTTCCATTATTGAATTTGTTGAATCTGAATCACTAAAGGATTCCGATTTAATAGTTTCTTCCTCGACAATCTCTGGATGAGTGATTTGTGGTTCAGGATCTCTGAATTGTCCCTGAATATCCTCCGGATTCTCAATTGTGAGGTCGGGTTCAAAAAATAGATTATCGGAAATTTGAATTGGAGTACTTGGTCGACTAAATGACGATTCTAAAGAAAAATCAACGGCAACAATATTGGCTAGATGCCTTGATCGAGTTACAGGTGGTGAACGTATAAAAGGTGGTGAACGTTTTGCTCGGTGCATTCACTGAATATCCTATTAGTTATAAAAGAAAAAAAAATTATATAAGTTATCAAATTAATAGACTTTTCTGATTTTGCCCACGTTTCGAATAGCCAATAGATGCAGCAGGTAGCCAGGACCCTTTAAATCGGAAGCCCACAACTCGCCACTAACAAATTCAACTATTACTACGAACCAGAAAATTTTGGATTGCTATCAATTTAACCGCTTAAAATAATTTTTCGTCGAAGTTTAAAGAAATTTTAGAGAAGAAATAGAAAATTTTATGTCCTAAAAACTAGAGCGTCGAGAAATAAGAAAGAAAAAGAGTGCGTCGAAAAACGTCAAAAAATAAAAGGTCGAAAAATAAGTGTCGAAAAATAATAAAATGTAGCGTTGAAACTTAAAAGTCTAAAAGTTGCGTCTAAAGGTATTAAAGCTTAAAAGAATTCTATATTCAAAACGGAAATAACTTAAAAGTCACTAAAATCTATTAAATATTAAAGCGATGATCGACGTCGTAAAATTCTAAAGCACCTAAATCTTAATCTAATGAAAAAGCACTTAAGGAATTTTACGGCAAAGCCTAAAAATCTTGAAATAAAAATAACTACGGCAAAATACTAGTTTTAAAACTAATTATGAACGATAAATATACAATTTACGAATAAACGATTAAAAAGATACGAAATATAAAAAGATATAAAAAGTGATAAAATTACTTATTTTTATAAAAATATTATTTTTATATTTATTTTATAAAAGTATTAATTTTTATATATTAATAAAACTAATTAAACTTAAAAATACAAATTAACTAAAACTTAAAACTAAATCATATAATAATTAACCCTAATCTTAATTAATTAATAATAATAATAATAAAAACCTAACCCTAATTCGATGGATCCAAGGATCAGACCAGTCTTTTCACCTCATGCGACCGCATGAGGTTTCTTTGTTCTGGCCATGCGATCGCATGGTTCTTGGATCCAGGCCAGAAGTTTGGGCTGCTATAGTGTCAGGCCCGATTATTATTATTATTAATTTTTTTTCTGTTTTAATATTTATATAAATTAAATAAAACTTATATTTAAAAACTAAAATAGAAATAAAAATTACTTTATAATTTTATATATTTTGAACAACTCTTAAAAATATATATATTTTGTTTTTCTTTTTATATTTTTGTATTTTTAATATCTAAAACGTATTTTTACAAAAAGAAATTAAAACTTAATAAAATCTTTTTTTTTCTTCTATAGCGTTTCGCTTTCGGCGTTGTTTTTCCCCGGCAGCGGCGCCAAAAATACTTGATGTTAAAGCGAAGGGGTACAAAATACTATTTATTTTTTCTACGAAATACTATTAAATACGATACAATTTTACACAAGTTATTTATTTATTTATAGAGTGGATATACCTAAACCTTGCTACAACACTATAGGCAGTGTACCTAATCGTACAGTAGTGTAGTTTTTAGTAAGTCCGGTTCGTCCACAGGGAACTAGCCAAGTTTAACGCTATATTTTATTTTAAACTATATTTGTATATAAATATATATATATATATATATATATATATATATATATATATATATATATATATATATATATATATATATATATATATATATATATATATATATATATATATATATATATAAGCAGTATTATTATTATAAAAAGGGGGTTTTACCGTTTAATGACCGATTTATCGATTTTATGTCTTAAGTCGCAGTTAAAACCTAATGTAAAATATTAAAAATATATATAACTTAATTTAAAGCGTAAAGTAAATGACAATAATTAAAGTGCGATAAATTAAAGTGCGATAAATAAAATGACGATAAATAAAATTGCGATAATTAAAAAGTACGATAATAAATAAAGGAATTATGCTTATTTAAACTTCCATAATCATGATGTTTGACCTGTTGATTTTAATTTATTAACATGGGTTAATTGTCCTTTGTCCTGGATTATTCGATATGTCCATACGGTTTTGTCCATAATAGTCCATCAGTCATAAATATAAAGTGCGAGAGTCTTCGTCAAATTATCCTTATACCTGAAGTCAAATATTCCAACTAATTGGGGATTCGAACTGTAACAAGGTCTTAATACTTTGTTTAATGAATACACCAGGTTATCGACTGCGTGTAATCCAAGGTTTTACTACTTTGTTAAAAATTACACCAATTACCCTTGAATGTAATCCACCCCTGTTTTAACAAGTCTATTGATTATTAATCCATCCCCGTGTCCGGTAAAATGAACGATAATTCGTATTTATAGATATTCCGCCCACCGTACCCGATTAAGCGTATGTGGTTATATATAGATACGTCAAATTGTAACCTTTATATTAAATTGATGAGGTATCGTTTAGTTAATATAAAGCCCATTAATAGCCCATAGTCTAATTTCCACAAGTGTCGTTCTTTTGTCCAAACCCCAATTATAGTACAAAGCCCAATTACCCAATCTTAATATTTAGCCCAACATCACGATTACTTCGGCTTAAATAAGCATAATAATAACTTAGCTACGAGACATTAATTTAAAAAGGTTGAACATAACTTACAATGATTAATAATAGCGTAGCGTTACACGGACATAATTTTGACTTACACACTTACAACATTCGCTAACATACCCTTATTATTATTAATCTTAAATTAAGATTAAAATTATAATATAAATATAAGGGAGAATATCATATATCCCCCTACTAAACATCAAAATTACATATTTCCCCTACTAAACATTCTAATATCATATATCCCCAACTTAAACATCAAATTATCTTAAATTTACCCATTTCCTTTATTTAATCATTATTAATACATTTACATTTTTATTTTTTCTAAAATCATTTACACTTAGTTGCAACTCGGTAGGTTCAATAACTTGAATTTCAATTTGCGTAGCTTTTAATTGATTCAAGCATCAACAATCTAATGGTAAATTTGAGAGATGGTACAAACACGAGATGTAGTGACCCGAACTTTTCCATGTTTATATATATTAATTGAGATTGATATTTACATGATTAAATGTTTCCAACATGTTAAGCAATCAAACTTGTTAAGACTTAATTAATTGAAATATGTTTCATATAGACAATTGACCACCCAAGTTGACCGGTGATTCACGAACGTTAAAACTTGTAAAAACAATATGATGACATATATATGGATATATATATATATATAGTTAACATGATACTATGATAAGTAAACATATAATTAAGTATATTAACAATGAACTACATATGTAAAAACAAGACTACTAACTTAATGATTTTTAAACGAGACATATATGTAACGATTATCGTTGTAAAGACATTTAATGTATATATATCATATTAAGAGATATTCATACATGATAATATCATGATAATATAATAATTTAAAATCTCATTTGATATTATAAACATTGGGTTAACAACATTTAACAAGATCGTTAACCTAAAGGTTTCAAAACAACACTTACATGTAACGACTAAAGATGACTTAACGACTCAGTTAAAATGTATATACATGTAGTGTTTTAATATGTATTTATACACTTTTGAAAGACTTCAATACACTTATCAAAATACTTCTACTTAACAAAAATGCTTACAATTACATCCTCGTTCAGTTTCATCAACAATTCTACTCGTATGCACCCGTATTCGTACTCGTACAATACACAGCTTTTAGATGTATGTACTATTGGTATATACACTTCAATGATCAGCTCTTAGTAGCCCATGTGAGTCACCTAACACATGTGGGAACCATCATTTGGCAACTAGCATGAAATATCTCATAAAATTACAAAAATATGAGTAATCATTCATGACTTATTTACATGAAAACAAAATTACATATCCTTTATATCTAATCCATACACCAACGACCAAAAACACCTAAAAACACTTTCATTCTTCAATTTTCTTCATATAATTAATCTCTCTCAAGTTCTATCTTCAAGTTCTAAGTGTTCTTCATATATTCTACAAGTTCTAGTTACATAAAATCAAGAATACTTTCAAGTTTGCTAGCTCACTTCCAATCTTGTAAGGTGATCATCCAACCTCAAGAAATCTTTGTTTCTTACAGTAGGTTATCATTCTAATACAAGGTAATAATCATATTCAAACTTTGGTTCAATTTTTATAACTATAACAATCTTATTTCAAGTGATGATCTTACTTGAACTTGTAAAACGCTAATATGAAGAAAAAGCTTTTATAAATGAGTTCATATTATGCTACGAAATACTATTAACTACTCTTAATATTCTGTATGATTAACTTGTTCCATTTGACTATTTTGAAGGAAATGGCACCGACTACTCGACACACCGTGAATTTGAATGAAGAGGAATTCCGTACTTTTCTAGCTTCAAACATAGCCGCAGTACAGGCTGCGCTACATACCAACAATAACCTAGGATCTAGCAGTACAGGAAATCGTGTAGGATGCACCTACAAAGAATTCACTGCCTGCAAACCTTTAGAATTTGATGGAACCGAAGGACCGATCGGATTGAAACGGTGGACCGAGAAGGTCGAATCGGTGTTTGCCATAAGTAAGTGTACTGAAGAGGACAAAGTGAAGTACGCTACGCATACCTTCACAGGTTCTGCGTTAACATGGTGGAATACCTATCTAGAGCAAGTGGGACAAGATGATGCTTACGCACTACCGTGGTAAGTATTCAAGCACTTGATGAACGAGAAGTATCGTCCCAGAACTAAGGTCAATAAGCTCAAGACAGAACTTAGAGGGTTACGAACCCAAGGATTTAATATTACCACGTACGAAAGACGATTCACAGAATTGTGCCTATTGTGTCCGGGAGCGTTCGAAGATGAGGAAGAGAAGATCGACGCGTTTGTGAAAGGATTACCGGAAAGAATCCAAGAAGATATAAGTTCACACGAGCCCGCCTCCATACAACAGGCATGTAGAATGGCTCACAAGCTAGTGAACCAGATTGAAGAAACAATTAAAGAATAGACTGCTGAAGAGGCCAATGTGAAGCAAGTCAAAAGAAAGTGGGAGGAAAACGGTGATAAGAATCACCAATACAACAACAACAGCAATTACAACAATAATCGCAACAATTATCCCAACAATCGCAACATCAATCGCAACTACAACAAACGGCCCAACAACAACAACAACAACAACAACAACAACAACAACAGCAGCAACTACAACAATCATCCCAATAACATTAATAACTGCAACAACAACAACAATCAGAAGCAGCTATGCCAAAGGTGTGAAAAGTATCACTCGGGGTTCTGCACCAAATTTTGCAACAAGTGTAAAAGAAATGGTCATAGTGCGGCGAAGTGTGAGGTCTACGGACCAGGGGTTAATAGAACGAAAGGAACAAATGGTGCCGGAACGAGTAATGGCGGAGCAAGTAGTGTCGGAGCAAGTTATGCCAATGTAGTTTGTTATAAATGTGGAAAGCCGGGCCACATTATTAGAAATTGCCCGAACCAGGAGAACACGAATGGACAAGGCCGCGGAAGAGTTTTCAATATTAATGCGGCAGAGGCACAGGAAGACCCGGAGCTTGTTACGGGTACGTTTCTTATTGACAATAAATCTGCTTACGTTTTATTTGATTCGGGTGCGGATAGAAGCTATATGAGTAGAGATTTTTGTGCTAAATTAAGTTGTCCATTGACGCCTTTGGATAGTAAATTTTTACTCGAATTAGCAAATGGTAAATTAATTTCAGCAGATAATATATGTCGGAATTGAGAAATTAAACTGGTTAGCGAAACATTTAAGATTGATTTGATACCAGTAGAGTTAGGGAGTTTTGATGTGATAATCGGTATGGACTGGTTGAAAGAAGTGAAAGCAGAGATCGTTTGTTACAAAAATGCAATTCGCATTATACGAGAAAAAGGAAAACCCTTAATGGTGTACGGAGAAAAGGGCAACACGAAGCTACATCTTATTAGTAATTTAAAGGCACAAAAACTAATAAGAAAAGGTTGCTATGCTGTTCTAGCACACGTCAAGAAAGTACAAACTGAAGAAAAGAGCATCAATGATGTTCCCATTGCAAAAGAATTTCCCGATGTATTTCCGAAAGAATTACCGGGATTACCCCCACATCGATCCGTTGAATTTCAAATAGATCTTGTACCAGGAGCTGCACCAATAGCTCGTGCTCCTTACAGACTCGCACCCAACGAGATGAAAGAACTGCAAAGCCAATTACAAGAACTTTTAGAGCGTGGTTTCATTCGACCAAGCACATCACCGTGGGGAGCTCCTGTTTTGTTTGTTAAGAAGAAAGATGGTACATTCAGGTTGTGTATCGACTACCGAGAGTTGAACAAACTTACCATCAAGAACCGCTACCCACTACCGAGAATCGACGACTTATTTGATCAACTACAAGGCTCGTCTGTTTATTCAAAGATTGACTTACGTTCCGGGTATCATCAAATGTGGGTGAAAGAAGATGATATTCCAAAGACTGCTTTCAGAACACGTTACGGTCATTACGAGTTTATGGTCATGCCGTTTGGTTTAACTAATGCACCAGCTGTGTTCATGGACCTTATGAACCGAGTGTGTGGACCATACCTTGACAAGTTTGTCATTGTTTTCATTGATGACATACTTATTTACTCAAAGAATGACCAAGAACACGGTGAACATTTGAGAAAGGTGTTAGAAGTATTGAGGAAGGAAGAATTGTATGCTAAGTTTTCAAAGTGTGCATTTTGGTTGGAAGAAGTTCAGTTTCTCGGTCACATAGTGAACAAAGAAGGTATTAAGGTGGATCCGGCAAAGATAGAAACTGTTGAAAAGTGGGAAACCCCGAAAACTCCGAAACACATACGCCAGTTTTTAGGACTAGCTGGTTACTACAGAAGGTTCATCCAAGACTTTTCCAGAATAGCAAAACCCTTGACTGCATTAACGCATAAAGGGAAGAAATTTGAATGGAATGATGAACAAGAGAAAGCATTTCAGTTATTGAAGAAAAAGCTAACTACGGCACCTATATTGTCATTGCCTGAAGGGAATGATGATTTTGTGATTTATTGTGATGCATCAAAGCAAGGTCTCGGTTGTGTATTAATGCAACGAACGAAGGTGATTGCTTATGCGTCTAGACAATTGAAGATTCACGAACAAAATTATACGACGCATGATTTGGAATTAGGCGCGGTTGTTTTTGCATTAAAGACTTGGAGGCACTACTTATATGGGGTCAAAAGTATTATATATACCGACCACAAAAGTCTTCAACACATATTTAATCAGAAACAACTGAATATGAGGCAGCGTAGGTGGATTGAATTATTGAATGATTACGACTTTGAGATTTGTTACCACCCGGGGAAGGCAAATGTGGTAGCCGATGCCTTGAGCAGGAAGGACAGAGAACCCATTCGAGTAAAATCTATGAATATAATGATTCATAATAACCTTACTACTCAAATAAAGGAGGCGCAACAAGGAGTTTTAAAAGAGGGAAATTTAAAGGATGAAATACCCAAAGGATCGGAGAAGCATCTTAATATTCGGGAAGACGGAACCCGGTATAGGGCTGAAAGGATTTGGGTACCAAAATTTGGAGATATGAGAGAAATGGTACTTAGAGAAGCTCATAAAACCAGATACTCAATACATCCTGGAACGGGGAAGATGTACAAGGATCTCAAGAAACATTTTTGGTGGCCGGGTATGAAAACCGATGTTGCTAAATACGTAGGAGAATGTTTGACGTGTTCTAAGGTCAAAGCTGAGCATCAGAAACCATCAGGTCTACTTCAACAACCCGAAATCCCGGAATGGAAATGGGAAAACATTACCATGGATTTCATCACTAAATTGCCAAGGACTGCAAGTGGTTTTGATACTATTTGGGTAATAGTTGATCGTCTCACCAAATCAGCACACTTCCTGCCAATAAGAGAAGATGACAAGATGGAGAAGTTAGCACGACTGTATTTGAAGGAAGTCGTCTCCAGACATAGAATACCAATCTCTATTATCTCTGATAGGGATGGCAGATTTATTTCAAGATTCTGGCAGACATTACAGCAAGCATTAGGAACTCGTCTAGACATGAGTACTGCCTATCATCCACAAACTGATGGGCAGAGCGAAAGGACGATACAAACGCTTGAAGACATGCTACGAGCATGTGTTATTGATTTCGGAAACAGTTGGGATCGACATCTACCGTTAGCAGAATTTTCCTACAACAACAGCTACCATTCAAGCATTGAGATGGCGCCGTTTGAAGCACTTTATGGTAGAAAGTGCAGGTCTCCGATTTGTTGGAGTGAAGTGGGGGATAGACAGATTACGGGTCCGGTGATTATACAAGAAACTACCGAGAAGATCATCCAAATTCAACAACGGTTGAAAACCGCTCAAAGTCGACAAAAGAGCTACGCTGACATTAAAAGAAAAGATATAGAATTTGAAATTGGAGAGATGGTCATGCTTAAAGTTGCACCTTGGAAAGGCGTTGTTCGATTTGGTAAACGAGGGAAATTAAATCCAAGGTATATTGGACCATTCAAGATTATTGATCGTGTCGGACCAGTAGCTTACCGACTTGAGTTACCTCAACAACTCGCGGCTGTACATAACACTTTCAACGTCTCGAATTTGAAGAAATGTTTTGCTAAAGAAGATCTCACTATTCCGTTAGATGAAATCCAAATCAACAAAAAACTTCAATTCATCGAAGAACCCGTCGAAATAATGGATCGTGAGGTTAAAAGACTTAAGCAAAACAAGATACCAATTGTTAAGGTTCGATGGAATGCTCGTAGAGGACCCGAGTTCACCTGGGAGCGTAAAGATCAGATGAAGAGGAAATACCCACATCTATTTCCAGAAGATTCGTCAACACCTTCAACAGCTTAAAATTTCGGGACGAAATTTATTTAACGGGTAGGTACTGTAGTGACCCGAACTTTTCCATGTTTATATATATTAATTGATATTGATATTTACATGATTAAATGTTTCCAACATGTTAAGCAATCAAACTTGTTAAGACTTGATTAATTGAAATATGTTTCATATAGACAATTGACCACCCAAGTTGACCGGTGATTCACGAACGTTAAAACTTGTAAAAACTATATGATGACATATATATGGATATATATATAGTTAACATGATACTATGATAAGTAAACATATCATTAAGTATATTAACAATGAACTACATATGTAAAAACAAGACTACTAACTTAATGATTTTTAAACGAGACATATATGTAACGATTATCGTTGTAAAGACATTTAATGTATATATATCATATTAAGAGATATTCATACATGATAATATCATGATAATATAATAATTTAAAATCTCATTTGATATTATAAACATTGGGTTAACAACATTTAACAAGATCGTTAACCTAAAGGTTTCAAAACAACACTTACATGTAACGACTAACGATGACTTAACGACTCAGTTAAAATGTATATACATGTAGTGTTTTAATATGTATTTATACACTTTTGAAAGACTTCAATACACTTATCAAAATACTTCTACTTAACAAAAATGCTTACAATTACATCCTCGTTCAGTTTCATCAACAATTCTACTCGTATGCACCCGTATTCGTACTCGTACAATACACAGCTTTTAGATGTATGTACTATTGGTATATACACTCCAATGATCAGCTCTTAGCAGCCCATGTGAGTCACCTAACACATGTGGGAACCATCATTTGGCAACTAGCATGAAATATCTCATAAAATTACAAAAATATGAGTAATCATTCATGACTTATTTACATGAAAACAAAATTACATATCCTTTATATCTAATCCATACACCAACGACCAAAAACACCTAAAAACACTTTCATTCTTCAATTTTCTTCATATAATTAATCTCTCTCAAGTTCTATCTTCAAGTTCTAAGTGTTCTTCATATATTCTACAAGTTTTAGTTACATAAAATCAAGAATACTTTCAAGTTTGCTAGCTCACTTCCAATCTTGTAAGGTGATCATTCAACCTCAAGAAATCTTTGTTTTTTATAGTAGGTTATCATTCTAATACAAGGTAATAATCATATTCAAACTTTGGTTCAATTTCTATAACTATAACAATCTTATTTCAAGTGATGATCTTACTTGAACTTGTTTTCGTGTCATGATTCTGCTTCAAGAACTTCGAGCCATCCAAGGATCCGTTGAAGCTAGATCCATTTTTCTATTTTCCAGTAGGTTTATCCAAGTAACTTAAGGTAGTAATGATGTTCATAACATCATTCGATTCATACATATAAAGCTATCTTATTCGAAGGTTTAAACTTGTAATCACTAGAACATAGTTTAGTTAATTCTAAACTTATTCGCAAACAAAAGTTAATCCTTCTAACTTGACTTTTAAAATCAACTAAACACATTTTCTATATCTATATGATATGCTAACTTAATGATTTAAAACCTGGAAACACGAAAAATACCGTAAAACCGGATTTACGCCGTCGCAGTAACACCGCGGGCTGTTTTGGGTTAGTTAATTAAAAACTATGATAAACTTTGATTTAAAAGTTGTTATTTTGAGAAAATGATTTTTATTATGAACATGAAACTATATCCAAAAATTATGGTTAAACTCAAAGTGGAAGTATGTTTTCTAAAATGGTCATCTAGACGTCGTTCTTTCGACTGAAATGACTACCTTTACAAAAACGACTTGTAACTTATTTTTCCGACTATAAACCTATACTTTTTCTGTTTAGATTCATAAAATATAGTTCAGTATGAAACCATAGCAATTTGATTCACTCAAAACGGATTTAAAATGAAGAAGTTATGGGTAAAACAAGATTGGATAATTTTTCTCATTTTAGCTACGTGAAAATTGGTAACAAATCTATTCCAACCATAACTTAATCAACTTGTATTGTATATTATGTAATCTTGAGATACCATAGACACGTATACAATGTTTCGACCTATCATGTCGACACATCTATATATATTTCGGAACAACCATAGACACTCTATATGTGAATGTTGGAGTTAGCTATACAGGGTTGAGGTTGATTCCAAAATATATATAGTTTGAGTTGTGATCAATACTGAGATACGTATACACTGGGTCGTGGATTGATTCAAGATAATATTTATCGATTTATTTCTGTACATCTAACTGTGGACAACTAGTTGTAGGTTACTAACGAGGACAGCTGACTTAATAAACTTAAAACATCAAAATATATTAAAAGTGTTGTAAATATATTTTGAACATACTTTGATATATATGTATATATTGTGATAGGTTCGTGAATCAACCAGTGGCCAAGTCTTACTTCCCGACGAAGTAAAAACCTGTGAAAGTGAGTTATAGTCCCACTTTTAAAATCTAATATTTTTGGGATGAGAATACATGCAGGTTTTATAAATGATTTACAAAATAGACACAAGTACGTGAAACTACATTCTATGGTTGAATTATCGAAATCGAATATGCCCCTTTTTATTAAGTCTGGTAATCTAAGAATTAGGGAACAGACACCCTAATTGACGCGAATCCTAAAGATAGATCTATTGGGCCTAACAAACCCCATCCAAAGTACCGGATGCTTTAGTACTTCGAAATTTATATCATATCCGAAGGGTGTCCCGGAATGATGGGGATATTCTTATATATGCATCTTGTTAATGTCGGTTACCAGGTGTTCACCATATGAATGATTTTTATCTCTATGTATGGGATGTGTATTGAAATATGAAATCTTGTGGTCTATTGTTACGATTTGATATATATATAGGTTAAACCTATAACTCACCAACATTTTTGTTGACGTTTAAAGCATGTTTATTCTCAGGTGAATACTAAGAGCTTCCGCTGTTGCATACTAAAATAAGGACAAGATTTAGAGTCCATGTTTGTATGATATTGTGTAAAAACTGCATTCAAGAAACTGATTTCGATGTAACATATTTGTATTGTAAACCATTATGTAATGGTCGTGTGTAAACAGGATATTTTAGATTATCATTATTTGATAATCTACGTAAAGCTTTTTAAACCTTTATTTATGAAATAAAGGTTATGGTTTGTTTTAAAAATGAATGCAGTCTTTGAAAAACGTCTCATATAGAGGTCAAAACCTCTGATGTTTCGCGAGGTGTATATAAAATAGCTATTAATTTTAGCAGAAAATACTATTAAATACGATACAATTTTACACAAGATATTTATTTATTTAGAGAATGGATATACTTAAACCTTGCTACAACACTTATAGGCAGTGTACCTAATCGTACAGTAGTGTAGTTTTTAGTAAGTCCGGTTCGTTCCACAGGGAATCTTTTTAAACAAAGCTTAACGCTATATTAGATTACTTTTATAAAAATTCAAATATATATATAAGTAATATTATTATTATAAAGGGGGGTTTTTACCGTTTAATGACCGGTTTGTCGATTTTAAAACTTTAGTCGTAGTTAAAACCAAATGTAAAATAATAAATAAAAGACTTAATTTAAAGCGTAAAGTAAATAACGATAATGAAATTGCGATTAATAAAAATGCGATAAAATAAACTTGCGATAATTAAAAAGTACGATAATTAAAAGTGCAATTAAATACAATAACAATAAAAATGCGATAATTAGAAGTGCAATTAAATATACAATAAAGGAAATTAAATATGAAATAAAAGAATTATGCTTATTTAAACTTCCGTAATCATGATGTTTGACGTGTTGATTTTAGTTTTATGCCCATGGGTTAATTGTCCTTTGTCCTGGATTATTTAATATGTCCGTCTGGTTTTTGTCCATAACAGTCCATCAGTCATAAATATAAAGTGCGAGTTTCCTCGTCAAATTATTCTTATACCCGAAGTCAAATATTCCAACTAATTGGGGACTTAAACTTTAACAAGATTTTAATACTTTGTTTAATAATTACACCAGGATGTCGACTGAGTGTAACTCAAGGTTTTAATATTTTGTTATCAATTATACCAAGTGTCCTTGTACATAATTTCACCCCTGTTTTAATTATTCTAGTGGCTATTAATCCATTCCCGTGTCCGGTTAAATGAACGATTATTCGTACATATAATTACCCCGCCCATCGTGTCCGATCGAGTGTATATGGTAATTTATAGGGATGCCCAATTGTAAATCTTTATATTAACATTAACAAACTATCATTTAGTTAAACAAATATAAAGCCCATTAATAGCCCATAGTCTAATTTCCACAAGTGTCGTTCTTTTGTCCAAACCCCAATTATGGTACAAAGCCCAATTACCCAATTTTAGTAATTAGCCCAACATCATGATTACTTCGTTTTAAATAAGCAAAATAATAACTTAGCTACGAGACATTAAATTAAAAAGGTTGAACATAACTTACAATGATTAAAAATAGCGTAGCGTTACACGGACAGAATTTCGACTTACACCCTTACAACATTCGCTAACATACCCTTATTATTAGAATTAAAATTAAAATTAAAATTAAAATATAAATATAAATATATACGATATAGATAGAGAGATGGATATTAGATGATGAAAAATGATCAGAATTCGGTTGGCTTTATAGGCAGTTTCAGAAATTGGGGCTCCGCGACTCGCGACATTTTTTGCCTTCAAACTCCGCGAGTCGCGGAGTTTGAAAATACAGCTCACAACTTTGGAGTCTTTCTTGCCGACGGATTTTTATTATTAATATAATATATAAATAATTATAAGAATTATTTAAATATTATATTATATTTATGTGCATAGTTGACTTGTAATTTTTAGTCCGTTGCGTCGAGCGTTGAGTGTTGACTCTGGTCCCGGTTCCGGATTTTCGAACGTCCTTGCGTACAATTTAATATCTTGTACTTTGCGTTTTGAATCTTGTACTCTTGTAATTTCGAGACGTTTCTTATCAATAATTGGAACCTCTTTGATTGTATTTTGTACTTTTGAGCTTTTTGGTCGTTTGCGTCTTCAATTCGTCGAATCTGTCTTTTGTCTTCGCCTTTTATTATTTAAACGAATATCACTTGTAAATAGAACAATTGCAACTAAAAGCTTGTCTTTCTTGAGGAATAATGCTATGAAATATATGTTCGTTTTTAGCATTATCAAATATTCCCACACTTGAGCGTTGCTTGTCCTCAAGCAATATAGTCTTGAAATACTAGAATCACTTCTTTATTCTTCACACTTTGTACATCAGTGATTTCTATACGGCGGTATAAACAATGGTAGTAACGATATGGTTTACAGTCCCACATGACTATAAAAATTTAGATCCATTAAGGAAATTGGATCTTTATGAAAATATTTGATCTTTTGAAAATTAAATCTAGTTTTTACCCTAGATAAGTTTTCCGGAATAACCCTTTACCGGTGTTTGCAAAATATTTTTGTGGGTTTGGTGGGTTTCAGATTTGAAAATTTTAGCTCAAAACTTGCGGTTTTGTGTCACCCACTTGCTAACCTTGTATTTGGAAAGCAACATGAAAGGACCCGTTCATATACATTATAAACGATTCACAATAGTTGATTACATCGCGAGGTATTTGACCTCTATATGATACGTTTTACAAACATTGCATTCGTTTTTAAAAGACAAACTTTCTTTACATCAAAAATTGACGGCATGCATACCATTTCATATTACATCCAACTATAATTGACTTAATATTAATCTTGATGAACTCAACGACTCGAATGCAACGTCTTTCAAAGTATGTCTTGAATGACTCCAAGTAATATCCTTAAAATGAGCTAATGCACAGCGGAAGAATTCTTTAATACCTGAGAATAAACATGCTTTAAAGTGTCAACCAAAAGGTTGGTGAGTTCATTAGTTTATCATAATCCATCATTTCCGTAATAGTAATAGACCACAAGATTTCAGTTTCTATAAATATCCGTACACTCGCAAGTGTATAAAAGTATTCTATAAGTTGTAGGCACCCGGTAACAATCTTTAACGTTCATGTTTTACCCTCTGAAGTACACCAGATCAGGTGTGTTTAAAATAACCTCGAAGTACTAAAGTATCCCATAGTCAGGATGGGGTTTGTCAGACCCAATAGATCTATCTTTAGGATTCGCGCCTACCGTACATAGACAAGTAGTTTAATGTTACCAAGCTAAGGGTATATTTCTGGTTTAAACCCACATAGAATTAGTTTTAGTACTTGTGCCTATTTCGTAAAATATTTATAAATCAGCGCATGTATTCTCAGCCCAAAAATATATATAAAAAGGGAGCAAATGAAACTCACAATACTGTATTTCGTAGCAATTATGTATATGACGGCACTGAACAAGTGCAGTGTTTGTCTCGAATTCACGAACCTATATTAAGTATATATATTTATATGTTGGTCAATATCTGTCTAACAATTTAGGTCAAGTCGTAGTGTATCACAATCCTAATGCTCGAGACCGACATGCAAAAGTCAACAAAAGTCAACTTGACCCAAAATGACTTCCAAAATCTATACATGTTTATTATATAACTTATATATAGTAGTTTTATATATTTAAATATATTTATCAGATCTTATTATACTAAATAATACAAGTCATTTATTAATAAATAAAAATTTATATTAAAATTCATATATGATAAAAATATACTTTTATATATCTCAAATAATAAAATTTATAAAATTCACTTAATATCATAAAAATATAGTGGTATGTATTATTAATGTAATTACATTACGTGTGGTAAAAATATCTTTGTACGCATTATTTATTTGATAAAATAATATTGATAATAATAATAATGATAAAAATAATAAAATGATAGTTTCAATAAAAATATTAATTTTTAGTAATAAAGATAATTTTAGTAATAACATCAACTGATAACAGTTATAATAATCGTTTTAATAATAATATTAAAATTAATGATAATTCAGTTGACCATATCTTTTAATCCGTTCATCGAAACCACACGATTTCTAAATGAAAAGTTATTAATTTTTTTCTTCAGATTTTCAACGACATGCATATCATATAACTTATCTCAGTAGCATATGTATCAAATTCGTGATTTATCATAAACTATTTAACGACGAAACTAAGCATACAAACATGCATAATCATATATACTTGAGCACTAGTCAGGGATACACTATTAATATATAAAAGATAAGATATGAATGCTCACGTATCAATATTGTGATTCAATATTGCAGGAAAGTACGTAGACGCAACGAAAATGATAAACATTAGGTTGACCTCACGAGCAATACCCTCGATCAATACCCATAACCTTCATAGCTATAACCCATAATTTCCTTAGCTCTATCCCATTTGAAAACTTATTTTGAAATCGTCTGAATATAACTCCGTCGTAGTATTTTATGTACACTAATAATATCTTGAAATAATACTAAGTATATATATATATATATATATATATATATATATATATATATATATATATATATATATATATATATATATATATATATATATATAATTCGATTGAGAGAGTTTAGAGAAATATATTTTCAAGTTTCTATAAAATAATGAAACCTATTGAATTCTATTTATAATAGATTTTTGAATTATTAAAGTGAATTATTAAAGTATGAATTATTAAAGTGAATTATTAAAATATGAATTATTAAAGTGAATTATTAAAGTATGAATTATTAAAGTGAATTATTAAAGTATGAATTATTAAAGTGAATTATTAAAGTATGAATTATTAAAGTGAATTATTAAAGTATGAATTATTAAAGTGAATTATTAAAGTATGAATTATTAAAGTTAAAGTAAAGTAAAAGTAAAGTAAAGGTAAAATTAAAGTATAGTAAAAGTATAAAACTATGTACGTATAATACACGTATAAAAATATATATAATATTAATTTAAATTGTTATATATATATATATATATATATATATATATATATATATATATATATATATATATATATATATATATATATATATATATATATATATATATATAATAAAATAAAATATAAATATCGTTATCTTTATCATACTGGTTAAGTAATGAGTTGTAAAAAAAAAAATAGATTTCTTAAATCACAGTGGACCTCATAACATAGGCCCGTAATCATATCATAATGTATCTGATAATTCAATCATTTGATATTATCTCTTAATTCTGTCGATAAATATATCGAAACAAATATGTTTATGTAAAGTATCATATATCTAATACTTTGTTAATGTTTTCAGTTAATATTATATATTATATATACATATCTATATACACATAATTGTTCGTGAATCGTCGAACACGGTCAAAGGGTAATTGATTACATGAATGTAGTTCTAAACTTTTTGAGATTCAACATTACAAATTCTGCTTATCGTGTCAGAAACATATAAAGGTTAAGTTTAAATTTGGTCGGAAATTTCCGAGTCGTCACAGTACCTACCCGTTAAAGAAATTTCGTCCCGAAATTTGATCGAGGTCGTCATGGCTAACTATAAAAATGTTTTCATGACGAATATGAGTTGATAAATAGAGTTTTATCATCATTGAGTAATATAGATAAAACAATTTGATTACGCGAAGAGTATAAGTGAAGCTATCGCAAGAGAGTGAAATGAGTAAACGTATATTCGTTTTAACCGATGACGTAGTTATGATTGATTTCCGGAATTCATGAGATTTAAAGAAAATCTTTGCAATAAGATTTGGTTCTTCGGCGATTAAGGAAATCAGGATCTTCTTTGATTAAATGCGATAATCTGTCTCGATTTCTCTGTCTGATATTTTACTATAATTCCACCCCCTTCGTTTCTTTATTTCCACAGCTCACACCTTCTAGTCTTTCTCCCCAATTCATACTTTAAAGCAGTCGTTAATATGCTTCATCCAGTATTGATTCTTGATATACTTTTAACTTTCATATCTGTCATTCTTCTTTTTCATCTACCACCGGAGGAAGTTATTTTCTTCTACCATTACCTTGGAGTTATTGTGTTTTTCATTCTCCCGTGTCTTTATATTGCTATACGCATTTATATACACGGTTTGTAATTTCGGGGTTGTTATCGGGCTTTATATTCTCCATTATATTTCGGAGCTTCATGCTTTCATTTTCTCTTCCCGATCTTAAGTCAAGCGGATAATAGTCCAGAATTCGTAGATATGAATTTTTGGATGAACATAGTTAATGTTCCAAGAAGAAAATCGTAATGACACGATCTTGATTTGGCAAATTACCAGAATATCCGAAAATATAGAGCTATCAAGATGATATGTTCTTAATATGTTTGAAAATTGGGTAGAATGTAAGAGTCGTGTAAACAGTACATGATGACGGTATGTTCTGTGAATCATCACGTTCCATTAGAAACTCAGCATGACTTACTGTAATATAATCACGTTGATCAAGTGTCATTATATTATACTAACTCATGCTTCAGTTCCCAACACTACTTCAAAAACATTCCTATTTTAAATTCAAATTTTTTTTTTTAAATTTAGAAACTAACACAGTTTCTTTTTATGTTGTAACGCAGATATTGCGAAGAGATAAAAGATATCGGATAAGAATAGTTGTGAAAATATCTTCAGGAATATCGAAGATATTATAATAAAAGATACGATAATATGGATGATGAAGAAGATTTGTCTGTGAAGGTTTAGAATAAGAAGTAAGGTGTTTGCTAACGATTTCAGTAGACACTGAATCATTTGGATCCTTTGAAGGTAGGTTTAGTCTTTGTGATTTGTCCACAGCCTCCTTCATGGTCTGCTCAATCCGTTTTCCAGTTTCAAACCTTCTCTTTTTCTCAGCTTTACCACCATACTATTCTTTATCATCAAACTTTTGACTGTTAAAGTCATTTATAGTTTTTGCTGCTTCATCAGCATTTTTCCAATTTCGGAGAACTAGTTCATAGTTTGGGATGTTTTTCAGAAAATTCACATTCGAAGTATGTAAGTCTAGGAGATAGACGTTATATGTATAACTTTTGACGTAAAATTGTCGCGAAATTCAAAATACTGATTGCTAATTCCCAGTAGTTGGTGTGACAATTATTGTTACAGGATGTAGGTGAGTGCATGATGGGGTTTTAATGAATAAGTATAGTGGCTTTTCGGAGAGGCTTAAGTCGAAGGTTAATGAAGTTGTTGATAAGTTTACTGCTAATGTGGCGAGATATGAAAGGTTCCCCGGTAACAATGATGAAGGGGTAATTGTTATAATAAGGTTTATTCGTATAAAAAAATGAAGGTGATTTGCTGGAGCTGTGACAAAACTGTCTATTTTGGAAAGAGATTGAAAAATTATATTTGGTAATAAATATCAAAGGATCTGACACGGATACATGTTAAACTATAACTTTGGTTTTGAGAGCTTTTCAGATGCATGACAGTGGGTAATATGTGGTTGGATCATCATCTCGCATGTCTTTAGGAATTTTGAAGTGTTTGAACACATATTGTATTTGTTAATATGCATATGATGTTCTAAGATTTTGAATGATACAAATATTTTTGTGAGTTCCATGAATAGAAATGAGGTTCTAGGACAGTTTTGAAGTCAAAGTATAGTTTTGAAAGATGTAGGAATCTAAGAGTGATGCTTTCGGTTATATCTTGAATCGAATTCTGAGATTTCAAAATCAGAATATGTAATTAGATTTTGAATGAGTATGGTTGTTTTGATTTCTATAAAAGAATGTATATTGTTGTGAAAGTAGGGAGTATAATGGATTATTTGCTGAATCAGATTCGAAGAATGTAACATATTAATTGTGAATTTATATATCTCTCGGGTATTACCTACCCGTTAAAAAAAAATTTCACAATTAATATTTTGTACAAAAGAATTTTATTACAGTCTTTATGGAAATATATATGTGTATATTTCTTCAGATGTAATATTGATTTAATGAGTTAATATTAAATTAAACTCATTTGATTTATGGTTAAGGCTAAGATAGATAATTTCTAAACTTTAGAAATTACATAATCGCCGTAGAATGTTTCCCCAATGAAGTTATGAATCAATACTTCATCGTTGTGGTATTCCTTGGTATCTACATGGCGTATGACGTCGATGCTCGTGGGACAGATTGTGAAGTTGAGGTTTGCGATGCGGTTGTTGTTGGTGGTGGTAATGGTACTGTTGATGTTGTTGATGGTGGTACTGGTTATGCTGCTGGTGCTACTACTGGTGTTTGTAACCTTTGCACCATATTCTCCAAAGCCACTACCCGAGCGCGAAGCTCGTTGACTTCTTCTATTACACCGGGGTGATTGTCGGTTCGGACGAGCGGATAAATAAGATCTAGAATTTGGTGTAGTATATAATCATGACGAGATACTCTGGAAATGAGAGAGAAAATGGTGTTTCGGACAGGTTCGCCGGTAAGTGCTTCAGGTTCATTGCCAAGAGGGCAATGTGGTGTATGAAAGGGATCGCCTTCTTCTTGTCTCCAATGGTTAAGTAGATTACGAACCCATCCCTAATTCATCCAGAATAGATGATGGCTAATTGGTTGATCCATTCCGGTCACGCTGCTTTCGGAGCTCATGTGGAAATCCATATCGGCATAGCTGTCGGAATCCGAGGAACTCGAACTGGTTAAGGGATCCATCTTGTATGATCAGGGAAAGAATTTTTTTGGTAAGAAATAGATTGTAGAATTTAGATTTGGTATTCTTCAATATATAATTTACATATGTATATATAATACCAAAATCCCATAAATTACGGATGAATCTTTGAAAGATGTCAGTCAAAACAGTAACAGATATGCTAAGATAAGAATTCGTCTATACACTATTATGCAATAAATGTAGGAAAACGCATCTAGACTTAAGAATAATAAGCAGGTAATTTCCTAAGGATGGTAAGTAGATGATTTCCGACTAAAAATGATAAGCAAAACTTTTGACATGCAGACACGGTCGAAGTCCAGACTCACTAATGCATCTTAACAACTATCAGTTAGACACACTAATGCAAGACCAGGTTCGCTAAGACCACCGCTCTGATACCAACTGAAAGGACCCGTTCATATACATTATAAACGATTCACAATAGTTGATTACATCGCGAGGTATTTGACCTCTATATGATATGTTTTACAAACATTGCATTCGTTTTTAAAAGACAAACTTTCTTTACATCAAAAATTGACGTCATGCATACCATTTCATATTACATCCAACTATAATTGACTTAATATTAATCTTGATGAACTCAACGACTCGAATGCAACGTCTTTCAAAGTATGTCTTGAATGACTCCAAGTAATATCCTTAAAATGAGCTAATGCACAGCGGAAGAATTCTTTAATACCTGAGAATAAACATGCTTTAAAGTGTCAACCAAAAGGTTGGTGAGTTCATTAGTTTATCATAATCCATCATTTCCGTAATAGTAATAGACCACAAGATTTCAGTTTCTATAAATATCCGTACACTCGCAAGTGTATAAAAGTATTCTATAAGTTGTAGGCACCCGGTAACAATCTTTAACGTTCATGTTTTACCCTCTGAAGTACACCAGATCAGGTGTGTTTAAAATAACCTCGAAGTACTAAAGCACCCCATAGTCAGGATGGGGTTTGTCAGACCCAATAGATCTATCTTTAGGATTCGCGCCTACCGTACATAGACAAGTAGTTTAATGTTACCAAGCTAGGGGTATATTTCTGGTTTAAACCCACATAGAATTAGTTTTAGTACTTGTGCCTATTTCGTAAAATATTTATAAATCAGCGCATGTATTCTCAGCCCAAAAATATATATAAAAAGGGAGCAAATGAAACTCACAATACTGTATTTCGTAGCAATTATATATATGACGGCACTGAACAAGTGCAGTGTTTGTCTCGGATTCACGAACCTATATTAAGTATATATATTTATATGTTGGTCAATATCTGTCTAACAATTTAGGTCAAGTCGTAGTGTATCACAATCCTAATGCTCGAGACCGACATGCAAAAGTCAACAAAAGTCAACTTGACCCAAAATGACTTCCAAAATCTATACATGTTTATTATATAACTTATATATAGTAGTTTTATATATTTAAATATATTTATCAGATCTTATTATACTAAATAATACAAGTCATTTATTAATAAATAAAAATTTATATTAAAATTCATATATGATAAAAATATACTTTTATATATCTCAAATAATAAAATTTATAAAATTCACTTAATATCATAAAAATATAGTGGTATGTATTATTAATGTAATTACATTACGTGTGGTAAAAATATCTTTGTACGCATTATTTATTTGATAAAATAATATTGATAATAATAATAATGATAAAAATAATAAAATGATAGTTTCAATAAAAATATTAATTTTTAGTAATAAAGATAATTTTAGTAATAACATCAACTGATAACAGTTATAATAATCGTTTTAATAATAATATTAAAATTAATGATAATTCAGTTGACCATATCTTTTAATCCGTTCATCGAAACCACACGATTTCTAAATGAAAAGTTATTAATTTTTTTCTTCAGATTTTCAACGACATGCATATCATATAACTTATCTCAGTAGCATATGTATCAAATTCGTGATTTATCATAAACTATTTAACGACGAAACTAAGCATACAAACATGCATAATCATATATACTCGAGCACTAGTCAGGGATACACTATTAATATATAAAAGATAAGATATGAATGCTCACGTATCAATATTGTGATTCAATATTGCAGGAAAGTACGTAGACGCAACGAAAATGATAAACGTTAGGTTGACCTCACGAGCAATACCCTCGATCAATACCCATAACCTTCATAGCTATAACCCATAATTTCCTTAGCTCTATCCCATTTGAAAACTTATTTTGAAATCGTCTGAATATAACTCCGTCGTAGTATTTTATGTACACTAATAATATCTTGAAATAATACTAAGTAATATATATATATATATATATATATATATATATATATATATATATATATATATATATATATATATATATATATATGTAATTCGATTGAGAGAGTTTAGAGAAATATATTTTCAAGTTTCTATGAAATAATGAAACCTATTGAATTCTATTTATAATAGATTTTTGAATTATTAAAGTGAATTATTAAAGTATGAATTATTAAAGTGAATTATTAAAATATGAATTATTAAAGTGAATTATTAAAGTATGAATTATTAAAGTGAATTATTAAAGTATGAATTATTAAAGTGAATTATTAAAGTATGAATTATTAAAGTGAATTATTAAAGTGAATTATTAAAGTATGAATTATTAAAGTTAAAGTAAAGTAAAAGTAAAGTAAAGGTAAAGTTAAAGTATAGTAAAAGTATAAAACTATGTACGTATAATACACGTATAAAAATATATATAATATTAATTTAAATCGTTATATATATATATATATATATATATATATATATATATATTTAATAAAATAAAATATAAATATCGTTATCTTTATCATACTGGTTAAGTAATGAGTTGTAAAAAAAAAATAGATTTCTTAAATCACAGTGGACCTCATAACATAGGCCCGTAATCATATCATAATGTATCTGATAATTCAATCATTTGATATTATCTCTTAATTCTGTCGATAAATATATCGAAACAAATATGTTTATGTAAAGTATCATATATCTAATACTTTGTTAATGTTTTCAGTTAATATTATATATTATATATACATATCTATATACACATAATTGTTCGTGAATCGTCGAACACGGTCAAAGGGTAATTGATTACATGAATGTAGTTCTAAACTTTTTGAGATTCAACATTACAAATTCTGCTTATCGTGTCAGAAATATATAAAGGTTAAGTTTAAATTTGGTCGGAAATTTCCGAGTCGTCACACAACACGTCCAGTTTACTTGTCCCGTATATTACCTTTCGGTAAACTACCGTCCGGTTGTAAAGGAAAGCGTTGAACAAGCAACTGTTAAGGCAATGTCTAATGACATGCATTTGATTATGGTCTATAACTTGTCGGACGCAATTACTATCCTTAGTAGGAGCAATAGTAAAGCTCACCCTTATAATTTTTCGGTCTGGCACAAGGTCCTGTCTTTGACCATGCTATGCAACCACCGTTCTTACGGTTGACACCCGATTTGGTTCAGGTGACCTAATGAATTCCAGGTGAATTCCTAGGATTTTACGTTCAATGGTAATGAACGCATTGAAAATAGGGTTTTCAGAAAACAAATCGGTTTGTAATTTTGATCAAAATATTTTCTCGTTCAAGCTCGAGTTTAGATATCATTGAATTCCATGAGTTTGAATTCTCAATCTTTAAGGTCAATCTCAAGGATTGAGTAATATCAGTCTTAAAAGCTGATTTTTAATCTTTAAGGAGATTATCCTTTCTGGGGATCTGATTCATTAGTCTTATCCAGCTAATTTGCATGGTGCCCCCCCCCCCATTGTACGAGATAAATCCTTCTCATGGTTAGGATAAATCTGACCACTTGGCGACCCTGTTTAATGCTGAGGTCCGTGGATTTCCTGCTGATTTTAGTGATGACTTTTCTAGTTTTTTCGTCAACCAACAGTTGGTCTGGACGACAACTTCTTGACCTAAATCAAGAAGCGCGTGTCTTTTTCGGAAGACTTTACTTCCTTTTAATGATGGAATTGATTCATCGTGTAGATCCATCTCTTCTTTTCTTTCATCGGGTAAAACAGTTTAGTTTAGTCCAAAGCAAAAGTATTTTCAGTTATTTGTACAAAAATATGTGATATATGTTTTGAATAATTTGGAGAATTTTCCCACACTTGGCTTTTATTTTCCTTTTTATCGTCCTCTATTCCATTTTAAATGAATTTTAACATTTTGGTTTGTTTCTCAATTTATGTCCTTTCCGAGGTAACAATAATTTCGGTGTTAAAACCTAGTTTTATCGTTCATAAATATGTATAAACATGATTTTGAGTTCATTTAATTGAAAATTTTGTAAAATTTTACTAGAATTGGGTAGTCAGTATATAAGACTAGGGCTGTTCCTTATTATCAGAGAGCACTAGATTCTAATACAACTACTGCTTTACTAGTATTTTTAATGGTAACCAAGTGTATAAATAAAAAAATTTTAAAATCCGAAATAATTTAACCCCTTCCCACACTTAAGATCTTGCAATGCCCTCATTTGCAAGAAATCAGTAACAATTTAAATTATTGAGGGTGATTTGTGTGAAAATGATTAAATTTTTACCAAAGTTTCCAAATATATTGGCGTTTGTTTGCTGAATGATAAATGGTGCACATCATTTATTCATTCCGTCTTGTAGTTATTTCACATATATTTTGCATCTTGTCGTCAAAATTAGTTGCTTTTGCTGAACTTAATGCCAGTCTTTGAAAATGCGTTGTTTTACCCTGTTGTGTACATAAGATAAACTGCAAACATATATACATATTTTTGAAGTTTGGTATATTACCCCACATTCAAAAATTATTAAAATCTAAGAATAAAAGTTAGAAAATTATAAAAACTTTTACAATATTAACATAAGTATTAAACGTATCAACATTACAAATTACAAAATAAATAAAACTAAGTAGACTAGGGATGATACTGGTACCAATAGGGGTTCCAGGCATAACCATAGGTGCTATAGAATGCTTCGGCAGGGTTATACGTAGGATACGGTGGTTGCATCTCTATAGACCAGGGAGGGAATATGGGTTTTGGTGTAGGAATATAGTTTCTACCTATATGTTGGCAATGAGCTATGATTTGGTTCTGATGAACTTGCCAATCTTCAAATGCTCTCTGTCTAGCATTTTCGTACTCCTGTGAAGCTATAAACCTTTGCATTTCTTGCATCTCATTTCCCCCTCCTACATTACCTTGCTGTTGGTTTCTCTCAACCTGTGGATGTCTACCATGGTATTGTACTGCGGCGTTATTTCGCCTCTTCAAAACTTTTGCACCATGGTATACATTTAAACCTATAGTATCGCGGGGTTCTGGTTCTTCGACTAATAATCCCCCTTGACTTATATCCACACCGAGATATTCAGCAATCAAAGTAATAAAAATACCACCTCCTATTATGCTATGCGGTCTCATCCCCCGAACCATAGCTGATAAATAATAACCCACAAAATACGGTATACTTACAGCGCTTTGTGGGTCTCGAATACACATATGGTAAAACAAATCCTGTTCATTTACCTTTTTCTTGTTCTTACCCCTTTGTGTAATCGAATTAGCTAAAAACCTATGAATTACTCTTAATTCAGCTCTATCTATATCCAAATAAGAGTAATTTCCCCCTTTGAAACGGTGATGGCTTGTCATTTGACTCCACACACCGTGTGTATCAAAATTTTCATCTATCTTTCTACCATTTAGTATCAATCCTCTACAATCGGCAGATGCTAACTCCTCAGGCGTATATATACGTAAAGCCTGAGCCATGTCTAGTAAAGACATGTGGCGCATCGAACCTCCTAACAAAAATCTAATAAAAGATCGATCGGTTAAACTAGCTACCCGATCATTTAATTCTATACTACACAAGAATTCTTCACACCATACTTTATATACAGGTCTACGCATGGTGAATAAACGTACCCAGTCATTAAAAGTAGAATTACCATACCTCTGTACAAGTAATTCCCTAATTGGCCCGGCCAATTCTACAGCTTCTAAGGGTTCCCATTCTATGACCCTCGGTACCTCAACAACCTTAGAATGAAGAGTATGCAAACCCCTTTGGTATTTTAGATAATCTATCCAAAGTCTGTCAAATCTCAGGTTCGGGTGCAACTCTTCCAAGTGCATATCAGAAAAGGTCATGACTGGATGAGGTATATCCTGCTTGTAGTAATTATCCACCTCCTGTTGTTCTGCATTCTCAGCAGGAGCATTACGAGCTTGGGATGAAGATTCACCCCTTTCAGTCTGCAAAACACATCAAACACAAATTTTTTTGTGCATCCAAATATGCATTAGTGTCAGCAAAATCATCAATCAAAATAATTACAATGACATGATCAATTTATATCAAACTTAAGCTCATTTTCACATTTTTATCAAATCTACGCTTTTTCAAATAAGCATATACGAAAATGTTCGTCAAGTTCATAAGCATTCAACTCAAATAACATGTCAAAATAATCATTACTAGCAATTAAACAAGTTTCAAATGGCATTATCTCTCAAAAATCAAGTTCATGAATTTTAGACTTGAAAAAGTCCACTTTAATTCTCAAAATCATGTTTAGGCTCAAAGTTTGGATCATTTAACTACCTAAACATCTTACACTACTTAATTTAGCAACAATTCATGACAAAAATCGGCCATAACCTGTTTATATCAAAAAGCCCCAAATTTGCTCAAGAACACAAACCCTAGATTACTTAAAATTTGAAGTTTAAGACTTCTAATCATGTTAAACAGCATCAATCTAGGTTATACAAGCATAATACATAAACAATTTAAGCCTAATTACACTAAAAAGCATCAAAATCAAATTGGGGAAAAAATTACTCAAGAACACTAATTTCGGATTAAATGGTGTTTAGGTGTAGAAATTTACCGTTTTTCTTGAGTAATTCCTTGATAGCATCCTTCTCAACATGATTTTAGTAAAAAATTTGGTGATTAACGGTTAAAAATTGTGATTTTGGGGCGTATTTTTCGGGTTTTTCGTGCAGTATGTTCGCAGTTTTTTTTCTGTGGGTTTTGTGTGGACTGAGCTGTTTCAGCTCTTATTTTTTTTCTGTAATCCAACCCCTCCGCGAGTCGCGGTGTTTAAGGCTTCAAACTCCGCGAGTCGCGGAGTTTGCTTTTTTTTTTTTTTTTAATATCTTATATTAATTAAAACAATTAAGTAATTAATTTTAAAATTTTGTTTCCCTTGTTATTTTAGGACGAGGTCGTTTCGGATCGATGTCCTAGTCCGTCCCTCGACAAAATTTTAAAATTTGTCTTTTTGTAGCGATTGTTTTAAAAGCTAAGATTTTTGGTTTTTTTTAATGTTTTTGGCATACTTTAATTCAATAAGATTAAAAATAATGATAATAAAAGTTCTCGTCCCTCCCTTGGGTAAAGCAATTTCGGTTCAAAGACCTAGTCTTCAACTTACGACGAATTTTAAAAATTATATTTTTAACTTAATGAGATAAAGTAAATTTTTGTTTTTAAATTCACACAATTTAAATATAAAATTCAAAATTAATATTAAAAATTCACACCAAACTTACAATTTAAAATGTATAAAATTAAAAATTCATATTTAAAAATTAAAAATTCACACCAAACTTAATTTAAAAATTTATATTATAAATTCACACCAAACTTACAATTTAAAATGCATAACATTAAAAATTCACACCAAACTTATATTAATTTTTTCAAATATTTACAATTTTAAAAATATTGTTTTTACAAAGTTTACAATATTAATTTAAGATTTATATATTAATTTTAAAAACATGGTAAAAATAAAATTAAAAATCTTTTTGGCTTTTTATCCCACTTTAATCAATCAAATATTATCAAAAATATGCGCCCCTCTTTTCGGTAAAGTAATTTCGGTTCCAAGACCTAATTTAACTCATGACGAATTTTTGAAATATTTTGGGTTGATTGATTAAAGATATTTATACCTTAAGAATAAACGTTAAATTTCGCAGTGATGTAATAAATTTTTGAATGATATCAATAATTTCGGTCGCCAAACCTAATTTTATTCAATACCAATTTAATACTTTTTAGCGAACAAATTAGCGTTTATTATCAAAAGGTTAAAAATAAAAAAAATAAAAATAAAAACTGTACAAACATACCTGTGAAATAGATTTATTAGTTATATGATCTATCCCATTCATAAGATAGTCGGTTTAATTGGTTTTCCATAGCTACATAGGCGTAACCTCGAGCATTCAGTGTCTTTTCTTCTAAACATATGAACGGTCCGTCTCTGCATAAAGTACCAAATTCGGTATTTGAATAGGTTTGATTATTTGAACATTTACCTCCATGTGACCATTTTCCGCATTTGTGACATCTTTCTAGGTGTCGTGCTCTTCTTTTCGCTGCGGATTTTGATTTTCCTTTACCAAATTGTAACTTATTATCTTCGCATCTGGATTCTTTTCTAACTCCGTCCATTCTTTCTCTGATTACTGATACTAGTTCACTCGGTAGTATGTCATTATTACGTTTAGTGATCAAAGCGTGTAGCATTAGACCATGGTTTAGTTCACAGGCAGTCTTCATTTTGTAAAAACCTAAAAAAAATAAAAATTCAGAATGGGGGAAGAAGACTAGTTCTTTAGGGTCTGCTAGGGAAAGACCATTCGGGTTCCATTTTTGAGAACTACACGAAAACAAACAATCTAACTCTAACAGAAATACATATTATCCTTTAAAGACTTGATTCTCCCCACACTTAGTTAGCTGTGGTGTCGAAATTGTGATTAACTTCGTTGTCGACTTCCATCGGACCATGTATGAGAAATGTCCCGTTCTTATTGATTAAAAACGTTCCATATTAATTGATTTCGTTGCGAGGTTTTGACCTCTATATGAGACGTTTTTCAAAGACTGCATTCATTTTAAAACAAACCATAACCTTTATTTCATCAATAAAGGTTTAAAAAGCTTTACGTAGATTATCAAATAATGATAATCTAAAATATCCTGTTTACACACGACCATTACATAATGGTTTACAATACAAATATGTTACAACAAAATAAGTTTCTTGAATGCAGTTTTTACACAATATCATACAAGCATGGACTCCAAATCTCGTCCTTATTTAAGTATGCTACAGCGGAAGCTCTTAATAATCACCTGAGAATAAACATGCTTAAAACGTCAACAAAAATGTTGGTGAGTTATAGGTTTAACCTATATATATCAAATCATAATAATAGACCACAAGATTTCATATTTCAATACACATCCCATACATAGAGATAAAAATCATTCATATGGTGAACACCTGGTAACCGACATTAACAAGATGCATATATAAGAATATCCCCATCATTCCGGGACACCCTTCGGATATGATATAAATTTCGAAGTACTAAAGCATCCGGTACTTTGGATGGGGTTTGTTAAGCCCAATAGATCTATCTTTAGGATTCGCGTCAATTAGGGTGTCTGTTCCCTAATTCTTAGATTACCAGACTTAATAAAAAGGGGCATATTCGATTTCGATAATTCAACCATAGAATGTAGTTTCACGTACTTGTGTCTATTTTGTAAATCATTTATAAAACCTGCATGTATTCTCATCCCAAAAATATTAGATTTTAAAAGTGGGACTATAACTCACTTTCACAGATTTTTACTTCGTCGAGAAGTAAGACTTGGCCACTGTTGATTCACGAACCTATAACAATATATACATATATATTAAAGTATGTTCAAAATATATTTACAACACTTTTAATATATTTTGATGTTTTAAGTTTATTAAGTCAGCTGTCCTCGTTAGTAACCTACAACTAGTTGTCCACAGTTAGATGTACAGAAATAAATCAATAAATATTATCTTGAATCAATCCACGACCCAGTGTATACGTATCTCAGTATTGATCACAACTCAAACTATATATATATTGGAATCAACCTCAACCCTGTATAGCTAACTCCAACATTCACATATAGAGTGTCTATGGTTGTTCCGAAATATATATAGATGTGTCGACATGATAGGTCGAAACATTGTATACGTGTCTATGGTATCTCAAGATTACATAATATACAATACAAGTTGATTAAGTTATGGTTGGAATAGATTTGTTACCAATTTTCACGTAGCTAAAATGATAAAAATTATCCAATCTTGTTTTACCCATAACTTCTTCATTTTAAATCCGTTTTGAATGAATCAAATTGCTATGGTTTCATATTGAACTCTATTTTATGAATCTAAACAGAAAAAGTATAGGTTTATAGTCGGAAAAATAAGGTACAAGTCGTTTTTGTAAAGGTAGTCATTTCAGTCGAAAGAACGACGTCTAGATGACCATTTTAGAAAACATACTTCCACTTTGAGTTTAACCATAATTTTTGGATATAGTTTCATGTTCATAATAAAAATCATTTTCTCAGAATAACAACTTTTAAATCAAAGTTTATCATAGTTTTTAATTAACTAACCCAAAACAGCCCGCGGTGTTACTACGACGGCGTAAATCCGGTTTTACGGTATTTTTCGTGTTTCCAGGTTTTAAATCATTAAGTTAGCATATCATATAGATATAGAACATGTGTTTAGTTAATTTTAAAAGTCAAGTTAGAAGGATTAACTTTTGTTTGCGAACAAGTTTAGAATTAACTAAACTATGTTTTAGTGATTACGAGTTTAAACCTTCGAATAAGATAGTTTTATATATATGAATCGAATGATGTTATGAACATCATTACTACCTCAAGTTTAGTAGGTAAACCTACTGGAAGTGACAAGAAATGATCTAGCTTCAAAGGATCTTGGATGGCTTGAAAGTTCTTGAAGTAGGATCATGACACAAAAACAAGTTCAAGTAAGATTTTTGCTCGAATTAAGATAGTTTATAGTTATAGAAATTGAATCAAAGTTTGAATATGAATATTACCTTGAATAAGAAAGATAACCTACTGTATATAACAAAGGTTTCTTGATCTTAGATGATTACTTGGAATGGATTAGAAAGCTTGGAAGTAAATTAGTAAACTTGAAGGGATTTTTGAAGTATTCTTGAAGTGTTCTTCTTATGATGATTATAGCTTGATTCTTGAAGTGATTTTTGATGAAGATGATGACTAACTACTTGAAAAATACGTTCATAATAGTGTGGGTGTGTTGAGAGAGAATTAGAAAGAGATTTGGAAGTGAAATGGAGTGAATGATGAGTGTTAATTGGTGAGTGGTGAGTGGGGTTAAAAGGAGTTCTAGTTAGTTGACTAGCTCATGGTAGAAGTTAAAATTGATTAGTCATACATGACATAATCAAGAGTGGAATCCCATGCTAGTTCCTATTGGTATATACCCATAGTAAATACGTTTTGAAGCTGTGTATAATACGGGTAAGAATACGACTAGAATTCTTGATGAAAGAAAAGAATGGGAAAGTAATTGTAACCATTTTCGTTAAGTATGAGTGTTTTGATATATGTCTTGAAGTCTTCCAAAAGTATTTTAATACATCTAAATACACTACATGTATATACATTTTAACGGAGTCGTTAAGTCATCGTTAGTCGTTACATGTAAGTGTTGTTTTGAAACCTTTAAGTTAACGATCTCAATTAATGTTGTTAACCCATTGTTTATTATATCTAATGAGATGTTAAATTATTATATTATCATGATATTATGATATATTAATATATCTTAATATGATATATATACATTTAAATGTCGTTACAACGATAATCGTTACATATATGTCTCGTTTCGAAATCCTTAAGTTAGTAGTCTTGTTTATATGTATATAACTCATTGTTAATATACTTGTGGAGATACTTACTTATCATAATCTCATGTTAACCATATGTATATCCATATATATATCGTCAAGTCATTTTTACAAGTTTTAACGTTCGTGAATCGCCGGTCAACTTGGGTGGTCAATTGTCTATATGAAACATATTTCAATTAATCAAGTCTTAACAAGTTTGATTGCTTAACATGTTGGAAACATTTAATCATGTAAATATCAATCTCAATTAATATATATAAACATGGAAAAGTTCGGGTCACTACAGTACCTACCCGTTAAATAAATTTCGTCCCGAAATTTTAAGCTGTTGAAGGTGTTGACGAATCTTCTGGAAATAGATGCGGGTATTTCTTCTTCATCTGATCTTCACGCTCCCAGGTGAACTCGGGTCCTCTACGAGCATTCCATCGAACCTTAACAATTGGTATCTTGTTTTGCTTAAGTCTTTTAACCTCACGATCCATTATTTCGACGGGTTCTTCGATGAATTGGAGTTTTTCATTGATTTGGATTTCATCTAACGGAATAGTGAGATCTTCTTTAGCAAAACATTTCTTCAAATTTGAGACGTGGAAAGTGTTATGTACAGCCGCGAGTTGTTGAGGTAACTCAAGTCGGTAAGCTACTGGTCCGACACGATCAATAATCTTGAATGGTCCAATATACCTTGGATTTAATTTCCCTCGTTTACCAAATCGAACAACGCCTTTCCAAGGTGCAACTTTAAGCATGACCATCTCTCCAATTTCAAATTCTATATCTTTTCTTTTAATGTCAGCGTAGCTCTTTTGTCGACTTTGGGCGGTTTTCAACCGTTGTTGAATTTGGATGATCTTCTCGGTAGTTTCTTGTATAATCTCCGGACCCGTAATCTGTCTATCCCCCACTTCACTCCAACAAATCGGAGACCTGCACTTTCTACCGTAAAGTGCTTCAAACGGCGCCATCTCAATGCTTGAATGGTAGCTGTTGTTGTAGGAAAATTCTGCTAACGGTAGATGTCGATCCCAACTGTTTCCGAAATCAATAACACATGCTCGTAGCATGTCTTCAAGCGTTTGTATCGTCCTTTCGCTCTGCCCATCAGTTTGTGGATGATAGGCAGTACTCATGTCTAGACGAGTTCCTAATGCTTGCTGTAATGTCTGCCAGAATCTTGAAATAAATCTGCCATCCCTATCAGAGATAATAGAGATTGGTATTCCATGTCTGGAGACGACTTCCTTCAAATACAGTCGTGCTAACTTCTCCATCTTGTCATCTTCTCTTATTGGCAGAAAGTGTGCTGATTTGGTGAGACGATCAACTATTACCCAAATAGTATCAAAACCACTTGCAGTCCTTGGCAATTTAGTGATGAAATCCATGGTAATGTTTTCCCATTTCCATTCTGGGATTTCGGGTTGTTGAAGTAGACCTGATGGTTTCTGATGCTCAGCTTTGACCTTAGAACACGTCAAACATTCTCCTACATATTTAGCAACATCGGCTTTCATACCCGGCCACCAAAAATGTTTCTTGAGATCCTTGTACATCTTCCCCGTTCCAGGATGTATTGAGTATCTGGTTTTATGAGCTTCTCTAAGTACCATTTCTCTCATATCTCCAAATCTTGGTACCCAAATCCTTTCAGCCCTATACCGGGTTCCGTCTTCCCGAATATTAAGATGCTTCTCCGATCCTTTGGGTATTTCATCCTTTAAATTTCCTTCTTTTAAAACTCCTTGTTGCGCCTCCTTTATTTGAGTAGTAAGGTTATTATGAATCATTATATTCATAGATTTTACTCGAATGGGTTCTCTGTCCTTCCTGCTCAAGGCATCGGCTACCACATTTGCCTTTCCCGGGTGGTAACGAATCTCAAAGTCGTAATCATTCAATAATTCAATCCACCTACGCTGCCTCATATTCAGTTGTTTCTGATTAAATATGTGTTGAAGACTTTTGTGGTCGGTATATATAATACTTTTGACCCCATATAAGTAGTGCCTCCAAGTCTTTAATGCAAAAACAACCGCGCCTAATTCCAAATCATGCGTCGTATAATTTTGTTCGTGAATCTTCAATTGTCTAGACGCATAAGCAATCACCTTCGTTCGTTGCATTAATACACAACCGAGACCTTGCTTTGATGCGTCACAATAAATCACAAAATCATCATTCCCTTCAGGCAATGACAATATAGGTGCCGTAGTTAGCTTTTTCTTCAATAACTGAAACGCTTTCTCTTGTTCATCATTCCATTCAAATTTCTTCCCTTTATGCGTTAATGCAGTCAAGGGTTTTGCTATTCTGGAAAAGTCTTGGATGAACCTTCTGTAGTAACCAGCTAGTCCTAAAAACTGGCGTATGTGTTTCGGAGTTTTCGGGGTTTCCCACTTTTCAACAGTTTCTATCTTTGCCGGATCCACCTTAATACCTTCCTTGTTCACTATGTGACCGAGGAATTGAACTTCTTCCAACCAAAATGCACACTTTGAAAACTTAGCGTACAATTCTTCCTTCCTCAATACTTCTAACACCTTTCTCAAATGTTCACCGTGTTCTTGGTCATTCTTTGAGTAAATAAGTATGTCATCAATGAAAACAATGACAAACTTGTCAAGGTATGGTCCACACACTCGGTTCATAAGGTCCATGAACACAGCTGGTGCATTAGTTAAACCAAACGGCATGACCATAAACTCGTAATGACCGTAACGTGTTCTGAAAGCAGTCTTTGGAATATCATCTTCTTTCACCCGCATTTGATGATACCCGGAACGTAAGTCAATCTTTGAATAAACAGACGAGCCTTGTAGTTGATCAAATAAGTCGTCGATTCTCGGTAGTGGGTAGCGGTTCTTGATGGTAAGTTTGTTCAACTCTCGGTAGTCGATACACAACCTGAATGTACCATCTTTCTTCTTGACAAACAAAACAGGAGCTCCCCACGGTGATGTGCTTGGTCGAATGAAACCACGCTCTAAAAGTTCTTGTAATTGGCTTTGCAGTTCTTTCATCTCGCTGGGTGCGAGTCTGTAAGGAGCACGAGCTATTGGTGCAGCTCCTGGTACAAGATCTATTTGAAATTCAACGGATCGCTGTGGGGGTAATCCCGGTAATTCTTTCGGAAATACATCGGGAAATTCTTTTGCAATGGGAACATCATTGATGCTCTTTTCTTCAGTTTGTACTTTCTCGACGTGTGCTAGAACAGCATAGCAACCTTTTCTTATTAGTTTTTGTGCCTTCAAATTACTAATAAGATGTAGCTTCGTGTTGCCCTTTTCTCCGTACACCATTAAGGGTTTTCCTTTTTCTCGTATAATGCGAATTGCATTTTTGTAACAAACGATCTCCGCTTTCACTTCTTTCAACCAGTCCATACCGATTATCACATCAAAACTCCCTAACTCTACTGGTATCAAATCAATCTTAAATGTTTCGCTAACCAGTTTAATTTCTCGATTCCGACATATATTATCTGCTGAAATTAATTTACCATTTGCTAATTCGAGTAAAAATTTACTATCCAAAGGCGTCAATGGACAACTTAATTTAGCACAAAAATCTCTACTCATATAGCTTCTATCCGCACCCGAATCAAATAAAACGTAAGCAGATTTATTGTCAATAAGAAACGTACCCGTAACAAGCTCCGGGTCTTCCTGTGCCTCTGCCGCATTAATATTGAAAACTCTTCCACGGCCTTGTCCATTCGTGTTCTCCTGGTTCGGGCAATTTCTAATAATATGGCCTGGTTTTCCACATTTATAACAAACTACATTGGCATAACTTGCTCCGACACTACTTGCTCCGCCACCACTCGTTCCGACACCATTTGTTCCTTTCGTTCTATTAACCCCTGGTCCGTAGACCTCACACTTCGCCGCGCTATGACCATTTCTTTTACACTTGTTGCAAAATTTGGTGCAGAACCCCGAGTGATTCTTTTCACACCTTTGGCATAGCTGCTTCTGATTATTGTTGTTGTTGCGGTTATTATTGTTATTGGGATGATTGTTGTAGTTGCTGTTGTTGTTGTTGTTGTTGTTGTTGTTGTTGTTGGGCCGTTTGTTGTAGTTGCGATTGATGTTGCGATTGTTGGGATAATTGTTGCGATTATTGTTGTAATTACTGTTGTTGTTGTATTGGTGATTCTTATCACCGTTTTCCTCCCACTTTCTTTTGACTTGCTTCACATTGGCCTCTTCAGCAGTCTGTTCTTTAATTCTTTCTTCAATCTGGTTCACTAGTTTGTGAGCCATTCTACATGCCTGTTGTATGGAGGCGGGCTCGTGTGAACTTATATCTTCTTGGATTCTTTCCGGTAATCCTTTCACAAACGCGTCGATCTTCTCTTCCTCATCTTCGAATGCTCCCGGACACAATAGGCACAATTCTGTGAATCGTCTTTCGTACGTGGTAATATCAAATCCTTGGGTTCGTAACCCTCTAAGTTCTGTCTTGAGCTTATTGACCTCGGTTCTGGGACGGTACTTCTCGTTCATCAAGTGCTTGAATGCTGACCACGGTAGTGCGTACGCATCGTCTTGTCCCACTTGCTCTAGATAGGTATTCCACCATGTTAACGCAGAACCTGTAAAGGTATGCGTAGCGTACTTCACTTTGTCCTCTTCAGTACACTTACTTATGGCAAACACCGATTCGACCTTCTCGGTCCACCGTTTCAATCCGATCGGTCCTTCGGTTCCATCAAATTCCAAAGGTTTGCAGGCAGTGAATTCTTTGTAGGTGCATCCTACACGATTTCCTGTACTGCCAGATCCAAGGTTATTGTTGGTATATAGCGCAGCCTGTACTGCGGCTATGTTTGAAGCTAGAAAAGTACGGAATTCCTCTTCATTCATATTCACGGTGTGTCGAGTAGTCGGTGCCATTTCCTTCAAAATAGTCAAATGGAACAAGTTAATCATACAGAATATTAAGAGTAGTTAATAGTATTTCGTAGCATAATATGAACTCATTTATAAAAGCTTTTTCTTCATATTAGCGTTTTATAAGTTTAAATTCGGGTAGTACCTACCCGTTAAGTTCATACTTAGTAGCTAATATACAATTCAACTACTACAATTCTATATGAAAAACTGATTATAATAATATTTCGCGTTCAAACTTTTACACAATATTTTACAAACTTACAATACCGCTTATTTTACATATAGCATGAAATATAGCACACAATAAATTTGATACAAGATGGTTGTGAAGATAATTCTAGCTAGTACACAAGTCGTTCAGCAAAGGCAATAAAGACACGTAATTCATACGTCCAGAAACAAGTCATGCATTCTGGTTTTACTAGGATTACTTCCCATCCTTGGTCTTGTGGAACATAACCGTTATGGCCGTTGATAAGACAGCGTGTTGTAACGTCGTCAAAGGGACGAGGGTTACGTAATGACCAACAGTCTCGTAATAACCTAAAAACCTCATTTCTTACCCCAATTACCGACTCCGTCACTTGAGGGAACGTTTTGTTTAATAGTTGTAGCCCGATGTTCTTGTTCTCACTTTGGTGAGAAGCGAACATTACTAACCCGTAAGCATAACATGCTTCTTTATGTTGCATGTTAGCCGCTTTTTCTAAATCACGAAGTCCTATATTTGGATATACTGAGTCAAAATAATTTCTTAACCCGTTGCGTAAAATAGCATTTGGGTTCCCCGCAATATATGCGTCAAAGTAAACACATCGTAACTTATGGATTTCCCAATGTGATATCCCCCATCTTCCGAACGAAAGCCTTTTATAAACCAAATCATTCTTGGAACGTTCTTCGAATGTCTTACAAACTGATCTCGCCTTAAATAGTTGTGCCGAGGAATTCTGACCGACTCTAGACAAGATTTCATCAATCATGTCTCCGGGTAGGTCTCTTAAAATATTGGGTTGTCTATCCATTTTGTGTTTTTATACTGTAAAATAGACAAGAGTTAGATTCATAAAAAAAATACTTATTAATACAATCAATTTTTACATATATCATAAAGCATAAGCACACTATATTACATATATTACACCACACGAATACAACTATCTTATTCCGACTCGCTTGTTTCTTCTTCTTCGGTTTTGGTTCGTTTTGCCAAGTTTCTAGGGATATATGATGTTCCCCTAATACGAGCCGTAATTTTCCACATTGGTTTAGAAAAACCTGGTGGTTTAGAGGTTCCCGGGTCATTGTTACAACTTAAGGACTTCGGGGGTTGACGATACATATAAAGTTCATCGGGGTTGGAATTAGATTTCTCTATTTTTATGCCCTTTCCCTTATTATTTTCTTTTGCCTTTTTAAATTCAGTTGGGGTAATTTCTATAACATCATCGGAATTCTCGTCGGAATCCGATTCATCGGAGAATTGGTAATCCTCCCAATATTTTGCTTCCTTGGCGGAAACACCATTGACCATAATTAACTTTGGTCGGTTGGTTGAGGATTTTCTTTTACTTAACCGTTTTATTATTTCCCCCACCGGTTCTATTTCTTCATCCGGTTCCGATTCTTCTTCCGGTTCCGATTCTTCTTCCGGTTCCGACTCTTCTTCCGGTTCCTCTTTGGGAACTTGTGAATCAGTCCACAAATCATTCCAATTTACATTTGACTCTTCATTATTATTAGGTGAGTCAATGGGACTTGTTCTAGAGGTAGACATCTATCACATAATATCAAACACGTTAAGAGATTAATATATCACATAATATTCATATGTTAAAAATATATAGTTTCCAACAAAAATGTTAAGCAATCATTTTTAAAGAAAACACGGTCGAAGTCCAGACTCACTAATGCATCCTAACAAACTCGATAAGACACACTAATGAAAAATTCTGGTTCTCTAAGACCAACGCTCGGATACCAACTGAAATGTCCCGTTCTTATTGATTAAAAACGTTCCATATTAATTGATTTCGTTGCGAGGTTTTGACCTCTATATGAGACGTTTTTCAAAGACTGCATTCATTTTAAAACAAACCATAACCTTTATTTCATCAATAAAGGTTTAAAAAGCTTTACGTAGATTATCAAATAATGATAATCTAAAATATCCTGTTTACACACGACCATTACATAATGGTTTACAATACAAATATGTTACAACAAAATAAGTTTCTTGAATGCAGTTTTTACACAATATCATACAAGCATGGACTCCAAATCTCGTCCTTATTTAAGTATGCTACAGCGGAAGCTCTTAATAATCACCTGAGAATAAACATGCTTAAAACGTCAACAAAAATGTTGGTGAGTTATAGGTTTAACCTATATATATCAAATCATAATAATAGACCACAAGATTTCATATTTCAATACACATCCCATACATAGAGATAAAAATCATTCATATGGTGAACACCTGGTAACCGACATTAACAAGATGCATATATAAGAATATCCCCATCATTCCGGGACACCCTTCGGATATGATATAAATTTCGAAGTACTAAAGCATCCGGTACTTTGGATGGGGTTTGTTAAGCCCAATAGATCTATCTTTAGGATTCGCGTCAATTAGGGTGTCTGTTCCCTAATTCTTAGATTACCAGACTTAATAAAAAGGGGCATATTCGATTTCGATAATTCAACCATAGAATGTAGTTTCACGTACTTGTGTCTATTTTGTAAATCATTTATAAAACCTGCATGTATTCTCATCCCAAAAATATTAGATTTTAAAAGTGGGACTATAACTCACTTTCACAGATTTTTACTTCGTCGAGAAGTAAGACTTGGCCACTGTTGATTCACGAACCTATAACAATATATACATATATATTAAAGTATGTTCAAAATATATTTACAACACTTTTAATATATTTTGATGTTTTAAGTTTATTAAGTCAGCTGTCCTCGTTAGTAACCTACAACTAGTTGTCCACAGTTAGATGTACAGAAATAAATCAATAAATATTATCTTGAATCAATCCACGACCCAGTGTATACGTATCTCAGTATTGATCACAACTCAAACTATATATATATTGGAATCAACCTCAACCCTGTATAGCTAACTCCAACATTCACATATAGAGTGTCTATGGTTGTTCCGAAATATATATAGATGTGTCGACATGATAGGTCGAAACATTGTATACGTGTCTATGGTATCTCAAGATTACATAATATACAATACAAGTTGATTAAGTTATGGTTGGAATAGATTTGTTACCAATTTTCACGTAGCTAAAATGATAAAAATTATCCAATCTTGTTTTACCCATAACTTCTTCATTTTAAATCCGTTTTGAATGAATCAAATTGCTATGGTTTCATATTGAACTCTATTTTATGAATCTAAACAGAAAAAGTATAGGTTTATAGTCGGAAAAATAAGGTACAAGTCGTTTTTGTAAAGGTAGTCATTTCAGTCGAAAGAACGACGTCTAGATGACCATTTTAGAAAACATACTTCCACTTTGAGTTTAACCATAATTTTTGGATATAGTTTCATGTTCATAATAAAAATCATTTTCTCAGAATAACAACTTTTAAATCAAAGTTTATCATAGTTTTTAATTAACTAACCCAAAACAGCCCGCGGTGTTACTACGACGGCGTAAATCCGGTTTTACGGTATTTTTCGTGTTTCCAGGTTTTAAATCATTAAGTTAGCATATCATATAGATATAGAACATGTGTTTAGTTAATTTTAAAAGTCAAGTTAGAAGGATTAACTTTTGTTTGCGAACAAGTTTAGAATTAACTAAACTATGTTCTAGTGATTACGAGTTTAAACCTTCGAATAAGATAGTTTTATATATATGAATCGAATGATGTTATGAACATCATTACTACCTCAAGTTTAGTAGGTAAACCTACTGGAAGTGACAAGAAATGATCTAGCTTCAAAGGATCTTGGATGGCTTGAAAGTTCTTGAAGTAGGATCATGACACAAAAACAAGTTCAAGTAAGATTTTTGCTCGAATTAAGATAGTTTATAGTTATAGAAATTGAATCAAAGTTTGAATATGAATATTACCTTGAATAAGAAAGATAACCTACTGTATATAACAAAGGTTTCTTGATCTTAGATGATTACTTGGAATGGATTAGAAAGCTTGGAAGTAAATTAGTAAACTTGAAGGGATTTTTGAAGTATTCTTGAAGTGTTCTTCTTATGATGATTATAGCTTGATTCTTGAAGTGATTTTTGATGAAGATGATGACTAACTACTGGAAAAATACGTTCATAATAGTGTGGGTGTGTTGAGAGAGAATTAGAAAGAGATTTGGAAGTGAAATGGAGTGAATGATGAGTGTTAATTGGTGAGTGGTGAGTGGGGTTAAAAGGAGTTCTAGTTAGTTGACTAGCTCATGGTAGAAGTTAAAATTGATTAGTCATACATGACATAATCAAGAGTGGAATCCCATGCTAGTTCCTATTGGTATATACCCATAGTAAGTACGTTTTGAAGCTGTGTATAATACGGGTAAGAATACGACTAGAATTCTTGATGAAAGAAAAGAATGGGAAAGTAATTGTAACCATTTTCGTTAAGTATGAGTGTTTTGATATATGTCTTGAAGTCTTCCAAAAGTATTTTAATACATCTAAATACACTACATGTATATACATTTTAACGGAGTCGTTAAGTCATCGTTAGTCGTTACATGTAAGTGTTGTTTTGAAACCTTTAAGTTAACGATCTCAATTAATGTTGTTAACCCATTGTTTATTATATCTAATGAGATGTTAAATTATTATATTATCATGATATTATGATATATTAATATATCTTAATATGATATATATACATTTAAATGTCGTTACAACGATAATCGTTACATATATGTCTCGTTTCGAAATCCTTAAGTTAGTAGTCTTGTTTATATGTATATAACTCATTGTTAATATACTTGTGGAGATACTTACTTATCATAATCTCATGTTAACCATATGTATATCCATATATATATCGTCAAGTCGTTTTTACAAGTTTTAACGTTCGTGAATCGCCGGTCAACTTGGGTGGTCAATTGTCTATATGAAACATATTTCAATTAATCAAGTCTTAACAAGTTTGATTGCTTAACATGTTGGAAACATTTAATCATGTAAATATCAATCTCAATTAATATATATAAACATGGAAAAGTTCGGGTCACTACAGTATGTAATGTTTAACTCTGTGACCATTAACTTTAAATTCAATCCCATTTGAATTTATTAATTCTATCGTTCCGTATGGGAAAACTCTTTTGACTATGAATGGTCCAGACCATCTTGATTTCAATTTTCCAGGAAATAGCTTGAATCGTGAATTGAAAAGAAGAACTCTGTCTCCTTCTTTAAATTCTTTTGAACTTCTGATTCTTTTATCATGCCATTTCTTCGTTCTTTCTTTATAGATTAACGAATTTTCATATGCTTCATGTCTTAATTCTTCTAATTCGTTTAGTTGACTTAGTTGTAGACGTCCAACTTCATGTAAATCAAGATTACATGTCTTCAAAGCCCAAAATGCTTTGTGTTCAATTTCTACTGGAAGATGACATGCTTTTCCATAAACAAGTCTAAAAGGTGTAGTTCCAATTGGAGTTTTGTAGGCTGTTCTAAAAGCCCAGAGTGCATCCTCCAATTTAATGGACCATTCCTTCGGATTTGATCCTACGGTTTTCTCTAGAATACGTTTTAAAGTTCGGTTGGTATTTTCAACTTGTCCACTTGTTTGTGGATGATATGCGGTGGAGATTTTATGAGTTACTCCATATCTTTTAAGAACTTTCTCAAGTTGATTATTACAGAAATGAGTACCCCGATCACTTATTAAAGCTTTCGGTGTTCCAAACCTTGCAAAAAGACGTTTTAAAAAGTTGACTACAACTCGTGCATCGTTAGTTGGGAGAGCTTGTGCTTCCGCCCATTTAGATACATAATCAATGGCTACGAGTATATATAGATTATTATGAGATTTTGGAAATGGACCCATAAAGTCAATACCCCAAATGTCAAATACTTCACATACTTGGATGACATTCTGTGGCATTTCATCACGTTGTCTTATTTTTCCGGCCCTTTGACAAGCATCACAGGATTTGCAAAGAAGGTGTGCGTCTTTGTAAATTGTAGGCCAATAGAATCCAGCATCATAAACTTTTCTTGCTGTTAGTTGAGGCCCATAATGCCCTCCTGTTGGTCCTGTGTGACAATGGTTTAATATTTTACTAGCTTCATCTCCAAATACACATCGGCGTATTATTCCATCTGGACAACTTTTAAACAGATGTGGATCTTCCCAAAAATAGTGTTTTATATCACTGAAGAATTTCTTTCGTCTTTGGTACGATAATCCTTTTTCAAGGAATCCACAAACTAAGTAGTTTGCATAGTCTGCAAACCATGGAATTTCTTTATAATCTATCTTCAATAGATATTCATCAGGAAAGTTGTCTTGTATGGCCGATTCATTTAGAACTTCTAATTCAGGAGTTTCAAGACGAGAAAGATGATCAGCGGCGAGATTTTCTGCTCCTCTTTTATCTCGGATTTCAATATCAAACTCTTGTAAAAGTAAGATCCAACGGATTAATCTTGGTTTAGCATCTTGTTTTGAAAATAGGTATCTAAGAGCAGAATGGTCGGTATAGACCACCGTTTTTGCTAGAACGAGATATGATCGAAATTTGTCAAAAGCAAAGACAATAGCAAGGAGTTCTTTTTCAGTAGTTGTATAGTTCGTTTGTGCTCCTTGTAACGTCTTACTAGCATAATATATAGGTTGAAATCGTTTTTCAATCCTTTGTCCTAAAATGGCTCCCATTGCAAAATCACTTGCATCGCACATTAGTTCAAATGGTAGATTCCAATTTGGTGTTATCATGATCGGCGCATTAGTGAGTTTCTCTTTAAGAATATTAAAAGATTTGATACACTCATCTGAAAAGATGAATGGAGCATCTTTTTCTAGGAGTTTATTCATAGGAGTGGCAATTTTAGAAAAATCTTTTATGAAACGTCGGTAAAAACCGGCATGCCCTAGAAAACTCCTAACCCCTCTAACATTGGTGGGATGTGGAAGTTTAGCAATTACATCTACTTTAGCTCTATCCACTTCAATTCCTTCTTTTGAAATTTTATGTCCAAGAACGATGCATTCTTTAACCATGAAATGGCATTTCTCCCAATTAAGTACTAGATTTGATTGTTCGCATCTAATAAGCATTCATTCAAGATTAACTAGACAAGATTCAAATGTATCACCGAAGACTAAAAAGTCATCCATGAAAACTTCCATGCATTCTTCTATCATGTCATGAAAAATCGCCATCATACACCTTTGAAAGGTTGCAGGGGCGTTACAAAGTCCAAATGGCATGCGTTTGTAAGCAAAAGTACCATAAGGGCACGTGAATGTGGTTTTCTCTTGATCTTCGGGTGCTATTGGAATTTGAAAATATCCGGAAAATCCATCTAGAAAACAATAGTAACTATTTCCGGCTAATCTTTCCAACATTTGATCTATGAAAGGTAAGGGAAAGTGATCTTTTCTGGTGGTGTCATTTAATTTTCTATAATCAATACATACACGCCATCCTGTTACAGTCCTAGTAGGAATAAGCTCATTTTTCTCATTTGTAATGACAGTCATGCCACCCTTCTTAGGCACGCATTGAACTGGGCTTACCCATGGACTATCAGAAATTGGATAAATTAAACCTGCGTCTAGCAGTTTAATAATCTCTTTCTTAACTACATCTTGCATATTAGGATTTAGTCTTCGTTGGCGTTGCACATACGTTTTATGACCTTCTTCCATAAGGATTTTATGTGTGCAATACGAAGGACTTATTCCTTTAATATCATGAATCTTCCATGCAATGGCTGGTTTATGAGCTTTCAACACAGAAATGAGTTATGATTTCTCATTTTCAGTAAGAGAAGACGATATTATTACAGGTAATTCAGATTCACCATGTAAATAAGCGTATTCCAAATGGTTTGAAAGTGGCTTTAACTCTAATTTCGGAGGTTCTTCTATCGATGATTTATATCGATATCTATCTTCTTCTTTTAGCATTTGAATTTCTTCTGTTGTTGGTTCATATCCATTAGCTATAAGTGTAGCTAACATTTCAGCTTCATCAATTGGTTCATTACCTTCTCCTAAAGAACATTCTCCTGTTCCTTGTAATTCTGGAAATTCTTCTAACAATTCTGCATGTGCATCTATAGTTTGAATATAATAACATGTATCATCTGCAGATTGCGGTTGTTGCATTGCTCTATCAACTGAAAAGGTAACACTCTCGTCCTCTATACTTAGGGTCAATTTCTTACCGAACACGTCTATCATTGCTTTAGCCGTGTTTAAGAATGGTCTTCCTAATATGAGAGGAACTTGAGAATCTTCTTCCATGTCCAAAACAACAAAATCTACTGGAAATACTAAAGTACCAACTTTAACTAGCATGTTCTCTATTATCCCTCTAGGATATTTTATTGATCTATCGGCTAGTTGTATGCTTATTCTGGTTGGTTTCAATTCTCCAAGGTCTAGTTTAGCATATAGTGAATATGGCATTAGATTTATACTAGCACCTAAATCTGCTAATGCTTCTATTGAACTAAGACTACCCAGAAAACATGGAATTGTGAAACTTCCTGGATCAGATAATTTTTCTGGTATCTTATTCAACAGCACTGCTGAACAATTAGCATTCATAGTAACAGCCGAGAGTTCTTCCATTTTCTTTCTATTTGAGATTAAATCTTTCAAGAATTTAGCATATCTAGGCATTCCTGAAATCACATCAATGAAAGGAAGATTTACATTTATCTGTTTAAACATATCCAAGAATTTGGATTGCTCGGCTTCAAGTTTCTCTTTCTTCATTTTACTCGGGTAAGGAAGTGGTGGTTGGTATGGTTTAACATAAGGTTTATCCTTAACTGTGTTATCTTCATTAACCTTTTCAACTACCGGTTCTTTTTCCTTATCTTGATCAGGTTGTGGTTCTTGTGGAGTAGGAATAGCTTCATCAGAAGTTACAGGTATTTCAGGTGGTTTAAGTGTTGTACCACTTCTTGTGGTAATGGCTTTAGCTGTTTCATTCCGGGGGTTAGCGTTTGTATCACTAGGTAGACTTCCCGGTTTTCTTTCACCTATTAACCTTGCTAGGTTACTTACTTCTTGTTTCAAGTTTTGAATAGAAGCTTGTTGATTTCTAAATGCTTGAGCACTTTGTTCATTAGTTTGTTTCTGAGATGTGAAAAACTGCGTTTGAGTTTCAACTAGCTTCGTCATCATATCTTCTAAATTCGGCTTTTTATCATCGGTTTGTTGTGGTGGTTTGTTTTGAAAATTAGGTCTTTGCTGATTGTAAGTATTATTGGATACTTGTTGATTGCTAGGACCTTGTTGGTTGTTGTATGGAATATTTCGATTATAATTCTGGTTTTGATTGTAAATTGGTCTTGGCGGTTGATAATTATTCTGATAATTATTTCCAGTCCTTTGGTTTATGTATGAAATATTCTCTCTTTGTTCCATTGTTAATTCAATACTGAGATAATCTTTTGTCAAATGTGGTCCTCCACACTGCTCACAACTAATTCGTATTGAGTGAATATCTTTAGTCATCTTTTCCATTTGTCTCTCCACAACATCTATCTTTGCAGAAATGGAATCTAAGTCATGGCTAGAATCGGCTCTAGCTGCTTTAGATGACCTAACGATATCTTTTTCTTGGTGCCACTCATGTGAGTGGGAAGCAGTGTTATCAATAATTTTGTAAGCATCAGTTTCGGTTTTCTTCATAATAGAACCACCAGCTGCTATATCGATGTCTTTCCTTGTAGTGATGTCGCATCCTTGGTAGAATATTTGTACTATTTGACAGGTGTCTAAACCATGTTGCGGACATCCTCTTAATAACTTTCCATATCTAGTCCATGCCTCATATAGAGTTTCATTTGGCTTCTGTGTAAACGTAACAATTTCTGCTTGAAGTCTTACGGCTATAGATGCCGGAAAGAATTGTTTAAGAAATTTTTCAACTAAAACGTCCCATGTATCGATTGCCCCTTCAGGTAACGATTCCAACCAATCTTTGGCTTCTCCCTTTAAAGTCCAGGGAAATAACATGAGATATATCTGTTCATCCTCCACTTCTCGGATTTTAAATAGTGTGCAGATCCTATTAAAGGTACGTAGATGTTCATTTGGATCTTCCTTCGGCGCACCACTAAATTGGCATTGATTAGTCACCATGTGTAGAATTTGTCCTTTGATTTCATAATCTGGCGCATTAATGTCTGGATGAGTAATTGCGTGACCTTGGCCAGTGCGTTTAGCTCTCATTCGGTCTTCCATACTTAAAGGTTCCAGATTCTCCATAATTGAATTTGTTGAATCGGAATCACTAGAAGATTCTGATTTAATGGTTCGTTCCTCAACAATCTCTGTTTGAATGATTGGTGGTTCCGAAGGAAAGTTTAGTGGTTCAGGATCTACGAATCGTTCCTGAATATTCTCCGGATTCTCAATTGTGAGGTCGGGTTCAAAAAATGGATTATCGGAAATTTGAACTGAAGTACTTGGTCGACTGGATGACGATTCTAAAGAAAAATCAACGGCGTTAATATTTGCTAAATGTCTTGATCTAGTTACAGGTGGTGAACGTACAAAAGGTGGTGAACGTCTTGCTCGGTGCATTCACTGAATATCCTATTAGTTTTTAAAAGGAAAGAAAAATTATAATAAGTTATCCAATCAATAGACTTTTCTGATTTTGCCCACGTTTCGAATAGCCAAAAGATTCAGCAGAGGGGCAGGATTCGTTTGGTCTCAATATAATTGAGGACTGTTTGGCTCCAATAACCCGGTCCACGTACAAATCCAACTATTACTACGAACCAGAAAATTTTGATGTCTATTAATTTAACTACTTAAAATAAATTTTCGTAATTTTAAGAAATTTAGATAAGAAGTAGAATAAAAATCTATGTCCTAAAACTAGAATAGCGAGAAATAAGAAAGAAAAAGAGTTCGTCGAAAAAGGTCGAAAAAGAAAAATGGTTGAAAAATAAAAGGTGACGGAAAAATAAAAGAAACTTATAAAACTTAAAAATACTTGACTAACCTAACCTTATTACTACAACTAACTTAAAATTATAATCGCAAATTGAGATTACTAATTGGAATGATAATTGATACATAGGTAAAAGTCGTCTAAAATATTAAAGCTTACAGGAAAAACTAAATCCCAAATGGAAATAACTTAAAAAGAAACTAAAACTTAAAAAGGCGTCGCAAAATTCTAAAGTACCTAAATCTTAGTCTAAAGAAAAAGCACTTAAGGAATTCTACGGCAAAGCCTAAAAATTTAGAAGTAAAAATAACTATGGCAAAAACTAAGTTTAAAACTAAATACTAGCTAAAAATACAAATATTACGCTAAAACGATTAAAAAGGGACAAAATATAAAAATATACAAAAAGTTGTAAAAAGTACAATTTTTTTATAAAAATATTATTTTTATATTATTTTATAAAAGTATTAATTTAAATATATAAATAAAACTAATTAAAACTTAATATAACTAAATGATTAAAATTAAATATTAATTTAATTAAAACCTAAATCTTAATTAATTAATAATAATAATTATTAATCCGTATTAATTGCAGTTAGGGTTTCTGGCAGGCGTGTCAGAAAAAGCTCTGCGAGTCGCGGTATTTCAAGCACCAAACCCCGCGAGTCGCGGGGTTCCAAAATTCAACCCTGGAACAGTTTAAAACTGACACGTTTTTTTTTTGTTTTTTTTATTTTTTATTTTCTGTTTTAAATTTTTCTGTTTTATAATCTAAAATTTATATATAATAAAAACTTATATTTAAAAACTAAAATAAAAATAGAATTACTTTATAATTTTATAAATAAAAATCGTAAAACTAGATTTATATATATATTTTATTTTTTTCGGTTTTTATATTTATAAAATATATTTATAAAATAAATTAAATAAAACTTATATTTTTACAAACTAAAGAAACTTTATAAAACTTAAATATTTATCAAACTCCTAAAAATATTTATATTTTTGTTTTTCTTTTTATATTTTCGAATATTTAAAACGTATTTTTAATAAAAGTAAACTAAAAATCTTTTTTTTTTATATTAGCGTTGCGCTTCCGGCTTTTAAGAGTTTCCCGGCAGCGGCGCCAAAAATATACTTGATGTTTCGCGAGGTGTATATAAAATAGCTATTAATTTTAGCAGAAAATACTATTAAATACGATACAATTTTACACAAGATATTTATTTATTTAGAGAATGGATATACTTAAACCTTGTTACAACACTTATAGGCAGTGTACCTAATCGTACAGTAGTGTAGTTTTTAGTAAGTCCGGTTCGTTCCACATGGAATCTTTTTAAACAAAGCTTAACGCTATATTAGTTTACTTTTATAAAAATTCAAATATATATATAAGTAATATTATTATTATAAAGGGGGGTTTTTACCGTTTAATGACCGGTTTGTCGATTTTAAAACTTTAGTCGTAGTTAAAACCAAATGTAAAATAATAAATAAAAGACTTAATTTTAAGCGTAAAGTAAATAACGATAATGAAATTGCGATTAATAAAAATGCGATAAAATAAACTTGCGATAATTAAAAAGTACGATAATTAAAAGTGCAATTAAATACAATAACAATAAAAATGCGATAATTAGAAGTGCAATTAAATATACAATAAAGGAAATTAAATATGAAATAAAAGAATTATGCTTATTTAAACTTCCGTAATCATGATGTTTGACGTGTTGATTTTAGTTTTATGCCCATGGGTTAATTGTCCTTTGTCCTGGATTATTTAATATATCCGTCTGGTTTTTGTCCATAACAGTCCATCAGTCATAAATATAAAGTGCGAGTGTCCTCGTCAAATTATTCTTATACCCGAAGTCAAATATTCCAACTAATTGGGGACTTAAACTTTAACAAGATTTTAATACTTTGTTTAATAATTACACCAGGATATCGACTGAGTGTAACTCAAGGTTTTAATATTTTGTTATCAATTATACCAAGTGTCCTTGTACATAATTTCACCCCTGTTTTAATTATTCTAGTGGCTAGATGAACGATTATTCGTACATATAAATACCCCGCCCATCGTGTCCGATCGAGTGTATATGGTAATTTATAGGGATGCCCAATTGTAAATCTTTATATTAATATTAACAAACTATCATTTAGTTAAACAAATATAAAGCCCATTAATAGCCCATAGTCTAATTTCCACAAGTGTCGTTCTTTTGTCCAAACCCCAATTATGGTACAAAGCCCAATTACCCAATTTTAGTAATTAGCCCAACATCATGATTACTTCGTTTTAAATAAGCATAATAATAACTTAGCTACGAGACATTAAATTAAAAAGGTTGAACATAACTTACAATGATTAAAAATAGCGTAGCGTTACACGGACAGAATTTCGACTTACACCCTTACAACATTCGCTAACATACCCTTATTATTAGAATTAAAATTAAAATTAAAATTAAAATTAAAATATAAATATAAATATATACGATATAGATAGAGAGATGGATATTAGATGATGAAAAATGATCAGAATTCGGTTGGCTTTATAGGCAGTTTCAGAAATTGGGGCTCCGCGACTCGCGACATTTTTTGCCTTCAAACTCCGCGAGTCGCGGAGTTTGAAAATACAGCTCACAACTTTGGAGTCTTTCTTGCCGACGGATTTTTATTATTAATATAATATATAAATAATTATAAGAATTATTTAAATATTATATTATATTTATGTGCATAGTTGACTTGTAATTTTTAGTCCGTTGCGTCGAGCGTTGAGAGTTGACTCTAGTCCCGGTTCCGGATTTTCGAACGTCCTTGCGTACAATTTAATATCTTGTACTTTGCATTTTGAATCTTGTACTCTTGTAATTTCGAGACGTTTCTTATCAATAATTGGAACCTCTTTGATTGTATTTTGTACTTTTGAGCTTTTTGGTCGTTTGCGTCTTCAATTCGTCGAATCTGTCTTTTGTCTTCGCCTTTTATTATTTAAACGAATATCACTTGTAAATAGAACAATTGCAACTAAAAGCTTGTCTTTCTTGAGGAATAATGCTATGAAATATATGTTTGTTTTTAGCATTATCAACCTCGCAACGAAATCAATTAATATGGAACGTTTTTAATCAATAAGAACGGGACATTTCAGTTGATATCCGAGCGTTGGTCTTAGAGAACCAGAATTTTGCATTAGTGTGTCTTATCGAGTTTGTTAGGATGCATTAGTGAGTCTGGACTTCGACCGTGTTTACTTAAAAAATGATTGCTTAACAAATTTTGTTGGAAACTATATATTTTTAACATGTGAATATTATGTGATATATTAATCTCTTAACGCGTTTGATATTATGTGATAGATGTCTACCTCTAGAACAAGTCCCATTGACTCACCTAATAATAATGAAGAGTCAAATGTAAATTGGAATGATTCGTGGACTGATTCACAAGTTCCCGAAGAGGAACCGGAAGAAGAGTCGGAACCGGAAGAAGAATCGGAACCGGAAGAAGAATCGGAACCGGATAAAGAAATAGAACCGGTGGGGGAAATAATAAAACGGTTAAGTAAAAGAAAATCCTCAACCAACCGACCAAGGTTAATTATGGTCAATGGTGTTTCCGCCAAGGAAGCAAAATATTGGGAGGATTACCAATTCTCCGATGAATCGGATTCCGACGAGAATTTCGATGATGTTATAGAAATTACCCCAACTGAATTTAAAAAGGCAAAAGAAAATAATAAGGGAAAGGGCATAAAAATAGAGAAATCTAATTCCAACCCCGATGAACTTTATATGTATCGTCAACCCCCGAAGTCCTTAAGTTGTAACAATGACCCGGGAACCTCTAAACCACCAGGTTTTTCTAAACCAATACGGAAAACGACGGCTCGTATTAGGGGAACATCATATATCCCTAGAAACTTGGCAAAAATACCAAAACTGAAGAAGAAGAAACAAGCGAGTCGGAATAAGATAGTTGTATTCGTGTGGTGTAATATATGTAATATAGTGTGCTTATGCTTTATGATATATGTAAAAATTGCTTGTATTAATACGTATTTTTTTATGAATCTAACTCTTGTCTATTTTACAGTATAAAAACACAAAATGGATAGACAACCCAATATTTTAAGAGACCTACCCGGAGACATGATTGATGAAATCTTGTCTAGAGTCGGTCAGAATTCTTCGGCACAACTATTTAAGGCGAGATCAGTTTGTAAGACATTCGAAGAACGTTCCAAGAATGCCTTGGTTTATAAAAGGCTTTCGTTCGAAAGATGGGGGATATCACACTGGGAAATCCATAAGTTACGATGTGTTTACTTTGATGCATATATTGCGGGGAACCCAAATGCTATTTTACGCAATGGGTTAAGAAATTATTTTGACTCAATATATCCGAATATTGGACTTCGTGATTTAAAAAAAGCGGCTAACATGCAACATAAAGAAGCATGTTATGCTTACGGATTAGTAATGTTCGCTTCTCACCAAAGTGAGAACAAGAACATCGGGCTACAACTATTAAACAAAACGTTCCCACAAGTGACGGAGTCGGTAATTGGGGTAAGAAATGAGGTTTTTAGATTGTTACGGGACTGTTGGACATTACGTAACCCTCGTCCCTTTGACGACGTTACAACACGCTGTCTTATCAACGGCCATAACGGTTATGTTCCACAAGACCAAGGATGGGAAGTAGTCCTAGTAAAACCAGAATGCATGACTTGTTTCTGGACGTATGAATTACGTTTCTTTATTGCCTTTGCTGAACGACTTGTGTACTAGCTAGAATTATCTTCACAACCATCTTGTATCAAATTTATTGTGTGCTATATTTCATGCTATATGTAAAATAAGCGGTATTGTAAGTTTGTAAAATATTGTGTAAAAGTTTGAACGCGAAATATTATTATAATCAATTTTTCATATAGAATTGTAGTAGTTGAATTGTATATTAGCTACTAGGTATGAACTTAACGGGTAGGTACTACCCGAATTTAAACTTATAAAACGATAATATGAAGAAAAAGCTTTTATAAATGAGTTCATATTATGCTACGAAATACTATTAACTACTCTTAATATTCTGTATGATTAACTTGTTCCATTTGACTATTTTGAAGGAAATGGCACCGACTACTCGACACACCATGAATATGAATGAAGAGGAATTTCGTACTTTTCTAGCTTCAAACATAGCCGCAGTACAGGCTGCGCTACATACCAATAATAACCTTGGATCTAGCAGTACAGGAAATCGTGTAGGATGCACCTACAAAGAATTCACGGCCTGCAAACCTTTGGAATTTGATGGAACCGAAGGACCGATCGGATTGAAACGGTGGACCGAGAAGGTCGAATCGGTGTTTGCCATAAGTAAGTGTACTGAAGAGGATAAAGTGAAGTACGCTACGCATACCTTCACAGTTTCTGCGTTAACATGGTGGAATACCTATCTAGAGCAAGTGGGACAAGACGATGCGTACGCACTACCGTGGTCAGCATTCAAGCACTTGATGAACGAGAAGTACCGTCCCAGAACTGAGGTCAATAAGCTCAAGACAGAACTTAGAGGGTTACGAACCCAAGGATTTGATATTACCACGTACGAAAGACGATTCACAGAATTGTGCCTATTGTGTCCGGGAGCATTCGAAGATGAGGAAGAGAAGATCGACGCGTTTGTGAAAGGATTACCGGAAAGAATCCAAGAAGATATAAGTTCACACGAGCCCGCCTCCATACAACAGGCATGTAGAATGGCTCACAAACTAGTGAACCAGATTGAAGAAAGAATTAAAGAACAGACTGCTGAAGAGGCCAATGTGAAGCAAGTCAAAAGAAAGTGGGAGGAAAACGGTGATAAGAATCACCAATACAACAACAACAGCAATTACAACAATAATCGCAACAATTATCCCAACAATCGCAACATCAATCGCAACTACAACAAACGGCCCAACAACAACAACAACAACAACAACAACAACTACAACAATCATCCCAACAACAATAATAATCGCAACAACAACAACAATCAGAAGCAGCTATGCCACAGGTGTGAAAAGTATCACTCGGGGTTCTGCACCAAATTTTGCAACAAGTGTAAAAGAAATGGTCATAGCGCGGCGAAGTGTGAGGTCTACGGACCAGGGGTTAATAGAACGAAAGGAACAAATGGTGTCGGAACGAGTAATGGCGGAGCAAGTAGTGTCGGAGAAAGTTATGCCAATGTAGTTTGTTATAAATGTGGAAAACCGGGCCACATTATTAGAAATTGCCCGAACCAGGAGAACACGAATGAACAAGGCCGCGGAAGAGTTTTCAATATTAATGCGGCAGAGGCACAGGAAGACTCGGAGCTTGTTACGGGTACGTTTCTTATTGACAATAAATCTGCTTACGTTTTATTTGATTCGGGTGCGGATAGAAGCTATATGAGTAGAGATTTTTGTGCTAAATTAAGTTGTCCATTGACGCCTTTGGATAGTAAATTTTTACTCGAATTAGCAAATGGTAAATTAATTTCAGCAGATAATATATGTCGGAATCGAGAAATTAAACTGGTTAGCGAAACATTTAAGATTGATTTGATACCAGTAGAGTTAGGGAGTTTTGATGTGATAATCGGTATGGACTGGTTGAAAGAAGTGAAAGTAGAGATCATTTGTTACAAAAATGCAATTCACATTATACGATAAAAAGGAAAACCCTTAATGGTGTACGGAGAAAAGGGAAACACGAAGCTACATCTTATTAGTAATTTGAAGGCACAAAAACTAATAAGAAAAGGTTGCTATGCTGTTCTAGCACACGTCGAGAAAGTACAAACTGAAGAAAAGAGTATCAATGATGTTCCCATTGCAAAAGAATTTCCCGATGTATTTCCGAAAGAATTACCGGGATTACCCCCACATCGATCCGTTGAATTTCAAATAGATCTTGTACCAGGAGCTGCACCAATAGCTCATGCTCCTTACAGACTCGCACCCAGCGAGATGAAAGAACTGCAAAGCCAATTACAAGAACTTTTAGAGCGTGGTTTCATTCGACCAAGCACATCACCGTGGGGAGCTCCTGTTTTGTTTGTCAAGAAGAAAGATGGTACATTCAGGTTGTGTATCGACTACCGAGAGTTGAACAAACTTACCATCAAGAACCGCTACCCACTACCGAGAATCGATGACTTATTTGATCAACTACATGGCTCGTCTGTTTATTCAAAGATTGACTTACGTTCCGGGTATCATCAAATGCGGGTGAAAGAAGATGATATTCCAAAGACTGCTTTCAGAACACGTTACGGTCATTACGAGTTTATGGTCATGCCATTTGGTTTAACTAATGCACCAGCTGTGTTCATGGACCTTATGAACCGAGTGTGTGGACCATATCTTGACAAGTTTGTCATTGTTTTCATTGATGACATACTTATTTACTCAAAGAATGACCAAGAACACGGTGAACATTTGAGAAAGGTGTTAGAAGTATTGAGGAAGGAAGAATTGTACGCTAAATTTTCAAAGCGTGCATTTTGGTTGGAAGAAGTTCAATTCCTCGGTCACATAGTGAACAAAAAAGGTATTAAGGTGGATCCGGCAAAGATAGAAACTGTTGAAAAGTGGGAAACCCCGAAAACTCCGAAACACATACGCCAGTTTTTAGGACTAGCTGGTTACTACAGAAGGTTCATCCAAGACTTTTCCAGAATAGCAAAACCCTTGACTGCATTAACGCATAAAGGGAAGAAATTTGAATGGAATGATGAACAAGAGAAAGCGTTTCAGTTATTGAAGAAAAAGCTAACTACGGCACCTATATTGTCATTGCCTGAAGGGAATGATGATTTTGTGATTTATTGTGACGCATCAAAGCAAGGTCTCGGTTGTGTATTAATGCAACGAACGAAGGTGATTGCTTATGCGTCTAGACAATTGAAGATTCACGAGCAAAATTATACGACACATGATTTGGAATTAGGCGCGGTTGTTTTTGCATTAAAGACTTGGAGGCACTACTTATATGGGGTCAAAAGTATTATATATACCGACCACAAAAGTATTCAACACATATTTAATCAGAAACAACTGAATATGAGGCAGCGTAGGTGGATTGAATTGTTGAATGATTACGACTTTGAGATTCGTTATCACCCGGGGAAGGCAAATGTGGTAGCCGATGCCTTGAGCAGGAAGGACAGAGAACCCATTCGAGTAAAATCTATGAATATAATGATTCATAATAACCTTACTACTCAAATAAAGGAGGCGCAACAAGGAGTTTTAAAAGAGGGAAATTTAAAGGATGAAATACCCAAAGGATCGGAGCAGCATCTTAATATTCGGGAAGACGGAACCCGGTATAGGGCTGAAAGGATTTGGGTACCAAAATTTGGAGATATGAGAGAAATGGTACTTAGAGAAGCTCATAAAACTAGATACTCAATACATCCTGGAACGGGGAAGATGAACAAGGATCTCAAGAAACATTTTTGGTGGCCGGGTATGAAAGCCGATGTTGCTAAATACGTAGGAGAATGTTTGACGTGTTCTAAGGTCAAAGCTGAGCATCAGAAACCATCAGGTCTACTTCAACAACCCGAAATCCCAGAATGGAAATGGGAAAACATTACCATGGATTTCATCACTAAATTGCCAAGGACTGCAAGTGGTTTTGATACTATTTGGGTAATAGTTGATCGTCTCACCAAATCAGCACACTTCCTGCCAATAAGAGAAGATGACAAGATGGAGAAGTTAGCACGACTGTATTTGAAGGAAGTCGTCTCCAGACATGGAATACCAATCTCTATTATCTCTGATAGGGATGGCAGATTTATTTCAAGATTCTGGCAGACATTACAGCAAGCATTAGGAACTCGTCTAGACATGAGTACTGCCTATCATCCACAAACTGATGGGCAGAGCGAAAGGTCGATACAAACGCTTGAAGACATGCTACGAGCATGTGTTATTGATTTCAGAAACAGTTGGGATCGACATCTACCGTTAGCAGAATTTTCCTACAACAACAGCTACCATTCAAGCATTGAGATGGCGCCGTTTGAAGCACTTTATGGTAGAAAGTGCAGGTCTCCGATTTGTTGGAGTGAAGTGGGGGATAGACAAATTACGGGTCCGGAGATTATACAAGAAACTACCGAGAAGATCATCCAAATTCAACAACGGTTGAAAACCGCCCAAAGTCGACAAAAGAGCTACGCTGACATTAAAAGAAAAGATATACAATTTGAAATTGGAGAGATGATCATACTTAAAGTTACACCTTGGAAAGGCGTTGTTCGATTTGGTAAACGAGGGAAATTAAATCCAAGGTATATTGGACCATTCAAGATTATTGATCGTGTCGGACCAGTAGCTTACCGACTTGAGTTACCTCAACAACTCGTAGCTGTACATAACACTTTCCACGTCTCGAATTTGAAGAAATGTTTTGCTAAAGAAGATCTCACTATTCCATTAGATGAAATCCAAATCAACGAAAAACTCCAATTCATCGAAGAACCCGTCGAAATAATGGATCGTGAGGTTAAAAGACTTAAGCAAAACAAGATACCAATTGTTAAGGTTCGATGGAATGCTCGTAGAGGACCCAAGTTCACCTGGGAGCGTGAAGATCAGATGAAGAAGAAATACCCGCATCTATTTCCAGAAGATTCGTCAACACCTTCAACAGCTTAAAATTTCGGGACGAAATTTATTTAATGGGTAGGTACTGTAGTGACCCGAACTTTTCCATGTTTATATATATTAATTGAGATTGATATTTACATGATTAAATGTTTTCAACATGTTAAGCAATCAAACTTGTTAAGACTTGATTAATTAAAATATGTTTCATATAGACAATTGACCACCCAAGTTGACCGGTGATTCACGAACGTTAAAACTTGTAAAAACTATATGATGACATATATATGGATATATATATAGTTAACATGATACTATGATAAGTAAACATATCATTAAGTATATTAACAATGAACTACATATGTAAAAACAAGACTACTAACTTAATGATTTTTAAACGAGACATATATGTAACGATTATCGTTGTAAAGACATTTAATGTATATATATCATATTAAGAGATATTCATACATGATAATATCATGATAATATAATAATTTAAAATCTCATTTGATATTATAAACATTGGGTTAACAACATTTAACAAGATCGTTAACCTAAAGGTTTCAAAACAACACTTACATGTAACGACTAACGATGACTTAACGACTCAGTTAAAATGTATATACATGTAGTGTTTTAATATGTATTTATACACTTTTTAAAGACTTCAATACACTTATCAAAATACTTCTACTTAACAAAAATGCTTACAATTACATCCTCGTTCAGTTTCATCAACAATTCTACTCGTATGCACCCGTATTCGTACTCGTACAATACACAGCTTTTAGATGTATGTACTATTGGTATATACACTCCAATGATCAGCTCTTAGCAGCCCATGTGAGTCACCTAATACATGTGGGAACCATCATTTGGCAACTAGCATGAAATATCTCATAAAATTACAAAAATATGAGTAATCATTCATGACTTATTTACATGAAAACAAAATTACATATCCTTTATATCTAATCCATACACCAACGACCAAAAACACCTACAAACACTTTAATTCTTCAATTTTATTCATCTAATTGATCTCTCTCAAGTTCTATCTTCAAGTTCTAAGAGTTCTTCATAAATTCTACAAGTTCTAGTTACATAAAATCAAGAATACTTTCAAGTTTGCTAGCTCATTTCCAATCTTGTAAGGTGATCATCCAACCTCAAGAAATCTTTGTTTCTTACAGTAGGTTATCATTCTAATACAAGGTAATAATCATATTCAAACTTTGGTTCAATTTCTATAACTATAACAATCTTATTTCAAGTGATGATCTTACTTGAACTTGTTTTCGTGTCATGATTCTGCTTCAAGAACTTCGAGCCATCCAAGGATCCGTTGAAGCTAGATCCATTTTTCTCTTTTCCAGTAGGTTTATCCAAGGAACTTAAGGTAGTAATGATGTTCATAACATCATTTGATTCATACATATAAAGCTATCTTATTCGAAGGTTTAAACTTGTAATCACTAGAACATAGTTTAGTTAATTCTAAACTTGTTCGCAAATAAACGTTAATCCTTCTAACTTGACTTTTAAAATCAACTAAACACAAGTTCTATATCTATATGATATACTAACTTAATGATTTAAAACCTGGAAACACGAAAAACACCGTAAAACCGGATTTACGCCGTCGTAGTAACACCGCGGGCTGTTTTGGGTTAGTTAATTAAAAACTATGATAAACTTTGATTTAAAAGTTGTTATTTTGGGAAAATGTTTTTTATTATGAACATGAAACTATATCCAAAAATTATGGTTAAACTCAAAGTGGAAGTATGTTTTCTAAAATGGTCATCTAGACGTCGTTCTTTCGACTGAAATGACTACCTTTACAAAAACGACTTGTAACTTATTTTTCCAACTATAAACCTATACTTTTTCTGTTTAGATTCATAAAATAGAGTTCAATATGAAACCATAGCAATTTGATTCACTCAAAACGGATTTAAAATGAAGAAGTTATGGGTAAAACAAGATTGGATAATTTTTCTCATTTTAGCTACGTGAAAATTGGTAACAAATCTATTCCAACCATAACTTAATCAACTTGCATTGTATATTATGTAATCTTGAGATACCATAGACACGTATACAATGTTTCGACCTATCATGTCGACACATCTATATATATTTCGGAACAACCATAGACACTCTATATGTGAATGTTGGAGTTAGCTATACAGGGTTGAGGTTGATTCCAAAATATATATAGTTTGAGTTGTGATCAATACTGAGATACGTATACACTGGGTCATGGATTGATTCAAGATAATGTTTATCGATTTATTTCTGTACATCTAACTGTGGACAACTAGTTGCAGGTTACTAACGAGGACAGCTGACTTAATAAACTTAAAACATCAAAATATATTAAAAGTGTTGTAAATATATTTTGAACATACTTTGATATATATGTATATATTGTTATAGGTTCGTGAATCAACAGTGGCCAAGTCTTACTTCCCGACGAAATAAAAATCTGTGAAAGTGAGTTATAGTCCCACTTTTAAAATCTAATATTTTTGGGATGAGAATACATGCAGGTTATATAAATGATTTACAAAATAGACACAAGTATGTGAAACTACATTCTATGGTTGAATTATCGAAATCGAATATGCACCTTTTTATTAAGTCTGGTAATCTAAGAATTAATGAACAGACACCCTAATTGACGCGAATCCTAAAGATAGATCTATTGGGCCTAACAAACCCCATCTAAAGTACCGGATGCTTTAGTACTTCGAAATTTATATCATATCCGAAGGGTGTCCCGGAATGATGGGGATATTCTTATATATGCATCTTGTTAATGTCGGTTACCAGGTGTTCACCATATGAATGATTTTTATCTCTATGTATGGGATGTGTATTGAAATATGAAATCTTGTGGTCTATTGTTACGATTTGATATATATATATAGGTTAAACCTATAACTCACCAACATTTTTGTTGACATTTAAAGCATGTTTATTCTCAGGTGAATACTAAGAGCTTCCGCTGTTGCATACTAAAATAAGGACAAGATTTAGAGTCCATGTTTGTATGATATTGTGTAAAAACTGCATTCAAGAAACTGATTTCGATGTAACATATTTGTATTGTAAACCATTATGTAATGGTCGTGTGTAAACAGGATATTTTAGATTATCATTATTTGATAATCTACGTAAAGCTTTTTAAACCTTTATTTATGAAATAAAGGTTATGGTTTGTTTTAAAAATGAATGCAGTCTTTGAAAAACGTCTCATATAGAGGTCAAAACCTCGCAACGAAATCAATTAATATGGAACGTTTTTAATCAATAAGAACGGGACATTTCACGAGAAACAATATAAAAATGTTGTTTGGTGCAAATACAACCTGTGTATGTACTCGCTCTAGCGAGTCTATATAAACGAAGAACTAAAAAAAGCTTCTTCAGGATAACATTTTTAGTGGTTAGAGGAGCTTTGACCTCGCATATGGGTTTTACAAAAGTATTAAGATGTAAAGAAGGAGAATAAACAAGTCTCCTTTTTGTACTCGTAAAAGTTTAATGATTATTTTTCACATAGATATTAAATGACTGGTGAAGGTGTAGTTAAACTGAAATAGCTATAGGATCATAGGAGTCTTCTACAATGATATGTGTTATTATTGTTACAAATTTTATAAAATAATTTTAGTTATGCAACGTATAATGGTAATTGAATTCAGAATAAAGGAATTAAAATGTATTAATAATGTTTAAATAAAGGAAATGGGTAAATTTGAGAGAATTTGAGATTTAAGTTGGAGATATATGATATTAGAGTGTTAAGTAGGGGAAATATGTAATTTATATGTTTAGTAGGGGGATATTTGATATTCTCCCTAAATATAATTATATATCGTGAGAGAGAGGATAGAAAAAGATGAAAGAATTTCGGCCAAAACACGCGAACTTTATAGGACCTGACCTCACTGTTGCTGCCATGCGATCACATGGGTTTATAACTGCCAGGCCATGCAATCGCATGGCCCCCTGGGACAGCTCACATTTGCTTGTTTTCTTGTTGCCGACGGTTTTAATATATAATATAATATATATATATAATTTTAAGAATTAATTATATATTATATTATATTCATATGCATAGTTGACTTGTAATTTTTAGTCCGTTGCGTCGAACGTTGAGAGTTGACTCTGGTCCCGGTTTCGGATTTTCGAACGTCCTTTCGTACTATTTAATATCTTGTACTTTGCATTTTGCGGCTCGTACTCTTGTAATTTTTAGACGTTTCTCATCAATAAATTGAACCACTTTGTTGTAATTTGTACTTTTGAGCCTTTTGATCGTTTGCGTCTTCAATTCGTCAAATCTGTCTTTTGTCTTCACCTTTTATTATTTAAACGAATATCACTTGTAAATAGAACAATTGCAACTAAAAGCTTGTCTTTCTTGAGGGATAATGCTATAAAATATATGTTCGTTTTTAGCATAATCATCTGTACACTATCTATGTAATAAATCCAAGAAAACGCGTCTAGACTTAGGAACGATAAGCAAGTAAATTTTGACAAGAAATGATAAGCAAAACTCGGTAAAAACAGGTACGGTCATAGTCCAGACTCACTAATGCATCCTAACAATTACCAGTTAAACACACTAATGAAAATTCTGGTTCCATATGACCTCAAGCTCTGATACCAACTGTGATGATCCTTCCAAATCTCTTTGGACGAATACATCATTCATCGATTTCACAGTGAGGTACTGACCTCTACATGATACATTTTGTAAACATTGCATTCTTTTGAAAAGGCACACCATAATTGAATATCAAATTCCAAGGTTTTTGACGTTTGATGATTTCTACATATAGACAATCACCGTAATTAATAGTTTACAATACTACATCCGTTGATAATGCAGTCAAAAATAAGATACATGGTGATGATTTTGTGAATGCAACGTTTTCTCGAATAAAGTATGTATGACTCCATGCACATAGATTGTATCACATATAAGCAAATAGCGGAAGACTTCTAGGAACCTGAGAATTAGCATCCTTTCAAGTGTCAACACAAAGGTTGGTGAGTTCATAGTTTTAATGTTGCGCACAATCCGTATATAAAGGTGGATCACAAGATTTTAGTTGTTTCATTCAGAAACGTTTATCAAAATATTCTACAAGATTGAGCACCCTGGTAACTAAACTTTAACTTCTATATAATAAGTACCCCTGTTTTAATATACATGCAACCAACATGTACAATACACGCAATCCAACGTGTACTAACCTCAAATAGCATACGTCTATTTTATAGTTCATGCTAGGGTTTCTATACCTGGAGCAGACGGGGATGTCAAGCCTTATGGATCCATATACAACAACTCGCACCCACCAGTTCTTATAACTAGCAGTTACTAGTTACCAAAGCTAAGAGATTTTCGGTTCAAACTCGGTGTAGAATTTAGTATGTACTTACTTGTGTCCATTGCATATAAAATAAAGTGCATGTATTCTCAGCCCAAAAATATTTAAAGCATTTAAAAAGGGAATCTATAAACTCACCTTAGCAGCACATAAGGTCATTCACCGAAATGTGACCGAAACTCGAAATGCAAAGTAACCATAGATCTCAACCTAGAGAATATATGTTGGTCAATAGATGTTTAGCAAGCTAGGTCAGGTCATAGTGTATCACAATCCTAATGCTCGAGACCGTCATACAAAAGTTAACAAAAGTCATCTCAAATGTCAACCTGACCCAATATGATCTTTAAATCTATACATGTTTATTAACATTGTATAAGTCTTGATAATTGAACGAATTTATAGTTTATCAAACTCAAAATATTATTTATTTTAGGAGCTATATTATATTTGAATTATCATGGCAATCGAAAGTATTTTATTATTTCACCTAGTTTTCCAATACTTGTAAAATCAAATTATAGTGTTTATAAAGTTTTAAAACATGATAAGACAGTCAACTTTGACAATTATTCAATAAGACGAGATGTGCCTTATATAGAAATTCCTTTACTCGATTAGTAATATTTGAAAATCCAATTTATCAATCTTATAAACAAGTTATTTAAATATTAATTGCAGATTCAAAAGTAATTTCAATTAACGTCAAACATAATTCAGTTGGCCATATCTTTTAATCCGTTCATCGAAATCACGCGATTTCTAAATGAAAAGTTATTAATTTTTCGCCAACTTAACAATAACATGCATATCATATACCTTATATCAGTAGTATATGTATTAAATTCATGATTCATCGTAAAACTATCTAACGACGAAATTTAGCATACAAGCATGTATAAACATATATACTCGAGCACTAGACATGGATACAATATTAATATAAAAAAAAGATAAGATATGAATGCTCACGTATCAATATTGTGATTCAATATTGTAGGAAAATATGTAGACACAACGGAGATGACAAATGAAAGGTTAGCCTTAGATTTATGATCAAAACCCTCGAGTAATACCCATAACCTCCATAGCAATAACCCATAACTTCCTTAGCTTTGACTCACTCAAAAACCATTTTTGGAATCATTTGGACATAACCTCGTCGTAGTATTTTATGTATAATACTAATAATAATACAAATACTTCTAATAATAATAAGATTAATAATAATATTAATAATAATAATAATAATAATAATAATAATAATAATAATAATAATAATAATAATAATAATAATAATAATAATATTACAGAGGGGTATATGTGTGTGTAACGAGCAGAAATGATCGAGCTTTTATAGTGTGGTCTGTCCCTGGTGGCCATGCGATCGCATGGCTTTCCAGGCCATTTCCCATGCGATCGCATGGGGTGGTCTGCCAGATCACACATGTTTTGTTATTTTCCTCGTCGATATATTATTATATAATATATATAATATGTTTAATTTATATTAATTAATTATATATTATATTATATTCACATGCATAGTTGACTTGTAATTTTCGTTCCGATGTCTTGTACGTTTACGTGCGACTTTTGTCCCGGTTCCGGTTTTTCGAACGTCCTTTCGTACACTTAGAAAACCTGTACTTTACGTTTCGCAACGTGTACATTTATCAATAATTAGACTTAATCAATGATAAACTATATAACCCGAAGTATAACTTAATCATTTGAGTATTTTGGTCATTTGCTTCCTTAAATCAACATATCGTTATCAATTAAAATATAAATAATAATATCAAAACGTTTTATATCTAAATTACTATTATATATTATCACATCGTAAAATATATATTATTTTGAAATATTTATTTAATTATGAAACAATAAACGAGTGCTATAAACCTTTTTTTTTAAAATAAATTATATATTTCGAACCCATATATATATATATATATATATATATATATATATATATATATATATATATATATACAATATAAACACTAAATATATCTAATATAAATACAATATAAACACGTTGTATATATCTAATTCCAAATATAATCAAAAGGGAAAGATTTTCTAAATCGAAGTGGACCTCACAACAGAGACCCGTAACAATCGTAATAGCTATGTGATTGTTAGATGCTATCAAAATATCTTCTACTTCGATCGTTTGATAATATCCTTTAATTCCGTCGATAAACATATAAAACATATATTGAGACAAATACATTTAATGTAAAGTATTATACACTTAATACTTTGCTAACGTTTTCAAGTTATAATATATACATATATATATATATATATATATATATATATATATATATATATATATATTTTATGTTTACAATCGTTCGTGACTCGTCGAAATTTGGTCGAGGTTAAATGAATACATGAACACAGTTCAAAATATTTAGAATTTAACTTATCAGAGTTTGCTTATCATGTCGGAAACATTAAATCATTTAAGGATTAAGTTTAAATTTGGTCGGAAATTTTCTGGTCATCACATGATTGTTTTTCGCCAAAAATACCACAATTTGCCATCCTTCTCATCATTCTAAGAGAACTCGGTGTCCACGCCATCGGTTCGGCGTCGATGACCGACTGAAGGTCGGTTGGACACCCCACCACCATCGCTTCAGTGTCGGTTCACCAAGGTCGAGCCAAAGACATCGGCTGGTGATTGAATTTTGGGGCCCAAATTTAAAAAACTATTTATTGATTGAGTTTTTTTTTCATTTTCTTTTTTTAATGTTTATTTGTAGGTAAAGATGATGGGTGAAGGATGAAGATGAGATGAAAATGAAGGTGGGAGTGTGAAGGGAAAAGAAAAGAAGAAAGAGGAAAAAATAAAAGAAGGGTTTTTATTATTATGTAGTTGTTGTAATTTAGTGATAGATAACAACTTTTGTAGCCTAATTCTCAACTATAGATTATTAAAGAAGAAATGAGGAAGTAAGAATTATTATTGAAGAATTGTATATAGCATCTTTATATCTCACTCGATATTTATAGTTCTAAAATTAACTATACAATTGTCGTCTTCAATTATGTATGATAATGATAGGTGAAACAGTAATCAATAATTCATAATTTTACTGTGCAAGTTGTCATCCAAATTTGACTTTCATAACACTCCCCCTTTGATGACAACTTTATTATCATTTAGAGATCAACTTATACTGGCTCGTTAAAAACCTTGTTAAAGAAAACCCATTGGGAAAAAACTTTAGCTAAGGGAAAACGAGTGCAGAATAGAGTTGACTCCCCCTCAAGTAGACATCGTTGAGGCGTTAAATCCTTTTAACATGTCTCATGCCAATATTGTGAACATGCGTTCTGAAAATAGCAGTTGAAAGTGCTTTAGTGAAAAGATCGGCAGAGTTTTTGCTGGATTGAACATATCTCATTTCAATCTGGTTGTCTTTTACGAGATCTTGAGTATATGAGAAGAATTTGAGGTTTTCATCTGAAACTGTATCATCTAAATCTTTTATGTACAAGTTTAGCTCATGTGATTTGTCTACAGTCTCCTTCATGGTTTGCTCAAACCCTTATTTCAATTCCTATTCCCTTTTAGTCTTTTCTAAGCCTTACCAACATACCATTCTTTTCCATCAAACTTATGACCATTAAGACCGTCTATGGCTTTGGCGCCTCGTCAGCATTTATATTTTGTTTTGTCACTTTTGATACTCTTCTTTCATTTGTATTATGCAAGCTGCATTATCTTCATATATAGTTGTTGGTGAAGATAGTTGTTGGTCTTTTATAGCGTTCTAGTCCACAAGAATCAATAATGATTTGTGTCATTGATCTCAACCAAACACATTTTCGAGTAGTTTCATATAATGCAATCACTTCGTCATGATTTGATGATGTTGCAACAAGTGTTTGTTGTAAGAATGTCATGATTTTGTGGTACCTCCATTTAGGAATACATATCGAGTTTGAGATTTATCTTTATGAGGATTTGATGAATGACCTGCATATACATAATCAACCAAATCTTGTTTTGAAGCGTTAGAATAAAATAATTTTAAATCAGTAGTTCCTCAAGGGTATCAAAATATCTGATGGATCCCATTTCAATGTCTTTTTGTAGGGGTTGAGCTTAACCTTGTCAACAAATTAACTGCAAAATAAATGTCAGGTCTTGTATAATTTGTAAAATACATAATAACCCCAATTGCACTAAGATATGGAACTTCTTATCCGTAAAGATCTTCATGATCTTCACATGGATGAAATTGATCAGTGTCAATATTGAGTGATATATCAACCAATGGTTTTGTCTTTAAAAAATATTTTAAAATCTTTTCGGTATAGTTTGTTTGATGTAAAAGTAAACCATTAGGCATATGATCAATTTGCAATCCAAGACAATACTTGGGTTTTTTTTTCAAGATCTTTCATTTAATTTTTTTTTTTTTAGAAGTTGAATGATTTCATAGATCTCTTTATTTGTTCATATGATGTTATGATCATTGACATAAACAACTTACAATCACATATTCGGACATTGTTTTCTTAATAAAAACACATGTTCAAATAAGATTATTTGTATACCCTTTTTCTTATCAAGTAATCACTTAATCAGTTATACTATTGTACCAACCCATATAAAAATCTTTGTGATTCAATGGAATACATTTCTTTGGGTTTTACATTAGATGTTTCTGATACCTTAAACCCTTCATGGATATTCATGTATATATCACTATCAAGTGATTCATTTAAATAAGTAGTTATAATATCCATGAGATTCATTTCTAAATTTTTAGAAACTGTTAGGCTGATTAAGTATCTAAAAGTAATTGCATCCATAACAGGAGAATAAGTTTTCCTCATAATCCATTCATGGTCTTTGAGAAAAATCTTGAGTTACAAGTCTTGCTTTATCTTGTAACTTCATTTTTCTCATTTCTTTTTCGGATAAAAATTCATTTTTTATCTCATACGTTTCACATCTATAAAAGTGATAATGATTGATCCGAAAACTTTTCTTTTATTGAACGATTCTAATTCAGCTCGTATTGCTCCTATCCAGTGATCCCAATCATGTCTATTTTGATATTCCATGACAGATTTTGGTTCTGGATCATCATCATCATCATCATCATTCATGATGTCATATGCAACATTATATGAAAATATCTCATCAAGATTTTTCATTACATTTCGGTTCCATAATATTTTTGAATGTGCATAATTGATTGAAAAATCCGTATTGACATCATCAATCTCCTCTGCAGAAGGAGTATTGATTTGTGGTTTTTCTTAAACACTTTCTTTTACCTCATTATCATCTGATTTTCTTTTTCGGAGATTTTTTTTTTATGTTTGGAACCAATTGGTCTTCCACATTTCAGATGTGGCAAAGACTCATGAGTGACATTATTTTCAGCTTTTGGAATTTCAATTCTTGCTAGAGCATTTACTGCTGATATATATGATTTAGTCACTCTTTTTGCATCTGTAAATGCATCGGGCAATTTATTCGCAAGTTCTTGCATATGCATTATTTTTTTTTATTTTTTTTAGCATTCTTTTGTGCGAGTATCAAGATACCGTAATTGATGTTCACACCATGAAATATCATTTTCTTTAAAAAAAAATTTATATCTCCCCCTTATCTAGGGAACATTGTCTCATTAAAGTAACAATCAGCAAAAACGTGCTGTAAAAACATCACCCGTCATGGATTCATATATCTTATGATTGAAGATGTTCCATATCCAACATATATTTCAATCCTTCTTTGAGGAACCATTTGTTGTGGTGGTGCAATTAAAAATACACTGCACAACCAAATGTTTTAAGATGAAAAATATTTGGCTCTCGACCAAAATTAAGTTGGTAATGGAGAATATTTATGACTTGCACTTGGTTTAATGCGAATTAATGTGGCATCATGTAAATTTACATGTCCCCATATAAATATTGAGAGTTTTGTACTCATTACCAATTATCTAGTTATTAGCTGCAAGTGTTTATCTATTGAATCAGCTAAACCAATTTTGTGTATGCACATGAGCAACTGGATGTTCAACAACAATCCCTGTAGATATATAATAATCATTAAATGATTGAGATGTTAACTCACTAGCATTATCAAGTCTCATACTTTTAATGGTTTAATCAGAATAATGTGTTCTCAATTTAATAATTTGTGCAAGAAACTTTGCAAATGCCATATTACGGTTTGATAACACACAAACATGAGACCATCCGCTAGATGCGTCTATTAGAACCATGAAATATCAAAATGGTTCACATGATGGATGAATTGGTCCATATATATAACCTTGAATTCTTTTCAAGAAACATTGGTGATTCTTTCTCAATATTCTTTTCATTAATCACCATATGTGCTTTTCATTAATCACCATATGTGTTTTTTCATTAATCACCATATGCGCTTTTCATCATATATCCTTTTATGCGCTTTTGATCATATGCGCTGCGCTTTTCATCATATGCACTTTTTATCATATGCGCTTTTAATCATATGCGCTGCGCTTTTCATCATATGCGCTTTTCATCATATGCGCTTTTTATCATATGCGCTTTTTATCATATGCGCTTTTCATCATATGCGCTTTTTATCATATGCGTTTTTCGGTGCTACATAGGTATTTCTCATTTCCGTTTATCATTGACTGATAATCATATCCAATATGATATATATTAGAGAAACTTAACAAATTTCTCTTTGATTTGGGAGAAAACAAAGCATTGTTTATCAGAAAATTCGTACCATTTGGTAATATGAATTTTTGCCTTTTTCGTTCCTTATATCAAGTTTGCAAGACCTGATATAGTATTTATAATTCCTTCATTTTGATTTAAATCAATGAAATATTTCTTACATTTGATCATAGTGTGTATGTTACCACTATCTGCAATACATAGGTCTTTACCATTTAATTGATGTTGTATTTCAGCAGGATTCATACTAAAACTTCAAATAAGATAAGCAAATAATGAGTTATATTTCAGCAAGATAATCAAATTATATTACCTGCAAACAAGTTACAATCTGAAGTACATAAAAGATAACACTTAATAAACATATGTGTTATGGTCTAAAACCATTTATTTATGAGTGATACATAACAAGCTAGGCATCTTAGAAAATTCAAACCATTCAAGTCTCAAGGTAGCTCAGGGTTTATTTAATCAAGATTTTTCAACAGATTCACTCTCGTTTTCTTTTCTTTTGGGACTTATTTGTAGAGCTAAACAAGATGTTCATGTATTCAAGAAATACTAGACTGATGATCCATGTTATCAGATCATTAATAAGAATCTCCGGGATTCTTATAAGATCGTCTACTAACATCTTCAATTATATTCTTTCATGAATCACCGTTATTTCTTGATAATTAATATCGTATCTATCTTTGAGTATTTTTCATAATACACTTGGATCTTTGATCATATAATATGTAGATTCTAAGGACTCGTCAATATGTTTGCTAAGAAAAATACTTGCTATTGCTTTCTCTTGTTCGGAACAATTGTTATTTTCTTTCAGGGTTTCTAAAATACCGATTGATTCGAGATGTTTTTCTACATTCATAATCCATGTTAAGTAGTTGTTCCCACTTGATTCTAAAGGAGCAAATTTAAGCCTTTTCAAATTCGACATTTTCTATTATCAAAAAGATGAACAACATAAATTATAATCATAATCAACTTCTATTCATAGACAAATAATAAAATGAAATTAGAATTATTTTAAATTCATAAGTAGCAAACAATAGAATAATGGCATGATTACAAATGATAAAACCACAAGAGCAGGATAGAATATAGGTTCACCCCGTGGTATATTAGCAACAATGATGATAGTTAGTATGACCAATACAATAGGAAAAATCATCCTTGTGTGAATCATCTTTACAAAAAACTTTTTGAGAGTGGTAATCTGAGAAAATGAAGATTGATTTGTGAAAATGTGAAATTGGAGATGTTTATTTTATATTTGAAAAATATAGTCGTTGTAACGTCGTCAGTTGACGTTAACAACCGTTATGTATATATGACCGTTGTAACGTTGTTAGTTGACGTTAACGACTGTTATGTACTCGTTGTATTAATAATAATTTTAATAAAAGAATTTTATTAGTACAAATACGATTACTATAAATACATTTAGTATAAATACGTTTAGTATAAATAAGAAGATTAAGAGAATAAAAATATTGTGCATAAATAATAAATTTTAAGAATAAACATTAGTATGCATGAAATAAATAATGATTAATTGCATAAGTAATCATAAATGTTAGATAACATAAATATAAATGTTAGTTAAGTTAATAAGAGTTAGATTACAGAAATATAATTCAGGCGGTATAACCGACCATATATAACTTAAATAACATAAATATAAATGTTAGTGAAGTTAATAAAAGTTAGATTACATAAATATAATTCAGGTGGTATAACCGACCATATATAACTTAAATAACATAAATATAAATGTTAGTGAAGTTAATAACATAAATATAAATGTTAATTCAGGCGGTATAACCGACCATATATAACTTAAATAACATAAATATAAATGTTAGTGAAGTTAATAACATAAATATAAATGTTAATGAAGTTAATAAAAGTTAGATTACATAAATATAATTCAGGCGGTATAACCGACCATATATAACTTAAATAACATAAATATAAATGTTAGTGAAGTTAATAAAAGTTAGATTACATAAATATAATTTTACTTAAGATGATAATAATATTTACCTTACTAATAAATAATAGAATATATCGTTAAAGAATTTATTACCTTGATTAGTGAGTTGTGCTTGCTTAGATAAACCTTGATTATACGGAGCACTTCGTGCTGATAACGTGTTGTAATTTAGTGATAGATAACAACTTTTGTAGCCTAATTCTCAACTATAGATTATTAAAGAAGAAATGAGGAAGTAAGAATTATTATTGAAGAATTGTATATAGCATCCTTATATCTCACTCGATAATTATAGTACTAAAATTAACTATACAATTGTTGTCTTCAATTATGTTTGATAATGATAGGTGAAACAGTAATCAATAATTCATAATTTTACTGTGCAAGTTGTCATCCAAATTTGACTTTCATAACAGTAGTATTATTAAATATGTATTGAAGTTGTGATGTAGTCCAACGGTTGGTGGCCTGCCTCCTTTAGGGGAGGTCAGGAGTTCGACCCTCGTTGGCTACATATTAACCACACAATTTCATCCATGCCATGAATTACTGGGGGATTGGTGCGGGTTTACTCCTAGGCACGCAGTTGGAGGCGGGTATAGCAACTGCGGGAGATGATCGTGTGGGTGGTTAAATCCCCCTGGGTGATCCCCAACTAACTGTTGTCCAAAAAAAAATATTAAATATGTATTCTTAAAAGTATTTTTTTTTTAAAAAATAGTTGGGGGCGGGTATAGCAAATGCGGGAGATGATCGTGTGGGTGGTTAAATCCCCGTGGGTGATCCCCAACTAACTGTTGTCCAAAAAAAAAAAATATTAAATATGTATTCTTAAAAGTATTTTTTTTTAAAAAATAGTTGGGGGCGGGTATAGCTAGGGGTGTTCATTTTCGGATATCCGAAATTCGGATATCCGAATTTTCGGATATCCGAAAATTCGGATAGTGAAAAACCCCATCCGAAATCCGAATCCGAAATTTCGGATATCCGATTTTCGGATATCCGAAATTTCGGATTCGGATATCGGATTATCCGAATATCCGATATTTTTGAAGAACTTCGAATATTTTCGGATAATTTTTCGGATATTCTGATAATTTTCGGATATTTCGGATATTTTTCGGATATTTTTCGGATATTTCGGATATTTTTCGAATTTTTTCGGATTTTTTAGAAATTTTCGGATATTCGGATATCCGAATATCCGAAAATTTTAAAAACTCCATCCGATATCCGAATCCGAAAAATCGGATATCCGATTTTCGGATATCCGAATTTTCGGATATCCGATTTTTCGGATATTTTCGGATTCGGATTTCGGATAATTCGGATTCGGATTTCGGATTCGGATATTTTGAACACCCCTAGGTATAGCAACTGCGGGAGATGATCGTGTGGGTGGTTAAATCCCTCTGGGTGATCCCCAACTAACTGTTGTCCAAAAAAATAATATTAAATATGTATTCTTAAAAGTATTTTCTTTTTAAAATTAATAAAAACAATGATTATTATTAAAAAAAGGGTATTAAAATACAAAAATTAAAATTAAAATATGAAAATGGACACCGAAATGGAAATTGAAGGAACACGGTGGACACCTTCACCTATGTCACTGTCAGTCAATTTCGAATTCCATTTTCGACACTGAAAATGAAAACCGAAATAGACTACGGACACCCTGTAGTCTAACATCTCCACATTCCATTGACTTCTTCACATTTTCATCAATTCATTCATTCATTCATTCATACATTTAACTATTGACAAAAACCCATCTTGTCACTCATACTGATTAGAATCTGAATCAATATGTATCCCAACTCTTCGTAGATCTGTAAATCTATTTTAAAAGTTAAATTATGTACATTTAAAAAAAAAAAGAAAAAAAAAAACTTATTCTATGTCATTATGCTCATCTTAATCTTAATCATTAAAACTACCATAACATACATCACTACCAAAACTTAATAAAATGGTATGATATTGTTCATCAAGGCTTATACATTAGATATTTAATTTATATAGATCAATAAACATAAAATAAAACGTTGTATATAAAGTTTTGTGAAAATGTTCTTAGATGTTGGGTGACAAATGAGAACATTCGATGTGGATATGCCGTTAAAAAAAAAAACTTTGAAAAACTTGTTATATCAAAAACTTGAAAAATATTGTTAATCAGTAAATAACCATAGGTGCGTTTAAAAGTGTTTTCATTATAATAGGAGTAATCATAATTAAGCAAACTAAAAAAATCTACTGATCAAGTTAATTTAGTAGAACACAAATTAAATAGGGAATAGGCCATAACTGAAAAATAAGAAAAACAAAGTAACGTGTTGTAATGAGCTCTCTTCATCTTAATTTCTTTTAATGCATATTAAGTCATTTGTATTGATAAGTGAACTATTATTATGGTGTTACTAATTCTTTTGTAAAGCAATGATCATATTATAAAAAACCACCTCAAACAGAGGACAAAGAAAAATTAAATTTGTATTATGGTCTGGTGATCTATCTTAATGTTGTATTCTCGTACACTTCAAGTAAACAGAACAAAGAAAATGTACTCAGGCAAATATACTAAAATGCTAGCAGCAAAAGTTATTACTAGCACTTTTACATCAATCCCTGCTTTTACAAAGTTAGCAGCACACGTAAAAAATTTAAAGATACTTTTAAACGTGAAAAGCACAATGATAGCAAAGTTAACCCAAGAAACAAAAAACAAAAGAAAATGTGGATATGGTATTAATGTGGATCATCTTAATAGCTTCTTCCCCAGTAAGTCCATTTCTTTGCAGGTTTCCCAGATGCAAAGCATAGTGTGCCTGTCACAAAATACAAAGCTACATAATCCCCAGACTGTTCTTGAGAGATTTTTGAAATAAATACTTGTTAATTTAGCAATTGATTAATAACAACACTTATGTAGCCTCTAATTATACCTTCAGGCAGATCAGGCTGATCAAATGGAGAACAAAGCGTCTTAGCAGCTCCAGTCTCCCCTTTGGTCTTTGCTTTCACTTCCTTCTCTACTTCCTGAAAAATGGTTAAATTCAATACAGGCTGTTTATAATAGTAACTAGTAAGTGAAACAAAAAGTCAGATGACTGAAACAAGATTAGCAAATTTTGTTATTTACTGAAGGACTGATTCAAAGTATCATAAATTATCAAGATGGCTATAAAAGGAACAAAGTCAAAATGGGTCATGCTAGTAGAAAGCCACACCCAAATAACTTGGGAAACAAAACCTCTTAGATCATCTCATTCTCATTCTATAAATATAAAAGACTATTTATTAGTAATCATATACTCCCTCATTGGGGAATTAGGGATATCTAATACGCTCTTAACAGCATAAATGGCAAGTGATGTTGACCAATTAAGTATTAGATAAACTTTTTTTAACAACTTTTACCCCTCAACCAACTCAACTGCATGTGCAGTCAACAACAAAATTCAATTGACTTTCCCTTTTCTTAATCGACCCAATTTCAACCCGAAAGCCACTAGTACTACAAACTATTACCTCTTCATCACACCATGGAGCCAAGATCAGCTTCTTTTTGCTTAACGCATCTACGAATTCATCCCAGGTTTTAGTAACTTGAACACACGCATCTCTTTTTTGTTTAGCAACATTAAACATGCTTTGCTGAATGTCATCCAGCATTTCCTTTACTTTTTCACCCAAATCAGTCATAGGAATATCAACTTTTTCTCCATTGTCACGACGAACAGTACGCACCTATAATACACAACACATCAGCCTTCGAAAAAAACCAGTTTCAGTTATTATAAAATTACATTATCAGATTGTCTGTCTTACCTGGTTGTTGGCTAGATCCTTTGGTCCAATTTCAATCCTGAGTGGGACCCCTTTCATTTCCCAGTGAGAATACTTCCAACCGGGAGAATAATTCTCTCTAAGGTCCGCTTCAGCACGAATACCTAAATCACACAAAGTTTTTACAGTTGCAGAACAAGCACTTATGATTTCTTTAACATCTGCATCTTTATAAGGCACGTGAATCACGATAACTTGTACTGACGAAACTTTAGGAGGTAAGACCAGGCCTTTATCGTCACCATGAACCATCACCATCACACCGATCTGTAAAAAACAAAAAAAACAGTTTGAAATGGTTGCATATCACATAAACTTTTTTGCAAAACGTGATGAAAATTTTCGGTTACCGTTCTAGTACTGTATGCCCAGGAATTTTGCCAGACCATAGCCTTTTCTCTATTTTCATCCTCGAAGGTAATATCAAACATCTTAGCAAAATTCTGGCCCAAACAATGTGAGGTTGCACCTTGTACACCACGTCCAGTATTTGGTATGAACGCCTGCATTTATAAATACACTTCTATGAACTCGGCTTTCATTTATAAATAGACTTCTATGAATTAAAAAGACTTTTATGCAATGAAAAATAGTATTAGTCTACAATTAAGTCAGTATCTTGAGTACCTCAACACTAGTAGTATATAGTCCTCCAGCAAACTTCTCCAGCTCACTTTTCTTTCCTTTTACAACAGGAACAGCCAGGTACTCCTCATAAAGGCGTCTGTACAGTTCAAGGATTTCAAGAACCTAAAATACATCATTAGTCTAAGTCAGATAGACTATCTTATTGAAAAAAAAAAACAAATCGGTCACGTTAAAAACAAACATATCAGTAAATAGCCAAGATATTAATAATAATGAATACGTGTTGGACATAAATTTTATACCTCAGTATCTGCTTCCTCCTGTGTTGCATGTGCAGTGTGGCCTTCTTGCCAAAGAAACTCACGACTCCTACAATAATGTTGAGTTTAGCATTATGCACCAGTAAACTGACTACCCAAGTTCATAATGCATGACCCAATTTAACAAAACGGAATGATCATGTGATACTTTAAGTAGACATGTAAAGTAACAAGGGTAACAACTAGCACCTGATAAAAGGAGTAGGGTTACTGAATTCCCATCGAACAACATTGCACCACTGGTTGAGTTTTAAGGGCAAGTCACGATGTCCCCTGATCCACTTAGAAAAATATGGATACATGACAGTTTCACTAGTTGGGCGAATGGCAATGGGATTTTCCAAATCAGAATCACCTGATTTTGTGACCCAAGCAACCTACAATTTTAAGTCAGAAAAATAAAATTTAAAATTATATTAAAGTAACGGATTCAATAAAGTGATCCATATAGATCACAAGCACTACCAAATACCCATATAACATACCTCAGGAGCAAAACCCTCAATATGATCCTTCTCCTTTTGCAGAACATTGTTGGACACAAAAAGTGGGAAGTAACATGGTTTAATCTTCATGTTCTTAATTTCAGGATCAAAGAAGTCCTGCATAACAACAATTGAAAAAATAAAATAAATAAAAGTTTAAGCCATCATGCTTTCTTCACCTGGTAACAAAAAATAATAAAACGAAAAGAAAACAAAAAGTATTAAAACAGATAATTAAACCTAAAAGTTCTGTGCTTACTTGCATTAACTCCCAAATGCCCATTGTCCATGGACGGAGGATGTAACAGCCAGATATATCATAATATTCTATCATCTCACCGTTGGTAAGAACCTATAAAAACCACATATTATATAACCAAACTTAATCACTATCAAAACGAAATATATGACTTAAAATTTAAACTTGTCCTTCTACAAGTACTTGGTACAAGTTTTTGCACCAAATACAAACCTTAATTCCTGGGAATGTTAAATGTTCATAATAAAAGTATTCTAGAAGACTTTAGTAGATGACCACCACATTTTATGATTATCTTTCGAGTCCATTATTAGGTCATCTGTTGAGCCCATTTACTATATATAATATACTCTGTCATTGAAAAGGGACAACGACAGGCATTTCTAGATCAAAAGTCTTTAAAAAATATACCGAGTAACGACAATTGCCATCATCTATGAGTCGTTCATGTGAACTTCGTAAGATTAACAAAGTAAAATAACAATAACAATGATAATAATAATATAATAACAAAAACAATGATAAAATCTAATATTCTCCTGCATATATGATGTCAAGTTTTATTTAGTTTTCTACCTAGATGACCCATACATGAAATACTGATATATCTATTACAAACCTACAGCGTATGAAATATATTGAATTAGAAACACATTAGGCACGCCATATACCTCAGGGTACCATTCGCCGAAGTTCCCATCCTTGGTATTGGTGAGGCCAAGCCCAGTTTCTTTCTTCCTTCCCTCTGCAATCAAAAAATATTATGACATTATATACACATGCATCTTTTTATATATAGCATTCAAGTAGTCAACCATCTATCACTCTGTGTGTGGAGGGATCAACAGAAGCAGCATAAAAAAGTAGCAAGCATTATAATTATAAGAATCTGATCCTAAAAACTCTGATACAAAACTATACTGTTGTTATTACTTGTTAGTGCGGAACAGTATTACGTTTATCTACAAGTTTTCCCCAATTTTACATCAAATATGAACCTAGAAACTAAGTCATCTAACAATTTATCCATCTGCAACATATTTTTCATTCAAAACGACAGGCATAAACATCAAATTGATATAATGCACAAACAAAATCGATTTTATTCAACAGATGGAGTATAATTTGAATTAATTTTACAAGACTTAAACAAATACTCCGTACATACATATCGTACTGCAAATCAATCGTCATGTAAGTAAGTAGGTATGTGATACAATAACAGAAACTATGAAAAAAAAAACGTACTACTGGATTTGGCGGCCGCATTAGATTTATCGGCTTTAGCAGGCTTATTTCCACCTGCCATAACTTCGATTTACAACAGCAAATCAGAAATCAAAATTGTAAAACCTAGAAACGAGAGGCAGATAAGTAAGAATATACTGATTTCAAGTAAAATTGCAAGGATAAAGTACATTATTAATGGATGCAAAAGCATGATTAATAGAAATCAGCTTACACTCACCACTAGATGAAATCTTATTAATCGGCTCCGGTCAACTGCCGGCGTGATTGTCGATCGAGTGGCTACTAAAAGATATGTGAAAGAGAAATATAACAATAACAGGCAAATGTTTAGAGTAATATTATTATCCCAAAACCCTACCTTGCACCCAAAGTTGCCGCTAGACACCCCTTTGACCTAAATTTGTAAAAGCGGCCCTTCTAATTTTACATCATGCTGAATTGCATCGTTTCTATTTTTATCATGATAAAATAAATGATGTTTCTATTGTTTGCCTAAAGGTTAACTTTAAGATAATTTTCATGGACAAAAAGTACTCCGTAGTACACCAAAGTTAGTGGGTTAGATAATGAGAGGTGAATTAGGTGATTATTATTAGAGTACAGATGATTATGTAGCATCTTCAAAAATCTTAAGAATAGCTCTTAAGGTTATATTGAAATATTCGTAAAATAAAACTAAAATCAATTTTGTAACACAGTATTGTAGCATTGTGATTGATGTTTAATAGCCGACATAATTAAGATTTTATTTATAATTAAATTAGGAAATATTGATATCTTACTCATCAATCAAAAATAGAATCCCAATGCACATCTAATACAATAGTTTAGTATAAATCAAATCTTATGTTGATTATTTCACCAAAAAGCCAATGGCTTTGCAGTTTCGAAGTCATCCTTATAACCTTGAAGTTGAGAGTTCGAGTCTTATTTAGGATATTTCGTAGTGAATATATTCGTGTTAGTATTTGATGGGTGTATAAGTTTGTCTTTCAAAAAAATATGTGTTTTGGGCTACTTGATTGGTTATTTAGAGTATATACCAGTGTTGTAAAAGTCGGCCGACGCGTCGGCCGATGCGTCGATTTTTTGGGTACTGTAACGACCCGTCAAAATCGCTATTGACGCAGCACGTTAATCATTGATTCCACAGTGAGGTTTTGACCTCTATATGATACGTTTTGATAAAATATTGCATTCATTAAAATAAGTGACTTTCTAAACATAGAAAGTTATAAACATGTGGGCAAGTGCTTAGGTATAAGCAAAACCCCGAAATACATAAGTCTTTAATTTACAGGTTGACATCACAGTCCAATTGTTTATTACACAACGCAGTTTTATTTTGAATGCAATAAACTTTGTACAAAGCATGAGAGACTCCATGCAGGCAACAAGCACATCACAGCGGAAGCATTCTAAGGACCTGAGAATAAAACATGCTAAAAAGTCAACACGAATGTTGGTGAGTTATAGGTTTAATTGCTCGAGTCATAAACATATATAAAGATAGACCACAAGATTTCATCAAAAGTTTATCAATAGATTCTACGTAACAGAGCACCCTGGTAACTAAACTTAACGCTATAGTGATAATTACCCCATTCGTTTTAATACACGCAAACCAACGTGTCTTAAACTCAAATAACATACGTCCGTTAAAAGGCTAGCGCTCTAGCTCGGACGGGGATGTCAAGCCCTATGGATCCATATACAATTATTCGCGCCCACCAGTCCATATCCTATGTACTGGCAGCTACTAGTTACCAAAGCTAAGGGATTTTCGGTTTAACTCAGTGTAGAATTTAGTATGTACTTGTGTCTTATCGCGTTTAAAATAAATTGCATGTATTCTCAGCCCAAAAATATTTAAAGTATTTAAAAAGGGAGACTATAAACTCACAGTTCAATATTGTGATTCAATATTGTAGGCAAATTGCGTAGACGTAATGATGGTAGACGACTGTATGGTTGGCCTTGGATTCAAGAACAATACCCCGAATAATACCTAATATTTCCTTAGCTTAAAGCGGTTTGAAACCCGAATTAAAAACACCCTCGTATATACCTTATTATTATTAAACTTAAATTTAAAATTATAATTATAATATAAATATAAATATTGAGAGTTAATGTGAAAAACTTCGTCGAACAAACTGCGTATTTATATTACTTTTCGATTTACTGTAGCTCATGCGATCGCATGAGTTTTCAGTGTTTTTGTCATGCGATCGCATGGCCGCCTTTTCCGTTTTGTTTGCTAGTTCGTCGACATCAAATAGTGTACTGTAGCAAACAGTGTTTACTGTAGCAATAGTGTTTACTGTAGCACTGTAGCAAAATACGGTTTCACTGTAGCAAATAGTGTTTTACTGTAGCAAAGTAATTTTTACTGTAGCAACTAGGGTTTTACTGTAGGAAAGTTGTTTTTTACTTGTACATATATATATATATATATATATATATATATATATATATATATATATATATATATATATATATATACATACATATAATTGTTCATGAATCGTTGAGAGTAGTCAAAGGTAATTGTATATATGAAACAGTTCTAAAATTTTGAGACTCAATTTAACAGACTTTGTTTAACGTGCCAAAATAATAAATCGTATAGAGAATTGGTTTAAATTAGTCGAAATTTTTCGGGTCATCACAGGTACTCCGACCCGTTTTTTCTGAAAACGACTCAAAAGATGGTCAAAGCTAAAAGTTCGGTTAAAGTCTGTCAAAAACGGTCAAAGTTGGTCAAAAACGGTCAAAAACGGTCAAAATCAGTCAAATTTTCGTCAAGATGTGATATGTTTTTAAATTAGGGTTTGTTTTCATTTTTTGGGTCGCTCTTTTCTCTGTGTCCTTACTGATTATGTACTTGGTAACATTAATTGAGTTTGAAGTTTGATTGTATTTAAATTCAAGTTCTTATTTAAGAAATTTATGGTACAGACTCAACTATTTTATACATATATAAATATATATTTAAGAAATTATTAATAAAGTCAACGTTGGTCTACGACCGATGCGTCCCCGACTCGGCCGACGCGTCCTTTTTAGGTCTCAACCGATGCGTCCCCGACTCGCGACTTTTACAACCTTGGTATATACACATTGAAAGTAGTAAAATCCACAACAATACATTGCATGATCTCATATATTTTTTTCCCGTAAACGTGTTAAATTTAACTATCAAGTTTTCTATGAAACTCCGCATCCAAATCCTCTTTTGTAACAAAAAAAAAAAAAAAAAGTGTTAGTAACACCGGGCCCACTTAGACAATATATTACCTTGACATTTTTTTAATAGTGACGTGGAATCAAAATTGCACTTTTTAGAATAGGAAAAAAAAAAAAATCTCACTATAACATGATAGGTTTAAATTTTGAAGGTGAGTTATAGTGGGTATCAAATTTTTATGTTTGATGATGTGGTAAAATATGATCGAAAGGTATGTGGTAAATAAATAAATTATTAATAATATGGATACATACAAGTCAAATTCTTATTGGCTTTGAAAAATCCAACGCCACTTCTACCGCTCGTCCCATTTGTAACTACCGCCTGAAGGCGTAAAAACTGAAGCCCCGTAATGGGCATTGCAATCCGTCAACAATGTGCAGAGTCAATTTAACGCCAATTATGAAGCCCGTAAGCCATGGTCTAGGGTTTTAGTTGGCACGAGCGTTAGAATAGACCATTGTCGCCAAATCTCTAGTGACATCTGAACTCGCAACTAAAGATGAAAGTCGTAAGAAAATTTTTCTTTTATAAGTAAAGCAAAATGTGACAACAAATTATGCAATTGATTAAATTAATAAATATGTTGTTAATTCAAGTATCACCCAAAACCGGATTATCTATATAATATGTTGGAACTGTGACAACATATTTCTCATACAGGAACATAGGATGAAATGTACACTTCACAATCTTCACTATAATGGGTGTGAAAATGTTAACAAAGGCGTGTTCCTATAGTTACAAAGATGGAAGTGGCTCGAGCTCGACAAAAGCAGCCAAGAAGACGCGTCAGAATGAAGAGTGAAAGAGATAAGTATTCATTCGGTTTTATATCGACAAATGAGACGTTACACATGTTCTGGGGATCTAAACCAATGAATATATGTACTTGTAGATTAGTAACATTGGATTATAAATGTATACATCGAACGAATTTTCATTGTCATTCCATTTTTAATGTAAACTCCAATCTAATTTTATATCGATAAGAAGCAAAACCGATTTGACAACACCAGTTTATTTCAAAACCATCAAGTTGCAAAAGATGCTACTAAATAGCAGTAGTCATATTAGTGCCTAACAATTACATGTCTCCAAGGTTTTGTTACAAAATCTCATACAACATTCATAGCTTCAGTTAGCCTTTATTCATTTGTTCACTCATAGTGCAATAGCAGAGGAAAAACACCTTCGATAAGGACCATTAGTGTTAATAATTTCCCAGCCGCGGCCTTCCTTGTAACATTCCACCTGTCATTAACCAAAATTCCTCTTTTAGCTATTTTCGCAAGTTTAAGATAAAATATACTCAAATCAACTGATTTACATGTAAACGTGTCAAAATTGCCACCTTTAAATACCAAGACAGTAAGTTTTTTTTTGAGATGACAATGGTGACAAATGGAAACTACTACTTACAGTGTCGTTAATTTCTTCACCACTTTTGAGCCCGCCAAAAATGTATATGCAATCTTTGGCGACAGCTGCAGCAGAAAATCCCCGAGTAAGATTCATCGGCTCTCCAATCACCCATGACCCGCGTCTCGGATCATAAATTTCCACGGTTGAGACCATATCATAACCGTCATAACCTCCAATAACAAACCTGAAAATCAACAACAATTCAGCCTTTTTTATAACCGAACTTAACGTGTGAGTGTGCACAAGTCTATTAAAAAAAGAAACGAAAAGATAAGGCTTACAGTTTTTCGTTTAAAACAACCATAGAAGGGCAACCCCTCATTGTATTCATGCTCGCTATTTTCTTCCAAGAATGTTCTCTGGGATCAAATCTTTCAGCCGTCCTGTGATGATTACCGATTGACACGTCAAAAAATATAAAGTGTAGCAGCAGCAAATTATACATCAGTTTCATCTTTACATGCAGACAATGAGCTACGATCATCATAATTATGTTCCAAGATTATAAGTACCTCAAATAGCCATTGCCATCATAACCACCTACAGCATAAAGTGCTCCATTAAGCTCGGCTGCAGCAAGAGCAAACCGCTGCAAGATAAAAATCATTAGGTTTTTCTCAAAGTGCCCGCGCATTATCCGATTGTGGGCCGGTTTGAGTTGCCAGTTATCAACCTTATTAATTATGCCACACGTTGATGACATGATTATATCGAAGATAGTATATATAAGTTTGTTAAAAAGACAAAATTTTCAACCTTTTCACGCATCGAGCGGGTTTGGATCCAAGCTCCAACATCAAAATCCAACATCTCTACGGCTGAAAAGCATTCTTCACCATTTCCACCACCAACAGCATAAATTTTATCGTTCACAGTGGCACCAGCAAGACTTCCATTTTTTTTATTTAAAGGAGGACATGTAGTCCATCGATTTGCTGCAGGATTATACGATTCCACTTCGCATAAACAAAAAAACAACAGATAAAACGTTATTTACTCGACAGTGCTTAAAGAGAATAGTAAGAAAACGAGTAAAGGTGACAAATGATTGCGTCAGTTGGGTTGTGTAAGGGTCAAAATGGGCAAGTTTTGTATCAGTTGGGTCAGGTTGACCAGAAAAACTTTTCGTCCTACTGTTTTTGTATTAATTGGTGTCAGATAAATTACAAAATTTATGTTATTCCAATGTCTTATGGACAATTACTCTTAGGGTAACCATTGACTGGTCACCATGTCCATTTTTAGCTAGTATTTTAAGTTACCAGTTTTACCCCGTCAAAGATTAAACATAAGCAGAATCGATCCTCATTATAGTAAATGGAACAACTATAAACATGAATCACGTATATAACTAACTACCTGTGTCAAACCACTGACCACGGGTCCCACCACCAAACACGAAAAGTTCACCATCCAATTTTGAAACCGCTGCATAACATCGTTCAGTATTCATGGGATTAAGAGATTTAGTCAGAATTCGTGATGGCGAGTAGCAGTCCACTGATGACAACCATGATGCACCATCATATCCACCGATTAAAACTATCGAGTCATCAGGTAAACCATCTTCAATGATTTCTCTTTCTTTTATATCTTCAAATTCTTGAGGCCCCACAGATATTGGTACCTCTAGCGTGTTACGTGTGCTTTTTAAGTAGTTGATTTCGGTGTTAGCTTCAGCCTGAAAAGTCATGAAAGTGATAGCAGAAAACAAATATACCATTAGACAGAACATACTGCACTATAATAATAATGTTACTGATATCAGAACATTTCCACTTTATATTATGCCTGGCAATTGAGAACCACACTCTGAAATTTGGGTCAATTGGGTTAAGCTTTCTAGTCAACTGGGTCATGGGTCCTGAGAAAAATTAAGCCTAACAATGTAAACCGAAACTTAAAAAAAAAAGGTCCAATGGTTTCCTTCAAACCTATTGGGTCCTATACAAAATATAAAGGAACATGTCAAGTGGGTATCAATTCCTAAAGCTCAATAAATATAGATAGGTCTAATGGGTCATGTAAATTGGTCAAATGGGTCGAGCATAATGATCATAACAAGTTTCATCCGTCAAACGTAATCATAAATGTAAAAGTATAAGCGTAAAACGTAATCATAAATGTTATAGTATATGACCCGTTTGGACCCATTTGACCCGTTAGCCAACCCGGACCAACCTGACTGATTTGGACCGTTTAAGAATCTGACCCGTTTGACCCATGACCCATTTCAACCCAAAACCGTTTTGACCGGTTACCCAAACCGACCCAACCTCACCCCTTTGCCGGGTATACTTTATATATAACTTCAAAATTCATTTTCAGTAGAATTGAATACCAGATTATTCTCCAAAGAAACGATCTTCTGTTTCAATTGATTAATCGTGTCATTCTGTACAACTGTAGACGCCATCAAATCTTCAACCTTTTGAATCAACTAAAAACACACATAAAAACAAATTATTTCAAATATTAATACCAGAAAATAGGAGAAAAACACGTACTATACACACTTGCATTTATATAATAACCTGAGCTATGACAGTATTATCTTCGCATGATTTATCAGGGCTGACTTCCTTCTTCTCCATAGGCGAAACGTTCAAAACAACTGACTCGTCTTTACGGTTAGCAGAAGGTGGGCCCATGAGTTTATCAGGGGCGGGGCTCGGGGACGCGGGTTTTCGATTTGACGCTAGTGTCTTCAGTTTCATAGAGATAAGATCCTTGTCGCTAACTTTATTAAAAGGCTTAACGTCTTTCATCATGTTAGGCAAACTCTTTGCACCATTTAAATGATTACCAACGACTTCCTTGTTGCTAACTGTATTAAAAGGCTTAACGTCTTTCATACTATTAGGTGAAATCTTTGCACCGTTTAAATGATGACCAACAACTACTTGCGGAATGTTAGACACACGTTCCCTTTCGAATGGCAACAAAGTTTTTGGCTTGATTGTACTGTGTGGAGCATGTGGTGTACGTCCACCAGAAATCGCTTGGGTTGCCAATAAGGATAAAAGCCGATTTGATTGAGCATGGTCTAGCTCAAACCAGAAATGGTTCATGGTATGGTAATTATCAGAAATAATGGGCTTGAACTGATCCTCGGTTAACGGCTTACACCTCAGCTTTTCGCGGATTTGAACCTAATATTATAAAATAGATTTGTCATAAAGCAAAACTTCAGTATCATAGACATAAGGGTGTGTTAGTTTGGTGTTAATAGGTTGAGAAAAACGCTACTCGAGAAGTACTCGGTCGTGACTTTTCAGGGAGTACTCGACAACTCGGGGAGTACTCGAATGTTGACCAAGTTTGACTTTGACCGATTTTAACCGGTTTTGACCAATTTTGACTGATTTTCCGAGTAATCCCGAGTTTTGACCGACTTTCAAATGATCCCGAGTTTTGGCCAAGTTTGATCGTGTGTGACCAAGTTTGACCGAGTACTCCCCGAGTTGCAAAAGCCAAGTACTAGCCAAGTAATTCCGAGTTCTGCAACACTAGGTCAGTTATTAAGGTATAAAGTATAAAGTACCTATATAATTGTATAATCATAATATCTAATACTCTGTGATTAATCGGACCATACAGATAAGTGGCTAAGGTGTTTTGTTTAAAGTTGTAAAATCAGATAAATAATTTTTTGACTGGTTACAAACTCTAATCTATTTATAATAAACTACTATTTCAAATTATCAGAAAACACATTTTGTCCAATGGGAGTTCATGTATCTCAGATTAGATTGAACAAACTAACTTTATTACTCGTATATGGTTATATCAGATAATCAACTTTGTTGCAACTGATATGAAACTACTGAATAATTACATATTGCAAAGCAAAATAACAGCTATAAAATTCTAAATAATAAGATAATCAATCTTACAATACTGTAACAGTATACCTGAGCAGGATATGGCGTTTTCTGAGAACCTGCACAAGTCCACGCATACGGGTCAATGTTTTCTTGACCCGAACTTACAGCCTCAAAGATGCCATGTAGTGTTCTATCTGTATAATTGAATAGAAATAAAGGCAGACCAGGTTCGATTTTTCTCACGTACAAAATGTGTGACTTCGGTAAACCTGCTATAGTTATGTGATCATTACATTAGTAAGAATCAAGATTTCGTATCTTAATAAGTAACTGATATATAGTCAAACTGAAAAACTGACCAAAGAGTTGCTTGGAAAAACATTCATTGATTGTCATCTTAGTAGTACCGAAAATCACACCGCCGAGTTGGCTCTTCCCTAAATTTCTCATGTCGTAATCGCAACCCATCTTCAATATTTCAATTTAAAAACAAAACACATTGTGCACAATAATAATCAGAAACAGTTAATGATTTAGATTGCACAATGGGAAAAGGAAAAATGTAGAATGTATTAAACAAATTCAACAAATATTAAACCCTAAGTAGTAATAGCAGACTTCAATATGATCATAGTGACGTCATACTAAAACTTACAACACCTTTTAGAATACAATTTTAACATAATCCACACAAAAATCATAAAAAGTACACAAATTTTATAATAATCCCAAATTTTAACACAGATTAATTAGTTACAGAACGTTGCCTTTGTGACTGTAGGATGAATCAAACTCACATTAAGCATAATGAAAAAAAAAAAAAACAATTTTTTTTTGCCATTTTGAGTAGATAAGACTTAAAATGAACACACTTATGTTAATCATAAAAAAGATCAAACTGTTGCTAAATCGAGTACTAAACGCATAAATTTATTAAAAAAATAAGTAATCAAAACCCTTGAAATTTCGTTTACAACAAAACCCCATATACATAAAATGGATCCAAATGTAAGGAAGAGTAACATGTGTTAAGAAACAATTACCTGTTAACCCAAAATTTAGTTGTGTTGATTTCTGATTATATGTTTAAATGATTAAATGATCATATGGGGTGTTTAGAAAGAGAGCTGTAACTAAGCGCGAAACCTTCAGTGAAATTAGGCAAGAAGATGAGTTTTATAACAATAATAAGTTATAGTTTTTATTAAAGGTTGTACATCACGCAAATAGTGTTAAGATGGATTGTTAAAAATGACATCTGGGTTTTTCTATGAAGTATAGACAATTGTTTGATATTCTAAGAGAATGTTAAATTTCTATGATGATTTGGTTAAGTAATTAATAACTTGTATAGTTCTAGATAGTTCTAGATAATATTCTTTTGTAGATAATATATGAAAAGTTAATATTTGAATGTAAATAGGATTCTTAGTCTTGGCATGGTGAGCATATAAGATTTGATAGTATTCTTTTGTAGATAACTAGTTTAGGAGCCCTCGTTTTACGTTGGAGGTTCCGTTTTGAATGTAATTTAATGCATTTAATTCGTAAAACGATTTCGAGTTTAACGGTGATTTCGGTGAAACATAACTCGAGTCCACCGAAACGATATAGCCCGTCAAAGATTTAGATAGGGTTTTTTTTATGAAAATATAGAGAAGTTACCGTTTAGCTCCTTGTACTTTTATGTTAGTCCCTTATTGGATCCTTGTGATATTTATTTTTTGGCCAAAAAAATTTGCGGGTTAGCCCTTTAAGTTTTAGAAGGTTGTCATATTTTAGTGAGTCAACCATGTGGGTACAACATATAAAGCGAAGGGTACAAATGTTTAATGCGCAAAATGTTACTATTCATTACTTGTACTCCCTCCGTCCCAGATTAATTGTCCCCAGACAAAAAACACACAGTTTAAGAAATATCATTATCACACTGTACTTTTTCCGTACTTTTTTCTTACTTTACTGTTTTACCCTCAACTAATTAATTAGAAATCTCTCTCATCTTTGTAATTTAATTAATTCATTAGGGACAATATTGTAAACTTTATCAAAATTACTTTCCATATTTGGAAGTGGACAATTAATCTGGGACGCCCCAAAAAGGAATACTGGACAATTAATCCGGGACGGAGGGAGTATGTCTTTTAGTGATATTTATTTTTTTGGCCAAAAAAGTTTGCGGGTTTAGCCCTTTAAGTTTTAGAAGGTTGTCATATTTTAGTGAGGCAACCATGTGGGTACAACATATAAAGCGAAGGGTACAAATGTTTAATGCGCAAAATGTTAATATTCATTACTTGTATGTCTTTTAGTGATATTTAGTTTTTGGCCAAAAGATTTTGCTGGTTAGCCCTTTAAGTTTTAGAAGGTTGTCATATTTTAGTGAGGCAACCATGTGGGTACAACATATAAAGCGAAGGGTACGAATGTTTAATGCGAAAAATGTTACTATTCAGTACGTGTATGTCTTTTGGATAATAGGGATAATATAGGGCAATTTAATATTTGAATATAAGTAGAATTCTTACTCGTGCTGAAATGGAATCATGTAATCGTGTTTCCACTCCTATTAATACGCAAGGAAAAATCAGTTCGACTAGTGGCACGCTTTATCACAACCTGACGTTTTATCGTAGTCTTGCAGGTGTCTTACAGTATCTAACGTTTACTCGTATGGATATTTCTTACGCAATACAACATGTTTGTTTACACATGCATGCGCCTACAGTTGATCACATGCACATGTTAAAAAGAGTTATCTGTTACAGTAATGGTACGCCTGCTATGAGATTACATATTCGTAAAATGTCATCCCACGCGCTTGTTGCTTATACTGACGCTGATTGGGCGGGTTGTCTGGACACTCGCTCCGGATATTGTGTTTATTTGGGTGACAATCTTATCTCATAGTCATCTAAACGTCATACTACCATTTCTCATTCAAGTGCAGAAGCTGAATATCGAGGCGTTGCAAATGTAGTGGCTGAAACATGTTGGCTTCGGAATTTATTGCTTGAGTTACAATCTCCGGTTTCTAAAGCCACTCTGGTGTTTTGTGATTATGTTCGTGCTATCTATTTATTTGATAATCCGGTTAAGCATCAACAGACTAAGCATATAGGAATTGATATTCATTTTGTTCGTGAGAAGGTTGCCAAAAGTCAAGTTCGGATTCTATATGTTCCTACTCGGTTTCAGATTGTTGATATCTTCACCAAAGGATTACCTAGAGTGTTGTTTGATGATTTTCACTCCAGTCTTGGCGTTTGTCCGCCTCTCGCTCAGACTACGGGGGAATAATAACCGATGTAATTCTAGATAGTATTCTTTGGTACATAATATATGGAAAGTTAATGTTTGAATGTAAATAGGACTCGTAGCCATAGTTTGGTGAGCAAGATATGTAATATGTATAAATACCCCTTTGAGGTTTAATGAAAAGGGACGACCATTACATCTTATTTTTTTAACGGTCAAAATGGATATATTAAAAAAACACTTCCTAACAAGGCCCTAAGAAAAAAAAAATTACAAAGACTTCTCAAGGCATAAGTTTCAATTTGAAACTACATGACCTCTATTTTTAAGTCAGCAAAAAGAAAATAATATAATTACATTAAAGAGGGTATTTATACTACAAAACAACTCGTTAAACACAAACCCATTCTGAAACCCCTTAACGCCTAAAAAAGAGTTGTCACAACACAGATTATTCGTTCCCTATTTCGTTGATAAATTGTTGTTCCCATCGATCCAACCTTTTATGTGTACCCATGAACTAAAAGAAGGTAATCTACAGTCGAGCCACAACCTAGTCTTCCTCCATATATCTAACATCACCGCACGTTCAAAGAACAAATGACGATGATGTTCAATACCATTTTGGCTGACCGGACAAGCAATACCATTGAGCTCGAGCCCTTTAGCTGACAGGTTCCAACGAAGAGGAAGCGCATCAAACTTCAACCGCTATAAATTGACTTTTCCGAGGCAAAAACTTGAACCGTTTGGTTGGAACGTTAGAAATTGATAGCAAGGACACGTCAGTATGATTGCGAGCTGATGTTATAGTATATACACCATCAAAACAGTATACACTAGTAGGTCCGTAATTTGTACATTTGATAGCTCGTTATGAAGAAGGTCAACAACATGACGATTACGACTACCAATATTCATTTGATTTAACCTTGTGATGTAGCGCATGTGGTAGTGGTCTGCCTCTCTTAACGGGAGGTCAGGAGTTCGACTTACGTGTGTTGCAACATTGCACTCAAGGTTGCCCCTTAACCCTTGAATTCCACCCTAAAGGTGCCTTACGTAAATCGCGTTGCGGGGGCAGTGGGGGAGGGGGGTTTTACCGCCCATGCACTCGGAGGCTCGGATTGGGTCGGGTTTCCTCCTGGACAGCAGTTTAGGGCGGGAGATGAATGTGTAGGTGATTTAGTTCCCCTTAGGTGATCCCGAACCGCTGTTAAAAAAATATCCATTCAATTCCATATCCAGTTCTTGCCTTCATTTACCCATTTTGTACTTGCAATGTCATTCTTTGAAGAATCTAAGTGATAAAGTCTATTGAAACGGGACGTGAGGCTTGTACTACCAACCATATGTCATTCAAAAATCTAACGATTCTCCACCACTTACCTCCATACGAATTAAATCATTGGGAAGCATATTATTTGCCATGGATTTCACGCATGTGTCAATAATAGACGACCACCATCCATTATCGATAGTCTTATGAAAAAATTTCCCATGGATGGACTTAATGACCGTCACCCAAAAATCATGCGGTTTTGTGGGATAACGTCAATGCCATTTGTGGATTAAATCGAGATTAAATGCTTTGAGGCTCCCGATATTCAACCCACCTTGTGCAAACGAAACTAAAACAACGTCTCGTTAATTCCATGCCATCTTCTGAGTCAACGCGTTACCACCTTATAAGAATCTAGCTTTAATCGACTTAAGTTGTTTAAGGATGGTTTCCGGACACTAAAAACTCGAGATAAAATAAAACTCTTTGGAAAAGGAAATCAGTGATGGTGAATCTACCTTTTTTGGGTGCGAGCATTGGTGTGGTTCAGACAGCTTATGCAACATCTACCCAATATTATACGGACTCGAAGAGGATCGAATATCAGCAACAGGTTCCATCAATATTCAATTCTACTGGAAATGGGTCAAAGTGCCAACAGGGCGTACGATGTCCGAGTTGCAGTGTCTTACAAGCTTGATGTCAAAAGTCTCCTCCGATCTCCAAGCAAGGAATTCTTGGACTTGGGATCTAGCTTCAAACGGAATCTTCACTATCAAGAAGTTTTCAACAGTTATCGATGGGCAACTGTTATATGTTTCAAGCTCTACAATTCAGAAACTTTAAGAAATAATATTGTTCCCAAAAAATTTAGGTGTTCGTGTAGAGAGCTTTGAAGAAAAGACCTCTCATTCTTGTTGAGCTAGACAAAAGAGGTATTGATTTAAATAGTGTTAGGTGCCTCATTTGCGATGACGATCTCGAATTGGCGGAGCATTCTTTAACATTTTGTAATCATTCATTGTATGTTTGGTCTAGTGTTTCAAATGGTGAAATCTAGGTAATTTTTCAAATCTTAGTGATGTGTCAAAAGTGTGTGCAATAGTGCTTAATTTGCCTTTAAACTTTTAAATTTATAAAACCTTTATTAATACACTTTAACACCCTAACGAGCAACAAAACTCGATCAGATGTAGTACGTTAGGTTATCGTCCAAAGAGAGCGTATATGCGTTTTAAGTTGGTTTATTAGATAGCTTAGTTCTTATTAAAGAACTAAAGATAGATTTTTATGTGTTTTTATAGTTGTAGATTTCTTATCTCTTAGGAAAGAGATGATTGAATATAGGTTTTCAATGAATAGAATAACTAAATATAAAGCAAGAATTTAAAGACTTAAAATAAACAATTATAAATAAAAATAGTTACATAAACAAATAACTCATACGGGAATCATATTAGGCAAGTTTCATAACTTATATTAACACTAGGCAATATAATAATCATAAATCAATCATTATCCCTAAATAGATTAAGACAAGTGTTGCATATCATTCAATAGGCAGGACTTAAAGCATATGCTAGACACGTGATGTGCATGGCTAACATCTCAATTCTTAGTATTCAATTCAATTACATGAAACATAGCAACCTAATGATGTTGATCAAAATGAAAATAGACTGAATAATTATATAAGCTATTAAACATCAAGTAGATCAACTCAAGTTACTAGCTGAAAGTTAATTATTACTTGGTTCTCATGCAATCATTAATTAAACACATCCAAACAGAGGATCTTCGACTAAGCCTAACAATATTAAACTTTATTATATAAGTGTAATTTAAGTTCAACAGATTTGTCACTAATTATGTTGTTTAACTTAGTTGCATGCAATCCAATTTAACTAGTTTGATTTACTAGATCTAAACAAATAGCATGAATTGAATAATAGATTGTTGGATTAAGTGCTAATCAATCCTAAAATCTAGCATTTAATCATTAAGCATGGCAAACAAGCATATTAAAACATAACAGATTCAAAATAGTTTAAGTAGTCATCACAGAAACTCAATCTATACAGATCTGGAAAAACCAGAAACTGCACAGAATGAAGCACGAAGCCGGCGGCTTGGGCTCAGTCAAGCCAGCGGCTTGGACTGAGGAAGCCGGCAGCTTGGACTGAGGAAGCCGGCAGCTTCATCTGATTCCCAGAAAAAGTTATTTTCGTCCACGTAACTGAAAGGACCCGTCCTAATCCATCTGAATGAAGTCTTCAACAGTTGGTCCCATTGCGAGGTTCTGACCTCTATATGCCATGAACGACTCCATGTAATATGAGCAAATGCACAGCGGAAGATTTCTTTCGTACCTAAGAATAAACATGCTTTCAAGTGTCAGCCAAAAGGTTGGTGAGTTCATTAGTTTAACATAAATAACCATTATCATTATTTTAATAGACCACAAGATTTCCATATTCAGTTCTCATAAATATACGTCCCATGCATAGAGACAAAATATCATTCATATGGATTGAACACCTAGTAATCGACCTTAACAAGATGCATATAGAATATCCCCTATCATTCCGGGATCCTCCTTCGGACATGATATAATTCGAAGTACTAAAGCATCCGGTACTTTGGATGGAGTTTGTTAGGCCCAATAGATCTATCTTTAGAATTCGCGTCAATTAGGGTGTCTGTTCCCTAATTCTTAGATTACCAGACTATAAAGGGGCATATTCGATTTCGATCATTCAACCATATAATGTAGTTTCGATTACTTGTGTCTATTTCGTAAAACAGTTATAAAAAGTTGCGCATGTATTCTCAGCCCAAAAATATAAAGGGTAAAAAGGCAAATGAAACTCACCATATTGTATTTTGTAGTAAAAATACATATGACGTCATTTAACAAGTGTAGGGTTAACCTCAGATTCACGAACCTATATCATTTGTATATTTATTAATACACATAATCGCAATGGATCAAATTTATTTATTATATCTTAATTTATATATTATATATTTAATTTGTGCATATATATTCAAAATGATTAATATCTATATGGTTATATCCATATTTATATACATAATTGTTTAAATGTTACATTTAGAAATCGATAGTTTGTTATTTGTATATATTTATATAAATAATATTAATAGGTTTGATATATATAGTTTATGTGAAATTTTTAATATAATTATAGTATATGTAACAAATATATTTTTACGTACAAAATATTCATCTGTTTAAAAGGTAGTTTCTGATATTAATAATGATAATACTAGTAATCATATTACTTAATAATAATACTTATTTTGATAATAATATTGGTAATAACACTAATATTAATAATTACATTTGTAACTAGGGTTATGCTAATAATAATTATAATTGGTAATTAATACTTATATTAGTAATAATAACAGTACAAGTTAATAATCATATTAATGGAAATGATAATATTAATAATGATACATATGTCAATCATAATGATTAGTAAATACTATGATTATGATAATAATACTAATTTAGTAGTGATGATAATAATATCAATTGTGTTAAGGATAATAATAGTACGTTTTTAATAATAATAGTAATAATATTAATCATAATAATAATAACAGTAATTCTTATATTAATAATAGTCTTGAAAAATTAATAATAATGATAATGATAATAATAATAATAACATTAATAATAATAATAATAATAATAACAATAATAATAAAAATGATGAAAATGAAAATATAAGTGTGTATACCCTTTTTGTAAGCTTTTCTAAAAAGAAATGCCCTAAACCGAGCTTGAACCCGAGACCTCTCGCTCATCAACAACACCCTCAAACCATTCCTCTGTCCTTGCCTATCTGATTCTAATACGATTTTGATTCCTTTAAACCCTTAATCCGTATTCACCTTCTTTTTCATTAGTCACTCTCTTCATTCAATTATAATTGGGCTTTGGCCCAAACGAAAACAGAAACATAGCGGCCAAATAACAGTCCAATAACTTGATTAAATGGATCCTTCCACTAGCCCACTATCCCTAGTCCAAAAAGGTGTTCGGAAAAAAAAAAATAATACAGAAAGAGGCCAATTGCAGTCACCATTAATCTTCATCATCATTATCGTCACTGTTTTAATAGAAGTTCGACAACAGGAACCGTAACCGACATGGTATTCATCAACTTCTTTTTCGATCATCAAACTTTGAATCATTTTCGTTTCCTTTTTCATCATCATCAACCATAATCTTAATGTTATTTATATATATCGCTACCTCATCATCTAATGTGATAATCATAATCACCTATTATCATCGCCATTAATATCAATATAACTCTCAACCTCATACATCATTATTGGCATATCATCATCATTATACCATTATCGTCACTTCCTTTATGAATCACTAGTGGTTTGGCCCTACTAATAAATAAAGAATACAGCAACTTGTGATCTAGTGCATGTGGACTTTGGTTAGAAACTTTCGGCCAATAATAAAAGGAAACGAATCTTGCTTAACCTTTATCTTTTCCATAACCCCACTATCCATCTACTCCACTTATTAACACTTCAACAATTACCTTATTATAATAGTCATCATCATTGTTTTGGGATAGTAGCAAAAGAAAATGACGATTGTGTTGGTGGTTTGTAAATTGAATATGGTGATTAGTAACGAGCAGTATGTGATGACCCGGGAATTTCCAACCAAATTTAAATCTGAATCTTATTTGATTTCGATACGATAAGCAAAGTCTGTAATGTTAAGTCTCAAAGTTTTTAAACTGTTGTCATACATTCAATTAACCTTTGGCTATTCCCGACGATTCACGAACTTCTAATTGTAAACAGAAATATATGTATAGATAAATTATATATGTAAATATTTAAAAATAATAAATTAAATATATTAATAAACTATTATGGGATTTAAGATAACTTAAAATAACTAGAAACTTGTATTTTGAATACTTGGAGCATATTGAACATAAGTGATTTCGAACAGAATATGTCAACGTTAACAATGTATTAAATGTATAATGTTATACTTTAGGTTTATTTGCTCCAATATATATATATATATATATATATATATATATATATATATATATATATATATATATATATATATATATATATATATATATATATATATATATAATGTTGTTATTTAAAACATAATTATATATAGTATATATTTATGAAATCTATATTTAATTATTAATGTATGTATATTATATAAATATATTAAAATATATAAAAATTTAATATCCAATATAAATTATTATAGAATGTGTTACATGATATTACGTAGTTAATAAAATATAATACAAGTTAAAACATAGTTGTTATAATACTACTTCTTTTGTTATTATCATGAACATAAATATTAATATTATTATCAGTATTAATTATATTATGATATAAATATGAAATTTGATATCTATAAATTGTTATATTATTATTATTAACATTACTATCATTAATAATATTGAAATTAATAAAATTAGTAATATTATTGTATTAATAATATTATTATTACCATTGGTATTATTTATTATTAAACTTATTAAAGTTATCAATTTTTTTTCTCATTAATATTATTTACTATTATTATTAATATGATTATTTTGATTAAAAACATTATTACTAGTGCTATTATTATTAGTATTAATGTTTTGATTATTTATAATATTATTAACTATACTATTATTAATACATTTATTATTAATATTAATATCTAATATTAAAAATAAATTATATATATAACGCGTACATCACTATCTGATGAGGATAGAACCAAAAATATTTTTATATTTTTTTTCTTTTCTCTGTCACCCGTGACTATCAATTATTTCCTAGTATAATCGGTTGATGTTAATTTAGAAGCTGAATTTTTTTAATCTCTATCATCATTCACGCAAGTACATACCTGCAAACATCCCTTATTAATCTGTTATATCAATTTTTTTTTATTTTTCTTTCGATAACCTCTGTATTTGATTGCAAATTACAAAATCCAAATTTCAAATAAATTAGAAAAATCTGGAAATAGGGTTGTGTTAGGAATCCTTTGTGTAAACTTCCTGCAAAGTTTCACAATCCAAATCCTCTTATCAATTGTTAATTTTGAGGTCAAAGTTTTGTTTTTAAAAAAGTCAAAATTTGTTCTTGGATCGAATTCGCGTTCTTGTTGCTGTTTCCGATCAAATTTATGATTCAAAAAGTTTTGTGGAGTAATTTGAAATGTATCTTATGTTGAAACCTTTTACTAAAACGTCCTCAAATCATCAATCAAATTTTTTTTTCTCTTATTCACGTCGAGCAGCAGCACTAGTTCTTTTCTATTTATTTATTTATTTATTTTTTTTCAAAGTAATTAATCACATATAAGTGATTATATATTGAATATTAAGTTTTAAATTGGTTTTGTAAATCACGATTTGGTTTTGGTTGAGTTAGGATCCGTATGTTTGTGTAGTGAAGAAGAAGGAGATAATAACAGTTTATAATTATTTTCGAGTCATAATATAACAGAAAGACTATACAGCTCGAATGGTTTAGGGAGGTGTCGGTTTAGCGAAGGGTCTTGGGTTCGAATCTCGCGGCAGCCATATTTTTTTTACAAGGGTTTATAAGGTAGTTTTACTAGTTATTATTATTATTATTATTATTATTATTATTATTATTATTTTTCTTATTATTGTTATTGTTATTGTTGGTACTAATTATTATTGTTATAATTGTTATTATTACTAAAGTTATTATAATTACTTAATATTATTATTATTATTAAGTATTAGGATTATTATTATTATTATTATTATTATTATTATTATTATTATTATTATTATTATTATTGTTATTGTTATAAAATAATACAAGTTATTATTACTCTCACTAATATTAGTACAAATATTATTTTCGTAATTATTAGTTTTATTATTATTATTATTAACATATGTATCAATTTTAACAACATCGTTATTTATATTAGTATTATCAATATCAAGAAAGTTATTATTATTAGTAAATCATTATTATCAAAACTATCATTTTCGTGGTAAATAATTATTTTGTACCTAAAATATACTTAATACATACATTATAATCATATAAATAGTTTATATATCACTTACCAATTATAATAACATTATTTATATAAATAATTATATATAACAAATTAAGAATATTTTAATAAAATACTAACCATATATATATAGAGAGATATATATTAATATAACGAAATATATAAATATTAAACATTTAAAATATATACACAAACTAATTAAGTATAATATATAATTCAAGTTATAATATATAAACGTGTTCGAATACGATTATACATTTTAATATATATATATACACAAATGATATAGGTTCGTGAATCCGAGGCCAACCCTGCATTGTTCAGTTTGTCTAATGTTGTCATATGTATTTTTACTACAAAATACATTAGGTGAGTTTCATTTGCCTTTTTACTCTTTATATTTTTGGGCTGAGAATACATGCGCAATTTTTATAAATGTTTTACGAAATAGACACAAGTAATTGAAACTACATTATATGGTTGAATTATCGAAATCGAATATGCCCTTTTTATTAAGTCTGGTAATCTAAGAATTAGGGAACAGACACCCTAATTGACGCGAACTCTAAAGGTAGATCTATCGGGCCCAACAAGCCCCATCCAAAGTACCGGATGCTTTAGTACTTCGAAATTTATATCATGTCCGAAGGAGGATCCCGGAATGATGGGGATATTCTTATATATATACACATTGTGAATGTCGGTTACCAGGTGTTCAATCCATATGAATGATATTTTTGTCTCTATGCATGGGACGTATGTTTATGAGAAATGGAAATATGAAATCTTGTGGTCTATTAAAATTATGAAATGATTATTTATGCTAAACTAATGAACTCACCAACCTTTTAGTTGACACTTGAAAGCATGTTTATTCTCAGGTACGAAAGAAATCTTCCGTTGTGTAATTGCTCATTTTAAAGATATTACTTGGGGTCATTCATGACATATTTCAAAAGACTTTGCATTCGAGTCGTTGATATCGTCAAGATTATTATTAAATCAATTATAGTTAGATATATTATAAAATGGTATGCATGCCGTCAACTTTCGATGTAATGAAATATTGTCTTTTCAAAAACGAATGCAATGTTTGTAAAATGTATCATATAGAGGTCAAGTACCTCGCGATGAAATCAACTATTGAAAATTGTTTATAATCGATACGGACTTCCTCCGGATAGATTAGGACGGGTCTCTACAGTTGGTATCAGAGCAGAGGTCTTAGCGAACCATGTCTGCATTAGTGTGTCTAACTGATAAGTCGTTAGGATGCATTAGTGAGTCTGGACTTCGACCGTGTGTGCATGTCAAAAGTTTTGCTTAGCGTTTTGTGTCAAAAATTACCTGCTTATCATTCTTAGAGAATCACTTGCTTATCATTCTTAGTCTAGACACGTTTTACTGCATTGACTGCATGAATAGTGTATAGACAAAATTAATATTTTAGCGTATTTGTTACTTTATATCTTAGCGTATTTGTTACTGTAACTTTGCCTGACAACTTCCGTAGATTCCTCCGTAACTTATGGGATTTTAGTATTATACATGCATATGTAAATTATGTATTGTAGGGTACTAATCTACATCCTATAATCTATTTCTTATCGAAAATCCTTCATCTGATCGTACGAGATGAATCCTACAACCAGTTCGAGTCCCTCAGATTCCGATAGCTATTCCGATAGTTATTCCGACAACTATTCTGACATAGATGTTCACCTAAGCTCCGAAAACAGCGTCATCAGCATGAATCAACCAATCAGCCATTATCAATTCATCCGATGGGTTTGTAGTCGACTTAATTAATGGAAACGTGCAGAAGGCAATCCCTTCCACCAACCGAATTCACTTCTTGACAATGAACCTGAAGCGTTTACCGGCGAACCTGTTCGAGACACCATTTTTAGTCTCAATTCCAGGGTAACTCGACAAGATTATATTCTATCCACAATTCTGAACCTTATTCATCCGCTCGTTCCGACCGACAATCATCCTGGAGTAATAAGTCAACGAACTTCACGCTTGAATAATCAATTCGGAGAATATGGTGCATAATGTACCAGCTTCAGCAACATCACCGGCACCAACAGCACCACCATCAGCAGCATAACCTGTACCAATAACAACAACATTATCACACATCTCAACCTCGCAATCTATACCTCAAGCATAATCATCGTTCTACGAATCGTTCCACATAAACTATCTTCGTCCTTCACGGCGATTATGTAATCTCTAATATTTTAGAGATTATGTACTCCAGTTCTAGCCGTAAATCTGATGAGCTTAATATCACATTGACTCATTAAATCCATAATTACGTCTGAAGAAAATATATATGTATATATGTTTTCATAAAGATTGTAATTAAAAAATTTTATTGTACAAACTGTTAATGGTGAAAATATTTTAACGGGTAGGTAATACCCGAGGAATACTTAGATTTCGCATTAATAAGTTACACTGTACATTCTACGAATCTGATTCAACAGTCATTTACTATCCTATTTACATCCACCGATATACGTATTCGTTCACCGCAGAATAACCCTTTTCATTCAATTTCATATTTGGATTTTGATCTATCAGAATCCAGCAAGTGGCATAATGAAGAAAACATTGGACAAAATAAAATTTGTTAGAAACAAACAAATTAACTATGAGAAAATTTGTTAAGAATCCACGCTAACTGTTCCCAGCTAATTGTTAATTCCGTATTACCTTTTATTTATCGCAATTTATTTATCGCATTTTATTTATCGCAATTTTATTTATCGTCATTTAATTTCTGTTATTTATTTTACGCACTTTAAATGTCGGGACACGTATATAAGGTTTTGACATATCATATCGACGCATCTATATATATTATTTGGAATAACCATAGACACTCTATATGCAGTAATGCGGGAGTTAGCTATACAGGATTGAAGTTGATTCTCAAATAATATATATAATTTGAGTTGTGATCGAGTCTGAGACATATACGGGTCACGATACGTAATAATTAATTCAATTATTAAATATTAAATTATATATTAATTATTGGACTGTCACTTGTGGACTATCGACTGAGGACCAACATTGAACAATTAAAATGAATTAAAATATTGATTATAAAATATGAAATTAAACAATTCTTCAAGTTTTCCACTTGAATTCATCTTAAACTTCATTTGTATCTCGACAATCACATTCTGCGTACAAACCTTTCATGATTCTTGAAAACACCTCAATCGAGAGGATGAACCAACGACACTTCATCTACAGAAGGAAAGATTTATGCATATAGTTATGCACCTGAAAACATTCAGAACCTGAGTAAACATATAACACGTATTTGTGCTAGCTCCTTTGGCATTGTTATTATCGAAAATAACTTTGCAATACCTTTCCAAAGTAGCAAATTTTGTCACAGCTCCAGCAAGTCAACTTCGACTTCTCATTCAAAACAACCTTATTATAACCTTGATATATACGCGTGATCTTTTACTGTTACAAGGGAACCTTTCATATTCTACCATATTACCAGCAGACGTACTGAAATGTCCCGTTCTTATTGATTAAAAACGTTCCATATTAATTGATTTCGTTGCGAGGTTTTGACCTCTATATGAGACGTTTTTCAAAGACTGCATTCATTTTTAAAACAAACCATAACCTTTATTTCATAAATAAAGGTTTAAAAAGCTTTACGTAGATTATCAAATAATGATAATCTAAAATATCATGTTTACACACGACCATTACATAATGGTTTACAATACAAATATGTTACATCGAAATCAGTTTCTTGAATGCAGTTTTTACACAATATCATACAAACATGGACTCCAAATCTTGTCCTTATTTTAGTATGCAACAGCGGAAGCTCTTAATATTCACCTGAGAATAAACATGCTTTAAACATCAACAAAAATGTTGGTGAGTTATAGGTTTAACCTATATATATCAAATCATAATAATAGACCACAAGATTTCATATTTCAATACACATCCCATACATAGAGATAAAAATCATTCATATGGTGAACACCTGGTAACCGACATTAACAAGATGCATATATAAGAATATCCCCATCATTCCGGGACACCCTTCGGATATGATATAAATTTCGAAGTACTAAAGCATCCGGTACTTTGGATGGAGTTTGTTAGGCCCAATAGATCTATCTTTAGGATTCGCGTCAATTAGGGTGTCTGTTCCCTAATTCTTAGATTACCAGACTTAATAAAAAGGGGCATATTCGATTTCGATAATTCAACCATAGAATGTAGTTTCACGTACTTGTGTCTATTTTGTAAATCATTTATAAAACCTGCATGTATTCTCATCCCAAAAATATTAGATTTTAAAAGTGGGACTATAACTCACTTTCACAGATTTTTACTTCGTCGGGAAGTAAGACTTGGCCACTGGTTGATTCACGAACCTATAACAATATATACATATATATCAAAGTATGTTCAAAATATATTTACAACACTTTTAATATATTTTGATGTTTTAAGTTTATTAAGTCAGCTGTCCTCGTTAGTAACCTACAACTAGTTGTCCACAATTAGATGTACAGAAATAAATCGATAAATATTATCTTGAATCAATCCACGACCCAGTGTATACGTATCTCAGTATTGATCACAACTCAAACTATATATATTTTGGAATCAACCTCAACCCTGTATAGCTAACTCCAACATTCACATATAGAGTGTCTATGGTTGTTCCGAAATATATATAGATGTGTCGACATGATAGGTCGAAACATTGCATACGTGTCTATGGTATCTCAAGATTACATAATATACAATACAAGTTGATTAAGTTATGGTTGGAATAGATTTGTTACCAATTTTCACGTAGCTAAAATGAGAAAAATTATCCAATCTTGTTTTACCCATAACTTCTTCATTTTAAATCCGTTTTGAGTGAATCAAATTGCTATGGTTTCATATTGAACTCTATTTTATGAATCTAGACAGAAAAGTATAGGTTTATAGTCGGAGAAATAAGTTACAAGTCGTTTTTTGTAAAGGTAGTCATTTCAGTCGAAAGAACGACGTCTAGATGACCATTTTAGAAAACATACTTCCACTTTGAGTTTAACCATAATTTTTGGATATAGTTTCATGTTCATAATAAAAATCATTTTCTCAGAATAACAACTTTTAAATCAAAGTTTATCATAGTTTTTAATTAACTAACCCAAAACAGCCCGCGGTGTTACTACGACGGCGTAAATCCGGTTTTACGGTGTTTTTCGTGTTTTCAGGTTTTAAATCATTAAGTTAGCATATCATATAGATATAGAACATGTGTTTAGTTGATTTTAAAAGTCAAGTTAGAAGGATTAACTTTTGTTTGCGAACAAGTTTAGAATTAACTAAACTATGTTCTAGTGATTACAAGTTTAAACCTTCGAATAAGATAGCTTTATATGTATGAATCGAATGATGTTATGAACATCATTACTACCTTAAGTTCCTTGGATAAACCTACTGGAAAAGAGAAAAATGGATCTAGCTTCAACGGATCCTTGGATGGCTCGAAGTTCTTGAAGCAGAATCATGACACGAAAACAAGTTCAAGTAAGATCATCACTTGAAATAAGATTGTTATAGTTATAGAAATTGAACCAAAGTTTGAATATGATTATTACCTTGTATTAGAGTGATAACCTACTGTAAGAAACAAAGATTTCTTGAGGTTGGATGATCACCTTACAAGATTGGAAGTGAGCTAGCAAACTTGAAAATATTCTTGATTTTATGAAACTAGAACTTTTGGAATTTATGAAGAACACTTAGAACTTGAAGATAGAACTTGAGAGAGATCAATTAGATGAAGAAAATTGAAGAATGAAAGTGTTTGTAGGTGTTTTTGGTCGTTGGTGTATGGATTAGATATAAAGGATATGTAATTTTGTTTTCATGTAAATAAGTCATGAATGATTACTCATATTTTTGTAATTTTATGAGATATTTCATGCTAGTTGCCAAATGATGGTTCCCACATGTGTTAGGTGACTCACATGGGCTGCTAAGAGCTGATCATTGGAGTGTATATACCAATAGTACATACATCTAAAAGCTGTGTATTGTACGAGTACGAATACGGGTGCATACGAGTAGAATTGTTGATGAAACTGAACGAGGATGTAATTGTAAGCATTTTTGTTAAGTAGAAGTATTTTGATAAGTGTCTTGAAGTCTTTCAAAAGTGTATGAATACTTATTAAAACACTACATGTATATACATTTTAACTGAGTCGTTAAGTCATCGTTAGTCGTTACATGTAAATGTTGTTTTGAAACATTTAGGTTAACGATCTTGTTAAATGTTGTTAACCCAATGTTTATAATATCAAAAGAGATTTTAAATTATTATATTATCATGATATTATGATGTACAAATATCTCTTAATATGATATATATACATTAAATGTCGTTACAACGATAATCGTTACATATATGTCTCGTTTCAAAATCATTAAGTTAGTAGTCTTGTTTTTACATATGTAGTTCATTGTTAATATACTTAATGATATGTTTACTTATCATAATATCATGTTAACTATATATATAACCATATATATGTCATCATATAGTTTTTACAAGTTTTAACGTTCGTGAATCACCGGTCAACTTGGGTAGTCAATTGTCTATATGAAACCTATTTCAATTAATCAAGTCTTAACAAGTTTGATTGCTTAATATGTTGGAAACATTTAATCATGTAAATATCAATCTTAATTAATATATATAAACATGGAAAAGTTCGGGTCACTACAGTACCTACCCGTTAAATAAATTTCGTCCCGAAATTTTAAGCTGTTGAAGGTGTTGACGAATCTTCTGGAAAGAGATGCGGGTATTTCTTCTTCATCTGATCTTCACGCTCCCAGGTAAACTCGGGTCCTCTACGAGCATTTCATCGAACCTTAACAATTGGTATCTTGTTTTGCTTAAGTCTTTTAACCTCACGATCCATTATTTCGACGGGTTCTTCGATGAATTGAAGTTTTTCGTTGATTTGGATTTCATCTAACGGAATAGTGAGATCTTCTTTAGCAAAACATTTCTTCAAATTCGAGACGTGGAAAGTGTTATGTACAGCCGCGAGTTGTTGAGGTAACTCAAGTCGGTAAGCTACTGGTCCGACACGATCAATAATCTTGAATGGTCCAATATACCTTGGATTTAATTTCCCTCGTTTACCAAATCGAACAACGCCTTTCCAAGGTGCAACTTTAAGCATGACCATCTTTCCAATTTCAAATTCTATATCTTTTCTTTTAATGTCAGCGTAGCTCTTTTGTCGACTTTGGGCAGTTTTCAACCGTTGTTGAATTTGGATGATCTTCTCGGTAGTTTCTTGTATAATCTCCGGACCCGTAATCTGTCTATCCCCCACTTCACTCCAACAAATCGGAGACCTGCACTTTCTACCATAAAGTGCTTCAAACGGCGCCATCTCAATGCTTGAATGGTAGCTGTTGTTGTAGGAAAATTCTGCTAACGGTAGATGTCGATCCCAACTGTTTCCGAAATCAATAACACATGCTCGTAGCATGTCTTCAAGCGTTTGTATCGTCCTTTCGCTCTGCCCATCGGTTTGTGGATGATAGGCAGTACTCATGTCTAGACGAGTTCCTAATGCTTGCTGTAATGTCTGCCAGAATCTTGAAATAAATCTGCCATCCCTATCAGAGATAATAGAGATTGGTATTCCATATCTGGAGACGACTTCCTTCAAATACAGTCGTGCTAACTTCTCCATCTTGTCATCTTCTCTTATTGGCAGGAAGTGTGCTGATTTGGTGAGACGATCAACTATTACCCAAATAGTATCAAAACCACTTGCAGTCCTTGGCAATTTAGTGATGAAATCCATGGTAATGTTTTCCCATTTCCATTCCGGGATTTCGGGTTGTTGAAGTAGACCTGATGGTTTCTGTTGCTCAGCTTTGACCTTAGAACACGTCAAACATTCTCCTACATATTTAGCAACATCGGCTTTCATACCCGGCCACCAAAAATGTTTCTTGAGATCCTTGTACATCTTCCCCGTTCCAGGATGTATTGAGTATCTGGTTTTATGAGCTTCTCTAAGTACCATTTCTCTCATATCTCCAAATTTTGGTACCCAAATCCTTTCAGCCCTATACCGGGTTCCGTCTTCCCGAATATTAAGATGCTTCTCCGATCCTTTGGGTATTTCATCCTTTAAATTTCCCTCTTTTAAAACTCCTTGTTGCGCCTCCTTTATTTGAGTAGTAAGGTTATTATGAATCATTATATTCATAGATTTTACTCGAATGGGTTCTCTGTCCTTCCTGCTCAAGGCATCGGCTACCACATTTGCCTTCCCCGGGTGGTAACGAATCTCAAAGTCGTAATCATTCAATAATTCAATCCACCTACGCTGCCTCATATTCAGTTGTTTCTGATTAAATATGTGTTGAAGACTTTTGTGGTCGGTATATATAATACTTTTGACCCCATATAAGTAGTGCCTCCAAGTCTTTAATGCAAAAACAACCGCGCCTAATTCCAAATCATGCGTCGTATAATTTTGTTCGTGAATCTTCAATTGTCTAGACGCATAAGCAATAACCTTCGTTCGTTGCATTAATACACAACCGAGACCTTACTTTGATGCGTCACAATAAATCACAAAATCATCATTCCCTTCAGGCAATGACAATATAGGTGCCGTAGTTAGCTTTTTCTTCAATAACTGAAACGCTTTCTCTTGTTCGTCATTCCATTCAAATTTCTTCCCTTTATGCGTTAATGCAGTCAAGGGTTTTGCTATTCTGGAAAAGTCTTGGATGAACCTTCTGTAGTAACCAGCTAGTCCTAAAAACTGGCGTACGTGTTTCAGAGTTTTCGGGGTTTCCCACTTTTCAACAGTTTCTATCTTTGCCGGATCCACCTTAATACCTTCTTTGTTTACTATGTGACCGAGGAATTGAACTTCTTCTAACCAAAATGCACACTTTGAAAACTTAGCGTACAATTCTTCCTTCCTCAATACTTCTAACACCTTTCTCAAATGTTCACCGTGTTCTTGGTCATTCTTTGAGTAAATAAGTATGTCATCAATGAAAACAATGACAAACTTGTCAAGGTATGGTCCACACACTCGGTTCATAAGGTCCATGAACACAGCTGGTGCATTAGTTAAACCAAACGGCATGACCATAAACTCGTAATGACCGTAACGTGTTCTGAAAGCAGTCTTTGGAATATCATCTTCTTTCACCCGCATTTGATGATACCCGGAACGTAAGTCAATCTTTGAATAAACAGACGAGCCTTGTAGTTGATCAAATAAGTCGTCGATTCTCGGTAGTGGGTAGCGGTTCTTGATGGTAAGTTTGTTCAACTCTCGGTAGTCGATACACAACCTGAATGTACCATCTTTCTTCTTGACAAACAAAACAGGAGCTCCCCACGGTGATGTGCTTGGTCGAATGAAACCACGCTCTAAAAGTTCTTGTAATTGGCTTTGCAGTTCTTTCATCTCGCTGGGTGCAAGTCTGTAAGGAGCACGAGCTATTGGTGCAGCTCCTGGTACAAGATCTATTTGAAATTCAACGGATCGATGTGGGGGTAATCCCGGTAATTCTTTCGGAAATACATCGGATAATTCTTTTGCAATGGGAACATCATTGATGCTCTTTTCTTCAGTTTGTACTTTCTCGACGTGTGCTAGAACAGCATAGCAACCTTTTCTTATTAGTTTTTGTGCCTTCAAATTACTAATAAGATGTAGCTTCGTGTTGCCCTTTTCTCCGTACACCATTAAGGGTTTTCCTTTTTCTCGTATAATGCGAATTGCATTTTTGTAACAAACGATCTCTGCTTTCACTTCTTTCAACCAGTCCATACCGATTATCACATCAAAACTCCCTAACTCTACTGGTATCAAATCAATCTTAAATGTTTCGCTAACCAGTTTAATTTCTCGATTCCGACATATATTATCTGCTGAAATTAATTTACCATTTGCTAATTCGAGTAAAAATTTACTATCCAAAGGCGTCAATGGACAACTTAATTTAGCACAAAAATCTCTACTCATATAGCTTCTATCCGCACCCGAATCAAATAAAACGTAAGCAGATTTATTGTCAATAAGAAACGTACCCGTAACAAGCTCCGGGTCTTCCTGTGCCTCTGCCGCATTAATATTGAAAACTCTTCCACGGCCTTGTCCATTCGTGTTCTCCTGGTTCGGGCAATTTCTAATAATGTGGCCCAGTTTTCCATATTTATAACAAACTACATTGGCATAACTTGCTCCGACACTACTTGCTCCGCCATTACTCGTTCCGACACCATTTGTTCCTTTCGTTCTATTAACCCCTGGTCCGTAGACCTCACACTTCGCCGGGCTATGACCATTTCTTTTACACTTGTTGCAAAATTTGGTACAGAACCCCGAGTGATTCTTTTCACACCTTTGGCATAGCTGCTTCTGATTGTTGTTGTTGTTGCGGTTATTATTGTTGTTGGGATGATTGTTGTAGTTGTTGTTATTGTTGTTGTTGTTGTTGTTGGGCCGTTTGTTGTAGTTGCGATTGATGTTGCGATTGTTGGGATAATTGTTGCGATTATTGTTGTAATTGCTGTTGTTGTTGTATTGGTGATTCTTATCACCGTTATCCTCCCACTTTCTTTTGACTTGCTTCACATTGGCCTCTTCAGCAGTCTGTTCTTTAATTCTTTCTTCAATCTGGTTCACTAGTTTGTGAGCCATTCTACATGCCTGTTGTATAGAGGCGGGCTCGTGTGAACTTATATCTTCTTGAATTCTTTCCGGTAATCCTTTCACAAATGCGTCGATCTTCTCTTCCTCATCTTCGAATGCTCCCGGACACAATAGGCACAATTCTGTGAATCGTCTTTCGTACGTGGTAATATCAAATCCTTGGGTTCGTAACCCTCTAAGTTCTGTCTTGAGCTTATTGACCTCGGTTCTGGGACGGTACTTCTCGTTCATCAAGTGCTTGAATGCTGACCACGGTAGTGCGTACGCATCATCTTGTCCCACTTGCTCTAGATAGGTATTCCACCATGTTAACGCAGAACCTGTGAAGGTATGCGTAGCGTACTTCACTTTGTCCTCTTCAGTACACTTACTTATGGCAAACACCGATTCGACCTTCACGGTCCACCGTTTCAATCCGATCGGTCCTTCGGTTCCATCAAATTCCAAAGGTTTGCAGGCAGTGAATTCTTTGTAGGTGCATCCTACACGATTTCCTGTACTGCTAGATCCAAGGTTATTGTTGGTATGTAGCGCAGCCTGTACTGCGGCTATGTTTGAAGCTAGAAAAGTACGGAATTCCTCTTCATTCATATTCACGGTGTGTCGAGTAGTCGGTGCCATTTCCTTCAAAATAGTTAAATGGAACAAGTTAATCATACAGAATATTAAGAGTAGTTAATAGTATTTCGTAGCATAATATGAACTCATTTATAAAAGCTTTTTCTTCATATTAGCGTTTTATTAGTTTAAATTCGGGTAGTACCTACCCGTTAAGTTCATACTTAGTAGCTAATATACAATTCAACTACTACAATTCTATATGAAAAACTGATTATAATAATATTTCGCGTTCAAACTTTTATACAATATTTTACAAACTTACAATACCGCTTATTTTACATAAAGCATGAAATATAGCACACAATAACTTTGATACAAGATAGTTGTGAAGATAATTCTAGCTAGTACACAAGTCGTTCAGCAAAGACAATAAAGACACGTAATTCATACGTCCAGAAACAAGTCATGCATTCTGGTTTTACTAGGATTACTTCCCATCCTTGGTCTTGTGGAACATAACCGTTATGGCCGTTGATAAGACAGCGTGTTGTAACATCGTCAAAAGGACGAGGGTTACGTAATGTCCAACAGTCCCGTAACAATCTAAAAACCTCATTTCTTACCCCAATTACCGACTCCGTCACTTGTGGAAACGTTTTGTTTAATAGTTGTAGCCCGATGTTCTTGTTCTCACTTTGGTGAGAAGCGAACATTACTAATCCGTAAGCATAACATGCTTCTTTATGTTGCATGTTAGCCGCTTTTTCTAAATCACGAAGTCCAATATTCGGATATATTGAGTCAAAATAATTTCTTAACCCGTTGCGTAAAATAGCATTTGGGTTCCCCGCAATATATGTGTCAAAGTAAACACATCGTAACTTATGGGTTTCCCAATGTGCTATCCCCCATCTTTCAAATGAAAGTCTCTTATAAACCAAGACATTCTTGGAACGTTCTTCGAATGTCTTACAAACTGATCTCGCCTTAAATAGTTGTGCCGAGGAATTCTGGCCGACTCTAGACAAGATTTCATCAATCATGTCTCCGGGTAGGTCTCTTAAAATATTGGGTTGTCTATCCATTTTGTGTTTTTAAACTGTAAAATAGACAAGAGTTAGATTCATAAAAAAATACTTATTAATACAAGCAATTTTTACATATATCATAAAGCATAAGAACACTATATTACATATATTACACCACACGAATACAACTATCTTATTTCGACTCGCTCGTTTCTTCTTCTTCGGTTTTGGTTCGTTTTGCCAAGTTTCTAGGGATATATGATGTTCCCCTAATACGAGCCGTCGTTGTCCACATTGGTTTAGAAAAACCAGGTGGTTTAGAGGTTCCCGGGTCATTGTTACAACTTAAGGACTTCGGGGGTTGACGATACATATAAAGTTCATCGGGGTTGGAATTAGATTTCTCTATTTTTATGCCCTTTCCCTTATTATTTTCTTTTGCCTTTTTAAATTCAGTTGGGGTAATTTCTATAACATCATTGGAATTCTCGTCGGAATCCGATTCATCGGAGAATTGGTAATCCTCCCAATATTTTGCTTCCTTGGCGGAAACACCATTGACCATAATTAACCTTGGTCGGTTGGTTGAGGATTCTCTTTTACTTAACCGTTTTATTATTTCCCCCACCGGTTCCGATTCTTCTTCCGGTTCCGATTCTTCTTCCGGTTCCGATTCTTCTTCCGGTTCCGATTCTTCTTCCGGTTCCGACTCTTCTTCCGGTTCCTCTTCGGGAACTTGTGAATCAGTCCACGAATCATTCTAATTTACATTTGACTCTTCATTATTATTAGGTGAGTCAATGGGACTTGTTCTAGAGGTAGACATCTATCACATAATATCAAACACGTTAAGAGATTAATATATCACATAATATTCATATGTTAAAAATATATAGTTTCCAACAAAAATGTTAAGCAATCATTTTTAAAGAAAACACGGTCGAAGTCCAGAATCACTAATGCATCCTAACAAACTCGATAAGACACACTAATGCAAATTTTCTGGTTCTCTAAGACCAACGCTCGGATACCAACTGAAATGTCCCGTTCTTATTGATTAAAAACGTTCCATATTAATTGATTTCGTTGCGAGGTTTTGACCTCTATATGAGACGTTTTTCAAAGACTGCATTCATTTTTAAAACAAACCATAACCTTTATTTCATAAATAAAGGTTTAAAAAGCTTTACGTAGATTATCAAATAATGATAATCTAAAATATCCTGTTTACACACGACCATTACATAATGGTTTACAATACAAATATGTTACATCGAAATCAGTTTCTTGAATGCAGTTTTTATACAATATCATACAAACATGGACTCCAAATCTTGTCCTTATTTTAGTATGCAACAGCGGAAGCTCTTAATATTCACCTGAGAATAAACATGCTTTAAACGTCAACAAAAATGTTGGTGAGTTATAGGTTTAACCTATATATATCAAATCATAATAATAGACCACAAGATTTCATATTTCAATACACATCCCATACATAGAGATAAAAATCATTCATATGGTGAACACCTGGTAACCGACATTAACAAGATGCATATATAAGAATATCCCCATCATTCCGGGACACCCTTCGGATATGATATAAATTTCGAAGTACTAAAGCATCCGGTACTTTGGATGGGGTTTGTTAGGCCCAATAGATCTATCTTTAGGATTCGCGTCAATTAGGGTGTCTGTTCCCTAATTCTTAGATTACCAGACTTAATAAAAAGGGGCATATTCGATTTCGATAATTCAACCATAGAATGTAGTTTCACGTACTTGTGTCTATTTTGTAAATCATTTATAAAACCTGCATGTATTCTCATCCCAAAAATATTAGATTTTAAAAGTGGGACTATAACTCACTTTCACAGATTTTTACTTCGTCGGGAAGTAAGACTTGGCCACTGGTTGATTCACGAACCTATAACAATATATACATATATATCAAAGTATGTTCAAAATATATTTACAACACTTTTAATATATTTTGATGTTTTAAGTTTATTAAGTCAGCTGTCCTCGTTAGTAACCTACAACTAGTTGTCCACAATTAGATGTACAGAAATAAATCGATAAATATTATCTTGAATCAATCCACGACCCAGTGTATACGTATCTCAGTATTGATCACAACTCAAACTATATATATTTTGGAATCAACCTCAACCCTGTATAGCTAACTCCAACATTCACATATAGAGTGTCTATGGTTGTTCCGAAATATATATAGATGTGTCGACATGATAGGTCGAAACATTGTATACGTGTCTATGGTATCTCAAGATTACATAATATACAATACAAGTTGATTAAGTTATGGTTGGAATAGATTTGTTACCAATTTTCACGTAGCTAAAATGAGAAAAATTATCCAATCTTGTTTTACCCATAACTTCTTCATTTTAAATCCGTTTTGAGTGAATCAAATTGCTATGGTTTCATATTGAACTCTATTTAATGAATCTAGACAGAAAAGTATAGGTTTATAGTCGGAGAAATAAGTTACAAGCCGTTTTTTGTAAAGGTAGTCATTTCAGTCGAAAGAACGACGTCTAGATGACCATTTTAGAAAACATACTTCCACTTTGAGTTTAACCATAATTTTTGGATATAGTTTCATGTTCATAATAAAAATCATTTTCTCAGAATAACAACTTTTAAATCAAAGTTTATCATAGTTTTTAATTAACTAACCCAAAACAGCCCGCGGTGTTACTACGACGGCGTAAATCCGGTTTTACGGTGTTTTTCGTGTTTTCAGGTTTTAAATCATTAAGTTAGCATATCATATAGATATATAACATGTGTTTAGTTGATTTTAAAAGTCAAGTTAGAAGGATTAACTTTTGTTTGCGAACAAGTTTAGAATTAACTAAACTATGTTCTAGTGATTACAAGTTTAAACCTTCGAATAAGATAGCTTTATATGTATGAATCGAATGATGTTATGAACATCATTACTACCTTAAGTTCCTTGGATAAACCTACTGGAAAAGAGAAAAATGGATCTAGCTTCAACGGATCCTTGGATGGCTCGAAGTTCTTGAAGCAGAATCATGACACGAAAACAAGTTCAAGTAAGATCATCACTTGAAATAAGATTGTTATAGTTATAGAAATTGAACCAAAGTTTGAATATGATTATTACCTTGTATTAGAGTGATAACCTACTGTAAGAAACAAAGATTTCTTGAGGTTGGATGATCACCTTACAAGATTGGAAGTGAGCTAGCAAACTTGAAAATATTCTTGATTTTATGAAACTAGAACTTTTGGAATTTATGAAGAACACTTAGAACTTGAAGATAGAACTTGAGAGAGATCAATTAGATGAAGAAAATTGAAGAATGAAAGTGTTTGTAGGTGTTTTTGGTCGTTGGTGTATGGATTAGATATAAAGGATATGTAATTTTGTTTTCATGTAAATAAGTCATGAATGATTACTCATATTTTTGTAATTTTATGAGATATTTCATGCTAGTTGCCAAATGATGGTTCCCACATGTGTTAGGTGACTCACATGGGCTACTAAGAGCTGATCATTGGAGTGTATATACCAATAGTACATACATCTAAAAGCTGTGTATTGTACGAGTACGAATACGGGTGCATACGAGTAGAATTGTTGATGAAACTGAACGAGGATGTAATTGTAAGCATTTTTGTTAAGTAGAAGTATTTTGATAAGTGTCTTGAAGTCTTTCAAAAGTGTATGAATACTTATTAAAACACTACATGTATATACATTTTAACTGAGTCGTTAAGTCATCGTTAGTCGTTACATGTAAATGTTGTTTTGAAACATTTAGGTTAACGATCTTGTTAAATGTTGTTAACCCAATGTTTATAATATCAAAAGAGATTTTAAATTATTATATTATCATGATATTATGATGTACAAATATCTCTTAATATGATATATATACATTAAATGTCGTTACAACGATAATCGTTACATATATGTCTCGTTTCAAAATCATTAAGTTAGTAGTCTTGTTTTTACATATGTAGTTCATTGTTAATATACTTAATGATATGTTTACTTATCATAATATCATGTTAACTATATATATAACCATATATATGTCATCATATAGTTTTTACAAGTTTTAACGTTCGTGAATCACCGGTCAACTTGGGTAGTCAATTGTCTATATGAAACCTATTTCAATTAATCAAGTCTTAACAAGTTTGATTGCTTAATATGTTGGAAACATTTAATCATGTAAATATCAATCTCAATTAATATATATATAAACATGGAAAAGTTCGGGTCACTACACGTACCAGCAACCTCGTTGCTTCTTGGTTTAAATCTCTCCGATAAATCATTATATTTATTCATTGAAACCCTATCATATACTCATCCGCATCTTGTAACGAGAACTGCCATAACAATTACCAGGAATTAGCAATCAGTACTTTGAAAACTCACAACATATCTACATCAACAGTTATATGTATGACATTTATCTCTTAGAATTATAATCTCTCATTCTGAAATTCTGAAAAGCACTCAGTCACAAATCAATACTCTGAATGTTGAAAAAGCTGAATGAAGCAGCAGAAACCATAGACAACCGTAAACGACCTTAATCATCGAAAGTTTGATGATAAAGAATAGTATGTTGGAACAGCTCAGAAAAGTTGGGACTGGAAAACGGATTGAGCTAACCACGAAGGAGACCAAGGACAAATACAAGGACCATACCATATATTCAAAGAATCCAGGTAATTCTGGATCCGATGAAACCTTCAACGAATATCTTGCTCCGTACTCATGTTAAAAATCTTGCGGAAAATCTTCCTCATCAACCATCGAACTTAGAAATTCCAAAAATATCATCATCAATATCTTCGATATTTCTGAGGATATTTTCATAAATATTCTCTTCCGAAATTATATACCTCTTCGTGCTTCCTGTGTATCATTATATTGGAAACATTCAATACAAAATTTAGTACCGAAAAGCAGATTATGCGAAACTATGAAGATAGTCGTGGACAAATCACAAAGAATAAGTTTGACTTCAAAGAATCTAAATGATTCAATGTCTGCTAAAGTCTTTAGTGAATATCTTGCTCCTTACTCTAAACCCTTGTGGACAATAGTTTCTATCATTTACTGATCTTAGATATTCCGAGATATTATCGTATCTTTCATTATAAATATCCTCCATATTTCTGGAGATATTTTTATAACTATTCTTATCTGAAATCATTAATCTCTTCGTGCTATCAGTATTACATCATATAGAAACTGTTAGTTTCTATATTCTGTAAACTTTCGAGCTTAAAATATGAATGTTATTGAAGTAATGTTGAGAACTGATGCATGAGTTAGTATAATATAATGACACTTGATCAACGTGATTATATTACAGTAAGTCATGCTGAGTTTCTAATGGGACGTGATGATTCACAGATCCTAACGTCATCACGTGCCATGTTACATAACTCTTTCATTATGCTTAACTTCCGAACATATCAAGAAAGTATTTTCTTGATAGTTCTATTGATAATGCTAAAAACTAACATATATTTCATAGCATTATTCCTCAAGAAAGACAAGCTTTTAGTTGCAATTGTTCTATTTAAAAGTGATATTCGTTTAAATAATAAAAGGTGAAGACAAAAGACAGATTCGACGAATTGAAGACGCAAAGGTCCAAAAAGCTCAAAAGTACAAAATACAATCAAAGTGGTTCCAATTATTGATAAGAAACGTCTCGAAATTACAAGAGTACAAGATTCAAAACGCAAAGTACAAGATATTAAATTGTACGCAAGGACGTTCGAAAATTCGAAACCGGGACATGAGTAAACTCTCAACGCTCGACGCAACGGACTAAAAATTACGAGTCAACTATGCACATAAATATAATATAATATTTAAATAATTCTTAAAATTATTTATATATTATATTTATATTAAAAATCCGTCGGCAAACAAAGAGCCAAAGCTGGGTGAGCTGTAATTTCAAACTCCGCGAGTTGCGGAGTTTGAAGGCAAAAAATTACGCGACTCGCGGAGTTCACCTGGACTCAAATTCCTATAAAAGCCAACGCAGTTCGACGAGTTTTAATATCATATAATATATCTCTGACTCAATATATACGTAATATATATATATATATATATATATATATATATATATATATATATATATATTTATATTTTAATTTTAATTTTAATTTTAATTTTAATTTTAATTCTAATAATAAGGGTATGTTAGCGAATGTTGTAAGGGTGTAAGTCAAAATTCTGTCCGTGTAACGCTACGCTATTTTTAATCATTGTAAGTTATGTTCAACCTTTTTACATTAATGTCTCGTAGCTAAGTTATTATTATGCTTATTTAATCCGAAGTAATCATGATGTTGGGCTAAAAATATTAAAATTGGGTAATTGGGCTTTGTACCATAATTGGGGTTTGGACAAAAGAACGACACTTGTGAAAATTAGACTATGGGCTATTAATGAGCTTTATATTTGTTTAACTAAATGATAGTTTGTTAATTTTAATATAAAGATTTATAATTGGACGTCCCTATAAATAACCATATACACTCAATCGGACACGATGGGCGGGGTATTTATATGTACGAATAATCATTCATTTAACCGGACACGGGAATGGATTAATAGCCACTAGAATTATTAAAATAGGGTGAAATTATGTACAAGGACACTTGGCATAATTGTTAATAAAGTATTAAAACCTTGGGTTACACTCAGTCGACATCCTGGTGTAATTATTAAACAAAGTATTAAAATCTTGTTACAGTTTAAGTCCCCAATTAGTTGGAATATTTGACTTCGGGTATAAGGATAATTTGACGAGGACACTCGCACTTTATATTTATGACTGATGGACTGTTATGGACAAAAACCAGACGGACATATTAAATAATCCAGGACAAAGGACAATTAACCCATGGGCATAAAACTAAAATCAACACGTCAAACATCATGATTACGGAAGTTTAAATAAGCATAATTCTTTTATTTCATATTTAATTTCCTTTATTTTATATTTAATTGCACTTCTAATTATCGCATTTTTATTTATTGTTATTGTATTTAATTGCACTTTTAATTATCGTACTTTTTAATTATCGCAAGTTTATTTTATCGCACTTTTATTATTCGCAATTTCATTATCGTTATTTACTTTACGCTTTAAATTAAGTCTTTTATTTATTTAATATTTTACATTTGGTTTTAACTGCGACTAAAGTTTTAAAATCGACAAACCGGTCATTAAACGGTAAAAACTCCCCTTTATAATAATAATATTACTTATATATATATTTGTATTTTTATAAATTAAACTAATATAGCGTTAAGCTTTGATTAAAATATTTTCCCTGTGGAACGAACCGGACTTACTAAAAACTACACTACTGTACGATTAGGTACACTGCCTATAAGTGTTGTAGCAAGGTTTAAGTATATCCATTCTCTAAATAAATAAATATCTTGTGTAAAATTGTATCGTATTTAATAGTATTTCCTTGTAAAATTTAATAGTATTTTATACCCCTTAGCTTTGACATCAAGTATTTTTGGCGCCGCTGCCGGGGAACTTATACGACGAAAGCGCAACGCTAAATATTAAAAAAAAAAAAATTATTTTTAGTTTACTTTTATAAAAAGAAGCTTTTGTAAAAATACGTTTTAAATATTCGAAAACATAAAAAGAAAAACAAAAATATAATATTTTTAAGAGTTTGTTAAATATTTAAGTTTTATAAAGTTTCTTTATTTTTATTTTATAAAAATATAAGTTTTATTTAAATATTTTGTTTTTATTTAAAACATAAAATCAAAAACCGAAAAAAAATTTATATATAAATCTAGTTTTAAGATTTTTATTTATAAAATTGTAACATATTTTTATTTCTATTCTAGTTTTTAAAATATAAGTTTTATTTAAATTATATAAATATTTTAATTAAATTAAAAACAGAAAAATAAAAAAATATATATAAATAAAATTACGTTAAACCTGTCAAACGAAGCAACCTGATCTGAAATTTAAAACCCCGCGACTCGCGGAGTTTTCCAGCCTCGGGCACCGCAAGTCGCGGAGCAGCCCTGACACGGGTACACAGGAACCCTAACATCATTAATTACGGGATAATTATTATTATTAATTCTAAACCCTAATTAGGGTATTTTTATTATAATATTTAGTTTTAATTAGTTTATTTTGTTTTATTTAATTTTATTTAGTTTAATTAAATTATAAAATTAATAATTTTATAAAATAAATAATATAAAAATAATATTTTTATAAAAATTGTACTTTTTACAACTTTTAGTATATTTTCATATTTTGTCCCTTTTTAATTGTTTTAGCGTAATATTTGTGTTTTTCGCTAGTTTTTAGTTTTAAACTTAATTTTTGCCATAGTTATTTTTATTTATAGATTTTTAGGCTTTGTCGAAAAATCCCTTAAGTGCTTTTTCTTTAGACTAAGATCTATGTGCTTTAGAATTTTGCGACGCCTTTTTAAATTTTAGTGCTTTTTTTTTAAGTTATTGCCATTTGGGATATAGTTTTACTTGTAAGCTTTAATATTTTTAGACACCTTTTACCTATGTACCAATTATCATTCCAATTAGTAATCTCAATTTGCGATTATAATTTTAAGTTAGTGATAGTAATAAGGTTGGGTTAGTCGAGTGTTTTTAAGTTCTATAAGTCATTTCTTTTTATTTCTTATTTTCCGACGCCTTTTATTTTTCAACCCTTTTCTTTTTCTTTTTCGACGCACTCTTTTTCTTTCTTATTTCTCGCTATTCTAGTTTTAGGACATAGATTTTTTTTTTCTACTTCTTATCTAAATTTCTTAAAATTACGAAAATTTATTTTAAGTGGTTAAATTGATAGACATCAAAATTTTCTGGTTCGTAGTAATAGTTGGATTTGTACGTGGACCGGGTTATTGGAGCCAAACAGTCCTCAATTATATTGAGACCAAACGAATCCTGCCCTCTGCTGCATCTTTTGGCTATTCGAAACGTGGGCAAAATCAGAAAAGTCTATTAATTGGATAACTTATATAATTTTTCTTTCCTTTTTAAAAACTAATAGGATATTCAGTGAATGCACCGAGCAAGACGTTCACCACCTTTTGTACGTTCGCCACCTGTAACTAGATCAAGACATTTAGCAAATATTACCGCCATTGATTTTTCTTTAGAATCGTCATCCAGTCGACCAAGTACTCCAGTTCAAATTTCCGATAATCTATTTTTTGAACCCGACCTCACAATTGAGAATCCGGAGAATATTCAGGGACGATTCATAGATCCCGAACCATTAAATTTTCCTCCGGAACCACCAATCATTCAAACAGAGATTGTTGAGGAACGAACCATTAAATCAGAATCCTCTAGTGATTCCGATTCAACAAATTCAATTATGGAGAATCTGGAACCTTTAAGTATGGAAGACCGAATGAGAGCTAACCGCACTGGCCAAGGTCACGCAATTACTCATCCAGACATTAATGCGCCAGATTATGAAATCAAAGGACAAATTCTACACATGGTGACTAATCAATGCCAATTTAGTGGTGCGCCGAAGGAAGATCCAAATGAACATCTTCGTACCTTTAATAGGATCTGCACACTATTTAAAATCCGAGAAGTTGAGGATGAACAGATATATCTCATGTTATTTCCCTGGACTTTAAAGGGAGAAGCCAAAGATTGGTTGGAATCGTTACCTGAAGGGGCGATTGATACATGGGACGTTTTAGTTGAAAATTTTTTTAAACAATTCTTTCCTGCATCTAAAGCCATAAGACTTCAAGGAGAAATTGTTACGTTCACACAGAAGCCAAATGAAACTCTATATGAGGCGTGGACAAGATTTGGAAAGTTATTAAGAGGATGTCTGCAACATGGTTTAGACACCTGTCAAATAGTACAAATATTCTACCAAGGATGCGACATCACTACAAGGAAAGACATAGATATAGCAGCTGGTGGTTCCATTATGAAGAAAACTGAAACTGATGCTTACAAAATTATTGATAACACTGCTTCCCACTCGCATGAGTGGCACCAAGAAAAAGATATCGTTAGATCATCTAAAGCAGCTAGAGCCGATTCTAGCCATGACTTAGATTCCATTTCCGCAAAGATAGATGCTGTGGAGAGACGAATGGAAAAGATGACTAATGATATTCACTCAATACGAATTAGTTGTGAGCAGTGTGGAGGACCACATTTGACAAAAGATTGTCTCAGTATTGAATTAACAATGGAACAAAGAGAGAATATTTCATACATAAACCAAAGGCCTGGAAATAATTATCAGAATAATTATCAACCGCTAAGACCGATCTACAATCAAAACCAGAATTATAACCGAAATATTCCATACAACAACCAACAAGGTCCTAGCAATCAACAAGTATCCAATAATACTTACAACCATCAAAGACCTAATTTTCAAAACAAACCACCACAACCCGATGATAAAAAGCCGAATTTAGAAGATATGATGACGAAGCTAGTTGAAACTCAAACGCAGTTTTTCACATCTCAAAAACAAACTAATGAACAAAATGCTCAAGCATTTAGAAATCAACAAGCTTCTATTCAAAACTTGGAACAAGAAGTAAGTAACCTAGCAAGGTTAATAGGTGAAAGAAAACCGAAAAGTTTACCTAGTGATACAAATGCAAACCCCCGGAATGAAACAGCTAAAGCCATTACCACAAGAAGTGGTACAACACTTAAACCACCTGAAATACCTGTAACTTCTGATGAAGCTATTCCTACTCCACAAGAACCACAACCTGATCAAGATAAGGAAAAAGAACCGGTAGTTGAAAAGGTTAATGAAGATAACACAGTTAAGGCTAAACCTTATGTTAAACCATACCAACCACCACTTCCTTACCCGAGTAAAATGAAGAAAGAGAAACTTGAAGCCGAGCAATCCAAATTCTTGGATATGTTTAAACAGATAAATGTAAATCTTCCTTTCATTGATGTGACTTCAGGAATGCCTAGATATGCTAAATTCTTGAAAGATCTGATCACGGATAGAAGGAAAATGGAAGAACTCTCGGCTGTTACTATGAACGCTAATTATTCAGCAGTGCTGTTGAATAAGATACCAGAAAAATTATCTGATCCAGGAAGTTTCACAATTCCATGTTTTCTGGGTAGTCTTAGTTCAATAGAAGCATTGACAGACTTAGGAGCTAGTATAAATTTAATGTCGTATTCACTATACGCTAAACTAGAACTTGGAGAATTGAAACCAACAAGAATAAGCATACAACTAGCCGATCGATCAATAAAATATCCTAGAGGGATAATGGAGAACATGCTAGTTAAAGTTGGTACTTTAGTATTTCCAGTAAATTTTGTTGTTCTGGACATGGAAGAAGATTCTCAAGTTCCTCTCATATTAGGAAGACCATTCTTAAACACGGCTAAAGCAATGATAGACGTGTTTAGTAAGAAATTGACCATAAGTATAGAGGACGAGAGTGTTACCTTTTCAGTTGATAGAGCAATGCAACAACCGCAATCTGCAGATGATACATGTTATTATATTCAAACTATAGATTCACATACAGAATTGTTAGAAGAATTTCCAGAATTACAAGGAACAGGAGAATGTTCTTTAGGAGAAAGAACTGAACCAATTGATGAAGTTGAAATGTTAGCTACACTTATAGCTAATGGATATGAACCAACAACAGAAGAAATTCAAATGCTAAAAGAAGAAGACAGATATCGATATAAATCATCGATAGAAGAACCACCGAAATTAGAGTTAAAGCCACTTCCAAACCATTTGGAATATGCTTATTTACATGGTGAATCTGAATTACCTGTAATAATATCGTCTTCTCTTACTGAAAATGAGAAATCACAACTCATTTCTGTGTTGAAAGCTCATAAACCAGCCATTTCATGGAAGATTCATGATATTAAAGGAATAAGTCCTTCGTATTGCACACATAAAATCCTTATGGAAGAAGGTCATAAAACGTATGTGCAACGCCAACGAAGACTAAATCCGAATATGCAAGATGTTGTTAAAAAAGAAATAATTAAACTGCTAGATGCAGGTTTAATTTATCCAATTTCTGATAGCCCATGGGTAAGCCCAGTTCAATGCGTGCCTAAGAAGGGTGGCATGACTGTTATTACAAATGAAAAAAATGAGCTTATTCCTACTAGGACTGTAACAGGATGGCGTGTGTGTATTGATTATAGAAAATTAAATGATGCCACCAGAAAAGATCACTTTCCCTTACCTTTCATTGATCAAATGTTGGAAAGGCTAGCCGAAAATAGTTACTATTGTTTTCTTAATGGATTTTCCGGATATTTTCAAATTCCAATAGCACCCGAAGATCAAGAGAAAACCACGTTCACGTGCCCTTATGGTACTTTTGCTTACAAACGCATGCCATTTGGACTTTGCAACGCCCCTGCAACCTTTCAAAGGTGTATGATGGCTATTTTTCACGACATGATAGAAGAATGCATGGAAGTTTTCATGGATGACTTTTCAGTCTTCGGTGATACATTTGAATCATGTCTAGCTAATCTTGAACGAATGCTGATTAGATGCGAACAATCAAATCTAGTACTTAATTGGGAGAAATGCCATTTCATGGTTAAAGAAGGCATCGTTCTTGGTCATAAAATTTCGAAGGAAGGAATTGAAGTGGATAGAGCTAAAGTAGATGTAATTGCTAAACTTCCACATCCCACCAATGTTAGAGGAGTTAGGAGTTTTCTAGGGCATGCCGGTTTTTACCGACGTTTCATAAAAGATTTTTCTAAAATTGCCACTCCTATGAATAAACTCCTAGAAAATGATGCTCCATTCATCTTTTCAGATGAATGTATCAAATCTTTTAATATTCTTAAAGAGAAACTTACTAATGCGCCGATCATGATAACACCAAATTGGAATCTACCGTTTGAACTAATGTGCGATGCAAGTGATTTTGCAATGGGAGCCGTTTTAGGACAAAGGATTGAAAAACGATTTCAACCTATATATTATGCTAGTAAGATGTTACAAGGAGCACAAACGAAATATACAACTACTGAAAAAGAACTCCTTGCTATTATCTTTGCTTTTGACAAATTTCGTTCATATCTCGTTTTAGCAAAAACGGTGGTCTATACCGACCATTCTGCTCTTAGATACCTATTTTCGAAACAAGATGCCAAACCAAGATTAATCCGTTGGATCTTACTCTTACAAGAGTTTGATATTGAAATCCGAGATAAAAGAGGAGCAGAAAATCTCGCCGCTGATCATCTTTCTCGTCTTGAAAATCCCGAATTAGAAGTTCTAAATGAATCGGCCATACAAGACAACTTTCCTGATGAATATTGTAGCGACCCCGACAAATCGTCAAGTGACGGCGTCGGCTACGTGGGTCCCATTACCTGATTATAAGTCTTTAAGATAACGTTTGACCAAAATATGTCGCCTTCATTTCAAAATAAAGATTGTTTCAAAGTTTACAAGAATTTTTCAACCAAAAGTTAAGTTACAACGTTATAAGTACGATTGAAATCTAGGCGACACGGTTTAAAGTAAAGTCAAAAGACGCTCCATGAAATGCATGTATACTCGACATCGGATGCAAGTATCAAATAGTAAGCAGAAGCATGTTTCACATATCGTGCATGACCTGAGAAAAACATAGAAATCTGTCAACGAAAACGTTGGTGAAATCATAGGTTTAAGTAAGTAAGTACAAGTGAACCACAAGATTTGCATCAATGAAATAATAGTAATACATTCCAAAAGTTTGTTTCACGAGCACCCAATTATCAAAGCTTAACATTCCTACCATTGTATACCCCATCACTTAGTGTTAGAACAAACACTGATTCTCGAAAATATATTTCATCCGTAGACGGTAGCGAACCGTCAAAGATGAGGGTTGTCAACCCATATGGCCATATAACATAAGTTCTCGCTTACACCCGGCAAGTGTAACTAATGATAATCGAATTGAGGATTTTTGTTCTAAACTCGTATGTAGAATGTTTGTTTTCCCGTTCTTGTGTTCACTTAGTTCAAAAGAATCGTTTATGTTTTCTCATCCCAAATATAAGTTCAAAAAGAGTAAAAGTGGGACTATGATCTCACCTCGAGTGCACGAGTATAAAAGTACTTCAACAAGTAAACGTGTGCATGAAAGTTGCTTAGCCTTGACCTAAACAAGTAAGTTATATCAATTAACCGATTACGACACAAGGTCGGGTGAAATGTGTTCAATTAGTCCTATGGCTCGTTACGACTCGAATAGTATAGCATGTGAATCACGTTGTCAAGTTTCATGCAAGAATCAAGTATAAAAGCATGTTAGAACGATTGTAATAAAGTTTGAGTTGACATTTCAAAACCTTACCATTAGAAAGGAAATCTTATTACGTTTCCAACGATATTTGATTCATCGAAAACGGAGTTACGGTCAAAAAGTTATGGCCAAAACAAGTTTGCTGAAGTTCGGATGAAACAGGCAATTGTCACGGCGCGACAAATTGCTCCGCGGCGCGACAAATGCCTATGTTGAAGGTCAGAAAGCTTGAAAAACATGTTCTAAAATCACCCTTTGGGCCACGGCGCGACAAATTGCTCCGCGGCGCGACAATGGCCGTGGCCTGGTCCCTGGCCTGTTTCACTTGTTCAAGGCTTGGTAAAATTTCAAACAAACGCAAAACTCAAACCGTAAACAATTAGGAAGCGTATCTTATACCGTTGGAAAGCTCTTTTGACAAGGAACACAACTAAACATGTTTCATCAAACAAAAACAACATTTTCCATAACCGATTTCTCGTCAAGTGATCGTTTAAAAGTCCATTTTCAAAGTTTCAAGTTCATCAATTGCATTTTAAGTTTCGGGAATCCAATTTACACATACGATATGCCGTTTCGAAGGTAATTAAGCATACATTACAACTAATCACTAACAATTAACATTCCATGGCATTCAAGCATCAAAAGTTCATGTCAAGAACTATCAAACCCTAGTCAAACATCACAAAATCAATATTCATGTTTTTGAAGTTTTCTTAATCAACCTACGCATCAAAACGAAGCTAGTGATACTAGTAACACAATTAAAACATGCACTTTAACAATCTAACAACATTAACTCATCCAAAATCAAGGATTAAGCAAACCCATTTCAAGTTCATGCTAGTTACTCCAAAAACAACAAATCGAGCAAACCAAACATATATTCATGTTAGACTTGAGCCATAGACACTAACTAACACCATTTCAAATCAAAAACACGAATTTAGAGAAATCTAGAGTTTTAGAAATGTTACCCAAACGAGATGAAGTTGGTATCAAATTGTAGAGGATGAAGAGAGGATTCCAAATATGTAATTTGTTTTGTTGTAAGCCTCCTAAATCGAATTTAGATGATGAATGATTGAATTGGGTGTTGTGTGTGTGTGTTCTTGCTAGAGAGAAAGAGAGATGAGGGAGATGGATGGAAATGGATGGAGGAGGTGAAGTGGTTGACTAGTTGACCTAGTCACCACTTTGCCCACTTGTCAACTTAAGTCCCTCATGTTTGTAGTCGGGTGCGGGAATTAACCAAACGAATATTTTTAAAACGCTCGAGTAAACGGGTGATGTCAAAATTAAATAGCGGGAATATAATGAACGTTACTCACGGAAACTATTAATTTAAATACGAAAGATTATGTTTTAAAAAAAAAGACGGTGTTAAAATTAAATTTAACGGAAAAACGCGGGATGTTACATTATCCACACCTCAAAAGAAATTTCGTCCCGAAATTTAGTTGGAAGTAGTAGTTGTTGAATCTTCCTCGAGATCTTGCGTTGCCAATTCTACGAGTGAGGGAGAAGTACGTTCTAGGGTATTTCAACGAATTTTGACGGTCGGGATCATACGATGTTTTAAGGTTTGGCTTCACGATTTATGGTTTCAACCGGTCCTCCTAGGAAGTGAGGGTTATCGTCGATAGTGAGTTCATCAAAGGAGATAACAAGTTCTCGTTTCGCAAAACACGTCTTTGAGTTGATACATCGAATGTAGGATAAACGGAGACCCAAAATGAGTCGGAAAAGTCTAAACGGCTAGCGACGGGTCCAAAACACCCCAAGAATTTAAAGGATCAAAATATTGCGGATTTAGCTTCCTACGTTTCCCGAAACGGATTGCACCTTTCCAAGGTGCGACTCTTAACGTGACGCGGTTTCCCACGTGGAATTTGAAATGTTTACGTCTAACATCGGCGTAGCTCTTGGTGATTACGAGTCGCGTAGGGTTTTACCTGAATATGAATAAATTTTCTCGGTTGCTCATGAACAACCTCGGCCCCGGTGAATTGATCATCGTTTACTTGGTTCGACAAGGGAGAATGACGTTTCCGGTCACATGTGGTTTCAAAAGGAGTGACGTTAAAACTTGAATGAAAATCATTGTAGTACGAGGATTCGGTTAAAGGAAAATACTTTTCTCAAGTAAATTTGAAGTTGGTAATACAAACTTGTATTATGGTTTCCAAGGTTTAAATCACATGTTTGTTCGGTCCGTCGGGTTGTGGATGGTACGCGGTACTCATGTCTAAACGCGGTCCCGAGGCTTCTTGTAAAACTAGAAGTGAAACGAGTATTTCGATACGGGATAATTAACAAAGATACACCGTGTTGGAATAGAATCTCTTAAGATATGTTTGAACGAGTCAGTTAGGGTTCGAAAAAAAATGTTCGTTAGGACTATTCACCCTCGTGGCGAATACTTATGTAATATGAGGAGTTTCTCTATCCATGGAGAAATGTTACAAGGAGTTTCTTTAAACGGAAATGCGAACGGTAAAGATAGTAGTGAAATGAGGACTTAGAATAGGATGAGTTTACATCTCGAGGTTGTCATAACGTGCCTCTAGTTGTCAAAAGTTGAAGTCTGAAAGAGAAACGAGGTAGTACACGTAGTTGTATAGTTCGGGGTTGAATAATAGTTGACCGATTATCAGAAACACAAGGGCGTTACGTCAAAGAAGAGTGAAGTATCGTTGGATTGTGTGTTATCTTAAATCCCAGTAATATCAGACGGTGACGGTGAAATAACAGAGGTAGGTAGTGTGGTACGGGATGACGAGAAAATTGATCGGATCCACAATTTAGTATTCGAATTCTTCGTGCAAAATAACGAATTTTAGTTATGTTGATTTTTGAGACGAGAGAGTATGCCTTTCGGCGTTCAAGTAGAAATATTTCCATGTTTGAGTTCCATCTATGCTATACGCATTTAGCTAGGAATGTTGGTGTGAAGAATCACATTCAAGGCTCAGACATGAAGAGGTTTAAAGTTTTCCTTAGTGAGTTAACGAGTTTAAAAGTCGTGTAACACGAGAAAAGTCAGGAATGAACCTTCGGTAAAAATAGACGAGATCTAGGATTTTACGAATACAAGTCTGAGTTGAGAGAGTTTCATGATTACGTGTGGCTTGATTTCGAGATTGATTGTAATGCCTTGACCATTAACATCATGGTCTAGAAAATTTGACTTCGTTTAACAGAAATTCTCACTCGGAGAATTTGGTATAGAGTTGCTCTTTTCTCAAAAGTTCGAGACTAAGATGGTGATGTTGTTCGTTTTCCTTCTTTACTTGAATGAGTTAAGATGTCATCTATAAATACGATAACAGATTTGTCTAGATAAGTTTGCATACGTGGTTTAGGAGGTTCATGAATACGGACAGAGTCCTAAATAAATCGAATGGTACTAAGAGAGATTTACAACTAACGTTGCGAGTTCGGAAAACTCGTCTCCCTTAACCCCCAATTGTGGATACGAGGAAGAGGGTATCGGTTTCCAACCGAAAATTACTTAGTTCACAATATTCTATACATAATTGTAGGGGAAAAATTTCTCCTTAACAAATAGGTTTCGAGCTCCCTAGTTCTATAGGCGTCAAGTCATAATTCTTAACGTATATCCTCCAATAAAATTTATAGGCTCACAATATTTATCCATTGGTCGCTTAAATTGCCTAAGTAGTATCTAGGGGAAAAAGGTGGAATGTAAAGAGTACAAGTCAAAGCCTCGGTTGTAATACGTCTAGCGGTAACCGAATCGAATAAGTATGAAATATATGGTTTGTTGTGAAGGAACGTACCCGTGACTAGTCCATCGTCGTCTCGGGCATCCTAGGTGTCGATGTTGAAAGTTCAATGGCGTGCGTTGGGGTTGATTTTCTTATTTGGGCACACATTCCTAAAATGACCCGGTTGGCCACATTCGAAGCAAGCACCCGTTCTGTGTGCGTTGGGCATCTTTCGAGCGACGGGTCCTTGGCGCCGGTGGCGAAACCTGCCACATCCTTCAAAGTGATGCTTGTGGCATTCGTTACAAAAAGGTAGTTTTCCGGTATAGCCTTTCTTGTCGTTGGAGGCGAAAGGCTTCTTGGCGGGGTTGTTGTTATTGTTGTGGTTGCTTGATTGAGAGGCTTCCCATGTTCTTTTATTGCCGCTCGATTGGTTCTCGACCATTGGTGCCGGCGTTTCCGTTTCATTTGCCGTGTCTAAAGTATGGCGGGCCATTGTTAAAGCCTCTTGTAGGTTAGTGGGTTGAGATGTCATTACCTTGTGTTGAATGTTCTTAGGGAGGCCATCCATGTAAAGTTCGACTCTTAGGGATTCGGGAGTCATGAGATTTGGACACATCGAGACTAGTTCGGTAAACCGTTGATTATAAGCTTCGAGGTCATTTCCGACCGTTTTTAAATTCCTTAGACCCTGTTCGAGCCTTCGAGTCTCGTTGCGCGGGAAGTATTCGGTGATCATTCTTTCTCTTAATTCGGTCCAAGAGAGTGTGTGGGCTTCATCGCTTCCCACCAATTGTACATACGTGTTCCACCACGAGAGAGCAATCCCGGTGAAGGTGAGGGTGGAAAACTTGACCTTATCTTGGTCTCGACAACCGCTTGTGTTAAAAACGGTCTCTATTTGTTCAAACCATCGGGTGAGAGTAACCGGTCCTCCGGTTCCATCGAAAGTGGGAGGGTTGTACTTCATGAAGTTCTTGTAGGAGCAACCTTCGCTTGAATTACCGGCTCCATGATTGTTGTTGTTAGAAAAGTGATCGGCCACGGCCGTACCCACGGCGGTGGTTATCATTCGTTGAAGAGCTTGTTCTAGAGTTTCGAGAGGAGTATTGTGTTGACCTTGGTGAGCCATTGTTCCTTCATGAGACAAGAATATCGTTGGTTAGTATTTTCAACAATACCAACCGGAGTATGGAAATAGGATAGAGAGGAAATTTTTCCTTGACTCGCCTTAAATTCTTTACGTCATAATGTCGGAACGTCCATGTGAATCACCGTAATATAATCCCGGAAATTATATTACCCTGATTCTCATGTGCATTTAACATTACTTCATAAAGTCAAGGTGGCGCATCAACAAAATTTATCAACGTAAGATCAAGATCGAATACGAGTTAGATATGATAGAAGAGTTCGAGTATAAATGCACAATTAGTCAAATAATTCCTACTTCAGTCTATATGCCGGTTGTAGTCTAGATTCACCTATGTACCCTATGACTCGGGGTGGACACAAATGAACTCTAAATCCCTACAACCAAGGCTCTGATACCAACTGTAGCGACCCCGACAAATCGTCAAGTGACGGCGTCAGCTACGTGGGTCCCATTACCTGATTATAAGTCTTTAAGATAACGTTTGACCAAAATATGTCGCCTTCATTTCAAAATAAAGATTGTTTCAAAGTTTACAAGAATTTTTCAACCAAAAGTTAAGTTACAACGTTATAAGTACGATTGAAATCTAGGCGACACGGTTTAAAGTAAAGTCAAAAGACGCTCCATGAAATGCATGTATACTCGACATCGGATGCAAGTATCAAATAGTAAGCAGAAGCATGTTTCACATATCGTGCATGACCTGAGAAAAACATAGAAATCTGTCAACGAAAACGTTGGTGAAATCATAGGTTTAAGTAAGTAAGTACAAGTGAACCACAAGATTTGCATCAATGAAATAATAGTAATACATTCCAAAAGTTTGTTTCACGAGCACCCAATTATCAAAGCTTAACATTCCTACCATTGTATACCCCATCACTTAGTGTTAGAACAAACACTGATTCTCGAAAATATATTTCATCCGTAGACGGTAGCGAACCGTCAAAGATGAGGGTTGTCAACCCATATGGCCATATAACATAAGTTCTCGCTTACACCCGGCAAGTGTAACTAATGATAATCGAATTGAGGATTTTTGTTCTAAACTCGTATGTAGAATGTTTGTTTTCCCGTTCTTGTGTTCACTTAGTTCAAAAGAATCGTTTATGTTTTCTCATCCCAAATATAAGTTCAAAAAGAGTAAAAGTGGGACTATGATCTCACCTCGAGTGCACGAGTATAAAAGTACTTCAACAAGTAAACGTGTGCATGAAAGTTGCTTAGCCTTGACCTAAACAAGTAAGTTATATCAATTAACCGGTTACGACACAAGGTCGGGTGAAATGTGTTCAATTAGTCCTATGGCTCGTTACGACTCGAATAGTATAGCATGTGAATCACGTTGTCAAGTTTCATGCAAGAATCAAGTATAAAAGCATGTTAGAACGATTGTAATAAAGTTTGAGTTGACATTTCAAAACCTTACCATTAGAAAGGAAATCTTATTACGTTTCCAACGATATTTGATTCATCGAAAACGGAGTTACGGTCAAAAAGTTATGGCCAAAACAAGTTTGCTGAAGTTCGGATGAAACAGGCAATTGTCACGGCGCGACAAATTGCTCCGCGGCGCGACAAATGCCTATGTTGAAGGTCAGAAAGCTTGAAAAACATGTTCTAAAATCACCCTTTGGGCCACGGCGCGACAAATTGCTCCGCGGCGCGACAATGGCCGTGGCCTGGTCCCTGGCCTGTTTCACTTGTTCAAGGCTTGGTAAAATTTCAAACAAACGCAAAACTCAAACCGTAAACAATTAGGAAGCGTATCTTATACCGTTGGAAAGCTCTTTTGACAAGGAACACAACTAAACATGTTTCATCAAACAAAAACAACATTTTCCATAACCGATTTCTCGTCAAGTGATCGTTTAAAAGTCCATTTTCAAAGTTTCAAGTTCATCAATTGCATTTTAAGTTTCGGGAATCCAATTTACACATACGATATGCCGTTTCGAAGGTAATTAAGCATACATTACAACTAATCACTAACAATTAACATTCCATGGCATTCAAGCATCAAAAGTTCATGTCAAGAACTATCAAACCCTAGTCAAACATCACAAAATCAATATTCATGTTTTTGAAGTTTTCTTAATCAACCTACGCATCAAAACGAAGCTAGTGATACTAGTAACACAATTAAAACATGCACTTTAACAATCTAACAACATTAACTCATCCAAAATCAAGGATTAAGCAAACCCATTTCAAGTTCATGCTAGTTACTCCAAAAACAACAAATCGAGCAAACCAAACATATATTCATGTTAGACTTGAGCCATAGACACTAACTAACACCATTTCAAATCAAAAACACGAATTTAGAGAAATCTAGAGTTTTAGAAATGTTACCCAAACGAGATGAAGTTGGTATCAAATTGTAGAGGATGAAGAGAGGATTCCAAATATGTAATTTGTTTTGTTGTAAGCCTCCTAAATCGAATTTAGATGATGAATGATTGAATTGGGTGTTGTGTGTGTGTGTTCTTGCTAGAGAGAAAGAGAGATGAGGGAGATGGATGGAAATGGATGGAGGAGGTGAAGTGGTTGACTAGTTGACCTAGTCACCACTTTGCCCACTTGTCAACTTAAGTCCCTCATGTTTGTAGTCGGGTGCGGGAATTAACCAAACGAATATTTTTAAAACACTCGAGTAAACGGGTGATGTCAAAATTAAATAGCGAGAATATAATGAACGTTACTCACGGAAACTATTAATTTAAATACGAAAGATTATGTTTTAAAAAAAAAGACGGTGTTAAAATTAAATTTAACGGAAAAACGCGGGATGTTACAAATATCTATTGAAGATAGATTATAATGAAATTCCATGGTTTGCAGACTATGCAAACTATTTAGTATGTGGATTCCTTGAAAAAGGATTATCGTACCAAAAATGAAAGAAATTCTTCAGTGATATAAAACACTATTTCTGGGAAGATCCACATCTATTTAAAATTTGTCCAGATGGAATAATACGCCGATGTGTATTCGGAGATGAAGCTAGTAAAATTTTAAACCATTGTCACACAGGACCAACAGGAGGGCATTATGGGCCTCAACTAACAGCAAGAAAAGTTTATGATGCTGGATTCTATTGGCCTACAATTTACAAAGACGCACACCTTCTTTGCAAATCCTATGATGCTTGTCAAAGGGCCGGAAAAATAAGTCAACGTGATGAAATGCCACAAAATGTCATTCAAGTATGCGAAGTATTTGACATTTGGGGTATTGACTTTATGGGTCCATTTCCAAAATCTCATAATAATCTCTATATTCTCGTAGCCATTGATTATGTAGCTAAATGGGCAGAAGCACAAGCTCTCCTAACTAACGATGCACGAGTTGTAGTCAACTTTTTAAAACGTCTTTTTGCAAGGTTTGGAACACCGAAAGCTTTAATAAGTGATCGGGGAACTCATTTTTGTAATAATCAACTTGAGAAAGTTCTCAAAAGATATGGAGTAACTCATAAAATCTCCACCGCATATCATTCACAAACAAGTGGACAAGTTGAAAATACCAACCGAGCTTTAAAACGTATTCTAGAAAAAACCGTAGGATCAAATCCGAAGGAATGGTCCATTAAATTAGAGGATGCACTCTGGGCTTTTAGAACAGCCTACAAAACTCCAATTGGAACCACACCTTTTAAACTGGTCTACGGAAAAGCATGTCATCTTCTAGTAGAAATTGAACACAAAGCATTTTGGGCTTTGAAGACATGTAATCTTGATTTACATGAAGCCAGACGTCTACGATTAAGTCAACTAAACGAATTAGAAGAATTAAGACATGAAGCATACAAAAATTCGTTAATCTATAAGGAAAGAAAGAAGAAATGGCATGATAAAAGAATCAGAAGTTTAAAAGAATTTAAAGAAGGAGACAGAGTTCTTCTTTTCAATTCACGATTCAAGCTATTTCCTGGAAAATTGAAATCAAGATGGTCTGGACCATTCATAGTCAAAAGAGTTTTCCCATACGGAACGATAGAATTAATAAATTCAAATGGGATTGAATTTAAGGTTAATGGTCACAGAGTTAAACAGTTCATAGATAGTCCGATGGAAGTTGACAATGAAGTTAATCACAATTTCGATACCACGGCTAACTAAGTGTGGGGAGAATCAAGTCTTTAAAGGATAATATGTATTTTTGTTAGAGTTAGATTGTCTGTTTTCGTGTAGTTCTCGAAAATGGAACCCGAATGGTCTTTCCCTAGCAGACCCTAAAGAACTAGTCTTCTCCCCCCATTCTGAATTTTTATTTTTTTAGGTTTTTACGAAATGAAGACTTCCTGCGAACTAAACCATGGTCTAATGCTACACGCTTTGATCACTAAACGTAATAATGACACACTTCCGAGTGAAATAGTATCAGTAATCAGAGAAAGATTGGACGGAGTAAGAAAAGAATCCAGATGCAAAGATAATAAGTTACAATTTGGTAAAGAAAAATCAAAATCCGCAGCGAAAAAAAGAGCACGACACCTAGAAAGATGTCACAAATGCGGAAAATGGTCACATGGAGGTAAATGTTCAAATAATCAAACCTATTCAAACACCGAATTTGTTACTTTATGCAGAGACGGACCGTTCATATGTTTAGAAGAAAAAACACTTAATGCTCGAGGTTACGCCTATGTAGCCATGGAAAACCAATTAAACCAACTATCTTATGAATGGGATAGATCATATAACTAAGAATACTATCTCACAGGTAAGTCTGTACAGTTTTTATTTTTTTATTTTTATTTTTAACCTTTTGATAATAAACGCTAATTTGTTCGCTATAAAGTATTAAATTGGTATTGAATAAAATTAGGTTTGGCGACCGAAATTATTGATATCATTCAAAAATTTATTACATCACTGCGAAATTTAACGTTTATTCTTAAGGTATAAATATCTTTAATCAATCAACCCAAAATATTTCAAAAATTCGTCATGAGTTAAATTAGGTCATGGAACCGAAATTACTTTACCGAAAAGAGGGGCGTATATTTTTGATAATATTTGATTGATTAAAGTGGGATAAAAGCCAAAAAGATTTTTAATTTTACCATATTTTAAAAAATTAATATATAAAAATTAAAATAATATTGTAAACTTTTTAAAATTAATATATTTAAAATTGTAAATATTTGAAAAATTAATCTTTTTAATATAAGTTTGTATGTTTAAAAACAAAAATATAATATAAGTTTGGTGTGAATTTTTAATTTTTATTATATGAATTCTTAATTTTATGCATTTTAAATTTAAGTTTGGTGTGAATTTAAAAACAAAAATTTACTTTATTTCGCTAAGTTAAAAATATGATTTTTAAAATTCGTCGTGAGTTGAAGACTAGGTCTTTGAACCGAAATTGCTTTACCCGAGGGAGGGACGAGAACTTTTATTATCATTATTTTTAAACTTATTGAATTAAAGTATGCCAAAAACATTAAAAAAAAAACCCAAAAATCTTAGCTTTTAAAACAATCGCTACAAAAAGACAAATTTTAAAATTTTGTCGAAGGACGGACTAGGACATCGATCCGAAACGACCTCGTCCTATAACAAAGGAAAACAAAATTTTAAATTTATTTTATATTTGTTTTATAAGTTAAGGCTTATATAAAATAAAAAAAAAAAAAAACCAAACACCGCGACTCGCGGTATTTGAAACTGCCAAGCGCCGCGACTCGCGGAGAGACCAAAATACAGAAAAAAATAAAATCGCTGGAACTGATCAGTCCACACACCACACACAAAAACTGCGAACAAAACACCAGAAAAACACACACTAAAACCTCCAAAAATCGAAATTTTTCACCGTTTTTCATCAAATCTTTTACTAAAATCATGTTGAGAAGGATGCTATCAAGGAATTACTCAAGAAAAACGGTAAATTTCTACACCTAAACACCATTTAATCCGAAAATTGGTGTTCTTGAGCAATTTTTTCCCCAATTCGATTTTGATACTTTTTAGTGTAATTATGCTTAAATTGCTTATGTATTATGCTTGTATAACCTAGATTGATGCTATTTAACATGATTAGATGCCTTAAACTTCAAATTTTGAGTAATCTAGGGTTTGTGTTCTTGAGCAAATTTGGGGCTTTTTGATATAAACAGGTTATGGCCGATTTTTGTCATGAATTGTTGCTAAATTAAGTAGTGTAACATGTTTAGGTAGTTAAATGATCCAAACTTTGAGCCTAAGCATGATTTTGAGAATTAAAGTGGACTTTTTCAAGTCTAAAATTCATGAACTTGATTTTTGAGAGATAATGCCATTTGAAACTTGTTTAATTGCTAGTAATGATTATTTTGACATGTTATTTGAGTTGAATGCTTATGAACTTGGTGAACATTTTCGTATATGCTTATTTGAAAAAGTGTAGATTTGATAAAAATATGAAAATGAGCTTATGTTTGATATAAATTGAACATGTCATTGTAATTATTTTGATTGATGATTTTGCTGACACTAATGCATATTTGGATGCACAAAAATTGTGTTTGATGTGTTTTGCAGACTGAAAGGGGTGAATCTTCATCCCAAGCTCGCAATGCTCCTGCTGAGAATACGGAACAACAAGAGGTGGATAACTACTACAAACAAGATATACCTCATCCAGTCATGACATTTTCAGATATGCACTTGGAAGATTTGCACCCGAACTTGAGATTTGACAGACGTTGGATAGATTATCCAAAATACCAAAGGGGTTTGCATACTCTTCATTCTAAAGCTGTTGAAGTACCTAGAGTAATAGAATGGGCACCGTTAGAAGCTATAGAATTAGCCGGGCCAATTAGGGAATTACTTACACAGAGGTATGGTAATTCTACTTTTAACGATTGGGTACGTTTATTCAACATGCGTAGACCTGTATATAAAGTATGGTGTGAAGAATTATTGTGTAGTATAGAAATAAATTATCGGGTAGTTAGTTTAACTGATCGATCTTTTATTAGATTTTTGTTAGGAGGTTCGATGCGCCACATGTCTTTACTAGACATGGCTCAGGCTTTACGTATATATACGCCTGAGGAGTTAGCATCTGCCGATTGTAGAGGGTTGATACTAAATGGTAGAAAGATAGACGAAAATTTTGATACGCATGGTGTATGGAGTCAAATGACTAGCCATCACCGATTTAAAGGGGGAAATTACTCTTATTTGGATATAGATAGAGCAGAGTTAAGAGTATTTCATAGGTTTTTAGCCAATTCAATTACACAACGAGGTAAGAATAAGGAAAAGGTAAATGAACAGGATTTGTTTTACCACATGTGTATTCGAGACCCACAAAGCGCTGTAAGTATACCTTATTGTGTGGGTTATTATTTATCAGCTATGGTTAGGGGGATGAGACCGCATAGCATAATAGGAGGTGGTATATTTATTACTTTGATTGTTGAATATCTCGGTGTGGATATAAGTAGGGTGGATTATTAGTCGAAGAACCAGAACCCCGCGATACAATAGGTTTAAATGTATAACATGGTGTGAAGGTTTTGAAGAGGCGAAATAACGCCGCAGTACAATACCATGGTAGACATCCACAGGTTGAGAGAAACCAACAGCCAGGTAATGTGGGAGAAGGAAATGAAATGACAGAAATACAAAGGTTTATAGCTTCACAAGAGTATGAAAATGCTAGACATCGAGCATTTGAAGATTAGCAAGTTCATCAAAACCAAATCATAGCTCATTGTCAACATGTAGGTAGAAACTATATTCCTACTCCATCGCCCGTATTTCCTCCCTGGTCTATAGAGATCCAACCACCGTATCCTACGTATAACCCAGCCGAAGCATTTTATAACACATATGGTTATGCATGGAACCCCTACTGGTATCAGTATCATCCCTAGTCTACTTAGTTTTATTTATTTTATAATTTGTAATGTTGATACATTTAATACTTATGTTGGAATTGTATTAGTTTTTATAATTTACAAATTTTTATTTTTAGATTTTAATAATGTTTGAATGTGGGGTAATATACCAAACTTCAAAAATATGTATATATGTTTGCAGTTTATCTTATGTACACAACAGGGTAAAACAACGCATTTTCAAAGACTGGCATTAAGTTCAGCAAAAGCAACTAATTTTGACGACAAGATGTAAAATAAATGTGATATAATAACAAGACGGAATGAACAAATGATATGCACCATTTATCATTCAGCAAACAAACGCCAATATGTTTGGAAACTTTGGTAAAATTTAATCATTTTCACACAAATCACCCTCAATAATTTAATTTGTTACTGATTTCTTGCAAATGAGGGCATTGCAAGATCTTAAGTGTGGGAAGGGGTTAAATTCTTTTGGATTTTAAAATTTTTACTTTATACACTTGGTTACCATTAGAAATACTAGTAAAGTAGTAGTTGTATTAGAATCTAGTGCTCTCTGATAATAAAGAACAGCCCTAGTCTTATTTACTGACTACCCAATTCTAGTAAAATTTTTCAAAATTTTCAATTAAATGAACTCAAAATCATGTTTATACATATTTATGAACGATAAAACTAGGTTTTAACACCGAAATTATTGTTACCTCGGAAAGGACATAAATTGAGAAACAAACCAAAATGTTAAAATTCATTTAAAATGGAATAGAGGACAATAAAAAGGAAAATAAAAGCCAAGTGTGGGAAAATTTACCAAGAAATTTTAAACATATGTCACATATTTCTGTAACAAATAACTGAAAATACTTTTGCTTTGGACTAAACTAAACTGTTTTACCCGATGAAAGAAAAGAAGAGATGGATCTACACGATGAATCAATTTCATCATTAAAAGGAAGTAAAGTCTTCCGAAAAAGAAACGCGCTTCTTGATTTAGGTCAGGAAGTTGTCGTCCAGATCAGCTGTAGGTTGACGAAAAATCTAGAAAAGTCATCACTAAAATCAGCAGGAAATCCACGGACCTCAGCATAAAATAGGGTCGCCAAGTGGTCAGATTTATCCTAACCATGAGAAGGATTTATCTCGTAAAATGGGGGGGCACCGTGCAAATTAGCTGGATAAGACTAATGAATCAGATCCCCAGAAAGGATAATCTCCTTAAAGATTAAAAATCAGCTTTTATGACTGATATTACTCAATCCTAGAGATTGACCTTAAAGATTGAGAATTACAAACTCATGGAATTCAATGATATCTAAACTCGAGCTTGAACGAGAAAATATTTTGATCAAAATTACAAACCGATTTGTTTTCTAAAAACCCATTTTCAATGCGTTCATTACCATTGAACGTAAAATCCTAGGAATTCACCTGGAATTCATTAGGTCACCTGAACCAAATCGGGTGTCAACCGTAAGAACGGTGGTTACATAGCATGGTCAAAGACAGGACCTTGTGCCAGACCAAAAAATCATAAGGGTGAGCTTTACTATTGCTCCTACCAAGGATAGTAATTGCGTCCGACATGTTATAGACCATAATTAAAAGCATGTCAGGAGACATTGCCTTAACAGTTGCTTGTTCAACGCTTTCCTTTACAACCGGATGGTAGTTTACCGAAAGGTAATATACGGAGCAAGTATACTGGACGTGTTGCTTTCCTAATACAAGGTTAGCAAGTGGGTGACACAAAACCGCAAGTTTTGAGCTAAAATTTTCAAATCTGAAACCCACCAAACCCACAAAAATATTTTGCAAACACCGGTGAAGGGTTATTCTGGAAAACTTATCTAGGGTAAAAGCTAGATTAAAATTTTCAAAAGATCAAATGTTTTCATAAAGATCCAATTTCCTTAATGGATCTAAATTTTATAGTCATGTGGGACTGTAAACCATATCGTTACTACCATTGTTTATACCGCAGTATAGAAATCACTGATGTACAAAGTGTGAAGAATAAAGAAGTGATTCTAGTATTTCAAGACTATATTGCTTGAGGACAAGCAACGCTCAAGTGTGGGAATATTTGATAATGCTAAAAACGAACATATATTTCATAGCATTATTCCTCAAGAAAGACAAGCTTTTAGTTACAATTGTTCTATTTAAAAGTGATATTCGTTTAAATAATAAAAGGTGAAGACAAAAGACAGATTCGACGAATTGAAGACGCAAAGGTCTAAAAAGCTCAAAAGTACAAAATACAATCAAAGTGGTTCCAATTATTGATAAGAAACGTCTCGAAATTACAAGAGTACAAGATTCAAAACGCAAAGTACAAGATATTAAATTGTACGCAAGGACGTTCGAAAATCCGGAACCGGGACATGAGTAAACTCTCAACGCTCGACGCAACGGACTAAAAATTACGAGTCAACTATGCACATAAATATAATATAATATTTAAATAATTCTTAAAATTATTTATATATTATATTTATATTAAAAATCCGTCGGCAAACAAAGAGCCAAAGCTGGGTGAGCTGTAATTTCAAACTCCGCGAGTTGCGGAGTTTGAAGGCAAAAAATTACGCGACTCACGGAGTTCACCTGGACTCAAATTCCTATAAAAGCCAACGCAGTTCGACGAGTTTTAATATCATATAATCTATCTCTCTCAATATATACGTAATATATATATATATATATATATATATATATATATATATATATATATATATATATTTATATTTTAATTTTAATTTTAATTTTAATTCTAATAATAAGGGTATGTTAGCGAATGTTGTAAGGGTGTAAGTCAAAATTCTGTCCGTGTAACGCTACGCTATTTTTAATCATTGTAAGTTATGTTCAACCTTTTTACATTAATGTCTCGTAGCTAAGTTATTATTATGCTTATTTAATCCGAAGTAATCATGATGTTGGGCTAAAAATATTAAAATTGGGTAATTGGGCTTTGTACCATAATTGGAGTTTGGACAAAAGAACGACACTTGTGGAAATTAGACTATGGGCTATTAATGGGCTTTATATTTGTTTAACTAAATGATAGTTTGTTAATTTTAATATAAAGATTTACAATTGGACGTCCCTATAAATAACCATATACACTCAATCGGACACGATGGGCGGGGTATTTATATGTACGAATAATCGTTCATTTAACCGGACACAGGAATGGATTAATAGCCACTAGAATTATTAAAACAGGGGTGAAATTATGTACAAGGACACTTGGCATAATTGTTAACAAAGTATTAAAACCTTGGGTTACACTCAGTCGACATCCTGGTGTAATTATTAAACAAAGTATTAAAATCTTGTTACAGTTTAAGTCCCCAATTAGTTGGAATATTTGACTTCGGGTATAAGGATAATTTGACGAGGACACTCGCACTTTATATTTATGACTGATGGACTGTTATGGACAAAAATCAGACGGACATATTAAATAATCCAGGACAAAGGACAATTAACCCATGGGCATAAAACTAAAATCAACACGTCAAACATCATGATTACGGAAGTTTAAATAAGCATAATTCTTTTATTTCATATTTAATTTCCTTTATTTTATATTTAATTGCACTTCTAATTATCGCATTTTTATTTATTGTTATTATATTTAATTGCACTTTTAATTATCGTACTTTTTAATTATCGCAAGTTTATTTTATCGCACTTTTATTATTCGCAATTTCATTATCGTTATTTACTTTACGCTTTAAATTAAGTCTTTTATTTATTTAATATTTTACATTTGGTTTTAACTGCGACTAAAGTTTTAAAATCGACAAACCGGTCATTAAACGGTAAAAACCCCCCTTTATAATAATAATATTACTTATATATATATTTGTATTTTTATAAATTAAACTAATATAGCGTTAAGCTTTGATTAAAAGATTTTCCCTGTGGAACGAACCGGACTTACTAAAAACTACACTACTGTACGATTAGGTACACTGCCTATAAGTGTTGTAGCAAGGTTTAAGTATATCCATTCTCTAAATAAATAAATATCTTGTGTAAAGTTGTATCGTATTTAATAGTATTTCCTTGTAAAATTTAATAGTATTTTATACCCCTTAGCTTTGACATCATCTATTCTCAGTGATTCTGGTAATTTGATAAATCAAATTGTGCCAATACATTAGTTCTTATTTAGAACACGATGTTTATTCGAAATTCCATACTTACGAATTCTGGACCATTACTCGCTTTACTAGAGGTCGGGAGGATAATAAAAAGGAAAAGAACTCCAAAATATAAGAGAAAATATAAAGCTCAACAACAACACCGAAATTACAAACCATGGATATCAGTGCGTATAGCAATATAAAGACACGGGAGGATTATAAATACAATAATCCCTAATACGAAGTAGAAGAAAGCAGATTCCTTTGGTGGAAGTTGGAAAAGGAGAATGATTGTTGCGATAGTAAGGATGAGGACAAGGATCAGAACTGGATTAAGCATTTTCACCATCTTTTGGATGTATGAACTAAGAAAGAAAGTAAAGGAAAGGTGAGAATAATGGAACGGAAGAGTTTAATTTATAATGGAAATATCAGACAGAGTAACCGAGGTAGATCACCGTATTTAATTATAAAGATCTTAATTTCCTTACTCGCCGAAGAATCAAATCTTTTAGATTTCGGAGATTTTCTTTAAATTCCTTGAATTCCGGAATTCAACCAAAACAACGTCAAAAGCTAAGACGTACCTTATTTTCTAAATTCCACCGTGACTACGTCAAAAGTTAAATCTCTATCTAAATCTATTGTGACAGCTTCATTCGTACGCTTCACCTAATCGAATCATTTTATCTATATTAGTCAATAATGATAAAACTCCATTCATCAACTCATATTTGTCATGAAAATATTTTTATTGTTAGACATGACCATCTCACTCAAATTTCGGGACGAAATTTCTTTAACGGGTAGGTACTGTGATGACCCGGGAATTTCTAACCAAATTTAAATCTGAATCTTATTTGATTTCGATACGATAAGCAAAGTCTGTAATGTTAAGTCTCAAAGTTTTTGAACTGTTGTCATACATTCAATTAACCTTTGGCTATTCTCGATGATTCACGAACTTCTAATTGTAAACAGAAATATATGTATAGATAAATTATATATGTAAATATTTAAAAATAATAAATTAAATATATTAATAAACTATTATGGGATTTAAGATAACTTAAAATAACTAGAAACTTGTATTTTGAATACTTAGAGCATATTGAACATAAGTAATTTCGAACAGAATATGTCAACGTTAACAATGTATTAAATGTATAATATTATACTTTAGGTTTATTTGCTCCAATATATATATATATATATAATGTTGTTATTTAAAACATAATTATATATAGTATATATTTATGAAATCTATATTTAATTATTAATGTATGTATATTAATATATATTAAAATATATAAAAATTTAATATCCAATATAAATTATTATAGAATGGGTTACATGATATTACGTAGTTAATAAAATATAATACAAGTTAAAACATAGTTGTTATAATACTACTTCTTTTGTTATTATCATGAACATAAATATTAATATTATTATCAGTATTAATTATATTATGATATAAATATGAAATTTGATATCTATAAATTGTTATATTATTATTATTAACATTACTATCATTAATAATATTGAAATTAATAAAATTAGTAATATTATTGTATTATTAATAATATTATTATTACCATTGGTATTATTTATTATTAAACTTATTAAAGTTATCAATTTTTTTTCTCATTAATATTATTTACTATTATTATTAATATGATTATTTTGATTAAAAACATTATTACTAGTGCTATTATTATTAGTATTAATGTTTTGATTATATATAATATTATTAACTATACTATTATTAATACATTTATTATTAATATTAATATCTAATATTAAAAATAAATTATATATATATATATAACGCGTACATCACTATCTGATGAGGATAGAACCAAAAATATTTTTATATTTTTTTTCTTTTCTCTGTCACCCGTGACTATCAATTATTTCCTAGTATAATCGGTTGATGTTAATTTAGAAGCTGAATTTTTTTGATCTCTATCATCATTCACGCAAGTACATACCTGCAAACATCCCTTATTAATCTGTTATATCAATTTTTTCTTTCTTTCGATAACCTCTGTATTTGATTGCAAATTACAAAATCCAAATTTCAAATGAATTAGAAAAATCTGGAAATAGGGTTGTGTTAGGAATCCTTTGTGTAAACTTCCTGCAAAGTTTCACAATCCAAATCCTCTTATCAATTGTTAATTTTGAGGTCAAAGTTTTGTTTTTAAAAAAGTCAAAATTTGTTCTTGGATCGAATTCGCGTTCTTGTTGCTGTTTCCGATCAAATTGATGATTCAAAAAGTTTTGTGGAGTAATTTGAAATGTATCTTATGTTGAAACCTTTTACTAAAACGTCCTCAAATCATCAATCAAATTTTTTTTTTCTCTTATTCACGTCGAGCAGCAGCACTAGTTCTTTTCTATTTATTTATTTTTTTTCAAAGTAATTAATCACATATAAGTGATTATATATTGAATATTAAGTTTTAAATTGATTTTGTAAATCACGATTTGGTTTTGGTTGAGTTAGGATCCGTATGTTTGTGTAGTGAAGAAGAAGGAGATAATAACAGTTTATAATTATTTTCGAGTCATAATATAACAGAAAGACTATACAGCTCGAATGGTTTAGGGAGGTGTCGGTTTAGCGAAGGGTCTTGGGTTCGAATCTCGCGGCAGCCATATTTTTTTTACAAGGGCTTATAAGGTAGTTTTACTAGTTATTATTATTATTATTATTATTATTATTATTATTATTATTATTATTATTATTATTATTATTATTATTATTATTATTATTATTATTATTATTATTATTATTATTATTATTATTATTATTTTTCTTATTATTGTTATTGTTATTGTTATTGTTGGTACTAATTATTATTGTTATAATTGTTATTATTACTAAAGTTATTATAATTACTTAATATTATTATTATTATTATTAAGTATTAGGATTATTATTATTATTATTATTATTATTATTATTATTATTGTTATAAAATAATACAAGTTATTATTACTCTCACTAATATTAGTACAAATATCATTTTCGTAATTATTAGTTTTATTATTAACATATGTATCAATTTTAACAACATCGTTATTTATATTAGTATTATCAATATCAAGAAAGTTATTATTATTAGTAAATCATTATTATCAAAACTATCATTTTCGTGGCAAATAATTATTTTGTACCTAAAATATACTTAATACATACATTATAATCATATAAATAGTTTATATATCACTTACCAATTATAATAACATTATTTATATAAATAATTATATATAACGAATTAAGAATATTTTAATAAAATACTAACCATATATATATATAGAGAGATATATATTAATATAACGAAATATATAAATATTAAACATTTAAAATATATACATAAACTAATTAAGTATAGTATATAATTCAAGTTATAATATATAAACGTGTTCGAATACGATTATACATTTTAATATATATATATACAAATGATATAGGTTCGTGAATTCGAGGCCAACCCTGCATTGTTCAGTTTGTCTAATGTTGTCATATGTATTTTTACTACAAAATACATTAGGTGAGTTTCATTTGCCTTTTTACTCTTTATATTTTTGGGCTGAGAATACGTGCGCAATTTTTATAAATGTTTTACGAAATAGACACAAGTAATTGAAACTACATTATATGGTTGAATTATCGAAATCGAATATGCCCTTTTTATTAAGTCTGGTAATCTAAGAATTAGGGAACAGACACCCTAATTGACGCGAACTCTAAAGGTAGATCTATCGGGCCCAACAAGCCCCATCCAAAGTACCGGATGCTTTAGTACTTCGAAATTTATATCATGTCCGAAGGAGGATCCCGGAATGATGGGGATATTCTTATATATACACATTGTGAATGTCGGTTACCAGGTGTTCAATCCATATGAATGATATTTTTGTCTCTATGCATGGGACGTATGTTTATGAGAAATGGAAATATGAAATCTTATGGTCTATTAAAATTATGAAATGATTATTTATGCTAAACTAATGAACTCACCAACCTTTTGGTTGACACTTGAAAGCATGTTTATTCTTGAAATGTCCCGTTCTTATTGATTAAAAACGTTCCATATTAATTGATTTCGTTGCGAGGTTTTGACCTCTATATGAGACGTTTTTCAAAGACTGCATTCATTTTTAAAACAAACCATAACCTTTATTTCATAGATAAAGGTTTTAAAAAGCTTTACGTAGATTATCAAATAATGATAATCTAAAATATCCTGTTTACACACGACCATTACATAATGGTTTACAATACAAATATGTTACAACAAAATAAGTTTCTTGAATGCAGTTTTTACACAATATCATACAAGTATGGACTCCAAATCTCGTCCTTATTTAAGTATGCGACAGCGGAAGCTCTTAATAATCACCTGAGAATAAACATGCTTAAAACGTCAACAAAAATGTTGGTGAGTTATAGGTTTAACCTATATATATCAAATCATAATAATAGACCACAAGATTTCATATTTCAATACACATCCCATACATAGAGATAAAAATCATTCATATGGTGAATACCTGGTAACCGACATTAACAAGATGCATATATAAGAATATCCCCATCATTCCGGGACACCCTTCGGATATGATATAAATTTCGAAGTACTAAAGCATCCGGTACTTTGGATGGGGTTTGTTAGGCCCAATAGATCTATCTTTAGGATTCGCGTCAATTAGGGTGTCTGTTCCCTAATTCTTAGATTACCAGACTTAATAAAAAGGGGCATATTCGATTTCGATAATTCAACCATAGAATGTAGTTTCACGTACTTGTGTCTATTTTGTAAATCATTTATAAAACCTGCATGTATTCTCATCCCAAAAATATTAGATTTTAAAAGTGGGACTATAACTCACTTTCACAGATTTTTACTTCGTCGGGAAGTAAGACTTGGCCACTGGTTGATTCACGAACCTATAACAATATATACATATATATCAAACTATGTTCAAAATATATTTACAACACTTTTAATATATTTTGATGTTTTAAGTTTATTAAGTCAGCTGTCCTCGTTAGTAACCTACAACTAGTTGTCCACAGTTAGATGTACAGAAATAAATCGATAAATATTATCTTGAATCAATCCACGACCCAGTGTATACGTATCTCAGTATTGATCACAACTCAAACTATATATATTTTGGAATCAACCTCAACCCTGTATAGCTAACTCCAACATTCACATATAGAGTGTCTATGGTTGTTCCGAAATATATATAGATGTGTCGACATGATAGGTCGAAACATTGTATACGTGTCTATGGTATCTCAAGATTACATAATATACAATACAAGTTGATTAAGTTATGGTTGGAATAGATTTGTTACCAATTTTCACGTAGCTAAAATGAGAAAAATTATCCAATCTTGTTTTACCCATAACTTCTTCATTTTAAATCCGTTTTGAGTGAATCAAATTGCTATGATTTCATATTGAACTCTATTTTATGAATCTAAACAGAAAAAGTATAGGTTTATAGTCAGAAAAATAAGTTACAAGTCATTTTTGTAAAGGTAGTCATTTCAGTCGAAAGAACGACGTCTAGATGACCATTTTAGAAAACATACTTCCACTTTGAGTTTAACCATAATTTTTGGATATAGTTTCATGTTCATAATAAAAATCATTTTCTCAGAATAACAACTTTTAAATCAAAGTTTATCATAGTTTTTAATTAACTAACCCAAAACAGCCCGCGGTGTTACTACGACGGCGTAAATCCGGTTTTACGGTGTTTTTCGTGTTTCCAGGTTTTAAATCATTAAGTTAGCATATCATATAGATATAGAACATGTGTTTAGTTGATTTTAAAAGTCAAGTTAGAAGGATTAACTTTTGTTTGCGAACAAGTTTAGAATTAACTAAACTATGTTCTAGTGATTACAAGTTTAAACCTTCGAATAAGATAGCTTTATATGTATGAATCGAATGATGTTATGAACATCATTACTACCTTAATTTCCTTGGATAAACCTACTGGAAAAGAGAAAAATGGATCTAGCTTCAATGGATCCTTGGATGGCTCGAAGTTCTTGAAGCAGAATCATGACACGAAAACAAGTTCAAGTAAGATCATCACTTGAAATAAGATTGTTATAGTTATAGAAATTGAACCAAAGTTTGAATATGATTATTACCTTGTATTAGAATGATAACCTACTGTAAGAAACAAAGATTTCTTGAGGTTGGATGATCACCTTACAAGATTGGAAGTGAGCTAGCAAACTTGAAAGTATTCTTGATTTTATGAAACTAGAACTTTTGGAATTTATGAAGAACACTTAGAACTTGAAGATAGAACTTGAGAGAGATCAATTAGATGAAGAAAATTGAAGAATGAAAGTGTTTGTAGGTGTTTTTGGTCGTTGGTGTATGGATTAGATATAAAGGATATGTAATTTTGTTTTCATGTAAATAAGTCATGAATGATTACTCATATTTTTGTAATTTTATGAGATATTTCATGCTAGTTGCCAAATGATGGTTCCCACATGTGTTAGGTGACTCACATGGGCTGCTAAGAGCTGATCATTGGAGTGTATATACCAATAGTACATACATCTAAAAGCTGTGTATTGTACGAGTACGAATACGGGTGCATACGAGTAGAATTGTTGATGAAACTGAACGAGGATGTAATTGTAAGCATTTTTGTTAAGTAGAAGTATTTTGATAAGTGTCTTGAAGTCTTTCAAAAGTGTATGAATACATATTAAAACACTACATGTATATACATTTTAACTGAGTCGTTAAGTCATCGTTAGTCGTTACATGTAAATGTTGTTTTGAAACCTTTAGGTTAACGATCTTGTTGAATGTTGTTAACCCATTGTTTATTATAACAAATGAGATGTTAAATTATTATATTATCATGATATTATGATATATAATATATCTTAGTATGATGTATATACAGTTAAATGTCGTTACAACGATAATCGTTACATATATGTCTCGTTTCGAAATCATTAAGTTAGTAGCCTTATTTTTACATATGTATTTCATTGTTAATACACTTAATAATATATTTAATTATCATTTAACATAATTAATCAAGTGTATCAATATCTTAATATGATTCATATGTACCTAGTAAGACGTTGTTATAACGATAATCGTTATATATATCGTTTTCGAGTTTCTTAAATTAATAGTCTCATTTTTATGTATATAACTCATTGTTAAAATACCTAATGAGATACATACTTATAATAAAAACATGTTAACTATATATATAACCATATATATGTCATCGTATAGTTTTTACAAGTTTTAACGTTCGTGAATCACCGATCAACTTGGGTGGTCAATTGTCTATATGAAACATATTTCAATTAATCAAGTCTTAACAAGTTTGATTGCTTAACATGTTGGAAACATTTAATCATGTAAATATCAATCTCAATTAATATATATAAACATGGAAAAGTTTGGGTCACTACAGTACCTACCCGTTAAATAAATTTCGTCCCGAAATTTTAAGCTGTTGAAGGTGTTGACGAATCTTCTGGAAATAGATGCGGGTATTTCTTCTTCATCTAATCTTCACGCTCCCAGGTGAACTCGGGTCCTCTACGAGCATTCCATCGAACCTTAACAATTGGTATCTTGTTTTGCTTAAGTCTTTTAACCTCACGATCCATTATTTCGACGGGTTCTTCGATGAATTGAAGTTTTTCGTTGATTTGGATTTCATCTAATGGAATAGTGAGATCTTCTTTAGCAAAACATTTCTTCAAATTCGAGACGTGGAAAGTGTTATGTACAGCCGCGAGTTGTTGAGGTAACTCAAGTCGGTAAGCTACTGGTCCGACACGATCAATAATCTTGAATGGTCCAATATACCTTGGATTTAATTTCCCTCGTTTACCAAATCGAACAACGCCTTTCCAAGGTGCAACTTTAAGCATGACCATCTCTACAATTTCAAATTCTATATCTTTTCTTTTAATGTCAGCGTAGCTCTTTTGTCGACTTTGGGCGGTTTTCAACCGTTGTTGAATTTGGATGATCTTCTCGGTAGTTTCTTGTATAATCTCCGGACCCGTAATCTGTCTATCCCCCACTTCACTCCAACAAATCGGAGACCTGCACTTTCTACCATAAAGTGCTTCAAACGGCGCCATCTCAATGCTTGAATGGTAGCTGTTGTTGTAGGAAAATTCTGCTAACGGTAGATGTCGATCCCAACTGTTTCCGAAATCAATAACACATGCTCGTAGCATGTCTTCAAGCGTTTGTATCGTCCTTTCGCTCTGCCCATCAGTTTGTGGATGATAGGCAGTACTCATGTCTAGACGAGTTCCTAATGCTTGCTGTAATGTCTGCCAGAATCTTGAAATAAATCTGCCATCCCTATCAGAGATAATAGAGATTGGTATTCCATGTCTGGAGACGACTTCCTTCAAATACAGTCGTGCTAACTTCTCCATCTTGTCATCTTCTCTTATTGGTAGGAAGTGTGCTGATTTGGTGAGACGATCAACTATTACCCAAATAGTATCAAAACCACTTACAGTCCTTGGCAATTTAGTGATGAAATCCATGGTAATGTTTTCCCATTTCCATTCCGGGATTTCGGGTTGTTGAAGTAGACCTGATGGTTTCTGATGCTCAGCTTTGACCTTAGAACACGTCAAACATTCTCCTACGTATTTAGCAACATCGGCTTTCATACCCGGCCACCAAAAATATTTCCTGAGATCCTTGTACATCTTCCCCGTTCCAGGATGTATTGAGTATCTGGTTTTATGAGCTTCTCTAAGTACCATTTCTCTCATATCTCCAAATTTTGGTACCCAAATCCTTTCAGCCCTATACCGGGTTCCATCTTCCCGAATATTAAGATGCTTCTCCGATCCTTTGGGTATTTCATCCTTTAAATTTCCCTCTTTTAAAACTCCTTGTTGCGCCTCCTTTATTTGAGTAGTAAGGTTATTATGAATCATTATATTCATAGATTTTACTCGAATGGGTTCTCTGTCCTTCCTGCTCAAGGCATCGGCTACCACATTTGCCTTCCCCGGGTGGTAACGAATCTCAAAGTCGTAATCATTCAACAATTCAATCCACCTACGCTGCCTCATATTCAGTTGTTTCTGATTAAATATGTGTTGAAGACTTTTGTGGTCGGTATATATAATACTTTTGACCCCATATAAGTAGTGCCTCCAAGTCTTTAATGCAAAAACAACCGCGCCTAATTCCAAATCATGCGTCGTATAATTTTGTTCGTGAATCTTCAATTGTCTAGACGCATAAGCAATCACCTTCGTTCGTTGCATTAATACACAACCGAGACCTTGCTTTGATGCGTCACAATAAATCACAAAATCATCATTCCCTTCAGGCAATGACAATATAGGTGCCGTAGTTAGCTTTTTCTTCAATAACTGAAACGCTTTCTCTTGTTCATCATTCCATTCAAATTTCTTCCCTTTATGCGTTAATGAAGTCAAGGGTTTTGCTATTCTGGAAAAGTCTTGGATGAACCTTCTGTAGTAACCAGCTAGTCCTAAAAACTGGCGTATGTGTTTCGGAGTTTTCGGGGTTTCCCACTTTTCAACAGTTTCTATCTTTGCCGGATCCACCTTAATACCTTCTTTGTTCACTATGTGACCGAGGAATTGAACTTCTTCCAACCAAAATGCACACTTTGAAAACTTAGCGTACAATTCTTCTTTCCTCAATACTTCTAACACCTTTCTCAAATGTTCACCGTGTTCTTGGTCATTCTTTGAGTAAATAAGTATGTCATCAATGAAAACAATGACAAACTTGTCAAGGTATGGTCCACACACTCGGTTCATAAGGTCCATGAACACAGCTGGTGCATTAGTTAAAAAAAACGGCATGACCATAAACTCGTAATGACCGTAACGTGTTCTGAAAACAGTCTTTGGAATATCATCTTCTTTCACCCGCATTTGATGGTACCCGGAACGTAAGTCAATCTTTGAATAAACAGACGAGCCTTGTAGTTGATCAACTAAGTCGTCGATTCTCGGTAGTGGGTAGCGGTTCTTGATGGTAAGTTTATTCAACTCTCGGTAGTCGATACACAACCTGAATGTACCATCTTTCTTCTTGACAAACAAAACAGGAGCTCCCCATGGTGATGTGCTTGGTCGAATGAAACCACGCTCTAAAAGTTCTTGTAATTGGCTTTGTAGTTCTTTCATCTCGCTGGGTGCGAGTCTGTAAGGAGCACGAGCTATTGGTGCAGCTCCTGGTACAAGATCTATTTGAAATTCAACGGATCGATGTGGGGGTAATCCCGGTAATTCTTTCGGAAATACATCGGGAAATTCTTTTGCAATGGGAACATCATTGATGCTCTTTTCTTCAGTTTGTACTTTCTCGACGTGTGCTAGAACAGCATAGCAACCTTTTCTTATTAGTTTTTGTGCCTTCAAATTACTAATAAGATGTAGCTTCGTGTTGCCCTTTTCTCCGTACACCATTAAGGGTTTTCCTTTTTCTCGTATAATGCGAATTGCATTTTTGTAACAGACGATCTCCGCTTTCACTTCTTTCAACCAGTCCATACCGATTATCACATCAAAACTCCCTAACTCTACTGGTATCAAATCAATCTTAAATGTTTCGCTAACCAGTTTAATTTCTCGATTCCGACATATATTATCTGCTGAAATTAATTTACCATTTGCTAATTCGAGTAAAAATTTACTATCCAAAGGCGTCAATGGACAACTTAATTTAGCACAAAAATCTCTACTCATATAGCTTCTATCCGCACCCGAATCAAATAAAACGTAAGCAGATTTATTGTCAATAAGAAACGTACCCGTAACAAGCTCCGGGTCTTCCTGTGCCTCTGCCGCATTAATATTGAAAACTCTTCCGCGGCCTTGTCCATTCGTGTTCTCCTGGTTCGGGCAATTTCTAATAATGTGGCCCGGTTTTCCACATTTATAACAAACTACATTGGCATAACTTGCTCCGACACTACTTGCTCCGCCATTACTCGTTCCGACACCATTTGTTCCTTTCGTTCTATTAACCCCTGGTCCGTAGACCTCACACTTCGCCGCGCTATGACCATTTCTTTTACACTTGTTGCAAAATTTGGTGCAGAACCCCGAGTGATACTTTTCACACCTTTGGCATAGCTGCTTCTGATTGTTGTTGTTGTTGCGGTTATTATTGTTGTTGGGATGATTGTTGTAGTTGCTGTTGCTGTTGTTGTTGTTGTTATTTTTGGGCCGTTTGTTGTAGTTGCGATTGATGTTGCGATTGTTGGGATAATTGTTGCGATTATTGTTGTAATTGCTGTTGTTGTTGTATTGGTGATTCTTATCACCGTTTTCCTCCCACTTTCTTTTGACTTGCTTCACATTGGCCTCTTCAGCAGTCTGTTCTTTAATTCTTTCTTCAATCTGGTTCACTAGTTTGTGAGCCATTCTACATGCCTGTTGTATAGAGGCGGGCTCGTGTGAACTTATATCTTCTTGGATTCTTTCCGGTAATCCTTTCACAAATGCGTCGATCTTCTCTTCCTCATCTTCGAATGCTCCCGGACACAATAGGCACAATTCTGTGAATCGTCTTTCGTACGTGGTAATATCAAATCCTTGGGTTCGTAACCCTCTAAGTTCTGTCTTGAGCTTATTGACCTCGGTTCTGGGACGGTACTTCTCGTTCATCAAGTGCTTGAATACTGACCACGGTAGTGCGTACGCATCGTCTTGTCCCACTTGCTCTAGATAGGTATTCCACCATGTTAACGCAGAACCTGTGAAGGTATGCGTAGCGTACTTTACTTTGTCCTCTTCAGTACACTTACTTATGGCAAACACCGATTCGACCTTCTCGGTCCACCGTTTCAATCCGATCGGTCCTTCGGTTCCATCAAATTCCAAAGGTTTGCAGGCAGTGAATTCTTTGTAGGTGCATCCTACACGATTTCCTGTACTGCTAGATCCAAGGTTATTATTGGTATGTAGCGCAGCCTGTACTGCGGCTATGTTTGAAGCTAGAAAAGTACGGAATTCCTCTTCATTCATATTCACGGTGTGTCGAGTAGTCGGTGCCATTTCCTTCAAAATAGTTAAATGGAACAAGTTAATCATACAGAATATTAAGAGTAGTTAATAGTATTTCTTAGCATAATATGAACTCATTTATAAAAGCTTTTTCTTCATATTAGCGTTTTATAAGTTTAAATTCGGGTAGTACCTACCCGTTAAGTTCATACTTAGTAGCTAATATACAATTCAACTACTACAATTCTATATGAAAAACTGATTATAATAATATTTCGCGTTCAAACTTTTATACAATATTTTACAAACTTACAATACCGCTTATTTTACATAAAGCATGAAATATAGCACACAATAACTTTGATACAAGATAGTTGTGAAGATAATTCTAGCTAGTACACAAGTCGTTCAGCAAAGGCAATAAAGACACGTAATTCATACGTCCAGAAACAAGTCATGCATTCTGGTTTTACTAGGACTACTTCCCATCCTTGGTCTTGTGCAACATAACCGTTATGGCCGTTGATAAGACAGCGTGTTGTAACGTCGTCAAAGGGACGAGGGTTACGTAATGTCCAACAGTCCCGTAATAATCTAAAAACCTCATTTCTTACCCCAATTACCGACTCCGTCACTTGTGGAAACGTTTTGTTTAATAGTTGTAGCCCGATGTTCTTGTTCTCACTTTGGTGAGATGCGAACATTACTAATCCGTAAGCATAACATGCTTCTTTATGTTGCATGTTAGCCGCTTTTTCTAAATCACGAAGTCCAATATTCGGATATATTGAGTCAAAATAATTTCTTAACCCGTTGCGTAAAATAGCATTTGGGTTCCCCGCAATATATGCGTCAAAGTAAACACATCGTAACTTATGGGTTTCCCAATGTGATATCCCCCATCTTTCAAACGAAAGTCTCTTATAAACCAAGACATTCTTGGAACGTTCTTCGAATGTCTTACAAACTGATCTCGCCTTAAATAGTTGTGCCGAGGAATTCTGGCCGACTCTAGACAAGATTTCATCAATCATGTCTCCGGGTAGGTCTCTTAAAATATTGGGTTGTCTATCCATTTTGTGTTTTTAAACTGTAAAATAGACAAGAGTTAGATTCATAAAAAAATACTTATTAATACAAGCAATTTTTACATATATCATAAAGCATAAGAACACTATATTACATATATTACACCACACGAATACAACTATCTTATTCCGACTCGCTCGTTTCTTCTTCTTCTTCGGTTTTGGTTCGTTTTGCCAAGTTTCTAGGGATATATGATGTTCCCCTAATACGAGCCATCGTTGTCCACATTGGTTTAGAAAAACCTGGTGGTTTAGAGGTACCCGGGTCATTGTTACAACTTAAGGACTTCGGGCGTTGACGATACATATAAAGTTCATCGGGGTTGGAATTAGATTTCTCTATTTTTATGCCCTTTCCCTTATTATTTTCTTTTGCCTTTTTAAATTCAGTTGGGGTAATTTCTATAACATCATCGGAATTCTCGTCGGAATCCGATTCATCGGAGAATTGGTAATCCTCCCAATATTTTGCTTCCTTGGCGGAAACACCATTGACCATAATTAATCTTGGTCGGTTGGTTGAGGATTTTCTTTTACTTAACCGTTTTATTATTTCCCCCACCGGTTCTATTTCTTCATCCGGTTCCGATTCTTCTTCCGGTTCCGATTCTTCTTCCGGTTCCGACTCTTCTTCCGGTTCCTCTTCGGGAACTTGTGAATCAGTCCACGAATCATTCCAATTTACATTTGACTCTTCATTATTATTAGGTGAGTCAATGGGACTTGTTCTAGAGGTAGACATCTATCACATAATATCAAACGCGTTAAGAGATTAATATATCACATAATATTCACATGTTAAAAATATATAGTTTCCAACAAAATTTGTTAAGCAATCATTTTTCAAGTAAACACGGTCGAAGTCCAGACTCACTAATGCATCCTAACAAACTCGATAAGATACACTAATGCAAAATTCTGGTTCTCTAAGACCAACGCTCGGATACCAACTGAAATGTCCCGTTCTTATTGATTAAAAACGTTCCATATTAATTGATTTCGTTGCGAGGTTTTGACCTCTATATGAGACGTTTTTCAAAGACTGCATTCATTTTTAAAACAAACCATAACCTTTATTTCATAGATAAAGGTTTTAAAAAGCTTTACGTAGATTATCAAATAATGATAATCTAAAATATCCTGTTTACACACGACCATTACATAATGGTTTACAATACAAATATGTTACAACAAAATAAGTTTCTTGAATGCAGTTTTTACACAATATCATACAAGTATGGACTCCAAATCTCGTCCTTATTTAAGTATGCGACAGCGGAAGCTCTTAATAATCACCTGAGAATAAACATGCTTAAAACTTCAACAAAAATGTTGGTGAGTTATAGGTTTAACCTATATATATCAAATCATAATAATAGACCACAAGATTTCATATTTCAATACACATCCCATACATAGAGATAAAAATCATTCATATGGTGAATACCTGGTAACCGACATTAACAAGATGCATATATAAGAATATCCCCATCATTCCGGGACACCCTTCGGATATGATATAAATTTCGAAGTACTAAAGCATCCGGTACTTTGGATGGGGTTTGTTAGGCCCAATAGATCTATCTTTAGGATTCGCGTCAATTAGAGTGTCTGTTCCCTAATTCTTAGATTACCAGACTTAATAAAAAGGGGCATATTCGATTTCGATAATTCAACCATAGAATGTAGTTTCACGTACTTGTGTCTATTTTGTAAATCATTTATAAAACCTGCATGTATTCTCATCTCAAAAATATTAGATTTTAAAAGTGGGACTATAACTCACTTTCACAGATTTTTACTTCGTCGGGAAGTAAGACTTGGCCACTGGTTGATTCACGAACCTATAACAATATATACATATATATCAAACTATGTTCAAAATATATTTACAACACTTTTAATATATTTTGATGTTTTAAGTTTATTAAGTCAGCTGTCCTCGTTAGTAACCTACAACTAGTTGTCCACAGTTAGATGTACAGAAATAAATCGATAAATATTATCTTGAATCAATCCACGACCCAGTGTATACGTATCTCAGTATTGATCACAACTCAAACTATATATATTTTGGAATCAACCTCAACCCTGTATAGCTAACTCCAACATTCACATATAGAGTGTCTATGGTTGTTCCGAAATATATATAGATGTGTCGACATGATAGGTCGAAACATTGTATACGTGTCTATGGTATCTCAAGATTACATAATATACAATACAAGTTGATTAAGTTATGGTTGGAATAGATTTGTTACCAATTTTCACGTAGCTAAAATGAGAAAAATTATCCAATCTTGTTTTACCCATAACTTCTTCATTTTAAATCCGTTTTGAGTGAATCAAATTGCTATGATTTCATATTGAACTCTATTTTATGAATCTAAACAGAAAAAGTATAGGTTTATAGTCAGAAAAATAAGTTACAAGTCATTTTTGTAAAGGTAGTCATTTCAGTCGAAAGAACGACGTCTAGATGACCATTTTAGAAAACATACTTCCACTTTGAGTTTAACCATAATTTTTGGATATAGTTTCATGTTCATAATAAAAATCATTTTCTCAGAATAACAACTTTTAAATCAAATTTTATCATAGTTTTTAATTAACTAACCCAAAACAGCCCGCGGTGTTACTACGACGGCGTAAATCCAGTTTTACGGTGTTTTTCGTGTTTCCAGGTTTTAAATCATTAAGTTAGCATATCATATAGATATAGAACATGTGTTTAGTTGATTTTAAAAGTCAAGTTAGAAGGATTAACTTTTGTTTGCGAACAAGTTTAGAATTAACTAAACTATGTTCTAGTGATTACAAGTTTAAACCTTCGAATAAGATAGCTTTATATGTATGAATCGAATGATGTTATGAACATCATTACTACCTTAATTTCCTTGGATAAACCTACTGGAAAAGAGAAAAATGGATCTAGCTTCAATGGATCCTTGGATGGCTCGAAGTTCTTGAAGCAGAATCATGACACGAAAACAAGTTCAAGTAAGATCATCACTTGAAATAAGATTGTTATAGTTATAGAAATTGAACCAAAGTTTGAATATGATTATTACCTTGTATTAGAATGATAACCTACTGTAAGAAACAAAGATTTCTTGAGGTTGGATGATCACCTTACAAGATTGGAAGTGAGCTAGCAAACTTGAAAGTATTCTTGATTTTATGAAACTAGAACTTTTGGAATTTATGAAGAACACTTAGAACTTGAAGATAGAACTTGAGAGAGATCAATTAGATGAAGAAAATTGAAGAATGAAAGTGTTTGTAGGTGTTTTTGGTCGTTGGTGTATGGATTAGATATAAAGGATATGTAATTTTGTTTTCATGTAAATAAGTCATGAATGATTACTCATATTTTTGTAATTTTATGAGATATTTCATGCTAGTTGCCAAATGATGGTTCCCACATGTGTTAGGTGACTCACATGGGCTGCTAAGAGCTGATCATTGGAGTGTATATACCAATAGTACATACATCTAAAAGCTGTGTATTGTACGAGTACGAATACGGGTGCATACGAGTAGAATTGTTGATGAAACTGAACGAGGATGTAATTGTAAGCATTTTTGTTAAGTAGAAGTATTTTGATAAGTGTCTTGAAGTCTTTCAAAAGTGTATGAATACATATTAAAACACTACATGTATATACATTTTAACTGAGTCGTTAAGTCATCGTTAGTCGTTACATGTAAATGTTGTTTTGAAACCTTTAGGTTAACGATCTTGTTGAATGTTGTTAACCCATTGTTTATTATAACAAATGAGATGTTAAATTATTATATTATCATGATATTATGATATATAATATATCTTAGTATGATGTATATACAGTTAAATGTCGTTACAACGATAATCGTTACATATATGTCTCGTTTCGAAATCATTAAGTTAGTAGCCTTATTTTTACATATGTATTTCATTGTTAATACACTTAATAATATATTTAATTATCATTTAACATAATTAATCAAGTGTATCAATATCTTAATATGATTCATATGTACCTAGTAAGACGTTGTTATAACGATAATCGTTATATATATCGTTTTCGAGTTTCTTAAATTAATAGTCTCATTTTTATGTATATAACTCATTGTTAAAATACCTAATGAGATACATACTTATAATAAAAACATTTTAACTATATATATAACCATATATATGTCATCGTATAGTTTTTACAAGTTTTAACGTTCGTGAATCACCGGTCAACTTGGGTGGTCAATTGTCTATATGAAACATATTTCAATTAATCAAGTCTTAACAAGTTTGATTGCTTAACATGTTGGAAACATTTAATCATGTAAATATCAATCTCAATTAATATATATAAACATGGAAAAGTTCGGGTCACTACAATTCTCAGGTAGGAAAGAAATCTTCTGCTGTGTAATTGCTCATTTAAAAGATATTACTTGAGGTCATTCATGACATATTTCAAAAGACTTTGCATTCGAGTCGTTGATATCATCAAGATTATTTTTAAATCAATTATAATTAGATATATTATAAAATGGTATGCATGCCGTCAACTTTCGATGTAATGAAATATTGTCTTTTCAAAAACAAATGCAATGTTTGTAAAATGTATCATATAGAGGTCAAGTACCTCGCTATGAAATCAACTATTGTGAATTGTTTATAATCGATACGGACTTCGTCCGGATGGATTAGGACGGGTCTCTACACAGTAAATAAAAATAAAGGGAGTTTGTGGTATTTGATCGTAGTAGAAGAAAAGAATATATGAATTGCAGGTCGTTGATGGTCATAGTTTTATTCCTTAGTGGTTCGATGATTTTCAAAGAAGAAGAAAGTAAGTTGTGGCGAGGTGATCGTTGATATGTGTACGGTGATGGTGTTAGGGTTTTCGAAGAAGAGGAGAGAGATAAGAGAGGGAGTAGCGGTGGTTGTTGTGAATGGCAGCTTTAGTTGGTGTTGGTTGTCACGACACCAAAACAGAAACACAAATAATAATAGTATTTAGTTCATGGGTGTTTCGGTGGTGGAGGTGTCGAATTCTTGGAGGTGATTTTTGAGGTCTCGGTTAACAAATAGAACCGAAACAGAAGGTAGTGATTGGTGATGATTAGTGGCACGTGCAGCAGCAGAAAACATGGGTTTTGTGATCGATGGTGTTAAACGTAGATGGTGATGAGGTGTGGTAGCCATGGTTTGTTTTTTTGTGTAATTTCAATCGTATGAGTCTATGTTAGTGATAGTGATAATAAATTTCAATGACTGCAATACATCATGAATGAAGCAATTCATAATAAAAAGGTAGTCGTTAAACTTCTTCAATCAAGAACAGGAACTCGAGCTGTGATGTTAAATTGATTGGTACGTTCGATAAAGACTTGTAACCAATTGAAGATAGAAACAAAAATTAATAATAAAATGTAACGTCCTACCAATAGGGTCTGGAAGAAACGTTACTAATATCAAATAAACCAACATATTATAATACGAGAACAATACTAAATGAGAAAATTTAACTTTATTGAGTACGCAGCGGAAAATGAAATGTCGTTACAATAATGGAAAAAACGATAAAGTAATTGTTCATATGCAGAAGTAATAAATGCGATATCTCTTGATCCTAAGTCCAAGTAGCATCACATAAGTAGTAGATAAGAAAGCTTGAATCAAACAGCACCTGAGACAAAACATGCTAAAGTGTCAACCAAAAAGGTTGAGTGAAGTTCATAGGTTTAACAAAAGTAGTTATCGTTGTTTTTAGACCACAAGATTTAATTGTAAAGTTGATCTCCCGCAGGATCAAAAAGTAGATCTCACAGATCCAAAAGTAGTACTGATTCGTGATATTTTAGACTAAACGTTTGTTTTGTTGCCCCGATGATAAGTTGGCAGTACCTTATCACCATGTTTAAATCATTATTAAGTAATACAAAGACATCATGGTCAAATGTATCGGGGACGTTACTCCCGATAGGCCTACCCCTAATAATTAAGAATGCCTTATCCTGAAAGCAATTAAAAAATATCACTGTGGGGTCTTAGTAGCATAAGCTAGTCATAGTACAGTTTAGGTTCGTACTTGTGTCTAAGTTGTTTAAAGTATAAAAGCAGCATGTGTCTCACCCCAGTAAGTATAAAAAGTGCTATAGCAATAAGAGTGGGGCTATGAAAGTCACCTTAGTAAGTAGAGAGAGAGTTATTCCTCGGAATAAAGAGTTGAACGAGTGAGCAGGAAAGTCAACCTATTGACATTTAAGAGTAGTTAAGTGTTTTGCCCATGTTTAAGTTTAAGTATGTGTTTAAGTATAGTTTGTTTTACTAAGTTTCTATTCCTAGTAAGTTACTATTTTTATAAAGTTTCCATTTTTAGAAAGTTTCTTATTTTACTAAGTTTCTATGACTAGAGAGTTTCTACTTTTATGAGTGTTTTTCATTTTAGGATACTTGCCGTATTAGATAAGCTTCCAATCACCCCTTTCCCTTCGAATGGCTAATTTAGATATAGGGGCTTGAGCCATAGGACCCTTTAAATCGGAAATCCAAACCCTCTGCCTAGAATCTCGTAGAAACCATTCGTCAAGAAAGTTCGAAGATCTATACATCTCTAATACATATCCCAAAATGTTTTTGTGCTACAATATAAGTAGTAGGTTATAGGTGCTAGTAATAGTAATAGTGTATACATGTTAAGTACTAGTATAAGTAGTATTAGGGTTTAAGGTTTTAATATGTATATGTATATATAATTCGTATATATACATAAATTTTTTTTTTTTACATGTATATATGTATATATAAATCTAGGAGTGTTTATGTATATACTTATGAATAACAAGTTTATAATATGAATATGAATTAACAAAGATTAAAGTTTATGTAAATAGTTTAGGGTTTATGTTATACCTTTGAAGATTCAAGATAATTAACAAAGAAAAGATGAACACGATGAAGATGGAAGATCAAAGCCTTAAAAATCTTGAAGAACTCCTTGAAGATTCTTGAAGAACACGAAGAACAAGCTTGAAGATCCGAATACCACAAGAGAGGGAGAGGGAGAGATTGTTTTTGAGAGAGGATTTTGGTGTGATTTGTGAATGAGAAACTAGGAGTCTAGAAGTGTTTATATAGTGCAAGTATTAGAGTGTTAGTCAATATAAGGATGTTCTAATTAATGATTTTATTTTGTTTTATAATTTTTAGTCAACAAAAGGTGGTACTAGTTTATAATTAGTCAACATAAGGATGTACTAGTTTATACTTTATTTTTAGTCAACATAAGGATGTAATTGTTTAAGATTCTTTACTCTCATTATTATTACTACTATTATTATTATTATTATTATTATTATTATTATTATTATTATTATTATGTTTATTATTATTTTTACATTTACTACATGATAAGTATTATTTTCTTTTTACTAATTCATGACTTGTATTTATTTTTATTTAGTTCCCAATTGTTTTATTATTTATATAAATGTCACTTTTTATTTATTACTTATAGATTAATAGTTATAAATAATATTATTGAAATGCATAAATTTTAATTAGCAGTGAGTGTCGAATAAAAATTTATTATTTGGTCAACGTTAAATTGATTGTGTATATAACAACCCTTAAATAATTAATACGTATAGTCAGACAGTAAACCCTAGGGTCATTTCAGTAATTTCAGAAGTCAAAAAGTGAGGGTTGTTATAGTACCTCCCCGTTAATAAAAACTTCGTCCCGAAGTTTTAGGTAGACTTCTCGGATGCATCAGCAGTTGAGAAGAGATGGGGATATTTCCGTTTCATATGGTCTTTGCGTTCCCAGGTATATTCGGGGCCTCTACGCGAATTTCAACAGACTTTAATGATAGGTATGTTGCTTTTACGCGTTTGTTTGACCTCTCCTTCCATGATTTTTATAGGTTCTTCAACGAAGTGCATTTTATCATTAATGCGAAGATCATTCAAAATGATGATGTTATACAAGTCATTTCAGTAAATTGGATACATGAAATGTGTTATGAATGGTATTGAGCTCATTTAAAACCTTGAGCATTTTATGCCACAATATTAGGATAGACAAACAGAGAGGAGTTCGTGAAAATCACAGTCATGAAATTTGATAGAGATCTTCATTGTTTACAACAAGAATATTTTAATGATGAATATAAGTTGAAAAATAAAGTTTTATCACTATTGAATAATATGGATAAAACGATTCGTTTATAGGAAGAGTATAAACGAAGCTATCATAAAAGAGTGAAATGAGAAAATTAAGTGTTCGCCTTAACTTTTGACGTAGTCACGATTGATTTCCGGAATTCAAGGAATTAAAGGAAATCTTCGTAATCTATAAGATTTGATTCTCCGGTATTTACGAAATTTTGAGATTTGTTTGATTAAATGCGGTGATTTGCCTCGATTGATGTGTTTGGAATTTTGCTATAAATTAGCTTCTTCCGTTTCATTATCTTCACCACTTCTATACTTTCTTTCTCAATTCAAACTTCCAAAAGATTAAGAAAATGCTAAATCCAGTTCTGATCCTGGTTATTATATTGACCATCTATGCAGTCATTCTTCTTTTTCTTTTACCGCCAGAGGAATCTGTTTACTTCTTCTATGCTCTTGGGTTTATAGTGTTTTTAATTATCCCGTGTCTTTATATTGCTATACGCATTGATATACACGGTTTGTAATTTCGAAGTCGTTATCGGGCTTTATATTTTCCCTTATATGTCGGAGCTTTATGTTTTTGTTTCTTCTTCCCGACTTCAAGTCAAGCGAGTAATGGTCCAGAATTCATAGGTATGAAGTTTTGAATGATCATAATATATAAAGTAGAAAGGAAAGGTAATAGCACGATTTGATTTGTCATATTACCAGAATATCCGAAAAAGACCGAATCATCAAGAAAAATATTTTCTTGATATGTTTAGAGGTTAAATAGAATGTAAGAGTCGTGTAACATGGCAAATGATGATTATAAAATCTATGAATCATCATCTTCCATTAAAAACTGAGCATGACTTACTGTAATATAATCACGTTGGCCTGACGTCATTATATTATACTAACTCATGCTTCAATTCCCAACACTTCTTCAAAGCATTTATAATTTAAACTCGAATTTTACAGAATATAGAAACTAAAACAGTTTCCTTTATAAATATATCGCAAAGAGATACTTAATTGCGGACATGAATCGTTATGAAGATATCTTCCGAAATATAGAGGATATTTATGATGATATTTTGGAATTTCTAAGTTTGAAAGTTGATGAAGAAAAATTTTCCGCAAGCTTTTAACATGACTTAGGAGCAAGATATTCTCTAAAGATTTCACCGGATCCAGAATTACCTGGATTCTTTGAATATAGGGTTTGGCCCTTGTGTTTGTCCTTGGTCTCCTCAATGGTTAGGTCAATCCGTTTTTCAGTTCAAAATTTTCTTTTGAGCTTTTCCAACGTACCATTCTTTATTATCAAACTGTTGGCCCTTAAGACCATCTACAATTTTTCTGTTTCCTCTGCATTTAATGCAGCCATATTTGAATCATCGGTTATCAATCCGAGATGGTTTCAAGAAATTTCATTTTTAGATGATTAAATGCTGATTGCGATCGTCAAGATTCAAAGGATGTTTTCAAGAATTTTGAATTTGAAGTGTTTAAGCGTAAGATGCATCCATCAATGGATCTAACGGTTGACGAAGAAATGTTGTGATTTTCAAAAGTAAGGAATGGTAAGTTCGGTGGTTTGATGTGATAATTCATCATAGAATACGAATGAATATAATTCATGAATGTAGTGATCTTTAGGAAGATAACACTTGCTAAAGCTTTACTTAAGTTCCGATATGTCAAAATCAGAATATGTAACTGAATTTTTATGAAAATGGTTGTTCTTTGGTGAACATATACATATATCATGTGAATGTAAGTAGTATAGTTAACAACTGCTGAATCAGAATGGAAGAATGTACAATGTAACATATTTATATGAGATATGAATATCTCTCGGGTTTTACCTACCCGTTAAAATATTTTTCACAATTACAAAAGAGAAGATATACGTTCATATATGTATTCTTCAGATGTAATCATGGTTTTAATGAGTTAATATAATATTAAACTCATTTGATTTGCTGTTGAAACGAGAATAAATAATCTTCAAAACCTTTGAGATTTCATAATTGTCGTGAAATATTTCGCTAATGAAGTTATGAATCAATACTTCATCATTCATTATTATTGATATACTTCGGTATATGATGTTGGTGCTCGTGGAATTCTTGTGAAATTCATAAGGCACTAATGATGTTTTCTAGAAAGTTTCGAGTACATCGAAAATTAAAGTATACAATCAATCATGTATTTGAGTAATACACTTGGTTTATTATGAAATGGAGTTTATTGTGTTGAAGCAATGATTAACGATTGTTAAGTTATTAACAAAAGATGTACATCATAGCATATTATGATATGAATTAACCATGTAGTACATACTAGTTAAGATTCACACGTAATAGCTTAGTACGAAAAGATTTATTATTGTTCCAATCCATATATATAAAGTATACATATGTAATTCTTCAGGAAGAATGAGTCAATACATCTTAACTCATCATTACTAATATTCCTTGGTATCTATGGGGTGTATGATGTTGATGTTTGAGATACTGAGTGTGATGTTGAGGCGTGGAATGCGGATGTTGTCGTTGGTGAAGCTGGTGATGTTGGTGGTGATGTCGATGGTACTGGTGGTACTGGTTATGCTGCTGGTGCTGCTGCTGGTGTTCGTAGGTTTCGCACCATATTCTCCAGAGCCACTACTCGAGCGCGAAGCTCGTTGACTTCTTCTATTATTCCGGGATGATTGGCGGTTCGGACAAGTGGATGAATAAGATCTAAAATTTTAGATATTATATATTCGTGACTGGATATCCTGGAAATGAGGGTGAAAATAGTGTTCCGAACGGGTTCGCCAGTAAGTGCTTCAGGTTCTTCACCAAGAGGTGAATTCGGTTGGTGGAAGGGATCACCTTCTTCTTGTCTCCATTGATTAAGTTTACTACGAACCCATCCCCAATTCAACCAAAATAGATGATGGCTGATTGGTTGGTTCATTCCGGTTACGCTGCCATTGGAGCTCGAAGAGTTCGAGGAATCCATATTATGTGTTTGGAATTAGGGTTTTTGATATGAGATTAGTTTTGAATACTGGATGATATATTCATCTCCTCGAATACGTGTATATAGCAAAAAGATTTCCGTAATTTATGGAGGGAATTTAGGAAAAGTGTTAGACAAAATCTATTAGGATAGATACGATAAGATATAATAAGATATGATGTGTCTTTACTTTAATAATGGCAGTATGACGTGTCGAGATCATAAAGTGATAAGTATGTAATCTAATAATCTTTTGATTAAAGACTTTCAATTCGTATACTGTGATAACCCAATGACATTTTTCAATTCGCAAACCGATGCATAAAGGCATAAGGCATATAGGTACGTGATATAACAGAGAGTTATACACGTTTGAGTGTGAGTAGTAACAATTATAAGAATTTCAAAATCATGGATAATATTTCATGTAATACATATGTAATACACATAACCATGATAGATGACTTATGAATGTCAAGAATTTCTGAAATCATTGTGTCGCATTTAGATGCGGTGGTGTAATTGGATAGTACTCAGGAAAGTGAGCAGAGTTCTTAGATTAGCTCGGCATTCTAAGATAAGTAAAGTTTCTAAAGTATAGTGTAGCATTTAACAGTTAAAGGCAACAATTAAAGGCACTATGGTCAAGGAAAGTTGTAGTCCTACATTAGGAAAGAGACTTTGATTAGAATCTTTAAGTCAAGTTTGGTAAAGCATGATTGTTAAGATTATAAGGCAATTCTAAATGCTTTAAGTCTAAGGCAGGAAAGGTTATAGTTTCCTAGATTGCTAAGGCACCCTAGCTAGCAAGTAAGGCACACATAAAAATGCAATCCTGGTTCTCTATAACAGCCTGATTATGCTCTGATACCAATCTGTAACGTCCTACCAATAAGGTCTAGAAGAAACGTTACTAATATCAAATAAACCAACATATTATAATACGAGAACAATACTAAATGAGAAAATTTAACTTTATTGAGTACGCATCGGAAAATGAAATGTCATTACAATAATGGAAATAACGATAAAGTAATTGTTCATATGCAGAAGTAATAAATACGATATCTCTTGACCCTAAGTCCAAGTAGCATCACATAAGTAGTAGATAAGAAAGCTTGAATCAAACAGCACCTGAGACAAAACATGCTAAAGTGTCAACCAAAAAGGTTGAGTGAAGTTCATAGGTTTAACAAAAGTAGTTATCGTTGTTTTTAGACCACAAGATTTAATTGTAAAGTTGATCTCCCGCAGGATCAAAAAGTAGATCTCGCAGATCCAAAAGTAGTACTGATTCGTGATATTTTAGACTAAACGTTTGTTTTGTTGCCCCGATGATAAGTTGGCAGTACCTTATCACCATGTTTAAATCAATATTAAGTAATACAAAGACATCACGGTCAAATGTATCGGGGACGTTACTCCCGATAGGCCTACCCCCAATAATTAAGAATGCCTTATCCTGAAAGCAATTAAAAAATATCACTGTGGGGTCTTAGTAGCATAAGCTAGTCATAGTACAGTTTAGGTTCGTACTTGTGTCTAAGTTGTTTAAAGTATAAAAGCAGCATGTGTCTCACCCCAGTAAGTATAAAAAGTGCTATAGCAATAAGAGTGGGGCTATGAAAGTCACCTTAGTAAGTAGAGAGAGAGTTATTCCTCGGAATAAAGAGTTGAACGAGTGAGCAGGAAAGTCAACCTATTGACATTTAAGAGTAGTTAAGTGTTTTGCCCATGTTTAAGTTTAAGTATGTGTTTAAGTATAGTTTGTTTTACTAAGTTTCTATTCCTAGTAAGTTACTATTTTTATAAAGTTTCCATTTTTAGAAAGTTTCTTATTTTACTAAGTTTCTATGACTAGAGAGTTTCTACTTTTATGAGTGTTTTTCATTTTAGGATACTTGTCGTATTAGATAAGCTTCCAATCACCCCTTTCCCTTCGAATGGCTAATTTAGATATAGGGGCTTGAGCCATAGGACCCTTTAAATCGGAAATCCAAACCCTCTGCCTAGAATCTCGTAGAAACCATTCGTCAAGAAAGTTCGAAGATCTATACATCTCTAATACATATCCCAAAATGTTTTTGTGCTACAATATAAGTAGTAGGTTATAGGTGCTAGTAATAGTAATAGTGTATACATGTTAAGTACTAGTATAAGTAGTATTAGGGTTTAAGGTTTTAATATGTATATGTATATATAATTCGTATATATACATAAATTTTTTTTTTTTTACATGTATATATGTATATATAAATCTAGGAGTGTTTATGTATATACTTATGAATAACAAGTTTATAATATGAATATGAATTAACAAAGATTAAAGTTTATGTAAATAGTTTAGGGTTTATGTTATACCTTTGAAGATTCAAGATAATTAACAAAGAAAAGATGAACACGATGAAGATGGAAGATCAAAGCCTTAAAAATCTTGAAGAACTCCTTGAAGATTCTTGAAGAACACGAAGAACAAACTTGAAGATCCGAATACCACAAGAGAGGGAGAGGGAGAGATTGTTTTTGAGAGAGGATTTTGGTGTGATTTGTGAATGAGAAACTAGGAGTCTATGAGTGTTTATATAGTGCAAGTATTAGAGTGTTAGTCAACATAAGGATGTTCTAATTAATGATTTTATTTTGTTTTATAATTTTTAGTCAACAAAAGGTGGTACTAGTTTATAATTAGTCAACATAAGGATGTACTAGTTTATACTTTATTTTTAGTCAACATAAGGATGTAATTATTTAAGATTCTTTACTCTCATTATTATTACTATTATTATTATTATTATTATTATTATTATTATTATTATTATTATTATTATGTTTATTATTATTTTTACATTTACTACATGATAAGTATTATTTTCTTTTTACTAATTCATGACTTGTATTTATTTTTATTTAGTTCCCAATTATTTTATTATTTATATAAATGTCACTTTTTATTTATTACTTATAGATTAATAGTTATAAATAATATTATTGAAATGCATAAATTTTAATTAGCAGTGAGTGTTGAATAAAAGTTTATTATTTGGTCAACGTTAAATTGATTGTGTATATAACAACCCTTAAATAATTAATACGTATAGTCAGACAGTAAACCCTAGGGTCATTTCAGTAATTTCAGAAGTCAAAAAGTGAGGGTTGTTATATAAAAGTAGAAATTGAGAGCTAAATGATTTGCATCTGCTATGTAGTTTGAGATTGACCTGGTATCACTTTAGAGACAAAAACAAAGAAATAAAATAGTATGATAGTGATGATGATCGTTTATTGATCACATGTGTAATAGAAACCAAATAAAATAGATCAGATAGGTAATTACGCTTAATATAATTGTATTTATATAATAATTAAATAGTTAGTCTTAATGTTTATATAAATATTTGTATTTAGATAAGTATTTAACTGGATTATATCTAATTAGTTGTATATGTATATATATATATATATATATATATATATATATATATATATATATATATATATATATATATATATATATATATATGTATGTATTTATGTATATTTGATTTTATATATCTATTTATATACTTATTTGTTATAATATATAAATATATATATAAATGGATAGTCAATTATTGATACACAAAAGTAATATTATTGTATTACCTAAACTTGTGATATTTTTGCTATAAATAGACATGAATGCAAGCATTAAACTTGCACCATTTTCTCACACTTACAAAGTGTTTCTTTCTTTCTCTCCATTATCATCTTTGTTCTTACACTTCATTATTAGCATTCTTAATCAAGAATCAAACCACTAAAGGTAGTTATAAGCCTACTGAATTATAACATCAAGAATCAAACCACTAAAGGTAGTTATAAGCCTACTGAATTATAACATCAAGAATCAAACCACTAAAGGTAGTTATAAGCCTACTGAATTATAACACGTTATCAACACGATAATCTTAATACTAATTATGGTTGGCTCTGCCACCTAAATGATATATGGTCGGTTATACCACCTGAATAATATATGGTCGACACTGTCGCCTAATTATCATTTATGTTACTAACATTTATATTTCTATTATCTAACATTTATATGGTCGACACTGTCACCTAATTATCATTTATGTTATATAACATTTATTTATGATTGCTTACATATGGTCGACAATGTCGCCTACTTATCATTTATGTTATATTAAATTTATGTTTAATGTTTATATACTTATGAATATAAATTGACTCTAATTTATCATGCTGTTTGTTTTAATTTTTGATAATAGAAAATGTCGAATCTGGAAAAGCTTAAATTTACTCCTTTAGAATCAACGGGAAGCAACTACATGCCATGGGTTATAAAAGTAAAAATGCATCTTAAATCAATGGGCATTCTTGAAACCATAAATGAAAACAACACTTGTTCTGAAAAAGAACAAGCAACGGCATGTTGCTTTATTCATCAACATATTGATGAATGCTTACAAAATAATTATGTGACTGTAGAAGATCCCCATGTTTTATGGGAAAGTCTCAAAAGCAGATTCAATAATCAAAGAGAAATTTTACTTTCAGCTGCTATGGATCAATAGAGAACATTAAGGTTTCAAGACTTTAAGAAAGTAAATGAATACAGCTCAGCTCTGTATAATACAGTCTCACAACTTAAATTCTGTGGACATGAAATAAGTGATGCAGACATGTTGGAGAAAACTTTCTCCACAATGAATGCTGCCAACATCACAGTGCAAAGAAATTTGAGAATGCTAAAGTTCAACACATATCCTGAACTTAATTCATATCTCTTGGTTGCAGAGCAAAATGATGAGCTATTAATGAAAAATCAGCAATCCCGTCCTACTGGTACACTTGCAATCCCTGAAGCAAATACTGCAAATAATTATAAACAGGGACAAGGATGCGGGCAAGGTCGTGGTTATAATAACCATCGCCATCATCATGCCAAAAGCCATAACTATGGTAGAAACCATCCTTATGGTAATGGGAATGGGCATGGACGTGGCCGTGGTCGTGGCCGTGGTGGTCAAAGAAATAATAATCCACGAAAATATAAATATCAACCACAAAACAAGCCCACTAAACAAGATGTTGAAGAAAATTCTTCTAAAAATTCTGAAGAATCTTGTTACAGATGTGGTAGAATGGGCCATTGGGTTAATACTTGCCGAACATCTAAACATCTTGTTAAGATGTATCAGGATTCGCTGAAAGGTAAAGAAAATGAAGTAAATTTTGTGGATAATATTGATCCAACAGTCACTGAGCAACCATCTGATTTATATGAAGATTTCTTGATTTAAATTAATATGTTTCTTTTATAAATAAAACGATTTAACCTTTATCATCATGTTTTCTCAAATGTTTCAGTTCTATATGTTTTATCAAATATTCTAGTTCTATGTTTGATGTTTCAATTCTATGTATGTCAAATGTTTCATTTTTATTTATTTATGTGTAATAAACATTTTGTGTGACATTTATATACTTACTGTTTGTTTCTTATATATGAAGTTTAATATGAATTCTGCTGGAACACAACATCAATCAAGTAGTGGAGATCTCTATATAGCAGATAGTGGTACTACACACACTATACTTAAATCTGAAAAATATTTCATTGATTTGAAACCAACGGAAGGAACTATACATACAATATCAGGTGCTGCTAACTTGATAGAAGGGATAGGAAAGGCAAAATTCATATTACCAAATGGTACAACATTTTTAATTAATAATGCCTTATTCTCTCCTAAGTCAAGCAGAAATTTATTGAGTTTTTCTAACATATACCTTAATGGATATGATTATCAGTCAGTAACGGTAGAAAATGAGAAATATTTAAGTATCACTAACAAGAATCACGTGATTGAAAAACTGCCAAGACTTAATTCTGGATTACATTATACACATATAAATGTACCAGAAGCACATATGGTGATTAAAGAAAAGTATATTGATCCTGGTGTATTTAATTTATGGCATAACAGATTGGGCCATCCAGGATCAACAATGATGAAAAGAATTATTGAATGTACACATGGACATCCACTGAAGGATAGAAAAATCCTTCATGATACAATGGTTCCATGTATATCTTGCTCTCTTGGAAAATTGATAACTAGACCCTCACCACTTAAGGTTGAGAAAGAATCACCAATGTTTCTTGAAAGAATTCAAAGTGATATTTGTGGACCAATTCATCCACCATGTGGACCATTTAGATATTTCATGGTCCTAATAGACGCATCTAGTAGATGGTCTCATGTTTGTCTGTTATCAAGCCGTAATGTGGCATTTGCAAAATTTCTTGCTGAAATTATTAAATTGAGAGCACATTTTCCTGATTACATCATTAAAAAGGTGAGACTTGATAATGCTGGTGAGTTTACATCTCAAGCATTTAATGACTATTGCATGTCTATAGGAATTGTTGTTGAACATTCTGTTGCTCATGTGCATACACAAAATGGTTTAGCCGAGTCACTGATTAAACGTTTACAGTTAACCGCTAGACCATTGATAATGAGAACAAAACTCCCTGTATCTATATGGGGTCATGCAATTTTACATGCTGCTGTATTGATTCGCATCAGACCAAGTGCAAGTCATAAATATTCCCCCCTACAACTTGCTTTTGGTCAAGAGCCAAATATTTCCCACCTTAGAACATTTGGTTGTGCAGTATATGTTCCAATTGTGCCACCACAACATACAAAAATGGGTCCTCAAAGGAGGTTGGGAATATATGTTGGATATGAAACATCTTCAATCATATGGTATATTAAACCTATGACAGGTGATGTTTTTACAGCACGTTTTGCTGATTGTCATTTTAATGAAACATTATTTCCTAGATTAGGGGGAGAAATAAAAAATAAAGAAAATGATATTTCATGGTGTGAACCTCAATTAAAGTATCTTGATCCTCGCACAAAAGAATGCGAGATAGAAGTTCAAAAGATAATGCATATACAAGAACTTGCAAATCAATTGCCTGATGCATTCACAGATACAAAAAGGGTGACTAAATCATATATACCAGCAGTTAATACTCCAGCTCGAGTTGAGATTCCAAATCGGAAAACTGATAATGTAGTCACTCAAGAATCTATGCCACGTCTGAAACGTGGGAGACCAGTTGGTTCCAAAGATAAAAATCCTCGAAAAAGAAAATCAGCTGATAATAAGGTAAAAGAAAGTGTTCAAAAAGAACCACAAATCAGTACTCCTACTGCAGAGGAGATTGATGATGTCAATACAGAAATTGCAATCAATTATGCACATTCAAAAATATTATAGAACCAAAATGAAATGAAAAATCTTGATGAGAAATTTTCATTTAATGTTGCATATGACATCATGAATAATGATGATGATCCAGAACCAACATCTATGGTTGAATGTCAAAATAGACATGATTGGGCTCAATGGAAAGAAGCAATACGAGCTGAATTAGAATCACTCAATAAAAGAAAAGTTTTCAGATCCATCATTCTCACTCCTAAAGATGTGAAACCTGTAGGATACAGATGGATTTTTGTCCGAAAAAGAAATGAGAAAAATGAAGTTACAAGGTATAAAGCTAGACTTGTAGCTCAAGGTTTTTCTCAAAGACCGGGAATTGATTATGAAGAAACTTATTCCCCTGTTATGGATGCAATTACTTTTAGATACTTAATCAGCCTGGCAGTTTCTAAAAATTTAGAAATGCATCTCATGGATGTTGTGACTGCTTATCTATATGGATCACTTGATAGTGATATATATATGAAGATACCTGAAGGATTTAAGGTACCAGAAGCATCAAATGCAAAACCCAAAGAAATGTATTCGATTAAATTACAAAGATCTTTATATGGGTTAAAACAATCGGAACGTATGTGGTATAACCGATTAAGTGATTACTTGATAAGCAAAGGGTATACAAATAACCTTACTTGTCCTTGTGTTTTAATTAAGAAAACAACATCCGGATATGTGATCATAGCTGTTTATGTTGATGATCTTAACATCATAGGTACAAATAAAGAGATCCATGAAGCCATTCAACTTCTAAAGAAAGAATTTGAAATGAAAGATCTCGGAAAAACCAAGTATTGCCTTGGTTTACAAATTGAGCATATGCCTAATGATTTACTTGTACATCAAACAACATATACTGAAAAGATTCTGAAATGTTTCGATATGGACATGGCAAAACCATTAAGTACTCCTATGGTTGTTAGATCACTCAATGTTGAAACTGATCCATTTCGTCCATGTGAAGATCATGAAGATATTCTTGGACCAGAAGTACCATATCTTAGTGCAATTGGAGCTCTTATGTATCTTACAAATTGTACAAGACCTGACATTTCTTTTGCAGTTAATTTGTTGGCAAGGTTCAGCTCTGCTCCTACCAAAAGACACTGGAATGGGATCAAACACATATTTTGATACCTTCGAGGAACTACTGATTTAGGATTATTTTATTCTAACGAATCAAAACAAGATTTGGTTGGTTATGCTGATGCAGGTTATTTATCTGATCCACATAAAGCTAAATCTCAAACTGGATATGTATTCCTAAATGGAGGTACTGCAATATCATGGCGTTCTCAAAAACAAACACTTGTTGCTACATCATCAAATCATGCCGAAGTGATTGCATTACATGAAGCTACTCGGGAATGTTTTTGGTTGAGATCAATGACACAAATCATTACTGATTCTTGTGGACTAGAACGCGATAAAAGTCCAACAATTATCTATGACGATAATGCAGCTTGCATAACACAGATGAAAGAAGGGTATATCAAAAGTGATCGAACCAAACACATACCTCCTAGATTCTTCTCATACACTCAAAATCTCATTAAGGACAACGAGATTGAAATGAGATATGTTCAATCCAACAAAAACTCTGCTGATCTTTTCACGAAAGCACTTCCAACTGCTATTTTCAGAACACACGTTCATAACATTGGTATGAGACATGTTCAAAAGATGTAACAACTGAAGCGATGTCTACTTGAGGGAGAGTCAACTCCATGCTGCACTCTTTTTCCCTTAGCTAAAGTTTTTTTTCCCACTGGGTTTTCTTTAGCAAGGTTTTTAACGAGGCAGTAACTTACAGTTGATCTTCAACAAACAAAATTGCTATCCAAGGGGGAGTATTATAATATATAAATATATATATAAATGGATAGTCAATTATTGATACACAAAAGTAATATTATTGTATTACCTAAACTTGTGATATTTTTGCTATAAATAGCCATGAATGCAAGCATTAAACTTGCACCATTTTCTCACACTTACAAAGTGTTTCTTTCTTTCTCTCCATTATCATCTTTGTTCTTACACTTCATTATTAGCATTCTTAATAAGAATCAAACCACTAAAGGTAATTATAAGCCTACTGAATTATAACATCAATAATCAAACCACTAAAGGTAGTTATAAGCCTACTGAATTATAACATCAAGAATCAAACTACTAAAGGTAGTTATAAGCCTACTGAATTATAACATTATTTATATATATATATATATATATATATATATATATATATAACTGAAATTTATATATGTATTTGTATTTATATATATCAATATTACAATTTATTAGTTATATATTATCTTATAATATAAAATAACATACATTTAACATTTAATATTTATATATATATATATATATCAATATACATACAATCAATAATTATGTACTCCAATAATTTATGTATATATATATATATATATATATATATGTGTTTACAATTCAAAGGTTCGTGATTCGTTGAAAATAGTCAAGGGTAAATGGTTATATAAACATAGTTCCAAAATTTTTGAGACTCAACATTACAGACTTTGCTTATCGTGTCAGAATCATATAAAGATTAAAGTTTAAATTTGATCGGAAATTCCCGGGTCACTACAGTACCTACCCGTTAAAGAAATTTCGTCCCGAAATTTGATCGAGGTTGTCATGGCTAACTATAAAAATGTTTTCATGACGAATATGAGTTGATAAATAGAGTTTTATCATCATCGAGTAATATGGATAAAACAATTTGACTACTCGAAGAGTACGAGTGAGGCTATTACTAAATAGTGAAATGAGAAAGACATGTTTCATCATAACTTTTGACTAGTCATGGTTGAATTTAGAAAATAAGACTCGTCTTAACTTTTGACGATGTCTTGGTAGAATTTCAGAATTCTAGGGATTTAAAGAAAATTTTCGAAATCTACAAGATTTGATTCTTCGGCGAATAAGGGAAATTAAGATTCTCTATAAATAAATACGGTGATCTGCCTTGATTATTCTATCTGATATTTCCATTATAAATTAAACTTTTTCCGTTCCATTATTTTCACCATTCCTATCCCTTCTTTCTTAATTCTTACATCCAAAAGATTGTGAAAATGCTTAATCCAGTTCTGATCCTTGTCCTTATCCTGACTATCGCCACAATCATTCTCATTTTCCAACTTCCACCGGAGGAATCTGTTTTCTTCTACTTCGCCCTTGGGGTTATAGTGTTTTTAATTCTCCCGTGTCTTTATGTTGCGATAAACATTGACATACACGGTCTGTAATTTACGTGTTGTTATCGGGCTTTATATCCTCCTTTATATTTCGGAGCTCCATGCTTTTGTTTTTCTCTTCCCGACTTTTAAATCAAGCGAATAATGATCCAGAATTCATAGATATGAATTTTGAAATGAACATAGTTAATGTTCTAAGAAAGAAATAGTAATAGCACGATCTTGATTCGTCAAATTACCAGAATATCCAGGAAAGATAGAACTATTAAGAAAATATGTTCTTAATATGTTTATATATCAGATAAAATGTAAGAGTCGTGTAACATGGCACATGATGATGTTATAATCTGTAAATCATCACGTCCATTAGAAACTCAGCATGACTTATTGTAATATAATCACGTTGATCAAGTGTCATTATATTATACTAACTCATGCATCAGTTCCCAACATTACTTCAATAACATTCATATTTTAAGCTCGAAAGTTTACAGAATATAGAAACTAACAGTTTCTATATGATGTAACACTGATAACACTAAGAGATTAATGATCTCAGATAAGAATAATTATGAAAATATCTTCAGAAATATGAAGGATATTTATAATGAAAGATACAATAATATCTTGGAATTTCTAATATCGAAGGATGGTGAAGAAAATTTGTCCGCAAGAGTTTGGAGTCAAAAGCAAGGTATTCGCTAAAGATTTCATCAGAAACAGAATCATCAGGATTCTTAATATACAAGTTTAGTCCTAGTGTTTTGTTCAGAGACTCCTTCGTAGTTTGCTCAATCAGTTTTCTAGTTCCAACGTTTCTAAGCTTTTCCAACATACTATTCTTTATCATCAAACTTCTGATGATTAAGGTCATTTACGGTTGCCTAAAGTTTCTGCTGCTTCATTCAGCTTTTTCAACATTCAGAGTATTGATTTGTAGACTGAGTGCTTTTCAGAATTTCAGAATGGAAGATCATAGTTCTAAGAGATAAATGTTATATGGATACAGATAACTGTTAATGTGGAATCGTTGCGAGACTCAAAATACAGATTTACTGATTCCCGGTAACTGGTATGGCAATTCTTGTTACAAGATGCGGATGAGTATATGATAGGGTTTCAATGAATAAATATAATGATTTATCAGAGAAATTTAAGCCAAGAAGCAACGAGGTTGCTGGTACATCTGCTGGTAATATGGTGAAATATAAAAGGTTTCCCGGTACAAAGGCGAAAAGACAGCGTATATATCAAGGTTATAATAAGGTTGTTTCGAATGAAAAGTCAAAGTTGACTTGTTGGAGCTGTGATAAAATTGGCTAATTTGAAAGAGATTACCAAGTTATTTTTGGGTAATAATAACACTAAAGGAATTAACACAGCTACGTGTTAAACGTTTACTCAGGTTCCAAGAGTTTTTCAGGTGCATAATTATATTCATCAATCTTTTCTTTCGTAGATGAAGTGCAGTTGGTTTATCATCTCGATTGAGGTGTTTTCAAGAGTCATGAAAGGTTTGAACGCAGATTGTAATCGTTGAGATACAAATGAGGTTTAAGATGAAATCAAGTGGCAAACTTGAAGAATTGTTTAGTTTCACATGTTATAATCATTAATTTAATTCATTTTAATTGTCCAATGTTTGTAGTCCACAGTTGATAGTCCACAGTTAACAGTCCAATAATTCATATATAGCTTAATATATAATATTCGAATTAACTAATACGTATCGTGACCCGTGTACATGTCTCAGACTCGATCACAACTCAAACTATATATATTATTGTAGAATCAACCTCAACCCTGTATAGAGAACTAGATCATTACTGCATATAGAGTGTTTATGGTTATTCCAAATAATATATATAGATGCGTCGATATGATATGTCAAAACCTTGTATACGTGTCCCGATATTTAAAGTGCGTAAAATAAATAACAGAAATTAAATGACAATAAATAAAATTGCGAGAATGTAAATTGCGAGAATTAAAATGTAACCAGTTAGCTAGGAACAGTTAGCGTGGGTTCTTAACATAATTCTTTTCATAGTTAAATTGTTTGTTTCTAACAAATTTTATTTTTCCAATATTTTCTTCATCATGCCACTTGTTGGATTCTGATAGATCAAAATCCAAATATGAAATTGAATGAAAATGGTTATTTCGTGGTGAACGGATTTGTATATCGGTGGATGTAAGTAGGATAGTAAATGACAGTTGAATCAGATTCGTAGAATGTACAGTGTAACTTATTAATGCGAAATCTAAATATTCCTCGGGTATTACCTACCCGTTAAAATATTTTCACCATTAACAGTTTGTACAATAAAAATTTTAATTACAATCTTTATGAAAACATATATACATATATATTTTCTTCAGACGTAATCATGGATTTAATGAGTCAATGTGATATTAAACTCATTAGATTTACGGCTAGAACTAGAGTACATAATCTCTACAACATTAGAGATTACATAATCATCACGAAGGATGAAGATAGTTTATGTAGAACGATTCGTAGAACGATGATTATGCTTAAGGTATAGATTGCGAGGTTAAGATGTGTGATGATGTTGTTGTTGTTGGTACTGGTTATGCTGCTGGTGCTGCTGATGGTGGTACTGTTGCTGTTGGTGCTACAAGTGTTGTTGGTGCTGAGGTTGGTGATGATGTTGATGTAGTAAGTATAGCTTGTAGATCACGCACCATTCTTGTCAGGGTTTCTATCCTACCCTCTATCATTTCTATCCATCCACTCATCTGATTCGATAGATCTTGATTATCAATTCGAAGTTCCCTAACTTCTTATACTATTCCCCTTCGATTGGTATTCGGAAGTAGAGGTTGAATATTTTCTGAGATTACAGTAATGCGACCTTCGAGGCGGAATATTTTAGCAAGAAGGGTGAATACAGTGTTGCGCATAGGTTCACCGGTGAGTACATCGTTTTCTCCGATGTTAGGAGGTAAGTTTGGTTCGCGGTAGGGCTCGCCTTCTTTGTTTCTCCATCGAGTGAGTAAGTCTCGGACCCACCCCCATCTCCTCCAGAAAGAAAAATAGCTAAACGGTGGAGACACTTCGGGTTCATTTACTTCGGAGTCTACTTCAATACGCATCTCGAAATTGCTTCCGGAACTAATGGAATCCAAGCTAGGTGTAGGATCCATCTCTTATGATCATTTAGAGGATTTTCGATATGAAATGATTTTCGGTTATCGGATAATATTCTAATTACATAGAATATCTAATATAGTACAGAAGATCCCGTAGATTACAGAGGAAATTAAGGAAACGTGTCAGATAAAGTCTACAGTAACAGATACGCTAAGATATGAATTTTGTCTATACACTATTCATGCAGTCAATGCAGTAAAACGTGTCTAGACTAAGAATAATGAGCAGGTAATTTCCTAAGGATGATAAGCAGATGATTTCTGACAAAAACGATAAGCAAAACTGTTGACATGCAGACACGGTCGAAGTCCAGACTGTAACAACCCAAATCCGTTTAACCAAAAACGGAGTACATTTTTTTTATTAGTTAGGTCCCATTAATATAATACATTTTCAACTCTGTTTAATCGAAACATAACATCATAATGATATGTTTAACAATCTATCATGACCCTTGGCACACAAATTACACTTTACAAAATCATTTGTAATAATGACCCGATCACAAGAAATACGGGTTAAGACTCAATAACCCAACCCAATACCAAGAGCATAATCCCGGGGACTATCAAATCCCCCATCCGCGTCCAAATATCCAAAAGCTACCCCGTCGAGCCCAAGCGCTCCTAAGCATCTAGTCTACAACTAGCTAGCTTCATAATCACAATACCTGTAAAAAGGTAAACAACGAGAGGGGTAAGCATAAAGCTTAGTGAGTAGAATAAATATATACATGCATATACAACTTACCTACTCGCAACCACGACATCACATAAATACATATAATCACATACCCTTTCGTATCAATAGCTAGTATCATCGAATCGTCCAACTAGCAACCCCATAAGCAATCAATAGCTAGTATCATCAAATCGTACAACTAGCAACATCATAAGCATAAATAATCATAATAATAATTAAATGCTACTAACAACAAATTATGAACCATGGTTAACCAAATCTTCGCAAGGAAATGACTTCGCGAAACAAGTCATCGATGTTCATAACAATCGTTAGCTTCCAAACACGGCTATGGCATGCTAACCCTCGAGGTGTTCCAAAAACGGCTATGGCATCACCCCCAAGTATTCCAAAAACGGCTATGGCATCACTTGATCAATGTGTGAGTAAAACACGGATATTACTCACAATCATGTACACAAATACGGCTATGTGCACAAATAATACGGATAACAACGTGGGAGTAAAACACGGCTATTACTCGCCACTATATGCACAAACACGGCTATGTGCATAAATGTTAAACGTGGACAAAACAGCTATGTCCCACAACTATGGTCATAAAACGGCTATGTGACACCATTACTACGGGCAACTATCAATGTAGACAAAACGGCTATGTCCCACAACTATGGTCACAAAAACAGCTATGTGACACCATTAATACGGGCACATAAATCATATACGTACATACATAGATATTCCACTCACCTTATCACGTCGGTGGTGATTTAGCACTTCCGTATGCTTCGAGCAAGGTACCTAATACATAAGTAAACATTTAATACACAACTTGTGGAATTAACCACAATACTCACTCTTGAGCATTTAATGACCCAAAAACATTAAATAACTCACTTACACCTAAAACCGCCCATAAATGGCCAAGACTCATCTTTAATTACTAAAACTAGTGATGTAAGTCTACTAACACCAATTAACACAAACTTAGGGTATTTCATACTCATTTCACCCAATTAGGTCAACCTTAACTCATTTGACCCATTTCAACACTTATACATACCATTTTAGCCAAACATGACCCATTTACAATTCTTCCATCATTTACAAGTGTATTAGTGACTAATCAACACAATTTAACACTTACAACTTCAATTCACATGGCCAAACCCTAGATCATTGCTATTAGGGTTTTCCTTATCTCAACATAACCCAATTTCACCCATTTTACCCCCAAATGGGTCTTACAAGTTCCAACACTCCTAAAATCACTAATACTAGTGATTATACCCTACTTACAAACCTTAAACATGCTTAAATCATTAACCAACCTAAAACCCGCAAAATATCAAAATAGTGAGTTTCCATAAACCCTCTTCATCATCTAAATGGGTTTTACAAATAACAAACTCAAAACCCTAACATGAAATCTCAAATCAAACAATGAAATTCGGATTTAGAATTTACCATAACAATCAAAACATAGCCGAGAACGAAAAGAACAACTTTATCACTCGCACCTTTGATCGATTCAAGCTTCTTCATCATCAAAACTCCAAATCTCTCTCTAGAATCTCCCTCTCTCTCTAAACTTTGAAGATGAGAGTGTTTGGATGTGAAAATGGAGATAAGATGAGCATTGGAACTGATTTGGGGTATAAAACCCGTCCATATGTGAATTTACCAAAACACCCTCAAAAGATTCCATTAAAATGACTAAAATTGTCATTACAGCGACATTTGTCGCGTTTATCGACACTTCGTCACGTTTTGCGACACCAGGACGCGACAAACTCACCCGAAACGCGATAAGGTGGTCAGAACTCATCATCAGAAGTTGTCTCGTTTAGGTCATGTTTGTCACGGATCACGACAGACCAGAACGCGACAAAACACACCCGAACTCGACAGTTTACCTGATTTTCTCCAATTTCACTTTTAAAACATCCCAAAGTCCAATGTGGTCAACTAATTACATCCAAAACATTAATTAATCATTCTTGGACTTCAAATGATGCCCCGAGCGTCATGTTTAGAAAAACAGGGTGTTACAACTCTCCCCCACTTAAATTCGATCACGTCCTCGTGATCCTAGTCACTTAACCGATCAGAACCGCACTCTATGGTCCTCGAACAAACGTTTCGATCCGACTTCTACCACATTACTCATTAACCCGAAGATTAATCCATTAACTAAATACACACTTGCACGCATTCCAAGACGTACAACACACAACATCCGAAGTCTATAACGATCACCTAGAATACACAGATTCACCTTGTATTCTCCTAACTCCTCTAAGTAATTCCTTTCAAAGAGTCACCTTCAACAACTAAATCGTCTCCCGCGATTTATCAAAATCCACAATTCCGAGCACTAACACTTGCTCAATTCTACACATTGGAAAAACTCAACCAATCTCGTACCGAGATATCAACTCCTTGGCGTACCCATACCAAGTACAATGCTAATAATCACAAACTTGCATTACCGCAACCAGCGGTATCTCTTGCACTCAAAGTCAAAATACGGAAAACTCCATTAACCCTTCAAGTTCTCTCGACTAAATCTCGCAACAAGCTACATCCATAACTATATCGCCCAACGCGATATACTAGATCCACTACGCCGTGAACCAAGTCTTGCATTACTCCAAACCAAGAAGGATTTATACCTCATTAAACTCCGTACTTCATTGGTTCATAAACACATCACTCGACCGGTCAACCACGAATGTCCTCCTAATCAAGAACCCACTTCCTCGTCTCCACCACCGGGTCATTCCTTCAACGAAGGAATTTCGGTATCACCACATAATCACACTAAGGACACAAGGTTTTTCCTCCAAACCCTACAACATAACCACACAAGACGGCTTCCTAGTACCAGCATGGAGACTATTCATATACTTGAATCCCGTCAACAGCGAATTATCATCACAACAAATTCGCAATTTGCCACACGATCCACAAAATATTCACCAACGTCGGGTGAATCCTCCTACCTAGACCGTCCATTAAGGATGGCCTTGACATTTCCATGAAACCAACGGGTCACATCACTAGGGAACACACTCTTGCAAACAAACAACATCCGCGTACCTCGATGTGAGACAATCGGAGCCGACACTCCCCGTCTCACAATCATTCATAAAGTGGAATAATCCACTGACAATTTTCACGACCACGTTTCCCGAAAGGGAAAATACAATATACATCCCCAAATCGAACCCGTACCTACTCAACAGTACTATCCGGGATTCACACCAACCCAAAATTACATCACGAGAGCACCCGAAATGATAGTTACATTCTCTCACTCCGAGATCTCAAACTTCACATTTGGTCTCATACCGCACTCTGGTACTACACGACCACCTTACACAAGAAGACTTACACTTCCTTCGATCCCATCATCACAATCTTCACACATAACGTTCCGGAAATGTAACTCACAATTGTAATGCACGATCTCAAGTCAACATCAACAACTCGTCACTCTTCCTTGTTAGGAACTCCGAATACCTATTGAGGCTTAACACGGGACACTCTGACACTTCACTATACATAACACCACCGGAGCCCCCTCGGGCGGCAGTAAAACTCCCCCACTTAGGATTTAGCTCCACATTCTTACCGCAAAGATGATAACATCCCGCGAAATTACCATTCCACAACACACATGATCATTCTCATCACTGATCATAAACACCGAATCACTGCAAATTCACTTTAGGCTCTCAGAGCCGTCGTACAAAATTACCAGGGATGTCGTACACGCGACGACTTCGCACCTTCATACCACAAGTCACAATCGACTGCCTTAATGGTTCGCAAAGCGAACTCCACCAAAGTCCCACATACGTCTCTATGCCTAAGCATATGTCACCCTGATAAATCAGTCGTGCATCTCGGTCGAGATCACCCGATATTCCACTCAACGAACCTTTACCAACAATCGCTCACTCTCATGGAGAAGAGTGACCAATCCGACACAATAATTTCGTCGACCGCAATACCAACACTTCCTCATAACCTTCGGTCTAACCGACCCTTAAGTCCGTCACCGGCTCACCGGCTCACCGGTCATCTTTACTCGTCTAACACTTAAAAGTAACAAGATTCGCTCATCCGTCACTTCCCGAGAAGTATTTACCGAAATGCTCTTAAACAATCGTCTTTCATAACCGTCGAATTACAATCACTCGTCGATCACTATTGTAATCTCCGCTGCTTCCAAGGGTATCTCACGGGCACCCTAAGCACAAAGTGATCACACCACTACTGGAGTTGGACATTACACTAGCAGGTATAAAGAGGCACCTGACGCAGTGTCATGTAGACTCCCACCACAATCTACCGAATTTTAGAAACTCGATCTTTAGGTTCCATACACCCGATGTCGCCCATCTCTCCACAATAATGGCCCGAAGCCATACTTACCCAAAAAATCTTACAGTTTATTGTCTTATCGAAAGTTTCTAGCGATCACACGATACCCACAATTTCCACAAGGCCAAAACGATAAAGCCTAACGAAACCTTTCATCCAACACTAAGGAGATGCTTGGAAACACCAAGTCTTACATCCTTCCATACCTCGATAAAACCACTACTACAAGGGATATTTCATTAGGAATGTTACCCTATAATCCATAACACACTAACGTAACTGTCGTCATACGGGTCCCACTCCCATGAGCTTAATGACCCAAAGATTTCCCGATTCGCCAATTCCAAGGCGACTCACAATAAGAATCCTAACACGATTCTCTAACCACACACTCTACCGAGTGTAACTCAAACCACAATCATTATACTTGTCGCATTCCATTACGGAATTCAAGTCCTCGTCGCACACACGTACACGTAAATCGGTCATCATAGTTACGATGAGTAACTTCAACGAATGACAAATCTCAAAATACACCCACTACTTAGTGTGACTAAGCATGCACCAAACTCGTGAGTTGGCTCACTCACTTAACTAAACGAATCCACAGTAACACTTCTCGACTCGCAAAGAACTCGATGTGGCAACAAGCACATCACTCGAGACCACTATATCCTAGGAACCAATAAAAGATTCCTAACACGTCCCGTTCTACCCCAACCATGCCACGTTTCCTCCGTTCGGTACTTGTCATGTCATGCTTGGTGTCAAGATACACTTTCGTAATAATGGTGATCAATCACTATTACAAATGCGTACCTTACCATTTTCACATGGTCACACAAAGTACTTTACCTGGACTGACGCAACATTCACACAAGATAACACGCGATGACTCCTAGTACCCGAATGACCAAAGTCCTTACCGCGAACTTGATCACTCAAAACCGCCAATTATTCGAATCTCTCCAATGGATTTGTCCCTAGGACACTGCATAATTAGATACCTGTATATATATACACATATATACAATATAATAATAAATATACACAAGTACACCGTAACACAAGTTAACCTACAACCTAGGTGACTATCACTAAACAACGTTCAAGTCCGCCTACTTACATTAGGCACTAGCAATCTAAGGCACTAATTTACGCACGAAATAAGGCCCCACAAAATTCCACATTGGACAAACACAAGTCCTAGTTAGTCACCTACTCTAAGGCAGTAACAAATCTCAATTTGACCCGTAATCCTACAAGTCCCGCTATTAACGCACCACTGTCAATAAGTCTAAGACTAGGCACCTATTCCAAGGTCACCTAATTCCCTTAGACCATGCTCTGATATCACTTGTAACAACCCAAATCCGTTTAACCAAAAACGGAGTACATTTTTTTTTATTAGTTAGGTCCCATTAATATAATACATTTTCAACTCTGTTTAATCGAAACATAACATCATAATGATACGTTTAACAATCTATCATGACCCTTGGCACACAAATTACACTTTATAAAATCATTTGTAATAATTACCCGATCACAAGAAATACGGGTTAAGACTCAATAACCCAACCCAATACCAAGAGCATAATCCCGGGGACTATCAAATCCCCCATCCACGTCCAAATATCCAAAAGCTACCCCGCCGAGCCCAAGCGCTCCTAAGTATCTAGTCTACAACTAGCTAGCTTCATAATCACAATACCTGTAAAAAGGTAAACAACGAGAGGGGTAAGCATAAAGCTTAGTGAGTAGAATAAATATATACATGCATATACAACTTACTTACTCGCAACCACGACATCACATAAATACATATAATCACATACCCTTTCGTATCAATAGCTAGTATCATTGAATCGTCCAACTAGCAACCCCATAAGCAATCAATAGCTAGTATCATCAAATCGTACAACTAGCAACATCATAAGCATAAATAATCATAATAATAATTAAATGCTACTAACAACAAATTATGAACCATGGTTAACCAAATCTTCGTAAGGGAATGACTTCGCGAAACAAGTCATCGATGTTCATAACAACCTTTAGCTTCCATACACGGCTATGGCATGCTAACCCCCGAGGTGTTCCAAAAACGGCTATGGCATCACCCCCAAGTATTCCAAAAACGGCTATGGCATCACTTGATCAATGTGTGAGTAAAACACGGCTATTACTCACAATCATGTACACAACTACGGCTATGTGCACAAATAATATGGATAACAACGTGGGAGTAAAACACGGCTATTACTCGCCACTATATGCACAAACACGGCTATGTGCATAAATGTTAAACGTGGAAAAAACAGCTATGTCCCACAACTATGGTCACAAAACGGCTATGTGACACCATTACTAATGGCAACTATCAATGTAGACAAAACGGCTATGCCCCACAACTATCAATATGGACAAAACGGCTATGTCCCACAACTATGGTCACAAAAACGGCTATGTGACACCATTAATACGGGCACATAAATCATATACGTACATACATAGATATTCCACTCACCTTATCACGTCGGTGGTGATTTAGCACTTCCGTATGCTTCGAGCAAGGTACCTAATACATAAGTACACATTTAATACACAACTTGTGGAATTAACCACAATACTCACTCTTGAGCATTTAATGACCCAAAAACATTAAATAACTCACTTACACCTAAAACTGCCCATAAATGGCCAAGACTCATCTTTAATTACTAAAACTAGTGATGTAAGTCTACTAACACCAATTAACACAAACTTAGGGTATTTCATACCCATTTCACCCAATTAGGTAAACCTTAACTCATTTGACCCATTTCAACACTTATACATACCATTTTAGCCAAACATGACCCATTTACAATTCTTCCATCATTTACAAGTGTATTAGTGACTAATCAACACAATTTAACACTTACAACTTCAATTCACATGGCCAAACCCTAGATCATTGCTATTAGGGTTTTTCTTATCTCAACATAACCCAATTTCACCCATTTTACCCCCAAATGGGTCTTACAAGTTCCAACACTCCTAAAATCACTAATACTAGTGATTATACCCTACTTACAAACCTTAAACATGCTTAAATCATTAACCAACCCAAAACCCGCAAAATATCAAAATAGTGAGTTTCCATAAACCCTCTTCATCATCTAAATGGGTTTTACAAATAACAAACTCAAAACCCTAACATGAAATCTCAAATCAAACAATGAAATTCGGATTTAGAATTTACCATAACAATCAAAATGTAGCCGAGAACGAAAGGAACAACTTTATCACTCGCACCTTTGATCGATTCAAGCTTCTTCATCATTAAAACTCCAAATCTCTCTCTAGAATCTCCCTCTCTCTCTAAACTTTGAAGATGAGAGTGTTTGGATGTGAAAATGGAGATAAGATAAGCATTGGAACTGATTTGGGGTATAAAACCTGTCCATATGTGAATTTACCAAAACACCCTCAAAAGATTCCATTAAAATGACTAAAATTGTCATTACAGCGACATTTGTCGCGTTTCGCGACACTTCGTCGCGTTTCGCGACACCAGGACGCCACAAACTCACCCGAAACGCGATAAGGTGGTCAGAACTCATGATCAGAAGTTGTCTCATTTCGGTCATGTTTGTCACGGATCACGACAGACCAGAACGCGACAAAACACACCCGAACTCGACAGTTTACCTGATTTTCTCCAATTTCACTTTTAAAACATCCCAAAGTCCAACGTGGTCAACTAATTACATCCAAAACATTAATTAATCATTCTTGGACTTCAAATGATGCCCCGAGCATCATGTTTAGAAAAACGAGGTGTTACACAGACTCACTAATGCATCCTAACGACTATCAGTTAGCCTTACTAATGCAAGACCTGGTTCGCTAAGACTACCGCTCTGATACCAACTGAAAGGACCCGTCCTAATCCATCTGAATGAAGTCTTTAACAGTTAGTCTCATTGCGAGGTTCTGACCTCTATATGCCATGAACGACTCCATGTAATATGAGCAAATGCACAGCGGAAGATTTCTTTCGTACCTGAGAATAAACATGCTTTCAAGTGTCAACCAAAAGGTTGGTGAGTTCATTAGTTTAACATAAATAACCATTATCATTATTTTAATAGACCACAAGATTTCCATATTCAGTTCTCATAAATATACGTCCCATGCATAGAGACAAAATATCATTCATATGGATTGAACACCTGGTAATCGACCTTAACAAGATGCATATAGAATATCCCCTATCATTCCGGGATCCTCCTTCGGACATGATATAATTCGAAGTACTAAAGCATCCGGTACTTTGGATGGGGTTTGTTAGGCCCAATAAATCTATCTTTAGAATTTGCGTCAATTAGGGTGTCTGTTCCCTAATTCTTAGATTACCAGACTATAAAGGGGCATATTCGATTTCGATCATTCAACCATATAATGTAGTTTCGATTACTTGTGTCTATTTCGTAAAACAGTTATAAAAAGTTGCGCATGTATTCTCAGCCCAAAAATATAAAGGGTAAAAAGGCAAATGAAACTCACCATATTGTATTTTGTAGTAAAAATACATATGACGTCATTTAACAAGTGTAGGGTTGACCTCAGATTCACGAACTTATATCATTTGTATATTTATTAATACACATAATTGTAATGGATCAAATTTATTTATTATATCTTAATTTATATATTATATATTTAATTTGTGCATATATATTCAAAATGATTAATATCTATATGGTTATATCCATATTTATATACATAATTGTTTAAATGTTACATTTAGAAATCGATAGTTTGTTATTTGTATATATTTATATAAATAATATTAATAGGTTTGATATGTATAGTTTATGTGAAATTTTTAATATAATTATAGTATATGTAACAAATATATTTTTACGTACAAAATATTCATCTGTTTAAAAGGTAGTTTCTGATATTAATAATGATAATACTAGTAATCATATTACTTAATAATAATACTTATTTTGATAATAATATTGGTAATAACACTAATATTAATAATTACATTTGTAACTAGGGTTATGCTAATAATAATTATAATTGGTAATTAATACTTATATTAGTAATAATAACAGTACATGTTAATAATCATATTAATGGAAATGATAATATTAATAATGATACGTATGTCAATCATAATGATTAGTAAATACTATGATTATGATAATAATACTAATTTAGTAGTGATGATAATAATATCAATTGTGTTAAGGATAATAATAGTACGTTTTTAATAATAATAGTAATAATATTAATCATAATAATAATAACAGTAATTCTTATATTAATAATAGTCTTGAAAAATTAATAATAATGATAATGATAATAATAATAATAATAACATTAATAATAATAATAATAATAATAATAATAATAATAATAATAATAATAATAATAATAAAAATGATGAAAATGAAAATATAAGTGTGTATACCCTTTTTGTAAGCTTTTCTAAAAAGAAATGCCCTAAAGCGGGCTCGAACCCGAGACCTCTCGCTCATCAACAACACCCTCAAACCATTCCTCTGTCCTTGCCTATCTGATTCTAATACGACTTTGATTCCTTTAAACCCTTAATCCGTATTCACCTTCTTTTTCATTAGTCACTCTCTTCATTCAATTATAATTGGGCTTTGGCCCAAACGAAAACAGAAACATAGCGGCCAAATAACAGTCCAATAACTTGATTAAATGGATCCTTTCACTAGCCCACTATCCCTAGTCCAAAAAGGTGTTCGGAAAAAAAAATATAATACAGAAAGAGGCCAATTGCAGTCACCATTAATCTTCATCATCATTATCGTCACTGTTTTAATAGAATTCGACAACAGGAACCGTAATCAACATGGTATTCACTAACTTCTTTTTCGATCATCAAACTTCAAATCATTTTCGTTTCCTTTTTCATCATCATCAACCATAATCTTAATGTTATTTATATATATCGCTACCTCATCATCTAATGTGATAATCATAATCACCTATTATCATCGCCATTAATATCAATATAACTCTCAACCTCATACATCATTATTGGCATATCATCATCATTATTCCATTATCGTCACTTCCTTTATGAATCACTAGTGGTTTGGCCCTACTAATAAATAAAGAATACAACTGATGATGTGCAGCGTGAGGGTACGAAATAGTATTATTTTTAATACAAAATACTACAAAATATGACACAAGTTTTATTAATTTACGGATGGGATATACCTAAACCTTGCTACAACACTATAGGCAGTGTACCTAATCGTAGAGTAGTGTAGTTTTTAGTAAGTCCGGTTCGTTCCACAGGGAGCTGGTGATACTTACTATATTTTTAACTATATTTATACAAAATATATATAATTATATAAGTAGTAATATTATTATAAAAGGGGGGTTTTACCGTTTAATGACCGGTTTGTCGATTCTATATTTTAAGCGTAAAGATAAATGACGATAATTAAAGTGCGTAAAATAATGACAATAAATAAAATGACAGTAAATAAAATTGCGAGTAATAAAATGACAGTAAATAAAGATACGATGAGAAATATAATAAAAGAATTATGCTTATTTAAACTTCCGTAATCATGATGTTTGACGTGTTGATTTTAATTTATTACCATGGGTTAATTGTCCTTTGTCCTGGTTTATTTGATACGCCTATCTGATTTTTGTCCATAATAGTCCATCGGTCATAAAAATAAAGTGCGAGTATCCTCGTCAAATTACCCTTATACCCGAAGTCAAATATTCCAACTGATTAAGGATTTAAACTGTGACGCAGTTATCACTTCTGTCAACAATTACACCAGTTATCACTGTATGTAATCCACCCCTATTTTAATTAGTTTATGAATATTAATTCATCCACTTGATCAGAATGAATAATCAATTACCCAACCCAATTGATTAATTAAATGATTATAACAGATTCCATATGAACATCACTAAATAGGACAACCATAATCATTATTAATTATTAGGTTAATTAATTTGAAGATAGGTTCGACAGACTCCAATGAGTTGTCACTCAATTATACAATACCCCCCATCTATTAATAGTCAATAGTTCAATTTCCACAAGTGTCGGTCTTTTGCCCAAACCTTAATTATGGTCCAAAGTTCAATAACCCCTTCTTAATATTTTAGCCCAACATCACGATTACTTTGGCTCAAATAAGCATAATAATAACTTAGTTACGATACATTAATGTAAAAAGGTTGAACATAACTTACAATGATTAAAAATAGCGTAGCGTTACACGGACAGAATTTCGACTTACACACTCAAACGATCTCTATCATAAATCTTATTATTATCATAATTTAAAATTAAAATTAAGATTATTGTTATATCTTATTAAGTTAACATTATGATAGAGATATAGAATATAGATATTGATAATTGATATTGATAAATAAGAAAAAGATAGAAAAAGGTGTGTTTTTACATTACGATTACAAAGCCTTTTATAGGCGAATTTAGAAATTGAATTTTCACTTATGACCCCTGAACTATGCTCAATTAACAACTTTTTATTATTTAATATTATTCTTATTATGAATTATTTAAATATTATATTTTATTCTTGTGCATAGTTGACTCGTAATTTTTACACCGTTGCGTCGAGCGTTGAGAGTTGACTCTGGTCCCGGTTCCGGATTTTCGAACGTCCTTGCGTACAATTTTATATTTTGTACTTTGCGTTTTGTAACTTGTACTCTTGTCATTTTTAGACGTTCCTCATCAATAATTTGAACCTTTTTGATTGTATCTTGTACTTTTGAGCTTTTTGGACCTTTGTGTCTTCAATTCGTCGTTTTCGCCTTTTGTCTTCGCACTTATTTAAAATAAACGAATATTACTTGAAAATGGAACAATTGCAACTAAAATCTTGTCTTTCTTGGGGGATTTTGCTATGAAATATATGTTCCTTTTTAGCCTTATCAATATCCCCACACTTGAGCGTTGCTTGTCCTCAAGCAATACAGTCTTGAAATAATATAATACATCACACGAATCACTTCTTTATTCTTCACACTTTGTACATCAGTGATTTTGATAGAGCGGTATAAACAATGATAGTAACGATATGGTTAAAGGTGGGTGTGTCATCCACAGTTGCCTTGGGTTTAGGACAACGACACTTGCAATCAAATAGCCGATTTACTTTCGGTTTCCAAAGCAAAGTGCACATTTGAAAGGCGGTTTACAGTCCCACATGACTATAAAAATTTAGATCCTTTAAGGAAATTGAATCTTTATGAAAACATTTGATCTTTTGAAAATTCAAGCTAGATTTTACCCTAGACAAGTTTTCTGATTTGATCCATCATCGGTGTTGCAAAATATATTTGTGGATCAATATTTTGGCTAAAACTTTTAGGTTCGTGTAATCCACTGCTATCCCGGTATCGGAAAGTACACATCCAGTTTACTTGTTCCGTATATTATCTTTCGGTAAACTACCGTCCGGTTGTAAAGGAAAGCGATGAACAAGAAACTGTTAAGGCAATGTCCCGTGACATGCAGATGATTATGGTCTTTTAACGTGTCGGATGCTAGAACTATCCTTGGTAGGAGCGATAGTAAAGATCATCCTATGATTTTTCGGTCTGGCACAAGGTCCTGTCTCCGACCATGCTATGCAACCACCGTTCTTACGGTTGACACCCGATTTGGTTCAGGTGACCTAATGAATTCCAGGTGAATTCCTAGGATTTTACGTTCAATGGTAATGAACGCATTGAAAATGGGTTTTCAGAAAACAAATCGGTTTGTATTTTTGATCAAAATATTTTCTCGTTCAAGCTCGAGTTTAGATATCATTGAATTCCATGAGTTTGAATTCTCAATCTTTAAGGTCAATCTCAAGGATTGAGTAATATCAGTCTTAAAAGCTGATTTTTAATCTTTAAGGAGATTATCCTTTCTGGGGATCTGATTCATTAGTCTTATCAAGCTAATTTGCACGGTGCCTCCTCATTGTACGAGATAAATTCTTCTCATGGTTAGGATAAATCTGACCACTTGGCGACCCTGTTTGATGCTGAGGTCCGTGGATTTCCTGCTGATTTTAGAGATGACTTTTCTAGATTTTTCGTCAACTTACAGCTGGTCTGGACGACAACTTCTTGACCTAAATCAAGAAGCGCGTGTCTTTTTCGGAAGACTTTACTTCCTTTTAATGATGGAATTGATTCATCGTGTAGATCCATCTTTCTTTCAAATATATTACAGTAAACCGGGTAAAACTGATTAGTATCATCCAAAACAAAAGTACCTACAATAATCTTGTACAAAGATATGTGATAGATAATTTTTAATTGAATAACTTGGTACATTCTCCCCACACTTAGTTTCTTTCTTTGCCTTTTTATTCTCCTTTATTCCATTTTAAATGAATTCAAGCATTTTAGGTTGTTTCTCAATTTATGTCCTTTCCGAGGTAACGATAATTTCGGCATTAACACCTAGTTTTATCGTTCATAAATATGTATAAACATGATTTTGAATTCATTTAGTTAAAAAATTTTAAAATTTTCATAATATTTAGAAAATAAGCCAAGTATAAACCCGAGAGAATTTATAACCCTTCCCCACACTTGAGATCATGCAATGCCCTCATTTGCATGAAATCAGACTATAATTATTAATTCATGAGGGTGATTAGTGTAGAAAAGTGATTAAAAATACCCAGTTTGTAATTACAAAGCTCGTCGAATGATAGATGGCGCGCCTCATCGTTCATTCCTTCATTTATTATATCACATTTGTTGTTTTGCATCTTGTCGTCAAAATCAGTACCTTTTGCTGAACTTAATGTTAGTCTTTGAAAGTGCGTTGTTTTACCCTGTTGTTTACATGATAAAATACGAACATATATACATATTTTTAAAGTTGGGTATATTACCCCACGTTCAAAAATTTATAAAATCAAATATTTTTTTTTTTTGGCATACTTTAAATCAATAAAATTAAAAATAATGATGAAAAAATTTTTCGCCCCGCCCTCGGGTAAAGTAATTTCGGCTCAACGGCCTAGTCTTCAACTCACGACGAATTTTAGAAATCATTTTTTTTCAACTTAATGAAATAAAGTAAATTTTTGTTTTTAAATTCACACAAAACTTAAAAAGAAAACATATTAATTTCATATAAAACCTAAAAAACAAAAAAAATTCAGAATGGGGGGAGAAAACTAGTTCTTTAGTGTCTGCTAGCGGAAAAGACCAATCGAATTCCATTCTCGGAACTACACGAGAACAGAACAACTAACTCCAAACAGCATTTTCTTTTTAGAATATTTGAATCTCCTCACACTTAGGTAGATGTGGTGTCGAAATTGTGATTAACTTCATCGTCAATTTCTCTTGGACCATAATCAACTTGCATATCTGTGACTTTTGATTTAAGCCAGTGACCAGCTTTTTCCGTAATATCCACAAATTCAACTAGCTTCGCCTTTTCTTTAGGCGACAGATTGGATACTAACCGGTTATATAACCTAAAGTTTCCCTTACTTTTAGCATCAATAACCCGTTTAAAAAGTTTCTTCATTGAACTGTTAATAACGGGGTTATTTAATTTCGTATCAACTATGGGGTTCTTTATTATCAAGTCATCATTAGGTGTTACTTCATTTTCCCCACACTTAGGCGTTCTATTATTGTTAAGCATTACCGTTGGAGTTGGTAAAACAACATGGTTCTTACCAATCATTTTTGTCGGTTCAACGGTTTTGGTTTGTGGATATTTAGACTTTCGAATCATAAAGGTGATCGATTTCTCATCATTACTAAGTGTCATTCTACCCTTTCTTACATCAAATAACGCCCCGGTGGACGCTAAGAATGGTCGACCTAAAATTAGAGGAACGTTTGAGTCCTCTTCTATGTCAATGACAATGAATTCGACTAGAAAGGTTAAATTACCTACTTGAACGGGTAGGTTGTCAGCAATTCCAACTGGGTGCTTAATGGTTTGATCAAGGAGTCGAACACTCATACCCGTTGGAGTTAACTCACCTACACCTAATCTCTTATATAATGAAAGAGGCATAACACTCACACTTGAACCTAAATCTGCTAGTGCATCATACATGACACAGTCACTAAGTAGACAAGGAACAATAAATTCACCCGGATCACCTACCCTAGGTGGAGGATTTGGTGGAACTGTCTTCACCGGGTTTACTTCTACTGTTTTTGTTTCTTGCACTTTTTTATTCTTCTTCTTCTTCTTTCCAGAGGTATCACAAACTTTATTACCTATTACTTGCTCAGACTCAACTCCTTTTCTTGGAAACGGTATGGGTGGTCTGTATGGTGCCACCACTGGCTTTACATACTCGGGTGGTGGTGGTGGTGTAACTTCTTCATTGTTACTTACATCTAAAACTTTCCCATCTTCTGGTATTGGTTTTTCAGAATTCGTTGAAACCATATTAACATTCTCATTCCGAGGATTTACTTCAGTATTACTCGGTAGCTTTCCTTGTTCCCTCTCACTCATCATGCTAGCAAGAGTACCTACGTGCTTTTCTAGATTCAAAATGGAAGCTTGTTGAGTTCTTAATGACTGATCAAATCTCTCGTTCGTTTGGGTTTGAGTTTCAATAAATTGTGTTTGAGATTCAACTAGCTTGAATACCACGTCTTCCATATTTGACTTTTTCTCTTCGGTTTGTTGTTGTGGTTTATATAAGCCAGGTCTTTGTTGATTGAAAGTGTTGTTTTGAGTTGGTTGGTTATTCGGACCTTGTTGGTTATACCAGTTATTTTCGGGTCCTTTTGGATTGTAAAGAATGTTTTGATTTCGATTGAAGTTTAGCTTTGGCGGTTGATAATTATTTTGATAATTATTTCCAGGCCTTTGGTTCATGTAGACAACATTCTCACGTTGTTCCATCGTTTGTTCAATGTGACAGTCTTTCATTAAGTGTGGTCCACCGCATTGCTCACAACTGATTCGTATTGCGTGAATATCTTTATTCATCTTTTCCATTCGTCTTTCGAAAGCATCTATTTTTGCGGAAACGGAATCAAAGTCATGGCTAGAATCGGCTCTAGCCGCTTTAGATGAACGAAAAATATCTTTTTCTTGATGCCACTCATGAGAGTGGGAGGCTGTGTTATCAATAATTTTGTAAGCTTCAGTTGCGGTTTTCTTCATAATGGAACCACCAGCTGTTATGTCGATGTCTTTTCGTGTAGCAACGTTGACACCTTGGTAGAATATTTGTACTATTTGATAAGTGTCTAAACCGTGTTGAGGACATCCTCTCAACAACTTTCCAAATCTTGTCCACGCCTCATATAGAGTTTCATTTGGCTTTTGCGCGAACGTAACAATTTCTCCTTGAAGTCTCACGGCTTTGGATGCCGGAAAGAATTGTTTAAGAAATTTTTCAACTAAAACATCCCATGTGTCAATCGCCCCTTCAGGTAACGATTCTAACCAATCTTTGGCTTCTCCCTTTAAAGTCCAGGGAAACAACATGAGATAGATCTGCTCATCTTCCACTTCTCGGATTTTGAATAGTGTACAAATTCTTTTAAACGTACGAAGGTGTTCGTTAGGATCTTCATTCGGTGCACCACTGAATTGGCATTGGTTAGTTACCATGTGTAGAATTTGTCCTTTGATTTCATAATCTGGCGCATTAACTTCTGGCTTAATAATGGCGTGACCTTGGCCCGTGCGTGTGGCTCTCATTCGATCTTCCATACTTAGAGGTTCCGTTACTTCCATAATTGAATTTGTTGAATACGAATCACTAGAGGATTCTGATTTAATGGTTTGTGGCTCAGGAGGAATAATTAGTGGTTCAGGATCTTGGAATTGTCCTTGAATATGCTCCGGGTTCTTAATTGTGAAGTCGGGTTCAAAAGATGGATTATCGGAAATTTGAGTTGGAGTTCTTGTTCGACTAGATGACGATTCTAAAGAAAAATCAACGGCGACAATATTTGCTAGATGTCTTGATCGAGTTACAGGTGGTGAACGTATGAAAGGTGGTGAACGTTTTGCTCGGTGCATTCACAGAATGTCCTATTAGTTATAAAAATAAGAAAAACTTATATAAGTTGTCCAATCAATAGACTTTTCTGATTTTGCCCACGTTTCGAATAGCCAAAAGATGCAGCAGAGGGGCAGGATTCGTTTGGTCTCAATATAATTGAGTACTGTTTGGCTCCAATAACCCGGTCCACGTACAAATCCAACTATTACTACGAACCAGAAAATTTTGATGTCTATCAATTTAACCACTTAAAATAAATTTTCGTAATTTTAAGAAATTTAGAGAAGAAGTAGAAAAAAATCTAAGTCCTAAAAACTAGAATGGCGAGAAATAAGAAAGAAAAAGATTGCGCGTCGAAAAAGGTCAAAAAATAAAAAGGTCGAAAAATAGGCGTCGAAAAATAAAAATAAGAAAGTAGTGCGAAATACGGCGTCGTAAAATTCTAAAGCACCTAAAACTTAATCTAAGGAATAAGCACTTAAGGGATTTTACGGCAAAGCCTAAAAATTCTAGAAGTAAAAATAACTATGGCAAAACTAAACTTAATACTAAAAGTTGCGACTATAGTCTAAAAATCTAAAGGTAATAAAACTAAAAAAAACAATTTTTTTTTTTATAGACAAAATCTTAAAAAATATATATATTTTTTTTTAATAATTTTTTTTTTTTTTACGTTTTTTTTTTTTTTTTTTTACGTTTTTGTTTTTTTTTTACGTTTTTGTTTTTTTTTTTTTTTTAAGTTTTTTTTTTTTTTTTTTACGTTTTTTTTTTTTAAAAACGAATTTTTTTTTCTAAAAAAAAAAACGTTTTTTTTTTTTTACAATTTTTTTTTTTTAAAAATGATTTTTTTTTACAAATTAATACTTTTTTTTATAATTATTATTTTTTTTTTCAAAACTTTTTTTTTTAATTCATTTACTATTCATGAATAGTAAATGAAAAGAAATTAATTAATTCACTATTCACATGAAAGCGACATGATAGAAATTATTAATTACAATTTACATAATATACCCCTGAAGTATTTAATAAATACGACTTTTTAAAACTTTTACGATTCAAAATATATTCTAAAATATTATTATATTATTATATTCTATTTCAATATTATTATATTATTATATTCTATTTCAATATTATTATATTATTATATTTTATTTCAATATTATTATAATTAAAAATATAGCGTTTTAGCGCTCCCCGGCAGCGGCGCCAAAAACTTGATGATGTGCAGCGTGAGGGTACGAAATAGTATTATTTTTAATACAAAATACTACAAAATATGACACAAGTTTTATTAATTTACGGATGGGATATACCTAAACCTTGCTACAACACTATAGGCAGTGTACCTAATCGTAGAGTAGTGTAGTTTTTAGTAAGTCCGGTTCGTTCCACATGGAGCTGGTGATACTTACTATATTTTTAACTATATTTATACAAAATATATATAATTATATAAGTAGTAATATTATTATAAAAGGGGGGTTTTACCGTTTAATGACCGGTTTGTCGATTCTATATTTTAAGCGTAAAGATAAATGACGATAATTAAAGTGCGTAAAATAATGACAATAAATAAAATGACAGTAAATAAAATTGCGAGTAATAAAATGACAGTAAATAAAGATACGATGAGAAATATAATAAAAGAATTATGCTTATTTAAACTTCCGTAATCATGATGTTTGACGTGTTGATTTTAATTTATTACCATGGGTTAATTGTCCTTTGTCCTGGTTTATTTGATACGTCTATCTGATTTTTGTCCATAATAGTCCATCGGTCATAAAAATAAAGTGCGAGTATCCTCGTCAAATTACCCTTATACCCGAAGTCAAATATTCCAACTGATTAAGGATTTAAACTGTGACGCAGTTATCACTTCTGTCAACAATTACACCAGTTATCACTGTATGTAATCCACCCCTGTTTTAATTAGTTTATGAATATTAATTCATCCACTTGATCAGAATGAATAATCAATTACCCAACCCAATTGATTAATTAAATGATTATAACAGATTCCATATGAACATCACTAAATAGGACAACCATAATCATTATTAATTATTAGGTTAATTAATTTGAAGATAGGTTCGACAGACTCCAATGAGTTGTCACTCAATTAGACAATACCCCCCATCTATTAATAGTCAATAGTTCAATTTCCACAAGTGTCTGTCTTTTGCCCAAACCTTAATTATGGTCCAAAGTTCAATAACCCCTTCTTAATATTTTAGCCCAACATCACGATTACTTCGGCTCAAATAAGCATAATAATAACTTAGTTACGATACATTAATGTAAAAAGGTTGAACATAACTTACAATGATTAAAAATAGCGTAGCGTTACACGGACAGAATTTCGACTTACACACTCAAACGATCTCTATCATAAATCTTATTATTATCATAATTTAAAATTAAAATTAAGATTATTGTTATATCTTATTAAGTTAACATTATGATAGAGATATAGAATATAGATATTGATAATTGATATTGATAAATAAGAAAAAGATAGAAAAAGGTGTGTTTTTACATTACGATTACAAAGCCTTTTATAGGCGAATTTAGAAATTGAATTTTCACTTATGACCCCTGAACTATGCTCAATTAACAACTTTTTATTATTTAATATTATTCTTATTATGAATTATTTAAATATTATATTTTATTCTTGTGCATAGTTGACTCGTAATTTTTACACCGTTGCGTCGAGCGTTGAGAGTTGACTCTGGTCCCGGTTCCGGATTTTCGAACGTCCTTGCGTACAATTTTATATTTTGTACTTTGCGTTTTGTAACTTGTACTCTTGTCATTTTTAGACGTTCCTCATCAATAATTTGAACCTTTTTGATTGTATCTTGTACTTTTGAGCTTTTTGGACCTTTGTGTCTTCAATTCGTCGTTTTCGCCTTTTGTCTTCGCACTTATTTAAAATAAACGAATATTACTTGAAAATGGAACAATTGCAACTAAAATCTTGTCTTTCTTGGGGGATTTTGCTATGAAATATATGTTCCTTTTTAGCCTTATCAACAACAACTTGTGATCTAGTGCATGTGGACTTTGGTTAGAAACTTTCGGCCAAAAATAAAAGGAAACGAATCTTGCTTAACCTTTATCTTTTCCATAACCCCACTATCCATCTACCCAACTTATTAACACTTCAACAATTACCTTATTATAATAGTCATCATCATTGTTTTGGGATAGTAGCAAAAGAAAATGACGGTTGTGTTGGTGGTTTGTAAATTGAATATGGTGATTAGTAACGAGCAGTAAATAAAAATAAAGGGAGTTTGTGGTATTTGATCGTAGTAGAAGAAAAGAATATATGAATTGCAGGTCATTGATGGTCATAGTTTTATTCCTTGGTGGTTCGATGATTTTCAAAGAAGAAGAAAGTAAGTTGTGGCGAGGTGATCGTTGATATGTGTACGGTGATGGTGTTAGGGTTTTCGAAGAAGAGGAGAGAGATAAGAGAGGGAGTAGCGGTGGTTGTTGTGAATGGCAGCTTTAGTTGGTGTTGGTTGTCACGACACCAAAACAGAAACACAAATAATAATAGTATTTAGTTCATGGGTGTTTCGGTGGTGGAGGTGTCGAATTCTTGGAGGTGATTTTTGAGGTCTCGGTTAACAAATAGAACCGAAACAGAAGGTAGTGATTGGTGATGATTAGTGGCACGTGCAGCAGCAGAAAACATGGGTTTTGTGATCGATGGTGTTAAACGTAGATGGTGATGAGGTGTGGTAGCCATGGTTTGTGTTTTTGTGTAATTTCAATCGTATGAGTCTATGTTAGTGATAGTGATAATAAATTTCAATGACTGCAATACATCATGAATGAAGCAATCCATAATAAAAAGGTAGTCGTTAAACTTCTTCAATCAAGAACAGGAACTCGAGCTGTGATGTTAAATTGATTGGTATGTTCGATAAAGACTTGTAACCAATTGAAGATAGAAACAAAAATTAATAATAAAAGTAGAAATTGAGAGCTAAATGATTTGCATCTGCTATGTAGTTTGAGATTGACCTGGTATCACTTTAGAGACAAAAACAAAGAAATAAAATAGTATGATAGTGATGATGATCGTTTATTGATCACATGTGTAACAGAAACCAAATAAAATAGATCAGATAGGTAATTACGCTTAATATAATTGTATTTATATAATAATTAAATAGTTAGTCTTAATGTTTATATAAATATTTGTATTTAGATAAGTATTTAACTGGATTATATCTAATTAGTTGTATATATATATATATATATATATATATATATATATATATGTATGTATTTATGTATATTTGATTTTATATATCTATTTATATAGTTATTTATATATTTATTTATTTATATATATATAACTGAAATTTATATATGTATTTGTATTTATATATATCAATATTACAATTTATTAGTTATATATTATCATATAATATAAAATAACATACATTTAACATTTAATATTTATATATATGTATCAATATACATACAATCAATAATTATGTACTCCAATCATTTATGTATATATATATATGTGTTTACAATTCAAAGGTTCGTGATTCGTTGGAAATAGTCAAGGGTAAATGGTTATATAAACATAGTTCCAAAATTTTCGAGACTCAACATTACAGACTTTGCTTATCGTGTCAGAATCATATAAAGATTAAAGTTTAAATTTGATCAGAAATTCCCGGGTCACTACAGTAACCACTATGAACGTTTAGTTCATAGTGGTAGACAAACAGATACAGAAAAAGTAAATAAACTATGATAAACAAGAGTAGAAAGATAAAGTCATGTAACTTAAAAAGGTAGATGAAAAGAAAACTTTTTTAATAACTTGATAACTTTGATTACAACTTGAAATAAAACCCAATCTAAGAGTTTTTGTATTTTGGTGAAAACCCTAAAGGAAAAAAGAAAAAGTACATCTAAAACTGAACCAGAAGGTCTCAATTTATAGTTTTCAAATTCGGTGGCCAGGCCGGCGGCTTCCCTTGGGCAGTTACTCCTTTCACAAGTTTAACGTAGCCATCAAGTTGAATAACGCGTAACTGTATTAGATCAAGCCGGTGGCTTTAGTACCAAGCCGACGACTTCAAATATTTGCAATCTTTTTTATTTCGTTTCCTTTTTTTAGCTTTTTTGGGCTTTAAGTACACGAAACAGGTTTAAGCCGGCGACTTCATCTGCAAGCAGGCTGCTTCAATGATTCTGACATTTTTTGCAGAGTCCTGGAACTTTGTCATCAAGCCGGCGGCTTCAGGAAACCATGTCGGCGGCTTCATCTTGATTTCTGCAGTTTTAACTTGTTTTTGATCCTGTTTGATACATATCTTCAATAAATCATTATAAATACCATTTTTTCCATTTTCCCATTTTAGTGTGTTTTATTATAAAAATGACTTTAAAATAGTAAGATAACTCCTTAAAATGTTATCAAAATTCTGTATAATTTAGGAGTTATCACTTAGCATAATCGAAATTCCTCGAGGTAAAGCATCATGCAGGATGTCATCATTAGGTTCGAAAGTATGGCAAGCCGTGAATGAGTGTGTGTGTGTGTGTATATATATACTTTAGAAGAATCGGAACATGACGACATTTCAAAATAGAGGTTGGAGTGTTCCGGTTACTTTAAATGAAATGCAAGTTAAATCTTTTAAATGGATCTTGCGAAAAATAAAAAGAAGGATGTTAGATTAGATTATGTGGCTCTTGAATTCGGCTACGTATCTTGTTCTTAGTTAGATTCTGGGCTACGAATTCAGCATCCCATCTCGTGTATGTTTTGTTTATGTTCGTGTTTTCGGGGCTAGAATAGTCTTCTCTTTGACTATCGATTGCAACTTATATGTTTCTTTGGTCATACATTTTTTTTTCTTTGGTTATACATTTATGTTGTTGTATCATTTGGTGTTTATAATACATCATTTTGCTTTTAATGAAAACTAGTGAAATGACCCGTGGAACCATGAGTTTGTTTAAACGAAACAGTTTAATGATGTTTTTAGGTATCAACTAAACGTAAATGCTAAAGTTATTTAGTTTAATGACCCGTTGAACCATAGAGTCCGACTAAGAAACTCGTTAGCTGAACATTTCATCAAACACCTAAAATGCATATTAAACAATCAACATCTAATCATTATAATGAAATGTCCCGTTCATAATGATTATAAACATTTCATATTAATTGATTTCGTTGCGAGGTTTTGACCTCTATATGAGACGTTTTTCAAAGACTGCATTCGATTTTTAAAACAAACCATAACCTTTATTTTGTCGATAAAGGTTTAAAATATTATGAAGATTATCAAATAATGATAATCTAAAATATAACGTTTTCACACGACCATTACATAATGGTTTATAATAATATTACACAACAATATAAGTCTTCGAATGCATTTTTAAACAATATTATACAAGCATGCAGACTCCAATCCTGTCTTTATTTAGCATGCAAAAGCGGAAGCTCTTAATAATCACCTGAGAATAAACATGCTTTAAACGTCAACAAAAATATTGGTGAGTTATAGGTATAATCTTTATCTTAAATCATAATAATAATAAGCCACAAGATTTCAATTATAACCGCACACGTAACCCGTGTACAAAATAATACGCGTAAACCGCGAATTAAAAATCATTCATATGGAGAACACCTGGTAACCGACATTAACAAAAATGCATCTAGAATATCCCCATCATTCCGGGACTCTCATCGGACATGATAAAATCGAAGTACTAAAGCATCCGTAACCCGGATGGGGTTTGTTAGGCCCAATAGATCTATCTTTAGGATTCGCGTCAATTAGGGTTTCTGTTCCCTAATTCTTAGATTACCAGACTAAAAAGGGTGATATTCGGTTTAATAATCCAACCATAGAATGTAGTTTCAAGTACTTGTGCCTATTTTGTAAAACATTTATAAAACTGCATGTATTCTCATCCCAAAAATATTCGATAGCAAAAATGGGACTATAACTCACTTTCACAGATTATCCCTTCGTCGGAAAATAATACTTGGCCACTGGTCGATTCACGAACCTATAAATATATACATATGTATCAAAATATGATCGAAATATATTCACAATATTTTTATTATGTTTTAATGATTTAAGTTTGTTAAGTTAGCAGTCCATTGTTAGTAATCTACAACTAATTATCCACAGTTAATAGTACAGAAATAAATCAATATATATTATCTCGAATCAATCCACGACTCAGTGTATACAAGTCTCAGGCTAGATCACAACTCAAAGTATATATATTTTTGGAATCAACCTCAACCCTGTATAGCGAACTCTAGCATTACAGCATATAGAGTGTCTATGGTTGTTCCAAATAATATATATAGATGACGTCGATATGATATGTCAAAACATTGTATACGTGTCTATGGTCTATAAAGGTTACATAATATGTTAGAGTACATGTATAATACAATATAAGTTAGTTAAGTTATGGTTAGAATAGATTTGTTACAGATTTCACGTAGCTACAACAAGCAAAATATCCAATTTTGTTTTACCCATAACTTCTTCGTTTTAAATCCGTTTTGAGTGATTCAAGTTGCTATGGTTTCATAATGAACTGAAATTTATGAAACTAAACATAAAAAGTATAAGTTTATAGTCGAAAATACAGGTTACAAGTCAATTTTGTAAGAGGTAGTCATTTCAGTCGAAAGAATGACGTCTTGATGACCATTTTGAAAAACATACTTCCACTTTGAGTTTAACCATGATTTTTGGATATAGTTACATGTTCATAAGAAAAATCATTTTCCCAGAAGAACAACTTTTAAATCAAAGTTTATCATAGTTTTTAATTATCTAACCCAAAACAGCCCCCGGTTTCACTACGACAGCTTATGTCTGGTTTTACGGTGTTCTTCGTGTTTCCAAGTTTTAAATCATTAAGTTAGTATATCATATAGATATAGAACATATGTTTAGTTGATTTTAAAAGTCAAGTTAGGAGGATTAACTTTGTTTGCGAACAAGTTTAGAATTAACTAAACTATGTTCTAGTGATTACAAGTTTAGATCTTCGAATAAGATAGTTATATATATATGAATCGAATGATGTTATGAACATCATTACTACCTCAAATTTAGTAGGTAAACCTACTGGAAGTGACAAGAAATGATCTAGCTTCAAAGAATCTTGGATGGCTTGAAAGTTCTTGAAGTAGAATCATGACACGAAAATAAGTTCAAGTAAGATTTCTTGATCTTAGATGATTACTTTGAATGGATTAGAAAGATTGAAAGTAATCTTGAAAGGTTTCTTGAAGTGTTCTTGATGTGTTCTTGAATGATTCTTTTTATGGTGATCTAAGCTTTGATTATGAGATTAAAACTTGCTGAATATGATGAGAGTTAGAAGAGGTGAAAGTGTGTGTGTTTAGAGAGTAATATGATGTAGTAATCTAGCATGAAATGGATGTATATATCCATGCTAATCCCACGTTTTTTTAGTTAGCTAACAAAGGCTTTTCTAGTTTTGTTATTTAGCTTAATCATTCATGGCAAATGACAAAGGTTAATCCCTACATGTTTCTATAATGGATGATGAGTCATTTAGGGCTGCTAAGATCAGATTATTGAGTGTATGTATCAATAGTAAGTACACCTAGAAGCTGTGTATTATACGAGTACGAATACGGGTGCATACGAGTAGAATTGTTGATAAAAATGAATGAGAACGTAATTGTAAGCATTTTTATTAAGTAGAAGTACTTTGATATGTGTCTTGAAGTCTTTCAAAAGTGTACTAATATATATTAATACACTAAATGTATATTCTTTTTAACTGAGTCGTTAAGTCATCGTTAGTCGTTACATGTAAGTGTTGTTTTTGAAAGCTTTAAGTTAACGATCTCATTTAATGCTGTTGAAAGCTTTAAATTAAATTTTAACACATTTTTAATAAAGCGATACTAACCCAAACAAAAAATTTCCAAGCTGACCTGGCAGCTCGACCCCAGCCAGGGGCTCTGCCCCTTGGACCCCGCCAGAGGTTGCCACCCCTTGGACCCTGCTATCGGGGGTGCTGCCCCTGAACCCCCCGTCATAATCAAGATAAGTTCAAACAAGTGTGCACTCCACACTTTCCCATACTTGTTCGATATTTATCAAGGTTATTTTGGTTAACAATTTAATTCCATTACACTTAAATCATATTGGTGACACAAATCACCAACAATGAATATATCTTAATACAATATATATACATTAAAATGTCGTTACAACGATAATCGTTACATATTTGTCTCGTTTCGAAATTCTTAAGTTAGTAATCTTGTTTTTACATATGTAGTTCATTGTTAACACACTTAATGATATATATAATTATCATTTTATCATGTTAAATATAGTGTAACAATATCTTAATATGATACATATGTATTTAGTAAGACGTTGCTATAACGATAATCGTTATATATATATATATATATATATATATATATATATATATATATATATATATATATATATATATATATATATATATATATATATATATATATATATATATATATATATATATATATATATATATATATATATATATATATATATATATATCGTTTCGAGTTTCATAATTCAATAGTCTCATTTTATGTATATAACTCATTGTTAATATACCTAGTGAGATACTTACTTTTCATAATATCATGTTAGCTATATACATATACATATCCATATATATATCATCATATAGTTTTTACAAGTTTTAACGTTCGTGAATCGCCGGTCAACTTGGGTGGTCAATTGTCTATATAAAGCTCATTTCAAATAATCAAGTCTTAACAAGTTTGATTGCTTAACATGTTGGAAACATTTAATCATGTAAATATCAATTTCATTTAATATATATAAACATGAAAAAGTTAGGGTCACTACATATAATATTAGTTGTCATTTTATTTTAAAAGTGTAAATAAAAATATTAATTTAGAATTGGTTTCCTTCTGTCTATCTTTTGTACCTTCTCGTACTCAATTCAAAATAATTAATTAAAATAATTCAAAATTATTTAGTTTTAATAATTAAAATAATTATTAATAAGATTTAATAATAATAATTAATTAATTAATAAGATTTAATTTTAATTCAAAAATATTTAGATTAATAACATCACCCACCATGCTTAGATTTTTTTCTTTTTCTTTTTAATTTTTTCTTAACAAAGGAATTAGCCTAATAATGACATCATCATTATAGGATTTTAATATTAACTACTAGTGAAATGACTCGTGGAACCACGAGTTTGTTTAAACGAAAAATGATATGTTTTAGGTATTAAGTGAACGTAAATGCTAAAGTTAATTAGTTTAATGACCCGTGGAATCAGAGTCTGACTAAGAAACTCGTTAGCTAAACATTTCATCAAACACCTAAAATGCATATTAAACAATCCACATCCAATCGTAAGAGATGATATTGGTTGTCATTTTATTTTAAAAGTGTAAATTAAAATATAAATTTAGAATTGGTGACCTCCTGTATAGCTTTTATACTTTCCCGTACTCAACTCAAAATAATTAATTAAAATAATTCAAAATTATTTAATTTTAATAATTAAAATAATTATTAATAAGATTTAATAATAATAATTAATTAATAAGATTTAATTTTAATTCAAAATTATTTAGATTAATGACATCACCCACCATGCTTAGATTTTTTTTTCTTTTTGATTTTTTCTTAACAAAGGAATTACCATAATAATGACATCATCATTTTAGCATTTTAATTTTAAATACTAGTGAAATGACCCGTGAAATTACGGGTTTGTTTTAATAAAATAGTTTAATGATACATGTTTTAGGTATTAAGTGAACGTAAATGTTAAAGTCATTTAGTTTAATGACCCGTAGAACCACAGATTCCGACTAAGAAACTTGTCATTGTTTTTACAAACATATTGATATACTTAACTTGGTCAGAATAAATGAACTACATTTATTCTCCCACGACCTTCTTCCAATTTTCATCACAATTGCTATTTTCTCTGTCATAAAAGTCTACATTACAACATTTTATTGAAACGTGTATTTTGTATACATGTGTAACGTAATTAATCCGGTAAAAAAACCCATAGTTAAATAATAATAATATAATAATAATAATAAATTTTGCTCTAAAAATTGAGTATTTATATTGTTAATAATAATTATTAGTAATAACAAATGTCTCCTTATTTTTATTAAAAAAAATTAAAATTACAATTATTATATGAAGGTGGTATAATATGTTTCAAAGTTTGTACATGTGTTAATGAGGTCTTTTGTAAAAGATTGTATAATTTTTTAAAGTGTGTACATATGGTCACGTGGATGTTTTTGTTGTAAATTTAGTAGTTAAATATGGATGGTAATTAGTCAAATATGGATAGTAAAATTTGTACTATATATATGTGCATAATGTAAGTTACAAAAACACACATATACATTAAATACATCACACCTCTTCAACCTCTTTCTCTCATATATCTTCTACATCACATCTCTCTTTTATTGGTTCTTTCAATTTGAATATATTGAACCAGGCCACTAAAGGTAGTTATAAGCCTACTGAAATATAACACGTTATCAGCACGAAGTGCTCCGTATAATCAAGGTTTATCTAAGCAAGCACACGTCACTAATCAAGGTAAAAAATTATCTAACTTTTATTAACTTCACTAACATTTATATTTATGTTATTTAAGTTATATATGGTCGGTTATACCGCCTGAATTATATTTCTGTAATCTAACTTTTATTAACTTCACTAACATTTATATTTATGTTATTTAAGTTATATATGGTCGGTTATACCGCCTGAATTATATTTCTGTAATCTAACTTTTATTAACTTCACTAACATTTATATTTATGTTATTTAAGTTATATGTGGTCGGTTATACCGCCTGAATTATATTTTCTGTAATCTAACTCTTATTAACTTCACTAACATTTATATTTATGTTAATAAGACCTCATGATTGTACGCAACACGTCATTTGACAACACGGTACTTTATGTACGCAACACGTCATTTGACAACACGATACCATGGGTCGAGATTAATTCCGATCAATACGAATACGATGGGGTCTTTATATGTTATCTAACATTTATGATTACTTATGCAATTAATCATTATTTATTTCATGCATACTAATGTTTATTCTTAAAAGTAAATCTTAAAAGTTAAAATAAGAAAAAATAGTTTGTATTTTTATTAAAAGTAAATCTTAAAAGTTAAAATAAGAAAAAGTAGTTTGTATTTTTATTAAAAGTAAATCTTAAAAGTTAAAATAAGAAAAAGTAGTTTGTATTTTTATTAAAAGTAAATCTTAAAAGCTAAAATAAGAAAAAGTAGTTTGTATTTTTATTAAAAGTAAATCTTAAAAGTTAAAATAAGAAAAGTAGTTTGTATTTTTATTAAAAGTAAATCTTAAAAGTTAAAATAAGAAAAGTAGTTTGTATTTTTATTAAAAGTAAATCTTAAAAGTTAAAATAAGAAAAAGTAATTTGTATTTTTATTAAAAGTAAATCTTAAAAGTTAAAATAAAAAAAAATCTTGTCCTTTATATTACTCATACGCGTTTTGATATAGTGACTTTATTCGTTAACGTCAACTAACGACGTTACAACGGTCATATATACATAACGGTTGTTAACGTCAACTGACGACGTTACAACAACTATATTTTTCAAATATAAAATAAACATCTCCGTTTTCACATTTTCACAAATCAATCTTCATTTTTCAGATTACTACTCTCAAAAAGTTTTTGTAAAAATGATTCACACAAGGATGATTTTTCCTATTGTATTGGTCATATTAACTATCATCATTGTTGCTAATATACCACCGGGTGAACCTAAATTCTATCATGCCCTTGTGGTTTTATTATTTGTAATCATACCATTATTCTGTTATTTGCTACTTATGAATTTAAAATGATTCTAATTTCATTTTATTATTTGTCTATGAATAGAAGTTGATTATGATTATAATTTATGTTATTCATCTTTTTGATAATAGAAAATGTCGAATTTGAAAAGGCTTAAATTTGCTCATTTAGAACAAGTGGGAACAACTACTTAACATGGGTTATGAATGTAGAAAAATATCTCGAATCAAACGGTATTTTAGAAACCCTGAATGAAAATAACAATTATTCCGAACAAGAGAAAGCAATAGTAAGTATTTTTCTTAGCAAACATATTGACGAGTCCTTAGAATCTACATATTATATGATCGAAAATCCAAGTGTATTATGGAAAATATTCAAAGATAGATACGATATTAATTATCAAAAAAAAAAATAATAATAATAACGGTGATCCATGAAAGAATAAAATTAAAGATATTAGTAGACGCTCTTATAAGAATTCCGGAGATTCTTATTAATGATCTGGTAACGTGGATCATCAGTCTAGTATTTCTTGAATACATGAACATCTTGTTTAGCTCTACAAATAAGTCCCAAAAAAAAAGAAAACGAGAGTGAATCTGTTGACAAATCTTGATTAAATTAACCCTGAGCTACCTTGAGACTTGAATGGTTTGAATTTTCTAAGATGCCTAGTTTTTTTTTATGTATCACTCATAAATAAATGGTTTTAGACCATAACGCATATGTTTTATTAAGTGTTATCTTTTATGTACTTCAGATTATAACTTGTTTGCAGGTAATATAATTTGATTATCTTGCTGAAATATAACTCATTATTTGCTTATCTTATTTGAAGTTTTAGTATGAATCTTGCTGAAATACAACATCAATTAAATGGTAAAGACCTATGTATTGCAGATAGTAGTAACATACACACTATGATCAAATCTAAGAAATATTTCATTGATTTAAATCAAATGAAGGAATTATAAATACTATATCAACTCTTGCAAACTTGATATAAGAAACGAAAAAGGCAAAATTTCATATTACCAAGTGGTACGAATTTTTTGGTAAACAATGTCTTGTTTTCTCCCAAATCAAAGAGAAATTTGTTAAGTTTCTCTGATATATATCATAATGGATATGATTATCAGTCAATGATAATCGAAAATGAGAAATATCTATGTAGCACCGAAAAGCGCATATGATAAAAAGCGCATATGATGAAAAGCGCAGCGCATATAATTAAAAGCGCATATAATGAAAAGTGCATATGACGAAAAGCGCAGCACATATGATCAAAAGCGCATATGGTGAAAATGATATATGATGAAAAGCACATATGGTGATTAATGAAAATCACATATGGTGATTAATGAAAAGCACATATAGTGATTAATGAAAAGCACATATAGTGATTAACGAAAAACACATATGGCGATTAATGAAAAGCACATATGGCGATTAATGAAAAGCACATTGAGAAATAATCACCAATGTTTCTTGAAAGAATTCAAGGGTATATATATGGACCAATTCATCCATCATGTGGACCATTTTTCTAATAGACGCATCTAACGCATGGTCTCATGTTTGTGTGTTATCAAGCCGTAATATGGCATTTGCAAAGTTTCTTGCACAAATTATTAAATTAAGAACACATTATTCTGATTACACCATTAAAAGGATGAGACTTGATAATGCTGGTGAGTTAACATCTCAAGCTTTTAATGATTATTATATGTCTACAAGGATGGTTGTTGAACATCCAGTTGCTCATGTGCATACACAAAATTGGTTTAGCTGAATCAATAGATAAACGCTTACAGCTAATAACTAGACAATTAGAAATGAGTACAAAACTCTCAATATTTATATGGGGACATGTAAATTTACATGATGTGACATTAATTCGCATTAAATCAAGTGCAAGTTATAAATATTCTCCATTACCAACTTAATTTTGGTGGAGACCGAATATTTTCCATCTTAGAACATTTGGTTGTGCAGTGTATTTTTAATTGAACTATCACAACAAATGGTTCCTCAAAGAAGGATTGAAATATATGTTAGATATGAAACATCTTCAATCATAAGATATATTGAACCCATGACGGGTGATGTTTTTACAGCAAGTTTTGTCGATTGTCACTTTAATGAAACATTGTTCCCTATATTAGGGGGAGAAATGAAATATAAATAAAATGATGTTTCATGGTGTGAACATCAATTAAGGAATATTGATCATCGCACAAAAGAATGATAAAAGAAAGTTCAAATATAATGCATATGCAAGAACTTGCAAATTAATTACTTTATGCATTTAAAGATATAAAAAATAAGTGACTAAATCATATATACCAGCAGTAAATGCTTCAGCTAGAATTGAAATTACAAAAGCTGGCAATAATGTCACTTATGAGTCTTTGCTACGGCAGAAACGTGGGAGACCAATTGGTTCCAAAGATAAAAATGCTCGAAAAAGAAAATCAGCTGATAATGAGGTAAAAGAAAGTGTTCAAGAAGAACCACAAATCAATACTCCTTCTGCAGAGGATATTGATAAATGTAAATACATAAATTGCAATAAATTATGCAATATTATGAAACTGAAATGAAATGAAAAATCTTGATGAGATATTTTCATATAATGTTACAATGACATCATGAATAAAGATGATGATCTGGAACCAAAATCTGTCATTGAATATCAAAATAGACGTGATTGAACTCAACGGAAAGGAGCAATACGAGCTGAATTAGAATCGCTCAATAAAAGAAAAGTTTTTGGATCAATCGTTATCACTTTTAAAGATGTGAAACAATGGGATACAAATGAATTTTTATCCGAAAAGAAATGTGCAAATGAAGTTACAAGGCAAAACTTGACTTGTAACTCAAGATTTCCCACAAAGACCAGAAATGAATTAGGAGGAAAACTTATCCTCCTATAATGAATACAATTACTTATTAGATACTTAATCAACCTGGTAGTTATTTAAATGCATCTTATGGATGTTGTTACTACTTATCTGTATGGATCACTTAATAGTGATATATATATATGAATATACTTGAAGGGTTAAGGTATCATAAGCATCTAATGCAAAACCCAAGGAAATATATTCTATTAAATCACAAAGATTTCTAAATGGGTTTATACAATCGGGACGTATGTGGTATAATCGATTAAATTACTACTTGATAAGAAAAGGGTATACATATAAACTTATTTGCACGTGTGTTTTATAAAAACAATGTTCGGATATGTGATCATAGCTGTTTATATCAATTATCTTAAATAAAGAAATCTATGAAGCCATTCAACTTCTAAAGAAAGATTTTAAAATAAAAAAAAATCAAGTATTACGTTGATTTACATATTGAGCATATAACTAATGACTTACTTATACATCAAACAACTTATACCGAAAAGATTTTAAAATATTTTAATATGGACAAGACAAAAACCATTAAGTACTCATATGGTTGTTAGATCTTAATATTGATACTAATCCATTTCATCCTCTAGAAGATCATGAAGATCTTCTTGGTTCAGAAGTTCCATATTTTAGTGCAATTGGGACTCTTATGTATCTTACAAATTATACAAGATCTGACATTTCTTTTGCAATTAATTTGTTGACAAGGTTCAGCTCAGCCCCTACCAAAAGACATTGGAATGGGATCAAACAAATAGTTTGATACCTTCGGGGAACTACTGATTTATAATTATTTTATTCTAACAACTCGAAACAAGATTTGTTTGGTTATACAGATGCAGATTATTTATCTGATCTACATAAAGCTAAATCTTAAACTGGATATGTATTCCTAAATGGAGGCACCGCAATATCATGACGTTCTCAAAACAAACACTTGTTGCAACATCATCAAATCATGCCGAAGTGATTGCATTACATGAAGCTACTCGGGAATGATTTTAGTTAAGATCAATGATACAAATCATTATTGATTCTTGTGGACTAGAACGCTATAAAAGCCCAACAACTATCTATGAAGATAATACAGCTTACATAGTACAAATGAAAGAAGAGTATCAAAAATGACAGAACAAAACATAAATGCTGACGAGGCGCTAAAGCTATAAACGGTCTTAACGGTCATAAGTTTGATGGAAAAGAATGGTATATTGGTAAGGCTCAGAAAAAGACTGAAAGGGAATAGGAATTGAAACAACAGTTTGAGCAAACCATGAAGGAGACTGTAGACAAATCACATGGGTCAAACTTTTACATAAAAGATTTAGATGATACAGTTTCAGATGAAAACCTCAGATTCTTCTCATATACTCAAGATCTCGTAAAAGACAACCAGATTAAAATGAGATACGTTCAATCAACAACTCTGCTGATCTTTATACCAAAGCACTGTCAATCGCTGTTTTCAAAACATACGTTCACAATATTGGCATGTGGCAAGTTCAAAAGATGTGACGACTCAGCGTTGTCTACTTGAGTGGGAGTCAACTCTATGCTGCACTCTTTTTCCATTAGCTAAAGTTTTATCCCACTGGGTTTTCTTTAGCAAGGTTTTTAACGAGGCAGTATTAATTGCTCTTTAAAAAAATTACCATCCAAGGGGGAGTGTTGTAAATTTAGTAGTTAAATATGGATGGTAATTAATCAAATATGGATAGTAAAATTTGTACTATATATATGTGCATAATGTAAGTTACAAAAACACACATATACATTAAATACATCACACCTCTTCAACCTCTTTCTCTCATATATCTTCTACATCACATCTCTCTTTTATTGGTTCTTTCAATTTGAATATATTGAACCAGGCCACTAAAGGTAGTTATAAGCCTACTGAAATATAACAGTTTTATCATAATTTTAAAAAGTGATCCGATATTTTGTGTTTAAAAAGTTGACTAATGAATGATATTTTGTTATGTTTAAGAAATTTTATTTTAAGCATGTTATAAGAGATTTGATATTTTCACACAAATATATCACACAATATCAGTCACAATCTGACTTGCATTTTAGCCACATAAATTATTTAGTTGTTATGATTGAAGAAAAGAAAAGAATAAGATATGATGCAGAAGATAACAACGTTCGTTAAAAATAATAAGAAATAATTATTTAGTTGTTATTATGAAAAGGAAAAACTAATTTATTAATAAAGTAGAAGATAAATAATTACTCCTTTTTAATTTATTTATTTTAATTAGTGTTTATAACATCATTTACATATCTTTTAATTTTTTCTTTTTTTTTTAATTTATTTTTATAAAGGATAATTACTTATTTATGACATCACAAGGATAGAGATTTAATATTAATTATAGATTAACTATAGATAGAAGATAGATAACTTTTAATGAAAATAGCTTTTAATGAAAAAAAAAATGTTTTAATTTAGATTTTAAAAAAAAACATAATATTAGGTTTATCGTTAATAATCAATTAAAAATCTGGATTTAGCAAAATAAGTCGCCCATAGCGAATCCTACATCATCAATGACATCGTCATCGTCATCGTCATAAATATAATAAATCGATAAATCGAAGCAAGAAGACACCTTTTGTGTCATTTTGACTCCATTCGATTCATCTCAAATTCTCAATCAATCAGGTAAGCAAATTTTACATCTTATTCTATTAAAAATCCATCTTAGGGTTTCATACTCATTTCTTGTATTCGCTATTTGTTCCTAAAACAAAATTGTTAACCTCGGAGTATAAAATTACAACTGATTTTGTATCGTGTAACTTTGCAGACGAAGATTATAAACTTCATAAAATGCAGGTCAGTATCTGTCATGATGCGCTTTGATTTTTAATTCTGTTTTAGGTATTTGTATTGATCGGTATGTATGTGTGTGCTTAAAGGGGCATCTAACTCCCAATCTATTGTCAATCAAAAAGCCCTAAGATCTATGATTTTACATTATATGATAAAATTAAACCTTGTTATAGATTGATTTTGCTTATGATATATGAATATGACTACATTTTTTTTTTTTTTTTTTTTTTTTTTAAACAACCAACTAGATCAGGCTTACCTGCTAGTATAACCGAGGGTGTGGACCAATATCGAGTACCAACACCAAACTCCCTTGACGGTGTGCACTATGTAACGTATGTGACAACACCTAATACGAAACTCCTTGAACCAGCTAGCCGCCTCAAATTCTTGAGCCAAAGAGCCCCCTAGTTCCTCTTCCTTCAATAGGTTTAAGGTCTCCACTTGGATCACAGGCCCGCGTTACCAAGCCCAGTGAATATGAGATTATATATCAAATGCTCGATCGTTTGGACGACGGCTTGTTTTATTTCTCGGCGAGGTTGATGGCTTCTCTTTGGTTAATTTTGTTTTTTTAACGGTGTTATCGACATCAAATGCTCTCATTTGTCACCCACACACGCGTTAGGAGGATACCCAATTCACGACGATGTTGGCAGTACCATCGAAGGTTGGGAAAAACCCCCAGAGACCTTCCCAAATCGCATTGATGTTGATAGTACCATCAAAGGTTGGAAACCCACACACGGGTTATTGTTTGGTTGCTACTTGCTCAGCCTTTTTGGATGTTTTGTCTTCTCCATTAGATCACTTCTAGGTAGCTTTAAAGAATTTAGGTTGCTACTTACTCGGCCTTTTTGGTGTGTCTTAGGTTGGTTTAGTTTTCTAGTTGCAATTCGAGTTGGAGTGGTGTTGCTTCTTGTTTGGTTCTTTCATCTCGTAATGAACGTTCCTTGTTATAATATAGCGTTCGTTTTTCGCCCAAAAAAAGTAAATGCATATATCAAATGCTTATGGCTTATTGATATTTTTGAACATAATGAACTTTATGTTTTGGGTAATTGCCATGTTTTTGCTTTTTTAGGGGACCAAAGCATTAAATTTGTTTAGGTGAGATGGTGCTTAGTTCAAACGCACTATAAAGCTATAAGCACTGTTTTTAAGCAACCCCAAACTTAAGTTTTTGGTTTTACTTAATGTATCCATAATACAACCCAAACTCTAAGTTTTCCTTTCAATTCCCATCATTTTCCGACTATGACTATAGCTGACTTCAAAAGTCAACAAATTGATCCGAATATATTCCTGCATCTGCATGTTTAACTCCCCGACTGATCTCTTCTTTTACTTAAACAATCTATTATTTATCTCCTGCCATGCAAAATACTCAGCAGAGCATTTTCCAATCCTATAAGTTGATTATATCGTTGCGACTTCAAAAACGGTACATTTTAGCCTAGTTTGTTATCTGATTCCCATTATTCAGTAATCACATTATCAGTCTAGTAGTGCACATATAAACACCAGTCATTATACATAAAAACTTCATTTTGGATACTTGTATAACATTTTATTGATGAGCTTGTTTGTCGAGTGTAGGCTTCAAGGGCAAGACTATTTAAGGAGTACAAGGAGGTGCAGAGGGAAAAAGTAGCTGATCCAGATATACAACTTGTTTGTGATGATTCAAACATATTTAAGTGGACCGCACTTATTAAGGTTTGGCTAACTGGATGGTTTTATGTATAGAACCGTATACAATTTATGCGTTTTGTTTGATGGATAACTTTATGCAGGGACCTTCGGAGACTCCATATCAAGGTGGGGTCTTTCAGCTTGCGTTTTCTGTGCCAGAGCAATATCCTTTGCAGCCGCCTCAAGTGAGGTTTTTAACTAAAATATTTCACCCAAATGTACATTTCAAGGTACAAATCTATTCTTTGTTTTTTTTTTTTTTTTGCCTCCCCTGGCCTTTCGAAAGTAGTTATGTCATAATGAATAATCAGAATCAGCTAGTAAATTGTATCATAATTCATAATAGAGTGTGTTTGGATGTGCCTGACCTTTATGAAAGTTGTCATAATAAGTGAATTTTTTAGCTGAGTCTTTGGCAATGAAAAATGGAGAAATTAATGTTTTAAATGATTAAAATTTATATTCTTGTGAGAAAAGAGGATATCTTTGTAGCGAGATTGGAAGTAATAATAGAATGATAACTTGGTGATTTTGTTATACCCTTTGATAGTTAGTTTTATTGCAGCTAGAATGAAACTCTGCGAGTCTGCTTTAAAACCTATTGTTTGATCACTATTATTTACAAACATAATATTTTTTCCAAAAAATGTAAACTGATTATCACATTTAAAAGTTAAAAATAAGTAATGCAACTTTAAAAGCTTTCTATCTGTACAATGAGTGGGATGAAACCTTGACAGTACGTGCTGTATTCTTTTATCAGCAAACATTTTTATCCCATTTTATGAAATCTTTTCTTTGGGAAATTATTTTAGTTATTCTGGTAGAATGGGGACTACCAGTGTCATTACTCTTGCATAACAAGATTTATAATTTTATACACATCTGAAACCGTACTATGACTAACTTATTACTCGGGTTGTATTCTTTAATCTGTGCAGACGGGAGAAATTTGTCTAGATATCTTGAAGAATGCTTGGAGTCCTGCTTGGACACTGCAGTCTGTTTGTAGGGCTATAATTGCATTAATGGCCCATCCTGAACCAGATAGCCCATTGAATTGTGATTCAGGTAACAAATTATGCATATATGAATATGAATATATGTATCATTCTTTTGTTTTTTTTATCAATACTGTCCAGTTTTCATCTATAATAATATACCACATTAGTCCATTTTTAGAGATATTCGGTATTCCCTTAGTTAAGATATTCAGTCTCCCACTTGTTAAACAGATGTGAAACTGAGTAACAATATTTTTTTCCAAGCATATAACAAGAATTTATGAGACACGTAGAATAATAATATAGAATAGGAAATATATCCTGTAATTGTATATGGAATTAGTTCTACTTAATCAAGTTTCTCGTCAGAATTCGTATGTAGCTGTGAAAGTTATGACTGAAGTTTCTATATGAGGTATTTATATGTTTGTCCGTATAGAAAAAGAGAAGTCTACAAGTGTTATCACTTAAATAGGCTAATGTTTGTATATGTTTCAAGATTCTATAGTTGAGTATTAGAATTGTGCATGGGTGTGTTAGCGGCTTTTTTATGTTTATGTTTATTTTGTATTTGTATAATTAGTACCGTGACTTGAAGAATTTGGACCAGAATCAAGTTAATCTATGCTTATATGCTAAAACCTAGGGACAATTACTTTTTTTAAGGCAAGGCAGCAAAGTGTAGTCCTTAGGAATTGAACTAAGGGGTATGTTTGGTGAAACTAGCTTGTAACTGGGTAGCTAGTAGCTGGTACGGGTTTAGATGTATTTAGGTGTTTGGCAGATTGGAGTTGTTAAAAAAAAGAGTAAACTGACAAAAAGCTAGGAGTTTTTTCCCAAACGCTAATTCTAGGAGCTTCTAGCTTTTGGCTTTTTCTCTCCATCTAAAAAGTTTTAAGTTGTTTTAACTATACGAAGTTTTTTATTGGATGAGAGTTTTTTCATAAAGCTAGAAGCTCCTTACCAAATATACCCTAAGGCTACCCCTTGGGTCCTAGGGACAGTTGCGTTAGTTTACCTTCACTAAAATAATTAGCTTCTGACAAATTTTTATCCAGTTAACGAAAACTGGTTACATTGATCCAAAATTATTTAATAAAAAGCTTACTCATAACTGATTATTATTACTGCATCTCATAATGAGTGATTTCAAGCATCCCTAAGAGATTGTATTCTCATTTTTCTTTACTTTTTTCTCATATACATTAAATTAATTTGGTGAAATTTGTTGCAGGCAATCTTCTTCGATCTGGTGACGTTCGAGGATTTCAGTCTATGGCTAAGATGTATACCAGGCTTGCAGCCATGCCCAAGGTAGGTTGAAACGTTTTCCACCTTATTCTTGCTTCTAGGATTTCATATCCGTATTGTACGTGATTTTGGCGATACTCCTACTTTATGGCTTTGAATACTCATTTCTTGTAAAATTCAATGGGAGATAACATTTGACTTGACGAATTAAAAGGATATGTAAACAAAGACTATAACTATTATTTAGTGTTTGGTGCTTTCAGATTTCAGACATGTATAGATAGTACACCATTCACAAACATGCTTATTCATTTACTTCATGTGACCCATAGCTCACGATTATGATCCATATACGGTTAATGAGCAGTCTATTTATAATGAGGTCAAATGAGTTAAAGAGAAAGCGTACCAAGTCACGATTGGGTGGATGTAAGTTTTAAGATAAACTACCTATATCATGTACTTATGTTTTCAGGTCACAAGAATACAACCAAGGGAATCATAAACCTATATTATGTATGTGTGTCAATGTAGCACCAAGGCTTACTGAGGGTACTATAATAACAAAAAGGTTCTGATACACACACAAGAGCTGATCAGCCATTAAACTATACGATGCATAAGAACTTCCTACGCTTTAAGAAACTTGTCAAACCAATCGCTCGCTTCTTTAACCATTGATGGTGTCATTTGATGCCCAATTCCTGCTTCTGCTATCACCTGTACAAAAGTACCCAATTTGCCCATTAATCAACCCGCTTATTTTGGTGTTATTTAAAAGCATGAAATGGTGACCAGTACCTGGAAATTAAGTGAACAATGAGCATCTTCAAAAGCCTTGCGTGTTCTGGATATTGTAACACTCAGACCTGCCATTGGGCAACGGGGATCTTCTGCACCTGTATGCATTAGAAAGCTTTGCAATGTAATCTAGTCAACTTGGAACAAAACACAAAACAAACAGTAAATATAATATAATATAAGTTGGATTAATAAGATGGTTGATTAGTTTTTACCGTTCAAAATCAACAAAGGGCGTGGTGCGATGAGTGGAACTGTATAATTTGAATCAAACTCGCCTGCTAAACCAGGGGCAATTCTGTCCCAAACCTGGTCACAGAAGTAGCAAAACATCAGCAATTTTTGGAAACATTTTAAAAGAAAAAAAAAAAAAAAAAAGACACCAGCATAACAAGTTTTAATTTATCAGATATCATCGTATCTGTCAAACTGCAAATAATTCCATTTGTAGATATTCAAATGTCATATTAGTTGCCACGTATGTTCACATTTTACATATTTGCCATTAGCCATTATTACTGAAACGTAACTTTAACAAATTATCACAATGAAACGTTTGAATTAAACTAGAATGTTAAGAGATGGGAAGAAACCTTTTCCACAACTTCTTTGTCGATGACATTCTTACCTAAGTCAATTCGTGCTTCTGAAACAAATGGAAGTCAAAACAACATAAATAATAGTGCAAAGTCCTTAACAAAGTTAAAACAACATACCATTAGGCTTTAAAACATTTTAGAAGATTGTAAGCATTTGAATAGATCTCAAGAGACTTTCAAACTATTTGATACCCATTTGAACCCATTTTTGTAAAACTCAACCCAAATTTACTCATTTCTGTTTCTATAGGTTAAGATTTCCACCTTCATACAACACGATTTAATCTACTTCATCAAATTGACTATTTTTTCATAATTCAATATCACTCAACTTTGATACATAGTAATTGGATTAATTTTCAAATATTTTACGTGGAAGTCTGCAGGGAAATTATTCAACCTTCAAATACGGGCTTGATACTGTCAACTCGTGCCTGCCATTGATCATTATCTATAGCCCATCGAAATCCCTACACAACCACATATTCCATTAACTTGTTTATTAACATCCTGATGTGTTTTTTTTTTTTTTTTTTTATTAACATCCTCATGTAAGCAACCGAAATTCTTTTTAACTGGGACACACCTGAACACCAATTATGGGGACAACCACCGAATAACGTCTGTCATAGAAGGCAGCAAACCATGCGTGCATTCCTGCGTGAACGAGCAATATATAAGCTATGAAATTCAAAATATAATGATATCCACGTTTCATGACTTTCATCGTTCTAACCTCCAAGTGATTCACCGGTTATTCCTATTCTGGATTGGTCTATATCATCTCTTTCACTAAGATAGTCTGCCAACTTTATAAGGTCCCAAACCTGTCAAACAACAAAGAAAACGCTTTTCACTTGAAAAATAAATCAAAATTTTAGCAGTGTGTTAGATAAAATAAGGCTTCAAATGTGATAAAAGTGCAGATGTATAACCGTGTCAAAAATGAATGGCATTGTATCACCTTTTTCCCATGATGAAACAAGAGCCTGCATTCGAAATATATTAAACCAGATTATGGTTAAACAAGTACATTATCTACTGTTGAAGCAACATAAAATATAACACAATAAAAATATCACTCATTATTTCTTTATCATTCAACAAAGGTGTTTGATGGTTACATCCTCATAAGTGGTGCGGTTTTTGGCACGTTCTCCATGGTAACGAGAATCAATAGCAACTGTAATATATCCACGTGAAGCATAAGCCTGAAATGCAAATCTTATCAAAAACATATCTTTGTCAACCTTTCAACAACTTATTAAAGACTAAAAAATCTCATACCTCAAGTAACGGGCGAACCCACTCTTTGCATTTATTAGTACTATGCAGAAAAACAACAGCTGGCCTTTTCGTGTTCACACTTTCTTTCATACTCAAAATGAGCACAGGCAAACGCCCTTGCTCTCCTTCCTAATACAAATCGAATAACAAGCTTCTTAATGTTTTTGTTGTATTGAGGTAACAAGTGGTTTTGGGAATTCAGTTACCTCGGTAGTTAAGTACAAGTTTTCTTCGATAAGATGTTCCTTGAAGTTGGCAATGTTTACCTTCGGACATGATTCCATTGCCTGGTAACATTCAAACAAGACAAGTTTCAACAAAGATTACATGAAAAGTAAAATTTAATTTTAAGTAATGTTCACCTCACTATGTTTTGGTGGTGGAGTTCCTTGATATAAAGGTTCCTTCACAGGTTTTGCAGGTTGTATATCAAGTGGAACTGCAAATAGCACGAACATTGAATTTGACAAAACAAATAATTGAAATCATTTCTCAATAGAACTGCAAATATCACATTTTTTTGAACGGAAATTTTGACATCGAATACTCTCATTCATTTGTCACCCACACGCACGTTCGGGCGGAAACCCGAACTGTTAAACAGGGGACATCAAACCACAATCCATACAGGCATGTGGTCGAGCGGCCGACAGTGGAGGAACTTGAACCCGATCACAGATGGAGCGGGTGGAAAACATATTAAATTTTTCATTGGCAGCAGGGGCAAACGCTAATAAAAATCTTATATTTTTGTAAAATAAAATTTATTAGAGTAAATTTTTCTTTTTCGAAATCCAGCTAGGGCGGGTGTCCCGCCCTGTCCCTACTACCCGTGGCGGACGGTAAAAACTCCCTGTAGATAGTCAATATATAGTTCAATTGGTTTAAAGAAATCAGGGGCACATCGAACCCATGATCTCTCCCTATCCCATGACTCAAGGACATGGGGTGAACCGTTGGGCTATGCCCGCAAGTTCAAACTGCAAATATCACATTAATAGGATTTTTTTTAAAACTAACTGCAAATGAAACAAGCTCAACCGGCTTCTACCCTAAAGAGTTCCATTTGACTTTCCAAAGTCAAGGGTTGACTTTTTCCTTTTGGCAAGTTAGATTAGTAACTGATTTACTCTATTATGTAGCACGAAATTGAAAATACCGCTCAGTAACAAATAGGTACCATTATTAGTTTCAATTTATATAATTTCAGTTCAAGTAGCTTAGTTGATAAATAGATTACCTTGAGCTGAACGGCGAGTACGAAGAAGTTGAAAGAAGTTAGACCGGAGCTCCGACGGTGGTGCTTCAACGGCGTCCATGAGATTATGACGGATGGTTAGAAAGTGGTGGTTGACATTTTGTGATGTGATTTTGTGTGTATATATCGTAGGAGTGTAAAAGATGATAAAAGTGGAGAAGATAATGAATGTGATGGTACGTCGTCGTAACAAAAACATGTCCCGAATTTTACGGAGAAAAATGAAATGAGAAAGAGGATAATCATATATTTTTGATTTGAAAAGAACCTTAGAAAGAAAATTAGGTATAATTTTTCTTCCACTTTCTTTCTTTTAAAAAAAAATATAGGAACATTTTTTAAAAAAAATTTCTTTCTTTTATTTTCTTTTCTTTTCAAACAAAAACTCTGGACCAGAGTGTTAATTTTAGGAGGCAACTTCACCACAAAGTGCTCTTAAGTTCGTGTTGATGGGCCGGGACAGGCCAGACGGCCCACATTGTAAACTTTCAACCCGATATACGTGGGAGGTACATTTTCGGGATAATTGTTAGAGAGCTCCCAACAGTTCATTCTTCCGAGCCGTCCACAAGTCCGCCCACCTGGGCATGGTTGGCAGTCAGTGGCGGATCCAGAAATTTTTTTCACCGGGGGCGATTTTTTTTAAAACGTAGGGATTTTTTTTTTGGCAAAATGTCGAGGTTTTGGGGCAAAATATAGAGTTTTTTGAGCAAAATTTGGATGTTTTTGAGCAAAATACGAAGGTTTTGGGGCAAAATATGAAGGGTTTGGGGCAATAAAAAATTCAACCGGGGGCAAAATCGAAAAACCAAAAAAATTTGCACTAAAATTTCGATATCCACCGGGGGCGGCCGCCCCCCTCCTTAACACTTTGGATCCACCTCTGTTGGCAGTGCGCTGCCCAGGCCTCCGTCTGTCCAACCGCTCTTTTCTATTTCTTTATCAGTCATGTTCGAGGACGGGAGTATATGTATATTCAACTTATATTTTTTGCTTGTATACTTGTACAATTAATTAATTAATTAATAGTGGGTCCCAATTTTTACGAGGAAATATGTCATTGTTGGTAGTGTTTAGTCATAAGTTAGTCCTGGTAAAGAAGTGCTGATGTGGCAGCTAGTCCTGGGGAGGAAGTATGTCACCGTTTGGAGCACTCTTACATCTCTCGAGAGAGTTTAGAACCTCCACACATATTTGCATTGCACAAGTATAACTAGCTCGAATTGAGTTCTTGATTTCTTGTGTTGGTGAGGATGAATATAACATGATACTTTAAGCCCTAACAAGTGCTGAAAATGTGAGGAATTGAATAATGTTTTTATCAATTTTTTTGATATGTTAAAATTAAATAAAGTAAAATTAATTATGTGACAATTAGGATTTGATACTTGTAAGATCTATTCAAATGCTTACAATTATAGACTTTAAAAATTGGCGTTAACCTCTGTTCGAACCTGGAACTTTATACTCGAAATTTTGGCCCCGAAACACTCTAAAATCATCAAAAATCATTATCTAACACCATAATGCAAATTGGCGTTAATCTTCAACTATAATCTTCAATCCTTGGCACAAAACCAACGAAACGGAACCCGATATTGTGAGATAATAATGTATAAACCGAGCAATATCAATATGTTTTTCCAAGATTTTTCAACTGATTATCACTTCTACAAGTTAAAATAAGTAATGCAAATTCAAAAGCTCCCTAACTGTACAATGAGTGGGATGTTACCTTGACAGTATGTGCTATATTCTACCTATCAGGTGCATGGCATGTGAATGTTATATCATTTCTTTTATACACATTTACAATTATACTATTGAGTAACTTATTACTTGATTTGTATTATTTGATCTGTGGAGACGGGAGAAATTTGTCTAGATATCTTGAAGAACGCTTGGAGTCCTGCTTGGACACTGCAGTCTGTTTGTAGGGCTATAATTGCATTAATGTCCCATCTAGAACCAGATAGCCCATTGAATTGTGATTCGGGTAAAAAAATTATATAAATGTATATCGTTTTTTTTAGCTAGGCTAATGGTTATATGTGTTTCAAGATTCTTTAGCTGAGTATTAGAATTGTGCATTGTTGTGTTAGCTACCTTTTATGTTTATTTTGTATTGTATATATAGTGAGTACTGTGACTAGAATAATGTGAACCAGAATCCAGTACGTTTATACTTATATGCTAAACCTAGGGACAGTTATGTTATTTTACCTTCCCTTAAATAATTATCACCCGAAAACTTTCTATCCAGTTAACCAAAGCTGATAACAATAATTTACTAAATAATAAATAACAATATATACTCAAAACTGATTTTTTTTTTTTTTTTTTACTGCATCTCATATAGAAAATATGTACTCAAAACTGATTATTTTTACTGATAACATTATTTTGGTGAAATTTTGTTGCAGGGAATCTTCTTCGATCTGGTGACGTTCGAGGATTTCAGTCTATGGCTAAGATGTATACCAGGCTTGCATCCATGCCCAAGAAAGGTTGAAATGTTTTCCACCTTATTCTTGCTTCTAAGATTTTATATCCCCATTGGACGTGTTTCTGGCGGTACTCCTACTTTATGAATATAAATACTTCTTATTAGATTTTGATAGGAGATAACATATGACTTGATGAATTAAAAGGAGATGTAAATAAAGAACAAGTGAGACTATACTTTTCCTTGGAGATAATTGTAATAATATGGATAAAAGAATTCAACAAACACCATTTGCATTATGCTCTAATGTTCTGTCAACAGTGAGGCCAAATGTGCCAATAAACACGGTAGAGGTCAAGGGTTCGATCCTGGCACTGTAAAAAGTCGTCGAGGGAGATTTTACCGAACCGTACGCAGAAATTACGCTCGATCCACATGCCCGTATGGATTGATGGATCGGGTCCCTGTTATGCAGTTCGGATTTCTGCCCGAAAACGCGTGTGTACGTGGAAAATAATCGGGTGGGTAGTTTTCGATCCCCGTCAGTGATTCCAAACCCAACTTTACAAAAAAAAAAAAAAAATGTAGTAACAAGGTTCTGATACACACACAGCAGTTGATCTGCCATTAAACTATATGATGCATTGAACTTTCTATGATTTGAGAAACTTGTCAAACAAATTGCTGGCTTCTTCAACCATTGATGGTGTCATTTAATGCCCAATTCTTGCTTCTGCTATCACCTGCATTTCATTTATAACCAAACACATGAAAGATATTTAAATACTTCACTATTTAGTTCAAAAGTAAATATTCAAGTGTTGGACTAGTTAAAGCAAACTACTAGCTCATGATGAGGTTAAGTAGATGAACCTTCTCTCAAAATCATTTGTTAACTAAGATTACCACATTTTATGTTCCCCTTCCGGCCTTCCTTATAATAACCATCACAAGATGGTCTATTGGTTGCCGTCTTGATATCTTCACAAGAGATCTGAGGTTTAATGAAATGTCCCGTTCATATTGATTATAAACGTTCCATATTAATTGATTTCGTTGCGAGGTTTTGACCTCTATATGAGACGTTTTTCAAAGACTGCATTCGTTTTTAAAACAAACCATAACCTTTATTTTATCGACAAGGTTAAAAAGACACCACCTAGATTATCCAGAAATGATAATCTAAAAATATCACACTTACACATTACCAATACATATTGGTTTACAATATTAATATATTACAACAAAATAAATCTCGAATGCAGTTTTAAACAATATTATACAAGCATGCTGACACCAAATCTTGTCCATATATTAGTATGCAACAGCGGAAGCTCTTAATAATTACCTGAGAATAAACATGCTTTAAACGTCAACAAAAATGTTGGTGAGTTATAGGTTTATCCTATATATTTATCAAATCATAATAATAGACCACAAGATTTCATATTTCAATATACATCCATACATAGAGATAAAAATCATTCATATGGTGAACACCTGGTAACCGACATTAACAAGATGCATATAAGAATATCCCCTATCATTCCGGAAAATCCTTCGGACATGATAAAAACGAATTCGAAGTACTAAAGCATCCGGTACTTTGGATGGAGTTCGTTAGACCCAATAGATCTATCTTTATGCTTACTTGATAATTAATAAATATAAATATATTAATAATAATAATATAATAATAATTATAATATAATTAAATCATACAAACGTGTGAATTCTTAGCTGTCGTTTACTATTCCATTCACGGACTGAAATTCGTACTCCGTTGTTACTCAGTGGCGGATAATGTGATGACCCGGGAATTTCCAACTAAATTTAAACTTAAAATTTATATAAGCTCGACATGATAAGCAAAGTCCATTAAACTGAGTCTCATAATGTTTGAACTATTTCCATGAATGCATTTGACTTTGACTATTCCCGGCGATTCATGAACAATCATTTGTAAATAAATATGTAAATACATATGTAGTTATAAAATATATATATATATATATATATATATATATATATATATATATATATATATATATATATATATATATATATATATATATATATATAAGTTTTATAATAATATTGTACTATTTCTAATAATAATATCAACCGTATTGTTATTAATAATCTATAGATACGAACATGATATATATAGATGGATTAGTATTATTATATTTAATATCATAGTTATTAGTATTAGTGTTATTAACAATCTTATGATTTCTACATTCAATATTAGTATTAATGTTATTATTAATATTAATAATTGTATTATCAATTCTGATACAAGATATAAAGATATATATATATATATATATATATAATTTATTATATATAAGTCATTATATTATTTGTATAAATATTATCATATTATTATTTGTCATTTATTATTATTAGTCTTTATTAATAAAATTATTATTAATAATATTATTATTAGTATTATTAATACTAATAAGTATTAGTATAATTATATTAGCTAGTTAACAAAAAAATAAGAATTTAATATATATATATACAGATATATAATCAAGATATATAAGCACAGTTGTATATAAATATACATCTATAAATACAAAAATATATATATAAGGAAACCTATATTGTTATTATTTATTATTATTAATAGAATTATTATTATTAATATATTTGTATTTATTATTTATTAATATTAATTATATATAAATCATATTAAATAATACAGATTAGTACGCTATCCCTATCAGATTTTTTTTATTTTTTTTCTGTCATTTTATTCTTGGCCGAAGCATATGGGTGTCGACACTACTCCAATGATTCAATTAACAACCACTACTCCAATGATTCAATTAACATCTTATTTATCATTTATATAGTTGGTATTGACTGCTAATCGAATACCATATCTGAGAACAAGAACACATTATTTTTTTTATTTTCTTCCTCTGCTCACGACCACTCTACAACCATAACACAAATTCGAATCAATCTTCCAAAAATAATAATGCAGTGTTGTTGGAAACCTTTCACTTAAACTATCTGCAAATTTCTAGCCTCCAATTCCTCTCCTTGATTTCAAATTCGTAAGTCAAAGTTTTAAATTCTAAAAGGCAACCCTTGGGTTCATCCTTAAATTCGAATCCTAGTTGATGATTCTGGATAAATTGATGATACTTGAAGTTTCTAACAACGATTTACTACCTATCTTATTTTGTAACCATAGCCTAGAAAGGTCCAAAACTCAAAATCAATTTATTTTTTTCTCTTGAAACCGTCGGACAGCAGCAGCTGTTATGCTGCTATTTTTTTTATTTTATCTGTTTGTTCAATTGAGATACCAGTTACAAACATTTAGGTTCGTTATAAAAATCTTATCACAAATTCGTACAGCAAATGAATTCCATCCCTGATCGAATTGTTACATGAAGAAGAAACAGTTTATGTCTTAATAAATAAATACGGGTGTTAAACATAACAGAAAAGCAGGCCGGTGCAGATGGTTATTGTGACAACCCGAAAATTTCCAACCAAATTTAAACTTTAATCTTTATATGTTTCCGACACGATAAGCAATATTTGTTAAGTTAAATTTCAAGAATTTTAAACTATGTTCATACATTCATTCAACCTCGACCAAGTTCCAACGATTCACGAACCATTAAACGAATATGATTATATATGTATATGTGTATATATATTATAACTTAAAACGTAAACAAAATATTAGATTAAATACTTTATATGATTGTATCTGTTTCAAAATGTTTATCAATGGAATTAGAAGATAAGATCAAATGATTGAATTATCAGATATATTGAATTATGATTACAAGTCTCTGTTGAAAGGCCCACGTTGATTTGAGAAATCTTTCCATTTTAACAATATTCGGAAAATGGTAAAGTGATTTATAAATAAGAACAAATTGTCAATCATTGAGAACTAGACAAAGGATAGTGGAAGATTGAATCTCATAAAGACTCGATTGATCTATTTAGTTTCAAACGTACAAAAACGTTTTCAGTTTAAAAAGAACTTTATTATTAAAACTTATATAACTTTTATAAATATCTAGAACCACTTTTGACAACTCATTACTTAACTAGTATGATAAAGATAACGATATTTATATTTTATTTTATATATATAACGATTTAAATTAATATTATATATATTTATACGCTTATTATACGTACATAGTTTTATACTTTTACTATACTTAAACTTTACCTTTACTTTATTTTTACTTTACTTTAACTTTAATAATTCACTTTAATAATTCATACTTTAATAATTCACTTTAATAATTCATACTTTAATAATTCACTTTAATAATTCATACTTTAATAATTCACTTTAATAATTCAAAAATCTATTATAAATAGAATTCAATAGGTTTCATTATTTCATAGAAACTTGAAAATATTTTTCTCTAAACTCTCTCAATCGATTTACATATATATATTTACTCCGTATTATTTCAAGATATTATTAGTATACATAAAATATTACGACGGAGTGCTGTCCGAGTGATTTCGAAATTGTTTTTCGAGTGGGATAGGATTAAGGAAATTATGGGTTATAGCTATGGAGGTGATTGAGTATGGTTCATGGGTATGCTCGTGAGGTCAATATAGTGTTTATCATTTCCGTTGCGTCTACGTACCTTTCCTGCAATATTGAATCTCAATATTGATACGTGAGTACTCATAATTTAACTTTTACATACTAATAGTGTATCCCTGACTAGTGCTCGAGTATTTAGGATTATGCATGCTAGTACTTTTGATATTGCCCTTAGACAGGTTAGGTTGAATGTTGAATTAGTTACACTTGCGGTTGAGATAAGGTATAAGATATGCATGTTCTTGGAAAGCTAGAGAAAAATTAAGAACTTTTTCTTTAGATATCGAATGGTTTCGATGAACGGATTAGAAGTTATAATCAATTGAATTTTCGATATTTTTATTAAAAATGATTATTATTATCGTCGTTTTTATCACCGTTCTAGTTTTATCTTATTATTATCATTATTATTATCTTTATCAATAAAAGAGATTTATCATTAAAAATTGTTATTTTTTTTATTATTACTATCGTTATTATCGTTAAAGTTATAATTAGTATTATTATTATTATCCAATTATTATTATTATTATTGGTATTATTATTATTATTATTATTATTATTATTATTATTATTATTATCATTATTAATATATATATATCATTATTTAAAAATGGTTATTGTTATTGTTATTATTATTATTACTATATTATCATTAAGATAATTATTAGTATTATCGTTAATAATGTTATAGTAACTATCATTATTAATATTAGTGTAATTAAAACAAATATTTGTAACACCTAATTATTTTGATTACTATTATTATCATTATTATGAACACGATATAAAAGACGATTAAAAGCTATTAAACGAAACGATTAGGAAATAATGGGTAAGAGTATCATGATGAAATTAAAATGTTATAAGATATTGATTTAGATAAAATTATCGTTCTTATTATTTTTATCATTACTATTATTAAAAGTATCGTTAGTATTAAAACTATCATTTTAACAAAAATTATCATTTTAATAGAAATGTCATTGTTACTATAAAATATCATTATTATTATTATTTTAAATAGAATTATTATTTTAAAGATAATATTAAAAATTATCGTAAATATTAAAGTTATCATAATTAGAATTATCGTTTTATCTAATGTCATCTTAGTAATTATAAATATTGATATTTTTATAATAATAATTATTATTACAAAATAATACAACTTTTACTTACTATCATTATAGATATTATTTTATCAAATAAATATGTGATACAAACATATTTTACTACGTGTAATAACTTACTTTAATAATACCTATCATATTATCTTTATGATATTAAATGAACCCTATAAATTTTATTACTTAATATATATATATAAGTATATTTTATTATATAAATTTAATATAAAATTTTATTTATTAATAAATAAATTATATTATTTACTCTAATAAATCTTTTAAAAATATTTAAAAATATAAAACAACGATATTTAAACTATATATTAATCATGTATAGATTTTTGGAAATTATTTTGAGTCAAATTTACTTTTGTTAACTTTTGCATATTAGTCTCGAGCATTAGGATTGTGGTACACTATGACTTGACCTAATTTGTTAGACAAATATTGACCAACACATAAATATATATAATTAATTTAGGTTCGTGAATCCGAGGCCAACCTTGCACTTGTTCAATGACGTTATATGTATTTTACTACGAAATACAGTATGGTGAGTTTCATTTACCTTTTTACCCTTTATATTTTTGGGACTGAGAATACATGCGCTTTTATAAATGTTTGACGAAATAGACACAAGTAATTGAAACTACATTCTATGGTTGAATTATCGAAATCGAATATGCCCCTTTTTATTAAAGTCTGGTAATCTAAGAATTAGGGAACAGACACCCTAATTGACGCGAATCCTAAAGATAGATCTATTGGGCCTAACAAACCCCATCCAAAGTACCGGATGCTTTAGTACTTCGAAATTATATCATGTCCGAAGGAGGATCCCGGAATGATAGGGGATATTCTTATATGTATCTAGTTAATGTCGGTTACCAGGTGTTCACCATATGAATGATTATTTTGTCTCTATGCATGGGACGTATATTTATGAGAACTGGAAATGAAATTCTTGTGGTCTATTAAAATGATGGAAATAAATGATTATGATAAACTAATGAACTCACCAACCTTTTGGTTGACACTTTAAAGCATGTTTATTCTCAGGTGTTAAAGAAATCTTCCGCTGTGCATTGCTCATTTTAAAGATATTACTTGGAGTCTTTCATAGCATATTTCGAAGAACGTTGCATTCGAGTCATTGAGTTCATCAAAGATTATTATTAAATCAATTTATAGTTAGATAGTGGATATTATGAAATGGTATGCATGCCTCTCAATTTTTGATGTAAAGAAAGATTGTCTTTTAAAAACGAATGCAATGTTTGTAAAATGTATCATATAGAGGTCAAATACCTCGCAATGTAATCAACTATTGTGAATCGTTTATAATGTATATGAACGGGTCCTTTCAGTTGGTATCAGAGCGGTGGTCTTAGCGAACCAGGTCTGCATTAGTGTGTCTAACTGATAAGTCGATATGATGCATTAGTGAGTCTGGACTTCGACCGTGTCTGCATGTCAAAAGTTTTGCTTATCATTTTGTGTCAAAAATTAACTACTTATCATCCTCAGGAAATTACCTGCTTATCATTTTTAGTCTAAGACACGTCTTGCTACATTGATTGCATGAATAGTGTATAGACAAAAATTCATATCTTAGCATATCTGCTAAATCATATCTTATCGTATCTGTTACTTTAAACTTTGCCTGACATATCCCGCAAAGTCCTCCGTAATCTACGAAATCTTTTGATCTATATATATATATATATATATATATATATATATATATATATATATATATATATATATATATATATATATATATATATTCTATATATATATATATATATATATATATTCTATGTAATTAGAATACCATCCGTTAGCCAAAATCATTTAATATCAAAAAAAAAAAAATCCTTTATCCAATCGTACGAAATGGAATTCGTCATCAGTTCAAGTCACTCAGATTCCGAAATGGAATCCCATTCAAGCTCCGAAAGCAGTGTGACCGGAATAGATCAACCAATCAGTCATCACCTATTCTGGATGAATTGGGGATGGGTTCGTAGCCTCCTCAATCATTGGAAACAAGAAGAAGGCGATCCTTTCCATCCACCACATTGCCCTCTTGGCAAAGAACCTGAAGCACTTACCAGAGAACCTGTTCGAGACACCATTTTCTCTCTCATTTCCAGGGTATCTCGTCACGATTATATACTACATCAAATTCTAGATTTTATTTATCCGCTCGTTCCGACCGACAATCATCCTGGAATAATAGAAGAAGTCAACGAACTTCGCTCTCGGGTAGTGGCTTTGGAGAATATGGTGCAGAGATTACAAACACCAGCAGCAGCACCAGTAGCATAACCAGTACCACCATCATCAACGCCAACAGTACCATTACCACCTCCAACCACAACCGCGTCGTAAACCTCAACTTCACAATCTGTCCCACGAGCATCAACGTCATACGCACCATAGATACCAAGGAGTACCAACAACAATAACTGACGAAGTATTAATTCATAAATTCATTGGAGAAACATTCTGCGGCGATTATGTAATCTCTAAAGTCTTAGAGATTATCTAATCTAGCCCTAACCATAAATCAGTTAAGCAAACCAAAAATGATAGAAGGAAGAGTAGAAACCCTGACAAAAATGGTGTGTGATTAACAAGCTAAACTTGCTTTACCAACAGCATCAGCAGTACCGTCAGAGTTACCAGCATCGTCAGTACAGTCAACATCCGAATCAACAACACCGATAACATCACAAACTCCGTCAGTTCAAGAATCACTGTGGACATCATTACGAATCAATAACGTGTATATTGTATCAACGAGTTATGAAGAATTAACTCATTCCCTCTCAAGAAATTATATGTATATTATATATATATATATATATTTTGAAATAAATCTTTCCGTGCTAAACTATTGTGTGTGAATCTTATCTACTCGGTTAATTCATATTACAAATATGCAATAATGTACGTCCTTCGGCCGCAACTTAACCAGCGTTAACTACAATCTCTGTCGCAATTCAACAAATTCCAATTCATAATAAATCAAGTATATATTTGATTTTACACTTTCATCATCGATGTACCCGAAACTTTTCAGATAATATCATTCGTACTTTGCGAAATTCACAAGAATTCCACGAACCGAACATCATACATCAATAAATAACGAAGTATTGATTCATAATTTCAACGTCATTAAAGAAATACTGCGTAAAAGTTATGTACTTTTTAAAGCCTTTAGGGATTATTAAATTCTAGTTTCAACTGTAAATCAAATGAGTTTAATTTAACATTAACTCATTAAATCTATGTTACATCTGAATAAAATATACATATATATTTTCATAAAGACTGTAATAAAATTCTTTTGTACAAAATATTAATTGTGAAATTTTTTTTTCAACGGGTAGGTAATACCCGAGAGATATATATAAATTCACAATTAATATGTTACATTCTTCGAATCAGATTAAGCAAATTATATTAATATGTTACATTCTTCGAATCAGATTAAGCAAATTATCAATTATACTTCCTACTTTCACAATAATATACATTCTTTCATAGAAATCAAAACAACCATACTCATTCAAACCCAATTACATATTCTGCTTTTAAAATCTCAGAATTCAATTTGAGATATAACCGGTACCATCACTTTTAGATTCCTACATCTTTCAAAGCTATACTTTGACTTCAAAAGTGTGGTAGAACATCAAATGTATACAAACGATTACAATCTGTGTTCAAACCCTTCGAAAATCTCTGAAGACACTTCAAATAATGAACAATCGAGATGATGATCCAACCACATATTACCCACAGTTATGTACTTAAAAAGCTCTCGAAACCAAAGTCATAATTCAACACATATCTGTGTCAGATCTTTTGGCATTTATTAGCAAAAATAACCTTGCAATTCCTTTACAAAGTAGCAAATTATATCACAGCTCCAGCAAGAAAACTTCAATTTTTTCATTCGGAGTAGCCTTATCATAATTTTGATATATGTGATTACCCTTTTGTTACCGGAGAACCTTTCATATTCCACCACATTAGCAATAAACTTACCAACAACTTCACTGATCTTGGGCATTCTGAAGAATCTTTATATTTATCGAAACCTCATCATTTACTCATCTGCCTCTTGTAACGAGAATTGCGATACGAATCATTGGGAATTAGCAATCAGTATTTTGAAATCTCACAGCATGTTGACGCCAACAGTTATACATAACGTCTATTTCCAAGGCTTACATACTTCGAATGTGAAGTTTCTGAAAAACACTCTGAACCGCGAACTAGTTCTCAAAATGCTGATGAAGCAACAAAAACTGTAAACGACCTTAGCAGTAAAAAGTTTGATGATAAAGATTAGTGTATTAACAAAGCTCAGAAATAGAGAAGTTTTGGAACTGGAAAACGGATTGAGCAAAGTATGAAGGAGGCTGTGGACAAATCACAAAGACTGAACCTGCCTTCAAAGAATCCAAATGATTCAGTGTCTGCTGAAGTCATTAACGAATACCTTGCTCCTGACACTAAACCCTTACAGACAATATTCTTCATCATCCTCTGATATTAGAAATTCTAAGATATCATCGTATCTTTCATTATAAATATCCTCCATATTTCTGAAGATATTTCCATAACTATTCTTATCTGGAATCATTTATCTCTTTGCACTATCTGTATTACATCAAAAAGGAAACTGTTTAGTTCCTATACTCTGTAAACCTTTGAGTTTAAAATAAGAATGTTTTTGAAGTAGTGTTGGAAACTGAAGCATGAGTTAGTATAATATAATGACACTTGATCAACGTGATTATATTACAGTAATTTATGCTGAGTTTCTAAATGGAACTTGATGATTCACAGATCATAACATCATCATGTGCCATGTTATATGACTCTTGTATTCTATTTAACCTCTAAAATATCAAGAAAATATTTCTTGATGATTCGGCCTTTTCCAAGGTATTCTAGTAATTTGACAAGTCAAGATCGTGCCATCACAATTTCCTTCCTAGAACATTAACAATGTTCATTCTGAAATTCATATCTGTGAATTCTGGACCATTACAAGCGGTGCTTAATCGCAAGAAGAAGAAACGAAAGGATAAAACTCCGAAATAGAAATTGGGGTATAAATTGCAGCAAATAAAAGAGAGCATTAACTGTGGATGACAATGATTATAGAAGATAGAAACAGAGACTTTGAAATATAAGGGAAGATATAAAGCCCAACGACAAACCAAAAATTATAAACCATATATATCGATGCATATAGCAATATAAAGACACGGGAGAACTAGAAACACTATAAACCCAAGAGTATAGTAGAAGTAAATAGATTCTTTCGGCGGTAGATGAAAAAGAAGAATGACCGATATGAAAGTTATAAGTATATCGAGAATCAGAACTGGATGGAGCATATTGATGAATACTTTAAAATATGAGTTGAGGGGGAAAGAATAGAAGGTGATGAAACATGACTAGGAACTTAGAAATCAACAAATTTAACTCACACAATGACGGAATAAGTGAATCAAACCCTCTAGTGAATAGGTTAAGTTTTTTTTTGGATTAATTTAGTCATACCACAACTAAATCAAGTGTGATTAGATCAACACCTAGAGCTATTATTCACCACCTGGGTGATTTGGGTTGAGAGAGAATCGGAGGAACTTACCAGATCTGAGTGTGTGTAACAAATGAGAGGCTTAACCTAAAATGAAGAACATAAGACTTTATATACCCCTGCTGTTGACTCACCCGTACGATTCATCCATCACACATACGAGTTGGCTTCATCAGCCGTACGGGTGATCACTCACTTGTGTCTTCTCATTTAGGTTGTAATTGTGACTTAGCTCAGCATCAACCGTGCGTATGAGCCTGTCAGCCGTACTAGTGAGGCTTCACTCGTACGTCTAACTAAGTCTAACATAGTCAAACATCTAAATCTTGTTCTTGCAGTTCCTGTAACCACATACAAACACGTATAGGATAATAACGAGCAATCATGGTGGCCTGTAAACTGTTGTACCTGCAATGGATGTGGGTAGATGTCTAGGGACTTGCATAAAATGCATCAACAGAAGGTGTGAGTTGTAAGGAAACGAAGGAGGTGAATTTATAAGAAAATCTCCGACAGAACAATTAAAATGGACGATCACATTTAAAGCGGATCCTAATTCCCTTGATTAAAGGAGAGTCAAATCTTATTAAGAAGATTTTCTTCAAATCCCTTGAAATCTGGGAATCAATCATATCTACGTCAAATGATAAGATGAATTTACACTTACTCATTTCACTCTTCTATGTTAGCTTCATTCGTACTCTTCATATAAATGGATTGTTTATCCAAATTATTCGCTGATGATAAAACTCTAATTTTTAGCCTGTATGCATCATGAAAACATACTTATTATCATTCACGACCTTTTCACTCAAATTTCGGGACGAAATTTCTTTAACGGGTAGGTACTGTGACAACCCGAAAATTTCCAACCAAATTTAAACTTTAATCTTTATATGTTTCCGACACGATAAGCAATATTTGTTAAGTTAAATTTCAAGAATTTTAAACTATGTTCATACATTCATTCAACCTCGACCAAGTTCCAACGATTCACGAACCATTAAACGAATATGATTATATATGTATATGTGTATATATATTATAACTTAAAACGTAAACAAAATATTAGATTAAATACTTTATATGATTGTATCTGTTTCAAAATGTTTATCAATGGAATTAGAAGATAAGATCAAATGATTGAATTATCAGATATATTGAATTATGATTACAAGTCTCTGTTGAAAGGCCCACGTTGATTTGAGAAATCTTTCCATTTTAACAATATTCGGAAAATGGTAAAGTGATTTATAAATAAGAACAAATTGTCAATCATTGAGAACTAGACAAAGGATAGTGGAAGATTGAATCTCATAAAGACTCGATTGATCTATTTAGTTTCAAACGTACAAAAACGTTTTCAGTTTAAAAAGAACTTTATTATTAAAACTTATATAACTTTTATAAATATCTAGAACCACTTTTGACAACTCATTACTTAACTAGTATGATAAAGATAACGATATTTATATTTTATTTTATATATATAACGATTTAAATTAATATTATATATATTTATACGCTTATTATACGTACATAGTTTTATACTTTTACTATACTTAAACTTTACCTTTACTTTATTTTTACTTTACTTTAACTTTAATAATTCACTTTAATAATTCATACTTTAATAATTCACTTTAATAATTCATACTTTAATAATTCACTTTAATAATTCATACTTTAATAATTCACTTTAATAATTCAAAAATCTATTATAAATAGAATTCAATAGGTTTCATTATTTCATAGAAACTTGAAAATATTTTTCTCTAAACTCTCTCAATCGATTTACATATATATATTTACTCCGTATTATTTCAAGATATTATTAGTATACATAAAATATTACGACGGAGTGCTGTCCGAGTGATTTCGAAATTGTTTTTCGAGTGGGATAGGATTAAGGAAATTATGGGTTATAGCTATGGAGGTGATTGAGTATGGTTCATGGGTATGCTCGTGAGGTCAATATAGTGTTTATCATTTCCGTTGCGTCTACGTACCTTTCCTGCAATATTGAATCTCAATATTGATACGTGAGTACTCATAATTTAACTTTTACATACTAATAGTGTATCCCTGACTAGTGCTCGAGTATTTAGGATTATGCATGCTAGTACTTTTGATATTGCCCTTAGACAGGTTAGGTTGAATGTTGAATTAGTTACACTTGCGGTTGAGATAAGGTATAAGATATGCATGTTCTTGGAAAGCTAGCGAAAAATTAAGAACTTTTTCTTTAGATATCGAATGGTTTCGATGAACGGATTAGAAGTTATAATCAATTGAATTTTCGATATTTTTATTAAAAATGATTATTATTATCGTCGTTTTTATCACCGTTCTAGTTTTATCTTATTATTATCATTATTATTATCTTTATCAATAAAAGAGATTTATCATTAAAAATTGTTATTTTTTTTATTATTACTATCGTTATTATCGTTAAAGTTATAATTAGTATTATTATTATTATCCAATTATTATTATTATTATTGGTATTATTATTATTATTATTATTATTATTATTATTATTATTATTATCATTATTAATATATATATATCATTATTTAAAAATGGTTATTGTTATTGTTATTATTATTATTACTATATTATCATTAAGATAATTATTAGTATTATCGTTAATAATGTTATAGTAACTATCATTATTAATATTAGTGTAATTAAAACAAATATTTGTAACACCTAATTATTTTGATTACTATTATTATCATTATTATGAACACGATATAAAAGACGATTAAAAGCTATTAAACGAAACGATTAGGAAATAATGGGTAAGAGTATCATGATGAAATTAAAATGTTATAAGATATTGATTTAGATAAAATTATCGTTCTTATTATTTTTATCATTACTATTATTAAAAGTATCGTTAGTATTAAAACTATCATTTTAACAAAAATTATCATTTTAATAGAAATGTCATTGTTACTATAAAATATCATTATTATTATTATTTTAAATAGAATTATTATTTTAAAGATAATATTAAAAATTATCGTAAATATTAAAGTTATCATAATTAGAATTATCGTTTTATCTAATGTCATCTTAGTAATTATAAATATTGATATTTTTATAATAATAATTATTATTACAAAATAATACAACTTTTACTTACTATCATTATAGATATTATTTTATCAAATAAATATGTGATACAAACATATTTTACTACGTGTAATAACTTACTTTAATAATACCTATCATATTATCTTTATGATATTAAATGAACCCTATAAATTTTATTACTTAATATATATATATAAGTATATTTTATTATATAAATTTAATATAAAATTTTATTTATTAATAAATAAATTATATTATTTACTCTAATAAATCTTTTAAAAATATTTAAAAATATAAAACAACGATATTTAAACTATATATTAATCATGTATAGATTTTTAGAAATTATTTTGAGTCAAATTTACTTTTGTTGACTTTTGCATATTAGTCTCGAGCATTAGGATTGTGGTACACTATGACTTGACCTAATTTGTTAGACAAATATTGACCAACACATAAATATATATAATTAATTTAGGTTCGTGAATCCGAGGCCAACCTTGCACTTGTTCAATGACGTTATATGTATTTTACTACGAAATACAGTATGGTGAGTTTCATTTACCTTTTTACCCTTTATATTTTTGGGACTGAGAATACATGCGCTTTTATAAATGTTTGACGAAATAGACACAAGTAATTGAAACTACATTCTATGGTTGAATTATCGAAATCGAATATGCCCCTTTTTATTAAAGTCTGGTAATCTAAGAATTAGGGAACAGACACCCTAATTGACGCGAATCCTAAAGATAGATCTATTGGGCCTAACAAACCCCATCCAAAGTACCGGATGCTTTAGTACTTCGAAATTATATCATGTCCGAAGGAGGATCCCGGAATGATAGGGGATATTCTTATATGTATCTAGTTAATGTCGGTTACCAGGTGTTCACCATATGAATGATTATTTTGTCTCTATGCATGGGACGTATATTTATGAGAACTGGAAATGAAATTCTTGTGGTCTATTAAAATGATGGAAATAAATGATTATGATAAACTAATGAACTCACCAACCTTTTGGTTGACACTTTAAAGCATGTTTATTCTCAGGTGTTAAAGAAATCTTCCGCTGTGCATTGCTCATTTTAAAGATATTACTTGGAGTCTTTCATAGCATATTTCGAAGAACGTTGCATTCGAGTCATTGAGTTCATCAAAGATTATTATTAAATCAATTTATAGTTAGATAGTGGATATTATGAAATGGTATGTATGCCTCTCAATTTTTGATGTAAAGAAAGATTGTCTTTTAAAAACGAATGCAATGTTTGTAAAATGTATCATATAGAGGTCAAATACCTCGCAATGTAATCAACTATTGTGAATCGTTTATAATGTATATGAACGGGTCCTTTCAGTTATAGGGTGTGGTGCGTGAACGGGAGGTCTCGGGTTCGAGCCTTGTGGGTGGCAACTTTTATTTTTGAGCATTTTGAGGTAGTTTTACAAAAACTAAATATCTTTATTATTATTATTATTATTATTATTGTTATTATATTTAGAATCATGATTTTTATCATTCTTATTATTATTATGATTTTAATTGTTATTGTTATTATTAGTTATTATCATTATTATTATTATTATTAGAAGTATTATTAATTAAGTATTATAAATTTTATTATTATTATTACTAATACATGTATTAATACTATTATGATGATTATGACTACTATTATTATTTACATAAGTATAAACAATAATAATATCATTAGTAATATTCTTATAAGTATTGTTATTATTAAAAAAAAAAACAAAACCTTTATCATATAGATCATTTGTTGTTATTAATATGAGTATGATTAGGATTATTAGTATTATGAAAATATTACTAGTTATCATTAATCTCAATGATATTAGTATTAGTATCACTTTGATAACTATTACTATTACTATTATTATTATTATTATTATTATTATTAAAATGTATCATTATTATTAACAGTATAAGTATCATTAAAATTAACATTTTATATAAAATTTTCCTAATTATTATTATTATCGAAACTAATAGTATTATTACCTTTACTTGTTATTTTCATAAAGTTAACTAGCAAATGATATTTATATATTAATATACTTAATATACATCATAAAACTATATTAATATCTTATTTATAAAAATATATAAAATGAATATACTTAATAAGATATATAATTTATTAATATAAAAATTATATTACTAATAATAATGTACATATTTGTCTGATTACAAGGATACGTTTTAATATATATACAAATGATTTAGGTTCGTGAATCCGAGGCCAACCCTGCTTTATTCAAATGTCGTCATATGTATTTTTACTACAAAATACAGTACTGTGAGTTTCATTGATCCCCTTTTACTCTTTACATTTTTGGGCTGAGAATACATGCAAATGCTTTATTAACTGTTTTACAATATTTATATGCGTGAGTTTCATTTGCTCCCTTTTATTCTTTACATTTTTGGGCTGAGAATACATGCAAATGCTTTAATAACTGTTTTACAATATTTATATGCGTGAGTTTCATTACTCCCATTTTAAATGTTTTTCAATATATATTTTTGGGACTTAGAATACATGCGCTGCTTTTATAACTGTTTTACGAAATAGACACAAGTAATCAAAACTACATTCTATGGTTGGATTATTAAATCGAATATGCCCCTTTTTAGTCTGGTAATCTAAGAATTAGAGAACAGACACCCTAATTGACGCGAACTCTAAAGATAGATCTATTGGGCCCAACGAGCCCCATCCAAAGTACCGGATGCTTTAGTACTTCGAAATTTATATCATGTCCGAAGGAGGATCCCGGAATGATGGGGATATTCTTATATGCATATTGTTAATGTCGATTACCAGGTGTTCAATCCATATGAATGATATTTTTGTCTCTATGTATGGGACGTATGTTTATGAGAATTGGATATATGAAATCTTGTGGTCTATTAAAATTATGAAATGATTATTTATGCTAAACTAATGAACTCACCAACCTTTTGGTTGACACTTTAAAGCATGTTTATTCTCAGGTATGAAAGAAATCTTCCGCTGTGCATTTGCTCACTTTAAAGATATTACTTGGAGTCATTCATGACATATTTCAAAAGACGTTGCATTCGAGTCGTCGAGTTCATCAAGATTATTATTAAGATAATTATAATTAGATATATTATGAAATGGTATGCATATCGTCAATTTTCGATGAAAGGAAGTTTGTCTTTTCAAAATGAATGCAATGTTTGTAAAATGTATCATATAGAGGTCAAGTACCTCGCGATGTAACCAATTATTGTGAATCGTTTGTAATCGATGTGGACTCTGTCCGGATGGATTAGGACGGGTCTTTACAGTTGGTATCAGAGCGGTGGTCTTAGCGAACCATGTCTTGCATTAGTGAGTCTAACTGATAATCGTTAGGATGCATTAGTGAGTCTGGACTTCGACCGTGTCTGCATGTCAAAAATTTTGCTTATCATTTCGTGTCAAAAATTACCTGCTTATCATTCTTAGATAATCACTTGCTTATCATTCTTAGTCTAGACACATCTTACTGCATTGATTGCATGAATAGTGTATAGACAAAATTCATATCTTAGCGTATCTGTTATTGTTACCTTTGCCTGACAGCTTCCGTAGATTCCTCCGTAACTTATGGGATTTTAGTATTATATATGCATATGTAAATTATGTATTTCAGGGTACTAATCTACACCCTATAATCTGTTTCTTATTGAAAATCCTTCAGCTAATCGTACGAGATGAATCCCTCAACCAGTTCGAGTCCCTCAGATTCCGATAGCCATCCCGATAGTTATTCCGACAGTTATTACGACATGGATGTTCACCTGAGCTCCGAAAGCATGCGTCACTAGAATGAATCAACCAATCATCCATCCCCAATTTATCTGATGAGTTCGTAGTCGACTTAATCAAGGGAGACAAGAAGAAGGTGATCCTTTCCATCAACCGAAATCACCTCTTGGCGATGAACCTGAAGCACTTACCGGCGAACCTATTCGAAACACCATTTTCTCTCTCATTCCCAGAGTACCTCGTCACGATTAAATACTATCTCAAATTCTAAACCTTATTCATCTGCTCGTTCCGACCGACAATCATCCCGGAATAATAGAAGAAGTTAGCGAACTTCGCGCTCGAGTAATCAATTTGGAGAATATGGTGCAAAATCTACCAGCTTCAGCAACATCACCGGCACCAACAGTATCACCAACATCAATACTAGTACCACCAACAACCCAAGTATCAACAATCCATGCCTCAACATCTCATTCTGTATCTCAAGCATAATCATCGTTCTACATGACGTCTATATCATATATCTTCGTTCTATATGACGATTATGTAATCTCTAATGTTTTAGAGATTATATATTCTTGATCTAACGGTAAATCAAATGAGTTTAATATCATATTGACTCATTAAATCCATGATTAAATCTGAAGAAAATATATATGTAAGTATATTTTCATAAAGATTGTAATTAAAAATTCTTTCGTACAAACTGTTAATGTTGAAAATATTTTAACGGGTAGGTAATACCCGAGGAATATTCAGATTTCACATTAATAAGTATACTGTGCATTCTTCCAAATCTAATTCAATAGTAATTTACGATCTTATTTACAACCACCGATATACGTATCCGTTCACCACAGAATAACCATTTTCATTCAATTTCATATTTGGATTTTGATCTATCAGAATCCAACAAGTGGCATAATGAAGAAAACACTGGACAAAATAAAACTTGTTAGAAACAAACAAATTAACTACTAGGAAAATGTTGTTAAGAATCCACGCTAACTGTTCCTAGCTAATTGTTCCTAGCTAACTGATTACATTTTATTTATCGCAATTTATTTATCGCAATTTACATTCTCGCAATTTTATTTATCGTCATTTAATTTCTGTTATTTATTTTTACGCACTTTAAATATCGGGACACGTATACAAGGTTTTGACATATCATATCGACGCATCTATATATATTATTTGGAATAACCATGGACACTCTATATGCAGTAATGCGGGAGTTAGCTATACAGGGTTGAGGTTATTCTACAATAAGATATATACTTTGAGTTGTGATCGAGTCTGAGACGTATACGGGTCACGACACGTATTAATTAATTGGAATATATAATATATTAAACTATATATAAATTATTGGACTGTCAACTATGAATTATCGACTGTGGACTAAAAACATTGGACAATTAAAATGAATTAAAATATTAATTATAATCTATGAAACTAAACAATTCTTCAAGTTTGCCACTTGATTTCATCTTAAACCTCATTTGTATCTTGACGATCATAATCTGCATTCAAACCTTTCATGATTCTTGAAAACACCTCAATCGAGAGGATGAACTAACCACACTGCATCTACGAAAGAAAAGATTGATGCACCTGAAAACACTCAGAACCTGAGTAAATGTTTAATACGTATATGCGCTAGCTTCTTTGGCGTTGTTATTACCGAAAATAACTTTGCGATCCCTTTTCAAAGTAGCCAATTTTGTCACAGCTCCAGCAAGTCAACTTCGACTTTTCATTCGAAGTAACCTTACTATAATCCTGATATATACGATTACCCTTTTGATACCGGAGAATTCTTTTATATTCCACCATATTACCAGCAGACGTACCAACAACCTCGTTGCTTCTTGGCTTAAATCTCTCTGACAAATCATTATATTTATTCATTGAAACCCCATTATATAATCATCCGCATCTTGTAACGAGAACTGCCGTACCAATTACCGGGAATCAGCAATCAGTACTTTGAAAACTCACAGCATATCTACATCAATAGTTATATGTATGATATTTATCTCTTAGAATTATGATATCTCATTCTGAAATTCTGAAAAAAAAAAAAAAAAAAACACTCAGTCACAAATCAATACTCTGAATGTTGAAAAAGCTGAATGAAGCAGCAGAAACTATAGACAACCGTAAACGACCTTAATCATCGGAAGTTGATGATAAAGAATAGTATGTTGGAAAAGCTCAGAAAAGTTGGAACTGAAAGAGAAAAAAAACGGATTGAGCTAACCGTGAAGGAGACCAAGGACAAATACAAGGACCAAACCCTATATTCAAAGAATCCAGATATTTCTGGATCCTTTGAAATCTTTAGAGAATATCTTGCCCCGAAGTCATGGTAAAATCTTGCAAAAAATCTTTCTCCATCAACCACCGAACTTAGATATTCCAAAATATCATCATCAATATCTTCGATATTTCTGAGGATATTTTCATAAATATTCTAGTCCGAAATTATATACCTTTTCGTGCTTCCTGTGTATCATTATATTGGAAAACTCTCAATAGAAAATTTAGTACCGAAACACGAATTATACGAAACTATGAAGGAAGCCGTGGACAAATCACAAAGAATAAGTTTGACTTCAAAGAATCCAAATGATTCAATGTCTGCTAAAGTATTTAGTGAATATCTTGCTCCTTACTCTAAACCCTTGTAGACAATAGTCTCTATCATCCTCTGATCTTAGATATTCCGAGATATTATCGTATCTTTCATTATAAATATCCTCCATATTTCTGGAGATATTTTATAACTATTCTTATCTGAAATCATTAATCTCTTCGTGTTATCAGTATTACATCATATAGAAACTGTTAGTTTCTATATTCTGTAAACTTTCGAGCTTAAAATATGAATATTATTGAAGTAATGTTGGAAACTGATGCATGAGTTAGTATAATATAATGACACTTGATCAACGTGATTATATTACAGTAAGTCATGATGAGTTTCTAAATGGAACATGATGATTCACAGATTATAACATCATCATGTGCCATGTTACATAACTCTTTCATTCTGCTTAACTTCTGAACATATCAAGAAAATATATTCTTGATAGTTTTATTCTCAGTGATTCAGGTAATTTGACAAAACAAATAGTGCTACTACCTTTCCTTTCTACCTTGTATATTATGATAATTCGAAACTCCATACCTATGAATTCTGGACCGTTACTTGCGAAAAGTAAACAAAAGCATTAAGCTCCAAAATAGAAAGGGGGTATAAATCGCAGCAAATAAGAGAGCGCGTTAACTGTGGATGACAATAATTATAGGAGACAGAAGCAGGGACATTGAATTATAAGGAGAAGATATAAAACTCAATAACAACACAGAAGTTACAAACTATGGATATTAATACGAATAGCAATATAAAGGCACGGCGTAATTAAGAATAGTATCATCCTAAGATAATAGTAGAAGTAAACAGATTCTTCTGGTGGAAGATTAAAAAGAAGGATGACAGAAATGTAATTAGGAAAATATCAAAGATTAGAACTGGATGAAGCATTTTCAAAATCTTTTAAAAGTAAGAATTAAAAATGAAAATATAGGAATGATGAAAATATTGGAACGGAAGAAGTTCATTTATAGTAGGAATACCAGGCAGAGCAATCGAGGCAGATGATCGCATTTAATTAAAGAGATCTTAAATTCCATAAATCCCGAAGAATCAGATCTTATAGATTTCCAAAGATTTTCTTTAAATCCCTTAAATTCCGGAATTCAACCTTGGTTACGTCAAAAGCTAAGGAAAATCTTATTTTCTTCAATTCACTCTTTTAATATAGCTTCATTCGTATTCTTAGAATAATCGAATTATTTTAGCATTATTATTCAATGCTGATAAACCTCTAATTATCAACTCATATTCGTCATGAAAACATTTTTATTGTTAACCATGACCACCTCACTCAAATTTCGGGACGAAATTTCTTTAACGGGTAGGTACTGTGATGACCCGGGAATTTCCAACTAAATTTAAACTTAAAATTTATATAAGCTCGACATGATAAGCAAAGTCCATTAAACTGAGTCTTATAATGTTTGAACTATTTCCATGAATGCATTTGACTTTGACTATTCCCGGCGATTCATGAACAATCATTTGTAAATAAATATGTAAATACATATGTAGTTATAAAATATATATATATATATATATATATATATATATATATATATATATATATATATATATATATATATATATATATATATATATATATATGTATATATATATATATATATATATATATATATATATAAGTTTTATAATAATATTGTACTATTTCTAATAATAATATCAACCGTATTGTTATTAATAATCTATAGATACGAACATGATATATATAGATGGATTAGTATTATTATATTTAATATCATAGTTATTAGTATTAGTGTTATTAACAATCTTATGATTTCTACATTCAATATTAGTATTAATGTTATTATTAATATTAATAATTGTATTATCAATTCTGATACAAGATATAAAGATACATATATATATATATATATATATATATATATATATATATATATAATTTATTATATATAAGTTATTATATTATTTGTATAAATATTATCATATTATTATTTGTCATTTATTATTATTAGTCTTTATTAATAAAATTATTATTAATAATATTATTATTAGTATTATTAATACTAATAAGTATTAGTATAATTATATTAGCTAGTTAACAAAAAAATAAGAATTTAATATATATATATACATATATATAATCAAGATATATAAGCACAGTTGTATATAAATATACATCTATAAATACAAAAATATATATATAAGGAAACCTATATTATTATTATTTATTATTATTAATAGAATTATTATTATTAATATATTTGTATTTATTATTTATTAATATTAATTATATATAAATCATATTAAATAATACAGATTAGTACGCTATCCCTATCAGATTTTTTTTATTTTTTTTCTGTCATTTTATTCTTGGCCGAAGCATATGGGTGTCGACACTACTCCAATGATTCAATTAACAACCACTACTCCAATGATTCAATTAACATCTTATTTATCATTTATATAGTTGGTATTGACTGCTAATCGAATACCATATCAGAGAACAAGAACACATTATTTTTTTTCTTTTCTTCCTCTGCTCACGACCACTCTACAACCATAACACAAATTCGAATCAATCTTCCAAAAATAATAATGCAGTGTTGTTGGAAACCTTTCACTTAAACTATCTGCAAATTTCTAGCCTCCAATTCCTCTCCTTGATTTCAAATTCGTAAGTCAAAGTTTTAAATTCTAAAAGTCAACCCTTGGGTTCATCCTTAAATTCGAATCCTAGTTGATGATTCTGGATAAATTGATGATACTTGAAGTTTCTAACAACGATTTACTACCTATCTTATTTTGTAACCATAGCCTAGAAAGGTCCAAAACTCAAAATCAATTTATTTTTTTCTCTTGAAACCGTCGGACAGCAGCAGCTGTTATGCTGCTATTTTTTTTATTTTATCTGTTTGTTCAATTGAGATACCAGTTACAAATATTTAGGTTCGTTATAAAAATCTTATCACAAATTCGTACAGCAAATGAATTCCATCCCTGATCGAATTGTTACATGAAGAAGAAACAGTTTATGTCTTAATAAATAAATACGGGTGTTAAACATAACAGAAAATGTCATAACCCGTCCTTAACCGTAAGAACGTGTTAGATAACGTATGATTTCATTGCGAGGTATTGACCTCTATATGCGACATTTTTAAAAGAAAAACTGCATATATTATACATTACAAACCATGATTCTTATTTTTGATACAAGCTTTGGACAAAATAAAGATGATTATCGTTTAGCGATAATCTTCGACTTACAAACTTTACAAATGATGATAACAACACGATTTCTAGCATATTTTACAACACAAGTTCTCGGGTATGCAGTTTTATTTTTGACACAAATATGCGTACGCAAGATCCTGCTCAAATTCAACATAATGCAGCGGAAACTTCTAATTATCACCTGAGAATAAACATGTTTAAAACGTCAACATAAAGTTGGTGAGATATAGGTTTAGTGCCGGCAGCAATATATATATAGACCACAAGATTTCATATATAAACAGTTTAATAAAATATTCTAAGTGGTTGAGCACTTGGTAACCATACTTAACATTTAATCACGTCGCATATTCCCTTTATTATGAAATCTTACTACACCGTACCAAGTGTAGTCACGAAACGAAGTACTGTGCAATCGTTGAATACTGGTCGTCCAGTCCGGTTGGGGTTGTCAGGCCCGATAGATCTATCAACAGGATTCGCGTTTACAATACCGCTGTAAATATTAGTTACCAAGCTACAGGGAAGTATGCCAGTGGTACAACTCAACGTAGAATATATTTTTCAGTTACTTGTGTCCATAACGTAAAACATAAAATACATGTATTCTCATCCCGAAATATTTAGAGTTTAAAAGTGGGACTATATACTCACTTTCGTCTTGAAGATATATATATAATTTGACTTGGTCTCCGGTTGATATCACGAACCTATCCATATATAATATATCAATACCTTTTCTTTTTAAACAAACGTCACATATATATACTTGTTATACTTTTAATACTTTGAATAATTCCTTAGTCCGTAGTTAGCAGTTCGTTGTTAGTAATTCAATTTTAATGGTTCATTTTTAGATGTTTAATATACCCGCAATGAAATAAATAAAACCCCCAACGAAATAAATAAAACCCCATCGTATATGTATTGGTCGAGATTAATCTTGACCCATGGTACCGGTGTTGTCAAATGACGTGTTGCGTACATAAAGTACCGGTGTTGTCAAATGACGTGTTGCGTACAATCATGGGATCTTATGATTAATCTTCTCGTGTTGTTTACGGGTGATCCTGAACCATATAAAATTGAATTATAAGTACATATATATAAAATATCATGTTATTTTAAAAAGATGTGATTTATTTAATTTTCTCCAATTATTTTCGTAGCCAAACTAGTCTTAGATATCCGATCTCGTTTTGGTCATAGTTTCTTCGTTACAACTCCGTTTTCGTTGATTCAACTTGCCAATTCCTTGGATCGAGTCCCTCTTTAAGACTATGAACTGTAAATACCTTAGTTTGTATTCGAAATCACAGGTCATAGGTCAAACTTTAGTGAAACTTATGAAGTTAATCATTTTCCATCATGTAAACAACCTTAAATGATTATTTTTCTAAAAATACTTATACTTTGAGTTAAATCATGAAATTTTTATGTGTTATCATATTCATAGTAAAAATCATTTTTCCAGAAAATAAACCTCCAATTCAAAGTTTAAGATGGTTTTTAATTATCCAACCCAAAACAGCCCCCGGTTGCACCCCGACGTCATAAAAACAGTTTTTAGGGTGTTCTTTGAAAAACCAAGTTATACCTTGTTAAATTAGCATATTTTTAAGTTATATTACAGGTCTTGAAGTATTTTAAAAGTTAAGTTAGAAGGATCTATTTAGTTTGCGAACAAGTTTGAAATCATTCAAACTATGTTCTAGTTTATAAACTCTTATATATATAGCTATAAATATATGAATTGAAAAAGAGTTGAAGTAGAGTTTTTACCTCAAGTTTAAAATGTAAAGTTGCTGGAAAGAAGTAGTAAAATAAAAGTTGAGAGAGTTCTTGCAAGTGTGTGTAAAAATTGGAAGTAAAATTTGGAAAATGAATGTGTAAAAATGAGTTAGAAATGGTGCTTATTTATAGGCTTGAAAATTTGGTTTTTAGTGAAAATATCTAAGATAAGTTAAAATTTATTATGTCATGAATGACATATTATTCCAATAATTGAAGATTTCTATTGGTATATACCAATAGTAAATACTTCTAGAAGCTGTGTATAGTACCCTAGATATACGTATAGGATTATTGAGGAAACGGAACGAGAATTCAAATATAACTATCTTTTGTAAATATACTTATATTGTTTTATGTATAAAAGCCCTTTAAAAATGATTAAATACATTACTTATACGATATATGTATAAACATTATAAATCATCAGTATTTATGTCAAATAACGTTACGTATGGTTATTGTTTTGAAAACTTAAGTTAGTAGTTTCAAAATATACTTATGACTTTTTGTTATTAATACAAAATGAGATATTAAAACATCCTGAGATCATGTTAAATATGTATGTATAATTATCATATATTGTATAGTTCGTGATATCATCGGTCAAACTAGACGGTCAAACGTTGTGTAAAACTCTTTTCAAAAACATAAATCTTAACAATTTGGATTGCTTATCATGTTGGTAAGGTTTAATTTATATAAATATTAATCTTATAAGTATAGAACGATCGAAAAAGTGCGGGTCATTACAGAAAAGCAGGCCGGTGCAGATGGTTATAGGGTGTGGTGCGTGAACGGGAGGTCTCGGGTTCGAGCCTTGTGGGTGGCAACTTTTATTTTTGAGCATTTTGAGGTAGTTTTACAAAAACTAAATATCTTTATTATTATTATTATTATTATTATTATTATTGTTATTATATTTAGAATCATGATTTTTATCATTCTTATTATTATTATTATGATTTTAATTGTTATTGTTATTATTAGTTATTATCATTATTATTATTATTATTATTAGAAGTATTATTAATTAAGTATTATAAATTTTATTATTATTATTACTAATACATGTATTAATACTATTATGATGATTATGACTACTATTATTATTTACATAAGTATAAACAATAATAATATCATTAGTAATATTCTTATAAGTATTGTTATTATTAAAAAAAAAAAAAAAAAACCTTTATCATATAGATCATTTGTTGTTATTAATATGAGTATGATTAGGATTATTAGTATTATGAAAATATTACTAGTTATCATTAATCTCAATGATATTAGTATTAGTATCACTTTGATAACTATTACTATTACTATTATTATTATTATTATTATTATTATTATTAAAATGTATCATTATTATTAACAGTATAAGTATCATTAAAATTAACATTTTATATAAAATTTTCCTAATTATTATTATTATCGAAACTAATAGTATTATTACCTTTACTTGTTATTTTCATAAAGTTAACTAGCAAATGATATTTATATAATAATATACTTAATATACATCATAAAACTATATTAATATCTTATTTATAAAAATATATAAAATGAATATACTTAATAAGATATATAATTTATTAATATAAAAATTATATTACTAATAATAATGTACATATTTGTCTGATTACAAGGATACGTTTTAATATATATACAAATGATTTAGGTTCGTGAATCCGAGGCCAACCCTGCTTTATTCAAATGTCGTCATATGTATTTTTACTACAAAATACAGTACTGTGAGTTTCATTGATCCCCTTTTACTCTTTACATTTTTGGGCTGAGAATACATGCAAATGCTTTATTAACTGTTTTACAATATTTATATGCGTGAGTTTCATTTGCTCCCTTTTATTCTTTACATTTTTGGGCTGAGAATACATGCAAATGCTTTAATAACTGTTTTACAATATTTATATGCGTGAGTTTCATTACTCCCATTTTAAATGTTTTTCAATATATATTTTTGGGACTTAGAATACATGCGCTGCTTTTATAACTGTTTTACGAAATAGACACAAGTAATCAAAACTACATTCTATGGCTGGATTATTAAATCGAATATGCCCCTTTTTAGTCTGGTAATCTAAGAATTAGAGAACAGACACCCTAATTGACGCGAACTCTAAAGATAGATCTATTGGGCCCAACGAGCCCCATCCAAAGTACCGGATGCTTTAGTACTTCGAAATTTATATCATGTCCGAAGGAGGATCCCGGAATGATGGGGATATTCTTATATGCATATTGTTAATGTCGATTACCAGGTGTTCAATCCATATGAATGATATTTTTATCTCTATGTATGAGACGTATGTTTATGAGAATTGGATATATGAAATCTTGTGGTCTATTAAAATTATGAAATGATTATTTATGCTAAACTAATGAACTCACCAACCTTTTGGTTGACACTTTAAAGCATGTTTATTCTCAGGTATGAAAGAAATCTTCCGCTGTGCATTTGCTCACTTTAAAGATATTACTTGGAGTCATTCATGACATATTTCAAAAGACGTTGCATTCGAGTCGTCGAGTTCATCAAGATTATTATTAAGATAATTATAATTAGATATATTATGAAATGGTATGCATATCGTCAATTTTCGATGAAAGGAAGTTTGTCTTTTCAAAATGAATGCAATGTTTGTAAAATGTATCATATAGAGGTCAAGTACCTCGCGATGTAACCAATTATTGTGAATCGTTTGTAATCGATGTGGACTCTGTCCGGATGGATTAGGACGGGTCTTTACAGATAAAGAGTCTCTAGAAAAATTCTAAATTTTTAAATTAAATATATTTATTTATTTTGGTCATTATGGCATAAAATTCAGTCATTAATTTAATATATAAAAATTACATCAACTGTCCCTCTCATTTATGGGTAAAATATAAAAAGTGTTAAAATTAAATAATTAGATCCTAAATATACTTTTAATAAGCCTATAACTTATATAACTCATTTTCGTATCACCGTTTATTTTAAAATTACATAAGTTTGAATTTAACTTGCTTAATATCAATCGAAACATCAAACGAGTATTACAATCATTTAATATTTATTTTTAATATATTTATTTATATATAGAGATATATTTTAAATAATAATTATTATAATATCCTATTTTTATTTTATAAATTTTTAATAACAACAACATCTAATACTTCAAATTATATTTCAAATTATTATTTATATATACATACACACATATCTATTTACAATTAATGGTTCGTGAATCGTCGAGAGCAGTCGAAGGTCAATTGAATATATGAAACAGTTTAAACTTTTTGAGACTCAACTTAACAAACTTTGCTTATCGTGTCAGGATCAAGTAAAGATTAAGTTTAAATTTGGTTGGAAATTTTCGGGTCGTCACATTTAAACCTCCACATCTTGGGGTGGCCAGTGGGTTGGGTCGAAAGGGGTCACAGAATAATGGGGAAGAAGCCCACATAAACAAACAAAAATTCAGATGAAATAAGTTAGAGAGGCGAAAGCCGTAGCTTATGATGAAGAAGTCGTATGACTATAGACGATGTCCTTTTAATTTGTGCAAGCTTTTACCTTCTTAGAAATATAGAGGAAATTAGAGTTTAGGGAAAACCCATTTTACGGATCAGACTCAAGTACAAAAAAAACGTGGAAAGGGAAGTGAAAATGGGGAATGTATCACTAGCGAGTGCCCGCGAGGACACTCCGCATGTACTGTCGTTCTCAATCTAGCATGAAGTTGAGCATAAAGGTAAGAGTTGTCTAATGTCGTTCTTGTTGGTGCATAATCCCTAGTTCTACGTATCATTTGATTACATTCGGTCATGTAATAACTTTTAATATTATGACTATTGAATCATTATGTGTGTGTGCGTTAATGTTTTTATCAATAGTTAAACTGCTAACACAGTCGACCGACTGGGTCAACTTAGTCGACCGACTGACTACACACAGTCGACCGATTGTGTCTGGTGACAGTATATATACGGGTTCAAGCCTCATTTGTGAGGTTACTCATTCCCTTAACCCTAAACCGTGCATTATTTGTTCCAGTCGTTCCCTACACCCATAACCCACTGAATAACCAAGTTAGGAGCAATGGCGACTTTACACTAAGACCCGCGGGGTCCCGTGACACCACTAATTTTCCGAAATTTATCAAAAAATTTTTTTTTTGTATATGACACCACTAAATATAATAATGGGACCCCATAAACTTTTAGAGATTATAATTTCATAATTTTGACTCCTAAAGTGTTTGAAATTAGCTCACTTACGACTTTATAGTATGAACCATTGAATATATTATATATAAAAATAAACAAACATCTGTCCAATTACAATTCTAATTATTTTTTACTTCATTCTACATCATAATTTCTTTTGGTTCTATCTTCAATCCTTCATTCTAGGGATGTCAACGGATCGGATATGGATCGAGTGTGTGCGTGAGGCCATATCCATTTAGTTATTGTTCATCCATAGTCATATTCATATCCATTTAAATTTAGTTCGTCCGTCTATATATGTATCCAGTGGATTAAGCTGGTTAATGGATATCAATTGAATATTTAAGAAATCGGATAATTTTTTCAAATATATAATGAAAACAAAACGTAATATAACATGACTTAATTTAAAATTATTGCACCGGAATGTGTAATGTTTGTTTAAGAATTAACATAATTTGTTAAATTTATTATCAAACATATAATATGACAAATTATGTGTAATTTTTATGTTATATATGTTTTATTTTAAGTACTCTTAGTGAATTTATTATATAATTGTAAGTAAGATGAATGTCTAATGGTAAATATATATGTAATAGTTATTGTATATGAATCCCTAATCTCATCACTCATAACTACATATGAACAAATTATTCAATTTTATGTTTGTGTTTTGGGCACGACCCGACCCGATCTGACCCGACACATATTTTGTGCAAGTTATCGAATAAATTTTTAGGACCCCATTGGGTTTTGATCCTAGAATCGCCACCGGTTAGGAGTCGTTCTAATCTAGATTTACACCCTAGGTTTGATTCATTCGACCCCGATACAACCCGTTATTCAATTGATCCTTGTTTTAGAGTATTCCGCCTCTATATCGAGTTACAAACGATTCAAAATCTTTAGTTATTTCGTCTACGGTTCTCAATCTAAGACTTCGTATGTAGTTGTGCAAAAAGGTAAAAGTGGTCTAATGTCGTTCTCAATCTATAACATGAAGTTGAGCATAAAGGTAAAAGTGGTCTAATGATACGGATTTATAATATAACTAGTTTAATAACCCGTGAAATTACGGGTTTGTTTAAGAGAAATATATAAAAATACTAATTAAAGAATTACTATAGGAAAACATCCAATATCATTAAAATTTTAGATCCAAGTAGTCTGTCTCCCTATCTATTTCTTTGGAGTTTGCGATCGAATAGACCGAATCATTTCTTCGATATCATATGTTATAAGAACTCTTACGTGATACAATGTATCAATTGTTATAAGAACTCTACTTTTGGACATTTCACCGGACTCCTTTTATTCACTTACATCTTCATCATCGAACACGTGTCTTGGCCGCAACAACTTGCTTGTTTAGGTTCCTCCTACATAAAAAATCAAACATTAAAATGGACTCTTTGGCTCTTCATATAAACATGTACAATATACCTATCAAGTATCAACATCATGAGCAATCAAACTAATATATACCCATAAGATAACTAAACTAATCAAACAAACATAGCCTCCATTTATTTAATTTTTTTTTTTTTCTAAATCCAAATTTAAATTCAACCCATATTAAGCAAAGCCCTTCTTCCTACACTTTTTCATGCACATTACGTAACAATGAAGTACTATAATGGTGTTTTAAAATAATACAATGCTATAGGTGGCACAATTAGCAAGTCAGAAGGTTGGGTACAATATATATGCAACATCGCAAGATAGTGTGCCTGGACATTTGAAAAATCAATAGTCTAACTTACATATAAACTTCTCTTCCGAACTCATGATTCAGAAACATCCAAAAGAACAATTGTATTATCTTCCAAATTAATCCTTTAGCAAAAATAATCATACAAATACAATATGTTACCTTATCAGAGCTGCTCTAGGTGTCGTTCATCAATTTCGGCGTTTTTGGAGACTAACATGGGTTTAACCTTAAAAGTAAAGGGATCTCAACTGCTCAAATAGCAGCAAGCTTCAAACAACATATGCAAGTATGCAATTACTTTAATAAAAATGAACTCAAACATTTGACCCACCCAAATGGAACTCACTACATTTAGGACAACCACTTAATAAAAATGAACTCAAACATTTGGCCCATGGTCCGGGCTACTTTCTAGTTATGTAATAATGCAAAAACAAACCTATTAGGAGGTGTTGATAGCTCTACTCCTACTTGGGTCATTTTACCTTCGAAACTGCATACACAAAAGATAGACACATGCCAACGGAAATAGATGGAAAGTACATATATGATCAAATGGTTGGTATAACATGATAAATACCGAGTAAAAAGAAACAAACACGTTCATATACTGTAAACTTGCAAAAAAATATTAAGTCATCGCTGATTCACATTGTGCACACAATTATCTAGTTATCTAAGTACCCCTATTATGGCTACATGCCTGCATCCACCATATAAACTTCCACAAAGTAATGCAATATTGTGTGAATGCTACTTTTTCTGACTAATAAATGATCAACACTACAACCAGCAAAACAAATCTGCAAAATAACAACGAAAGTTGAAAGCTTACTAATCGACTGAAACATAATCTGCAAGAAAAAAATTACGACCATGAGTCGACATAAAATATAACTTTTTACCTAATGAAATCAACTTAAAGGAAACACTACATAAACTTCTCTACAATTCTGGTACTCGAAGGTGCAACACCACAAGAAACCTGCATCAAACTCGTCAAACGCCTACTAAACAGAATTTTTGTATCATACTACCTTAAATTTCTTTAATCCTTTGTTTTCATAATTCTTTTTTTAACTTGACTGCAAATTTGACATAAAAACAAATAAAACAATGAGTGACCCATATAAGTTTTTGATATAAAACCAATCACGTACCAAAGAGCTGCATCCCTTGCGGTATCACGAACTTTAGGTTTCTGACTGTATTACTTCCACTGTGGCACCAACAATAGCTCAACAATATAAAGATGCTTTTATTATTAAGTTGCTTCAGATACATGTGAGCTTTGAGGGCTTCAACTTATTGTAGAATACCTCTTGCATTTTTATTATGGGAACAATGATACCTAATATTATATTATTAGCACATGTGTCTCCTTTCTAAGAGTCATATACTATTTGGATTGATTCTAAAAAGTCTATGACCTCACAAGAAATTATTATCGAACTTATCTGTCTCTGTCAAATTTCAATAAACTGTAATAATATACACATTTTACATTACCATAAGACCAGTGCACCAATCACCCATTGGAACTCCAAAATCTAAACCAAACATAATAATAACAAAAATCAGTTCATTCAAGCATTATAGCAAACAGTTAATGTGCATAATCAAATAAGATAATATTAGTTATACAAAAAGTAGAGATTAGATGGTCAATACCTCTAACCAAAACCACAGGTTTCAAAGTCTCATTCTTCAAACCTGCAAAAATTTACATATCAATCAAATTAACAAACTAAATGACTTAAACTTGAAGAAGTTCTACTAAATATTGCAAAAGACAAAATGACTAAAAAAATATTAAACTTGGACATCTTCGGCAGATAAAAAAAAGAAAAGAAAAAAGCAGATGCTATATAGATATAAAATCATTTGGCATACAACAAAATATTGAATACAATATCGTTGCTAAATGTCTAACCTAATTCATGATTTGTGATATAAGCATATGAATTCCTCTTTTTTCTGTGATATGAACCCTAAGTTAATGATTGGTATAAAAGTTAAACTTTGAAATTAAAATCAACTGATATATGTAGAACAATGAAAGATTGACATACCTTAAACAATTCAGGTGCCGAATGGTTGCTGATGGCTTCAAAAAAAGAAATTTAACATCAGGGTTAATGATGATGAGGATTGATTAGATTTCCTAGAATCATATTCAATTAGAATTTGAGTTGCATGTACAGAAAAGAAAAGCTGAAGTTGAAGATGAAGAGAAAGAGGGGAGGAGAAGAGAAGCGTGTACTTGGAAGTTAAAAAAAAAAAAAAAGTGGAGATGAAGATTTAGGTAAGAGCGACATAACTTCCTCCACTACTGACTAATAATTCAGCGCCACATCAACACCTCCTTCTCACTTCTTTTTCAGGACTAAACCTGGACTAACTACTGCCAACCATGACACTGCTCCTTCCATTTTTTATTATTGTTTTTATTTTTTATATTATCAAATAATTATTAATATTTATAAAATACATTTTAAATTACAAACATAAAACTACCATTTCATTAAAAATAAATTTTTTTTACAATAATTAAAAATTAAACATTACGACAATTAAAAACAAAAAAAAATTACAATCCTTAAATTAATAATTTAAAAAATTACAATAATTAAAAAACTACTCGTCGTCGTTTTCTTCATATTCTTCTTCATCTTCTTCATCCTCGTCATCGGGAATGTGTGAAGGTTCAGCGTCATCTTGATTGTTTGGGTTTTGTGTCGGGTCATATCGTATGCGATAATTTGGTAGAAGATTGTGTATGTGATCGACAAGCATACGTTGTAGTAGTCGATGAAGGCCCACATCTCTAAGTTCCGCGTCCATTCGCATATGCATATCAACCCTTTCTTGGAATGAGCCCGATCTTCGTCGAACGGAACGATAATTGTCCTCGAGTCCACAAAATGCACGGCCGTTGTCCTCGGTTATCATATTATTTAAAATCACACATGTTAACAAAATTCTTCTAATTTTGCGAATATAATACGGTCGTGCCGGACGTTGAACAATTTGCCATCGGCCTTGTAGAATTCCAAATGCTCGTTCAATATCTTTTCTTGCCGATTGGTGATACCTTGTGAATTTTTTTTTGTTTCGGGTCTATCGGATTTCTAAACGCCTTAACTAATGTAGACCATTCCGGGTAAATTCCATCCGCCAAATAATAACCCTTAAAAAACGTACACCCGTTAACCGTATACGTACATGGTGGTGCTTCACCGGCTAATAACTCGCTAAACAAATCGGATTGATTAAGTACGTTGATATCATTGTTTGAACCAGCCGTACCAAAAAAAGCGTGCCAAATCCATCCATCGTACGATGCTACCTCTTCAAGCATAATAGACGGGTAACCATGGTCACCTCGTGCATAATGACCCTTCCAACGGGCCGGACAATTTCTCCATCTCCAATGCATACAATCAATACTTCCTAACATCCCCGGAAAACCATGTATTTGAGCATGTTTTGTGGTCAAACGTTGCACATCTTGTGCAGTTGGTTTTCTCAAATATTCGGGCCCGAATAAATGGTAAACACATTTGCAAAAATTGTTTAAACAATCATATGAGGTTTGCTCACCCATATGCAAATACTCATCAAAAACATCGGCCGAAGCGGTATAAGCTAGTTGACGTATGGCAGATGTTACTTTTTGAACAATATTAAAACCAAGTAATCCCGTAGCATCACGTCTTTGAGTAAAATAAGTAAAATATGGTGGAACTGGAGTCTGAGAAAAGTTTAATATACCTTGACATATACGAAGAAATAGAGGTTTGCTCATTCGATAACGATTACGGAAATAATCGTCCGGATATGTGGGATTGTCGGAAAAATAATCATTCCATAGTAACTGTGCACGCCCCTGACGATCTCTATGTAAATATCTTTTAGGTGCCCGTGGTATTGGTTCTACTTCTTCGTTATCACTCAATTCATCTAACAAATCAATTAGTTCGAGTGCTCGATTCGTAGTGGTCTTCGTGATCGATAATATCATATTTACCTCTTTTTGATCGGGATTTTCGTTATTGGAACTCATTTTGTTATTTGGGTGAACAAAATGATGAAAAAAGGTAGAATATATAAATTGAGAGTGGTGAAAATATAAAAGAAATATATGTTTGAGTGTGTAAAATGAAGTAAATGGTTGGTGTTTATATAGTGTAAAATTGATTAAATAAAAAAAATATATACAACTAGCCGTTGCTAGCCGTTGTATAATTTTCATTAAAATTTTTTCCTAACGGCTAAATGTCCCAAAAATTCGTCCACATATATGTTGTAAAAGAACGAGATCGTGGGCGACGGGCTGGGCGACCCCCTGGGCGCCGACCTGGGCGCGGTAGTGCCATCAAGGTTCTCGTGGGCGAGTTTTTGGGCGGAGGTGGGCGATGCCCGTTGGGACCGCTATAATAGATACATACTCAATCAAGACGCTTCCATGATTTTCTCTTCAATATCTTCTTCAAAAGTAGTAGAAGTAGAAACTGGAAGAAACCCTAATTTGTTAAAAGTTTCTCACGGAAGATCAGAATATAAATACTTCACGGATATTGATTTTGGATTAATTTTTTTATATGACATCATCTATAGTATCTAGATTTTTTTCTTTTTTATTTTTAATTTTTTTTAACAAAGAAAATTGTTTTTTTACGATGTCATCATTTTAGAATTTTAATAGAATCTATAAATAGATTTAGAATTTATAATCAGATTTTTTTTTTTTTTTAAAAAGGGTTTAAAAAACTGTAGGATATAGGCTTTAATTTGGACCCCTTAAATACTATATTTCGAAAGTTAGTTGCTAAGGATATCAAAAGAATTATTCTCACGATAATTTTTATGGATGTCATTAAAATGTATAAATGTATAATACAGTTTGATAATAGTAGGACACCTGACTCAATTCCAGGACATGGGCGGTAGAACCTCCTTCCTCCACTACCTCCGCAACGCGATGTACGTGCGGAAGGTATTATTGGGTGTAATTCAAGGGTAAAGGGGCAACCTTGTGTGCAATTAGGGGCGGATCTTAGTGGAACTCAAAGGGGGTATCCGCCCCACCTGGATTTTACGGATAAAAAAAATTTACACTAAATTTTTTTTTTTTTACTAAAAAATAAGGTTTTTATTAGTGTTTACCCCCGCTGGAAATGAAAAATTTATTAAATTTTCACATTCGCCCCACCTGTCTTTGAGTTCAAGTTCCGCCACTGTGTGCAATGTTGCACCTCACGGGAGTCGAAGTCGAAATCGAACTTCTGACCTCTCGCTAAGAGAGACATGTCACTAACACATTGAAATGTCCCGTTCATATTGATTATAAACGTTCCATATTAATTGATTTCGTTGCGAGGTTTTGACCTCTATATGAGACGTTTTTCAAAGATTGCATTCATTTTTAAAACAACCATAACCTTTATTTTATCAATAAAGGTTTCAAAAGCATTACGTAGATTATCAAATAATGATAATCTAAAATATACTGTTTACACACGACCATTACATAATGGTTTACAATAGAAATATATTACATCGACATATGTTTCTTGAATGCAATTTTTACATAATATCATACAAACATGGACTCCAAATCTTGTCCTTATTTTAGTATGCAACAGCGGAAGCTCTTAATATTCACCTGAGAATAAACATGCTTTAAACGTCAACAAAAATGTTGGTGAGTTATAGGTTTAACCTATATATATCAAATCGTAACAATAGACCACAAGATTTCATATTTCAATATACATCCCATACATAGAGATAAAAATCATTCATATGGTGAACACATGGTAACCGACATTAACAAGATGCATATATAAGAATATCCCCATCATTCCGGGACACCCTTCAGATATGATATAAATTTCGAAGTACTAAAGCATCCGGTACTTTGGATGGGGTGTGTTAGGCCCAATAGATCTATCTTTAGAATTCGCGTCAATTAGGGTGTCTGTTCCCTAATTCTTAGATTACCAGACTTAATAAAAAGGGGCATATTCGATTTCGATAATTCAACCATAGAATGTAGTTTGTGTCTATTTTGTAAATCATTTATAAAACCTGCATGTATTCTCATCCCAAAAATATTAGATTTTAAAAGTGGGACTATAACTCACTTTCACAGATTTTTACTTCGTCGGGAAGTAAGACTTGGCCACTGGTCGATTCACGAACCTATAACAAATATGTACATATATATCAAAGTATATTCAAAATATATTTACAACACTTTTAATACATTTTGATGTTTTAAGTTTATTAAGTCAGCTGTCCTCGTTAGTAACCTACAACTAGTTGTCCAACGTTAGATGTACAGAAAAAAATTGATATTTATTATCTTGAATCAATCCACGACCCAGTGTATACACGTCTCAGGCTAGATCACAACTCAAAGTATATATATTTTTGGAATCAACCTCAACCCTGTATAGCTAACTCCCACGTTACTGCATATAGAGTGTCTATGGTTGTTCCAAATAATATATACACATGGGTCGATATGATATGTCAAAACATTTGCATACGTGTCTATGGTATCCCAAGATTACATAATATATTAGAATACATGTATAACACAATATAAGTTAGTTAGGATATGATTAATATAGATTTGTTACCAATTTTCACGTTGCTACAACAAGAAAAATTATCCAATCTTGTTTTACCCATAACTTCTTCATTTTAAATCCGTTTTGAGTGAATCAAATTGCTATGATTTCATATTGAACTCTATTTTATGAATCTAAACAGAAAAAGTATAGGTTTATAGTCGTAAATATAAGTTACAAGTCATTTTTGTAAAGGTAGTCATTTCAGTCGAAAGAACGACGTCTAGATGACCATTTTAGAAAACATACTTCCACTTTGAGTTTAACCATGATTTTTGGATATAGTTTCATGTTCATAAGAAAAATCATTTTCCCAGAAGAACAATTTTTAAATCAAAGTTTATCATAGTTTTTAATTAACTAACCCAAAACAGCCCGCGGTGTTACTACGACGGCGTAAATCTGGTTTTACGGTGTTTTTCGTGTTTTCAGGTTTTAAATCATTAAGTTAGCATATCATATAGATATAGAACATGTGTTTAGTTGATTTTAAAAGTCAGGTTAGAAGGATTAGCTTTTGTTTGCGAACAAGTTTAGAATTAACTAACCTATGTTCTAGTGATTACAAGTTTAAACCTTCGAATACGATAGTTTTATATGTATGAATCGAATGATGTTATGAACATCATTACTACCTCAAGTTTTCTGGATAAAGCTACTGGAAATGAGAAAAATGGATCTAGCTTCAAAGGATCCTTGGATGGCTTGAAAGTTCTTGAAGCAGAATCATGACACGAAAACAGTTCAAGTAAGATTTTCACTCGAAATAAGATTGTTATAGTTATAGAAATTGAATCAAAGTTTGAATATGAGTATTACCTTGTATTAGAAAGATATCTTAATATAAATAAGAAAGATTTCTTGAGGTTGGATGATCACTCTACAAGATTGGAAGTAAGCTAGCAAACTTGGAAGTATTCTTGATTTTATGAAACTAGAACTTGTAGAATTTATGAAGAACACTTAGAACTTGAAGATAGAACTTGAGAGAGATCAATTAGATGAAGAAAATTGAAGAATGAAAGTATTTGTAGGTGTTTTTGGTCGTTGGTGTATGGATTAGATATAAAGGATATGTAATTTTGTTTTCATGTAAATAAGTCATGAATGATTACTCATATTTTTGTAATTTTATGAGATATTTCATGCTAGTTGCCAAATGATGGTTCCCACATGTGTTAGGTGACTCACATGGGCTGCTAAGAGCTGATCATTGGAGTGTATATACCAATAGTACATACATCTAAAAGATGTGTATTGTACGAGTACGAATACGGGTGCATACAAGTAGAATTGTTGATGAAACTGATGTTAAAGCTAAGGGGTATAAAATACTATTAAATTTTAGCAGGAAATACTATTAAATACGATACAATTTTACACAAGATATTTATTTATTTATAGAATGGATATACTTAAACCTTGCTACAACACTTATAGGCAGTGTACCTAATCGTACAGTAGTGTAGTTTTTAGTAAGTCCGGTTCGTTCGACAGGGAAATCTTTAAACAAAGCTCAACGCTATATTAGTTTACTTTTATAAAAATACAAACATATATATAAGTAATATTATTATTATAAAGGGGGGTTTTTACCGTTTAATGACCGGTTTGTCGATTTTAAGACTTTAGTCGCAGTTAAAACCTAATGTAAAATATAAAATAAATACAAGACTTAAATTAAAGCTTAAAGTAAATAACAATAATGAAATTGCGAATAATAAAAGTGCGATAAACTTGCGATAATTAAAAAGTACGATAATTAAAAATGCGATTAAACAACAATAAATAAAAGTGCGATAATTAGAAGTGCAATTAAATATAAAATAAAGGAAATTAAATATGAAATAAAAGAATTATGCTTATTTAAACTTCCGTAATCATGATGTTTGACGTGTTGATTTTAGTTTTATGCCCATGGGTTAATTGTCCTTTGTCCTGGATTATTTAATATGTCCGTCTGGTTTTTGTCCATAACAGTCCATCAGTCATAAATATAAAGTGCGAGTGTCCTCATCAAATTATTCTTATATTAAGTTAAATATTCCAACTAATTGGGGATTCGAATTGTAACAAGGTTTTAATATTTGTTTAATGAATACACCAGGTTATCGACTGCGTGTAAACCAAGGTTTTACTACTTTGTTAACAATTACACCAATTACCCTTGAATGTAATTTCACCCCTGTTTTAATTATTCTAATGGCTATTAATCCATTCCCGTGTCCGGTTAAATGAACGATTATTCGTACATATAAATACCCCGCCCATCGTGTCCGATCGAGTGTATATAGTAATTTATAGGGACGCCCAATTGTAAATCTTTATATTAACATTAACAAACTTTCATTTAGTTAAACAAATATAAAGCCCATTAATAGCCCATAGTCTAATTTCCACAAGTGTCGTTCTTTTGTCCAAACCCCAATTATGGTACAAAGCCCAATTACCCAATTTTAGTAATTAGCCCAACATCATGATTACTTCGTTTTAAATAAGCATAATAATAACTTAGCTACGAGACATTAATATAAAAAGGTTGAACATAACTTACAATGATTAAAAATAGCGTAGCGTTACACGGACAGAATTTCGACTTACACCCTTACAACATTCGCTAACATACCCTTATTATTAGAATTAAAATTTAAAATTAAAATATAAATTATATATATATATATAAGTTTTACGTATGAAGAGGAAGAAAAAGATGATTAAAACTCGGCAGAAAACTGGCTTTATATAGGACCTGACCAGCATTTTTACTCCATGCGACTCGCATGGATTTGTGCCTCTGGCCATGCGAGTCGCATGGCCACCCTGGATCCAGCCAAATTGGTTTGTTTTCTTCTTGCCGACGTAATATAATAATAATATATAATATAATATATAATTATATATAATTATATATATATTATATTATATTCTTGTGCATAGTAGACTAGATATTTTTGGTCCGTTGCGTCGGGCGTTTCTTCTAGGCTCAGGTCCCGGTTCCGGATTTTTGGACGTCTTCGCGTATTATTTTATATCGTGTACTTTGCGTCTTGTAACTTGTACTCTTGTCATTTTGAGACGTTCCTCATCAATATTTTGAACCTTTTTAATTGTATCTTGTACTTTTTAGCTCTTTGGACCTTTTTGTCTTCAATTTGTCGAATTTGCCTTTTATCTTCTCTTTTTAATATTTAAACGAATATTGCTTGTAAATCGAACAATACCAACTAAAATCTTGTCTTTCTTGGGGAATAATGCTATAAAATATGTGTTCATTTTTGGCATTATCAATATTTCCGTACTTAAGCGTTGCTTGTCCTCAAGCAATATAGTCTTGAAATACTAGAATCACTTCTTTATTCTTCACACTTTGTACATCAGTGATTTCTATACGGCGGTATGAACAATGGTAGTAACGATGTGGTTTACAGTCCCACATGACTATAAAAATTTAGATCCATTAAGAAAATTGGATCTTTATGAAAACATTTGATCTTTTGAAAATTAAATCTAGTTTTTACCCTAGATAAGTTTTCCGGAATAACCCTTTACCGGTGTTTGCAAAATATTTGTGTGGGTTTGGTGGGTTTCAGATTTGAAAATTTTAGCTCAAAACTTGCGGTTTTGTGTCACCCACTTGCTAACCTTGTATTTGGAAAGCAACACGTCCAGTTTACTTGTCCCGTATATTACCTTTCGGTAAACTACCGTCCGGTTGTAAAGGAAAGCGTTGAACAAGCAACTGTTAAGGCAATGTCCCGTGACATGCTTTTGATTATGGTCTATAACGTGTCGGACGCAATTACTATCCTTGGTAGGAGCAATAGTAAAGCTCACCCTTATAATTTTTTCGGTCTGGCACAAGGTCCTGTCTTTGACCACTATGCAACCACCGTTCTTACGGTTGACACCCGATTTAGTTCAGGTGACCTAATGAATTCCAGGTGAATTCCTAGGATTTTACGTTCAATGGTAATGAACGTATTGAAAATGGGTTTTCAGAAAACAAATCGGTTTGTATTTTTGATCAAAATATTTTCTCGTTCAAGCTCGAGTTTAGATATCATTGAATTCCATGAGTTTGAATTCTCAATCTTTAAGGTCAATCTCAAGGATTGAGTAATATCAGGCTTAAAAGCTGATTTTTAATCTTTAAGGAGATTATCCTTTCTGGGGATCTGATTCATTAGTCTTATCCAGCTAATTTGCACGGTGCCTCCCCATTGTACGAGATAAATCCTTCTCATGGTTAGGATAAATCTGACCACTTGGCGACCCTGTTTAATGCTGAGGTCCGTGGATTTCCTGCTGATTTTAGTGATGACTTTTCTAGATTTTTCGTCAACCTACAGCTGGTCTGGACGACAACTTCATGACCTAAATCAAGAAGCGCGTGTCTTTTTCGGAAGACTTTACTTCCTTTTAATGATGAAATTGATTCATCGTGTAGATCCATCTCTTCTTTTCTTTCATCGGGTAAAACAGTTTAGTTTAGTCCAAAGCAAAAGTATTTTCAGTTATTTGTTACAGATATATGTGACATATGTTTAAAATAACTTGGTAAATTTTCCCACACTTGGCTTTTATTTTCCTTTTTATCGTCCTCTATTCCATTTTAAATGAATTTTGACATTTTAGTTTGTTTCTTAATTTATGTTCTTTCTGAGATAACAATAATTTCGGTGTTAAAACCTAGTTTTATCGTTCATAAATATGTATAAACATGATTTTGAGTTCATTTAATTGAAAATTTTGAAAAATTTTACTAGAATTGGGTAGTTATTATATAAGACTAGGGCTGTTCTTTTTTATCAGAGAGCACTAGATTCTAATACAACTACTGCTTTACTAGTATTTTTAATGGTAACCAAGTGTTTAATATAAAAATTTTAAAATCCGAAAGAATTTAACCCCTTCCCACACTTAAGATCTTGCAATGCCCTCATTTGCAAGAAATCAGTAACAATTTAAATTATTGAGGGTTATTAGCGTAGAAAAATGATTAAATTTTACCAAAGTTTCAAACATATTGTCGTTTGATTGTTGAATGATAAATGGTGCACGTCATTTGTTCATTCCGTCTTGTTGTTATTTCACATATATTTTGCATCTTTGTCGTCAAAATTACTTGCTTTTGCTGAACTTAATGCCAGTCTTTGAAAACGCGTTGTTTTACCCTGTTTTGTGCATAAAATAGAATACATACAATACAAATATAATCATACATGCAATTTAAAATGGAACTTTGGCATCCCACTTTCAAACTATAAGAAAAATATTAGTACACAATAATAATAAGAATATCAAACATTACATAAACGTAATAAAATGTTAAGTGTTTAAAATAAAAATAAAAATTACCAACTTATCTCTACTGATCAGGAGGTGGGTTAGGAGGATAATTAGGATAAGGATCCCAATTCATGTTCGCGTCCGGGTTCCATGGCTGATTATAGGTGAACTGGTATGCTGCGTCATAATCATATGAATCATAGGTGGTCTCATTTCTGGCTGATGTGCGGGATAGTATGCGGGTCGGGTCGGATAATACATCTCGCCAGGCTGCAACTGGATTATAATTTGGCGCTGATGATAATCCCATCGGCCATGCTCTCGTTGCCGGGAATGCTCGTAGTCATTCCGACGTTGCCATGCCTCGTACTGCATATGCCTATCATAGTTCGTCATGTATTCATCCTCCATACGAACGCCTAAATCAAGAGCAGTCTCCCGAACAACTCCTATAATGTTGTTCGCCTCCTCCATCTCGTCATCCGAACCTCTTTCTACCTGTCGCTGAGGTCCCTCGTATCTATATACCCGACCACGTCTCATCAATAATACCCTTGCACCGTGATAAAGGTTTGAACTTATAGTTTCACCTTCGTCCTCTATTTCGTTCATTGGACCCCCTTGGTGCTTATCCACACCTAAATACTCTCCAATGAGAGTAATGAAAATACCACCACCTATAATACTCCCCGATTTCATCCCCGAAACTACATTAGCAAGATAATAACCAACACAATAGGGAATGTTAACGAAACTCCTCGGGTCTCTAATACACTTGAGGTAGAACAAATCGTTTACGGTCAATTTCTCCTTATTCTTACCCCTTTGTGTAATTGTGTTTGCTAAGAATCTATGAATCACCCGGAGTTCAGCCCTGTCTATATCTAAGTATGTATGATTTCCACTGGCGTGAAATTCATTAAAGTGGGACATACGCCTCCAGACGGCGTTAATATCAAATTCCCTATCTATCCTTTCTCCTTGGGCAATCAGGCTATTACAGTCGGGGCTCAAAAGTTCAGCAGGGGTGTAAATCTGTAAGGCCCTGGCTAAATCTATCATGGACATTCTGTACATGCGTCCACCTAACAGAAATCTAATAAAGCTTCTATCATCTATCCTCCTAACATCACTGTTTAACTTAATAGTACTAAGTAATTCTATACACCATTCCCTATATATGGTTCTACGAATGGAAAATAGGCGCATCCAATCGTTAAACTGAGAATTACCATACCTTTGCACCAATAATTCCCGAATCGGTTCGGCAAGGTTAACTGTTTCCAAAGGTACCCAGTCAATTGCCCTTGGCATTTCAACAACCTTAAAGTAGAGAATGTGCATGTTCTTTTGATAATCTGGATACTCTATCCAACATCGATCAAATCTCAGATTTAGGTGTAACTGATCTTCATTAATGTCTAAGCTCAGAATCATTTGATGTGGAGCGAATTGACGAAACTGATTCATGAATAATTGATCTTGATCGTGATATGGAATATGTTGATCCTCATGTTGTTCTTCTTCTTGTTGCATATGTTCTTGTTCATAAAACATTTCCGGTTCGGGCTCTGGTTGTCTGGACGATGATGCACCGTCCGTATCTGTATTTCTCTGCAAAACACATTAAACACAAAATTTGTGCATCCAAATATGCATTAGTGTTAGCAAAATAATAACTTGAAACAATTATGATGACATGTTCAATTCATAACACATTTTATACATATTTTCCTAAAAATAACAATTATATACTTTTACATACGAAAATGTGTACAATGTTTTATCACATTTAAACTCTTAAACATGTCAACAATAATTATTATAACAATTAAACACTTGTTACATGGCATTCAAATCAAACTAGTGCTCATTTTCATATTTTTGTCAAGTCTACACTTTGTCAAATAAGCATATACGAAAAATGTACATCAAGTTCATAAGCATTTATCTCAAATAACATGCCAAAATAATCACTACTAGCAATGAAACAAGTTTCAAATGGCCTTTATATCAAATTAACCAAGTTCATGAATTTTTAGACTTAAAAAGTCTACTTTAATTCTCAAAAACATGTTTAGGCTCAAAGTTTGGATCAATTAACTACCTAAACATGTTACACTACTTAATTTAGCAACAATTCATTACAAAAATCGGCCATAACCTGTTTATATCAAAAAGCCCCAAATTGCTCAAGAACACAAACCCTAGATTCTTAAAAATTTGAAGTTTTTAGCTTCAATTCATGTTAAATAGCTTCTATCTAGGATATACATGCATAATATAACAACAATTTAGCTCTAATTACACCTAAAATTAACAAAATCAAAATATAAAATTTCTAGCTCAAGAACACAAAAATTCGAATTTAAAGAGATTAGGGGTGAAATTTTTACCTTTCTCCTGAAAGGGTTGAGACTACTGAATCTAGGCATGATTGTTGTGAAGTTTTGCAAGAAATTTGGTGAAAAATGATGAATTTTTGAGGGGATTTGGGAGAGTTTTCGTGTTTGTGTATGTGTGTTTGTGAAAGAAGCAGCAGCGACTGAATTATTTGAACCTGACCAGTTTTTGGCTTCCATGCGAGTCGCATGGTTTCCTGCCCATCCCCATGCGACTCGCATGGGGGTATTTTCCAGGTTTTTTTTTTTTTTTTTTTTTTTTTTTTATTAAAACCTTAAACTTTTAAAACATAAAATTTAATAAAATTTTAAAAATTTTGTTTCTTTTTAAGACGAGGTCGTTTCGGGACGATGCCCTAGTCCGTCTTTCGACAAAATTTTAAAATTTGTCAATTTCAAGCAATTGTTTTAAAAGCTTAGATTTTTGGATTTTTTAATTTTTTTGGCATACTTTAAATCAATAAGATTAAAAATAATGATAATAAAAGTTCTCGTCCCTCCCTCGGGTAAAGCAATTTCGGTTCAAAGACCTAGTCTTCAACTTACGACGAATTTTAAAAATCATATTTTTAACTTAATGAGATAAAGTAAATTTTTGTTTTTAAATTCACACAACTTAAATATAAAATTCAAAATTTATATTAAAAATTCACACCAAACTTAAAATTTGAAATGCATAAAATTAAAAATTTATATTTTAAAAATTAAAAATTCACACCAAACTTAAAATTTGAAATGCATAAAATTAAAAATTTATATTTTAAAAATTAAAAATTCACACCAAACTTAATTTAAAAATTTATAAATTCATATCAAACTTATATTAATTTTTCAAATATTTACAATTTTAAATATATTGTTTTTACAAAATTTACAATATTAATTTAAGATTTAAATATTAATTTTAAAAACATGTTAAAAATAAAATTAAAAATCTTTTTGTCTTTTTATCCCACTTTAATCAATCAAATATTATCAAAAATATGCGCCCCTCTTTTCGGTAAAGTAATTTCGGTTCCAAGACCTAATTTAACTCATGACGAATTTTTGAAATATTTTGGGTTGATTGATTAAAGATATTTATACCTTAAGAATAAACGTTAAATTTCGCAGTGATGTAATAAATTTTTGAATGATATCAATAATTTCGGTCGCCAAACCTAATTTTATTCAATACCAATTTAATACTTTTTAGCGAACAAATTAGCGTTTATTATCAAAAGGTTAAAAATAAAAATAAAAATAAAAACTGTACAGACATTCCTGTGAAATAGATTTCTTAGTTATATGATCTATCCCATTCATAAGATAGTCGGTTTAATTGATTTTCCATGGCTACATAGGCGTAACCTCGAGCATTCAGTGTCTTTTCTTCTAAACATATGAATGGTCCGTCTCTGCATAAAGTAACAAATTCGGTATTTGAATAGGTTTGATTATTTGAACATTTACCTCCATGTGACCATTTTCCGCATTTGTGACATCGTTCTAGGTGTCGTGCTCTTCTTTTCGCTGCGGATTTTGATTTTCCTTTACCAAATTGTAACTTATTATCTTCGCATCTGGATTCTTTTCTAACTCCGTCCATTCTTTCTCTGATTACTGATACTAATTCGCTCGGTAGTATGTCATTATTACGTTTAGTGATCAAAGCGTGTAGCATTAGACCATGGTTTAGTTCACAGGCAGTCTTCATTTCGTAAAAACCTAAAAAAAATAAAAATTCAGAATGGGGGGAGAAGACTAGTTCTTTAGGGTCTGCTAGAGAAAGACCATACGTGTTCCATTTTCGAGAACTACACGAAAACAGACAATCTAACTCTAACAGAAATACATATTATCCTTTAAAGACTTGATTCTCCCCACACTTAGTTAGCTGTGGTATCGAAATTGTGATTAACTTCGTTGTCGACTTCCATCGGACCATGTATGTAATGTTTAACTCTGTGACCATTAACTTTAAATTCTATCCCATTTGAATTTATTAATTCTATCGTTCCGTATGGGAAAACTCTTTTGACTATGAATGGTCCAGACCATCTTGATTTCAATTTTCCAGGAAATAGCTTGAATCGTGAATTGAAAAGAAGAACTCTGTCTCCTTCTTTAAATTCTTTTGAACTTCTGATTCTTTTATCATGCCATTTCTTCGTTCTTTCTTTATAGATTAACGAATTTTCGTATGCTTCATGTCTTAATTCTTCTAATTCGTTTAGTTGACTTAATCGTAGACGTCCGGCTTCATGTAAATCAAGATTACATGTCTTCAAAGCCCAAAATGCTTTGTGTTCAATTTCTACTGGAAGATGACATGCTTTTCCATAAACAAGTCTAAAAGGTGTGGTTCCAATTGGAGTTTTGTAGGCTGTTCTAAAAGCCCAGAGTGCATCCTCCAATTTAATGGACCATTCCTTCGGATTTGATCCTACGGTTTTCTCTAGAATACGTTTTAAAGCTCGGTTGGTATTTTCAACTTGTCCACTTGTTTGTGGATGATATGCGGTGGAGATTTTATGAGTTACTCCATATCTTTTAAGAACTTTCTCAAGTTGATTATTACAGAAATGAGTACCCCGATCACTTATTAAAGCTTTCGGTGTTCCAAACCTTGCAAAAAGACGTTTTAAAAAGTTGACTACAACTCGTGCATCGTTAGTTGGGAGAGATTGTGCTTCCGCCCATTTAGATACATAATCAATGGCTACGAGTATATATAAATTATTATGAGATTTTGGAAATGGACCCATAAAGTCAATACCCCAAATGTCAAATACTTCACATACTTGGATGACATTTTGTGGCATTTCATCACGTTGACTTATTTTTCCGGCCCTTTGACATGCATCACAGGATTTGCAAAGAAGGTGTGCGTCTTTGTAAATTGTAGGCCAATAGAATCCAGCTTCATAAACTTTTCTTGCTGTTAGTTGAGGCCCATAATGCCCTCCTGTTGGTCCTGTGTGACAATGGTTTAATATTTTACTAGCTTCATCTTCAAATACACATCGGCGTATTATTCCATCGGGACAACTTTTAAACAGATGTGGATCTTCCCAGAAATAGTGTTTTATATCACTGAAGAATTTCTTTCGTCTTTGGTACGATAATCCTTTTTCAAGGAATCCACAAACTAAGTAGTTTGCATAGTCTGCAAACCATGGGATTTCTTTATAATCTATCTTCAATAGATATTCATCAGGAAAGTTGTCTTGTATGGCCGATTCATTTAGAACTTCTAATTCGGGATTTTCAAGACGAGAAAGATGATCAGCGGCGAGATTTTCTGCTCCTCTTTTATCTCGGATTTCAATATCAAACTCTTGTAAGAGTAAGATCCAACGGATTAATCTTGGTTTAGCATCTTGTTTTGAAAATAGGTATCTAAGAGCAGAATGGTCGGTATAGACCACCGTTTTTGCTAGAACGAGATATGATCGAAATTTGTCAAAAGCAAAGACAATAGCAAGGAGTTCTTTTTCAGTAGTTGTATAGTTCGTTTGTGCTCCTTGTAATGTCTTACTAGCATAATATATAGGTTGAAATCGTTTTTCAATCCTTTGTCCTAAAACGGCTCCCATTGCAAAATCACTTGCATCGCACATTAGTTCAAATGGTAGATTCCAATTTGGTGTTATCATGATCGGTGCATTAGTGAGTTTTTCTTTAAGAATATTAAAAGATTTGATACACTCATCTGAAAAGATGAATGGCGCATCCTTTTCTAGGAGTTTATTCATAGGAGTGGCAATTTTAGAAAAATCTTTTATGAAACGTCGGTAAAAACCGGCATGCCCTAGAAAACTCCTAACTCCTCTAACATTTGTGGGATGTGGAAGTTTAGCAATTACATCTACTTTAGCTCTATCTACTTCAATTCCTTCTTTTGAAATTTTATGTCCAAGAACGATGCCTTCTTTAACCATGAAATGGCATTTCTCCCAATTAAGTACTAGATTTGATTTTTCGCATCTAATTAGCATTCGTTCCAGATTAACTAGACATGATTTAAATGTATCACCGAAGACTGAAAAGTCATCCATTAATACTTCCATGCATTCTTCTATCATGTCATGAAAAATCGCCATCATGCACCTTTGAAAGGTTGCAGGGGCGTTACAAAGTCCAAATGGCATGCGTTTGTAAGCAAAAGTACCATAAGGGCACGTGAATGTGGTTTTCTCTTGATCTTCGGGTGCTATTGGAATTTGAAAATATCCGGAAAATCCATCTAGAAAACAATAGTAACTATTTCCGGCTAATCTTTCCAACATTTGATCTATGAAAGGTAAGGGAAAGTGATCTTTTCTGGTGGCGTCATTTAATTTTCTATAATCAATACATACACGCCATCCTGTTACAGTCCTAGTAGGAATAAGCTCATTTTTCTCATTTGTAATGACAGTCATGCCACCCTTCTTAGGCACGCATTGAACTGGGCTTACCCATGGACTATCAGAAATTGGATATATCAAACCTGCATCTAGCAGTTTAATAATCTCTTTCTTAACTACATCTTGCATATTAGGATTTAGTCTTCGTTGGCGTTGCACATACGTTTTATGACCTTCTTCCATAAGGATTTTATGTGTGCAATACGAAGGACTTATTCCTTTAATATCATGAATCTTCCATGCAATGGCTGGTTTATGAGCTTTCAACACAGAAATGAGTTGTGATTTCTCATTTTCTGTAAGAGAAGACGATATTATTACAGGTAATTCAGATTCACCTTGTAAATAAGCGTATTCCAAATGGTTTGGAAGTGGCTTTAACTCTAATTTCGGAGGTTCTTCTATCGATGATTTATATCGATATCTGTCTTCTTATTTTAGCATTTGAATTTCTTCTGTTGTTGGTTCATATCCATTAGCTATAAGTGTAGCTAACATTTCAGCTTCATCAATTGGTTCATTACCTTCTCCTAAAGAACATTCTCCTGTTCCTTGTAATTCTGGAAATTCTTCTAATAATTCTGCATGTGCATCTATAGTTTGAATATAATAACATGTATCATCTGCAGATTGTGGTTGTTGCATTGCTCTATCAGCTGAAAAGGTAACACTCTCATCCTCTATACTTAGGGTCAGTTTCTTACCGAACACGTCTATCATTGCTTTAGCCGTGTTTAAGAATGGTCTTCCTAATATGAGAGGAACTTGAGAATCTTCTTCCATGTCCAAAACAACAAAATCTACTGGAAATACTAAAGTACCAACTTTAACTAGCATGTTCTCCATTATCCCTCTAGGATATTTTATTGATCTATCGGCTAGTTGTATGCTTATTCTGGTTGGTTTTAATTCTCCAAGGTCTAGTTTAGCGTATAGTGAATACGGCATTAGATTTATACTAGCACCTAAGTCTGCCAATGCTTCTATTGAACTAAGACTACCCAGAAAACATGGAATTGTGAAACTTCCTGGATCAGATAGTTTTTCTGGTATCTTATTCAACAGCACTGCTGAACAATTAGCATTCATAGTAACAGCCGAGAGTTCTTCCATTTTCTTTCTATTTGAGATTAGATCTTTCAAGAATTTAGCATATCTAGGCATTCCTGAAATCACATCAATGAAAGGAAGATTTACATTTATCTGTTTAAACATATCCAAGAATTTGGATTGCTCGGCTTCAAGTTTTTCTTTCTTCATTTTACTCGGGTAAGGAAGTGGTGGTTGGTATGGTTTAACATAAGGTTTATCCTTAACTGTGTTATCTTCATTAACCTTCTTAACTACCGGTTCTTTTTCCTTATCTTGATCAGGTTGTGGTTCTTGTGGAGTAGGAATAGTTTCATCAGAAGTTACTGGTATTTCAGGTGGTTTAAGTGTTGTACCACTTCTTGTGGTAATAGCTTTAGCTGTTTCATTCCGGGGGTTAGCATTTGTATCGCTTGGTAAACTTCCCGGTTTTCTTTCACCTATTAACCTTGCTAGGTTACTTACTTCTTGTTCCAGATTTTGAATAGAAGCTTGTTGATTTCTAAATGCTTGAGCATTTTGTTCATTGGTTTGTTTTTGAGATGTGAAAAACTGCGTTTGAGTTTCAACTAGCTTTGTCATCATATCTTCTAAATTCGGCTTTTTATCATCGGTTTGTTGTGGTGGTTTGTTTTGAAAATTTGGTCTTTGCTGATTGTAAGTATTATTGGATACTTGTTGATTGCTAGGAACTTGTTGGTTGTTGTATGGAATATTTCGGTTATAATTCTGGTTTTGATTATAAATTGGTCTTGGCGGTTGATAATTATTCTGATAATTATTTCCAGGCCTTTGGTTTATGTATGAAATATTCTCTCTTTGTTCCATTGTTAATTCAATACCGAGACAATCTTTTGTCAAATGTGGTCCTCCACACTGCTCACAACTAATTCGTATTGAGTGAATATCTTTAGTCATTTTTTCCATTCGTCTCTCCACAGCATCTATCTTTGCGGAAATGGAATCTAAGTCATGGCTAGAATCGGCTCTAGCTGCTTTAGATGATCTAATGATATCTTTTTCTTGGTGCCACTCATGTGAGTGGGAAGCAGTATTATCAATAATTTTGTAAGCATCAGTTTCGGTTTTCTTCATAATAGAACCACCAGCTGCTATATCTATGTCTTTCCTTGTAGTGATGTCGCATCCTTGGTAGAATATTTGTACTATTTGACAGGTGTCTAAACCATGTTGCGGACATCCTCTTAACAACTTTCCATATCTAGTCCACGCCTCATATAGAGTTTCATTTGGTTTCTGTGTGAACGTAACAATTTCTGCTTGAAGTCTTACGGCTTTAGATGCAGGAAAGAATTGTTTAAGAAATTTGTCAACTAAAACATCCCATGTATCAATCGCCCCTTCAGGTAACGATTCCAACCAATCTTTGGCTTCTCCCTTTAAAGTCCAGGGAAATAACATGAGATATATCTGTTCATCCTCCACTTCTCGTATTTTAAATAGTGTGCAGATCCTATTAAAGGTACGTAGATGTTCATTTGGATCTTCCTTCGGCGCACCACTAAATTGGCATTGATTAGTCACCATGTGTAGAATTTGTCCTTTGATTTCATAATCTGGCGCATTAATGTCTGGATGAGTAATTGCGTGACCTTGGCCAGTGCGTTTAGCTCTCATTCGGTCTTCCATACTTAAAGGTTCCAAATTCTCCATAATTGAATTTGTTGAATCGGTATCACTAGATGCTTCTGATTTAATAGTTCGTTCCTCAACAATCTCTGTTTGAATGATTGGTGGCTCCGGAGGAAAGTTTAGTGGTTCAGGATCTACGAACCGTTCCTGAATATTCTCCGGATTCTCAATTGTGAGGTTGGGTTCAAAAAATGGATTATCGGAAATTTGAACTGAAGTACTTGGTCGACTGGATGATGATTCTAAAGAAAAATCAACGGCGGTTATATTTGCTAAATGTCTTGATCTAGTTACAGGTGGTGAACGTACAAAAGGTGGTGAACGTCTTGCTCGGTGCATTCACTGAATATCCTATTAGTTTTAAAAAGGAAAGAAAAATTATAATAAGTTATCCAATTAATAGACTTTTCTGATTTTGCCCACGTTTCGAATAGCCAAAAGATGCAGCAGAGGGGCAGGATTCGTTTGGTCTCAATATAATTGAGGACTGTTTGGCTCCAATAACCCGGTCCACGTACAAATCCAACTATTACTACGAACCATAAAATTTTGATGTCTATTAATTTAACCACTTAAAATAAATTTTCGTAATTTTAAGAAATTTAGATAAGAAGTAGAAAAAATTCTAAGTCCTAAAAACTAGAATAGCGAGAAATAAGAGAGAAAAAGAGTTCGTCGCAAAAGGTCAAAAAAAAAAAAAAAAAATGGTTGAAAAATAAAAGGTGACGGAAAAATAAAAGAAACTTATAAAAACTTAAAAATACTTGACTAACCTAACCTTATTACTACAACTAACTTAAAATTATAATCGCAAATTGATATTACTAATTGGAATGATAATTGGTACATAGTAAAAGGTCTAAAAATATTAAAGCTTACAGGAAAAACTAAATCCCAAATGGAAATAACTTAAAAAGAAACTAAAACTTAAAAAGGCGTCGCAAAATTCTAAAGCACCTAAATCTTAGTCTAAAGAAAAAGCACTTAAGGAATTCTACGGCAAAGCCTAAAAATCTAGGAGTAAAAATAACTATAGCAAAAACTAAGTTTAAAATTAAATATGAGCTAAAAATACAAATATTACGCTACAACGATTAAAAAGGGACAAAATATTAAAAGTTATAAAAAGTTATAAAAATATTAGATTTTATAAAAATATTATATTTATATTTTTTTTATATTATAGTATTAAGTAAATAAATAATAAAACTTAAACAAAAGTAAAAATAACTAAATAAATTAAAAACTTTAATTATAATAATAATAATAGTTTTAGGGTTTTAGTAATAATAATTTAATAATATCCGTAATAAATGCGTGATTAGGGTTTGGATGTGGCCTGGTCAACCCCTTCATGCGAGTCGCATGGAATAAGGGGGTGGGTCATGCGACTCGCATGGACACCCTGAACTGGTTCAATTGGACTGGTTCAAATGACAGGTCACGTAATTATTTAATATTTATTTTTAATTTCTGTTTTATATATAATATAAGATATAAATATATAATTTAAATAAAAACTTAATAAATTACTAAAATAAAATACAAATACTTTAATATTTTGTAAATAATAAAGAAAAACTTAAAATACACTTTAAAATATATATTTTTTTTTTCGATTTTAAAAGATTTTTTTTTTTTACTTTTTTTTAATTTTTTAAACAAAAATATAAATTTTACAAAAACAAATTATAACTTAAAATTTAAAAATATGGCGTTTCGCTTCGGCGTTCCCCGGCAGCGGCGCCAAAAATACTTGATGTTAAAGCTAAGGGGTATAAAATACTATTAAATTTTAGCAGGAAATACTATTAAATACGATACAATTTTACACAAGATATTTATTTATTTATAGAATGGATATACTTAAACCTTGCTACAACACTTATAGGCAGTGTACCTAATCGTACAGTAGTGTAGTTTTTAGTAAGTCCGGTTCGTTCCACAGGGAAATCTTTAAACAAAGCTCAACGCTATATTAGTTTACTTTTATAAAAATACAAACATATATATAAGTAATATTATTATTATAAAGGGGGGTTTTTACCGTTTAATGACCGGTTTGTCGATTTTAAGACTTTAGTCGCAGTTAAAACCTAATGTAAAATATAAAATAAATACAAGACTTAAATTAAAGCTTAAAGTAAATAACAATAATGAAATTGCGAATAATAAAAGTGCGATAAACTTGCGATAATTAAAAAGTACGATAATTAAAAATGCGATTAAACAACAATAAATAAAAGTGCGATAATTAGAAGTGCAATTAAATATAAAATAAAGGAAATTAAATATGAAATAAAAGAATTATGCTTATTTAAACTTCCGTAATCATGATGTTTGACGTGTTGATTTTAGTTTTATGCCCATGGGTTAATTGTCCTTTGTCCTGGATTATTTAATATGTCCGTCTGGTTTTTGTCCATAACAGTCCATCAGTCATAAATATAAAGTGCGAGTGTCCTCATCAAATTATTCTTATACCCGAAGTTAAATATTCCAACTAATTGGGGATTCGAATTGTAACAAGGTTTTAATACTTTGTTTAATGAATACACCAGGTTATCGACTGCGTGTAAACCAAGGTTTTACTACTTTGTTAACAATTACACCAATTACCCTTGAATGTAATTTCACCCCTGTTTTAATTATTCTAATGGCTATTAATCCATTCCCGTGTCCGGTTAAATGAACGATTATTCGTACATATAAATACCCCGCCCATCGTGTCCGATCGAGTGTATATAGTAATTTATAGGGACGCCCAATTGTAAATCTTTATATTAACATTAACAAACTTTCATTTAGTTAAACAAATATAAAGCCCATTAATAGCCCATAGTCTAATTTCCACAAGTGTCGTTCTTTTGTCCAAACCCCAATTATGGTACAAAGCCCAATTACCCAATTTTAGTAATTAGCCCAACATCATGATTACTTCGTTTTAAATAAGCATAATATTAACTTAGCTACGAGACATTAATATAAAAAGGTTGAACATAACTTACAATGATTAAAAATAGCGTAGCGTTACACGGACAGAATTTCGACTTACACCCTTACAACATTCGCTAACATACCCTTATTATTAGAATTAAAATTTAAAATTAAAATATAAATTATATATATATATATATAAGTTTTACGTATGAAGAGGAAGAAAAAGATGATTAAAACTCGGCAGAAAACTGGCTTTATATAGGACCTGACCAGCATTTTTACTCCATGCGACTCGCATGGATTTGTGCCTCTGGCCATGCGAGTCGCATGGCCACCCTGGATCCAGCCAAATTGGTTTGTTTTCTTCTTGCCGACGTAATATAATAATAATATATAATATAATATATAATTATATATAATTATATATATATTATATTATATTCTTGTGCATAGTAGACTAGATATTTTTGGTCCGTTGTGTCGGGCGTTTCTTCTAGGCTCAGGTCCCGGTTCCGGATTTTTGGACGTCTTCGCGTATTATTTTATATCGTGTACTTTGCGTCTTGTAACTTGTACTCTTGTCATTTTGAGACGTTCCTCATCAATATTTTGAACCTTTTTAATTGTATCTTGTACTTTTTAGCTCTTTGGACCTTTTTGTCTTCAATTTGTCGAATTTGCCTTTTATCTTCTCTTTTTAATATTTAAACGAATATTGCTTGTAAATCGAACAATACCAACTAAAATCTTGTCTTTCTTGGGGAATAATGCTATAAAATATGTGTTCATTTTTGGCATTATCAGAAACTGAACGAGGATGTAATTGTAAGCATTTTTGTTAAGTAGAAGTATTTTGATAAGTGTCTTGAAGTCTTTCAAAAGTGTATGAATACATATTAAAACACTACATGTATATACATTTTAACTGAGTCGTTAAGTCATCGTTAGTCGTTACATGTAAGTGTTGTTTTGAAACCTTTAGGTTAACGATCTTGTTAAATGTTGTTAACCCAATGTTTATAATATCAAATGAGATTTTAAATTATTATATTATCATGATATTATGATGTACGAATATCTCTTAATATGATATATATACATTAAATGTCGTTACAACGATAATCGTTACATATATGTCTCGTTTCAAAATCATTAAGTTAGTAGTCTTGTTTTTACATATGTAGTTCATTATTAATATACTTAATGATATGTTTACTTATCATAATATCATGTTAACTATATATATAACCATATATATGTCATCATATAGTTTTTACAAGTTTTAACGTTCGTGAATCACCGGTCAACTTGGGTGGTCAATTGTCTATATGAAACCTATTTCAATTAATCAAGTCTTAACAAGTTTGATTGCTTAATATGTTGAAAACACTTAATCATGTAAATAACAATTTCATTTAATATATATATAAACATGGAAAAGTTCGGGTCACTACAGTACCTACCAGTTAAATAAATTTCGTCCCGAAATTTTAAGCAGTTGGAGGTGTTGACGTATCTTCTGGAAATAAATGTGAGTATTTCTTCTTTATCTGATCTTCTCATTCCCAGGTGAACTCGGGCCCTCTACGAGCATTCCATCGAACCTTAACAATTGGTATCTTGTTTTGCTTAAGTCTTTTAACCTCACGATCCATTATTTCGACGGGTTCTTCGATGAATTGAAATTTTTCGTTGATTTGGATTTCATCTAACGGAATAGTGAGATCTTCTTTAGCAAAACATTTCTTTAAATTCGAGACGTGGAAAGTGTTATGTACAGCCGCGAGTTGTTGAGGTAACTCAAGTCGGTAAGCTACTGGTCCGACACGATCAATAATCTTGAATGGTCCGATATACCTTGGATTTAATTTCCCTCGTTTACCAAATCGAACAACACCTTTCCAAGGTGCAACTTTAAGCATGACCATCTCTCCAATTTCAAATTCTATATCTTTTCTTTTAATGTCAGCGTAGCTCTTTTGTCGACTTTGGGCGGTTTTCAACCGTTGTTGAATTTGGATGATCTTCTCGGTAGTTTCTTGTATTATCTCCGGACCCGTAATTTGTCTATCCTCCACTTCACTCCAACAAATCGGAGACCTACACTTTCTACCATAAAGTGCTTCAAACGGCGCCATCTCAATGCTTGAATGGTAGCTGTTGTTGTAGAAAAATTCTACTAACGGTAGATGTCGATCCCAACTGTTTCCGAAATCAATAACACATGCTCGTAGCATGTCTTCAAGCATTTGTATCGTCCTTTCGCTCTGCCCATCAGTTTGTGGATGATAGGCAGTACTCATGTCTAGACGAGTTCCTAATGCTTGCTGTAATGTCTGCCAGAATCTTGAAATAAATCTGCCATCCCTATCAGAGATAATAGAGATTTGTATTCCATGTCTGGAGACGACTTCCTTCAAATACAGTCATGCTAACTTCTCCATCTTGTCATCTTCTCTTATTGGCAGGAAGTGTGCTGATTTGGTGAGACGATCAACTATTACCCAAATAGTATCAAAACCACTTGCAGTCCTTGGCAATTTAGTGATGAAATCCATGGTAATGTTTTCCCATTTCTATTCCGGGATTTCGGGTTGTTGAAGCAGACCTGATGATTTCTGATGCTCAGCTTTGACCTTAGAACACGTCAAACATTCTCCTACGTATTTAGCAACATCGGCTTTCATACCCGGCCACCAAAAATGTTTCTTGAGATCCTTGTACATCTTCCCCGTTCCAGGATGTATTGAGTATCTGGTTTTATGAGCTTCTCTAAGTACCATTTCTCTCATATCTCCAAATTTTGGTACCCAAATCCTTTCAGCCCTATACCGAGTTCCGTCTTCCCGAATATTAAGATGCTTCTCCGATCCTTTGGGTATTTCATCCTTTAAATTTCCCTCTTTTAAAACTCCTTGTTGCGCCTCCTTTATTTGAGTAGTAAGGTTATTGTGAATCATTATATTCATAGATTTTACTCGAATGGGTTCTCTGTCCTTCCTGCTCAAGGCGTCGGCTACCACATTTGCCTTCCACGGGTGGTAACGAATCTCAAAGTCGTAATCATTCAACAATTCAATCCACCTACACTGCCTCATATTCAGTTGTTTCTGATTAAATATGTGTTGATGACTTTTGTGGTCAGTATATATAATACTTTTGACCCCATATAAGTAGTGCCTCAAAGTCTTTAATGCAAAAACAACCGCGCCTAATTCCAAATCATGCATCGTATAATTTTGTTCGTGAATCTTCAATTGTCTAGACGCATAAGCAATCACCTTCGTTCGTTGCATTAATACACAACCGAGACCTTGCTTTGATGCGTCACAATAAATCACAAAATCATCATTCCCTTCAGGCAATGACAATATAGGTGCCGTAGTTAGCTTTTTCTTCAATAACTGAAACACTTTCTCTTATTCATCCTTCCATTCAAATTTCTTCCCTTTATGCGTTAATGCAGTCAAGGGTTTTGCTATTCTGGAAAAGTCTTGGATGAACCTTCTGTAGTAACCAGCTAGTCCTAAAAACTGGCGTATGTGTTTCGGAGTTTTCGGGGTTTCCCACTTTTCAACAGTTTCTATCTTTGCCGGATCCACCTTAATACCTTCTTTGTTCACTATGTGACCGAGGAATTGAACTTCTTCCAACCAAAATACACACTTTGAAAACGTAGCGTACAATTCTTCCTTCCTCAATACTTCTAACACCTTTCTCAAATGTTCACCGTGTTCTTGGTCATTCTTTGAGTAAATAAGTATGTCATCAATGAAAACAATGACAAACTTGTCAAGGTATGGTCCACACACTCGGTTCATAAGGTCCATGAACACAGCTGGTGCATTAGTTAAACCAAACGGCATGACCATAAACTCGTAATGATCGTAACGTGTTCTGAAAGCAGTCTTTGGAATATCATATTCTTTCACCCGCATTTGATGATACCCGGAACGTAAGTCAATCTTTGAATAAACAGACGAGCCTTGTAGTTGATCAAATAAGTCATCGATTCTCGGTAGTGGGTAGCGGTTCTTGATGGTAGGTTTGTTCAACTCTCGGTAGTCGATACACAACCTGAATGTACCATCTTTCTTCTTGACAAACAAAACAGGAGCTCCCCACGGTGATGTGCTTGGTCAAATGAAACCACGCTCTAAAAGTTCTTGTAATTGGCTTTGCAGTTCTTTCATCTCGCTGGGTGTGAGTCTGTAAGGAGCACGAGCTATTGGTGCAGCTCCTGGTACAAGATCTATTTGAAATTCAACGGATCGATGTGGGGGTAATCCCGGTAATTCTTTCAGAAATACATCGGGAAATTCTTTTACGACGGGAACATCATTGATGCTCTTTTCTTCAGTTTGTACTTTCTCAACGTGTGCTAGAATAGCATAGCAACCTTTTCTTATTAGTTTTTATGCCTTCAAATTACTAATAAGATGTAGCTTCGTGTTGCCCTTTTCTCCGTACACCATTAAGGGTTTTCCTTTTTCTCGTATAATGCGAATTGCATTTTTGTAACAAACGATCTCTGCTTTCACTTCTTTCAACCAGTTCATACCGATTATCACATCAAAACTCCCTAACTCTACTGGTATCAAGTCAATCTTAAATGTTTCGCTAACCAGTTTAATTTCTCGATTCCGACATATATTATCTGCTGAAATTAATTTACCATTTGCTAATTCGAGTAAAAATTTACTATCCAAAGGCGTCAATGGACAACTTAATTTAGCACAAAAATCTCTACTCATATAGCTTCTATCCGCACCCGAATCAAATAAAACGTAAGCAGATTTATTGTCAATAAGAAACGTACCCGTAACAAGCTCTGGGTCTTCCTGTGCCTCTGCCGAATTAATATTGAAAACTCTTCCGTGGCCTTATCTATTCGTGTTCTCTTGGTTCGGGCAATTTCTAATAATGTGGCCCGGTTTTCCACATTTATAACAAACTACATTGGCATAACTTGCTCCGACACTACTTGCTCCACCATTACTCGTTCCGACACCATTTGTTCCTTTTGTTCTGTTAACCCCTGGTCCGTAGACCTCACACTTAGCCGCGCTATGACCATTTCTTTTACACTTGTTGCAAAATTTGGTGCAGAACCCCGAGTGATACTTTTCACACCTTTGGCATAGCTGCTTCTGATTGTTGTTGTTGTTGCGGTTATTATTGTTGTTGGGATAATTGTTGTAGTTGTTGTTGTTGTTGTTGTTGTTGTTGTTGTTGTTGTTGTTGTTGTTGTTGTTGTTGTTGTTGTTGTTGTTGTTGTTGTTGTTGTTGTTGTTGTTGTTGTTGTTGTTGTTGTTGTTGTTGTTGTTGTTGTTGTTGTTGTTGTTGTTGTTGTTGGGCCGTTTGTTGTAGTTGCGATTGATGTTGTGATTGTTGGGATAGTTGTTGCGATTATTGTTGTAATTGCTGTTGTTGTTGTATTGGTGATTCTTATCACCATTTTCCTCCCACTTTCTTTTGACTTGCTTCACATTGGCCTCTTCAGCAGTCTGTTCTTTAATTCTTTCTTCAATCTGGTTCACTAGTTTGTGAGCCATTCTACATGCCTGTTGTATGGAGGTGGGCTCGTGTGAACTTATATCTTCTTGGATTCTTTTCGGTAATCCTTTCACAAACGCGTCGATCTTCTCTTCCTCATCTTCGAACGCTCCCGGACACAATAGGCATAATTCTGTGAATCGTCTTTCATATGTGGTAATATCAAATCCTTGGGTTCGTAACCCTCTAAGTTCTGTCTTGAGCTTATTGACCTTGGTTCTGGGACGGTACTTCTCGTTCATCAAGTGCTTGAATGCTGACCACGGTAGTGCGTAAGCATCATCTTGTCCCACTTGCTCTAGATAGGTATTCCACCATGTTAACGCAGAACATGTGAAGGTATGCATGGCGTACTTCACTTTGTCCTCTTCAGTACACTTACTTATGGCAAACACCGATTCGACCTTCTCGGTCTACCTTTTCAATCCGATCGGTCCTTCGGTTCCATCAAATTCCAAAGGTTTGCAGGCAGTGAATTCTTTGTAGGTGCATCCTACACGATTTTCTGTACTGCTAGATCCAAGGTTATTGTTGGTATGTAGCGCAGCCTGTACTGTGGCTATGTTTGAAGCAAGAAAGGCACGAAATTCCTCTTCGCTCATATTCAAGGTGTGTCGAGTAGTCGGTGCCATTTCCTTCAAAATAGTCAAATGAAACGAGTTAATCATATAGAATATCAAGAATAGTCAGTAGTATTTCGTAGTGCAATATGAACTTATTTATAAAAGATCTTTCTTCATATTAGCATTTTATACTCTTTAATTCGGGTAGTACCTACCCGTTAAGTTCATACTTAGTAGCTAACATACCATTTCAACTACTACAATTCTATATGAAAAACTAATCACAAAAAAAAAAAAAAAAAATCATATTCAAACCTTTATACAATAACTTGCAAACTTACAATACCACTTTTTTTTTTTACATATAGCATGAAATATAGCACATAAAACTTTGATACAGAGTAGTTGCGAAGATAATTCTAGTTAATAAATAAGGCGTTCAGCAAAGGCAATAAAGACACGTAATTCATACGTCCAGAAACAAGTCATGCATTCTAGTTTTACTAATACCACTTTCCATCCTTGGTTTTGTGGAACATAACCGTTGTGACCGATAGTAAGACAATGTGTTGTAACGTCGTCAAAAGGATGAAGGTTACGTAATGACCAACAGTCTCGTAATAACCTAAAAACCTCATTTCTTACCCCAATTACCGACTCCGTCACTTGTGGGAACGTTTTGTTTAATAGTTGTAGCCCGATGTTCTTGTTCTCACTTTGGTGAGAAGCGAACATTACTAACCCGTAAGCATAACATGCTTCTTTATGTTGCATGTTAGCCGCTTTTTCTAAATCACGAAGTCCTATATTCGGATATATTGAGTCAAAATAATTTCTTAACCCGTTGCGTAAAATAGCATTTGGGTTCCCCGCAATATATGCGTCAAAGTAAACACATCGTAACTTATGGATTTCCCAATGTGATATCCCCCATCTTTCGAACGAAAGCCTTTTATAAATCAAGGCATTCTTGGAACGTTCTTCGAATGTCTTACAAACTGATATCGCCTTAAATAGTTGTGCCGAGGAATTCTGACCGACTCTAGACAAGATTTCATCAATCATGTCTCCAGGTAGGTCTCTTAAAATATTGAGTTGTCTATCCATTTTGTGTTTTTATACTGTAAAATAGACAAGAGTTAGATTCATAAAAAAATACTTATTAATACAAGCAATTTTTACATATATCATAAAGCATAAGCACACTATATTACATATATTACACCACACGAATACAACTATCTTATTCAGACTCGCTCGTTTCTTCTTCTTCGGTTTTGGTTCGTTTTGCCAAGTTTCTAGGGATATATGATGTTCCCCTAATGCGAGCCGTCGTTTTCCACATTGGTTTAGAAAAACCTGGTGGTTTAGAGGTTCCCGGGTTATTGTCACAACTTAAGAAATACGGGTGTTGATGATACATATAAAGTTCATCGGGTTTGGAATTAAATTTCTCTATTTTTATGCCCTTTTCCTTATTGTTCTCTTTTGCCTTATTAAATTGTGTTGGGGTAATTTCTATAACATCATCGGAATCCTTGTCGGGATCCGATTCATCGGAGAATTGGTAATCCTCCCAATACTTTGCTTCCTTGGCGGAAACACCATTGACCATAATTAACTTTGGTCGGTTGGTTGAGGATTTTCTTCTACTTAACCGTTTTATTATTTCCCCCACTGGTTCTATTTCTTCTTCCGGTTCCGATTCTTCTTCCGGTTCCGACTCTTCTTCCGATTCCGACTCTTCTTCCGGTTCCTCTTCGAGAACTTGTGAATCAGTCCACGAATCATTCCAATTTACATTTGACTCTTCATTATTATTAGGTGAGTCAATGGGACTTGTTCTAGAGGTAGACATCTATCACATAATATCAAACGCGTTAAGCGATTAATATATCACATAATATTCACATGTTAAAAATATATAGTTTCCAACAAAATTTGTTAAGCAATCATTTTTCAAGTAAACACGGTCGAAGTCCAGACTCACTAATGCATCCTAAAAAACTCGATAAGACACACTAATGTAAAATTCTGGTTCTCTAAGACCAACGCTCGGATACCAACTGAAATGTCCCGTTCATATTGATTATAAACGTTCCATATTAATTGCTTTCGTTGCGAGGTTTTGACCTCTATATGAGACGTTTTTCAAAGACTGCATTCATTTTTAAAACAACCATAACCTTTATTTTATCAATAAAGGTTTCAAAAGCATTACGTAGATTATCAAATAATGATAATCTAAAATATACTGTTTACACACGACCATTACATAATGGTTTACAATAGAAATATATTACATCGACATATGTTTCTTGAATGCAGTTTTTACATAATATCATACAAACATGGACTCCAAATCTTGTCCTTATTTTAGTATGCAACAGCGGAAGCTCTTAATATCAAATCGTAATAATAGACCACAAGATTTCATATTTCAATATACATCCCATACATAGAGATAAAAATCATTCATATGGTGAACACATGGTAACCGACATTAACAAGATGCATATATAAGAATATCCCCATCATTCCGGGACACCCTTCGGATATGATATAAATTTCGAAGTACTAAAGCATCCGGTACTTTGGATGGGGTTTGTTAGGCCCAATAGATCTATCTTTAGGATTCGCGTCAATTAGGGTGTCTGTTCCCTAATTCTTAGATTACCAGACTTAATAAAAAGGGGCATATTCGATTTCAATAATTCAACCATAGAATGTAGTTTCACGTACTTGTGTCTATTTTGTAAATCATTTATAAAACCTGCATGTATTCTCATCCCAAAAATATTAGATTTTAAAAGTGGGACTATAACTCACTTTCACAGATTTTTACTTCGTCGAGAAGTAAGACTTGGCCACTGGTCGATTCACGAACCTATAACAAATATGTACATATATATCAAAGTATATTCAAAATATATTTACAACACTTTTAATACATTTTGATGTTTTAAGTTTATTAAGTCAGCTGTCCTCGTTAGTAACCTACAACTAGTTGTCCAACGTTAGATGTACAGAAAAAAATTGATATTTATTATCTTGAATCAATCCACGACCCAGTGTATACACGTCTCAGGCTAGATCACAACTCAAAGTATATATATTTTTGGAATCAACCTCAACCCTGTATAGCTAACTCCCACGTTACTGCATATAGAGTGTCTATGGTTGTTCCAAATAATATATACACATGGGTCGATATGATATGTCAAAACATTTGCATACGTGTCTATGGTATCCCAAGATTACATAATATATTAGAATACATGTATAATACAATATAAGTTAGTTAGGATATGATTAATATAGATTTGTTACCAATTTTCACGTTGCTACAACAAGAAAAATTATCCAATCTTGTTTTACCCATAACTTCTTCATTTTAAATCCGTTTTGAGTGAATCAAATTGATATGATTTCATATTGAATTCTATTTTATGAATCTAAATAGAAAAAGTATAGGTTTATAGTTAGAAATATAAGTTACAAGTCGTTTTTGTAAAGGTAGTCATTTCAGTCGAAAGAACGACGTCTAGATGACCATTTTAGAAAACATACTTCCACTTTGAGTTTAACCATGATTTTTGGATATAGTTTCATGTTCATAAGAAAAATCATTTTCCCAGAAGAACAATTTTTAAATCAAAGTTTATCATAGTTTTTAATTAACTAACCCAAAACAGCCCGCAGTGTTACTACGACGGCGTAAATCCGGTTTTACGGTGTTATTCGTGTTTCCAGGTTTTAAATCATTAAGTTAGCATATCATATAGATATATAACATGTGTTTAGTTGATTTTAAAAGTCAAGTTAGAAGGATTAAATTTTGTTTGCGAACAAGTTTAGAATTAACTAAACTATGTTCTAGTGATTACAAGTTTAAACCTTCGAATAAGATAGCTTTATATGTATGAATCGAATGATGTTATGAACATCATTACTACCTCAAGTTTTCTGGATAAAGCTACTGGAAATGAGAAAAATGGATCTAGCTTTAAAGGATCCTTGGATGGCTTGAAAGTTCTTGAAGCAGAATCATGACACGAAAATAGTTCAAGTAAGATTTTCACTCGAAATAAGATTGTTATAGTTATAGAAATTGAATCAAAGTTTGAATATGAGTATTACCTTGTATTATAAAGATATCTTAATATAAATAAGAAAGATTTCTTGAGGTTGGATGATCACTCTACAAGATTGGAAGTAAGCTAGCAAACTTGGAAGTATTCTTGATTTTATGAAACTAGAACTTGTAGAATTTATGAAGAACACTTAGAACTTGAAGATAGAACTTGAGAGAGATCAATTAGATGAAGAAAATTGAAGAATAAAAGTGTTTGTAGGTGTTTTTGGTCGTTGGTTTATGGATTAGATATAAAGGATATGTAATTTTGTTTTCATGTAAATAAGTCATGAATGATTACTCATATTTTTATAATTTTATGAGATATTTCATGCTAGTTGCCAAATGATGGTTCCCACATGTGTTAGGTGACTCACATGGGCTGCTAAGAGCTGATCATTAAAGTGTATATATCAATAGTACATACATCTAAAAGCTGTGTATTGTACGAGTACGAATACGGGTGTATACGAGTAGAATTGTTGATGAAACTGAACGAGGATGTAATTGTAAGCATTTTTGTTAAGTAGAAGTATTTTGATAAGTGTCTTGAAGTCTTTCAAAAGTGTATGAATACATATTAAAACACTACATGTATATACATTTTAACTGAGTCGTTAAGTCATCGTTAGTCGTTACATGTAAGTGTTGTTTTGAAACCTTTAGGTTAACGATCTTGTTAAATGTTGTTAACCCAATGTTTATAATATCAAATGAGATTTTAAATTATTATATTATCATGATATTATGATGTACGAATATCTCTTAATATGATATATATACATTAAATGTCGTTACAACGATAATCGTTACATATATGTCTCGTTTCAAAATCATTAAGTTAGTAGTCTTGTTTTTACATATGTAGTTCATTATTAATATACTTAATGATATGTTTACTTATCATAATATCATGTTAACTATATATATAACCATATATATGTCATCATATAGTTTTTACAAGTTTTAACGTTCGTGAATCACCGGTCAACTTGGGTGGTCAATTGTCTATATGAAACTTATTTCAATTAATCAAGTCTTAACAAGTTTGATTGCTTAATATGTTGGAAACACTTAATCATGTAAATAACAATTTCATTTAATATATATATAAACATGGAAAAGTTCGGGTCACTACACACATGAGCTACAAAAGGTTTTTTATAGTTATATATAATTGCTATTTATAATTAGACCACATGCAATGGTTTGTTAAAGCCCCATGTTAACAATGTTAAAGCTTTAACAATGAATGTGGGCAGTTGGTGAAAGGTGGCGCCAGCCACTCCTGCAACGAGGCTGTGAAGGAAAAAAGGGGACCCACTATTTTTTTTTGTACCTTGTGTTTAATTATTTGTACATTTTATATTTTATAGGTATATTTGTGGGGAGGGAGCAATAGAGAAAGAAAATGGGGAGAGAGAGACAAAGTGGACGTCAATGGAGTGTTTTCGGTGAGGTTTGGCATGGCATGGGCAAGCACGGTAAGATCTCGAGAGCGATACAACGGCTACTACAAGAACGTTTACGAGAGGCATAACAAAAATCACCTTACGTCATACATGTTTTTCAATTTCCTTGAAGAATGGAAGATACTGGATCTTTGGAAACTATTCATGCCATACGGCTCTGTAAGAGATGTTTACATCGCAAACAGAAGACTTCGAAATGGGTGTCGATTCTCTTTTATTCGGTTTGGGGATGTAAAAGATGATAATATACTTCTTAAGAATCTAGAGACCATTAAAATTAATGGATTTGGTATTAGAATCTTCCGGGAAACAATTAGGGCTCCTAAGGGGGATGAACGTGGCAACAATGGCCGTTCGTGGGCCAAACCTACTGGTGGTCAGACCAAAGGCGATGTAGGTAAACCTTCGGGGTCTATTACAACAGTTTCAAAGATGGAAGAAATTACAATGAAGTGGCTGGGAATAAAAAAGAAGATCTAAGAGATGTCCTTAACAATAGGAAGAATGTCAACAACAATTTAAATCATAAAGATACTGTTGAAAAAGCAGATAAGGTGGTCATAGTGGATGAAAATTGTTGCTCCAATAAAGATAATTTAGAACTTCTACAAAGATCTATTGTGGCAGAGGCAAAGAGTCATGCAATACTCAATAATCTCGAGGGCATTCTTGGTGCAGAAGGGTTTGGGGATATTCAGATCAAACGACTTAGAGGTCTTGGGATTTTGTTGGTTTGTAACTCGGTGGAGGTCAGCAAAACTGTTACTTGATGAGGGACTTTCTATCAATAACTGGGTTCATAAAATGCAAGCATGGGACTTCTCTTGTTGGCCTGAAGGTCGTATGGCATGGCTCAAGATAAGTTGTGTGACGACCCAGAAATTTCTGACCAAATTTAAACTTAATCTTCATATGATTTCGATACGATAAGCAAAGTCTGTAATGTTGAGTCTCGGAAATTCTGAACTGTTTCGTATATCCATTTGACTTTCGACCATTCTCGACGATTCACGAACCTTATAATTGTAAACAGAAATGTATATATGAATAATTATATATGTAAACAATCTTATATAATAAATTAAATATATTAATGAACTGTTATATGATTCAGTTATTATGAAAGATAACTTAATGTAACTAAAACTTATTATTTTAATATATAGAGTAAATTGAGCATAAAGAATTTTGAACATAATTGGTCAACGTTAACAAAGTATTACATGTACGGTGTTATACTTTGAATTTAATCATTATTAATAATTAATATTGATCTAAGTATTACAACTTGATGTTAAAAACCTAATCAAATATACAGTGATGTGAATATATATATATATATATATATATATATATATATATATATATATATATATATATATATATATATATATATAATTCTATACATAATTATTACTATATGTATAATGTTGAAATGTACAAATATTAAATATATAATATATATTATGTAAACAATTAATATTATAAAATTAAAAGTATATATAAAATAAATATATGTACTTATAAGTTAAAATATAATTAATATTTTAAAATTCTTATTGGTACTTTTCTTATTATCATTAACATAAATAATAAGATTAATTATCAATATTAGTATATATATGAAATTTGATACATTTGACTTGTTATATTATTATAATTAGTAATAAAATTTTAATTCTAGTTATTATAGTAATATTATTATTACTTTTATTATTATTATTAATGATAATATTAATATTAATATATGTATTCTTCATATCATTTTTCTAATATAAAGTATATATATACATATATATAAAAATTCTAATATGTATAAGTTGTTATATTATTATTAATATTAAAATTATTAATAATATTATTATTGTCATTTTTATAATAATTATTATTATTATTATTTATTACTATTAATATAATTGTTATTATTATTATTATTAAAATTATTATTGTTATATATAATAAGTAAAAATAAATAAAAACGTGTAATCACATCCTAATCAGAGATATTGTTTTCTTATGTTTTCCTGCACCCTCGTGACTTGGTGTCGACATTTACCATCCCTACAAGACAATCGAGCAACTCATGTATTGATGTAAAGGGATTCAATTTTTCTCTGCTAACAATTAGTAATTATAAACCCACTACCATATTCAATTATATCTGAAAAAGTCGAAAAATAAAACAAAAATATAGAAAGAAAATATGTTCTGCTCCGTTCTTGAACTAAAATTGTAAAAGCTCGATTTTTCAATTGTTTTCAAAATCCATTAATGCAGTTAGATTAGGATTCGGTTAAGCAATCTTTCTGTAAAATTTCACATTCCAATTCCTTACCTCGAACACGAATTTTGAGGTCAAAGTTTTTGTTTCAAAAAGTCAACCAAAATGTTCTTGATAAAATTTGGTTTACTTTTGATGTTTTAAGTTCAATTGATAACCCAGATAGTTTATAGGAACGATTTACAACCAAATTCATGTTGTAATAATCATCTATAATGGTCTCAAATTCAAGGTCACGAATTGAGTTTATATTTTTTTTTATTCCACGACGGCTTCTGCTGCTGTTTTATTTTTTTTTATCTGTTGAACCCAATCACCCATCACAACTCGTTCATGTTACAATTACAAGTCCTAAATTAAAGGTTGAAATCATTGTGAGCATAAATTATGGTGTCTGATCGAATTGGTCCTTGAAGAAGATGATGGAGAAAAAGGGAACAAAATAAACGAGTTAAAATATAAATGGGTTTTGATTATAATCAGAAAAGCAGGACTAGAGGAATGGTTAAGGGTTCTAGCAGGTTTGCGTGAGGTCGCGGGTTCGAGTCCCTACTCTAGCAGTTTATTCTTTTTAAGTTCTTAAAGGTAGTTTACATATCTATTATTATTAATTATTGTTATTATTAGTATTGTTATTATTATTATTATTATTATTATTATTGGTTGTTGTTATTATTAGGATTAAAATTTATCATGTGATTATTAATATTACTTTAGAATTATTAAGTAATACCATTAAATATTATTGGTACTATTATCAATAATATTAACATAATTATTATTATTATTATTATTATTATTATTATTATTATTATTATTATTATTATTATTATTATTATTATTATTATTATTATTATTATTATTATTATTATTATTATTATAGTTATTATGAATATGATTATTATTATTGTTGTAATTATGAAATTAACACAAACGATTACTAATATAAGTATGAGTTATCATTTATTATCATTTTTATCATAACCCAAGTTACAATTATGAATATTATTATTAATATTATTGTTAATACTAATCTTATTATCAAAATAAGTATTATTATTAAGTAATATGGTTATTAATATTATCATTTTTAATAAGATTTCTACTATTATTATTATAAGTATCAGTATTAACAATATCATTATTTGTTTTGTTATTAATAAAGTTATTATTATTATTATTATTATTATTAGTAAATCATTATTATTATCAAAACTATTTTTTAAACAAATAAATGCTTTGTACATAAAATATACTTATTATATAATTATATTAATATTTTCACATAACTAATTATATTAAACCTATTAATATTATTTACAAATAACAAACTATCGATGTCTAAATATAACACTAAACATTTATGTATATAAAAATGGATATATTAAAATAATTATATAAATATTAATCATTTGGAATGTATGCACAAATTAAGTGTATATAATATATAAATTAAGACCTAATAAATAAAATTGTCCAGTTACGATTATATGTATTAATGAATATACAAATAATATAGGTTCGTGAATCCGAGGCCAACCCTACACTTGTTCATGGTCGTTCTATGTATTTTTACTACAAAATACAGTATTGTGAGTTTCATTACTCCCTTTTAAATGCTTTTGCAATATATATTTTTGGGACTGAGAATACATGCGCTTTTATAACTGTTTTACGAAATAGACACAAGTAATCGAAACTACATTATATGGTTGAATGATCGAAGCCGAATATGCCCCTTTTACTTGGTAACCTAAGAATTAGTAAACCAGTCTACTAATTGACGCAAATCCTAAAGATAGATCTATTGGGCCCAACAAACCCCATCCGTTGTAGCGGATGCTTTAGTACTTCGATGTTGTTTTATCATGTCCGATGAATGTCCCGGAATGATAGGGGATATTCTTATATGCATCTTGTTAATGTCGGTTACCAGGTGTTCAATCCATATGAATGAATTTTAAACACTTGCGAGTGTATGATTGTTGAACAAATGAAATCTTGTGGTCTATTAAAATTATGTAAATGATTATTATGATAAACTAATGAACTCACCAACCTTTTGATTGACACTTGAAAGCATGTTTATTCTCAGGTATGAAAGAAATCTTCCGCTGTGCATTTGCTCATATTAGAGATATTACTTGGAGTCATTCATGACATATTTCAAAAGACGTTGCATTCGAGTCGTCGAGTTCATCAAGATTATTATTAAGTCAATTATAGTTGGAGGCATTATGAAATAGTATGCTTGCCGTCAACTTTCGATGTAAAGAAAGTTTGTCTTTTAAAAACGAATGCAATGTTTGTAAAATGTATCATATAGAGGTCAATTACCTCGCGATGTAATCATATGTTATTGTATTCGTCCTTATGGATTAGGACGGGTCATCTCAAGTAGTTTTCCGTTACCATGCTGGTCGAATGAAACGTTTACTTTAATTGCTGAATGGTGGGGGTGTGTTTACGTGCTAGAAAACTGCTCTCTGAAAGGAAATATCAATTATCATATGGTAGGGACCTTGTAAAACTAAACAACCATGAAATCGTGAATGATGCACTTAAAATGGTGTATAAATCTAAGGTTTACTTTGTGAATATTGAAGAAGAACGTAAGATATGCTCTCCTCCAAAGTCGATGGGGGATGATCAGCTGTCTTTCTGTGATTTGTCTGATTGTTTGATATGGCCGAAACGAACGGTTTTGTTTGTGCGGTGTTGTCAGGCCGCAACATGTCAGAATCAACCACCAAGGGGGTGGGTACTGTTTTAAATTTATATTTAGCCGGGCCTAAATCGTACTACTCCTTAGTATGAGTAAGGGAAGTATGACCTAGAGTCGTATTTTTGAGATATCAGTAGAATCGAACCTATATTTAAGCATAAGATAGTTAGGAAGGAGTAGTGGTTACTTATTTTTGGGATTTTCTAATTTATAAGACAGATAAAGTAAATGCGATAAAATTCATAATTCAGATAAGGTTAAAGTGAGTGCATACTATGACTTCATCAGTTATTCTGCCGAGATTATGGAATGGTGGCTCATGAATAGGCAGATGCCTTGTATTCATTACACTGGTCCTAAACGCCCTTGTCATAAGACATGTCACTGGGTACTGCGTTAGGCTTGAAGATTCTGAATAGACAGCAACGTCCCTTACCCTCGACGCCCGTGCAGTCTAACTACAGGCATACACGTTCAGACGGCTCATCCAATTGAGCGACTCGGTTGGGTGACGTATTAACATTCCACAATGGTCTAAACTTTCTTAAGCATAATAGAATACATGGTTTACCATATCTGAGAGACGTGATGTGTTTCAATGCTTTCGTTAATGATTGGTTTTAAAAGATAGTTAGGCCCTTTAAAAAGAGTTCAACCATAAAGAACACCACGGTCAAGTCAAGCTGACTTCCATGAACACGTTTGGTTATCCTAAAGGTCCAATCCTTTATGTGTCTAAACAAACAGTTCCTTAATTAAGAATCCCTCAAGAAGGGTGCAATGCTTGAGACCGCGTTATGGTACAGTGTACTAATCAACACTGACCGGGTTCCATGGCCTTACTTAGCATAGGTACAGCTTACAACAACCGCTGTGCTTCAGCGTGCACGTACGAAGTTTATATGCTTGGTGACTACACTAGCATGGTCTGGGACCGACAATGTACTAAGGGTCTAGTCAGATGTTTCACTATGAAAGAGTCCTCAGTCAAAATCCAAAGCTCGATAGACTTGCTACAACCGGTGTGCCTCAGTTGATCTTACGTTGTATCCGATAGACTTTTCTTACCAAGGGGTGACACAAATAGTGTACTCTGAATCGGGGTTCGGGACTTCCCAATAACAGAGCCAATAACTACGTTCTATTAGTTGGAAAAGTGATTGAGTTTAAAGCATAATCGGAAAGCATTTCAACAGCATACACAAACCATAACATTATTTCGGCATTATAACTGCTTACATCATAGCATACACTAAAGATAACTACTCGCTAATCATGGCAACAATATCACAGAACATAATGACAGAAGACATTATATAAAGATAAGGGATAGAAGTACCAGTAGATCAAACGTGTAAGGCCCCTTCCTAATCCATCTGGACGAATACATTACATTTGGTTACATCGCGAGGTACTTGACCTCTATATGATACATTTTACAAACATTGCATTCGTTTTTAAAAGACAAACTTTCATTTCATCGAAAGTTGACGGCATGCATACCATTTCATAATATATCTAACTATAATTGACTTAATAATAATCTTGATGAACTCGACGACTCGAATGCAACGTCTTTTGAAATATGTCATGAATGACTCCAAGTAATATCTCTAGAATGAGCAAATGTACAGCGGAAGATTTCTTTAATACCTGAGAATAAACATGCTTTAAAGTGTCAACCAAAAGGTTGGTGAGTTCATTAGTTTATCATAAACAATCTTTTCCATCATTTTAATAGACCACAAGATTTCATTCAATAATCATACACTCGCAAGTGTTTAAAATTCATTCATATGGATTGAACACCTGGTAACCGATATTAACAAAATGCATCTAGAATATCCCCAAACATATAAACATCGAAATACTAAAGCAGTTCAAATTCTCTGACTGGGGCGTGTCAAAGCCCATAGATCTATCTTTAGGATTTGCATCAATTGGTGGCAATTATAATAAACACCAATTCTTAGATTACCAAGTTCAACATGGGCGATATCCGTTATAACAATTCAACCATAGAATGTAGTTTTGATTACTTGTGTCTATTTCGTCAAACATTTATAAAAGCAGCGCATGTATTCTCAGTCCCAAAAATATATATTGCAAAAGTATTTAAAAAGGGAGCAAATGAAACTCTTGATACGATATTTTGTAGTAAAAATATGCATACGACGGAATTGAACGATGCAAGGTTGGCCTCAGATTCACGAACCTATATCATTTATATATATTAACACATATAATTGAAATCTCATAATTTTCGTTATTAATTATATAATATTTATATATTTGTAGTTATATAGAATTTATATTGAATTCCATTTTAAAACATATACCTTATTTATATATATTATATCTTAAATTATTTGTTATATATATATATATATATATATATATATATATATATATATATATATATATATATATATATATATATATATATATATATATATATATATATATGTATATTTATTTATTTTGTATATATCTATTCATTTAGTTATGTTAATATATATCTATATATAAGGTTAGTATTATATTTAAAAATCAGTAATTTGTTATGTGTAATTATTTATATAAATAATATCAATATGTCTGATATATAACTATATGAATTATTAATTTAATTATAGTATATGTAATAAATATATTTTTATATACAAAATTATTTATTTGTTAATAATGATAGTTTTGATGATAATAAAATGATAGTTTTAATAAAGATATTAATTTCAATGAAAATACTAATTATAAATTTTAAAATAATGATACTTTTAATAATGATAATCATAATAATACTGATAATAATAATGACTATAATAATAGTAATTTTTATTACTAATGCTAATGATATAGTTGTAATAATCATAATAATGGTAAAAGTAATAATAATGATAATGATAATAATAACAATAATATTCATAATACTTAGTAGTAATAATACTAATAATAATAATAATAATAATAATAATAATAATAATAATAATAATAATAATAATACTAATACTTAATTAATAATAATAATAAAAATAATAATAATAATAATAATAATAATAATAATAATAATAATAATAATAATAATAATAATAATAATAATAATAATAATAAAATAGAGTACAACCTTTGAAGATAAGCCTTTTTTTTTTAAAAAATATTGCCATGAACGGGACTCGAACCCAAGACCTCTCGCTAACCCGCTCACACCTCTAACCGTCGCTCCATTTAAGTTTTTCTGATTTAATATGAACCCGCTTGTACTTATCCTATTCTCTTCAGCCCACAGAAAAATGAACCTTGGCCCAACAGCAATTTAAAATTGATCTCAGCCCATCCAAGTAATTAGGATTCGGCCCAAATTTAATTAATGGATCTTGAAGCTCAAATATATTAGTCAAGCCCAATCTTTATTAGATTGATAAGTGAATTAAGAACCAGAAATTCGTAATAGTGCAGCCCAAGTATCATCACCCTCTTGTCATCAATGCTTCATCTTCCATTAACAAGATCATAGTAGACAGATTACCGACAGTTTCATACTAAAGCTTTGTATAAATAATTAAATATTCAAGTATGATCACAAGTATCATCATTTCGCCATTTGTTTCGCATAAACACCATCATCTTTATAATTAATCATCGTATACTCGTCAATCATAACAGAAAACATACGGCTGCGATAGTTGACGATGGTGGTGGTTTTCTAGCTGACCCGAATAGTAACAAAATAAGCTGGGAAATAGCAGCTGCAGTGCAGTAGCAGCTGCAGTAATACCTTCGTAGCAGCAGCAGTAATTTAACAAGTGGTGATGTTTCACAACCAAGCTTACGAGAGAGAATAGAGAGAGATGGAATGGTGTCACAGTTCTTAAACAGAAAAATATAATAACTGCACAGAAATCTTACGGTAGTGGTCAGTTTGGGTTTGGGTCTCAACAGGAAGAAACAGGTAGATATCGAGTTTTACCAAAGCAGATGTTAGGTGACGGTTTTATACAGAAAATAGAAAGAGAAAGAGAGAAGGAAATAAGGATGGTGTAGAGTGAACTGAGTACTAAAAGATTAACCGGGTTTGTTCTTAACTCATGTACTCAAAAAAAATAAAATGGTGAGTTTTAATGGGTGTTTGCGACGATTAAGAAAACATAAGTAACAAAACTAAATGGGTGTTGTAAGTGTGTGTTTATGATGGCTTGGTTTTGGTTATTGAAGTTATGGGTTTTGAAACCGAAAGCAACATGAATAATAAGAAGATGATGTTTAGGGTTGAGGTGGCCTTATTGGTCTTGTTAGTTGATAACTCGTTTGAGATAGAAAAACAAGAAAAATATATAGTAACAATGGGTGTTTGAGTGATGGTTTTTGAATGTTGAACAACTGCAAACAAAGGTGCTTTGAGCGAGTCTTTGAATAGAAATCAAAGATGACATGGGGTGGTTGATGGTTCTATGGTGAAAACAGTGACCCGAATGGTGGTGATGATGGGTGGTCTATGGTGTTGTAAGATGGTGGCAGGTGGTGATTGTAGTCGACGGTTGAAGAAGAATTCATAAGATGATTTGAGTTTGAGTTAGTTCCATGTATCTCCGTATGCATATATATATATATATATATATATATATATATATATATATATATATATAATATTATTATGTTGTAAAGTGGAAAGCAAACACAATACTCGTTCATGTATCACACAAATTAAAACGTGTTTTCAACTCAAACATGTAATAATATATAATATAATAATAAATATAATAGTACAGATAGTGGAAGGAAAAGAACCAAAATAGTTAAGCAGCCTATACTTTGTAATATTGTGCCGACAGTTTTCACGTACTGCTAAATCGTACCCCGTTGTTAAATCAGTGGCGGAAAAAAAAAGTCTCAGAAAAATCCCAAATTTTTAGATTAACCATATTTATTTATTTTGGTCATTATGGTATAAAATTTGATCCTTAATTTGTTAAATAAAAATTACATCAACTGTCCCTCTCAATTATGGATAAAATATAAAAAGTGTTAAAACTTAACAAATAGTTCCTAAATACATTTTTAATAAGCCTAAAAATTTATAGAACTCATTTTAAGATCACCGTTTATTTTAAAATTACATAAGTTTGAATTTAACTTGCTTAATATCAATCGAAACATCAAATGAGTATTACAATCAATTAATATTTATTTTTAATATACTTTATTTATATATAGAGATATATTTTAAACAATAATCATTATAATATCCTATTTTTATTTTATTAAATTTTAATAATAACAACATATAATACTTCAAATTATATTTCGAATTATTATTTATACATACACACATATCTATTTATAATTAATTGTTCGTGAATCGTCAAGAGCAGTCGAAGGTCAATTGAATATATGAACATCGTTCCAAAATTTTTTAGACTCAACATTACATACTTTGCTTATCGTATCGAAATCATATAAAGATTACGTTTAAATTTGATCGGAAATTTCCGGATCGTCACAGTTCCTACTTGTTAAAGAAATTTCGTCCCGAAATTTGATCGAGGTCGTCATGGCTAACCATAAAAATGTTTTTCATGACGAATCTGAGTTGTTAAATAGAGTTTTATCACTATCGAATAATATAGATAAAATGATTTGATTACCCGAAGCGTACGAATGAAGCTATCACTAAATAGTGAAATGAAATAGAAAAGTTTCCTCATAACTTTTCACTAGTCATGATTGAATTCCGGAATTCAAGGGATTTACAGAAAATCTTCGTGATCTGATTGAGATTTAATTCTTCGGTAATTCAGGAAATTAGAATCACTTTAATTAAATGCGGAGATCTGCCCTGATTTCTTTATCATATATTTTACTATAAATTAACTTCTTCCGTTCCATTACTTTTACCACTCCTATACTCAATTTCCAAATTCAAAAGATTGTGAAAATGCTTAATCTAGTTCTGATCATTGTCCTTATCCTGACTATCGCAACAATCATTCTCCTTTTTCAACTTCCACCAGAGGAATTCGTTTACTTCTACTTCGCCCTTGGGGTTATAGTGTTTTTAATTCTCCCGTGTCTTTATGTTGCAATAAACATTGATATACACGGTTGGTAATTTCTGTATTATTGTTGAGCTTTATATTTCTTTTTATATTTCGGAGCTCCATGCTCTTGTTTTCTCTTCCCGACTTCAAGTCAAGCGAATAATGGCCCAGAATTTGTAGGTATGAAATTCGGAATGAACATAGTTAACGTTCTAAGAAAGAAATTGTAATAGCACGACCTTGATTGGTTGAATTACCAGCATTTAAGAGAAAAGATAGAACTATTAAGAAAATATGTTCTTGATATGTTTAAAGATTAGATAGAATGTAAGAGTCGTGTAACATAGCACATGATGACGTTATGATCTGTGAATCATCACGTTCCATTTTAAAACTCAGCATGACTTACTGTAATATAATCACGTTGATCAAGTGTCATTATATTATACTAACTTATGCTCCAGTTCCTTTACATTTCTCCAGAATTCATTCATAAATTAAACTTAGATTTTACAGAAGTTTCGAATATAATGAAACACAGGAAGCACGAAGAGGTATATATTTTCGGACGAGAATCTTTATGAAAATATCCTCAGAAATATCGAAGATATTTATGATGATATTTTGGAATTTCCAAGTTTGAAGGTTGATGAAGAAAAATTTTCCGCAAGATTTTAACATGACTTCGGAGCAAGATATTCTCTAAAGATTTTAACGGATCCAGAATTACCTGGATTCTTTGAATATAGGGTATGGTCCTTGTATTTGTCCTTGGTCTCCTTCGTGGTTAGCTTAATCCATTTTCCGGTTCCAACTTTTTTGAGCTTTTCCAACATACTATTCTTTATCATCAAACTTCCGACGATTAAGGTTGTTTACGATTATCTATAGTTTCTGCTGCTTCATTCAGCTTTTTCAAAGTTCAATGTATTGATTCGTAGGCTGGGTGTTTTTCAAAATTTCAGAATGGAAGATCATAATTCTAAAAGATAAATGTTATATGTGTACATATAATTGTTAATGTAGAAACGCTGTGAGATTCGAAATACTGGTTACTGATTCTCAGTAACTGGTATGGCAATTCTCGTTATAAGATGTGGACGAGTATATGATAAGGTTTCGATAAAGATAATGATTTTTTGGAAAATTAAGGATCAAAAAATTATTGGTAAGTTTACTGCTAACGTAGTGGAATATAAATGATTCCCCAATAACGATGACGAAAGGCAACTTATATATCGAGGTTATAATAAGGCTAATCCGAATGAAAGTCGAAGTTGATTTACTGGAGCTGTGATAAAGTTTGCTACCTTGAAAAGGGATTGCAAAGTTATTTTGGGTAATAATAATACTAAGGATCTAGCACAGATACATGTTAAAGGTTTACTCGTAGATAACGTGTGGTTGGATCATGTGACGACCCGGGAAATTCCGATCAAATTTAAACTTGATCTTTATGTGATCTCGACACGATAAGCAAAGTCTATAATGTTGAGTCTCGAAAACTTTGGAACGATTTACATGAATGCATTTACCCTTTAACTATTGCCGATGATTCACGAACCATGGTGTGTATGTAAATACATAATTAAATATATAAATATAAAAGTTTAACTATTTAAAAGGAATCTATATAAATATATATGATTCTATGTATAAATATTATTATATGTATATATATATATATATATATATATATATATATATATATATATATATATATATATATTATGTGTAAATACTTAATTATATATTTTATAAATAGTAAACATTACATAAGTAATAAATTGTAAAAGTTATATATTAAAAATAAATACAAGTTTAATTATAATTGTTATATTATTATTACAATATTATAGTTCTATTATAAAAGTTATACATTGATTGTTAGTTCTATTATTATTATTATTATTATTATTATTTTTAATATTTCTAATAATATTAACAATATTATTATTATTAATATACTTAAATAATTATTAATATTAATTGTTTGTAAATTGTAAAACAGGGAAGCAGGTCCAAAATCTCTTTCTTGTATCTATCACGATGTAATCAGAATCCAAAAACCTGTACCCTAACGATCCCCATAACAGTAATATCCAAAAATCAATTGCCATCTCTTTCACCTTTTAATTTTTTTCTATTATTTCTGTACTGGAGGAATTGAATCCTATCAGGAGTTTGTTACAAATCAATATCATCACACTACAATACAACCATTAATCAATTTTGATACAGAATCAATCAATCAACTACATTGCACCTTTTAACTTGTTCTAAGAATCAAATCATCAATCTTCACATTCATGAGACACGTCTCTCATACTAATATCCACTCTTGAAAACCCTTATTTTGGAGATCATGCAAACCCACGAACCATAATCATCATTCTATCTTTTCTCTCTTTCGTTTTTCGTCCAATAAAAGAACACCACTTGAAAACATTACTACATTTACTTGATCCTTTTCCATCTCGGCTTGAACCATCTAGTCATGTTTTATATTTCTGCTTCCGTAAACTTTTATCACTCCCAAGCGTCACGAAAAATTACTAATGATGCTCATATGCTACTGCCATGTTCTTTTCTGTTTTGGTTTACGATCAAACAAACAAATTACCTTCATTAACACCACAAACCGGAACACCTTCATCAACTTTAATTACCACCATTACACCGCTATCAGGTAAATTAACATTGCTGCTATACTTAATAGGTTCGAAAAACATCACTTATCTTGTTCCTACTTGATTACCATAATCAAAGCAGCCACTTCCATACATTTGTTTTGAATCAAAAAACAACCAATGTATAACCACTTTCGATACAGCAGCTATTACGCATGTGAGATACTTCCTGTTTCTTCTTTGTGAATTCAAAACCCCCACTCAATTTTCGCTACAGCTGCTATTAAACTTAGTATATTTTTTTTGTGGAGCTTCAAACGAAACCCAAACATCTCATTCTTTTTATACTGCAGCTGTTAGAAAATTCTTTCTATATATATTGTGGTTTGATTTAAAGTGAGATTTTAAGATGATAGATAGAGTTTTGGTCGAATGTTTTTTTATTGGTTCCTTTTTACTTTGTTGGCCTACAATTATAAAGATTCAAGGAGTAGGTGTTTTACTTTTTCTTTAAATATTTTGCAAGTGGAATGTGATGGGGGATTATGACCGACACTTTTAATTTTTTTTTTATTTTTTATTTTTTATTTTTTTTTACTGAGTGATCATTCCGTTTTCATGGTGGGACAAAGGAAAACTCACCAAATAAACACCATCTTTTTACTTGAATTTTTACTCAGTACCCTACTATAGCTAATCGAGCTAGAACATGTTGCTTTTTAACAAAGGAGATGTCGATAATGATTGTGTATTATTTCTGTTTCCACTTCTTTTATCGATAGAGGGTTATACCCTAAAACCAAACCCCAATTAAGTTTTACAACTTGGACTGCATATATGATTGCTGTTGGGCCATCGTACACCTATATTTTTTTTAAGGCCGAAGAAAACCGGACCATTCAAAGAAGACAATTAAACTTCGAAGAAATGAGATTTTGTTGTTGCTATTGATAAACGAAAACCCTAAACCACTCTTGCTACCGCTACTGTTTTACTCCTGTTCGAAAATGATTTATGTATGATGATTCGAAGAAGAAGAAGTATATGAAAGTGAAAAGGAAGAAGTACAACAGACATAGAAAAAGAAATGATGATGATGAACGAATCCGTTTATTTATTTTTTATTTCCTTCGAACGAGACCAGTTATTGTTGTAGCTTATGTGTTGTTTAGTAATTGGGCCGGATATAGTGAATTGGGCCGGTAACAGTTAATATTGGACTTGGGCCGTGTATTGTTTGTGTAGCTGGGCCAAAGAGATAAATGGAAAAAGAAAACATAAATATTACGCGTTACATACATTTAACTTAAGAATAATTCAGCAAAACAATGGCAGAGCAATTGGTTAGTTGAGTGTTGGGTGAACGAGAGGTCGCGGGTTCGAGCCCGGGCTAAGACAGTTTATTTTTTTGGAGCTCTTAAAGGTAGAATTCTATTATTATTATTATTATTATTATTATTATTATTATTATTATTATTATTATTATTATTATTATTATTATTATTATTATTATTATTATTATTATTATTATTATTATTATTATTATTATTATTATTATTATTATTATTATTAGTTATTTATTATTATAATTATTATTATTATCATTACTGTTATTACAATATATATTACTTACATAAAATGTATCTAACACATATATAATACCTATGCTAATCTTACAAACTATTTTGTTTTCAAAATAAAGCATTACTATTTATTATTAATTAAATTACATATACGATATAAAAATATTTTAATATAACCTTATATATAAATTTTAACGTATCATACATGTTTTAACTAAAATACTTTAATAAGAATCTGATATATATATAAATATTAACTATGTAATTAAAATATATAAAAGAGATATAATTAATATATTTATTTAGGGTAACATATAAATCATTAATAAAACTAGTATATTAATGATATCAACTTGTTTAAATGTTATTATATGTTTTAATATATATAACTGATATAGGATCGTGAATCCAAGGCCAACCCTGCATTGTTCAGTTGTTTAATGTCGTTATATGTATTTTTACTACAAAATACATTAGGTGAGTTTCATTTGATTCCCTTTTACTCTTTACATTTTTGGACTGAGAATACATGCGCTGTTTTTTACAACTGTTTTATTAAATGCTTTTGAAATATATTTTGAACTGCGAATACATGAAATGCTTTTATAAATGTTTGACGAGATAGACACAAACAAAACATTCCTCGAATGAATTATTGTGCAGACAGAAGTTCTGCGGATTATTATTGAATTATGTGGACATGATAATTGCCACCATTGAATTATGTGGACATGATAATTGCCACCATTGAATTATGTGGACATGATAATTGCCACCAATTGATATGAATGTTATGTATCGAGAGAATGATTTTATACACAGGTTATGTGTATGTTATTTTTGTGCACAAGATATGTGTACGGTTACTAAGATTTATGAAAAAGGATTTCGTACACGAGAAAGGTGTACTGTATTTAAAAGATATGGCATGTACATTACAGGTGGGTATAGGATTCGGGCCCATTTGTACCATGCAGCATTTAAATCTTGTGGTCTATCAAAATAATGAATTTTATTGTTTTATGATAAACTTATGAACTCACCAACCTTTTGGTTGACACTTTAAAACATGTTTATTCTCAGGTACGAAAGAAATCTTCCGCTGTGCATTTGCTCATTCTAAAAGATATTACATGGAGTCGTTCATGGCATATAGAGGTCAGAACCTCGCAATGGGACCATCTGATGAAGACTTCGTCCAGGTGGATTAGGACGGGTCACTACAGGTGGTATCAGAGCGATGGTCTTAGTGAACCAGGTCTGCATTAGTGTGTATAACTGATAAGTCGTTAGGATGCATTAGTGAGGTCGGACTTCGACCGTGTCTGCATGTCAAAAGTTTTGCTTATCATTTCGTGTCGAAAATTACCTGCTTATCATTCTTAGAGAATCACTTGCTTATCATTCTTAGTCTAGACACGTCTTACTACATTTAGTGCATCGATAGTGTATAGACAAAAATTCATATCTTAGCGTATCTGATAATTCATATCTTAGCGTATCTGTTACTGTAGACTTTGTCTGACAGCTTTCGTAGAATTCCTCCGTAACTTATGGGATTTTAGTATTATATATGCATATGTAAATTATGTATTGCATGGTACTAATCTACATCCTATAATCTATTTCTTATCGAATATACTTCATCTGACTGTACGAGATGAATCCCTCAACCAGTTCGAGTCCCTCAGATTTTGATAGCTATTCCGATAGCTATTCCGACAGCTATTCTGATATGGAGTTTCAACTAAGCTCCGAAAGCAGAGTCACCAGAATGAATCAACCAATTCATTTGATGGGTTCGTAGTCTACTTAATCATTGGAGACAAGAAGAAGATGATCCTTTCCGTTAACCGAATTCACCTCTTGGTGAAGAACCTGAAGCACTTACCGGCGAACCTATCCGCAACACCATTTTCACCCTCATTTCCTAAGTATCTCGCCACGATTATATACTATCTCAAATTCTAAACCTTATTCATTCGCTCGTTCCGACCGACAATCTTTAGTGACCCGAACTTTTCCATGTTTATATATATATTAAATGAAATTGTTATTTACACGATTAAGTGTTTCCAACATGTTAAGCAATCAAACTTGTTAAGACTTGATTAATTGAAATAGGTTTCATATAGACAATTGAACACCCAAGTTGACCGGTGATTCACGAACGTTAAAACTTGTAAAAACTATATGATGACATATATATGGTTATATATATATAGTTAACATGATATTCTGATAATTAAACATATCATTAAGTATATTAACAATGAACTACATATGTAAAAACAAGACTACTAACTTAATGATTTTGAAACGAGACATATATGTAACGATTATCGTTGTAACGACATTTAATGTATATATATCATATTAAGAGATATTCGTACATCATAATATCATGATAATATAATAATTTAAAATCTCATTTGATATTATAAACATTGGGTTAACAACATTTAACAAGATCGTTAACCTAAAGGTTTCAAAACAACACTTACATGTAACGACTAACGATGACTTAACGACTCAGTTAAAATGTATATACATATAGTGTTTTAATATGTATTCATACACTTTTGAAAGACTTCAAGACACTTATCAAAATACTTCTACTTAACAAAAATGCTTACAATTACATCCTCGTTCAGTTTCATCAACAATTCTACTCGTATGCACCCGTATTCGTACTCGTACAATACACAACTTTTAGATGTATGTACTATTGGTATATACACTCCAATGATAAGCTCTTAGTAACCCATTTGAGTCACCTAACACATGTGGGAACCATCATTTGGCAACTAGCATGAAATATCTCATAAAATTACAAAAATATGAGTAATCATTCATGACTTATTTACATGAAAAGAAAATTACATATCCTTTATATCTAATCCATACACCAATGACCAAAAACACCTACAAACACTTTCATTTTTCAATTTTCTTCATCTAATTAATCTCTCTCAAGTTCTATCTTCAAGTTCTAAGTGTTCTTCATAAATTCTACAAGTTCTAGTTTCATAGAATCAAGAATACTTCCAAGTTTGTTAGCTTACTTCCAATCTTGTAGAGTGATCATCCAACCTCAAGAAATCTTTCTTATTTATAGTAATATATCTTTCTAATATAAGGTAATACTCATATTCAAACTTTGATTCAATTTCTATAACTATAACAATCTTATTTCGAGTGGAAATCTTACTTGAACTTGTTTTCGTGTCATGATTCTACTTTAAGAACTTTCAAGTCATCCAAGATCCTTTGAAGCTAGATCCATTTGTATCTTTTCCAGTAGGTTTATCCACAAAACTTGAGGTAGTAATGATGTTCATAACATCATTCGATTCATACATATAAAGCTATCTTATTCGAAGGTTTAAACTTGAAATCACTAGAACATAGTTTAGTTAATTCTAAACTTGTTCGCAAACAAAAGTTAATCCTTCTAACTTGAATTTTAAAATCAACTAAACACATGTTCTATATCTATATGATATGCTAACTTAATGATTTAAAACCTGAAAACACGAAAAACACCGTAAAACTGGACATACGCCGTCGTAGTAACACCGCGGGCTGTTTTGGGTTTGATAATTAAAAATTATGATAAACTTTGATTTAAAAGTTGTTCTTCTGGGAAAATGTTTTTTCTTATGAACATGAAACTATATCCAAATATCATGGTTAAACTCAAAGTGGAAGTATGTTTTTCAAAATGGTCATCAAGACGTCGTTCTTTCGACTGAAATGACTACCTCTTACAAAAATGACTTGTAAATTATATTTCCGACTATAAACCTATACTTTTTCTGTTTATATGCATAAAATAGAGTTCAATATGAAATCATAGAAATTTGATTCACTCAAAACGGATTTAAAATGAAGAAGTTATGGGTAAAACAAGGTTGTATATTTTTTATTTTTGTAGCTACGGGAAATATTAACAATTCTATACAAATCATATCCTAGCTAACTTATATTGTATTATACATGTATTCTAATATATTATATAATCTTGGGATACCATAGACACGTATGCAAATGTTTTGACATATCATATCGACCCATGTATATATATTATTTGGAACAACCATAGACACTCTATATGCAGTAATGTTGGAGTTAGCTATACAGGGTTGAGGTTGATTCCAAAAATATATATACTTTGAGTTGTGATCTAGCCTGAGACGTGTATATACTGGGTCGTGATTTGATTCAAGATAATATATATCGATTTATTTCTTTACATCTAACTGTGGACAACTAGTTGTAGGTTACTAACGAGGACATCTGACTTAATAAACTTAAAACATCAAAATGTATTAGAAGTGTTGTAATTATATTTTAAACATACTTTGATATATATGTACATATTTGTTATAGGTTCGTGAATTGACCAGTGGCCAAGTCTTACTTCCCGACGAAGTAAAAATCTGTGAAAGTGAGTTATAGTCCCACTTTTAAAATCTAATATTTTTGGGATGAGAATACATGCAGGTTTTATAAATGATTTACAAAATAGACACAAGTACGTGAAACTACATTCTATGGTTGAATTATCGAAATTGAATATGCCCCTTTTTATTAAGTCTGGTAATCTAAGAATTAGGGAACATACACCCTAATTGATGCGAATCCTAAAGATAGATCTATTGGGCCTAACAAACCCCATCCAAAGTATCGGATGCTTTAGTACTTCGAAATTTATATCATATCCGAAGGGTGTCCCGGAATGATGGGGATATTCTTATATATGCATCTTGTTAATGTCGGTTACCAGGTGTTCACCATATGAATGATTTTTATCTCTATGTATGGGATGTATATTGAAATATGAAATCTTGTGGTCTATTGTTACGATTTGATATATATAGGTTAAACCTATAACTCACCAACATTTATGTTGACGTTTTAAGCATGTTTATTCTCAGGTGATTATTAAGAGCTTCCGCTGTCGCATACTTAAATAAGGACAAGATTTGGAGTCCATGCTTGTATGATATTGCGTAAAAACTGCATTCAAGAAACTTATTTCGTTGTAACATATTTGTATTGTAAACCATTATGTAATAGTCGTGTGTAAACAGGATATTTTAGATTATCATTATTTGATAATCTACGTAAAGCTTTTTAAACCTTTATTGATGAAATAAAGGTTATGGATTTTTTTAAAATGAATGCAGTCTTTGAAAAACGTCTCATATAGAGGTCAAAACCTCGCAACGAAATCAATTAATATGGAACGTTTTTAATCAATAAGAACGGGACATTTCAGTTGGTATCAGAGCGTTGGTCTTAGAGAACCAGAATTTTGCATTTGTGTGTCTTATCGAGTTTGTTAGGATGCATTAGTGAGTCTGGACTTCGACCGTGTTTACTTGAAAAATGATTGCTTAACAAATTTTGTTGGAAACTATATATTTTTAACATGTGAATATTATGTGATATATTAATCTCTTAACGTGTTTGATATTATGTGATAGATGTCTACCTCTAGAACAAGTTCCATTGACTCACCTAATAATAATGAAGAGTCAAATGTAAATTGGAATGATTCGTGGACTGATTCACAAGTTCCCGAAGAGGAACCGGAAGAAGAGTCGGAACCGGAAGAAGAATCGGAACTGGAAGAAGAATCGGAACCGGAAGAAGAAATAGAACCAGTGGGGGAAATAATAAAATGATTAAGTAGAAGAAAATCCTCAACCAACCGACCAAAGTTAATTATGGTCAATGGTGTTTCCGCCAAGGAAGCAAAGTATTGGGAGGATTACAAATTCTCTGATGAATCGGATCCCGACAAGGATTCCGATGATGTTATCGAAATTACCCCAACACAATTTAATAAGGCAAAAGAGAACAAAAAGGGAAAGGGCATAAAAATAGAGAAATTTGATTCCAAACCCGATGAACTTTATATGTATCGTCAACACCCGTATTTCTTAAGTTGTGACAATAACCCGGGAACCTCTAAACCACCAGGTTTTTCTAAACCAATGTGGAAAATGACGGCTCGTATTAGGGGAACATCATATATCCCTAGAAACTTGGTAAAACGAACCAAAACCGAAGAAGAAGAAACGAGCGAGTCGGAATAAGATAGTTGTATTCGTGTGGTGTAATATATGTAATATAGTGTACTTATGCTTTATGATATATGTAAAAATTGCTTGTATTAATAAGTATTTTTTTTATGAATCTAACTCTTGTCTATTTTACAGTATAAAAACACAAAATAGATAGACAACCCAATATTTTAAGAGACCTACCCGGAGACATGATTGATGAAATCTTGTCTAGAGTCGGTCAGAATTCCTCGGCACAACTATTTAAGGCGAGATCAGTTTGTAAGACATTTGAAGAACGTTCCAAGAATGCCTTGGTTTATAAAAGGCTTTCGTTCGAAAGATGGGGGATATCACATTGGGAAATCCATAAGTTACGATGTGTTTACTTTGACGCATATATTGCGGGGAACCCAAATGCTATTTTACGCAACGGGTTAAGAAATTATTTTGACTCAATATATCTGAATATAGGACTTCGTGATTTAGAAAAAGCGGCTAACATGCAACATAAAGAAGCATATTATGCTTACGGGTTAGTAATGTTCGCTTCTCACCAAAGTGAGAACAAGAACATCGGGCTACAACTATTAAACAAAACGTTCCCACAAGTTACGGAGTCGATAATTGGGGTAAGAAATGAGGTTTTTAGGTTATTACGAGACTGTTGGTCATTACGTAACCTTCATACTTTTGACGACGTTACAACACATTGTCTTACTATCGGTCACAACGGTTATGTTCCAAAAAACCAAGGATGGGAAGTGGTATTAGTAAAACCAGAATGCATGACTTGTTTCTGGACGTATGAATTACGTGTCTTTATTGCCTTTGCTGAACGCCTTATTTATTAACTAGAATTATCTTCGCAACTACTTTGTATCAAAGTTTTATGTGCTATATTTCATGCTATATGTAAAATAGCGGTATTGTAAGTTTGCAAGTTATTGTATAAAGGTTTGAATATGATATATATATTTTTTTGTGATTAGTTTTTCATATAGAATTGTAGTAGTTGAAATGGTATGTTAGCTACTAAGTATGAACTTAACGGGTAGGTACTACCCGAATTAAAGAGTATAAAATGCTAATATGAAGAAAGAGCTTTTATAAATAAGTTCATATTACGCTACGAAATACTATTGACTACTCTTGATATTCTATATGATTAACTCGTTTCATTTGACTATTTTTGAAGGAAATGGCACCGACTACTCGACACACCTTGAATATGAGCGAAGAGGAATTTCGTGCCTTTCTTGCTTCAAACATAGCCGCAGTACAGGCCGCGCTACATACCAACAATAACTCTGAATCTAGCAATACTGCTAACGGCGCAAGAAATCGTGTAGGATGCTCCTACAAGGAATTCACTACCTGCAAACCTTCAGAATTTGATGGGACCGAAGGACCAATCGGATTGAAGCAGTGGACAGAGAAAGTTGAATCGGTCTTTGCCATAAGTAAGTGTGCTGAAGGAGACAAAGTGAAGTACGCTACGCATACCTTCACAGGTATTGCGTTAACATGGTGGAATACCTATCTAGAGTAAGTGGGACAAGATGCTGCTTACGCGCTACCGTGGTCAGCATTCAAGCACTTGATCAATGAGAAGTACCGTCCTAGAACCGAGGTCAATAAGCTCAAGTCAGAACTTAAAGGGTTACGAACACAGGGATTCGATATTACTTCGTACGAAAGACGATTCACAGAATTGTGCCTATTGTGTCCGAGAGCATTCGAAGATGAGGAAGAGAAGATCGACGCGTTTGTGAAAGGGTTACCGGAGAGAATCCAAGAAGATATAAGTTCACACGAGCCTGCCTCCATACAAAAGGCATGTAGAATGGCTCATAAACTAGTGAACCAGATTGAGGGAAGAATTAAAGAACAGGCGGCCGAAGAGGCCAACGTGAAGCTAGTCAAAAGAAAGTGGGAGGAAAACGGTGATAAGAGTCACCAAAACAACAACAACTATCCCTACATTCGCAACATCAATCGCAACTACAACAAACGGAAAAACAACAACAACAACAACTACAACAATCATTCCAACAACAATAACAACCGCAACAACAACAACAACAATCAGAAGCAGCTATGCCAAAGGTGTGAAAAGTATCACTCGGGGTTCTGCACCAAATTTTGCAACACGTGTAAAAGAAATGGTCATAGCGCGGTGAAGTGTGAGGTCTACGGACCAGGGGTTAACAGAACGAAAGGAACAAATGGTGTCGAAATGAGTAATGGTGGAGCAAGTTGTGTCGAAGCAAGTTATGCCAATGTAGTTTGTTATAAATGTGGAAAACCGGGCCACATTATTAGAAATTGCCCGAACCAGGAGAACACGAATGGACAAGGCAGCGGAAGAGTTTTCAATATTAATGCGGCAGAGGCACAAGAAGACCCGGAGCTTGTTACGGGTACGTTTCTTATTGACAATAAATCTGCTTACGTTTTATTTAATTCGGGTGCGGATAGAAGCTATATGAGTAGAGATTTTTGTGCTAAATTAAGTTGTCCATTGACGCCTTTGGATAGTAAATTTTTACTCGAATTAGCAAATGGTAAATTAAGTTCAGCAGATAATATATGTTGGAATCGAGAAATTAAACTGGTTAGCAAAACATTTAAGATTGACTTGATACCAGTAGAGTTAGGGAGTTTTGATGTGATAATTGGTATGGACTGGTTGAAAGAAGTGAAAGCAGAGATCGTTTGTTACAAAAATGCAATTCGCATTATACTAGAAAAAGGAAAACCCTTAATGGTGTACGGAGAAAAGGGCAATACGAAGCTACATCTTATTAGTAATTTGAAGGCACAAAAACTAATAAGAAAAGGTTGCTATGCTGTTCTAGCACACGTCGAGAAAGTACAAACTGAAGAAAAGAGCATCAATGATGTTCCCGTCGCAAAAGAATTTCCCGATGTATTTCCGAAAGAATTACCGGGATTACCCCCACATCGATCCGTTGAATTTCAAATAGATCTTGTACCAGGAGCTGCACCAATAGCTCGTGCTCCTTACAGACTCGCACCCAGTGAGATGAAAGAACTGCAAAGCCAATTACAAGAACTTTTAGAGCGTGGTTTCATTCGACCAAGCACATCACCGTGGGGAGCTCCTGTTTTGTTTGTCAAGAAGAAAGATGGTACATTCAGGTTGTGTATCGACTACCGAGAGTTGAATAAACTTACCAACAAGAACCGCTACCCACTACCGAGAATCGACGACTTATTTGATCAACTACAAGGCTCGTCTGTTTATTCAAAGATTGACTTACGTTCCGGGTATCATCAAATGCAGGTGAAAGAAGATGATATTCCAAAGACTGCTTTCAGAACACGTTACGGTCATTACGAGTTTATGGTCATGCCATTTGGTTTAACTAATGCACCAGCTGTGTTCATGGACCTTATGAACCGAGTGTGTGGACCATACCTTGACAAGTTTGTCATTATTTTCATTGATGACATACTTATTTACTCAAAGAATGACCAAGAATACGGTGAACATTTGAGAAAGGTGTTAGAAGTATTGAGGAAGGAAGAATTGTATGCTAAGTTTTCAAAGTGTGCATTTTGGTTGGAAGAAGTTCAATTCCTCGGTCACATAGTGAACAAAAAAGGTATTAAGGTGGATCCAGCAAAGATAGAAACTGTTGAAAAGTGGGAAACCCCGAAAACTCCGAAACACATACGCCAGTTTTTAGGACTAGCTGGTTACTACAGAAGGTTCATCCAAGACTTTTCCAGAATAGCAAAACCCTTGACTGCATTAACGCATAAAGGGAAGAAATTTGAATGGAAGGATGAACAAGAAAAAGCGTTTCAGTTATTGAAGAAAAAGCTAACTACGGCACCTATATTGTCATTGTCTGAAGGGAATGATGATTTTGTGATTTATTGTGATGCATCAAAGCAAGGTCTCGGTTGTGTATTAATGCAACGAACGAAGGTGATTGCTTATGCGTCTAGACAATTGAAGATTCACGAACAAAATTATAAGACGCATGATTTGGAATTAGGCGCGGTTGTTTTTGCATTAAAGACTTGGAGGCACTACTTATATGGGGTCAAAAGTATTATATATACCGACCACAAAAGTCTTCAACACATATTTAATCAGAAACAACTGAATATGAGGCAGCGTAGGTGGATTGAATTGTTGAATGATTACGACTTTGAGATTCGTTACCATCCGGGGAAGGAAAATGTGGTAGCCGACGCCTTGAGCAGGAAGGACAGAGAACCCATTCGAGTAAAATCTATGAATATAATGATTCACAATAACCTTACTACTCAAATAAAGGAGGCGCAACAAGGAGTTTTAAAAGAGGGAAATTTAAAGGATGAAATACCCAAAGGATCGGAGAAGCATCTTAATATTCGGGAAGACGGAACCCGGTATAGGGCTGAAAGGATTTGGGTACCAAAATTTGGAGATATGAGAGAAATCGTACTTAGAGAAGCTCATAAAACCAGATACTCAATACATCCTGGAACGGGGAAGATGTACAAGGATCTCAAGAAACATTTTTGGTGGCCGGGTATGAAAGCCGATGTTGCTAAATACGTAGGAGAATGTTTGATGTGTTCTAAGGTCAAAGCTGAGCATCAAAAACCATCAGGTCTACTTCAACAATCCAAAATCCCAGAATGGAAATGGGAAAACATTACCATGAATTTCCTCACTAAATTGCCAAGGACTGCAAGTGGTTTTGATACTATTTGGGTAATAGTTGATCGTCTCACCAAATCAGCACATTTCCTGCCAATAAGAGAAGATGACAAGATGGAGAAGTTAGCACGACTGTATTTGAAGGAAGTCGTCTCCAGACATGGAATACCAATCTCTTTTATCTCTGATAGGGATGGCAGATTTATTTCAAGATTCTGGCAGACATTACAACAAGCATTAGGAACTCGTCTAGACATGAGTACTGCCTATCATCCACAAACTGATGGGCAGAGCAAAAGGACGACACAAACGCTTGAAGACATGCTACGAGCATGTGTTATTGATTTTGAAAACAGTTGGGATCGACATCTACCGTTAGCAGAATTTTCCTACAACAACAGCTACCATTCAAGTATTGAGATGGCGCCGTTTGAAGCACTTTATGGTAGAAAGTGCAGGTCTCCGATTTGTTGGAGTGAAGTGGGGGATAGACAGATTACGGGTCCGGGGATAATACAAAAAACTACCGAGAAGATCATCCAAATTCAACAATGGTTGAAAACCGCCCAAAGTCGACAAAAGAGCTGCGCTGACATTAAAAGAAAAGATATAGAATTTGAAACTGGAGAGATGGTCATGCTTAAAGTTGCACCTTGTAAAGGCGTTGTTCGATTTGGTAAACGAGGGAAATTAAATCCAAGGTATATCGGACCATTCAAGATTATTGATCGTGTCGGACCAGTAGCTTACCGACTTGAGTTACCTCAACAACTCGCGGCTGTACATAACACTTTCCACGTCTCGAATTTGAAGAAATGTTTTGCTAAAGAAGATCTCACTATTCCGTTAGATGAAATCCAAATCAATGAAAAACTTCAATTCATCGAAGAACCCGTCGAAATAATGGATCGTGAGGTTAAAAGACTTAAGCAAAACAAGATACCAATTGTTAAGGTTCGATGGAATGCTCGTAGAGGACCCGAGTTCACCTGGGAACGAGAAGATCAGATGAAGAAGAAATACCCGCATTTATTTCCAGAAGATACGTCAACACCTCCAACTGCTTAAAATTTCGGGACAAAATTTGTAGTGACACGAACTTTTCCATGTTTATATATATATTAAATGAAATTGTTATTTACATGATTAAGTGTTTCCAACATGTTAAGCAATCTAACTTGTTAAGACTTGATTAATTGAAATAGGTTTCATATAGACAATTGACCACCCAAGTTGACCGGTGATTTACGAACGTTAAAACTTGTAAAAACTATATGATGACATATATATGGTTATATATATAGTTAACATGATATTATGATAAGTAAACATATCATTAAGTATATTAACAATGAACTACATATGTAAAAACAAGACTACTAACTTAATGATTTTGAAACGAGACATATATGTAACAATTATCGTTGTAACGACATTTAATGTATATATATATCATATTAAGAGATATTCGTACATCATAATATCATGATAATATAATAATTTAAAATCTCATTTGATATTATAAACATTGGGTTAACAACATTTAACAAGATCGTTAACCTAAAGGTTTCAAAACAACACTTACATGTAACTACTAACGATGACTTAACGACTCAGTTAAAATGTATATACATATAGTGTTTTAATATGTATTCATACACTTTTAAAAGACTTCAAGACACTTATCAAAATACTTCTACTTAACAAAAATGCTTACAATTACATCCTCGTTCAGTTTCATCAACAATTCTACTCGTATGCACCCGTATTCGTACTCGTACAATACACAGCTTTTAGATGTATGTACTATTGGTATATACACTCCAATGATCATCTCTTAGCAGCTCATGTGAGTCACCTAACACATGTGAGAACCATCATTTGGCAACTAGCATGAAATATCTCAGAAAATTACAAAAATATGAGTAATCATTCATGACTTATTTACATGAAAACAAAATTACATATCCTTTATATCTAATCCATACACCAACGACCAAAAACACCTACAAACACTTTCATTCTTCAATTTTCTTTATCTAATTGATCTCTCTCAAGTTCTATCTTCAAGTTCTAAGTGTTCTTCATAAATTCTACAAGTTCTAGTTTCATAAAATCAAGAATACTTCCAAGTTTGCAAGCTTACTTCCAATCTTGTAGAGTGATCATCCAACCTCAAGAAATCTTTCTTATTTACAGTAAGATATCTTTCTAATATAAGGTAATACTCATATTCAAACTTTGATTCAATTTCTATAACTATAACAATCTTATTTCGAGTAGAAATCTTACTTGAACTTGTTTTAGTGTCATGATTCTACTTCAAGAACTTTCAAGTCATTCAAGATCCTTTGAAGCTAGATCCATTTGTCTCTTTTCCAGTAGGTTTATCCACAAAACTTTAGGTAGTAATGATGTTCATAATATCATTCAATTCATACATATAAAGCTATCTTATTCGAAGGTTTAAACCTGAAATCACTAGAACATAGTTTAGTTAATTCTAAACTTGTTCACAAACAAAAGTTAATCCTTCTAACTTGACTTTTAAAATCAACTAAACACATGTTCTATATCTATATGATATGCTAACTTAATAATTTAAAACCTGGAAACACGAAAAACACCGTAAAACTGGACATACGCCGTCGTAGTAACACCGCGGGCTGTTTTGGGTTTGATAATTAAAAAATATGATAAACTTTGATTTAAAAGTTGTTCTTCTGGGAAAATGATTTTTCTTATGAACTTGAAACTATATCCAAAAATTATGGTTAAAATCAAAGTGGAAGTATGTTTTTCAAAATAGTCATCAAGACGTCGTTCTTTCGACTGAAATGACTACCTCTTACAAAAACGACTTGTAACTTATATTTTCGACTATAAACCTATACTTTTTCTGTTTAGATTCATAAAATAGAGTTCAATATGAAATCAAAGCAATTTGATTCACTCAAAACGGATTTAAAATGAAAAAGTTATAGGTAAAACAAGGTAGGATATTTTTTATTTTTGTAGCTACGAGAAATATTAACAATTCTATACAAATCATATCCTAGCTAACTTATATTGTATTATACATGTATTCTAATATATTATGTAATCTTGGGATACCATAGACACGTATGTAAATGTTTTGACATATCATATCGACCCATGTAAATATATTATTTGGAACAACTATTGACACTCTATATGCAGTAATGTTGGAGTTAGCTATACAGGGTTGAGGTTGATTCCAAAAATATATATACTTTGAGTTGTGATCTAGCCTGAGACGTGTATACACTGGGTCGTGGATTGATTCAAGATAATATATATTGATTTATTTCTGTACATCTAACTGTGGACAACTAGTTGTAGGTTACTAACGAGGACAGCTGACTTAATAAACTTAAAACATCAAAATGTATTAAAAGTGTTGTAATTATATTTTAAACATACTTTGATATATATGTACATATTTGTTATAGGTTCGTGAATCGACCAGTGGCCAAGACTTACTTCCCGAGAAGTAAAAATCTGTGAAAGTGAGTTATAGTCCCACTTTTAAAATCTAATATTTTTGGGATGAGAATACATGCAGGTTTTATAAATGATTTACAAAATAGACACAAGTACGTGAAACTACATTCTATGGTTGAATTATCGAAATCGAATATGCCCCTTTTTATTAAGTCTGGTAATCTAAGAATTAGGGAACAGACACCCTAATTGACGCGAATCCTAAAGATAGATCTATTGGGCCTAACAAACCCCATCCAAAGTATCGGATGCTTTAGTACTTCGAAATTTATATCATATTCGAAGGGTGTCCCGGAATGATGGGGATATTTGTGATGACCCAAAAATTTCTGACCAAATTTAAACTTAATCTTTAACGTTTCCGACACGATAAGCAAAGTCTGTAAAGTTGAATCTCAAAATTTTTGAACTATTCAATTACCTTTCGGTTGTTTTCGACGATTCGCAAACAATTATATGTAAATAGATACATATATACTATAACTTGAAAAGGTAACAATGTATTAATTGTTTGATACCGTACATTAAACTTATTGGTTTAAATATCTATTTGAATATATATGATAAGTTGAAATATTTATTATTAAAATTTATTTATAGATAACTTTCAAGGTGTATTTAAAAACTGATTTATATATTAAAAAGATATATACATATATATAATTTCAAGTTATTTAGTAAATGATAGTAACATTCGTTTATTGATTCGATTGATATTTAGATAAGTTAACTAAAGCATTTAAGATGAACCAGTAAAACACTAATTTGCTACAGTATTTTCAAATTGCTACAGTACCCAAAAATGCTACAGTGTTTTCGAAAATCACTATTTGCTACAGTGAAATTGACTTTGCTACAGTGAATTGCTACAGTGAATTGCTACAGTGAAATTGACTTTGCTACAGTGAAATTATGTATTGAAGAGTACCAATCTAAATTCTATAATCTATTTCATATCAAAAATCACCTATCTAATTATACAAGATGGATCCCGTATTCAATTCAAATTCCTTAAATTCCGACAGCTATTCCGATATGGATATTCACCTGAACTCTGAAGAAAGTGTAACCGGAATGGATCAACCGATCAGCCATCACCTATTCTGGATGAATTGGGGATGGGTTCGTAGCCTACTTAATCATTGGAGACAAGAAGAAGGTGATCCCTTCCATCCACCACATTGTCCTCTTGGCGAAGAACCTGAAGCACTTACCGGCGAACCTGTCCGAGACACCATTTTCTCTCTCATTTCCAGAGTAGCTCGCCACGATAATATAATATCTCAAATTCTGGATCTTATTCATCCGCTCGTCCGAACCACCAATCATCCCGGTGTAGTAGAAGAAGTCAACGAGCTTCGCGCTCGGGTAGTGGCTTTGGAGAATATGGTGCAAAGGTTACAAGCACCAGCAGCATCACCGGCATCAACAGTACCACCGACAACAACACCAACAGTACCATTACCACCACCAACAACATCCGCATCGCAAACCTCAACTTTACAATCTGTTCCACGAGCATCAACGTCATACGCACCGTAGTTACCAAGAAATACCAGCAACAATAACCGATGAAGTATTAACTCATTTCCCCTGAAGAAATTTTATGTATATTTAATATATATGAATTTTGAAATCAAAATAAATCTTTTCGTACTAAGCTATTACATGTGAATCTTAACTGGTAGGTACTACTCGGTTAGTTCATATTACTAATATGAAATGATGTACATCCTTCCTTAACAACTTAGCCATTGTTAACTACAATCTCTGTTTTAACCTAATGAATTCCATTTCATAATAAACCAAGTGTATTAATCAATTACATAATTGATTTTACATTTTCAATTTCGATATACTCGAAACTTTCCAGAAAACATCATCTATGCCTTGTAAGGTTCACAAAGATTCCACAAACATCAACATCCTTCACCGAGAAATAAGAATAAATAATGAAGTATCGATTACATTAGCGAAATACTCCGCAAAGATTATGTAATCTTTAATGTTTTAGAGATTAATCATTTCTAAGTCAAGCCGAAAATCAAATGAGTTTAATATGATATTAACTCACTAAATCTGTATTACATCTGAAGAAAATATACATACATATATTTTCATAAAGACGGTGATAAAAATTCTTTTGTACAAAATATTACTTGTGAAATCTTTAACGGGTAGGTAATACCCGGGGAAATATATAAGTTCACAATTAATATGTTATACTGTACATTCTTCAACTTTGATTCAAAAATTATTAACTATGCTCACAGCGATATACAATCGTTTTCATACAAATTCAATTACATATTCTGATATTGACGGATCAGAATCCAAGTCAAGATTTAACAAGTGATATCATTCTTAGATATCTACATCTTTCAAAGTTATACTTTGACTTTAAATCTGTGCAAGATCCATTAGCATTGTTTTTACCAAAAATAAACCTTGCAATTCCTTTTCAAAAGTATCCAGTATTATCAACCGTTCAACCAGTCAACGATGACCTTTCAGACTAGTAACTTTGGCATAAACGTTTTTGTTACTGGAGAACCTTTTATGTTCCACCACATTAGCAGTAAATTTACCAACAACTTCATTGATCCTTGATCTTCCGAAAAATCCTTATACTCATTGAAACCGTATCATGTACTCATCCACATCTTGTAACGGCAATTACCGTACCAACTATCGGGAATTAGCAATCAGTATTTTGAAATCTTGCAGCACGTCTACGCCAACAGTTATATGTGTACATATAACGTCTACCTGCTGGACTTACATACTTCGAATGTGAAGTTTCTGAAAAACACCCCAAACTAGTTCTCCAAATTTTGGAAAAATATTGATGAAGCAGCAAAAACTGTAAACGACCTTAACAGTCAAAAGTTTGATGATAAAGAATAGTATGGTGGTAAAGCTGAGAAAAATAGAAGGTTTGGAACTGGAAAACGGATTGAGCAAAGTATGAAGGAGGCTGTGGACAAATCACAAAGACTAAATCTACCTTCAAAGAATCCAAATGATTCAGTGTCTGCTGAAATCATTAGCGAATACCTTGCTCCTTACTCTAAAACCTTTGCGGACAATATTCTTCATCATCATCTTATCTTGAATATTCTATGATATCATCGTATCTTCCATTATAAATATCCTCCATATTTCTGAAGATATTTTTTTTATAACCATTCTTATCTAAAATCATTCATCTCTTCGCGCTATCTGTGTTACATCATAAAAGAAACTATTTTAGTTTCTAAAATCTGAAAAATTCGAAAAATGGATGTTTTTGAAGTAGTGTTGGGAATTGAAGCATGAGTTAGTATAATATAATGACACTTGATCAACGTGATTATATTACAGTAAGTCATGCTGAGTTTCTAATGGAACGTGATAAAGGTTCACAGATCATACCCTCATCATGAACCATGTTACATAACTCTTTCATTCTATTTAACCTCTAAACATATCAAGAAAATATTTTTCTTGATGATTCGGTCTTTTTCGAGGTATTCAGGTAATTTGACAAGTCAGATTGTGCCATTACCGTTTCTTTCTTAGAACATTAATTATGTTCATTTCAAAATCCATACCTACGAATTTTGGACCATTATTCGCTTGACTTAAAGTCGGGAAGAGAAAACGAAAGCATGAAGCTCCGAAATATAATGGAAAATATAAAGCCCGAAAACAACCCCGAAATTACAAACCGTGTATATCAATGCGTATAGCAATATAAAGACACGGGAGAATGAAAAACAATATAACCCCAAGGTAATAGTAGAAGAAAATAACCTCCTCTGGTGGCAGATGAAAAAGAAGAATGAATGATATGATAGCCAAGAAAATATCAAGAATCAGAACTGGATGAAGCATTTTCACAAATCTTTTGTAAGTATGAAATAAGAAAGAAGATTATAGGAGTGGTAAAAAAAAAAATGAAATGGAAGAGGTTAATTTATAGCAAAATATTAGACATAGCAATCGAGGCAGATTACGCATTTAATCAAAGGAAATCCTAATTTTCTTAAATTCCGAAGAATCAAATCTTATTTAAATTATGAAGATTTTCTATTCCTTAAATTCTGGAAATCAATCGTTACTACATCAAGAGATAAGACGAATCTCTATTCTCCATTTCACTCTATTACGATAACTTCTCTCATACGCTTCGAGTAATCGGATTGTTTTATCCGTATTATTCAATGGTGATAAAATTCTATTTACCAACTCATATTCGTCATGAAAACATTTTTATTGTCAGCCATGACGACCTCACTCAAATTTCGGGACGAAATTTCTTTAACGGGTAGGTACTGTGATGACCCGAAAAATTCTGACCAAATTTAAACTTAATCTTTAACGTTTCCGACACGATAAGCAAAGTCTGTAAAGTTGAATCTCAAAAATTTTGAACTATTCAATTACCTTTCGGTTGTTTTCGACGATTCGCGAACAATTATATGTAAATAGATACATATATACTATAACTTGAATAGGTAACAATGTATTAATTGTTTGATACCGTACATTAAACTTATTGGTTTAAATATCTATTTGAATATATATGATAAGTTGAAATATTTATTATTAAAATTTATTTATAGATAACTTTCAAGGTGTATTTAAAAACTGATTTATATATTAAAAAGATATATACATATATATAATTTCAAGTTATTTAGTAAACGATAGTAACATTCGTTTATTGATTCGATTGATATTTAGATAAGTTAACTAAAGCATTTAAGATGAACCAGTAAAACACTAATTTGCTACAGTATTTTCAAATTGCTACAGTACCCAAAAATGCTACAGTGTTTTCGAAAATCACTATTTGCTACAGTGAAATTGACTTTGCTACAGTAAATATATTATATTTATATTTATATTAAATAATTATGTCGACAAACAAAAAGTTAAAAGTTTGTGAGCTGTCATACCTTCCCATGCGATCGCATGGGAAATGGCTTGGGAAGCCATGCGATCGCATGGCACCCTTTTGCTGGCCACATCTATAAATTCGCGATTTCTGCTTCTGATTCAATTCATTATTTTTACTCTGTATTTATTATATTATTTATTATTATTATTATTATTATTATTATTATTATTATTATTATTATTATTATTATTATTATTATTATTATTATTAAGATTATTATTAATCTTATTATTTTTATTATTAGTGTTATTATTTTTGCGATACAAAAATAATAATGTACATAAAAAATTACGACGGTGTGTTGTCCAAGTAATTTTCAAAACAAGTTTCCAAGCGAGCTAGAGCCAAGGAAAATATGGGTTATTGCCAAGGAAATTATGGGTAATGTTCGGGGGTATTTTTGTGAATCAAACCTCGTGTTTATTATCTCCGATGCGTCTACGTGCTTTCCTGCAATATTGTATATCAATATTAAACAGTGAGTTTCATATGATCCCTTTTACTCTCTACATTTTTGGGCTGAGAATACATGCAAATGCTTTATTAACCGATATACAATATTTATATGGGTGAGTTTCATTGCTCCCTTTTTAATTGCTTTTGCAATCTATATTTTTGGGCTGAGAATACATGCAATTTATTTTAAACGCAATGGATACAAGTACATACTAAATTCTACACTGAGTTTGAACCGAAAATCCCTTAGCTTTGGTAACTAATAGCTGCCAGTACATAGGATATGGACTGGTGGGCGCGAATAACAGTATATGGATCCATAGGGCTTGACATCCCCGTCCGAGCTAGAGCGCTAGCCTTTTAACGGACGTATGTTATTTGAGTTTAGGACACGTTGGTTTGCGTGTATTAAAATGAATGGGGTATTTATCATTATAACGTTAAAGCTTAGTTACCAGGGTGCTCTGTTATGTAGAATCTATTGATAAACGTTTCTGGATGAAACAACTGAAATCTTGTGATCCACTTTTATATACAGATTATGCGAATCACTAAAACTATGAACTCACCAACCTTTGTGTTGACACTTGAAGCATGTTTATTCTCAGGTTTCTAGAAGTCTTCCGCTGTTTGCTTATACGTGATACAAGATATGTGCTTGAAGTCATACATGCTATATACAAGAAACTTGCATTCACCATGTACCTTATTTTGACTGTATTGTCAACAGATGTAGTATTGTAAACCATTTAAATGGTGATTATCTATACGTAGGAATCATCAGATGTTAAAAACCTGAAATTTATATATTCATTTATGAAATACCTTTTCAAACGAATGCAATGTTACAAAATGTATCATATAGAGGTCAAAACCTCGCGATGAAACCGGTGAATAACGTGCTGCGTTAAAAGGGATTTTGACCGGCCGTCACAATATTCTTATATATGCATCTTGTTAATGTCGGTTACCAGGTGTTCACCATATGAATGATTTTTATCTCTATGTATGGGATGTATATTGAAATATGAAATCTTGTGGTCTATTGTTACGATTTGATATATATAGGTTAAACCTATAACTCACCAATATTTTTGTTGACGTTTTAAGCATGTTTATTCTCAGGTGATTATTAAGAGCTTCCGCTATCGCATACTTAAATAAGGACAAGATTTGGAGTCCATGCTTGTATGATATTGTGTAAAAACTGCATTCAAGAAACTTATTTCGTTGTAACATATTTGTATTGTAAACCATTATGTAATAGTCGTGTGTAAACAGGATATTTTAGATTATCATTATTTGATAATCTACGTAAAGCTTTTTAAACCTTTATTGATGAAATAAAGGTTATGGTTTGTTTTAAAATGAATGCAGTCTTTGAAAAACGTCTCATATAGAGGTCAAAACCTCTCAACGAAATCAATTAATATGGAACGTTTTTAATCATTAAGAACGGGACATTTCACAATCATCCTGGAATAATGGAAGAGGTCAACGAGCTTCGCGCTCGAGTAATCAATTTGGAAAACGTGGTGCAAAATGTACCAGCTTCAGCAACACCACCGGCACCAACAGTACCACCAACAACCCAAGTTTCAACATCACATGCCTCAATATCGCAATCTATATCTCGAGTATAATCATCGTTCTATGTATCATTCTACATCAATTATCTTCGTTCTTCATGGCGATTATGTAATCTCTAATGTTTTAGAGATTATGTATTCTAGTTATAATGGTAAATCAAATGAGATTAATATCATATTAACTCATTAAATCCATTATTACATCTGAAGAAAATATATATGCATATATGTTTTCATAAAGGTTGTAATTAAAAATTCTTTTGTACAAACTGTTAATGGTGAAAATATTTTAACGGGTAGGTAATACCCGAGGAATATTTAGATTTCACATTAATAAGTTACACTGTACATTCTTTCAAATCTAATTCAACAGTCATTTACTATCCTATTTACAACCACATATATACAAATCCGTTCACCGCAGAATAACTATTTTCATCCAATTTCATATTTGGAGTTTGATTTATCAGAATCCAACAAGTGGCATAATGAAGAAAATATTGGACAAAAATAAAATTTGTTAGAAATAAACAAATTAACTATGAGAAAATTTGTTAAGAATCCACGCTAACTGTTCCTAGCTAACTGTTCCTAGCTAACTGTTAATTCCTTATTACATTTATTTATCGCAATTTATTTTCTCGTAATTTTAATTCTCGCAATTTTATTTTTTGTCATTTAATTTCTGTTATTTATTTTACGCATTTTAAATATCGGGACACGTATACAAGGTTTTGACATATCATATCGACGCATCTATATATATTATTTGGAATAACCATGGACACTCTATATGCAGTAATGCTGGAGTTAGCTATACAAGATTGAGGTTGATTCTACAATAATATATATAGTTTGAGTTGTGATCGAGTCTGAGACATGTACACGGGTCACGATACATATTAATTAATTCGAATATTATATATTAAACTATATATGAATTATTGGACTGTTAATTGTGGACTATCGACTGTGGACTAATAACATTGGACAATTAAAATGAATTAAAATATTGATTATAACATATGAAACTAAACAATTCTTCAAATTTGCCACTTGATTTCATCTTAAACCTCATTTGTATCTTGACGATTACAATCTGCGATTCAAACCTTTCATAATTCTTGAAAACACTACAATCGATAGGGTGAACCAACCACACTTCATCTACGGAAGGAAAGATTTATGCATATAGTTATGCACCTGAAAAACTCTTGGAACCTGAGTAAACTTTTAACACATAGCTGTGCTAATTCCTTTAGCGTTATTATTACCGAAAATAACTTTGCAACTCTTGTTCGAGATAGCCAATTTTGTCACAGCTTCAGCAAGTCAACTTTGACTTTTCGTTCAAAAAAAAAAAAAAAAAAACCTTCTTAACACCTTGATATATATGCGTGCTCATTTATTGTTACCAGTGAATCTTTTATATTCCACCATATTACCATCAGCGTTTAATCATCTAAAAACACAATTCTCCTGAAACTACCTCGGATTGATAACCGACGATTCAGATATGGCTGCATTAAATGCAGACGAAGCAATAAAATTGTAGAAGGTCTAAATGGCCAAGAGTTTGATGATAAAGAATGGAGTGTTGAGAACGCTCGATAGAAAATTTGGTACTGAAAAACGGATTGAGCTAACCATGAAGGAGACCAAGGACAAATACACAGATCAAAACCTATATTCAAAGAATCCAGGTAATTCTGGATCCGATGAAATCTTTAGATAATATCTTACTCCGAAGTCATGTTAAAATCTTGCGAAAAATTCTTCTTTATCAACCTTCGAACTTAGAAATTCCAAGATATCATCATAAATATCTTCGATATTTCTGAGGATATTTTCATAAATATTCTTGTCCGAAATTATCTACCTCTTTGTGTTTTTCTGTATTCCATTATATTGGAAACTTATGTAAAATCTAAGTATAAATTATGAATGAATGGTGGAGAAGTGTTGGGAATTGAAGCATGTGTTAGTATAATATAATGACGCCCGGCCAACGTGATTATATTACAGTAAGTCATGCTGAGTTTCTAATGAAACGTCATGATGGTTCACAGCAGATCATACCATCATCATGTGTCATGTTACATAACTCTTTCATTCTACTTAACTTCTGAACATATCAAGAAAATGTATTCTTGATGGTTCTATCTTCCGTGATGTTGATAAATTTGAAAATCAAATCGTGCTATCATGTTCCTTCCTGCTTAGAACATTATAATCATTTGAAACTCTATATCTACAAATTCTGGACCATTATTCGCTTGATTTAAAGTCGGGAAGAGAAAACAAGAGCATGAAGCTCCGATATATAGGACAAAATACAAAGCCCAACAACAACACCGAAACTACAAACCGTCAATATCAGTGCGTATAGCAATATAAAGACACGGGAGGATTATAAATACAATAATCCCTAGAGCATAGTAGAAATATACAGATTCCTCCGGTGGTAGTTGAAAAAGGAGAATGATTGTTGCAATAGTAAGGATAAGGACAAGAATCGGAACTGGATTAAGCATTTTCACAATCTTTTGGATGTATGAACTAAGAAAGAAAGTATAAGAATGGTGAGAATAATGGAACGGAAGAGTTTAATTTATAATGGAAATATCAGACAGAGTAATCGAGGCATATCACCGTATTTAATTATAGAGATCTTAATTTCCTTACTCGCCGAAGAATCAAATCTTTTAGATTTCATAGATTTTCTTTAAATCCCTTGAATTCCGGAATTCAACCATGACAACGTCAAACGTCAAGACGCACCTTATTTTCTACATTCAATACTGACTACATCAAAAGTCAAGATAAATCTTTATTTCTCATTTCACTCTTTTGTGATAGCTTCACTCGTACGCTTCGCGTAATCGAATTGTTTTATCTAAATTACTCAATGATGATAAAACTCTATTTATCGACTCATATTTGTCATGAAAACATTTTTATTGTTATCCATGACAACCCCACTCAAATTTCGGGACGAAATTTCTTTAACGGGTAGGTACTGTGACGACCCGGGAAATTCCGACCAAATTTAAACTTGATCTTTATGTGATCTCGACACAATAAGCAAAGTCTGTAATGTTAAGTCTCGAAAACTTTGGAACGATTTATATGAATGCATTTACCCTTTAACTATTGCCGATGATTCACGAACCATGGTGTATATGTAAATACATAATTAAATATATAAATATAAAAGTTTAACTATTTAAAAGGAATCTATATAAATATATATGATTCTATGTATAAATATTATTATTATATATATTTATATATATATATATATATATACATATATATACATATATACACATATATATATATATATACATATATATATATATATACATATATATATATACATATATATATATATATATTATATATATATATATATATATATATATATATATATATATATATATATATATATATATTATGTGTAAATACTTAATTATATATTTTATAAATAGTAAACATTACATAAGTAATAAATTGTAAAAGTTATATATTAAAAGTAAATACAAGTTTAATTATAATTGTTATATTATTATTACAATATTATAGTTCTATTATAAAAGTTATACATTGATTGTTAGTTCTATTATTATTATTATTATTATTATTATTATTATTATTATTATTTTTAATATTTCTAATAATATTAACAATATTATTATTATTAATATACTTAAATAATTATTAATATTAATTGTTTGTAAACTGTAAAACAGGGAAGCAGGTCCAAAATCTCTTTCTTGTATCTATCACGATGTAATCAGAATCCAAAAATCTGTACCCTAACGATCCCCATAACAGTAATATCCAAAAATCAATTGCCATCTCTTTCACCTTTTAATTTTTTTCTATTATTTCTGTACTGGAGGAATTGAATCCTGTCAGGAGTTTGTTACAAATCAATATCATCACACTACAATACAACCATTAATCAATTTTGATACAGAATCAATCAATCAACTACATTGCACCTTTTAACTTGTTCTAAGAATCAAATCATCAATCTTCACATTCATGAGACACGTCTCTCATACTAATATCCACTCTTGAAAACCCTTATTTTGGAGATCATGCAAACCCACGAACCATAATCATCATTCTATCTTTTGTCTCTTTCGTTTTTCGTCCAACAAAAGAACACCACTTGAAAACATTACTACATTTACTTGATCCTTTTCCATCTCGGCTTGAACCATCTAGTCATGTTTTATATTTCTGCTTCCGTAAACTTTTGTCACTCCCAAGCCTCACGAAAAATTACTAATGATGCTCATATGCTACTGCCATGTTCTTTTCTGTTTTGGTTTACGATCAAACAAACAAATTACCTTCATTAACACCACAAACCGGAACACCTTCATCAACTTTGATTACCACCATTACACCGCTATCAGGTAAATTAACATTGCTGCTACACTTAATAGGTTCGAAAAACATCACTTATCTTGTTCCTAGTTGATTACCATAACCAAAGCAGCCACTTCCATACATTTGTTTTGAATCGAAAAACAACCAATGTATAACCACTTTCGATACAGCAGCTACTACGCATGTGAGATACTTCATGTTTCTTCTTTGTGAATTCAAAACCCCCACTCAATTTTCGCTACAGCAGCTAGAAAATTCTTTCTATATATATATTGTGGTTTGATTTAAAGTGAGATTTTAAGATGATAGAGATAGTTTTGGTCGAACATTTTTTTTATTGGTTCCTTTTTATTTTGTTGGCCTACAATTATAAAGATTCAAGGAGTAGGTGTTTTACTTTTTCTTTAAATATTTTGCAAGTAGATGTGATGGGGGATTATGACCGACACTTTTAATTTTTTTTATTTATTTTATTTATTTATTTATTTATTTTTTGCTGAGTGATCATTCCATTTTCATGGTGGGACAAAGGAAAAACTCACCAAATAAACACCATCTTTTTACTTGAATTTTTACTCAGTACCCTACTATAGCTAATCGAGCTAGAACATGTTGCTTTTTAACAAAGGAGATGTCGATAATGATTGTGTATTATTTCTGTTTTCACTTCTTTTATCGATCGAGGGTTATACCCTAAAACCAAACCCCAATTATGTTTTACAACTTGAGCTGCATATATGATTGCTGTTGGGCCATCGTACACCTATATTTTTTTTAAGGCCGAAGAAAACCGGACCATTCAAAGAAGACAGTTAAACTTCGAAGAAATGAGATTTTGTTATTGCTATTGATAAACGAAAACCCTAAACCACTCTTGCTACCGTTACTGTTTTACTCCTATTCGAAAATGATTTATGTATGATGATTCGAAGAAGAAGAAGTATATGAAAGTGAAAAGGAAGAAGTACAACAGACATAGAAAAAGAAATGATGATGATGAACGAATCCGTTTATTTATTTTTTTTATTTCCTTCGAACGAGACCAGTTATTGTTGTAGCTTATGTGTTGTTTAGTAATTGGGCCGGATATAGTGAATTGGGCCGGTAACAGTTAATATTGGACTTGGGCCGTGTATTATTTGTGTAGCTGGGCCAAAGAGATAAATGGAAAAAGAAAACATAAATATTACGGGTTACATACATTTAACTTAAGAATAATTCAGCAAAACAATGGCAGAGCAATTGGTTAGTTGAGTGTTGGGTGAACGAGAGGTCGCGGGTTCGAGCCCGGGCTAAGACAGTTTATTTTTTTTGGAGCTCTTAAAGGTAGAATTCTATTATTATTATTATTATTATTATTATTATTATTATTATTATTATTATTATTATTATTATTATTATTATTATTATTATTATTATTATTATTATTATTATTATTATTATTATTATTATTATTATTATTATTATTATTATTATTATTATTATTATTATTATTATTATTATTATTATTATTATTATTATTAGTTATTTATTATCATAATTATTATTATTATTATCATTACTGTTATTACAATATATATTACTTACATAAAATGTATCTAACACATATATAATACCTATGTTAATCTTACAAACTATTTTGTTTTTAAAATAAAGCATTACTATTTATTATTAATTAAATTACATATACGATATAAAAATATTTTAATATAACCTTATATATAAATTTTAACGTATCATACATGTTTTAACTAAAATACTTTAATAAGAATTCGATATATATATAAATATTAACTATGTAATTAAAATATATAAAAGCGATATAATTAATATATTTATTTAGGGTAACATATAAATCATTAATAAAACTAGTATATTAATGATATCAACTTGTTTAAATGTTATTATATGTTTTAATATATATAACTGATATAGGATCGTGAATCCAAGGCCAACCCTGCATTGTTCAGTTGTTTAATGTCGTTACATGTATTTTTACTACAAAATACATTAGGTGAGTTTCATTTGATTCCCTTTTACTCTTTACAATTTTGGACTGAGAATACATGCGCTGTTTTTTACAACTGCTTTATTAAATGCTTTTGAAATATATTTTGAACTGCGAATACATGAAATGCTTTTATAAATGTTTGACGAGATAGACACAAACAAAACATTCCTCGAAAGAATTATTGTGCAGACAGAAGTTCTGCGGATTATTATTGAATTATGTGGACATGATAATTGCCACCATTGAATTATGTGGACATGATAATTGCCACCATTGAATTATGTGGACATGATAATTGCCACCAATTGATATGAATGTTATGTATCGAGAGAATGATTTTATACACAGGTTATGTGTATGTTATTTTTGTGCACAAGATATGTGTACGGTTACTAAGATTTATGAAAAAGGATTTCGTACACGAGAAAGGTGTACTGTATTTAAAAGATATGGCATGTACATTAAAGGTGGGTATAGGATTCGGGCCCATTTGTACCATGCAGCATTTAAATCTTGTGGTCTATCAAAATAATGAATTTTATTGTTTTATGATAAACTTATGAACTCACCAACCTTTTGGTTGACACTTTAAAACATGTTTATTCTCAGGTACGAAAGAAATCTTCCGCTGTGCATTTGCTCATTCTAAAAGATATTACATGGAGTCGTTCATGGCATATAGAGGTCAGAACCTCGCAATGGGACCATCTGATGAAGTCTTCGTCCAGGTGGATTAGGATGGGTCACTACAGATCATCCTCTCGATTGAGGTGTTTTCAAGATTCGTGAAAGATTTGAACGCAGATTGTAATCGTCAAGATACAAATGACGTTTAAGATGAAATCAAGTGGCAAACTTGAAGAAATGTTTAGTTTCATATGTTATAATCGATATTTTAATTCATTTTAATTATCCAATATTATTAGTCCACAATTAGCAGTCCACAATTAGTAGTTCAACAATTCATATATAGTTTAATATATAATATTCGAATTAATACATGTCGTGACCCATTGTATACATGTCTCAGACTCGATCACAACTCAAAGTATATATGTTATTTAAGAATCAACCTCAACCCTGTATAGCGAACTCGAGCATTACAGCATATAGAGTGTCTATGGTTATTCCAAATAATATATATTGATGCGTCGATATGATATGTCAAAACCGTATATACGTGTCCCAATATTTAAAGTGCGTAAAATAAATACAGAAATTAAATGACAATAAATAAAATTGCGAGAATTAAAATTGCGATAAATAAATTGCGATAATTAAATTGCAATAAATAATTTGCGATAAATAAAATGTAACACGGAATTAACAGTTAGCTGGGAACAGTTAGCTAGGAATAGTTAGTGTGGATTCTTAATAAAATTTCTCATAGTTAATTTGTTTATTTCTAACAAATTTTATTTTGTCAAATGTTTTCTTCATTATGCCACTTGTTGGATTCTGATAAATCAAATCCAAATATGAAATTGGATGAAAATGGTTATTCTGCGGTGAATGGATACGTATATCGGTGGTTGTAAGTAGGATAGTAAATGACTGTTAAATCGGAATTGAAGAATATAAGTGTAACTTATTAATGTGAAATCTAAATATTCCTCGGGTATTACCTACCCGTTAAAATATTTTCACCATTAACAGTTGGTACAAAAGAATTTTTAATTACAGTCTTTATGAAAACATATAAACATATATATTTTCTTCAGATGTAATCATGGATTTAACAAGTTAATATGATATTAAACTCATTTGCTTTTCGGTTTGAGCTAGAATAAATAATCTCTAAAACTTTTAGAAACCACATATTCTTCGCAGAATATTTCTTCAATGAAGTTATGGATCAATACTTCATCGTTCATTGTTGTTGGTGCTCCTTGGTATCTATGGTGAGTATGATGTTGATGTTCGTGGGACAGTTTGTGAAATTGAGGCTTGCGGTGCGGATGTGGTTGTTGTGGGTGGTGGTACTGGTTATGCTGCTGGTGCTGCTGATGCTGTCGGTACTGCTGATGGTGATGGTGCTGATGTTAATGGTGCTTGTGGTGCTTGTGATGCTTGCAAGTTGTGCATCATATTCTCTAAAGCCACCACTCTAGCATGAAGCTCGTTAACTCCTTCTATTACACCGGAATGATCGTCGGTTCAGACAAGTGGGTGAATAAGTTCTACAATATGGGATAGTATGTAATCGTGACGAGATACTCTGGAAATAGGAGAGAAAATGGTGTCTCGAATAGGTTCGCCGGTAAGTGCTTCAGGTTCATCGTCAAAAGGGCAATATGGTGTGT